>NC_064922.1:560078890-562953321 GCF_023897955.1 Schistocerca gregaria | reverse complement strand
ACACTAGATGCGCGTGTTGAGAGTTGGGGGGAGGTAGAGAGAGTTGGGGGGAGGTAGAGAGAGTTGGGGGGAGGTAGAGAGAGTTGGGGGGAGGTAGAGAGAGTTGGGGGGAGGTAGAGAGAGTTGGGGGGAGGTAGAGAGAGTTGGGGGGAGGTAGAGAGAGTTGGGGGGAGGTAGAGAGAGTTGGGGGGAGGTAGAGAGAGTTGGGGGGAGGTAGAGAGAGTTGGGGGGAGGTAGAGAGAGTTGGGGGGAGGTAGAGAGTTGGGGGAGGTAGAGAGTTGGGGGGAGGTAGAGAGAGTTGGGGGGAGGTAGAGAGTTGGGGGGAGGTAGAGAGAGTTGGGGGGAGGTAGAGAGAGTTGGGGGGAGGTAGAGAGAGTTGGGGGAGGTAGAGAGTTGGGGAACACTAGATCGCGTGTTGGGGAGGTAGAGGGAGTTGGGGGGAGGTAGAGAGAGTTGGGGGGAGGTAGAGAGAGTTGGGGGGAGGTAGAGAGAGTTGGGGGGAGGTAGAGAGAGTTGGGGGGAGGTAGAGAGAGTTGGGGGGAGGTAGAGAGAGTTGGGGGGAGGTAGAGAGAGTTGGGGGGAGGTAGAGAGAGTTGGGGGGAGGTAGAGAGAGTTGGGGGGAGGTAGAGAGAGTTGGGGGGAGGTAGAGAGAGTTGGGGGGAGGTAGAGAGAGTTGGGGGGAGGTAGAGAGAGTTGGGGGGAGGTAGAGAGAGTTGGGGGGAGGTAGAGAGAGTTGGGGGGAGGTAGAGAGAGTTGGGGGGAGGTAGAGAGAGTTGGGGGGAGGTAGAGAGAGTTGGGGGGGGAGAGAGAGTTGGGGGGGGGAGAGAGAGTTGGGGGGGGGAGAGAGAGTTGGGGGGAGAGAGAGTTGGGGGGAGAGAGAGTTGGGGGGAGAGAGAGAGAGCGGGGGTAGATTAGGTTAGTTTGGGGGGGGGGGGGAGAGATGATGATAAGCGATGAGTTAGTTTAGTTACAAGATGCCCCGTTGTACTACTAAATGATTTAAACTGATTTGCAGTTACTTAAAAGACAAATACAGAGTACCATATTTTTCACATATACGTAGGAATTGCTTACAGCCTAATACACAGAATCATTGCACAGATATATATGCAGCAGGTGATGAAGGTCTCTCAATATGAGCCAATATGTGTCAAAGTAACCCATCAGGCTTAGTATATTGTCAACTACAATGTAATGAAAGGTAAAGGATCACTGTTTCAAAGGAGTGTGAAATCTACTTACATAATGTACTTTATTATCAACAATTTCAAATTGATGGCACAAAATTCACAACAGAACCAGTGTAAAATATTTAAAAAGTTGAGGAGAGGAAAATAAGCCGGGACAGCAATTTCAATATTGTAAGAACATAGTAGAGGGAAACATTCCACGTAGGAAAAAAATATCTAAAAACAAAGATGATGTGTCTTACCAAACGAAAGCACTGGCAGGTCGATAGACAGACAAACAAACGTCCGTCCACATCAAACCCACCAAGAAGCAACAGTATCTCCATTATGACAGCTGCCACCCATTCCATACCAAACAGTCCCTTCCCTACAGCCTAAGTCTTCGTGGCAAACGAATCTGCTCCAGTTCTGAATCCCTGACCTATTACACCAACAACTTGAAAACAGCTTTCGCATCCCGCAACTACCCTCCCGACCTGGTACAGAAGCAAATAACCAGAGCCACTTCCTCATCCCCTCAAACCCAGAACCTCCCACAGAAGAACGCCAAAAGTGCCCCACTTGTGACAATACTTTCTGGGACTGGATCAGACTCTGAATGTGGCTCTTCAGCAGGGATACGACTTCCTCAAATCCTGCCTTGAAATGATATCCATTCTTCATTAAATCCTCCCCGCTCCACCAAGAGGGTCTTTCCGCCGTCCACCTAACCTTCGTAACCTCTTGGTTCATCCCTATGAAATCCCCAAACCACCTTCCCTACCCTCTGGCTCCTACCCTTCTAACCACTCCTGGTGTAAAAACTGTCCCATGCACCCTCCCACCACCACCACCACCACCACCACCACCACCACCTACTCCAGTCCTGTAACCCGGAAGGTGTACATGATCAAAGGCAGAGCCACATGTGAAAGCACCCATGTGATTTACCAACTAACCTGCCTACACTGTGACACTTTCTATGTGGGAATAACCAGCAACAAACTGTCCATTCGCATGAATGGACATAGGCAGACAGTGTTTGTTGGTAATGAGGATCACCCTGTGGCTAAACATGCCTTGGTGCACGGCCAGCACATCTTGGCACAGTGTTACACCGTCCGGGTTATCTGGATACTTCCCATTAACCCAACCTGTCAGAACTCCAGAGATGGGAACTTGCCCTTCAGTATATCCTCTGTTCTCGATATCTGCCAGGCCTCAACCTCCGCTAATTTCAAGTTGCCGCCGCTCATACCTCACCTGTCTTTCAACAACTTCTTTGCCTCTGTACTTCCGCCTCGACTGAGATCTCTGCCCAAACTCTTTGCCTTTACAAATGTCTGCTTGTGTCTGTATGTGCGCGCGCGAGAGTGTATACCTGTCCTTTTCCCCCCTAAGGTAAGTCTTTATGCTCCCGTGATTGGAATGACACCTTACCGTCTCCCTTAATACCCACATCCTTTCGTCTTTCCCTCTCCTTCCCTCTTTCCTGATGAAGCAACGGTTGGTTGCGAAAGCTTGAATTTTGTGTGTATTTTTGTTTGTGTGTCTATCGACCTGCCAGTGCTTTCGTTTGGTAAGTCACATCATCTTTGTTTTTAGATATATAATATTGTAAGAAGTTGTTTAAGTTCATAACAAAAAGGGTGGATGGTAAGTACAGGTAATATAAGTTCAAAGCATTATAATAATCATAAATTCTAGGTATTTAAGCAGTAAAGTAATTCTTAAGTATGAAGTCGATTGCATCATTTAGTTTTGCATATGCACAGTAATTGTACAAAATCTATGGAAAAAGTGTTACACATTTGTGAAAGTATTATTTTACTCACTGAATCTGAAATGATGATCATTAAAAATACTAACACTGAAGTAATAAAAACCTTAGAAACATAACCATAGAAGACAAAGATGTCTTAAGGAGATGAAAAGCAGGGACAGGCAAGTGAAACAGGATTGAGAAGCAATACACTGTTCAAGCCTCTGAAAGTTTAAGGAGTGTTATAGAGTTACATTTAAATGTATTTATATGAGGTGCGACAATAAAGTAATGAGACTGATTTTCTTTCTTTTTAGTTGGCATAAAATGTTTATTGAAGACAGAATGAATGTTAAAGATGAAAACAACTGTGGACGACCATTGACCTCATGGACGGATGTCAACTTGGCCAGGATGCGTGAACTAGTACGATCTGATCGAAGATTATCCATGAAAATGATTGCAGAAGAACTGAACATCAATTGAGAAACAGTTCATTTAATAATAACTGAAGATCTTGGTATTAGAAAGATTTGTGCAAAAATGGTCCCCAAAAATCTCACATCACAACAGCGAGAAACACGGAAAAATGTGGCAGCTGATCTGTTAGAGCAAACGGAAATCAATCCAGAATTGTTGAGCCGTGTTATCACTGTTGATGAAAGTTAATTTTTTCAGTATGATGCAGAGACAAAACACCAAAGTTCACAATGGTGCTCAAAGGGATCACCCAGACCAAAAAAAAAGCTAGCATGTCAAAGTGAAAAGTGAAATGCATGCTTGTATGCTTCTTTGATTCCAAGGGAATTGTTCACAAAGAGTGGGTGCCTCCTGGACGAACAGTTAACCAATATTATTACAAAGAAATTTTAGAAAGACTTCATAAAAGCGTTCTTTCTGTCCATGCCAACATTCATGATAATTAGATTCTGCATCACGATAATGCGCCATCCCATACTGCTCTGTGAGTACAGCAATTTTTAACCTCGAAACAAATTTCAGTACTACCACAGCCACCTTATTCACCAGATATCGCTCTGTGTAACTTTTTTCTATTTCCAAGAGTCAAAACAGCGGTCAAGGGATACCGTTTTCAAACACAAGATGTCCAAAAAGCTGTGATGAGGGTTTTTGAGGATATTACTGAAGAGGTTTTGGAGGATATTACTGCATATAAGTTCCAGAAATGTTACCATCAATGGCAGAAGCGCTGGAGGAAGTGTGTGCAATAAGAAGGGAACAACTTTGAAGGAGGCAACACTAGTCTTAACTAAAACAGTTAGCAAAGTTTTTTCACATCAGTCTCATTACTTTATTGTCACACCTCTCAGTATGTAGACATGTCTGTGTATTTACTGTCATTCCTCTTTCTGAACGACACATTCCATTTCTTTTGTTATGAATTTGCATACATGTTGCTATCATTACTGAAACAGTAATTACTTTAAAATGGTATTTTATATAAAGATATACCTTGGAAATCACTTGGAGGCCTTGACAGATCCATTGACCCAGGGATCATGGGTGAAACAGATTCTCGCGATGGTGGTCCTACAATAAAATCTCTGGTTTAATGCAAATGAAGAAATGCATTAACAAATTATGATAAAAGCACAGCATTTCAACAGAATTTCAAATGAAAAATATTGGCATTAGTTGCAGACAACATTTTACTTTTTTGCAATTCTGCAACTCCTTTCTGTAGAAAACACAATCCTCTACTGCAAAACAAAAATTTATTTTATATCATTCACTACAACTATATCAAGAACTTCTATTTGCACACAATTCTGAGATATAGCATTTATCTATGAACCTCAAATTTAACACCGCCCCCCCTCCTCTCTCTCTCTCTCTCTCTCTCTCTCTCTCTCTCTCTCTCTCTCTCTCTCTCTCTCTCTCTCATTAATGTTCTGTTGACAGTCTAAAAATTTCCCAATTTCCTGTTTTCATGAGGGAGACTAGGATAGTTAAAATTAATTGCCTGATGAATGAATAAAGAAAGGGAACATCTAGAAAACCGGTGGCTTGCCGGCCTGTTTACAAGATGAGGACAGCACATACCTGTATGTGGAGTAATTTAATCTTACTGTACATGACATTTAAAATGAATTATTCTGGTATTTTTATGTTCACATTAACAATTTCCTATATTTAAAAATGAAGTGAATTATGTTTTAGATTAAAGGCAAGGAAACCACAAGATTAAAATTAATATTGAAGACAGAAGCTTAAGGCTAAGAAACTTACAGCGCCTTGGAGAACTAAGTACAATGTAATAACTTACTACACAAAAATTTGAAACACTTACACTTCATAATTTCCTTCAGTCAACTGATTGTTTCCTGTTGTTGACGAGAGACTATGACAAGGATATAGAATGAGTATGGAGATCCATAAACAAGCAGCATTGACTGCACTCCTTACAATGGTAATTTTACTGGTGAAGTCAGTCATCCCATGGGAATGCCACACTCTTGATTAATATGATCAGGAAGTATATCTAGCTAGCATATAAACAGCATCCTGCAGGACTGACAATTCTGGAAAGTCTTATTCATAGAGCTGATGTCGCATGTTGTACATTAAAGAGGTAGCACGTCATTTCCAGATAAGAGAGAAAGAAGGAGCAACATGAAGAATGAAAGAAGGTAAGAAAGAAATATGCTGTCAGATGACACTTGTGAAGGATTTATTTTTCATGATCAAATCCAGCAAGGTAGAATGGTTTCTACCAAAATTTTAGAGTCCACCTGGACTGGTGATCATCCTTTCAATGGCATTACCCATGAAGCTTGTGAAGGCAATATTTCAAGTAACATCTGGATCTATATATATATATCTTTCCTGGATTCATAAAGGGAGAGAGCGGAGGCATTACTGTTTCCTCTCCATTTTATTTTTCCTGAGTACATACTTATCACAACAGGATATAGAGTATGTTATCGGGATCTGGGTGCTGTGTGTCTGGAACCAGAACCAACTCCATCGTTCACCTCGTGAAACGAAGTTCTCTTCAGAACTGTTAAAATTTAAATCAAATATGCACCACTACAACATCAAACAGTGGAAACCAACACTTGTATTTTATGGTTTATTATTATTATAATATTGTATCCCGGAAAATAAGATGTTATGGTGTAAAAATACTTTGTAACTGCAGTATCATCTTTTTTGTGGCTTGGATAACACTACTTGTCAACATAACAGTGAAAAAGAATGCAGTCCCCTTCCTCAAGATCCTGAAATGACTCTCATACTTTCTAACATAGATAATTGGTTAAATAGATTCAGACTACCTTTCCAGAACTGCTTCTTGCTACCTACGACTCACTTCTCCCCTATAATGAGATCAAACATGATTTTGGCTGAACACGTTAGCATAAATTTCCATAGTACTGCACTGCTATACATAACAAAACTACCTTCATTTTTTCAGCCTGCCACAGGTGATCTTCTTCGTGTGTGACTGGTATACTTGAAAATACATGCTTCACTAGTTCTATTCAAATGCACCAAGTCTGATAAATCGCAAGCAGTAAATTTTACTGATTATTAAATGCCCATCTCTGAGGGGCATGAACACACACAAGAGAATAGTCACTGGAGTATAAGTTTATAGTCACCTTCCTATGAACACTTTCTATGAAGCTGAGGCATAAGAAAAAGGTCACTCTTGAATGACAATCTAGTTGTAATGAAATTGGTTGATTTTTTCATAAAAACATACGTCCTTTAATGCTGGGGCATAAACCAAGGTGTATACGCAGATGGAGAAAAAAATTCCGGGGTTTTTCCCGAGCTTCCCGGTTCAAAATACACTTTCTCCCAGATGAAAACACACTTTTTCCGTGTTAAGTGATGGTATATTTTCCCACTGAACTGTTAAAACCTACCCACCTTTTGAATGGATATGTTTTTATACACAGGCGTAGAATTTCCCAGCACTTTATAAAACGAAACTCAGGGAAGAAAATTACTTTTGGAAAGATTTTTGATGCGCAGCAATATGTACACAGTATATTTTTGTATTACGAAAGTATAAATTCAAATACCACCAAACACCGCATGTTACTTTCCAAACCATTATAATAGAGATTGCGATATGCTTCTGTAAGCCAGTCATAGCTAATGTCACACGATCCCACCAGCTGATGACTGGATATTCAGACCACAGGACACATGATATAGTCAGCTAACAGCAACATCACTATTAAGTAGCATGGACACACAAACAGGAAAAGTTAATGTTTTAAATTAATATACATAGTATTGCTACAAGAAAAGAAAAGCTTTCACATATAATGTTGATATTTTTTGCGAGTGTTACACTTTGAGATATATCACACAAATGTGCAAGTAAACTTTTTAGCCAAGTCCAGTGACCTGTCCTGAAAGTTTTCCACAAATAAATTAGCTACTGCAGAGGAAAAAGAGCTTCCTGTAGCACTACATCAATTTACTCATAATAACGACATGAATGTCTGATCTTCTGGGCTCTAAGTACTTCTAAATGGCTTGTCATCAAACGCTCTGTGACTTGATAAATTCATCGCACATAGTTCAACTCGCGTAAAAGGAAATTTTCTTTGAAAGTAACTTTTCAAACCACCATTGCAATATTTTCCCACGTCCTGCTAGAAATAGGTTTGTTTCAGTAGTTTTCAGAGAGCGCCAGGTAACAGGCGTTATAGCACTTGCGCAAGCTATGACGACGTAGGACATCCGTATGTTCATGTATGTAAAACATTAAAAGATCTTACATTATGCAACAAAAGAAAAAGAGCCATCAGAGGATACTCCAAGAGCATCGGAATTTCGTGAACTATACTAACATGGCACATTTAAAGTGCATACTTAAAGAGCACATTCGTGTGTCCAGATTCCCAATGAAGTAGACCTCGACCTGATTCTTTATTATGGCATAATGCCATACGTGTTGTAAGATGAAAACATACACTTGAAATGCAGCGAGCAGTTGAAATTAGCTAATAGTGTGGAACCTTGTGTGTGTGTGTGTGTGTGTGTGTGTGTGTGTGTGTGTGTGTGTGTGTGTGCGCGCGAACACCTGTCCTTTTTTCCCCCTAAGGTAAGTCTTTCCACTCCCGGGATTGGGATGACTCCTTACCCTCTCCCTTAAAACCCACATCCTTTCGTCCTTCCCTCTTTCCTGAAGAAGCAACCGTCGATTGCGAAAGCTAGAAATTCTGTGTGTGTGAGTTTGTGTGTTTTATTTATTGTGCCTGTCTACCGGCGCTTTCCCGCTTGGTAAGTCTTGGAATCTTTGTTTTTAATATATTAAGCACTTTGTTTGTAACACATTGACTGCCTCAGTGTAAAAAATTAATAAAAACCAAATTTCATTAGCAAACCGACAAAAATAACTTCATTGTTCTACAAGGCAATTAATGCATGGCTGCCAGCAAACTGGAAATAAAATAAAATCTGAAACTAACAACGTATATTAGCCTTCCGTAATTATGTGTATGTATTTTAATTCACTTGATAGCCAATGGCCACTGAAATCCATTTTGTTTTCATTTGACATGAGAGCAGTAAACGAAGAGGAAACAGCAGAATCACTAAATGTAAACATAGGTCATGTGGAGACTACACACTTCCCCAGTATAACTCAAGACTGCTCTGCGCATCAGCCTCTGATCTATGATATTTCCGAACCGGGGCAGTACTAAGATAGTGCCGCCGCCCCCCCTCCACCCATACTCCCAGCCACCCTCCCTCGAGTGTTTGGGATATGACTTCAAAAATTTCATAAAATCAAATTTTCAAAAATACGTTCATTTTGCAGTGCACATCTTTCTGAAGATGTCTGATATATAAAACACATATATTCCATATGTTATTTGGTCTTAAGTGCGTCAGAGTGCAGTGTCACCCCTGTTTCTCCAGCTTATAACTTCTGTCGCATGTCACTGTATTTCGTTCTGTAGAATTGAAACGTGTATATTTTGTACTGGATGCCATCACATAAAATTAAGGACGGTGGAAATTAAAATGTCCTGTGGTCTCTCTCCTGCTCCCAGTCATCCGGTTTGACATCCTGCCCCTCTTAAAAATACTAACAATTATACTGGATGGGATTATTTGTAACTGGGAGAACAAGAACTCTTCAGAAAATTTGGACTCTTTATTGCCTGTTAGCTAATAACTTTCTGTTTTGGGTGACAAAATTAAATATAGCATAAATAAAACCAGTAAAGACAAGAGACAAGCAAGACAGTACACATTTCTTCAATCCTTAGCTCCTAGCACTGTTTTCTTTCTGATCTTGCTACAGCTTTACACGGCATGCTTTTCTTTCTGCGAAAGAATCTATTGCCTCATCAAAGTTCGTCATATATTTTGCTACATTAAAAATCAAAATATTGTTGTCTAATACTGCGTTAAGCTGTTAATACAAATAGTACCCAAGATTGGTGTGGTTTCTCAATCTGATTATGTCTATTTTGTCACTGTCTGCTAGATAAAACAAAATAGGCCTTTCTAACACTGCAGAAATTGTAACACACACACACCAAATAAACGTGATTGTTTAGGCACACATGGTCATTTTTATAATATGACAGAATGTAATTCATGAAGACGAACATAAAATGCCTATTAGGCCAACTACAAGCAAAAAGCTTTATGTTAGAATATAGTTTAACATTTCATTCATATGCTCCAGTTTCTCGGACAGGTGATCAAAAACTAGTAGTACAAAATTTTTATATAAATTTGGAATCGTTATATTCTTCCCCAATTTGTGTGATGTACCTGTATCTTCTCCTTCCTCATTCTAACAAACAATCTTGTCATGACTATTTCTGGAACTATACCTGCCTCTGTCAAAACGTATTTGCTGGTTAACTTCACTAATCCTGCCAGAATCACCAGTTTAGTTATCCTTTATTATTCTCCGGTTAGGCATTGTTATGTTCGTACAAACCATTTTCCGTGCTACTTCCAGAATAGAACTTAAGCGGCTGCTAGATGGGGACTGTACAACTGGCCCTTACTGGTGTATCTGGCCAAACATTTTCTTACAAACTTTCATTTCCCTGAATACGCTGAGAAGATAATACGTAATCTTTCTTATCTGTTAGTGATTTATTTCCACTCTGGTAGGTTTTTTTTTTTTCCCCTATGGGACCAAATTGCTGATGGCATCAGTCCCTAGGCTTACATACTACTTAATCTAGCTTATGCTAAGGACAACACACACACCCATGCTTGAGGTAGGATTCGAACCTCCAGTGGAGCGAGACGTGCGAACCGCGCCAAGTCGCCTCAGACTGCACGGCTACCCCGGGTGGCTTAAGTTTCATTCAGAAATCAACTTACAGTGTGTGTTCAAAAGTCAACAGGGATGCGCATCAAAATCATACGAGTAATCGATAGTCCTACGTGCACTGGATGTTAGGCGCTTTGTGAAACAAGGCTTCTTCCTCCTCAAGAATATGAATTTAGCAGCCTCCACCTCGCCTCCCTCATAGGTCCGGACCCGCTGCACATGTGTGAATCTTGCAGCATGGGCATGACAGTAAAATTTTTCCCGGTTGCATCTCGCTACTTGCTGTGACTGCTTACACAGCCAACAGCCACATTTCTGTAGCCAAAAACGAGAGAAGGTACTACTCACATGCCACTCAACTGTGCATACACATGAGCCCGCTCGCAACTGCTAAAACGAATCTAATGTAAACAGTTGTGACGTCACAATCATCGGAGGCCTTTGAAACATTTTGTTGCTCACAGACGCTTGTATGAGCACTATGTTTGTTATTGTATATGGCACATTTTCTTTACAACTTAAGTTTTTATTTTCGTTTTTTGTCTTGTTCGTGTTTTATTGCTGCAGTAGGGCTTTCCCCAGTTTTGTCCTGGATGAAAAAATTCCCGGGTCTCCCAGTTGTCCCAAGTAGTATACATCCTGAGAAACACAAAGGACATAGTTACCTGGAAGAAAAAAGATGGAAGATTTTCTTGGTCAATTCTGTGGCAGCTTATTTATCAAGCACTTGTTGAGACAGCATGTACACTGGCATTAGCTATCCTGTGCAGGGGATATATTAGAGCAGCAACTGCTACATCCAGTGGTCACGAAAATTCGTGTAGCGTGACGACAGCGACCATCACTCTGCACTTAACGTTGGCCCTCATGTAGATCACCCATTCTGTATAGCTCTTAGCCATGTATTATTTTCTTAGAAATGTGGTTCTCATAAACACATAAAAAATAAAAATATTCAAATCCTCCATTTGGGTGCCAATACATACATATTTCCATTGGAAAAGTGGTGCCATTATCAACTATGTCCCTATATTCTACTGACTTTTTCTATTCAGTGTGAAGGATTATGTAATTTGTTTTGAGATAGGAGAGGGTGATGATGAATTGGGTACTTTAATGTTATTTTGAAAAGGCCTAAAACTTCCATATGGGTGTCTGTAGGTGCTGGTTTTACATGACCCAACATCCTAATTTTACTTTTTTCTTCATAGTTTCCTGCTCCCTATTGTTGACGTGACTATAGGTCAGGCAGCATTGATTCCCTTGCGGTGACCACTATGTTTCACCATTTCTTCTACACCAGAATAGAAATGGTAACGTGTGTGACACATTTGCACATATACCTTTAAATGCATGGATCTGTGTATGGCTCTTATTATTAATTCGCTCACATATAATTTCAATATATCCTATCTTGGAGTAGAGTCTTCAAAGGTGTGGAATGAATCAAATTGTTGTTGACTGGCAGATACAGTCACTGCAAACTACTGTTATAATTACTACTAAAAACCAATTACAATTATTGTTATATGACGGTTGGAACTTTAATAGTGGCAACTATTTATTTACAGCTCATACAAAACATGTGTTTCAAAGTTTTAATCCGTTGCCAGCGATGGGGAAGTCATAGGATACTCTTAGCAGTGCCAGTTGTGTTGACAGTTCTAGCAGCACGGACTATTGCCTGACAAATTTGTAGCAGTTCTGAAGTGAATGCCATGAAGTGTTTCCTTCAGTTTAGAAACAGAGTTGAACACATGAAGGCATAAGCCGGGGGAGTGCACTAGGTGGTATAGCACTTAGCAGCCCTATCAGTCAAACAAATCAGTAACAAATTGCACTGTACGTGCTTGAGCATTGTCCTGCAAAATGGTGGTCAGGTCATGCAGAAAGTATCATCACTTCTGTCTCTAAGCTGTTCGTAGGCTGTGTTCCAAAAATGAACAACACAGAGACAGAAGTAATGACTCTTCCACAGGACCTGACCATCATTTTGCAGGACAATGCTCAAGCACGTACAGTGCAAGCCTTTACTGATTTGTTTGACTGACGAGGCTGCTAAGTGCTATACCACCTACTGCACTCCCCGACTTGAGCCATCGTAAGTTCAACTTGATTTCTGAACTGAAGGAAACACTTCACGGCATTCGCTTCAGAACTGCTACAAATTTGTCGGGCAATAGACCGCACCCTTGAACTGTCAACAAAACTGGCACTGCTAAGAGTATCCTACAACTTTCGCATCACTGGCAATGGGTTACACTTTATGCTGGTGACTACTATGAAGGTCAGTACAACTTACAAACACTTATCTATTTTGTACAAGCTGTAAATAAATAGTTGCCACTATTAAAGATCCAATCCTTGTAGGAGATTAGTACTGAAACAGCTACTTTGGGAAAAAACCATTAATCTACTGTAATACTTCCTACTACAGATTATGTAACTTAACTGTTCTAGTGAACCTGTTAGCTATTTCTATAATGGATAAGATAGAAACCTGCTTAATACGAACAATATTTCATACTTATTTTTCTAAAAAAAGTCTTATTACTTCAAACGTGGCAATGAATTTTGAAATAAAATTTTAAAATTTGCTCTCTGAGCCACATTGATAGCGAAATACATCTGCATAACCTAAACAAATGAGATGTCACTTCTGTCTTGTTTCTCTTCAAACACTGTCAGTGCTTTCTTGGACAAACTTTAGTCTTCCATGAAAATATTTATTTTATCTCTGGAGGTTGTCAAGGAAACATGTTTCATTTTGTTGTTAATAATAGCAGTGTGTGTCTGCATCTGCCACTGTTAGAACATTGACAACTGAACTTTTTTCTCCAAGAAAAAAGGTTTTGGAAACACCGGAAAAGAAACACAGTGCATCTCAAAACTTAAAGTGCATTTTTATCAACTACTCATTTTCTATTTGCCAATATAATTTGATAAACATGTGCATTAGTTGAACTGGATGTATGTCCATCCCAAGGAACTAGATTCAAAGCTTGCATGTTTGTCACTGAACTGCTCATCCCATTCAGACACTTCTCTTTCATTTGCAGTCTCGTGCCTGTATTTCTATCAATATTAGGAACCTCAGATATTTATTTCTATACAAATATAGATCAACAGTATCTGAATGCTCGTCAGTAGCTGACATTTTCTAATCTTTTATCTATAAAACCTTTAAGTTCAATAACAACTGCAAAGACCAAATACACCAACCTGAAGATTGAGAACTCCCTGTAAAATCACCACCAGCTGGAGTCTGCGTGTTGACTGAACGCGTCGACCTCAGCAGATCTGCCAGTGGCGCTCGGTGTCCTTCTGGTGTCGCTTGGTATGTCTGCAACTGCCCATGGTCACACACAACACTTCCCCATGAGCCCAAACAACAGGTAGTACCTACAAATGCAATCTGTACATCTTATGGCTGATATTTAACTATCACTCATCATATCACTATCCATAGGCTTTACATAATAATCAAATGTGATTACACTTTATTTCATTACTCAAAGACAATATTATGCCCCTGATATTTTATCTGAATCCACAAAAAAATTCATTTGGGTACTTTCACTCAAATTATTTTTATGTTTAAAAAGCCATCTAGCATCTGCATATGTCTAATGTGCATCAAATTTGTCCCACACTTTTTACAACACTGCCACCACCCATTCCCATTATTTGTCTGAGAACTTGACATAATAAATTTCTGAACTAAAGCTTTCTTGTTACTCTTTCTCTAAACTCAAAATCTTCCTTCACATTTCTTATATGCCACTGTCTTTTTATTCTGGTTCTTATGTCTCTGCAAAAAGTTTGGAGTGAATTGAATTGTCCCAAATATTAACACACACAAAAAATAATGGTTCCATGAATAAATCCTGTTTAAATCACCATTTTTAAATTCTCCCCATACATATGACATTAGACAATCTCTTGTGAGTCACTTTGGCAGCCTACTGTCTACCTTCTTTCTTAAACAGGAACTGAACTAGTCACATTCTGGACCATGCATACTATGAAAACAAGACTTCTTCACTATAATATTATTGATGATACAATAAAATGTCTTTGGTAAGTCAGAAAAAAAAATCCTCTTGGTGATATCTGATTACACACTGAATTCTAGTCATGAAGCAGTCAGTCTATGTTGGCTACAGTTTCTTTTAGATACCTCCATCTAATGGTGTCATGAAGTCAGCACACTTTTTTGTTTTTAAAGATTTGCTCTTCAGTTATCCAAATAACAAATAATCATTACTCCTAGAGAGCTACACTTAAGTAATACAGGCACAAGCTAAAATCTAACTTCCAAAGATTTTTATGTATTTTCTTACTACATACTTAAATAATGCAAGAGCCATGCAGTGCACTAAGGTTTATGAGTTACATTTTCGTGATCCTAATTTTCAAATTTTAATTATGTTTCTTCAACCAAACCTGACAATATGTGAGAGTGTACAGATGTGTATTCTTACATAAGTGATCATTTGACAGTATACATACCTTCTCCTCTTCCCTTTCAGAATCCTGTGGACCGCCTCCAGCTTTCAGCACTAGCCTCTCTATCTCTTGGTTCAGCCCCTCTATCGAACTCCTCATTGTGGGCCGAGGCACTATTGGTTTTACTGGAATGGTGACCAGAATTGCCTTAGTTGTGGTTGTACCTGTATTTCCATGCACAAGAAATTATTTTAATCATGCCTGTTGGAGAAGTTACAGCTTTCTCCTAATTGAGACTTGGCACACATCAAGCTGGAAACACATCAATATGTTGCTAACCTTGGATTTCAGTGTCTGTAACAAATTTCTGGCTAATTATTACGCTGAGAGCAGTGCAGTGACAAGCACCTAGGAATGAATTACATTTGGAATTGAGTATAAATATTTGTGACAAATAGCTTTTTTTTTTCAACTACATAAAAAAAACTGCTACTTAAGAGCAGTTTTATCTTTAATTTGCTCCAATATATCAGAATTTTTGCACTGAAATAACAGCATAATTCTATTCACTCTAACCAATGTTCTCCCCCCCAGAAATACACATACGCTAAAAATTTCTGTATTGTATGTCTTCATTAAATGTGGAATGAGCAGAAGGCCAACTCTTGGCAGAAAGTGGAGCTTCATAGACTATTTAAGATAAGCACCATGAAATCTATTAGGTACCATACAGAAATACAGTACCACTCTTCAGCAGTACACCTCACAAGACTATGAAATTCTAAGATGGGTATTAACTGACAATGGCCTTATCAGTAGTTACTAATATAGATGAAAAGTGGTTTTTTTTCCTTCGTGTTTAATAAGGAGTCGCACTGTGCTAATCAGTCCTGCATGCATCAAATCCCAGGAAGAGGCTACAGACTGATGTGGTGATGTATAGTAGTAAGCTGCACTTTTCCATCTTAACTTATTTTTGGGCGACTTCTGAGTCAATTTGATAATGTGAAGAGATTTGTTATTCGGAGTAAGTAGAATAAATAACCAAATCCCCTCTGAAGTACAAGAGTTAACTTTTTGTATGGTGGGACACAGGTCGTGCTATCAAGTACCTAAACTATATCTGTAAATATTTCTAGGGCTCACTGAGGCTTAGACTGGTTCCACACTGCTGTAAGATCTAGTGAACAATCTGATGAATTCAGGATCCTATTAAACTTGATCTCATTATAGTTATATGGGTTTCTTAGTTGGCTGAATTCTCAACAATAAATAATGTCAATAGTTTAACAGAGAAGTTTAGTAATGATCAATAAATGATCCATTTGAAGTATGATTTTGACCACTTCTCATGAATTAGGGAAATTATATATATATATATATATATATATATATATATATATATATATATATATATATATATATATATATTAAAAACAAAGATTCCAAGACTTACCAAGCGGGAAAGCGCCGGCAGACAGGCACATGAACAAAACACACAAACACACACACAGAATTACAAGCTTTCGCAACTGGCAGTTGCTTCGTCAGGAAAGAGGGAAGGAGAGGGAAAAATGAAAGGATGTGGGTTTTAAGGGAGAGGGTAAGGAGTCATTCCAATCCCGGGAGCGGAAAGACTTCCCTTAGGGGAAAAAAAGTTAAGGGCTTAACTCTTTGCCTTTAAATATGTCTGCTTGTGTCTGTGTATGTGCGGATGGATATGTGTGTGTGTGTGTGCGAGTGTACACCTGTCCTTTTTTTCCCCTAAGGGAAGTCTTTCCGCTCCCGGGATTGGAATGACTCCTTACCCTCTCCCTTAAAACCCACATCCTTTCATTTTTCCCTCTCCTTCCCTCTTTCCTGACGAAGCAACTGCCAGTTGCGAAAGCTTGTAATTCTGTGTGTGTGTTTGTGTGTTTTGTTCATGTGCCTGTCTGCCGGCGCTTTCCCGCTTGGTAAGTCTTGGAATCTTTGTTTTTAATATATTTTTCCCATGTGGAAGTTTCTTTCTGTTTTATGTTATATATATATATATATATATATATATATATATATATATATATATATATATATATATATATATATATAAACTAACAAAAATTTCAACATTACACTTTGTTCTTTTTTAATTCGATTTTTTTGTGCCTTTTGGTCAACTGAGATCTACGCAATACTAAACATTTGCAACTGGGACAAACTAATGCTGCTAAGTCTTCCACCAAGACTGTTCTACTGGTAGAAGCTTTAACAATTTTACAAAACTATATTATTCCATCCTCCACGCTGAATCCAAACTGCAACAAAATTTCAGTTGTTATTCAGGGATTTTTCTGAGTGTTTTGGTGTTAGGGCCTCATGGTCTCTGGTGGCTTGTTATGGAGTGATATACTGAGTGAGGTGGCACAGTGGACTCTCATTCGGGAGGACGACAGTTCAATCCCAAATCCGGCCACCCTGATTTAGGTTTTCCGTGATTTCCCTGAATCACCTCAGGCAAATGCCAGGATGGTTCCTTTGAAAGAGCATGGCCGACTTACTTCCCCATCCTTCCCTATCCGATGGGACCGATGACCTTGCAGTTTGGTCTCCTCCCCCCCCCCCCCCCCAAGTCAACCCAACCCATACCAGGAACCACGTGCAGAGCGATAATGTGATAAGGATTTATTTGGTTTGTACACATATTACCTTTCTCAACATGAAAATATCTCGGGAAAAGTGGAAAAGGCTGTAATACCAAAAGATGCAACACAAAAGGCACAGTAATGCAATAACCCTCCTCAGACAAAACACATGCACTGTGATGCAGTTGCAGTCAGTGCAAGAACAACTAAGAAAATCATTGTGTTACTTTTCAACTGTATTCAGTGAACCAATACATGAGGTGCATATTGGCCAACTCTTCATCAGTAAATCTATGTTTACTGCTGTGAATTGCTATTAATCTACAACAAACGCTGCCTCAAAACCAAACCTCTTCTCAACAGAAAAAAGTAGTACCAGTTGTAAACTAGAGGGCAGAGAGTAAAGTGGTATTGTCATCAACAGCACGTATCACAAGTGCAATGAACAAATTTGTCACCAAACAAGACATACAGTGCATTCCTGATAACATTTGCTCTCTTGTGCTGGTATTTTCAGTACAATACAGACGCCAAGATAAATGATGATACAAAAATGGAAATGCAATTACTCTGTAATGATCCACGAGAAATGATCCATCTCTTCTATTAAATTATTCAAAAAATTGTACCTGAACAACCTCCAAAAATTTTTTACAGTGGACTCTGGGTTCACCTTGTATACTGTCAGTTGTGTTTGCTTATACTCTCATATTAAAGTATCTCTGGCAAAAAGAACAAGCAGAACTGATTGACGCCATCTTTAATGTATAGTCAATATCACAATGATGCACAGTATTATTGCAGATCAATATCATTTTTCTACTGATAAGAGAACACTGAAATTCATATTTTAAAAAGTTTTTGATTGGGCATATCACAATCTTCCACAACAAATTAATAAAAAGGCAACATACAAGCAGAGGGTGTATCTATTAGTACCTTTACTGGCACATCAGAAAGTATTTTGTCTTGAACGAAAAGTACAGCTTTAAGGGTAACTGCACGTATGAAAATAGATACAGTTTAACCACAAAGATGTGTTCAACTTTTTTTAACAAACTTGATGAAATCTATGGTGGGGCCCTAAAACATTTACCACAGGTTTAGAGATATGACAAAAGTTACTAATAACAAAACAATTACCGCACAAAAACAGATAATACATTGAACAGAGTGAATGCAAAGTGATAGCTTCTCACATATCAGAGTGCACAGCATTTCAATGAGTTCTATTGCATTTCTTAGAGGCACCTGAAAAACTAATTTCATTGATACTATCTGTAAGAAAGGTTAAGAGGGCTAGTGGTAACGACAAGAAGTATATGACAAAATTTCATCAAAAATATGCGAACTTCAGCACTAGAAACACAGACCACTAAGGAATGCTTGGTTCATAAATATCACTTACGTAACTGAAAAATATGTACTTGCTGGTCAGAGTTTACTTTTGCATATGTACAATATGGTAATGTGGAGACATTTTTTTCAATCATTGCTCTACAAGCGTCAGCAGGAGATACAGAATTAGAGGACAAGTTAAGAAAAAATTAGGAGTTTCCAGAAGATGTTTGTGGCTTGTACTTTCTTTGCCCTTGGAGGGTGGGCGGAGGAAGCCTTCTGGAATTGTGAGGTGAAGTACATCACCAAGAGAGAAGTTACAAGAAGGAAGCAAGGGACATGATGGAATAGGAAATCAGCTAAGTTCTTTTCAACAGCCCTGACATTTGATTTTAATGATTTGGGGAACTGTATAGTGAATTGACTACCATGAAAAAGAGTTCAATGTTTTCAGCACTGTACTGTCTTGTTTGACATAGAAGCCACAAGAGATTGATGGTAAGGTTAAATGGGAATCATTGGTTTTCTCACAGGAAGTGGTATTTCAGGGTGGGAATGGCGAATTAAGTTTAGATGCCTTCCCCTCACATGTTCTTTTCTTGCTGTACTAAAGCAAGGAAAAATAAAGCCATTTCAGATGCTGGTGACCATTATCTTTTCTGAGTGTGCGCCAACCAAGTTTCATTTCGAGGTGAATGATTAGCTGTCACAATCTCTCGTACATTCTGTGCTGTAATTTAATTACTGTATGGGTACTGTTCTCATTCCATAAGAAGTCAGAAGATATAGGCTTACACTCTGTCACAATGCAAACAGTTTTCATTAAAAGATGTAACACTGACAAGTAATAAGTGCTTCCTAATACAAGATGGCGTAAATAAAACTCACTGGATTAAACTGATGATTTTCTGATAGAGTATACATATTCTGCAATTCAGATACCCATTCTCTAGAACAACACCTGATCTCAAGAAATACAGGAATTCTGAATGTATCAACATCAGTCCACTCTTTACCATTTTGATTAAATTATCTTTTCGAGTCATCTGTCTCTGACCACTTTGATGCATCCTGTCACAAGTTCCTCTATTGTGGCAACTTCTTTATGTCAGAGCCCTTTAATATTAATTTTTATCTCCTACTGAAAAGTTCTTTTATTTGTGTCACTGCTTCTTCAAGGTACAGGTCTGAATAGCAGAAAAGAAAGACTGCAATCTTATGCCATTTTTAATCCAAACTCTGTTTTTTGTCTGCAGTTATTATTATTATTCCCCCTTACTACTTCTACTTTACCTGTCTTTCCCTATAGCTTATTTAATTTCTTTTGAGAATTTCTAATGTCTAGCATCTAGCTTTTTCTAGGTCGACAAAACACAAAGAAGTATCAAACATGACACTGGAATGGCAACCCAGGTGCCTTTACTGTACATGAAAACTACCTTGAGCACTTAAACAGAGAACCAACTCTGTGGTGATAACATATTAGACCTTCTGGTGACAAACAGACCCGAACTATTTGAAACAGTTAACACAGAACAGGGAATCAGCTATCAAAGCGGTTACTACATCGATGATTTCAGCCGTAAATAGAAATATTAAAAAAGGTAGGAAGAATTTTTCTGTTTAGCAAAAGTGACAAAAAGCAGATTACAGAGTACCTGATGGCTCAACACAAACGTTTTGTCTCAAGGACAGATAGTGTGCCAAGCAAGATCGTAAGAGATGGAAAACAACCGAGTTAGAAAACTGCTGCGGAAGCAAAGGGAACTTGATAGCAAACAAACATAGCCAAAGCCTTGCAGACAAACAAAAATTACGCAAAGCGAAATGTAGTTGAAGAGGGCTATGCGAGAGGCGTCAATGAATTAGGAAGTAAAGTTCTATGTACTGACTTGGCAGAAAATCCTAAGAAATTTTGGTCTTATGTCAAAGTGGTAGGTGGATCAAAACAAAATGTCCAGACACTCTGTGACCAAAATGGTACTGAAACAGACGATGACAGACTAAAGGCCGAAATAATAAATGTCTTTTTCCAAAGCTGTTTCACAGAGGAAGACTGCACTGTAGTTCCTTCTCTAGATTGTCGCACAGATGACAAAATGGTAGATATCGCAATAGACAACAGAGGGATAGAGAAACAATTGAAATCGCTGAAAAGAGGAAAGGCCGCTGGACCTGATGGAATACCAGTTCGATTTTACACGGAGTACGCGAAAGAACTTGCCCCCCTTCTTGCAGCAGTGTACCGTAGGTATCTAGAAGAGTGTAGCATTCCAAAGGATTGGAAAAGGGCACAGGTCATCCCCATTTTCAAGAAGGGACGTCGAACAGATGTGCAGAACTATAGACCTATATCTCTAACGTCGATCAGGTGTACAATTTTGTAACACGTATTATGTTCGAGTATAATGTCTTTTCTGGAGACTAGAAATCTACTCTGTAGGAATAAGCATGGGTTTCAAAAAAGACGGTCGTGTGAAACCCAGCTCGCGCTATTCATCCACGAGACTCAGAGGGCCATAGACACGGGATCACAGGTAGATGCCGTGTTTCTTGACTTCCGTAAGGCGTTCGATGCAGTTCCCCACAGTCGTTTAATGAACAACGTAAGAGCATATGGACTATCAGACCAATTGTGTGAATGGATTGAAGAGTTCCTAGATAACAGAATGCAGCACGTCATACTCAATGGAGAGAAGTCTTCCGAAGTAAGAGTGATTTCAGGAGTGCCGCATCGAAGTGTCGTAGGACCGTTGCTATTCACAATATACATAAATCACCTTGTGGATGACATCGGAAGTTCGCTGAGGCTTTTTGGGGATGATGCTGTGGTATATCGAGAGGTTGTAACAACGGAAAATTGTACTGAAATGCAGGAGGATCTGCAGGGAATGGCAATTGAATCTCAATGTAGAAAAGTGTAACGTGCTGCGAATACATAGAAATATAGACCCCTTATCATTTAGCTACAAAATAGCAGGTCAGCAACTGGAAGCAGTTAATTCCATAAATTATCTGGGAGTATGAATTAGGAGTGATTTAAAATGGAATGATCATATAAAGTTGATTGTTGGTAAAGCAGATGCCAGACAGATTCATTGGAAGAATCCTAAGGAAATGCGATCCGAAAACAAAGGAAGTAGGTTACAGTATGCTTGTTCACCCACTGCTTGAATACTGCTCAGCAGTGTGGGATCCATACGAGATAGGGCTGATATAAGAGATAGAGAAGATCCAACGGAGAGCAGCGCACTTCATTACAGGATCATTTAATAATCGCGAATGCGTTACGGATATGATAGATGAACTCCAGTGGAAGACTCTGCAGGAGAGACGCTCAGTAGCTCGGTATGGGCTTTTGTTAAAATTTCGAGAACATACCTACACCAAAGAGGCAAGCAGTATATTGCTCCCTCCTATGTATATCTCGCGAAGAGACCACGAGGACAAAATCAAAGAGATTAGAGCCCACACAGAAGCATACCGACAATCCTCCTTTCCACGAACAATACGATACTGGAATAGAAGGGAGAACCGAGAGAGGTACTCAAGGTACCATCCGCCACACACTGTCAGGTGGCTGGCGGAGTATGGATGTAGATGTAGACGTAGAAGTCAAACTGATTGTCATCTAACAGATCTCCAATTTTCTTCTACATCTTTCTGTACATTGTACTCTCAGCAACTCAACTGCATTGGCTGTTAAGTTGACTGTGTGATAGTTCTCACATTTTGTGGCTTTTGATATCTTCAGGACAGTGTGTATGATATTTTTCTGAAAGATCCATGTTTTGTTTCATGTTCAGATTCCACAAACTCAAATCATCTTCGACAGCTTCTTCCCTCGATGATTTTACAAATGGAATTTTATCTATGCTTTCTGTCCTATGCATCTCATGAAGAGACAGAGGAAGATATGTTGACGTGTGTTCTGGCTGCTACATTAAAAACTGAAAAGGCGTCACATGAGATGGCGAGCGTTTACCAGAATGTGCTTCATAGGTACAATACCTGTAAAGACTCTGGTGGCTGCCACATCAAACCACTGTTGTAATGAATCAGTACTGTTCTGTATGTATAGTATGCTGGGTTCTTTCTTGTTTTGGAATAACGCGCATACCTAATGTTTAAGTGTTAATACAAACAGACTTGCTTAACTGATAAATGGATGTTTTGTTATGTTTCCCTTCAGAACGTTACCTAACAACTGTACTGTCTCATGCATAACTCAATTCCTCACACAGAAGTGGATGAGTTAAACATCTGAATTGAAACAGTCATACCACAGAAATAATGTTTCTGGAGATGGGTTTGTACTCAAAATATTATGTACTCACTCCCCTGTACATGTCCTAGAAGTTTGTAATGGGAATTTCTCAACACCCTGTATATCTGCTCTTGGATTCACCATACAATCCAGTGATAATTTTGGAATCTGTCTCATCATGCTGTAATCCAGCTAGTATTTGTTCCTATTAGCTGGGATGTACAGCAGAACTCAATACGAATTTCTCCTCTCATTACTATTGACAAGCTCATTGTTCCACAATTCTGTCTTCTATTCCTTCCCCTTATATTTTGTTACAATCAGTTTGGTATTCAATGCCCTCATACTTACTCACCTTCCCCTCCCCCCTTCTGGTTGAGATGTAACAATGTGTATACTTTAAGTATTGTTGTTACCTAAGGTTTTCTGTCGTCTTGTGAGAAGAATCGTATCACTGATCACTCAACTATTCACAGTAACTCCCTCTATCTTATCTATGTACCTATTCTCAATGAATATTTCCTGTTATATCTTTCTCTGATGCTGTCGGCATCATCCTATGCTCATCTGACCAGAAATCTCTATCTTCTTTCCATTTCACTCTACTGTGTCCTATGATACTGCACTTCCCTTTTCAGATTTTCTAGGTTCCCTATCAGATTTCAATTTCCAACAATCCATGCACATAGTCATTAAATGCTGGAAATGCTTTTTTAATGCAGTTTTTTTTACTACCTGTATTAACTAGTTCATTAGTGTAATTGGCCATTTTTCTCAAGGTATTTTCAGTTTCCTTTAATAAAGGTGGGCTGCCCTTTGTGCAATAAGATTGTATTGAAGTGTCAATAAATTTCCTTTCATTACCTGTCCATACTTAGAAATAAATGCTGAGTAGCCTTTTCCCAGTACTGTTTATTGCACAAACACATTTTTTCCTTGTAGATTTCAATTTGCCCTCTGAATGAAAGAATGAAAAGTTAATGTTATACCAGAAATGGATTTTCAACCACTAACCTGTTAAAATCAGTATTTCCCTTATCTGCTGTTGTAATCAAACAAGTTGATGTACTGGTAAAATATTGGATGGTTGTCGAAGTAGAGTAAGATGTCTGGTGGATCTTCAGTCATGACCTATTCTGATTATAAATGCTCTCTTAAGGAACAGACGTAAGACATTCTACAATTTCTTTCTTGACCACACCCATTTTCCAATGCTTTCCTTTGAGTTTCCAGATGTTTTATGCATTACAGTGGGCTGGTGATTATTTACTTTGTTCTGTGTTAGGATTTCAAAGTGTACCTGTGCACTTTTTTGTTCTTTGCAAAGTCCTTGATGTGAGCCCACGTACGGTTTGTATTATTGAAATGATATTAGTATGATGCTTGCATGAAGAGTTGCTTAGAATGTAAATCACTAATCCAAAAAACAGTGGTATGAACCATTCGCTTGCAAAACTATGTAGCTTGCCACCAGATGCATTTGAATGATCACCTATTCAAGGTTTAAGAGAGGAACTTCGGTAACAAAAAGAAACAAAATATTGATATAATACACCTTAACACACTGGTTAAATATGTTTTCCAAAAGTATCCTAGCTGTCTGACATTACTTCTAGGTAGTGATTTCTACCAAGTAAAATTTTTCTATCAGCGTCTAGATCAGGGATGTGTGCAAGAAGTAGTTGAATGTAGCCTACATGACAGCATGAGCTTTGTGTTTCACAGCAATTAGTGGAGGCAATTTTGTCAAATTCTGATAACAACAAATTAAAAAGGAGCAATGATTCATTTTAATAAAAAAATTAAAAACATAAAAACAAACTTGCTGGAACCACAAAAGTAGGCACAATATGTAACATAACATAAAACAATCTGTGATGATGAAGTATGGTCGGTGGGGCACCCAACTGTATTGTCATCAGCGCCTGTACGAAGTCCCAATTTTTACACAACCCAATTTTTTCACAGTCCAATGTAGCCACTACCATGAATGATGATGATGATGATGATGATGATGATGATGATGATGATGATAACAAAAACAACCAGTCCCCAGGCAGAGAAAGTCCCCAACCCTGTCAGGAATCAAACCTGGGACCCCATGATCAAGAGGCAGCAACACTGGCCACTAGACCACGAGCTATGGACACAATCTGTGATACTTGATATAGAGCCAAAATGGTAAATTATTGTACGACACGCACAATCAGTGACCACCAATTGTCTTTTGCTTAATTACTTGAACTCTTCATCAAATGTAGCCTAGCTTTGTTGGCTATGCATAACCACAACCAAACTATCACTGTTCAACCCAACTTAGAACACAACATACGTGCCAGATCAGTCTGTTACCATGGCCTTCATTACAAACAAACAGCACAGACATTAGAAGCTGTGACAACAGGAATTTAAGGACACTGCAACACCTCTGGCCTGAAAACATGCATTGATTATTTCTACAACTGTTTTAAATGGTCCTCAATGTTCTGGATACTGAACTGGGATGGAGTTGATGACCGATCTGGTCCCACGCATTTTCTATCGGAGAAAGAATTGGCAATCTTGCTGGCCAAGGCACTACCTCAACATCATGCACATAATTCACTGACACTTGCCACATGTGGATAAGCCCTGCCCTATTGAAATGTGGCACCGCCATAATGTTACACGACAGGTAACAAGAGGAAGCAATATAGCTGCGACACATTGTTGTGCTGTCAAAATTCCTTTAATCACTACCAGCTGAGCATGAAGACATAACCAATGGCTTCTCTGATTATGACAGTAAAATTAACACCACTGTGAATCTCCCAAACTTTGGAAAAATGAGACCTCTAGCTAGGTCACCACTGTTCTCACCAACGATGGTCATTCGAGGTAGTACAGAACCACGATGTGCTGCTCTAAACAATGTGATGTCATCGATAAGCAGTCCGTACTTCCCAGTCATGGAAATTACTCCAAACACAGCTCTTTGTGCTGTCGTGCTGTGGTGCTACAGCAGCCTACAACCTACACATCGGACAGTAATTCTATAGTACAGCTGCTGCTAGTCTTGACTAAATGGTGCAAGACAACACACAATGTTGCAGGTGGGCCATTACTTGTTCTCAAATGACAGGTGGATATGAGGAGGGGTATAATGTGCTTCATGCACAATACAATGATCCTCCCTTGTGGCATTAACGAGTATGCCTGTCATCACAGCCCCAAGAAGTTCAACATTGGGGCACTGTGACATCTGAATGCCCTAAAAGTCGGATATTGTATGATTTGAAGCCACTTTTTTAACTCTGGCAGGTGCTGATAACACTGCCTCATAAGAGTATACGGAACACCCGAGTCCTCCATAATGATCACTCACCAGCTGACACTGTTCAAGCTCTTTCTATAAGCAAACATGTCTAGCAACGATGCTAAACATGAACAATAAAAATGCAGTGTGGTAGCCATTTTACTTGTCAGAGAGAATTGCAACACTGATCATATAAATGCCTGCCGGCTGGGTGGCCGAGTATGAAGTTAGACAGACATCTGACCATGTATTCTGTGCGCTTCATTTTTTTTTTTTGTCAGGCACTGTAATAAGATTTTATTGACCACCTTTGAATAATTGAAAGCAGCATCATTTACACTTATGTTCTCTGTTTCGTTGGGAGTTAAGTAACCCCTTGTCAAAAGATTATTTCTGTTACATTTTCATGGGGGTTCCGTGTGTTTACTTTGAAAGCATTACTTCTCAAGTGTATTCTAGCTGCAACAAAATCAACTAAATTATCAGTGGAAAGTTCTTTAGATAGACAACACATCATACTTTTTGAGCGGAGGGTCTGGGAAAAAACAGTGAGAGAGAAAAGGGGATTGAGAAAAGCAGGATTCCCCTGTATTCACAACAGTTCACACACTAGCTGGGAGCAGATGTTTGTGGAGCCTGTACTAGGCAGCTCAATCTATTCTCAGAACTTACTGGCCACCACACTTCTGTGAATGGAAATTATTGTGGCTTCATTTACACCATAAATAAATGGTTCATGACCTTTCCCCTTCACTTTGCTCTACTTATCATCAACACAGGAATTATTTTCTTACACACTTACCTGTGGCAGTGGCAGGCATGGTGTTCGTACCCGTACTAGGCAGCAATGTTGGCGCATGCTCGCTAAGGGGTACTGTTGTACTCTGTTGCAAGATCAAACCAAAAGCAGCAGTCCTCTCACGGCTACTTGTACCTTCCTTATTTGTTCTTTGCAACCTGAATGGACATGCAAGAATGAAATACAGAATAATATGCAACAATCAACCATTTTGACAGAATGTATTACACATACATCATCAAATCATAACAGAAGTATGTTTGATGTCCTGTTGACATCAAAGTCATTAAGATTAAAATCGAAATGTGAGAGAAGCATGCATAAAACTCCTTAGATTTAATTCCTAAACAAGTTTAAACATAATGCTGCTTCCAGATTTGCTACAATCCATGTCTAGTAACAGGAATAAGGATGGATGTGAGCATTTAGATCCATTTTTAAATTTAGGAGTAATATGCAATAGAACTTTATAAACAGAATGAGGAAAAACCCTAGGTAAAGAAACCGCTACTAATGCATTTAAATTCATGGAAAAAAGATTAGTGTTATTCAAAATCCAATAATCAACATCAACTACCACCCATGTCAGGTACATAATTTAATATTGAACACTACTTGAACTGATTTCACATGGTAAACTTATTTTCAAGTGGAGTTCACACAATTACTACACACCTGTGGCATAGATTTTATCATCCTGTACACTGTAGTGTTTTCATTCACTAACTAATCAGATGCTTTAAACTTTGATAACACAGTAATTGCACAATTCCAACTTGAGAACAGGCATACATTCAAACTGATAATGAAAATAAATAAAATTTAAACAGCCGGTGAAGATTCATGGCAACCGGTGTTCATTACTGGATTTCAGCCGCAACTGAAAAAAACCTCTCTCAAACAATTAATAGTATCAATGGAGGAAGGTATCCATAGTTACTGGAACATTTTAAAAACTATAGGTCAAGCACAGTTTTTCACACATGTAATTTCAGAAGATATTTTAATTATTGGTCAGAAATTTGATCATGAAGGTCTTATCATAAAAAATAAATTCTTAAAGTCAACAATAAAGGTGCACTTGTTACAATGAAAGAGCTACCTAGATCAAATTATTTATCTACAACCATTTTTGATGCAGATAAGCAAAGTGTGATGTAGGTGGCCCTTACATTGATTAAGTTTGTTACAGAGTTTGAAAGCAGATATATGACTGGAAATATCAGTCACATGCTTTGGCCATTTTCATAATGTCACCATAATGTGCCCGATGCAAGAAGAGATACGTAAAGGGCATCAGCAACCAGCAGAAATTCCATGTTCAAGACATCAGACTTTCCACTGACCATCTACATGACCATGTCACAACAGGATGACAGCAAATTTGACTGCAGTTAGATCCTGTGTGCTCAATACAGGGCTGCTGTCGGAAAACTGTCCAGTGCCTCACTTAGGTGACAGCGTAAAATATCAGTCAGCCTTATTTTGTGTGTCATAGTTGTGAACTTCATGTCTTGCAGAAGGATACTTTATTTTATGTAGACAAGAGAGTTGAAAAAATAGTGCTTAAATATTGCCATTATTCCCAACTGCTTGGAAATGGGTCAACAGTGGTCAAATTTCTTGCTGGAAGAAATTTCTTGCCTGCACAACAGATATCCATATGTGATGTAGCTGTGGAACAGGGCATAATATATTGCGAACTGTTATCAAACATCTAAGTTTCATGAGAAATTTCTCAAGAGAGCTCAGAACACATATGTGCAATGTATTCAGTCCACATCAACTTATTGTCAATTGTGCTTCCCAAGAGTTTGACACTATCAACATTTACTGAGAGTCCACAGGCACCAAACCTACATAATATTTTCTGGGTTTTGTCTTCATTTAATTCAATTTTATTTTCTTTGAACCACTTTTTGGCTACTTAAAATACAATTTGAGCATCTTTTAGTGCCTCAGCTTAATTTCTACCCTTAGTTGTTAATGTTGTATCATCTGCAAAGAGCAGAGTATGAAATCACAACTTAAGTCACTGACAAATATTAAAACCAGCAGAGGGCCAAGTACAGAGCCATGCAGTACACAAGTGTTCAAGTGCTATTTCACAAGACATTGCTCCCTGGATACAAACACTCTCCTGCCTGTCTCTTAGGTAAGACGACAATCTCAAAATGACACCCTTTACACCTTAAGGTTTTAATTTTTCCAAAAGTATCTTATTACAGATGCGATCTAATGTCTTGATTAGATCACAACGAATTAAAGGCATGTAGTTCTTTTCTTCCAATGCTTCCATTAATTTTGTTATTACATCAAGTACTGCAGTAAAGGTACATTCCCGTCTTCTAAATCCCTCCTGCTTATCCAGGAAGAGATTGTTGTCTTCAAAATAAAGTCACAGTTGGTTCTTCATTATTGTTTCTATCACTTTTGCTAGTACAGGGATGATAGAAATTGGTAGCTGAGTGGACTGTTAGGATCACCTTTTTTATACACTGGTACAGTCATTGCCAATACAAATTCTGTGCGTGCTTACAGGGCATTTAGTACCTTTTATAATATCCCTCAGTCCTCTCAAAGCACTTTCTTCCACCTGGTTAAGGTGCGTCTATTTACTGCGTACGCTTATATTGCTTGTAACATCAATTTCTAACTCTGGCACTTATGCCACATCAATCCCAACAACATCAATAAACTATTTGTTAAAATCATAATGGGTATGAGAATTTAACGGGACAGTGGTCTTTTTCTGTATTAATTAACCAGTTCCAAGGCTGCTTTGCACAAGTTGTGGGCTTCAGAAACAAACCAAGCATTATATACCTTCTTGGCTACTACTTCTTACTTCCTGTAGATTCTTTTAGCTTTCAGATAATGAGAATTAAATGTACCTTTGGTCCTGGCATCTGTTGCTGTTCTAACTCGTCATTTAGCAGCAAAACGACACATTTTATGTTTTCCAACTTGGGACTATACCAAACTTTGTCTGGCTATTTTTCTTCTATTATGTAAATTATCTACAAGACATTTTATGTTTACTGATGGGAAACAGCCATCAAAATTTATTTTGAGAAGCTGTAAAATATATTTAAAAGTTTCACTTGATCCCAGCCCTACAACTTCAGATACCCAAAAAGCCCTGGAAAGCATATTTTTGAAGATGTTTATTAATTTCTCCATTATAATCCTTTTACTGAATGTATAGTCAGAAATACGACATACTGGCTTTTCTATGCAGTTTCCTTTCACTATTTAGGTGGAAACTTATGCTTGGTGATCTGCTATCAATGGACCCACCACACTTATTTTGCAGTCCCACATGTTTAGGTTGGTGATGACAGTGTCGAGGCATGCCTCTCCTCTTAGTGGTTCATGCTTAGCAACATACAACTCATAGCTACTCGCCAAGTACTTTAATGTTTTCTCTATAATGCTGCCTTCTCCTAAATGGATGCTGAAGTCACTACACAGCACAATTTTTGAATTCGTGCACAAGAAAACTATCAAAGTCTCCACCAGTTGCAATATTTATGAACAAAACAATATTTGCATCACACAATTTTAAAGCGGCCAACTCTAAATGCAGAGTTACAGAACTTCTGAGATCAACTTCCACACACTGTTGTTGTTGTTGTTATTGTTAACACAAACAGATACCCCATCATGAACAGCTTTTTTATGATACAATTCACTTCCCATTTTAAGATATTCCTTTACTTACTTTACACGTGGCAAGGGCCTTATCGACTATACGCCTGCTCTATGAGCCTCTTCCACTTCTGCCTGTCCAATGCGCTGTTTCTCCAGTTGCTGCTGCTGTTCATCCTCATTATGTCTTCCGAATGTTATCCCATCATCTGGTTCTGGGTCTCCCTCCTCTTCTTGTTCCTTCTATCATTCTGCTGAATGCCATTCTAGGTAGTCTATTCTCTGTCATTCTTGCTATATGGCCTACCCAATTCAACCTTCTCCTCTTGAGCAATTTGGCGATGTTATGGTGTTTGTACAGCCCTCTTAATTCTTCACGTCTTCTTATTCTCCATTCCATGTTATTTTCGTCGTATAGAGGTCCAAAAATTTTCCTTAGTAATTTTCTTTCAAATATTAAGTTTTTCTTCATCCTTCTTTCTAAATATTAATGTTTCACATCCATATAACATCACAGGTATAATGGTTGATTGATATAAGCAGATTTTTAAGTTACTGCTAAGTGATCTTTTTCTTAGAATTTTGATGAAACTAAAAAGTGTCTTGTTTGCTGTTGATAAACAGGCATCTATTTCTATATCTGTTCTGTTGTTATTACTAAAAATACTTCCTAGGTACTTGAAATGGTCAACAGTCTTGAAAATGAATCCATCAGAGGTGCATCTTTTCTGGTTTTCTTACTTATGGGCAGGTATTCACTATTTTCGTCATTAACATGTAATCCTGTTTTCTCAGCAATTTTGTAGTAATTTTGCATCATTCTGATTAATTCTCTTTTGGAACTACTTATTAGTGCTACATCATCTGCATAGGCAAGTCTTGTAATGTTCACAACCTGTAGCTGAATCCCTTGTGGACTGGTTTGAGAAATTTCTCTATCAATCTTCTCTAGGACAAGGTTAAATAAAATAGGTGATATGGCATCCTTAAAATGTACACCTTAAAATCTTCAGTTTCTCCTACCAGTGTCTTTATGCGACAAAGTTTCACCAATGCACATTTTAACTAACTGATTAATTTTGATGGTATTTTAAATCCTTCATTAAGATATTCCACATGTCTTTAATAATACCCTTCCTGCTCTGCCAGCTAGAGTTCACTCATGTACAAAACATCTGGTTGAACTTGGACTGGCACATTTTCTTCTGGAATAACTACTGAATTAGAGAGCTGTACTTCCTATTGAAAAAAAAAACCTCTAAACTAAATTATTTGGACACACAGAAAAATCCATTAATATATCCTTTCAACACTTAATATAGAACTGCAATTAAATCCCTTTGCACGTAAGTTTCTCAACTGCAAAGTTCTTGCAATCTAGGAAAAACTTTTCCAAGAAAGCAGTTACATTTTTGACTGTTTTGCCATTTTTTTACTCTGCCTAATTGAAACCACACCGCTTCCTCTCCACAAAACGTATCCAGTTCTTTACCAGTACCTATAACACTTATTGTTCCTTATTATTGTTTGTTTGAGATGTTCTGCCAGGTCTTCACTTTTCTTGTTGGCATACCTCCTGTCAATTTTCTTTTGAAGGGTCAGTTTATTTATAAAGATTATCAGTAACATTTTGAATTCTCGTGTAAATCAACTTCACTGATTTGAGAAGCATGCATACTTACAATAGGCAGCATTGTGTGGCTTTCCATAACCTCTTCACGTTTTCCCAAGCAATTCAGCAAGAATGATGCATTGTACTGGTGATTGTAATTGTTTATTTCTGCACTATTAATTGCTGTTTTGGTGTTGCGTAAGTACTCTAGCAACAGATTGTTGTTTTAACAGTACTAATTTTCTTTGTTTTCTTGGTTGTTATTTTGTTGATTCCATCAGGAATAAGAACTTTCATGGATGAGGAATATGAGAATTATAATGTCAGAGGGGCGTGAGGATGGGGGTGTATAAACTGCATCTGTGTTATTCTCAAACATCTAAAAGTATTATCTGCTTACATTATTGAATGTGAGCATTACTGACTGGCTGTGAAAAATCAACTAGAAGGAAAACTTACTATTACAGAAACTTATAGAAACTGTTGCTATTTCATTTATACTACTATTCATTCACAGTTAAAGCATAGCACAACTTCACAGGGGTGAAGTTCTTCTTTACAGAAACATTCATTTTGTTTCCTTCAAACTGAGACAGGAAGTTTATTTTAATACAAACATTAATCTCCACATGATGAATGAGGTTTTCAAGTATGATTACAAAATAAAAAATCCTCAAGGCTAGATGAAGTTCCAATGTGCAAGTTCAAGGAGCAACTGGGCTCCAAACATACATTATAAACCTATCATTCAGTTCAGGTAGCTTTCATGAGAGCTTAACACAAGCCAGAGTTTTGCCAGCACACAAAAAGTGTTATACAGAGAACTACAGACCAGTCTATTGTCTTCACTTTCAAAAATAACAAACAGTCATGAAAGCCAATCCTGAAGTCTATCTTAATACATATAATTTGCTAGTAAAATCATAATCTGTATTCAGACAGGACAGTAGTAAAGAAGCAGCAATAGAAGAATTTATTAAAATAATTATTGAGGCCCTGGAAACAGGCAAGGGCATAACAGCATTTTTTTAAAAAGAGATTCATGCAATTGTTTGATACAGTAAATCACAAAATACTTCTCTACACCTCAAAGGCCTAGAAATGAGATGAGTAATAAACAGGTGGCTCCATTCATATCTCATGAACAGAGAATACAGTAGACATCTTACAGACCAATACAGATGTCAGTTGCAGAGAAAATCATCAGACAGCAAATATATCAACAAAGGAGTCCCACAGGAGAGTATACTGGGCCCAGTATTGTTTCTGATCAAAAGACTCACATAGGGAGATAAAATTGCCAAAGGAAGTAACGTGTAAACACAGATAAGACACCAAAGCTACAGTTGTGCAAAGCTGATGACATGCTAGAATATGTACACAAGTGGTCAGAGGAGAATAACGTAGTACTCAACATGGAGGCACACTGTACAAATTTCTATGTAAACAAAAATGAGACCAATAATAAATTAAATTTAAATGGTGATTTGGTATCCTGCGTAAATACCAAGAATTTGTAACTCATTATTACGAGCTTTGAAAGATATCTTTGTGTGTGTATACATAAAAACATTCATTACAGGACTTCTTTGTAAATAAAAAAATTATTATTATATAAATAATAAATTCATTATTTGTTGGAACATAATTTGAAGAAAAATGTTACAGGATTGATTTTGGATTCGAAATCCTTGACAGACTGGAAACTCCACTCAGAATCTTTGACAAGGGTGCCAACTATAAATGAAAAAGGTATGTATTCTAAGGTTGCAGATATGTGTATTACAGTATGTGTGTCTTACAGCCAATTCTCAACAAACTTATTAACCTCATGAATTTCATTAACAAAATATGCTGGCACATGTCTAAGAAATTTAAAAATAATGAAACTCTTCAGTTAAAGCACTACAGAGCATGTGTTTTATTGACAACTGGCTTCGTCAAAAAATTATACTTTTGAGTGAAATGTGGTGATTTCTGTTTTCCGATTATCTTGCAAGTTGGATTATTCCCTTTTTCTTTTCTATCCACCATGATAGAAATTTACACAGTTTTATTTAATTTATGATTCTTGGTGACTATTTCTTGGTGTTCTATGATACTGTATAATATGAGTCTTCTCCACAGTTAAATCTCTTGATTATGTTATGTTACAAGCATTCAGATGAAAAGCTTCGTTTCATTTTAATTATGGAACTGCTCAGCTACTGCCGTTCTCAGATTGTTGCTCTGTATATTTGCGTCATAGCAAACCTTGCTCTTTTGAAAGGGCCAATTTAATATGTTTGGTGAGTAGTTTACACAAGTTTCAGCCAGAAGCAGTAGTTGTATTACTTTATCATGTGAGATGTCATGATTTGTATTACTATATCATGTGAGAAACATTTTCTTGTTTAATTATAACATATTTCAGTAACACAAGTAGCTATTTCATATCAATAATGGTATTACCAATAGATTACCTAAGAACTGAGCATGTATTCTATCAAATAATGTCAAATACTTTCAATTTCTGTCTGTCAGAAGATACAGTGGGTCAACCAATGGTAAAGTTGGTGTGTTTATGGCCCTATAAGTTAGCATGCCACATCAACACTTCACAGGAAGTTTTCAGCACCTGATAAGTTATGAGTTCAATAAATTCATGCTCAATTGGCTTGCCTTCCACAAATTTCTATAGAGAAATTTTCCAATATCGGATACTGTCTAAGCATGCTCACAATGTGTGAACATCACCCGGCTGAAAAGAGCTGGGTTGCAAAAGCAAGCATTTGGTATGGAAGAATTTGGATCACACATATGGAATTTAGCGTCAAGTTCTGTTGTGCACATGATTTACATCATTCATCATTTATCACGAAATACGGAATGGGAAAAACATGGAAGTAGAGAAGTTAGAGGAACCTGATTATTGTTACTGAATTTTATCTTGAGTAGATATGTCAATGAAAATATTTAATTTTAGAAAATATAATGCAATTGGATACATGAAAAAATACTGATCAGTCCTATTCCTTCACCAGTCCTCCTCCTTCAACCCTTCTCCCAGTAGAAAGGGCCACTGGTTCCAAAACCTAGCAAATTTAAGTAGTTATATGTTTGTGTTCTCCTGCTGCCATTTCATAAGTACATTTTTTTTTATTTATCCAATTACACTATATATTAAAAACAAAGATTCCAAGACATACCAAGCGGGAGAGCGCCGGTAGATAGGCACAATGAATAAAACACACAAACACACACACAGAATTTGAGCTTTCGCAACCGGCAGCTGCTTCGTCAGGAAAGAGGGAAGGAAAAGGAAAGACGAAAGGATGTGGGTTTTAAGCTAGAGGGCAAAGAGTCATTCCAATCCCGGGAGCAGGATACGACTTCCTAAAATCCTGCCCCGAAATGAGATCCATCTTTCATGAAATCTTCCCCACACCACCAAGAGTGTCTTTCCGCCGTCCACCTAACCTTCGTAACCTCTTGGTTCATCCCTATGAAATCCCCAAAGCACCTTCCCTACCCTCTGGCTCCTACCCTTGCAACCGCTCCCGGTGTAAAACCTGTCCTATGCACCCTCCCACCACCACCTACTCCAGTCCTGTAACCCGGAAGGTGTACACGATCAAAGGCAGAGCCATGTGTGAAAGCACCCACGTGATTTACCAACTGACCTGCCTACACTGTGACGCTTTTTATGTGGCAATGACCAGCAACAAACTGTCCATTCGCATGAATGGACACAGGCAGACAGTGTTTGTTGGTAATGAGGATCACCCTGTGGCTAAACATGCCTTGGTGCACAGCCAGCACACCTTGGCACAGTGTTACACCGTCCGAGTTATCTGGATACTTCCCACCAACACCAACCTATCCGAACTCCGGAGATGGGAACTTGCCCTTCAATATATCCTCTCTTCTCGTTATCCACCAGGCCTCAATCTCCGCTAATTTCAAGTTGCCGCCACTCATACCTCACCTGCCATTCAACATCATCTTTGCCTCCACACTTCCGCCTTGACTTACATCTCTGCCCATACTCTTTGCCTTTAAGTGTGTGTGTGTGTGTGTGTGTGTGTGTGTGTGTGTGTGTGTGTGTGTGTGTGTGTGTGTGTGCGTGCGCGCGCGCGAGCGCGAGAGTATATACCTATCCTTTTTTCCCCCTAAGGTAAGTCTTTCCGCTCCCAGGATTGGAATGACTCCTTACCCTCTCCCTTAAAAGCCACATCCTTTTATCTTTCCTTTTCGTTCCCTCTTTCCTGACGAAGCAGCCGCCGGTTGTGAAAGCTCAAATTCTGTGTGTGTGTTTTGTTCATTGTGCCTATCTACCAGCGCTTTCCGCTTGGTAAGTCTTTGAATCTTTGTTTTTAATATATTTTTCCCATGTGGAAGTTTCTTTCCATTTTATTTACAATTACACTATATTTTACCTTGGTTGAGATATTCATGGTGACCGATTCACTTATTTCTTCAATATGGGATGCACACATTATTTCTCCTTAAAGAAGACCGTAAAATTAACAAAACTGTAGATAAATCTTATTAATGGTAAGGAAAAAAATTTGTTCTTCCTCATATGAAACAAGCCTCGAACAGCGATTATTTGAATGTGTGGGATACAATTTGGTATAAACATAAACTTGCGTGTTTTAGAACAATAAACTGATGGATACCATTACTTTCATTTTCAATTAGCTTTATGCAACAAAATCTTAGTACAGTAAATTATAAGCATGCCATGGAACATCAAGGATCATTAATTCAACCAACTGGACATAACAGATTAAAGTGACCAATGTCTTACACAAAACTACCATTAACGACAAGAAAGATAATATTCTGGGGGAGGGGGAGAATTATTAAGGTTATCACAACTTTCAGGGTGATAATACTAGGTTTGTTTTGTGTGTGTGTGTGTGTGTGTGTGTGTGTGTGTGTGTGTGTTTTTCTTCTTTTCTTTTTTTAATTTTTATTGCACTAGTAGATTTCAGCATTCTGTGGCATGGGTCTAAGTGTAAGAATAAAATTATTTTACACTGCAAGTAGTGTGTGAAATTAGTTAATACTTGGATAACAAAGTTATCAGTACGGTCACACCTGCTGACCACCAGCTCTGGAGAATGTGTGCCAGATCTGATGCCGTATGTCATACCATAATGTAACAGGATGCCATGCTATTCATGCCGTAAACAACTGACACAGAATAGCTAGTCAATACTTATCTTTAGGAGACAAAATTCCAGTGAACACATAACAGCGAGAACACTAGGTTTAATGTTTCCACTGTTGCGTGTATTAGCAATAACAGAGTTTCACCTCCAAGTGGTAAGTACTGGCCATCTAGTCTGCCTATAATTTTATGGTTTTCTGAAGTGAATTTTCCATTTTGTGCATACAATGACTGAGCAATCATAAGGCAGAGAAGTGCTAAGTTTACAAAATGACCTATCCCCATGATTAGAGAAATAAAAGCTGGAACCCCAGAACCATCCCAGAAGAAACTAGCAATAAGAAACAGTAAAAAGAAACAAAACTTCTCAGTGCCACTAATCAAAGAAATTCTTAGTGAACAAATGCTTCTCCAACACGGGCTACCCGACCAAAAAGGAACAGTCTTGTTAACTGACTTAGTGACAAAAAAAGGTATAGAGAATGAGCTAACCCATGTAAATGCACAGCAATGAACACACACATCCTTACATTACATTATGATATCTGGAAAAAGGAGTATGACATCTCAGGAATTATAAGACATGAAAGAAAACAAAGTTTAACATTCAGATAAATATCTGGGCACATTAGTCTGTTGAGCCACATGGATACACTCAAGTTTGTGAATAAATTCATTAAACCTATCTACTGAATTCTATGCAGCTTTGGGTAATGCCAAACTGGTAACAACATTTAGTCAACTGGTGAACAAGTTATACAGCAATTTAACTTCTCCTGTCCTAATGTATATTCCAAACCACCAAACCATTGCATGCAGTCAGTCAGTCCCTTTTATGAATGTAACAAAGCGCCCCCCCCCCCACTTCCACATACACAAACAGCTAATTGTTTACCCTATCCCTTAACTTCAATCATAATTCTATTTTATTAAGGTTTGTGCGGTTCACTATCAGTATTTAATATTGTAAGTCACGTGGAAAAGGTAATGAAGTTTGGGTAAATTAAAAACTTACGTTTGTTGATAATGTTCTAAATCTGTTGAAAAGCAGTTGAAGGAATGGACAATTTCTTGAAGGGAAGTTATAGGAAGAACAACTAAAATAAAACAGGGCAATGAAATCTACTGTAATCAAATTAGGCATTACTGAGGGTACGAGAGAAGGAAATGAGACCCTAAAAATATAGTCACTTTTTATTTGGGCAGCAAAATATCTACTGATGAACAAAGTAGAGGGATACAAAATGCAGAGTGGCAATATAAAAAAAGCATTTGTGAAATGTTAACCTTGTGAACAATGAATACAAATTTAAGAACTTTAAATTCTTTTCTGAAAGCATTTGGTGTTAAGTGTTGCCTTATATGGGAATGAAATGTGGACAAAAAGAGAACCAAGAAGTGTAAATGTGATGTTGCTACAAAAAACAGATCAAGATTAATCAGGTATCTAATGAACAGGCCAATCAAACCAGATAGAAAAGAGCTTTATGGTACAACTTAAAAAGGTGGGAGATCGATAAGACATCCTGAGGTCTCAAGGAATAATTACAGATTTCAGAGTCAAATAAAGGCTTGAATATAGTTAAATTTCGATTACATGCAGGAGTGCAGTATTCATGCAAAGATGAAAATACTATTATCAGAATCTACACAAAACCAGCTTCCAGAATCAAGACCACAACAATAAGCCATTTGTTGCAGTAATGCAACCGAGTACCAAACTATGCAAATCTCAAGCTGTTTCCCCTTGCGCACCACACGCAATATGAAAAAGTGAACATTAATGTTCAGCAGCAATATCGGAACTTAATCTACTATTAACTTCATACTTCTTTCCCTCGAAATTTGTTGGTGAAAATAAGTACAGATAAAGATCTCAGTTTGGAAGAAGTTTGCACTATCAACAACTCTAATAAGATTTGAAGCTTTAAGCATGCAAAATCAGTTCAGTATCCACATCAAATATGACATTTTCTACTGGTGAAGTAACTTAAGAGAGATCTACAGTTCTCATCCTACAATCTGGAATGCTGTAAGCTCTGATATTTCCCTCCCCACCTCCATCAAGAAAACATAAACTAATTGACAAATATTCCACACCAAAAAGCAACAGCGAAACTCAACATAAGGAAGCTGCAAACTTGATAACTGACAAGACTTTGCATACATCTCTGAAAAACTTTGGAAACTGAACACTACTTCAAACCACAAAAACTACTGTTATACTCCTAAAAGTTAACCAATTAGCACAAATCTTGGGATACATTACCTATGCCTTATATATTTCTCTAATTTATCTTCATTACTTCCAGATTCTGAATACCTATATGACTTTCTTTGTTCACTGGTCCACTCTTCCGTCTGGAATTGAAGTATTTTCCAAATTACATGAATCAGGCAGACAAAATATAAAAACGTAATGTTTAATAATGATCTGAACACTATCAGAACGATTTTATTCCCCGTTCTTTGTAGAAAATGCATGTAAATGGAACTTCTGTTACGTTTGGGTTGGTTCATCAGATAATGCTACAAAAAAAACTATTCCACTTGTGTTATTTACCTGTGTGGCTTTGTCTACCAGGAGATGGCCACAATACATGTAGAAACTTTCTTTTGGCCACTGTCCTTTCAAATATATTGTGTCCAAGGAAGCTGTACGTCGAATGACGTTATTGCCACTAAACCCATGACTTGAACGAGAATTTAAGGTTTTCGATTTGCCTGAAATACAAAAACCTGTATGATGCTTCAGTAAAACCACTTGAGAGTACATGTTATGTGAAAGAAAATTGCAATAACAGTAACTGGGTATTGCAAATCATTGCAGAGATTCTATCAAATTGGATCAATCTGTAACGCGTACGCACTATGTATTTCGTTTATTCCCATTATTATCATCACTTTTCTGAACGGTATGACAATACAATAGTGAACTCAATAGCTGCATCGAAACAAATAGCGGTACTACAGGGTGACGCTTATAAATCGAGCATTATCACTGCGATCTACCATTGAGATAATAATATCACGAACTCAAAATATTCACGAAAACTTATCATGCGGATTACCTTTATAACTCAAAGATCCGGGGCTTCTTTGACCCGATAAAGAAGCCTCCGGTGATATTCTCGTTTTCCAGGCGGACGTTGGCGATAACGTAGGGCTGTTGCTTTTACTTTTTCTGATATTACTTCCTTGTCTCAAAAGGGACGACATGGGCAGTGTAGCTCTCATTGGACCCTGCTTTGATGAGGAGCAAGGCGACGATTTTGGAACCCGCTGTGAACCCTGTCCCGACATTTTGTCATGTAGATGATAATGATTTATGCTGTCGATTATTTAATTAATGATATGTAAAAGAGAGAGCTATCGCGAATCGTCCGAGCACATTCGGCCATCCATTCCACATCCACTATATTCTTAACAATTCTCTTCTTACACAACTACCCCACACAGTGAACGACTTTCACGACTTGTCACTTGCGATCTTCTGCTGTCCTCAGCTATTACGTCACGTGATAACAACACCAGGTCATCATTGGTCAATGAAAGCACTGGAGTAGAGTCGTATGCGGGGATGTTAGGTACACACAGTCTCAATGCCTTGAGGGAAACGCTGTTTTCTTTGTGTTTCGGCCGCTTTCTAATTTTTTTCCCGTCTCCGAAGATAGTTTACATATATGAAAGCTAGCTATTGTGCTCTGTTATTCGTCTTGCCGATTAATTTGTGCGACGACCGAATTTTTTTTCGGTATGTTGGCATTGTATGTCACGCCTACAGTCAAGCAGAAGACAGCGAATTGCTGACACCAAGGAGCAGTCGGAATCATTGTTGTGGAGTTTAATTAAGTGGTGATTGTAAAACGTGTCATTGAGTTACAGTGATTTTAAGCGACAGTATGTGTCATGTTGTTCTACTTTTTAGCTGAAGAACTCTGTGTGATTTACTCAGTTTCTTACACGTTGAAGCTGATCTGAGATAATAATTTCTCGCGTACTGTTTAGTCTCTGTGTGTAGTATAGTTCATACTGCTGTACTTAGAAAAGAATTACTGCCTTAAAAATGTCAGAAAGTGTCTTACAATAAAGGTGTTACCATAGATGCAATTTAAATAATATAGCATTCATGTTTGGAGGTACAATAGACTGTCAATTTGTGTTTTGTAAATCGTAAATGCCCTGTAAACAGATTAATGTCCACTGGTAGATATAACATTTTGACAGTGAGCCCGCTGTTATCAGCTACATAATAAATACCAGCTATTTTCTTTTGGTGGTGATTATATGTTAGTTAATGTATTTTAAACTTGAGAACATCTTGTAGAGACCTTTTCAAGTAACTTTGTATTCTGACCACTGCTTCTCTGTATATTTATTCCTTAATGAATTTTCTTTTGCAAGTAGTACATCTCTATTTCCAACCAATACTAGGAATAAGAACAATCTACATAAAGATCTAAAATCACTTACTATGGTCCAAAAGGGGGCCCAACATTCAGAAACACACGTTTTCAGTAAATTGCCAGCAACCATTAAAAACTTGGTTTCAGATAAAGCACGGTTTAACCAGAGTTTGAAAGACCTTTATAGGCAACTCCTCCTGCTCCATAGATGAACATCTTAACAGAGACTGTTAAGCCAGCTTAAGTAAAATGTATGTTAGATTTGAGTCTTGATGACTTTTGGTCACAACAGTCAAGATTAGATATTTTTTGTATGATAAATTTATTAATAGTGCATAGCAGTGTTTCATTCTGACAAGGTGTTCAGTCTGTAAATATTAGCTGTTCCAGTTTACTGCATTGTGTTAACCCGTTTTAACTATCTCCTGACAAGTGATCACGATAGTAAGTATTATATTTAAATGTTTTATGTTATACTAACTGACATGTACCTCAACCACGAGAATCTTCTTATTTTTTGGGTATGTGGAGCAAAAACTGAATCTAATCTAATCCAGCAGCGCCTTTAGTGCCCATTGTTTTCTCGTTATAGAGCCAATATTTTAAATGGTATGTTTCACTACTAGTCAATATGAATTCTCAGCAGTTTATTGAGAACTGTGCTCAGTATCAAACTATTGTTTATTAGATACAGATTTAAAATACAAAGAATTTAAGCGAGATTCATCTTTCGAATTAAATTCCAGTTTTAATACCCTTGCAGAAACCATGAGTAAGCAGTCATGTGAATAGTAGGTATTTCTAGTGGGGAGGAGGGCACAATGTTGTCAACAGTATATGTGCTCATTTTTGTGTTGTACAGAAAAATTACATAGTTATCACTGTTTGAGTTATGTGGGGAGCTATGGGTGGAGAGTTCTGACATGCATGGTGCTGCTAATTGCAATATTCTAAAGTAGCATTTTTTGATACTACATCATTTTCTGATAATGGATTCTTGAGTGTAACTTCTTTCAGCAATGTAAAGTAGGCCTAAATAAAAAGGAATTGCAACTGATTTTGGAGATTTAATGATCAAATAGTGACAGCAGTATATCCAATAACTTGAGGAAAGTAGCTTACAAAAGAACAGTAAGCAATTATACATAGAAAAATTCAGCAGAAATTGAGAGTGGAACAAGATGGATCAAAAAGTAGAGATGATGTAAGATTTAAATTTCTTTTTAAAAGCTGACCTCCACTACTGTAAACCTTCTGGAATAGAAATACATGTAGGGGTTGCTTCTATAATCTGGATTAGGATTTCTATTTCTTTTGTGACCTGTCTTTGTGGTACATTAGGTAGCCCACTTTTAAATGTCCTGTGCCCTTTTATTGTTTCATTCTTTCTAACATTGCTTTCTTTTCTTATTCAGCTATTATTCATTTCGTTTTGATTTGACTTAGTACTTTTTTTAATGTATTTTGTGTGATTTGGCGTGCGACTGCTATGGTCGCAGGTTCGAATCATGCCTCGGGCATGGATTTGTGTGATGTCCTTAGGTTAGTTAGGTTTAAGTAGTTCTAAGTTCTAGGGGACTAATGACCACAGCAATTGAGTCCCATAGTGCTCCAAGCCATTTTTTTGTGATTTGGAGTTCTTTTAAACCCTTCTGTCTCCTGTAGCCAATTTGGTTTTGATTTTTTGTTGAGAAAGTAGTGAAAAGATTTTTTTGGTTAGTCTATTTGGGTTCTTTCTGAGAATATGCCCATAAAAATTATTGCTTATTTTCCTCATTGTGTCTGGGAGTTATCCACTTGTTTGGTAAAAATGTTTTGTTTCTTATGTGGATTAGTTTTTTATGGAGTTTTTTTAATATCATTTTTTTATGTCCAGTCTTTCAGCTGGGCCATAGTAGATAATGGACAGTATGTCAGCTGGATATAGTGCTCCCATAAACTCATTTGGTGCAAGTTACTTAATAAGCTCTTACATAATGTAAAAGATGTACCAGAATAAGCATTAAAATGAACACTGCAATGCTGGTTAGTTTCCTAGCATTTTTACCACATAAAAGCATGTAGGCCCATGTATTGTACTGTAGCACTATAATGTTAACAACTGGCCTGTTCTTTTAAATTATCTGTTGCATTGTACTATGTGTGTGACATTGTTTATTGCTATAATTGTCCAATGAGAATGAAGTTATTAGTATTAATTATTAAACTTATGGCTTCTCAGAGTGTTGGTTTATTTCCCAATACAATCAAAATGATTTTTAAAGTGGAAATATATGCCTATTTGATAGATGGCTCTCAAATTAGTCTTGTGCAATATTCATTTTGACAGTATGTATTAACAGGGACATCAAAACATGAAGATTAACCAGTATTCCAGCAGCTACTGAGCAGCACTACTGCTGTCATGTACCACTCAAGGAGGGCCTGGGCGGTGCTGTCACTGCTGGAGTAGTTTTTATTCTTAGTGTTTTAAAGTCTCTGTGTTAATACATATTGGTGAGACAAATACCGCATCTGACTAATTTGGGAGTGCTCTATCGAACGTTCTCCAAACATCATTACGTTTGTAACGGAAAACAAACAGTTGCTTTCTGTTGTCACTTTGTGTTGCATGAAAGATGTGATATGCAGTATTTGTTTGATCTGATTCCAGCTACACCTTGCAAATATCCGTCAGAACACTAGAGAAAATGCACTTTGTGTGTGTGTGTGTGTGTGTGTGTGTGTGTGTGTGTGTGTGTGGAGGAGATGAAGTGGCACAATCATATAGGCTCAGTTGTGGGTAAAGCAAGCAGTAAACTTTGGCTTATTGGTAGAATAGTATGGAAATGCATTCATTCTGCAAAGGGATTGCTTACAAATGGTTGTGTAACCTCAAGTGTGTGGGACTCATACGCATACCAGTAAGACTGGCAGGGGATATTGAATGTATACACAGAAGTGCGACACAAATGGTCACAGATTTGTTTAACTCTGGGCACTGAGATGCTGAAAGAAGTAAACTGGCTGACTCTTGAAGACAGACGAAACCATGAAAATCCACTAATAAAGTTTCAAGAACCAGCTTTAAATGACGATTCTAGCCATACACAACAACCCTTTACATATCACACCCATACGGATCATGAGGGTGAGATTAGGTTAATTGCAGCATACACAGACATTTAAGCAATTATTTTGTCCACACTCCATATGTGAATGGAACAGAAAAAAGCTCTAATAAACGGTACAGTAGGACATACCCTTTGCTATGAACTTCACAGTGATTTGCACAGTATAGATGTAGATGTAGAAAATGAGAAACATAAGTTAGCAGACACTAAGAAATCCAGACTATAATTTTATAGTGTAACTGGGTAGCTAAATCTATTCACCAAGTGCTGGCAGGAAAATACTACATAAAAAGTTTTTCGTATACATGTGTGTGTGCTCCTGCTACTGCTTGGTGAGTAGATTTCTTTATCTATCTAATTACATTATATTGTCAAAAATTGTTTTTATTGTTAGACTATAAAATTAAATTTTTATGACTCCCCTGTGGAATTTGAAATCGAACAGTTGGAAATACAGAAGCGTCCGATCCCGCCTGTCTGCTTTGACCCATGACGTCACAAATATGGTGGAAATGACCATAAATCGCGATTCCAATATGGCGCATATAAAGTCGGTATGTGCACATTGAGGACGAAAATGCATCGAAAAACAAAACGGACACTTTCCACAAAAAGCCTAATGACACTAACGGGACAAGTGTGGGAAAATTGGGTGTTTTTGGGTGGAGGCAAACTACATATAATTAAATTTAGACACCCACCCCCATACAAAACCACACAAAACGACGAAAAAAACCGACATCACAAAACTCCCCAAATACCACGAAACACAATATCATCTGCAATCTGACACTTCCCTTAACCTATATAGCTCAACAGCAGCTCCCGATCCCATAATTTATAATCAAACACTTCCCTCGGCCTATATAGCTCAAAAACATCTCCCGATATCAATATCAACATACAGTCACACATTGGGATTGAACACTTCTCTCGACCTGCGCACTGTTAATTTTATCCATCATACCCATTCCTGGACAAAAACAACAACCAATTAATTTTAGTAGAATTACCACTTGATGTATAGTGAACAACACTAAACTAACCTTCACACAAAATCGTTAACTCACTGAAACGAATTCCACTACAAACACAGCAGACACTCGAACAATTCTGAATAATGTGCAGAAGCAAACTGAGCCCTTACACCACACAAACAAAAACCCTGAACATACCACCAGAGAGCACAATAAACCACAACACGACTACATCTACAAACACGCCACACTCACAAACCAAACTCCGCGCCGTCATGACGTCACACACAACACACCTACGTCACGGGTGAAAGCCAACGCGTGGGATCAGATGCTTCTGTCCTATCCTTCATTTCATTCTTGTGTGTCCTAGAGAAGGTGTCCAAAGAATAGGGGAAGGAACTCAAAACATATCGAATACGTTACCATGTAAAATTAGCTTTCAAAGTATGATACTGTGGATGATCTTGTGATTTTGAGTGGAGTTGGTGTGACAGTTAAGAGACAGGTTGGTCTCCCAACAAATACTGGAAAGAAAAAAGTCTCTCCAGATATCTTTCACAAAAATACAATTCATATTGAATGTAAAGGATGCTCTAATTTTCTTGAATGTGGTTCTTGGAGAAAATTGAGAAACTTAGGCTGTGGCAAGGAAAAATAGAGCAAGAAAGATTCTACATAACTTATCATCTGACTGAAGATGTATGGTTGCCCCCCCCCCCCCCCTCCCCCGCCTCTGTGACACTAAGTCTATTACCTATATCAGATCATTTGACTTCTCTTGAATTTGTGATGTCTGTAAAATTATTATTGATACTTTTTGTAATAGTAAAGGCTCTTAAAGCAGATTTTCACCCTTTCACAAATTTGTCACCAAGGTTTTCAGAACATTTTCTCCATGTAATTAGTACAAGTCTGACTCGTTGTTAAATATACTAACTTATTCACTCTCTCTTAACTGATTCAGATGGTTTGCTTGTAAAATCTTGAAAACACTTACATTATTTGTTTAGTGCTGTTGTGAGTGGTCTCATTAATCAATTTTCTGTAGTGTATTCTTATAATGTGAAATATACTCATTTAAATTCCTTTTGGGAGGAAGAGTTTGGCTTCGGTTAAATACTCTCTGGAGACACTGTGTATTTGTTGATGAAGTCTGGATGAGCTAACATAACAAAATTAATGGAGCCAGGCTTTTAATAACGATTTGAAGTCTTAGACGAATAGACATTACAGCTTGAAGATTGTGGTTTTAATCGCACAAATTTTGCGTGACTTCAGTTGTATCCATATTACAATAAAAAGAGGGTTCATGTAGTATGTATAGCGTTATTGCATGTTTATTCCCCAAGTCAAAATATGTAAGTCATCGTTCGTCTTTTTATCCTAACAACGGATGCTGCATAGGAAAAACAGTAGTCGTATACTTCTGCCTGTGTCTAATATTTATCCTGTCATATCCAACCACCGAACATTTCCTATTCCACTCCCGTCGCAGAGTTATTCTATCCCATCAGAGGCTGGACCACCTGTGAAAGCAGCCATTGTTATTTATCAGCTCCGCTTAAATCATTTTATATTTTTATTTTGGTTTGACTACCAACCAGCTGTCCACCAGGATGAATGGCCAAATGGTGGCCAAGAGCAAAGTAGACCACCTTGTGGCACAACATGCAGTGGAACATAATAGACTCGATTTCAATGGCTGCTTCACTATCCGAGACATCTGTATCCTTTGCTCCATTCTCCAGCTTTCCTGAACTGTGCAGATGGAAGTTATCCTTCCAACACGTTCTCCGCTCCCGTAATTATTCTGGCCTCAACATATGGTAAGGTACTGCTCACACACCCTCCACTCAACAGTTTCCATCCTCTCTGTCTTATGATCTCCTCCTCATTCTTGTTTTCCACCCTGTTCATTTACAGCCCTCTGCCAAGGCATCCACCTGTCTTTCCATGCTCCTCTCCTTTTTTTTTTGTTCCTTATTACCCCCACCTCCTTACCCTACAACATCCTGATGCTGCGCCTGTTGGCTCACCTTTATTGATGAAGGCTGTGGCCAAAAGTCTTATGCGAGTGTCTTTTAATTGTGCCTGTCAGCAACTTGACATATCTTCTTTATGATATGTAGTAATCTTATCTTTTCGTACATTGTTGATATTCCTACCTGAAGTTTCCATTGTTTCATATTTATCTTTGTAATTCTTGAATGGTACACCTGTAATGAGGATGTAATTTCTTTGAACTGCATATGCAAGCATATTGTAAGTATTTTCATTGAAACTATCCTCCATAAGATACATTTGCCCTGCCTTACCAACCTCACCTCTTCCTCTCTCGCTCCCTGCCCTTTCTATTAGGTTGGTGCATAAGATTGTAGCATTTTTCCATAAGTTTAACAAACACAAAAGATATAAATCACAAAAACATTAGCCATCAATAATTATTCTCGTTCATGATTTACAGCAGTCTTACAATGCTGGGGTAACTTTCTGATTCTGAGACTGTAGAAATCACGTCGTCTTGAGGTGAAGAACTCTTAGAGCGATGTTGATGAGTGCATTTACATCCGGAAATTGAAGGTTGTTTAATAGAGATGGAAAAGGTGAAAATATGAGGGTGCAAGATCAGGTGTGTAAGGTGGGTGCAGAATTACTTCCCTACACAACTGTATCGTGTTCTTTTAGTCTAGCATAAAGTGATTAGATGTTATCGTGGAGTAGCACAACTTCATCCAGTCTTCCTGGTCATTGTTCTGGGATTGTGTCTGCAAGAAGTCTTAGTTGTTGACAATAAATGTCAGTAGTGATGGTTACACCTCAAGGCATGAATTCGTAGTACACCACACTGTCACCATTCCATCAGGTGCATAACGTTACCTTTGCTGATGCGCGCAGGTCTTCATATCGGGAGTTACTGCTTTGTTTGGACTCATTCATTCCTTTCTTGTCCTTATGTTAGCGTAAAGACACCATTTCTCATCACTAGTAATGATACAGGATAGGAATGATTGGTGCTTTTCACAAGCCAGTTCATGGGGAGCAACAGAGATACACATATGGCCACTGGCAATTTTAATAATTTTGACTGAGAATTTGTTGTACCTATACACTCTATTTTTGAACCCTTTTCATTGCATGTAAGTGCCACATGATGGTGGAATGATCACTGTTCATCACATTTAGCAGTTCTTGAGTACAATGATGTGGATCATTGTAGATTAACGCATTTAAACAATGTTCATAAAATCGTGAAGGTCTTCCTGAACAAAAAGAGTCACTAATGTCAAAACAATCCTCCTTAAAATGAGAAAAACAATGTCTTGCCATGTTCTGCCCAATGGCATTATCCCCATACACGGTGCAAATGTTTCTGGCTGCCTCTACTGCTGCCACCCCTCGATTGAACTCAAACAGAATAACATGTTGAAAATGTTCAGATTTCATCACTTGGCAGCCCAGGTACTGGTGTCCACAGCTCCACTCCCTATCTCCAAATGACAGTGCATAAACTCAAATAGCAACAGTGAATTACAAATAAAAAATAACCGATAAATAAACCCATAGCAACCGGAATACCAACATGCAAAACAAAAATGCTATGAATCTATGCACCAATCAAGTATTTTACCTTCCCCGACATCTCTCTTCTCTCTGAAGAAGGAACTATTCATGTGAACACTGGGAAAGTGTCTTTTTTACACATGTCTATTGGCAGTACTGATATTTCACCTCCTAAGGTAAACACTGGACAAATCATTCAGTGATACAGTTATTACAGGCAGTAAGGGTAGAAATATTTTAGACATTAGTCTCGTCACACTTCTTCATTTCTTGTACAGGATGTGTACGAGGGTGGTTTGAAAAATTCTCGGAATCATCACGAGAAGTCAGCACTAGCCCAACGAGTTGTTCACATGATATTCATTGGGCTGTTGCCTGTAAACATGTGCCACATCAGTGCTCTTGGAAGAGAGCTGTATCAGTGACATGGCTCTGTTGTTCCCGCGTAGTGATTTGCGAAGATGGAAAAAATCGAGATTCGAGCAGTGATTAAGTACTTCGTAAAGAAAGGTATGAAAGCAAAGGATATTCATTCCGATTTCAAGAAAAAAACTGGGGGACTCTGCTCCTTCATATTTAACTGTTGCCAAGTCCCCAAATGAATTTAAATTTGGTCTGGAGAGCTTAGATGATCCGCGCAGTGGTCGGCCAAGATGTGTCACTACTCCAGAAATCATTGCAAAAGTGCACAGAATGGTCATGGAGGACCGCCAATTGAAAGTGTGTTATATTGCTCATGCTTGCTAGATGTCATCTGAAAAGAGTATATCACATTTTAACTGAAGAATTAGAAATGAAAAAATTATCTTCAAGATGGGTCCCACAACTCTTGACGCTGGATCAAAAACGCAAGAGAATAGACATATTGGAACAATGTTTGGTCCGTTTTAGGAGAAACGAGCAAGATTTTTTGTGCCTGTTTATGACCACAGTTGAAAGTAGGATGCACTACTATACCTCAAAGACAAAACAGTAGTCAAAGCAGTGGAAAATTCTGATTCTGCACCACCAAAGAAATCAAAGACAATTCCTTCGGAGGGAAAGGTCATGGCATCAGCGTTCTGGGATGCGAAGGAGTTACTGTTTGCAGATTATCTCCCCATTAGGCAAACAGTTACTGTAGAATACTATACTAACCTCCTGGACAAATTGCAACAAAAGATGCGCGAAAAAAGGCCAGGTTTAGCAAGAAAGGAGGTCAGGTTCCTTCAAGACAATGCGCGCCCGCACACGTGCCATCGCCATGGCAAAATTACACAACCTAAGGTATAAATTGTTGCCACACCTATCTTACCCACCTGATGTAGCTCTGTCAGACTTCCATCTCTTCCTAAAACTGAAAATTTTTCTTGGTATACGAAGATTCACTTCAAACGAAGAATTGATACCCGGAGTTGACAACTATTTTGCAGGCCTAGAGGAAACTCAATTTCGTGAAGGGGTTAAGGCACTGGAACATCGTTGAACCAAGTGCATTAATCTACAAAGAGACTACATTGAAAAATAAAAAAGTTTCAGTGATGTAAGTTCTTTTTTTTCTATTCTGTTCCAAGAACTTTTCAAATCATCCTCATACATATTTATTTAAAGTTTCAGCATGTTGGTAAATATTCATTAAATTGTTAGACAAGAAGAAGAGAAGAAACAAATATAGATAGGAATGAAAGTTGTGTATTGATGAGACTTGTATGATAGTGTCATGACTGTATTTAGGATGTTAAACTTTTAGAGCAGCTGAGGCAACTATTCAAAGCAAATATTACAAATTTGGATTCAGGTTAATTAAGAAAAAGAGTTGAGATACTTTTCGGGCACTTGTCTGAATACTCCTTTTTCTGTATAGTTCAGTAGTGTGCACTGCCTCCAGTTGTGAACAGGACAATGTCTTGTGGACTGTTCAGTCTGGCATGCCTGAACACAAAGACCTTGTGGACATTAACATTAGAATGCAAGAAGGGTTCTGAGAATGCTGAACTGGCTTACATTACAGTGACATCAGGCACACATTCTACTATGTTTGTGTGACACAAAACATCAAAGATGTGCCCTGTAGTGATCTCCCATGCTCAACACCATGACCTGAAGACTGTTAACTTCAACTTATGTTTCAAAGGTACCCTGTGGAGACTGAAAGAGAACTGTTCACTGCGTTCTTGGAGGCAACAGCAAAGGTTTTGTCAACCTAGACACTAAGCAACTATCTCCACATGATTATTACCTCCAGTATTATGAAAAGGATATATTGCTGTTCGTCGTAAAGATGACACATTGAGTTGGAGGCAGGCACAAAGAAAACACTGTTACAAACTGAGCCTTTTGCCAAAACTTTATTTAGAGGAGAAGAAAAACACACACACACACACACACACAAAATCAAGCACATCTCACACACTATGAGATATTAAAGTTTAGGCAGGACAGACTACTGGGAAAAAAAAGGAGAAGAAGAATTGCGCGAGTTAATAAGAGTGAAAAGTCTATTGTATGCGAAAGAGGTAGAGGTGGGTGGCAAGAAATAAAAATGTTAGAAAATGAGACATAAAGAACTATAACAGAGTGAAGAAATTAACATAAATTAATACCAGATGGTTGGTGAGGGCCAAGGACATGTTGCTGTGTGAGTTGCCACAGGTGGAGTTGTGAGAAACTGGTGAGAGGCATGCCTTTGTTAAAGGCCGAACAGTGCTTATGTAAAAGCTGGTATCCAACATATTGTTTTGCAGGTGACTCTCCCTTTGATAACATATGGTTTGTCAGTTACAGTGCTGGTGTATGTGGTGGTAGGAGGATGCATAGGGCAAGTCTTACAGCAGAGGCGGTCACAGCTGTAGGAGCCATAGGGTAGGGAGATAGGTGGAGAATGAGCATAGATCTGACAAAGGTATTTGTAGAGATGGGAAGGGCTCCAAAAAAACTGTTCCAGGTGTGATGGACAAAATATTGGACAGAATAGAGCACATTTCAGGGCATGATTTTAGGAAGTCGGAGCCTTATCGAAGAAGCTGTTTGATATGTTCAAGACCAGGATAATGCTGAGTAACAAGTGGTGTGCCCCTGAGTTGTTGTTTTGGAGTGATCAGCAGCTCTAGAATTAGATGTGGTGGGCTGGGAAATCGGCTTTTGAACTAGGGTGGTATGGTAATCAGTTCCAGTGAATGCTGATGGATGTATTGCTGTAAACAGTCTGCATCAGAACAAATATGTTGGCCTCGAATGCCAATGCTGTATGGGAGGGAACACTGGACATGGAAAGGATGGCAACTTCAAAATGTAAGTATTGTTGTTTGTTAGTTGGTTTTAATGTGCACAGAAGTGTGTAACTAACCTTTGTTGTAGATGAGATGAACGTCAAGAAAAGCAGCATGGGATTCGGAATAGGACCATGTGAAATTTCATTGGGAAAATGTATTTAGAGATTCCAAGAATTTTAACAGATCAGCCTCACCATGAATCTATATGGCAAAGATGTCGTCAATGTATCTAAAACAAATTAAACCAAGGAAATTATGGATTCTAGGAAAGCCCCCTCCAAGCAACCCATGAAAAGATTGGCATAGGAAGGAGTCATCCTGATTCCTATGGCTGTGCACCTGATCTGCTTGTATGTTTGCTCCTCAAAGGTAAAGTGGTTGTTGGTAAGTATAAATTTGATTAAGGTGAGCTGGAAGGACACTGTAGAGTTGGAATCAGATGGGCACTGAGTGAGGAAATGTTCAGCAACAGGCAGACCATGTACATGGGGCATGTTGGTATAGGGGGTGGTGACATCAATGGTGTCAAGCATTGTGTGATGGGAGTGGGATGGGTACAGATATCAAATAATCTAGGAAATGATTGGTGTCTTTAATATTGGAGGAAGGTCATTGTACTATGGGTTGCAGGTGTTGATCAATTAAGGCAGATATATGTTCAGTGGGTGCTTTGAAGCCAACAACAATACGGCAGTCTGGGTAATCAGGTTTGTAGATCTAAGGAAGAAGGTAAAAGATGGAAGGGCATGGTTTGGGTGGGATTAGAAGTTCTGTGGACTGATGCGTTAGTTGTGAGGGACCTGAGGCTGTAAGGAGGGTCTGCAGGTCAGTTTGAATCGCAGGAAATGGGATTTTAACAGGAGATGCTGTATGTAGAGGTGTCACACAGCTGACGTAGACCTCCACTTACATACTCCCATCAGTCAACTACCAGAGTGGTAGATCCCTTCTTTCCTGGAAGGATAATGTTGGAGTCATCAGCTTTTCGAGAATGAAGAGCCTGGAGTTCTGCAGAGGACAGGTTAGTGTCATGTTGTACGGACCTGAGGAAGAGTTGTAAAGCAATGCTAGATGTGAGGAATTCTTGGAACACTTGTAAGGGATGATTTTGAGGTATTAGAGGTGGATAAAGTTGGGATCTCAATCAGAACTGTTCAAGGCAGAGTTCAATGTCAGGTTTGCTGTTGGAATGGTTTTGGAATTGGGTTGCAAAGTGCTTTTTCCAGCTGAATATCAACTAACTCATTCGATTTCCCATACACCTCTTTATTCTAAAACAGTGTTTTATCATTGCCTTGTCAACAGCAATATAGTTTTTGGCAGTTGTATGTGATTAACAAGTAACGTGTCAAAATATTATTGTAATCATGTTCATCTCAATGGTTTATGGCAGGTTCAATAACATTTAGTTGCCACCACCTCTGGCATCAAACTGTAGTGCCATGATAGTATTTTAAAAAAGGATACATTGTTACTTACCACACACACACACACCCCCTGCGGGTTCGGGGGTACGAATAGGCCCGCGGTATTCCTGCCTGTCGTAAGAGGCGACTAAAAGGAGTCTTCAAAGTTTCGGCCTTATGTGATGGTCCCCACTTGGGTTTGACCTGCCATTTTCAAAATTTCCGTTGTTAGTGCGTGCCATTTGGGGAAGGACGCCTTACGTGGTGTTTTTCTATTGGTCCATCGTGCACCTCCATCTTGCATGCTATCTATTGTCGTGTGGAGGGATTTACACCCCATGTCTTCTGGGTTGCAATCCCCTTCTTAGCGCCCACGGCAACTGTGGAACCTTTCAACACCTAAAATCCAGCACGGTAGCCAGTCCGTTGTGGTGGGGTCGTCATGTACCCTCTTGGTGGTAGCCCCTGACCACGCAGGGATCGCACTACAGATGCCAGAGCTGTTTCCTCCCCATGCATGCCAAGGGGTATGTGCCCATCTTGTCTGGGGCACGGGGACTCTGGGCAATGGGATATCGGCCAGGTACCCGTTGCTTTGGCTGGGTGGCGCCCTTGGGGAGAGCCCTCGTTCGGAGTAGGTGGCATCTGGGCGGATATGGCGCAATGAAGCGCAATAAATCTCACCAAGCTGGTGGTCGCACAGCCACCAGCGTCTCTAAGCGAGGCAAAATTGAATTCGATGCTGCACAATATGATCCTCAGTCGTTCCCCTCGTTGGCTGCACCATGGGAGGGACGCAGATCTAGTGCCAAGCAGGTGCCTTATGTACCACAATACCTTGTCTGCAGCAGGACTGATGGTGACTCCTTTCTTTCGACAAAGCCTATGTTTTTTGTGGAACACCTGGAGGATAAGTTTGGGGAAGTGGCGGGTTTGTCTAAAATGAGGAATGGGTCCATCCTCCTCAAGACGTCCTCCCCAGCCCAGTCACGGGCGTTGCTCTTGTGTGATAAGCTGGGAGACGTCCCTGTTACCGTCACTCCCCACAGTAGCTTAAATATGGTCCAGGGGATTATTTACCATCGCGACCTCTTGTTACAGTCCGATGACGAGCTGAGAGCTGACTTGGAACGACGTGGTGTGCATTTTGTCCGTCGTGTGCACAGAGGACCCAAGACCAACAGGGTGGCCACCGGTGCCTTTATCTTGGCCTTCGAGGGTGCTCTATTGCCTGAGAAGGTCAAGGTAATGGTTTACCGTTGTGACGTCAAGCCATACGTCCCTCCCCCGATGCGGTGCTTCCAGTGCTGGAAGTTTGGGCATATGTCCTCCCGTTGCCCATCCAGTGCCACATGTCGAGATTGCGGACGCCCCTCTCATCCCGATTCTCCATGTGCGCCTCCGCCTGTCTGTGTCAACTGTGGGGAACACCACTCTCCATGCTCGCCAGACTGCCCCGTTCTTCATAAGGAGCGGAAGATAATGGAATTTAAGACCCTGGACCGGATTACTTATCGCGAGGCAAAACTGAAATTTGAAAGGTTGCATCCTGTCCCTCTTCAAACTTCTTATGCTGCAGCTACGTTATCGTCGCCCTCGCGGGCGGCAGTTGTCGCCTCCTCTGTGCCGCCTTCAGTTGGCCCTCGGGGCCGTCCATCTCTGTCTGCCCCCCTTGTGTCTGGGGGCAAGCCTTCCTCTGTTGCCCCCTTAGCAGTTGGGGGCAAACCCCCTTCTGTCACTCCCCCCGCACATGCTTCAGGAGTGACATCTGCTCCAAAACCAGGGGGCTCGATCCCTCCCCCTCCCCCTTCTCTGCCGGCGTCGTCTCCGCCGGCGTCGTCTCTGCCGGCTCCTCTCTCGCGGAAGGGGTCCCTCGGGGCCCTCCCTTCTTCCGTTTCTTCTGCTACCCCGCCGGATGTCAGCCAGTGGCTGAAGGTTCATCCACCTGCTGGTCGTAGGGCTTCTGCGTCGTCGTCAGCCTCCGACGCTCCTTCAGAGAAACTCTCCCAGCCCTCTAAGCCAAAGGACAGACGCGAGAAGAAGGACCGGAACGTGTCCAAGAAGAAGGACGCTCCGGCAGTTTCAGTACCGCCTGCTGTCAATAGCTCTGGCTCTGGGGATGCGGTGGAGATCCTCGCCTCTGCCGCGGATCTCGCCCTCACGGAACCCTCGGGGACCTCTCCTATGGACACAACGGCCGCCACCGAGCGAGAGTCAGCTGACTCTGCGGCGCCGTCTGCCTCTTAGTGGACTTAACGCCCTCCCAGTCCCTTCCTGCTTCCATTCTCCAGTGGAATTGCGGCGGTTATTTCCACCACCTGCCTGAGCTCCGGATGCTTTTGAGTGTTTCCCCTGTTCTGTGCATTGCTCTTCAGGAAACTTGGTTTCCAGCAATGCGGACCCCTGCCCTTCGCGGTTATCGGGGATACTATAAGAACCGCGCTGACTGTCAACGAGCTTCAGGTGGAGTTTGCCTCTTCGTTCACCACTCTGTCTGTAGCTCACCAGTACCCCTTCTGACGCCTTTAGAGGCAGTCACTGTCAGGATTGAGCTCTCGCCGGCTATTACTGTTTGCTCTGTTTACGTTCCTCCGTATGGGCAAATCCCCCGGCATGTCTTGGCTGCGCTGCTGGCTCAGCTCCCGCCGCCATTGCTGCTTCTGGGCGATTTCAATGCCCACAACCCTCTATGGGGTGGGACTGTCTCCGATGACCGCGGTCGCGCTGTGGAGCATGTGTTGGCTCAGCTCGACCTTAGCCTCTTGAACACCGGTGCTCCCACGCATTTCAGTGTGGCCCATGGCTCGTTCTCGGCCATCGATCTCTCTCTTTGCAGCCCCGGACTTGTCCCATCCCTTCACTGGAGAGTGCATCCTGATCTGTGTGATAGTGACCATTTTCCCATCTATTTGTCACTGCCCCAGTGTCATTCTTCTGGGCGCCTGCCCCGCTGGGCTCTCAACAGGGCTGACTGGCCCGCTTTTACTTCCGCTGCCACCATTGCTTCTCTCCCACAGGGTGACATTGACGAGGTGGTCCGCGTCTTGACCTCATCAATTATTTCTGCGGCCGAGACTGCCCTCCCTCGCTCTTCTGGACTCCCTCAGAGGAAGTCTGTCCCCTGGTGGTCGCCGGAGATTGCTGAGGCTATTCGCGACCGTAGGCGAGCTCTCCAGCGTCATAAGCGGCACCCGTCTCTGGAGACCCTCATCGCCTTTAAGAAGCTCCGTGCCTTGGCCCGTCGTCTTATTGCACGGCGTAAGCAGGAATGCTGGGAGAGGTACATTTCATCCTTGGGCTCCCGTGTCTCCCCGTCGCTCGTGTGGTCCCGCATCCGGCGGATTTATGGATACCAGACCCCTATGGGTGTCCCTGGAATCTCCCTGGACGGCGCTGTCTGCACGGACGCCGCCACCATTGCTGACCACCTTGCCACGCACTTTGCTACGAGCTCTGCGACTGCAACTTACCCTCCTGCCTTTCGCTCTCTAAAGGAGCGCGCCGAGCAGACGCCGTTATTGTTCCACACACGTCGTTCTGAAAAATACAATGCTCCTTTCAGCGAGAGGGAATTCCTCGCTGCCCTCGCCAATTGCCCTGATACAGCGCCAGGACCGGACTGCATCCACACGCAGATGCTGAAGCATCTCTCCAGGGACTGCCAGAGACACATCCTCACCATCTTTAACCGCATTTGGAGTGAGGGCGTGTTCCCGTCGCAATGGCGAGAGGGTGTTATCGTTCCCATCTTGAAGCCCGGTGAGGACCCTCTGGCGGTGGACGGCTATCGTCCCATTACACTAACCAACGTTTTGTGCAAATTGCTCGAACGTATGGTGGGGCGGCGTTTGTGTTGGGTCCTTGAGTCGCGCGGTCTCCTCGCTCCATCCCAGGGTGGCTTCCGTCAGGGCCGGTCTGCTGCGGACAATTTGGTGCGGCTGGAATCTGCTATCCGTACGGCCTTTTCCCGCCGTCAGCATCTCGTTGCTGTATTTTTTGATCTGCGGAAGGCATATGACACAACATGGAGGCATCACATCCGCTACGTTGCGCGAGTGGGGTCTTCGTGGTCAGCTCCCAGCTTTTCTTCAAACTTTTTATTGCGCCGCTCTTTCCGGGTGCAAGTCGGTGCCGCCTCTAGTTCATCTTACATACAGGAAAATGGGGTCCCGCAGGGCTCGGTGTTGAGCGTTTCCTTATTTCAAGTGGCCATTAATGGTCTGGCTGCAGCTGTGGGGTCGTCGGTGTCTCCTTCTTTGTATGCCGACGACTTCTGCATCTCATTTAGCTCAACGACTACGGGAGTCGCCGAACGCAGGCTGCAAGCAGCCGTTCGCAAGGCGGCATCATGGGCTCTGACTCATGGATTTCAGTTCTCTGCGGCCAAGACTCGAGTTATGCACTTCTGCAGGCGTCGGACGGTCCACCCTCATCCGGAACTTTACCTCGACGGTCACCTACTTGAAGTGGTGGACACTAGCCGCTTCTTAGGACTCGTCTTTGATGCCCAGCTCACGTGGGTTCCTCATATTACTCAGCTGAAGCAAAAGTGCTGGCAGCACCTCAATGCCCTCCGCTGCCTGAGCCATGCGTCTTGGGGTGCAGATCGCAGCACGCTGTTGCGATTGTACAGAGCCCTTGTGCAGTCCAGGCTTGATTATGGGAGCCTGGCCTATGGGTCTGCATCGCCCTCAGTGTTGACATTGTTGGACCCCATACACCACTGTGGGGTTCGGCTTGCAACTGGCGCTTTCCGTACGAGCCCCGTGGATAGTCTGCTGGTGGAGGCCGGGGTTTCCCCGCTGCGGATTCGCCGCCACCGACTGCTCGCCGACTATGCTGTCCACGTGCATTGCTCACCGGGCCATCCCAATCATCGCCTGCTTTTCCCTGCCAGGGTCCTCCCTCTGCCCGACCGGCGACCTAGGTTTGGGCTTTCCATTGCTGTCCGCGTCCAGTTCCTGCTGTCTGAACTGGGGTCGTTCCCTCTTCTGCCGCCCTTCCGGGCCTGTGCACCCACGCCTCCCTGGTGTATGACCCGTCCGTCCATCCGCCTGGACTTGGCACGGGAACCCAAGGACTCGGTTCCGCATGTGGCCCTCCGTCACCGTTTTCTTGCGCTCGTCGCCTCATTTTCAGGCTGTGAGCCTGTCTACACTGATGGTTCCCTGGTAGATGGTCGTCCTGCCTACGCTTTTGCTCATGCTGCCCATGTTGAACAGCGCTCCTTGCCGGCTGGCTGCAGTATTTTTACTGCAGAGCTGGTGGCCATATTGCGCGCTCTTGAGCATATGCGTTCCTGCTCAGGTACGTCCATCGTCATCTGCAGTGACTCCCTGAGCAGCCTCCAGGCTATCGACCGCTGCTATACCTCTTCTCCTCTGGTATCCTTTATTCAGGAGTCTGTTTTTGCCATTACCTGCTCTGGTCGTTCGGTGGTCTTTGTTTGGACGCCAGGTCACGTTGGCATCCCGGGGAATGAACGTGTCGACAGGCTGGCCAAAGGGGCGGTCGACGCCCCCACTTTGGCGATCGGCCTCCCGGCTCGTGATTTGCAGCTGGCGTTGCGCCGTAAGGTGCTTCAGATATGGCGTGACGAGTGGCGTAGCCTGACTTCTCCGAATAAACTGCGGGCTGTTAAGGAGACGACCGATGTGTGGCAGTCCTCCCTGCGGGCTTCTCGCAGGGACTCTGTCATCCTGTGTCGGCTCCGCATCGGCCATACCTACCTGACGCACGGACATCTTTTGCGTCAGGAGGATCCCCCCTGTGTCAGTGTGGGTCCCGGTTGACGGTCGCCCATATTTTGTTGGAGTGTCCCCGCCTGCAGACTTTTAATCTCCCGGGCACGTTGCCTTTGGTTTTATGCGACGATGCCTCCATGGCTGACGACGTTTTAAATTTTATCCGTCGTAGTCCTTTTTATGGTTCCATTTAGGGGGGACCTGCCCCTTTCCCTTTCTGTGTATCTTGTCCTCGAGTGTCTCATTGGTTGCAGATTTTAATGTGTGTATTCGGATGGTTGACTCTTTCCCAATTTTTGTTAGCATGGTCAGTCAACCAGTCTCCGGCCCTCTTCTTTTCTTCCGTTTCTTTCTGTCCAGTGTTCGTCTGTACTCTTCTTGTCTCTAGTGTTCGCTGCCACATTGGTGTTCTTTCAGTGACTGGGGGGAGGGGCGTCTCCTCCCCCGTTGGGGTTTTACTTGTTCCGTAAATTTTGTTTCGCCGGTTTTTTTGGAATGGGGGACTGATGACCTTAGCTGTTTAGTCCCCCTTAAACATCCCAACAACAACAACAACACACACACACACACACACACACACACACACACACACACACTTGTTACCGAGGACAGTTACTGATGGCATCTATTGTGGATATTGTAACAGTCGATGATGGCCCAAGTGCACCTCCAGCAAGTTAAGTGCTGCACAACTTTGTTGGAGGAGACAGAAGCTGTTGTCTCACAAGTGTACTTCTGCTCACAATAGGACACAGAACACATCTGTTCCTGTGTTCCTGCATCATGGACGCAGGAACACAGGATTCAGTATGTGAAGCATGAAAAAAAGTAACCTGGACTGATATCGTGGAATACTCAATGGCAGGATAGAAGTACTTCAAACCTTACAAATGGCAATAGGTTCTCTTGGTCAACAGGGTGTATTTAAGGTATGTAGATGGTGGTGGCAGTATTCTTGTGTGGCCCCTTCATAACTTTTTCGTCATCCCTCAAAATGCATGTCAAGGAGCAACACATTATTGAAAGCTAACCAGGAGCAAATAATAATAAAAATAACAATAATAAATATTATTATAATTATTTAAGTTTCATGTGCTTTCTTTAATTCCCTGCTCTGCTTGCATGTAATTTCTCTCACATTTAGAGATACACAGGGGATTATGGTAGGTGACTGAGTGACACAATTCCCCTGTTGTCTAGGAACTATTGCACCAAACAGGCAATGTAGGGGTGGGCATTATTGTGCAACATACTCCTCCATTTACTGCACTCTGCTGATAACCTGTATCTTCATCAAGACAATGCACTGTGTCATTGCTTCTAAATTGTCAGAATTGTTTGAGTAATAGTCCAAAGACATGAGACAAGGATGCTTGATTATGTGGCCGCCTCCAGGAGACATAATCTCAACTCTGTTGACAAATCTGGGATGCTATGAAGTAAGAAATTCTTGCCTTGGAGCCAAGTCTGACCAATCCCTGTGGGATGTGCACAGTGAATGGCAGGTCATGGATCAGTTTTGACACCAATGCTTAATTTGTCTCATGGAGCCAATGTTATGGTGTGTCTCCATCGTCTTCGGGACAGATAGGGGTAGTGCAGGCTACTGGATACGTGTGCATAACTTAATTGCTCAAGTGTATCAGAAAGATTAGCCAGACATCATGAAATGCAGGGTATCTATTTATTGTCAAATGTTCTCAAGGACTTAAAGTGTCATAAAATTATGATAATTTGACTGAAGATAGCCTGATGCTTCTACTAGCCATTTGTTCAAACTGTTAAAGGCACAGGCATAGAAATTAAGTCTCAAACTGAAGGGTGTAAATACAACTCTGTCCACCAAGTTCTGTATATTACAAAATATTGCTCATAATCATAAGAATGGACCACCACCGAATCCTGCACTGGGCAGGTCAAGACGTGTGTACAAGTTCCTGAGGGGCGGTGCTGCGAGTGCGCTTCTCGCGCATAAACAGAACTTGTAGAGTGAAGGTATAACACACGCAGTGGAAACCCAAACTGGATCAGCAAATAAATATACTGTTCAGTTTAAAACTTGGAAAATCAATGAAAGAGGCTTAAGAAATACTGACAACCATTTGCAAAGAAAGTGCTGTCACCTTGAAGTTTGTTTATGAGTTATTTAAATGTTTCCAAGAAGGGCAGGACACTCTGGAAGGTGTCCCCTGATCTGGCCAGTCTGCAACTGCATGCACCCTAGACAACATAGAGAAAGTGAAGGTACTTTTTTCCCAGGACCATTGTATGATAGCATAAATAATAGCAGAGAAGCAGAAATTGGTTTTGAGACAGATCAAGTGGGTAAAGCCCTAGTACTCAAAACAAGGCAACTGGACCTTGCTGCCTGGCCACGCACTGCCTTTTTGGTGCTGCAGTTCCTGGCTGACGGAGTTCTCAATTACCCTCCATACTCACCAGACTTGTCTTGTCTCCCAGTCCCCCCCCCAAAATTGAAATCAGTCCTGAAGGGTCAGAGGTTTACAGACGGGCAATGTAATGTTACAACGCAACTGAAGATTTTCCTAAAGACAGCTACACCATGAGTTTCCAGAACTTGTACAGCCATTCCCAGAACTGCATTACCATCGGCAGGGACTATTTTGAAGGACAGTAACTGCACTTTCAACTAAACCAACAATACTTTCACAATATACACACATTGGATTTTCTGGGTAGAGTTTGTTGGTCTTTCCTGTACAAAATCCTTAAGTAGAATGGAAAGAACTGCACATGTTACCACATTCCTTCTCCCAATCATTATCTGTAGGGTTTCCATCCACCCCAATTTTTCTGGGAAAGTCTCTTTTAATCAAGTTGTCCTGGTGATGGAGAACGTTCTTTAAGGACAGTAAAATGACTGAAATTTTTGTATTATGTAGGCACATTTCTTTTAATATTTTCAAAGTAATCAACAGACTTTATAGGACATTTTCTTTCAGCATTGTATTCCTTTGTGTTATTACAATTATCGTATGATTTTGATGGACACTGAAATTGTGTCATACTCTCAAAAAAATTAAGCTGCCTCAAGCATATATGTCATTGTTATCAGACACCCTTAGGTGTTGCAGTTCCATAAATAATGGGATATGTTCAGGTTAAAGAAGTTCAGACTTCTGCTCTCTGTTGCCAAAGAAAAATTATTGCTTATGCATGTTACTTCATATGTTATAAGGTTAATTGGATAGATAAAAAAAAATCTACTCACCAAGTGGCAATAAGAGCACAAACACATAAAAGAAGATTACACTTGTGCAAGCTTTTGGAGGCAGTGGCCCCTTCTTCTGACAGAAGGGTTGAAGAGGAAGAAAGAGGGGTGAAAGGAAAGGTCTGGAGAGGTTTAGGAAAAAGGTTAGATATGCGGAAAGTCACCCAGAACTGCAGGTCAGGGGAAACTTACTGAGCAGACTGAGAAGGAAAGACTTACTGTTAGGCAACTACACGAGACGAAATTTGAAAACCTGAGAGCATTAAGGCAGAAGACAGGGTACTACACAAGACAGAGATTCTTGCAAAAGTTTAATACTTTTGCTACTTACAAAGGTAACATGCTAAGTTGTAGACATGCACATTTAAAACACACATAAGCTTTTGGCCACAGCCTTTGTCAGTAAAAGAGACACACATGCCCGGCAACTTCGGCCAGAATGCAACTATCAGGTGGGATGGAAGCAGCAGTCTGGAGGGGACAGCAGAGAAGAGTTGTAAGGATAACTCCCATCTGCACAGTTCAGGAAAGCTAGTGGTGGAGGGGAGGATCCAAGTGGCTTGGTTAGTGAAGCAGCCACTGAAATCAAGCATGCTATGTTCAGCTGCATGTTGTGCCAAAGGGTGGTCTACTTTGCTCTTGGCCACAGATTGCTGCTTCCATACCAAACGATAGTTGTATTCTGGCCCAAGCTGCCAGAGTTGGTCATGTGTGCATGAGGTGCCAGTTTCTTTTTTTCCAACGAAGTCTGTGGTGGAAAAGCCTTTTAATTGTGCCTATCTGGAATTTAGTGTTAGCTTTGTGGTAAGTAGCAGTCTATCTTTTCCTACATGGCTCATATTCTTACCTGGAGTTTCCATAGTTTAAGGTTAATACTTTGTTGGTCCGGTACTTGCAGCTATGATTTTTGTAGATAATGTTTCTGATGTCTATCATGTAAAAATATAGGAATCTCCCATTCATAAATGACAGGGTGAGAATATTGACTGGGATGTTGACTGCGCAGTTCATGGTGTGAAATTTATCTTTGGGGAAGGCAAATGAACCACCACTAAAACTCGTGTGAAGTCAAGCAAACATGAAGTTGCAGTTCAAATCAAATTTTCATGACTTAAAATTGATGAATATCTGTGAAAATAGTTACTGCCATTGAAAAACAACTTGCAAGCTTTCCAATGCTTTAGGTTTGTGGAATTATCTGATGATGTAATTAATTCCCACTCTGCAAGAAGTTTCCATAATCTCAAAGTAAAATAAACCGTTAAGGCCTTTCATGAAGACAATTGCACAGTTTCTATGAAATGACTAATTGGTAATATTAAAGAAGTGTTTGTATCAGTTAAGATAGTCTTGCAGTGATGTGGCTTTCGAGCTAGTTTTGTATTTGTTACTTAACGAGATGGACATATCTTAGTTTTTATCATAAGGTTACTCTTGCAAATTGTTAGCGCTTATGGTCTAGTGGTTCTCGTCACTGCCTGTAAATAGAGGGTGCCTTGATTTTCTGAATTATCGGAGATTTTCTTTGCTTGGGGAATGGGTATTTGCCTTGTCAATTATTTCATTTCATCTCATCTTCATTGATGCACAGGTTGTTGAAAGTGCATTAAATGGAAAGACCCAGTCAATGATACCTTGTGGTCATTCTGCTTCCATTACACTTAGCTCAAAACATCTAATATTTATCTTGATATCAAAGTTGCGTGCCTAATGATGTTGTTACTCTTCTATTTTGTTTACCTAAGTTGCTAATATGTCAGCATGACTGTAAATTCAGTCATTACCTAATTTTTATTCTGTAGTCCTGAATTTGTGCTATATTTCAAAATATCTGGATTTTGCTTAGAATAATATAGGAATACTAAATATACAGTAGGTACTCTTACTTACCTTTCTACCTACTTTTAGTGTGCTCCACTGTCTGGTGTTGTTTTGGGAGGTCTCTTCTGCAGCTTTAGTTGCCACGTAGCCCATTAACTGTATACTTTCAGGTGCTAATGGGCTTGTGTGTGTAGTGTTGTTGTCGATGGGCAAGAGTGAAACCTGATGCCTGCATAAACTAACTTCTGCCAAACAGCACAAACGGGGACCAAACAGGTTTACATCCTCATCCAGCAAACTTGTCACTAGTCACCATCAATAACATCAAGTTGTAATTCCATTAGAAACTGCAGAGAGGTTTGGAATTCAGTTCAGGATAATGGTGCAAAATCAAGCCATCAAGAACTGTACATCACCACCTTCCCTCCCCTTACCCATGAAATAGTGATGACGGAAATTATTTCCACCACTGGGATACCAACCAGCCATCACTGAGTTGAACATCAGTGCACAAGTGTGTATTGACCATTTCAGTTACAAAGGTGGCTGTGGTATTTTTCCAAATCATGGGTATAGCTTTGGTGTTGCTGTGATGGTCTGACGGTCTTCAGTTTGAAGACTGATTTTGATGTAGCTCTGCACTCTACTCTATCCTGTGCAAGTCTCTTGATCTGTGCATAACTGCTGTAACTTACATCCACTTCAGCTTTATTACTGTAGTCAAGCCTTGGTCTCTTTCTACAATTTTTACTGCCGCCCCCTCCCCCCTTTCCATCACCAAATTGTCTGTTCCATGGTGATCAACTGATCCCTTCTTATAGTCAACTGGAGTCATAAATTTGTTTTGTTTGCAACTCAGTTCTGTACCTTCTCATTTAGTTATGTGTTCTATACATTTAATCTTCAGCATTCTTATTTAACATTACGTTTCATAAGCTCATACTCTCTTCTTGTCTATATTGCTTATCAACTATGTTTGAGTTTTGTTCAAGGCCGGGCTACAGACAGGTACTTTCCGAAAATAATTCCTAACATTTAAATTTATATTCAATGTTAACAGAGTTCTGTTTCAGAAATTATTTTCTTGCTATTGCCAGCCAGCAGTTTATATCCTCTCTACTGTGACCATTGTCACTTATTTTGCTGCCCAAGTAAAAGAAGAAATCCACGTATGAGTGGGTGTTCCATAAAGAATGCAAGTTTCGAGTTAATTACAACATACAAATTTATTTATTAAATTAAGTAATTTGTGTATTATTGCAGTGTACACTACTTGTGAATGAATGAAATGTGATATCATTCTTGCACCTTCGATTAAATTTTCCGTAACTTTTCATACGTGTCCCTGTAGGTCTGAAATTACACACTGAATCTTGGCCTAGTACTCTAGAAGTGATCATTTTTTGTTGACATACACATGAGGTTTCTAATATCCCAACAGAAAGAAATGACACTGGCAAATCAGAGTGTCTGAGTGGCCAATTCATGCCACCATTGTGAGAAATCACTCTGCCAAGGAATCTCCTTCATAACAGGTCCCTCTTTGCAGTTGTGTAACAGATGGCGCCATCTTGTTGCAACCAAACCTCAAAACATTCACATGATCCATTTCAGACCACAAAAACATACTTAACATATTGCAGCAGTATCTTCGAAGAATAGTGGCCCCCAACCCAAATGACACCACATATTCACTTATTTTGGATCCAATGGCTTCTCTATTATTACTCAAGGTTCTTCTGTGGCCCAAAATACTGCAATTTTACTTGTTCATGAAGCCATTCCTAAATGAATGTTGTTGTCTTAATGAAATTGTTGTTCACTATTCATTTTGCAAGCACCCACATGATTGCTTGGCTTGAATTCTTGTGTCAGGTGGATTTTATATGCCCAAATTTGCAGACCCCATTTCAGAATTCATTGCATACTTGTTCTGGGAATATCCTATTGCTATAAATGTCTGCGCAAATAGATTTCACTGTACTTACAGCAGCAAAATTATCACTCACAATGGCAATATTTTCTGCAGAAGGATTAACACAAGAACATCCCCAGGGGTTTATGTTCAGAACAAAACTTTTTTGAAACATTCTGTCTCATTTCACAGTCGACTCATTTAGTGTGTTACATTGACCAAACATTCCCTCGAGTTTGCGAACATTCAGTGCTGTCAGCTTACTAGAACAGAAGTGGCAGGTATTTCGAAAGTTGGTTCTTTATGGAACCCTTGTAACCTTGCGTCTTATTTCCTAATCTATTTCTCTCAGCATCACCTGATTTGATTTGACTATGTTCTATTACCCTTGCTTTACTTTGTTGGTATTCATCTCAAAGTCTTTTCAAGACATCCTCCTCACACAGTTCTTTAATCTCCTTATTGAAAATTTATTAACACTTATTTTCTTGAAGAGGGTTCGCTTTGAGCAAAACAGTTTTTTTTTTCTATTTTTATCCTCCATACATGTTTTGTTGAAGTTCCAGAGTCATCAGTGGGTTTTTTATCATCTTGTTACCACATTCTTTGGATTTTATGGAATTTAATGCACTTGTCACAGGAAATCCACGGCATGTGGTAACAAGAAAACCACAAATGTTGCTGGAACATGTCTGGCGAATAAAAAAAAAAAGAGAAAAAAAATTGTGTTTTACTCAAGGCAGATCATCTCCAACTACAAATCTATTTGTAAACAAACACAGGTAGAAGAGTTTCAACCTCAAGATGATCATTTCAATGACTCATGAGGGGAGCGAAGTCTCTGCAATAACTGTTGACTTTTTACTGTTTGCATACACAAAAAGTATAATAGTGACACAGGATTTCTTTTTCATAGCTCCAGCAATAAAGTGTTATTTCTCATTTGGTTACAACTAAAAGTTCTAACAAATGACTTTAACCTAACTTTTATGCAGGCATCAATATCTAAAGAGTAATATTAAAAATTAAGTGTTATCAATGTCAGTGACTGACAGAATAGCTCCTACACAATTTAACAAACTACTTTTACATTTTATTGTGGTAATATAACACTGCTAAGAATGGTAACTAGATAAAATTTTTTTTGGTGTTGTGGCCACAAGTGTGTATTAGCTGAAACTTTCCAACAGTCTTATCACCTCATTGTAAGAAAGACTAAGGAAATTTGCAGTGTAACTGTAAGTGACTTATAATGTGAATGTTTTTAATATATTTTAACAGCTTGCATGCACAAAACTGCTTATCATGTCCTATTCTCATCAAACTTAAACTATGCTGTAGAAATATGGGGTGCAACAGCTCAAGCCAACCTTAGTACATTATTAATACTACAGAATTATTTGTGGTGCCAAACCTCGAGAATCATGTCGGAATCTGTTCCCAAAATTAGGTGTGCTTACCATTATGGGTGTATACATATTGAAAGTTATATTGCTTGTGAAAACAATAAAGCCAAATTTCAACTGTGACCTGCACCAGTATGATACAAGGCAAAAGTTCAGATACCATGAAAATAGCCACAGAACAGCTTTATATGAAAGAAATGCACTTCATGCTGGGCTGAAGCTAGCCAATGCCCTACCAAAAAGTATCACAACCCTTCCTACTAACAAATTAAAAGAATTCTAATTGAAAAACCTTTTTATTCCCTAGACGAGTATTATATCTGTATGAAAAGTGCTTCGTAAGTATGTCAAGCTCATAGTTTTAAGTAACCTACAACTAATATAATGTTGATAAAAACAATATTTGTGATATCATGATTGTATACTACCAAATGTAAAATCCATCAAAATGTAAAATTTATTAATACAAACAAATCTTTAGTTTGTAATTTATAAACTGATGTATTCAGAAGAATAATCTGTATGATGTCCTGAAACTGTCTTATTTCTAGGGATTGTATTTGATTATTTTATATTTAATAATAATAATAATAATAATAACAGTACTTGACAAAGGGCTGAAAGGAAGGCTAAAGAATGAAATACATAATTTTATACAACGTGAAATTTATTCAAGTATATTTTGTAAGAACAATCGACAGGATCACATATTAATATCACATGCTGAAACACAATGGCATTTAGAATTAGGATGTACAGATTCTATGTACAGCTGTTAATAGAAAACAAAATCAGTCTTAATGAAAAGAAACACTTTCTCTGATAAGTTATTTACAAGTACACAAATGTACAGACTATTAATATACATCTTCAAAAGGACAAACAAAAAATATAATAAGGGTACTCTCTGAGATACAGTTCTGTAAACGACTGTCATTCTGAAGCATTCTCGAAGATTAAACAGTGCAAAGACAAAATTTTAAAAAATTACATATTTGCCTCCGGGCCATCAGCATAAGCAATGGATACTTCCTTGAGTTAATCAGTTAGCACCTGAATGCTATCGACATATTCTACAACATTAGATATTAGTTTGTTGCATACAGACTGCTTGTATTTCTGCCACAGTCAGACCTTCCTCAAAATAATACAACATTTCATGTCTTAGTGATGCTGGCAGCAAATGTATCAATGGGTATTGAACAGACTTGTCACATAGCGCTGGTTTTATGTTAAATGAGTTACATATTTTAGAATTAATAGAAGAAAACGAGGTTTTTTGGGGGGAGATTTCACAGTGCCACATGTTTCATTTAAAAATAGTATTTTATAGCTGAAAAAATTTACCAGTGTAATTTTTCTCCCAAAGCTATTTGTAAAGAGGCATGAATTGGACACACAATGAATTGCCCCATTAGTTACAGTAGTATCATCCCCTCAGTGTAAAGGAAATGAAGTTAAAGAACTGAAAGCATTTTTTTCCTAAATTAATCTGCCTATAAAAGAGTAACATTTGCAGAGGAAGTCTTGCTTACAATATAGCATTAATTATGTGCAAAAGCACTAAGAGCTAACAGGAAGATTCATGTACTTCCACACTGGTATACTGCTGTTCTTATAGAAACTCGGAGGCTAACATACCTATAAATTATGTGACCTTGCAGTCACACAATTTTATGATCTTCTAAATTTCACAGAAATATTGCTTTTCGAAATTAGAAAGGCAATTTGTCGGCATAAATTCAGGGGTCAGACTTTGGTCATTTTGTCAATATAAATAACTGCTTCAGAAGTGACACTAAAGTTGGCTACTGTACACTGTATAGTACAAATTGAAGAGACTAGCTGAGAACTGAAATTAGACATAGCCAAACTTCCTCTTCAGTGTGATGCCGAGTACTTGGTACTACTGACAAAATACTATTCCATAATCTAATCTAAAGATGATGGTGGTAATAAATTTTGATCTATTTTAAATGTAATGATCATGTGCAATAAACCAATGGAACTGTGACATTAAATCTCTATGCAGCTTTTGAAAATTTGTCCATAGTAATGAGTATTATACTCATCCTTGTGAATTAAAAAAATGCAAAAACTGAAGAGGGTATTTTTCAATGAACACATGCAGTTGTTGTTCAAAAACTTGTGCTAATGTTCCTGACAATATTACCAGTATCTGTATTTCTTGACACAATCATTGCCCAAATCAACGACAATGACATGAAAGTCACTGGTAACTGCCATGCCACTGGGTCTTTTCAGTCTAGACTCGTGAGAATCTATAGTTGAAACTAAGGTACCATCACTGAATCTCAGAACCTGAACATAGTTTCGATTTTTTTCTGACCGTGTAGCAATTATGTGATTGTGGGCATCAACAACAATCCCACCATATCTTCCACGACCTGTAAAAGATAAATGTAAAAAATATAAATACACAGTTAATAGGAGGCTGTATGTATATTGTGATTTAATGGTTATGTTAGAAAATATAATATGCAGCTGGATGGGCACACACTTATTCACCTTAAAACTATAAATTTGGCAGTACTAATGTAAGTGTATGAGATGGTCATGTTTTGCTAAAGAAATGCTTCCTTTTCTAGCAATATTGTGCATACAGTGATCTACGTGCTAACCTTTGCCCTCAGGGTAGAGCTCCTCCATGAAATCACCTTTTGCTGAGAACACTTGGATTCTTGAGTCTGCAACAATGATTTCTCCACTCTGACCAACAGTGACAGAGGAGATTAAATTGAAGTAACCTCTCTGACTGCCCTTCTTTCCAACCTGTCAAATGAAAGAAAATTTAAGTGTGGATGCACAAAATTGTTTTTTGTTGTTGTTGTGGTCTTCAGTCCTGAGACTGGTTTGATGCAGCTCTCCATGCTACTCTATCCTGTGCAGGCATCTTCATCTCTCAGTACCTACTGCAGCCTACATCCTTCTGAAGCTGCTTAGTGTATCCATCTCTTGGTCTCCCTCTAAAAATTTTACCCTCCACGCTGCGCTCCAGTACTAAATTGGTGATCCCTCAATGTCTCAGAGCATGTCCTACCAACTGATCCCTTTGTCTAGTCAAGTAGCGCCACAAAATTCTCTTCCCTCCAATTCTATTCAATACCTCCTCATTAGTTATGTGATCTACCCATCTAATCTCCAGCATTCTTCTGTAGCACCACATTTTGAAATCTTCTATTCTCTTCTTGTCCAAACTATTTATCGTTCATGTTTCACTTCCATACATGGCTACACTCCATACAAATACTTTCAGAAACGACTTCCTGACATTTAAATCTATACCCGATGCTAACAAATTTTTCCATCTTTGGAAACACTTTCGTTGTCATTGCCAGTCTACATTTTATATCCTCTCTACTTCAACCATAATCAGTTATTTTGCTCCCCAATAGCAAAACTCCTTTACTACTTTAAGTGTCTCATTTCCTAATCTAATTCCCTCAGCATCACCCAACTTAATTCGACTACATTCCATTATCCTCGTTTTGCTTTTGTTGATTTTCATCTTGTATCCTCCTTTCAAGACACTGTCCATTCCGTTCAGCTGCTCTTCCAAGTCATTTGCTGTCTCAGAGAATTACAATGTCATCGGCGAACCTCAAAGTTTTGATTTCTTCTCCAAGGATTTTAATACCTACTCTGAACTTTTCTTTTGTTTCCTTTACTGCTTGCTCAATATACAGATTGAATAACATCGGGGAGAGGCTACAACCCTGTCTCACTCCCTTCCCAACCACTGCTTCCCTTTCATACCCCTCGACTCTTATAACTGCCATTTGCTTTCTGTACAAATTGTAAATAGCCTTTCGCTCCCTGTATTTTACCCCAGCCACATTCAGAATTTGAAATAGAGTATTCCAATCAACATTGTTAGAAGCTTTCTCTAAGTCTACAAATGACAGAAACATAGGTTTGCTTTTCCTTAATCTTTCTTCTAATATAAGTCGTAGGGTCAGTATTGCCTCACGTGTTCCAACATTTGTACGGAATCCAAACTGATCTTCCCCGAGGTCGGTTTCTATCAGTTTTTCCATTAGTCTGTAAAGAATTTGCGTTACAATTTTGCAGCTGTGACTTATTAAACCGATAGTTTGGTAATTTTCACATCTGTCAACACCTGCTTTCTTTGGGATTGGAATTATTATACTCTTCTTTAAGTCTGAGGGTATTTCGCCTGTCTCATACATCTTGCTCACTAGATGGTAGAGTTTTGTCAGGACTGGCCCTCCCAATGTTGTCAGTAGTTCTAATGGAATGTTGTCTACTCTGGGGGCCTTGTTTCGACTTGGGAAAGACAGGCGAAATACCCTCAGACTTCAAGAAGAATATAATAATTCCAATCCCAAAGAAAGCAGGTGTTGACAGATGTGAAAATTACCGAACTATCCGTTTAATAAGCCACAGCTGCGAAATACTAACACGAAATCTTTACAGACGAATGGAAAAACTAGAAGCCGACCTCGGGGAAGATCAGTTTGGATTCCGTAGAAATATTGGAACACATGAGGCAGCACTGACCCTACGACTTACCTTAGAAGAAAGATTAAGGAAAGGCAAATCTACATTCCTAGCATTTGTAGGCTTAGAGAAAGCTTTTGACAATGTTGACTGGAATACTCTCTTTCAAATTCTGAAGGTGGCTGGGGTAGAATACAGGGAGTGAAAGGCTATTTACAATTTGTATAGAAACCAGATGCCAGTTGTAAGAGTCGAGGGGGCATGAAAGGGAAGCAGTGGTTGGGAAGGGAGTGAGACAGGGTTGTAGTCTCTCCCTGATGTTAGTCAATCTGTATATTGAGCAAGCAGTGAAGGAAACAAAAGAAAAATTCGGAGTAGGTATTAAAATCCATGGAGAAGAAATAAAAACTTTGAGGTTCGCCGATGACTGTAATTCTGTCAGAGACAGCAAATGACTTGGAAGAGCAGTTGAACGGAATAGACAGTGTCTTGAAAGGAGGATATAAGATGAACATCAACAAAAGCAAAAAGAGGATAATGGAATGTAGTCAAATTAAGTTGGGTGATGCTGAGGGAATTAGATTAGGAAATGAGACACTTAAAGTAGTAAAGGAGTTTTGCTATTTGGGGAGCAAAATAACTAATGATGGTCGAGGTAGAGAGGATATAAAATGTAGACTGGCAATGGCAAGGAAAGCGTTTCTGAAGAAGAGAAATTTGTTAACATCGAGTATAGATTTAAGTGTCAGGAAGACATTTCTGAAAGCATTTGTATGGAGTGTAGCCATGTATGGAAGTGAAACATGGACAATAAATAGTTTGGACAAGAAGAGAATAGAAGCTTTCGAAATGTAGTGCTACAGAAGAATGCTGAAGATTAGATGGGTAGATCACATAACTAATGAGGAAGTATTGAATAGGATTGGGGAGAAGAGAAGTTTGTGGCACAACTTGACGAGAAGAAGGGATCGGTTGGTAGGACGTGTCCTGAGGCATCAAGGGATCACTAATTTAGTATTGGAGGGCAGCGTGGAGGGTAAAAATCTTAGAGGGAGACCAAGAAATGAATACACTAAGCTGATTCAGAAGGATGTAGGTTGCAGTAGGTACTGGGAGATGAAGAAGCTTGCACAGTATAGGGTAACATGGATAGCTGCATCAAACCAGTCTCAGGACCGGAGACCACAACAGCAACATGCAATTAATAATCCCTGTTCAGTTTTTAACAGGTCACAAGCTGAAAAAAACTTTCTATAGTAATAAATTGAGAGTTAATGGTTACTTCATTTTATACATATATCTAATGATATATGTTCTTGAAAATTTTCCTTGTTATTGTTTGTATAGTATTTTTAGAATTTCCAAGAATGAACACTAAAGAGCTCCATTGTGTATAATATTCACTATGACACTATTAAATAATTTGTTGCCAGCTGTGTCTGACAGGAAAACCTCAAACAGTGAGTGAAGAATTTAAATGCAAGCTTTTGGTAAATGTTTTAAACATGTTAAGGAACAATACAATCTTGTAGCATTTAAGACAAACATTTACAGTGAAAGAAATCTAAATTTTCTTAGTTCACTCAGCAGGATCCTGCTTAACTGCATTCACTGTCATATTTGGTCTTATCAATTCTGCTACCTCTCCTCCCCCTCCCCCCCCCAAAAAAACTAATTCCTTTCTGATTAAGCAAAATTGTTTTTGTTGTTCATATGATGATGTAGTAGCACTGTCAATGGCAGTGAGACTGGTGGCATTATCAGGAATTATGATGACAGGGTCCCAGGAATAGGAAAGCAATTCTTAATGTAAAAACATTTAAGGATGCGTTATTAGTTTAGACTTATGGAATATAGGCAATTGATGAACTGTCATTGTCATAAGTGACTTTGTGATAAATGTAAACATATCCATCTGAAGATGGGTTGCACTGTTTAGAACTGGGAAATTCAATAAAATACAAGCATTGCCTATGAAAGACAAGGTTCCTGGTTGGAATTCCAGTTTGGCAAACTATTTATTCTGCCTGAAAATTTGAAAACATAAACTACGTAAAAACATTTTCTCTTTTTCTATCTCCACAATTTTTAATGTGATCATTTGTTTATAATCATAAACCCAAACTGCAGTTTGAAATTGATTCTTGTCAAGTACATTGGTGTTAAATTTTCATGAGTGTTAATTTTTACATTACAGCAAAACTCCCTCTTGAAAGATGATCATTTGAGATAAAGGATACAATAAATCTTTCTATAACCTTTGCCTTTGCTTTTATCTTACTCTTTATATTCTGTTAGGAAACGTTAATGTCAGTGCCTGTGAAATAAATGGCATACAGACACATTATTAAACAGTCTGGTTATTGTTCAGATCTACCCATCTCTACTTAACATAAAGGGCATTCCAAACATCCTTCAATCCCAGAAACCAACCAACCAAACACATAGGGTCAAAACATTACAGATGATAGATATTCCCAAACTGAGTACTTGTAGGTGAGGCATTAAATATTTAGAAATTAAGATTTTTATTTCTATATACAACTTACCCCTTGCTGCAACAACTGCTGTTTACAGCAACTGTTCAAAGTGACACCCAAGTTTTAATGCTTTCATTACAATGGTGCATAAAATATTAGCACACTATGTTACTTATTCCTGTTGTCTGTTGTGCAAATAGACAAGTGCTTATGATCCTACCGACTGGTTCCTTATCAGCTTTTACTAGTGTGCATCCATTAAACCTTCATCTAACACTGTACAAAATTTTTTTATTATAGAGATTCACTAGCCATGGAACAGGGAATTTTTATTACTCCAGATGTGGCAATCGTGCTTATGAAACCCCTATCATCGTTTAGAGATATCACATGATTCTCTGTAGGTGAAACTGAATTCTGGATTCAAAACCACCTTAACCTAGTGCTTGCACTCATTCTTTATTATAGTTGTGTAATTGCTGCTCTGCCAGTGCCCTCCACACTACTACTTTTGTAGTGGTCAATCCAAGAATTGGTTTGCAACAGCTACAATGGCAGCTTGTCTCCATTCTGTGAGTCTTTCAGCTTTTCTCTTCGTTTCTTTATAGGTGTTACATCCCACATCTTTCATGATTTGATCCATCTACCTCAGCCATGGTCTTCCTCTTGGTCTTTTTCCCTCCACACTACATTCTTCTAAATGTGCATGCTGCTGCAAAATTGGTGCTTATTGATGAATCTGCTCCCATAGGATCAAACAGTATTCCCTCAAAATCTGAAGTATCATTTCTTTCTTGATATCTAGACCAGCCTTCTGTGGCTTTAATGATCTAATGTCTCCCAAGTTCCTATTGATGAAAATAAAAATTGCTTCCAATTGAGATGACATTTGTTGTGAAACTTTTTCTGTACACTCTTTCACCTTCCCAGACACTAAATCCTGTTGTAGCATATAATAAAGGCATGACTGCAAATTCCTGTAATGATTAAAATTCTGTCTTTGAACTGTGGACAGCTCTATTGCAAACACATTACAGATGATTGTATATTGTTTTTAAAGTCAGCTTAATCAGAGTCACTGAAGCTTTTACAAATATTTGCCTCACATTTGTTGTCCCTTGAAGATCTTGAATCAAATCAAATTCCATGGTTACAATCGGTTCCTCATTTGAGAATATGCAATTTAAGATACTGTGCTTTATTACTATTATTATTTTCCATTGAGAAAGTAATTTGTGTAAAATAGTGTACTACAAGACATCATTTCTGAGGCTTTTCTATCGAGTTAGGCCTGCTGCAAGACATTTTCCGACTTTGTTTACTAAGACATTACTGCACTTAGAAAAGAATTTCATGAATTCAAGAGAATCATCAAAATTTATTTTTTTGTAAAGAACTTCAAGTTTTTCTGCACTCTTGCCAGCTACTATTTCAAGTAAAGTCAATGAATGTGTGGCAACTTGAGATAGACCCACTGGAAAACTTGTATAACATACCAGAATGTAAATTTTTTTAAAAAAAGTTCGTTATGTTCAGTATATGTTAATTAACCTTGCTGAAAGTCATTCTGTAGGCAGATGTTCAGCATGTGTGTCTCTACTATCGAATTTTTTACTATGTAGACTCGAGTATAAGTTTTAATTACAAGTGAACCAATAGGCCTATTGCAGAATGAGTTATACCATTATTTTTCTTGTTTTAATTTATTTTAGACTAGATGGAGCAAGTTGGTTTTAAAGTTAAATGTAAATATTTAAATTCTAGTTTGTACTAAGCATTGTCTGGTTTTCAGCATCTTCGGTGTGAACTGCTCGCTTCGAAACTATATAACTTGAAATATATTTGTCCGATGTTTATGAAATTTTAATAGGTTATAAGCATATATTGGCAGCAGAAGTCTCATATTACAGAATTTTTCAGTCAACAAAAAGAAAAAGTTCTTATTTTTTTCTCTGCCCAGAATAAACATAAAACAGAAAGCACAGGTTTTTTGAAGATCTCTTTTGTTGTTGTAAGAAGCTGCAACTGCTGTGACCGTACAGTGCAACACACATTTTATAATAGTGGCATTTAAGACTGGTTCTGTTTGTGCTGGACTGCAGGAATAACAGTGGGCTTAGAGGTGGAATCTGATGCTATCTTGCTACACACAGGAAAATCCAACAACCTGGGATTTCATGGCAGCAACGCACTCATCTTCACAGCCATGTACACTGTTAATCGCGGGGTGCAGCACACACAGAACCATACCTTACGTACCAGTTTTTATAAAATCCATACTGCACTGTACAGTCACAGTGGTTGTAGCTTCTCACAACTACAAAAGAGACCTTAAAAGAAAACGCACACTTTCTCTAAATGTTTATCCTGGGCTGAGTGAAAGTTACTTCAGAAAAATCATAAGAATTTCTTTGTGAGTGACTGAAAATGTCTCCAACTTGAGATTTCCACTACCAATATCTGTGCCTATAACCTATTAAAATTTTATTAACATTGGACTAATACATTTCAAGCTACATAGTTTCGAAATGAGAAGTTCATAACAAAGACGCCGGAATTGGTCAATCCTTAGTACGCCTGGAATCCTTACCCAATCTGTTACTGCGGAAACCATCGATACCACTTCCTTAACATTCTTCACGTCCAGGGCCTCGCTGCGATGGAGCACTTCCTTTCACGCCAATCACCTGCCACCCTACCTAAAACCTCTTTCCTTATTACCTTAGTCAGCTTCATCCTGATTCACAACTTCTTCACTTTCAAAGGCCAGACATACCAACAATTAAAGGGAACAGCCATGGGTACCAGGATGGCCCCCTCGTACGCCAACCTATTTATGGGTCGCTTAGAGGAAGCCTTCTTGGTTACCCAGGCCTGCCAACCCAAAGTTTGGTACAGATTTATTGATGACATCTTCATGATCTGGACTCACAGTGAAGAACAACTCCAGAATTTCCTCTCCAACCTCAACTCCTTTGGTTCCATCAGATTCACCTGGTCCTACTCCAAATCCCATGCCACTTTCCTAGATGTTGACCTCCATCTGTCCAATGGCCAGCTGCACACATCCGTCCACATCAAACCCACCAACAAGCAACAGTACCTCCATTATGACAGCTGCCACCCATTCCACATCAAACGGTCCCTTCCCTACATGCTAGATCTTCATGGCAAACGAATCTGCTCCAGTCCTGAATCCCTGAACCATTACACCAACAACTTGGAAACAGCTTTGGCATCCCGCAACTACCCTCCCGACCTGGTACAGAAGCAAATAACCAGAGCCACTTCCTCATCCCCTCAAACCCAGAACCTCCCACAGAACACCACCAAAAGGGCCCCACTTGAGACAGGATACTTTCTAGGACTGAATCAGACTCTGAATATGGCTCTCCATCAGGGGTACTACTTCCTCAAATCCTGCCTTGAAATGAGATCCATCCTTCATGAAATCCTCCCCACTCCACAAAGAGTGTCTTTCCATCGTCCACCTAACTTTCGTAACCTCTTGGTTCATCCCTATGAAATCCTCAAACCACCTTACCTACCCTCTGGCTCCTACCCTTATAACCGCCCCCGGTGTAAAACCTTTCCCATGCACCCTCTCACCACCACCTACTCCAGTCCTGTAACCCAGAAGGTGTACGCGATCAAAGGCAGAGCCAGTTGTGAAAGCACCCACGTGATTTACCAACTGACCTGCCTACACGGTGAAGCTTTCTTTGTGGGAATGAACAGCAACGAACTGTCCATTCACATGAATGGACACAGGCAGACATCGTTTGTTGGTAATGAGGATCACAGCCAGCACATCTTGGCACAGTGTTACACCGTCCGGGTTATCTGGATATTTCCCACTAACACCAACCTATCAGAACTCTGGAGGTGGGAACTTGCCCTTCAATATATCCTCTCTTCCTGTTCCCCACCAGGCCTCAACCTCCAGTAATTACAAGTTGCCACCGCTCGTACCTCACCTGTCATTCAACAACATCTTTGCCTCTGTACTTCCGCCTCGACTGACATCTCTGCCCAAACTCTTTGCTTTTACATATGTCTGCTTGTGTGTGTGTTGGTGTTGTGTGTGTGTGTGGGGGGGGGGCGCAAGTGTATACCTGTCCCTTCCCCCCCCCCCCCCCCCCCAAGGTAAGTCTTTCCGCCCCCATGATTGGAATGACTTCTTACCCTCTCCCTTAAAAACCCACATCCTTTCGTCTTTACCTCTCCTTCCCTCTTTCCTGATGAAGCAACCGTGGGTTGCGAAAGCTTGAATTGTGTGTGTGTGTGTGTGTGTGTGTGTGTGTGTGTGTGTGTGTGTGTGTGTGTAGTTAGTGTCTCTATCAACATACCAACACTTTCATTTGGTAAGTTACATCATCTTTGTTTTTAGATATATTTTTCCCACATGGAATGTTTCCCTCTATTATATACTATGAAAAATATTGATATAACTCATTTTACAATAGGCCTCTTCATTTGCTTGTAATTAAAGTTGAAACTCGTGTCTCCATAATAAAAAAATCTGATAGTAGTCATTTAGTTCTGTGAGTAGCTCTACAAAACAATGTTGTGCTCTTCCGCAATTACTTCCTCACTAACATTTTATTTTCATACATGTTACCATTTTTATAATCTACAAATAGAGCAGATACATTACATGGTTATACACTAATCGTAATTGTTTACAGCTTTTCAAGCTGTGCACAAAGCATGTACAGGCTGAAGTCTGCTGTTTCAATTACAGGATTCCTACAAATGTTATGTGGATGAGAGCTCCTTCGGGAGAACATACCAAGTATTTCCTTTAAGACTGGACAGTTGCTTCAGATGCTCTTGGTCGAAACTTGAATCGGTTTCATTCAGAAAGACATCAAGAATTTCAGACAATAGTTCCTCAGGAACGGACTGTCTTTCTGTGTGTTTCAACCTCTCTTGGTATTATTTTTTGCCATGAGAATCTCTCAAATTTCTATAGCTGCATCATTAAAACCTCGAATTTGTAGAGATCTGGCCAGTTCTTTGGATGATCCAAACACACCATATTAAGGGTGGGGGGAATCTAAAACTGCTTCGCAAAGTTCCACAGGACAGAATGTCCTTTGTGTGATAGCACTCTCTGCATTCAATACTTTGGTTTTGACCCGAGATGGTAGAATAACATATGTGTATGTGTTCTTCCTTTTTTTTGGATTCCACAATTATATTTGAGACACCTTTCACAGTTACCTAGACATCACACAATGGAACACAGCATCTCAAAACTTCCTGTAGTGTTAGACTAAACAATGATTGCTGCAGTTGATGTAATAGGTCTTTAGCTGGTCTTCAAGATAGATTTCTTTCACACTTTTGTTCCATCCAGGCATACTAGCTGGACCACCAAAAGAATGGGCAAGTAGAAACTAATTTCCCAGTGAGAGCCTTAGAAGGATGTATTTGTTGATAATGTTTGTGCCCTGGATACAGCCCCACTGCATAAACCCATAAAAATCTTTTACATGGAGCATTTCTGGTTCAACACTAAGTACACATCATGGCTCCTGGAGCCATGTCCATTGTCAAATCTGCAGTGATTCCGAAAAACTAAGAACTTTTTATTTACTGCACAATGTCTCATGCGAGCAATAGTTTCCAGTATTTCGTTTTGTATCTCTGGCACTAGCCTAGTGTCGCAGCTCTTCAGCCAGATCTTCAGTTCTGGCACATCATGCTTCGTCTCTTCAAGAACTGTAATGACTTTTCCTGTATTCATTTCATGAATTTCATGATATGTCAGTGTGTTTCCTGTCCAATGCAAAAATATGAATGAGGCAATTAATTACTAGTAAACTGGTTGCAGCTTTCTACTAATTTGCCAGTTGGTCAATCACATCTATGCTATTTTCACACTGCTGAAAAATTGTGACAGGTTCTCAGTGAAAAAGACTCTTCTCGTGTACTTTGAACTTTTCTGTCACTTTCTCCAATTACAGAAATCATCTTTTCTTGTTTTTAAAAAGGCTTTCCTTTGTATGGTTTTGTATTAATTACTACATGGATATACCTAATGCAGTCCTAGCAAAGGATGCTAATCGTTCGCTTGTATCTGCCTAGACACCTCTTCTGGTTGTGAATTATTCCACTTGCATGGCAAGGTGCGCATGTAGGTGTGTTAAAAATTCTGGAGGTGCTGGGTATCGATCCCAGTACCTCTCGCACGCTAAGCGAGCGCTCTACCATCTGAGCTCTGTTGCTCTTTTGCTCATAATTATGCCAAAAATAAGACACAAACCATTCCAGTTTACGAGCTTCCTTTGTGGGAACTTGTGATAGGCCAGGACAGAATGTAGTTGGAGTTATAACATTGTCAGGTAGTAGCTTCAAGGGTGTGACAGTTTGATTTAGTAATAAGTGATGTTTGACCAAAATATTAATCACATAATTACTGACTTACAATATTATTTTTATCATTGGCTCCACCTGCAAATCATGTAAATCCCTAAGTGAATTGGGGGGGAGGCGGGGGGGGGGACAGAAACTGTATCTTCTCATTCCACCTTCCCAACACCTTTGAAGTGGGTGTATGTTCACCAATTTCATTTGTTCACGATTACTATATTTATTGGTAGTTGTTATTTCCTTACTTTCAGTATGAGCCTGAATATCTATTATCTATAATGTCTGAATAGATCAGGATCTCTTAGATAAACTCAGCAACAATAAGGCCTCTCAAAGACTAGCCAATCATGTAATTTTTTGAGTTTTCCAACCCAGGTACAGTTAACTTTTTGACACATGAAGTAAGTACAACATTTGATCAGATAGTGTATAAATAAGCTGATTTTAAAAGTATTTTCGCACCCCTATGTAATGCAGGATTTACCACTAGATGTCACAAGAGACACACACAGAGGTAAAAAAGGAGGTGGGGAGTATTGGGTTGTAAGTAGAGAAGCTGTGACAGTACAGCTCAGTGACCTTGAACATGCTTTAGTCACTTAATGTTACCTGAGTGACAAATCTATCAGGGACATTTCAGCCCTTTTAAAGCTGGCCAGTTGACTGCTTGTGATGCAGTTGTAAAGCAGAAATGCAAGGGAACATCAACAGCTAAATAAAGAGGGTGGTTGTAAAAGAAATAACATGAAGTCATTGGAAAGAATCATTTGCACCAGTGTATGATGGGAGTGGCGACCGGGTGTGAATAAGGAGGAACCTGGGGTGGGGAGGGATATTATGGTGGGGGGTGGCGGACAGTGAAATGCTGCACGTTAGGCAGAGGGTAGGAGAGAGGTGGGAGGAGGGGGGGGGGGGGTGGTGGTGGTAGCGGAAAAGGGAGAGAGTGCGAATGTGCGTGCTTGTGCCTTTTCTAATATTGTTACATTTCATCCTGGATTTTCCATTGTTTGAAGGACTCATTTGGGTGCTTTGAACTGCTAAGCTAGAACAATGAGTGTGAGGGGTATAAAAAGAATAAATGGGGTAGAATGGCTGAGCAGCTCCCCATAAGCCACACATTTCCACTGTCAGTGCTACGTGATGCTTGAGGTGGTATAAAGAAAGAAACCACTGGACAGTGGAAAACAGGAAACAAGTGATCAATCCTGCTATACACTGTGGCAATCTGAGGGAAGGATTTGGGTTTCACGAGTGCCTGAAGAACATAACTTGCCATCAGTGTAGTACCAACAGTGAATTACAGAGATGTTAATATTACAGCACGAGTGTTTTTTTTTGTGGTTACAGTGTGATCTGCTTGTTGCACGTATGAAAATGCTAAATATGGTGGGAACACATTTACAGCATTGTGTACTGTGCACAGTAGAAGAACTGTTTGGAGGTGATGTTTGTATCACCAAGAGAATGACTTTTTCCTGAAATGATGTTTATGAGGCACTCACTTACAGACAGTAACATTCCTGAAATGGACTGGCCTGCCCAGAATCCCAACCTGAAGCCAAAGGAAGTTCTTTGCAATGAGTTAGAACATTGATTTCACTCCAGACCCCAGCATCCAACATCACTAGTCCTCTGGGTAGTGGATAGGACAGTGGTTACCCCACATGGCTCACATTCGGCAGGATGAGAGTTCAAACTCACATCCGGCCATACTGATTTAGATTTTCCACAAGTTCCGTAAATCAATGGAGGCAAATATTGGGATGGTTCCTATGAGAGGGCACAACTGGTTTCCTTCTCCATCCTTCCCTAATCTGAGCGTGTCTGTCTCTAATTATCTCATTGTTCACACAATGTTAAACACTAATCTCGTGCTCCTCTGGTTTCGGCTCGTGAGGAAGAGTGGGGTGCCATTCCTCCACAGACATACAGACAGCTCATTGAAAGTGTCTCCAGCGGATTTCAAGCTGTCAAAAGTGAAGGCTGAATGCATCCCATATTAGTGTCCACCAATAATTGTCTGGATACATTTGATGACGCAGTGACCCTATCTGTTAAACCAAATGATTACAATGACAGCCGACCTTCTATAAGACCAGAGAGGTGTGTTTTAACACCTCTGGACTTTGCAGATTCCATAGTAAGATGGAAAGGGATCATCTAAATTGTAATACTTGCGTTTATTCAATATGCTTGCCCATACAGCTGTATTTTGAAAATTTACTAGCTCACATTTGGCTTCAAAATACACAAATCCCATCATCAGGCATCTACAATTAGAAAGTACAGCCTCATCCCCTTAAAAAAAGAGGATCAAGTTTATACCAAGTTTATGTTTTTATAGACTGACAATGTAATAACCTCATAATATGATTTGGTAATGTTTTTATATATGTTTTGAGGCACCTACACCATGTGTTACTTCACTTGTCGATGCCAGAGGAAGGGATTTAAGTATCATGTAGTCATTGGAAAGTGAAATAATATCTTAAAAACCCACAGCTGTATGGACAAATGAATTGAATAAATATAATATAGTGTATAGTGGAAAGTTGAAAGTTTGCTCTAATTTGATGTTGTTGTGGTGTTGCTGATGAGAGAGAGAGAGAGAGAGAGAGAGAGAGAGAGAGAGAGAGAGAGAGAGAGTCCATGTTTCATACCTTATGTGAAGTAAATGTTAAGTTTAAGACTGATACAACACTTGTGAAGCCTTGAATGGTTAATCATTTAAAGTGTACAGGGTTTCTAACTCTGCAACCTCATATTTCTGAAATTAAATAAAATGTGAAAAATACAGTTGTCCAGGCATGCGCCTAGGTCAGGGTATCATACAATTGGCATGAATGCACACCCCATTTAAATGGCACATGTATGTTTTTACTGTTGAAGTGAAAAGTTGAGGTACAATTAGTGACAGTGGACTTAGTTTCGCTCTTCTAAATCTCATACCTTCTGAATTAAAGAATGGCAATGGTTCCTTAGTTTCTGTTGTATTGCACAAAGCAAAAGTTGCCTAGACAGTCCTGAAAACTGCTGTAAGCAGACCAATATCAGTATGCACATTATACATTCATTGTTCAGTCCACTAGCACATCGTGATCAAGTCTACTGTACTGCTTGTGCTGTCAAACAGGGAACTACACAGCAATGCATTTTAAATTTGAGTAGATATTGCTCTCTATGCTCTGGTGTGGCTTTCTACATTTGCTTTCATTTTGTCAATAAGCCAGTCTTCAGTAATGAAGAAAAACTAGATATTATATTAATGTACAGCATCTGTCACAGAAATGCAACCACAACTGTAGCACTTTAACTGAATACTATCCAGATTCATGGAGTCCTACCTTGTACCACTACAATGTCTCCATAAGTCTCGTGGAAACAGGCAGCTGGGCTGCCAGAAAGCATCAACATACAAACACACCAACCAACAATGGGAACAAAATTGCTGTTCTGGCTATTGTAGTGCACAATCCTGAGGTGAGAGGTGTACAACATATTGCACGTCATGGTTCTGCAATAAGCCATAGTAGTTTCTGGAGAATGTTGTACAGGCATACATTTCATATCTAAGTCCACCAAGAACTTTGAATCCCGCACAGCATTCTGTCATTTTGCACTTCAGCGATTGCAAGGTGGTCTCAAATTCCTAAGTGATACATTGTTTATGGATGAAACTTCATTCACAAATCATGGTCATGTTATTTTGCAGAATGTTCACTACTGATCTGTGCAAAATCACCACTGGTTTAATGTGGTTGCTCATCAGTAACAGTGGGGAGTCAATGTTTGGTGCGGAGTCATTAGTAACCATATTTTAGGTCCCTATTTTTATCAGGGAACATGAAATGGACAGAAAGGTGCATCATTACTTCAATACAATCTACTGCTTCTCACACATGATCTGGGACTGGGAACAAGTCTATCAATATGGTTTCAGCATTATGGATGCCCCACACACTATGCGTGTGTTTCCAGAGAAGTTGTGGATGTTGCAGATGTTATGTTCCCAAATGGGTGGAGATGTCCTGTGAGCTGGCCAGCCCAATCCCCCAACCTGAAACCATTAAATTTCTGTTTTGGGGTGCAGTGAAAATGTATGTTCATGGTTCCCCGACGACACCAGAGAATATTCAACTACGTATTACCACTGTGTGCGCAGTGCTGTCTCCAGAAACACAACAATCTGTGCAATACTAACTTGTTCACTGTTTCTTAAAGTGTACTGTGGCAAACGATGCGCACTTCAAACACCTGTTGAAGTTTTTGTTTACGTAGACTGAAGTGGCAAGTGAAAATTTGTACTAAGGTTGCAAATTTAATCTCGTTCTCCTGCTTACTACACAGGTGCGTTAGCCACTAAGCCACCTTATACAGTGGCTCACACAGCTTCATGGATTACCCTGGCATTCCTCCCTCCTTGAGCCAAATTCTCTCTACTGACCCAGTCTGCTTTAAATTTCCCCTTTCACATGAAAAGAATTACCAAGGTTGTCCATGCTCTAGATGTAAATAGGGCATCCAGCCTGAAACCTAAGTGCAGGTACTTGTGGAAATGAAAGGACACAATTTTGGAGACTTTATTGGTCTCATGCAGATATGCTTTCACAACTTATCATGATTTTATGTAATGCTGAAGCAGTCAGTGAAAATTTTTACCAGGGGGCAGGAATCTAACCTGGGTGTATTTGCCATCAAGATGTAACGCACAACCTTGAAGTTTCCAAGTCTTATCACTAAACTGTACCTCAGTTTTTATTTCAGAAAAAAAACCACCTGCGCCATTTTAGTAATTAGGACTTTGTGTTGAAAGTCATATTTATTTACTTTAATGGATTTTGCATTCCTGTCCATTGTGTGAGCTCGGGACATAGGTGCATTGCTGGCCAGTTGCATTTTTCACATTTTGTTTCAGTTAGGAAATATATGAGGCTGCAGAGTTATGTGGAACACTATGTGTATTGATATAATATAAGTACCAGCTCTCACAAAAATACAAAATAAAAAAGTGTAGTTTAAGAATAGTACAGTGTCTATTACAGTGTTCAATTATTGTTACTCCTATGAAACTGAACAGGCACTGTTTAAATTGTATAACAACTTCATATAGCCATCTTTATTGGCGTTGTTATGTTATACAGCGCAAATGTGACTGTCAGACAGGAGACTGAATTGCGAATGTTATATTTTGGTAATGTAATTAATCATTAAAAGCTGGAAACTGATGCCTGTCACATTAGCATTATCTTGACTGCATACAATACAATATGTACAGTTTTACAGTACTGATGCATTATTCTACAACAATCATCAGTGTTTGAGAGTCCACTCACTGATTGTCTTGGATGTTTTTCTTTACAGGCCACTACAAAATATCTTCAGAGAATGATAGGTGATAGTCAGGTAGATAATATTACAGTTTTTCCAAGTCCTTGATTGTATTAGACTTAAGGCCCTAGATATAAAATGTGACTAATCAGTACAGTGATCATTCTAAAAGCTGTAATACCACCATTTCTTGTGTTATTACAAACAGAGTGGGGAAAGTGCTGATTGAGAGTGTTGCTTTCCCTTGTCTTACAATACTTAAGAGTTTCTTCATAAATTCTTGTCTTTCTGTAGTATGGCTGCCACCAAGACTACAAGTCTAGCATTTTAGTTATAGTAGTGTCTCTAACAATAAATTTACCTGTTTACAAACTTCTATGAACTGGCTCCGAAATATAACACAGAGCACACAAATTGTCTTGTTTCCTTTGGTCCCTTTTTATGAAGCTGAAATCCCTGTCACAGGGTAAACAACTTTATTCTCTCACTGGTAATTGAGGTCGAATTTTCCAGAATCAACCAGGTGCAACAGAAGTTTGCTGGGACTGTGATTATTATTCTGAGCTGTACGATTGACTGACATCCAAACCTCCAGATGTCAGATGCTCAGATCAGTACCAAACATTGTAGGTCGGTAGAGTATTGACCAAAACTCTGATTTAGTTCGTACTGTGTGCTACTGTCCAGCAGAATGAGCGTAAACATTAATTAAAAGTAACGCCAGAATTATCAGAGCATGTCAATGAATAATGTGTGTTCTTGGTACCCGTGGGTGAGCTGGTAGAGTGTTAAATCGGCATACCAAGGGTCTCATGTTCGAATCCTGCTGCGTACAATTGTGAAACTGTTATATGGGAGAATATTTTCCCAACATGTAAAAAGACTTTTCGGAGTTTGTAGAAATGTTCGTTTCACAGTGCTTTTGCTTTGTTAGTTGGAAATAGAAAACCTATAGAGTACATTTGTATATATAGGTGTAGTGATCTGTCTGACACATGTGACAGAACAGACACTACTCGAGATGAAGCAGCTAATGCATTTGTAGTTTCACAGAATACATGTAAACATTGGGACAGTAGAATAAAGAAACAGTTGCATCACACTTACTGAAGTATTAGTAGTCATAATAAAATGTTGTCTATAGATTTAATACTTTCAAATTAACAAAGCAGAAGCACTGCCAAAAGAAAATTTCCACAAGCTCTTAAAAGTCTTTACAAGTTAAGGAAAATATTCTCCCTACATGCAAAAACTATTCATAAATATGCTTTTGCTGTGCTCTATAGTTCTGTCGTTACTTTTAATTAATGCAGGATGGCAGCACATAAGTGAGAACTAAATCAGACATTGGGTTGATTATCAACATGCAATGTTTACTGCAGATATGAATGTCTGACACCTGGAGGTTTGATTGTGAGAAAAGATGAAGTTTGATGTATTATTGTAGTATACTCTTGGAAGCACTTCATGTATTACAAATAATCATAAATCTATAGAAAACATACTAACTTAAGGGTTGACACCCCTTTAATGTTAGTCTGTGCAGTTATAAATGTGGTATCTGAAACAACAGCAAAATCAATAAACCAATTATGCACTGATGCCCTTTTAAAAATATGCAATTTAACTGCACTTTCTGCATAAAGTTTCTTTTTCTTATTTCTACCAAATAAGGGTTGGAAATTGGTGGGGTAAAACTAGCAGTGAGTAGCTACCATGCAATCCACATTCAACATGTAAGAGGAATTGATTGTGCTTTCAGACAATTGAACACAAACATCCTATAACATAAGAAGTCCAACAATCACAGCTCAGATAATGTAAGCGGTAGAAAGCTATAAGTATAACAACATGACACATGTGTAAATTGCTCAGGAATGAATATGTCACGCTTGCCCTGTGAAACAGCAGTGCATGTTTTCACTGAGGTCTTTCCCTTTATCTCGGGTAATCACACACAAAAGTTAAGTGACTTTCATGAAGTCATTCAGCTGACAGATTTTAGAGGGAGCAAAAATGAAATGTTTCCTTCTTCAGATAATTTTTCTCATACCATTCTTTGGTATACTTTAAACTCTAAAACATTTCAATTATTACACATTTCCTACTGTCTCTATGACAGTATGTATATGTGTAGTTAAATTACACTGTCTTTTTCATTAATTTATTTATTTTTCTCCTGTTCTGTGGAACCACACAAGCCAAATTTACTTAGTCGAATAAAAAGTCACTATATAATTGGAAGATTCTGATTAAAAAAAAAAGAGTGTAGTAGTAATAAGGCTCATAAATGAGTGGCGCACGCAGGGCAAGGAACTATTTTACAGTGCCATAAGAAAGCCCTTCAATTAATATTTGAAAATACAGAGATTTCTAGCCAAAGTTTTCAGTTCTTAAGGAATTTTCTAGAAAATAGAAACAGCAGAATAGTGCACATCTTTCTACACAGCAGTTAATGGAAGTGATATGCAAGTGCAAATAGTTTTTCTGCATAGTGGTTATTGAGTGGATGCTCCAGATAATTTGGAATGGTTTTTATTATTACCACAAATCCGATGAGGGAAAACACTGTCCCTCGAAAAAGTTCAAAGACTTATTTCCTTTCTGATAGATAAGTGACATTTGTGGCGTAACTACAGTGGCAGCTTGAACTGACAATGAAAACAACAGATGTGCATTTGACCAGGCACTGTTAAGCAGTGGGCATGCGCCCACAGTGTGTCGATGTTAATGGTGCAAATCCCAACGGAACAATATTTTTAAATTAAGTTTCCAATACTCTCTCTAGAATGTATTGAAAAAGAGAAAAGTGTGTGCACAGTTTTTCGCAAACCCATTGATTCCTGAAGAGAAAACACAAGGATGGCTGCTGCGACTTTTAGACGTTTTCTGGAAAAATCAGTAAGGATGACAAAACTTGATGTTACACTCTCTCTCTCTCTCTCTCTCTCTCTCTCTCTCTCTCTCTCTCTCTCTCTCACACACACACACACACACACACACACACACACACACACACCTTGGGACTGCAAACAGGCAAACAGGAGTTCTACTGCTTACAGCTGAGTCCGTAATGTGGAAAACTTACTTTGTAAGTATAAAAAGCAAACAGAAAATTATATTTACCTGGAAAAGAAGCTTTCCTTCAGAGTCAAACACAAAAACACAACTGATTCCATTGTCAGCCACTAAAATGTGACCATATGTTCTGTCCACAGCTACATCAATAGGTTCTTGGAACGCATTATGAGAAAACTTTGAAAGAGTTTGGCCATCAGTTGACATTTCTGTCACTGTCTTAGTCCTCCAGTTAACCACCACAAGTCCACTGTCAGATACCGCAATTCCTGTACAACTGCGTCCCACAAGTCCCTCATTTTCAATGTGTCTTACAAATTCCAGGTCTTGTGTCAGCACTTTGATTCGAGAATTACCAGTATCCACAACATACACATTTCCAGAGTCATCCACAGCGATGGCAACTGGCTGCAAGAATTCATCTTTGCCAGAACCTCTGACTCCATAGACAGATATGGGGTTGTTGTGCTCTGTCACATCGAAGAATAATGGACAGTCTTTGACAGGGCGTTCAAATACAGACACACGTAACATGTAGCGTCCAGGTGCAGGAGGTCTGAAGTGTATACGGTAGGTACCATCATCACGATCCTCTAGCTCAGCTGGAGGCATATCTGCACTGCTGTCTACTCGGGCCACTTCTGCTTTCACTGGGTCACCACCAGATGTGCGAGGGTCCCCACGGTAGTCAACTGTTCGGAGAACAGCCGATGAACTCAACTGGGTCACAGCTGGGCCTTCGAGATTCACCTGTACCAATTCAAAAATATTAACATATTATCTTTACTTTTACTTCATAGGACTGATATTTCAGGTAATTTCCTACACTGCATCCAACAAATATTAAGCACTCTTAGTTATAACGAAATTCCCATATCTAAGTATGAGAAATTAACTTAATTTTTGTGACACTCTTATCAGTGTTCACATTGAGGGAGTATCATTACCAGTATTCAATATGCTGGCTACCTTTCCGTTATTTGAGAGTTCCAGTAAATGATTATTCTTATTTTTGATTTGCTACATTATGTCTTAACTACACAAGAACTGGACTATTGCAGGAAATGATTCAAGTTTGTCCAACTACTTCCAATTCTACGAAGTGTGTGTAGAGAATACATCAAACTGTATACTTTATGCAATATGATGAAACAGGTGAGGTAATTGTGGCAGCAGAATTCTAACTGCTAACAAATGCACCTGACAGCCTTGTATCATAAAGTTGTCATTTGTGTGAAATGAAGTATTTTAACATTCAGTCAGATCTTAAAGTGTACTTGGAATTATTAAATATTACAGGCAGTATTTGCCAGACAGCATCATGACATAAGCATAGGTCATTCTTCATGGAGCAACTGGTTGATACTGATCCACAGGAAGAGTACATTGTAATAAAACGGTACTTTCAATAACGATGAGCACAGGATACCTGCATTTATACATAAAATGTGGTAAGAGTCTAGATTACAGAAAATGCAACTAGCAGTGGACCTTAATATCACATGGACTTCAAGGTTGACTCCCTATAGTTCACAAAAAGTGTGATTGGCACTGACAATTGAGGTGGACAAATGGCAATGTTGCTGAATGTGGCTTACGGCATTCCACACCTGGTTGCTACTACATGTGTTCTTTGGCAGTAGAAACAAAAACTTTGACAACATGCAGGTTATATATGTATGCGTGAATTTATTTACAGTTGTTGCTTGTAATCTCAAAAAACTAAAAAAAGAGCTATTTACTATCTAATATGTTAATGTATCATAACGTTATTTGTTAAAAGGAACTATTTTTGCAGATCAATAACCATTTGCAGGTTTTTGTTTCTGTCATTAAATATTAGCTTTATTATGCAGCTCTACAACAATTTACAATATTTTATCAACAAGTTAACAGTGATGATCTGAAGAAGGTACTCACTATGAGAGGTCAGTAGCACGCTCCCTTCTTACATTCCTCTGTGTGTTTTACCTATGCTAATGGGAACACATCACTCACGTCACTGTCAGAATTTAATTTAAAATATTATTCTTCAGCATTGCTCAACCTATCACTGCTCACCCCGAGATATATAATTAAATTTTCTTCCATAAAACCTTTATTTTTTGCTACCTCTCCAATGATACTTGCAATGCTGATCACAGTTTTCATTCATGTGACACTTGCATCTTGACTGACAGCTGCTACAAGATTTTCAGCTTGAGAGACAGTGAATTTTTTGTTGTTTGCAGCAATAATGTAATTTTTTATTTGTGCTCATAGGCCTTCAATGGCAATGAAGCGACACTAATATGGAAGAATCCAAATTATTTCATGCCCATGCAATTTTAGTGATCTTGTCAACTATGCATGTTGGAAACTGTGTTTTCTTTTGTGTCACAATTTTGAGCAATTATGCCTTCTTCAAATATTCTCTGACATCCACTTTTTACTGTTTCTGCCCCTGAATAATATAATTTTTTTCCCAAAGTTGGTGCCTTATCATGAACAACAGAATGATATGGGGCAATGTTCATAATGATCACTTATGGACTTGTCAGATTCACCATAAGTGGTGACTTGAACCACTCGTGAAAAATCATATTGTTGATCTCTTCATGGTAATCACCAAACATTAACAAGGATTTTGGCACACAACCATCTGATGTACCTGTATGTAAAACAACTATTTACCCTCCTTTTCCAACAGGCACTGCAATGGTCCTCTCATGCATTCCATCACTCCAGCCTCCACGTAACGAATGGCTGACATTAAGCCACATTTCACTTATCCACACAATATTTTCAGATCTCACATCTATGATCCTGTACAGAAATCTGCATGTGTCCTTTTCATTAATATTTTGAAATCGTTAAACACTGCATAGCTGAAGCCTATGTCTTTCAGCACTGTACATAATGAAAATTTGCTTCCTTTAAAAAGATCGTCCTTCTGATGCGAGATGATTAATTTAGATAGAGGGGGATTGTTCCCTTCTCTTATAATAGCCATATATACACTGAAGTATCAAAGTAACTGGTATAGAAATGCAAATTCAAATATAGAGATATATTAACAGGCAGAATACAGCTCTGCAGTTGGCAACGTCTTTATAAGACAAGTGTCCGGTGCAGTTGTTAGATTGGTTACTGCTGCTGCAATGGCAGGTTATCAGGGCTTAAGTGAGTTTGAATGTAGTGTTATAGTCGGTGCACAAGCAATGGCATACAGCATATCTGAGGTAGTGATGAAATGGGGATTTTCCCAAAAAAGATCCTGCAAGAACGGAATGAACAATGACTGAAGAGAATCGTTCAACATGACAGAAGTGCAACCCTTCCACAAATTGCTGCAGATTTCACCACCATTGCATCATTGGTTAATGCAATAAGAAATGCTAATTGTCAAAGTGTTGTGAATCTCAAACCAAGTTCCAGTAGAATACAAGAGCCAGATGAAGGAAACCGATGGAAGTTCATCATGTATCTGGGAGTATGAGAGAGTAAGAAAAGGTGGAATTTCTAACCAAAAGCGTGACAATATATGATCGTTTATGGGTCCATTCTTATTTGTCTCGTTAAATTACTTAGGATACAATGTAAAAAGCATGAGAATGAGAAATTGTTTATCGAAATGGTACCACAGGGGAAAAGAATGGAAGTTTGCACACACTTCCATCATCTACAGTGACAATGCACATAAATTCACAGTAACAGTAACAGAGTTTCTGGGAAAGGATACACATTATTTTGTCATAGGAAATATACTTACTGTACACAGGCTTGGGAATGTTGTCGATGTTCGAACACGACCAAGAGTGACCAGAGCAGATTCCATAGTCTTCAAGCTGTCATTGTGTGAGAAGTCACAAGCTAGGAAAGCATTCTCCCGGGGTTCTCCTAGAGGGCCAGCTGCGTCAAGTTTCTCTGTCAAGCTACCAATTCGTTGTGTTATGTTGCGTACTTCCACTTGATACTGAAGACCTTCACATTCTCGTTCCACCTGCAATAATAGTATTTTGGAAACTACTGCTTGCACCACAGCATGTAAAAAACTTATGAGGGGCATAAAGAGTAACAGAAGTTCTAGAATTAAGTTACTGTTGACATTAAAGGTAGCCACAATAGTACAAAGATCCTTCAGATCTGCATATCCCTCTCTGCATATCTGAAGTCCTTCAGTCACAGGACCCTTTTCAATTCTCTCCCTTTCACTGCACCAGTTTTAGGTTCCATATAACAAAAACTGTTATCTACATCCCTACAGGACTATTTCCATCCTTAAAGTGAGAAAACTGAATGAATGCATGTTAATGTAACACATCTAAATCATCTTAATTTATCTAATAATATTTTACTGTTTTCTTCTATTGCAGACGACCTTAATGGACCAAGTTGGAAAACAGGTTTCAAAATGAACTAAACCAACGCACAATGAAAAGAAAATTGTAAAAATCCATAACTAAATCACAGAATCAGTTTGAGTTGTCGTATTTATGACATTTGCACACATTCCCTGTATGTGCAGTACAAGAAACAAACAATGGTGGTTTCAAAACTAAGCTACCCATGTGTGTGAAAAGGAAAGTGTATAACCAGTTTGGATTACCAGTTTTGGCTTATGGCCATGAGGTATGGACATGAACTGCGGAAACTATTCAAAATTGAGTATTGCTCAGTGAATGATGGAGAGCTGCTTATTTGCAAATTATTAGCAGAGGCAGGTTCTTTGCTGGATTATGAGAGAGAGAGAAGGAAATACCATGGCAGCAACCCAAGGAATGGCGACATATGATGAATGCATATAGCTGAAGATCACAATGCACTGAAAAAGACTTTGGTTATCAGTGGGGGCAATTTTTTATTTACATGTCTAGAGTTTAGTAGGACCAAATAAAGGAGCCAATCTATTTATTTACACATCCACTTCATTAGGAACAAACTGAGGAGCCAGTCTCCATGGTTATGGACCAAGTGAGTTCACGTAATTACATCAGAAAAGCTAATCTATATCTATACTACTATAATTATAAAAATATTTGACATTGAAACTTCCTGGCAGATTAAAACTGTGTGCCAGACTGAGACTCGAACTCGGGACCTTTGCCTTTCGCGGGCACGTGCTCTATTGGCCATGTCTCCGCAATATCCTTTCTTTCAGGAGTGCTAGTTCTGCAAGGTTCAAAAACAGGTGAGCTTCTGTAAAATTTGGAAGGTAGGAGACGAGGTACTGGCAGAAGTAAAGCTGCGAGGATGGGGCGCGAGTCGTGCTTGGGTTGCTCAGTTGGTAGAGCACTTGCCCGCGAAAGGCAAAAGTCCCGAGTTCGAGTCTTGGTCCGGCACACAGTTTTAATCTGCCAGGAAGTTTCATATCAGCGCAAACTCCACTGTAGCGTGAAAATTTCATTCTATGTTTGACATTATTACCAAAAATCTCAAGATGTTCTTGCTAAATGGACTTCAAACTTTCACAGGATAATCTGACTAAAACACACACACACACACACACACACACACACACACACACACACACACAGAGAGAGAGAGAGAGAGAGAGAGAGAGAGAGAGAGAGAGAGAGAGAGAGAGAGAGAGAGAAGGGGGGGAGGTGGTTAGCAAAAATCTCGAAAAGATCACGACCAAAGTACATAGGCTGTATGCTTTTAAAAACAATGTTGTGGTATGCCCTGCTATGAAAAGCTTCCGGCAGTCAGAGTTAACTACAACAGCTGAGCATTTTAACATTACTCAAATTGTTTCTCCGATACACATTTTTTCTCCTTATACATAATGTTAAACAAAAGCAGTGTACTCAGTCATATGCTGTTTTACTTTATTCCTCAGAGTTGGTTTTAATAGAAAACAGGAAGTTATACTTATGGCTTATTTGCATATGATTACACTTTTACTACTGAATCTGAATCATCCAAAAATTTTGTAATCCTGCCATTTCACAAGTTAAAAGTATGGAATAATGTCAGTGAAGCTACTATCCTCACAGATGCAGCAGCAAGAGAGGTCTATCATACCCCATATACAATTTACATATGCATTTTAAACGACTGCAATTCCCAGTCAAGGATCTGTTGCTAATAACAATAAACAATGCTCAAGGTCAGAGAGGGAGGAGGAGGAGGAGGAGGAGGAGGAGGAGGACGAAAAACGGTTTTGGGGGGGGGGGGGGGGACAAAAAGAGAAAGAAGAAGAGGAGGAGGAGGAGGAGGAGGAGGAGGAGGAAGAGGAGGAGGAGGAGGAGATGATTAGGATGTACAATTCCCATACATATTTATCAATTACAAAGCATAGCTGTGTTTGCTAGTAAGAAATAAAGCAAATTTAACATGAATCTTATACAAATGGCAAGCTGTCGAGTTCATATTAGCATAATCAACGCAGTACCAGAGAAACATTCTTAACTTTTTTCCAGGGACACACTGACGGAATAGCCATGAAGAAGTTCTTCAACTTAGCCTAAAAAAATGTGATGATTACTGCTAGGATATTTTAGTTCTAGTGGTAGCTTATTGAAAATGGATGCAGCAGAATACAGTACACCTTTCTGCACAAGAGTACAGAAATTCAATCCAAATGCAGGTTGTATTTCTTCCTAGCATTAACTGAATGAAAGCTGTTAGTTCTTGGAAATAATCTCATGTTGTTAACAATAAATGACATTATATATGTGGTGTCTGTTCTTTCATACATCTCAAAAGAACACACACCATTTATGATGACGGCCAATGATCCCTTCAGTGCAGATGCACACCAAGCTCGAACTCTTAAGAGAATTAGTGAGATGCTGCAAGAAATGAAGATAATGATAGGGCCACTACATCAGTAGTGTGTGGCACAAGTTGAGAATTTTGGTCTGATGGAAGGTGTGCTAGGGTAGTCTGCGCAGTTGTAGTGACCTCTGTGTCTGGATGGCATAGTGGTCAGCACATCAGCTTAGTAAGCAGGACTGTTTTGAATCCTGGTCTGGCTATAATTTTCAACATGCTCTGTTGTTATAAACCAGTTCCCAGTGACAGCTAATGCCTTTAACCTCTACATTTCTAAACAACCAATATATAAAAGAAGTGTACTGAGTTTTTTCACAAGATCATGGACATGGTCTATCAATGACAACTTACCATCTATCTGAACACTTAGGAATTTTAATTGTTCAGACTCATTAAACATATACCCATCCTGTGCTGTCAAAATCTCAGTTTTAACTGAGAAAACTGAGTTTTACTGTGATTTATTATCAATTTATTTTATTCCAGCCATGGACTTTTATCTTCAGTTGCACTATTTGACACATTGCCTATGTTGCACTCAACATCCTTCAGTATCAAGCTAGTATCATCAGTGAACAGAAGTATTTTAGAATAACCTGTCATATTAGAAGACATATCGTCTATTACATAAGACACAATAGTGGTTCCATCACTGACCTCTGAGGGACACTCTACTTCACCGTGCCCCATCCAGACACCAACTCGCAGCCATTCTCGAGAATTACCTTTTCCTTCTGTTCTTTCAGTATGTAAGGAACCAGTTGTCAGCTACTCCCTCATTTTCTATAACAGTTTAACTTCTGCAGTAATACCAGTTGTTTCAAAATGAGTATTAGGGTTTTAAGGCTTTGTAGCATTTATTACATTCAACTTACAGTTATAAAAAATACATGAAACAAAAGAACAACTCAAACAGTTTCATCTGTACACCTGTGAACAACAGTGAAGAACTTTTTGAAGGGGAGAGAGTCTTTCCTGCATAGCTCCCAGAAATCACTTCAGAAGGCTAATTCTGAATTAGCAATTCCAGTGATGTATGTGTGAAGACTTTTAAGCAGACATTTACAACTATGTCCTTATCATTTGCAGTTGTTACAAGCTCTACAGCCTTCAGACAATGAGTTACACATCAACTTTGCAAACAGAATGTAGCTGCATGAGGATGATTTTCTGGATTGTGCTATCTTCAATGGTGAAGCAATGTTTCACCTACATGGAAATGTGAACATACATAATGTGCACATCTGGGGGTTAGTAAATCCCCATGAGATAGCACAACTGCAATGAGATTCCCCTAAACTGAATGTTTTTGTGCCATTGCTGGTGGAGAATATATAGGCATTTACTTTTTGGTGAAGCAACTATAACTAGTGTTTCTTATCTTGATGTGCTAGAAATGTGGCCTCTTCCTCGACTGGAAAAAGCTGAACCACAGAAATTTATTTGGCAGCAAGATGGTGTGCCACCTCACTGGTATAATTCAGTATGTAATTGTTGGGTTCAAATTAATGATGATGCAAATAAAATAGAAAGAAACTTCCACATGGGAAAAATATATTAAAAACAAAGATTCCAAGACTTACCAAGCGGGAAAGCGCCGGCAGACAGGCACAATGAACAAAACACACAAACACACACAGAATTACTAGCTTTCGCAACAGATGGTTGCTTCTTCAGGAAGGAGAGGGAAAGACGAAAGGAAGTGGGTTTTAAGGGAGAGGGTAAGGAGTGAAGGAGTCATTCCAATCCCGGGAGCGGAAAGACTTCCCTTGGGGAAAATATGTCTGCTTGTGTGTGTGTGTGTGTGTGTGTGTGTGTGTGTGTGTGTGTGTGTGTGTGTGTGTGTGTGTGTGTGTGTGTGTGTCTTTCCCTCTCCTTCCTGAAGAAGCAACCATCGGTTGCGAAAGCTAGTAATTCTGTGTGTGTGTTTGTGTGTTTTGTTCATTGTGCCTGTCTGCCGGCGCTTTCCCGCTTGGTAAGTCTTGGAATCTTTGTTTTTAATATATCGGTATGTAATTGGTTAAACGATATTGCACCCGACTGCTAGGTTGGCCACAAGTGGCTAGATAGGGCATGTTTTGCTTGGGCTCCACATTCACCCAATCTAACACCCTGCGATGTTTGCCTTTGGAGATTCATAAAGGATCATATGTATGTGGCTCTGCTACCAGCTGATCAACCCAACTTAAGACCCTGATATTCGTTTTGAAACACCCAGTATTTTGCCATCAACAGACTAAAACACCTTAGTTAAATCAAAGAAGGCACTTAATGTTCATAACTTCTGGTTTAATCAGTCCAGTACCTCACAGAAAAAAGAGAACATAGCATTTTCAGTTGTTAATCCCTTCTAAAACTAAACTTGCTTATTCACATTTACCAATTAAAATGTAAATGATTTCAAGCATAATTCAAAGACATATCAAATGTTTCTCTAATCTGTTTTATTTCTTACTTACACACAAGTGGTTTCACAACATCTTTGGCCATTCTTTATTTTCTTCATTTTTTTATTAAGCTGTTTACTATTGAGTACTTTAATCCTTTTGGAAACTGACCATTCCTAAAGGAAAAATTACAAATGTGGCTAACATACACAGCACAGTGCTTCAGTATCCTGCTAGATACCCCATCATATCCATGACAGTCCTTAGTATTTAGTGATTAATTACTGACACAGCCTCCCTCCTGTCAGTATCATGAAAGTGTATTCCAGATAGCAGTGTTGGTAAGCCATTTTCCAGGAGTTATATGATTTTCTACAGAAAATAAGCTTTACTTAATTCTCTTGCTGTATTCAGACTGTGACTGTTAATACTGGATATATATCTGACTTATCAGTAAAAACATGTTTATTATGATGTATTGACTTAATATACCTTCGACCATGTTCTGTGGGCCTGCCACTTCCTTCATGACTGACCATATTGCTTTATTTTTATCCTGAGAACTAGCTATTCTGTTTGCATATCACATGGTTTTTACCATCCTAATAACATTTTAAGCACTTCACAGCAGCATTTATAATGGCCTACTGTAGTTCAATTGTTGCTGTTTCTAATGTTTTGATGTAATTACCACTTCTTTCCATATTCTATCCTTGTTCCATTAAACAGCCATGCAGGTTGACTATTAGTACTAGTGCCCTGTTTAAAACGCTCTAATGGAAAGCAACTTTGAAAGAGCATGAATGTGTGTTAAGGAAGTATTATAATGTGTACATGAACACACACAAATTCCTTTTAGTATTACATTTGTGCATCATTGTCTGAAAGGCCATTAACCCCTTTAGTAATTGAATCCACTGTCTAATAATGAAGGATGTAGGAACTTTTATTATTATTATGATACTGTTCCCTTACACTCTGGTTAGAGATAATACAGTCTACATCAGATGATATGAATTTAGAGATCTTCCAGTATCCTTGTACAATCACTTATAAAATTAAGTCACCACATAAACTAATTTTGGCACTTTATAGAAAGTGAATGAATAACTCTCTCTGGCTTCTAGCTTGAAGAGAAAAATGAAAATTCAATTGCTCCTGCACAGCACTCAATGACCTGTTCAGTGCAGTGCTTTAGTACATCAACATATTCAAATGGGATATCAATTTTCACATACACGGCAACTCCCCCACTATTCAAAGAGCTCCCCGAAAAACAGCCAGCTGATCTGTATCTTGGCACAGGAAGCTTCTGAGTCACTGTTTCAGTGGTTCTCTGATGTACACATAATGTCCAAGTTAATATCAGCAAGCAGTTCTCTAACTTTATCTCTAACAACACTTATATTTTGAGGAAATATGCCAGTTCCTTAAGTACTTTGATACAACTGTATAGTCATAAGAATTCAGCTCTGGTGTACTGCATTTGTTCACAAGCTGTGATTGCAAAGCCCCCGATGAGGCAGAGTGGCAATGACAAGAGAGTTCTCATTATGTACACAACCACCTTCCTACATAAAAACACAAAAGGAAAATCCATAGTGACTATTGAGAAAATCACATATCAAAGAATTATAAACTTTCTCAACAAGCACAACCTAATGTTTGGAAAACAAAATGGATTCTTAAAATGTAAATCAACTAGCACAGCATCTGCTCAGTTGACTGAAGAGGCATTGAGAACAAGCAACATGTTGTACTTTTCATAAAATATGGAGTTCCCCAGGCCTGTATTGGGTCCTCTTCTGTTTTTTGATTTATGTAAATGACATAAAATATTGCCTTCAAAGTTCCAAAGTATTTCTGTATGCAAATGACGTGTCCATTGTGTGTAAAAAGGAATCATTTAACAAACTAGAGACCCATTGTACTGATGTGACAAATGAAATTGTTCAATATTTTAACAAAAGCCACTTAAATGAAAGCACCAGTAAAACGTGTCCCATGGAGGTCAACAACAGCAGTTATAATGATAAAATTAAACTATACATACATAATGAATTAGTAAAATAAAAACTGAGTGTAAAATTCCTTGGTTTAACAATTCAAAGCAATCTAAAATGGGACACACATGTTGACACTCTAGCATGTAAGTTGTTTACAAACATATTTGCAGTTAATATGATTTGCAAGTTCTGCAAAGACACTGTTCCAAACACTGCATACCATGCTTTATTTTCGTTTCACCTGAATTGTGGAATAGAAATTTGGGGAGGAACCACCAAAACAAATTTAAACAAGCAGTTAATACTTAAAAAAAGATCTATAAGATTCATGTCACGGCTAGTTTCCGAATACTGGTGTGCTAACCATAGTAAACATGTACATCCTAAAAGCCTTATTAGTTGTTAACAGACTGCAGCCCAACATTTGTTCTGATTTGCATAAGTAAAATACCAGAAATTAAAAAAAAATTACATCAGCAACCACAGAACAGCACTATGAAAAGGGTCCACAATGCAGATTTAAAATTAGCCAGTGAACTGCCCACTACAGTTACGACCCTTCCCACAATGAAGCTTAAATTTCAGCTAAAGAAATTCCTTTTACACATTAGAAGAATATCATACTTACATGCAGAATAAGAAGTGCTTTGAAAAAAATATTAAATATTAAACAAACCATTTTATTTCTAATATAATTATTTTATTAATCAATGATATATTCAGAAGAATGTATTATTGTGTTATGCATAAAAAACTGTAAGCTGTCTTTGTACATATGCAATGAATCATCCGATGTATAAAGTACTGTTATTATTATTATTATTATTATTATTATTATTATTATTATTATTATTATTTAGTGGAGAGCTTCATGTTTGTGTGTCACTGGATGAAGAAGGTGTTATTGTGTCTGTAGTTGTACTTTTTCTATATATTTTAAAATGTGTGTCTGCGTATTGATGTCATGGTGAGATGCAGGAAGGATTATGAATTTTGTTGGCAGTCTCCATTGTGAACTGAATATTTTAAAGTTGACTGATAAATTATGCAAAAATGGACTGAGCTTCTTGTAGTGTCAGGTTTTTTTTAAAGCCTAAAGTGGACTAAGAGTGGACCCCCATAGTCTACCCATCTAACTGTTTATACAGTGTCCCTTGGAACTGGAAATAATTTTGTGTTAAGCATGTTGGGTGGCCCATCTCAAGTCATTCAATTCCTCAGGGTTGACATCAGACCTGTATGTCAACTCTGTCAGGATATCAACATATTCCCCTACTGTTATGTTGAAAAAGAAACTAGAGGCATCAGAAGACTCTAATTTATCACTGTGTGAGATAAACAGGTGTTTTATCTTATTTACAAGATCCACTGAGTTTGAAATACCATGCTTTGATTTGAATTTGGACTTGCTCTTATTTAAGACGTCCAGTTTCCTAGCCAGTTTGTAAGGTGAAGCACTGAATGATGGTACAACTGGGTCGATGGGTACATCTTTCTTATTTAGTTTAGGAAGCCCATACGTTCTAGCAGGCACTGGGTTCATATTAGTTAATAGCTTTGATTCAAAATCTGTAAATATGCTTTTTTCATGCCCACATTCCTGATTTAATCCTAAATTACCAAATACAACTTAATACTTCCCCTCTTCTGAGCTTCACATAATCCTCCATTTTCAATCACATTCCACATTGTTCCTTAATATTCCTACTTTTCCTCTATGTATTCTCTTATTTTCACTATGTTGTGATTGCCTATATACTCCATATACTCAGTTGTCACACCTGCTAATTCTTTTTAATTGGTTTCTGCATCACTTTCCATGTTTAACACTGCTTGAAATAGTCTTGTCAAGTACTAATTTTGCTTTATTTTATTTAAACTGTTATATAGGTTCAGTTTTTGAGTGTGGTGTTCGTGTTTTTCCTGCTCACTGCCTTTATACTGTATTCATTTACTGTACAACATTTTGCGTTTTAAATTGCTTTACCACCACCCAGTCAAGGGTGACATGTACTATATGTCCGTGCTACAGTCTAGATGAGTAAAGTCTTTTCCAGTGTTGTTTACAAACATTGCAACTTCTTTGGCTATGGTAGTTAACCAATATAATGCTTTTCATTTAGTATGACTTTCTACCTAGAATCAACAGAAGAAGCAGTTAACATAAAAATTTTGTAATTACCGAAAAAGGTATGTGTATGTTACGTAAGTTATGTTACTATAGTAAAAAGATTTTATGAACTAACTATAATGATTTCAAATTTTACTTTCTAGAAAGAATGTAACTACTACTACTACTACTACTACTACTACAATAATAATAATTCTATTACTACAAAGACTTAATACAATCAAATTGTGCTGCTGGATCACTGTAACATAGCAAAATCCTAATGGATGAGATTTTAATTTAAGACTGTCTGTACTATTAACAAACTGTAGGTGGGTGATTGACACATATAAAGGCAAACAGTCACACACTAAGTCCTCTTCTCGACACACAAACACACACACAAAATTCAAGCTTTTGCAACGAACGGTTGCTTCTTCAGGAAAGAGGGAAGGAGGGGGAAAGACGAAAGGATGTGGGTTTTAAGGGAGAGGGTAAGGAGTCATTCCAATCCCGGGAGCGGAAAGACTTCCCTTAGGGCATGTCTGCTTGTGTCTGTGTGTGTGTGTGTGTGTGTGTGTGTGTGTGTGTGTGTGTGTGCGCGCGAGCGCGCGAGTGTACACCTGTCCTTTTTGTCCCCTTTTTTTCCCCTAAGGGAAGTCTTTCCGCTCCCGGGATTGGAATGACTCCTTACCCTCTCCCTTAAAACCCACATCCTTTCATTTTTCCCTCTCCTTCCCTCTTTCCTGACGAAGCAACTGCCAGTTGCGAAAGCTCGTAATTCTGTGTGTGTGTTTGTGTGTTTTGTTCATGTGCCTGTCTGCCGGTGCTTTCCCGCTTGGTATCTTTGTTTTTAATATATTTTTTCCATGTGGAAGTTTCTTTCTATTTATATATATAGAAACTTCCACATGGGAAAAATATATTAAAAACAAAGATTCCAAGACTTACCAAGCGGGAAAGCGCCGGTAGATATTCACAATGAATAAAACACACAAACACACACACAGAATTTGAGCTTTCACAACCGGCGGCTGCTTCGTCAGGAAAGAGGGAAGGAAAAGGAAAGATGAAAGGATGTGGGTTTTAAGGGAGAGGGTAAGGAGTCATTCCAATCCCGGGAGTGGAAAGACTTCCCTTAGGGGGAAAAAAATGACAGGTGTACACTCCCGCGCACGCACACACACACACACACACACACACACACACACACACACACACACACACACACACACACACACACACACACACACACACGTGTGTGTTTGTTTGGCAAGTCACATCATCTTTGTTTTTAGATATATTTTTCCCACGTGGAATGTTTCCCTCTATTATATTCATGATGTTATTTTGATGTATACTCATTCAACGGTTCTCATTATAACTGACAATTCACAAGTAGCAAGCACTTTTAAGAATTTTTTTCTTAATGTAGCAGCAAAAATAGTATTAAATGATTCAGTTGAAGAAGCAAAAAGCTATTTTAAAAATGACATTTCTCAAAACTTCAAGCAACTATTAACACACCAGCATTTGTCACTTAGATTAATAGAGCAATAAAAGTCCTCAAAAACAAAAGCTCATTTCATGTTGATGTAGTTTCAAACAGAATTCAGGAGTTGTTTTAACTTAACAAGTAATGCCCTTAGTGGTGTATGTAATGCTTCACAGAAAGTGGATTTTCCACACACATTAAAATATGCAATTGTTAAACCTCTTAATAAGAAAGGTGATACGAGAGACTTCAATAATTACTGTCCAATTTTCCTACTGACACCTTTTCCCAAAATATTTGAAAAACTAGTGTACTCAAGATAAGCCTCACATTTAAGTTGAAACAATTTACTTAGCCCATCACAGTTTTGATTCTGGAAGGATTGGTCTATAGAGAATGATACTCACACATTCAATCACAAAATATCAGAAGCCCTAAATAATTGAGTATTGCCAGACGGTGTTTTCTGTGGCATTCTCAAGGCATTTGATTGTATGGGTAATATTACACTCGAAGGAAAACAACTGGTGTGAACTGTATTTAACAGTTTGATTGCACAAAGTTGCGCTGAATAATTCAAACAGCAATGTAGGAGAAAGAATTTTAGTGACTAGGGAGAAACCATGAAGGGAGCCCCACAGGGTTCAATTTTGGGTCCACTTCTATCCTCCATTCATGTAAATGACTTTCCAATTAAGATTCATCAAGCAGCATTGGTACTTTTTGCAAAAAGTACTAATTTTGTAACGAATCCAGTTAGAGAGAGAGAGAGAGAGAGAGAGAGAGAGAGAGAGAGAGAGAGAGAGAGAGAGAGAGAGAGAGAGAGAGAGAGAGAGAGCTACAGAAGAGATTGCCAATGATATTTTTTGAAGTATAAAGTGTTCTCTGAAAATGTACATCCCTTAAATTTGGAGAAAACACAATATATTAAGTTCTGTTCAACAGACAGACATACCAAAAATTAATGTAGCATATGAAACTTAAGTCGGTAAGCAGGGGAGATGTTCCAAATTTTAGGATGTATATATTGATGAAAACTTAAACTGGACAAAGCGTATTTGAGCTGCTTGAACAATTAAACTCAGTTTCTTTTGCTCTTTATATATGTGGTAAACTTCAAAACAAAAAAATTAATCTGACATATTTTGCACATTTCCACTCAGTAGTGTTTTATGGGATAATTTTCTAGGTTAATTCATCACCCAGAAAGAAAGGAAGTACTGATTGTGCAAAAGCAAAGTGTAAGAATATGTGGTATTCACCTGTGGCTGACATGTAGGTACTCCTTCAAGCAGTTAGGCATTTCAGATACATCATCATAATATATAAATTCACTAATAAAATTCATCTAAAATAATTCATAGCAATTTGAGAAGATCAACGATCTCCAAGCCTACTAGAGGAAAAACGATCTTTATTGTGTGCCACAGTAGGTGGGGGTGGGGGTGGGGGTGGTTAGAGCGTGCAAGGCAGTCTATCATGCCCCAGCTGCCACTTGCAGAAGGGCACCACACGGTCTCCAACACATACAAGACTTTCTGGAAAATATATTATTATTATATTCTATATATTTCATTACTATATGTGTTTCTGGGGGGGACACAATAAAGTGTACGTCATATCCCAGGTGCTGAGGGGGCAAGGGGCCCAATAAAGTATTGTGACCCGGGTGCCACTACACTACGTCACTGCCTTTGTTACCCATTATTAAAGCTGTTAATGGTCAGAAAGGAATTCAGTATGCAGTAACCAAATTTTTTTTTCCATTTGCCCAATAACATAGCTAGCAAAGTGAGATTTAAATCTAGCCTAAAAAGTATTTCTGCTGAACAAATCCTTTTATTCCATGGATTAATTTTTATTTAAAAACTGTAGCCTGAAAAAAAAATAAAAAATATAAAACTAGTTTTTAAGTGAAACTTCCTGCCAGATTAAACCTGTGTGCCGGACCGAGACTCGAAGTCGAGACCTTTGCCTTTTGCTGGCAAGTGCTCTACCATTGAGCACTTGCCCACGAAAGGCAAAGGTCCCGTGTTCGAGTCTCGGTCCGGCACACAGTTTTAATCTGCCAGGAAGTTTCATATCAGTGCACAGTCTGCTGCAGAATGAAAATCTCATTCTAGTTTTTAAGTGTAGTTGCACAAGTAAGACTAATGAATAACATTTCCGTTCATGTTAATACTAATCACAGATACGTATTCAGTAAACTGACTCATTCCATATTTCAATAACACAATTGATCAAATAATCTACAAAACACATAACTAAATAATATTGTCAAAATTGTTTTTTGTTGAACAAGATACATCAGCCAATGTACATAAGTAGTTTGGCTTTTAATTGGATGTTTCTTTTTCAGTTGTTTGCTTTGCAACTGTCATTTACACATAATCACATATCCAAGATTTGAGCATAAAGAGATGCCCAGTAACCCAATTAAAATTAAATAATGACTGCAGGGTAAGGACATTATATACCCTGGATAGAACTTAATATGAAAGATGAAGCACAGAACTCTGTAGTTTGTTTTTTTTTTTTTTTTTGCAATTATTTTGGGGATCAGGCAGCATCATAATAAAACTAGAGCTACTAAGAAACTTAACTGCTCTAGTTTTGTAGTGAAGCAACCTAAAACCCAAAATTATTTTATTCAAAATAACATTAGCCATGGAAGATAATGAACTTTTATCAGTAGCCTGCCTTTCCACTCAGAAATCCTGTGATGAATTTAAAGGGATAAAGGTAAAGCACAGCATTAGACAAAGAATGATACATCACTAATTTAATAATCCATTTAGTGCACTATATTAGAAGCAATAACGTGAAACACTGACTTTGTTCTTTTCACCATCAATGAGAGCGAGTTGTTCCTCGAGTACACGTCGCTTCTCTTCACAGGCATCTCTAACTGCAGTAACCATTTCCTGCCTTCGAGATTCCAGTTGTGCAGCCACATCAGCAAATGTTCTGTTCACCTGATCGAGGCACTGCTCTGCTGCCAAATCCAACCTCTGAAGTTCTTGCCTTACAGCATCTTGAGCCTGCGACAGCTGCAACAAACGAAACAATTTAACATCTTTTATCTGGAGATGACACTTAATATGACCAAAGAACATGTTAACTTCTCAAACAATTTATGTAAATGCACTAATTACTTTTCTAACTTATGCTTTATTCAATATATAATACTTTAGCAATATAACTCCAACTTAATTCATATCTGTAGGGATATAAGCATTACAATTAAAAGCATTTTATTGTTTTTTTTTTATTCCATAATATCACTAATGTATTTCTCATACAATTTCAAAAAGTATCATTGCCATTTTGATCATCAATCGTAAGATTGGTTTTCTGCATTTCTTAATTCCCATCACTTGCCCATTATTCTTCCATTCAACAAAACTGCTGCAGCCTACACAATAAACAACCTGTTATTAATTCAGTGTAGGATTGAACAGCCAAGATTGCTAATGCTAATGCTAGTACCAATGCTGCTTGGAATGTTGGCGTGACAGAAATGTTCAAAACTCATATTTGGCTGTCGAGGGGGTGGAGAAGCAGAAGGCTGCATAAAGTTGCTTTGCACAAATGCCTGTCACACTGTCTCACTCCAAGACACACCCAAGAGATTTAGAATGTTGATAGTGATCTGTCCATTGGACAGGATCATTATGTCTACATCCACATTGCATTTATACTCTTCAGACCACCATAAGGTGCTTGGCAGAAGGTATGTCCCACTGTACCAGTTATTAGGATTTCTTCTTGTTTCATTTGTGTATGGATCATGGAAAGAGTAACTGTTTGAATGCCTCACAATACCTATGTGAGCGATATATAGGGGGTTGTAGTATATTCCTAGAGTAATCATTTAAAGCTGGTTCTTGAAATTTTGTTAATAGACTTTCTCGGGATATTTTTAAGTCTATCTTAAAGAGTCTTCCAGTCCAGTTCCTTCAATTCCTGTGTGATACTCTCCAATGAATCAAACTAACCTATGACCATTCATGCTGCCCTTCTATACATATTGTCAATATCCCCTGTTAGTCCTATCAGGTATGGGTCCCACACACTAACAATATTGTAGAACCAGCTGTATGAGTGATTTGTAAGCAATATCCTTTGTAGACTGATTACACTTCCACGGTATTCTACCTATAAACCAAAGTCTACCACCTGCTTTACCCAAACTGAAACAGTGTGATCATTCTATTTCACATCCCTACAAAGTGTTACACCTAGGTATTCGTATGAGTTGGCCAATTCCAGTAGTGACTAATTGATATTATAATCATAGGAACTATGTTGTTTTTTTTTTTTTTTTCATTTTGTGAAGTGCAAAATTTTACACTTCTGAACATCAACGCAAGTTTCCAATCTGTGCACCACTTTGAAATCTTAGTAGATCTGACTGAATATTTATGCAGCTTCTTTCAGATAGTACTTCATTATAGATAACTGGATCATCCACAAAAAGCCTGATTTTACTTTTAATATTGCATGCTAAGTCATTAATATACAACATGAACAGCAAGGGTCCCAACACATTTCCCTGGGGCACACCAGAAGTTACTTGTAGATCTAACGATGACTCTCCAACCAAGATGACATGCTGTGTCTTCCCTAGCACAGTTCTCAATCCAGTCACAAATTTCACTTAATACACCATATGATCGTACTTTTGACAATAAGTGTAAGTGTGGTTCTGAGTCAAATGCTTTTTGGAAATCAAGAAATACAACATCTATCTCATTGGCTTGATCCACTATGTTTTGTGAGAAAAGGTCAAGTTGTGTTTCATACGATTCTTGTTTTCGGAATCCATGCTGGTTTACACTGTGGAGGTCATTCTGTTCAAGATACCTCATTATGTTTGAGCTCACTACCTTCTTTTAGACAGTGTAATCTGTGCCTTTTTCCAAGAACTGGGCATCGTTTTTTGTTCAACGGATCTACGATAGATTATAATTAGAAGAGGGGCTAACTCACCTGCAATTTCAGTATAGAATCTGACAGATTCCATCGGGCCCTCGAGCTTTGTTCAATTTTTAGGATTTCAGCTGTTTCTCAATACCACTAACATTAATACGCTTCACAGTCCTCTTCGTACTATTTGAGAGTAGTAGACTATCTGCCTGTATCGGATTTCACCCTCTCCTTTCCCTTTCAGCGTTAACAATACAACATTAAGGTGTACAAGCAGGATTCCCTCATTTGCTCCCGCTCTTGATATCCTGAGCATGGGACTGACTTCTGACTTTAGTGAAGTTAATGTAATATTGATAATCTAAATACAATTGAAAAATAGAATTATTATGGTTGGAACACATAAGAATCCATAGCTCTTATCACAAAAATTAAATGTCTCAATTACATTGTTTTCCTAACAATCACAATCAGACACTGGAAGAACCAAGTTGAATGCGGCAACCAAGTGCCATAAAGGCTGACCAACTAAGTCAGGACGCTGTCGCGTGGTGAGTCTTGGAGGAAGTTGTTTGAATTAAGCCCAGATGACTGTCCCCCGCCAGCTGTTGTGACCGAGCGGTTGTAGGTGCTTCAGTCTGGAACCGCGCTGCTGTAACAGTCGCAGGTTCGAATCCTGCCTCGGGCACGGATGTGTGTGATGTCCTTAGGTTAGTTAGGTTTAAGTAGTTCTAAGTCTAGGGGACAGATGACCTCAGTTGTTAAGTCCCATAGTGCTCAGAGCCATTTGAACCATATCACTGTCCCCCACAGCATAACTCCATCCACCTGTGTCCAGGTGCTGTGCATCCAAAATTGTGCTAAACGCGTTCTCTGAAAATTATTACGAGCAGTTAATTCATGTGCCCACATTAATAGTAAACGGTTGTGAAAACACACTCCAACTCTAAGCAACAAGTACTATTGAGCTAATAACGAGCATCAAAACGCATACAGTGATTAGTTAACACAGGGTTGCTGTAGCGAGATTGAAAAATGTAATCCAAAAATAGTCCAAAAATAAACGAAAAATATTCCTATTAAAAAAATCACTCCTGAGACAATCTCCACTCCTTCCAAATTAACAATGTAAGTGTAGACCAGATGTGACTTGAATTCAAAGAAATAATATCGGCAACAATAGGGAGATTTATACAAAATTAACATACGACAGAGCTAATCCTCCTTGGTACACAGAACACGCTTGCAGAAGCAACGAAAAACGCACGTCAAACTTAAAAGGACACAGATCTCTAAGATTCGCGATCTTTTACAGAAGCTCGAAATTTAGCGTGGACTTCAATGCGAGATGCTTATAATAGTTTCCACAACGAAACTCTGTCTCGAAACCTGGCAGAAAATCCCAAGAGATTCTGGTCATCGCGATAACTATGGAGATACTATGTTAGACAGTGCTGCCAAAGCAGAGTAATTCAACACAGTTTCCGAAATTCCTTCACCAAAGACGACGAAGTAAATATTCCAGAATTCGAATCAAGAACAGATACCAACATGAGTAACGTACAAGGGGATATCTTTGGAGTACTAAAGCAACTTAAATCACTTATTAAAAGCAAATCTTCCGGTCCAGACTGTATACCAGTTAGGTTCCTTTCAGAGTATGGTGGTAAAAGAGCTACATACTTAATCATATATATCCCTTCGCTAGACGAAAGATCTGTGCCCAAAGAGTGGAAACTGGCACAGGCCAAACCTATAGTCAAGAAAGGTAGTAGGCTGGGCTCTGAGCACTACGCGACTTAACTTCTGAGGTCATCAGTCGCCTAGAACTTAGAACTAATTAAATCTAACTAACCTAAGGACATCACACACATCCATGCCCTAGGCAGTATTCAAACCTGCAACCGTAGCGGTCGCTCGGTTCCAGACTGTAGCGCATAGAACACGGCCACTGCGGCGGGCGAAAGGTAGTAGGAGTAAGCCACTAAATTACAAGCCCATATCAATAACGTCGATATACAGCAAAACTTTGGAACATATATTATGTTCGAACATTATAACTTACCTTGAAAAAACGGTCTAGTGACACACAGTCAACATGGATTTAGACAACATCGGTCTTGTTAGACACAACTAGCTCTTTACTCACACGAAGTTTTAAGTGCTATTGACAAGGGAAATCAAATTCATTCCTTACATCTAGATTTCCAGAAGGCTTTAGACATTGTGCCACACAGGCAGGTCCTACCGAAATTGCGTTCTTATGGAATAGCCTCAGTTATGTGACTGGATTCGTGATTTCGTGTCAGAGGTAGTAATTAACGGAAAATCATTGAGTAAAACAGATGTGATTTCTGGCGTTCCCCAAGGTAGTGTTATAGGCCCCTTGTTGTTCTTAATCTATATAAACGATTTTGGAGACAATCTGAGCAGCTGGCTTAGGTTGTTCGCAGATGAAGCTGTCGTTTATCGACTAGTAAAGCCATCAGATGATAAAAACAAATTGAAAAACGATTTAGAAACAATATCTGTATTGTGTGAAAATTGACAATTAACCGTAAATAACGAATAGTGCTAGAAGTTATTCATTAAACTTCAGTTACATTACTAATCAGTCAAACCTGAAGGCCGTAAATTCAATTAAACAATTAGGAATTACAATTACGAACAACTTAAATTGGAAGGCTCTCATACAAAATGTTGTGGGGGTAGGCTAACCAAGGTCTGCGTTTTACTGGTAGGACATCTAGAAAATGTAACAGATCTACTAAAGGGACTGCCTACACCATGCTTGTCCGTCCTCTTTTAGAATACTGCTGCGCAATGTGGGATCCTTACCAGGTAGGACTGACGGAGTACATCGAGAAACTCCGAAGAGGGGCAGCATGTATTGTATTATCGTGAAATCGGGGACAGTGTGTTACTGAAAAAAAAAGTGATTTTCGTTACGGCGGAATCTTACCGAAATTTCACTCATTAACTTTCTCTTCCGAATGCGAAGATATTGTTGACGCTGACATACATAGGGAGTAACGATCACCATAATAAAGTACGGGAAATCAAGGCTCGCACGGAAAGATATGTTCGTTTTTTCTGCGCGCTGTACAATATTGGAATAATAGAGAATTATTGTGAAGTTGGTTCTATGAATCCTCTGCCAGGTACTTAAATGTGATTTGCAGAGTATCCATGTAGACGTAGATGTACATGTTATCCCCTCACTTCCACATTCTGTGATGAGGCGTGGATGTCTAACACACAGTTGCCTACTCATCGTTTCACCATCCTTACACCACTTTCCACAGGTGCTCACAACAGTAGAACACGAGCATGCTACAAGCTTCACTTTTCCGAGATGCTCATTCCAAGGTGCAGAAGCATAACAATCTGCATTTTGTCAGTGGATTTCCACCTTTGCAGCTCATATCATCATATGAATGATCCTCTATTCAGCTTATAAATTTCATTGCTGTGTTGTGCGCCTGCAGTGCCACCAAGCAGCGTTCAGTCTCATGTAGGGTGGTCATCATAACATTTTGAATTATTGTATGCACGTGCCTTTGCTGCATTAAATAACAAAAATGACACCCTAGGATTTCATCACCATTATTCACATGGTATTTATACTCTAGAGTGTAATACTGACCTTCATGTACAACTCTTAAAAGGTTTGTAGATAAATGTTCAGAGAACTTTTTTAGGATCATTTTGACAATTTATTAACCAATAATAGACCGAGATACCGATTACAAAATTTTCCAGTAGTGTCATTATCACTGAATTTGTTGTATGATGATCTGCTTGTGTAACAGTCATTCATTCTCCTTCAGCCATCTTGGGATTTTCTGACTCTCTTGGTAAACGTTGTAAACTAAGAGTGTCCTCCTCCGCCTGCTCCTCCTTATAATAATAGGACTGGTGACTTCACATGGTATGACAGACATTTATTTTCATAATGTAAGGCAAAAACTTAAGGATGAAGCACACGTGGCCAAGTAGTGTTTCATGCATGATACTTTCTCTTACATAAACAATAATACACATAATGATTTTTTTCGAAATGACAGCATCTTAATTGAATAAAATTTCTATAAATTGTTGGAACTTCTACCAACAGTTTACCTATTTACCACTATGACTGAGCTTTCCCTGTTCTAGTTCGAGGAGAATCATGGAATGCTATGTCATCAACATAATGTTCACTGAAACATGAGAAATAATCTCTTCAATACTCACAAACATCATGCACAAGTTCTGTTAAAGCAAAACTTAACCATCTGTGTTTCATTCACAATTCAGTCCTTGCTTAACACAATTTTTTTGTTCATTTTGCACTTAACCAAAAACATTTCTGTTTGCTCATGTTAGTATAATGTATAAAGCATTTACTGTTGGAAGTGGTATGCTGTTAACTTCCTCTGACCGATAAACTGACTTACCTAGCCAGTTATAAGGAGAAGTACAATTTGATGTGGATTACGAACCACGTTTAAAAATGGATTTTTGCTAACAGTGGCATAGTTCCCCTAATCATCCATATTCTACAACCTTGTCTGATATATGAAATATACACAACACACACACACACACACACACACACACACACACACACACACACACACACACACACCTCTACTATTTTCATTTTTATATCACCATGGGCTTTATTAACTATTTTACCCTTGATGGGTATGAACAATAATTTACCTATTTTAAATTAGATTCAGCTTTAGGACGTTACATTTATTATTTTAATGTGTGTTCACCAACAGCTGTGTAAAAATTCTACTAAACAACATAAAATGGCATTAAATATGGTCTCCACCACTCACTAATGCTTGACACGCAAATGTTGGGTTATGTTCAACACTGCCAATGCTGTTGTCACTAGAAGGAATTTGATCACATATTATTTAGTAACATTCCTCTTCTGTCATCCATTTTTGGCTGGATATACTGCATACAACAGAATCACGGTGGTTAGTGCGAATAACTACACAAAGTTGTCTAAAGAATGAAAAATTGTATTTAAATAAAAATAACATTCCTAGTACATTTTTGGAACGTCATCATCTAAGAATATAAGCAAAAACACTTGTATATTGAAGTATTATATGAAGCAATACATGACATTTTAAAGTAAAACAATCCTGTGTACTGATGTTCAGTACATGTAAATATGTTGCAGAGGTATGGTGTGGTGTGGTGATTCTCCTGTCACTTAGTGAAACTTTAGTCAAAAATAATGTTTGGTTGCTTTACAGAACGATCACCTCTGAGGAGTAAGCTGTGAAGTGTGTTGTTTGCCCTTGCCCTTTCTAAGGCTGTACGTATGTGGTTAGTTACAATGATGTCTGTCCATCAAATCAAAGAATTAACAATATATATTATTATTATTATTATTTTATTATTATTGTTGTGCTTTTACGGCCTCATTGGACCACTACAGTCAATTTCCTTCTGGTCTTCCTAAGATTTCTCATTGTCCTTGCCCTTTCTAAGGCTGTATGTATGTGGTTAGTTACAATGATGCCTGTCCATCAAATCAAAGAATTAACGATATATATTATTATTATTATTTTATTATTATTGTGCTTTTACGGCCTCATTGGACCACTACAGTCAATTTCCTTCCGGTCTTCCTAAGATTTCTCATTGTTTTTCCCTTCTTGGCTTTCCAGTATTTCTCCATTCTATCTGATCTTTGTTTTCGTTCCTCTTCTGAAAATACCCTTTTAGTTGTTTCTCTTTTATCAATTTTTGGCAAAAATCTAATATTTCTATTTTTTAATTTACTTACTTGTTTTGATTTGGTTTTCAAGTCCTCCAGCGTTATGTCTAGTTCTTTCATGTCTTCTTTTATTTCCTTTATCCAGACAGGTTGTTGTTTTTGTTTCCAGAGTTTCTCCAAAATTTTGCATATTAATCTGTCTTCTGGTGTTCTCAATAGATGGCCAAAAAATGATATTCTCTTCTTTCTCATGGTATCCATTACTGGTACTATCTCCTGATATACTACTGCATTTGGGACAATACGCCATTCTCCTGCTTTTTGGTACTTTTTATTGATGCATGTCATTATTCTTCTTTCTATTTTTAGAATTTTGTCTGTGTTGTTCATTTGATTTAGCTTAAACAGAGTTTCACTTCCATAGGTTATTTCTGGTTGGACAACAGTCTTGTAATGTTTTAATTTTGTATTTATTGACAAACATTTTTTGTTGTATGTGTTTCTGGATACTTTTTGGGCTCTTGATAATTTATTAGTTCTCTCTGTCCAGGACATTTTTTCATTTAAGTTATAGGTTATATTTTCTCCAAGGTACTTAAATTGCTTTACAATTTCTGTATCAGTCCCACACATCTGTACACTATTTATTACAAAGGGGTCTGTTGCCATTATTTTTGTTTTTTCAAATGAAATTGTTAATCCTACTTTTCCTGCAATATTTTGGAGATTTGTGAGTTTATCCCTAGCCTCTTCAATGTTGTTGGCTAGTAGTGCCAGATCATCTGCAAATCCCAATCAATTTATGCTAATTTTGTCTTTATTGTACCCAATTTTTATATATTTTTTATTTTCTTTATACCATTCTCTCATTAAATATTCCAGAGTACAGTTGAACAGAAGGGGTGATAATACCATCACCTTGTCTTAGTCCTGTTTTAATTGTGAAGGGTTCAGACATTTCACTTCTGAACTTCACCTTTGATTTAGTATTTGTTAAAGTTAAGCTTATCATCTTCACTAGTTTAGGATGTAATCCAAGATTTCGTAGTATTTTCAACATTGAAGGTCTGTGAATACTATCATATGCTTTTTTAAAGTCCACGAAAGTTATAATCATTTGTTTCTGTCTTCTTTTGTAAATATTCATTACCAATTTTAGTGTTATGATTCGTTCCGGACAGCTGCGCCATGGTCGAAATCCTCCTTGGTAATCCCCTAATTCCTTTTCCAGATCACCTTTGCATTGATTATAAATTATTCTAGAAAATATTTTATATGTACAATCCAAGAGAGAGATTCCTCTACAGTTGTCCGGATTAGTTCTATCTCCTTTCTTGTGTAGAGGGTGTATTACTGCTGTTGTCCAATGTTCCGGCAATGTTTCATCATTCCACATTTTAATTAAACTTTGGTGAAGTGATTCTTTACTTGATTCTGATGCATTTTTCCACAGCTCTGCAAATGTTTGGTCTTCGCCACTAGCTTTATAATTTTTCCAATTCTTTAATGGCTTGATTTACTTCATTAATGTTTGGTGGACCAATGTATTCTGTTGAAGTTTTAATGGGCGTTTCTGTGTTTACATGAAGCCGTTCTTTTGGTTCTTCACCATTCAGTAGTTGATCGAATGCATCTGCTAGAATTTGGGCATTATCTTTATTGTTGTGTGCTATTTTTCCGGTTGTATCTTTTAGCATGAGTGTTGGTGGTTCATATTTTTGAAGTTGTTTACTAAATATTTTATAATAATCCCTTGAATTTGTCTTTTATGATCTATTTCTATTTGTTGAATAATGCTCTTTTGGTATTTTCTTTTAGTACTTCTGATTGTTTTTTGAGTTAGTTTTCTTTGTTTAGTCAATTCTTCATGTGATTTCTCTGTTTTCTGGCTTTAATGATTTAACCATGCTTTGTGTCTATTTTCAAATGCTTTATCGAATTCCTCATTCCACCATTGATGCTTTTTCCTTGGGTTTGGTGGGGCAATTTTTTCGGCTATTTCTTTTAATTTCGGGACTATCTCTTCTAATTGATCAGTTTTCTCAATTTTTTGAGTGAGTTCTTTATATTGATCATTGTTTATTAGTTTATGAGGGTCATATATTTTTCTCATTTTAAATTTGGATTTTGGTTTCTTTGCAGGTGTGAATTTACATTTGATTTTCACCATGTAATGGTCTGACCCCATGTCTATTCCTCTAAGTACTTTAACATTTTGGATTTCTTTATGGTAATATTTGTTCATACAGACGTGATCTAATTGCCATTCCCCCTTTTTCCAATCTGGGTGTTTCCATGTCTTTAGTTCATTGGGTTTTCTCATAAAATAGGTCGATTTTGATATCATGTTATGGTTTCTACAGAATTCTTCTAATCTTATACCATTTTTATTGGTTCGTTTTTGAGCCGGCCATTTTCCTATTGTGTCTCTGTATCTCTTTTCATTGCCCAGTTGTGCATTGAAATCACCTATTAAAATTTTACTATGATTTTTGTTTATATTTGTCACTGTTTGATCTAGTAGGTCCCAGAATTCATCCGTCTCTTCTCTGGTTTTTCTCCTATTGTTTTTATCATTCGTGGGAGCATAGGCGGTAATTATTGTATAGATTTTATTTGATGCTTACACTGTCATCGTCGAGAGCCTAGGAGATTGGGCCTGGAAATCTGTTATCAAATCAATTATTTTAAGTTGACTATGAATCTTGTACCAAATTGTGGACAATTTTTCATCACTCTTTCTCCCGGGATGCCTTTGTATATTCTATAACCTTGAGATTCCATGGGCACCTGGTCCGAATTCCTCATCTCTTGTAGTCCTGCTATTAGGATCCCTTGTTTGTCTAGTTCATTAGTTAGAATTTTCAATTTTCCTACTTGTGCCAGGGAGTTAATGTTAAATGTTGCTAAATAATTTATTTGTTTCATTTTTAATTTCTGTTTCGGTCTTTGGTCTGTCTTGGGTATTTCTAGATGCTCCGACTCATCCAACTTATCTTTTAAGTGACTGCCCACCGTATCCGAGTGCAGTCTTCCTTGGGTAGTGCCAAGCGGTGGAGATTTTCTTAAAAGATTTCCGTCCATATTTGACTCTATATATATATATATATATTAAAAACAAAGATTCCAAGACTTACCAAGCGGGAAAGCGCCGGCAGACAGGCACATGAACAAAACACACAAACACACACACAGAATATTTCAATATGTCTGCTTGTGTCTGTGTATGTGCGGATGGATATGTGTGTGTGTGTGCGAGTGTACACCTGTCCTTTTTTTCCCCTAAGGGAAGTCTTTCCGCTCCCGGGATTGGAATGACTCCTTACCCTCTCCCTTAAAACCCACATCCTTTCATTTTTCCCTCTCCTTCCCTCTTTCCTGACGAAGCAACTGCCAGTTGCGAAAGCTCGTAATTCTGTGTGTGTGTTTGTGTGTTTTGTTCATGTGCCTGTCTGCCGGCGCTTTCCCGCTTGGTAAGTCTTGGAATCTTTGTTTTTAATATATTTTCCCATGTGGAAGTTTCTTTCTGTTTTATTTATATATATATATATATATATATATATATATATATATATATATATATATATATATATATATATATATATGTGTGTGTGTGTGTGTGTGTGTGTGTGTGTGTAGTACATAAATAGTATAGAAGTTAGAGAACAAACCTTTGATATGCAGTCATTGGCCTTGTACAGCAGAATTTCAGACATTCGCTTGATGGCTATTGAGAATGGTATGATCGTGTGTTCACAGTTCATTACTGCTGTACTGTGGTTGCCTCCAGTGCACTGAGTGCAAAAGACAGTATCACACGTCTCGCAGAACAACAGTTCCTACAAAGCATTTAACCACCTCTTAATTCCACATCACATTTAAACACACAGTATTACAATATTCAGAAGACTATTTCTATACATTACATGTTACATATTTCCTTCACTGTGTCATATCTTAATGCTACATAATGAACAAAACAAACCCACTGAACTCTTGGGGTAAATGAAATAGGTTGATACACATAAATGAACCCAACACTTACCTGGTTAATGTGCACTGAGCATTTTGGAATAACTTCCCTTCGTTGTCTGCTCATGAGGTCGAGCAACTGGTTAACGAGGAAAGAAGGTGGCAAAGCGCTCACACCTCCCCGTGGGATGGCAATCAATTCACGACAGATGGGGCAACGAAAGGCACCTGTATCACGCGTCTGTGATGCAGCAATGCGTGAGAGGCAGTGCAGGCATACGGTGTGGGAACATGGCAGCAACTTCGGCGTGTGCTCACCGCCGTCGTACATGCCTGCACAGAGAGACATGTGCATTATATGATTTTTGGAGCGATAATAATATGCTAATGAGGACTAAAGAAAGCAACAATTGGTGATAGTGATGATGGTTATGGGGAAGAACCAAGTATAACAGAGTGTAAAGTAGGGAAACAACGTGAAACATAAGTCTGCATTGTCAGTATTAAGGAAGAGTAGGGTCTAGCGTTCAGCCAGTGATACAGATAAAGCACAAGCATGGATTAGAATGGGACTGGATAGGAAATTGGGTCATTACCTTTTCAAAGGAACCATGCTTGCAGTTGCTAGAATTCGTGAAACCACTGAACCTTTAATGTAAATTCCTGCTGCTCTCAAATCCCTTGTGTTAATCACAGTGCCACCAAATCTGGTATGGTGACAGAGCTCGTAGTGATGACTGACAATTGTGCTCATATATGTATTGTTTCTGAAGTTTCAATTGCGAACAAGTCAAGTACGTACTAACAGTGAATAATAGCTATTAAACTACTACTAAAAGAAATGATAACAGTTATCATTGATGATAATGGCTGCTTAAACTACCTGGGATAAGGCTACAAGTGGACATATTACACTGTCGGTGGAAAATGAATTATTCTTTGCTTAAAGCAAGGCAAACAGATAACTAAACTGGGTATAATATTTACTTTTAATTTCGAAGGATTCTCAATTTACTTCCTTACGTCTGCATGCAATTTTTCAATTACATTTCCATAAGGATGTAAGGTCACATCGCTAAATTACAGAGAAGCTTTCAAGTCTACAAGAAAATTAATTAGTTTTAATTGCGATTTTATAAAACCAGCCATGAAAAAGGAATGAGGTAGTCAAGACGCTGAGAATGAAAATTAGTAGAAGTAATATCGGTAAGCGGTGGTTATCCCTACTAAATAATGGAGATTGCAGTATAATAGTCGGCAAAAGTGTTCAGGGATACTAGCCCACTGGCTGGTGATTTACACACTGTTCACGGATCCCGAGTTTACAAGTGTTTCACGAGCCATCCGTTACACATGGATCTTGAGATAACTCGTGTTTTCTACAAGCTGTCTGTAGATGCCATCTGCTGTGATATATTGATATACTTTAACGACTTCATCTATTTAATTGTTTACACTAGTAGTCAATGTCGCAAACTTGACTTTCATGTACCTTTTCTGTATTTAGCAGTCTGATTGTATTTTGATATTACAAATTTGTCTTGAACTTCCCCCTGCTTTTAGACTTAGCCCTATTCATAAAACGAAAGGAAATAAACAAATTTAAAATACTTTCGGAAATTTTTGACAATGATTATTCGAAGCGGCGGCTTGTGCAAAATTTTACGAATGTGCCTATTGCCTTTTGGCTTACAAAGTAGTAATCGTAATTAAATGTATTCTATGTGTAAATCTTTAGAGAGCGTCTTACTTTTTCGTTTGGCCCACTCAAGAGAAATATTCTAGGGACTTGAAAGGGGTATCTTCTCCCTGAGTCTGTTCATATCGTCCGAGCCAAATCGGCAGCCTCGTCCCACGCTCTCTGAAAACACACACACTATATATATATATATATATATATATATATATATATATATATATATATATATATATATATTACTCCTGGAAATTGAAATAAGAACACCGTGAATTCATTGTCCCAGGAAGGGGAAACTTTATTGACACATTCCTGGGGTCAGATACATCACATTATCACACTGACAGAACCACAGGCACATAGACACAGGCAACAGAGCATGCACAATGTCGGCACTAGTACAGTGTATATCCACATTTCGCAGCAATGCAGGCTGCTATTCTCCCATGGAGACGATCGTAGAGATGCTGGATGTAGTCCTGTGGAACGGCTTGCCATGCCATTTCCACCTGGCGCCTCAGTTGGACCAGCGTTCGTGCTGGACGTGCAGACCGCGTGAGACGACGCTTCATCCAGTCCCAAACATGCTCAATGGGGGACAGATCCGGAGATCTTGCTGGCCAGGGTAGTTGACTTACAACTTCTAGAGCACGTTGCGTGGCACGGGATACATGCGGACCTGCATTGTCCTGTTGGAACAGCAAGTTCCCTTGCCGGTCTAGGAATGGTAGAACGATGGGTTCGATGACGGTTTGGATGTACCGTGGACTATTCAGTGTCCCCTCGACGATCACCAGAGGTGTACGGCCAGTGTAGGAGATCGCTCCCCACACCATGATGCCGGGTGTTGGCCCTGTGTGCCTCTGTCGTATGCAGTCCTGATTGTGGCGCTCACCTGCACGGCGCCAAACACGCATACGACCATCATTGGCACCAAGGCAGAAGCGACTATCATCGCTGAAGACGACACGTCTCCATTCGTCCCTCCATTCACGCATGTCTCGACACCACTGGAGGCGGGCTGCACGATGTTGGGGCGTGAGCGGAAGACGGCCTAACGGTGTGCGGGACCGTAGCCCAGCTTCATGGAGACGGTTGCGAATGGTCCTCGCCGATACCCCAGGAGCAACAGTGTCCCTAATTTGCTGGGAAGTGGCGGTGCGGTCCCCTACGGCACTGCGTAGGATCCTACGGTCTTGGTGTGCATCCGTGCGTCGCTGCGGTCCGGTCCCAGGTCGACGGGCACGTGCACCTTCCGCCGACCACTGGCGACAACATCGATGTACTGTGGAGACCTCACGCCCCACGTGTTGAGCAATTCGGCGGTACGTCCACCCGGCCTCCCGCATGCCCACTATACGCTCTCGCTCGAAGTCCGTCAACTGCACATACGGTTCACGTCCACGCTGTCGCGGCATGCTACCAGTGTTAAAGACTGCGATGGAGCTCCGTATGCCACGGCAAACTGGCTGACACTGACGGCGGCGGTGCACAAATGCTGCGCAGCAAGCGCCATTCGACGGCCAACACCGCGGTTCCTGGTGTGTCCCCTGTGCCGTGCGTGTGATCATTGCTTGTACAGCCCTTTCGCTGTGTCCGGAGCAAGTATGGTGCGTCTGACACACCGGTGTCAATGTGTTCTTTTTTCCATTTCCAGGAGTGTATATATATGTCTCATTCCTCCCCCCCCCCCCCCCCCCCCCCCATAAACCATGGACCTTGCCGTTGGTGGGTGCAACCACAACGAAGGGTTATCTGTTGAGAGGCCAGACAAACGTGTGGTTCCTGAAGAGCGGCAGCAGCCTTTTCAGTAGTTGCAGGGGCAACAGTCTGGATGATTGACTGATCTGGCCTTGTAACAATAACCAACACGGCCTTGCTGTGCTGGCACTGCGAACGGCTGAAAGCAAGGGGAAACTACGGCCGTAATTTTTCCAAGGGCATGCAGCTTTACTGTATGATTAAATGATGATGGCGTCCTCTTGGATAAAATATTCCGGAGGTAAAATAGTCCCCCATTCGGATCTCGGGAGGGGGGAGGGTGGGGGGGACTACTCAAGAGGATGTCGTTATCAGGAGAAAGAACACTGGCGTTATACGGATCGGAGCGTGGAATGTCAGATCCCTTAATCGGGCAGGTAGGTAAGAAAATTTAAAAAGGGAAATGGATAGGTTAAAGTTAGATATAGTGGGAATTAGTGAAGTTCGGTGGCAGGAGGAACAAGACTTCTGGTCAGGTGAATACAGGGTTATAAATACAAAATCAAATAGGGGTAATGGAGGAGTAGGTTTAATAATGAATAAAAAAACAGGAGTACGGGTAAGCTACTAAAAACAGCATAGTGAACATATTATTGTGGCCAAGATAGACACGAAGCCCATGCCTACTACAGTAGTACAAGTTTATATGCCAACTAGCTCTGCAGATGAAGAAATTGAAGAAATGTTTGATGAGATAGAACAAAATAATTCAGATAGTGAAGGGTGACGAAAATTTAATAGTCATGGGTGACTGAAATTCGGTAGTAGGAAAAGGGAGGGAAGGAAACGTAGTAGGTGAATATGGATTGGGGCTGAGAAATGAAAGAGGAAGCTGCCTGGTAGAATTTTGCACAGAGCACAACTTAATCATACCTAACACTTCGTTTAAGAATCAGGAAAGAAGGTTGCTTACATGGAAGAACCCTGGAGATACTAAAAAGTATCAGCCATATTATATAATGGTAAGACAGAGATTTAGGAACCAGGTTCTAAATTGTAAGACATTTCCAGGGATAGATGTGGACCTTGACCACGATCTATTGGTTATGAACTGTAGATAAAAACTGAAGAAATTGCAAAAAGGTGGGAATTTAAGAAGATGGGACCTGGATAAACTGACTGAACCAGAGGTTGTACAGAGTTTCAGGGAGAGCATAAGGGAACAATTGACAGGAATGGGGGAAAGAAATATGGTAGAAGACGAATGGTAGCTCTGGGGGATGAAGTAGTGAAGGCAGCAGAGGATCAAGTATGTAAAAAGACGAGGGCTAGTAGAAATCCTTGGGTAACAGAAGAAATATTGAATTTTAATTGATGAAAGGAAAAAATATAAAAATGCAGTAAATGAAGCAGGCAAAAAGGAATACAAACGTCTCAAAAATGAGATCGACAGGAAGTGCAAAATGGCTAAGCAGGCATGGCTAGAGTACAAATGTAAGGATGTGGAGGCTTGTATCACTAGGGGTAAGATAGACAGAGCCTACAGGAAAATTAAAGATACCTTTGGAGAAAAGAGAGCCACCTGTATGAATATCAAGAGATCAGATGGAAACCCAGTTCTAGGCAAAGAGGGGGAAGCAGAAAGGTGGAAGGAGTATATAGAGGATCTATACAAGGGCGATGTACTTGAGGACAATATTATGGAAATGGAAGAGAATGTAAATGAAGATGAAATGGGAGATACGATACAACGTGAAGAGTTTGACAGAGCACTGAAAGACCTGAGTCGAAATAAGGTCCAGGGAGTAGACAACATTCCATTAGAACTACTGACGGCCTTGAGAGAGCCAGTCCTGACAAAACTCTACCATCGTGTGAGCAAGATGTACGAGACAGGCGAAATACCCTCAGACTTCAAGAAGAATATAATATGAAACTTCCTGGCAGATTAAAACTGTGTGCCCGATCGAGACTCGAACTCGGGACCTTTGCCCTTCGCGGGCAAGTGCTCTACCATCTGAGCTACCGAAGCACGACTCACGCCCGGTCCTCACAGCTTCACTTCTGCCAGTATCTCGTCTCCAACCTTCCAAACTTTACAGAAGCTCTTCTGCGAACCTTGCAGAACTAGCACTCCTGAAAGAAAGGATATTGCGGAGTCATGGCTTAGCCACAGCCTGGGGGATGTTTCCAGAACGAGATTTTCACTCTGCAGCGGAATGTGCGCTGATATGAAACTTCCTGGCAAAGACGAGATACTGGCAGAAGTAAAGGTGTGAGTACCGGGCGCGAGTCGTGCTTCGGTAGCTCAGATGGTAGAGCACTTGCCCGCTAAAGGCAAAGGTCGCGAGTTCGAGTCTCGGTGGGGCACACAGTTTTAATCTGCCACGAAGTTTCATATCACTGCATACTCCGCTGCAGAGTGAAAATCTCATTCAAGAGCATATAATTACAGAACTATCAGTTTAATAAGTCACAGCTGCAAAATACTAACACGAATTATTTAGAGACGAATGGAAAAACTAGAAGCCGACCTCGGGGAAGATCAGTTTGGATTCCGTAGAAATACTGGAACACGTGAGGCAATACTGACCTTACGACTTATCTTAGAAGAAAGATTAAGAAAAGGCAAACCTACGTTCCTAGCATTTGTAGACTTAGAGAAAGCGTTTGACAATATTGACTGGAGTACTCTCTTTCAAATTCTGAAATGGCAGGGGTAAAATAAAGGGAGCAGAAAACTATTTACAATTTTTACAGAAAGCAGATGGCAGTTATAAGAGTCGAGGGGCTGTGGTTGCGAAGGGAGTGAGACAGGGTTGTAGCCTCTCCCCGATGTTATTCAATCTGTGTACTGAGCAAGCAGTAAAGGAAACAAAAGAAAAATTCGGAGTAGGTATTAAAAGTCATGGAGAAGAAATAAAAACTTTGAGGTTCGCCGATGACAAAGGACTTGGAAGAGCAGTTGAACGAAATGGATAGTGGCTTGAAAGGAGCATACCAGATGAACATCAACAAAAGCAGAACGAGGATAATGGAATGTAATCGAATTAAGTCGGGTGATGCTGAGGGAAGTAGATTAGGAAATGAGACACTAGAAGTAGTAAAGGAGTTTTGCTATTTGGGGAGCAAAATAACTGATGATGGTCGAAGTAGAGAGGATATGAAATGTAGACTGGCAATGACAAGGAAAGTGTTTCCGAAGAAGGAAAAATATGTTAACATCGGGTATAGATTTAAATGTCAGGAAGTCGTTTCTGAAAGTATTTGTATGGAGTGTAGCCATGTATGGAAGTGAAACATGGACGATAAATAGTTTGGACAAGAAGAGAATAGTTGCTTTCGAAATGTGATGCTAAAGAAGAATGTTGAAGATTAGGTGGGTAGATCACGTAACTAATGAGGAGGTATTGAATAGGATTGGGGAGAAGAGAAGTTTGTGGCACAACTTGACTAGAAGAAGGGATCGATTGGTAGGACATATTCTGAGGCATCAAGGGATCACCAATTTAATATTGGAGGGCAGCGTGGAGGGTAAAAATCATAGAGGGAGACCAAGAAATGAATACACTAAGCTGATTCAGAAGGATGTAGGTTGCAGTAGGTACTGGGAGATGAAGGAGCTTGCACAGGATAGATTAGCATGGAGAGCTGCATCAAACCAGTCTCAGGGCTGAAGACCACAACAACAACAACAACAACAACAACAACAACAACAACAACAACATATTCATTACAAGAAATTATGTATCATTACAAGAAATTAAAAAAAATAAAGAATAAATAGTGGAAGCAGAAGGATTCGTCCCCCACTAATCTGCGATTTCGCACTCTCAACTTCTCAGCTTCCATGCCATTCCGAGATTCAGCGCTCAAAACCTCGCATTCTATGCGTAAATCTTTAGAGAGCGTCTTACTTTTTCGTTTGGCCCACTCAGGCGAAATATTCTAGGGACTTTTGTTTTGATAATTCGTTATTTGCAAAGGTTTCAAACCAACAAGACAGCATTTACGAACAATTGCTTAACAATGTGAAGTATAAAATAAAATAGAAAAAAATGTTGGTAGCAGCAAGGATCCAACCTGGGCCAACGAATTGTCAGTTAGTGCAGCTAAACTATACACCCACAGAGCAGTCACTACAATTGCTGCTCGAAAGTCTCTCATGCTCTACGCTCGCACATTGCGTTACACGCAGTTTGTGCGGTAAGCAACGTAGCACCCATAGTGTCGGGAGGAACGATGTCACGTCATAGAAAGCGTAGGCATCGAGAGCAAGCGCAGTCGAAAACAGACAGCTGTGTCCCTTCTCTGAGTTGATCGAAGCCACGCTGACGATCATTTTCGCTCTGCACTACGAAACATGTTTTAGTCAGTTTTATTTGCATAACAGCACACATGAGAAGAGAAATGGCGTAATTTTAATGCGATTTCGGCTCGCATTCGAAAAGAAATAGTGTAATTTTTTGCGATTTCCAGCTCGCGTTCGAAGAGATATTGGACAATTACAGAGCGATATTTACAGCGTGCTGCAGCACATTAGCACATGATAACAGGCCACCACTGATTATTCAGACGTTCCTAGTGCCAATGAAGATCCAAGTGACAGTGTGCACGAATGTTTCTATGGTTCTGAGGACGATTTCAGTGAGGGTGACATCATTAGATCTGTAAAGAAGCATAAGTGGCAATTTTTTTCACGTAATTCTGACAATAACAAAGAGCGTAGCCTTCCTTTCTATACGTCTTCTGATGGTGGTTGTGATAGCGTCAGTGTGATTTTTTCTGTACTCAGGTGACATGAAGACTTACGTGTTGAAAAGATAAGATATGGAATATCATCTACTAACCACGAAGATAGTCTTGCGAAACTCCTATTTTTTTTTTTTTTTTTTTTTTTTGAGTCCCCATTAGAGAGAGAGAGAGAGAGAGAGAGAGAGAGAGAGAGAGAGAGAGAGAGAGAGAGAGAGAAATGTGATTCAAAACCTGGGAACTTTTAAATTCACTGTATTAAAATCATATTACTTCTCTTGCATTCATTCAGACACTCAAACAAACCGATTCCTAAATAATTACTGTCGTCTAAAATGAACTATGTATCTATCGCTTGATCCTTTGTCCCACAGTTTGCGCAGGGCCAGCCAGGTGCCCTTCCTGCCGCCCACTGGGACGGTACCAGCTGTCTTCACATAGCGTAAACCATGAAATAGTGCGAACGTGTTTCAAACGTCTGCGAGTCGTGTAACTGAGGCGGGACGTGGAGACCAGCCCGGTATTCACTTGGTGTGATCCGGAAAACTGCCTAAAAACCACATACAGGATGGCTGGTACACCGGCCTTCGTCGTTAATCCGCCGGGCGGATTCGATACGGGGCCGGCGCGCCTACCCGAGTCCAGGAAGCAGCGCGTTAGCGCTCTCGGCTAAACTGGCGGGTGTTTAAAATAAACTACTATATTATAAAAGGGACACTGTAACAAACGGAAATATTAAATTGGCGTACAAATGTGTACTAAAACTTTCCTGGCAGAATTTAACTGAGAACCAACTGGGACTAAAACCTGGCACTCTTTCCTTTCCTGGGAAAGTGCTCTACTGTCTAAGCTATCCAGGAACAATTCACAACTGCCTTCACAGCTTTACTTTCGCCAGCACCTAATTTCAGACCTTCCAAACTTGAGAAGCTCTCCTCCACTCCTCGAAATGGCTGGTCACTAGATATACAGGAGATCTTCTGTGAAGTTCTGAACGTAGGAGATGTACTGGTGGCAGTAAAACTGTAAACACGAGTTGTGAGTCACGCTTGGGTATCCCAGTCGGTAGAGCGCTTGCCTGTGAAAAGCGAAAGTCCCAGGTTTGAGTCCTGTCCAGCACACAGTTTCAAGGTGTCGGGAACATATAAAATCAGTGCACTCTCTGCTGCCGAGTGAACATTCGTTTTGTTTACAATGGAGTGATTTCATTTACCAAATAAATGTATCATCAGTGACCTTTAAAAGTATTTCAGTCTTCCATCTAATTACAAAGCTGCAAGGTCAGATGACTAAAAGAACGTGAAAAACCTAACACATTCGTTTTATCATCAGATAAAATAGAGGTTACACACACAACGAAATTTGTTACTTCACCCATTGCATATAGTGAGTAGTGCAGCTGGAGGGGAGACTGCTTGAGTCATACATCAGAGCCCTAGCCAAAGAAATGCTAAAAATTTTTTCTTACATCAGTGGCCAGAATAAGGTATGTCATCTGCAGATCACTGGATTCACTAAGAGACTCATACCTACATAGCACAACTTTTACAGACACACGACAGTAAAGTAACAGCATGAAAAATGAATAACTTATGATGGCGAAACGTCATTTGCAGGTGTTCACAACTGCTTCAGTTGCAGATTTGTTTCTGTGGGGAGGACAGCAGAACGGACATTGCAGAACGGACGTTGCAGAACAAAAAACCACAGTCCCAGTGTATAATATCTGTGAAAAGACCCGAAGAAAGTTTGGTTCAGAGCCTTGTGTTGAATAGATGTGCTGTATGTTACCCCTGACAGTAAGGTAGTGTTAAGTTTTAACTGTGTTGGCCAACTTATTAGTACATCTCCCCATATCCTTCGTGGAGGTCAATCACACTAAAGACCCCGACATGCTTTGAACACGCTTTCTGATGTGTATTAGATTTATACGTAGATGCAAAACTCTAAACTGTCTGACTTTCAGTCCCACAGGTATCACACACCAGGGGTGTGACTCTTTGGTTGCGATATCGATGATGCTAAAGGCGGAGGTGATTGACACACATTGGCTCTGGTGTGGTGCTGGCACAGGTGCACGTGACCGGCCATTCCAAGGCTGGCTGCTGGGCAGTGTGCAGCTGAATCGTTTCTTCCTGTTTGTGAGATGGTGGGGATGGCATTTACTTGATGTGTGTCCAAGTACGTCGATGGTGACAGTGGCTGGCCAAATGATGACTGAGGCTGAGCAAGTGCTGTCAATGGGCGGTGCTGTGGTGTTTATGTTGCTGTAGGTGGAGGCAGCGGAGTCGGTGGTCGCAGACTTGACGGTTGGTGGGGCTTGAGTTCGTGCAGCGACGGGGCAGATGTCGTACGAAGACAGGTGCGATGATAGGGCCATGTAAGCAATGTGCGAGTGTAGCTGACATGCCTGTATGAGTAGGTGGATGGGTGGAGTGATGGAGGTACCTGAAGATCACGTCATGGATTGTTAAAGTGGTCATAATTGATAATTTTAACGCTAACGCCCTCAGGTTGGAAGTTGCAAATGTCAATAGTGATGACTGCTGCTGCATGGGGTGGTCTCTAGGGTTGCGCGTGGCATGCCAACCATCGTGGTCTACGGGTAGCGTGTTTGATTAATAACACGTCCTCGTTCCCGGGTTCGAATCTTACTACCGCTTAAATTTTAATTAATAATCAGCATTGGCGGTCGAAGGCTTCTTGCATAAGAAGTCATCCTGATTCAGCGAACGGCGTTGTCAAATAGGGCTGAGTAGCGGACAGAGGTTCAGGGCACTCTCTTGTCCTTGGGGTGGGAAATTGCCTCTAAAGGCGGAAGAATCAGCAATGACTAACGGCATGAGGATGCGGAAGGCAATGGAAACCACTACATCAAAGACACATAATGTATATCCGCAGGACATGTGTCCTGTAATTAAAAATTGTCATGATGATCTCTCCATTGGCAAAAGATTCCGGAATAGTCCCCCACTCGGATCTCCGGGAGGGAGGTGGCCATAAGGAAAAGACTGAACAACCGACTAAAGGATAACGTTCTACGAGTCTGGGCGTGGAATGTGGTAGGGAAGCTAGCAGATCTGAAAAGGGAAATGCAGAGGCTCAATCTAGATATAGAAGGGTCAGTGAAATGAAATGGAAAGAAGACAAGGACTTCGGGTCAGATGAGTGTTGGGAACAATCAACAGCAGCAGAAAATGGTATAATGGGAGTAGGATTCGTTATGAATAGGAAGGTAGAAGAGAGAGTGTGTTACTGTGAACAGTTCTGTGATAGGGTTGTTCTTATCAGAATCGACAGCGAACCATCACCGACCATGATAGTTCAGGTACACATGGCAATGTCGCAAAATGAAGACAAAGAGATAGAGAAAGTATATGAGGATATTGAAAGGGTAATGTAGTACATACAGGGAGATGAAAATCTAAAAGTCTTGGAGGACTGGACGGCAGTTGTAGGAGTAGAAGTAAAAGTAAAGGTTACAGGAGAATATTGGCTTGGGACAAGGAATGAGAGAGGAGAAAGACTGAGTTCTGTAATACATTACAGCTAATAATAGCCAATACTCTGTTCAAGAATAACAAGAAGAGATGGTATACATGGAAAACACCGAGAGATGCGGAAAAATTTCATTTACATTACATCATGGTGAAACAGAGATTCCGAGATCAAATACTGGATTGTAAGGCGTACGCAGGAGCAGATATTGACTCAGACCACAATGCAGTAGTGATGAAGAGTAGGCTGAAGTTTAAGATATTCATCAGGGAAAACCAATACGCAAAGAAATGGGATACTAAATAATGACGAGGTATGACTGAACTTCTCTGAGGCTATAGATGCAGCGATAAGGAACAGCTCAGTAGGCAATACAGTTGAAGAGGAATGGACATTTATAAAAATAGCAATCACAGAAGTTGGAAAGAAAAACACAGGTACAAAAAAGGTAACTGCGGCGAAACCTTATTTAGCAGAAGAAATACTTCAATTGATCGATGAAAAAATTAAGTACAAAAACGTTGAGGGAAGTTCAGGAATACAGAAATACAAGTCGCTGAGGATGTGTTTGTCTTTAGGAAAGGTAAAGGCACCAGAGAGGCAATTCTGAAGTTGCGATCGATAATGTACGTACGACTAAAGAAAAATCAAGACACGTTAATAGGATTTGTCGATCTGAGAAAAGCGTTTGACAATGTAAAATAGTGCAAGATGTTCGAAACTCTGAGAGAAATAGGGGTAAATTAGAGGCAGAGACGGGTAACATAATAAGTACAAGAACCAAGAGGGAATAATAATGGTGGACGACCAAGAATGAAGTTCTCAGATTAGAAAGTTTGTAAGACAGGGATGGAGTCTTTCGCTCTTGGTGTTCAATCTGTACATCGAAGAAGCAATGATGGAAATAAAAGAAAGGTTGGGGAGTGGGATTAAAACTGAAAGCGAAATGGTATTAATGATACAATTCGCTGTATCCTGAGTGAAAGTGAAGAAGAATTACATGATCTGCTGAATAGAATGAACAACCTAATGAGTGCAGAGTACGGATTGAGAGTAAATCGAAGAAAGACGAAAGTAATAAGAGGTATCAGAAATGAGGACAGCGAGAAACTTAAAGTCAGGATTGATGGTCACGATGTAGATGAAGTTAAGGAATTCTACTACCTATGTAGTAAAATAACCAATGACGGACGGAGCAAGGACGACGTAAGATGCACACTAACACTGGCAAAAAGGACATTCCTGTCCGGGAGAAGGCTACTAGTATCAAACATAGGCCTTAATTTGAGGGAGAAATTCCTGAGAATGTACGTCTGGAGCACAGCATTGTATGTAGTGAAACGTGGTCTGTGGGAAAAACGGAACAGAAGACAATCGAAGCATTTGAGATGTGCTGCTTAAGACGAATGTAGAAAATTAGGTAAGGAATTAGGAGGTTCTGCACAGAATCGGAGATGAAAGGAAATGTGGAAGACACTGACAAGGAGAAGGGACAGGATGACAGGACCTCTATAACGACATCAGGGAATGACTTCCATGGTACTAGAGGGAACTGCAGGGGGGAAAAAAACTGTAGAAGACAGACATTGGAAAAAATCTAGCAAACAACTGATTACGTTGGTTGCAAGTGCTACTCTGAGATGAAGAGGTTGGCACAGGAGAGGAAAAAAAGAAAAAAAGGAGGTGGTGGGGTCATCGTCCGATTTTGTTTAGTGTCACAGAGGTAACATAAAATATCAAAGAGTGCCGACTCAAATTCGCGTCATCGGTCAGTGACGATTATCTCGGGGCTGCTGAAGCACGAGATCCGCATGCCGAAGGCCCAAGAACTAGATTCTGCTGCGATACCTTTGATGGGTACTGCTTCAAGCCAGCGAGACACACGCTCGATGATTGACAATATTTATTTGAAGATTTCCAATTTGGATAACGAGCTGACTAGATTCAAATGTGTATATCAGAATTGTGCACGTGCTATCTCGGAGCTATCGAGGGCTGGTTGTGCATGAAGCACAGTCCAGTACAGTCAGCTGTATTACATAACTCGCACGTATCCCACAACACCATCACAGTTTTGGCGCCGACTGCGAAATTTACAAGACACAAACCTTGAACCCGACAACTTTGGACTCTTTGGATAGTCAGACTTCCTCAGCAATTGCAACTTGCCATGATTCCACATGAAGCAGAGCTGCTAAACTGTAAACTTGCTGTAGTGGATAGATTATTTATGATCCTACATCAGCATCATATAAACTTCAGAGACACCATACTATCCAAGCTTGTCAGAGCACTTCAACACATGACACACACCGAGTCACTCTGAACGGAGCTGAGAACAGGCGACAATAATGTCACTGCCATGACTCCAGGGGTACCCGCCCGATCTCACACAGTACCACCCCTGCAGCTCAACAGTTTGATGCCCTACCCCGTTGCCACTACTATACAACTGTGCTGGTACCATGCACAATTCAGCAACACCGCATGCAACTGCCAGCTTCTCTGCTCTTTCTCAGGTATCAAGTATGGACCAAAGTAGGCCCATTGGCCCGGACGCTGACAAGTTGCCTTCGCACATGCCAAGTTGGACACACATCCTCAATTATGGATAAGCTATCACACAGCCACCTGTATGCCCTTGGTCACAATTCAAGTACATACTTTCTCATGAACACTGGCTCCAGTGTAAGTACAATCCATAAGACAGGTTCACAAAGTTAAATGACACATCGTTGATTCAACTTTGAGCCTGTGAGGTAACGGGCCAGCCGTGGCGTCCTGAAAATATTCAAAGTTCGGAGGTGGCGTGGCCGAGCTGTGGCCTCTTGGCGGATCGCGGCCCGGCAGCAACCACGTAGTGCCGAACGTTAGCTTAGCATCCGCATGATGCCGTACAACGGCCGCTCTAGCCGCGTGGCCGGGAATTACATGGTGACGCTGTGTTGATGAAGGAGACAAGCTAGGAGTGCTAAAGATGGCGGACTTTGTGAAACACTTATTGAGCGAGCAGTAAAGGAAACAAAAGAAATATTTGAAGTAGGGATTAAAATCCATGGAGAAGAAGTAAAAACTTTGAGATTTGCCGATGACACTGTTATTCTGTCAGAGATAGCAAAGGACCTGGAAGTGCGTTGAATGGCATGGACAGTTTCTTGAAAGGATTATATTAAGATGAACATCAACAAAAGCAAAAAGAATATAATAGAATGTAGTTTAATTAAATCAGGCTATACTGAGGAAATTACATTAGGAAATGAGACACTTAAAGCAGTAGATGAGTTCTGCTATTTAGGGAGCAAAATGATTATGGTCGAAGTAGAGAGAATATAAAATGTAGACAGGCAATAGCAAGAAAAGCGTTTCTGGAGAAGAGAAATTTGTTAACGTCGAGTATAGATTTAAGTGTCAGGAAGTCATTTCTGAAAGTATTTGTATAGAGCGTAGCCATGTATAGAAGTGAAACATGGACGATAAATACACTCCTGGAAATCGAAAAAAGAACACATTGACACCGGTGTGTCACACCCACCATACTTGCTCCGGACACTGCGAGAGGGCTGTACAAGCAATGATCACACGCACGGCACAGCGGACACACCAGGAACAGCGGTGTTGGCCGTCGAATGGCGCTTGCTGCGCAGCATTTGTGCACCGCCGCCGTCAGTGTCAGCCAGTTTGCCGTGGCATACGGAGCTCCATCGCAGTCTTTAACACTGGTAGCATGCCGCGACAGCGTGGACGTGAACCGTATGTGCAGTTGACGGACTTTGAGCGAGGGCGTATAGTGGGCATCCGGGAGGCCGGGTGGACGTACCGCCGAATTGCTCAACACGTGGGGCGTGAGGTCTCCACAGTACATCGATGTTGTCGCCAGTGGCCGGCGGAAGGTGCACGTGCCCGTCGACCTGGGACCGGACCGCAGCGACGCACGGATGCACGCCAAGACCGTAGGATCCTACGCAGTGCCGTAGGGGACCGCACCGCCACTTCCCAGCAAATTAGGGACACTGTTGCTCCTGGGGTATCGGCGAGGACCATTCGCAACCGTCTCCATGAAGCTGGGCTGCGGTCCCGCACACCGTTAGGCCGTCTTCCGCTCACGCCCCAACATCGTGCAGCCCGCCTCCAGTGGTGTCGCGACCGGCGTGTATGGAGGGACGAATGGAGACGTGTCGTCTTCAGCGATGAGAGTCGCTTCTGCCTTGGTGCCAATGATGGTCGTATGCGTGTTTGGCGCCGGGCAGGTGAGCGCCACAATCAGGACTGCATACGACCGAGGCACACAGGGCCAACACCCGGCATCATGGTGTGGGGAGCGATCTCCTACACTGGCCGTACACCTCTGGTGATCGTCGAGGGGACACTGAATAGTGCACGGTACATCCAAACCGTCATCGAACCCATCGTTCTACCATTCCTAGATCGGCAAGGGAACTTGCTGTTCCAACAGGACAATGCACGTCCGCATGTATCCCGTGCCACCCAACGTGCTCTAGAAGGTGTAAGTCAACTACCCTGGCCAGCAAGATCTCCGGATCTGTCCCCCATTGAGCATGTTTGGGACTGGATGATGCGTCGTCTCACGCGGTCTGCACGTCCAGCACGAACGCTGGTCCAACTGAGGCGCCAGGTGGAAATGGCATGGCAGCCGTTCCACAGGACTACATCCAGCATCTCTACGATCGTCTCCATGGGAGAATAGCAGCCTGCATTGCTGCGAAAGGTGGATATACACTGTACTAGTGCCGACATTGTGTATGCTCTGTTGCCTGTGTCTATGTGCCTGTGGTTCTGTCAGTGTGATCATGTGATGTATCTGACCCCAGGAATGTGTCAATAAAGTTTCCCTTCCTGGGACAATGAATTCACGGTGTTCTTTTTTCAATTTCCAGGAGTGTAGTTTAGACAAGAAGAGAATAGAAGCTTTCGAAATGTGATGCTACAGAAGAATGCTGAAGATTAGATGGGTAGACCACATAACTAATTAGGAGGTACTGAATATAAATGGGGAGAAGAGAAATTTGTGGCACAACTTGACTAAAAGAAGGGATCAGCTGGTGGGCAGCATGGAGGTTAAAAATCGCAGAGGAAGACCAAGAGTTGAATACACTAAGCAAATTCAGAAGGATGTAGGGTACGGCAGTAGTTACCTGGAGATGAAGAAGCTTGCACAGGATAGAGTAGCATGGACAGCAACATCAAACCAGACTCCGGACTGAAGACCACAACAACAACAATAGGTAGTAACAGCGCACCGATGTGGCGTACATATATGACTTGCGAGGATTTGCAAGCTTGTTAACAGTCTCCCCCCCCCCCCCCTCCACACCGCCATCACAAACCGTGAACATTGCCTAGCCTACGGTAAGTCATTGCAGTCTACGGTGCCAGTGAACTAGAACTGGTAGTGATTTGTGTTTGTTTTGTTTTAGGGCGCAAAAACAACTGGGGTCATACATGTGGAAAGATAGCTAAAAACAGGGACGTGGAGAAACACCATACAGAAACGGAGGTCCAAACCTACAAAACCAAAAATTAAATGGCCTTCTCCATATTGCTTTGACGGATAAAAAGTAAAACGCGGTCGACAGTCCGCGCGTCACTTGCTAAAACGACCGGTAACTGAGACAGCAAACCCCAGAGGGAACGTAAACAGTTAAAAAATGGGCACTCCGTCAGGAAGTGGCGGACAGTTAAGACTTGGGCGCAATATGTACAAAGTGGTTGGGGAGCGGTACTTATCAAATGACGATGGCTACAAAGGCAGTGCCCCATACGCAACCTAGTTAAAATGACCTCCTCCCGGCGGGAGGGTCGAGAGGAGGTCGTCCAACCACTGGGAGAGGCTTAATAATCCCGAGCTTATTCCCATGAAGGGAGGACCAATGGCGATGTCACAGGGACACCACCTCCTGACTGATGGCAACACAGAGATCACTGGAGAGAATATAGGAACCAGTGGGCTGAGGTACGAGGACTGCAGCCTTGACAGCAGCGTCAGCAGCTTCGTTTCCTAGGAGACCTACTTGACCAGGAACCCACAAAAACATCATAGCAGCTCCCCCTAAAGTAAACAAGTGACAGTTTTCCTGGATCAATTGCACTAAGGGATGGGCGGTTTACAGCGCACATAGACTTTGAATGGCGCTGAGAGCGTTTGAGCAGAGGGCACTTTTGCAAAGTGTGTGTCGCCGGATGTATTCCGTGGCCCAATACAGGGCGAAGAGCTCGGCTGTAAAGATTGAGCAGTTGCTGAAAGCCGATATCGAAAGATGTGGGGGGCCAATGACGAAGGCACACCTGACACCACGGTCAGTCCGAGAGCCATCGGTATGTTCAAAGGTACAATCGCAAACTTCCATGCAAAAGTCATGAAACTGAAGGCGATAGAGCGAGGCTGGAGTAGCGTCCTTAGGAAGCGGACGAAGGCCAAGGTTAACAACGGGCCGCTTCACGAAGCCAAGGTGGTGAAGGTTTCACACCCACCGGGAAAGTTTAGGGTGAAGTTAAGCCGACTCCATGAGGTAACAGAGAAGACAGACGCGGCACGTACTGGCAATCAAAGGAATAATCGAAGAACGAGGCATAGGATGGGCGGCTACGCATAGCAAACGGCATAAATACGTGCTGCGGAGAAAGTCACGGCCGTAGGACACTGTAGTCACTAGCTTCAGCATACTGACTCTTAACCGGGCTAGTGTAAAAGGCGCCAGTGGCCAACGGATGCCACGACGGTGGATAGTGTTGAGACAGCATAAGAGGGATGGATGTGCAGACGCACAAACAAAGCACCCACAGAACGAGATTTTCACTCTGCATTGGATTGTGCAATGATATGAAACTTCCTGGCAGATTAAAACTGTGTGGCGGACCGAGACTCGAACTCGGGACCTTACCTTTCGCGAGCAAGTGCTCTACCAATCACTGACTTATATGCGCATTAAGGTTACCTAGTAGCAGAAATGGTGGAGGTAGATGCCCAATAACCTGAAGGAAGTTTGCCTTGGTTTCATCGAATGACGGAGGGACTTAAATGGTACAGAGAGAAAAAGTCAGATGAGGATGGAAAAGGCGAACTGCAACAGCTTGAATAAAGGTAGTCAGGGAGATGGGTTGACTATGAACGTCATCCCGTATCAGCAGCTTGACTCCCCCATGAGATGGAATGTCGACCTCAGGGTTCAAATGGTTCTGAGCGCTATGGGACTTAACATCTGAGGTCATCAGTCCCCAACAACTTAGAACTACGTAAACTTAACTAACCTAAGGACCACACACATCCATGCCCGTAGCGGTCGCGCGGTTCCAGACTGAAGCGCCTAGAACCGCTCGGCCATACCGGCCGAACCGACCTCAGGGGGAAGGTCAAAACGAATTGGGAAGAAATGTGAAAGCTCAAAGCGGTCGTGAGGACACTATTTTGTTTTCTGAAGGCAGAGTACAAGGGGACGGTACTATGCTAAAAGCAGCTGTAAATCCTCTTTCTGGGACCAAAGGCCGCGAACGTTTCATTGGAAGAGAGTCATGATGACAAAGAAATGAAAGGGTGTCACATCAGCAGCTGGCTGACGAGTGGCAGCCTGCGAAGACTCGCTAGTACAGGGCACAGAAGCGGGAGGATCCTGTTCCATGAGATCCACAGAAGCATCGGCTTGCTTGAGCTGTCGGTTTGTGGAGTCCAACGCAGAAAAGCGGTTGGTGGTGTGTACTGGCGACACTGAGGCCGGAATGGCTAAGGTATCAAGTGGCAACACCGTCGATGAGGATCTTCGAGTCAACAAAGGAAACGTGTGTGTGAAATCTTATGGGACTTAACTGCTAAGGTTATCAGTCCCTAAGCTTACACACTACTTAACCTAAATGATCCGAAGGATAAACACACACACACACACCCACGACCGAGGGAGGACTCGAACCTCCGCCGGGACCAGCCGCACAGTCAACAAAGGAGAAGGCCTTCGACTCTTCCCAGTTAGCAGAGGGAGACTTAGGTGTTGTTTGGCGCGAGGGATATAGGAAGTCTTCACGGGAGTACTCCTTCTATCCTTTCCGGCCTACAGGTTGTGTAGCTGGTGGCTTCTCCCCTTTGAGGCGAGAGTTTGATGGTTTGTTGCACAGCTGGATGGGTTGATGGCGATGCTACCTCGACAGTGGGCGATTCCACAACCTCTGAGCTGAATTTGAGGTCGCATGTATGTGTGGCCATGTCCTTCATGGAGCGAGAGGTAATAAGAACAGAACTATAAGTTTCAGACGGGAGAACTCGGGGTTTGCGATTAGCCAATAACTTACGAGGGACAGGGTCGAACAGGGTAGCCGTGGAGAAGCTATGCGGCATGCAGTTGTTGAGCTTGAGAATCAGAAGTAGTCTCCAAAAGCACAGTGGCATTCCGTAAACGAGAGCAGGATTTCACATGGCTGGCAATGACGTCAACACCTTTCTGAATAATAAACGGATGTATCGTAGCAAAGGACTGACCGTCTTCAGTACCTGAAACCACGAGGAACTGTGGTGCAGGTGGAAGGGACTGTAAATCGTTAGCCTCATTCCGTTTACGTTTTGTAGACGTTGATTATGAAGATGATTAGCTCAGTGCGAGAAAATCCTCCGTGTTTGCTAGCGTCTCCGATGGAGCGCTCCTTCCAACTGGGGGCCCCCCTCACAAGGGGGCGCATCCACCTTACGTGATTGTTCACACCTCAGGTACGTTCGAACCCTGCCTGTCGACCCGGGGCTGGGAATTACGCCTTACCCAGTCACCTGTTACGCGTCAGACGCGTGGGCCAGCCATCATGTGCGCACAAGGAGAAAAAAGAAAAATATGAACCTCAAACGTTGAAGAGGAGCATGGACAGGAAAAGGAGACTGAAGAAAGGAAAAGGGAACAAAAAACAGCGGTGAGACTATTCTTATGTTAGTGACAGACACGTGCCGGTCCTTGTGACCGAGCGGTTCTAGGCGCTTCAGTCTGGAACGGCGCGACCGCTACCGTCGCAGATTCGAATCCTGCCTTGGGCATGGATGTGTGTGATGTCCTTAGGTTAGATAGGTTTAAGTAGTTCTACGGTCTAGGGGGACCTCAGATTTTAAGTCCCATAGTGCTCAGAGCCATTTGAACCAATTTTTGACAGACATGTGGAACATTCCCAGTAATATTCCAGACATGTTCCCAAGGGAGGGGAAAAAGAATAGCAAGAGGATAGACATGCAGCACGGAAGGGAGAAGATGGTCCAAAGGCTGGGGCCTCTTGGTAGCCAAGCACCAACCCGCCAAAGAGTGACGAGCCCCCTGGGGGAGGGGAGGGGAGGGGAGGGGCAGGAGCGGCGGCATCATCTGTGTTTAGTAACAGGGATTTTAAAGGTCAGTTCAGTCTTATAAGTGATGAACTATTTTTTGTAGTTTGGCTTTGCGACCTAATGATAAAAATGGTAAAATTTTATTTCTAAAAAGATCCTTAAAAATTAAGGGGCGTCTTATAATCTTAAAGATACGTGACATTATGAGAGAATATGTGAACATTTACTTCTCTAAAACATACAGTATGTGCACAGAGAAGTTACACTTAATCATCAACTAGAAGCAGATAATACGTTTTCATTAATCCAAGTTTTCTCATGAACACAAAATAATGCTGACTCAAAAATGAAAGCTAAGCGTTGTTTCAACAAAAGAACACGGTCAAAAAATGGTTCAAATGGCTCTGAGCACTATGGGACTCAACTGCTGTGGTCATCAGTCCCCTAGAACTTAGAACTACTTAAACCTAACTAACCTAAGGACGTCACACACATTCATGCCCGAGGCAGGATTCGAACCTGCGACCGTAGCAGCCGCAAGGTTCCGGACTGCGCGTCTAGAGTCGCGAGACCACCGCGGCCGGCAAGAACGGGTCAGGTGGATGAAATGTATGCCAATGCTGTCTCTCGGACGGTAGAGTAAATAAGTAGTATGAGAAGTTCCTCTGCATAAATCCTTCCGGAAGGACAACATACGCACCTAGATTAAGCGCGAATTTATGTAAAATGTGTTCCTATAAACATTGCCTGAGAGAACCTTCTTTTGTAAGTATAATGATGTTGTCAGTGACCTACGTAGCGTTGCTGGGAAAGGGATTGAGTTGGTATATATGGCATCCCCTGCTACGATTTAACGACCAAGCGACGAAAGCCGCCGCTTGGGGGCCACGCTGTAAGGGACAACAGAGGCGTCCAAGTACAAGATTTGTATACATTTGTAACACAGTTAGTAGCAAAAACTGACGTCGATGAAAGGGGAAGAAAGGGGGGGGGGTGCGAAATGATAAGTCGACTGTGTGGGAAAATCTACATCTACATCTATACTCCGCAAGCCAACTGACGGTGTGTGGAGGAGAATCATCTCAGTTGGTCTGACAGCATACTGTAAAGCCCTGTGGCTACGTTGTACTCGCTTGGTGGTGAATTAACTATTGACATGACGATACTGCACTTGTATCACCATTAACAGTGTTACTTGCAGGTTGCACAAATCTCTTCCACTCAGGAACTGCTGGCTGCATTGGGTGGAGCCACTTGCCACACATCTGCAGACTGCCTTGCAAGGGGGGTGTAACTATGTCTGATGAATGGGACTGATCATGTTTAAATCTAGAACGGTATCTGCTGTAATGCACTGGTTGACTTGTGTTGAAATATCTGAAGGTCAATCAAACCTTTGTGACCTACTGTTACAGAGGGAGCCAATTTAGGCCTCTGGGGGCTCTTCAGAGGCTGGGAGAGCTGATGCTTGGGTGATGCATTTGATACCCTCAAGCTACGAAAAGCATTCCAGCCACTGATAGCCGAGAAATGAAATCGACCTTGCCCAATACATACTGTCAGCATGTTACACCTTGGATGGGCTCTTCAGTGTGGTAGACAGTTGACAGCTCCATCTATTGGGCTTTTTTTTACATAATATCTCTTAGTAACTACAATTAAATACTCACTTCGTACACTGAAAGTAACTCCACTATATAAACACGAACTCATGTGAGTGTTTTGTCTACTCGCATGGGATAAGTGGACGCTGGGGAGGTAGAGTCCGTCTGTAAACTGAAAAGCGAGCTGCACTCGTGGTAGGAGAAGTTACCTTTCCGGAAGAACGCGACAGCTGCCGAACACGATGACTCAGAATTGATTTCCCCTCTAGCAGTGTAGAACAGTGTGCAGATGTTTACACATATTTTGTCCATACGCGTTTTTTGGGTTAGTATAATGAGCCTCCGGCCGCTATGGCCGAGCGGCTCTAGGAGCTTCAGTCAGGAACCGCGCAGCTGCTACGGCCGCAGGTTCGAATCCTGCCACGGGCATGGGTGTGTGTGATGTTCTAAGGTTGGTTAGGTTTAAGTAGTTCTATGTTTAGGGGACTGATGACCTCAGATGTTATAATGAGTAATCCATACAATTCATACCTATATTCCTTGTAGATTTAACATACTCTGTGTAGAATAAACACCCCTTGGCATGACTACACATTGCGTCACCAGTGATTCAGAAGTCGAGCTGCGGAAGGGTCGTTATAACTTTGTGAAATACCCTGTAGTTGATTTCTGTAACGTAGTGAGGTAGAGACAATGGAGAACTGCCTGCTCGTTCTTCATTTTGCAGACCTGTGAAGGAGGGGAGTGCATGACCACTATCTTGCGACCTAGCTACCTACCCTTGGACTCCTACCCTCCACCCCAATTCTTCCATCTTGTCACACTCCCAAAACAAAGTTTAATCATTAACACCGTTCTACTGCACTAACATATGGTACAAACGTACAAACAGTACATATTAATTACATACCATTAAAACACTGTTTTTAATAATCTGCAATTTTACCATTCCCTGCTACGCGGAAACTATGAGTCCTGGGGAAAAAATGCAGAGGACCTTTTTTGTTGGAAATTTAATGTAGCACAATTGTGTACTGCAAAACATTCTTCCCAGAACCCGTAGTTTTCAGTTATTCAAGTAAAACAAAAAATGTCCTTCAAATCCACGCCCAGTCTCCCCCCCCCCCCCCCCTAACACACATTCTAGCCCACACCCCACTGATCAGGGTTATTAGTATTTTATTTATTACACTCCTCCATCCCTACTACTGCAGAAAAATTTGCGACTTCACTAATTTTTTCCCCTAACTTTCCTTCGTTGACTGGACTTGTGTTGCTCTGCAGAACATGACGAGAGTGAGTGAGTGAATAAATGAATGCTTCATTTTGGAGACTACTGTATCTTGTAGATGCGTCCAGACAGGTAGCAGTAACCATAGTGCCAAGTCAGTGAGCGCTTCCCTCTGTGCAGGTCCCACAACGGTAGATGAGCAGGAGGATGTCAGCGGAGGAGAACGACAGATGCCGTATTACTGCCTGTACCGACATAGCATAGCTTCTCTGATACAGTAGGGTTCTCAATAACTGTAATTTTAAGGCTGACGGACATTGTATCTCACAAAAAATTCCATATATTGAACCCTTTTAAGATGGGGGTACAGTTGGGACATTTGGAGAAACAAAATGAGTTTGTCTATCCAGTGATCTGCAAGGTGAAAAATGAATGTTACACATTGTTATCTTGGAAAGAACTTGCCTTTTTACACCACGTGATTTAGCATATGCTTTCAGAGTAAGGAGCAGGAGAAGGAATGACTAAATCACTTGTATGACCCTATCCTACTGATATAACTCTGTTGCAATCTATTATCCCGTTACACTGACATGAGAGGTGTTCCCTGTGCCAGAAGTTTAGTTCCTCTACATGTGGTTCGGAAACTGCTTAGGTTCCACAGAAGTACACAAACCATTTATCGGTGAGGCTTTCCCTCCCATTCCCTTCCGTAAGTTTAAGAATTCAAATCAGAAGGGGCAGAAATTACAATATTTGCTGTCTCACTCACTGGCCTGGAACATGCATTCAAATTTGCATTCATCATTTGAGGTCACAGACATCTTTTGGACCTTGTTTGGACTCAGTTATCTTAATATATCATTACTCTCTTGCTTTAACGACAGAAGTATCTCAGGCAGCAATACATTGGCTAATTATTTTCCTCTGTGTTGTTACTGCTGGTGATATGGTGTGTTATTTATTGGAACCGATTCAGGCTTAGCAGCGGGTAAAATAGCAGTTGCAGATCTCGAGGTACACTTGGATAAGCCAGAGTTTTACCACCTGTGTTTGAAAATTATATGAAGAACCCAAGTATTAATACACAGTTGGCTCTAAAGTGGACGGTGATGTACATTAAGAGACGTTTCAGAGATTTTTAGGTCCTCATTGCCTCTGTGTATAGTGTATGCTTTGTCTTCCTTAGGTATTAAGATTTCGTTATGTAGTCTCTTGACAAATTTTGAACGGCAGCGAGTTCCTTCAATATCCTTCTGGATATTGGTGAAGTTCTGGAAAAGGATCTTATCTCCTTTTTACTACAACACATTCATTCTTATTTGCTGCACATGGCCTTATACATTTTGCAGTATTATTTTAGCCCCAAGTTCATGTTTGAAAAATCAGGTAGTTCTGTCCTCAGATGATTTATCATTTATTCTGAGTGTTGTCATTGTGTCAGCTATTTAACCAGTAAAAACTAGGTTTTCCTAGTACTTTGTAATCTAAATATAATCACATATCACAAATTTAAAATGCTGCTTGAAATTGAACTTCGTGATTCTTAATTTACATTAAGTTCTTTCTCTGCAAATATTTAGTGTCATTAAATAACTTAAGTGTAGCCACTACTTCCACCCCCCACCCCCATCTCCCACATCCTCAGATTGATAACACAAAATATACAACAATAAATATAGTATAAAAAACTCAAAGATGTCCAGCCAGTTCCTCAACAAGCATTTCTGTGTCAGTCATATTTAATGATATACAGCTATCACACTTGCAACTATTCTTTTCTTGTCATTACATTCATTTCCTGATGGTGTGACACACCGTATTACAACATCTTCTATGAATATTTGGGACAACAGAGATACGTACACTCCTGGAAATGGAAAAAAGAACACATTGACACCGGTGTGTCAGACCCACCATACTTGCTCCGGACACTGCGAGAGGGCTGTACAAGCAATGATCACACGCACGGCACAGCGGACACACCAGGAACCGCGGTGTTGGCCGTCGAATGGCGCTAGCTGCGCAGCATTTGTGCACCGCCGCCTTCAATGTCAGACAGTTTGCCGTGGCATACGTAGCTCCATCGCAGTCTTTAACACTGGTAGCATGCCGCGACAGCGTGGACGTGAACCGTATGTGCAGTTGACGGACTTTGAGCGAGGGCGTATAGTGGGCATGCGGGAGGCCGGGTGGACGTACCGCCGAATAGCTCAACACGTGGGTCGTGAGGTCTCCACAGTACATCGATGTTGTCGCCAGTGGTCAGCGGAAGGTGCACGTGCCCGTCGATCTGGGACCGGACCGCCAGCGACGCACGGATGCTGCCAAGACCGTAGGATCCTACGCAGTGCCGTAGGGGACCGCACCGCCACTTCCCAGCAAATTAGGGACACTGTTGCTCCTGGGGTATCGGCGAGGACCATTCGCAACCGTCTCCATGAAGCTGGGCTACGGTCCCGCACACCGTTAGGCCGTCTTCCGCTCACGCCCCAACATCGTGCAGCCCGCCTCCAGTGGTGTCGCAACAGGCGTGAATGGTGGGACGAATGGAGACGTGTCGTCTTCAGCGATGAGAGTCGCTTCTGCCTTGGTGCCAATGATGGTCGTATGCTTGTTTGGCGCCGTGCAGGTGAGCGCCACAATCAGGACTGCATACGACCGAGGCACACAGAGCCAACACCCGGCATCATGGTGTGGGGAGCAATCTCCTACACTGGCCGTACACCTCTGGTGATCGTCGAGGGGACACCGAATAGTGCACGGTACTTCCAAACCGTCATCGAACCCATCGTTCTACCATTCCTAGACCGGCAAGGGAACTTGCTGTTCCAACAGGACAATGCACGTCCGCATGTATCCCGTGCCACCCAACGTGCTCTAGAAGGTGTAAGTCAACTACCCTGGCCAGCAACATCTCCGGATCTGTCCCCCGTTGAGCATGTTTGGGACTGGATGAAGCGTCGTCTCACGCGGTCTGCACGTCCAGCACGAACGCTGTTCCAACTGAGGCGCCAGGTGGAAATGGCATGGCAAGCCTTTCCACAGGACTACATCCAGCATCTCTACGATCGTCTCCATGGGAGAATATCAGCCTGCATTGCTGCGAAAGGTGGATATACACTGTACTAGTGCCGACATTGTGCATGCTCTGTTGCCTGTGTCTATGTGCCTGTGGTTCTGTCAGTGTGATCATGTGATGTATCTGACCCCAGGAATGTGTCAATAAAGTTTCCCCTTCCTGGGACAATGAATTCACGGTGTTCTTATTTCAATTTCCAGGAGTGTATATGCCCGTAGCTGAAGCAGAAACCATGTCAAAAAGTTTTTCAACACACGGATCAGAAGTTATTATTATTATATTCTTAGCTTTTACGACTACAATATAATTCGTAATTCCTTCAGCGTAAAGTAAGGGCAATGGCAACGAAAGCTGGAAAAAAATCAGGGAACATATTCAGTGACGAAGGTGGGTAAATAGGGAGACTGTCGAGGGAAGGATGTATGAGAAGTAAATATGCGATCTAAGAGGTGAATGAAGTACCTAGATTCGTGTCACATTCAGCATCATATTCAGTATGAGATTATACATTGCTGTTGATGTTCTGGCGTAACCACGAACGCCGGAACGAAAATGAACGCAAGAGAAGAGAGGCGGTGAAACGACGTCGGCCAATGGTGCGCTGATTAGGTCCACAACACGACAAGAGCGGCACCTCCAAGTGGAGAACATAAGCGCCGCTCCTGCCAGCCCCGGCCACTCCTATCGTCTCAGTATTCGCAGAGTATTAGCGCGGCCTAGCAGAGAGTGCTACGATAGCAGTTAGTAGTGACCCACAAACTGTGTAATTCTGTCAGAGACAGCAAAAGCACTTGGAAGAGCAGTTGAATGAAATGGACAGTGTCTTGAAAGGAGGATATAAGATGAACATCAACAGAAGCAAAACAAGGAGAATGGAATGTAGTGGAATTAAGTCGGGTGATGCTGAGCGAATTAGATTAGGAAATGAGACACTTAAAGTAGTAAAGGAGTTTTGCTATTTGGGGAGCAAAGGAGCAAAATAACTGATGATGGTCGAAGTAGAGAAGATATAAAATGTAGACTGGCAATACAAGGAAAGAGTTTCTGAAGAAGAAAAATTTGTTAACATCGAGTATAGATTTAAACGTCAGGAAGTCGTTTCTGAAAGTATTTGTATGGAGTGTAGCTATGTATGGAAGTGAAACGTGGACGATAAATAGTTTGGACAAGAAGAGAATAGAAGCTTTCGAAATGTGTTACAGAAGAATGCTGAAGATAAGGTGGGTAGATCACATAACTAATGAGGAAGTACTGAATAGGATTGGGGAGAAGTTTGTGGCACAACTTGACCAAAAGAAGGGATCGGTTGGTAGGACATGTTCTGAGGCATCAAGGGATCACCAATTTAGTATTGGAGGGCAGCGTGGAGGGTAAAAATCGTAGAGGGGGACCAAGAGATGACTACACTAAGCAGATTCAGAAGGATGTAGGTTGCAGTAGGTACTGGGAGATGAAGAAGCTTGCATTAGATAGAGTAGCATGGAGAGCTGCATCCAACCAGTCTCAGGACTAAAGACCACAACAACAACAACAACAACAACAACAATAAACAAAAACTTGCTTGAACATTATATATAGCAAAGGAGACGGATTTATGTAGCATGTCGCCCATCGCTTGCGACGTCATTGTCATTTCAAAGTTAAGTATTGTCAATCTACTTTATTGAAATTAAACTACTAATGTTATTAGCTTTAACTGTTGTATAGCATTCGAGAACGCAGCATCCCTTAGGCACCATATACGAGACGAGAGGGCAAGACACCACATTTGACATGGTAACTTTCTTGTACTGCCATGCCAATAGTAAAAGAATGAAAATGTTTGCAGCTCTGTTCACAAACTGCTGATGTCAAGAAAGTTGAGTAAATAAACTGAGATATACAGCTGAATGTTTACACCTGTAGCGAAGATAAATAGACAATTTTAAGATGGCACACATTGGAATTTTTTTGGAAGATTACGCTTTAAACAAAACTAAAAGAATAGACAGCTGCTGTTCAAATTTTGACCGATAACGAAATGACTGTTGTTAATTATATTCTTTCATGATTGATGGAATGGGCTGGCTACTTACATAGGCAAGTTCCACAAGTGAGAAAACTCTCGTTGAAGTCTTCATAGTTGATGGAGACCGTCTCGACGAGTGTTGAGCTCATGCTCACCATCCTCTCGCCGAGTCGAGTTCTGTAAGAAAGGAAAAACAACATGAAATTAAACCCTGCCTTGTTATCTCTGTGAGGTTTTAGTTTTACTTTGAAGAATCCTACGGAGGAGGGGAGAGGAAATTATTCAGTATCATCAAACGTCTTTAATCAAAAGCACACTTTACAAGATATTTATTTTTTTTGAGATGAATAATCTTTCATTTAGTTTTTTGTAGACATGCAAACGTAAATAACAAACCAGTAAAACTACTTTTATATTTGAAAGTACCTCATCGTTTGTCACATGCTGTACCTCTGAGTTCTTTAACATGTGGCATATGTTCATAATGGATGAGGTTAAAATTGTTCGGAATTCTGCTCCATAGAACTGGACCAGTGACACAGCACTTCACAGTCCATACATGCATAACAAACTGATTATTGTGGTTGCGTGGCAGATAACAGTTTCTGAAATGCTGCCTGTGTAATATCAACTGAGAAGTGACACTACAATTCTCGTCGCAATTCTTCATCATTGCCCTATTTTTCCGTTAGCCTGCATTTGATCCGTCATGTTGTTGACTCACTAATGTTCCCATCTAAGTTTGTGGTCATATTGTCTATTCACTTCTTGCTAATGCCTGTAGGTTTTTTAACCTATGTCACGCTCCAACTGCTTGCCGGTGATGTTCAATCTATTTAGAAGAAGCTGCAGGTGTATATTGTCAGCAAGTATTACAATGTCATCAGTGTAGAAAAAAATTGGAAATTTGTGAAAGGTCTTATGGGACTAAACCGCTGAGGTCATCGGTCCGTAAGCTTACGCACCACTTAATCTAACTTACAGTAACTGAAACTAAGGACAACACACTCATCCATGCCCGAGGAAGGACTCAAATCCCCGATGGGGGCGGCCGGGCGGGCCGTAACAAGGCGCCCTGGACCGAGCGGCTACCCCGCGCGGCATCTGTGTAGCGGTCGTTGTTTCGACCTGTGCCATTGATTTTGATTTTTTTGTTGACCACGTCCAATGTTTTTCGCACAGTAACTTCAGAATATGAGTTGAAGGGTGTTAGAGATAACACACACGATTGACTGTATTCTTCAAGAATTCCGAGGTCGTCTCGACAAGTTGAATTAATCTCTCGATTGACTGTTTTGCCAACGACGACCAACAGTTAACAGCGGCGCCCCAATAGCAGCCATGCGGATCTCTTATTTAAGCGGATCAAAAAAAAAAAAAAAAATTACAAACTTTCGCTCTGGCGTTTGCAGGGACGGGGGTGAATATGTCGACAATTAGTCGAATATGTGTCACTCTTTGCTTCAGTGATTTTTCACTGAAAATTTCTTGCCGTAGAATATTCGTGGCTGTTAAGTCTCGATACTAAACGGAGTGACGATCGACGTGACACCACACTGCTCATGTTGCACAGCTCACGCAGACTCACTCCCAGCATTTCTACAGCTGGACACGCTTTTGCGCCATGCACCTTTCAGTACGAGGGAGCACAATGCAACGCACACGATGCATAACAATTTCGTAAACAATGAACGCCTGACGGTGTATTGTCATCCGACCCTGGCGCGCAGCCTTCTCTATACACTGACGTCTCAATCTTGTGACCACCGTTCACTTGCAACCTACATCCTTCTGAATCTGCGTAGTGTAGTCATCTCTTGGTCTCCCTCTACGATTTTTACCCGCCACGCTGCCCTCCAATACTAAATTGGTGATCCCTTGATGCATCAGAACATGTCCTACCAACCGATCCCTTTTTCTGGTCAAGTTGTGCCACAAACTTCTCTTCTCTCCAATCCTATACAATACTTTCTCATTAGTTATGTGATCTACCCATCTAATCTTCAGCATTCTTCTGTAGCACCACATTTCGAAAGCTTCTATTCTCTTCTTGTCCAAACTATTTATAGTCCATTTCTCACTTCCATACATGGCTACACTCCATACAAATGCTTTCAGAAATGTCTTCCTGACACTTAAATCTATACTCGATGTTAACAAATTTCTCTTCTTCAGAAACGCTTCCCTTGCCATTGCCAGTCTACATTTTATATCCTCTCTACTTCGACCATCATCAGTTATTTTGCTCCCCAAATAGCAAAACTCCTTTACTACTTTAAGCGTCTCATTTCCTAATCTAATACCCTCAACATCACCCGACTTAATTCGACTACAATATGAATACCCAAAAAATTGGAAAATTCTGCTCTGTTTACAGGCTCCTGTTCAAGTGCTACACCAATTGTTTGTTTGTTTTATGTTCATTTTACACGTTAAATCTTAACGATGTAGAACAAGTCATTTTACATTTACATAGCTTTTTTTTAGGTTGGTGGTTATGACTATTTCTTGTACAGAACAATATAGACTAGTGTGTTTTCTCCAAATTTAGGGAGTGTATTTTCAGAGGAAGCTCTCTAATGAGATTTGTTACAACGCTAGTACCCTGTAAAGAGTAGGAGCAGGTTAATAAAAACAGAGAAAAGTTAAGGTGGTGTCTTTTAATGGTTCAGGTATCCTCAATAGTCGACAGTCACTTGAGTAGAAAGTTCACAGAACCATGCGAAACTGTCTTTTGGGTGTTCAACTCGCACATGACATGCTTGAAAGTCGGTATGTCGTCAAAGCGTTGACCATTCATTTGAATTTCTGTAGTTCGTCGTTTTGTGGTACGTTCGTGATGACAACACAATGTGTCGTCACCGGTGGTGTTTATATTTTTTTGTTTCCAGGAAAGAATTTCCCGCGTTTTGAATTTCAGTCAAGTCGTGGCAGGTGTCAACGCGTCGTTGTTTTTGGTCGCGAGCAAAAGCGTGCGGAACTAACTGTAAGCATTTTTCTTTTCTTCAGAACATTCTGGTAATCTCTTGAACACTTGATTTAAATATGTTACTCGACGGCCATTTGTGACAACAATTCTGTCACACTACGGGCGCGCACATTCACTACTTAAAGAGGGTAGGACGTCAAACGGGCTGGCTTGGAGCTGAAGAGGCACCCGAGGGCATTTTAATTTCCACTGTCTATACTTTTACAAATAAATTCATAAAAGTTAGTCAGCATGACCACGGAGGATTCAGGACTCACACCCATAGCAGTGGAAGTTCAAAAACATAAAAGCTGTTTTTTTACATGTGAAACACTGCGGTAGCCCATTCGCCTTAACGCATTTCTACCTAAGAAATGTCATTGTGGAACAGTTCTCCATGTTCGTCACTATGGCGCCAAGGTTATCCGAAAAGAATTCCAAACGACCATTCAAGAAAGGCAGTTTAAGTGACGCGTTGCATGCAAAAAAAAAACAAAGAAAATTTTTAGACAGTAATTCCGTAATTTGCGTTCCTACAAATAGTTCTTTATTTTTGCTTAATTGACTCTTGGATGCCTCTCTTACAACTACAGTGTGATCAAAAAGTCAGTATAAATTTAAAAACTGAATAAATCACGGAATAATATAGAAAGAGAGGTACAAATTGACATACATGCTTGGAATGACATGGGGTTTTATTAGAACCAAAAAAATACAGACGTTCAAAAAATGTCCGACAGATGGTGCTTCATCTGATCAGAATAGCAGTAATTAGCATAACAAAGTACGACAAAGCAAAGACGATGTTCTTTACAGGAAATGCTCAATATGTCCACCATCATTCCTCAATAATAGCTGTAGTCGAGGAATAATGTTGTGAACAGCACTGTAAACCATGTCCGGAGTTATGGTGAGGCATTGGCGTCGGATGTTGTCTTTCAGCATCCCTAGAGATGTCGGTCGATCACGATACACATGCGACTTCAGGTAACCCCAAAGCCAATAATCGAACGGACTGAGGTCTGGGGACCTGAGAGTCCAAGCATGACGGAAGTGGCGGCTGAGAACACGATCATCACCAAACGACGCGCGCAAGAGATATTTCACGCGTCTAGCAATACCTTTTATTGTTCTAATAAAAACCCCATGTCATTCCAAGCATGTATGTCGATTTTTACCTCTCTATCTGCATTATTCCGTGATTTATTAAGTTTTCAAATACTGACTTTCTGATCACCCAGTACATGAATCGACGTGAATGTTAACCGACGGCTTTCACAAATGCTTTTGACGAAGCTCAATTTAACGCGCAACGCGGGTAGATATATATTTCTGGGGTCAACAAGAAGTGTTTTCGCTACAGTATTCTATCAAGACATTAGTTAGTTCCGAGCAGGCTTATAATAAATTCAACTTTCATCATCACAGAATGTGTAAAAGTATGGTACTTACTAAGAATACAGTACAATCCAGTTACACATTACATTATACTACTTTGAGACAGAAAGCAATTTACGACCACTTTGTTCCTGTGAGGCAGCTTGTCTTTTACACATAGCACTAAGGATTTTCCGTGAATGTCAATGAAGTGCTGCTTCTTTTACTTTTGGTAGTGAGCAATACAGTGCCTTAGTAAGTCTTACACAGTCTGCCACTTCTGCTCCCTTTTAGGCGCAATCTTTCCTTGTGCATTCATTGCATGCGCTCTTTCTTCTTCAAAAAAGTCTAATTTTCTCTTTCAGATAATTTGTATATTTTCTCTTCTTATATGTTATGTAATGCTGTCTGTTGGCTGAGAAATATTTGACTTAACGTTGCTTTAATGCAGAACAATGGCGTTACTGCAACCAAGTTCATTATCATGAAACCATTATTATTGTCAGTACAGTACGCTACGCTATAAGAGAACGCACCACACAAAACTAAAAGCACGCCGCGCTGTCTTGCCCTGTCTGCGTCCACTGTCAAGTCAGGCATATAGTGGAACTTCGCAGGCTTTGAATCTGAACAGATTGACGGTCTGCATAACTATAGGGGCAGCCGCAAGCAGTATGTTTACAGGTGCGCGACTCTCTCTCTTTCTTTCTTTCTTTCTCTCTCTCTCTGAAAACAGTCCACATTTGACAGCAGCTATAAATTCTGTAGTAGAAGTAAGGAATTCCTTAAAGCAAACGCTGTTAGAATTCCATGTCAAACCGAGAGCCACCCCCCCCCCCCCCCCCATTATTCCCTGATTATGCTGTTAGGTCTCAAAAGTTGAAGATTACACCAATTACACCATGCAAGAGCCATATAAAAAGACATTTTTTAAAATAATTCCACTGGACATTACACACTTACGGTAATGCTTTTTCCAACCCCCGACATATTTCTGGAACTCTTATCTTGGGAATAGCTTTTAGCTCCCTCAGCAATGCGTTTTTAATCTCATGTATGCTTATAAAGCGATGTCCCTTAAAAGTTTATTTTTGAGAACAGAAAAATTGTCTGGCGAAAGTGAGGGCTGGGGCATCATTGCAAAATTTGTGACAAAAAATTGACGAACAAACAACGAAATGTGAGCAGGTGCATTATCGTGGTGCAAAAGCAATGGATTGTTCCGCCACAAACGCGGCTTTTTTGTTAGGATAGCTCCATGCAAACAGCGTTGAGTTTTTACGTAGTACTTCTTAATGACCGTTAGACCTTGTGGTACTAACTCATGATCGTTAAAATTTAAGAACACAGTGAACGTAACATTCACATTTGACCGCACTTGTCGCACATTGTAGGTCCCGGCGATCCAGATTCCTTTCACCGAGACGACTGAGCCTTAGCTTTAACGTACAACCCGTAAACCCATGTTTCATCACCCGTTTTGACCCGTTTAGAGTTGTTATGTATCGTTGTTGACTCCATCTAGAAATTCCTGAACAGCTTACAGTCGCTGCTATTTTTGTTCGAAATTCGGCAGTTTTGGAACAAATTTTGCTGTCCCACGTATCATACTCAAAACACCCTTAAGGACATCACGCCAAGAGCGAAATGAAATGCCAACATCTTCAGCGAAATCTACGATTGTGACTCGGCGATCGTTCACAGTAACGGAACTTTTTCAACGATTTCATAGATTGAAGATGCGCTGGAGCAACTTCAATGCCTTCAAGATCGTCTTCAATTCGCTTATACCAATGTTAAATCCTTGTTTTACTCATAGTAGACTCAAAAAATAATATTAACCGCTTCTAAAACTTTCCTCCTCTTCATTCCGTTCCTACAGCAGAATTTTAAAACCAGTTCTCCGATCCGTTTAAACAGAAAATAAATAATCGTCGATGCTACGAACACACATGTAACCTTTTTGACAGCTGACAACATACTTAGCAGCCAATATGGCTAACACTGTATGTAAACTTTTTAAGCAGTTTTAGCAAGACCAACAACTAAACTATCGTGCGAAACGTTCTAATACAACACATGGAATTACGAAATTATCATTACTTTCCTGAACACACTTCGTATATGTAAAATATGTTTGTACATTGTTTTGGAATTATCAGCTAATTGCTTTCAATTACATGAAAGAAAAATTCTGTGTATAAATCCTTACGAACCGATCCTTATTTTTAACTACACGTCCAAGTCTGTGTGTTTGCTAACCTTCGTATATGTTTTACTGTAGGGCTTAATTGAAATTTCTAAAATCGTTTTACAATTATCTTTAAGTATAACTGCGCTATCCAGTCATATTAATGTGACCGCCCATGTGAGAAGCCTGAATAATCACGTTTTAAGCGCGGACCGCTGCGAAAAATGCAACAAGAAAGTCTGTGAGGTTCTGGAAGGTAGCGACAGGGATGTGGAACCACACCGATTCCAGTGCGAGCTACACCAGGTTTGTCAGTTGAGGGTCCAGACACGAACAGCCTGATCGAGGAGGTTCCACAGATTCTTGACTGGGTTTAAATCCAGATAGTTTGTTGGCCAGGAGGGTACAGTAAACTCGTCCAGGTGCTCTTCGAACCACGCACGTACACTGCGAGCCGTGTGACACGTTACATGATCTTGCCGGTAGATACCATAGTGCCGAGGAGAGGTGAACTGCATGTAGAGATGACATTGTATCCAAGGATAGATGCATACGTGTGTTGATTCACTGTGCCTTCGAGAACAACAAGACCAACCAGAGAATGCCACGAAAACATTCCCCAGACCATAACGCTTCCTTCTCCGGCCTGGACTCTCCCGAACATTGTTGCAGGGTATATGCTTTCAGAAGTTTCACGCTGTACACGCCAACAGCCTTCTGTCCGATGGAGCATGAACCACGATTCCTCTGTCAAGTCCAGTTGCGGTACTGACGTGCAAATGGCTCTGAGCACTATAACATCTGCGGTCATCAGTCCCCTCTAGCTTAGAACTACTTAAACCTAACTGACCTAAGGACATCACACACATCCATGTCCGATGCAGGATTCCAACCTGCAACCGTAGCAGCAGCACGGTTCCGGACTGAAGCGCCTAGAACCGCTCAGTCAACACGGCCGGCTACTGACGTGCAAATTCCAGCCTTCGTCGCCGATAAACATCTGTCAGCATGGGCGCATGAACCAGGCGCCTGCTTAGGACTACACGCAGCAACGTCTGCTGAACGGCCGTTGAGGAGACAGTGTCGGTATCCCGCTGCGTCATCTTCTGGGCGTTCAGTTGCTCAACAGTTGCACCCCTAGTCGGCGCTGTATATCTCTGCAGCCGCGTTCACATCCATCATCTATGATCTGTGTTGCAGCACAATTGCTTCGGCACCTATTTGGATAGCGCCATATTGCCATGCGAACAGTTTACCAACTTAGCCGTCAGAAGACAAATTCCTCCGTTTCCGCATTGCCGGGTTCCTACCCCCCTTCCCACCCCTCCCCTGCGACAGGCTTTTTATACCCTCCACAGTTAGTGCCGACATCAGTCGTCGATGAGTAGTTATTTTATGTTGACGTCGAACGTAGGCGGTGGTCGCTGGTGTACAAGAAGCGATCAAGAAGCTTCCGTTCGAAGGCCTTACGGATCGGAATCGCTCTGAGCATTGAGGCATCATCCCACCGACGCACCATGTTGAAGATAGCCGCTAGGTAAAACGCTATGTCCTGCTACGTGAAGAAATGCGTAACTACGTACTGGACATACTCATCTGGCAGGAATCGTTCACGCCCCAAAGCCATTTTTAAGCGATCAAAGGGGTGACAGTCGCATGGGTAAGATCAAAACTGTAGGAATGGTGCTCGTGTGCCTCCCACTCGAGTTGGGCGTAACCCCTGCACTACATTTGCGATATGGGGGCGTGACTGGGGAGCAGAAGGAAATTTGGCTACCCTTCCACAACGCTGGCTTTCGACAGACTTACTACCCCATACACACTCTTTACTCTCCAATGGATGTCTACCGGCATTTGTTCTTCGGCAAACAAGAAAGCAAAAACAGTACGTTGATCCAGTTGGTACGCATTTGGCAATAACGTCGCCACAGTTCATATTTCCGCACGGCGGAGAGACACGAATGCTACAGTAACCCCTTGCCTACAGGGCTGCGTTTATTCATCCGCATCGGAGTCGCACAACTTTGCATATACGCTACAGCAACGATCTCGAACGCAAACTTTTTGATCGTACTTTAAAATTTGCACCATTCCAGACTCGATCCTTAATTTCACACGCTCGAATAGTTGCAATGTTTCGAATGGGAGATATTCGACAAGCAACGCAGAGCTACGTCGTCAGAACCACTGTATGAGAAGGCAGAAGGTCGCCGCCCCCCCCCCCCCCCCCTCTCCCGTCTCTCCCTCCAATCCTCGCTGCCGTATGGAGTGAAGCGCGCTGCTAAACTGGCAGTCCAGTGGCAGACCATAAACAAGGACGGGTTACGACCGCCTCCACTTGCTACAGCGCCCTTAAAACGCCGAGGAAATATAAAAGGGAGTCACCAATGATTCATGGTGGCATTTTTAAAGAGTGAAATTGTCTCGAGTGGCTACTCTTCAACTGGCGGCGGCGCGTTCGCTATTAGTGTGGCTCTTGTAAAGCTGCCAGAGATGCAGCGGTCTTGAGAGGAGCTGCAGATAACAGAAGGTAGCTACTACTTGTTTGTGCTCAACAATATAAAATCTGATGTTTCCCAGGTTCTGTGTGTTGCACAGCTGCTGCGGGGTGTGTTTAAAATCAAACAGTCGTTCGGCTAGGAAATACCACAGAAGATACAGTTTGAAAATTTAGAACTAAATCCACAAATTTGTTTTATTTTTGACGACTATTCCTAAATTTTCAGCAACACTGGACAAGTGTTTACTAAACCGACGTGGGAAACTCGCTCAACTTCGTAAACGACGAGACAGGCAACCAAGAGCTGTATCCACTTAACCGGATGGCAACTCGAACTAGTGACAGTTTAAACGCCGGCCAACACTCTTGCAACATCTACCTAACGTCTGATAACCAACACAACAATGGAATAGCGCAGTCAAGCGGAGCCAGCACACAGCACTGTGTCTTCTGAATTCGTTGTTTAGAACATCCAAAAGTAGTCCAAAAGAAATATCCAAACCACAATCAAGGAGGCTGTCTAACTACATGCCTTACCGGGTAGCAGCGGCAAGGCGAGGAAAGGTACACTGCCACGAAATACGCTAACCTCCGTGGCAGGTAACTGGGGCATTAGTGACCGCTAAGCAGAAAAATACCACTGATTGAACTTCTTCAATAAACACAAGGAATTTAATGATTAATAATGAAAGTTGGAGAACGGCTAATTAATATCGCCAACTCCAAAGACTCCACTCGTTGCTCTTCGTCTCAGCAACCCTGCGAGCAGCAACACGTGAACAAACGGCGTGATCTCAAAATAGTGGAGGTTTCACTACTGGCTTAATGTTCCCTCAATTCAAACGTCCTGGGTCATGTGGAGAACTAGGTTGTCGCCCTCGCAACTATAACCCCTCAATCCAGCAGTGTCTGTGCGTGCCGCCTGCGTGCCTTCAGCTGTTCCGGCATGTCTTCGCACAGTCGGACCTCACTGCTGCTCCGTCCCAACGGAACTACTGACACACCCGACCCGGAAAACACTATGTCCATCCAAAGATATCGAGAAATGCTGCTGCTGCCAACGTCAACGTCAACGAAGGGTAGAGTTTGCACGCCAGTACCGCAACTGGACGTCCACTGGGTGGCGACAGGTGGCCTTTTCAGTTGAGTCACGTGTTGCGCTCCATCGGACAGACAACCTTTGTCGTGCATGTCCCTGGTACAACCGTCGGAAGGATCGTGTCCGCAGGAGGGAGCGATATGGTCTCGGGAATCTTTTCTTGACGTCCCCTGTGTGGTCTTGTGATGACTCATTGTGCCTTCGAGAATGACAAGTATGGAACTTTCCGTGGGGACCAGTCTTTCCCTATGTTCAGTTTGATCCGTTGGAATTCTATTACTCGATAAATAGTACAATTCTCAAGGCTGTCAATTGAACTAAGTACCCGGGTGTTAGAATCACGAACAACTTCAGTTGGAAAGACCACATAGATAATATTGTGGGGAAGGTGAGCCAAAGGTTGCGTTTCATTGGCAGGACACTTAGAAGATGCAATAAGTCCGCTAAAGAGACAGCTTACACTACACTCGTTCGTCCTCTGTTGGAATATTGCTGCGCGGTGTGGGATCCTTACCAGGTGGGATTGACGGAGGACATCGAAAGGGTGCAAAAAAGGGCAGCTCGTTTTGTATTATCACGTAACAGGGGGAGAGTGTGGCAGATATGATACGCGAGTTGGGATGGAAGTCATTAAAGTCGCGGCGAGATCCATTTACGAAATTTCAGTCACCAACTTCTATTCAGAATGCGAAAATATTTTGTTGAGCCCAACCTACATAGGTAGGAATGATCATCAAAATGAAATAAGAGAAATCAGAGCTCGAACAGAAAGGTTTAGTGTTCGTTTTTCCCGCGCGCTATTTGGGAGTGGAATGGTAGATAGTATGATTGTGGTTCGGTGAACCCTCTCCTAAGCACTTAAATGTGAATTGCAGAGTAGTCATGTAGATGTAGATTCTTCTAGGCACGATGGCATCTACCAGCAGGACAATGCAGCGTGTCGCGCAAAATGGTTCTGAGCACTATGGGATTCAACTGCTGTGGTCATCAGTCCCCTAGAACTTAGAACTACTTAAACCTAACTAACCTAAGGACATCACACACACCCATGCCCGAGGCAGGATTCGAGCCTGCGACCGTAGCAGCAGCGTGGCTCCGGACTGGAGCGCCTAGAACAGCACGGCTACCGCGGCCGGCCAGTGTCGCACAGCTCGCACTGAACGTGCGTGGTTCGAAGAGCACCTGCGTGAGTTACTGTACTGCTCTGGCCACCAAAACACCTGTATTTAAACCCAATCGAGAATGTGTGCGACCACCTTGATCGGGCTGTGTGTTTCACTGATCCTCAACCGAGAAACCTAGCGCAGCGGGCAGCGGCAGTGGAGTCAGCGAGGCTGCGCATCCCTGTAGGTTCATTCCAGATCTCAAAGACATTCTTCCTGCACGTCTCGCAGCGGTCCGCGCTATAAAAGGTGGGTTATTCAACTTTTTCACAGGTGGTCACATTAACATGACTAGATACTGAGAAATTTAGCACTCTGCGGGGGGAAGGGGATACGGATTGTTGTCCTGTTCCTTGAGTTTCGGAATATCAGACCAGGTGTGTGATTATATTAGGAAGTCGCTACCCAACGGAGCGTAAATTCGAGCAGCCCCAGAAACGATGTCGCCAAATGTGTTCTTCGCTCGGTTTCCTAAAACCGAACGAGAGGGCGATACAAAAATTGGACATGGGAGGGTAGTAAGAATCGAACTCTAGCAAAAAAGGCTGAGCACTCTCGTGCGCTATCATCTACGCCAGTACGTAATCAACACGGTCCCTACAGCCCATTTTTTGGCGTTCCAGCCCTCACGGTGGGCGGCAGGCGGTATGGATTTCAAAAAACATTTCCATTGGTTTTCATACAATCCAACAAAGTATTTGTAAATACTTATTGTTATATGCTTTAAACTTGTGTAACTGCTTTATACATTTTATGTAATTAAGTTACTTCCCTCCTTCATAAATCGCCATTGTTGTGGAACCGGTGGGCGGTTACATTTTACTACTGAGATACAAAGGTGGGCGATAGGTAAAAAAAAAAGGTGACTACCCCTGATCTACGGTATGCGAACAACTGAATATGCGCGCAACGGCCTGATGAGCTAACTTCAATGCTAATTAACTCTGAAATGGCGCAACGTATCGGATGTTTTTCTTAACGATTGTTTCTCAGCGCCATAACCCTCTGCGTATAACTGCCTTAGAGATGAAAGTCGGAATATCCAAGAGACTGAGTCGAGGATGATACCGCTGCATACGGAGAAGTGGCAAACGCTAGGAAACTGTGGCGAAATGCAGGAAAACCTGCGGAGTATCGACGCTCGAGTCACGGATTGGCAATTAAATATATACCGTGCTTTATATAACTGGGCCCAAAAACCCGCTCTTGTATGATTACACGATTGCTAAGCAATCACTGGAAGAAATCATGTCCATTAAATATCTGGGAGAATGTGTACGTAGGGATTTTTACTGGAAATATCACAGAAAAGTAATCGCAAAACCAGCAGATGTCAGACAGATTCACGGGGAGAACCTCGTGAAATGTCGTCCAACAACAAAGGAAGTAGCTAACCAAACATCGTTCGACCAATACCTGAATACTAACCGTCCGTCTGCGATCTGTGCCGGATAAGGTTGATACAAGAAAAAGACAAGATTCAAAAAGGTGCAGCTCATTTCGCCACAGGCTCGTTCAGCAAGCGCGAAAGCGGTGGGCACCAAGGTGTGCTTTACTATTACATTCCCAGAGCGTACGTTCCTAAAAGTATCAACCAATATATTGCTTGCTCCTACATATATCTCCCAACAAGACTATGAATGTAAAATTAGATAAATTCAAGTTTATTCGGAGACTCGCCAACAATCTTTCTCCCGCGCCCCATTCGTGACTAAAACAGAAGGGCGAAGTGACAATGTTACACAAAGTACCCTCCGCCAAACACGACGATAGCTTGCTTAGACGTAGAGTAAATCAGGTACCTAAAAATAGCAATAAATTTAATCCATGAATTGCAGGTAGGACTATGTGCCGGACAAACATTCGAACTCAAATTCCCAGACAGTGCGCCACCATCAACGCCGTCCGATCATGTTTCTCGCTCTGACGTAAGGCTTCAGCTTTCTTTCGAAAGTCTGCAGCGGCTCTCCCACCGCGATGAGAGACCAGCGCTTCGAAAAGAGAAGGGTACTGTGGGATCTCGCTAGATTGAGTGCGAGTTGTCAAGCCTTGCACCACGCCAATAATTTGCCAACAACTAACGGGATATTTCATTAGGTAACAAACGTATTAGGTAGCTGAAAGTCTGAACTAGCAACTGATGGTAGGTCAAATCATGAACCCATTAACAGTACTGGTCCTGTTTAATTTTTTATGGAGCACTTTATAAATTACTCTTGATTATCGATGATTCAAGTGCTTCTCCTGAGGGACATGCTCTGGAACAGTCAGTCCAGCGGATTGCTGAAGGCCCTTGTTCAGCAGTTCCTGAACGAAGTCGCAGGCTGCAGCAGCGCTCGGTGCGGTTTCGGTGGAATCGATGCACGTGCGCCGATGACGTCACCCGCTGCCCTGACCTTGCTCGGCCCCAGAGCCACCTCGCGCCGATGCCCCCACTCCGACGGTCCCCTACGTGCCGACCAACACAAAACACAAACACGCGCGAGCCAGCGCTCTCGCACGAGAGGTCATTGCTGCCTTGCGGACTTTTCGATCGTTCTGAACAAGAATATCAGTGCGGCCGTATGGAAGACGGGTAGATAGGTACTAAATATCTCCTGCAGGTTGCGTGAAAACTTCAATAACAACGACGAATTATCTGTGTGTGTGTGTGTGTGTGTGTGTGTGTGTGTGTGTGTGTGTGTGTGGAGTGGGATCGTTACTAGGTCTGCTCGCGCACTTGTCACATTAATTCTCTGTGAAAATCTAAGCCTTACACGGTTACCACCTTTGTGTTGGGGAAGCAACGAACTCAAAAATGTTCAAACGTGTGTGAAATCTTATGGGACTTAACTGCTAAGGTCATCAGTCCCAAAGCTTACACGCTACTTAACCTAAATTATCCTAAGGACAAACAGATACACCCATGCCCGAGGGAAGACTCGAACCTCCGCCGGGACCAGCCGCACAGTCCATAACTGCAGCGCCTGAGACCGGTCGGCTAATCCCGCGCAGCTAGCAACTAACTGTCGAATAATTAACGGACTCCCTCAGCTGTAACAGATGTAGTAGTGATCATTGTGGCCAACGATGAAATGTCATTTTCAGTGTCATTGTTTCTATCACGAGACACATTCCTACGCTGTTTCCGTTCTTTAAATGCCGGTTTCCAGGCACTGGTCAATGTTATTTTACCTTCTGAGGCATACTTTCAAACTCGTGAAGTTAATAACGCAAAGCTGTACTCAGCCTCAATTTTGGTTTGACGACCTCAGGGTTTCACTAGGGATGGTCCTCTTATAAGTCTAATACTCTTGTTATTCTTTGATCTCTGAACTGATTTCGTCATTTGCAGGGGACCTATGAACTATAGTTAAACGTGCACTCCGAAACACGGCGAGAGTTTGTATATACACATTAACAATGTATTGCCACATGCAGAAAAAGCTGCAAGTGAAAGAAACAATTTTGGAACCATCTGGAGATCGAACGACGGACCTTTGGATTCGTAGTCTCCTCTCACTCAACGGGCCACCCACTCAAGTTAATGAGTTTCTAAACAACGAAGGCATGAGGTGGCGATTACACTCCAATACGTAAGGTGAAGGGGAGTGAAGGCACAGATATCAGATACGTCTGAGATAATCTTCCATAGAGCATGTTTAGGTTGTTGTGAATTGTGCTACAGCCCACAGTCCTTGCCTCCAGACGTTTACCATGATAAGCGTAGTTTTGGCTTTTGCAACCGACGGGATCCAGAAAAAACATCTAAACTGTGTTACTGTTCGGAGTAATCAATTTCTAAACTGACATATCTTTGCTACCCAAACTGATACATCCATTTTGTACACTTCCAAGTTAGGACACAAATAGTTTGAAAACTCTTTCCCTGTTTAGATTGTGCCGTGTCAAGCGGTACCGCGCAAATTTGTAAGCGTACCGTCGTATCGCTGTCCGCTGCCCATTTCGATGCTAAGGTAACGCGAATGTACTTTAAGGCGATGTATTTTAAACGATAGTATTGGCACATGTTTGCAACTGGTTGTAGTAGCGGTCTAGGCGTCGTGTATAATAAAACCGCATCCAAAGCGTCCCAATCATGCTGAATGACACGACATTGAAATATCTGGCATGTGCACTCAGTTTGCAGTAAGTGGATGAGCCTTCATCATTATTGACCTTATGAGTACATGTGTCGTATCGCGAAGATTAACAAAACGTGTCGCGACGGTTTCGGGTGATGCGAGCACGTCCGGGCTTTATATTTGTGTGTCCTTCGATATTGCTGCCACCTGCCGTCTGTAATTGGTTATTGGATATCTAGAACATAGGCGGTGGTAACACTATCCTAATTGGACTATGGTCCAATTAGGATAATAGTACTACCGCCTATGTTGTACAGGGTTAGTCTAATTACCGCAAATTCGCATGTATTCAAGTACAAATCCAAAATGAACAAGCTTTGTGCCAACAAAAAGAGGAAGTTTCCAAGTTTTTAGCGGGCGGCGGCAGGTGGGTGGTGATGGTTTAAGGAGCGGCCGATAGAGTTCACGCGGCAATAGGGCCGTCATTCTGTTTCACTCTCATTTGTGGGTGAGATGGCAACTGCCGAGCACAACGTTTTCTGTGTTCTTGAGTTCGCGAAAATGCAGTGCAGAGGACATTTCGTACCAAATTCGGTATTCAACCATCAACTCGCAAAAGCATTAGCCGTTGGTTTAAGCAATTTAAACACTGGGAGTATGTGCAAGGGGAAAAAGCACAGGACGACAGCGTGTGTCAGATGATGTCCGACGGATTCAAGAAAATTTTGCGCGCAGTCTCACTAAGTTTGCCGGCCGCGGTGGCTGTGCGGTTCTGGGCGCTTCAGTCTGGAACCGCGCGACTGCTACGCTCGCAGGTTCGAATCCTGCCTCGGGCATGGATGTGTGTGATGTTAGGTTAGTTAGGTTTAAGTAGTTCTAAGTTCTAGGGGATTGATGACCTCATATGTGCTTAGAGCCATTTGAACCCAGTAAGTTTGCCAACAGAACTTGTCGAGAACTGTGGAAAGTTCTGAGACGGCATTTGCTGTACAAGTCCTACCGATTACAACTTATGCAGGCTCTCAACCCCAATGACAAACTACAGCGTGTAATTTTTAGCGAAGAAACGATGTTCCACCTTAGTGGAAAAGTCAACAGACACAATGTCCGCATGTGGTGTTTGGAAAATCCACATTCACCACTGCAACACGAAACACCCATCGAATCCCATACAAAGGTTTGTGGACCATTTTTCTTTGCGGGAAAAACTGTAACGAGAATCACGTACCTGGAAGTATTGAAACAATGGCTGTTCCCTCAAGTTATGGAAGATCCCCAGGACTTCATTTTCCAACAGGATGGAGCCCCGCCCCCATAGGCATCGTCATGTAAGAGGCTTTTTGAGTGACTCCCTTCCTCAGCGCTGGATCGGTTGCAGGGGACTTGAGGACCTGGCTCAGCACTTCTGCCCACCGAAATCTCCTGTTCTGACACACTGCGATTATTTCTTACGGGTTATGCGAAGGAAGCTGTTTACGTCCCGCCTCTGCTAACCACTCTGAACGATCTGCGAAACCGGCTCACTGCTGCCGTGCACTCAGTAACAGCAGATTTGGAACATCCCGGAAGGCTGAAACTGCTTTAATTTGGCAAGACGTTTTAAACCCAAGTACCCCATGGTATGAAAGAGAACTTTGTGCAGTTTGGACGTCAAGAGAGGTACTGGTGGAAGCACATCTCTGAGAGTGGGTCGTGAGTCGTGCTTTGATAGGTCAGTCGGCGATGGATTTATCTGAACTGCAAATCGTTAAAAGTTAAGTTGAAGCAATGTGCTACGCTCAGATGAAATCAAAATATGTAGGAACTTCAGAAATTAAGTTACACATATCGTCCCAAGTAGTAAGAAAATACATGTCCCCGAGTTTCCCGCAGTGACAGTTCTGCTACGATACAGATAACACGTGCACCACAGTGTGGGAGTGAAATAGCGTGGCAGATGGAAACGTACTCCATAGTTGAAGTACGTGGGGCAGTACGCTTCTTGTGGGCACAACGTCTAACTTTCACATACATTAACCATGAAATTTTGGCTGTACGTGGGCTAAATAGAATGTTGCTTGCGGGGCAGCGAAATGATGCCAACAATTTGACCGAGGCCGGAGAGACGTGGGTGATGTTAATCGGGAAGGAAGACCATCGAGATCGATCACGGATGACCATGTTCGGGCAATCGAGGAAATGAGTCGCAGCAATCTAAGGTTTTCCAATGATATGGCCGTTGATACAGCCCTTTCCTCAGTGGCTGTGTCACCAACGAGCGGATTTTTACTGTCGAGGAATTTAACAATTGGCAAACGTTACAGCCGTTATTCATAAACACGTGGTGACTATGTTGACAAACAGTGTCGCGTATAGGGAATATGCAAAACTAGGGGGAAACACCAAAACCACAACACATTAGCATGCCTAATACGGTGTACTAAATGGGTTAGCATTCAAAACAACTTCCAGTCGTCTTGAAATGAATTAATACAGATCCTGTATGACATGTGTAATAATCGGGTCTACTGCCGGATGTTTGTGTCGCTCTGGCACAATATTTCGCCCACGTAACTCGTTGCCTTCTTCAGGTGCTACCTGAGACTGCCGCATTGGAGGATCTTGTCCAATATTTATGCCGAGAGAGTACCCAGCGCCCTCTGGGCATAAATACTGGACAAGATGCTCGTACGCCTTAATACAATAACAATACATTGTTAAACGTAAATATTCACAGCTATAAATGTGGCAATAAAATGTTCGGAGCTATTATGCCGTAATCGAATGGATTTCACATTCAAATCTAGTGTTTCTTCCCTATCTGCGGAGGAGATTTGAAAGGCGGACCGTAGCTGCTTGCAGTGTCCTATTCATTTCGTGGCTCGTTACTCACTGCGGCAAAATTCCCTTTACGTGTGTTTCCGCGCAGTGGCGTGACGTCACGCGTTTTGAATACCCGAGCGCAATTGGTCGTTGTCGACTGCCTTCGTCCGCTGTTGCTATCACCCCGTGCATCAACACCGGAATGCAGATATCACTCAATTTCATGCCCTCTTCTCAACTGAAATTCCCGTAGTTTTTACAATCTCTGTGCGTTATCTGTACAGCCTTTTATGGTATCCGCTTGTGGCTGCCAGGACTTGAGTCCTATCAAAATGGACGTGGTCGTCTCGTGGCTGCAAAGCATGTTCCGGAACAGCTGACTTGTCAGTCTCCCTCCTTTTGCAATTGCCCTTGTGCTTTCTAGTCGTTTTTTACCATTATTTTTGTAGTACCCACGTACACCTCTCTAGAACTACATGAGATCTTGTAAGCTCCCATTTCTTGCAGCTTTTTGAGAGCATCCTTGACCAGTTTTAGGCGATCTTGTATCTTCCGGATGGATCTGTACATTACCGCGATGTTCCGGTTTCTTTTTTTTCTTTTTTTTTTTAAGATTTTATTCCATGCGGTCAGTAACGACCTTAATGAAGGGTAGGAAAACTTTCGATTCCACAGGCACTTAACGCCCACTGTATCTTAGAGGGCGAATAAGCATTCTTGAGAAGTGCACTGGTGAGATGTTTTTACTCTGCGTCAAGCAGCTCTGCTTCGGAGATATTCCTTGTTCTATCAGCCAGCTTATTATGATGCCTTGCTTTTTGCTGTTGGTATTGGTTTGGACCCCTATGCAGGTAACTGTGTCTTCATGGGCTTTCGCTAAACCGTGTGGAATAAGCTACCATCTTCCTTCTTGAAAACTAATACATCAAGACTCGGACACTGAAAAAAGCTACACACACTTGAAAATGCCCTCCTTACAAGGGGACTGCGGTATCTGCCGCACTTTGAAATATGCGCGCCGCTAGTTACGCCGCCGCGTTTCCCACTGCCTCCAACACTGCATGAGGGGGGTGCCACGAACGATTACGCCGCTGCCAATTAGATGTAAGAACCCCTTTCCAGAGCTCCAGTGGCGGGTGTACTTAAGTTAGAACATTCACGCTCTGAGCCCATTTTGTGTGTTTGCCATTTGAATAACAATTACAGACTTAAATAGTGGCCACAGCTCAACGTCTTCTGAATAGAAATTGTATTGAAGAGTGGCAGATTTACAGACCTTTTGTATCGGTATATACACTACTGGCCATTAAAATTGCTACACCACGAAGATGCTACAGACGCGAAATTTAACCGACAGGAAGAAGATGCTGTGATATGCAAATGATTGGCTTTTCAGAGCATTCACAAAAGGTTGACGCCGGTGGCGACACCTACAAAGTGCTGACATGAGGAAAGATCCAACCGATTTCTCATACAGAAACAGCAGTTGACCGGAGTTGCCTGGTGAAACGTTGTTCTGATGCCTCGTATAAGGAGGAGAAATGCGTACCATAAAGGTCGGATTGTAACCTATCGCGATTGCGGTTTATCGTATCGCGACATTGCTGCTCGCGTAGGTCGAGATCCAATGACTGTTGGCAGAATATGGAATCGGTGGGTTCAGGAGGGTAATACGGAACGCCGTGCTGGATCCCAATGGCCTCGTATCACTAGCAGTCGAGATGACAGGCATCTTATCCGCATGGCTGTAACGGATCATGCAGCCACGTCTCGAGCCCTGAGTCAACAGAGGGGGACGTTTGCAAGACAACAACCATCTGCACGAACAGTTTGACGACGTTTGCAGCAGCATGGACTATCAGCTCTGACACCATGGCTGCGGTTACCCTTGAGGCTGCATCACAGACAGGAGGGCCTGTGATGGTGTACTCAACGACGAGCCTTGGTGCACGAATGGCAAAACGTCATTTTTTCGGATGAATCCAGGTTCTGTTTACAGCATCATGATGGTCGCATCCGTGTTTGGCGACATCGCGGTGAACGCTCATAGGAAGCGTGTATTCGTCATCGCCATACTGGCGTATCACCCGGTGTGATGGTATGGGGTGCTATTGGTTACACGTCTCGGTCACTTGTTCGCACTGACGGCGCTTTTAACAGTGGACGTTACATTTCAGATGTGTTACGACCCGTGGCTCTATCCTTCATTCGATCCCTGCAAAACCCAACATTTCATCAGGATAATGCACGACCGCAAGCTGCATGTCCTGTACGGGCCTTTCTGGATACAGAAAATGTTCGAATGCTGCCCTGGCCACGACATTCTCCAGATCTCTCACCAATTGAAAACGTCTGGTCAATGGTGGCCGAGCAACTGGCTCGTCATAATATGCCAGTCACTACTCTTGATGAACTATGGTATCGTGTTGAAGCTGCATGGGCAGCTGTACCTATACACGTCATCCAAGCTCTGTTTTACTCAATGCCCAGACGTATCAAGGCCGTTATTACGGTCAGAGGTGGTTGTTCTGGGTGCTGATTTATCATTACCTATGAACCCAAACTGCGTGAATATGTAATGACATGTTAGTTCTAGTATAATACATTTGTCCAATGAATAGCCGTTTATCATATGCATTTCTTCTTTGTACAGCAATTTTAATGACCAGTAATGTAATTCTACATGTAAATCTACTGTTAGCAACTGACCCTGCTACAGCAACAAAGTTATGTGTTGTATTTACCGTTTGATATTAGATGTATCATAAATTAATATCCGAATTCTGTCTTCATGAACGGCATCTGTGCGTCTCTCCTGTTTTCACAACGCGCAAGGAAGTTACAACAGGGACGAAACGGTGGTTTTAAATGTGAAATCCATCTGACCAAGGCATAATAGCCGGAAACTTTTTATAAACTGCAATAATAATAATAATAATAATAATAATAATAATACTGCTTTGTTATTTTTAAAATGTTTGGCGTCTGTGAAACGTCGACATTGACGGTAACGACAAATTGTATTCGGAGGGGAGGGGGTCCGCTATCCGCACTGTAATAGGGTGCAGCAGGGTCGAGAGTGTCGCGGCAGAGCAGAAAGAGACTCTTCGAGCTAGTATTTATGTGAATTTTGTTCCGGAAACCAGAGCAGGCAGGCAGCGTGGTGCGGTGTGGTGTGGTGTGCCGCCGGCTACGGCGCTGGCGGCCGCAGGTGGCAATGAGCGCCAACTAGCTGGATGAGCGAGCCGGCCAGCCGCGTAGGCGTGCCGACTCCGGCCGCGGCCAGGCCAGGCCACTTGTCGCAGGAGAGCGCCGACCCGCTGCTCCTCCTCGGAAGGCGAGCCTGTCCCCACAGCAACACGTGGGATCAAACACAGTTTCCGCTACTGGTGACGGTACAGAGGTCAGCAGCAAAGTACACGGGCAAGGGAGGGGTCGCCGACATTGCTCGTCCTCTGCCCGAGTGTAGTACATACATGTAACGAATGCTGTATCTCACAAACTTTTTCGAGAAGTAATTCGAAGGTCGGAGTTTTGCGAGTCTGTTCAACACCAAGTAAGGGAGACCAGGCCCGAGCACAGCTCGGACCACAACTGTGTTGAAAGGACCGCACTCGTGTGCAGGTCGGGCCGCAATTTTCTCATCGAACGAGCCACCTATCGTTCGAAAACTGGACTCATTTTATATGAGAACAATGTACGGGCGTCTCGCTACCTCTCCTTCGACAAGTGCTGCCTTCTGTTGTCAGTTTCTAGAATCATTTCGAAAGAGACATTAGCGAACTTAGCGTCTGCCCGGGATACGGTGGCCGTCGCGAAGGGACGAATTTGTAGCCAAAGCGCTGGGCGATTTCATTTCATTTGTTCGGAAGGGGAGGCTGCCTCAGTCCACTGCCGTCTACTGTCCAATACACATCTAAAGATCATATTACTCTAAACCGCATGGTATCGCAGTCTCCAAGCACCTTAGGTGCAGGAAGAGTTCTGCGTAGCGGCACGAGAGACTGTTTACAACACAATTAAGTTTACGTCAGAAGAAGTAGAAGTGGGGATTAAAGTCCCATTAGAAAGTATCATAGAAATGAAGCACCCATAGCAGCCTGAATTCTTTCTGACAGAAAGAAGAGTAAAGAAGAAGGGCAGCAAGTAGTTGGCCGTAGTTCTGAAGGTTTCTCCAGGTGTCCGCCCCGATAGCTGAGTGGTCGCCGGCACGGTAGCTTACCGTGTTCGGTCAGAGAGCTGGGTGGCCTCTGTAATAAAAAAAAATAAACTGAGTGGAAGGATCAACAAACGAACTTTAACGGATGTCATGTGACGTCCGCAACGACCAAACAACGATCACCAAAAAAAGTGGCCAGCGTGACGGATTGGCGACCTACGAGCCCGTGTTCGATCCCGGCTGGGTCGGGGATTTTCTCCGCTCAGGGGCTGGGTGTTGTGTTGTCTTCATCATCAGTTCATCCTCATCCGACGCGCAGGTCGCCCAATGTGGCGTCGAATGTAAGAAGACCTGCACCAAGGCGGCCGGACCTGCCCCGCAAGGTGCCTCCCGCCAAAGGACGCCAAACGCTTATTTCCATTTTTTCTACTCCAGGAAAAATGGCGCAGTGAAGAGGAACGAAACTTGCATTCAGATGATTTATGAACACTGATACACAATTTTCATGAGACAAGCAAGAAGCTTCCTACTATAAAGTCACTTTTTCCCGTAATAATATAAAATACTTCTTCGAAAGGAAGTATTTTTTTCATTACGGCATCTACTCCGTAAGTTACGCTCCAGGTACGTCAGTTCTTTTAATGTTCTGCATGAATTACACTGTTTTGGGCAAAACCAGAGTATGAAAAACTCAAGTAGAGGTTTATCGACAATACTGCTTGGTCGCTTTCCGTGCATCAATAACGAGTAGGAACGAAACATGACTAAAGACAGTTAACACACGAACTACCATCAGCCCCAAGAAAACGTCATCTATAGATCACAAATAACTTTACAATTAGATATACAGTTCGAGAACAATTAATGAAAATTTTTCATCGCCAGTACTTTGTCGGAAAGGGAAGGACAGTGGAGCTACAAATCCCAAACCATCACACTTTCTCCCTGTGTCGTAGTTTAATACTTACAACTCACCACAGTCTCTCCTGGAGTGACGGGATGTGACACTGGGTAACCTGTCTGTCTGAGAGGGACAACTTCATTAATCAACGACGATTGCATTTTGGCAAACATATTTCATCCGTGCCTTAGATATTCACTGGCTTGCACGGTTTCATTCGATTTTGTAGTAAATTTCAAAGCAACTTTGAAACGTGAGCAACTGATGGGTCATGCTATGACAGTGCTCCGAAATGCGCCTTACTTCACTGCAAAAGCCATTTTCACAATAATGGTCTGAATAACATTCCTTAACACTTCCAATTGATGTTCCTACGCAGAATCTTTGCTAGCCTAGAAAAGCAAGCGCGACCTATCCCCTTCACTTGAAGTGCTGGTAGGTGCTTGGAAAATCTACGAGATAAATTGAAACATAAAAAATTATTTGGCTTTTGGTCCTGATGCACCTAAAGCCATATAAAATATTAACTCGTGAAATGCGGTGCGCATTAAATAATATTGGTCTGTAAACTAAACGAAATTATATTTCACTTAGTATGAATATCTGTGGAAGTTCACAGGTACGATATCTCTTCAATTGTCTCTGACAGTATCAGTGTTTGTTTATCAACGAATGCACCTTATTTCTCCGGATTCTGGTATCGAAAACGACATTTACTACGAGTGACCAAGTTACCCTCGTTAGTTCTGCGAGTTTCTTCAACGTCAACGTGAATTTTACGATGCAGGTAGGAGATCTTTCTGACGAGAACCATCAGTGAGTACTAAGAACTCAAATTGTAGGAATGATAACTTGACAAATTGCAGTATTCTCTATTAATAGAATGACAGTAAATCAAGCGATACAATATTTAATACATTTATACAAATCTTTCAGTTCGAGTTACGTATGACCCGAGCATAGAAATATTTCAAAGTTTATTACTAATTACGCATGAACGTGGTTAATTCTCTTAAGTACTGAGTTCGTGTTGGCGTCATATCTAGCTGTGTCGTCCTAATTCAAAATGTTAACTTTTTTGTTTTGAACAGCCAATGTTGGGTCAAACTACTCTGGCGAAGAGAGAGAGAACTTTCAAGACAATGCGCACGCGACGCGCCTCTAGCGGAATAAAAGTGAACTTCACGGAGATCGCCAATATCAATCGAGACTTGCAACAGAGCTGTAGACGAAGGCAACATTAACATGAGGAACATGTACTTCCTTCAACCTCTTGACTGTCTGCTAGGTGATAACGCTGTGTATTTAGCCTCCTCCTCAGTTCACATTTACCGGGGATTTATCAGTGTGACAAATGCCTTTGTAGTTTAATTCCTAGTGCATGTAAGTAGGACTACAGCTAAACTCTCAGAGAGAGAGAGAGAGAGAGAGAGAGAGAGAGAGAGAGAGAGAGAGAGAGAGAGCAACCGTAACGCTTTGGACGTGTACCAAGTTATTTTAAATGAGGTCTGTTAGAACGGCGGCACGACCCACGACGCGTCAATTGCTGCCGTCAGAATGGCGACTGTCAGGCGGCGAAGCAGATGATGACCTGGCAGGCTGGGCATTTGAAAAGGCTCACTCTCTTTATTCTATTTTTCATTATTTAAAAAAACAACCTTTGCGCTTCTTAAACTTTTACAAGGACAAAAATAATACAAGGACAAAAATGATACAAGGACAAAAATGATACAAGGACAAAAATGATACAAGAACAAAAATGATACAAGGACATGGCCGTAAATGTTTAAGAAACCATACGTGCAATCAGTTACCTACTAATCAGTGCCATCTTTCTGTGCCTGACCGTCAAATTTCTTGGAAAGGGACGAAGAGTACGCAAGCGAAAACACCTGAAGTCAAATCTAATAAAAATTCAGTTTGTGAGGCTGTGTAGTAGTAGTAGTTGTTGTCGTCTTCAGTCCAGAGACTGGTTTGATGCAGCTCTCCATGCTTCTTCATCTCCCATTACCTACTGCAACCTACATCTTTCTCAATCTGTTTAGCGTATTCATCTCTTGGTCTCCCTCTACGATTTTTAGCCTCCACGCTGCGCTCCAATACTAAATTGGTGATCCCTTGATGCCTCAGAATATGTCCTACCAACCGATCCCTTCGTCTAGTCAAGTTGTGCCACAAAATTCTCTTCTCTCCAATTCTATTCAATACCTCCTCATTAGTTATGTGATCTACCCATCTAATCTTCAGCATTCTTCTGTAGCACCACATATCGAAAGCTTCTATTCTCTTCTTGTCCAAACTATTTATTGTCCATTTTTCACTTCCATACATGGCTACACTCCATACAAATGCTTTCAGAAATGTCTTCCTGACACTTAAATCTATACTCGATGTTAACAAATTTCTCTTCTTCAGAAACGCTTTCCTTGCCATTGCCAGTCTACATTTTATATCCTCTCTACTTCGACCATCATCAGTTATTTTTCTCCCTAAATAGTGAAACTCCTTTACTACGTGAAGTGTCTCATTTCCTAATGTAAATCCCTCAGCATCACCAGACTTAATACGACTACATTCCATTATCCTCGTTTTGCTTTTGTTGATGTTCATCTTATATCCTCCTTTCAAGACACTGTCCATTCCGTTCAACTGCTCTTCCAAGTCCTTTGCTGTCTCTGACAGAATTACAATGTCATCGGCGAACCTCAAAGTTTTTATTTCATCTCCATGGATTTTAATACCTACTCTGAACTTTTCTTTTGTTTCCTTTACTGCTTGCTCAATATACAGATTGAATAACATCGGGGATAGGCTACAACCCTGTCTCACTCCCTTCCCAACCACTGCTTCCCTTTCATACCCCTCGACTCTTATAACTGCCATCCGGTTTCTGTACAAATTGTAAATAGCCTTTCCTCCTGTATTTGACCCCTGCTACCTTCAGAATTTGAAAGAGAGTATTCCAGCCAACATTGTCAAAAGCTTTCTCTAAGTCTACAAATGCTAGAAACGTAGGTTTTGCCTTTCCTTAATCTATTTTCTAAGATAAGTCGTAGGGTCAGTATTACTTCACTTCGGCTTCTACAAGTTTTTCCATTCGTCAGTAAAGAATTACTGTTAGTATTATGCAGCCATGGCTGATTAAACTGATAGTTCGGTAATTTTCGCATCTGTCAACATCTGCTTTCTTTGAGATTGGAATTATTATATTTTTCTTGAAGTCTGTGGGTATTTCGCCTGTCTCATACATCTTGCTCACCAGATGGTAGAGTTTTGTTAGGCCTGGCTCTCCCAAGGCTGTCAGTAGTTCTAATGGAATGCTGTCTACTCCCGGGGCCAGTGTAATGCTCAGATATTGTTATATTCATTTTTCTGGTTTCGTGAGTAAGTGATGTATTACGTAGTGTCTTATGCAACGACAGCCTCTGGATGAGAATACAATAACTGCTAAGAACTACCACCTTTTGCTTACTGTAACGCAGAATGCAAGCGTCTTTAGTTTTACTTACTGTAATATATTACGCATTGCTGTGAAAACATAACTAAGGCAATTCCCAGGAAGACTCCTCGAAGAAGACGCAATGGGCTTGGCCAAGTCGAGTGTTCGTCCGGAGACTAGCGAGAAAAACCTATTCAGCAAGGGGGCAGGCATCTTCCTTCTTATTACACAGCGGCGTGCCTTTGAGGAGGGTGACCTGTGAGTTGGGAGGAAACAGAGCCAACGAGATACACGGGCCTTGCAACTAATTTGTGACGTCACACTAATCGGCTTGTCTGCCACACTTCGTGAACGCTCGGTCCGTGCAGCACCAACGGGAAATCAATATTTAATTGAAAAGGTACCCGTAAAGGTCTTAATTTTGTCGTGTGCTATCGATACCTTGCCCACATTCAAACACGCAGTCAAGAAACATTAAACGCGTATGGAACAGTTAGCGCTTCACGCCGGAGACTGCTGCTGGCACTCGGTAAGACCTGCAGTGTCACGTGCTCTGACATACGCGCCGCGGCCTGTCTTTCTCGAGGGCTTCGGTTTTGGCATCGTGACGCGGCTTGGTCAGGGCTTGGAGAAGCGGAGAGTTCCTGCATCGGCGGTCATTCAACTCCAGCGCGAGTATTGCGAAGACGCAGTCACGGTTCCGCACTGGCGCAGCGGACTGACCTTTCAGCAACGGACGCCACCAGCCGCTTCGCAGTAATTACTAGCAACTACAGAAACCACTCTGCGGCGCTCGCTGCTGCTTTAACCGAGCAAGCGCGCAGGACAGAAGACACTGGGAAGGGCGTTTCAGATTCTAAGTATTACTGCACAATGAATGTGCCGAAAAAACACGTAGATAACCACCTTAAACACTGCTATTTATTTCTCATAGGCCAGTTCAACGCAGTTTTGGCTTGGTAGTGCGCATAATGTTTTCATATCTGATTCCACCTACTCACGTACAGGATTAATCCTGTTGGTACTTAAGACCACCCATCAAAAAATTAACATGGATCGGTAGCGACACAGGTACACTGTAAATTTTGAGATGGCGTCGACTTTCCTCTGTACACACATAAATAAGTACACTTTCACACACACGAGGTTTAAAATTTTTCCGGGTCATAGTGTCCGACAATTAAACTAAAAATAGGTACCAAGACCCGGTTGTGACAAATATTTTCAAGAAGTTTCCCTTAGTTATAAGACAAGTCCTGATCCGGGCTATTCCGTGTCAAATACTCTCAGTTGTGAAATCTTGTGCCGTAGTCCTAACTTCCTGGGATTTGGCTGCAAAAAATATATATCTACAATGGGTCTTTAATTCTGATTACCGTGCAAGATAAGTATGCTTCATGCCATTATCATGGTGACTGAGGATCTACTTTAACCAGTTAGACCCTGGAATATTCTTTTCATGCAATCCGAATGTGTCATAATACACTTTTTAGTCAGTATTCATATTCACAAATAACCTTAATCTTTAGCTTGTACTACACAAACAAACACAAATCCACCTTAAGATTTTGCTGGTGACCCGAGTTCTACAAGATCTCCTCCGATTTTTCTTCTCCGTACAGTAAATGATTTATTTGAGTTAGTTTCACACCGGAGTAAGAACAGAGAAAGGATGCATTGCTAAAGATTCTCGACCCGAATGAAGTACGACCGCCGGTCGAGCGGTTCTAGGCGCTTCGGTCTGGAACCGCGAGACCGCTACGGTCGCAAGTTCGAATCTTGCCTCGGGCATGGATGTGTGTGATGTCCTTAGGTTAGATAGGTTTAAGCAGTTCTAAGTTCTAGGGGACTGATGACCTCAGATGTTGAGTCCCATAGTGCTCAGAGCCATTTGAACCATTTGAAGAACGACCGTTCTTTCTGCTTTGCCTAAATTACTTAAGTGAATACTATGAGTGGTTACACGGATCGACAACCTAATTTTCCAGTGTTTTTGAATAAATATCTTCTGCACATATTCATTCGATTTAGTTTTTATAAATCAGCAGGTTCTGCAGAGATCTCATTAAAATTCGGAGAGCTTTCACAAAGCTTTCACAAAAGCGTTATGAAAGCAATAAACCGTGAAAAATAATTTCAGTTCACAAGCAAATTTAAGGAGTTTTTAATACATCCAATGGAAAAATGGAAATGATCGTATGGCACTGTTGGCCGGGAGGCCCTATTTGGTAAGTTTGGCCGCCGTATTGCAAATCCTTTTTAGTTGACGCCACTTCGGCGACTTGCGAGTCAGTGATGACGAAGGACATGCAACACCCAATTCACTGCCGGGAATCGAACCCAAATCCCTTGCGTGGTAGGCGTTAACGCTGTTGCTACGCTACAGAGGTGGACAATACACTCAATACCCTACCGGGACATTCTCTTCACAAAATCGCTATGGCTCATCTTCCTCCAATGAACAACACATCCACCTAAATATTTAAAATTTTAATACTACATTAAATGAACTACGCCTTTCGTTGTCTTTCATGTTTCAAGACTGCTTTTTGAATTCCGTATTTTTTCGCACTGGATATTCTTTTTCTCCTGCCCTTTATTAATCTTTGCTGCAGCGGGAGTGTTGTTATTTGCGTCTTATAAGCACGCACTGGTCAACCTAGGGCAAGAATATCACTGCTAGCCACTTTACAAATTTGTTTTGAAACACTACTCCGAGCAGTCTAAGGCGCAGCAGTCATGGACTGTGAGGCTGGTCCCGGCGGAAGTTCGAGTCCTCCCTCGGGCATAGGTGTGTGTGTTTGTCCTTAGGATGATTTAGGTTAAGTAGTGTGTAAGCTTAGGGACTGATGACCTTAGCAGTGAAGTCCCATAAGATTTCGTACAATTTTTTTTTTTTTTAAACACTGCTAGTAAATTCGCTACACATTTTATCTCGTTTCCTCTCGTGAAACTTAGCAGTGAAAATTATGTGAACATAATAGCTTTTTATTTGTTGAAAATCGGCTCACAAGATCCCTTCCTCTAACCTTGTGCGACAAAGGGAATGCTCGATCTCTAATAATGTTTACGTCGAGAGGTCTTACGATAGGTATACTCATACCCTAGGCTGACCCGTAGTGCAGGCCCTACCAGGGGAATTTTGTGCTAAACAAGCCGCAAAAACAGCATTACGAGAAATTTTCGAATTACATGCACTTAAGGCTTCTCAGTTTGCAATACAATTTATCATTCGGAAAACTGATAAAATTAAAGAACAATAATAATTTAAATCATTAAGATATTCAACACTATGTCTTGACATTGCAGTGTACTATATATATACGTTGAGTTTCAAGTCCATGTGAACACCAGTATTTCAATTTTAAAAATTACACTATGATTTTAAGCTAATATGTTAGATGGGCACATGCAAGATAATATGTATAACATCTAAGCATATTTCACGTATATTTAATTGAAATACTTAATAACTTAAAAAACCACTTTCAGTTCTGAGAAGCCATAATGTTGAACCTGCCTCCTAACATGGATTTTGAAAAAGACCCTCCAGTGCTGTTAATGATCATAAATGACGAGTTCATTTTTAGAGTGATATCGATAGTAGGAAAACTCTTGCAGATTCATAGGTTCTGATTTGGATGAGAAGTTAGGTATGGAATAAATCGGCTTTTCGCAAAACGTAACTCATTTTAATCTGCCAAAGTTGCATTAGGTATTCTTAGCTGTTTTGTCAACCGAAGTGACTCACGTCTGACATGTTCCACTGTCATTTGACTTGATGCTTAGTGAGGTCTGAGAGGGCAATCTTGCCTTACCAGTGGACCGCGCCTACTCGTCATATGCGATTTCGTCCAAATTTATGGTCCAGGGCTTGGCCGGAAATGATATTGACAATAAGTGGGAGCTCTAGATGGCCAAGCGTCTAGAAGAAAATAGCATTTCCTGGTGCGGTTAAGGCGAGGCATGAGCCATTTCTGTTAGCATAATTTCCCGGCGAAGACTGGCGTAGAGGAAAGAACGGTAATCCGAATGCCGTTGGTTCGAGTCCCTACACAATCTTCAACTTTTTCTTACACTGCAAATAACCAAATAATGCTAAAAAATCTTTTTATTAATATTCTATAAAAGCAAAGGGACTGCAAATAAATTTCCAAGAAGGCACTGTGTGGCATAAATGAGAACTTCGTGTATAAAAATAGGTATTTTTATTATTTTATAATTGATAATTTACGCATGCTGGGGTAATATTCATTGCAGAAACAGAAGAAGCAGTAATTTTCTAGGCATGCTGCACACATTATGATCGCTGCATTTTTATAATTACGTAGTTGTTTTAAAGTTTTTAAACAAAAACAGATTTGACATTCATAAAACATTCTCTCATCGCACAGTTTGCAAGCAAACAACGCTAATGCATCATTTTACAAATGTTGGCGAGGATAGCTGGTCATGTACAACGAAATGTATTTTTACGCAGTCTGCTCTGAATGGGATTTCTTTTTCTCCCTCGACGAGGTATGAACAATCCTGAAGCTTTTTAATCAAATTTTGTAACTGGCGATAAAATTGGACAACGCAAGTAAAAGGTTTTACTAGCGAAGTGCTTTATGGGGACGAATCATTTTAATACTGCACGATAGTAGTCCTAACATCTTGAAAAATCTCGTCGTTTAGTTCGGAGTATGTTCATCGTCCCCACAAGTCAAAGTATGAAGTTTTTTTCTCATGGTCATTACGTTTCATCACATCAAATATACTTTACGTTATGTCTATGTGTTTCCAGTGTAAGAGACGTAAAAAGTTGAAAATTTCATAGAAGTTTCCGCACCAATGACCCTCGGATTACCGTTCTGCTGCGCCAACGCTGCCTGGAAAGTATGCGCGACCCGCGCCAAAAATGTTGTTTTTTCTAAACGCTTGGCTATCTGGAGCTCCGACTTCTCTCTCTTTCATTCTTAGCTAAGCCCAGCATATACCACAAATCTGGGCGAAATCGGAGATGGCGAGTGGGCTCGGTCCCTTTCTTAGTTCATTTTCGCTGTCTATTAAAAACACAGCCTTACATGCTAATGTAAATAATTACGATTACAAGGCGGACGTGTCAAATTATTAACACTAGGACTTTGTATTTTGAATTTTGGTGGTGTGGGCTCCTTTGTGGTGCCGTCTGGTACGCTGCAGCCTAGATAACGTGCACTTAAATGCGATCTTGATGTGTGTGGAGAGGTGGTCATCAGAAATCAGTACGAACATAGGTAACTTTAGGAAAGAGAAGATTCACAGTCTGGGGAGTGAGAAGTGAGAGAGACTGAAGCACGCGAAAGCGGCGCCGAATTACAGCGATCGCCAGGGCATGACGGGCTCACGGAAGCAGCCGGGCCAGGTACTGTACACCACACTTCGGGCGGTTGGCAAGGAACGACGCAGTTGCACCTGTCTATGGAAGGACATTGCGATCCCTGTAGGATATACTATATTTGCATTTATTTTTCGAAAAATTCACGAAGAAGTTCCTCACTTGTGCAATAGTATCGAAGTTTCGGACACTATTATATACAAGGATGGTCGATTCAGGATGTCGTGCAGGACGTAGCATGCGCACTACCAGTCTCTCTACCATGGAGGAAGAGTTGCATAGTAAAGGTCCACATGTCTATGATTTTTTGGGTCTGTCGACATACACACTGTACTTTAAAACTCTCACTCACCTATAAATTTTCAAGGCAGAAAGAAGAGTGCAAATTAGTATTGCGACGATTAGTTTAGCCAACTGTGTTGCTTGTACAGAATACTTAGATGATACAGAGTGTTTCAAACGTGTAACATCAGTCTTGAGGACACTGCTAGACCAACCTGACCTCCATCACCTACTGATGAAGATGTTGCTACAGTAAATGAACAATCGTGTGAGAAAGCTTTATTTTTTGTGGGCAGCATATTCCATCACAGAAATGCAAGTGCCACTGTATGTCGCCTGGTGTGAGGAAATATTTTATGAAGATGATTACAGAACGTAAAGGTGACTCCGATTTGTGTTTATTCTGTCTGTCTGCATGTACATTTACTTGGTTACTCTGCCAATCACACGTGAGTGCCTGGCAGAGGGTTCATCGAACCACCTTCACAATAATTCTGTATAATTCCACTCTCGAACTGGGTGCCGAAAAAATGAACCCTTTATCTTCCCGTGCAAGCTTTGATTTCCCTATTTTTTTTATGATAACCGTTCCTCCTTATGTAGGTCGGCGTCAAAAAAATATTTTCGCATCCTGCATCATGTCCGTGATGCTCTCTGCCCCGTTTCGCGATAATACAAAACGAGCTGCCTTTTTTTTTTTTAAACTTACTCGATGTATTCTGTTAATCTCATCTCGTAAGGAACGCACACCGCACAGCAGTACTCCAGAAGGGGGCAAAAGCGTAGTGTAGGCAGTCTCCTTGTTACTTTTTCTAAGTGTCCTGCCAATAAAACGCGGTCTTTGGTTAGCCTTCCCCACAACATTTTTCTGTGTGTTCCTTCCAACTTAAGTTGTTTGTAATTGTAATTCCTAGGTATTTAGTTGAATTTACGGCCGTTAGATTTGGCTGATTTATCGTCTAACCGAAGTTAAACGAATTCCTTTTAGCATTCATGTGGATATCCTCACACTTTCCATTATTTCATGTCAATTGTCTATTTTCGCCCCACTCAGCTACCTTACTTAAATAGTTTTGCAATTTGTTTTGATCTTCTGATGACTTTACTAGACTATGAACGACATCACCATCTGCAAACAACCTAAGACGGTTGCTCCGATTTTCTTCTAAATCTTTTACATAGATAACGAACAACAACACGACCTTGCAAAACGACAGAAATCAATTGTGTTTTAGTTGACGACTTTGCGTCAATTACCACGAACTGTGACACCTCTGACAGGAAATCACCAATCCAATCACGTAGCTGAGACGACAGTCCATAAGCACGCAATTTGATTATAAGTCGCTCGTGAGGTACGGCGTCAAAAACCTTCTGGAAATCTAGAAATAGGAATGAATTTGACATCTGTTGTCAATAGCACTCAACACTTCGTGTGAGTAAAGAGCAAGTTGTGTTTCACAAGAATGATGTTTTGTAAATCCGTGTTGACTGTGTGTCAATAGATCGTTCTCTCCGAGGTAGCTCATAATGTCGGTACACTATATACGTTCCAAAATCTTGCGTCATAGCGACATTAGTGATATGAGCCTGTAATTTAGTGGCTTACTCGTGTTGTCTTTCTTAAATATTGGCGTGACCTGTGCAACTGTCCAGTCTTTGGCTACGGATTTTTCGCTGAGCGAGCGGTTGTATATGATTGTTAACTATGGGTCTATTGCATCAGCACACACTGAAAGGAATCAGACTGGTATACAGTCTGGACCGGAAGACTTGCTTTTATTAAATGTTTTAAGTTGCTTCACTACTCCAGGAATATATACTTCTACGTTGCTCATGTTGGCAGCAGTTCCTGATTCGAATTCTTTACTTCGTCGTCTTTGGTAAGGAATTTCGGAAGCCTGTGTTCAGCAACTGTGTTTTAGCAGCACTGTCATCGATAGTATCTTCATGGCTATCTCTCAGAGAAGGCATTGACTGTATCTTGCCGCTACCATACTTTACATACGAGCAGAATGTCTTTGGATTTTCAGCCCGACTTCGGAACAAAGTCTCGTTGTAGAAACTATTACAAGCATCTCGCACTGAAGTCCACGCTAAATTTCGAGCTTCCGAAAACGATGATCGCCAATCTTGAGGATTTTGCGTTCGTTTAAATTTGGCACTCTTTTTTTTTGTTGTTTCTTCAACAGTGTTCTGACGCGTTTTATGTACCATGGGGGATCAGTTCCTTCGTTTGTTAATTTATTTGGTATAAATCTCTCAGTTGCTGTCGATACTATTTCCTTGAATTCAAGCCACATTAAGTCTACACTTTCATTGTTAATTTGGAAGGAATGGATATTGGATACTGTCTCTCAGTAAGGGGTTAGGCGAATTTTTATCTTTTTTGAATAGATATATTTTTATTTTATTTTAGAGGATTTGGGAGTTAAGGTATTCAGTCTCGCTATGACAACCCTGTATTCACTAATCCCTGTATCCGTTTTGATGCTCGTTATTAGCTCGGGATTAATTGTAACTAAGAGGTCAAGTGTGTTTTCACAACCATTTACTGTTCTAGTGGGCTCATCAACTAGCTGCTCGAAATACTTTTCAGAGAATGCGTTTAGCACAGCTTCAGATTATGTTTTACGCCCGGATTTAATCACCTATTTTCGGTAACATATTGAGGTAAACTGAAGTCACCACCAACCATAATTGTATGAGTCGGGTACGCGTTTGAAATTAGACCCCAGTTTTCTTCGCACTTGTGCAAATTGTGTCATCTGAGTTAGGAAGTCGGTAAAAAGATCCAATTATTATTTTATTTCGGTTGCCAAGAATGACCTCTACCCATGTTAATCCACAGGACTGTCTACTCCAATTTCGCTACAAGGTAAACTGCTTCTAACAGTAACAAACACGCCACCACCACATGTATTTCACCTATCCTTTCTGAACACCGTTAGGTCCTTCGCAAAAAATTTCGGCTGCATTTAGCCAGCTTTCAGTCCCTATAACGATTTGAACATTAATGCTTTCTATTAGCACCTGGAGCTCTTGTACTTTCCCAACACGGCTACGACAGTTTACAACTGTTATACCAATGATTCCTAGATCTACATTCTCCCTGTGTTCAGTCTGCACCCTTTGAGATTGAAGCCCTTTCTCTGTTTCCCCGAGGCCCTCTAACCTGTAAAACATCGCTCCATCTGCTCTAAACCGGACTCCTGACCGATTTAGCGGAACCCGAAACCCCGCCAAGTCGAGGAATCTGCAGCCTACACGGTCGCAGAATCACCTGAGCCTCCGATTCAGACCCTCCACTCTGCTCTGTACCACTGATCCGCATCGGTCCTGTCGACTATGCTACATATGGTGAGATCTGCTTTCATTTCGCAAGCAAGACTGGCAGATCTTACCACTTCTGGTAGCCGTTCGAAACCAGAGAGCATCTCTTCCGATCCAAAGTGAGACACATCACGGGTATCGACACGAGCCACCACCTGTAGTTGGCTGCACCCTGTGCTCTTCATGGCATCCGGAATGACCCGTTCCAAGTCTGTAATGACTCAGACCGGTATGCACAGGGAATGCACACTGGCTTTCTTCCGCTTCCTGGCAGCCATGTCACTGTGTCTTCGATTTTCATAATCTAAACTCTTAGCTGTCATGGGTACAATCTGAAACTGGTGGTGTAGAATTAGCTGTCACCAAGTGAGTGGTTGCAGGTCATTTACTGGAAACCTGAATACATAAATTACCTTCATTCACCCTCAAAATAATCAACGTTTCTCAGTACACTTGGCGTTGATTAAACTTACGGAAATCATCAGCGAGGGCTCTTCAGGAATGGATCCCGCATCTCTAACGGCGTAGTGCACCTTCACTGTGTTGTTCCTGATAGGGACACGAAATAGTCCACAGGCTACTGATCCCTCGAGTACAATGGATGATAGGGAATAGAAATTCTGCGCTAAACTAATGTAATTCACCGCACAGAGAGTGAACTCGGGATCTGCGATTGCTCGCGTGCCCTCTATGACGTAAACTCAGACACCGTACTCCCGTTCAACAATTGTGACAGTAGCGACGACTAAGGTGCGGGAGAGAGGGAGTACGTGAGAGATATGCGTGTCTTGAAGAGGCAGGCGCGCACGTGCTCAGAGAGGCAGGTGTCTTGGGAACCCGTCCTGCAGGGCTGGCAGCGGAGCGGCGGACCGTGAACCACAAGGCAAGGTCAACACTCCTGCGGTCCCACCGGGGCGAGCCCTGACCAACACTTTGCTTCCTCTTCCAGTGCGTGCGCTCCGCTGTCCTGGAAGCCACACTTGCCAGTGTCTCTCCGAATCCCACTCACTTGCTAGCGGTCCTCGTTACTTTTTCTTGTTAACTCTGAGTCCCAATAATGTGAAAACAAATACAATTTTTAAATTTTTCGCCAAGATAACCTTTATTATCATAGTAAGCAACGCGTAGAAGAAATGGGCAAATAGTAAACACTCTTGTTTTCAGAAGGTGATCTCACTTTGCAATCACTACGACATAAAGTTTTCAGCGACCCATCATTTCATGTGATATTTTTCTTAGTCGCAATCCCACAGCTCGAAACGTCCGTGAATTGATAATGGCCAAAACGAATTATAGTCTTAAATGACAAGCAAAAATTGGCCTAAAATGTCATAAATATTGTATTAAAACTACATAATGCCCCAGCTGTTTCATTCAGATATTTCATTCTGCCCCAGTGGTTTCATTTCGAAACCACTCATACAAGCAGTAGTACAAACTCAAATTTACGTTACAATAACTTTAGATATATTTACTTTCTCTGTCAATATCGCCTCAATACGGTCACTATAAAAGAACAGAATGTCACAATCTCCTACAATCGCGTAGCACAATCTCTGCGCTGACTATTACTTTGAACGCTATTGAGGGATTGCTATGACACACGACATACGCAGAAGTACCTTAGCGTACCACTAGAGGTCTCTGTCTTGCGACAGCGTCAGTGATTTCGCGCTAAATGCACTGGCACTTAATAAAAAATTAATACAATGGAGGTTTCAGGCAGAAGCCACTGCCACTCTAAGGGTTACAGGAGGAGCATATTCGTGGACGTAATTATGTCATGCAAATTGTTGCCCCACAGCTCAATCATCTGTTTACCTGATATCTTTTTTTACTGCGGAAAATGCTGAAGTCAACAAGTCAACAGCGGATCACTTTGAACGTAATCTACTTGGCATATCCATCCGGTTTCCTAACCATAAAAATATGCAGAGTAACATTTAAATAGTGATTTCTCGTAACGCTTTAAAACAGTGCTGTGCTCAAATGCCTTAAAAGAGACTTACGAAGTGAACTAGTTAAGTATTGCACTCTTAGGTTATCTGTTGGACTAAGTGAGAAATTTTCTCCTAGAATCAATGCATCATTTTCTCCTATGAAACACCTGTTGGCTCGTAGATGAGTGGGTCGGAGGACACTGTACAACAATCCATTTGGCGACCCGGTAAAAGTTCATGGGCGGTCACTGCAGGCGAAGACGAGGCCCCGGAGGATTTTCCTGTTCATTCTTCCACTGCCAGTCTTATGATCTATCTCTAGATATCTCTTATCGATTAACGTTGAGGAATGATCTTGCTTTTTGTTCCTTTTCGAAATTAAATGAAAGATTTTTGCCCCAGGATTCTTCCGACAGCACTGCTAACCCGCCCCCTGAATGAATACTAAATCGTTGGATTGACCCTGAGCAGTGGGTAGAAAGTTTTACTCCATTTGTTGGAAGCATCTGTCATGTCTGTAACTTACATTGTCTTTTACCACTTGATTACTAAGGATACTTCAAGCTGAAGACACCTCATTATCACTGTGCTAACGAACTACGCTTTAACTGCAAATTAAAACTTTGCGCCGGTCATTGAAGACATACGGAGAGTTTCAACATCAGCTTCAAAGGAAATCGTGAATCTCACTTGAACATCGTACCTAAAAAAACGAAGTGAGCTCGCGCAGTGATTAAGGTTCATATCCACTTCGGTTACCAAAATTTAAATTTTCCTTGGTTTCTCCAAATCGTTTAACGCAATTGTTTTTCGTTTGAAAGGGACGCGTTCGATTTCCTTCAATATTCTGTTTTTATTTGAGCTTGTGCTTCGTTTCTTACGAACGTGTGATCTCACCGAAGCGATGTTGCATAGTGGTGCGCATAACAAGTGCACACCAGTTTAAGGATACCTCTACCCTGTTGTGCGAAACGTGCACGATTGTCTAACTAGGATCTCTTGTCTTTTGTAGGCAGTGCGACACAGATTGCACAATCAGAAACACCTCATTATCGCTGTGCTAAGGAAGTAGGATTTTAGTTCCAAATTAAAACTTTGGACTGATCATTGAAGTGTGTTCTGCCGGCGCCACTGGCAGTGTATTGCTCGCTGAAAGTAGTACTCCGGCTATGCGCACGATTTTAACTTTTCACCAGTTAATTTTTAGCTTTGCATCATGCAGTGGTAAAGAGCAAAAACTAATCAATCGTAACTACTCGTCCGTTAATTTCTGCAACATAACGGCAAGTGAGATGATTAGCTACGAGTGTCCTCCAAACCAGGGTTTCCCAAACTGTGTTCCGCGGAATAACGGTGTTCCGCGCAAGTAAGAGCTACGGAAAAAAATATTAATAACATCAAGCGTTTTCGACATTTTGACGACACTAATTACTTTTTAAAATTCTATGGTTTCTGTGTTGTTAGTAACGGTTTAAAATTGTATTAATCGCCGAATAAAAAGAGTCTTCTGATTTTTTAAAAATTTGATAACTTTCAAAATAAACAAGGTGTTCCTTCAAAAAAGCAGGCTTTTCAAAGTCTAATGTCAGAGGAAAAGTTTTGAAACCCCTCCTCTAAATTGAATTATCCCTTTCAAACACTCGGTACCATCTTAATATACTAGTGTAACTTGGACAGTCTTCTTCGAGCACTGAAGTATCTACTCTAGCATGACTGGTTACGGCGAGTTTCTGCAACACCACTCGATTGAGAGCAACAATCTTCGGTTTGAAAACAAGAACATCCGTTGAGCGTCACTCGCAACTTTCGGTAACACGAGACAGCGCGGCTCTTATTATCGTTATAAATTAGTTTTTTATCCAAATTTTATCGTCCATTTCCATTTCTATCAACGAAAATGAAACAGACTTAGAAGCATCGTTTCCGCTACCAGTCCAAGTTATGTAAGATTAGATTGCGGAATGACTTCTCTTTAAAGTCCTTATATGCAGGCAAGGTCAGGAGTGGTGTCTGGCCAACAAGCTAAATGAGTCAAACAAGAATGTTTGAATTCTGGACGGGATGAGTGCGCCAGTGGTCTTAACCGTGCAGTGCACCTGTGGCAGTGGATATGCAACGCTGTGGAGGGACGACAAAAACTGGTATGTCAGCCGCCAAAGGGAAGCCAGCTGACGTATAAGGACGGAATGCACGAGACGCAGCTGCTCTCTCACCTAATTACCTGTCTCGGCGACAGACGGCTCTGCCCCGCTGCACGTGTTCTGCCGACGACACACGTGCACTACTCGGCTGCAAAGGCCTTAGTGAAAACGAATGGAAATGTTTTGCGTCAAGCGCTATGAATATTGAGTGCCGCAGCTGATAGCTAACCCAGAGCTGGCCCAGTTCTGCTTTTGCAAAAGGCTGCGTCACGACTTGTCCGTAAGAATATCGCCAGAAGGCAAACCCACTCCCATTACAATACGCCACAGCGACTCAAACTGACAAGGGGAGTTCCGAATGGGAGCTCGACTTTCTAAATGTGGAAAAAAAGTAACTAAACATGAACGTGGCGTGTTTGAAAATCGTAAGCGTTTCTTATCAGCAGTTTGTTCTCAAAACGCGTTTAACTGAATTTATAAGTGGTCACCGTCGTACGATTTTGTTTTCCGGTGGCTTTCATCGAACAGAGCAAGAAAATGCAACACTCTTTTATTCTCCGACGGGCAGATTATGACTGCTTTTGTGTCATTATGTTACGACGAGGCACTACTCTAGCCGTGCGTGAGCCTATCGGTCTTGTAAGAGGAATGTAATGAAAAGTGGAGAACAGGTTAATACAAACAGAATTGTACGTGATCCAGCGATCCAAGAACTGTCGAAGCTGGCGCCCCCTCCCTCTAATCCACCAGTCTCTCCCCCACGGACTACGTTTCTGAATTTTTTCCTACAAAGAACAGCAAAATTTTTAAATATATGCTTAGGTTTAATAACAATGAAGCGTTACTGAAAAATACTGCGTAAACGGACTATATTGATGAAAACTATAGCACAAGAAATTTAATGTACCACTGAATTAACCATAGGGGTCGAAAATATTGCATTGTTACTAAACTACCATAAAGTGTACTGCTGCACACTTCATTCACATGAATCAGTTAATTACCATTACTAGATCTCCAGTGGTATGTTACCTACCAAATTAAGTACAAAATGGCCTGTTTTATACCCTACTGCAATCGTAAATCTTACGAGATTCTGGTAATTCAAGATTAAATAAATTACAAACTGTTTAAACTTTGTAAAGAAATGGAAAGTAAAACAATGCCGTAAACTGTATTTATGGAAAATATTATAAATAGATTATAGTATAATGTAAAATAAAAATCGCGATTTTATTTACTCCCAATAAATTATTGTCTTCTGTCGTCAGATACCTGAAGCTTTACGTCAAATAACACACACTCTAAGGGAAAAAAAAAGAAAAGAAAAGCTCAGTTCGAAGCGGGAGTCGCCACTGAGCAAAATTCTACTCCTCTCAATGGGATTACGGGCCGAATGTAGTCGACACCCCAGCAGATGGAGTTGTTGGTTAGCTAAGACCCCTTTTCTGTGAGCCGCCTGTTAATGGTCCTTGTGGTCAGTGATGCACCAGTCGCAAGTCGGATCGATGATAATAATGAATCCTGGAGCTCTTAGTGCCTCTCCGACGGTTGCTCGCTCCTCAGGTTCTGTCGTCTCTCTAGATCGACCCCTTCCTTTTTTCCGCTGTGTTCGACATCGCTTCTATTCAAGCGTCTAGTGATTCGCCGATTACTGCGACCGGCTTGTTTGAGCCCAGTTATACATCCTCTCTCTCAAACGCTGACATGTGCGTATATTGTTCAAGCGCCTGTCTATGCGTCATAGTTACTTTCCAATTGAGTACACAGAATAGAATTCGCAAAGATTTTATGCCCTAGTATCGACTTGTTCGTTTTTTTTTTACTATCCTTGCATCTGCGCGGTGAAATTGCGCTGCAGCGTCACACATTCATCCATCGTAATGTTTCCATGAGGTGAGATTAAACAGCCGTAAAGTATTTTATAAGATGCATTTAACCCTCTTTATTGATCTACCTTTTTCGGTTATTAACCATCATCTAGGATTTAGGGTAAAACAGATGTTTAAAAGCATCCCAAATTCCTTTGAAGCTGAACAATATCGAAAGTATCCAGTGAAATTGGACGAACACCTGACATAATTTCTCTTAGAATACTGACAGTGATCTCAAGTCTGACATGAGTGATGTAACCGAGACAGCTCCTGGACAAAGTCAAGAACAAATTAAAATGCAAAGATAATGCAACAAAAACTAACGACCTTAATAAACACTACCAAGGAGAAAATTTATATAAGGGAGATCAAGGAAACCAATAATGTAGTCAAACTGGAAACCGCTGCACAAAGTGACACGAAAAAGATAATGAACAACGATAAGGTATTTTTTGACACTGATTTGTGAACAGCCTGGGAAAGAGACCCTTAATGATACTGTACAACATCCCAGAGACACATATTGTGTCCTTTAGTATCTTTCCATCTACGTGTAGAACGTTGAAGTGAACTGACGAAGGAAAGCTTTGAAAGTGGCCTTACAGTATGATTCAGCACAGGACCAATGGGAAGAAAAGTGATCCCAATTATTGAAGTGAGCCCTGAGATTAGAACAGCTGTTATTAAACGGCACAATATACATCTTGGATTTAGTTCGGTTCAGTGAAAAACGATCTACTAGTGAGGCGGTGCGTTGAATGCAAAGAACTTGGTCATTTGGCAAAATACTGCGATAAGCACGAAGTAATTTGTGGACACTGTGGGGAAGAAAGTCATATCAGAAAAAGACTGCAATAAAATCAAATAAGCGGCAGTGTGGCCTTTCTTTGGTCGCCTTAGGGATTTGGAGTGTCCAGATGCGCTGCACAACTCCCTGAGAGATTATTGCCACGGGCGATATGATTCTTTAACATGCTCAAGAAAGATAACGACGAAGACAATATCAAAAGGCTGTCCGCAGGGATCAGTGTTTGGGCCAGAGTTTTGAGACGTAGCAGTGTAGTACATACAACAGAAGTTACATGACAGCAGTAACGTAAGCGGACTGGTAGCATTTGCAGACGGAGTACTGACTCTAGAATAATGTAGAAGACAAATGTAATGCACTGCTTCACGAACTTCATCGCGTAACAGTGATGAATGGAACTGCTGGGTACAATGGAAACGCTGCTGACGAGCTGCCTGACGCCCAAGGAATCCAGCAGACAATGACGATCCAATAGCGGAAACCACCATCTACAAGTTAAATGCACGAAAATAAATGGGCAAACAGAACAAATTCTGTAGTGCTCGTAGTAGTTGGGTAACTAGTTAATGGTTTCATTGCCGTTTTGTAATAGTAGAAGTAGTTGTATTATTAAAATCAAGTATTAGAAATAAATAGGTAACACATAATTTATGACAATCCACGGAAATGTGATTTGTATATGTTTTAGCTTTTCAGATAATAAGCTTTAATTGAGGAGAACAAATAAATAACTAAATTCCTAGAAGCATACAAAAACAGTTCAGATTGCGTGCTCTCACAGCGCTCGAGTGCATTATATTGGAACAGAGATATTCTCAAACAATTTAATAGATTTGTTATGTACACCTACCACTCTTCTGATTTAACTTGTCATTCTTGGTACTCATTTTTTACGTTCTTGCAGTTTAAGACTTATAGCAAAAGAACGTTAGCTAAATGAGGATACTTATCACAGCTATCTTTTGTTTTTACTACGAGATGCTTTTTGTATGTTTTTACTTTTGTTTTCTGGTATATAGATAATAGTAAGTCGGTTTCTATTAACACCAGGTATTGATGATACGTTTTAAGGCTTTAAAGTATCCACTCATTTTTCTAGCGCTTAGTAATTAGGTCGTTTTCATGCCAGTTACCACTGCTTTTACATGCAACGTAATTCACCAGGTCTCCGAGGGTAGGTCTACTTTTATTTAAAAATTGTTAATTTTCTTTCGTTGACTGTTTAAGTCCGTGTAGAATCTACTATAAATGAGGATGATTTGAAATTAAACCCTGTGCGACGCTGAGCACGAGGCGGGCCACGTCTGGTTCTGTTGTCTAGTCTGCGGGACGTGTTATAGTCTTACTATACGTATCTTTGCTTGGCAGTTTGTGTCACCTATGTTACTGTCTTTGGCAAGAGGTACACGATGTAACAGTTCTACCTAATGCCCACAATTTCTTTAGATTCTACCCACTACTATTGACCTTTCAAGTTTTTACTGTGCTTTTATGTATTTTAAATACGTTTGTGGATTATAATCAACGCTATATTATGATTGCTTGTACAATGAGTTTTTTCTATTGTGCACACGCTATTCGGTAATTTTTTCGCTCGTTGGTTTGTTCCATCCTTGTTGAACAGCGGGCGGAGCTTTCCCCTTGTAACTCTTAGCCTCTATATGCTAGTCAGGATTTGTTGACAGGTACCTTTTCGTAGGCGCTGCAGTTCCGCGTACCGGCTCCACACGTCGCCAAGGGCATATACATATTTTGTTTGCAGTGACGTTGCAGTTTGTTAGTTTTTATGGTGATTAGCTGCATCACATGTCGCCTTTTTGTTAATTTCAGAGTTAATGGTCTAAAATACCTGTATGGTGCGAAAAGTGGCAATTAACTCTAAATAATGAGAAGTGTGACTTTATAGGCATAAGTACTAAAAGGATTCCGTTGAATTTCGGTTACACAGTAAATCACACAAATCTAAAAGCTGCAAATTCAACTAAATGCTTACGGATTACAATTACGAATAACTTAAATGGAACGATGAAGTAGATAATGTTGTGGGAAAGCAAATCAGAGACTGTGATTTATTGCCAAAGCACTTAGAAAACTCAACACATCTAATAAAGAGACTGCCTCACTACGCTTGTCTGTCCTCTTCTGGAATAGTGCTATGCGGTGTGGGATCCGCATCAGATGGGATTGACAGAGAATTTCACAGAAGGGCAGATCATTCTGTATTATCACGAAGCAGGGGAAAGAGCGCCACGGATACGATACGCGAAATCCGGTAGCAATTATTGAAACAAAGGCGTTTTGCATGAAATTTCAATCGTCAACTTTCTCCTCCAAATGCGAAAATATTTTGTGGTGCCCATCTATACTGGGGAGCAGCATAATAAAATAAGAGGAATCAGAGCTCGCTCGGAAAGATTTAAGTGTTCGTTTTTTCCGTGCGCTGTTCGAAAATGGGATGGTAGAGAAACAGGTTGAAGGTCGTTCGATGAACCCTCTGCCAGGCAGTTAACTGTGAATTGCAGAGTAATCATGTGGATGTACAAACCAATTACCAGAGTACGTAAATATTAGCTGCGATCTAGATTAACTGTTTTTGTTACACTGCCTAAGATGCTCAATGTCGTTACAATATGGCCTAAAAAGTATTGTATTCCAAGGAACGGATGGAAAACCGTTTGCCTAGGGCGAAGAAAAATATTTTTCTTTCTCTATACGAATGTATGCGTGCGCTATCGTATAACTGCGAAGCGTTAGCAAAACTATGATTGTTTTCCTTAAGGATTGGAGAACGCATGCGAGCGTTGTGAGAGTTTGTATCGGTGCGTGAGGGGGTACTGTGTGAGAAACGTGCTAGCCCCTGCCACGCAGAGGTGAGGATAGGACGCACACGCGTGTGACAGGAAGCGGGAAGCTGACGCCCCGACCAGGCGCGTGGGTGTCCTGTTGCCGGCGGAAAAGGAGAGCCTCGGGCGCCGTGATCTGCCGTGGCACTTCCCCACTGGCTGCTCTGCTCGTCCTACTAGTAGCAGATGGCAAATCGAAAAGCATCGCATTCATCTCATACGACGCGATTCACGCTGACGTCATTGTGTCGATCGATCGAGTAGCAACCCTTTTTCCACAATTTCGCCTTTTGTTCGCATCGTCGCAGATTCGCACTGTGGTTTGTTTCAGACTTCTAAAAAGAAATTCGCTTTTCTCTGGACAGAAGAGTACAACTCCAATTTGCTTCAGGTGTAGAAATGAGCCAATGAGCCACGTCAGGCAGTCCAAGCGTAGACATCTTTGGTGGCTGTTAAATCGTAAGATTCACTTTTCATGAACCTAACGAAGTTTATTCCTCATACAGTGTAGAGATGGGCACGCCTAGGTTCGTTTGCAAGGCGTCAGCCAGCCATAGCGCGGCCGAGAGGTGATGCATCAGAGGAGTAAGTTAGTCGCTGCACAACTAAATTACGAACAGGATTCACGTTCTAACTGTCAGGGAGCAGCAGCCAGGTTGAGGTTGTGGTCCGGAGGCGAAGCTCTTCGGCGGCCATACAGCTCTTTTTCCTCCTCAATTCTATTCAGTACCTCTTTATCAGTCAGTCGATCTTCAGAATTCTTCTGTAGCATCAATTTCAAAATCTCCTGTTCTTTTCTCGCCTTTACTGCTCCTCGTCCATGTTTCGCTAATCTATGCGACTTCATTGTAACCAAATACGGGTATAATTAAAAGGGCAGCTACTCACAGAGGTGCAGAGTGAGCGATAATTATCGCATGACAGTGAAACTTGGTGGATATTCTAAAGCGTTAATACCAAGCAGATTTACGCTGGAAAACAAGTTAGTTCCAGTTTCTGAGAAAAGGTGCAAATCTGGTGCTTTGAATGCAGGGAGGACATATACAAATGCCTCCATATGCGATGGATTAGGAACGGGATGGGCAGGGAAGGTCAAACAAGTGAAAGGATTTTATTATTAACCACCGTCTACACTATTTGTTCGATTAGTGCACTTGAGACGTTGACGTGATGCTGCATCCGCAAAAGACGTAATCAACAGTTGCTCGTAGCAGTTCCGTTGGAATCTCAGCAACCTTCGTATCAGGTGGAGACCGAACGTGTCCCTGGTAAACGCTTCCTTTTAGATATCCCCGCAGTCAAAAGTCACATGGGTGATCGTGCAGGCCATGCATCTGGAAAACCTTTGGAGATAATACGTTCGTGGAATGTTACACTACGCAGATCATTCACTGGGCGAGCGATATGACGTGTTGCCCCATCTCGCATGAGAACAGTGATTTCCACACAGTTGCACTTTTCCAAAGCGAGGATCACATGCTGTACCAGGAGGTCTCGATAACGCACAGACGTCACGGTACATATGATAGGCCCTCGGAGTGTATTCTCTCCAAGGAGAAACGGAGAGAGAATAAAGGTTCTTGTGGATTCACACCACACAGTCACATACAGCGGGTGCAGTGGCTCTTCGTGCACACTATGAACAGCACCCCAAATACGGCAATTCTGTGCATTCACTGCATCCTGTAGCGTAATATGTGCCTCGTAACTCCATAGAATATTGCCCGGCCACATGTCTTCAACTTCGATCCGTGCCAGAAACCGAAGAGTAGCTCAGGACATTGCTGCAGATCAGGAAGTTTCAGTTGCTGCACCATCTGGATCTTGTACAGGTACCAGTATAAAAAAGATCGCAAAATTTCCGTACTGTTGACCATGGGATGGAGAATTCTCGCGACACTGCACGAGGACAAGAACTACCCGGGCACTACTGAATGGTCAGTTACAGCAACAGCTGCCTCGTCCGTAACTTCCATCGCCTTCCTCTTCCAGCTCACCCGTGTTTTCAAATTTCATTATCATCGTCTTTAAAACATTTAATGACATCGGGCCTCTCCTCAGACCTTCCAGTGGGCGATACTGTCTCAATGCAGCACTGTAATTGCTGCCGTTCACATAAAATAGTTTCGCTAACAGCACACGGTCTCTCTTCTCAGCAGCCATACTTTCCGATCACGTTACGGCCAGACAAATGATAGCATAGATGCCATACCGTCATACAAATAGTGTACAGCTACAGTCCACACTGGACTGTACTTCAATTATAACCACCGTGTACTTTAAGAAATTACTTCCTATCATATAAATTTATAGTCAATGTAAAAAAGATCTTTTCTTGCTGGTGAGAATCTGATATTATATCCAGTCTTCTTCGGCCATCGGCAGTTATTTTGCTACTCAAATAACAAAAAAACCTCAAAAGCTACATTTAGCACCACATTTGCTAGTCCAATTGTATCACAATCGCCTGATTTAACTCGATTATTTCCATTACACTGTTTTGCTTTGGTTGAGATGCATCCTATAGAACTACTCTTATTTCGTTCAATTGCTCTTCTAAGTCCTTTTCGTCTCTTAGAATTACGGTCTCTTTGGTAAGCCTCAACGTTTTTATTTCTTCTCCAAAGAAGTAAATTCATTTTCCAAATTTGTCCTTTGTTTGCTTTACTGCTGTCTCTATGTGCAGATGTAGTGTAAGCTCAATAACATGGGGGATAGGATACAACAGTGCCTCAGTCCCTTCTGAACTAGTAGCTGTAGTAAAAGTTGTATAATTACAATTTCGAATGTCCTTTCCTTTTGTTTGTTACCGTAAAATAAAACATTAAATCTTTCTGAAATATTAAAACCTTACCTGAACCCGGACTCTTGCAATACGACCTATCCAGGCGCAGCTAGCGAACCAAACTTGGGAGAGGAGAGGAGTACTTGCAGACTCTTGACTTGTGCTGGCATTGTCTGTCAGTAAGAGCACTACCCGTGAAATGCACGTTACCGGTCTGGCACAGTTTTAATCTGTCCGGAAGTTTCAAAGCAACGCACACTTGCTCGCAGAGCAAGAATTTGATTTGGTAACGAGAAGAGCTGGTTCAAACGTTAAACCGTACAGATGAAAGTGGAAATCAACACAATTGTCGGATTGTTAAAGTGGTCACACACAAATGAAATCCTCGAGTGTGCTAAGTTTAGGCTGGAGAGAATACGACGCAATTTTCTGAGAACTCGTCTGACTCAGCCGGAACTTCCGTCTGGCAGGTCGGCTAATGGACGGTATGGGGCGTGGCTGTAATTTGCTGAGTAATCATGGTGACGTACAATTAACCGGTTTGCACAGCAAACAGCAGCTACGGCGGCATGAATTGTGACGGAAAAGAAATAAATAAAATAATTGGACAGGAGAATGAAAAAATGAAGAAAGACAGACCGAAGATATTACTAAAAAATACGCATTAGCTGATACCATCTCTGTATGTACAGACTTGGATGTAGGCAACTCTACACTCTCCTTGGAAGATACCGAAATTAATTAAAACTCACCTCTTACACATCTGCGATTTGGCATTCCATATACTTATTAACAGCAGCTCTTTGTTAATAGCGGCACCTCCAGAGCAAGTACTACCCTCCACCCCACCAAAAGAAAAATAGCCCCCGCATCCTACTGCCCTTCGTGACCGCATAACTTGCACAGCTAAGAAACGATTTTCGGGAAAAATGGTAACTGATGTATCATTTCATTAAAGAAGTAATTTTCCTCAAATGGTTCAAATGGCTCTGAGTACTATGGGACTTAACTGCTAGGGTCATCAGTCCCCTAGATCTTAGCACTACTTAAACCTAACTAACGTAAGGACATCACACACATCCATGCCCGAGGCAGGATTCGAACCTGCGACCGTAGCGGTAGCGCGTTTCCAGACTGTAGCGCCTAGAACCGCTCGGCCACTCCAGCCGGCTAATTTTCCTCCATTAGGCTTTTTTCACTCTAATCACGTTACTTTATTATGTAATTTCGCCACCCAGAGTTTAACAGGATACCAAAATCTATGTTATTCTTATAATGATGACCCACACAGTACTCTGAGAAAAACAATGTTTAATGGTGTCCCTTATTAGAAATCAGCACAATCGTTCACGTACAAGTGTCACATGCAGAATTAAGGGGGATGCTCTTTTTTATTCTACGTACGGTAAACAACATTGGTGATTAGTTGTGCTTGTACCAACTATGGTTCCGCTGAAACTAGTTAGAGAACCCATTAAGCGTTTCAGTTTGCGCACTGATGTGTGGATAATGACATGCTGTGAGGATAACATTATTGGTGTGATGTACTTTATTGAAATCCAAGAGGACGAAATTAGGTTATTAGGTTATCGGTAATACTGAAATAATTCTTTTGTTTCAAATAAAAACATAAAACTCAGAAAATTACTTTTTTCAAGAAATTTTCAAGCGAGTGTGGACGAGTGCTTAAAAGAGACTTAATAAATAAAACCCTGAAAAGTTTCTGAGCTTTACAGCGAATTCCCGTGCAAATAACAAGGTGAGATCCACAGTGCTAATGACCCCCTAAGCCCCTTACACATAAACACGACAAACATATACACTATGTGATCAAAAGTATCCGGACATCCTCAAAAACATACGTTTTTCATATTAGGTGCTTTGTGCTGGCACCTATGCTGCCACCTACTGCCAGGTACTCCGTATCAGTGACCCGAGTAATCAGACATCGTGAGAGAGCAGAATGGGGCGCTCTGCGAAAGTCACGGACTTCGAACGTGGTCAGGTTATTGGGTGTCACTTGTGTCATACGTCTGTACACGAGATTTCCGCACTCCTAAACATCCGTAGGTCCACTGTTTCCGATGTGGTAGTGAAATGGAAACGTGACGGGACACGTACAGCACAAAAGCGTACAGGCCTACCTCGTCTGTTTACTGACAGAGGCCGCCGACAGTTGAAGATGGTCGTAATGTGTAATAGGCAGACATCTATGCAGACCGTTACACAGGAATTCCAAACTGCATCTGGATCAACGGCCAGTACTATGATAATTCGCCGGGAGGCGAAAAAACTTCGATTTCACGGTCGAGCAGCTGCTCATAAGCCGCACATTATGCCGGTAAATGCCAAACGACGCCTTGCTTGGTGTAAGAAGCGTAAACATTGGATCAACGTTGTGTGACGTGACGAATCACGGTACATTATGTGGCGATCAGATGGCAAGGTGTGGGTATGGTGAATGCCCGGTGAACGTCATCTGCCAGCGTGTGTAGTGCCAACAGTAAAGTTCGGAGGCGGTGGTGTTATGGTGTGATCGCGTTTTTCATGGAGGGGGGATTGCATCCCTTATTATTTTGTGTGGCACTATCACAGCACAGGCCTACATTGATGTTTTAAGCACCTTCTTGCTTCCCTCTGTTGAAGAGCAATTCGGGGATGGTGATTGCATCTTTCAACACGATCGAGCACCTGTTCATAATTTCGACCATAAATATAAATGTTTATGACCCAATTTTTTTCTACCGAAAGTAGATGCACTTGGTAACAAAATTCAAGGGACACTCTTTTTGTTACTTATCTTATGCAATAATAATTGTTTTTACCCTTTGAGAGTTATCTTACTAAGAGATTCCAAGTTGTTGTTTGAGTATGTGTAATGCACAACTGTGCTGTTTACGTTTTCATTTAGGTCTCACATACTGACGGTTGGATGTATGCAAATGTGTTATATTTGGGATCAGTAGAAACAAGTACACCCAATTTCACATTGATTGTACTTCAAATCAATAACTGTGTCGAGTAGCCCCATGAAATGCATGGTGTTTCAAAGTCTAATGCCCAGATAGTATAGAAATGCATGAAATACACGGCTAATAAATTCTGATAAGATGTGGCACAGACAAAAGCAGCATATTAAATTCTGATTCACACTAACATCTTGAAACTACAGGAATTCAACAGAAATGAATAGTCAATTTCCAAAGTAAATGGTCATTATGGAGCGTCATTTATTTAAATAAACGTATGCAAATTTTTGCCCTGCTGACACGTTTCGCACTATAGAGATTGGCAACTGACCCTGAGTAGAAGAAACGTAGCGTATTGCGCAGAAATAGAAGACCAGTTACTGTTACAATCATCACTAGAAACTGGGATACAAGAGTTAAATTTACTCAGATATGGATTTTAATGGCACGTAACTAAGTATTGCTACTGCTGGGTGTCCTTATTAATTAATCTTCTGTGATAATTTCGTGAGACTGCCATGCATATTACAGGCTACCAGTTGTTTAAATGTTTACCTAACATTATCAGCAGTATAGCGATCTCTGATTTTGAAAAATGTAATCTTCTTATTAGAGGAGTTTTATTTGCCCACATCGCAATAAACACATATTAAATTAAAGCAACCGTCCGCTATTTCCCCATCCTAAGTCTAATTCAAGATATAGTCATGCAACCGTATGATCGTGTTCTGCACACAAGATGGCATTCTGGTCTACGGACAACCACGCCAATGACGACGTCGGGGCACCTATAAAACAGGTTAGTGTTTGCCTGGTAGCCCCACATCCACAGTCGTTGTGTACGCAGTCACAGACAGTGCAGTATGGCACAGAGAAGACTCCTAGCAGACTCTCTGCGGTGGAGGACCATAGGAAGAATGGAAGCAGCCAGTCACGAACTGATGTGGCTCGATGGCTCAATGTGAATCGTTCTGTTGCTTTTCTGATGAGATGGCAGTGTACAGAGACCGAAACTGTATTCCGAAGACTAGGGCAGAGCCGACCAAGTGTTGAATCAGAGAGGACCGTTGTTTGGCTGTAAGGGCACTACGATGCCGCCTTAATACTGCAAGGCAACTGGCATCTGACTTCGCTACATTCACTGGACTTGTATCGAGATGTACAGAAGGCTTCGGCAGTGCGGCCTTTATTGTAGAGATCTGCTGTATGTGTACCTCTGACACGTCGTCACAGAAGGAGCATCTAGAGTAACATCGTCAACATGCCACATGGACAGTCGAACAGGGGCCAATGTTCTTTTCGCAGATGAGTCCAGATTTGGTCTGGAGAGTGATTCACTTCTGCCACGTTATCGAGACGAAATCTTGGGACCTCATGTGCAGTTCTGGTGAGGTGCTGTGGATCCAAACTTCGTAGTGATGGACGACAATACTCGACCTCGTAGAGCACAAGTGGCTGATGTTTTCTTGGGAAGGAAGTTATTGCAAGCATGGGGTGGCCTGCTCGCTCTCCCAATTTGAATCCCACAGACGACGTCTGGGATGCACCAGGGAGATGGGCTGCATCGCGTCAGCATTCACCTACGACTTTCCGAGATTTGCGAGCATCTCTGCAGGAAGAATTGGCGTTTTGCCTTGACATAAGATCGATGACATCATCCACAGCATACACCGTGGTTCTCAGGTCTGTATTGCTCCCAGAGGTGGTTACAGTCCATACTTAACACATTAACTAGTTGTCAGAATGTGCGTGCAAATCCGTTAAGTTGAGAAAAACGAAGAACATTTTTGTCTGTCGTTCTGCATGTTGCAGTAGTTTACGTTTTTTATTCTTTATATTGTTTATACTTTACTAACAACAGTTTATAGCGTTTTGTGGCAAAATAAACGCAGCCTTGCAAAATTTTCGTTTGTTGCCACCTTCAGATCATTTAAATGTATCACATATTATGCCACTCAGTGTAGTCCTGTTATCTGGTGATAAACACATTTAGGAGCAACTTATTGAAGAAGGCGCATCAGTGTACCGTCCTATGGATACAGACACAGCAAGCAATATTCTCTGAACCAAAGTTATTTTATCAGAAACTTTTGTGTCTACCACGATTCTGGTTTTATTATACGTTGTATGGCGAGACACTGGCGCGTCTTCTTGGCTGAATTGCTCCTGAATTTGTTTATGACTAGAAGACAGTGCACTACATGGAGTGGCACAATGGTTGATGCATATAGATGATCTGAAGACAACTTCAGCTGCCGAAACTGGTTGTGTATGTACGTAGTTATTGCGATCTGGGCAAATAAAACTTTTCTAGTAAGAAGATTACATTTTACAGTTGTTGGAAGTGAAAATCCGCAGCTGCAATGTGGAATACTGCTGTGATTTAAACCGGTAAGCTGCACTGTGCTTTAATATTTAAATTGAAAGCAGCGTCACAGACAGTCACTTATAAACCACATTCCGAAATGTTGAATGTAATTGTTATTGCATAAACCTACGCTACCAAAGAATTTTGTATTGAAGTACCATTCAAAAAATTCCATCTGAGAAATTACATCATTGTTTTGTTTTAAACGTAAACTACGAAGGCATGCCTAGATGCAGATACTGCTGTTTCAGGCGTATTCTGAGGCCAAACAATGGTTTCTGTTTACAGACTAGAAAACATGGAACATTATTTGAACAATTTGCCTTTTTCATGTTACACAGCACAATGTTCTGCCCTTGCGTCAGAGACAAAGTAAGCACAGGTTCCACCAGTGCCACGTTTACACAGAGTGGTAGGTTAGCACAGTACAGATCGAGAGATGAATCTTCTTAAATCTCCGTGTCCGCGCATTTCTTGACACAATGCCAAATACCATAAAGTTGCTTGCGTAGTGGAGATTTAGGTGTACAAAATTTATACTGAGCGCGATCTGTGACATGCAACTTATTTAGAAGGATTGAACTCGACCGCTAAACCGCAATGTGCCACACCGTTAATCAAGGTACTATGCAGGTAACATGCCCTTGTGGAGAACGCAGCAAGTGAAGACACAGAGGCATGCAAACTTTTGGTAATTACCTGCCGATCAGCCATCAACATCTGAGAGACGGTGGAGCACAGGACGCTCCTCCCACCAACTGGAGACCGCGTACACACCCAGTAGGGGCTTCAGTACTCGCTGTGCAACGCATCCAGATGCAAGCGTGTGTCGGCTTCGGTGCAGAAAGAACGCGACTGAGGCGCGGTGTCGCCTGTTGCCGGCCGGCTGCCACCTGCAGGCGCTCCGACAGTATCGAGCGCTCCCGAACAGCTGCGCGCTTCCCCACCCTCACCCCCTGCCCCCGCCATGCTTCTCTACACGCACAGCCCCTTTAAGAACACGACTGGTTCGACACAAGCCACCTGTACATCTCACATAGCATTAGCCATTACCTGCGGCTTCCGCAGGCGGAGGAAGAACCTATTACACAATGGCAGTTGCAAATCAGAAACTATGCCGGTCTATTTCACAATCTTTATCTGCACGTGCAAGTCTTGCACCGCAACTAGCAGTTATACTCTTTTGTGGCCGTGCTCGTTTGCAATCAGTTTCACGATTTTCGTAGTAATGTCTTCTTTCGCAACTGCAGTAAGTCTGTTCTGTACAAATCCAAAGTTATTACAATACTTTTATAAAACTGATTGTTATCTAGCACAGCTGCTCTTCAAAAATTCTTTATTTCTACATGAGACAGCTAACAGAGGCGTTCCAAGCTATACACAGAACGTGTAAATATAGTGTGAACCCGTATTCCGACAAAATCTTTGCATGTTGTTGAGGGATATTTTCTGAGTAATTTGTTCCAAGGTTAAAATGGTTCTGGGCACTATGGGACTTAACTTCTGAGGTCATCAGTCCCCTAGAACGTAGAACTACTTACACCTAACTAACCTAAGGACATCACACAATCCATGCCCGAGGCAGGATTCGAACCTGCGTCCGCAGCGGTCGTGCGGTTCCAGACTGTAGCGCCTAGAACCGCTTGGTCACTCCGGCTGGCTGTTCCAAGGGACTCAGTCTCCGATGGTTCATTGTTGAGTAAACCTGTAATTACGAATTATTTAGTTCGTTACGCCAGTTATTTTTGTTTCTGTGGAGCAGCAGCGAAAAAGCTTACAGTATGCACTCGTCAAAACGTAGAACTCCAAACTCAGAGTAATGCAACATCCGTCAGATGGTAAAATATTGTGACGTGGTTGCCGTATTGGGAACAATGAGCTTACTGTTGTCGCGCCTCTCTTCTAATGCATTCAGTTGATCCACACAGCCCATATACCTGTTCATCGACAAACTTACTCATAAAGTTGTGAGTCATTGTTAACATTCGACCAATACTTCTGCACAACCAAACCCAAACCAGAACCAGGTAGTACTGAATGGAAAGTGGGCCTTTAAAGTCAGCTAGTAGCGCGGGAGAATGGATCAAGTCTGTTTCCAAAAAGACAGACAGCGCATATCACCGACACGTCCATAGCTCTGAAGAAAAATGGCTCTGAGCACTATGGGACTTAACATCTATGGTCATCAGTCCCCTAGAACTTAGTTAGGTTTAAGTAGCTCTAATCTAAGGACAACACACAACACCCAGCCATCACGAGGCAGAGAAAATCCCTGACCCCGCCGGGAATCGAACCCGGGAACCCGGGCGCGGGAAGCGAGAACGCTACCGCACGACCACGAGATGGGGGCAGCTCTGAAGATTTTTCAGTAGAATACAACACAAAGATAAACAGGAGTAAGAAATCAAACGAAATGTAATTACTCTGTAACGAGCCACCGGGGACAAAATGTCCCTTATACCAAAATAACGAAACAAATGTCCCTGAACAACCTCTGAAATGTTGTCGGTGGCGTCGGGTTCACATTGGATTTATCTTCAGATAACAGTCAAAGATGATGAACTTGGTCAACCGGCGCTCCATTTTGTGTTTACAAAATCATCGACTGAAATATCTCCAAATTCTTTGTTGTGTGCAAGCATCTGTGCAGAATGGATCAGTCATACTCGTACGACATGACTTGCCTTATACCCATTGGGATATCTTCCAATAACGGCGACAGTGGGTGCGTTGCTGACTGTAGATATATGCTGCTTTTTCGAGTCCCCATCAATAAAATACGGACCAATGATGAGATTCTTGAAGAAGTCCCTACCACACGTTGCAAGACAAAAGTGATTGTTTGGACAATTCTCGCCAGCGTGGATTTTCAACTGACGAGTTGTGAATATTGCTAGACAGATTTGCTCATAGTTTGTAAACGTTGCTTCACCCGTGAACAAAATCTTGCATAGAAATGCCGCATCAATTTGCAGTTTTCGTAGACAATTCTGAGAACAGAAACCGAATTTGAAAGTTACTTCCATGTAGCTGTAGATGGAGCGAACTGTGGAGAGGATGAAATGCGTTCGAATGAAATATTCGCCAAACGCTAATGTGGTTGATCCCAGTCGCATACAGACAAACACTGTCAACTTTTTCGAGTGTCGTATATATCTTGAACGCTTTGTTAGCTTTACGACAAAACTGTGTTATCGCTACAACAGAATACAGACAGACTGCCTTCAAGCGAACGGCAAAACTCTAAATGTTTGGTTAAGTTTGTGGGATCTCTTCTCCAGACTACGTTGTTTATGTCGTTGTCCTCTACCAGGCACTCAACTGTGAATTGCAGAATACTCATGTAGATGTAGATTCGATCAAGTAACACACATGATATGTCGTTTAAGTACTTTTCGTCAGCTATTACTAATGTCACAATAAAAAACAATTTTTTTATTAAAAAAGAGGCCATGTCATATTTAGGAAGTTATAAACATTAAAAATTAATTGCGTCAACTGAAAATTCGTTGCACTGTCCGCTATTACTTGGCGAAACCACACCTCAGTATACACCGTGCACCTAAAAAGTTCCGAGACTTATTTTATTCCTGGCTTATAAGTGACGTCATAGCAGTAACTACGGTGGCAGCTTGAACTTTATAGTATTAACAACAAATGTCCATTCGACCAGTCATTTGTGAGCAGGCAGTGAATGTGGAAACTTAGTGTGTCAACGTGCTGTGTCACAAAAAGCAATACCTATAAATCAAGAGTTCATGACATCCTACAGAATGTTTTGAAGAAGAGAAAAATGTGTGCAATGTTAGCCCTGCACGCCTTGACTTACGAATAAAAACAACGACGCGTTGGCACATGCCCTGATTTGACTGAAACGCAAAATGCGGACAATTGCGTTATAAATACTACAAAAATTGCAGCAATTCACATGGGGGTGGGGTGCAAAAACTTTGACGACATCAGCGATCAGCGATATTCAGGCCAAAGTAAAGCGCGAATTGAGCATCATCCCAAAGAAGGGTTTTTCTGACAGTTTCATACGCTTTTATGAACATTGTGTGCTTTGCACTCAGTTGGGAGAACACTATGAAGAACACCTAAAGCATGAAAACCACTACCTTAACTTTTTTCTGTTTTTTTATTAATCCAGACTAAACTTTTTGGACGCATTCCGGGTTTATTAGGGATGGCCTCTCTTTGCTCCTGTACTCTGTTACACAGTAGCGATCACATTCATGTTGTACCTGCGGTACAACAGGTGGCATGGTCGTAGGTGTGGTAGAAGCATTACGCACAGTACCATACAGTACAAATTACATTGAAGATAAGAAGATACACGTTGTGAGTCCTGAAAATATGTGACCATACAGGGTGTCGTACGTGGAATGGTCAGTATACAGGGATATGACAGGACGACCATTTGGAGCAAAAAGTCTAATAAACATGAACTCTCAAGAGCCACGAGCACTTGTTCAGTAGATGTGTTTCACAGTAGCAAGATGAAGACGGGCTCATAGCTCAAAGTACGCAACTGAAGAGTCCATGTTTACTAGACTTCATGCTTCGAAAGTTCGTTCCGGTCATATCCCTGAATATTGACCATTCCCCCTGGGACACACTGTATTACGCAGTAATTATCACGTTATCACCAGTTTGTTATTTGTTCCATAGTATTACTTTTCTTGTGTTAACCGAAAACCGTTTAATACTATAAAAGTAATACTGTGGAACAAAAGCAAACTGGTGCTTTTCATTGTTTTTGTTTTCATGTTGTTCTACCAAGAACAGACGGAAGATTCTGTTAACACGGTTATCACCTGTAGTGTATTTGAAGCCTGTTTGCAAAACAATCTACAACGGGATCTAAATGTTAAAATGATAACCAACGGACAGTGCTAGACTATGATAAGTAATTGCTGCAGATCAGATTTGAGCAGTGTCGGTTACGAAAAAAAAGAAAAAAAAAGCAAGTTGCGCGGGGAATTGTTGTCGTTAAGTGATGAGTATTGATTCCATTTCGCTGTGTGCTTTAGGTCGCTGTGCTAGTAGGTATTTATACTTCGTAACACAATGTAGCAGTAGCAGTAGACAGAAAACTGATAAGACTAATACGTTCGGCCGAGCGGTTCTAGGCGCTCCAGTATGGAACCGCGCGACCGCTACGGTCGCAGGTTCTAATCCTGCCTCGGGCATGGATGTGTGTGATGTCCTTAGGTTGGTTAGGTTTAAGTCCCCTAGGGACTCATGACCTCAGAAGTTAAGTCATACAGTGCTCAGAGGCTATTGGAGCCATTTTGAACTAATACGATAGTGCAAAGAGAACTCAATACCGCACGTTAGTCGGGAAAGTATGGTATTCCTCACGAAACTGCACAGCTGATTTGCCACATCATACATTGCGCGGGTAACTGCGAACACACCATACTGCATGCATCCAAGTACAGCTAGAAACATAACATGAAGGCCATGGTTATAACTGGGTCCAAATAAAGCACGCATAATCTTTAAACTATGTCCACTAGCTGTTACTTATGTCGAGGCTGGAAATTCACAATTTACAGAATCATAATTTATTCTAGATAATTTTGATAAACTTCGGAGCCAAATTTCTCTCATTTCTTCAAACTAATAAGGGAAAATTAACAGGACAGAACCTACGCATTAGTGCCAGTTGATCGCTTACAGCATACAATGGGTTTGTATTTAATTTCAGTAATCGTTGGCAGGGCAGCATACGATAACCCACACTGCAAATGAAGGTTCTTGCTGTTGCGTAGTTTTTTTTTCCTTTCTCTAACTGAACACAGAGGAACAAATTTAAGCGCATGGGAAAGATCCGCTCACTATTACCTGAGCACTTGTTGCATGCAGAATGAATTTTCACTCTACAGCACTGTGAGCTGATTTGAAACTTTCCTGGCAGGTTAAAACTGTGTGCCTGTCCGGGACACGAACCTGCGACCTTTGTCTTTCGTGGGAAAGTGGTCTACTGACTTAGCTATCCATGCACGACACATGATCCGCTCTCACAGCTGACACTGGCGGAAGTAGAGCTTTGAGGGCAGGTCGTAAGTCGTGCTTGAATAGCTCTGTCGGTAGAGCACTTGGCCGCGAAAGGCGTAAGACCCAAGTTCGTGCCCCGGAGAGGCACGCAGTTTTAATCTGCCAGGAAGTTTCCCCTGTTGCGTTTCTTTGCAAGGTGCACTTCCTGTACCCCCGACGAAAAACGAGCGCACCGTTGTCTTGTGTCAATTTCACTTCATTTACATTCGTTAGTAGACACACTGCTGTGCTCAACATTCTCGTTCATATTTTACCTGGCCTATATCAGAGACCACTAGCTTGTTTAGTCCACTCTTTTACACAATGCGTTCCTTCTAAGGCCTTGCTTGATTTCCCAAGGATGTGACGTTACTCGATTGTTCGCTGAAGTAATTCACCGCTAAGGAACGCAAGAGGTGATTCACGAGATAACGAAAAAACAAAACCGCTTTATAGCATCACGCACACACACACAGGAGCACAACACGACTCCAGCTTCAGAAAGGAAACAAGTTTTCCTACTTGTTCACACACACACACACACACACACACACACACACACACACACACTCACACTCTCTCTCTCTCTCTCTCTCTCTCTCTCTCTCTCTCTCTCTCTCTCTCTGTCTCTCTCGCGTCGGTTTATAATGGCGCGTGGGTACCAATTCATTTTCAGGGTTGTGCCAAGGCCTTTAAGGCCTTTAAACACTTTCTGTGAGCCCCAGGCGTAGCATTTTAACCCCTATGCGGTAACTTTTTGCGTTTGTGACAAACCATGTTCGCGTTACATATAAGGATGTAAGGACGAGAGATGTTACCACATTTCTCCGAGAGATAACATCCGATTTTTGTTTAATTGAACAGGAATAGTGACTTCTTGTTCGCATCGTTTGTTACATTATTCAGAACAAGAATTTGTTTAAACTGCTGTTTGATACAATTGGAGACGTCCTTGATTTAGTGCAGGTTTGACGGAGACTGCCTATACACCGCAGAATGGTAAGTGTATTTTTTTCAGCTATGTATATTTGCTACGGCTTTCAATTGTTTCTCTTCGCGAAGTGTGTGATGCGATGAAGCCACTGTTTCCCATGAATGGCTTCTCAGGAATACACCAGAACTGCAGACAATGTCTACTCAAACGCCTGTCGGCCTTAGCAACACAATAAAACATGCTTGCATCTAGCCAACGTGACGAACGAAGCTTTCAAGGAGCCACGTTCTGTGGTGATTCCACATCTTCACCTCTTGCGTTTGACCGTTACGCATGCTAACGTTTGTGACAATTGCTTCACGAAGGAAGATGCTTGCGACACCTATTAATTTTATATTGTCCATAATCAGGAGAAACATTGCTATAATAGCCTCTTAATATCGTCGAATCGAAGAATGCCCCTAATTTTATTTTGCCAGGTGACAATCACTGCTTTTATTTATACAGTTAACGATTTGATCTGGAACCTATGATCACCTTCACATCAAGAGCTGAAGCTTATCCTCGTTAACATTGAGACACATCAGTTTCATACATGACCGTAGATTATCATTGAAACCGTCTTGCATCTTACGGTGGATTGTGGAGTATGTGTGTAGATGTAGATTGTACGAGTAAAGTCTAATATTATCGTCTGGTTAAATGAGATAAAGCACTTATTATATAGATCATGGTATTCTCCGAAACGACAGGTACGTCTCCTTTCAGAAAGAGAATGTTTCTAAGGACTTTCCATAAATGAGAGTTACATTCAACTTTCTAATACATCGATAGAGGTTAGTTGTGAACAAGATGTCGACCAACTATGTCTCCGATATGTACGATGAGTATCTCAGGCGAACGTGGAAGCGAAAGAAGTGTCGTAGGCAAGTTCCGAGACTACTGATATTACCATTCCTATGTTATCAATATCAAGCATTCGCTAATTTCAAAGTAACTAAATATTAGAGTACCACTGTCGGGCCAGACGACGTGGCGCAGCGGTTCTAGGCGCTAGTCAGGAACCGCGCGACCGCTACGGTCGCAGCTTCGAATCCTGCCTCGGGCATGGATGTGTGTGATGTCCTTAGGTTAGATAGGTTTAAGCAGTTCTAAGTTCTAGGGGACTGATGGCCTTAGAAGTTAAGTCCTATAGTGCTCAGAGCCATTTGAACCATTTTTTTGAACCACTGTCGGATATATTAAATCATGTTGAAAAAAATAATAACCTTTCATTGTCAGTTTGATGAAAATTAGTATGCAGTATGTAAGTGTTAACTTGGCTAAAAGAGGCGATCGAATGATAGGACACATTTTGAGGCGTCAAGAAATCGTATGGAGGTTAAAAATAGTAATGGGAGACCAAAGCATGAATACAGTAAGAGGTTCAAATAGATATAAATTGTAGTAGTTACGCGGAGAGGAAGAGGTTTGCACAGGATGACGAGTGGATAGGTGCATCAAAACAGGTTTACTATTGAAGATGGTAACAACAACAGCGGACCCTAAATGTGAGAAACTTGGCGCACCAATAAAAATGACATACTATGTGCTGTCTACAATGAACAGGTGAGAATTAAGGAATATTACAGGTAATGTTAAATCTGTACCCAGTAACTTGGAAAATTGGTTCGCGTGTTTACTTTGTGCTCTAGCTGGTTCAAGCAAACATAGTAGAATTCCTGTATTTCGCATTTTATTCAAAAATCGAGCCCTTTCTTTAAATGAGTGCTATTGCCTTCAGAAAAGATTTACAATGATACACTGCAGTGACATAAAATTTATGTTGTGCCTGTATTTTGTTTCCAATTTGAATGTTTGTCCTTCGATCCTAAAGTTTATATTTGATTTTATACTCAAGTTGCTTCAACAAAACACCGTGTCATTTTCACAATTAGCCTTGTGTTCTGGAAAAGCTTAAAAGTGCATCAGCCACCAATAGTTTCCCATAACGTCGGTATCCACACTTTTGTTTCTGTATTATCTAAGTATATGTATAGAGACCGAAGTATTACATCACAGTGGTGAAGATACCAAATGTTTCCAATCTGGTATTGGACGTCCCTAACCTATAGATCCTCTGCGCATGGGGCTTCCAATAATCACAGGGAAATGAGACTTCCGCCGTTATGTAAACGAGTGGCAGCGCCTCTCAAGTCTAATATTTCTCTGAAGTAATGACTACTGATTACCGAACCCTCAGCACACAGATATCGACATCCCATCAATTCAATGACGCATCAAACCATGAAATTTGGTGTTGGTAGGCTATGCCACTCAACAAAGCCAACTGCCACACTGCGTGTAACACCTACGCGATCATCATCTGGCCCAAGTTAACTACATTTTATTACTCAGCACGCTAGCGACGGCGATTATATTCCCACCGTAGTTTTGTGATGGTTGTGATTTTTGGATAACGGAAAGAAACAGAATGGCATGTGTGTTCTCACCAGAACGGTCTACAGCACACTGCACTCAACCGTCGACGGCAATGGGTGCACATCAGTTTTAGTCTAATGTCGAACCAACCGTCTGTTACGAACATACGGACATGTTACTTATTTCGTGATGTGATTACATTTTGCAGTTCTGAATAACTGGATGCTGCATAAAAGCCTTTTCTATCCACTAGTCCCAAATGTGCATCACTATCCCAGCAGCACGTCCTGTCACAGACCAAATTCCACGGTTTGATAAACTCATTTCCCGGAAATCGCTCTTTACGCCCGTTTCGATCAATGGCTGATATTGTACCCTTTCTCCGTGATGAAGTACAGCGAGAGTTGTTTTCACGTTTCCCTTTACTGAACGGGTCATCATCATCTGGTCGCAAAGAAAAATTAAATGTTGCTGACTTGAAATTGAGATAATGAGCATGATAGCAATGAGGAGGCAATAAAATGTAATTATGCCATTAAATAACGCCCAGAAATGCTGGACTCCTTTTAATGGAAATGTAGTGACAAATGATAAACTGTTTTGCAGCAAATTCATTAATTATGACACATTCAGAACATGAAATGCTGAGAAAAGGATACAAATGGCTGGTTCAAATGGCTCTGAGCACTATGGGACTTAACATCTGTGGTCATCAGTCTCCTAGAACTTAGAGCTACTTAAACCTAACTAACCTAAGAACATCACACACATCCATGCCCGAGGCAGGATTAAAACCTGCGACCGGAGAAAAGTATACCAGATAATTCTAGCTCTTTACCAAATACGGATTTATTTCTGTATCATACTCGGGAGTCATAAGTAGAGGTTACTTTGAGCAATCAGAATGTGTTACAAGGTTTAATAAGAATCGATTTTCAGCGAAAGAAACATTAAAGAAGTTGTTGCTATTTTCATGCTCAAAGTTGGCATCTTCGCTGCTTGAACGCCTGGGTTAAGGTCGTATATGGCTTGGAGGAGCCGAGAGTCTACATGAGGCCACGTCACAAGGGACTGGCGGTAAGTCAAACAGCGGCGTCTATTTTAAGCTGACCCACTTGGTGTGAACTCGCAGAGGCTGTACGACCCGTTGAAAGCGCAAGGCTACACATACACTTCAGGTCCAAGCGACACGACTTCCTGGATCAAAGTCGACCTACTTCTCGCAGTGTGCGTAACGTCTGGTCAAAAATGCTTCACGCAACTGGAGATTACGAACGCCTGCCCCTGTGAAGCATCGTACGGACGCCGCATTGCGGTTAGCGGCTACCCTCTGTCACTGAAAGATTATAGAACCATATGCCGTTTGAAAGTAAGAGGGCTGGGCTGCTCCACCAGCAGCACACGAGCGGGAGCCTGGCAAGTTCGGTTACGAGTGTGTTGCCACTTGCACCACGCAAAGCGTTGTCTCTGGCACGAAACTTTTTCGCACGCGAAAAAGACACGTGACGAAACAAAAACAAATAACTGAGTCTGACTGATTAAAATTAAGTTTCACACGTGTTTAGAGACTAGAGAGATCTATACATATGTGAATTTGATAATTTTTCCATAATTTTTCTGTAAGATTTATGCTTGAACTGCTAACTTGTCACGAGTTAATTATTGCGAAAACTGCAAAAAATATTAACAAAAAAAGAACCATCACCTGAAACTTATACACAGCAAACGTAAAACGCACTTTATTTTGCGTAAATTATGGTTTTATCAGAGTTAAGAGATTTAGTTGCTGTTAGAGTTGGTAACTGAATTACATATTCTGACAAATGCTTCCGAAATGCTGTATTTCTCTTAAATGCGTTGTCTTGGGAGTTATGCTAACACAATGTACTACGCATCGATGTGAACAAATTATTTTTATTTTATCGTAGTTACCCATTTATTTTGCTTTTAATATCATAATCATCAGTGATACGCCGGAATTGGAATTTTGGCGGAACATATTTGGTTTGTGTGTATAAGGGGGAGGGGGAAGAGATCTACGACAGCCCCCTCTTCCCCTCCTTTGCGCCGGCTCATCACTCATCGCTGATTAGTGCGTATTAATTTGACATGTTCTGTTATCACGCACTACCGGCTTTTATGCTCTTGACTAATTGAGACCCTGTACGTGAGGAGGGAGACGCGCCCAGAGTGTCGCGTGGCTGCACGACAATCATCCGTTAGTGATATGCGAGTAATATACAAAAACAATGAGAAATAATTAAGTTAATTCCTCAGACATCGTTTATAACGTACAGCACTGATCACTTGACCTGTGAAGCGGAGACGCAGTCATGAAGCCAATCTTTTAGCACAAAGGCCAGTTCCTCAGTTAGGCCGGGACTGGCCTGCTGGCCGGAGGCAGTATAGGCAGGTGTGCAGCTGTTATAGATGTTCGAACGTCCCCGCCAATTCCCCAGAATAATAATAATAATAATAATAATAATAATAATAATAATAAAACGCCCGGGGCATCACAGCCGTTGCGCAGCCTAGGCGGCAAGAACATTTCTCCAGTCGTGCTATCACAGTACTATTTTGTTATGAGAATGGTATTATATAGAAATATGCGTATGGAGAATCGAAAAATCAAAACAGAAGACCAATTATGGATTGACTTTGTTCGCTTATGTTGCAAATTCCAAACAAGAAAAATTAACTATCTAAAATGAACGCCCCTCCTCCCCCCCCCCCTCCCCTCGACGTGGCGGAGTGCTTAGTACTCAATGATCTAGACGACCAAAGCGGGGCAGTCTATTTCTGATAGCTAGTTGCTTGATAAAAGAAGAGACAGCCAGTTCGTTAGTCAGCAACGCGCAGTTGAGATGAAGAAGAGGCGAATGAAGATCTTAACCTCAACGGCAAAGAAGGCGGACGAGTCATTTTCTCCTTAACGGTAGAAAAGGCGGAGAGGAAGGACCTAGCGGAAGAGGAAACCCACCAAGCAGAACAAAAATCCACGTCGCATTTGACTTGCAACAATTGGCTACGTGGTCAGCTCTCTACAATCTACATGTTGATGGCGGCTGCAAAAATCAGTAACGTCTGTTGCCAAAGTGATCGGCTAGGAAAGGCCTCCGACGCCATATTGGGCTGCCTGTTAAGACCCATCTAGCGATTCGATCACAGATGTAACATCCCACGAAGATGCTAATACCACTTCCTAATTTACTTTCAAGAAAGACGTGATGGTAAACGCTGAACAGAAAAGTACTCCAGCACGTAAACGATCCTTCAGCGCTGGAAACAGTGATGCAACTAGGCCGTCGGGTTCTGGAGTGCCTCGAAAATCAAGTACGGAAGAGTCGGAGCTTCCTAGAACTTGTCGCATACGGCCTGAGAAGAAACATTTGCTAGGCATATTGAACGTCAACACTTTACTAAAGATTGGGGAACTTAAACAATTGACGGATGTATTAAACAGACAACAGACTCATGCTAGCACTTCAGGAAATCAGATGCGGTGATGAAAAAGCATTTTAATCTGAGGGCTACAGGATTCATAAAGGAAAGCCGGCCATAAAGAATAAACAAAGTCACTGTGCTTCGAAAGCTTTTATGGCCAAACAGGATTTAACAGAATTCATAACGAGTTCTGCGACCCCATCAGAGCGAATATCACTTCTCTCGTTTATATCAGCAAACAAGAGCTATATACCATCATAAATTCACATGCAACTACAAACAATGACAACAGAAAGAAATCGAGAAAAAGTCGAGCAATTTTGGGAGGCATTAGAAAATGAGACATCAAAAATACCAAAGCACCAAGCAAAACTACTCGTAGGAGACTTCAACGCACAGATCGGCAGAGAAGAGAAATGCAAGGCAATAGTAGGAAATTTTCCAGCACGCAAACGCATCAGTAAGAATGGAGAAAGGCTCATCACCTTCTGCACATTAAAACCAATGACAACCTTTTCCAGGAAACTACCAAGGAGGAAGAAGACATGATCTTCTAATACACATATAGGCTCATACATGGTGATAATTATTGAACTATATGAAAAAACGTAAATTAGTTACAAACTACGGCGTGTACACACTTTATTGAACATGTAAACTTCACTACAGGTATTCGGTCATACTTTAAGACATGTTCGATATACCTACCATTCCTGGCGATAATGTGGTACAAGTGAATAGCGAAATTCTGCATGCCCTGCAGGACGTGTCCGAACATTGATGCTTCGATGACCTACTGAACAGCTGTTTTCTGCTCAGAAATGGTTTCGGGATTATTACTCTACACCTTTGTCTTTAATATAGCCCCACAAAATGGAATCGCATGTGTTCAGATTCGGAGAATATAGTGGCCAATCAAGGCCCATGCCAGTGGTCCAGAGCCAGAATGCGGTCCACGAAGTGGTCCTTCAGGACATTAAACACTCTCCTGCTTCGATGGGATTGAGCTCCGTCTTGCGTAAACCACATCTTGTCGAAATCAGGGTGACTTTGGATAATGGGGATGAAATCATCTTCCAAAACCTCCACGTACCCTTCGGTAGTCCCCGTGCCGTCAAGGAATTTTACACCGATTATTCCATGACTGGACATTGCACACCATACATTCACCCGTTGAGGGTGTAAAGGCTTCTACGTAGCGAAATGCAGATTCCCAAAAAGCGCCAGTTTTGCTTATTGATGAATCAATCCGAGTGAAATTGGGCTTTGTCGCTAAACCACACCATGTTCACATCAAAGTCCTGTTCGGGAATTATGTGGACAATAGCGTTGGCGAAACACAAACGCTGTTCCTTGAACCTGTGTCTTGATGTCTGATGGGTTTGAATTTTGTATGGAAAGAGATGCAGGTCTTCAACAACATTTGTCGCAATGTCTCACGGTTGATTCCCACCTCTTGTACAGCTCGTCTGATCGATTTACTGGGGCTGGTTTGGAACATATTACATGTCTTCTCGATGTTTTCAGATGTTTTTACCCTTTTTGGACGACCGACATTGCCAACACCGTCATCACGAACACTACCCGTTCTCTCAGACCTACAAACCAAGTATGATTGTTAGCACACTTTGACCGGTAATCATCAGCTTCAACTTGGTCGAAAACTTCCTTTGAGCCGCAGTAGGCCTCCAGGAGCGCTATACGCTCAGGCACACTGCACCGTGACATTTTCACGATCAAATCGTAGCAATATAGGCTATTGTAATACTTTTACGCTAATAGTACACACTGTACTTGTGATTGGTTAACACTGATGTCATACACAGGACAGAGAGTGGGACTAGTGCTATTTAAGACCACTCCCTGCCTATCCATTTAGCAGTCAGTTCAGGGTCGTGGATCGCCGCAGTCTGCTCCATGGAAGACCACTTGCCGTTCTGGGTATATCTAATTTGTAATCTTATTTCAGTGTATATATGTTACTGTAAGGATCCCTCTATCTGTACGTGTGTTATTGCAGAGTCTGAAGATGATCCTTAAGGATTGAAACCGGTCACTCCGATTAAAAGAAATTTGAGATCAAGATTGTTTTTTAATTATCATCCTTTGGATTAGATACTGTACAAATTGAAATTTCCTGGCAGATTATAACTATGTGCCGGACCGAGACTCAAACTCGGGACCTTTGCCTTTCGCGGGAGAGTGCGCTACCAGCTGAGCTACCCAAGCACGACTCGCGACCGGTCCTCACAGCTTTACTTCTGCCGGTACCCTGTCTCCTACCTTCCAAACTGTGAGGACGGGGCGTGAATCGTGCTTGGGTAGCTCAGTTGGTAGCGCACTTACCCGCGAAAAGCAAAGGTCTCGAGTTTGAGTCTCGGTCCGGCACACGGTTTTAATCTGCCAGGAAGTTTCATATCAGCACACACTCCGCTGCAGAGTGAAAATCTCATTCATACTGTACAAATTCTTTGAAATACAAACGGTAAACATTCACGATAGGAAAGATAATTCGAAACAATTTATTACAACGTGCACTGCCTTGTAACAAGGAACCTCGTGTAAGAAACTTCTTAAAATCACATGTCCCGGCCAGCCGCTGTCGCCGAGCGGATCTAGGCGCTTCAGTCTGGAACAGCGCGACCGCTACGGTCGCAGGTTCGAATCCTGCCTCGGGCATGGATGTGTGTGATGTCCTTAGGTTAGTTAGGTTTAAGTAGTTCTAAGTCTAGGGGACTGATGACCTCAGATGTAAGTCCCATTGTGCTTGGAGCCATTTGAAACATAACACGTCAAGAACCAACACACGTTAAGATATACGCCGTCTTAGTTGTGACGCGTAATATCCAGTATTCGGTAGTGTAGGTCGTGTTACTGTTTCAGTTCATTGCGCATGAATCAAAACTGCTACTGGACGAAGTTTCCCTTGCAGAGAAACAAACGATTGTGGTTTACGCACTGTCCATTTTCTACGGATTGTGCGAGGCACAGTGCCTCATTATAGCCTTCCCAGGGCGATGGCTCGGTCGGCGTGGTACCGTGAAATGGCCTTCCAGTCAATGCGACCTGAATCCGTACGATTTCTAGCAATGGGGAAATTTAAAGGAGTTAATGGACACTCATCGAGAATGTGCATATGTTACAGGAGAAAGTGACCAATACATGTGAAGCAATCCGAATGGAGGCAGATGTATTTGAAAGAGTGTGTGATTCAGTGCGAAGATAGGCTGGAAGATATGCCAGCATGTGTGGTAACCACATGCAGCCAGACAGACGGGAATGAGGGGGTAGATTGGCCCATTCCTCAACAGGTATTCGTTTGCTGACATATCATATGAACTTTTCTCCTTGGCTTGACCACTAGTACCTCCTACTGGAACGTGTGGGAAGTAATCAGTGTAAATGTTCCTTTGTTGAGAACGCGGGGTACTTTGAAGAGAAAGCTGCCCACTTTCGGAATTACAGACTTTTTTTGACAGGAATGGATTCGTACTACATGTTCCCGCTTATATCTCTCAGATCAATGTTAAATACAATCAAAAAGAAAAGTCGATAGCCTACTAACAAAGATTGTATATTTTCACTAGTATTGGCATTATTTTGACTAACCGCTGTACGGTTATCGCGACAGCGTTACGACGTTCCTTTCTGCGTTTCGGACAACTCTTTCCGTCATGCAGGTTTGATACGTGTCATTTATTCTCCCGTAATGTAGGCTAGTTGTACCCAGAGGAGGGATGTGTAGCCCCAGCGCCTCAGTGAGTGGTGCGGGGCACGTGTCGCAGAGGTGATCGTCCTGCAGAGCGCCTTTGTCCTGCGGACGGACGGGCGTCGGCGGCGACGCCCCGCGCACAATGCTCCATTCCAGTGCGTGTTGTGCGTGCCGCCACGTCCCCCCATAGCTAACGGACCCTGCACCCTTCCATTTGGGCACCCAGCTACGGCGGAAGCTGGCGCATCCTTACGGCACTGCTTCCCACAGGTCTGTACCTTCACGGGCACACGCAGGCTACAGATAGCCAATGTGGGGCTGCTGGAACTACATTTTCCCCTATTCCTATACGTTTTACTGGCAGATTAAGATTGGATAAACAAGGGTGATTTGGCGTTTATACACTGCCAAAAGCACGTTAATCAGACCGCATTCGCACCCTCTAAACAAAATACGTTTCTGTGGGGCATCTAACCACGTCTGCGCTTGGATCGCCAACTACCCGACGGGCAGGACACAGCGCATTTCGTGAACAGATGATCACCTAGATACTGTAAGACTGTCTGGGCTGCTCCAGGGGGAGGTATGGTAGTACCGTTACTGTTTTTCTACATTAATGACTAATCAAGTAGTATTAATTGCAATGTCTAGCTTCTCGTAGATATCCAATTATCTAGGAGGAATTTGCCGGCCGCGGTGGCCGTGCGGTTCTAAACACTTCAGTCCGGAACCGCGTAATTGCTACGGTCGCAGGTTCGAATCCTGCCTCGGGCATGGATGTGTGTGATGTCCTTAGGTTAGTTAGGTTTAAGTAGTTCTAAGTTCTAGGGGACTGATGACCTCAGATGTTAAGTCCCATAGTGCTCAGAGCCATTTGAACCATTTAGGAGGAAATTGTGTCCCGTGAAAATTGTAACGTCCAGTTCCGCATCTACGGCTGTGTCTAGATACTCTCTAAGCCACCTTTTGTGGACTAGGATACTCTATTACTGTCCGATACCCACCCACATCAACTACTTATTTCTTGGGATTTTTCCGATAGCTGTATGTAGTGTTATGTCGACAGTTATGCACTAACAATTGATTACGCTATGTCCAGAAGTACAAAACAATATTTTACTACCGACAGTGTTTGGCGATTTATCGTTATTCGCGTTGTGCACAAGATATGAGTTATACTTCGACTAAAACAAGTTTTTAATTGACAGACTGCAGTGGCAGAGACGGGACAGCGTTGTCGCTCGGTAAGTTTCTACATGTTTATCTACCTGTTTTTGTTTTAGACGGGTGAGCCCACAGCTATGGGCCACATTGTATTTCGTAACAGTAATGCTCCTGTAACACTCACTTGAGGCACACACAAGGATACTTTCACTACTCAACATTTCTCTTCGTTATGAAAGAGCAGAGCTAGGCAAAATATTGATCATATGCGAAGTTTGGCAATCTTGTCATATGCAGAATTGCAAAATTGTGCACTTCACAAAACATAAAAGTGTGGTGACCACTGCATGCAGAATATCAGTCACAACTATTAAACAGTCATTCGTACAAATTTTTGGGTGTAACAGCGTTTAGATATATCCTTAGTAGGATAGGGGGGGGGGGGGGGGCAGTGTAGTACGTCTATGAAAGAAATGGGATGCATTGAATCTGTTCGGCCCATACCTGCGTAGTGCTGAATTATATGGGACCCAGATCATATGGTTCATATGGCTCTGAGCACTATGGGACCTAACTTTCTGAGGTCATCAGTCCCCTAGAACTTAGAACTACTTAAAACTAACTAACCTAAGGACAACACACACATCCATGCCCGTGCCATGATTCGAGCCTGCGACCGTAGCGGTCGCACGGTTCCAGACTGTAGCGCCTAGAACCGATCGGCCACCCCGGCCGCAGGACCCAGATCCGGGATGATTGTTAAGGACATCGAGCGTAGACAAAGAATGGCGATCCGACTCGTCTGAGGCATGTTTGTTGAGAGGGTAACAGACAGCTGAAAAATCTCAACTGACAGAAGCTCCAAGAATAGTGCTGTACATCCTGCGAAAATGAGCGCAGAAAGCTTACGGAATATGCCGTAAAATGAAACTGGTAACAGCGGTGCACAAGCAGTCATTCCTCCACGCTCCATAATATAGGGTATGATAAAATAATCCTCTGCATTGCACTTCAGGGTTTCGTCAAGTACGCATGAAGATAAATGACTATGCTTTCTTAAGAGGCTATCATGTACCCGAATGTTTGAACACTAGAGTACTGAAGAGCTACAACAAACAGGAGCATACTTTAATTGGTAAGATTTTCCCTTTGTCCAACCACCTGTATATTGTCACAGGAAGCAAAATTTGCATGACAGGGACAGGAGGGAGGCGGGGTGCACCCGCGGATCAGCATGGAACCCAAACCATGGCACTTTTGACTTTTTTTTTTAATATCTGATTAATTAAAAGCGATGGAGGATCGATATGTGGCAGCAGAGATTTCGAGATCGCTTGCGCTTGAGAATCAGATATATAATGCCTGGAACACTATTCGGTTCATAACTGACAAAGAAATCCACTTGCAAGTCTGTGAGATCCAAACTGTGTACGTTACAGAATTGATTTAGATGGGGGGGGGGGGGGGGGGGGGGATCCAACATCCGAAGATCGGTATGGATCCAAGGAAACCGGACCCTTCCTTCTTTTTCCTCATTTCTCTGTTGAGGAAACATGTATGTAGATCTGCAGATACCAAATGTAAAATATGGACATGCGTTTATTTCCAGTGTTGATAGAGCGCAATTACGTGCAACTTTAAACAGTAAACTAAATCAAGAAAACATGATAATAACAAGTTTGCTCCCGCATAGATAAAAGTTGAGAACTGATCCATTGAATTCCATTGTCTTCTGTGTTCGTGACCAACTCAATGAAATAAATTTGCTGTGTTGATGAAATACCACTCTTGTTGACACAGCGAACGGAATAGTTCGGCTTGTCACGTGAACAGTATGTCGTCAGACATTTTACTGGCCGTCGGCGTGACAGCGCGCAAGATGGGCACGATATAGGGCATGAGAGTGTGTGATCGAGTGGCAAGATCGTAGGGGCCCGACGCACGGAACTCACCAAAGAAGTCGTGCGGGCACTAGGCTAACGGATTTACACGTGCCACCTTGTCGAGTGTGTGCCGTCAGCACTTCGATTTAGAGAAAACGGCTGCCGCCGGGGTCGGTTTCTGCCGGCAACAGGGTTCTTGTTGACCGCAATCGCCTCGGCAGCTTGTTACAGTACAAAGAGTGGCCATACTGCAATAGTTTACACATCAATTCAGCAAACGCTGATCAGCTACGGAGTTCAAACTCACACCATCGCTATAGGGGAAAGGGGTAACAGTTCTACAGCCGTACGTCTGTTAATCTCACACGATAGGAACCAAAGATTTCCACTGTGCAGGTACGCCGAAACTGGACGTTCATAAAATGGAGAAACAACCCCCTGACTGAAGATACATGATGATGGAAGGGTACGAATACATTAACAGCTACGTGATTTGAAGCGTCCCTCTTGCCAAGGGGGCACTATTGAGATACATGGTGGATGTTTCGCAGATGAAAGTGGGGCCCTGATATATTTTCCGCTATGTCAAGCCAACGAACGATAGGGGAACCTGTTGCTGACCAAGCTGAAGCATTCCTTTTGTCTGTGCCCGGAGTTACCGAGGCGTTGCATAAAATGACACTCGCGGTCTCGATCCACACAGTGTTGAAGTGCGGCACGGTAGACAAATTATGTGACGTACTGCTCTACAGATTTAATTAGGAACGTTTACTGGCGAACCCGGATTGTCTCTGGTCTGTTACTTTATCAAAAATTCTAAATTGGGGTCGCCAGGTCTCGTTTTGGCCCGCGAGACAGGGTGAAATTTCTCACAACTCCAATCTCAGTAATTGCAAGCTAAGAACTGTCGCTAACTAGCCAGCACAGTGCAGGACTTTACCACAGTTCGTCAACTGAAATGTAGGCTATTCGTCCCTCCTCAGTGTGTAACTTCTGTGTTACACAAAGTCCCGAAGATATTCAGGTGGGACAGCAATAGGAACGTCGTAACAAGGGCGAGTAGTCGACACATATGTCGCAATGGTGGGTCGTAAAACAGACGGGCCGGCAACACTAAAGGAACAGAGACCCTGCTGCCGCCTGACCGTAAAGCATTTGGGTTGTAGAGATGGGCGCGGCGCTACGAGGAAGCCGTAAAAGCTCTGAACACGAAGGCATCCGCGAGAGAAACGGCGCCGATGGTCATGGTAGCACGACAGGAGACAGAGAGAAAGCAGATAAAATAGCCGACAACGGTAACGGTAACGTCAACGGCAACGGCAATGCCGGCGATGAGGGTTACTCGAGCCATTGGCGTGGACTACGACTACATCAACTGCGAGACGAGAGTGAAGGCTCTGCACATCATTCACTGAGTTGACAAAAGTCATGGGATACGTCGTAATGTGGTGTCGTGGCTCCTTTTTCTTGGCTTAGTGTAGCATCTCGACGTGGCGTCGACTAAAGTAGTTTGAATATTTCTGCAGGATACTTCCGACTCGCTGCCTCTACAGCGAAAGTGTTGCCAGAACTGACCTCTCGATTGTGTCCCAAAAACGTTCGAAGGGAGTTATGTTGGCCGATCTGGATGGCCAAATAATTCACTCGAAGCGTCCAGAACGATCTTCTAACCAATCGCGAACAATTGCAGCCTGGTCACATGGCGTTGAATGGCTGCAAATCGTCTACAAGTAGCCGAGCATGACCATTTCCAGTCAATAGTCAGTTCAGTTGGACCAAAGGACCCAATCCATTCCACACTATTATGCAGCCACTACCAGCTTACATAATGCATTGTTGACAACTAAGGTAAATGGCTGCGTGTGGCCTGCGCCACACTCTAAGCGTACCGTTTGCTCTTATCCGGACTCATCGGACCAGGCTACAGATTTCCAGCCGTCCAGGGTCCAGCCGATATGGCCACGAGTCCACGGGAGGCGATGTAAGTCATGTCGTGAGCGTCGGTCGTCTGCTGTCATAGCCCATTAACGCCAAATTTCACCGCACTGTCTTAACAGATACCGCACGTTCGTCGTACGTCCGGCATTGACCTCGTGAGTCTCAGTCTATGGCTGTAAGTTGAAATCTCCATCTGATGCTGCATCATGACGAGGAAATTTACACGTGGTGTTCTTCAAGTTTCCCTTAAGATGTTCCGCCACTATTACTCCTGAGGCAGCGAGATCAATCAGCGCATCCGATGATCATGTTTGATTCATCTGTGGCACAAAGATTCCAATGGGAATTTGGAATTTCACTGCTAATAACATCTGGTCCCAGCAAACCTTTTGTCCCTAGAACTATGTGGCCATTATTCCTGTTTATAATGGAGGCTAGTTCTGGGAACTCTTTTGCAGTTAACTAATACTGTATTAACATTTTCTGTCCCCGATGCGACGTGGAAGAAGTCAGCTTTGCGCAAAATTGAATTCGTTTTAAGCTGTTAAATCTCTTAAAAGTCCTAGCGATTTTGCCAAATGAAGTTCCAATAGATTAACTGCGAGGCACTGATAATTCTATGAGACGACGTGCGCTGTATGAAAACTGAATGTTGACTTAATTCATATGGGCTGTCCCCTGAAAAATTCAGCCGAATAATCCCTTACAAAATAATTGTCTACCTCTTTCACGACTGTAAGAGAACCGATAGTGACGGCTTTTTCTGTTTATACACTCCTGGAAATGGAAAAAAGAACACGTTGACACCGGTGTGTCAGACCCACCATACTTGCTTCGGACACTGCGAGAGGGCTGTACAAGCAATGATCACACGCACGGCACAGCGGACACACCAGGAACCACGGTATTGGCCGTCGAATGGCGCTAGCTGCGCAGCATTTGTGCACCGCCGCCGTCAGTGTCAGCCAGTTTACCGTGGCATACGGAGCTCCATCGCAGTCTTTAACACTGGTAGCATGCCGCGACAGCGTGGACGTGAACCGTATGTGCAGTTGAAGGACTTTGAGAGAGGGCGTATAGTGGGCATGCGGGAGGCCGGGTGGACGTACCGCCGAATTGCTCAACACGTGGGGTGTGAGGTCTCCACAGTACATCGATGTTGTCGCCAGTGGTCGGCGGAAGGTGCACGTGCCCGTCGACCTGGGACCGGACCGCAGCGACGCACGGATGCACGCCAAGACCGTAGGAACCTACGCAGTGCAGTAGGGGACTGCACCGCCACTTCCCAGCAAATTAGGGACACTGTTGCTCCTGGGGTATCGGCGAGGACCATTCGCAACCGTCTCCATGAAGCTGGGCTACGGTCCCGCACACCGTTAGGCCGTCTTCCGCTCACGCCCCAACATCGTGCAGCCCGCCTCCAGTGGTGTCGCGACAGGCGTGAATGGAGGGACGAATGGAGACGTGTCGTCTTCAGCGATGAGAGTCGCTTCTGCCTCGGTGCCAATGATGGTCGTATGCGTGTTTGGCGCCGTGCAGGTGAGCGCCACAATCAGGACTGCATACGACCGAGGCACACAGGGCCAACACCCGGCATCGTGGTGTGGGGAGCGATCTCCTACACTGGCCGTACACCTCTGGTGATCGTCGAGGGGACACTGAATAGTGCACGGTACATCCAAACCGTCATCGAACCCATCGTTCTACCATTCCTAGACCGGCAAGGGAACTTGCTGTTCCAACAGGACAATGCACGTCCGCATGTATCCCGTGCCACCCAACGTGCTCTAGAAGGTGTAAGTGAACTACCCTGGCCAGCAAGATCTCCGGATCTGTCCCCCACTGAACATGTTTGGGACTGGATGAAGCGTCGTCTCACGCGGTCTGCACGTCCAGCACGAACGCTGGTCCAACTGAGGCGCCAGGTGGAAATGGCATGGCAAGCCGTTCCACAGGACTACATCCAGCATCTCTACGATCGTCTCCATGGGAGAAGAGCAGCCTGCATTGCTGCGAAAGGTGGATATACACTGTACTAGTGCCGACATTGTGCATGCTCTGTTGCCTGTGTCTATGTGCCTGTGGTTCTGTCAGTGTGATCATGTGATGTATCTGACCCCAGGAATGTGTCAATAAAGTTTCCCCTTCCTGGGACAATGAATTCACTGTGTTCTTATTTCAATTTCGAGGAGTGTATTTTTGTAGTGCAAGGACCTAGGCCATCGATAGCACGTGCTTAAATGTGCCCAGGATCTCACATCTTTCACGAACGTGGCAGACACTGATAGCACTAATCAATATTTCAACCGCTTTGACCAGTACAGTCATGCTATCTTTCATCAATAAATTCATATCTACAAATCCATTACAGCCACAAAAAAGGTGTTAATCAGTAAACAAATAAGTAGACGACTATTGTGCAACGTATTACAGTCGGTCCGTTACTACTTTTCTCCTCTATGACGCTAAGTTAATGTTTGGTACCAAAATGTTTTGTTGTCCGCCTATGCCATTTGCGTGCTTTGTTTCATATATAGTGTGTGATCTTGCTTTTCAGAGGTTAACATCTTAGTTTTTATGCAGGATCATCCACCAACTTCTAACTTAACAATAATAGTTTGTAGCGCTGTTATATTGTTAACATTCAAAGTGTCGTGCGATACAGGCCAGGGAAATTTCAAGTCAAGTGAAGTAAGGTAAACCATCGCGCACATTTTGAAATGTTTGCAAGGAAGAATGTAGTAGCTGATCAGTTTACGTTCGGTGCATTTTAAGTAATACATTCCTATATACGAAATATAGCTAACATACTGAAAATTTTTAGACGGTGGAAGGAGAGCGATACCTATTTTTCCGTTCTCGAACACTGATCTGCCAGAACATTATGAGCCGGCCGTGGTGACCGAGCGGTTCTAGGCACTTCAGTCCTGAATCGCGCGACTGCTACGGTCGCAGGTTCGAATCCTGCCTCTGGCATGGATGTGTGTGATGTGCTTAGGTTAGTTAGGTTTATCTAGTTCTAAGTTCTAGGAGACTGATGACCTCAGATGTTAAGTCCCATAGTGCTCAGGGCCATTTTTGAAGAACATTATGACCGCCGACCTACTATCGATGTAAACCCGTCCAGGCGATAGCAGCGTCACCTACCGAGCAATGACTGTTAGTCAGACGTTAGAGACACGCACAGTGCATTTGGGATCAGTGAGCGTGCTGTCCGTGTGAAGAATGGGGAAGATGCGCGATCTATCTGAATCTGACCAAGGCCAAGTTGCAATGGCACGGAGACTCGCCATGAACATTTTCGAAACTGCGCAACTCGTCGGATGTTCGAGGAGTGCTATGGTGAGTGTCTTGAAAACGTGGCACAAGCAAAGTGAAACCACTTCCAGACGCCGTGGGTTTGAGCGGGCACCCCTCATTACAGATGTCGGGCGTTGTAGGCTGAACAGATTGGCAGAACAGGGTAGGCGGCCATCTGTGGTGGAACTAACATGAGATTTTAATTCTGGGCAGAGTACAAGTGTGTCTGAACACACAATGCAGTATTCACTTCTAAAGATGGACGTCCGCGGCCGACCCTTGCATGTAACAAGGTTAACATCACGACATCGGCAACTATGATTGAAATGCCAAAGTGATCATAGGCACTGAGCGTTCGCGCGGTGGCATAGCGTTGGATGGTACCTCCTTCATCAAGCCGATGGGAGGGCGCGAATCCGTCGTCTTCCAGGAGAACAACTGATTGACACCAGTACTGCGGATCGGAGACAAGCTGGCGGCGGCTCCATTATACTCTCGAGAACATTCACGTGGCTATCCCTAGGTCCAGTAGAGCTCGTGCAATGCACCAACAACGAAAGAGTATCGTACAGTGGTTCCACAGCACCTACTCCCTTTATGACGATCATGTGCCCCAACGCAAGTGGCATTTTTCAGCAAGATAATTCCCGTGTCACAAGGCAAGAAGTGTGACGGAGTGGTTTGAGGAACACAGTGGCGAATTCGAACTGATGTGCTGCCCCCCCTCCCAACTCGCCAGATCTGAACGCGATCGAACATGACTGGGATGTGATTGAAAGTGGCGTCAGAGTTCATCGACCCACTCCCCGGGAATTAAGTGACTTGTATGCCAACGGCCTTGCCGCAGTGCCAACACCGGCTCTCGACAGGTCACCGATGTTAAACGCAGTTGATTTTGGCTGGCAGTTAGGTGGGTGACCGTCCGGTCTGCCGACAGCTGTTGGCAAGCGGGTGCACTCAGCCCTTGTGAGACAAACTGAGGAGCTCCTTGATTGAGAAGCAGCGGCGTCACAAAAACTGACGACGATCTGGAGAGGGGTGTGCTGGCAACACGCCCCTCCATAATTGCATCCAGTGACGCCTATGGACACGGCGGTCGGTCAGTACCGTTAGGTGGACATGCCTGCTATTAGATAGAAGGTCATAATGTTCTGGCTGGTCAGTGTGTATTGGAGGTTGTCCACGACGAAGTATCCAGTTAGGTTCCACGCGGGAGGCTACTGCAGCGTGCAATGCTTAGTGCAGAGCTGCCTCGTGTTTCTCTTTTACGTATCACTTTATGCTCCCTGAATTCAGGAAACTTTCTGAAAAGTTTAAAATAGGTATAAAACTAAATTCCTGTTACTTCTGAATGAGCAGTCGGACGAAGCTATGAAAGACACGTCAGGGTTTTCCTTATGGATGTTCTCCATTTCTTTGTATTGCCACAGAGCTCACCACCCACTGCTACACCATCGATGGTGACTGATTTCAAATACAGAAACTTTTGTAATGAGTAACTCTCAACCCGAATCGTATATTACTTTGTGAAATTCGACAGATGTACACGTACTTTCCTAGCTTTGTAACTGAATAAAATACCTCTAGATGATAACGCAGAGATGCTGAAACATTTTTGGGAATTTGTAAAACTTAGTTGTTTGCATAATATACGTGAAATCCATTAATCAATTTGATTGGTAATAACCAGATTCGATTTTTTGAAGTCCAGGAAGCCAGTTCTACTTTCCACAAATTGTTTTTAATTATGCTGGTGTATAAAATGATGAATACAATTTTCCTCCAGCTCAATTGCCTGTGTTACATAATGCAAGCATTTTTTACTGAATCAGGGCAACTATTTGCATTATTCTTATCCGGCCTGTGTCCAGCACGGTTTCCGCCTCGTCAGTCACTTCGAATCCCCATATTTTATTTTATTTTTTAATATGTATGACTTCTAACCACGCTTAATTTCATACCACATGACGAAGGTCTTCAAGATTGACTTACAGTGACTACTGCAAAACCCAATATTTGTTATTTCAATTAATTGAGAACGAGAATTTCCAGTCCCTCTTGACTCGATTCAGTATTTAGCATTGTTCTTTAGATTCAGATTTAAAAATTTCAAGCTCCGTAAAACATGACTTATCAACGATAACTGATGTCTCTGGCAGCAATACTCAAAGTCTATCTTTCAGCATTTCTGCTTTCATACAGTTCACCAGCTTTCAAACTTCCTCTGTAATAAGTTGTGCTTCCAATTCTGGAGAAACACCCTTGTGCTGGTGACGGCAGAGGAGAGCAAATTCTTCATTTAGCAAATACAGTAAAATTGTAGCAAATTATCTCTCCAGATCAGCAAAAAAAAAACCCGTTGGTAAGTACAGCGAACAAAAAATTGATCTACTCCAGGAGATGTCCAGCTAACATCATTTAACAGCACATCTATCTTTAATAATTCGGAGGTATAGGGAGTCCACACCTTTCTTCGGGAAGGTCACACCCGGCAGACGCCAATTTGTAAGTAGGCGTTTCAGAGCTAGAAAACCGCGGGGATGTAGATTGCTGCGTCATTCCCGCTATTCCAAATATTTATTGTCTCTTGTACAGGATTAAGATCGGGTAATTTAGCAGGACAATGGAAATGAATGTTGTTTACACCAGGAACGTGCGCGTGCAGAGCCGTGGGCATCGTTGTAATCATCTTGTGAGATGGGAGTGTCGCAGCATACTCGTCATGAACGTGTAGGACACCGAGAACGGCAAAATAGACATCCTGGATCACGTCACGGTAACCGGCGTGACAGTCCAAGTCAGGGGATGATGACCATACCCAACACATAACGGAAACCACCTCCAATCTGAACTGCATCATCCACGGACAACGGGTTAAACGCCTAACTGGATCGCAGTGCCATTGCGAAAATGGCCACTGCATGCAGTTCCTTCTCAGTTCCCTGTTGAGACAGACCTGCATTCACTGACAGCAGAAATTCTTGTCAGGGTTGAAACCGATTGTCTTTGGTAAGGCGAGAAACTTGTCTCCAGTTCCTGTCGGTTTTATGACCGGTGTTGTTGCGCCGTGTTACTGCGCGCGCGCGCGCGCTCGCAAGTTCGAGCGTACACACACACACACACACACACACACACACACACACACACACACACACACACACAGACTGTGATGACTTGCGACAGCGGTGAAGGGTCATATGACCCCGCGTGGTACCATTCTGTATTATCCTAAAGCGCTGCAAAACAACTAGTTTGCTCATTTAAGACGGTGACTAATACGGGGGTAAGACAATTATCATCCGAAAGTACAATCATGCTCATAAATTAAGGATAATGCTGATACATGGTGAAACAACACTCTGGTGGGCGGTTTGCGGGTTTAAATCACCTCGGGGCATGGCCATGCGGTACATTTGACCTGCGGTCGTCGCACGGTGGCGCTGGCAGCAGTCCACATACGCAGGTGTGTGTTGGTGCATGTCAGAGTACGACGCTGCAAGTAAGTGTGCAGACGTTTTCAGACGTGCTAATTGAGACTACACTCCTGGAAATGGAAAAAAGAACACATTGACACCGGTGTGTCAGACCCACCATACTTGCTCCGGACACTGCGAGAGGGCTGTACAAGCAATGATCACACGCACGGCACAGCGGACACACCAGGAACCGCGGTGTTGGCCGTCGAATGGCGCTAGCTGCGCAGCATTTGTGCACAGCCGCCGTCAGTGTCAGCCAGTTTGCCGTGCCATACGGAGCTCCATCGCAGTCTTTAACACTGGTAGCATGCCGCGACAGCGTGGACGTGAACCGTATGTGCAGTTGACGGACTTTGAGCGAGGGCGTATAGTGGGCATGCGGGAGGCTGGGTGGACGTACCGCCGAATTGCTCAACACGTGGGGCGTGAGGTCTCCACAGTACATCGATGTTGTCGCCAGTGGTCGGCGGAAGGTGCACGTGCCCGTCGACCTGGGACCGGACCGCAGCGACGCACGGATGCTCGTCAAGACCGTAGGATCCTACGCAGTGCCGTAGGGGACCGCACCGCCACTTCCCAGCAAATTAGGGACACTGTTGCTCCTGGGGTATCGGCGAGGACCATTCGCAACCGTCTCCATGAAGCTGGGCTACGGTCCCGCACACCGTTAGGCCGTCTTCCGCTCACGCCCCAACATCGTGCAGCCCGCCTCCAGTGGTGTCGCGACAGGCGTCAATGGAGGGACGAATGGAGACGTGTCGTCTTCAGCGATGAGAGTCGCTTCTGCCTTGGTGCCAATGATGGTCGTATGCGTGTTTTGCGCCGTGCAGGTGAGCGCCACAATCAGGACTGCTTACGACCGAGGCACACAGGGCCAACACCCGGCATCATGGTGTGGGGAGCGATCTCCTACACTGGCCGTACACCTCTGGTGATCGTCGAGGGGACACTGAATAGTGCACGGTACATCCAAACCGTTTTCGAACCCATCGTTCTACCATTCCTAGACCGGCAAGGCAACTTGCTGTTCCAACAGGACAATGCACGTCCGCATGTATCCCGTGCCACCCAACGTGCTCTAGAAGGTGTAAGTCAACTACCCTGGCCAGCAAGATCTCCGGATCTGTCCCCCACTGAGCATGTGTGGGACTGGATGAAGCGTCGTCTCACGCGGTCTGCACGTCCAGCACGAACGCTGGTCCAACTGAGGCGCCAGGTGGAAATGGCATGGCAAGCCGTTCCACAGGACTACATCCAGCATCTCTACGATGGTCTCCATGGGAGAAGAGCAGCCTGCATTGCTGCGAAAGGTGGATATACACTGTACTAGTGCCGACATTGTGCATGCTCTGTTGCCTGTGTCTGTGTGCCTGTGGTTCTGTCAGTGTGATCATGTGATGTATCTGACCCCAGGAAAGTGTCAATAAAGTTTCCCCTTCCTGGGACAATGAATTCACGGTGTTCTTATTTCAATTTCCAGGAGTGTATGTTGAAAATGGCTCAAAGAACACAAATGGTTCAAATGGCTCCGAGCACTATGGGACTTAACTTCTGAGGTCATCACTCAGCTAGAACTTAGAACTACTTAGACCTAACTAACCTAAGGACATCACACGTATCCATGACCGAGGCAGGATTCGAACCTGCGACCGTAAATGTCGCGTGGTTCCAGAATGTAGCGCCTGGAACCGCTCGGCCAAAGAACACATATTGATGACTTAATGAGGAGTAGAATACTAGGGCGACTGAAGACTGGTTAAACAGAGCACGTCGTAACACGGACCCTCCGTATGCCACAAAGTGTGATCTCAAGATTGTGGCAACGATTCCAGCAATCAGGAAATGTGTCCAGGCGCTACAGTACGGGACGTCCACAGTGTATAACACCACAAGAAGGCCGATATCTCACCATCAGTGTCCGCAGACGGCCGCGGATTACTGCAAGTAGCTTTGTTCGGGACCTTAAAGCAGCCACTGGAACAGTTGTCTCCAGACACACCGTTTACAGACGACTGAACAGAAAGGGTTTATTCGCCCGGAGACCTGCAAGGTGCATTCCACTGACCCCTGGTCACAGGAGAGGTCATAAAGCCTGGTTTCAAGAACACAGTACATGATCATTGGAACAGTGGTCCCAGGTTTTGTTCACGTACGATTCCAGGTGGAGTCTGAACAGTGATTCTCGCCGGGTTTTCGTCTGGCGTGAACCAGGAACCAGATACCAACCCTTAGTGTCCTTGAAAGGGACCTGTATGGAGGTCGTGGTTTGATGATGTGGGGTGGGATTATGATTGGTGCACGTACGGGTCTGTCTTTGACAGAGGAACTGTAACAGGTCAGGCGTATCGGGACGTCATTTTGCACCAGTATGTCAGCCTTTTCAGGGTGCAGGGGGTCCCACCTTCCTCCTGATGGATGATAACGCACGGCCCCACCGAGCTGCCGTCGTGGAGGAGTACCTTGAAACAGAAGATACCAGGAGAATGGAGCGGCCTGCCTCTTCTCCAGACCTAAACCCCATCGAGCACGTCTGGGATGCTCTCGGTCGACGTATCGCTGCACGTCTTCAAACCCCTAGGACACTTCAGGCACTGGTGCAAGAGTGCTTGGCTATACCCCAGCAGCTGCTCGACAACCTGATCCACAGTATGCCAACCCGTAATGCGGCCTGCGTACGTGTGCATGGTGATCATATATTGATGTCGGGGTACATGCGCAAGAAACAGTGGCTTTTTGTAGCACATGTGTTTTTGCAGACGATGTGCCACGTCGTCAATAGTTAATCGTCTGCCTAAGAGAATCATTTCACGTGGGCGCTCAATGGTTTCTCCATTTGTGGCGGTAAACGGTCGTTCGGCTCCTTCATCGTGCGTAACACTTGTGCGACCATTTCGGAATTTTTCAAGCGATTCCTTGACACCCCGTTGGAGCAAAACACTGCTCCCGTACTGTACCGAAAGTCTTCGATGAATTTCGGCCCCTGATATGCCTTCCGACTAAAAAACGGATCACTTAACATTGCTCTTCTTTGGTGCAATTAGACAGCGGAGCAGCCATGATTAACAGCACGGCAGCGATAGTGAAACTAACCTAGCAAAAATTGCAGAGATATAACAACAAATAAATAAAGCATGAGTCAACGTAAAACGACATTACTACCAAAATAAACAAAAATATAACTAAATTGTTGATATTTATTGACTTACCCTCGTATTTTGTCCGGTGAGATTATTAGGGTTTTCTATGAAAGAGTATGCGAAAAAGCTCGTTGTCCGGTGAATGAGAAGACCCTCTCGAAACCATGTGAAGGTACGGGCCTAAGGACGCCGCTGTACGGTCGAAATCACTACCGGACACAGTGTAATGAACTAGCTAGACTCGGTCGCCTCTTTGTTGTGCTGTGAGGGGGCAGCCAAGGACACAGGCCAGCGTCATTTCCCACGGCGCTGGCTGGCTGGCTTTGCTTATAATTCGAGGCTTGCCTCGCGAGGCCCGCCTGTCTCCCAGGGTCCGCTGCCTGCCCTCCACACCAGCACATCGGCAACACTATGCACTGAACCCTCTTGTACGAGGAGAAGTCGTAAAGATTTAATTATCACCTCGAAAAAAAATAAAGTTACGTAATTAATTTTTGTTTTTGTTTACTGTCCTTTTACACATTGAAATCCCCGCACCACAGTACCGTAGCACAACGCTAGAGGAACCAAAACAAAATGGCGCAGCTTACTGATGAAGTGGAGTATCGTGCTGTTATTCGTTTCCTGCATCTGACGAGAAACAACACCGCAACATTTACAGAGTTGGTGGATCTACAAGGCAACACTGTGCGATCTTATGACACAGTAATGACCTAGCCACACTGTTGTACTTGCGGAGTCCAATGTGCTGAAGCAAGTCTGAATGATTAAGAACAGGCTGGCAGACCATCTGACTGTGAAGAAGCGGGAATCTCCGAGCGAAGCGGAGGCTCTGGTGTGTGGAGAATGACGTGTCACAATCGAGGCTATGATGGAAAATATGAAAATTTATCAGTTCTCAATATCTTGCATGACACAGGTCGCTGACCTTTGGGTTCCGCGACTTCTCACACACATTCGAAAACTCCGCTGAACTGGGGAAGCAGTGGAAATGCTGCAAATGTGTCACGCCAATCCACAGGTCTACTCTGGCCGCATTATCACCGTGGACGAATATTTGTCTCGTAATTATGACGTCGATAGGAAGGAGCAAAGCAAGCAGTGGAAATATGTGGAATCACCACCGCCGAGAAAGAATTCCCATCATCATCGGGTAATGTGACTTAAAAACAAAAAGAAGACTATCACGGTGTGGTCCCACAGATTACGCTCGTAAGGGGCATACCGTCACAGGAAAATACTACCGAGTTCACATGACGAGGTTACAGGAGGCTTCCAAAACAAAGCGTCGCGGGAAACTCATCAAAGGGGTGCTTCTACAAAGGACACAATCATGCATGCTCCTCATTCGTACTATCAAATAGCTCTGAGCATTATGGGACTTAACTTCTGAGGTCATCAGTCGCCTAGAACTTAGAACTAATTAAACCTAACTAATCTAAGGACATCACACACATCCATGCCCGAGGCAGGATTCGAACCTGCGACCGTAGCGGTCGCTGGGTTCCAGACTGCAGCGCCGAGAACCGCACGGCCACTCCGACCGGCCTTTGTACTATCAAATTTTGCTTTACATCCCGTATACTCTTGACATGGCACCCAGTGACTTCTTCCTTTATGCTCGAATGAATCATCTGTTGCGCGGTATGCACTTCCAGACTGACGAAGTGATTTTCGATGTGTAACGTTTGCTGAAGAGTCAAAATGGAGACTTCTACAGCCAAGGCACGGAAGAAAATGTGGCAAATTGTTTATATAGATCATCACATCTCAAAGGAACCCTCCAAATGTGAAATGAAAGTCTTCATTATGGACCTTTCCGTACGTGCAGAAAGACATGCGACGTTCTATCTCACAAATAATCGTCAGTTAAGTCGCAAGTCCTCTTACTAGGGTGAGTCAATAAATAAGTTGCAAACTGCATATTACCGCATATCGTTTTAAACTTCGTGCCAGTACTTATTTACAAGGTGGTAGAACATGTGTCGAAGGTAGACGCCACACACAATTTCGAAGAAAATCGTTAATGATCTGGATTCAGACCAAGACGCAGTTGCGTTGTGAATATGTACTAGATTCGAACAGAATGAGTTTTGTGAGCCAAGGAATTGTCCACAGAGTATGTTCGTAGTGTTATTCGTCTCGGATATGGTTAGGAGTGTATTTCACGGAAATGTATAAAATTGAATACAGTAACTCAACAAAATACAAGAAGAAATTGCAAACAAAGGGCGTCCTGGTTGTCCGCTGACGCCATACGTTCACCGTCTAGGAGTATTTCGCTACCCCCACGACACGTCGGCGTTGTGGGTTGCAGCAATGTAAGTATCAAATAAATTGGTTGTTGACTGAGACGTCACTCATTGGCTACGAATGATGCTCAGGAATTCCAAGCTGCAGATTTTTAAGGCCTTATCGATCGATGAAATAAGTGTTTAAATGTAGAGGAGAAGACTGTTGAAAAGAAAAATTAATCTCAGGCTGGTCTCTACCTCAGTTAGGAGGTTATATATTGACTAACCCTCGGATATTCTAGAAAGGAAAGAGTGTTTCTGTTTAGGCGACATTGTGGTATTGAACAGATGTGTAGAGCGTAAAAACCCCTGGCGACCTTGATCCTCCAAGTAATGTTCGGTCTCAGCGGGTTGCTGACTGCAACTTGTTGCGTATAGAGGCAGAGTGAGAAGAGGGACAAAAGGCTCGCGTGTTTAAGCAAATGTCGAGGCCTCCTCGTGTTCCAGCCGTTATCCTTGCGAGCGTTCCGCACTCGCCTCGGGACAACAGAGACGAAGGGCAACAGCGTCAAACGGCCGTTTACGACACTGTTTGTCGGGACTCGATCAGCTGGCGTTCAAGGTCCCCGCGGCTATCGCAGCCGATCTCCTCGCTCCGCCTCACGACAGACATGTTTATCTACAAACCAAGTGGTCTCTCTAACCCTCCCAAACGTCTTTTAAAACAGAAGCCAATTTTAAGGAATTTTTAAATTGACTGTTACAGAATTTTATTGGGCTCTCTTTTTCTCAAATAACAGTTGTTCCCAGCCACGCGTTGCTGTGGCTTGGTCTGGTTATTTGGAAAAGGAAGAAAACAGAAAACACGTTTCTAACATGTATGGGAATTGGATACATGTCCCGTCTCCTTACACCCCGCCCCCCCCCCCCCTCCCTGTATCTGCCTTTCTCTTCCTCTCCTCCTCTTTGTCCTTGTGCACTTCCTCCTCCTCCTCCTCCTCCTCCTCCTCCTCCTCCTCCACCGCCACCACCTTCTTCGTCTTCCTATGTCCATCTTCTCCTCCCCCTCTTTCTCCATCTCCTCCTGCCCCCTCTTTCTGTCCATCTCCTCATCCAACTTCTCTGACCTTGTGCCATGTTTACTGTTATTACATATTCAAATTCTGTAGTACAAGGTGGGCGCAAATAAAAGCAGCCCGGAGAACAGGTCCAGGTAGAGTATTCGTCCGCATGATCGACGTGACATGCCGGTCTCTTGCAACAGTGGTCGGGTTGATTTAGTATAGCTCTGAAGCATTTTCTGGTGAACTGCAGACATATTTTCTGGCGTGCGGAGATGTTTCGGAATGTTTTTCGACTTGCTCAAAACAGATCCTGACTGACGCCAATTTCGCACTAAGCTTTCCATGGCAATCTTTGCTGGTACTTTCGCACCATTAAACTTCTCAGCCCACAACTGACCACACCATTCCACGGTTTTGTTGCCACCTAACTTTCCACAACGAACATCCACTGCTCTACTGTGAGTACCATCGTCCTCACTGCACGTATCCACTCACAGCGACACAGCCAGCACTATGCTCTGAACCGGTGCGGACCAGGTGGCAGGCGTCCACGTGGTGTGGTTATATACATACATTCACGTCCAGTCGTCTGGGCCACTTATTTGCCCATCTTGTCGTATTATAATCATAAGCATCATAAGCCGACAAATCTATACATACTACTGATCTGCCAGAACATTATGACCACCGACTTACTACCGATATAGGAACGGTGCATGTAGTATCAGTGAGCGTGCTGTCCGTGTGTAGAACGGAGAAGGCGCGCGATCTATCCCAGTTTGATCGAGGGCTGACAATTTTCGAAACTGCACAACTTGTCGGGTTTTCGAGGGGTCCTGTAGTGAGTGAAACAAATGCGAAACCACTTCCAGACGTCGTTGGGTTAGGTGGCCACCGCTTATTATAGATGTCGGACGTCTTATGCTGAGAAGACTGGTGGAACAGAACGGGCACTGAACTGTGGCGTAACTGACATCAGACTTTAATGCTGGGCAGAGTGCAAGCGTGTCTGAACACACAGTGCAGTGAACACATCTAAATACAGGCATCCGCAGCCGATGACCCATGCAAGTTCCAATGTTAACAGCACGACTGAAATGGGCACATGGCAGAGCGTTGAATGCCGGTACCTTCTCTATCATGCCGATTTGGAGGGGGAGGGGGGGCGAATCCTTGACACCTGTTACCGTGAGACGGAGAAAAGTTGGCGGCGGCTCCATTACGCTCTCGGGAACATACATGTGGGCATCCATGGGTCCAGTGGAGCTCCTGCAGGGCATCATGACGGCCAAGGAGTATCGTACACTTGTAGTCCACGTACACCCCTTCATGACGGTCTCGGCTACTGCGGCTTTCTTCAACTAGATAAAGCGCCCTGCCACAAGGCCAGGCGTGTGAAGGAGGAGGAGGAGGAGGAGGAGGAGGAAAAGGACGAGATCAGTGTTTAACTTCTCTTCAATAACGAGGTCATTAGAGACGGAGCACATTCTCGGATTAGGGAAGGATTGGATAGGAAATCGGCCATGCCCTTTCAGACGAACCACACCGGCATTTGCCTGAAGCGATTTGGAGAAATCACTGGTGATCGAAATCAGGATGGCCGGACGCGGGTTTGAAAAGTCGTCCTCGCTAATTCGAGTCCAGCGCTAACCATTATGCCACTTTTCTCTGTGAGTGTGATTGCGTGGTTCGAGGAACACAGAGGCGAGTTCCAAGTGATGTGCTGGCCACCTAACTCGCTAGAGCTGAAGCCGATCCGACACATCTGGGGTAGGTGATCATAAAATATATGTATGGTGAATCACTTAAAACTAGCTTTTGATGTGCGGTTTTTACTGAATGTATTGGAAGTCAGTGCTCGTATTGTTAGCCGATCAACAGATTGAAGTAATACTTAGAAGGTATCTTTTGTGCTAACACACAGTTTTTTAAATGGAAAAATGCCCATTGACGTAAACAAACTAAAAGTGGGGTAAATAAGAATGTCAGTGGTGTTTGCTGCAGGAGTCTTGTGCGAGTCGTTTACGAGATATCGTATTTTGAAAAGTTTCCACACCGACACTTGTTTGTGTCATTTAGTCCATGTAGTTGCTAGACACGATGTTGTTACTTTTGCCTATAGTGTGCTTGTGTGTTTCTTGAGTGCATGCGGCTTACTAGTCAGTGGGTGACAGTCCAAGCAGTAGGTTAAGAGTGAACGATGGGATTTACCAATGTAGAAAAAGCCGATATGCTCATGGCGTATGGAGAATGTAAAAAGAATGCAGGCCGTTCTTGTTCGGTGTATATGGAAAGATAAGCTGTAGATGTCAACCACCTCGGCAATTTTTTATCAACCTTTTGAACCAGTTACGTGAAAGTGATAGTGTAGCACACAGACAACGTAACAGAAGGAAACAAGTGAAGACAGAAGAGGGGGAAATTAGTATTCTTGCAGCTGTTGCAGTTGATCCCGACAGTAGATCCCGTGTAGTCGCACGATGAACTGGCATGAGTCAGTCAAGTGTCCTATGTATTCTCCATCGACACAGGTGCCACCCTTGTCACATTTCTGTAAAGAGCTGGGTGGAAACGATTGTGAGAGTAACTTTAACTTCTGTGCATGAGCATTAAGACAGGAAACTCCAATTGTATCACGTTTCTTTTTAAGCGATGAAGCCACATTTACCAGTCATGGCCAGGTAAACCGTCGAAACATGCACCACTGATCTGCCGACAATCCCCGTTGGCTTCGTCAGGTGGAACGCCAGCGTCAACGAAGCGTAAACGTGTGGTGTGGGATAGTGAACCATCAGTTCGTAAGACTGTTTTTCATACACGGAACACAGAACGCGCCCAAGTATCGCAGCCTGTCAACAAACCATCTTCCACGCAGACTAGGAGGAACCTATGGTACCAGCATGAAGGTTGTCTCATTCTCAGTGCACGAAGTACTACAGCACGTCTTCACGAATTGTTTCCAAATCATCGGATTGGACGCAGAGGACATGCGCATTGGCCGGCCCGTTCCCAGGAGTTGACGGCTGCATACTTTTTTCTGTGGGGAAGGCTGACAAACGCTGTGTACAAGGACATAACAATTACAACTGATGATATGCAACGATGTGTAACTGCAGTCTACTATGACATCTCCGCTGATATGCTTCCACGTGTGTAGCAGTCGTTCCATACCAGACAAAGCGTGAATTGTCACTGTCGGTAGTCATTCTAAACCCAACCAGTGATAATCAGTTGTCTAGTTACTAGTCAGAATTCATATATCTAATGTATGTTTTTGTGTTGTTCTTTAGTGTAGTGTTCAAAATATAGTATCTCGTAAATGATTCCTCTGGAATCCTGAAACAAACACCACTGACATTGTAATTTACCCTACTTTCAGTATGCTATTGTTGATCGACATAGATCCATTTATGAAGTGTATGTTTCCACACAAAAAATACACTTTCTGAGTATTATTACAATCTTTTGATTGACTAGCAATACGAGCCGCTGATTACCAATCAGTAGCACTTTTCGTTTCCACAACATTTGCGGTGCAAGTTTTAGGTGATTTACCATATGTACAAAAGTTCTTGGCCGATTTAAATTTTTACACGTAGGATACATTTACATATTATATGCGTTAAAAATAGACTTATACAAACACCCGTGTTTCGAATGCAACGTTGTGTCAAAATTTCAAATCAGTGAGCGAGAAACTTTCGGAATTGACGATTTTGTACAAGCGAACGAATACATTTTTATTTATATAGATTTCTCACTTAGGTTAGTCTGTTTTGAGCATACTCTAGCAATCCTGAGAGACTCCTCCACAGACACAGAAGCCACCCAATGCTTAACCAAGCATGCCACGACAAACGTAGCTGATGTGGTGACTCATGAACGTCTTGTGTGTTTAGGTCAAATTTGAGCCCAGTTAGGTGCAACGTAATCGACAAGTTTACATCGTAAATACATTTATAATGACTAGGACAACATTGTATACTGAAATCAGTAGCGGCTCGTTCTTACTAGAATGTTTTTGTTTATTGTATCGTATACTTTCACCTGTGTAAGTTTTTGCTATTAACTATTATACGCCTGTATATTTCATCCTTTATTGTTTCTCATTTTCGTGTGTACTTTCCTCTCGATAATCGCACGACTCCTACCACATTGCAGTACTTATTGACCACAGAATATGTCTTTGAGAATTATGGCTAACGGCTCTCCATCGTATAATTCCTGGTAGCCGAAGAGTTTTTGCAGACCACCTACAGTTCACAGAACAGCCAATTATTTCTTCACCTCTTGGTAGCCTAACTGATTAAGCGTCAGACTGGCAACTCAAAAGATCAAAGTTACAAATCATGTGTAGCCAAAATCCTTATGAAACCTGACTTAAGTTTATATGCACCAAATCTGGGTGCCCCACAACAGGAGAACAGGCAAGTGGAACTGCTTTGTAAGGCCAGCAGCATTACAACAAATCGCTGTTTATCTGTACCCTGCTGTTAATCAGAGGCCAACTAATGATCACTCCAGCTCTGAACAACACGTACACGCTCACACATCTGCTGAAGAAGGACGCGCACACTGGTTATTAGTGGTTCGGAGGCTAGTGCAGAGACTGCGCATAACAGGGCCCCTGCAGTTAGATAACATAATTAGCTGGCGCACCGTGAAATCCACAGTTAGGGCACGCCATTAAATCCGCTACAGATTTTATCTTGTATACTAGAAACGCATAAACAAAACGACAACTTCAGGCGTCTGGTGAATGCTGCTGATGATTCAAGCTAGTAAAAATAGGTAATATTTAAGTAACTCACTGGTGCAATTTTAATTATGCAGTTGAAAGAATTTGTATTGTTCTTTTACTATAATAAGTGAAAAAATTACATAGTTCTAAGCTCAGAAGTTTATCAGTGTATGCACAGTACAGTATCTCAGGAAACAACGGCTCTTGGATACCGAAAATTTAACGTTTCATATGAAGGGCTTATTTCAATAGTGGTACAAGTCTATTTTTGTTCATTCTGATATACAGAGCCCTAAAGTTAAATGAGCGCTGAAAAATCTGCAGTTGAGATACCATAAATACTCAAGTATATATATTTGAATATTTCTGGTATCTCAACTCCAGATTTTTCAGCGCTCATTTAACTTTAGGGCTCTGTATCTCAGAATGAACAGAAATGGACTTGTACTACTATTGAAATAAGCCCTTCATATAGAAGCATGATGCAAGCAAGGCTTAGTAGCAAGGAAGACAAAGTAAAAGGACATTATACAAAAATTAATGAAGCAAAGAATCGAAAACATTAATGAAAAGCAATGTTTGGAAAGGAGGTGTGTGTATGCAAATGAAACATGGTCACTATGGAAGATAAATATGAAACAATCAGAAGCCTCTGACATATTATGTTATAGGAAACTATCTGAGAACAAATGGGCAGGTTAAGGAAGGAATGAAGACGACCAACGAGTCATCGAGAAGTGTCCAGTAAAAAAGTTAAGTAATCCAAAAGTGAGAATGGTTAAGCATATATTAAAAAGTAGTTGCTGGAAGCTGTCGTTGCAGGTATGATGGAAAGAATTAATTCCAAGGGAAGACCTCGTACATATGAACATATAAAGCAGTTAGTTGATTATGGCTGACGAGCGAAAATAATAGAGAAATAATAATAGAGAACTGCATCAAACCAGTGTTCAGGATGATGACTTAACAATGACATGTTTCTAAACTAAACTATTCGCAGATTATGAAACTTTAGTCGTATCACAACGAGGCTCAAATATTGTCAGGCACTTCGAACACACTAACTTCTTAACTTCTCAGATATTATCTGAAACAAATGAATTGTTCGTCAAAGCTTTTTGTAAGCAAAAATTATTTATTTTAACCGTTAGATGACGTGTGATTCTGTGGCTCTTGCAAGTAGTGTGCGCAGTTAATTATCTCTTCCTTTTGTTTTGCTTCACCAGCCAATCAGCCAATGGTTGATGCAGTTTTACGTCGATCTTAGAGACGATCAACGTTTCGATGCTACCTCCAGTGCGTGTAAACAGCTGTCGAGGTTGTTTCATCACGAGTCAGAATGTTAAAATAGGACGACTACTTCAGCCGGTGGGATGAACCCAGATTGGGTAGTTAACTTTTGTATATCAATGAGGGAAATGTTGCTGCAGCACGTAAAACGACTTCTGGAAGAAGTCATAGTGGTCATTTTCAGCTACGCATGCAGTCCCCACAATTCTGCAGGGTAACATTACATTGTTGCAGCCACGTTTTTTCGAGATACAGTCTTCCGCAAAGATGCAGATACCTAGAGTCTTACAGCAAGGTCCATCTCCTGATGCGAACAGCAATGTTGCGTGTAAGAAAGGCTGCGGGCGTAGACCTACGAGTGTGAAAAGTTCAAGAAAATTCATTAAATAATAAAACATTGTACGAGTTACGTTTTTCCAACCATATCGACGTGTTCCGGAATTTATTTTCACTTTTTAGAGCAACTATTTACATCGCGTGTGTTTTTTGTTTCTCTTCCCCTGCAGTTATCTGTTCTTTACGACGCTTTTACTGCAATCGAAAAATATGAACATTTAATTTTTCTTTATTTAGATACTGGTGTTAGAAAATAGTTACAAGCAATGTGCTTCCTTCAGTGTGCAGAAATCGGTACACTATAAACAGTCATTATGTTCACATAAAAATCAAAACGTGAAACGAAGATATTACGACAGTATTGCTTCCCAAAAAGTTAAGGTACAGTCAGAGATTTTATTGAATTACATCATGTTTATCAATTTGTCATAACATCCGTCAGTAACACTAATGATTATTCAAATTATCAACCATAGCTGACATACTGTTTTGTTGCGCACATTGAGAGGAGTAGTTAAGGAATGAACTTATTCATGGATTTTCTATAGTTGTTATATACAGGAGAAACATTTGTAGAAACAGACTGGATGATTCAAATGGCTCTGAGCACTATGGGACTTAGCTTCTGAGGTCATCAGTCCCCTAGAACTTAGAACTACTTAAAACTAACCAACCTAAGGACATCACACACATCCATGACCAAGGCTATATTCGGACCTGCGACCGTACCGGTCGCGCAGTTCCAGACTGAAGCGCCTAGAACTGCTCGGCCACTTTGGCCGGCGCAGAAACAGATTCACAGTCTAGTTCGTTATTGAGAATTTTTTCCCTGGACCTTTTGCAACCTAAAAAAATTTTTCACGGCTTTGTTAAAAAGTTGTATGTGATCTTTTTTGTCTGTGTATTTTGTATGTATCTATAGCTGATTTTGTGAATTGGTTAAGCGTTTAAAAGTTTGTGTGTTCAATGTATCTGATCGTAATAAGAAAATTCCTGCCATAATCTACAGTCTATTCCTCAACCTAAGAATTTTGTACTAACTTCTGTTTCTTGTTTGTGAAAAAGTTACTTTATGTTTACATTTTGTGGGCGATTGTTACCTGTAAGAGGTATGCTTGTATTATTAGTTTCTTCCACAGAGCAAGGAACTATATTTAAATTAATTTAAGGAAATCCTCTATAGGTAACAAATGCACCAGTCGTAGTGAGATTATAACCATTCTTAATACTCTTGAAAAATTTCCATATGCTCCAGTGTGACAAAGCTGACACTGTAAACATCAGAATGGGTGAGTGATATACTAGACATGCGCATTCCCGAAGCCATTGCCCGGATGACCGCTTAAGACGTATCCGTGTTGATCGAGCGTCAGCTGCTGTCTGATGCGGAAAGAGTTCCGAGGGCGAGGTCACTGTGTGAGGCTGATACCCGGCAGAGGTCACCAGAGCGAAAGCCGTATCGCTCGAGTCAGGCGACAAACAAACTGCGAACCACTGCTTGCATTCTCTTCCAGTGACGTTTTCATCATGCCAACAGAGGCTGGCTTTGGAAGCGGACATGTCACATGGCCCGCTCGCAGTTGCAACGAAATTATGTAGAGGAGCAATGAGTAAATTACCATTTTGTCGAGGATTAACAGAGGAGTTCATGGCAAATTTCGACTCGATAGAAAGAGGACTCAGGCAAAGGAAGTCTTCTAATCCTTAAACGGGGCAAACAACTAAGTGTGTCAATGATAAATACTTGAGGTACCCACGTTTTGCTGCGGCATTGTGATGCTTTTCTCCAGTATGATTAAGCTTCAACAACAAATGAAAGAACTTAAAAAAGGAAATTTGAGAAATTTGCCTGAAAATAAATTGTAAAGAGATTAAATAGAAGGGAGAAACGCTCCAAATTAACAAAGAAGTCTCTAAACCAGATGCAAACTTATTATATTTGGGACATAAATACAACAACTAAGTGATATCAATAAGAATTAAACAAAAGAAAGGACTCAGATAAAGTAAATAGAATTTTAAAAACTGAGCTAATGTTTCTGAAGCAGGTAGTTCACTGTTATTGTGTATTAAGGACTTTGACTTGCGGCAATGAGGCATGGAGTTTTGCTGAGCGAATAATGGCGACATGCATGCTGGGAATTGCTACGAGAGGCAGGAAAAACAAATCTATAGCGTAAATCCAACTGGAGTGACGGCCGTAATGAAAATGGGATGGAGGTGTGGAGGACATATAGCCAGACAAATGGATGGTAGATGAAGCACTGAAGTGTTTTTCTAGATATCTACGGCGAAGGCTAGGCCGATGGTACGATCTAATGGAAGAGGAATATATTAAGCACAACAGAATGCTCTGCTTTGCGATATATACAGCTCTGTTTCTCGCGAAGTGAGAAATTTCACAGACTCTCATCAGCAAAATAAATGTAGAAATTACGGAGGCTGTTGTCTCATAATTAATTACTGTGTTTGGGTTCGTATTAGTTGCTTGTAATTGGTTTATGCCAAAAAATTACTTGGAATATGAGTTACAGCTATATTGTGGCCATTACGAGGAAGTCGCCCACCAAGACTGTTAAGCTTACGCTAAATTCCTGAAGCAATGACTGCAGGAAAAGATAATGCGTTTAACACCAAATACGAGACTACCCGTGATACAGAAGGCTCATGTGCCGACATACCATATCCGGCGGATACTGGGCGCAGTGATACGCGAATCAGCTGCTTCCTTTGTACACAAACATGTGCTGATGCTGCGTGCCGGCTACACGATGGAAGAACAGTAGACTCTCGATAGTTCGAAGAGTAAGGGAACTAACAGGAAGTTCGAATAATTGAGAGTACGATTGAACGAAAGGTTGAATGATCAAAGTGGAAACAGAAATAGTCTAAATAAGAGTTTCAATTTAAAAAATGATACTGCAGCTTCAGTGAAATTCGGAATTTTTCATAAAGAGAGGCAGAAAGTAACGCTAGATCTTAAACTTTTCAACGTCCAGACTAAAAGCGAATGACCTGGCCTTTTTAAGCAAATACCTTCCGACAGTGGACTAACTAAGCCATTTTAATGAGCACTCTTCATGATGACAGGACTCACCTGCCCATATTTACTTCCTCCATCCGTATGATACGCTTTCAACAATCTTATCTGTCAGAGACAGCAAAGGACTTGGAAAAGCAGTTGAACGGAATGGATATTGTCTTGAAAGGAGATAATAAGATGAACATCAACAAAAGCAAAACGAGGATAATGGAATGTAGTCGAATTAAGTCGGGTGATGCCGAGGGAATTAGATTAGAAAATGAGACACTTAAAGTAGTAAAGGAGTTTTGCTATTTGGGGAGCAAAATAACTGATGATGGTCGAAGTAGAGAGGATATAAAATGTAGACTGGCAATGGCAAGGAAAGCGTTTCTGAAGAAGAGAAATTTGTTAACATCGAGTATAGATTTAAGTGTCAGGAAGTCATTTCTGGAAGTATTTGTATGGAGTGTAGCCATGTATGGAAGTGAAACATGGACGATAAATAGTTAGAACAAGAAGAGAATAGAAGCTTTCGAAATGTGGTGCTACAAAAGAATGCTGAAGATTAGATGGGTAGATCACATAACTAATGAGGAAGTATTGAATAGGATTGGGGAGAAGAGAAGTTTGTGGCACAACTTGACCAGAAGAGGGGATCGGTTGGTAGGACATGTTCTGAGGCATCAAGGGATCACCAATTTAGTATTGGAGGGCAGCGTGGAGGGTAAAAATCGTAGAGGGAGACCAAGAGATGACTACACTAAGCAGATTCAGAAGGATGTAGGTTGCAGTAGGTACTGGGAGATGAAGAAGCTTGCATTAGATAGAGTAGCATGGAGAGCTGCATCCAACCAGTCTCAGGACTGAAGACCACAACAACAACAACAACAACAACAATCTTTCTGCTTCAGGGTTATGGATGGTGTGAATGACGGAATTCCGACAGTTTTCAGTACACCCTTTACTGTTCACTTAGCATTCCAAGGTCCCAGTAACCTGCATTATTCAGGGAAAATCAAACACTTTTACTCCTCTGAAGTCATTTTTACAACTTATTTATTTACTGTCGTTACTTATGCAGTGTCTAGAAAACAGAAGAATGTTGACAATTGTTATTTGACGAACTATACAATTCGAATTACCAAGCATTGGACCGCCGCTGTCTTTGCATTACAGTGTTTGCCGGGCAGTCTGTCATGACAAGGACTTCGATTTATCTAGTGTGCCAAAACGCAAGGAGTTCTTCCATTTACTGAAGAGTCGACTGTAATGTCGTAACACCAGACAGGTGTTTCCAGAAAGACTCTGGCCATACTGCTTTTTGTAACAACTCAGTGAAACCTGTCAAAGTTTTTTGTGCGCGTTTTTAATTTTATTGAATTAAATTCCGTTACTGAATGTAATCAATAAATATAATTACATGAAATAATACCAGCGAAATGCGTTTAAAAATGTTGAGCCTGCATTATTTCGTGACAAATACTAGACCGGATCATATGTTGAAAACAATAGACTGGCTGGGTGAGATTAAGATATGTGAACACAAAATAAGCAGTTTGCATATGCGGATGACTTAGTTGTGATGGCAGATTCGATTGCAAGTTTGCAAAGTAATATTTCAGGGCAAGATCAGAAATGTAAGGACTATGGTATGAAGATTAGCATCTCCAAAACGAAAGTAATGTCAGTGGGAAAGAAATATAAACGGATTGAGTGCCAAATAGAAGGAACAAAGTTAGAACAGATGGACGGTTTCAAGTACTTAGGATGCATATTCTCACAGGATGGCAACATAGTGAAAGAACTGGAAGCAAGGTGTAGCAAAGCCAATGCAGTGAGCGCTCAACTACGATCTGCTCTCTTCTACGAGAAGGAAGTCAGTACCAAGACTAAGTTATCTGTGCACCGTTCAACCTTTCGACCAACTTTGTTGTATGGGAGTGAAAGCTGTGTGGATTCAGGTTACCTTATCAACAAGGTTGAGGTTACGGATATGAAAGTAGCTAGGATAATAGCAGATACTAGTAGATGGGAACAATGGCAGGAGGGTGTCCACAACGAGGAAGTCAAAGAAAAACTGGGAATGAACTCTACAGATGTGGAAGTCAGGGAGAACAGGCTTAGATGGTGGGGTCATGTTACATGCATGGGAGAAGCAAGGTTACCCAAGAGACTTATGGGTTCAGCAGTAGAGGGTAGGAGGAGTCGGGGCAGACCAAGGAGAAGGTACCTGGATTCGGTTAAGAATGATTTTGAAGTAATAGGTTCAACATCAGAAGAGGCACCAATGTTAGCACTGAATAGGGGCACATGGAGGAATTTTATAAGGGGGCTATGCTCCAGACTGAACGCTGAAAGGCACAATCAATCTTAAATGATGATGATTAAATACTAGACCGCGATTTGGACATTAGTCTCCTGTTCATCCCGACCAACTGGACCATTCGACCACAGCTTCAGGGTAAACGCAGACTTACGGTACAGTGAAGTTAGTACACCAGTCATTTAACGTCAGTTACACTTACGAGTAGGAGTACATTTGACGTATAGATAGTCTCACAAATATCAGGCAGTGACACACATACAGATACAGAGAAGGCGCAAACAGAGCATTCAAATTACTCAGCTGTCGTTGATTATCCTCAGTACCTGGGACCAAGATTAGTCAAAATCTACGTGATTCTCTAGCGTTTCTTGATCTACAAAAATTTATGATGTGGAACTTCTTCACTTCCGTTCAGTGCGTAGGGAATCTGTAGTGGAAGAGGTTTTTATACAGAACTATGATGATTTATTTTTTCTCCTATTTCGAGAAACAGTAATATTTGTGTCAATATACCAGTATCTTCCGCACAAGTATTTCACAAGAAAAACTAAATGTCTTTCCTTCTTTTTAAATAAGAAATAACAGCTGCAGCTGCCGTGAGAAGATTCATCTCTTATTGGTTCACAATTACTTTCGTGGTTATATATACAGATCCTGAGGTGCCACACTATTGACCTCGCGATAACCCGTCTAGCTACACATGTCTTAATGACGTCTAAGTATGGGCAGTAATCTTAACAAGTCTCTTCCTTGAATTCAAAAGTTTGCAGAGTGCCCATTTTGTCATGCAAGGCTGCCCCCTAACCAAGTGATCTTTAAGCGTTATTTTTTGCATAAATAGAGGAGGCTTTACAAGCTACTGAATTTAAAGAAAGGACATGTTTAAATTCCTGCCCACATGTATTTCATTGAGGCCCGTGTAGGTAGACTCCAAGGTCAACTGTTTGGCAACTGAGGATGTGAATTTACAGTCACAAGACAGTCACAAAACTAATTGTGGACCAGTGAGAGATCAACAAATCTTCTTAAAGCAGCTTTTGCAGTTATGTATTATTCAAATGGATTTCTACAGCTGTGGCTGTCCCATAAACCGATTGATCTGTCTTTCCTGTTAATATTTATTCTCCGACAATACTTTCGTTCCCATTTTATATACTTCTCTCTTAACCAGGGTCCTGTGAAATTGTCCCTTCTACATCTAAATTCATGGTACATGATTCACTGCGTGGCAGAGAGTATTTTCTGTTATATAATACATTAAGACACTTCTCTACTTCTTCCATGGATGGAGACTGAGAAGAAAAGTTAAGGCGTTTGATCCCTAAGCGAACTGTAGATTTGACACCGACGACTATCGTAGACTCAACACTGAAAACCAATTTTTTGAACTACGTTAGTTGGCCAGACTGACTAAGTTATTCATGCGACTGCCTAGATGGTACCTTGAAGAGGCCACGAAATGTCCAGCTTTAATTACCTCGACGGGTATACGCTAACTTCCCTTCTAGAAGTAACTGCCTGTACACGACCCTTCGAACGCCATCTACGAAGCGCACGCTACGCTCCACGTTTCAGTTCTCCTGCAGTACGAGTCACCGTCCACTACCAACCTTCCTAAGGTCCCCGCAGCCAGCTGCCATATGACAGCCCGTGTACAAACGACTAGCCAGTGATACTTGTGTGCCAGGACTCAGCGCACCGTCCCACCTAACCAGCCTATATCCCGACTAATTATCTCCCGCCCCGCAGGCGACCAGTCATACATATTCAATGAGCACCTCCCGAGTAATGAGTAATTGTTTAGGGGGCCGCCTCCGTCCGGAGCAGTCCATTAATACGTCCTCTGCCAGCAGAGAAGGCTACCAGCAGAGTTTCGGCTACTCAGGTTCCAGTTGCACCACGGAATTCTCCCTCTGCTGTGGCAAGCCACCACAACCTAGCCTTTGGGAGCCGAAGTCTCTGCCACGCTGGACAAACTAATAGTTAGTTGAAACCCACTGGTCGATTAAAACGCTGTTTGGGATTGGGATTCGAAGCCGGAATCTTGCCTTTTGTGACTAATGTTCTATGTAACAGAGCTATCAGCAGCATTCCGCATGCAGCGGAAAAATTTCGTCAAACGAGGTTTGACAGATCGCCATCACTAAGGGCAAATCGATCTTTTATACTTCTGCTTTTTATCCACAATATGCTTCACTTGCATCGTCTTTAGTTATAACTGTTCTAGAAACACGCTTTTTTTTATATGTTAAAGGATGAAACGTAAATCATCGCTTAGTTGTTGGCGTTTGAATATGATGAAAGTGACTCTTTCGCGGATGACTTACAAGGTAACACTTTCAAAAAATAACGGAAATTTAAAATGCACAAATGAAGGCGAAAATTCGTACATTCCAAATGCTTTGGGTAAGGGAAATTCCATATTCGTCTGCAAGATGGCCTGTTAAACACAACCAATAGCTCTTGCTTCCAACGGAACAACTATTTTACTTCTATCATGCTACTTGCGAGAGAAAGGAGGGGAGGGGGGTGGAGGAGCGGAGATTACCTGTTCCATTGTGATCGTCCGTAAGTTTTTTAAGAATATTTACGACAGGATAGAGAGACTACAACATCATCGCTTGTTTAGGAACGATTTCTCCACTCTGAAGTATGTTTACGTCAGTTTGGTTCTTCACAAACTATGTACAAATACCCCGAGACGTTAGACAGTGCCATAGATATGCCTGTAAGAACAATCTTTCCTAGAGTGCATTGTATTTATAATAACGTAAGCTCATATGGAACTTAAACCACTAAGCGCTATTTTTACAGCCTTTTATTTTGTCCTGTTTGTCGACTCGTCGGTTTGAAAAGCTAAATGGACAATGAACTCTAGAGGAAGAGAAATTGAGGATAAAAATCTTACTATACTGTAAAAGGAGAAATAAATAAGAAACAAGTGTATATGGAAGTCTTACACAGTACAAAGGAGAAGTCATATCTAGCCATTGAAATGGAAGATGCAACAGAAGCAGATAAAAAAAAATACGAACTACAATTCTAACCTTTGACTTGTAAAAAAGCGATAAATGAAATGAAGAGAGGCAAACTTCTGGATTGGATGCTCTTCGTATAGAATATTTCAGTGCATGGATAAAAGAGACGTAACAGAAAATACAGCTTTGTGCAGCGCGATACACGAAAGTGGTACACGTTTAAGACAGTGGTGGTTCTGACCACAAAACATTCGGAACCAACAAACGCACAGAATAAACAACAAGAATAAGGAAAAATAATTATAATCACTCATGCTTCCAAAATTATGCTGAGGGTATTTAATTGTAGATGGGTGCGTATAATGGTAGAGAACACAGGGGAGAACAATTTGGTTTTAGAAAAGGGATAGGTATTGCACCGAAGAACACTGTCCAGGTTTTAAGACGCATTACAAGAGTATGAAATGACAATCGAAACGAAGATGATAACTAGACGAGTGAAAAAGAAATAAGATCAAAAACTGCAATGGCAAAGTAAGCCTTCGCGAAAGAGAAATGCTTGTTATGCAACAAAGTGAAATTGTAGTTAAGGAACGTGTGAAGCGTTTCTTCTTTGAGGCTGTGAAACTTGGACATTGAAGAAGACAGAGACAAAATTGAAACATTCGACATGAGGTTATAAAGATACAGTAATCTAATATATGATTACTACTGAACAATCTTTAATATTTCTGTAGTAGATGAATGCAACATATAGTGTAAGTGGATTAAAGAAATAATATTAAGTTTATAGCTGATGCCGACGATGCCTTTTAGGAAGCACAGCTAACACAAGACCAAACGCGTCACTTCTGTGAGGGCCACGACCTGGTTAGGACGTAAATATAGCTTCTCTCTACGTTAATAATTTTTAAGTATAGTTGAAGCACACAGTGACAGTCAGAATGTAAGATCACCAAACGGAAAGATACAGAGAAAATCAATTTCAGCCACTTCAGAGGTGTCAATCGTAAGAAGTGCTGGAAGGCGGAAGACTTACTTGGACCAGTCAGAAAGTAATGCCAGCTATTCCTTTTTTTCTCATTCATTAACTCGGTAATGTAGTGATAATAAATTTGGCGCACTTCCGCAAACCTCCTCCAATTTAGTAGCAGTGTCCTACATCAACAAAATGTTCAAAAGTGTGTGAATTCCTGAGTGACCTAATTGATTAAGTCCTCGGTCCCTAGGCTTACATACTACTTAAACTAACTTATGCTAAGAACAACACACACACCCATGCCCAAGGGAGGACTCGAACCTCCGGCGGCAGGGGCCGCGCAATCCGTGACATGGTGCCTGAAACCGCACGGCCACTCCGCGCGGCCTACATTAACAGATGGCAGCACCGTAGAAATTTAGAAAATGGTTGACCTTGACTTACGTAAAAGTTTGCGTTTTTGAATGAATTCCTTACTGCAAAGATGAAACGCCAAACGCATTCACGAAAGGCTAAAGAAGGCATACGGCGCTGCTACGGTGGACGTCAGCACCGTTAGACGATGAGTTCGCCGCTCTAGAGAAGCTGAAGGGCAAGCACAATTGGCTGATGCAACGTGGAGGGACCGGCCAGCGACTACAGTGACTTCCAGCGTGTCGACTACACCATCCGCCATTGCACCACCAGACTTCCATCTGTATAGCCCACTCAAACAAGCTCATCGGGAGAATCACTTTGAGGTTGCGGAGATCTTGAAAAATTCCGTGCGCTTGTGGCTGAGGAAGCTCGACCATTATTTTTATCGCACAAATGTTTGCGTTTCATGATTGAAGAAAACTGGAAGCATTACTTTCAGCCTGCCTGTCTTAGTAAGTTTGGAGAAGAATAGGAAAAATAAAATTAGTGGATAAAGCGATTAACAGTGAAGTTGATGTAAAGAGTAAAGGCGCAAAGAACTCTCGCAAATCTGGTTAAGGAAAGAAAAGCAAAGTGAGTGGGACATCTACTGCGAGGAGAAGGACTAACTTCCACCCATAGAAAATGGCAGTACTGCGCACACCAAAAAGAGAAGAAAATGTATGTTAGGTCTTGATCGAAAACCTGTCTCATGACGCCCTTTTTTTCTTTAGCGACGAGACATATATTCATTTGGTGCGTAAATAATAATAATAGAAAAAAAAACATGCGATACTGGAGTGGCACGGCCCCAAGAGAAGATCGTGATTTGCCCCTGCACACAGAACTCGTGACAGTTTGATGTGCATTACCCAAAATTGGCTTTACTGACCCATGGGTTTTTGAAGAGAGCGGTGCGTCAGTTACAGTCACTTCTGAGAGATATGTCCAGATCGCCGAGGAGTTGTTTCTTCCCGAATTTGAAGGGATGGGTGTGGGGATGTCTAGTTCCAACAAGAGCGCTACAGCTCACACTGCACGAACGTCGATGACTCTCTTGCGTGAACATTCCCTCCGACCGTCTCATCTCTTTGAAGGACTATCTTCAGTGACCAGCACGCTCGCCACATTTACACCTTCCCACCTGCCGCCGCCCCCCCCCCCCCCCTCCCGCGACTTTTTTCTTATGCGGCTGACCTTGGTGTATAACAATCGTTCACAAAGCATGGGTTTGGTCCCCAGCACAACTCCGCCCGGCGGATTAGTGTCGGGGTCCGGTGTGCTGGCCAGCCTGTGGATGGTTTTTTTAAGGTGGTTTTCCATCTACCTCGGCGAAAACGGGCTGGTTCCCCTTATTCCGCCTCAGATACATTTGGGGTACATTCGTCTGGTATGGGACGTTCCCGGGGGGTGGGGTCCACTGGGGGCCGAACCGCACAATACCCCTGGGTTCGGTGTGGCGCGGCGGTGGAGTGGGTGGACTGCTGTGGCCTGTTTCTAGGTCCCCGGTTCAACACACACACACACACACACACACACACACACACACACACACACACACACACACACATTCACAAAGAAGAAATAAAAACACTGAGGTTTGCCTACGACACTAATTCCCTCAGAAACAGCAAAGGACTTGAAAGAGCAGTTGAACGGAATGGGTAGTCTTCAAACAGTTTATAAGGTAAACATGAACAAAAGTGAAACAAGGGAATGGAATTAGTCGAATTCAATCGGGCGATGCTGAGGGAACTACAGTAGGAAAAGTAGTAGATGAGTTTTGTTACTTCTTGTTGTGATCTGCAGTCCTGAGACTTGTTTGATGCAGCTCTCCATGCTACTCTATCCTGTGCAAGCTTCTTCATCTCCCAGTACCTACTGCAGCCTACATCCTTCTGAATCTGCTTATTGTATTCATCTCTTGGTCTCCCTCTACTATTTTTACCCTCCACGCTGCCCTCCAATACTAAATTGGTGACCCCTTGATGCCTCAGAATATGCCCTACCAACCTATCCCTTCTTCTAGTCAAGTTGTGCCACAAATTTCTCTTCTCCCCAATTCTATTCAATACCTCCTCGTTAGTTATGTGATGCACCCATCTAACCTTCAGCATTCTTCTGTAACACCACATATCCAAAGCTTCTATTCTCTTCTTGTCTAAACTACACTCCTGGAAATGGAAAAAAGAACACATTGACACCGGTGTGTCAGACCCATCATACTTGCTCCGGACACTGCGAGAGGGCTGTACAAGCAATGATCACACGCACGGCACAGCGGACACACCAGGAACCGCGGTGTTGGCCGTCGAATGGCGCTAGCTGCGCAGCATTTGTGCACCGCCGCCGTCAGTGTCACCCAGTTTGCCGTGGCATACGGAGCTTCATCGCAGTCTTTAACACTGGTAGCATGCAGCGACAGCGTGGACGTGAACCGTATGTGCAGTTGACGGACTTTGAGCGAGGGCGTATAGTGGGCATGCGGGAGGCCGGGTGGACGTACCGCCGAATTGCTCAACACGTGGGGCGTGAGGTCTCCACAGTACATCGATGTTGTCGCCAGTGGTCGGCGGAAGGTGCTCGTGCCCGTCGACCTGGGACCGGACCGCAGCGACGCACGGATGCACGCCAAGACCGTAGGATCCTACGCAGAGCCGTAGGGGACCGCACCGCCACTTCCCATCAAATTAGGGTCACTGTTGATCCTGGGGTATTGGCGAGAACCATTCGCAACCGTCTCCATGAAGCTGGGCTATGGTCCCGCACACTGTTAGGCCGTCTTCCGCTCACGCCCCAACATCGTGCAGCCCGCCTCCAGTGGTGTCGCGACAGGCGTGAATGGAGGGACAAATGAAGACGTGTTGTCTTCAGCGATGAGAGTCGCTTCTGCCTTGGTGCCAATGATGGTCGTATGCGTGTTTGGCGCCGTGCAGGTGAGCGCCACAATCAGGACTGCATACGACCGAGGCACACAGGGCCAACACCCGGCATCATGGTGTGGGGAGCCATCTCCTACACTGGCCGTACACCTCTGGTGATCTTCGAGGGGACACTGAATAGTGCACGGTACATCCAAACCGTCATCGAACCCATCGTTCTACCATTCCTAGACCGGCAAGGGAACTTGCTGTTCCAACAGGACAATGCACGTCCGCATGTCTCCCGTGCCACCCAACGTGCTCTAGAAGGTGTAAGTCAACTACCCTGGCCAGCAAGATCTCCGGATGTGTCCCCCATTGAGCATCTTTGGGACTGGATGAAGCGTCGTCTCACGCGGTCTGCACGTCCAGCACGAACGTGGGTCCAACTGAGGCGCCAGGTGGAAATGGCATGGCAAGCCGTTCCACAGGACTACATCCAGCATCTGTACGATCGTCCCCATGGGAGAACAGCAGCCTGGATTGCTGCGAAAGGTGGATATACACTGTACTAGTGCCGACATTGTGCATGCTCTGTTGCCTGTGTCTATGTGCCTGTGGTTCTGTCAGTGTGATCATGTGATGTATCTGACCCCAGGAATGTGTCAATAAAGTTTCCCCTTCCTGGGACAATGAATTCACGGTGTTCTTATTTCAATTTCCAGGAGTGTATATATCGTCCACGTTTCACTTCCATACAAATACTTTCAGAAATGGCTTCCTGACACTTACATCAATACTCAATGTTAACAAATTTCTCTTCTTCAGAAACCCTTTCCTTGCCATTGCCAGTCTACATTTTATATCCTTTCTACTTCCGCCATCATCAGTTATTTTGCTCCCGAAAAAGCAAAACTCCTTTACTACTTTAAGTGTCATTTCCTAATCTAATTCCCTCAGCATCACCCGACTTAATTCCATTACATTCCATTTTCCTCGTTTTGCTTTTGTTGATGTTCATTTTATATCTTTCTTTCAAGACACTGTCCATTCCATTCAACTGCTCTTCCAAGTCCTTTGCTGTCTCTGACAGAATTACAATGTCATCGGCGAACCTCGAAGTTTTTATTTCTTCTCCATGGATTTTAATACCTACTCCGAACTTTTCTTTTGTTTCCTTTACTGCTTGCTCAATATACAGGCTGAACAACATCGGGGATAGGCTACAACCCTGTCTCACTCCCTTCCCAACCACTGCTTCCCTTTCATGCCTCTCGACTCTTATAACTGCCATCTGGTTTCTACACAAATTGTAAATAGCCTTTCGCTCCCTGTATTTTACCATTGCTACCTTCAGAATTTGAAAGAGTATTCCAATCAACATTGTCAAAAGCTTTCTCTAAGTCTACAAATGCTAGAAACGTAGGTTTGCCCTTCCTTAATCTAGCTTCTAAGATAAGTCGTAGGGTCAGTATTGCCTCACGTGTTCCAACATTTGCACGGAATCCAAACTGATCTTCCCCGAGGTCGGTTTCTATGAGATTTTCCATTCGTCTGTAAAGAATTCGTGTTAGTATTTTGCAGCTGTGACTTATTAAACTGATTGTTCGGTTATTTTCACATCTGTCAACACCTGCTTTCTTTGGGATTTGAAATATTATATTCTTCTTAAAGTCTGAGGGTATTTCGCCTGTCTCATACATCTTGCTCACCAGATGGTAGAGTTTTGTCAGGACTGGCCCTCCCAAGGCCGTCAGTAGTTCCGATGGAATGTTGTCTACTCCGGGGGCCTTGTTTCGACTCAAGTCTTTCAGTGCTCTGCCAAACTCTTGACGCAATATCATATCTCCCATTTCATCTTCATCTACATCCTCTTCCATTTACATAATATTGTCCGTAAGTACATCGCCCTTGTATAGACCCCCTATATACTCCTTCCACCTTTCTACTTTCCCTTCTTTGCTTAGAACTGGGTTTCCATCAAAGCTCTTGATATTCATGCAAGTGGTTCTCCTTTCTCCAAAGGTCTCTAATTTTCCTGTATGCAGTATCTATCTTACCCCTAGTGGGAAAAGCCTCTACATCCTTACATTTATTACCGAGCGAGGTGGCGCAGTGGTTAGCACACTGGACTCGCATTCGGGAGGACGACGGTTCAATCCCGTCTCCGGCCATCCTGATTTAGGTTTTCCGTGATTTCCCTAAATCGCTTCAGGCAAATGCTGGGATGGTTCCTTTGAAAGGGCACGGCCGATTTCCTTCCCAATCCTTCTCTAACCCGAGCTTGCGCTCCGTCTCTAATGACCTCGTTGTCGACGGGACGTTAAACACTAACCACCACCACCATCCTTACATTTATTCTCTAGCCAGCCCTGCTTAGCCATTTTGCACTTCCTGTCGATCTCATTTTTGAAGCGGTTGTATTCCTTTTTGCCTGCTTTATTTACCGCATTTTTATATTTTCTCCTTTCATCAATTAAATTCAATATTTCTTCTGCTATCCAAGGGTTTCTACTAGCCCTCGTCATTTTACCTATTTGAACCTCTGCTGCCTTCACTATTTCATCCCTCAAATCTACCCATTCTTCTTCTACTGTATTTCTTTCCCTCATTCCTGTCAATTTTTCCCTTATGCTCTTCCTGAAACACTGTACAACCTTTGGCTCTTTCAGTTTATCCGGGTCCCATCTCCTTAAGTTCCCATCTTTTTGCAGTTTCTCCAGTTTTAATCTACAGTTCATAACCAATAGATTGTGGTCAGAGTCCACATCTGCCCCCTGGAAATGTCCTACAATTTAAAACCTGGTTCCTAAACCTCTGTCTCACCATTATATAATCTATCTGATACCTTTTAGTATCTCCAGGGTTCTTCACGTATACAACCTTCTTTCATGATTCTTGAACCAAGTGTTAGCTACGATTAAGTAATGCTCTGCGCAAAATTCTACCAGGCGGCTCCCTCTTTCATTTCTTAGCCCCAATCTATATTCCCCTACTACGTTTCCTTCTCTCCCTTTTCCTACTACCGAATGCCAGTCACCCATGACTATTAAATTCTCGTCTCCCTTCAATACCTGAATTATTTTGTTTTATCTCATCATACATTTCATCAATTTCTTCGTCATCTGCAGAGCTAGTTGGCATATAAACTTTTACTACTGTAGCAGGTGTGGGCTTCGTGTCTATCTTGGCCACAATAATGCGTTCACTATGCTGTTTGTAGTAGCTTACCCGTTACTTAGGCAGTAAAATTACTGATGAGGGCAGAAGTAAAGATATAAAATGCGTTTATAAAGAGAAGTTCAGTAACATGTAATATATATTTAATTTTATGAAGTTATTCCATAAGGTATTTTTCTGAAATGTACGAAAGTGAAACGTAGACGATAAGCAGTTCAGACATGAGGAAAATAGGTTTTGAAATGTGGCGCTATGGAAGAATGCTGAAGATGAGAGGGCTAAATCGCGTAACAAATGAATTACTTAACAGAATAGGGAAAAATGTGTGGAAGAGGCTGGCGCAGGACGGAAGCTTAGTGGAGAGTTGCATCGAATCAGTCTTCGGACTGTAGACCACAACAACATGTTTCATAGCGTCCGACATCGCCCTAGCGCTGGTCAACCTGACTTCCCCGCTACAAGCACTATGAGCGGTCCCGGCGCGGCATCTGTCGTCTTGGATATGATGCTGGAGCCAACTAAGTTGTGATTCCGAACGGCGATATATCGTTATACAGTTATCAGTGACGCGTTATTTTAATCGATATTTGTCCAGCTGATATACAGACCCATCGATATTTTGCGGCAATACAGCTGTATAATTTTATTACAGTCATCATCATCATAGAACGCCAAAATAGAGAAAATTCAACTTTTTTTTGTTTTTAATATTGAAGTATTTACAACATAACTACGCTACATGCATTTTTTTTATTTTGAAGTTCTTAGAAAAGTTTTGTCTATTGTCAGTTGCGTATTTTCGTAACCTCCTCCCACTCGAAAGTAAGTTTGGTAGAAATGCAATTCCCGAAACTACTTCTGCTCGTGTTCGTCGCTGATCGTAACTCTTGCCTGTAAATTAGTGCCTCTGAAAAGTAATGTGTGGAAGTATTTCAATTCAGAAAATAGTAAAAGTGCGAAATGCAATTATTGTGGGAAGGTTCTCCGAAGTTCAGGTAAAACTACAACAAACTTAAAGATCGTTGGAAGTCCCAGTGACGGAAAACTTTTGATCAGGAACGGTTGGCTACAGGATGGTCGAGGAAAACGGCATCAGAATCAAAGCCTGATACTATAGAAGCAGACCTCTTAGTTCCACTTCTAATCCAGCAGTTGCTTCGACTTCGTCAGCTGCTTATTCAAATTGTACACATGGAGTTCCCAATGTTGCTTTTTTTGCAGAAGGAGAAGGTGACGAAAAGAATAAATTAAACAAACTTCTTTCATATTTGCAAACACTGTGTGCCATTTTTACTGTGGAGGAACAAGGTTTCATCAGTCATATAAAAGTTTTAGCTCCTTTGTGTAAAACAGGCCAACGGCCTTGCCGCAGTGGTAACGCCGGTTCCCGTCAGATCACCGAAGTTAAGCGCTGTCGGGCTGTCTAGTAATTGGACGGGTGACCGTCCGGTCTGCCGAGCGCTGTTGGCAAGCGGGATGCACTCAGCCCTTGTGAGGCAAACTGGAAAGCTACTTGGTCAGTACCGTTAGCGACTTCCCCTACTCGCTGACGTATGCGTCAAATCAAACATTTTTACGAGTGTTAAAGTCCGTTCTGTGGATTCAGACAGGAATGAAATAGTTTCAACTTCTTTAGCTTTTTTTTTAACTTACAGAACTACATACCTCTGACAATATTTCACATTTTCTGAACAATATTCGTAAACAGTTGGAAACCTGTAAACGGTTCGAAATATCGCATGATAAGTGACAGCTGTAGTTACAGACACTGGAGCAAATATTGTTAACCATGCAGTATGTGCATACTAATTTTTTTATACTGATATATGCGATTTAGATATCTTAAGTCGATTAATTCTCGGTGTAGATATTAATTACGGCCTTTATCGATTATATCGATATTCTAATATCCCATCCCTAGAGCCGACGTGCTGCATCAGCAGACTCCGGAATCCGTGAGCACCGCTGAACACGAGGCCGGCGGACACGTGCTGCACAACCGTGCCGCCGCACTGCGCAGAGCGCCTTGCGAAAGGCGCGCGCATCTGCGGCGCATCACACGTGCAAGGCCGCTACGGGGCAGCCACACCACGCCGCATCACGTCAGGCCAGCTGCGTAGTCTCAAGCAGACAGCCGGCACACGCAGAGTACGCCACGCAAACCGACATGTAGAAGTGCAGAGCACTATTTCGACAGGCACAAGAAAACGCTCTGGAAGCAAACAAATTTTTGTTGATAGATGTTATGCAATAGCCTGCTGACTAGTGTTTATACGTCGTTAGTTTTGCAGTACTTTCGTCCAAATGGACGGCAACTTATGTAACTTTTATAACGGTTTGTAAGGAATTTGCGCCTTCATTTTCAACAGTTTAGAAACGATAAGTTTACACGCGCAGTGGTAAGTTACGTCTTTTAAACACTGTCCACGTTAAGTCCCGAAATAGTAGTCAAAGAGGGAAACAAAGATTATGTGGACAACGTAATGGACGATCGGCGACGTGTGTAAATAGGCAAATAGGCGGCACCATTGACCTATAAAAAAAATGTACTGTATGTACTCTGAGAAAAGCCAGTGCAAGGCATTTACCGCAGTAGTTAAATGCTGATCAAAAGTAAATTAGAAACCTAATTTACGAGCAATGTTTAGAAAATTTTATAATAAAAACTACTTGTCGATAGCAGCTTATTACTGTGAACAAGACGGGGATCGATGTCACGTCAGAAACAAAGCAGCAGCAGGCGGAGGCCGGTGTCCCAGCACGAAAAATTTATCTCGTCTGTTGAAAGAATATGGATAGAGTTTACTGGGATGCAAAAGTTTTCTTCTTATAGATAATCGTGCAAAGAGAACAACAAAAAACTGCCTAACCCTATCTCAATACTGTGGATGAACAATACGTGAGAAGAGGTCTGACTGCATAAAAAGTAAATGAACAAAAAAGCACATCAGGACAATAACTTGTCCTAAGGAGGTTCGCCAATGTGGAAACGACGGATTTGAGGTATCACCGAATATCTCACACTATTTCCCACATTTCCAACCTGTGATTGCCACCAGTGCCTTCTAATGAAATTTAAAACTGCTCGCGCTATGAGAAAGGAAGTACTCGTAAGATTACTGTTCAACGTCTCGTTGACGATGAGGTCATCGGATAGTCAAGGACGTAGAAGTCGACCGTGTTTTTCTCAATGCACCCATCGCAGCATTCGTCTCAACAGATTTAAGGAAACCTTGGAAACCACGTATCATGACTGCCATTCGAGTATGTAAAAAAAATGGTTCAAATGGCTCTGAGCACTATGGGACTTAACTCCTGAGGTCATCAGCCCCTGGAACTTAGAACTACTTAAACCTAACTAACCTAAGGACATCACACACATCCATGCCCGAGGCAGGATTTGAACCTGCGGCCGTAACGGTCGCGCGGTTCCAGACTGTAGAGCCTAGAACCGGTCGGCCGAGTATGTCAACCCTGTAAAGATTATAAGTCTAATGATGAGATTATGGCTACTACGGGCATTTTGCAGACGTTCCAAAATCGCACTTTTAGCATGGTATATACTCAACTGTAAATTTTTGCAGAGACCATCATCATCATCACCTCAAGATTTTCACTGTATTCACAGGTCCTTTGTGTGTCTACTGCTTGCGATCCAACGCTTCCTTCTTAATGCCACTGTATGTGCTGCCTTCCAACACATCATTCACGAACTGAAACATCGCCTCCTCCTCCTCCTCCTCCTCCTCCCCCCCCCCCCCTTCCATAAGCCCCTTTAGCATTGCTGTTACAGACCTCTCCACTTTTCTTAATACCCGCCCAATTCAACTTCTTTTCCCTTTCTTTATTAAATCCAGTCACTGTCTTTGCTCTCCCACTCTTCTCAGTACTACTAAAATTTATCACTCTACCCATCCAATTTATTCTTTCCATCCTCCCTCACGTACATATCTCCATAGCTTCCAGCCTTTGTCTTTCCTCCTCAGTGTCCACGCTTCAGCGTGATATCGGAGGTCACTCTGTACAGAACATTTTACTAATCTTTTCCTAAAATTTTTCTCCATATTGTTGCAGAAAATTCTTCCTTTCTCACAAAATGCCTCTTGGACTTTGCTGTCCCGGTTTTAATTTATGTGCCGCTCTTCGAGTCAGTTTCTATCCTACTATCTGGGTATTTAAGGCCATGCATCTGCATCTACATCCATACTCCGCAAGCCACCTGACGGTGTGTAGCGGAGGGTACCTTGAGTACCTCTATCGGTTCTCTCTTCTATTCCGGTCTCGTATTGTTCGTGGGAAGAAGGATAGTCGGTATGCTTCTGTGTGAGCTCTAATCTCTCTGCTTTTATCCTCATGGTCTCTTCGCGAGATATACGTAGGAGAGAACAATATACTGCTTGACTCTTCGGTGAAGGTATGTTCTCGAAACTTCAACAAAAGCCCGTACCGAGCTACTGAGCATCTTCCTTGCAGAGTCTTCCAATGGAGTGTATCACCTCCGTAACGCTTTCGGGATTACTAAATGATCCTGTAACGCAGCGCGCTGCTCTCCATTGGATCTTCTCTCTCTTCTATCAACCCTATCTGGTACGGATACCATACCGGTGTGCAGTATTCAAGCGGTGGGCGAACAAGTGTACTGTAACCTACTTCCTTTGTTTTCAGACTGCATTTCCTTAGGACTCTTCCAATGAACCTCAGTCTGGCATCTGCTTTACCGTCGATGAATTTTATATGGTCATCCCATTTTAAATCACTCCTAATACCTTCTCCCAGATACTTTATGGAATTAATTGCTTCCAGTTGCTGACCTACTGTATTCTAGCTAAATGACAAGGGATCTTTCTTTCTAAGTATTCGCAGCATATTACACTTGCCTACATTGAGATTCAATTGCCATTCCCTGCACCATGCGTCAATTCGTTGCAGATCATCCTGCATTTCAGTACAATTTTACATTGTTACAACCTCTTGATATACTACAGCATCATCCGCAAAAAGCCTCAGTGAACTTCCGATGTCATCCACATTTATGTATATTGTGAGTATCAACGATCCTACGACGCTCCCCTTCGGCACAACTGAAATCACTCTTATTCGGAAGACTTCTCTCCATTGAGAATGACATGCTGCGTTCTGTTATCTAGGAACTCTTCAAACCCATCACACAATTTGTCTGATAGTAGAAGCATATGGACTTCGTTCACTAAACGACTGTGGGGAACTGTACGAACGCCTTGCGAAAATCAAGAAACATGGCATGTACCTAGTAACCCGTGTCTATGGCCCTTTTAGTCTCGTGGATGAATAGCGCGAGCTGGGTTTCACACGATCGTCTTTTACGAAACCCATGCTCATTCCTACAGAGTAGATTTCTTGTCTCCAGAAAAGTCATTATACTTTAACATAATACGTGTTCCAAAATTCTACAATTGATCGACGTTAGAGATATAGTTCTACACATCCGTTCGACGTCCCTTCATGAAAACGGGGATTGACCTGTGCCCTTTTCCAATCCTTTGGAACGCTACGCTCTTCTAGAGACCTACGGTACACCGCTGCAAGAAGGGAGGTGGGGGGAGGGGGGGGGGGGGGGCGCAAGTTCCTTCGCGTAATCTGTGTAAAATCGAAGTATTCCATCAGGTCCAACGGCCTTCTCTCTTTTGAGCGATTTTAATTGTTTCTCTATGCCTCTGTCATCTGTTTCGATATCTATCATTTTGTCATCTGTGAAGAAACTACAGTACAGTCTTCCTCTGTGAAACAGCTTTGGAAAAAGACATTTAGTATTTCGGACTTACGATCTTAAATGAAATATTCACTCTACAGCGGAGTGTGCGCTAATATGAAACTTCTTGGCAGATTAAAACTGTGTTCCGGACCGAGACTCGAACTCGGAACCTTCGCCTTACGCGGGCAAGTGCTCTGCCAACTGAGCTATCCAAGCACGACTCACGCCCCGTCCTCACAGCTTCACTTCTGCCAGTACCTCGTCTCCTACCTTCCAAACTTTGCAGAAGCTCTCCTGCGAACCTTGCAGAACTAGCACTAGAACCAGCACTCCATGCCTCGGGCATGGATGTATGTGTTGTCCTTAGGTTAGTTAGGTTTAAGTAGTTCTAAGTTCTAGGGGACTGATGACTACAGATGTTAAGTCCCATAGTGCTCAGAGCCATTTGAACCATTTTGATAGATAACAAACGAGAAATTCACAAGAAAGAAAACATCTTCACCTCTCGTCCTCCCTTCCCGAGATTTACGAAAAAGTCCTCGTGCATTTCTTTTCCGTAACAGCAGCGTACAAGAACTAGAAGTCGAGAAATACTTCCTGTGCCAGTACTGTCATAAAATTGCAGAGCGAATTTTGGAGTCATAAAGACATGGTAGTAATTTGTTCTCCATGTCACTGGCTATTGCTTCAATACAAGCCACGATATCATGTGAGTGTTGTACCGACTTCAAACTCTCGCCAAACCTTTGTCTTCACAATTTTGAACATTTTGGCGGCTGCGGGAGAACTTAATTTCTCACCAAAAATGTGTGGTGAATCGAATTTTGAAATTGAATGATCTTAGGACTTTTAAGAACTGATGCTTGTTTTCTGAAGAAACTTGACGTTTTCTTTTAGTTGTTGCATATGACGCTTAAAAAAATTCGATGGGTTTACCCGCGTGGTGTGGAAGTTTTGTCCACACGTGTCTCTTTAGTTTTATGGGCTTCAAGGCGCCGTTAACCGAAATCTCCAAAGAACACATTGTGATCGTTCCTCATTATTCAAAAGATGCTGGTAAAGCCTAATATCAATAATCAACATGATATTTACGCACTTCGGTTTTATGTTTAGAACTAATGATCTGATAGAAACAGAGGACGCTGCGAAAGAAAAATGAAATTCGAATCTTTCTCCTTATTAGAACTGCATACATTCGAAGGAGACGAGACATTCGGTGAATCACTTCCATTGGGATGTTTTGTTGCCACTGCGAATCAGGCACTTACTCATGAGAATGGCGGAGCTTGGGTCACTTAATTGTAAATCCAGTTGGGTCACTTAAACCGAATACGCACTGTAATTCAACTCCTAGCTAACTCACTACCTTTGAACTGACTCCGGAAGCCTGGCTGAAATAGAGTGCACAGTCACAGTGGCTGTGATTAACAGTCCAACCTTGTAGTGAGTGTAGCGAGGAAGTGGCGGTCGCAACGTCACGCGGCTTACTGCCATTAGTGGGTGTTCAATGTTTGGTAGTTAGCTCACCCATCGGGTGATCGGTGACAGAGGCAGTGTGATGAAATGTGAGTCGCGACTTTTCTCATCATTCCTGACAGGATCTACTGATAAATTCTTGTAGAATAAGCAAATTAACTATGGGCCAGCTTTGTAACTTGGTTCATGGAAAAGAGAATCCGACACTAGCAATATTTATTCACTGGAAGGCCGGCGCCCCCCTCTACTACTTTCTATTTCTCCCCCCACCCCCAACCACACCCCCGCCGATGAGGAATCTTGGAACAGTAGTCGAGACATCGGAAATTATTGTTTAACATATTTATCTCCAGAACCTTTTATTGGCAACGTTCTAAATAACAATATCTGAACCGTATGACATGATAATGTACAAGGCAAAGTGAACAGTGAGAACGTTTATCAAATGAACAAAATTTTAACCATATGAAAACAAAGTTGGCTTTGAGTAGAGTGAGAAAATATCTTCGTAATGGCCGATCTGTGATGAAGTACTGCATATCTAATACTCTGCTGTATGAAGTCTGTGTTATAACTCAGTAGAACACGCCAGTAAAGCGCTATTACTGTTAAGTGCAGATTGCAAAAATGAGCTGCCTATTAAAAGCGAACAGAGAGAGACTGTGCACTTGGCACACGTGTTGCGCAATGAAAATTATGATTAATACAAAGCTTTAGGCGTTTTCAAAGGCAAAATTTAACGTTAATCAGTAGTTGAATGAATATCATCCCCCAGGTATGTTTTTGACTAGACTAGCACCAGAAAACATCAAACAGTTCTACAGTGATATTGAAGATTTGAGAGCACTGTTTGTAATCATCGCCAACGCCCAGGACAGTGGACTCTAGCAGTGTAAAAAGAGGGAGGGATAATAATAATAGTAGCAATAATAAAATGACTACGACGAAGTGGAGAAAAGAAAGTTTACAGCGAAGATCTGGCTTCTTCGAGCGTACTACACGTAAAAACTATTGTTTGACGATGCCATTTTAAGTCTAAAATAGTTTTTCAAGGTAAATAAGCATTTTAGAGTATTCAAAGTTGTGTTATCGTTGACAAATGCGAAGACGTTTCTCGAAGCAATGGCGTAAGAATGAACTAATATGATGCCTCAGAAATGGGACACACGGTAATGGTGGAATACTCGTATTTGAATCTCTCTCTCTCTCTCTCTCTCTCTCTCTCTCTCTCTCTCTCTCTCTCTGCTATGTGTGCGTGATAACACTATTTCTCTAAGTGAAGAAACGCACTGAACCGTCTTCATGTTTAGCATTGTTATGTTGTCGTCAACTGAACATAATGGAATAAACTGTGTTGTTATGAAATCGAGAGCCAGTTTGCAGAGCATCCATTAGTCTTTGAAAGACAACAACGGTTCTTGTTATGCAGCCTCTAACATTAGTCAGAATCCTTATGACACCTGCAAGAAGTCAAACTCTGCCTGTTTTTTTTTTTTGTTTTTTTTTTTGTGATGGAGGTAACTCCCATAAACAACGAATAGGAGACCACCAAAAATTTAATTTTGGGACACCATTCGTGTTTTATTTACAATTATTAGAATTATGTATCTTTCCTTAGCATTCATTACTACTTTATGTCATCTTTTTGGTAAGTAAGGCTCAAAGCCCTTGGTTAATCGTACAACATCAATAATAATATAAAACAAACTTTACTCAGCGTGTCATGACGTATCAACCGCTAATCAGACCTAAGTGATGTACCAGCTCTGGCCGTTAACAAATTTACTTTGCTGACCACATTAATACTGATTATTCTAGCTGTATTTAACCAATTCTCAATCAGATCTGCTCAATAACATCATTTCAGCTTCAGTTTGCGAAATACAGGGTGTTTGTAAATGAATATCGGTGTTTTAACGCTTTATAATATTTATTGCATTAAACTTAGTTATAAATGATATGTCAAATGAAAGAGCAACTCAAATAGTTTTACCAAGAACCTTATAAATGTTCAATGCGAGCATCATTTGTCACACGGCACACATCAAGTCTACAGCCGGGAGCTGGACAGGCTGCAGGGTACCGATTGACAGGGCTTGCTTTGCATGGCCTCCACGTTCACCCGACCTAACGCCGTGCGAATTTTTCCTTTGGGGGCTTCATCAGGGATCGTATGTACGTGCCTCTGCTACCAGCAGACCTCCCTGAATTGCGAAACCGGATTGAAGCAGCTGTTGCTACAGTCACTGAAGACACATTTATCACCCTTTGGGAAGAACTCTGTCGTTGTGCAAACTGTGCATTCGCGGTTGTGAAACATATTTGCTTCCCTTCTTTTCTATTTTATTTTTTCACGAACTGTATTTACGAACGTCAAATTTACATGCCGTCAAGTTCAGAACCAAATGGCTCCGTTTTCAGGCACTTTACAATTATGCAAAATTCAGTCTAAATTTTTGTGCAGATACATGAAAAACAGTTTTGTCACGCGCCCTATCAGGGGATGAAACGGGCTGAGAATTTGTACTGATTACTGCCTATGGCGAGGAATGACTGCTAGTCAGACACACGCTTGGTGCATGAAATATCAGTGAGCGTGTTGCTGTGTAGTATAGAGAAGGCGTGGAATCTATCTTAGTTTGACTGAGGGCAGATTGTGATGGCCCGGAGGCTGGGCACGAGCATTTCGGAGACTGCGCGACTTGTCGGCTGGTCTAGGAATGCTGCGATGGATGTGTTCAACACGTGGCGAAACCAAGGTGAAACCACGTCCAGAGTCGTGGGGTTTGGCGGTCACCGCTCATTACAGGTGTCGGACGTCGTAGGCTGGGCAGACTGGCAAAACAGGACAGACGGAAAACTGTGGCGGAAGGAACATCAGACATTAATGCGAGGCTAAGTAGAAAAGTGTCTGAACACACAGTGCACCGAACACTCCAAACGACGGGCCTCCGCATCCGACGACCCACGCGTGTGCCAATGTTAACACCATGCCATCGGCAACTACGACTGAAATGGGCAAGTTACCATCGGTACTGGACGTTGGCGCAGCGATAGAGCGTTGCATGGCCTGATGAATTCCTATATTTTCTTCATCATGCCGGTGGTTGGGCGTGAATCTGTCGTCTTCCGGGGGACAGCTGCTTGACACCTCTACTGTGGGGCGGAGACAAGCTGGCGGTGGTTCTCATTACACTTGGGGAGCATTCCGGGCATCCATGGGCCCAGTGGAGCTCGTGCAAGGCACCATGACGGCCAAGGAGTATCGTACATACGTTGCAGACCACGTATGCCACAACAGTGGCATTCTTGCAACAAGATAATGCATCATGTCACAAGGCCAGGAGTGTGCTGGAGTATTTCGAGGAACACAGCGGCGATTTTCAATTAATGTGTTGCCGACCCCCCCCCCCCCCCCCTATTCTACTCCAGATCTGAACCCGATCGAACACACAACGGGAATTTGGTGACGTGTGTGTACATATATGGTGTCAACTCCCTACAGCGACCTACCAACCAAGGCCTCGTTACTTCCATGCCTCGACGAATGGCCGCTGTTATCCGTGCCGAAGTTGGACATACCGGCTGTTAGGTTGGTGGTCATAATGTGCTGGCTGCTCAGTGTATAGTACTCCCTAATGTTCCGTGTAGTTAATAAGAAGAGTGAATTTAAGCTGAGCTCAGGAATTCACGGCTACTATAACAGAAGCAAGAATAATTTCTATATTGATTGTGTGTCCTCTCTACGGTTCAGAATGGCGTTTTGCATTCTGGTGCAAAAGTCTAACAAGAGAAACAAAAATATTTAAAACCGAGAAAAGAACCTCATTGATCACTGCACAGATGGTCAGGAAAGTTTGACTGAGGAATAAAAGGTCCATATACCTCTAACATTTGTGTTACATAGAGCGCCTCTGTAGACGAATGGTTAGCGTCACTGCATTCGGGTTCTGTTCCCTGTATCTCCTCAGATTTTTCCTGGGGCGGATAGGTCCGGTACGTGGTTTACTCAGACCTTGTGAGGCCAAATGAGGAGCTGCTTGAATAAAGAAGCAGCGGCATCGCCAGGATTCATCTACTGGCAATAACGACTGGAGTGATTGGCTATATGCTGATTACATTTCCCACGGTCATGGATCGCTCGGCGTACTGTTTTGTAGGGAACAGCTGGCTAGTCAGGACATACCTAAGGCCTAATTCGTGATTTTTTTTTTTTTTTTTACTTTACCGGTATATGGACAGCTGTTAGTGGTGTGTTTGAAGCTAACGTAAATGCTTTGTTTAAAGTAGTAAATGAAAACAGCTCACTGCTGTACGAGGAGGAGCAGTATTTGTTTACCAAAGTGGTTGTTTTCCTGCTAACATACATACGGTGCGTAAAGCAATCTGGGAGTAATTTCCATAACTATCAGTTTCATTAGCCTAGCGCTAGTAATAATTTGCTGTTGTCAGAAATGATTGCATCTGACACTTAACGTGTAAAATGAATCGTTCTGTATGCCTGAATGCTCTCCCTCGTGATGCGATTTACAAAACAGTGGCTTGTAGTCGGAGTCTACGATGCTGGCTCAAGGACTAGTAACATTCAAACGAAAGTAGGTGTTTTCCTTTACCTGTTGCAAACAGACTTAAGAGATGTCCAGGTCTGGAACTCATTTCCATAGAAGTGCTATTAGCAGGAAAATGTCTGCATTCTGCTCTGCTTCTGAGGCTGACTGGCTACAAAGCCTGCCTGTTAAAACAATTTCGCGGGTTTTCTTTGCACGATAACCATCATCATGGGCATTAGAGGCAATTCGTGTGCTCTCTGGGGGTGGAGGTGGTGGTTTTAATACTATAATCGGTCTAAAAATTATACCATATAAGGATTTTTTAATTAATTTTCATCTACACATAGGGGATTTAAAGACAACAAAACAGAACAATAAAATAGGCACAAAGCCAAAACCTTTCGGAACATAAGATGTTATTTAGTGAATACTTGGAATCCAATTGAAGGAACCTCTCACAACAAAGAAACTAAAGAATGTATATAACTGAGACTTTAATGACAAATAAGATTGTGTTTCTTGAAATGCTACTACAATAATACAGTGTATACAAGACAGTTCACCGGCAACTACATTCGAATGAAAGTAAGCATCAGGAAAACCTTGTCTACCTCAATGATATTTCTGAGTATGTATGTATTTCGATATATTTACAAGGCCGATAACTTTATATTTAATGTATAAAGTGATCATAAAACTCTATAAAAGTGTGATTAGAGCGAAATAACTTAATAAGCAACTAGGGCGAAAATTACACTTGAAGGACATAAACTGAACGCGTAATTATTAGGAAGCCATTTTGTAATGTCTGATGTGGGAACCTGCACGTGATTTAATATCAAATAATTATACTGAAGCGAAAACCATACTAATTTCTAATGAAATTATTGTTAACGTCAGTATTAGAGCGAACATAAAAACAACATATTCCCTCACTAACGAATTGGCTTGAAGAGACTTGATCGTACGGCAAGTGCGCACAATGAAACTATGTCAAATTCGGTGATACAACTTAATCGTATGTCTTCTGTTTTTAATTTCCGTACGCTGTCAAGTCACATCACAGTCCCCCTCTCCCATGTCTCCCAAAGTAACAGAAGTTACAGACTTGTCACTTCATAAACGAAATGCATCCGCATTACACAGAGGTTGACGAGAAGGACGTCAATAAATGATTCGCTTGTTCTAACAGTGCAGTTGGGAGGGAGGAAGCGCCGATATCGGAGATTTCGCAGATACATTACCGGGCGCTTCGTAATTACGTGTCTCGCGTTGGCTAGCCAGCGATACGGTATCTCCCCTCTCTCACGGTACGGCAACCGAGCTCACGTATCGCCCGAGACCTGGACCCGCGCATGGCTACAGATTCCACACGCACACGGGATGTTTACGCACGCAACGTTTTTCAAACCAATACAGCACACCGGTCGCGCTAAAGGCTGTAATTTATTAACAACTAAAAGATTCCTTATGGAGGTAGCATAAAAAAATACGTCTATCGAGAACGATTCTGAATTTACAGAAAAAGTTTCTCTAGCGTGACTCAATGATAAAATGCCAGACTACAGATCAAAGGTCTCGAATTCGATACGCCATCTGTTAAGACTTTTATTACGGTTGCAAAAGACAGCAATTAACCATACAACTTTTATGTCTGCAAATGCGGAAAAAGGGTCCTAAAAAGAGACAATCGTAAGATTTTTATCTGTCATTAACACTTCTTTCACATTGGTATCAAAAATGCCGAGATGTTCCTATAACAGACTGGTTAAGTCTGTCGGAAGTATTCAACGGCATACCACCTTTAACAGGATCGTGCCTAGTAAAGCACTGTGATGTTCAATACAATCTTCGGATTTACGACTGCTTTACTTTAGTTTCACAGCCACTAATTTAATGAGTCATGGCTCCAAAACACTGCAACGAATTATTTACAAAAGGATCGAGGAACTTGTAGAAACTGTCATCGAGGAAGGTCAGTTTGGGTTTCGGAGAAATGGCACGCGAGAAAATACCTACCCAACGATTTCTCTTTTAAGTCGGCTTGAAGCAAGGCAGGGCAAATCTACGTTTATACCATTTGTAGATTTAGAGAAAGCTTTTTTACAATAAGACATGGAATAGACCCTTTAAAATTTTGACGCCAGGAGAGATTAAATGCAGGGAGTGAAAGTTATTTACAACTTGTACAGAAACCAAACTGCGGTTTTCAGAGCCTTACGACATGAAGAAGAAGCAACAGTTGAGAAGGGAGCAAGGCATGGTTATAGCCTATACCAAATTTTGTAGTGTCTCTGTACAATGAACAAAGAAGGTCAGGGACAGGAAATAAAAACTGTGGCGTCTGTCGATAACACTATGTCAGAGGCGACAAAGAACTTGAAAAAACAGTTGAACGAAATGGTTAGTGTCTTGAAAAGATATTACAAGCTGAACGTCAAACAACTGTAATGGAATTTAGTCGAATTACATCAGTTGTTGCTCTTCTTGTAAGATATCAGGCACTAAAAGTGGTACCTTAATTTCCTTTTTGGCTAGGAAAGTAACTGATATTGGCTCAGTAGAGAAATCACAGAATGAAAGCTGGCAATAGCAAGAAAAGCTAGATTTGTTACTCTGCTACGGAAGAATGTCGAAGATTGGAAGAGTAGGTCGGAAAAGTAATGGGCAGATACTGAAGCGAATTGGATTATAAAAGAAGTTTGTAGTATCCTGAGACATCAATCTGTTAATGGAAGGTAGTGTGTTTGTGGGGCGGGAAGGGAGGGAGGAGGGGGGGGGGAGTGAATTGTGGATTGAGGACAAGGTTTGAATACAGTAAGCAAATTCAAACTGACCTACGTTACAGTAGTTGCGTGGGGATGAAGAGACTTGTGTACGTTACAGTATCGTAGAGAGCTGCGACAACCAAGCCTTCCGACCAAAGACTTCAACAACAACAGTTTATATGTAATTTTGTGTCTATGTTTGAGCAGCCACGGTGTTTCGCTTACATGGACTTAATTTAACCATCGAATGACGCCCAAGCGAGAGAAGCACTGAATAAATGGCTTTATTTCAAGCATGCAAGTATAAAAACGCGATGATTGGCGCTGTTGGGTCTCCTTCCAGTGACACAGAAGCACTGAACATTTACAGTTGTATCGATGGAGATGCAACAGTAGAGAACTGGTGTCCAATTTTGAAGGCGACAGTTTCACATCCCGTACCAGAATCCACACTCAGTACTGAAATTAGTTTCAGCGCCAACGTATAAAAGAGGGGTGAACGGAAGCTAGTCTAGCTCACTGCCAGAACTGCTTGAAAGTACTATTTATTAGACTGGGTAGTGAGTACTACCTATTTCTTTATCCTTCGATTCAAATTACTGCAAATAACATTCAGAACTCTCAGAACTTACCGCCGTTGTAATTACCGATTATGGCAAGGGCTTAGCATTTCCAGTAAATAGCACAGCATTTCAAATCGACCTTAGGTTGATTGCCACATTGCCAAGTGAAACACTTCTTTCTTTACAGAAACAAGAAGAAATGGGCCCGAAGAATCTTAACATGACAAGGCAAATACCGGCAGAGAAAGACGAGATTCATCATCCGACATGAACAAATAGAAAATGTCCTGCTATTAAACGTTTGTGTCATTAATTGCAAGACTTTTCAGTTTTTGTGCTCTCATCTGCAATGAATGTCGCAGTTTCGTCCTTCCCTATAGCTATTGGCCTTGTCATGTTAGTTTCTTGGAGTTGAATTTCTTTCGTTCACATTCTGTGGTAGGAAAAGCGTACTTTATGTAGAAATTTTCACATGCCAGCATCAAGTCGTCATAGCAGGTGCGGAAGAGTGAGTAAATAGTTTCCAACTTATCCGATTGAGCGAAGGCATGTGCCACTTTATGGTGATCCGTTAGTTGGATGGGGACAAATTTGGCGGCACATTTGGTGCCATTCGTGAACGGAAAGCTATGTACTGGCACGAGGTTTCACCCTCCCACCACCATCACCACCTCCAACACATCTGGCTCCACTTCCACTCTCATACGTCGGCTACTCTAAACAATAACGCTTGTAGAGAAAGCATTTGCGTTGTAGGTGGCTTAGCTACTAAAGAACATCCCAGCCACCAATGCCTTATTCAACATTTACATTTTCATCTCTAGGACTACAAGTTCTTAAATGTTTGGTGTTTCAGTTTAAGACATTTGCGTGAAACTTTACCAGTGTCTTTTGAATTGTCCGCACACTTATTTCACGTTGGCAGCAACTGACAGAATTTCTGATTTCCGCAGCTGTCGTCAGAACGCAACAGCGACCAGTACTCACCGCAGACTTCCGCAGCAGCTGCGCTCACATCCGCAGCAGGTGCGTCCACGCCAACTTATTCCGGCTCGCCGCAGAACTTCAAAACGTCCTAATTAAAGGCAGGCCAGGGCCACAGGAAGAAAGGAACGGAATGCTTCATAACGCTGAGGGAGGGCAGCAGTTGTTTGAACAGTGGTTGGGTGCAAGTTTGGCACAGGCACCACGAATGTCACAGAAATGTATCAGAGAAATTGACGGAAAATATGAATTTAAGAACTATGAGTAAGGTCAAATAGAGCAGGATAGATACGATGGACAAGAAATATGGATGGAGGAAGAAGAAGCCGGCTGTTTACGGAAGACGGTATGCGCCGTGCGAGGCACACCGAGGCAAGACGAGAACTGCGGCCGTGTTGCGGTGTTGGCGCCGTACGCCGAGCTGATAACGCTCCCCACTTCCTCCTGCACACGCTACGCGACAAGAGCCCGCCTGTTTGCAAACACCAAGCCATCCAGCCAGCCTCCCGCCGCACGTCCGTGGGAACTGCAGTGTAATCCTGAGACAAGGACCCCAAGATTTCTTGCTTACAATGAACGTTAGCTGCACAAGCTGGGGACCTTTCTGTGTCCGTTTTATTCACTGTGGACGTGGCTCAAGTCTGCGAACGAGCTTAGTTTTACGGCACTCTACAACAAAACATGCTTACGAACAACTGAATGAAGTGACGCTTACGGAGAGAGGTTGCGCAGTGATTACGGCATTAAATCGCTTTCGGGAGGACAACTCACTGTCTAGCCACCTAAATTTAGGTTTTCCATCTTTTCCTGAATAACGTAAGGCAATTCAGGACCGCACGGAGTGGCGCAATGATTAGCACACTGGACTCTCATTCCTGAGGACGCAGGTTCAAGTCCGCTGAATACTGAATACCACGAACGATGATTCATCCAAACGTACCACATTCTTCCAGTCGTCAGCTGTCTAGATTTTATGATCATGGCACCAATTCTTTCGCAGTTTGTTTCCGTTATTAAGGTTTTGCAATTGCAGCCCTTCCACGAATTGTAGCCTTGTCAACCTCCAGCCGACATGTTTTGTCGACACAGTACTACTCGTGTCAGTGTTGAGTTCTACAGCCACTTTCACCGCGTTAGTTTTATGGTGTCCGGCCACAATCCCTTTCATGCCCGTCGGTCTCTGTTAGTTAACTTTGGCTTTCACCCACAGTCTCTCCGTCGATGTTTTAATAACGTGGATACTATCGGTCGTGAAACAAGAAACAGTTCAGCACCGATTTCGTCACAGACGCTCCCGCTAACCGCGCACCAACGAGTTGCCCTGTTTGGGAGACAGATCACACGTTTCAGCGGTCTTTTGTATTCAGTCGCAGAACAAAGAGTATAATACATTGAAATATAACCTCCAAGACCTAGTCATATTACTTTGCTTATCCACTGTACATCTTTATGGTAGTAAAGCTGCTGTCTGCACGCTTCGTCGACTCTGGGATACTGACCCCCCCCCCCCCCCTCGCTCTCTCTCCCTCTCTCTCTCTCTCTCTCTCTCTCTCTCTCTCTCTCTCTCTCTCTCTCTCTCTCTCTCTCTCTCTCTCTCGCTCTCCGCTGTCTAATACTATATCCCATTCGTAAATGGATAGCGGTAGGTAACTGCAATCAAAAGCAAGTTGCAACAGAGGTAGGACCTTTAATTGCCCAGCCGATATGTCTTCTGCGCAAACGTGTTTTCCGGAACGCATCTTTCTGCGGCTCGCGGCAGAAAAGGGAATGGAGTTCTCTCAAGGCGATTCCTCATCCATAATTCAGGCTGTGAGGCTTCCGAGAACCAGCTAAGGTGCAGCGGCCGGCATCTGCGGGAAACTGGAAGCCGGCGTAAGGAAACTGGACACGGCCTTGTAGGTGGGGCCTTGTTGCTGCCGGTCCTGGGTTCGATTACCCCGTTCCCACTGCCCAGAGCCGACCGCAACTGCACCCTTACCCAAACACGACGCGCGCGGAATGCACCGTTACCGGTGACAAGGTACGGGCCTCTGTACGCGGCACGCACTCCCACGCTCCAGTGTTGTACATCAACAATTTAAAAAAGAAAAATCATTTTAGCGGCTGTCGGATTACATGACCTGTTCCCTTGCTGCCTTCAGTAGGTTGCGTGTAGTACGTCTTTCCATTACCGTACCATATTTATTACAGTTTCACATTGACAAATTTGTTTCTTCCCAAGTCGACACAATATACATATAAGCTGTGTCAGGTGTAACAGCATGTAGTTTAGGAAGTGGTAGCATTCGAAGAAAACATTCCATATAACATGTGTCCAAGTTTTACTGGTTTCAGAGATACAACTGTTAAGACTGTAACAAACTAATACTCACAGGAAGTATTAAGCAAAGGCAAATAATTAAGTTCAAAACAGAGTAATTAATTACATCTCCGATATCAAAGCACTTTTCATTCTCTTGACAACATCACGTCTAACTATTGTGAGGTTGTCTTGGCTTCACTTTATGAGGCACGCTATTCATAATCAGAACGATCAGTTCACCCTTTTTGTTTATTTTTTTAATTTTTTTTTTAGGCTTACCTTTTGAAATATCCCCACAGGAAACAATCTAAAGGGGACAAGGTCCGAAGACCTCGGTCGTCACTGACGTAGCTCCTGAGGCCACGATTAACCTTTTTAATGCGAAAATAAGAAAACAGTTGTATGTCAAATCACGGAGAGTGGAATTAATTGACATAGATCAGTGCCTACACATTTCGACGTAACATTTAATCACATTTGTGAAAAGATGGTGTTAATCCTCCTGTAATAGGGATGAACTGCTTCGCGTAAGAAAGATAAATGTCAACCAGCTGCAGAGAGGCATCTTCCGGAGAATCTTCGGTTCAGATGGAAAGTAACCTGACGATTAGAATGGCAGGGGCCCCCGTCATGCTATAAGAACGTAACGTTCCTTGTAGCCTTTTGAATCTACTCGAATAATGCTGGAAGCTCGTTTTCATTGAAGTCTACAAAACAGGGCCCTGTAAAATTATGGTGGTGACACAGCAAGGGCTGTCAACTGATTGTCTATCATAACACACCACACATTTAAAGAGCAACGTTCTTGAAGGTGTCTCCACAAAGGCAGACAGGTTTTCGTCGGACCACCGATGCGAGTTACGAGTGTTCTTGATACCGTCACGAGTGAAAGTGGTTTACTCAGTAAACGGTATTAACCCGATTACTCTGATTTGCAGTTAGCCAACAACAGAATTCTAATCGTCTGCCTTCATCTCCTTCTCGAAGGCGTTGCATCCATTGTCAGTGAGGCCGTACATGGCTAATGTACTTAATATTGTATTTGGAATACCAATACATGTAGCAATTTTGCATGTGCTTGTTGAAGATTACGTTCTAACAGCTGAATAATGTCTTCTACTTCATCCACACTGTGTTAATTTGAACGTTCAGAAGAACTACGGCTGTTGGATGCTGCACCAGTCTCGCGCAGTTTAGTGATAACGAGACTAAACATTCTTGAATGTACGTTTAGAAAACTGTCTATCGTATCCTCTACATGCAGTAGCAGCATCAGTGTTTCCGATATAAAACCAGTACGTAAATACCACCTCGACATTCTAAGCATTTGTACATACGTGCGGCATGCTTAAACGATACAGTAGATCTGACCAAGAACGCATAACTACAGTTGGAATGTAACTTTTCTATGTGGACAATCGCAGCTTAACCTAAGCATAAACGTATATTGAAGTTCCTCATAATGAGAAACTAGAAGGAATGATCTGTAAGTACTTTAAAAGAAATTTTTTACGGCCAAGATGGCGTTCAAAAATTTTTTGATTGACCTACTTCGACAGGTAAGACTGTCATCTTCATATCTTCAAACTTCTTCAGATCTTATACAGTGTGGTCCATCGTGCGTTCGTTACTCATGCCACGTTAACATTTTAGTGTAGAGTATATTGTACATGCCTTACAGGCTTGTTAAAAATGTAATTACAAACAAGTTTGTCACAAGTAAAAATATACACAGCTAAAATGCACTTTGTGGAACTTGGCATATCTACATATGTAGCACTCCTTTGATACTTGTCAGTTGTTAAAATTCACAATACATAATAAAAGCGCACATTTGTGCCAATGTTTACATTTACATGACGAGTGAAGCAAATTTGGAATTTTCTCACTTTAAATACATAGCTGTGTGTATTTTTACTTTTGACAAACTTGTTTGTAATTTTATTTTTAACAAACCTGTGTGGAATTTCCAATACACTTTTCATTAAATCGTTAACATGGCATGAGAATTGAGCGCATAATAAAACACGACGTACAACAAAAAAGTTTTTGAAGATTTGAAGATGACAGTCGTTATCTGTCGAAACCGATCGATATAAAATACTTTTGAACGCGATTTTGGCTATCCTCACAACTTGAACTTAACAAAAATGACACTCTATAAATTAAACCCAACACGCGGAATGAAAACTCATCTTTGTAACTAGCTGTAACTGTGTAAGCAACGAAAATATGACGCATGTTAAATGAAACATTTTATTCCAAACATACTATACTACCGCCTCCTAAAATATTTCGTACTTGTCCTGAAACACCTTGTATACAAGAAAATCGCAAAATCCAGCAGAAACCTCATTAACTATCTTGTGGATATGTCCCCGCCTGGCTAGCACTCAAAATTCAGCATGCTGCCTTGAATTCTGCTGTCCCATCGAACTGACTGTATAAATCACTTGTGGCATGATATGCCATTTGCCTCCATCGACTATTCCCCCAGCGGTGTTATTCCACCGTATTCCAAGCCTCAACTTCTGGTGGTACTGTTTGGAAATCGTAGGTGTAAACATCAGTGTGACTTAACGCTTGGTGGGCTGCTCAGGTAGCTTTATCGTTAGGGCAACTACTCGCAATATGAGGAAAATAGGGTTTCGATTCCCGGCCCATCAGTATCTTTTAATTTCTACTACATATTCATTAAAATTTATAATCACTTTTAACAATAGAATTAACTAGAGGAGAAGAAAATGGGGTTGGTGAGGACGTACAGCTTCTTGGAGGTTGCTTCACATTAATAACATCTGTCCTATCAGAGTAATGTTATTGGGGTTCAGGAGAGCCGAGCCATGAGATACGTATCAAAGGCAGCAATCACTCGTGATCGCATGATGAAATAGCCACTGATAAAACCCACCATAGACGTATATTTGGTCAATATTATCTCGGTACAGCTTGGTAATCAGATAATGTACCTCTTCAAGAGTGCGTGGGATACAAATGAGTCACTTAAATTTCTAGACATACTTTTTAATCGCAGCGAAAGCCTGAGGAGCTGTACCAAACAAATAAACGAATGTCATGTAGATCACGGTCCAGTGCAAACTTTGCAATTTGAGGATACTTAGGCGTCAGCTTATACAGAGTGTTACAAAAATGTACGGCCAAACTTTCAGGAAACATTCCTCACACACAAATAAAGAAAAGATGTTATGTGGACATGTGTCCGGAAACGCTTAATTTCCATGTTAGAGTTCATTTTAGTTTCGTCAGTGTGTACTGTACTTCCTCGATTCACCGCCATGATTTCATACGGAATACTCTACCTGTCTAGCTAGAGCATGTGCCTTTACAAGTGCGACACAACGTGTGTTCCATGCACGATGGAGCTCCTGCACATTTCCGTCGAAGTGTTCGTACGCTCCTCAACAACAGATTCGGTGACGACCCCCCCCCCCCCCCCCCCCCCCCAGCGCTCCTGACCTCAACTCTTGACTTTCATTTATGGGGGCATTTGAAAGCTCTTGTCTACGCAACCCCGGTACCAAATGTAGAGACTCTTCGTGCTCATATTGTGGACGGCTGTGATACAATACGCCATTCTCCAGGGCTGCATCAGCGCATCAGGGATTTCATGCGACGGAGGGTGGATGCATGTATCCTCGCTAACGGATGACATTTTGACCATTTCCTGTGACAAAGTGTTTGAAGTCACGCTGGTACGTTCTGTTGCTGTGTGTTTCCATTCCATGATTAACGTAATTTGAAGAGAAGTAATAAAATGAGCTCTAACATGGAAAGTAAGCGTTTCCGGACACATGTCCACATAACATATTTTCTTTCTTTGTGTGTGAGGAATGTTTCCTGAAAGTTTGGCCGTACCTTTTTGTAACACCCTGTATATTCTGTCTCTCAAGTGGCCTCGTGAAGCCCAGTTCCATTTGCGAATGGCGCGTGAGAAGAATGATGTCGGTGAATCTTCGTTTTAGCTGAAATTTCTCGTGTTTTCTCGCTGTGGTCATTTCACTAGACGTACAGAGTATGTGGGAGCAAGTAATGTGTTTTCCTTCTGTACCCTCCCTCCCCCACCCCTCTGTACCCGACCTTACGTCGTCAGAGGAACGGTTTAGGTACTGGGAATCGAACGCAGGACATACTGTGTCGCACCTGAAGGCAAAGAAATGCGTTTGTATGTACGATAATGCTAACAAAGTCATGAGCAATATTCAAGAACCGAAGAGCAAGTGTTTTCTAGGCCACTTCTTTTGTGGATGAGTTACATTTTCTGAAGATTCTTCTTACGAATATCACCCTGGCATCTGCGTTTTCTACTATTTCTGTTGTGTGGAGTTGCAAAACTACAGTAAATTACGGCAGTCTTCTAATAGCTTTGGTCTGTTAAGGTCGTAACCGCGTTACCCGTACATTAGTTGTGTTGTATACCTATCGGGCGTTACCTCATCCCCATCGCTTTGTTTCCTTGTCTGATCAGTATCTCACTAGGTTCACTAGCTGATCAGTTCAGTGCCTCACTGCGATCTGGGTGAACCGTCTAAAAACCGAATGAGGATGTATAAAGCGCCGCGTAACCTACAGAACCTTTCTTTGCTACGCAGTTATCTCACTGTTAGTGTCTATTACATAAAAATAAACAGTATCTGTTGCAAAATTGAAATTGTCGATGTTTAATTCTGGTTACATTCGAAAGTTTATGATTTGTAACGTGAAACAAAGGGATGTTGAAGTCAAAATAAGAAAAAAAGCAGATTTATCGTTCAGCACAAAAAAAGTTATTTTCTAAAAAAAAGTCAGATTTAAAAAATTGCAAAACTAAAATATAACAAACATCACTTTAATCGAGTTTATATAAAACATATTTCTGTTATTCATAGCCGGCCGGAGAGGCCGTGCGGTTCTAGGCGCTACAGTCTGGTACCGCATGACCGCCACGGTCGCAGGTTCGAATCCTGACTCGGGCATGGATGTGTGTGATGTCCTTAGGTTAGTTAGTTTTAAGTAGTTCTGAATTCTAGGGGACTGATGACCACAGCAGTTAAGTCCCATAGTGCTCAGAGCCATTTGAACCATTTTGTTATTCATATACAACTTTCACACTTATCAATAGCAGGGAACAAACAATCCAGAGCTGATAGAGAGCATCATGACTGATACAGGGATTAGTGATCACAAGGTCATTGTAGCTAGGCTCAATACCATTTCTTCCAAATCCATCAGAAACAAACGCAAAATAATTTTATTTAAAAAAGCGGATAAAGTGCCACTAGAAGCCTTCCTAAAAGACAATTTCCATTCCTTCCGAACTGACTATGCGAATGTAGACGACATGTGGCTCAAATTCAAAGATATAGTAGCAACAGCAATTGAGATATTCATACCTCATAAATTGGTAAGAGATGGAACGGATCCCCCGTGGTACACAAAAAAGGTCTGAACGCTGTTGCAGAGGCAACGGAAAAAGCACGCGAAGTTCAGAAGAACGCGAAATCCCGAAGATGGGCTAAAATTTACAGACGCGCGAAATTTGGCACGTACTTCGATGCGAGATGCCTTTAATAGGTTCCACAACGAAACATTGTCTCGAAATTTGGTAGAAAATCCGAAGAAATTCTGGTCGTATGCAAAGTACACAAGCGGCAAGACGCAGTCAATACCTTCGCTGCGCAGTGCCGATGGTACTGTTATCGACGACTGTGCCGCTAAAGCGGAGTTATTGAACGCAGTTTTCCGAAATTCCTTCACCAGGGAAGACGAATGGAATATTCCAGAATTTGAAACACGAACATCTGCCACCATGAGTTTCTTAGAAGTAGATACCTTAGGGGTTGCGAAGCAACTCAAATCGCTTGATACGGGCAAGTCTTCAGGTCCAGATTGTATACCGATTAGGTTCCTTTCAGATTACGCTGATACTATAGCTCCCTACTTAGCACTCATATACAACCGCTCGCTCACCGATAGATCAGTACCTACAGATTGGAAAATTGCGCAGGTCGCACCAGTGTTCAAGAAGGGTAGTAGGAGTAATCCATTTAACTACAGACCTATATCATTGACGTCGGTTTGCAGTAGGGTTTTGGAGCATATACTGTATTCAAACATTATGAATCACCTCGAAGGGAACGATCTATTGACACGTAATCAGCATGGCTTCAGAAAACATCGCTCTTGTGCAACGCAGCTAGCTCTTTATTCGCACGAAGTAATGGCCGCTATCGACAGGGGATCTCAAGTTGATTCCGTATTTCTAGATTTCCGGAAAGCTTTTGACACCGTTCCTCACAAGCGACTTCTAATCAAGCTGCGGAGCTATGGGGTATCGTCTCAGTTGTGCGACTGGATTCGTGATTTCCTGTCAGGAAGGTCGCAGTTCGTAGTAATAGACGGCAAATCATCGAGTAAAACTGAAGTGATATCAGGTGTTCCCCAGGGAAGCGTCCTGGGACCTCTACTGTTCCTGAGCTATATAAATGACCTGGGTGACAATCTGAGCAGTTCTCTTAGACTGTTCGCAGATGATGCTGTAATTTACCGTCTAGTAAGGTCATCCGAAGACCAGTATCAGCTGCAAAGCGATTTAGAAAAGATTGCTGCATGGTGTGTCAGGTGGCAGTTGACGCTAAATAACGAAAAGTGTGAGATGATCCACATGAGTTCCAAAAGAAATCCTTTGGAATTCGATTACTCGATAAATAGTACAATTCTCAAGGCTGTCAATTCAACTAGGTACTTGGGTGTTAAAATTACGAACAACTTCAGTTGGAAGGACCACATAGATAATATTGTCGGGAAGGCGAGCCAAAGGTTGCGTTTCGTTGGCAGGACACTTAGAAGATGCAACAAGTCCACTAAAGAGACAGCTTACACTACACTCGTTCGTCCTCTGTTAGAATATTGCTGCGCGGTGTGGGATCCTTACCAGGTGGGATTGACGGAGGACATCGAAAGGGTGCAAAAAAGGGCAGCTCGTTTTGTATTATCGCGTTATAGGGGAGAGAGTGTGGCAGATATGATACACGAGTTGGGATGGAAGTCATTACAGCATAGACGTTTTTCGTCGCGGCGAGACCTTTTTACGAAATTTCAGTCACCAACTTTCTCTTCCGAATGCGAAAATATTTTGTTGAGCCCAACCTACATAGGTAGGAATGATCATCAAAATAAAATAAGAGAAATCAGAGCTCGAACAGAAAGGTTTAGGTGTTCGTTTTTCCCGCTCGCTGTTCGGGAGTGGAATAGTAGAGAAATAGTATGATTGTGGTTCGATGAACCCTCTGCCAAGCACTTAAATGTGAATTGCAGAGTAGTCATGTAGATGTAGATGTAGATGAACTCTTACCTTTGATCATTATACAGAATGTTTTGTTTTGTTTTGTTTTTGGGGGCAAACAACTGGGGTCACACGCGCCCACGTCAGAACTACAGAACACGAAGATAGAGAGTAGTCAACAAACGACTAAACGTCAGTTCCAATTGACATAAGAAAAGACAGCTAAAAACAGGGACGTGGAGAAACGGCTGCACTGACACTCCGTCAGGAAATGGGGGGCAGTTCAGACTTCGGCGCAATGTGTACAAAGTGGTGGGGGAGCGTCGCTTATCAAATGACGATGGCTAAAATGGCAGTGCCCAATACGTAACCTAATTAAAGTGACCTCCGGCCGGCGGGAGGGCCGAGAGAGGCTTAATATTCCTGAACTTACTCCCATGAAGGGAGGACCAATGGCGATGCCAGAGGGACACCATCTCCTGACAGAGATCATCTGAGGGAATATAGGAGCTAATGGGCTGATATACGAGGACTGCAGCCTTGGCAGGATGGTGGTGGTGGTTAGTGTTTAACGTCCCGTCGACAACGAGGTCATTAGAGACGGAGCGCAAGCTCGGGTTAGGGAAGGATTGGGAAGGAAATCGGCCGTGCCCTTTCAAAGGAACCATCCCGGCATTTGCCTGAAACTATTTAGGGAAAGCACGGAAAACCTAAATCAGGATGGCCGGAGACGGGATTGAACCGTCGTCCTCCCGAATGCGCGTCCAGTGTGCTAACCACTGCGCCACCTCGCTCGGCGCCTCGGCAGGAGCTTCGTTCCCTGACAGACCGAAATGACCAGGAACCCACATAAACTTCACAGTGGCTCCACTAAGAGTGAGCAAGTGACAGTTTGCCTTGACCCGTTGCACTGAAGGATGGGCGGCGTACAGCGCACAGAGACTTTGAAGGGCGCTGAGAGAGACTGAGCAGAGGACACAATTGAAAAGTATGTGTCGCCGGGTGTACTCAGATGATGCAGAATGTTATTACGTAAAAGCACAGAAGTTACGCGACTTCTTTTATTACTTATAAAAAAATATATTTAGTAAGGAAATAAAGTGCACAATTCCCTAACACTGTACGATGTGGGGTTCTAGTTATGTGGAAAGACAAACAAACAATACAGAAAGAAAAGTCGTCGGTTACCGGTCTCTCTCTCACACATTCATTGACATTTCTCTCCCTACCAATTGCACCAATACGACCAGTAATCCTAAAATTTACTACGTCATTTATATACTGTTCCAAAAATAAAGCGCAAATATAATTATGTTGGTAGCCCACCTTCCCCGGTCTGAGTGCTTACTCCTAGGTATTTCACGGAAGTTACTGTATCTGGCGAATTGTGGTCATTAGTGTAATTACATAGTGGCGGCATTCTTTGCCTATTTATGCGTAATATGATATAGTTATTTATGTTCAGAGTCAACCACCAGTTCCTGCACTATTCATCAATCTTCTGCAGGTTTTCTGTAAATAGCTATTCTTGGTTTTGCTACCTTCTTACGCGCAACTGTAGCATCTAGCTTCTGACGTTAGAGGCTAGATGATTTATATAGCATTATAAACAGGCATGGTCTTGTCACACTTCTTTGGGGTACTCTTGAGATTACGTTGTATATCTAGATTTTGTGTTGTTCAGAGCTATGTGTTGAGTTTAATCTGCACGGAAGTCTTTTACCCCGTCACAAATCTTGTCCGATACTCGATAAGCTCGTATGTTTTTCACTTAGAAGAATCTTTATAGCTAAGTTAGCATTTCCCTCAACTTTTCCACAGATTAAGGTAACGATATTGTGGTCCTCAGTAGGTAGTCTACTACCTTCCTTAAACCACTGAAGCAGTTCTACAATGGTCTGATTCATTCCACCAGTGCAAAAGTTATCCATTCACATCTTTAGTCTGAAAGACAGTTAGAGCAACAGATAGATTATAACCCACTATACTGCAACTGTTTCAAATTTAACCTTTTTGTGAAATACAACGTAATTGTGTCGAACAATCGCTTGATTAAATATGATCCTTTTTTCTCATAGTAACAGCACAATATTAACTGGTTTACTTTTACACTATCGGTTACATCGACCAGTGTGACAACACGAGCACCTCAATGTCACGGAGCTCCTTAAACTACAACACTGACCAGAAGACGGCCGTATATCGCAGCTGAAACTGCTGATTTTGAGAGTAAATCTGTGATTGTCACATTGGGTAAAAAATCATATGCTTTACGCTTGATATAGTAAATATTATCTGAGCTATAAAAATGTGCTTAAAAGACAACTGGACCAATCTGTGATTAATATAATTTAATACAAGTTAGAATGAAGCGTTACATTCCTGGCGCATGCACAAATTGTCTAGTAAAGCATTCGCTTTTGCAATAAGCACTGCAGCAAAGCAATATCTATATCTAATGCTTCCATCTCATCTGCAATTTCCACTAAGAAGGAACGACCGTACACATAATAAACTAATATTCGTGTAACGGCAGTAGTCACAATTAGAGTGTTAGAAAAGTTTTATTGAAACATATTAAACATAATTCCTTTAAGTGCACAGGCGATAGTGACTGCTTGGAAGAGCCTTGTTAGCTGCTATTTACGGAAGATGAACAATTTTTTCCGAATCTCAGGACTTTGATAGAGATTACCTGTTATCTTGCACAGCTGTGATTCAGCATTCCAGCACCTTTAGTTCATCTTTGACGGGATGCTAAACTATAATTTTCCTCAACATAGAAGTCTTTGCACGCACTCCCCAAGTTAAGATAGGATTTATGATTCTCTTTTACATCAGAGTTATATTACTAATAAAAATTGAATAGTCTCATGAAATTCACACAGAAATTAGATGGCGCCCACTGATTGCGTACGCGTGTGAGACACGTCATCTCCATCACGTTTTAGCAGAGCGCCGATTTTTGAAGTTGTGTATCCTTCAGAATCAACAGTAGTTTTTTCTTCAATAAATTAATGGTGGACTCAAACGCCTGACAATAAATGAAACATATGCACTATCATATCAACGTTTTACACAGATAACGTTTACCCAAGTGATTACTCTAGTTTCATCACAATTTTTTGCATTTATAATACGACAAACTAGTTTGAAGTTTCCCTCTAGATATAAACTTTATACCAGAATTTCCATATCTCGCCTCTGCCCCATCATCTGGTTTGTCTTGCTAGAAGAACAGATCGGATTTTGCAAGGGTAGATCCTGCGTTGATAATGTTTCCGTTGTGAAACAGATAATTGAGGAGTGAGACGGCAGAATCTTCCTAAAAAAATATAGGGTATGTCGAGGCCTTTGGTGGAGTATGTATGAAAAAGTTGAGGGGCATCATGGGCTAAAGATAAATCACCGAGCGCCAGAAGACAAGACACATATGTGCTAAGAAGAGAGCAGGAGACTCAATTTCAGAATACATTAATATGGGGGTACGACAAGCTGCTCTTTGTGCCTAATTTAATTTATACACTGACGACGCCATTAAGGAATACTGGCGCAGTTAGATTCAAATGGCTCTGAGCACTATGGGACTTAACATCTGTGGTCATCAGTCCCCTAGAACTTAGAACTACTTAAACCTAACTAACCTAAGGACATCACACACATCCATGCTCGAGGCAGGATTCGAACCTGCGACCGTAGCAGTCGCGCGGTTCCGGACTGAGCGCCTAGAATCGCTAGACCACCGCGGCCGGCGGCGCAGTCAGGTTTTGATAATAACAGCTATCGATAGCTGTTTTTTCCATGATCAGGCATTGGTTTCGGATTTTGAAACATTAAGCGAGCTCTGTTGGACTGAATGAAGTAATGCAACAGTGCTGCAGTGTCGTCGACCATCGACAATGTCGCAGAAGCAGCCGACCAGCGCAAAGATGCTGGGTTACCTTGATAGGGTAAATCAAGTAAATTACCTTCATTAAACGTATTGCATAAGATAGAAATAAACTACCTCATGTCCACACAGCGCCACCGGCGGCGCCAACCCCGACGAGGCTTCAGTCACGCCTCGATGGAGTTCGAGTGCCGCCACCGACGCCGCGTAGCGGTTATAAGATACGACCGCTAGGGACTAAGCGAGCCAGTTCGGTCTGAAGTTCAGATCGAGTCTACTTCTGCTTCCAGTCACACAGTCATCGCGCCGGCGCTCTGTCGTACTTAGGTCACACTTTTATGCTTGGAGTGGTGTGTCCAACGGACAGTGTTTGTACTCATAGTAACCGCATTTAGAACATTTTACACTGCGAGGTCTAGACTTGCCATCTCTCGCAAATCAGTGCCTTCGATTGCTTCTTTGTTTAACGAGGAAATCAATGATTATATCTGTATATGCAGTTCCACGAGTGCTCCCATCAGTCGCAGTTGTGGAAAGCTGTAAAGATAAGTGGAAAATTTGTTAAAATTTTATTTTGTTCGTCTCAGTTGCATGAATATACAATTTATTGTTGCAGTGGTTACAGTTTCGGACTGACTGGCCCATTCTCAACACCGCATACCTTGTTTTTTACCGTAACTAATAATATGACACGGTGCCAAGAGGCACAAACCAAAGTACGGCTGTGTAGTTCAGGTATAACAGTAGATACATAAGCTGTTTTATTGTTTGCAGTTCTACATCTACATCGATACTCCGCAAATCACAATTAAATGCCTGGCAGAGGCTTCGTCGAACCACCTTCACAATTCTCTATTATTCCCATCTCGTGTAAAGCTCGAAAAGAACGAACACCTATATCTTTCCGTACGAGGTCCGATTTCCCTTATTTTATCGTGGTGATCGTTTCTCCCTGTGTAGGTCGGTGTCAACAAAATATTTTCGCATTCGGAGAAGAAATTTTGTGAGAAGATCCCGTCGTAACGAAAAATGCCTTTGTTTTAATTAAGTCCAGCCCAAGTCTTGTATCATTTCAGTGACACTGTCTCCCCTATTTCGCAATAATACAAAACGTGCTGCCCTTCTTTGATCTTTTTCGATGTACTCTATCAGTCCTATCTAGTAAGGATCACCGTGCAGCAGTATTCTAAAAGAGTATTGCAGGCAGTCTCCTTAGTAGATCTGTTACATTTTCTTAGTGTCCCGCCAATAAAATGCAGTCCTTGGTTAGCCTTCCCCACAACGTTTTTCATGTGTCCCTTCCAATTTAAGTTGTTCGCAATTGTAATTCCTAGGTATTTAGTTCAATTTACGGCCTTTAGATTTGACTGATTTGTCGTGTAACCGATGTTTAACGGATTCCTTTTAGCACTCATGTGGATGATCTCTCACTTTTCGTTATTTAGGGTCAATCGCCAATTTTGGCACCATACAGATATCTTTTCTAAATTGTTTTGCAACTTTATTAGTTCTGATGACTTTATTAGTCGATAAACGACAGTGTCATCTGCAAACAACCTAAGACGGCTGCTAAGACTGTCTCCCAAAACGTTTATGTAGATAAGGAACAGCAAAGGGCCTATAACACTACCTCGGGGAACACCAGAAATCACTTCTGTTTTACGCAATAACTTTCCGTCAGTTACTATTAATCCTGACCTCTCTGACAGGAAATCATGAATCCAGTCACAACTGAGACGATTATACATAAGCACGCAATTTCGCTACTAACCGCTTGTGTGGTACAGTGTCAAACGCCTTCCGGAAATACAGAATCAGTTTGAAATCCCTGTCAATAGCACTCAACGCTTCATACGAGAAAAAAGCTAGTTGTCTTTCACATGAACGATGTTTTCTAAATCCATGTTGAGTGTTTGTCAATAGACCTTTTTTTTTCGAGGTAATTCATAATGTTGGAACACAATGTATGTTCCAAAATCCTGCTCCATATCGAAGTTAATCATATGGGCCTGTAATTTAGTAGATTAATCATACTACCTTTCTTGAATATTGGTGTAACCTGTGCAACTTTCCAGTCTTTGGGTACGGATCTTTCGTCGAGCGAACGGTTGTACACAATTGTTAAGTATGAAGCTATTGCATCAACATACTCTGAAAGGAACCTAATTGGAATACAGTCTCGACCAGAGGATTCGCTTTTATTAAGTCATTTAAGTTGCTTCACTGCTCCCAAGATATTTAATTCTACATTACTCATGTTGGCAGCTGTTCTTGATTCGAATTCTGGAATATTTACTTCGTCTTCTTTTGTGAAGGCATTTCGGAAGGCTGTGATAAGTAACTCTGTTTTGGCAGCACTGTCTTCATAGTATCTCCATTACTATCATGCAAAGAAGGCATTGCTTGTGTCTTGCCGCTAGCATACTTCACATACGACCAGAATCTCTGGGTTTTCTGACAGGTCTCGAGACGAAGTTTCGTTTTGGAAACTATCATAAGCATCTCGCATTGAAGTCTACCCTAAATTTCGAGCTTCTGTAAAAGATCTATAATATTGGGGATTTTGCGTCTATTTAAATTTGGCATGTTTGTTTCGTTGTTTCTGCAACAGTGTTCTGACCCGTTTTGTGTATCAAGGAGGATCAGCTTCGTTGTTTGTTAATTTCTTTGGTATAAATCTCTCGATTGCTACCTATACCATTTCTTTGAATTTAAGCCACATCTGGTCTACACTTACACTGTTAATTTGGAAGGAGTAGAAGTTGTCTCTCAGGAAGGTATATTTTTGTTTATTTTTGAAGGATCTGAGGGTTACAATATTCAGTCTCGCTATGACAACCCTGTGTTCACTAATCGCTGTATCCGTTTTGATGGTCGTTATTAACTGAGTATTATTTGTTGCTAAGAGGTCAAGAGTGTTTTCACAATCGTTTGACTTTATGTACACAACCAGTTCTACAACATGAAGTCAGAAGGCGCGACTAGCTATGATCAAGCACCAAGTGTGTCGTTTGAGAAAGGGCGAGTGAGCCTGAAACCGTTAACCACTACAGAAACAAACTGTATATTCATGCAACTAAGACGGACACAAAAAATTATAGAAGTTTGCACAATACCATGCAGCTGAGCACGTACCTTCCCGAAGCAGCAGGCGTCGAATCAGCAACTCAAGTTAAGTGAAAATAAGGACTATATACAGAGTTATGTTATTTCACTGTGAGTGTTAATCAACTGTTCTTTTTCCACCTGCGTTTACAAGAAGAGAATACACCAAGTTCAGTCTTTCACCAGAACAGACATTTTGTTGCCCACGTGAAGTCCGCTGCATGTTGGTTATTAATAAGCATTATATTATATTACTGTGTATTAATAATCCATTAAGCAGGTCGACCAATTTAGTTTCCTTGGTTGTACAATCACCAATTTAAGTGCTTGATATTGGCACGATAAAAGAAGAAAAGTTTAATACAGTGTGTGGTACAGTAAGCTGAACGCTTAAGAAAGTATGGAAGGAAATAATTTGAAGTTCTATATGACTGGCGGTACCAGAAGGTTTATACAGGTCCTCACCAGCAAGGAGAGAAATAGAGTCCAAGTCTGTGTAATGTGATTTCTTCGACCAGTTGCGGGTGTAACTGAGACAGTGAGAAGAGAAATAAAGACTTAAGGCACACAACGTTTTTTGCATTTTAAATGTAACCTTAGCATATTGTCAAAATTGGAGGTCTCATACTGAACCAATGAGCGATGAACGTTTGCAGGATCGGTCTACACGTATCAGCCTGTGGCGTTCTGCGGAGTGGTCGGACTGAAGTGCAGATAGACAGATCAATGCTGAAGTTCGTAACAGGAAGAGGATGACGATGCATACAACAGGTTAAGGTTGCAAGTAAAGCAAAGTAAATCAGGTGTTGCTATGGGCATTGCTGCACGTCAGAGTGAAACTTTCTTTTATTTATTCTTATGGTTAGGGGCCCCCGTCGGGCAGACCGTTCGCCGGGTGCCGGTCTTTCAATTTGACGCCACTTCGGCGACCTGCAGTCGATGAGGATGATAACACAACAGCAAGTCCCGGGGCGTAGAACATTCCCCCCGACCCAGCCGGGAATCGAACCCGGGCCCAGAGGATTGACAATCCGTCACGCTGACCATTCAGCTACCTGGGCGGACAAACAGAAACTGATAGTACTGAATAAATTTGTTGTAGCTGGGATTCACAGTCATAACAATTTTTTTGAAGGACGTCATCTTTACGCCAGTGACAGATGATGTCTTTAAAATGCTAATACTGTATTCAGTTTGTTGACATGATTTTTCAGACCGCGGAGTATCACATTACACATGCCAAGATGTGCTAAACTGGTTAGCCTTCTATCGATTGAAATGTTGTTGGCGATCTTAATAATGCTATTTTACAGCGTTTGTATTTTACGATGTGCTGTCCAATTTCCTTCAGACATGCTTGTCGCGACAATAATAATTAATTCTCTCCCCGAGCAGGATTCACAACAAGCGTGCGAGTACAGGACGTGGGCACATGGAGGTTTCGGTCGATCCGGGGAGCGTGTACTGATAGCCGAAGTCGTTAAGGTGACCACTCGAGTTAAGTGAGAAAACCGGATTCCACTCCCGGTCCGTAGCAGATTTTCATATGCCACTAATAAATTGCGCAGCTGATAAGTAATCATATCCGCAATCTGCGGATGGATCTTCTGATTTTAATAAAGTTACTGTACGATATTTACGCCGCAGTTTCCACACCTGTTCGGGTAGAGAGGTTTTCGCCCAAGACGGTGAAGGGTTGCTGCCAGATGTGTACATAGGACGAACAAGGCGGCAGCTGTGTTTACCAGAGACTCAGCCGAAAGGGGTGGGAGCTAGCTCGCTGCCAGGGGCAGCACATAAACACAGCCAAGAGCCTTGGGAGCCTGCTGGCTGCAGGGATGCCAGCGACACCGGCAGCGCGTCGGGCCTCGTCACGGCAGGTGGGATTTCCTCGCTTCCTGCTCCGCCGTGGCGTCGCGTGTCCTGGTCGTCAGCCTAGCACTCCGTTACGCTGTGGCACCTTCCCGAAGCACGAGGCTACCAGACGAGCTGAGGAGCTGACCAAATACGGTATCTCTGCGATAAGTACCATTATTCTGCTGCTTAATTATCAAATTCAAAATTTTCCACCTGAAGGTCCTCACTGCATGACCTGCTAGTGTAACAAAATGTTTACAGCGAGCATGATTCGGGCCCAATCGACGACCGTTGGTTAGGTACGCTGAAGTACCCTGCGTGTTCAGTTCTTAGACGGCACGCACACGCTCGCCAATACTGAAACAATAACATAACATAAACTGAGGTGACAGAAGACGTGGAATTGCACGTAGTGACATGCGCACATACAGATTGGCGGTAGTATCACTTACACAAGATATAAAAGGACAGTGCATTGGTTGAGCTGTTAATTGTGATGATTCATGTGTAAAAGTTTCCGACTTTATTATGACCGCACGGCGGGAATTAACAGCTTTGAAAGCAGAATAGTTGTTGGAGCTACATGCACGGGACATTCCATTTTAGAAATCGTTAGGGAGTTCATTATTTCGAGATCCACAGCGTCGAGAACGTGCCGAGAATACCGAATTTCAACCATTACCTTCACCGCGGAATAACGCAGTGGCCGATGGTCTTCACGGAACAAGCGTTTGCGTGTTGTCACTGCTAACAGACAAGCAACACTGCGTGAAATAACAGCAGAAAGCAACATGGGAGGTCCGACGAACATATCTGTTAGGGCAGTGCGGCGAAATTTGGCCTTAATGGGTTCTAGCAGCAGGCGACCGACGCGAGTGCGTTTGCTAACAGCACGACGTTGTCTGCAGCACCTCCATATCTGTTGGACCCTGCACGACTGGAAAATCGTGACCTGGCCAAAGAAAGGTCCAGGTTTCAGTCGATAACAACTGATGGTGGAGTGCGAGTGTGGCGCATACCTCACGAAGCGGTGGTTGCTCAATAATTGTGTGCGGTGTGTTGATACATGGAATGGGCAGCTGAACCGTCCATAGACTGGAAAAGGTTATGTTCGGCCACTTTGAGACCATTTGCAGCCATTCATGTATTTCACGTACCCAAACAACGACAGGATTTTTCTGAATGGCAATGCGCATGTCACAGGACCACAGCTGTTCGCGATTGGTTTGAAGAACATGCTGGACAATTTCAGCGAATGGTTTGGACATTCAGATCGCCCGACATGAATCCCATTCAATGTATATGAAACAAAATCTAAAGGTCAGTTCGTGCATAAAATTATGCACCGGCAACACTTTCACAGTTGTAGACGACTATACAGTCAGCTCATGGTCTCACGGTGGCGTTCTCGTTTTCCCAGCATGAGGCCTATCATCATCATCATCATCATCATCATCATCATCATACAGGCAGCGCGGTTCAATATTTCTGCAGGGAACTTCCAACGACTTGCTGAATAGATGCCTCATCTAACTGCTGCACTACGCCCGCCAGGAGATTGTCCGACACGAGAGAAAGAAAGAGAGATAGCAAGGCTTCTGCGAACTTTCTTGCAGTAGTTTTTTTAGATATGGTAACAGCCTGAAGGGAAGAAAGTTATCAGAAGCAGGCTATGCAATGACTCAAGCCACAAACAGTGGTAACGTTCTTCGTCTCTGTCAGTGCACCAGTCGCTCTAGTGTGTGTGTGTGTGTGTGTGTGTGTGTGTGTGTGTGTGTGTGTGTGTGGCGACCCGAGTCTATCAGCGGCGGCACTAGCAGCTGCGAACCAGACTGCTACTCGCTATGTCGTCTCCTTATCTGCCTGCGTTCGCAGTTTTATGGTGAGAGGGGGAACTTAGCACTGCTGGCGGTACAGGTCGCTGACTCGTAGACAAGCAGGACGAGGCGGCAAAACCTCTCAGACTGACTGGCGCTCAGCCGTCTCTCTTGTTGTTCTTGACAAACTGAGCTGTCTGGATTCTGAAGCCAAGCACACGAATCTGTAATGCCAGGTTATAAGGTAATTGTTCGACATCGACAATGAGAAGCAACCTATGATTTCAGCAAATTTAAATGTGACTGCCTCTCAAAGCAATATATTCATTGCTGGCGGAAGAGTGTCAGTTGACGTCTTTGGTGTTTCCGAATTAAATTTAGTTTTTTAAATCCGCCTTCTGCAAACAACAAGATATTTCTTTTTTCTGTTTGTTTAACGGCGCTGCGACACCCATCTGTCCTGTTCTATGGTTTCGATTTATTTCTGTAAAAATAATGTGCAAAGTTAATGGTTTTTCTGTTTTACTATTCATATTGTACCATGAGCAATTTTTCATTCCACGCCAGGTTGGCCCACTTAGTTTCTCAGGATCAGGAAGCTGCCTGATCCGTTGATGTTATTCGTTTCCTGACTTTGAACTGATATCCCTTATTTGCACATATACATGTCAGCAGTCTGATCTCAGTATTACTCCTATTCCTCATGGTGTTGTTTGTCCATTGGACACAAGTACCATTCCCAGAGACTTACGGGGAATTTTGGGGGAGGGAACTGAGCGACGTGGGACGTCTTACAGTGTGAAAAAGAATCAAAATTATCGTCTAACGCGCCATTTTTCGTGTAATAAGCACTGGAGCGTGTAAAAGCGACATTAAGCATAAAAAATCAATTCTTAACGCCAAAGGCGGTCGAAAATCATAGTATTGGCTTACTAGTCAATTTAAATGATATTGTACAACGCACGCCGGAGGAAGAGCTCTGACAATTAGCAGCGCTTTTATCAACTATCAACTGAGAAGCGCAAAATACTGATGGCAATAACGGAGCTACGCGACTAAAAATAGCTGCAGGAACGCTGACGTGTCGTCATAGAGAAGTATACCAAATCGTGTTACCATGATTGGTTTTGGTAGATACGTGAAGCAGCCGCGCCAAACCCACTGTAAAATGTTAGTGTTCCTCTTTCCCGGTACGAGCTACAGCCGTTAGAGTTGGGGAAGACTAGAAAGCAGACAGCATTAGCTACGGTTAATTGAAAAACAAAATGTGCGGTCTGAGAAAGCAAGTATTATAGCTAAATGTAGATGGAGATGTACATTGGGGAACACGCTAGTCATTTTGCACTTTTATAAATACCATATGAACGAATCATAATGAGAGTGTTTCATCGTGAAAATATACGACATTAGTAGTCAAAAGTCGCAAGAACAAATGAAAAATGTCGCTTTGATATCATTAATCACATTTAAAGTGATACGCTTCCACTAACAGTTCCTAACGCCGGACACACTGTATGAGAAACGAAATCTTAGAAAAATGATAAATAGAACAGTAGTTTAAATGCTGTTATAGACGTTCAAAGTAACAATTGTTTGCTTTCTGTTGAAACGTTGTGCTCTTTGAAGATAGGTAGGTGGGACACACTGTAAGGAAAATTCGGAATGCTCTTTCATGAAATCTTGAACAAATTTACGGCTCACAGTTTTGTTCTTCCTGCTGAACTGATGTTCAAATCTTTCGCTAAATCATAAGCTATTTTGAAAACTTATGTTTTGTTTAGGGGCAAAAAACTGTTACCTAAATATTTCAGATATTTGATTAGTTCATTTTTCAAACATCGGGAAAAGTATTTTTAAATCTGCCCAAATTAGGCGCTATTGTTGTTCTTTCGTCTGATTTAAGAGCAGCAACATGTTCTCTCTACGAGATGTTAGGGACAGAAGTGCACTATTACTTCTTTGATGCTGAATTTTCCACCTAATACACCGTCGACAGCTTGCGTCATTGTACCTCATCTCATTTTCATTTTATTATTATTATTATTATTATTATTATTATTATTATTATTTGAAACTGCCAATCCCCGCAAAATGTAATACAACTTCAATACGTCTGGGATTGGGCACAAACTTAGTGTCCGAAACTGAGGCCAAAACGAAAGGTTTACACTTACCGCTATTCAAATGGAGGTAAGTTTCGTTACCAATGGGACGTTACCTTATTCTTAATTCACACACATTTAAATCAAATTATAGTTCCCAGAAATTCTTGTTCAGATTAAATGGCTCAAATGGCTCTGAGCACCATGGGACTTAACAGCTATAGTCATCAGTCCCCTAGAACTTAGAACTACTTAAACCTAACTAACCTAAGGACAGCACACAACACCCAGTCATCACGAGGCAGAGAAAACCCCTGACCCCGCCGGGAATCGAACCCGGGACCTCGGGCGTGGGAAGCGAGTACGCTACCGCACGACCACGAGCTGCGGACTGTTCAGATTATGTACGTAACATTAGTAACAATTGATGATCACTGACGACGGATTTCTCACCCTTACAGGGACAAAGCAAAGCGGCGTGAGAAACAACCAAGCGTGTTCTCCTACTGCAACACAGCCGGCTTCTGCATTCCAGCATGCAAATGGGTAAACCAAACCTGTCCGGCGCTGGGGCCGGTCCCCCAATGGGGCAAGTTCCCCTCCTAATCCCTCGCCTTAATATCGCTACTGAATGTAATACTGTGTAACAGTTCTTAAGTGGAAATCGTTTGTGTGATCACATACTGTAGCAATACTAATCACGCGATCTGGAACTGGAGGAATGGAGATTCACAAGCCCGAGAGCGATAGACACTACTGAAAGTAAGGCCGTCAGTATATACACTCTCGTTTTTCCACCAGTGTAAATGAAATTGTTGGAATAATGAATGTATGTGCAGTCTCTCTCTCTCTCTCTCTCTCTCTCTCTCTCTCTCTCTCTCTCTCTCCTCGAAGCGGCCCAGGCGAGGCCTCTGCTACGTCAGCAAACACTGGCGCTCTCCACTGCACAGCGAAACAGATCCACTAGAGTTACGCAGAAATACTGTTTTTCTCAGGAAAGGTTAGCTGCAAAACGCTTATTGGAAATCCACTGCTGTACACACTTTTTTTTATAGCACGCATACAGCTGCAGATGACGGCGTGCGTGTTAGGTGCATGTCGTGCCATGAAAGAGTCACGCTTTGACTATGCTGATTTGAGAACAGGGAGCTGGTAAACAGTCTCTCTACAGCTGTTGATTAGCAAACAGGAAATAGCTCAGTTCTGACAGAACAGGGCGGCACTGTCGAAAGCACAAACTATTGGGTGAGGGAAATACAGAAACATTTGAAACTGGGGTAACTGGACGGGGATACGAAGGAGGTGAAACTCATATGTGGACTTCTGGTAACAATGACTTGGAGCGCTGCAAGGTTATCATATTTTTGGTGTTCTGTGGGGATTCTGATAATGCCCTTTAGAACAGTAGTGCAGTCAGTTATTTCCTCTTCGCTCTGTTCGCTTCTAGTATATTATTTAGAGAGAGAATACCAGAACCATACGGCAGACTGAACTCTTATTTAGGAGAATGTGCTTCGTACCTTGATCAGTCGGTTCGGATTTGGGTTCATCGGTGTCTAATTACCTGTGGTAGTTCCTATGAGGTTACCTATAGCGAAGCTGCGGTCGATTCTTGCCACCATCTCCGTCAATTCGAGCTCGTGCTCCAAAGGGAAGGAGGGCTGACCGTCCCGTGGGCGTCGAGGTCATTAGAGATGAAACGAGCTATAATTAAGGAAATGCGGGCAACGTAATCGACCATGTTCTTTTGAAAAGAAATATCCCGGCAAATGCCTTAAGCGACTTACTGAAACCACACAAAACACCGATCAGGGAGGCCGTACACTTCCGCCATTCGCGGCCATTGCCTTAACCACTGCGCCACCTTGCTAGATAGCTTGTGTGCAGTCTCTCTTGGTTTCGATGAGGACAGAATTTCCTTTGCTGCTTCGTTGCTAGCTTGATGCTTCCTACCTACATATCAACCATCCGTCCGTCCGTTCTTGTCAAACAACAGTCGCTCCGCGTAAAAACTTTCAATTCGCTAGGCTGAACGCGCCTAAAGATTAACAACAGAACTAAATAAAACCTTAGTCACAGGGTATATTTTTCTTGGCTGCTTGCTACAATATCAACAATTTTCTTCCGTCAGTTTTCTGCTGCAGGCGTCGATCCAAAGGAGGTCATAGCCCCACCCCCCACCGCCCAAAAGAAAGTAGAAGCATTTGTACTTTTATGTACATGAAAAACCCACTCTTCAAATTTTATTTTCGTTCTTCTTGCTTCTTCGATGTATAGATTGAACAGTAAAGGCGAAAGACTACATACCTGTCTTCCATTCTTATTGTTCCCTCTTGGTTATTGTACATATTGTATATTACCCGTCTTTCTATACAGCTACCAATTTTTTTCTCAGATTTTCTAACATGTTGCACCATTTTATATTGTCGGTACTTTTATAGATCTTAAACTAACTGCGTACTTTTTAAATTTTCAGACCTGCTTCTTATAGGCTATATTTTTCTGAATTATAACTTCTTGAACGTTATGTTAAAGCAATATATTTTCCACTGATTAAAACTAACTATTATTATTAAATTAAAATATTTCATATATTTATGGGAATCAATTTATTATTGCTACATTACAACATTTTATGTATTTCATTGTTATCAATGTTAAAATAGTACCCATAAGTAACATGTTAATGCCGGCCGCGGTGGTCTCGCGGTTCTAGGCGCGCAGTCCGGAACCGTGCGACTGCTACGGTCGCAGGTTCGAATCCTGCCTCGGGCATGGATGTGTGTGATGTCCTTAGGCTAGTTAGGTTTAAGTAGTTCTAAGTTCTAGGGGACTAATGACCACAGCAGTTGAGTCCCATAGTGCTCAGAGCCATTTTAACATGTTTATGCCGCGCGGGGTAGCCGTGCGGTCTAAGGAGCCTAGTCACGGTCAGCACGGCTCCCCACGTCGGGCGCTCGACTCCTCCCTCGGGCATGGGTGTGTTTGTGTTCTCCTTACCGTAAGTAAGAACTTACCACAAATTTCCAAATTTTTTATCATGTTAAATATGGGGTTGACGACAAGTTGTATTTGGTGGGTGTGGGGGCGGACGGAAACAAACTGTGACCTCCCCCCTCCCTCTACTCTCTCACTAGAACAGAACCCTGGAAGCGATATTGCTTTTCTGAGATCCCTCCACGGAACTGTGATGTTTTTCGACGAAGCTAGACTATCCTCAAGGTTCAGCTAAGTTATCGTTCTGTCATCCACTTCGTATCAACAGTTTTTGCAGTTAATGCGAGATACACACTGTTTACTCCTGCCTGATAAGAGGCTGCACCAGAAGCCAGAATGCATTTCCTTCTGTATCAACAGCGCCTGGCTCGACTATCACGGCGGGAGAGTAAACACCTCGCTGTACCTGTTTTGACGGCGCCTTCCAGACATATGTCAGGCTGTTATCACGTGCAGCTGAGCTTCCTTTGTGATTCCCTCTGCCACCGGAATGTTCCCATTCTACTGTGTCCAGCCACACTCGTCCGCCCCCTCTGTCTACGGCGCAGCACCTTCTAACCATTAGACAACGTTATCAAACTGAGTGCTACATCTAGTCTTGCAACCAGTTTCTCTGGTGTTCCGAGCGACTATTAACGTGAGGGTTCAAAATGCGATCATTCTCTTTCATCTATAAAACCAATTAAATACATGTACAGCCTTCTTCCAAAATTACATTTACAGCTCAGTAACGTTTATGGTTAATAGGAAACTAACTTCTGAAAAAAAATTACTATTCTCATTGCTGACCAAGAACATTTTTATAGACCATTATAGAGTTTTGTACGCGCTTTAGTATTGCTAGTTAATATACGATCGACTGAAATTACGATGTACTGTTCGTTTCGTTTTGTTTCAGGGCGCAAAAACAACTAGGGTCAGAAGCGTAGAACACTAAGACACAAAAGGAGTTAAAACCGACAACACGTTAAGTCCAAACGACGAAAGGAAAAACAGTAAAAACAGGGACTTTGAGAAAGGTCCATAAAATACACCATAAAGAGAGGTACGTCTTTAACTAAAGATTAAATGTCCTTCGCCATATTGCTACGACGGATAAAAAGCAAAACGCGGTCGACAGCCCGCTCGTCGATCGCTAAAACGGCGATAACTCAGACAGTAAACATAAATGACAACGTAGATGGTAAAAAAAAAAAAAAACAGGTCAATTCCACCAGGAAATGAGAACCGTCAAAGGTTTAGGGCAAAGAGCAGAAAGTTGTGGGGGAATAACACTTAACAAGTGGCGATGGCTAAAAAGACACTGCCCAATACGCAACCTAGCTAAAACGATCTCTTTCTGGCAAGAGGGCCGAGAGGTTCAAAATGGTTCAAATGGCTCTGAGCACAATGGGACTTCACTTCTGAGGTCATCAGACCCCTAGAGCTTAGAACTACTTAAACCTAACTTACCTAAGGACAACACACAACACCCAGCCATCACGAGGCAGAGAAAATCCCTGACCCCCCCGGAAATCGAACCCGGGAACCCGGGCGCGGGAAGCGAGAATGCTACCGCACGACCACGAGATGCGGGCGGCCGGGAGGAGGTCGTCCAAGCCGCTGAGAGAGGTTTAATTCCGCGGAGCTTCTTCCCGTGAAGGGAGGACCAGTGGTGACGCAAAAGTGACACCACCTGGTGACAGATGGCCACACAGAGATCATCGGAGGGAATGGAAGAACTAGCGGGCCGAGAAACGAGGACTGCAGCCTTGCCAGGAGCGTCAGCGGCCTCGTTTCCCGTCACACCGACGTAAACTGGGACCCACATAAACATCACAGTGACTCAAGAGTGAGCAAGTGACAGCTTTCCTGGACCCGTCGCACTACGCGATGGACGGTGTAGAGCACACACAGGCTCTGAAGGGCACTGAGACAGTCTGAGTACCTGACACAATTGAAAATCCTGTGTCGCCAGTTGTTCTGCGTGGCCTGATACAGGGCAAGAGTTCCACTGTAAATACTGAGCAGTGTTCCAGAAGCCGGTACCGAAAATCGTCGATGCCGATGACGAAGGCACACCCGACACCACGGTCAGTACGAGAGCCATTAGTGTGCACAGAGGCATTATCGCGAAGTCCCGTGCGAAGGTCGAGGAACTTACGGCGATAGAGCGAGGCTGGAATAGTGTTCTTAGGAAGTGAATGAAGGCGAAGGTGAACATGGGCCGCCCCAAGAAACGAACGAAGGTGGTGAAGGGTTCACACCCATTGGGTAAGTGGCAGGTAGCGTGAAATTAAGCTGCCGGAGCAATAGCTGAAAGCGAACCACAGGAGGTAACAGACAAGAGTGACGCGTCCCATACTGGTGATCAGAGGAGTCATCGAAGAACGAGACATACAATGGGTGGCCAGGCATGGCAGACAAACGGAAAGTATCTAGAAAACAGAAAATCTCGCCAGTATGACAGCGGTAGTTCGGGAGCTTCTGCGTAAATACTCTCAACCGGGATAGTATAAAAGGCGTCAGTGGCCAAACGAATGCCACGATGGCGGATAGTAAGAAGGCGTAAGAGGGACTGACGTGCAGACGCATAAACGAAACACCCATACTCTAGGTCCAAGGGACAAGGGACTGGTACGAACGATACCGCTGAGGACACGTAGGACATTGCGTACAGCGGGCGTCCAGGTAAGACACGAGAGAGGACCAAGAAAGTATCCTATCGAGAATGAGCCTCAGGAATTACGTAGTTTCAACAAACGGAAGAACAACAGGCCCAAGATGTGAAGGCGGAGGAAGAAACCTATTGCGCCCCCAGAAATTCATACAAACGCTTTTGTCAGTGGAAAAGCGAAAGCCACTGTCGATGCTCCATGAGTAAAGACGATCGAGACAACGCTGAAGACGCCGCTCAAAGAGACAAGTACGTGGAGAACTGCAATAGACGGCAAAATCGTCAACGAAAAGGAAGCCGGAGATGCCCGGTGGAGACGTGCCATAATAGGGATAACGGATTGCAAAGAGGGCGACGCTCAGCATGGAACCCTGAGAGACACCGTTTTCCTGGATAAAGGCGTCCGACAAGGCAGAACCGACACATACCTTGAAAACTCTGACTATGAAAAATTCCTGAAGGAAATGAGGCATGCGGCCACGGAAACCCCACGTGTAGAGAGTACGGAGGGTAACATTCCTCCAGCAGATGTCAAAGGCTTTCTTGAAGTCGAAAAATACGACCAGTCTGGTATTGCCGCAGAAAACCATTCCTGACATGGATTGATAAAATGACCAGATGGTCAACTACAGAACGGCGCGCTCGAAATCAACGCTGTGCTGTGGTTACTAAATTGTGAGAGTCGAGCCACCATACCAGCCAGGCATGGGTCATACGTTGCATCACCTTGCAAACACAGCTGGTGAGAGAAATGGGGGCGATAACTAGAAGGAATGTGTTTGTCCTTACCGGGGTTAGGTATGTGTATGACAGTGGCTTCACGACAGCGTCTGGGAAACGTGCCCTCTGCCCAGATGCGATTGTACATATGAAGAAGAAAGCGCTTGCCTGCAAGAGAAAGGTTCTGCAACTTCTGAATGTGAACATCATCTGGCCCTGGGACAGAGGATCGAGATGGGGTGAGAGCATGATCTAGCTTCCTCATAGTAAAGGCGGCATTGTAGCTCTCATGATTCTGAGAAGGGTATAGCCCAAAACTCCTCCACTCATTTCCGATGTAGGAAGGCAGGGTGACAGTGGGTGGAGCTCGAAATCTCAGCAAAATAACGGCACAAGGCGTTGGAGATAGCAATAGGGGCCACTATGACATCATCATCATCTACTGTCAGGCCGGAAATTGAAGAATGGACATTGGTCCCAGAGAGTCTTCGGAGGTTGGCCCACACGACGGAAGAGGGAGTGGAACTGTTAAAAGAACTAGTAAATGAAATACAGCTATGCCGAAGAAGGCGACGAGACTGTGCATTCAACTGTTTATAACGAATACGGTTTGTCATCTTAGTATGGCGATTAAAAACGCGGAGAGCACGTCTCCACGCGCAAATTGCGTCGTGGCATACCTCTCTCCAAAAAGGGGTCGGGACACGGCGCAGTAAAGAGGAAATGCGAGAATGGAACGTTCTGCGGCGGTAAGGATAATGTTTGAAAGATATTCTACCTGGTCGCCACAGCTGGGGAAATGTTGTTCGTCGAAGGTCGCCAGGGAGGAGTAAAGCCTCCAGTCAGCCTTGGGAAGCTGCCATTTCGGTGTGGCGTAGATGGGGTAGGAGTTAGCAAACGGATAGCACACACGGAAATTGTCGCTCGAGTATTTGCCTGAGAGAACGGACCACTCCAGCCGACGGGCAAAATGGGCAGTGCAAAAATAGAGGTCAAAATGGGAATAGGTGTGCTTAGTGTCTGAAAGGATCGTGGATGCAAACGGCTTTAACTCGACTGAGAAGGCCACCCAAGAGAGCACCTCACTGACAGCTTCAGGGAGAGCCTCAAAGTGGACGGTGCGCATTAAAGTCATCAAGCAGCAGAAAGGGGTGAGTGAGTTGCCCAATAAGCTGGAGGAAGTCTGCCCTGGTGACACCGAATGACGGAGGGGTGTAAACGGTACAAAGGGAAAAGGTAAATGAAGGAAAAAAATGCGGACTGCAACAACTTGAAGCTGGATAGTCTAGGAGATAGTTTGACTATGGATGTCATTCCGGATGAGCAGCATGACTACCCCATGAGATGAAATGCTGTTCACAGGGGGAATGTCAAAGCGGACAGGAAAGAAATGCGAGAGCTCAAAGTGGTCGTGAGGATGCAGTTTTGTTTCCTGGGGGCAGAGAACAAGCGGACGCTGCGATTCCAAGAGCAGCCGTAGGTCTTCTTTGTTGGATCTAAGGCTGTGAATGTTCCATTGGAGCAGGGGCATGACGAGGAAATGGGAGGAGGGAATAAATGAGGGGGTGTCACCTCCTCAGGGGCTGCCAAGTGCCAGCCTTCAAAGATTCACTGTTACACGGTTCAGAGGCTGGAGGATCCTGCCTCATGAGATCTACAGAGGCGTCGGCGTTCTCACTGTATCGGTCTGCGGAGCCCAGCCCAGAAACACCGTTGGCAGTGCGCACCGGCGACACAGAGATCGGCCGGGCGAGGGTGTCACAGAGCGACACCGTCAAAGAGGATCTTCGAGTCGGCAAAGGAGAAGACCATTTGCCTTTGTTTGATTTCTTGGTGTCTTTTCGGATGGCAGAGGAAGACTCAGAAGTGTGTTGGCTGGAGGGACCTAAGAAGCCGTTCGCGGGAGTATTCTTTCAGTCCTTTCCGGCTGCCGGTTGTGTAACGGGTGACTTCGCCCCGTGAGGCAAAAGTTAGGTGGCTTGTTGCACTGCTGGAGGAGGAGACAAGGATGCTACCGTGACATTGGGCGATTTTACAACCGTGATGCTGAATTTGTGGTCGCATGTCGGCGTGGCCACGTCCTCTGTGGAGCGAGAGTTAGCAAGAACAGTGCGGTAAGTGCCAGAGGGTGGAACACAGGGTTTTCGACTAGCCAACAATTTGCGAGCGACAAGGTAAGGTACTTTTTCCTTCACCCAGATCTCCTGGACGGTCTGCTCATCGAGATACACCGGACAATCTCCAGAGGAGGCTGCATGTTCGCCCTTGCAATTGATACAGCAGGGAAAAGGACATGAAAAATCGCCCTCGTGAGTATCCCTGCCATATTTGGCCAGTGTCAACAGGACATTCGAGTGTGGTTGTAACGATGACACTGGAAGCAGCGCATCAGGTTCGGAATATGTGTTCAGACTGTGATAACTTCATAGCCTGCTTTGATCTCTGACAGAAGCACCACTCTATCGAAAGTGAGAAATGAGAGCATTTAGGCACTACTTTCTTCATAGCTCGATAGACTGCAATGACACCCTGGTCAGAGAGGTACGTTTGGATTTCTTATTTGGTCAGACCATCGATCAGCCTAGCGTAAATAACACCATGGAAAGAATTCAGTGTTCGATGAGCCTCAACACAATCAGGATTGCTGTGGAGGAGCGAAGCTGTAAGCATTTGTTGTGCTTGAGAATCAGAATTAGTCTTTAAAAGCAAAGTACCATTGCGTAAACGAGGAACCATGTTGCAGCTGGGAGGGAATCATTAGTTTACGTTTAGTAGACGTTGACTGTGATAAAGATGATTGCTTCATTGCGAGAAAAACCGCCATGACTGCCAGCGTCGTCGATGGTGCGGTCCTTCCAACTGAGGGACCCCCTTAGATGGAGGCGCATCCGCCTTAGGTGATTGTTCAAACCTCATGTCACACCTCTCGAACACCTGACAGAGGGACCAATCGGCAATTTGGGAAGTTGGCAGGTCAGGCAATCACCCCTCCATGGGCCTGGTCTGTATCAGAGTGTACGTGCGAACCCTACCTGTACTCAAGGCTGGGAATTACGCGTTATCCAGTCACCTGTTGCGCGTCAGAAGCGTGGGCCTGCCTTCAGGAGCGCATAGGGAGAAAGAAGAAAAAGAGGTGCCTCAAACGCTGAAGTGTAGGAAGGACAGGGAAGGGCAATGAAGAAAGAAAAAAGAACGAAAAACAATGGAGAGACCTGAAGTCGTTTCTGGAACTGCAGAACACATTCCCGAAAACATCCCAGACATATTCCCCAGGGGAGGGGAAAAAGAATAGCAAGAGGACAGACACGCAGCGTTGAAGGGAAAAGATCCTGCGAACACTGTGGCCCCGTGGTAGCCAAGCACGAACCCGCCAGAGAGCGGCGAGCACCCTGGGAGAGTATGATGTACTGAGAACACTTTCCAAGAGTAGATAGTTTGTAGAAAGAAATGCAACAATATATTAATTGAAGCAAAGACAGAAGTAGATAAATTTCTAAATAGTGTTATCGGTGTAAGGCAAACTACTAAGGCTGACGTTTGCAGAAAACATGGCCCTACTAGGTGAGAAATACGGGCAGCTTAGAAAAATTGCGGAGTAATGGGCGATTAATACACAATCTGATTTAAGGAGAGAAAATTCTGAAAAAACGCTTGTTTTCCACACAGAGGCCTATAGCTTCAGATTCGGAATTGAGAAAGGCGTTTATGAAAATGTACACAACATTGCATGAAATTAAAACCCGTTATGTTGGGTAAGAAATACAAAAATTATAAAGGTTATAGGTTAAATTCCCGTCCATGGCGCTGCCATTACAGCCGGAGCAAGAGCTCCGACTGGTCAAGAATAGGGAACGACACTGATCGTGTGTGTTTGAAAGGAACCATCCCAGCATTCGCCTTAAACGGCGAAGAGAAACCACGAAAAGCTTATTTCTGTGTGGTCGGACGGGGATTTGAACCCGCTCCTCCGGAATGCGAATAATGTGTGTTAATCATTGAGCCACCTCGCTCGGTTCCGGAGAAGGATGTAGAATCATCTGAAATGTTCTACGGAAAGTCGTTAAAAAAGTGGATTGACAAAGTGTGAAAATAAGAGCTACTAGAAGGAATATGCTTCGAATGCGGTACCTGGAAAACTATTGGCAGACAAAGGGTAAGTACTCGTAGATATATTTAGGAAGTACCAGTGGAGGACGTTAGTGATCAAAATGTCTAGCAGTGGAGGATGTTGGGTTTAGCGGTCAAACCGTCAACACAGGACTAAGACACTGGAATCTTTGAGTGCTTTGTTATACTGCTAGTAACTCCACTGACAGTGACTTTTACCTCTAGACTCGTACGGTTCCATGCCCCCCAAATTTATGGTCGAGTGATTGACAAACTGCAGGGGACCATCCTAGGTTCCAGTATGAATGAGCAGGTTCCCTTTTCACTTCCCGTAACTTACACATTAGTTTGGCTCAAATGGCTCTGAGCACTATGGGACTAAACTTCTGAGGCCTAGAACTTAGAACTACTTAAACCGAATTAACCTAAAGACACCAAACACATCCATGCCCGAGGCAGAATTCGAACCTGCGACCGTAGCGGTCGCGCGGTTCCAAACTGTAGCGCTCTGCCACCCCGGTCGTCCTGGTAACTGTCATACTCTGCAATAGCGTTAAGTGGAAGTGGGAGATGTCTGACGAATTATGTGCGGCAACATCATGAATTAACAGAATGACCCGTATATGGAGGAGACGGGAATCACGTGTAGATAGCGTTGGTTTTATACATACGTTTAAAATTTGAAGTCTTTTCCTATCCCCGGAGTATACCACTATTTTGTTGGTCTACTTACGCGCCAGAAACCACTGATAACGCGAAGACTTATTATTGAATAGACGACATGCACGTTTGAAAATGCAGGCATCCTTGACGAATTTTGCTTGTGATATTTGTCCTCCGGCATTAAGTGCAGAGGCAATGTTTTGTCCCTATTCGACGCTTCGACTGGTTTCCTAATTGTCTGGCGAGTACAGGAATGTTTTCCAGATCGTGACACGAAATTAACCATCGAGCCAGGTGGCGCAGTGATGAGACTCTGGTCTAGATTATGGGAGGGTGGCTGTTCAAATCCTCGCCCGAATCTGTAGATTTATGATTTTCAAGATTTCCCTAAAACGCTTAAGCTGAATGCTGAGATGATTCCATTGAGATAAACACGGCCGACTTCCTTTCCCAGGCCGAGTTTGTACGCCGTCTCTAATGATCTCGTCGCCGACGGTACACAAAACCCTTACCTTGCTCGCTTTTTTTTATTTAGTACGCAACTTGTCAATACGCCACCTTAAAATTGAAAAATCATCTGTCGTCTCTGAAAACTAGTAGTGCCTGTGACCCGACAGCAGGCGTGAAGTCCTGACGAGGCAGCTATGTAACCGCTTTCCTGCAGCCGCTGTAGGGCGGAGTGCTGCCTTGTGTTCCTCGCGTACGCCGTCTCTAATGATCTCGTCGCCGACGGTACACAAAACCCTTACCTTGCTCGCTTTTTTTTATTTAGTACGCAACTTGTCAATACGCCACCTTAAAATTGAAAAATCATCTGTCGTCTCTGAAAACTAGTAGTGCCTGTGACCCGACAGCAGGCGTGAAGTCCTGACGAGGCAGCTATGTAACCGCTTTCCTGCAGCCGCTGTAGGGCGGAGTGCTGCCTTGTGTTCCTCGCGTCTGCAGCGGCCATTGGCCGAAGCGCTGACGTGCCGCGCGCCAGCCATTACGGACCATTATCTGCAACAACAGCTAGTATCTGCGCTGCGGAGTGCTTGAGTAATGCGCAGTGTTCCGTTGACGTGACAAATTGTCGGTGTGCTGCGTGTTCACTGCGAAAATGCAACTGGGACGAATCACTATATTATGTTGTAGACTTCCACTGATGAGCCGAAACGTTATGAACACGTGCTCAACTGCGTGTTGGCAGCAGTTATACTAGGGGCATGGATACGAAAAGTCCTTAATACTTTTCTGGGGTAAGCTGCACAAGAGATCTAACCACGGTCACGCAGTTACCGTAATTCGCGGGTCCGTAGTTTCTGGCCGCGGAGCCTGTGACCAACAGATTTCAAGATCCGATCCATCGGATTCAGATCACGCAAATTCGGAGCTCAACACATTAACGAGAGTTCACTATAATGCTTCTCAAACCAATGCCACAAGGTTATGGCCTTGAGACACGGACCGTTGCCATGCTGGTAGATGCCATCGCCATCGGGAAGGTCAAAACATTAGAGAAAGCAATTGGTCCGTAATAATGTTCACGCAGTCCACACCTATCATGGTTCCTTCGATTATTACTACAACGTCCCATCGAAGCTTAGGTGAATGCCCGCCACAGCATAATACCGGCCTTAGTCTGTGTCCCAGTACATGTTTCGAGCAGCCATTCACTAGGATGACTGCGTGTCCGAACGTGACCGTCAACCTGGTGTAACAAGAAACTTTATTCATCCGACCAGGTAACACGTTCCCATTTGATCCACGGTCTAATCTCTATGACCCCGTGCCCAGTGTAATTGTAACTGGCGATTTCACGGTCTTTCAACCATTTAAAAGTGTTCACGACAGCAGCGCACGAACAGCCAGCCAGCTTCGCCATCTCCGAGATGTTCGTTCCCAGGCGTCAGGTCACAACAATCTACCCTTTGTCTAACAAACTAATGCCAGTGGATGTCTTCATATTCGACCCATATCGTCGTTAGGATGATTCCCCATTCGTCCCTGTTCCCCATATATACCTTCCTCACACCGAGTGCCTGCAGCGCCACCATACAACATTCAATCTCGCGGTGATCAATGACAATTTGTTAGCCGGCCGCTGGTGGCCGAGCGGTTCTAGGCGCTTCAGTCTGGAACCGCGCGACTGCTACGGTCGCAGGTTCGAATCCTGCCTCGGGCATTGATGTGTGTGATGCCGTTAGGTTAGTTAGGTTGAAGTAGTTCTAAGTTCTAGGGGACTGATGACCTCAGATGTTGTCCCATAGTGCTTAGAGCCATTTGAACCATTTGATAATTTGTTTTGGTTCATCGGTGTATAAACACTGTGTATCCAAAGAATCTGTATGTTCACCATCGGCCTTACAGACGGATCTATACGGCTCTACGATCTCCTGGACACATTGCGGAGAAGCTCAGGATTTATGTTTCGAAAGACTTCCTCATCACTTTTGCGCCATTCTTTATTAGTCTTGTACTGACAGTGAGCCACATGGAGTTGATCGTTCTGGTGTGATAAGGTCAGGCAGACGTCGTGATGGCGTGCTCCCCGTATCTTAACATGAGGTGGTTTTCTTCGGGCCAGAAAGCGACATTCCTCCTGTGTGAACTGCGATACGTCGAACATTCGTCAGAAAATAACACTCCTGAGCGTCACATGGCATTTGGAAATTGTAGCAACAGGGGACGACAAGCTTGCTCCGTACAGTTGATAATTTCACAAACACGACCTTAATTCTTTCACTTTTACTATGATCATGCCTAATTGAAACGATACACTTAGTCTACGTTTGCGAATGGATTTCATTGTAGACTCCTCAATTGATGCACCGAGTGATGGCGGCACACATCCCACACCGAGTTTTTTTTTTTTTTTTTTTTTTTTTTAAGGGATACAGCTATTACAGCAGGCGAACAAGTAGCAATGTGGCATCCTCTTGTAATCTTACCCTCCCACACAGCACCTAGAAAAAGCGTTCGGCAATGAATAATGGTGCAAGATATTGGAAATCCTCAGAAAAATGTGTGTAAGCTATAGGAACACGGGTAATACACAAGAACCAAGAGCGGATAGTAAGAATGAAAGACCACGAAATGTTCGGGTTAAAAAGGATGTAAGACAGAGATGCAGTCTTTCGCCCCTACTGTTCTATCTACACATCGAAGAAGCAATGACGGGAATAAAAGAATGGTTCAAAACTCAAGACTGGGATTAAAATTCGGGGTGAAAAGGATTTCAATGATAATATTAGCTGATGAGATTGTTATCAGTAGTGACAGCGAAGAAGAATTATGAGATATTTGAATGCAATGAACACGGTAATTGAGTGCAGAATATGTAATGACAGTAAACCAAAGGAAGACGAAAATAATGAGGAAAGGCAGAAATGAGATTAGCGACGAACTTTTTAAAATTGGGGACTATGAAAAAAGAAACTTAAAGAATTCTGCTACCTTGGAAGCAAATTAACACATGACGGACAAAGCGAGGAGGACATGAAAAGCAGATCAACAAGGCCAAAGCGGGAAATCCAGGCCAAGATAAGTCTGCTAGCATCTAACATAGGCATTAATTAGAGGAAGAAATTTCCGAGAATGTACGTTTGGGCCACAACACTGCATGAAAGCGAAGTAAAGACTGTGGGAACACCGGAAAAGAAGAGAATTTAAGGGTTTGGGACTCAGTGCTTCAGAAGGACGTTGAAAATTAGTTGGACTGATTATGAAATCACCGACAAAAAGACAGGATGGGATGATAGGACATCTGATGTGACAACAGGGAATAATTTCAATTGTAGTAGAGGGAAAATACTACAGGTTAAAATACTCTGTAAAACAGCCAACAAATAACTGAGGAAGTAATGCGTAAATGCTACTCTGAGATGTCGAGATTGGCACAGGAGAGGGATTCGTGGCGGGTCACGCTTGCGATTTTACAGCGTGATATGAACTGGAGAAAAAGCTACAGGAATTTCAGTACGTGTGCTGACAACACGGAACAGGAAAAAGTGCCAGACATTGACATTCAGACGGCCAGGTACAAGCGTCTGAGAAATTACTTTTCGGGAACAGCAAAGACAGTGTTTCGTTCGATAGAAAATATTCTTTTTTTTTAAGTTACGTTATTACTCTGTCGTCTTCGTCGTCGTCGTCTACATCAAAAGCAGCAGCGGAAGTAGTGAATGCGCTCTATGCTAACTGACATTCCAACAAAGGGTAAGTTCGTACTGCCGGCCGGGGTGGCCGAGCGGTTCCAGGCGCTACAGTCTGGAACCGCACGACCGCAGGTTCGAATCCTGCCTCAAGCATGGATGTGTGTGATGTCCTTAGTTAGGTTTAAGTAGTTCTAAGGTCTGGGGGACTGATGACCTCAGATGTTAAGTCCCATAGTGCTCAGAGCCATTTGGCTTTGAAGTTCGTTCTACTCTCCTCAGCAATACATTTTAGTATTACAGTATGTCAGATGAGTCACTCCAAAAACTGCTCTATATCGTTTCGATTTTTCTAGTAGCTGTGGCACACAGAATTTAATGTTTCAGGCACACTGATGTGGGAAGCTATGACTACGAAGAAGGTTCAAATTTGTTCAAAACAATTCTTCTCGAGAACAGAATTACGCATAGACATTAAATGTGTCTCAATCGAAACCTCTAGCCAAGTGTCCTACCTGTATACCTCTTCCATTTGTATTTGTGGGCGATGAGACATTTGTCCTACGTGAAAACCTCTTATGATCTTTTCCAGAAAATTCTGATATTTCAGAAACAATTTTTAACCACAGGTTATCAGGAGGCAGGCGTTTTGTTAAATGCGCGCTTGGCATTACAGCAAGTAAATTGGCGGCTTCTGCAAAGACCCATACATCTTGGATTTGTTGACGTTGTCGTTGCAACATATACACTTCACAATTGTGTGAGGGGGTGTTTATAGTTACAACTTTGAGGACACACTGACATGTCCGTGACTAGTATGTATGCATGCCGACATGAAGGCAACACAAGCGTAAATTTGGCAGAGACCACTTCGCAGTCTATTTCTGTTGTAGTTAAGGACCAGTGCCTTGGCAAAATTATTGTACGGCGTAAATTTTGGATGGCTGTCTTAATTCAGGGCTTCACAGCAAACGTGCTCAGCGAGAAGACGGTGAGCGCAGGCCTGGCAGCAGTGAGTGCTGTACCCCCTCCATCGACACAGGGGAGACATGGGAGAGAAACGGGAGCAAGTGTAAACGAGGAAATCGATCCTGAGGGAAATACAACGCCGGAAAAAAAGTTAGTAGACCTTGGAAGACGTCAGTTACGATCCGATGATGGCATATGCTACCTGGGAATATTAGCTGTAGTGATAATGGTTTCAACATCGTCCGCCAACACATAGCATAGTGGCACAGTTATCAGAGCACCACTGTGTCTACGCCGTAATAGGGAATGCTCACATCTAGAAGACTCATTGTGGTACAAAAGTGTGAAAAGCAGGCGGACAACCATGCCACGGAGATGCACTGTTGCTTCCTGCAGCCAAAACAGCGAGTCTGAAAGGAATCAAACTGTGGGGTTCCGTGTGGTGAGCTGGTCCTTTCAGAGAATTGCCACAGAAGCTGGACACGTGAACATCCTCACACCTGTAATCGCGGTTCTGGACGCTCATACAGCAACGACACCCGCCAGGGTCGTCACATTGTAAGGGCAGCAGTGGCAGACTGTACAGCTACTGCAGCATACATAAGAGGGCTTGTGAGCCCGGACTTGTCAACATGAATTGTTGCGACCGGTTATTAGCAGAGGGACTATGGGCGCGCATATCTCTAACCCACCTTCCACTTGCGCCACAGCATCGTCGTGCAGGACTCGACTGGTGCCGTCAGACGATCACTTGGTAGAAGGAATTTCGCGCTGTGGTCTTCAGATGAAAGCAAAATCCGCGTACAACGTAGACCTGGTGAGCACTATTTCACAATTCAAAAGGTTCAAATGGCTCTGAGTACTATGGGACTTAACATCTGTGGTCATCAGTCGCCTAGAACTTAACCTAACCAACCTAAGGACATCACACACATCCATGCCCGAGGCAGGATTCGAACCTGCGACCGTAGCGGTCACGCGGTTCCAGACTGTAGCGCCTCGAACCGCACGGCCACACCGACCGGCATTTCGAAATTCGTCCAAGACAAACTGGCCCCACAGCAGGCCTTATGGTCTGGAGTGCGATAAGCTACAACTCTGGTTCACCTTTGGTGTTTCTGAAGGGGGATCTAACCAGTACTCGGTACGCACATAATGTTGTTAGACACGTTCTTCTGCCGTTCTTGCAAACAAGAAGGCGATGTGTTGTTCAAACATGAAAATGCTCGTCCACACATTGCCTGTGCAACTCAACGTGCGCTGCAAGACTTGCAGCAACTTCCCTTCTCAGCAAAATCTCTGGCCTCGTCTCGAATCGAGCACGTGGTGGTATATGATGGGACGAGAAGTGACTCGTCAACCAACAACTCTTACATAACTACATGAGCTGGCGTAGCATAACGTGTAGCAGGACAGTATTCGCCACCTGCGCGGTCGACTGGCTGCCAGGATCAGCGCCTGAACTGCTGCCCGTGGGGGCTACACCAGGCACCACTAATGGGTGTTCCAGCACGGGTCCATACCTGGTACCTCACAACTGCTTGTGCTATTCATATATATATTTAATTAAAATTGGGCGCCTGGTACAGCAACCGGTTATGAATTTCTTCAAATATGTGGGCATTAATGGACGAATGCTGGTTTTCCACATTAATTTTAACGCCAATCTGATGATGCCCCAAAAGGTCGGCACATGTCATTTCCGTAAATAAAAAAAATTGTAACCGAGACTGTCTTATTTCAAGCTATAAATTTAAATTATTTCGTATACTCCATAGGCACTGTTGCAACTACAAATGTTGAGTGCGTTGGAAACCTCTAAAATGGTGTACTAATTACTTTTGGGCAGTGTATTTGGAGGAATCTAGACGTATTTATACTGCCTGTTCCACTGCAGCTCACTTATTACAAGTCAGAGGTCAGTGCGAATTGGTTAGTGGAAGCTTTTTCCCAGTCAGATGAGTCCGCCATTCGTGGTCACGTGGTAGCGTTCTCGATTCCCGAGCACGGGGTTCTGGGTTAGATTCCCGGTATTTTCACCTGCCCCAGATGACTGGCTGTTGTTGTGTCGTCGTAGTCGTCGTCGTCGTCGTCGTCGTCGTCGTCATCGTCATCATCTATCCCCATTACAGTCTGACGCAAACTACTTCCATTACCACCTTGCCTAGTACGGTGATGCGGATCTCACGGAGCATTCCCCTATGCTCTGTCAAGAAGCATGGGACTCCATTTCCATTCAGTTAAGCTATGAATCTTTATTTTCCGTATGATTGGCATTTGTATGTGGACACACAAATTAATAAATTCCATGAGAAACCTATATTTTCTAAGCTTTCTTAAACACTGCAAAGAATGTCACATCCAGCTGTGTGCCTGTGATATCTACACTTTCACAGAGTGCTAAAAATATTCAACAAACTCTTTATACATATTTTGCAAGCTGGTGCGAACGTCGTGTGCCATTAAACCTGTGTACGACGAATGGCTAAAAATGGCTGAACACTATGGAACTTCTACGGTCATCAGTCCCCTAGAACTTAGGACTACTTAAACCTAACTAACCTAAGGACATCACACACATCAAAGCCCGAGGCACGATTCGAACCTGCGGCCGTAGCGGTCGCGCGGTTCTGTAGCGCCTAGAACCGCTCGGTCACCGTGGCCGGCTACGACGAATGATTGGCATTTTTGATAACGACACCACGCCAAACATATTCTACCTGAAGCGGACGTAGATGTTCCGGTTCAACTACCAAGTATTCTTTTATTAAATCACCATCCGCGAAAGGGCGCAAGGACTTTGCTAAAATGTTTTGTAGCTCCTCTTCACAAAGCTTCCTTTTAAATTATAAAAGTTTTTGTCCACGCTCAGGTCCTTCGCATTTTCAGTTTCTTTATTGTTTGATATGGTAGGACAAGTAAGTACCTTTGTGAACTGAACTTATGAAAGCATTCAGTGTATTATAATACACTAACCATTTTGCGTACTCATAAGATACCTCGCACTACGGATTACAATACGAAGACATCGGTTTCACGCAATGCTGAATTCTCGTTGCTGATCTTAGATGGCACAGCAGTCAGAACTGATTCGCCCCTATTTTACATTTGGCGCGTCTACCGTGTTGTCGCAACCATATAGTGCGCGCATTTCCCTCATTCCCCACCATGCTGCAACCGCTCTGCTCGCGAGTGCTCACGCTCAGAATAATCGAGTCGTTAAGCCCTGTCTTAACGTAAAATGAAGATCTTATTCGGAAAACGAAGAACTTCATTGTAAATATATATGAAATAAACAAACTTCTTTGTAGTTTTATTATATGTCAATTTTATTTCTTCCTTCCACTTCCATTTTCTCAATCTCCCCATGTAAGGGCTATGGTAATTGCTCCGTCTCTATGGTGCTGCGCTTATAGCCCGCACATCATACATAGTAAATAAGGGATATTTTTGTACCCCCAGAATTTAGGGTGCACTGTCCACACAATCTACGTTGCCCATCATCACTGAAATACTCTGGTCGAGAGCGTGCGACGTTCTGAACGCCACGTGAAAAACTGCTCGTGCAGCCGCTCAGGCGGCTGAAATTCCTGCAGAGAAATACACTGGTGTGAAATCTGCTGCTTGCGACCTTCAAACTTGTGCAGGAGCGGCGTGAACTCTAGCGCTGTGTGGCCGCCCTCAGTTAGACGTTGTAGTTCTGTTTCTGGCCAAATGGAAAAAAATTGCACATGTGGCCGTAGTCCTAAGCGATGAAACGAAGCTTGCATTTTCCATTCTTTTCGGAGTGGAGAATTCCAGAGCAGAGCGAGTAGCACTGGCCTTCAAGAAACGGTCAGGGCTCCGGACGCACCGAGCGCGCCTTGTGTTTACACAGCCGGGATCTGTGCCAACTCTCCAGACGCTACCACAAACATTCGGCCACCGACTTGAGATAACAGCGGCCGCCTTGCAGCTGCTCACCTCTTCTCACAGTTTTCACCTAGGCTCCTATGGCAAGGTGCCTGTGGCTATTCTTACATTAAAAGGAGTAAATCTTTTAAGTTACTATTTCTACGATCGCTTTTCCAAATTTACGATATTCTCCAATAAAATTCGGTGACTTCTTATGCCTGGTGCAGGGACAGGTAGTTGACCCAGAACGTAGCGTATTGCAAATACGAGAGTGTGCTGAAAAGCAGTGCCTCTGTATTTTTTATGTGAAAAGTCTTAAAGCGTTTTAACATTCTACATCTTTATTCTTCACGAGCACAAATTTATTTCTGGCCGAACACATTTCTCCCAATGAGCGACCAATTTGTTAACACCGGCATAGTAGAATGTTTCACTTTGTTGACGGAACCACGTCTTCATCACCATCAAACTGGAGTCCTCGAATGTGTTTTTAAGTTCTGGAAACAGACGAAAATCGGATGGAGCCAAGTCGGGACTGCATGGAGGATGATCGATGACGGTGAACGCAGGGCGTCGTCTTATTGAAGATGTCACAGCGCTCATGTGTGGTCTGCCATTGTCTTGCTGAAGGAGAGGGTACTCCATGTGTGGGTGAACTCTTCGAATTCGAAATTCGATTACAGCACGCCGTTTCTCACGCACCGACATAGTTACGCTACACACTATCAAGTTATATGCTACAATCCGGAGACCTCTAGCGGCAGAGGGCTGCAAGTATGTAGACACGAAGGATAACGATGCAGAATGTTAATAAAGTTTGCTTTATTTAAAAAGCTAAGAGATTTTACACAAAAAAGCGAAGGACTAATTTTTTCAGCAAGCCCTTGCATGTAGGTGAAGAGAGTCACTACTGTCAGATTGTACTTCTGGCTACAAAAATTACAGGGAACCTCACCCACCGTAAAATACCTGTAGGTAATTATCGGGAGCGATTTAAGTAAAATGACCACATAAAAACTCCATGGAATGCAGTTGCAAGACAGATTCATTGGGAAAATCTTAAGGAAATATAATTCATCAACGAAAGAAGTCTTGAGTATTTTTCATTACTGAATCCTTACCAAATATTATTATTGTAGGGTTTGCTGCCAGCATCGTACCCATTTGCTGCTGCCTTTCCGCTTGGGGTCTATCCGGTACAGCTAAAACGACGACTTAAGTATTGTTTCATTTTATAGGAGGCCGAGATAGGTGAAGGAACGCATACTGCGGCATTTTCCAAAGAAGATCCTCAGAAGGTGTCTTGAAGCAACAAATCTTCGCTCCTCGACAACTCTCGTATGGTGCTCTCAGTATTCTCCCTTGGCCTCTAAAGGTTTTGCTGCTGCTGTGAACTAGCGAGATTTTATCGGCAACATACAGAATGGAGTCCTCCATTCCGAAGATTGCTCTTCCACAAATGAGTTATTAGTATTCATGGCCTTATATATTGTCTAATAAGTATCTTTAAGTGTCATTTCATCTACTTTTATGACTGTTCTTACAGTTGCTCACGAGATAATTTTAAAACAAGGTACATATAATTTGCAGTTCAAAATTAGTGTAGATCATTTGCTCCTCTGAAGTTAGCCATTGAAAATTGCGTCAATAGAGTAGAACACGACGCAAAAATAAAAACATTGTCAGTCGCTTAGGCGTTATGTGGCACACTGCCAGTTGGTATTTACACAAAGATGAGTCTAGCGGTAGAGGTTACTAGCGCTAGTGGTTTGATGGACTATTCAAATTCTGTGAAGTTTAGGTGACACTTCAAGTGAAACTAGTATGTTGGTCTGGGATTCAGGGTCAACATTATTACTTTTTGGGGAAACGCTAGCAACGGAGATCTGACTAACATGCAAGTCCAAACACGGTAAATGGAGAGCTTCCATTGAGTTTGGAAGATTAAGAGAGGTATTAGCAGTGTTAAGTCTTTAGTGAGACCGCGTTATGATCTCTACTGGGTCAACTGATAAGGCACTCATCGAGAAAGGTAATGTCCGAGTTCGCTTCGGGCACGCTGTTCTCGAACGTGCCGGTGAATTTCATTACAGCGTAAAGTCCGCTGCAGGACGAAATTTCATTTGGGAAATTTGTTATTTTCATGTAGAGACATCGTCGTCACTCTCCGATTCATCGTATGAGCTGTACGTGCAGGGAGCGCAAATTACTGTCAGATGTTAATTGTTCAATCCCAGATTAGGGGAAATTTGTAATACAGTCCATATAGACTCAAAGGATCAAATGAGTAGCTAGTAACACAAACGGAAGTCACCCAACCGGTGCTCAGTCCAACGATTTTCAGTAGACGGATGTGTTCACCGCATAGTAACCAGTAGAATATATCGATGACACATTTAGGTCTGTGACTCCTTTCATTGCACCCGCATTTGAGAGAGTTAAAAGCAGTTATTCCAAGCAGTAAAATAAAACTCCTACTGCGTATGTGAAGGCTATAACCATCCATACCTCCAGATTTCCTGGAGACTTTTCATAAGTTTCCAGTACAGCAAATCTTCCGGAGTCTGTATATTTGATATTGTTAAGCTAAATGTGGAAATTTACTTGCGAACACATTTGCAACACACGTGATAGTAATGTAGCTTAGTTAGTTACCTAAGTTTGTATGGGAAGTGGTATCATCGTTTTGTTCATAATGGGCAAAACACACACATTATATATATGACTGATGACGTGACTGAACAGAGCAAACTGGATTTTACACTGTTCTCGGCAACCGTGCTGACTCCTACAGAGGTGTATTTAGTTCTCCAAGAAAATCATCCTACGGGAAAAAATAAGTTGCATAATTCTACAGTAAATTTATGTCAGTTAGGGAGGTCTACAGTTCTGTATATTTGTTCAGTGACCCCGCTTAAGTACCGAAACGGTTGTCGCCTAGTGTGGGCTAGTTCTTCCGCTTACCAGCGCAACGACACTCTTCCCCCCCCCCCCCCCCTTCCCCTCCCCGAACGACAAGCCATGTGTCTGGCTCATCCACGGCATCAAAGTTGAATATCTGAAGAAACAGAAATTATGCTGCGTTGTCACATGTAACAACTCTACCTTGGCTTCATGACTTATTTAGTGTGATGGGATAGAGCTATGTAGCCCTACTTGCAATGCAAGTATCTGCGTCGCCAAAATAAAGGAAGAGTTTGTAATCCCGACTACCTCGTGTGGTACTCTGAAGAGAACCGCCAGGAGCTGAGGATATTTTAATGGCGAGCATTGCCCCTTTGGCTGGAATCCAAGAGGACGCCCTGGGACTCCAGAAGCGACTTCAAGGTGTCAGCTCGTTCCTCAACTGCCTACGTACTGTGCAGTCTTGTCCACGAATACTCCGGCTCTGACCAGCCAACCTCCTCGACGACAGTAGTTCATAATATGGCATAAACTACTATATGCCTTGGAACATACACTGTTCTCTTAAGTGTGATGTATGATTTATTCTTTTTCGGATCTTCTAACATGAATATAAATGTAAGTGAAAATATGCAGAATATAGTCTTGGACGGAAGTTCATCGTAGACCAACGAACGGTACGATCTAGAAGAGAACACAAGCTACAGAAGAATTTACCAAGGTTTGACTACATTAAGCAGGTTCACATACTGACCAGTTATGACCTTAGCAACGACGAAGACGGAGCAGCATCTTCTTCCCATCGGCATACCTTACTGCACAGTGCTTCTCGTAGTAATGTCCCCAGCCCCGCAAAACCAGAACAGGCAGTGTTAGAAGGCATTGACTGTAACATCATCAAAGGCACACAGTACTGGGCGATTCCTTAATAGATTGTCGCCAGCCGCGGCTCCTCAACTCGGCACGCACGAGAGAAGAAATTGTTCATATTAACAGACTAACAGTAGTTCACAATAATACCAATAGACACATGTTAAAAATTGTAATTTTTCTCTTAGACCAGCTATTAGCTCCATAAATAGGTCGGTTGCCAAATTCATTTGCCGTTTCATACGTTTTTGTAGAAGAAAACGTTAACATTTGAATAGCTTCCTTCGGAGGAGACGTGATGTGGCGCCACTCGTGGATTGCCGTTTTGTTTCCGGTTCGAAGTGAGGAACCAATGTTTGATCGCTTGCGACGAGTTCGACAAAAAATTGTTGCCATCAGCCTCGTGAAGCTCACGCAATTCCGCACGGGAGGTACTTCATTGCTGTTTATGGTGTTCTGTCAGACGGTGAGGAACCCAGCGGCACATTGTTGCGTACCGCAACTGGTGGACAAGTGCGTCAGCACTACCAACAGAGTCACTCAGTTGACCAGCGAAAATTGTGATAATGATCCGTCGGTCACTTCGAATGAGAGTGTCCGCACGTTCCAACACTGCAGGAGTCACAGCTGCGTTCGGCCGGTCTGCACGCGGGAGATCGGACAGGTTTGCGCGACCTTGTTGCAATGATGACGGACGCGTCGCCCAACGACTCGTCGTGCTTTTGTATATCTGCGACGCTCTGGTTTTGCCCCAAAAGAAACTCACTGACAGATCTTTGCTTGGAACTCCCCTTCGTGCGCCACCTATCGGAATTCAATGAAACTATAGAAGCTGAAACGGGAATATTCCACGATGTCCCATAACAAATTCCATTTTTTTAACCGAAATTGATTAAGAAAAACTGTTGTATTACTTATTGAACGCCCCACGTACCATCACGTGACATCATTCTATAATTGCTGCCATGTCGACCCGATCAGGGCTCTATACACTGCAGCAGTACCCTACTTGGCTGCACGCACTTTTAATGTGATTTCCGTTACAAGTGGATTGCGCTTATCATACCCCTTGTAAGAAATTTAAGTCTTCCGTTCTCCTTTATCATCATCACCACCACCACCACCACCACCACCACCACCACCACCACTTCATTTTAGTTCAAACTGCTTTGTTACTGATGTTATAACATGATGCGCGCTCATGGGTATTATCCTGTACTTACACAAATTCACACAGCTGCGTTCATTAAGTCTAGTGGTCACACTGCACAATTCTTTCAGCATTTCCTTAAATTTAGCAAAGACTGTGTATATTGAATCTTCTCATTTTCAAAGTACTGAAGGAACGATCTGTTTTACTTGCTTAAAAAAAAAAAAAAAAAAAAAAAAAAAAAAAAAAAAAAAAACATTCTAAAGCCTAGATCGCATAAAACATTTCTTCATTTAAGGCAACTGGTTTCCCCGACTTTGCTGTCGTCTTCAGGCCTTACAAAACTTTTTGTTCTGAAACATGTCCATTTTACGTTGAACATCACGCCAAGTTGTCAAGCGGATAAAAATCGGCACATTATAAAAGGTTTGACATAACTAAAAGATTTGAAAAACAAACCACCTTGAGTAAAACGTCATATTCACACACACAGTAGCACATCTGGTTTACATGAGCTGGATATATTCTTAACAGTGAAAACCTACTTTAAAAGGCGAATAATGTACAACGGTGTCTTCTGATGTAACAAGCATCTGTGAAAAGATTTTTGTATCCGGGTTCGCGTCCCGGTCCGGAAATCAGTTTTAATCTGATAGGAAGTTTCACAGTACGTGGGAACTGACGTAACAACTGACAAATTTAGTGAGTTCACAGTAATGCCAACAAAATGACAAATATGAGCAAGCGATTTTGAAGACCGAATATGATAGCTCACCTTTCTGTTTACTTTCAGCTTTAACAGGGGATTGGTTCTCTATACTATAACTGCAAGGTTTTGGACCCGTGCATGACTTTACGTAGTACCGTGGCTTCCTGGGATTTTCTGCCCTCATATTCAACTCATATAGATCCGTAGAAATAATCACATATGTCATCTTCCACTGCAACATGAAAAACACCTCTCGGGAGTTACTTTTATGGCAGTATAATCCTAAATGTCTACTCTCCTCAGCCTCTTTGCAGACAACTTCAGTTTTCAAAGTAGGGCTGTAGTTAGTGACGTACAACTGAGAAGAGACAGTTTGAACGGGCAATTTGGTCGTATTGCGTTTATAGGAGGATTAGTAAGCATAGAATCACATTACTAAAAGGTTTATAAAGCAGCATTAACAACAATAAAAATTCTTTTATTGCTCTTTGTGTTCGATGAAAGTGTTGAAAGAACCCGTTACCAATTTTATACTTTTCGTTTTCTTTCTAAGTTCAAACTTATTTCTCTTGCCAGGAATCCTTTTTGTCAGGTTGTGTATTTGCGAACTTCCAAAACATTCGAAAATAAAATTTCAGTTATCTTTATGTTTACAATTTTTTCTTGATTTACGAAGCAGTTTGAGTCACCGACCTACTGATTATGACAGCTCCATTTTATATTGGAGCCGGTTTAGCTGTCTTCATAAACACCTGTGAAATGTATTGCTTGAGCTGCCAGTATTGGGACTTAAGCCAAGACCGCGGGCTATACTTAGATATTCATCCGCTTCGCGAGGAACTCTCGGCAGTTCCGTCCACGCAAACTCCTCCATGTGGATGAGTCCCCCATCCCCCCAGAGGAGAACAGAGTTTTAAAGATAATATAGTTATCTGTCAGGTAACTAAATGTCAACAAAAAATTTGCGTGCGAGGGAATTTTCAATAGCACCGTTAACCGTTACGGCTCTAAATAGCTCGTGGAGGAGCATTACGAATATATTCTGACTGCTTGCTTGTTCAATTCGGAATACTGACTATGCGTTCTAAAATCCACAATATAATAATGTCCGCCAAATTACAAAAACACAGAAATCTCTCGTCACCGCCACTCAGCCACTTACCACCAAATCTTTCATGATCTGATCGATGGTACGCCTATGTTAATTGAAACTATGCGTAAGCAAATATGAGATAGTTCTTAACACTAATAAGGAACCCCTTGAGTGCGAGGTCGCATGTTCAATATTCAGTATGGCTCATTTGAAAAAAATATTAACTGCTAGTGACTCACCATGTGCATCACGAGGGCGACAGAAAAGAGTGTGCTGGCGGTGCAGAGATGAGCCTTCAATGGGATGTATGGATCGCACTTCACAAAATGGACATCGTCGACAGCCAAGGAATGTTAACTTGCACCATAAACACCGAATGAAAAAAGGTGCGCCACAAGGTTTGCACCAAAAAAACCGAAGGAGAACTCCTTGGGAGTTACAAACCGTTCAGGACGTTCAGCGAGGTATCCACTCATATAGAGTCATATTGGTGTAACGGGGTGATGCGAACTGGAGAAATGTGATGGCAGGCAACCGAATGCAAAACAATCGTGGAACGTACCGTCCAGCTGCAAATAGTGCGATAATACGTTTTACAGGCTCGGAAAAAAAACATCCAGAGGCTGAATTCGTCTAGTGGTGCACGTGGTATGAACTGCAATGTTACGCACTTTTCAGGAGGGATGGTTCGCTCTAAGGGAGTAAGATTTTTTTACGCAGACCAGGAATCAAGCGAAAGTATATTATTCTGACCAGCTATTGGCCAAAAGCAGTGCTCATACTATAGATGTAGTTCTCTTACGCCCACCTTCCTACTCTTGCTTGCTGTGGTGTAAATATTTCCTAGTGCTCTTGCAAGACCACGTACATGAGAAAGAATCGTAGGTGACAGAGCACCTCCAACTTCTCGCAGCACAATAAATAACTGCCCAGACAATTTACCATCCAAATTACCAGTCGGCATAACTAAATACGACTGCCTTGAAACATGTTAGTGATAAAAATCTCTCACTGCCTCTCACTTTAGGGTTCCTTTCATATGCATTTTCCTTCATTCCCGACTGCTCGGAGTTGAAAACAAATTCCTTGCTGAGCGATGGAATAAATTTCATTATCTCATCTATAAATTTTCTGGTCGATTCAGCAGTTTTCTGTGCGTCGTTAGGTCGACGTTTTACTTGAAATTTCGTTATCTTACGTCTCCCTATTATGTAGCATTGTTTGAAGTTACGCAACCATTCACTGCTTCCCTTTGGAATCAGTAATATATTCGGCTAGCAATTTGATATGCATAACGCAGTCTGTCAACATCATGCACATCCTGTAAATTGTATCAAGCATCCTTGAAAACCGCAAACACCAGTTTTTGTGACAAGTGCGACTTTTCCTCCCTTAAATATCCGTAGTTTTTCTTATGCTCCACACGGTCAAGTTGCTACGAACTTATTCGAAATATGTTCACTATTTTTTTTGTTTTATTGTACTGCGGATGATCTTCCATGTCCGTAATTATGTTCAAAATGGTTCAAATGGCTCTGAGCACTATGGGACTTAACATCTGCGGTCATCAGTCCCCTAGAACTTAGAACTACTTAAACCTAACTAACCTAAGGACATCACACACATGCATGCCCGAGGCAGGATTCGAACCTGCGACCGTAGCAGTCACGCGGTTCCGGACTGAGCGCCTTAACCGCGAGATCACCGCGGCCGGAGTAATTATGTTCAGTACCCACTTTTTGGACAACGATTGTCCTTTGGAGCGTTTCACTGGACACGGGATTTGTGGCTCCCTCACCAACAAGGATGGTGAACTACGTGGCTCGACACCTGTTTCAATACCACTTCCACTTGTTAAGCACGTGTCGGCCTCATTGTTCTCCTCGTGCACATCGTCCGTTTAGTCGAACGTACACGACACCACACATCCCACAGAATCATCTAGCAGAAACACTAATATTTCATCTGCACTTCTTTTTCGATCTGCGAAATTCCTTAGGTTTCTATCTAACGACATATCAACTTCGGTAACTGCTGCTGTAGATATAATGCAATGTTTGCTTTTCAGAATGATATTTTCACTCTGCAGCGAAGTGTACGCTGATATGAAACTTCTGGCGGATTAAAACTGTGTGCCAGACCGAGACTCGAACTCGGGACCTTTGCGTTTCGCAGGCAAGTGCTCTACCAACAGAGCTACCCAAGCGAGACTCACGCCCCGTCCTCACAGCTTTACTTCTGTCAGTACCTCGTCTCCTACTTTCCAAACTTTCATATCAGCGCACACTCCGTTGCAGAGTGAAAATTTCATTCTGGAAACATCCCCCTGGCTGTGGCTAAGCCATGTCTCCACAATATCCTTTCTTTCAGGAGTGCTAGTTCTGCAAGGTTCGCAGGAGAGCTTCTGTAAAGTTTGGAAAGTAGGAGACGAGGCACTGTCAGAAGTAAAGCTGTGAGGACGGGGCGTGAGTCGTGCTTGGTTAGCTCAGCTGGTAGAGCACTTGCCCGCGAAAGGCAAAGGTCCTGAGTTCGAGTCTGGGTCCTGCACACAATGTTTGCTTTGTTTATCGTTGCCACTTGTCTGCTTTGCATCGATACCACTACCACTGCATCGCTGTTATGGGTTACTCGTCGACTAAGCAGTTCTATGAGGCTCCGTAGGCTCATGCTGGGCTCACCATTGGATACGTGCAGTCCCGCCCGCCTGTTGCCATTAGCAGCCAATATTGTGATTGCATGGTAGAAAGTATGAGGTATCTGAGATGACAAATGCCGTAAACGTCACTGGCCTTTTGCGACCTAGCATTCAAGGGATTCCTTGTAAGTACCAAATTCAGAGGAATCATCACCCTGACAGATGAACTAAACGTTACTTTTCCAGTTCTAGGCAGAGTCCTTTAGAAAGTGGAGGCTCATTTTGCGCCGGTGCCTACAGTGCCCGGTAAATCACGGAAGAGCCAATCATTTCACCATGCTGTCTGATCAAAAATTACCATAACGAGCGAGGTTCATTCCCTGCCCGAATATACTGATTTATATCTTATCTCGTTTTGTTGCAACAAATCAAAGTTGTTTTTGTAACGTTGAGGGCGAATTATTATGGAATCCTCCGTGGACTGTCTGGCATAACTACGGCGAACAGTGAGTGCCGTCAACTTTGCAAACTGTGTACACCACACCATCGTGTTCCAAAATTTACTTATAATGTTACGTAAGACAATTGGACTTATTAAGTCATGATACTGGCGCAACCCTGTGGGAATTCATTAAGATTCTTGGCAGTGTAAAGTCATATTCTTTCGATTGAAACCGGTCGTGACATAACAGATGTGTGCCAATACAACTGTGGTGGTTTCTTATTGTAATTTTTCTATAAACGTACTTACTAGCTGATCAGTACAAACGGAAAACTGACTGGCTAGTAAAAAACAGTGTACAGTGGAAGTATTTTGCTCCAACCTGTAAACTGTACTACACTACTGAGACAGCTTACGAGTTACTGTAGCGACGAATTTTTCCATTATTAAATATAAAACAGCGTCTTTCTGTTCAAGTGTGAAAGTACTGTATTGCAATGCATTTTGTGAACACTAATTTAAAAAAAATTCTGTATGGTAGCATGTTTCGACAACAATTTTACACGGATCTGATGTTCAACACGCTCAGCTCATCATATTTCTTACACCTGCATTCCTCTCTTCCAGAGCTGTTTAATACATCTTTATTTGGATTGATATCTACTGTCGTCTGTCAATCTAGCTATCTTCAGATCTGAGATATAAAACAGATGTTTTCCCATCTTAACAACATACAACAGCTTAGAGAAAACTGTTCAAAAGGCTCTGAGCACTATGGGACGTAACATCTGAGGTCATTAGAACTACTTAAACCTAAGGGCATCACACACATCCATGTCCGAGGCAGGATTCGAACCTGCGACCGTAGCAGTCGCGCGGTTCCGGACTGAAGGGCCTACAATCGCTCGGCCACAACGGCCGGCTAGCTTAGAGAAGTGCACGTAATATTGTACCAGGATTCAAGAGCATATGCACGAATTAATTACATAATACATACCATATAACATTCTTGATTTGTGATGATGAGATTACGGCTTCAAACATCGTTAAAATGTTTCTTAAAAGGCAACATCCTTATAGAACATAAATAAAAATAGCGTCCCATCGTTCGTGGCCAGTTTAATTGATCGATGGTCTTAAAACTGAAAATATATATTAATGTAGATAAGAGGCAGTGAAAATAAAGCAATATGTGCATAAGGAACTATCGACTGAAACGTCAATGTAAAAAGAAATCGTCTGACCAAAGACGTTATGACATTACAACTTAGTACTGACACAGTCAGTATTTACATGATTTCTTAACAAAGATAATTACCTACCAGGTGATCAAAAACTCAGTATAAATTTGAAAACTGAATGAATCACGGAATAATGTAGAAAGAGAGGTACAAATTGACACACATGCTTGGAATGACATGGGGTTTTATTAGAGCAAAAAAAAAAAGTTCTAAAAATGTCCGACAGGTGGCGCTTCATCTGTTCGGAATAGCAATAATTAGCATAACAAAGTAAGGCAATGCAAAGATGATGTTCTTTACAGGAAATGCTCAATATGTCCACCATCATTCCTCAAGAATAGCTGTAGTCGAGGAATAATGTTGTGAACAGCACTGTAAAGCATTTTCGGAGTTACGGTGAGGCATTGGCGTCGGATGTTTTCTTTCTGTATCCCTAGAGATGTCGGTCGATAACGATACACTTCCGACTTCAGGTAACCCCAAAGCCAATAATTGCACGGACTTAGGTCTGGGGACCTGGGAGGCCAAGCATGACGAAAGTGGCGGCTGAGCACACGATCATCACCAAACGACGCGCGCAAGAGATCTTTCACACGTCTAGCAATATGGGGTGGTTCTAATAAAACCCCATGTCATTCCAAGCATGTGTGTCAATTTTTACCTCACCATCTACGTTAATCCGTGGTTTCTTAAGTTTTTAAATTTATACTGACTTTTTGATCACCCGGTATATGTTGCTACGACGTGGTACATGTGAATAGTATGGCAGCTGATGCCCATTACGACATTCAACAAATGCAACATTCGGTATATTCATAGTATACACATGTGTGGCCGGTACTGTGGCGAATTGGGGACTGACGGCCACTAGGTTCTCGATACGTTGCGTTGGGTGGATACTGCTTTTGGCGATAGCAGCTGGCTGTGTAACTTACATAAAATGTACATGTTCTAGTAACGATTTAAGGATCAAGATGCAAATGTAATTAAATTTAAATAGTGACATCAATACAGCTTGTCTTATAGTTAGACCAACAGGACCTTAACGATCATAACTTGCATGACAAAAAACGGCTCTAAGCACTGTGGGACTTAACATCTGAGGTCATCAGTCCCCTAGAATTAGAACTACTTAAACCTAACTAACCTAATGACATCACACATCCATGCCCGAGGCAGGATTCGAACTTGCGAACGTAGCAGCAGCGCGTTTCCGGACTGAAGCGCCTAGAACCGCTCGGCCACAGTTTTCGGCTTGCATGACAGGAGTCTGCTTATTTTATATAAACCAAGCGATGTAATTTTATGTAATACTTACCTATATTAATGTGTATTTTCAGTTTTATGTCCATCGTTCAATTACACTGGCCACGAACGATGGGACGCTATTTTTACTGATTTTGTAAGTGGATGATGTATGAAGCCGTAGTGGCACCATCACTAATCAATAATGTTTTATGGTATTTACTATGTAATTAGTTCGTGTGTATGCTCTTTAATCCTGGTACAATATTATGTGAACTTCTCTAAGCTGCTGTATGTTTCTAACATGAGAAAAAATCTGTTTTATACCTTAGAACTGAAGATGGCTAGATTGTTAGTCGAAACTAGTTATCAATCCAAATAAAGATGATTTCATGTGCGATCTCTCTCTCTCTCTCTCTCTCTCTCTCTCTCTCTCTCTCTCTCTCTCTCAGCTGATCTTTAAGATTGAAGAAATCAAATCACCAGTAGTACACTTTCATATAGACCTGAAGATGGCAATCACTTATGTAAACCGGTAACAACATGCTTTTTTAGCGTAAGACTGTAATAGAGAATCAATTTAAGTGGAAGGGGCTTCGGTGCTTAGTTGTGAGGACGGCTTCAGCGTAGCGCGCGTTCTTATTTACAAACAGTCTGCCGTGAGTCATCGCTCCCAGCAGTACACTCCCACACGTTGTTACGCACAGCTGTTTTCTCCCACCTTCACATCATTTACGTAACCGCCAGCTCATTATTTCACTTGGAAATACGGACTGCTTCAGTCCGTCACTGTCGACGACGACGTCGACTGTAAGTTTACCACTAACGGTAAACACCCAGAGTTGCCGATAAAGGCTGGGACTGGCAGAAGAGTTGTGTCAGCGCAACGTACTTGCGTCTGACGATCGCAGATCGTGGGCACACACTGAGGAATGTTTGACGCTCCGTTCCGTATTTCATGGGAACTTTTTCTTTTATCAGCCATTCGTTCGCGAACATCCGTGACGCGGATTCTTGCAGCAAAGTACCAAGCATATCTCAGAGGACATCTTTTCTGAGTTATGTCAAATAAAAGAAGAATCGATTGTGTTAATCGTCCCGTTGACCTTGTGATCATTCGGGACAGAAAACGAATAATACATGCAGTTCTTAAATGAATGTTTCCAAAGGAAACTACATTGTTTCAGAGACCTTTTCAAGTCTTAAACGTCTATGTGCATGTACGCGGACTGAACCGATTAATGAAAATTTGTGCCAAGGACGGGATTCGAACCCGTGTCTCTTGCTCACTAGGCAGGTGCTCTAACCCCTACGCCAACTTCGCAGTGTCTCTGCAGACTCGACGAACTGTTCTAACACGCCTCTCTCCTCAATTCAGATTCTCATTCACACCTCAACCCACTCGCCACAGAGCCATAGTAGTCAGAACATCTGGTTAGTGAGCGCGAGATCCGGGTTTGAGTGCCAGCCCTGGTACAAATTTTCATTAATCGCTTCAGTCTGCACACACACATCACGAATCTGTTACCATTTAGCGATATAAACTGGGCATACTCTTCAGTAAGGAGTGATTCACGTTCCTGGCTTCTTTAAAAACCATTTTTGCGATCTGTTAATTACTTCAAACGTTTTATGCAAAACAAAGGTTCAGGCATGAGTAACTGCCTATCATGCATATTACCATATTTTTGTGAACAACCGAGAGAAAATTGTTTTAACTTTTCCCAAGAAACAAAGAGAACATGATTTATTGCAAACGGTACGTCGATAACTCCATTTTTTGTTCAAAAGGAGTAAAAATTAGTTACTGTAACTGACAAAAATTTTAAACCAGCAGCACCCTAAAATTACTTTACATTAGAATTGGAAAACAACGGTACGATTAACTTACTTGACTTAGCGATCAAAATGGTGAGAGAAAGACATACCTTCAGAGTTTTGGAAAAGCCACTTCCTCACTGATATAGGAGACACATCATATCACCCAGCTCGACGTAAGAGAGCACACGTTTATGCCATGTGCAATAGAGCTTCCAGATTCCAAACCCAGCGAAGTCGAATTGTAGTGGGAACTGGCAGTATTAAAGAGATGGATACACTAAACAAGATGTACCTTTGAGAAAAATGATTACTGAAGTAAATGAAGTAAGGAAGTACAGATCGAGAAAAAATATGTGACACACAAAGGACGAAAAACAATTACCAAACTTATTTTTCAGCGGTCAGACTAGACTGAATTTTGAAGTCAATTACGAGGTACAGTCTGTGAACAGTAAAAGAAGGGCATTTCGGGCACAGCTCTTTTGTTTTAACTGGCTTGATGCCTTGGATATACTGTAAAATATTCCGTGGTTATTAACTTATTTTAAGTCGCGCGAGGGAGCCGCGCGGTCTGAGGCCTTTAGCGTAAGTCAAATTAAGTAGTCGATGACCTCAGAAGTTTGGTCCCACAGGACGTTACGACGACGACCACCACCACCACTTATTTTAAATATTTATCTAAAATTCATTAAAAACATATGCTTTTGCTGCGACAATCACGTTCTTGCGAATTTCAACTGAAAAACGTAGTATAAAATTTTGTTTTTAGTATAAATGTGTGATAGTGAAAGTGCTAATATTTCTTTAAGTCTGTAAGATGGATTACTGTGTAACTACGAATATAGTATATAATACAACTTTCTTTGTTAATAGATGAAAAAAGGACTGGAGAACGAAAATGGGCATCCTATACACAGCTAATAAAAAAAATATAAACCTTGAGACTAGAGAAAAGATTTATGAAATCTATGTTGGAAGCACAGCTATCTATGAGTGTGAAATATAAATTTGATTTAACGTGTAACATGCTTATTATAATGAATGTAATTAAAATATCTAGAATACCAGGCTAGATGCAACAAAGGGCCTAATTGCCCTAATCTTGCCTGGTTAGTTATTAAATGAAATATGAAAAATGGGAAGAAATGTGGTATTACGGGAAACTAATGAAGACGAGATGGATTTATCTAGTAAGGAATGAAAATTTCCAGCGAGTCAACTACAAGAAATGTATGTATCAACGCAATGAAACGATAAAACACAATGCTTGGGCACATATTGCGACTCGAGTTGTTGCTGGGAATAATAGCTGAAGTGATGAAGGACAGAACCGCATGGACAGGTCGAGACAGAAGTACCTGGTGGTTATAATTAAACCACAGCTACACACGAAGGTCCAGTGTGGGCTGTAATTATCATATGGCAGCGAAACTTTGTACGTATTCTAATCTATTAGTGCGGAACCGATTTACGATAGAAAAAAATTAGTTCCAGTTTTGGCCACCAAGTGCAAATCTGGCGCCGATACAGCATCTCGTCGACGTCTCCAGTGCTCATATTGAACACATTGTGCAAGAGGCAGTCAATAATAAAATGAACGGTATGCCTTGCTCACTTGTTTGACCTTTTCTGCCCACGTACCGTTCCTAATCCATTAAATATGAAAACATAACTATAGTCTTTCTCGCATCAAAGCGCCAGATTTGCTCCTGGTTGCCAAAATTGCAACTATTTTTCTTTTTTTAAAGCGTAAATGGGTTCCGCATTAACGCATTAGAATATCCACCACGTTTCGCTGCCACACGATAATTAGTGGACCTCTGTGAGTAGCACCACTTTAATTACAACCACCTGTTGTACAAGACAGATCGTCGACGATAACGTATTCATCATTACCGCAAAATGGAGAACATACATAGGTACCTATGGGAATGCAGTGCTGTACATAGCCAACGTGAAGGGACAATGACTTCCACAACAAAAATAACAAGAAAAGCCAGAAAAATGGTTCGTAGTGCAGAAAATTATGGAAACATACGGATCTGTTTGTTCAGGGCTGTGGAGAGTCGAAGGTGAGGGCTTGTCAAGGTGAAGGTTAAGGTGAGGGTAACAGAAAGGGAGGCAGAGCAGCGTTCCGTTGCACTCTTAACGGCCCCCTGCCGGAACGGTTGCACCAGAACGCAGTCCGCAGACGGCCAGCCAGGTGTGAGGAGATGCGCGGCGAGGCGAGCAGCTGACGCGGCCTATACATAGCACGGGGGCGCGGGCGCCGGCAGCTGGCGTGGGCGGCCAATGGCCTTTATCCCCGCCGACACGTGCCCGACGCGCGCCGCTCACCCGCTACACACAAACGGTCCACCGCCAGACTGGAAAAACGGGATCATCCAGCAACGGATGCGAAAGCGGGTGGCACGTCCGAGCTCCTGTGATACATGCTTCTCGGAATGACGGTCTAACATCTTGCTCTACCTGACGTTTGAGATTTTCAGAATGCACGAAGAAAAGGACGGTTGAACGTAGGGATGTCAAATGTTGTCAAACCATCGATGTTGATTGAGATTTTATCATCGACGTAAAAAGCAACATACAAACACATCTAAATCAACAACTGCAAGAATAATTAACATTATATATCGTACCCAATAACTTTTTGTCAACAAACAGTAATTTTTTTGCCACATGTTGAGAGCTTCACTAATGATTTAGGTATAAATGGATTCTTAATGTCCACTCGACACTTAACTTTCTCCATTTTTGGAAAGCCTTTCGTAACCATGTGACAGTTAAAAAGAAAAAAGAAAATATCAACACCTCGCTGACGTTACTCGTCGACGAATACAACGTGGCTACACTGCCGCATCATTTCGAAATCATTTAAGGCACGTGAAGAGAGAGAGAGAGAGAGAGAGAGAGAGAGAGAGAGAGAGAGAGAGAGAGAGAGAGATACAAATTTCAATGAATGGACGAAAAGAGTAAAATTATTCGGAACAGATGGAATACAAATATCTGAAATGCCTTATTGTGGACGAGTTAATTTCCTTTGTGCAAGTATTCGCATTTACGTAAATCAAATGTTATCTTACCGTACCATAAACTTAATTACATACTTGAAAGCATCATTTTTGCAATTAAAAGAACTAAACAATATTTGTACACACTGCTTGCCACGAAAGCGTGAACTGAATGAATAACGAATGTCCAGGCTTAGGTACAAAAATAACTAATATTCCTGCCTTAATTTCGTTCAAAAGTATTGCTTCCCCGCCCTTACCCCAATGGCCACGTTTGAGAAGTCGCAAATATGTTACACTGATGTTCTGACATGTGTTCAGAAAAAGATTCATTCATTTGTCAGTTGTAACAATTAGCCTAGTTTCTTCTACTGCCGATAGTCGATTTTTGTCTTTAATATCGATGCTACGATATCTCAAAAATCGATACTGAATTATAAATCTATAAACTATTTTGTAAGTATCAGCAATCTAACTTTTCTAACTGAACGTACCGATAGCAGATGTCAGCTTTGACGCGTTATGAAGTGATGTGCGCAACAGAGATTTATCTTGCTTCTTTACTATTTATTGGAATTTAGGTTGTCGTGACCGACTTGATACGTATAGTGACCCGAGATCTAGGTCAGGTTCGAAGGTGAGAGGTTATTTGTTGGCTATGCCGACTAATGATATGAGTTCTTGCTACAGGGCGTATTTTACGCGTATTGCATTCTGATAAGTGGTTTATGTCCGCCGTTTTGATATCTTCACGAATCAAAGCACATGCTGGTACTAGGGTATTCAGTTATTTCCCAGAGAAGTATTACAATATTACGAACATGCCTGCAAGGGTCGTCTACCAGTCATCAGAAAACTGCGCTTTTCTATCGATTTATATTTTACACCACGCTAAATCAACTTAGATCAGAATTGACGTCTGAGCGAGAAGATGCAGTGGTCATTTACTCTGAAGGAGTTGTGTTCGAAAGTAGAGGCCGCTAATTTTTAAGCAGATTCTCCTCTATTTCCAGAAATCACCTCACTTCAGTCGAATGCCAGAACAACTTAATTTTTTGGTACTATTCGCCAGTATAGGACTCTTATCGGATAGTTCTAACAGGTGGAACAGAAAAAATCCAAGAAAGAGCAGTGAATTTCGTCGGAAACTGGTTTAGTAAGCGCTAGGGCGAAGTGGAGATGTTTGTCAAAATCTAGCGACAGGCGCTAAAAAGAGACGCGGTGAGCAAGACGGAGAGGATTACTTTTGCAGCTCCGGCAGCATACGTTTCACGAAGCATTAAGAACTTCCTCCCAATACCAAAAATGACCACGAAAGACAAATCAGAAATTCGAGCTCATACGGAGACCCACTAACAGTCTTTCCTCTCACGCACCATTCGCGAATGGAACATATAGCGAAAGAAAGTTTATTGGTATCCGATTTACCCTCCGGCACACGCGATCATGTTGCTTGCGGAATACATGCAGGGTGTTCCGAATCCATTCGTTCGAATTAAAACAGGAATATTGGAACATCTAAACAAATATATACTGACGGAAAAAATAGCACTAAGAAGGGGTTATGCGGCATAAACGTATGTTGGTATTTTCCTGTATCTGAAAGATACTGTCTGTCAATATTTCGGACCAGTCACATAGAACTGGCGTTAGTAGCGCCAATATGAGGATATAAATCAGGTTCGCTTTAAATACGCGCTTTAACGGCCGTGATTTCAGTTATTTTTGAGATTGGACGTGGCGAGTTGATGTTCGTCAAGAATGCTTCGACGAAGACGCCATTATCAACACGTCAGTGAGTTTGAAAGAGATCGTGTAACAGGGCTACGAGAAGCTGGATGTTCTTTCTGCGATATTACACAAGGAACTGGTAGGAATGTAGCCACTGTACACAACTGCTGGCAGCGATAGTCACGAGACCAGATTATGGACGGCCATGTCGCACAACCGAGAGGGAAGACCATCGTGCACGACGTATGCTCGTGGCGTACCATACTGCAGCTGCAGCAGAAATTTAAGCAGCAGCTGGCACTATGGTTAGCTTCTAGTACAGCTCCAAACCAGACCCACTGTAGCGTGCATTTTACTGACCCCAAACCACCGCCATTCCCGACCTCAGTGGTGTCAAGTGAGAGCTCACTGAAAGTCAGGGTGGAGGTCTCTTTCTTTTCTGATGAAAGCTGGTTATATCTCTGTGCCAGTGCTGGCCGTGTGTTGGTTAGAAGGCTACCAGCTGACGGTCTGCAACCAACCTGTACGCGTGCTACATACTGTTGACCTACGCCTGATATTACGACCTGAGGTGCGATTTCGCATGCCAGCAGGAGCACTCTCGTGGTTGACCCACGTACTCTGGCTGCAAATTTGTACCTCGATCTGGTGATTCGACATGCTGCGCTGTCATTCATCAACAGCATTCCAGGGAGTGTTTTCCAAGAGGATGACGCTTGCCCACATACCGCGGTTGTAACCCAGTATGCTCTACAGGGTGCCGACTTGTTGCCTTGGCCTGCTCGATAATCTAATCTGTCTCCAATCGAACACATATGGAACATCGTCGGACGACAACTACAGCGTCATCCACAACCAGCATTAACCGCCTCTGTACTGACCGACCACGTGCAACAGGTATGGAACTCCATCCCACACTCTGACATTTGACGTCTGTACATCTACATCTACATGACTACTCTGCAATTCACATTTAAGTGCTTGGCAGAGGGTTCATCGAACCACAATCATACTATATCTCTACCATTCCACTCCCGAACAGCGCGCGGGAAAAACGAACACCTACACCTTTCTGTTCGAGCTCTGATTTCTCTTATTTTATTTTGATGATCATTCCTACCTGTGTAGGTTGGGCTCAACAAAATATTTTCGCATTCGGAAGAGAAAGTTAGTGACTGAAATTTCGTAAACAGATCTCGCCGCGAGGAGGAGGTTAAGGAGGAGATTAGTGTTTAACGTCCCGTCGACAACGAGGTCATTAGAGACGGAGCGCAAGCTCGGGTGAGGGAAGGTTGGGGAAGGAAATCGGCCGTGCTCTTTCAAAGGAACCATCCAGGCATTTGCCTGTAGCCATTGTAGGGAAATCACGGAAAACCTAAATCAGGATGGCCGGAGACGGGATTGAACCGTCGTCCTTCCGAATGCGAGTCCAGTGTGCTAACCACTGCGCCACCTCGCTCGGTCTCGCCGCGACGAAAAACGTCTTTGCTTTAACGACTTCCATCCCAACTAGTGTATCATATCTGTCACACTCTCCCCCCTGTTACGTGATAATACAAAACGAGCTGCCCTTCTTTGCACCCTCTCGATGTCCTCCGTCAATCCCACCTGGTAAGGATCCCACATCGCGCAGCAATATTCTAACAGAGGACGAACGAGTGTAGTGTAAGCTGTCTCTTTAGTGGACTTGTTGCATCTTCTAAGTGTCCTGCCAATGAAACGCAACCTTTGGCTCGCCTTCCCCACAATATTATCTATGTGGTCTTTCAACTGAAGTTGATCGTAATTTTAACACCCAGGTACTTAGTTGAATTGACAGCCTTGAGAATTGAACTATTTATCGAGTAGTCGAATTCCAACGGATTTATTTTGGAACTCATGTGGATCACCTCACACTTTTCGTTTTTTTAGCGTCAACTGCCACCTGCCACACAATGTGTGCACGGTTGCATACTTGCATTCAGCACTGTGGCGGTTTTATCGGTTATTGACGTACCAGCATTTCGCATTTGCAATGGGTTATCTCACGCTTACATTAACATGTGCTCTTGCAATGTTAATCACTTAAAAGTATCACCTAGACAAATGTATTCTCGAAATTTCATTAATCTAAATTAATTACTTTTTGATTTTGCTATGTTTTCCGTCAGTGTATTTCGATAAGGAACATACGATTTCTGAAGTCAACTTGTTATATGAGGGAGCATTTTGTTAGTGATGCTGACGTAAACTGTTGTGTCACTGACTGGGAATGTGTTCTGACATTCAAATATCCTCAGTTCGCATACTCTGGCAAATGTGAATTCACGAGGTACTCTAACTCGTGCTCATCAACAGCTATTTGGCGTTACTTGTGGACAGGCATTCTCTGTGATACGTTGATTGCATCATACATTCTAAATTACGCCTCAACGGACGGAGGAATCACATCTTGGTGGAACATGTGTTGCAGAACTGTTGGAGAATGTACCTTCAGGACGCCAGCCCGTTTCAGCAATCCTGTGAGAAATATTCACCTTCGGGAATTGACAGATCGGCCAAAGTGGCCCTGTGGACTGGCCACCGGGGTCACATGACCTCACGTGCCCGGATTTCTTCCTGTGGGGGCATATGAAACAGCTAGTGTTTGAAACGTTTGCGGAAACAGAAGACGACCACCTCGCTGGTAGAATTGCAGACTGCTGGCACCATTGCGGGCATGCCGGGAATCTTCGAACGGACACGACAGCCTATGGTCACATTCGTACATTTCCTGTGAATGGTACTGTTGTAATTAGCATGCTACGCTACCTTCTGTGCAAATCGTCTCTAGCACCAGAAACTGCAATCAGGAACCATGTGTACCACAGCTAAATATATTTGTTTTAATGCTATCTACTTGCAGTATTAATTTTAACGAATAGTTTCGCAACACCATGTATGTATACGGGTCTGGCTGCCACAGCCACGTACGTTCGCCAGTTAATGCATTAAATGTCCGTTTTAACAAGTCTAAATTAGACTGATGAGATATAACGTAAATCTTTCCTCAGCCTGAAGGTTGTTTCGAACATCACGCCGTTGCTTTCCACTGACTTTTGAAACAGGGCATACAGTTTAGTGTGGAATTCACGGGGGGAGGTCACTTATTTACCGAGCCATCGATTCGTACTAAAGACGAATATCTTGACAACGCCAAATACTCAGGTTCTGCTAGTATTTTAGATAGTGTGATAGTGAACTACTACTACGAACATAGTTTATATGAAGGTTCTCGAAGAGTCGAGGAAACAATCAGTGAGTAAAATGAATTTGCTGGTAGGTGCAGAGAGTGTCCATTTTCGTAATGACTATAGTATTAAACGGGTTTTCTACAGTAGCTTTAGTATCTGGGCGTCCGCAAATACTTTGATCTTGATGGAAGAAAATGCGTCTGTAAGTGCTATACTCAAAAGACACTGAGTGATCACGTTTGATCTTTTGCTGTCAACAACTGATTATTGTGTGAATCACTTATTGAAAAAAGCTCTGATACTCAACAAGAGATCACATTGCAGCTATTCTTTTAACATGTAAGTCTCAAAAATATAACGAAAAATCGCCAGTCAGGATTACCGTTGTATCCTAACGGGACATCTCTTTCGTAGCTTGACTATCTTGTAGACTCCGAAAATGGATTTGGCAGTCGTGTTTGAATGTAGGAGATAGTCATAGAGCTGCAGAAGGAAGGCTAAGCAGATTGTAAGAGGCCGGCCTGCGACTACAAAGTATTGAGAAGCAAGAGCCGACGAGGTGTTCAATTCCACTTATCTTCGAAATTCAGCTCCAAAAAGTACAGCCCGCTTCATGGAAATACGCTGCTGCAGTAAATACGGAACACTTATCCGCCGATTCTTATTATACCTATCTTAACATCAACGATTATTTCTAATTCACCTTTTCCATTTCTGCACATCACGAATTCGCCTTAAGGGGTAATGTCACGCAACGATGATGTCATTAAATCATAAGTAATATGCAACAAGAAGCATTATGCGAGTGATTTATTGGTCAATAACGTTAAGCTCTAGAGGCACACATTGTGCTACAACATTTTGAAGTGCAATGTGTAAAAGCACATTTGAAGTTTTTCCATGTAGTTCCGCGAAAAAAAAAATCGGTTGACCAGTTTGTTTGCTTATTGTATTCTGATCCATAGGCTGTCCCCAATACTTCGTCGTCTCGGCTAGTGACTAAACCGTTTGGTGACAGCGAATAAGGCGAACAGAATATGGCCACTTGATGAAAGTGAGTCCCAATGACCTACCGCACAAATGAGGCTAGTGTACCTGGTGATTAGGACGTACGACTTGTCAGCTGTTCTTAACAGGGGAAAACAAGGCACATTGCAAAAGTGTTGCGGCGTAAACAAGGAAAGTAACACCACAGTAGCCGATTAAAACATCAGTGGTAAACGTGGGGAGCCTGTCACGTAGTGTAAATACTTACGAGTAATGAAGCAATGGAAAATGGTACGAAAATATGAAAAGACTTAGGCTGTCAAAAGAAGACTGATGTACATCAGCAAGAGAGACAGTATATAAGACGCAAGTTCGATAGCCTGCTCCAATATTTTGGGTCTACCAGGTCGACAGAATGAAGATACTGAATGTATTCAAGAGAAACTCTGTTAGATTTACGACAGATTGCTATCCATAAGGGGACAAGTATGCCTGAAGAGCTTAAATAGGAGCCTTTGGAGTAAATTCGATGTGGTTCCCTAGAAACGGTATTGAGGGAATCAAAACTAGTGTTACAGGAAAACTGTGGAGTAATTGTACTGCCTTTGATGTATATTTAGTGTGGGCATCATAACTATATGCTAAGCTAGATTAGGATGCGTACAGAGACATGCAATCTGCCTCTAAGGCTCCTTGCGTTAGTGCAGCAGTAGACGGAGTAACTGATATTTGTGCCAAACATCCTCCATTATGCGCTCAACAGTGGCTTTCGGCGATTACGTGTACGCGTACGTGCTGCTAATTTCGGCGAATCTGATCTCAAATTCGAGGCAGCACAAATAATGGTGTTAAAACATGACCCACCCATGACCCAGTACTATTCATCAAAGAACAACTCGCCTTTCCTCGCTAAATCCGTGCAGCAAGGCAAACTATAGGTGCTTTTGCCACACCGTCGCGTGCTCTGCCTGGAGACCAGTGACTTGACAGTAAGAGAAAGGGACATTAGCCCTTCATACACACATCTCTGTTCACTGACAATGTTTCTGGAAATATCTACCTTTGCAACGTGCCTAAAAGATGAAAAAAAAAAGCTACCTGGAGCAGACATTTTATTTCAGATTATAACGCATCATGTTGCTGCACAAAATTAAACATCAGTATTTTATTTTACTATTTTCACTTAGAGAAAAACGCGATCGTAGCAACAAATAAGTAATTACCACGGGCATTTGGGAAAAAGACAGAACGTATAAACTTTAACAAACGTGATGAGAACGCAATAAATATCTCAGTTTGTGAAATTAGGTGTTTGTGTCGCTATTGAATCATTTTGCACTTTTCGTGTTCAGCCCTGTGTTGTTCTGAGTTCACTAGAAGCGGACGATTTCCGCTCGAGTTTTCGCACATTCTTGGCAGTGGATCAAAATTTGTTCTGCGGAAGATTTAAGTTAGTACCTCCGAGAAGCGGGAGGAAGCCGCTGGGAGACGGGAGGTATGCGGGCCACTGTGCGATGCCAACTCTCGCCGACGTCAGCGCCAGGTCCCATTGTTTTTAATCTGCCGTAGCCATTTTTTTTTAGAGCCCCGGACCGTTAATTACAGTTTGGAAATCAAGGAAGAAGTTCTCAAGTCGACCTCTTCGTCCAGATGCGTGGAATTTGTATTACTCTTACAAGGAGCTACAACTGCAGTTCAGTTTTACTGTTCTCGTTTATACGCTACCTCAACAGACACGAATGCAGAAATGCTCGGGAACGAAACTGACTCAAATAAGAATAATGGTGTTGTTGAATTGAGTAAAGAGTTATAAATGTAACTTAATCTTTTGTGTCTTAAATTATGTAACACGTCACAAAGGCAAGACCCACTTATGGAATTCCTCACTTCAGATTCCGAACACTGTAATTTTCAAGCTGTAGTACGTGCAACAGTCAGTGGCACTAGCTGTACGGAATTGTGACATTAAGTGACGACATGGAACAACAGTAACAAGTACCAGTTGACGCGTTTTAAGGACCACATCCTAAGTCTTCCTTTTAATACGACTGTGTATCGTGTTAATGGACGACTGTGACTTACGCTCAGAAACTCCTTGTTGAGGAGGAGTTGGGAGAGGAAGAGGAGGGGGAGGGGGGGGGGGGGAATGGGCGAGCAAAAAGAGAGGAAGTATCAAAGTCTGGAGACCGATAACTAACAGTAGATAAATAGTCTCAAAAAAAATGTGTGTGAAATCTTATGGGACTTAACTGCTAACGTCATCAGTCCCTAAGCTTACACTCTACTTAACCTAAATTATCCTAAGGACAAACACACACACACCATGCCCGAGGGAGGACTCGAACCTCCGTCGGGAGCAGCCGCACAGTCCATGAATGCAGCGCCTAAGACCGCTCGGCTAATCCCGCGCGGCAAATAGTCTCACATCTAGATCAGAACGCTTCTGGTGGGAAAGTTGATTCTTAGTGTATTTCGAAAGGTAAAGTTAATTGTATTACATGATCTGCACACTGGAATCACTAAATAGAAACTGAAGGGATTTCAGGTCTCAGTAAAATGATTATGCTGTTTCTGGGTTATCTGAGCAATACCATGTGACGAAGAAAATGGAGTAGGGAGAAGTGAAACAAAAAACAGTCATTTCATTTTCCTGATATTAGATGGCATTACAATACGCTGTCTCGGTTAGGCATTTTACAACGGATAGTGCGACTAGGTCCAGCCACGTAGAATGAACTTAGCATATGTTGCTGGCGGATTGCAACTACCTACATACAGTTCTCCACGGGTGCATTTGTCATGGCTGCATCAGATAAGTGTTTGGAACCGAAACAGACCTCTGTGTGCATAATTACCTGTTTAACGGGAGAACTTGTCTTCGAACGAAGGGATTGGGAAAGCTGTTTAAGTAAGAGGTTAATTTTGTACCTATTGGATCGGTAGTATGTTAATTCTTGCTGAAACACACGAATACATTTTCTGCTGCGGTGATGGTAAATGAGGTCGCTTTCCGACGAAAGTTAGACGTGAGTGGGCGAGCCAGGTCACAGTCAGAGTGGGCTGTGGTTCGGATGCAATTAGATATTTATTGATTACTTTGAGGTGCACTGCAGTGAATTAAAATCTTACCCATTATGGCCCGGAAAATGTACAGACAGTGAGTCTGAAATTTGTCTGGGGGAGTCTTACATCATGTCATCGGATATACCGGTGGACGGAACAAACTGAATCTCCTGTATTTTCAGCCTATTATCGATTGTAACACACCGGGTCGTTCAAAACGTTTTAAAAAAACTGACACGCTGATATCTAAGACCAATTAGGCAAACACGACATTTGAGTTTCAAATGAAACACTATTGAGATCCTATTTATTTTCAATAGTCAATGATTTTCTGAATAATACTTCCATCAAAACCACAACCGTGTACGTAACTTGTAATAAACCACATTAGTAGTTAATAATATGGCATTTTAGAAAAAAAGGTGGTTCTACAAAACCCTGCAATCTTGACATATGCCAGTAGTAAACTTAATACTCGCCAGTAAGCGTTGGGTACAATATGAGAATCCTTGGCTGGTTGGCTGATTTGGGAGAGGGGACCAGACAGTAAGTCATTAGTCCCATCGGATTAGGGAAGGGCGGGGAATGAAGTCGGCGTTTTCAAAGGAACCATCCCTGCATTTGCCTGATGCGATTTAGGGAAATCACGGGAAACCTAAATCAGGACAGCCGGACGCGGGTCTGAACCGTCGTTCTCCCGAATGCGAGTTCTGTGTGCAGCGTTCCGTTTGGTACTATTATGGGTCATTATGGATATAGGGTCAAAAAAACTGACACGGATCTCACTCTTTACGATTAGCACAACTATGGCCACAGAACGTAATGAATGTCCCAGTTCGATTGATCACTAACAACGTCGCTTCTTGCACTAAATACGTGATACACTGAACAGACCTTCACGAGGTAATCAAGGATGTTGTTGTAATGTCTTGTGATCAGTAAATAGACGCTACACCTTTCCTCCCTCGCTGACCAAATTCCGGTAAATATCTCCATGAGCAGGTTTCGAAATGGCTTAACTCTGAGGGAAGCATCAATACAAGAAAGTGCTTGAGAGACCTCGGCTGCCGAAGAGCAAGTATATTTTTAAGCACCTTTAACGCCAAATATTTCCTGAACTGTAGGAAATATCTAAAAGAAGTTCTCGACAAGCGATTGTATGGTATTTTGCTGTACTCGTACAATTAATACAAAGTGCACTTCTAAATCGCATAATAATAGCGCAACACAGTTTTTAATAAATATTCCAATTTTAAGGGCATTCAGCAGTGTGCGGAAAGAAAACTTTTCGTACAAACTTTACGGGAAAACATGTGAAGAATAGTTGCAAGGCTCGTTGTGCAGCAAAGAAAAGATAGTTTACCTCGGTACGCAAAAAAGGCGTTAACAAGTCAGCAAAATACTCGCCACTTTGCATGTTATTGCTTTTCGAAAACTTTGTACCAAAATTCACGGAATTTTAATAATATGTATTGTGGAGGACAGGTATTATGTATTACTTGGGAACAGTGACGATCAACCCCGTAATTTTCGGTTTTCATTCAACATAAAAAGAGTTATGAAATCGAATGAATCTTTTCGAAAGTCTGAACTTGATAGGAAAAAGATAAACCTTCACAATTTTTTAGTCTTCCGAAGTCTTTGACGCAAACTGCACTGACGCTTCAGTATACAACAACGACAGAAATTAACTGTCTGGCTCACAGTTAAAGTGCACTGCAACAAGGTAGCAAAGTATTGGTCGTTTAGTTGGCAGCCTTGCGGCAGGTAATGCAGTGAAATCGATGCTGCGGCGTTTCCACGGCACGGCGCCGACTAGCCCTCGATTTTTCGGAGAGAGGACTGTGGGGTGGGGGTGGTGGCCAAGGAGAACTGTTTTCACCGCAGCGGAGTACACTGAAGCGCTGCAAAGGTATCGCATGACGCGCTAAGGATTCTGTGGTCCTTTGTAGCTACCGCAGCGCACCAGAAACTCACAGTGAAAGGAGCTTTTGCATGGAGTTCTGGGATTGAAAGGCAGAAGGCATGTATGTCAGACTTTATAAGTTAGAGTAACAGATACAGGATATCAAAAGAGAATTTTTACAGGATTGATAATTTCGTGGTAGGGAGTATGAAATAACTTCAGGCGTACCCCGAGCGAAGCGCGTTGGAACCTTACTTGTTCATTCTGCATCATAATGACCTGATAGACAATGTTGTGTCTCGCAAAGGATGCAGTTATCTATAATGAACTATTGTCTGGAAAACACTCCTGAAATATTCAATCAGATCGTGATAAGATTTCGAAGTGGTGCAACAAAAATTGTAAACTTGCACTAAATGTTCAAAAATGTAAAATTGTGGACATTACAAAATGAAAAAAAGAAACACTTAGTATCCTTTCACAATGTAAATGAGTCACAACGGGAATCCGTCAACTACTAAAAAGACCTTAATGTAACAATTTCTAGGGATATGAAATTTAATACTCACAGAGATTTAACTGTAGGTAACGCATGAGGCAAACTTCGTTTCGTTGGGAAAAGTGCAGGAGATTGCTTACAAAACACTCGTGCGATTCATTCTATGACACTGCTCAAATTGCACCGAACAGGTCTAACGGGGGATATTGAATGTATGCAAAGAATGGTAGTATACATGGTAATAGGCTTGTTTCACCCATGGTAGAGTGTTACAGAGACAGAAAAAAAAGGGAAATGGCTGGCTGACGCTTGAAGACAAACTAACGATCCTGCGAAAGCCTTCTGACGAAAGTTACATACGCACATTGTATACACCCACACTGGATGACTGTAAACTTGTGGAAATAAGAGTAGGCAAGTGTTAATTTGAAATAATGAAGGTGGCCTGCAGAGAGCTGCCTACGAACTATACCAAACATGCCAGATATATAATATCAATACAAAAAACAAAAGCCATGGCATTCTTTCGAAAAAATCCAGTAAGAAAAAAATTACAGACAACAAGCTTATAGAGCAAGTACATAGATTCAAATTTCTGGGAAACAAACTATCGTACAGGGGAATTCTAGATCAAAAAGACAAAATTAAAAAATTTAAGTACTTAAGTGTCTCTATCATAAGAGCCCTCCAACGTAAAGTAAGAACAGAAACATACCTAAAATTTTATAAAGTTATGTTAGTACCAACATTACTATATGGAAGTGAATCTTAGGTAATGATGCAATGGAAGACCTGCACAACTATGGAAGGGCCAGGCGTAGCTGCAACGGGCTGAGGGAAAGCCTAATGCATGATAGAATAAGAAGAGTAAGCACCTGAAAATGGCACGTGGCCAACATCAGGTGATGGTGTGAAATAAATAACTCACCATAATACAGTCAAGGTGGAAAATGGAACTGTCCTTTAATGAATTTGTGTCTGTGGCATCCGATACGAAAAACCTTGTGGTAGATGTGCTTAGTTTTTACGCCAGACAGTCCAGAGAGAATTAACGCGACAGCACAGTCTCACCCCGATACCCCACGACCTACTTTACCGCAGACACTTTTCCACTGCCTAATCTCCTAACGAATTTCGTTTCTATTGTCATCATCATGCTATCGCTCATTAACGGTTGACTAAGGAACAGAGCCACATTCCTGGCATACTACTTTCAAACCAAAGAAGTTATTCTTTCCGTAAATACATTTCGTCTGCGACTTAATTAGATGAAGTCTTCTTACGAAAAAAAGGGCCTATAATACGGTTCAGAACAATTACGACACACGCGTTAAATTCCGTTACATCCCTCTCCTTGCCGTTCCTATATTCTGAAATGTGACTTACAATAATACAATTAGAGTTGAATTAAAAGTTACAGTCATTTATATTTATTTTAAAAAGAGAAAAAGAAGACTCGTCCTCAGCGACGTGAAAACTGCTCACTGGTCGGAAGATGACAATTCGATATACAGAATGGTTATCTGAATATATAAATACGATTCTGTCAAGAAGTATAAGAAATGTACAGGAATCACGACAATGAACAAACGCTTGTTTTACTTTATAAATTATTTATCATTTATCTTTAATCTGGAAAGACATTGACCATGCGTGTTACCTTCTCGCTCCAGAGCATTACCATAGTTTTAAAAATTACAAACACTATTAAAAAACTTGAATATTAAATCAGTGTCCACGAAACGTCAAACAGAAATAAAAAATAAACGTTCGTTTGATGTAACTGTGAAAGTACCACTGGTGGATTCAGCGACCGCCCGTGTAAGGAACTTCATTACTCCTACACTCCAAGCAGCTAAGTTACTGACAGGAAGTATCACTTTCCTTATCCATAAACTTAATGAGAAGTAATACAATGAACTCGCAGAACAATTCACACCTTCTCCGTTTCAGTGTTCGAGGAAGGTTTTCTATGTCTAGTGTTCACAGTACAGTTTGTATCGAAAGAATCCATGTTGTTTATTTAATTTCCTATGAAGGTGTATGTGTTAGAATTCTTGAAGGGGGAGGGAGGAAAGGAACGGAAAGGGAAGGGACTAGTGATATTAGCTACATCAGGACTTTGTGCGGCATCTGCGGCGACGAGTAGGAATGTGTGCCGGACGGGGATTCGAACCCGGGCCCTCCTGCTAACTAGGCATGTGCGCCACCGGGGACACAGCGGGACACAGTGTTTCTCACAACTACGCGGAATATCTTTGTACGCCTCACGGCCGACCCACACTCCCACCGAGTGTCATCTATCCACAGCCCCCTTTCATTTCCTGCATGCTTGCTACTCTGAGATTCCCGAAGGTTGTCGATCGTACTTGTGCATCCGCACTGAATAAGGTGGATCCATTGTCCAGCTAGGCGAATCAATTGTATGTCCCAAAGAACAGACACCACGCATTCATATAAAAGAATTCGTAGTAGCTTTAGAATTGAACATCGGCGTCCACAGAGTAATAAAAGAAGAAGTGACAGATTTGCATTTGCAGTTATAGTGGAGCTTGCGGAAAATCGTTCTGCGACCGATCAGCGGGTCGTAAAAATGTAACTTAACGAAATTAGTTTTTCCGGCAGTGTTTCTGTTACCATGTAGAAACCGACACAGAAATTTAACTGGAACTGAAGTTCTCTTAGAAATGCGTACCCTGGTGGCTCCACTTACGCCATTTTTCATCCGCTCTTTTTGAATGTTGATTTTTTTTAAACTGCGTTAAAACAAAAGTGGCTGATCAGGCTTCCTTGTTTTTGATTTTATCACTGCAAGAGCACAATCACTACTCATGTACGAATGACATGAATTTCTGAGATGTATGAAACAAGAATGCTTATCACAATATTCCTGCGAAGAAACTTACCCTCGCTTTTGGAAACACTACAGTCTAAATTCGGTAATACGAATATAAGTATTTGCCGCAGAAAAATAGCGGATGATTATTGAGTAAGCTGTGCAACCGGAAACTGCAATGCATGGAGAAGTCTGTAGCGTGGCTCCTATCTAGCAATGGATAGTTATTAATCACTGGGTAGCAAAATGTTTCACCTCTTCCTGGGTCTCGCATATTCATATCACTATCGTCAATTAGGCCATAGGTGTACTTACTATAGACAATTACACTGGTGTGACGAAAGTCATGGGAATGGGAGACCGATATTCACATGCACAGATGGCGATAGTATTGCATACACAAGGTACAAAAGGGCAGTGCATTGGCGGAGCTGTCATTTGTTATCAGGTAATTCCTGTGTGATTATGGCCTCACGGCGGGAATTAACACACTTCGAAAGCGGATTGGTTCAAATGGCTCTAAGCACTATGGGACTTAACATCTGAGGTCATCAGTTCCCTAGACTTAGAACTACTTAAACCTAACTAACAAAAGGACGTCACACACATCCATGCCCGAGGCAGGATTCGAACCTGCGACCGTAGCAGCGGCGCAGTTCCGGACTCAAGCGCCTAGAGCCGGCGAGGATGACCGAGCGGTTCTAGGCGCTACAGTCTGGAACCGCGCGACCGCTACGGTCGCAGGTTCGAATCCTGCCTCGGGCATGGATGTGTGTGATGTCCTTAGGTTGGTTAGGTTTAAGTAGTTCTAAGTAACTGATGACCTCACGAAGTTAAGTCCATAGTGCTCAGAACCATTCGAACCTTTTTTTCCTTTTTAAGTGCCTAAAACCGCTCGCCCACAGCGGCTGGCTACGCGGAATGGTAGTTGGCGCTAGACACTTAGGATATTCCATCCGAAATTCGTTAGGGAATTCAGTATTTTGAAATCTAGTGTCAACAGTGGGCCGACAATAACGGATTTTAGGTATCCGCACCGCGGACTACACAGTGGCCGACGTTCTTCATTGAACGACCGAGAGCAGCGGCGTTTGTGCTGAGTTGTCATTTCTAACAGACAAGCATCACTGCGTGAAATAACCACAGAAATCATATGGGACAGTGCGGCCAAATCTGGCGTTAATCGGCTATAGCAGAAGACGACCGACTTGAGTGCCTTTGCTACTAGAAGAACATCGCCTGCAGTGCCTCTCGTGGGCCCGTGGCTGTATCGGTTAGATCACAGACGACCGGGAAACCGTGGCCTGGTCAGATGAGTCCCGATTTCCGTTGGTAAGAGCTGATAGTACGGTTCGAGTGTGGAGCAGACCACACGAAGCCATGAACATAAGTTGGCAACAGGGCAGTGTGCAAGCTGGTTGTGGCTCCATATTGGTGTGGCCTGTGTTTACATGGAATGGACTGGGTCATCTGGTTCAACTGAACCGATCACTGACTGTTCAGCTACTTGGAGACCACTTGCAACCATTCACGTATTTCATGTTACCAAACAACGATGGATTTTTTATAGATGACAATGCGCCATGTCACCGGGTCACAATTGTTCGCGATTGGTTTGATGAACATTCTGAACAATTCGAGCGAATGACGTGACTACCCATCGAACATTTACGGGACATAATCGAGAGGCCAGTTCGTGCACAAAGTCCTGCGGCAGCTACAGTTTCGCAATTGTGGACGGCTGTAGAGGCAGCGTGGCTCGATATTTCTGCAGGGGACTTCCAACGACTTGCTGAGTCCATGCCACGTCGAACTGCTGCACTATGTCAGGCAGAAGCAGGTTCGACTCGATATTAGGTGGTGCCCCGTAGCTTTTGTCACTTTAGGGTATATGTTCCATAGATCACTTCAGCGACATTTTCACTGAAATTATTTGCAACGAGTCAGTTTGCAGGATACATAAAAACTATTCGATTTAAAATTAATTAATACATAATCTTTTAGTCCTATCCATGTAACGACACTTAAAACTAATTTTTTACAGTCTACCCGTTTTTCAATGACATTTTTCTATAGAATAAAAGGAATTACCAGAAAAAAATGATTTTACGTTGGATTTAAAACATGCTTTGCTCCTCTGTGTCAGCAGCTACAATTAAGGTCATTTTTCCTCTAGTGTTGTAAGTATCGGCAGCGCTGCTCTTCCCAAATTATGGAGGATTATTTATGACGAAGTTAATTCATTAGCAAATATATATCGTGAAGACGCAATTGAAATGTAAATCTCCTAGAAGAGATCTCTACAAGACGACTGCTGCTCAACACCGCATAATATTCTCACTGCTCGCTTTTGCGCAACCAGTACTGTATCAGCTATGAGTTCCTCAGAAAATTATTCCATAACACATTATTGAGTTGAAAATGCAAAACATGTTAGGAGGTTGATTCGTTTGTTTGCAAGGCTAGCGTGAAGCAAAAGTAACTGAGTTTAATAGTTTGAGCAACTCGTTAATATGTTGTTTCTCATTGAAGTTTTCGTCAATATGTACACCTAAAATTTAGAACATTCTCTCCTGTTTACTCCCTCATATTCGTGTGCTACATCAGTTGTTGGCATAATTATTTGTTTAGCCTACTGAACTGAAAATAGTGTTTTTTCTTTAAAAATATGGGGCAGTCATTTTCAGAGAACCACTTAAGATTAGTATCGTCTGCAAGAAGTATCATTTATGCTTCATGAAGGTCATTCACATACATGTGGAATAGGAGTGGACCCATAATTGAATTTTGCAGGGCTCTATTCGCGATTTCTCCCCAGTTACTAAAACATTCTGTCCTTCAAAAATTGTTTGAAATATTCAGCTTAACTTTCTGCTTTTTGTTTATTAAGTATGACTCAAACAGAATTTTCGCTATTGCGTTACTATGTTGGTGTTATTAGATTTTATATGCCGAAGTACCATTCACTCTATCGTAGCAGTCAGTACCGACTACTGCCTCAGAAACATTAACTTGTTACCTGTTTCATTGTAAAGAGCTATTTTACAGACGCAGCGCGGGCTAAAACACCGTGGACACAGTAGCAGCAGTGATAATGGGATACAACTCTTAACAGGGCGACATCGACGCTGCACTGTCATCAGCTGATGGCGAGAGTGAAAGATGGCGTAGAGGAGCAGACAAGGCAGACAGCTGCACTGGCTGGCTGCGGTCGGAAAAAAGAGAGAAGCTAAACAAACGCGGCGGGCAAGGCACGCGCAGACAACAAAGGCCAGGAGACGCCAGCCACTCAGCAGCAATCACGGCGCTAACCAGCCGCAGGACAACACGAGAGGCACGCCCATTGTCTTTCCGAAGGTGCGGCGTCGGCGCCCTTTCCGGGACGTCGCACTGCGCACGTGCGTGCGGTGACATCGACAAGCGTTTATACCGCTGGGTGTGCGTGCGGGGGGCGGGCGTTCTGCCACTTTCACGTGCTTCGGCGCGCACAAAAACGGCGCGCCATACAGGTAAATAGCGCTCGACTGTGCTCCCGTACCGGGCTGCAGCGTGCCACGCGGAAAAAAATAAAATAAAAAGCGTAACAATGACTGTAACCAGCCGACAATGGTCGCTAGTGGGTGTGGAAGCGTGACAACATATAGAACACCAGTTTAAGTGTTAAGATCATGTTGCACATGGCAGCATTTCAACTCAGTAAACATAAAAGTTAGAGCGCACTGCCTCTTTCTTTACTCAGCAGTATCATTCAAGGTTTTTCGGCAGTATCCGGAATGTATAGCAAAACGAGCCACACGTAAACAATAACAATTTTGCACAGAAATGAAATTCAGAAGGGAAAAAAAATCGCCAACAAAATGCCCTATTTATTTTCACAGTCTTCACTCTTTCAATTTATTGATGCTCACTTCCATTTCCCCCTACACTGCATCTCTAAACTTCTGCTATCCAATCACACACACAATAAATATTGCCACTTTTTAGCTTTTGTATGGGTTTGCGACGACAATTTGTTTTGGTTCTAAACTCAACTTTGATTCCCAAAACTTTATAATTATGTCTCTTTTCATCACAGAATAGCCGTATCCTGCAATAGTCAGTTTAGGCTCCATAGTACTTATGAAATACGAACCTAAATCATTTGTCCTTCGCATCGAATTAGAGGGAAAATATAATTGTTGTTCATGCTTCACTCTACGCAAAATACACAGTTCAGTTCACAGGAAAGATTAGTTATTTTTACATGGTGACTGATCCAGTTGCTGTTCAGTGTTGAGAGTACTGCTATGAGGCCAGATTTGAACATTTACTTTTAGTACGAAGTCTAATACTCTGATATTAGAAGAATGCACTGCTGTTTTCGTCACTTTGGTTTCGCCAAAAATATCACGAGAGGGGCTTATCAGCCGTTTCTAGTACAATCAACGGACAAAAGTGATGGCATACACATCTAAAGCTACAATACTGGTGCAGTATAACTCTTAGCTAAAAGTAAGAACTCACTGAATAGCTAGTCTGAGGCCCTCCATCCCCGCGGCGCGCCAAGGATCGCCGAGTGCACGGCTCGAGGTGAGTTACGAATCCCCGCCACGTGCTCTCCGCACGTACGGCCTGCGCGTTCTCACGCGACGCGGAATGTGCGCGCGCGCTCACGCACTTTTGTCAACACTACTCGATAGAACAACTGCCGCACACCGACTGCCGTGAGGAGGCTGCCTCCCGCACTGAACAGCATGGCTGCCGCCGCGTCGCACAGCTGACCCGGCTGCAAGGCTGCCAACGTGCGCGCGGCTACCGCGCGGCGCACCGTTGCCAACTTTCGCTTTCTCCTCCAGCCTCCTCAGACCGGTATCGGCTGTTACTTGGGGTTTCGGACTTTCCGCGCGAGTTCATCTGAGGCCGGAAATCCCAGGCAAGAGAGATTCTTTTAGTATAAAAAGAGCTAGCCACACTATCTGGAAAGCACAGCCAGCATTTCACTGAGAGACTGGCACCAACAAGTGAAAACAAAACATCTCTGTTTTCCGACAGAGTTTGTCCACACAAAAAGTAGCTATCACCTTACAGCGTTGCGGACCTACACTCGTCAAAACGTAAGTATATTCAGCCTTTGAGGGGAACGAAGCCTCACGTAAGACGCATTAGAAGATGATCGTTTCATTATGCGCCACTCGATAGTGTGAACTTCCATCAAAGAGGACAGCGGTTTAAGTCTCCTTCGGGCCATCCAGATTTATGTTTTCCAGTTTCCCTAAATGACCTCAGGAAATATCAAGAAGGATCATTTGCTATGCTTCAACCGATAAGCATCAACCCGTCATGTGGCGAACCAATGATAGCGGACATTCGCTAAAGCCGTCCATAAGAGAGACCAATGAAAGCGTGCCTTCATTTCGAGATCCGTTACATGACGGTCACCGATAACAATTGTTCCTAAAGGGACTGCACGCGCACCTATCGACCGAACGACAAATTGGACGTGTGTAAACGTTTTGACTGGCCGACCGACGAAGTTTCCTTGTCGAGATGTCGGCCGGGTGGGACCACACGCCAGCTGACCGCTGCCGCACTCCACCCTACAAACTGGCGTTGTGCTGTCCTGCCAGCTGCCCTAGAGAAGTTCTTTTGTCAATGTGCACGGGATTAAATGCTGTTCTGATACACATGACAGGGTGCGAGGCGACCAATACCTTAAGGACAGAGTTTCTGGAGAAATTTTAAGGCTGCAGATGTTTGTGGGACTCGTCGTACGAGGAGTATAACAATACACATGCAAGAAACGAAGCATTTATTTTTTATTTTTTAACGAATCCATAGTGGTTTCATATGGCGCGTAGAATAAAAGTCCGTCGATCTTCTGTTTTTAGGTTTCATTTCTGATGCATAGCAGAAATGAAATCTGAAGATCGAAATATTGACATTCAATGGAGATTAATTCATAATATATACTTGCTTCATTTTTATAAGTGTTACAAAAATCCAGCCTATATCTAAGCCCTGTGCTATTGAGAGCGAAGTATTTTTTTTTACCGCTGCTAAATACTTCATTTGTTGTGTGTTTGATGTTGTTTTTATTAAATTATGTCCGCCATCCCCATGTATGTTCTTTCTTCTTCGAATCTGAAATGAGTTTCTTAAACTTACAGGTCATCTTTTATGCTACATACATAAATAAATTAATAACGTTTACATGAACGTTTTTGTTTTATTTATATTGCTTTAATTTGATGTATTTCCTCAGTCAGCTATGAATCTCGTAGTGCAAGTCAGGAATCATTTTAGCTAGTAGCCGGCCGGAGTGGCCGTACGGTTCTAGGCACTGCAGTCTGAAACTGCGCGACCGCTACGGTCGCAGGTTCGGATCCTGCCTCGGGGATGGATGTGTGTGATGTCCTTAGGTTAGCTAGGTTTAAGTAACTCTAAGTTCTAGGGAACTGATGACCTCAGAAGTGATGTCCTTAGGTTAGCTAGGTTTAAGTAACTCTAAGTTCTAGGGAACTGATGACCTCAGAAGTTAAGTCCCATAGAGCTCAGAGCCATTTGAACCGTTTTATTTTCTTGTATTAGCCACTTCTTTGCACACGGTTTCCTCTCGTTATTTTTTTTTTTTTTTTTTCGTGGCTTGTTACTTCTAAAACAGCCGAGGCAAACCCCGTTTTTGTTTCTCTGTAAAACCACGCGGGATCTTGTATAACGTAAACTCAATAAACGTAAGATATACAGATCACAATAAGAAGGCGGATGAACATAGTTTCAAAACTGGACACAGCCAATCAAAACTTCAATTCATTCCTTCTTTCACTCCTGTTTTGGGTGACACCCCTTGTTGAGATCAATTTCGATTATATTTCTATTTATTTACTTCTCTTTCTAGACCGTCTACTGGTAATGGAACGAAATAATGGAACTATAACTAGAGCAGATCGTATATATCACAATGATATTAAACAAATTGGAAAAATAAGTGTTCCCCGCAGGAAAAATAGTTATTCCATGACCTACCCCATAACATGGGCTTTTTTTTTAGCATAGCTCAAAGTTCCTTTTCGAAACTGAGATGTAATTAAATAACAGGTTCTCGACTTTGTTAAGTAAAATTAATTTCATGTAAAAAGTAATAATATGTAATAATTTATAAGTTAAACAATAATAACCAAGAGAAATATGTATTAATAACTTCACCAGTTCTGGTTCAGAATTCGGATCCAAATGCGGGATGAGAATTATGTACGTTATTCTGTCTCGTCTATAGTGGAGACGGCTAAGAAAATCCATGACAGCTCACAGCGCTATTGCCAGTTTTCAACGGCAGGCGAAAACAGTAATTGTCTACAGAGCTGTGACAACACTGAGACATTGCCACGGAGACGTTTACAAAACCGCGCTAAGTTATTGGTTCAGGTAGGCCCGCGGAACTGTTGTGCCCAGGCCGATGCAGTTGTCAGGGATAAACTTAGGCCGACTCAACTATACTTCCGCCTTGCAGCGCTTGCTTACACATTATTTCCGTGTACAGCGGAGCTCGTTCGCACGGGCGATTCCGTACTGTGTGATGCCACACCGTGCAGATAACTCTGGCGTTAAAGGAATAACAACCATCCTCTCAAGTATTAAATTAATGTAACTCACACGCAGTGTCGGCTGGAAAGCCAAAATCGGGAGTCAATATAGTTTTATTATCTTTTCGAATTACAGTTACTCGAATTACAGTTACTGAGCCGGCCACGGTGGGCGAGCAGTTCTAGGCGCTTCTGTCCGGAACCGCGCGACTGCTACGGTCGCAGATTCGAATTCTGCCTCGGGCAGGGATGTGTGTGATGTCCTTAGGTTAGTTAGGTTTAAGTAGTTCTAAGTTCTAGGGGACTGATGACTTCAGAAGTTAACTCCCATAGTGCTCAGAGCCATATGAACCATTTTTTGTAGTTACTGAATCAAACTGGGAAGTAAAGGCATTTACCACACAACTTGAGAAAAAATAAGGGATTACTCGATAGAGCACATCCTGAGGCATCAAGGTATCGCTAATTTGTGTGTGTGTGTGAAATCTTATAGGACTTAACTGCTAAGGTCACCAGTCCCTAAGCTTACGCACTACTTAACCTAAAGCATCCTAAGGACAGCCATACACACCCATGCCCGAGGGAGGACTCGGAGCCTCCGTCGGGACCAGCCGCAAAGTCCACGACTGCAGCGCCTTACACCGCTCGGGTAATCCCGCGCGGCTATCGCTAATTTGGTACTGAAGGAAAGTGTATGTTTGGGGGGTAAAAATTGCAGAGAGAGTCCAATGGGTGACTACCGTAAGAAGGTTCAAAAACGGAGGTCGCAGTAGTTATGCAGAAACGAAAAGGCTGGCACAGGGTAGACTAGCGTAGAGAGCCACATGAAACCAAACTTCGGACTGGACCCACACTCCGTGGTATTAAACAATGAATATGTAATAGTTGTTGCTATTACTGCTATAGGACTGAACACTGTGGTAAATATAGTCTTCAGTCTTCCCGATAGCATAGAGCAACACCATACTACAGAACTAGTTCACTACAGAATTACTGGCATAAAATAGTATTTGTACAGATGCGTAATGAAAAGAAAGTTCTGACTGAACTCAAAACATCTGGAAAGTTTCTGGCATTCTCACCATATTCTGCACTACAGATAAACAATCAAAAATGTGAGACTTTCATTCGTGCTATAAAGTTTTAATTTAGTATAAGCAGGTGTGTGTCTTTCTTTTCTTTCTCCTGTATTTATTTTAGAAATTCCAATCGGTCCAAATAGATCCGAGCCTGAATGAAAAATGTAGGAAAGATGAGATGGTGGTTTAGAGCTTGAGGTGTTCTATAGTCTCTCCCAACATGAGTACAGCGCTCGGAACTTTTATACAAGCATGTGAAACCATCAGAAAAGTCCTTCTTTGGGACGTTGTTCAACTTGCACATTTGCACCTTCTTCGGTCTTGGCGAGCCATCAGAGACCCAACTGTACTCTGTCGTTTTGTGGTTGGGGGGTTGTTTGGGGGAGAGACCAAACAGCTAGGTCATCGGTCTCATTGGATTAGGGAAGGACTGGGAAGGAAGTCGGCCGTGCCCTTTCAAAGGAACCATCGCGGCATTTGCCTGGAGAGATTTAGGGAAATCATGGAAAACCTAAATCAGGATGGCCGGACGCGGGATTGAACCGTCGTCCTCCCGAATGCGAGTCCAGTGTGCTAACCACTGCGCCACCTCGCTCGGTTTTTGTGGTTGCTTCATATTGATAACACCAAGTCTTGCCACCCGTGGTGATTATTCCGCGTTTTGCACTTCAGTCAAGTCTTGGCAGGCGTCCACCCATCGTTGTTTTTGTGCGAGAATTAAGTTTGCACACGCTTTTATTTTCTTCAGAGCGTAATTAGAGATATAACCCGTTGCCACAGCGGAGTTTGCGAGGTAGCAACGTTGACACCCCATTGCCACACGTCCACTGCTTAACGCTGCCTGCTCACGAATTACCTGTCAACTGCACATTTATTATTTACAGTTGATAGCACAACTGCCACCGTCGTTACTGCGCTGGCGTCGCTTATTCGACAGGAATTCAATCATCCTTGGAACTTCACGAACAGTAGAAGATTTGCGATGCTTTGTAATTTCCTGTTTGTTGCAGAATTCACTCACATTTTCTCAGATTTAACTTTTTGTACAGGATATTACTAATGTGCACCAACTTAGTCAAGTTCAGTCTGAAGACTGCCAGAATTTGGTCAACAAGGAGACTTGAAGTCGCAGTCTACTCTTGCCGATCACAGCGATTAGCACCTAAGCCCTCCATAGTGCGCGATGGAATGAGGGCATAAGACGCTGTTATCTATGCATTGTTTGGTAAAGTTAAGTTCATTGATGAACTTTGAACAGGGTCTATTACAGCATCGGTTTGCATCCTTTCTCCCATATCCATACGCAACAGCTCAAGCTCAAAACGACCACTACTTTAGTACACTGTACAAGCACTGGTTACTATCATGCGACCCGCCGAATGGAAGTCCAGTCGAAAGATTTACACGAAATGTAGTTCATTTTAAGGAGTTGCAGTTACGTCATAAATACAGCTAACCATAGTCAAGGAAAACTGCACAGTCAAATGTGTTTACACAACTAACGTCACGTTTATTTTGAACACAAGCAGACTGCATTTCGCAGAAACCTATACGTCAACCAATTAGGGTTAGCTAGTGAGCTTATATGTCCGCCTCTGTGGATGATTGGTCAGCATAGATGGCTACCGTACGGGGGATCCTGGTTCTACTCCCGGTACTACTAAGGATTTTTCATTGCTGGGAAGACTGCTACGGACTGTACTCAGTTCATGATGCCAATTGAGGAGCGACGAATTAAAAGTAGCACCCCCACTGTCTGAAAAGTCGGGAAAATGGCGGGAAATACTGCGTGCTCACCACATGCCCGTCCATATCTCGTCTACATAACGCCTCATGGTTGGTTGACACCCTTGGGCCTTCGCGGCCTGGACCACGAGTTCGTTACTTAATCAACTCCTATAACCACCACAGCGTGCGTCGAACGAACCTGTTACCCGCAGAAATACGAGGACTATTCATAAGTTAATCTCCGACTGGCTATTAAAAATAAACAAATGCTTGTAGCTTCATGACTCTTTGGTGGTTGGAACAAGAGACCGAAAATCACGTAGCGTCAGTTTGCTCTCCGTTTCTTTCGTCGGTGTGTGCGACTGAAATGGATAACGTTATCGCTCCTCCCGCCAGCAGTGAGGTACCTTCTATTATTGGCTTCCTGTAAGCAGAACGAGTCACTGCCACCGAGATTCAGTAGAGATTGTGGCTTCTAATGAATACAGTAAGCAGATTCAGAAGGATGTAGGTTGCAGTAGGTACTTGAAGAAGCTTGCACAGGATAGGGTAGTATAGAGAGCTGAGTCAAACCAGTCTCTGGACTGTTGACCACAACAACAACAGCATATAGGGATGCGGTAATGAGTGGTAATGTTGCGACGGGGTGGTGCAGAAAAGTCATGGCTGGTCTCATAAATGTGCATGGTGAAAGTAATCGAGAAAGACATTCAGATGTGAGGATCAAATTGTGCAACATCTTGATGAAACTGCGTGCGAGACGTCGGTTCGTAGTTTACAGAGTTTCGGACGATGTGCCTCAGATTTCAAGCATAATCCTCTCTAACACTGTTCCAGGTAGGTTAGGTTAATTTTAATGCATGTTGTTGTTGTTGTCTTCAGTCCTGAGACTGGTTTGATGCAGCTCTCCATGCTACTCTATCCTGTGCAAGCTGCTTCATCTCCCAGTACCTACTGCAACCTACATCCTTCTGAATCTGCTTAGTGTACTCATCTCTCGGTCTCCCTCTACGATTTTTACCCTCCACGCTGCCCTCCAATGCTAAATTTGTGATCCCTTGATGCCTCAAAACATGTCCTACCAACCGATCCCTTCTTCTAGTCAAGTTGTGCCACAAACTTCTCTTCTCCCCAATCCTATTCAATACCTCCTCATTAGTTATGTGATCTATCCACCTTATCTTCAGTATTCTTCTGTAGCACCACATTTCGAAAGCTTCTATTCTCTTCTTGTCCAAACTAGTTATCGTCCATGTTTCACTTCCATACATGGCTACACTCCAAACAAATACTTTCAGAAACGACTTCCTGATACATAAATCTATATTCGATGTTAACAAATTTCTCTTCTTCAGAAACGCTTTCCTTGCCATTGCCAGTCTACATTTTATATCCTCTCTACTTCAACCATCATCAGTTATTTTACTTCCTAAATAGCAAAACTCCTTTACTACTTTAAGTGTCTCATTTCCTAATCTAATTCCCTCAGCATCACCCGATTTAATTTGACTACATTCCATTATCATCGTTTTGCTTTTGTTAATGTTCATCTTATATCCTCCTTTCAAGACACTGTCCATTCCGTTCAACTGCTCTTCCAAGTCCTTTGCTGTCTCTGACAGAATTACAATGTCATCGGCGAACCTCAAAGTTTTTACTTCGTCTCCATGAATTTTAATACCTACTCCAAATTTTTCTTTTGTTTCCTTTACTGCTTGCTCAATATACAGATTGAATAACATCGGGGAGAGGCAACAACCCTGTCTCACTCCTTTCCCAACCACTGCTTCCCTTTCATGCCCCTCGACTCTTATGACTGCCATCTGGTTTCTGTACAAATTATAAATAGCCTTTCGCTCCCTGTATTTTACCCCTGCCACCTTTAGAATTTGAAAAAGGGTATTCCAGTCAACATTGTCAAAAGCTTTCTCTAAGTCTACAAATGCTAGAAACGTAGGTTTGCCTTTTCTTAATCTTTCTTCTAAGATAAGTCGTAAGGTCAGTATTGCCTCACGTGTTCCAACAATTCGACGGAATCCAAACTGATCCTCCCCGAGGTCTGCATCTACCAGTTTCTCCATTCGTCTGTAAAGAATTCGCGTTAGTATTTTGCAGCCGTGGCTTATTAAACTGATAGTTCGGTAATTTTCACATCTGTCAGCACCTGCTTTCTTTGGGATTGGAATTATTATATTCTTCTTGAAGTCTGAGGGTATTTCGCCTGCCTCATACATCTTGCTCACCAGCTGGTAGAGTTTTGTCAGGACTGGTTGTCCCAAGGCCGTCAGTAGTTCTAATGGAATGTTGTCTACTCCGGGGGCCTTGTTTCGACTCAGGTCTTTCAGTGCTCTGTCAAACTCTTCACGCAGTATCGTATCTCCCATTTCGTCTTCATCTACATCCTCTTCCATTTCCATAATATTGTCCTCAAGTTCATCGCCCTTGTATAAACCTTCTATATACTCCTTCCACCTTTCTGCCTTCCCTTCTTTGCTTAGAACTGGGCTGCCATCTGAGCTCTTGATATTCATACACGTGGTTGTCTTCTCTCCAAAGGTCTCTTTAATTTTCCTGTAGGCAGTATCTATCTTACCCCTAGTGAGATAAGCTTCTACATCCTTACATTTGTCCTCTAGCCATCCCTGTTTAGCCATTTTGCACTTCCTGTCGATCTCATTTTTGAGACGTTTGTATTCCTTTTTGCCTGCTTCATTTACTGCATTTTTATATTTTCTCCTTTCATCAATTAAATTCAATATTTCTTCTGTTACCCAAGGATTTCTAGCAGCCCTCGTCTTTGTACCTACTTTATCCCCTGCTGCCTTCACTACTACATCCCTCAGAGCTACCCATTCTTCTTCTGCTGTATTTCTTTCCCCTATTCCTGTCAATTGTTCCCTTATGCTCTCTCTGAACCTCTGTACAACCTCTGGTTCTTTCAGTTTATCCAGGTCCCATCTCCTTAATTTCCCACATTTTTGCAGTTTCTTCAGTTTTAATCTACAGGTCATAACCAATAGATTGTGGTCAGAGTCCACATCGGCCCCTGGAAATGTCTTACAATTTAAAACCTGGTTCCTAAATCTCTGTCTTACCATTATATAATCTATCTGATACCTTTTAGTATCTCCAGGGTTCTTCCACTTATACAACCTTCTTTCATGATTCTTAAACCAAGTGTTAGCTATGATTAAGTTGTGCTCTGTGCAAAATTCTACTAGGCGGCTTCCTCTTTCATTTCTTAGCCCCAATCCATATTCACCTACTATGTTTCCTTCTCTCCCTTTTCCTACACTCGAATTCCAGTCACCCATTACTATTAAATTTTCGTCTCCCTTCACTGTCTGAATAATTTCTTTTATTTCATCGTACATTTCTTCAATTTCTTCATCATCTGCAGAGCTAGTTGGCATATAAACTTGTACTACTGTAGTAGGTGTGGGCTTCGTATCTATCTTGGCCACAATTATGCGTTCACTATGCTGTTTGTAGTAGCTTACCCGCATTCCTATTTTCCTATTCATTATTAAATCTACTCCTGCATTACCCCTATTTGATTTTGTGTTTATAACCCTGTAGTCACCTGACCAGAAGTCTTGTTCCTCCTGCCACCGAACTTCACTAATTCCCACTATATCTAACTTTAACCTATCCATTTCCCTTTTTAAATTTTCTAACCTACCTGCCCGATTAAGTGATCTGACATTCCACGCTCCGATCCGTAGAACGCCAGTTTTCTTTCTCCTGATAACGACATCCTCCTGAGTAGTCCCCGCCCGGAGATCCGAATGGGGGACTATTTTACCTCCGGAATATTTTACCCAAGAGGATGCCATCATCATTTAATCATACAGTAAAGCTGCATGTCCTCGGGAAAAATTACGGCTGTAGTTTCCCCTTGCTTTCAGTCATTCGCAGTACCAGCACAGCAAGGCCGTTTTGGTTAATGTTGCAAGGCCAGATCAGTCAATCATCCAGACTGTTGCCCCTGCAACTACTGAAAAGGCTGCTGCCCCTCTTCAAGAACCACACGTTTGTCTGGCCTCTCAACAGATACCCCTCCGTTGTGGTTGCACCTATGGTACGGCCATCTGTATCGCTGAGGCACGCAAGCCTCCCCACCAACGGCAAGGTCCATGGTTCATGGGGGGAGGATTTTAATGCATAGTGCATATAAAAGTGTATCACTGGTGTTCAGAAAACACTCTATCAGTGTAACCGCAAAAAGGAGGAGGAACTTCTGAAAATAATCGTCATTGTAGACGAGACATGTGTCCCGTGCGTGGACTCTAATAGTAAGAAACAGTCTAGACAGTGACTGCGAACTCATTCTGACAATAAGCCCAAAAAATTCAAGCAGACGCAGTCAAACCGCAAAATGATGGTTGCAGTTTCTTGCTGTCACAAAGAAATTACGATAATAGATTTCATGAGAGTAACTCGTGAGAGTACTGTAACGTCACAGGTTTATACTAGGTCTGTTACGAAACTCCGAAGATTAATCAAAAATAAAGGGCATGTGACGATTCCTGAAGGGATCATTCTTCCCGTAGACCAATCTTTTTCTAAAAGTCATCGGAGTGCTCAAGCAATAAAACTATACTACTTTTCACGTCCTATAAAAATTTATGAAAGTTTTGAGAGTAGATTTTTATGGCATACAGCTCATCTTTGTCACACAGAATGGAATAAACTGTAGGTATGAGGGCTATTCATAAACTAACGTCCGATTTCCTATTAAATTTCAACGGTTTTACCATAGTGTTAACATTGGTTCCTGTCGGATCACCGGAGTTAAGTTCTGTCGTGACATAAAATCGATAAAGTTGCGAAAAGTGACAGAAAATAATAGATTTAGGGAAAATACGCCGAAACGCGAGGAAATTGTGGAGGAATGAGGAAGTACTTGCATGTCTTCTGCTTGCTGCACCAAAGTTCTTATACATGGGAACGAGTATGGTGTAGCAAGAGGACTACGAGTAAATAGTTGACATGAAACCACCGGGAACAGTCATTTTTCGTGGAAAGCGATAAGACGGATGGAATAGAATTTTGAACATGGATGACCATCAAATGTCACAAGTCCAGGTGTCACCCCAAAGTTATCGGCCACCGCCTCATAATTTTTTATCCTTAGCTAAAGAGCGCTGTATTACCAGCTGGGATGACTGCAATATGCAATTACAGAATGGATCTCGTGTTTGACCCTGTGCAGGACTGCTTAGGTATTTCAAACCCTAACAATCAGTATTTACAATGAGCTCCTCTATTCTCTCGACCAATCACAACCATGCAGTGTCAGCTAACAAATACCTCACAAGCAGTTGCTGTATAGTTTTTTTAACAACTTTCTACTGCACGTCCATTGTGGTAATGGTAATACATCCAAGTTGGCTGCTGTCTTTGATGCTTTTCTGGAAAAGAGAGCCATCTGCCTCTAAACTGACATTGATCTGCGTTAAAGGACGATAGAAAGTAGATGGAGTGATCGGTTAGGAGGGAGAGAGGGAGATGTTGCTGCAGTTCATTTATCACGAATTGAACAATTTTTTTCGTTGTTCTCTCGAAGCGCATCAGTTGTGTGATATAACCTGCTATATACTCGTATACAACTGCGTGTTCTGTGTGTGACTTAGAGCATTATCTACCTGCGATCTTCAGCAGCAAATCTATTCATACCACAGTCATTAAAGGACTTCCAACTCATGTGTGATGAAACATGTCCATCGATCGAAAACCTGTTTCGGTACCCTCTTATAGAAGAACGCAGATGTAAGCCAAGTAGTAAATTTCTCTTCTGCACATCTTGGACGTAAATCAAGTCTACAGTTTCAAATAGGTACGAACCGACTGTTACTGTACTTCCGATGCTCGTGCTATCCTGAATGCATGAAAGTGGATCATCGGGGAGAGGGCAAGTCTTAGGATTTTTTAGAAGGTTGGTTTATAAGATGCGCAAATATTCTCGTAGAAAATAGGTATGTCAGCAATATGAATATATACATATGGAAAACTGTGCAAAAATATGGAAGATGAAATAAAATCGATAAAATTCGTGGAAACTCTAGTGTAGATACTAAAAATTGAAGTGAGATACGTATAAATTGTGTGAAGTACCATGAAATATGTAAAATTGCAAAAACCTAGTAGAATTACGAAAATTGACTGAGAACAAATAAAATTAGAGATAAATACCATGAAATGAGTACTGAGTAAAATCAATAAAATTGGGTGTTCTGGAGGAGGAGAGTCGATTGATGCTACATATATACACCTTAGTAGTGGAGAGAGAAGGCACTCTAGAGGCGTGGCGTCAAAACGAAACGGCAATACTATTCCGCTCATGAGGAGCACAGCGTAATATCGGGGACCATTACTTCAGTGTGCAAGATGAAGGTTACTAGGGGCGGTGATAAACTGCGGTAAGACTGTTACATCCCCTCTGGCTACTGATCTTGGTGTTTATTTCCTTGTAAGTTATCACTGTTTCTTCGTGCGAATTTTAGGCTGTCAACGATCGTTTTATAGGGCTGTCGTGAACGTTTCATAATTTCCGTACTGTAATCGGGCTTGAACCTCGTAAACAGTAGGAGTCATACGTCTCTGGAAACCTATGTAGTGTTTGTGTTGCAAAGAATCGATGTTTTGTTTGGTGCCCAAGGCAGTAATTTTATAAATTTACAGTTTGTCACCATAGTTTATCGTAGAGAAACTTTAAGTGAGAATGTATCTCATGCACTGGAAATATATTTCTTATTTTGGAGTATTAACAGCACTGCATTCCATGCGACTAATAGGTCGAAAACCACACTGATCTAGCATTACAGCGTGTTTTAAGTGCAGAACCATGTAGCCTTAGGAACGCATGTCTTTATGTTCTACGATCATTTCTCTCTTATCAATACCTTCTTAGTGCTGACCTCAGACACTAAAGAAATATTCCTGAACTCATGGCGCAGTTGATTTACGTAAAATGTTTCAAACTACTTCTGTCATAGAGCTCCATCTGGAATGAACTTGTGGACTTGGATGGGCGTCGTGAGTAAGTCTGGTGCGGAACAGTCTTCTCTGAACAGCAGTTACGGACTCGGCCCACCCTGTTCCTTCATGAGATGTGGATTTAGCACAAATAGTAGCCTTATACTTCTGGTGAACTGCAAATTGAATCGATGACAGTGGTACAGGGGGTGGGAAGTTGGTCAAAGGCAATGCAGGGAGATCTTTCAATTTCCAACTTGATCTCAGGAATACGAGAATGTTCTGTGACTCCCATCAATATAGGGGAAGAAGGGCAATCGTAATCGTAAATTATGCACTACGATCGAAGTGTTAAAAATATGTAGATCGGTATAGCATTCTGTTTGGTATATATATATATTCGAGAATTAACAATGAATGGGTGTACTACACAGTCATCTATCTACATTCGAAGTCTAGTCGTGGTAATCGCAAAGTAGTGGAAGGGTGGTTTAGCAATGATACAGGAAACTGGGAAGCACGCTGGTGGCGTTGAAATTATGGAAAAACGTGTAAAATTGATGATACTATCAACTATGGTGCTTATTACAGTGCATCGACAGGATCTTTTGCATCCCATCCACCCAATAGTACACTGTTGATTACCACATATTGATTGATTGATATTACTTGTTTGAGATGAATAGAGAGTCTTGGAGCGGGGCAACGCCCTCTTGGCAGCGCCCTCTTGGGAGGGCCTCACCAAAACAGTGATCACGTACATGACTGCAATATGAGGGATCAATAGAAATGGAACACCTAGATGTCTGCTACCACCTCACTGCAAAAGATGACTTTGTATGCAAAGGTCAGACAGCTGTTTTGAAACGCTCCCAAATGGTGCAAAACTCTCCCAGTTTCCATATGATGTGATGTCATCTGCATTTTTTGCAACAAGAAACACTTCCTCTGTCTTATATTTCAGTTATCCTTTGTGGAAGCAGCAGCAGCAGCAGCAGCATAATTTACACCATGTGATGTCCAGTTTTCTGTGAGAGAGAATGGATCGAGGCATATTAATGTTGGTTTAGTACCTGATTCAAAAATTGGCCCTGAGCGTTATGGAACTCAACATATTAGGTCATAAGTCCCCTAGAACTTAGAACTACTTAAACCTAACTAACCTAAGGACATCACACACACCCATGCCCGAGACAGGATTCGAACCTGCGACCGTAGCAGCCCCGCGGTTCCGGACTGCAGCGCCAGGACCGCACGGCCACCGCGACCGGCGTGCCTGATTCAGCCCGCGAAGTCATGATGGGAAAAACAATATGATGGTGGTGTATGTAGCTGTAGTCATACACTGCTTGGATGTGTCACAGCAGAAAAAAACAATGTATCAAACAACGAGACAGGGAACCTCACTTGCAATTAATAGTCTGTGGGATATGGTCGTCCTGCAGTACAGGTGACAAAACTTCACACTGGGCTATGGAAGCGACTTCGATCATGAGCCATCTGCTCCACTGAACCAATACCTATGTATTTAATAGGACCGCTACGTATGCTCGATTGTTTTCGATATATCAGAAGACAGAGATGCGGTAATATCAAGTTCTCTACCGGGTGATGTTAGTGAAGTTTTTATAATTCATAGTTTTTCTCTGTTGGATGGTATAAAAGAAACGAGGGGGGAGAGAATGTTTTGGTGACAGACGTGAATGTACCCTGAGAGACATGTATCACCTTTGGACTGCAGTACCTGTATGTCATTTGGAGACACACCGCAATGCAGCAGCAAGATCCTAATCATTATTCCAGTTCCTGTATGATGTGGGGTCTTGCTCATTTTCACCGCCATAACTGCTTGTAGTGTCTTTTTTTACTACCTCGTGTTGCAGAAAAATCTTCATTTGGCACTGGCCTTACACATTTTTCACAGCTGGTGGTGTTATAACAATGTGTTCACACTTCCACCGAGTGCTTAAAACATGGTCCTGTCGCATTAACTCAGCTCGTCCTCTTTATCCATGGGATGCAGAAGTACTTAGATATAGCGCACTCCGACTTCCGTTTAGTTCTGATTTAAATTAGAACGATCACATGGAAAAAGCTGCAAGGAGGGTGGGGGAGAGACTGAGGAGCAGTTACAAGATGCAGAGGGACTGTCTAAAAAACCATGCTGGAGTTTTTGCTGTATGGGATCCTTAGCACGTAGGTTCAAAAAAAGGTGACTCGTTTTGAGATATGATAGTGGCACAAATATGATTCGCCAGTGGCTGTAATCATCGAAAGACGTCTCCGTACGATTCATCGCAGACAGCATTTATACCAGAAAGCATAACACTATTAGCGACTCTTGTGTGTGTGTGTGCCTGTAGATCCAAGACAGCTTTTTATGCAGGGTAACAGTAATATAATCCTTGTGAACGTGTTTTTAAGAGTGCGGTCCTTATAAAAAATGTATGTTGCTGGCGGTAGAATTCTGCGGTCAGCTTCAAATGTCTGTTCTTGATAGTGTTCGCCGAAAAGAACATTGTCTTCTCTGCAGGGATGTTCATTTCAGCTACCTAGTGAGTGCACTCCGACTGTTGGAAAAAAAAGTTACTCATCGTGCAAAGTGACTTTCATGATCAATTTAATTAATTAGGCTATCAATTTGATATCAAAGAAGGGCCACCTGGTGGGTGGAAGCGATGTGTAGGTAGCACGGATATGATTCTTGACTTGGATCGGTAATCAGGCGTTTCGTTGCGGCATATCTTTTAACGGAATTCCAATCTCCCATCTATAGAGAGAGAGAGACAACCATCATAATAAAATCAGTTGTATTACCGAATTTTTAAAGAGATATGTAGTATAAACCTGATATTTCCAATTTCTCTGTGCTATTACCGTGGTATGAAGCTAGGTATTTGGGTATTTTAAGGGAGTTCGAAAATGAGGAGGCATCATGTGACAGAGGTAGATCTTAGCATTCCATCATGAGCCAAAACTGAGGTTAATATTCTAGTACTGTGATGCCTGATGCAACAAATTAGAACAGATTTGTTTCTGCCTGATGAGAAAATATTTAGAGGAAATGTAGCCTATGCCATGCTGTTACAGGACTTTCACAACAAGTAAAGATTCTTTAGCGATGTGAAAAGAACGTGTATGCCATGATTCCTTCTCTATTTGAAAATAAATTGTATAAAAGAGTGGAAGTCAATATTTTGCGTGAGAAATTTGAAGTGTATGGCCAACAACTTCGCTGTCTCGGATTGCGTTAAGTGGTTTGTTTTAAACTGGAGTTTTATGTCGGGGTGGAATTGGTTAGAACTACATTATACATCCAAGCCACAGATGCTTGTTTTGCTGTACACCATGGCTAGCTGCAACGGTGGTTACGGGGAGTTGACAAATGGAAGTAACAGATAATCGCAGCCTGTGATGTGTGCCTGTCTGCTCTTCTCTGTGACCGCGGGACCTAGCGAAGTGACCAGTGTGCTGGGTGAGTTGGGATAGAAGTGGACATGTTCGTGAGAGGAATTCAAAATGATGGGTGTTTGCGCTGGAGATAATCAAACATCGAAATTCCTAGCACTCCACTCGTACCTGACGCCCTCCATGGGCGAGTGCTGCGCACTCCGGCACACACGCGCACTCGCAACTGCAGCTGTGGCCGCGATGGTAGTTTTCACTGACCTCTGAGCATTGGCGCCAGCTGTGTAGGAGGGGATCGGCGCGCAGCGTGTGGACCTCGGGACATGAGCGCGCGGGATGTGAGAGAGTTTCAGTGATCTCAGAGATCTTACCGTGGCAGCTACTGCTACAGACTGTATCGTAGTTTAAGTGTGTCATGTTTAGTGCTTCTCAATGCATCGCAGAGGTATTTGCTGTTGTTGTTACTTTTCCATCAAGTGCCTTCTTCCGAATATAGTGGAGAGAACAACTAACGGGTCATGCAGCGCTTTAAAAACCCAATCACAACATCAAATTCTCGATTGATCAGTTTATTGTTTCCGACAGTGATATTGCGAGCAGGCATCTGTCCAGCCCCTTCCTCAAATTGTTCAAGGACATAGCATGCAACTGAACTGAAATCTGAAATTTTCTACCGCCTCCAACGTAACTATCTCCCTATCAAATGACCTAATTGTGTCAGTATCCACCGAAAGAGGACAAGGGAAAACAAAACAGTAGTATTTGGAAACCGGATGGTTGCAGGATCGAATCCCGCCAAATATTCCAATCCTAGTATCTACCAATAGAAGGTAAGGAAAAGTGACACACATAAAGGGTATCGATTTAATTAATTAGTCAATCAATCTGATAGAGTGAGGGAATATTTCCAAGACTGCTTTAAATGCCAAAATTTTATGTTAGGCTTTACCGTAACTGTTATTGACATTAAATGAAGCAACAAGTTTACTGTTACCAGTGACTGTTTATTTATCTCAACGACGCGTTTCAACCGGTGGATTTACATTTGTCAATATGACATGTGTGTGTGTGTGTGTTTTCGAGGAACTTGTGGCACCTGAAGTATTTATTCCAACGAACGTATTAACACTGTAGATAGTCTGTTTAGGTTCTTATATTGGTAACGCCGCCACCACCTAGCGCTCTGTATGAAAATCAATGGCTGTGCTGTGTGCAGTCTGTGGCTGGTTGGCATTGTTGTAATACTCGCCATTGTAGCGTTGGGCAGTTGGCTATTAACAGCGCGTACCGTTGAGCAATTGGAGGTGAGCTGCCAGCAGTGGTGGATGTGGGGAGAGAAATGACGGAGTCTAGAAATTTGTAAGACTGGATGTCATGAACTGATATATACATAACGACTTTTGAACACTATTGTGGTAAATACATTGTTTGTTCTCTATCAAAATATTTAATTTGCTAAGTATGCCTATCAGTAGTTAGTGCCTTCAGTAGTTAGAATCTTTTATTTAGCTGGCAGTAATGGCGCTCGCTGTATTGCAGTAGTTCGAGTAACGAAGATTTTTGGTGAGGTAAGTGATTTGTGAAAGGTGTAGGTTAATGTTAGTATTGGCCATTCTTTTGTAAGGATTTTTGAAAGTCAGATTGCGTTGCGCTAAAAAAAAAAAAATATTGTGTGTCAGTTTAGTGTTGCTCAGAATAGGTAAAGATCGAAGTGTCTGAGTGCGATCAGTTCTGATCAGCTGTTTGAAAATCAAATAATGTAAGAGGTTTATCAGAACAGTAATTAATTAATTTTTCTAAGGGGACGTTTCAACACCTCAAACAACACCTCCAAATCCTTTAAAAGTATGTATTCTGTAATAGTGTTGTTGGGACGTATATTCTTTGTACTTTGTGATAAAGTTTTCTCTTCTGCTATACGATCCATGCACCCAATAGTTTCCGACGCCATATTTGTTTACAAAATGTGACAGTATACATGTGATGTGTTGCGACAGTGAAAGGAACCTATGACCACTGGAGGTACTTTATTTTACTTATTTTTATTTTTACCGTTAGATACTCGTTTAATTTTTTTCAAAAGAAACCCAGAACCATGTTCTGAAATAGTGTTTTGTTTCTCCAATAGACAGTGCCCCAAGTTCCTCCAAAAAATCGTAACACAACACACAAATATCATATTGACAAATGTAAATCCACCGGATGATGGAGGTTTAAACTTTTGAAATGCATCGTGGAGATAAATAAACAGTGACTAGTAACAGTAGACGTGTTGTTTCATTGAAACATTGCTTTGTTTACGGTTCGGTCCGACAACAACCGACTGCGTGTGCAGGCCTGGCAGTGTTTCAACAGGAATTTCTCAGGCATCAGTATCAACCTGCAACCTGCAATGTGCACTGATGCCTCCCTTGTTCCTCTACTTTCACCTTACTGTACTTAAGTAAATATAACATGAGCAACAACGGTGAATTTAGGAAACCAACTAACTCTGCTTTTCTTTTGTTTGTTCTGCTCTTGGAGTAGGCACAGAAAACATTTCTGTTAACTCAATAATTTTATTCTGTGTCAGGAAAACAATGAGTTAATTTTTATGTTGTTACCATGAGTTAACAATGATGCTTTCATGTTGGTATAATCTAGCACAAGTCTAGTGGTAATGAAGGGAACTAGCTATTGCCACGTCCTTTGGGCGCAAAGTATTATGACAGACAAGACTTTACAAAATAATGGCTTTGAAACAAGTGTCGTAAATATTCGTTGCAGATACGACGGTGTTGCTTCTTAGAAAAAATAGGTCTATTCTAGTGCCAGGATCAGGTAACTGGGTTCGACGTTCGGAACGTTGAAAAGATGTCATATGTCACTAGCTGCAGAAAAATTATTTTATGACCTGTTAAAAAGGACAACAGTTGATAAAAAATTGTGAAATTTAATGAATGGAGTCAGTGGGGATGAAATCAATGAAGCTACGGTGATATGGCATAACACGACACCATTGATAACCATTCTCCAATGATGAACATATTATGTAATGGATATGTCATGACGAATGGAAATTTGTGCCACACGAGGCTCAGACACAGAGCTTCTGCTGTCCGTGATCCAGCATCCAGGTCTGACTCTATTGTCACTGATGTTTCCCTCTGTTATTCCTCTTCATTACAAGCAGAGGTTCTCTCACAAGGTATGCGGGGACAGCGCCACTGGAATCATCTGTCTGGTGTAGGACCATGGTTACACTGCCATAGGGATATACTGTGGCCGGCCTGAGTGGCCGTGCGGTTCTAGGCGCTACAGTCTGGAGCCGAGCGACCGCTACGGTCGAAGGTTCGAATCCTGCCTTGGGCATGAATGTGTGTAATGTCTTTAGGTTAGTTAGGTTTAATTAGTTCTAAGTTCTTTGCGACTGATGACCTCAGAAGTTAAGTCGCATAGTGCACAGAGCGATTTTTTTGATATACCGTATACCAACTGAAAGCATGTTGTGTCTGTGCATGTTACTGATTTCATTCATTTCGGTTTAATAGATTTAATTGTTGTATCTCAGTATGACTGGTGCAGCACTATAGCGGTGATTGCATTACGGTTTGGAGCCAGTTCAAGTAGGGGTAATAGATTCGACGCAATATTTGGCATCGATAATAGTACAAAATTATTCTACTAAGGAAAACACTCATTAGAATTACAGTTTTTTTAAAAACATCATATACGCTTATTTAGAATACAAAACAAAAAGTTAGAATTTTACTGTGTTTGCATGACCCAGGTTGGGTATAAAGTCGATAATGTCAAGATTCGAACTATTTTTCGAAGGTTGCGTGTACGTGCTTGTACTATACTGTACGGTAATACGTTCCTGAAATCTCATGTATTCATTGTAGAGTGTGCATACTACGAAGTTTTTGCTAATTGCACTTGTCTTTCCTATATGCAACATAGATATGAATACAGCTTGGTTCTCAATAAGGCAGTATTGGAACTTATTATTTTTCTCACAGTCATTTGCTACTTCTAGTACTGAGACTTTGATATTTCTTACAAAATTACGAAATTATCGGAAGCCTTGGGTCGACACCGATGCCATACGCTTGAAAACAAAAGTATCAACACTTAAACATAACAGTAACATCAGAACGTCACAAAGTAGAACTAGTTTTGGTCGACAGCAAAATGAAAGCTGGCCTTTACGAAAACATTTTATAATTGCATACCTCTTGCACTTTTAAACCCTTTGTAATTAGATCTTTTCCGTGTAAGCGTGACAGAAGCTACAGCGCACAAAACCAGAAATATTGTATCGTGCTCGGAAGAAAGCCATGATGATTTCCAAAACTGGTATGTTCAGAGTTGTTCAAAGTCCTTTTCTTGGAACTAATCAAGTATCTTTGCTTTTCCTGTCAGATCCAGTAGCCCAAATTCCAGTAACAGCTCCCCACCAAACTTCAAGACGTATGAAAACAGATTCCAATTCATTGCATCAGAACCTAGAGAAAAGCTTTGCCAAAGATTGAACGTTATGACAGTATCAAAACGAGGCTCACGTGCTACTACGATCTGTATGGCTGGAGTCTATGGAATGCACAGTAATCGGTGTCCGGAATGTAAGGCACATGGTGTGCCTTACAAAGAGCAAGAAACTTACGTAATTGACATTCCTTAACGATGTAGACAGAACTATCCTAAAATAATACCGTCAATGTCGCAGGATGACTTTTAGTAATCGCTGTGTGGAGAAAAACAGTCAGCAGTCCGGTTCTGAAATTTGATTAGCGTAGTAGTAAGCGCGACTTGGCCGTCGCTGAAACTGTTGCTAGAACAGGACACGCTCGCCTTAAAACCACGTCCCGCAAGACAGGCAACAGACTGCTGTCAAGAGGCTGAGAACAAACATACTGTGTGCTTTTGACTGTGTGAGGTGATACGGAGTTCAAGGTAATTTCGCACATAGTCACGACTGTAGGAAAATGGAAGGATGAAAGGCTTCCTGTTGATACCAAAGTCATAGATAGAACACTGTCTCAGGCATCGAAGTTGTGTTGTTTGAGAAACAATCCCAGTTCCCCTTCCATAACGCCCGCCTCCACCCGAAGTAATTTGAGGAAATCATAAATATTAAACAGGCATGATTGTAGTGCATTTCAGGCCCTTCCGTCGCCAATAACAATCGAGATCTCTTGACACGTAAATTACGGTAGAATGCTTCACATGCGATGCGTTTAAAAAATCTGCGCCTAAAATATACCAACACATGTGGAGCATTATGTAGAATAAAATAAAGGTGTTATTGTAACTTTTCGTAGGATCAATTTGTCAGTGCAGCGTCAAGTTGTAAACTGGCATCACGTGAATGTAAACTGAGGTAGGACATAGCTGTCAACACGGTAACTGTTGTGTTTGCTTGTGTAGCCGTTATCGTTTTATCGTTATGCTATACGGCTACCACAATGGCACACCCAAGTCCTCTTCGCCTCCTTGCCATACAAGCGTTTTGTGTTATTGCGTCGTCGCTAATGAGTTTTGAGCCGACGACGTTATCCCTTTGATGTATTTCTCTTATAATATTTTTATTCTTCACCCATGTCTGATCAAGGTGCCAACAAACACAATACTAAGTATGTCTACTGCACACTTTTTAGTAGGTTTGTGTCATTCTCAGTTCTGTTTCATATTCTTTCTTTTTTTATACAACAGCTTAAAAAATGGTTCAAATGACTCTGAGCACTATGGGACTCAACTGCTGTGGTCATTAGTCCCCTAGAACTTAGAACTACTTAAACCTAACTAACCTAAGGACATCACACACATCCATGCCCGAGGCAGGATTCGAACCTGCGACCGTAGCAGTCGCACGGTTCCGGACTGCGCGCCTAGAACCGCGAGACCACCGCGGCCGGCACAACAGCTTAAGATATCGTGCTTCTCGTGGTACAAATGAACAGATCCAAATAGTTTATTGCTGAAAAGTGCTAAGGAAGTTTTACCTAAGGTGTAAGGTGCATAAGATATAACCACAGTATACGATGCGATCGTCAGCAGTATCTGTCATTTAGTCACCGATTATGTCAACACGGTATTATCTTTGACAGTCAAGTTTAAAGTCAACTGTTCAGTAGCCAGATCGTTGCAAAGCTAGCCTGATCACTATCAAAGCGCCGTTGTAGTGAAAGTTAATTCCGCTTGGCTGCACGCCACGTTATTCGGACTTCAGCGTGTCCTTTGTCTTAGATCCGTCGGTTGATGTCATTCATGTTTATAACAACTAGAGGAAAGGCATTATTTTGTGGGCACATTGCAGAAACGGACGGGGATGTGCGCGAGTGCACTCGGATGTAATTATATTTGAGACCTGGAGCCGTCTTTCCTCCAAATGATTCAAACGTTTTAACAATTTCGCAGACTCTTGCTGAAATAATGAATGTCCATTTCTCTGTAATCATTAGAGAAGTATCAGGCTAAAATTCGAAAGATTTGTTCTCACGTATCAGATTGAGTAAGCTATACTTAAACCATCCACCTCCGACAGTGCTCTAGAAAAAGGTCTGTGCAGGCTTTACAAAGTGAGCTCCTTTCGCGCCAGAAGAAAGCAAAGACATACAATACCAGGGATAGGGTCACGGTGTTCAAACGGCTTCATGTAACTGCTCTTCAGCCAATATACACTCCTGGAAATGGAAAAAAGAACACATTGACACCGGTGTGTCAGACCCACCATACTTGCTCCCGACACTGCGAGAGGGCTGTACAAGCAATGATCACACGCACGGCACAGCGGACACAACAGGAACCGCGGTGTTGGCCGTCGAATGGCGCTAGCTGCGCAGCATTTGTGCACCGCCACCGTCAGTGTCAGCCAGTTTGCCGTGGCATACGGAGCTCCATCGCAGTCTATAACACTGGTAGCATGCCGCGACAGCGTGGACGTGAACCGTATGTTCAGTTGACGGACTTTGAGCGAGGGCGTATAGTGGGCATGCGGGAGGCCGGGTGGACGTACCGCCGAATTGCTCAACACGTGGGGCGTGAGGTCTCCACAGTACATCGATGTTGTCGCCAGTGGTCGGCGGAAGGTGCACGTGCCCGTCGACCTGGGACCGGACCGCAGCGACGCACGGATGCACGCCAAGACCGTAGGATCCTAAGCAGTGCCGTAGAGGACCGCACCGCCACTTCCCAGCAAATTAGGACCACTGTTGCTTCTGGGGTATCGACGAGGACCATTCGCAACCGTCTCCATGAAGCTGGGCTACGGTCCCGCACACCGTTAGGCCGTCTTCCGCTCACGCCCCAACATCGTGCAGCCCGCCTCCAGTGGTGTCGCGAAATGCGTGAATGGAGGGACGAATGGAGACGTGTCGTCTTCAGCGATGAGAGTCGCTTCTGCCTTGGTGCCAATGATGGTCGTATGCGTGTTTGGTGCCGTGCAGGTGAGCGCCACAATCAGGACTGCATACGACCGAGGCACACAGGGCCAACACCCGGCATCATGGTGTGGGGAGCGATCTCCTACACTGGCCGTACACCTCTGGTGATCGTCGAGGGGACACTGAATAGTGCACGGTACATCCAAACCGTCAGCGAAGTCATCGTTCTACCATTCCTAGACCGGCAAGGGAACTTTCTGTTCCAACAGGACAATGCACGTCCGCATGTATCCCGTGCCACGCAACGTGCTCTAGAAGGTGTAAGTCAACTACCCTGGCCAGCAAGATCTCCGGATCTGTCCCCCATTGAGCATGTTTGGGACTGGATGAAGCGTCGTCTCACGCGGTCTGCACGTCCAGCACGAACGCTGGTCCAACAGAGGTGCCAGGTGGAAATGGCATGGCAAGCCGTTCCAGAGGACTACATCCAGCATCTCTACGATCGTCTCCATGGGAGAATAGCAGCCTGCATTGCTGCGAAAGGTGGATATACACTGTACTAGTGCCGACATTGTGCATGCTCTGTTGCCTGTGTCTATGTGCCTGTGGTTCTGTCAGTGTGATCGTGTGATGTATCTGACCCTAGGAATGTGTCAATAAAGTTTCCCCTTCCTGGGACAATGAATTCACGGTGTTCTTATTTCAATTTCCAGGAGTGTATTTGGTAACTGGCCTCTTTGCGCTTGATAGTTTTTGAAAATTTTGTTCGTTCATCCTTTGTATGACTGCCTTGGGACGGCAGTTGCGAGTTTCTGTACTGGGTTGGCGTCACATCCGGTTGTCTTGTGTTGTTCCTCCAGTCTACAGTTTTGTCTTATAAAAACCTTGCATGTGTGTGTACGTGTTTGAAACTCTTGCCTATTAGTATTAGGTCTTCTCTGCATGTGTCCCATGTTCCCGATATTTGCGCTACGGAACACCCAGTTCGTTGATTAAACAAGCTCGCTGTTTCACGTTACCGCGCCGTCCTGCGGGAGTTTAGGTGAAGAGGGGGTGGGGGGGGGGAAATCATAGGCCGGTAATGATAGTGGCCTACATATGAACTTTTCATTATGCGAGATATACGTGGGAGAAAATAATATCCTACATGACTCCTTTTGGAACACCCATACACCCATAAACCTGTTTTACGAGTAAGCATTCTTACCATTCTGCTATTGCTACGTCTACTGCTGAACTCAGTAGGTCACCTTATTATCTGTGGCAGAGCGTAGTTGCTGTACCACTTTCACTTTCCTCCTTTCCTGTTCTAGTCACTAATGATATGAGGAAAGAAGATTGTTGGTAAGCTGCCATATAATTTAGAGTTTAATTCTACCCTCATGGCCTCTTTGCAAGATTTCCGTAGGGGAAACTAATATTTTGGCTGACTTGTCTAGAAGCGTACGCACTCAGAATTTTAATAATTTACCACTCTGTGATGCACAACGCCACTCTTGTAGCGTCTGCTAATGGGGTTGGCTGAGCGTCTTCGTGACGCTTTAGACCTTACTAAATGAACCTGTGATTTAGTTCACTGCTGTTATTGGGATTTCGTCTATTTGCTCTTTCAGTCATAGCTGGTAAATGTCCCACAGTGACGAGCAATCTAAGGAGTCGGTCGAACGAGGCATTTATAAACTATCTCGTCGTAGATGAATTGCACTGCCTGAGGATTCTTCCAAATAATCTGAGCCTGGCATGTTCTTCCTTCATACGCTACGTACACTAGCAGGAAGTGTCGTTTGTCACTTGCTTATGGACAAGTGGAAAGAATGGCTGCTGGCTCACTTCGGCTTGGTTCTTCGTCTTATGCAGCAGTGACACTGGTACTCGGTAATATTCTACAATGAGGCTTGGCGTAAAACCATGTGCTTTTCAACTGGGAACCACCTCTATCCTACTACTATTTCGCCTGGTATTTTCTGAGAAGAACCGTGATTATACACTGCTGCGCAAAACTTAACGACGAAAGTAGCTTTCGCACGATGTGTCACTTCCAAGTAACATAGCTCCATGAAACTTGGACCATACAAAAAAGAACTGCTACAGTATAGTACAGAAGTAGATGACAAAGATATTCAATGAGACAAACAGAAATGATACTTTTATTCAAAGACAATAATTAAATGAAATAATCGGGATTTACAATGGTGTCCTGGGTATTACAAAAGGCGGTTCATGGTTCTTAACACGGTGTTTGACCACCATAGACAGCAGTGCTTGCTCTGCAACGTGCTCCCATGCTGGCCATAAGGTTAGTAAGAGGTTACTGAGGTGGGGCGTTCCATTCCTCCACCAGCACGGTTGACAACTTTTAAGTGGGCTGCTTCTGTGTTGGCAGTGCTGTGTAGCGCTTTCTATTGACTGCGCTTTCTTTGTAAGTGACTCTGTCGCTGGTTGGACTCGTTGTTGGAAGTTAATTGCCAGTAGTGTTCGGCAGCTGGAAGTTAGTCGCCAGCAGTGATGGAAGTGCTGTTGTGCAGTTAGAGGTGAATAGACAGCAGTGATGGATGTTAAACGTGAAAAGTTAGCATTGGTGGAGGGTAGAGGTCTGAAGTGTTAGAGTAGACTAACGATCTGGAAGTATCCGACTTGGAGATTGAAAATTATTCATGATTGTATATCTTCGTACTGGATGTCAATGACGATTTATATTCGTGTTTGAAGTGGATGTCACATTACTAAGCTAAAAAATAATTTGGTTTGCAACAAAATCTTTCCTTTGCTAACCACATGCCTATTAGTAGTTAGTGGCTTTAGTTGTTAGAATCTTTTATGTAGCTGGCAGTATTGACGCTTGCTGTATTGCAGTAGTTTGCGTAATGAAGATTTTTGTGAAGTAAGTGCTTAATGATATGTATAGGTTATTATCAGGATTGCTTCTTATTCAGGGCCATTCTTTTGTATTAATTACTTGAAGTCAGGTTATCCTTTTTTGAGGGCCAGATTGCGTTGCGCTAGAATACTGTGGGTCAGTGTTGACATGATAAGAAAAAGTAAAGGGAAAGTAGGCTCAGTACGTTCAGTTATACTCAGCTGTTTCAGCATCAAATGACGTAGAAGTTCTCAGTCGTTCAGTATTTTAAGTACACACTTACTCATTTAAATAAAGAAGCTTTAAACTGTTGGATGGTCGTTGGTGCGTGTGGATGTGCTGCCGTATGTCTCCCCATCACATCCCACACATGCTAGATAAGATTTAAGTCGGAGGCAGGTCAGACCATTCGCCAAATGTCCTCTCATTCCAAGAGCTCTTCCATCTACGCAGTTCGATGCATTCCCGCATTGTCATCCATAAAAATGAAGTCAGTGCCGAATGCCCTGAAAAGACGTGCTTGGGGAAAGAGTAGTGTCACAATAACATTGATCGGTAAGTGTACCATGTTTAAGGATTTAGAGGTAAGTACGTCATTACAAATATCTGTATTATGCGAAAAGTGGCAGTTATCTCCGAATAAAGAAAAGTGTGAATTATTTCACATGGGTGCAAAAAGAAATGCGTTAAACTTCGGTTACACGATAAATCACACAAATTTAAAGGCTGTCAATTCAACTAGATATCTAGGAATTACAGTTACGAAGAACTTAAACTGGAGAAACCACATGGATAATGTTGTAGGGTAGACAAACCAAAGACTGCGTGTTATTGGCAGAACAGTTAGAAGATTCAAGATTCAACAGGTCTGCTAAACAGACTCCCTATACTACGCTTGTCCGTCCTCTGCTAGTGTATTGCTGTGAGGTATGAAAACCTTACTACATAGGATTGACGGAGGACACCGAACAAGTGCAAAAAAAATGGCTACTCGTTTTTTATTATTGCGAGATAGAGGACAGAGTGTGACGGACGTGATAAGCGGGGTGAGATGGCAGTCATTAAAACAATGGCGTTTTCCGGTGCAGTGAGATGTTTTCACTAAATTTCAGTCACCAGCTTTCTCCTGACTACCAAAGTATTTCACTGGTGACAATGTACACAGAGAAAAATGATCTTCCTAAAAAGAGTAATCAGAGCCCATACAGTAAGACTGAGTTGTTCATTTTTCCCCAGGCGCTGTTAGAGGGTGGAATTGTAGGGAACTACTTGGAAGATGATTCGAAGAATCCTATGCCTGACACTTAAGTGTGAATTGCGGTGTAATCATGTAGGTGTAGATGCAACATTATGCTTACCCATACCATAACACCTGGGCCGCCAATACGATCATTTGCGACAATAATGCTGTTCCCATCTCTCGCGCCGGCCGGTGTGACCGAACGGTTCTAGGCAGCGAGGTGGCACAGTGATTAGATACTGGACTAGCATTCGGGAGGGCGACGGTTCAATCCAGTATCCGCTTTCTCGTCTCCTTCCCCAAAACAACCCAACCCAACCCAACGGTTCTAGGCGTTTCAGTTCGGAACCGCGCTGCTGCTACGGTCGCAGGTTCGAATCCTGCCTCGGGCATAGATGTGTGTGCTGTCCTTACGTTAGTTAGGTTTAAGTAGTTCTAAGTTCTAGGGGACCGACGACCACAGATGTTAAGTCCCAAGAGCCATTAGAACCATTTGAACCTTGTTGGCCCAGTACCTATGCTTTTCGCACTATCGCAAACGGCGCCGCCAATGTACGCGTGTCAACAGATCAGAGCATATCGATCATCGGGCAAAGAGACCATCCCCATGCGGACGCCGAGTCATTGGGGAGCGTGAGATACCGTGCCTTGCAGCCCTATTAAATGTGGTTGCAATTACACTCGTTGTTTGACGTGGGAGCCTTCTTTCCTGTTGCACAAAGTAGCGGTCATCTGCTGCTGTAGTTGACCGTGGCCGACCACCTCCTTTCCTTCGGGCAGTGTTCGGAACGCTCCCCATGCACGTGTAACAACGTTGTGCGCAATACCAAACTACATTCCTCACACTTCGCCCTGCTTCCAGTTTCCCGATGATTCTTCCCCATGTGAAGTCATCCAAATGTTGTCCGTGCGCCACGTTGTTAGGAAAAACACAACCACAGTGCGCTGTAACTGTTCGCTGATTGACACGCACTGTCTTTTCCCGTTCCTTCAACTGTCCTGTGACGCGGAGCCAGCACCATCTGGCGCTGCAGTCACGCTGACCTAACGCCGTGTCATGTCCAGCTTTCTGTCAACGACTGGGAGGCCTCTGGCTACACGCTCCCGCAATTTCTTTTATTTCCGTCGAGTTGTTCAAAAATGGTTCAGATGGCTCTGAGCACTATGGGACTCAACATCTGAGGTCATCAGTCCCCTAGAACTTAGAACTACTTAAACCTAACTAACCTAAGGGCATCGCACACATCCATGCCCGAGGCAGGATTCGAACCTACGACCGTAGCAGTCGCGCGGTTCCGGACTGAAGCGCCTAGAACCGCGTCGAGTTGTTATTGTGTTATGCTACGTTATCTATCTCGTAGTTAAGTTTTGCAGAACAGTGTGTAATGGACCATCTAAAATAGTCCTTACTCCTCCTGGGGATGGAGAATGAGACGAAAAAGAAAAAAAAAGAAGTTATCATGTGTATCAAAGCACTAACCGAGGACCTAGACAACTGTCACCTGCTATTCAGTGAACCTAAATATTAGTGGAAATTAAAATATTTTTAACAACAGCTGGGGTGTTGTTTTACATATGCGTCAGATTAATTCGTAATCGAACTTTCCACCCGCTTATGTGCATCAGGTTGCACAGCTGCCAGCCTTTTGCACCAAGAGGCGGACATGTGCCTGCCCTGCAGCATTTTCCTGTGTTGCTGCGCCTGCCAGTAAGCATGTTCTACTCGTGCGCGTGCTGATATCATCAATCGTTGCCGCCCCTGCGACGCGCGGCGGGGTTCCGCCCCCGGTCACTCGGGTTAACGCGGTAACGAGCAGCGCGCGATGTCAGTCCCCCACACACGTAACCTCTCCCCCCCCCCCCCTACTCCCACCCACACCTCCCCCGCCGCAACCGACGCTGTTTATTTGTCATTACCGGCCCGCTCCCCTCGCCTGGAACTCAGGTCGCCCCGCAAGCGTGTCTTTGTTTTGCAGTTCTTATCAAGCGTTGGGCTCAAAACAGTACCCTGTCACTGATACAACGGACGCCAACTTAAATTTCTAGCCACTGACTAATCTCTCTTATTAGGAACTGTTGTTTCAGTGATCTGTTTGTTTTGTCACTGAGCAAGACATGTGCTGAGTTAGTCCCATAGATCTAAAAACATGGTTGTAAAGCTCCATGAACGTGAGATAGGGGACAGTTGTAATTCATGCTGAGAGAACATTAATTTTTTAATTACCGATTTTAAGACACAGCTTGGAAACACGTTCTTAAAGGTGGACATGCAGTTCAGGTCTAAAATGATAACCGTATGTATTTATGGGACATCACTTCCTGAATCTCCGAATGACGGCTACTCACGTTGCAAATATTTTACAAACAGAATCGCGAGAGCGAAAACAATTCTGGTAGGATAATTGTGGAGTAATAACCAGAGCATCACTGGATATTGTAATAGAACTCTTGAGTCATTACAAACCAATAATGAAGTTGAGCTATATAAGGCAGCTCAGTGACTTATTTATTTGCCGGCCGCGGTGGCCGTGCGGTTCTAGGCGCTCCAGTCCGGAGCCGCGCTGCTGCTACGGTCGCAGGTTCGAATCCTGCCTCGGGCATGGGTGTGTGTGATGTCCTTAGGATAGTTAGGTTTAAGTAGTTCTAAGTTCTAAGGGACTGATGACCACAGCAGTTGAGTCCCATAGTGCTCAGAGCCATTTGAACCATTTGAACTTATTTATTTCCTTTATTTATTTTTATTTGTTTCACCTGTTTCAATGAGGGCCATAGAGTCCTTTCTTACATCGGACCAGGTTTTCACACATATATAACATTTTGCACATCATAAAATAATGAATTTTGATGTGAGAAAAAGTATTAAAATGATTTGAGCGTCTATGGTGACAATGTGTGTAGATAATACTATGAAGAAATAAAGTTAGTACTGGCAATACTTATACTACTGCCGGTGCGATGAAATTAATGATAAAAATTGCTATAATGATAATAATAACTACGACAATAACGATAGTGGCAGACATAAAACAATTTATGGGGGTACAAAACGCATGTCTACTGATATAGCAAGTTCTGAGGAAAGAAAATTTAAGGAGACTGCACCAGCCAAGAATACTGGGAAATGAGGATGATCTGGCTGGAGAGAAGAATATACAAACGTAACAAGTGAGTACAGAGACAATGGTAATCCTTATTATTGCTTCGGTATATACGTCATCCCCCCATGAACCATGGACATTGCCGTCGGTGGGGAGGCTTGCGTGCCTCAGCGATACAGATAGCCGTACCGTAGGTACAACCACAACGGAGGGGTATCTGTTGAGAGGCCAGACAAACGTGTGGTTCCTGAAGAGGGGCAGTAGGCTTTTCAGTAGTTGCAAGGGCAACAGTCTGGATGATTGACTGATCTTGCCTTGTAACAATAACCAAAACGACCTTGCTGTGCTGGTGCTGCGAACGGCTGAAAGCAAGGGGAAACTACGGCCGTACTTATTCACAAGGGAATGCAACTTTACTGTATGATTAAATTATGATGGCATCCTCTTGGATAAAATATTCCGGAGGTAAAATAGTCCCCCATTTCGATCTCCGGGCGGGGACTACTCAAGAGGATGTCGTTATCAGGAGAAAGAAAACTGGCGTTATACGGATCGGAGCTTGGAATGTCAGATCCCTTAATCGGGATGGTACGTTAGAAAATTTAAAAAGGGAAATGGATAGGGTAAAGTTAGATATAATGGGAATTAGTGAAGTTCGGTGGCAGGAGGAACAAGACTTCTGGTCAGGTGACTACAGGGTTATAAACACAAAATCAAATAGGGGTAATGCAGGAGTAGGTTTAATAACGAATAGGAAAATAGGAATGCGGGTAAGCTACTACAGACAGCATAGTGAACGCATTATTGTGGCCAAGATAGATACAAAGCCCACACCTACTACGGTAGTACAAGTTTATATGCCAACTAGCTCTGCAGATGACGAAGAAATTGAAGAAATGTAAGATGAAATAAAAGAAATTACTCATATAGTGAAGCGTGACGAAAATTTAATAGTCATGGGTGACTGGCATTCAAGTGTAGGAAAAGGGAGAGAACGAAACGTAGTAGGTGAATATGGATTGGGGCTAAGAAATGAAAGAGGAAGTCGCCTGGTAGAATTTTGCACAGAGCATAACTTAATCATAGCTAACACTTGGTTTAAGAATCATGAAAGAAGGTTGTATACATGGAAGAACCCTGGAGATACTAAAAGGTATCAGATAGATTATATAATGGTAAGACAGAGATTTAGGAACCAGGTTTTAAATTGTAAGACTTTCCAGGGGCAGATGTGGACTCTGGCCACAATCTATTGGTTATGACCTGTAGATTAAAACTGAAGAAACTGCAAAAAGGTGTGAATTTAAGGAGATGGGACCTGGATAAACTGAAAGAACCAGAGGTTGTACAGAGTTTCAGGGAGAGCATAAGGGAACAATCGACAAGAATGGGGGAAAGAAATACAGTGAAAGAATAATGGGTAGCTTTGAGGGATGAAGTAGTGAAGGCAGCAGAGGATCAAGTAGGTAAAAAGATGAGGGCTAGTAGAAATCCTTGGGTAACAGAAGAAATATTGAATTTAATTGATGAAAGGAGAAAATATGAAAATGCAGTAAATGAAGCAGGCAAAAAAGGAATACAAACGCCTCAAAAATGAGATCGACAGGAAGTGCAAAACGGCTAAGCAGGGATGGATAGAGGACAAATGTAAGGATGTAGAGGCTTATCTCACTAGGGGTAAGGTAGATACTGCCTAGAGGAAAATTAAAGAGACCTTTGGAGATAAGAGAACCACTTGTATGAACATCAAGAGCTCAGATGGAAACCCAGTTCTAAGCAAAGAAGGGAAAGCAGAAAGGTGGAAGGAGTATATAGAGGGCCTATACAAGGGCGATGTACTTGAGGACATTATTATGGAAATGGAAGAGGATGTAGATGAAGATGAAATGGGAGATACGATATTGCATGAATAGTTTGACAGAGCACTGAAAGACCTGAGTCGAAACGAGGCCTCCGGAGTAGATAACATTCCATTGGAACTACTGACGGCCTTGGGAGAGCCAGTCCTGACATAACTCTACCATCTGGTGAGCAAGATATATGAAACAGGCGAAATACCCTCAGACTTCAAGAAGAATATAATAATTCCAATCCCAAAGAAAGCAGGTGTTGACAGATGTGAAAATTACCGAACTATCAGTTTAATAAGCGACAGCTGGAAAATACTAACACGAATTCTTAAAGACGAATGGAAAAACTAGTAGAAGCCGACCTCGGGGAAGATCAGTTTGGATTCCGTAGAAATACTGGAACACGTGAGGCAATACTGACCTTACGACTTATCTTAGAAGAAAGATTAAGGAAAAGTAAACCTACGTCTCTAGCATTTGTAGACTTAGAGAAAGCTTTTGACAATGTTGACTGGAACATTGCTAAAGGTGGCAGAGGTAAAATGCAGGGAGCGAAAGGCTATTTACAATTTGTACAGAAACCAGATGGCAGTTATAAGAGTCGAAGGACATGAAAAGGAAGCAGTGGGTGGGAAGGGAGTAAGACAGGGTTGTAGCCTCTCCCCTATATTATTCAATCCGTATATTGAGCACGCAGTAAAGGAAACAAAAGAAAAATTCGGAGTAGGTATTAAAATCCATGGAGAATAAATAAAAACTTTGAGGTTTGCCGATGACATTGTAATTCTGTCAGAGACAGCAAAGGACTTGGAAGAGCAGTTGTATGGAATGGACAGTGTCTTGAAAGGAGGATATAAGATGAACAAAAACGAGGATAATGGAATGTAGTCGAACTAAGTCGGGTGATGCTGAGGGAATTAGATTAGGAAATGAGACACTTAAAGTAGTAAAGGAGTTTTGCTATTTGGGGAGCAAAATAACTGATGATGGTCGAAGTAGAGAGGAAATAAAATGTAGACTGGCAATGGCAAGGAAAGCGTTTCTGAAGAAGAGAAATTTGTTAAGATCGAGTATAGATTTAAGTGTCAGGAAGTCATTTCTGAAAGTATTTGTATGGATTGTAGCCTTGTACGGAAGTGAAACATGGACGATAAATAGTTTGGACAAGAAGAGAATAGAAGCCTTCGAAATGTGGTGTTACAGAAGAATGCTGAAGATTAGATGGATAGATCACATAACTAATGAGGAAGTATTGAATAGGATTGGGGAGAAGAGAAGTTTGTGGCCCAACTTGGCCAGAAGAAGGGATCGGTTGGTAGGACATGTTCTGAGGCATCAAGGGATCACCAATTTAGTATTGGACGGCAGCGTGGAGGGTAAAAATCGTAGAAGGAGACCAAGAGAGGAATACACTAAGCAGATTCAGAAGGATGTAGGTTGCAGTAGGTACTGGGAGATGAAGAAGCTTGCACAGGATAGAGTAGCATGGAGAGCTGCATCAAACCAGTTTCAGGACTGAAGACCACAACAACAACAATATACGTCATTAACTGTCTTCTGAAGCTGGAGATGTTAGTGAAGTGTCAAATATAATGCGAGAGGCTATTCCAGAATTCGGTTCCTCTACTGCGAAGGACTTCCAGAAAGTGACTGAACGCTGAAAAGGTGCAGAAAGAATTTTGCTCTGACGGGAATGGGTGTTTCTGCCATGTTGTTCTGTCAAGAGCGTTAAGGCCGAGTAGAGATATAAGGGACAGCGTGCGTCGATAATAAAACAAACAATACAGAGGGTATGAGAATCTCAGCGCTTGTCTGCAGCAGGCATGGTCAAATATGATCAAAGAGTCGAACATCACACATATAACGAGCATAGGCATTCATAACCAGTTCCAGGCGGGATGTGCTTTCCTGAGAAAGGTTGTCCAGGATATGGTTTAAATGGGTCTGAGCACTATGCGACTTAACTTCTGAGGTCATCAGTCACCTAGAACTGATAACTAATTAAACCTAACCAACCTAAGGACATCCTGCCCGAGGCAGGATTCGAACCTGCGACCGTAGCGGTCGGTCGATTCGAGACTGTAGCGCCCAGGACCGCACGGCTCTTTCAGGATAAAATCACTGTAATCAGTAAACGGAAGTATAAGTGTTTGTACAAGTTTGTTTTTCAGGTCAAGATGGAATACGTTTTTATATTTTTTGTAGGTCTTCGAGAGATGATGATGGCTTCTTATACACGGCATTTTCGTGCTCAATCCAGTTTAGATTTTCTTCTATTATTACTGCTAGACCACTTGCTGAGTGAGTGAAGTTGATATTTGTCCCAATTAATATGAAAGATGGTCTGGCTAAGGAGCCTAGAATGACCAACCAGTACCGCTTAGTTTTGCACCTAGGTTCAACTGGAGATCATAAGCGTACGTGTGGTCTGATTGCACTGCACTTTGCGAGAAATTGAGCCTGCTACGGTTGGCAAGTAAAATGTCGAAGTCGTCAAAGTCAAACGCTCTGCTGAAGTCTGAGAAGCACTTTACCACTTGTTGTGTATCCATTGCAAGCTTCGCGTCATCTGTTAATTTTATTAAGGCGGATGTTGCGTTGCTATGTTTACGGAAGCCCGACTGGTACTCGTCTAGTACAGGGCCGCTCAAGGACCCGCTCTGTGGAGCAGCGTGATCCTGCTCTTTGCTGCGCTGTGCGAGCGGGAGCATGGAGCACGTGGCTGTTCGCTTGGCAGTGACAGCCAAGCGCTACGGAAAGCTGGATAGTTCTGGAAGACCGCGGTGTCGAAAAATAGAAGACAGCATTTGAAATTGTTTGTTGGCCGCAAGTAAGTCAATACTCCGTTGAGCAACTGAGGATATGCTGCCGAAGGAACCGTAAAAAAGAATCACCATTCCAATTAAACAAAAAAATGGCTCTGAGCACTATGTGACTTAACTTCTAAGGTCATCAGTCCCCTAGAACTTAGAACTACTTAAACCTAACTAACCTAAGGACATCCATGCCCGAGACAGGATTCGAACCTGCGACAGTAGCGGTCGTGCTGTTCCAGACTGTAGCTCCTAGAACTGCTCGGCCACCCCGGCCGGCTCTAATTAAACATGCTGAACATTTAATAAATACGGTCATTACAATATCCTTAATGCTAAATAGATTTTCAAACTCAAGAAAAAGAAGGACAAGATGAATGGAAATACGCACGAAATAGGAAGTTAATGGACGGTGGCAAGCTAGAAGGCAAAACTAGGGACCTGAATAACAAAGAAAATATACGAAATTAATACACATCAGTTTTCTGTTGCTGCTTTCTACATTTATTTAGTTTTCCTTGCGTAAGCCGTGCGGAAATAACCGAGCGGTCTTAGGCGCTGCGGTCATGGACTGTGCGGCTGGTCCCGGAGGAGGTACGAGTCCTCCCTCGGGCATGGATGTGTGTGTCTGTCCTTAGGATAACTTAGGTTAAGTAGTGTGTACGCTTAGGGACTGATGACCTTAGCAGTTAAGTCTCATAATATTTCACAAACATCTGAACATTTTTTTTCCTTGCGTAAGAGCTACAGTGTTGAGAATGACTGACTCAGCACGGCTCAATCTCAAAGCATATTTCAGATGATAATCTAATATGCAACATCTCAGTCGTATTTTCTCTGTTTTATTAGGGAAAAGAATTGTACGTTGATCCGAACAAACTAAGCATTCGTGCTGCATTTCTATGAAGTTGCGGGTAACGCTTCTGTGACAAATGTTTGTAAAAGTCACTTAAAGTCTTTCCGCTCTGATATATATCTTCCCATTCTGAATCGCACTGAAAATCTATTGCCGGCCCAAGTGGCCGAGCGGTTCTAGGCGCTGTGTCTGAAACCGCGGGACCGCTACGGTCGCAGGTTCGAATCCTGCCTCGGGCATGGATGTGTGTGATGTCCTTAGGTTAATTAGGTTTAAGTAGTTCTAAGTTTTGGGGGACTGATGACCTCAGAAGTTAAGTCCCATAGTGGTCAGAGCCATTTTTTTAATAATCTATTATTTCCATTTGGAGAGTGTGGCTTACAGAATCTATATCTATAGAGAAAAAAGTAGCAAAAATTCCTAAATCTGTTTCCATGCGCGAAATAACAGTGATTCTTGTTTGAAATTCAGTACGCAATTTTCTTGAAATATCTGCGTACTCTCTAAAACTTGCAGCAATGGTAACGTTTATTAATGCTGACAATTTCAGAAAGTGCACCCAGGTTCGTCGTTGAGTGCACCATCGCAGGCGCTTCTGTCTGTGATGCAGCGTCAAGGGTAACCACAGCCATGGTCTCCGAGCTTATAGTCCATGCTGCTGCAAACGTCGAACTGTTCGTGTAGATTGTTCTTTGTCTCGCAAACGTCCCCATCTGTTGACTCAGGGATCGAGACGTGGCTGTACGATCCGTTACAGCCATGCGGATAAGATGCCTGTCATCTCGACTGCTAGTGATACGAGGCCGTTGGGATGCAGCACGGCGTTCCGTATTACCCTCCTGAACCCACCGATTCCATATTCTGTTAACAGTCATTGGATCTCGACCAAAGCGAGCAGCAGTGTCTTGATACGATAAACCGCAATCGCGATAGGCTACAATCCGACCTTTAGCAAAGTCGGAAACGTGATAGTACGCATTTCCCCTACTCACACGAGGCATCACAACGACGTTTCACCAGGCAACGCCGGTCAACTGCTGTTTTTGTATGAGAAATCGGTTGGAAACTTTCCTCATGTCAGCACGTAGTAGGTGTCGCCACCGGCGCCAACCTTGTGTGAATGCTCTGAAAAGCTAATCATTTGCATATCACAGCATCTTCTTCCTGTTGGTTAAATTTCGCATTTGTAGCACGTCATCTTCGTCGTGTAGCAATTTTAATGGCCAGTAGTGTACTAAGGAGACTGCCTACACTACGCTTGTCCGTCCTCTTTTAGAATACTGCTGCACGGTGTGGGATCCTTACCAGAAAAAGTTCAAAGAAAGGCAGCACGTTTTGTACTATCGCGAAATATGGGAGAGTGTGTGACAGAAATAATACAGGATTTGAGATGGACATCATTAAAAGAAAAGCGTTTTTCGTTGCGGCGGAATTTTATCACGAAATTAGAATCACTAACTTTCTCCTCCGAATGCGAAAATGTTTCGTTGACACCGACTTACATAGGGAGGAACTATTACCAAGATAAAATAAGGTAAATCACAGCTAGTACGGAAAAATATAGGTGTTCATTCTTTCCCCGCGCTGTACGAGATTGGAATAATAGAGAATTTGGTTCGATGAACCCTCTGCCAGGCACTTAAATGTGATTTGCAGAGTATCCATGTAGATGTAGATGCAAACAAAGTATTGAGGCAGGTTCACGACTCCATATTAGCAAGGCATAGTGGACGACGTGCCACAGCTTGCCACACTGTGGAAAGTTATTAGTGGCCAACAAGTAAACAGGACACAGAGCGTTACGTAAAGTGCTGCGCTACTTGCATTCAAAAAGCCGAGATGAATCATCAGCAAATTCCATTAAAAAGTTTACCTGAGCCGTACAGATCATTCCAAATGAACGGAATAGATACACCAGCAGGAAATCGATATGTATAAACTATGACTGAGCATTTGTCACGTTTCTTGGCCATGATACCCATACCAAATCAACAACTAGAATCAATGCCACAGGCTGTGATTGACCAATGGTCGTTGAAATTCGGGATGCTAGAGACCGTAATAAGTGACAGAGGTGCTATACTTATGTCCAAGTTATTGAAGCCATTATGACCTAAGCAGAAGAATTTATGATCTAATGCATTACAGTTTCGAGTGAATGACAGGACTGAACGTGTTCACAACACAGTGGGGAAAATGCTATGTTGTTATGTAAATAGCAGTCAAAATTATTGGGATGTGTTTGCTACCACTTTCTGTGGCAGCATATGAATCTTAAATCCTCGAAAGTATAGGCTTATACCCCTCCGAGGGTGCTTTGGCCAAAAAATTTCCCCCTCTTTCTAAACATGCCAACCTACCGTGGGAGAAGACCTATCCTCCGTTTAAGATTTTGCTGAAAGATTGAAAAGTATCTGGCATCAGGTAGGATGTGGAAATTTCAGCAGGAACATTCCTTTCCACTTAAGCTGCTGTGGTCTGGTACTCGTATGTTTTGTGGTCGTGTAGTGAACCTGGTGCATTGTAATCGCAGAGGACGAGAATCGAGTACACTCTTCTGCCTTATTTTTTTAAACCGCATTTCGTGTCTCCAAATTGCATGAGGTAGGATTTTGTTACCTTTTCTCATGCGCCATATGATGTGAAGAACATTGAAGTATGTAATCTAACAAGGTAATATTTACTTGAAGAAAAGGTGTCTGGTGCATGAAGCAGGGGATATTGGGTTTGGTGAGCTGTGTCGTATATTGTCGTAAGTATATTTATCAATCGTCGCTTTTTATTTGAGTTTCTAGAACTGTTCTTATGGTGAGCTTATTGATGGCTAAATACGGTGAGATTATGAGAAACATTATTTAAGCGTTATAAAACGAATCGTGAAACGGAATGAAAGTCTGACGTGTGTGACTTTTTTTCTCTTTGGATTCTATCGAGGGTAGCACCAGCGAAGGCAACTGGAAAAAATTGTGCCGTGTTTGCGTTAAGAGCATTGCAAAACTCCCGTTAGGAAAACGTTTTCTCGTTTCAAGTAGGATCGCTTCGGTGAGAATTATTTGTCCTGTTCAAGAAGACCAATGGGCCTTGATGAATCACGTTTTTACAGTTTACCTCTATGGCAAATAAGTTGAGCCGCGACCATTTAACCTTTGTGAGACACTTTCATACAGTGCGCAAAAATAGGGAACAGGGAAAGGAACGATAATTAGGGGTAAACATCTCGTCATTGGAGATTAAGCAAAAGCTAGAATTAGAAGGAAGGAGAAGAAAACAGTCTATGACCTTTCAAAGGGAAGATCCCATATTTTGCTTAAGGAAGGAACGGTAAACTTAAATTACTGCAGTCAAATGAGGATTTCGGCCTCTATGTGTTAACTTCATACAAATAAAATATCTGAAGGAAAGATCAGTGTGAGGCAACAAAATGTAACGTTATGAGTATGATGGCCCAAAGAAGGTATTTTATATTACGAACTGCATCTCAGGACGTGTCCATTGCAGTTGGCGTCTGTTTCCAACAGCTGAGAAGCCTTGCAGTCGCAATACAAGAAAAACAACCAAGGTAAGTGCAACAAGTGTTATTAATGTTCTAAAACGCCCGCCCGCGCTCCCCTTATTTCATTGAGGAATCACTACGAGCTTGGCTGGAAAGAGATCGCTACTACACTTATTCTTCTAACCTCTTGCCCTCAGTAGTTTACCGTTTTCGCTCCTTCTAGAACAAACATCAAGAAAGTTTCTTCTGGACTAAAATGCACTTTAAACTCGGACTGAAGAAATCTTTATCTCCAAAGCAATAGCATTCAAAAGTTGCCAGTCATCAGACTGTTTTAGTTACTATGAGAGACAATATTGTTAATGATTAACTGCTCTCTTACGTTTTCCTTTACCAGAGTATAAGCCAAGGAAAGTTGGTATAAAAATATATACTGTTCTTACAACTTGCCATGATAACCTCAAGATAAAAGCGTAATTTACTAAAATAAATAGCATTCGTAATACAAGCCAGACCAAAACTTCATGAATTAGTAAGAAATTACGCACTTTTGATATCGATTTGGTCTGTGTCTATTTGAAGTCATTTGTCCTACACAAGAAACATGTCAAGACTGTCTTGAAAATATGTATATCTGGCAGCAAGATTAGATACAAAGAGAAATCAGATTAAAAAGTTATTTTATGCCACCCATAAATCAATCAAATTGTGTGTTCACAAAAAACTAAAAATTATGTTTGAATAAGGAAAAAAAATGGATTCTAACAATGGTTCACTGTGGTAATTTCTCAAATTTTTCACCTTTAGATCTAAGACGTACTAACTGAGGTTGTTAGAAGACTTAAGGTCGAGAAATTATGATTTCCCTACTGTTTTTCGATTTGAAAGCTTGCAGCTCGGTAAGAGAAAAGGTAAAAAGATCAAAAATTGACTAGGTCTCCAACGAGATTGAATTCAAGAGCCAGTGCACCCTCTTCTTCACAAAGTGAGCACGTTACCTTATCTGGCAAACCGCTACTGCTTGCTGTATTTTTCCATAGTGATTGATAACACAGATAGTTTGCAATGTGAAATATGTGATTAGTTATAGATTCTGTGCAGAACGACATTCCTGGAGTCATATCATAAATTTGATAACGATTGTTAGGGATTAAGTGAGACTCATTCTGATTTTTTATTGGAAATGACAAGAAAATATCAAGAGAAGTTAGCAGGAAGCGAATCGCCAGTCACACAGTTGACAAAGGTATTCTCCAATAGTCCATTAGACTAGCTACAAAATGGATACATTTGCATAGCTGATGTGTTTCTTGAGCTAGCACTGTGAAAACATAGCGGCGCTATCGTCGCTTTGTCTGGGAACCGAAACACCTAAAGTGTAAGACAGTGATTTTTATGCTCATTTCTGTAACTGTAATTTGGGTCTAAAGCATAGTTAGAAATAATATATAGATGCACTGACTGTAACTTAAACATGATAAATCAATAGCAACGGGAATTTTCTGGGCCACTCTGCTCTTCAGTAGCCATTCATAGCCATTTTAGTTTTTCTGTGTTAAGAGGAGTGCATACCGAAAAGCTCATTCATCAGAAGCGATTCACTTTTCTAGTGTCACCAGATGCTTTTACCTTTATGGGTAAATAACATTCTTGTTAACATTATGTACTATCTTTAGTACCAACTCTAATAGATAATGACACAAATGAGAAGAGAATATAACACTGATTACAGAACATGAACATTCATAAAGAAACTTGATAAGCTGGTATAGTGCAAATTCGATTCCAGGCTCTGATAATATTAAGGGAGAGGTAGCTGCCATCAGAATCTGGGAAAAAGGAACAAAACGCTGGCAGTAAAGTCTAGAAAGTGTCTTCCTTAAGTGAAACTGTCATTCTGTCCGTAAAATTCAAAGAAACGAGGCGCGTCATTTCGTCATAATGATTTCAGTACGTTGATGGTGCTTTTTCTATAAAGTAAGAAACACTTGGTGAGTGAACTGTGAGTGAACTTTTCAATTTTCAGAGAGCTTAAGACAGAGAGAAACAACTAATGAGCCCTCTAGTCTATCACAAGGTTCATATGAATATTATCATAGTGTAAGTGTTAGAACACACAGCTACATTAAATGCTATGGTACTTGTTTTTGAATGTAAATCACCTGACAAGATTAACTGCAATTTAATTTCGTCTTGGTGAATATTAGAAAAGCTTTATAACACTTTCAAGATTGCCCCTGTGCATACCGAACTTGTGTCCCCATATTATTGCTCTTTGGCCCTTGTTTAACTAAAAAAAATTGAGGATCACATAAATAGGACAAAAGCAACGGATTTAGAATGATAAAATAATTAAACTTTTCTAGACCAAACGAAGTTCTCCTTCATAAGTCGCTCTGACACGGCGAACAAATGGCAAATAAGTGTCACCGAAAATCTTTCGAGTCGTTTTACACACTTTGGCAACGCAGCATGCGATCTTACTGTATGATGTAATTGTGCCATTATAGGAAAGATTTACTGCTGGACCAGCATTAACTCCCAAGTTCCAAATTCGTAGTATTCGGGAACGTGCATGGCTTCCAGTCTCCACATGACCCCGAACTAGCAAGCATCTTTGGCAAAGAAATTGTTGTATATGGAGAGTGGAACACGTCGTAAATGAAAGAATATGGGATATTACAGGAGAAAAAGACACTATTCTCAATGCTACAGGTAACAAAATATGAGTATGGCCTCATCAAACGATTGTATGATAACCAATGACCAGAAAGAATCTATGAATGGTGGTCAGCTGCTTAAAGAAAACATGGAAGATCGTTTAGTACATGGATGCAAGGTGTCAATGATGCTATGAAATCGAGGACCATTCGGGAAGAAGATGGACGGGTAGGGAACTATAGAAATTGAGAAGTGGGAGATGACGGCCATTCTTAAAAAGCTGCCCGTATACACGATAAACTACGAACGAAACGTGCCACACTCGAGCAGCTGCATGTAAACTCTGTCCCACGCTTACCTAGGTGAACCTCTTCCTGTTGCTTTTATTTCTCTCTGTCCTAAGCTATCTGAAAATTGAAAAGGTCATCCATGAAGCGTCTTTTTTTATTAACAAAGCGCTATCAACAGTTATATTGTAATCATTATCAGTAGATGACTTTGTAGTACCTTTGTTTTTATAGACTAAATAGCAGTTTGGTTAGGGATGACATATGCATTACTATGAGCGTGTTGTCTCTCTTGTTCCACATTGTCAACTCGGATGCTTCTACTTCAGTGTTAGCAGAAGCTGGAAATGAACTTACGGTGCACTCATTCACTTGTTTCGCTTACTTCGCGGCTTTCTGAGTGTAATTTCTCGGTTATTGTGCAGGATTCCTTGCACAGTTTGCTTTTATGATTTGAAACTGTGCATTATTGGTAGCTTCTGAAATTTAATTGTGGATGTTCATGTTGTGTAATCAGCATTACGTTGTTCTGTTCATTTGTGTTATTATGTGTTGGAGTTGCTGCCAAGCAAAACAATCTTAAGGGAAAAGGTTCTGTATTGCATAATATTAAGGAGAATGTTAATTACTCATAATATTAAAAGCATCTGGTGATGTTAAAAAGACGAATCCTTTCAGGTGAATGAACTGTTTCGTTTGCAGTACACTTAGGACAGAAAACCACCAACAGCTAAGACAGCTATGAGGATAAGGGCCGCCCAAATAATTACACCTGCTCTTTATTTATGGTGTTCAATGTGCATTTGGTGCTTCTATGTATTATTTCTAACTACACTTTAGACCCAAACCATACTTCCATAATTGAGAATGAAACTAATGGCATATACTTCAGGTACATCGCCTTAAGTCAACACAGTGGCAGTCAGCAGTGACATGTCTACAAAGCATGAGGGTCTCAAGTGCTAGCCAGCTCAAGAAACACATAGGCAATGCAAATGTTGTCTTCCTATCGCTTGCCTAATAGACAGTTGGCGACATTTTAGGGGACATATGGCGACTATGTGACCGTCGATTTGCTTCCTGAAGGGTTCAGAATTATCCTGCTAATTTCATTTGTTATTTTCTCATTTTCAATAAATAATGAGTCTCACTGAATGTATAACAGTGGGTTGCATGATTTATTGTTTAATTCCAGGAAGATCATTCTACGCAGAATCTACAACTAATCTCATATTTTACTTTGCCAGTTATCTGCGTTATCGATCACTGTGACAGTGAGAGCCTAGAGCAATCAATACCAGCTTGTTAGGTATGTGTTAACGCAGCCTTTTTGTGAATGGTAGGACGCACTGGCTCATGGTTCCGATCTCGCTGGAGACCTAGTCAATTAGTCAGCTTTTTACCGCTTTTGTTACCGAACTAAAAGCTTCCAGATCGAAAATTAGCAAGGAAAATTTAATTTCTCCACCTTAAGTCTTACCGCAGCATTTCTCCGCTTTAAGTCTTATAACAATCCTCTAGATCTAAAGATGAAAAATTTAAGAAATTACGACATTGTACCCTTGTTTAAACATATTTTTTTACTTATTAGCTTTTGTGAATACAAAATTTGATTGATTTTTTTGGAACATCGAATAACTGAGTTTCTTGTTGGATCTATCCTTGCTGCCACATTTACTTATTTTCCTTGCACTCCCCTAATGTTTCTTGTGTAGGACACAGGACGTCATGTAGATACAGATCTCATCGAGGTCAAAAGTGCGTAATTTATTACTATTGCATGAAATTTTGGGCAGGCTCGTATTAAGGATACTGTTTGTTTTATTAAATTATACTTTAACTGTAAGGTTCTCGCGGTAAGTCGTAATTCGTATGTTTCACACCAGTGCATATTTTTATAACAACTCTTCTTTGTTTTGAAAATAATATTTTCAGCTACCAGTCGTCCTTTCTAAATTTTATTGGCAGATATAGTTTTCAGCTAGAAACTAGCCATTCTCAATGCACTATTCATTTCTGAGCAATGCATGTAATGCCTGTTGGTCGGGCTTCATCCACAGTTCATTGAATGTAACAGAAAAACTTAAGAGAGACATTAATAAACAACACTATTTTTTCTCAGAGTAACTTAAATAGTCTAATGACACTCAGGCAGTTTTTGGATTCCATGCCTATAGGACGCCACTTGTTTTAAAAATAAACAGTTCGTCACTCCAACTTTAAAGTGCAGTTTCGACCACAACAAAGATGTTCTGTAAAATTTTGGGAGAACTGCCAGATGTCTGTAACTTACTGGAATGATATTTCGGTGCAGAGTCCTCTGACCATCTTCAGGTGAATACCGACGTGCAGTACGCTAACTTCCATATTTAAGATCCCGCGGTCTCCTTGTTGGTATTTCGCATGCGTTGCTTGAGAGCGTCAGCTTTAAGTCTGTGTGCTGCTCACATCAGTGTCAGCGCGCCCTCCGTGATGAAAGCTCCCCTATCCAGTATCAAAACGATTGTCTTCGCACTGTAAGGTCGCAGGACGACGCCGATAACGCAGAACACGAAGTTTTTCTGTAATCAGTTCTACTCAGAATTGTAACGGCCGTCTCGATTCATGAGGGATTCAGACAGTCATATTTCCGTTTATCTGCGTGGCCATCTTCCGCAGCAGCTGTTAAAATCTGTTACTACTGGTTATTCGTCTTGCAGTCAGCTCAAGACAGACAATAGTAACGAAGTCGTACACTGAAGAGCCAAAGAAACTGGCAGTCGCGTAGGGCCTCCGCGAGCACACAGAAATACCGCAGCACGACGTGGCATGGACTCGACTGACGTCTGAAGCAGTGCTGGATGGAACAGACTCCATGAATCCTGCAGGGCTGTCCATAAATCCGTAGGAGTACGAGGGGCTGGAGATCTCTTCTGAACAGCATGTAGCAAGGCATTCCAGATACGCTAAATAATTTTCATGTCCGGGGAGTTTGGTGGACAGATGAAGTGTTTAAACTCAGAAGAATGTTCCTGGAGCCATTCTGTAGCAATTCTGGACGTTTGGGGTGTCGCTTTGTCCTGCTGGAATGGACTACTGGCATGAATGGATGCATAGAATCAGACAGAATGTTTATGTACGTGTCACCTGTTAGAGACGTGCTATACGTATCAGGGGTCCCTTATCACTCCAACGGAACACGCTCCACACCATTACACAGCCTCACCAGCTTGAACAGTCCCTTGCTAACATGTAGGGTCCATGGATTCATGAGAATGAAACCATACCCGTACAAGTCCATCCGCTCGACACAATCTGAAACGAGACTCGTTCGACCAGGCAACATATTTCCAGTCATCAACAGTCCAATGTCGATGTTGACGGGCCCAGGCGAGGCGTGAAACCCTGTGTCGTGCAGTCATCAAGGGTCCGCGAGTGGGCCTTCGGCTCCGAAAGCCCATAACGATGAAGTTTCGTTGAATGGTTAGCATGCTGACACTTGTTGATGGCCCAGTATTGAAATCTGCAGCTATTTGAGGAAGGGTTGCACTTCTGTCACGTTGAACGATTCTCTTCAGTCGTCGTTGGTCCCGTTGTTGCAGGATCTTTTTCCGGCCGCAGAAAGTCGGAGATTTAATGTTTTACCGGAGTCCTGATATTCACGGTACACGCGTGAAATGGTCGTACGAGAAAATTCCCACTTCATCGGCACCTCGGAGATGCTGTGTCCCATCGCTCGTGCGCCGACTATTACGCCACGTCCAAACGAACTTAAATCTTGATAACTTGCCATTGTAGCAGCAGTAAGCGATACAAAGACTGCGCCAGACACTTGTTTTCTTATAAAGGCGTTGCCGACCGCAGCGCCGCATTCTGCCTGTTGATATATCTCTGTATTTGAATACGCATACCTATACCACTTTCTTTGGCGCTTCAGTGTATTTCCACTTATATCCATTAACGACTGAGCTTCTAAAGTTTGACGGTGTGCACTGTGGAGCATCGCATTACAGAAAATCAGTGCATGCTCGCCTTCTAAAAGCAAGTAAGTTCGCTATCACTGAACACTGCATTTCCTCTGGTCATTCGACGAAATATAATGAAACAAAAGTTGTGACCTATACCTCAAACCTTTGGAGCTCAGACATCAATGAATCTGTGGAAATACGACTGTCTGAAACCTTTATGAATCGAGGCGGCGGTTTCCAGTTAAATTCTTCATGGGCCAGATTATCGACAGACTTCGTGCTCTGCGCAGTCGGCGTCGTTCTGCAATCTTACCGTGAGAAAAACAATTGTTTTGACATCGCAGAGGGGAGCTTTCACCAAGGAGGGCGCGCTGAACAGCGCACAGGCTTCCAGAAGAAGCGCATGCGCACAAGCAGTGCATGCGGAAGGAAGGAAGATTAGGGTTTAACGTCCCGTCGACATCGAGGTCATTAGCGACGGAACACAAACTCGGACTGGGTCAAGGATGTGGGATGAGATCGGCCGTGCCCTTCAAAGGAACCGTTTGCCTGGAGCGATTTAGGTAAATCGCGTGAAACCTAAAACTGGAAGACCAGACACGAATTTGAACCGTCGTCCCCCAGAATAGGAGTCCGGGCAACGCACGCGCAGTGCCAACACCACTCATGTTCTGGCGGGTTCTTAAATAGGGGGGCTTAGTGCATTGCACGTCACTATTCACCCAAAGATGGCTAGAAGGCTCTGCACTGAGATATCGTTATAGCAAGTTTCAGACAACCGGCAGTTCTCTCGGAATTTTTAGAGACCGTACGCCGGGAATGTTTTAAATTTCACCCAAGAAAGTTCCTAGATGGCTGTTCGATAATGAGCGAAAAAGATTGCAGTATTAGAAGAATAAATGTGGTAGGGATGATTTCCAGCCAGGTTCCTGAGGTGTCTCAGCTGTTGGCAACTGGTGTCAACTGCGATGAAGATACGCTGGAATGTTGTTCGCACCAACATTACGTTTTGTGGAATCACATTGGCCTTTGCTTGTGATATTTTTTACTAGGGATACCCATTATTTTTTTTATGAAGTTAACACAAATCACCGTCTGGCTATCCAGATTTAAGTTGTCTGATATTTTCTTTAACCGATTAAGGCAAATGCTGCGATCTTTCCTTTGAAACGACACTGCCGATTTCGTTCCGCAGCCTGCCTGATCGTTATTTTCTTTTTTCTCTGTATTATCGACTGAATTCCAGTCTCTCACGAAGGTCAAATGGTTCCACTTCATAACATTTGTCAATAATCAGGTTGACGATAATGATAAACGATGTAAACGTCATTCACGAAAGCGGTTGATCTTCTTCAATGTGGCAAGTAATTCACACCGTAACATCCTACTTGAAACGACGTGATTTACAGGTATCTCCACTTCGTGCAGCCCTCTTTTAAATCCTAAGGGAATAAAATGTCACAAGTGTTGAATTATTTTAAGAGTTTCATGGTCTGTTTTCTAACGCCGCAACGTTTCTCATAACTTTCAACGGTGACATTCAATAAATCACCACAGGGACAATTATGGAACCTTAAATAATATATGATGACTGATCAGTCGAATTACAACAAGACAGCAAGACAAGCCTTCTTGACTTATACAGCAAATTACGTTTTACAGGATCGTTTTACCTGTAACGGTAGATTACGTACCTTTATACGCTTCACATCAGATGCTGCATGAGCAATGGTCACAGCACTGTTGCGTAGAGAATTACATCAGACAAAATGGGGTTTACGAAGTAAAGAGATGGATGCACACCACGACTTTGCGTTTATACTACACCGCGTTCGCCACAAGTCTACTGATACCTACAACACCAGGAGAACTCAGGTGAAAACCAACTCCTCCTGCAGAAATTTCAGCATCCTATAGTGTTGCCATTACTTGCAGATGACCGTTACTTGTCTTTGTTTCAGCTATTACAAAATCAAGTTGGGTAGCCGAGGCAGCTGGTGAAGGGTGATGTGAACGAACAAGGAAACAAATGTTATGAACTGGCTGTAACCCACATCCAGGGCCCGCATTGTGGCCGACCGGTTCTAGGCGCTACAGTCTGGAACTGCGCGACCGCTACGTCGCAGGTTCGGATCCTGCCTCGGGCATGGATGTGTGTGGTGTCCTTAGGTTAGTTATATTTAAGTAGTTCTAAGTTCTAGGGGACTGATGACCTCAGAAGTTAAGTCCTATAGTGCTCATAGCCATTTTTGAGCCACCTCCAGGGAGTCATAATTCTCATTCATTGCGGAGCCTCCATTACAATAAAATCATGTGCCACACATATTTGTAGTTCTGTGCTCTGTTAGAATGATTCTGGCTCGGTATGCTTAAAGGCTGCGTTCGATTCACCCTTCAGGAAACTATTTTGAACAAATACGAATAGATCGTCTTCATCTCTGGTAACGCCAACTGAACAATGTAGGGTTGAATTGTGGTTTCAACTCTACATTAAACACTAACGTCACTTGGTAGCTATTGGAGGAGACTCGATAAACTTTTGTGTAGCACAGAGCCGGAAGTCGCGGCAGGTACAACGTCTGCCACCGTTAAGCTTTCTTAAACCAGAAATTTTAATTTGTTACAGAACTAATCGTCAAACACTGCGGTGAAAAAAGTCGTGAGGTACCACCTAATATCGTATTGGACCTTCTTTTGTCCGTCGTAGTGCAGCAGCACGACGTGTCATGGACTCAAGTCGTTGGAAGTCCTCTGCAGAAATACTGAGTCATGCTGCATCTTTAGCCGTCCATACTTGCGAAAGTGCCGCCGGTACAGGATTTTGTGCACGAACTGACCTCTCAATTAAGTACCCTAAATGTTCTATGGAATTCATGTCGGGTGATGCGGGTGGCTAAATCATTCATTCATATTGTCCAGAATGTTCTTCAAACTAATCGCGAACGATTGTGACCTGAACATGTTTGGGAACATAAAGTACATGATGGCTGCAAATGGTCTCCAAGTAGCCGAACATAACCATTTGCAGTCAATGATCGGTTTAGTCGGACCAGATGATCCATGTAGACACAGTTTCCACAGTGTCTTGTTGACAAGTTGGGTACATGGTTTCGTGAGGTCTCCGCCAGACAGCTCCTACCACCTGAAATAGGAATCGATCTGACCATGCCCCGATTTTCCGGTCTCGCCTTGGGTCCATCCGATATGGTCAGGAGCTGAGGAGATGCGGTACAGACGATGTGCTGTTAGCGAAGGTAATCGTGTCGGTCGCGTCGAATTTTGCCGCACTGTCCTAGCGAATACGTTCGTCGTACGTCCCACTTTGATTTCTGTGGTTCTTTTACACAGTGTTGCTTGCCTATTAGCACTAACTCTACGAAAACGCCGCTGCTTTCGGTCGTTAAGTGAAGGCCTTCGGTCATTGCGTTGACCGTGGTGAGAGGTAATGCCTGAAATTTGGTATTCTCGGCACACTCTTGACGTTGTGCATCTCTGAACATTGAGTTCATTAACGATTTCCTGATGGAATGTCTAATGCGTTTCGTTCCAAGTAACATACCGCTTTCAAATTCTGTTAATTCCCGTCGTGTGGCCATAATCACATCAGAAACCTTTTCATATGTTTCACATGAGTACTAATGATAGCTCCACCAATGCACTGTCCCTGTATACCTTGTATACGCGACACTGCCGCCATCTGTATATGTGCATATCGTTGTCCCATGACTTTTGTCACCTCGATGTAGAAGGTCAAAGGGCAATTAAATCTTGATATATCGAAAATATTGCTGCAGGACTAGATACAGTTCCATTGTTTCAGTGTTTCTCCAAAATTCCAAGCTCTTCAAGATGCCTTTATGGTTTCGTATGACGGTCGGGCACAAATATTTTCGTCATGTAGTTTCAAGCTATAGCATGTGGACATAAGCTATAGGTGACAATTAACTATGATTTTTAACGTCTCTTACTGCGTCATCAACAGTAACTATAGATGCCTGTTTTGGCATGGAATTTTTCATCATGTCATTTCAAGTTCAAACATGCCACCCCTAACTATTGGTTAAAAACGGTTTAATAGTTAACGTCTCTTTCTGAACGATACTGCTATAAGTGTGGGTTCGGCTCCCAGTCAGCACAGACTTTTTCATCACGTTATTTAAATTTCAGACATGCTCACAAATCATAGCTTGTGAAATACACCGATATTTAACGTCTACTACTGGCAGAAAACTACGGTGATAGGTGCTGGGATCGAATCCTGGTAAGGTAAAACTTTATCGCTTCGTTATTTCAGTTTCAATCATCTCGCTACTGGTGAAAAATTTCGACATCTCTCATTTATCGTGCTCAGTTAACAATCGATTAGGCGCTGTTCGAATACCCGTCCAGCGCAAACTTTACGTCGTGTCGTTTCAAGTTTAGACCTATGCACAATTTGTTGCTTGTGATTAAAGCTATATTTAAGAGCTTTCATCGTTAATTAACAGGGACAATGGTTGATGGGTCGAAGTCTCGGGTCCCGGTCCAAAACAAAAATTTTCAATATGTGTTATCAAGTTGAAACGCGTCGTTTATTGTAATAAATTTGAGACTGTGTCATATGGAAAAACGCATTTCCTGATATTTGCATTATCGAGGAATTAATTTGCATTTGGTCAGATTGCACTCAGGGCAATGTTTTCTAGTGGTCTCTTGTAGTAACCTTTTTGTAAAATCGAATGAATGTACAGAAAAGAAGTCAGAGGACCTGCAAAATGTTAACTTACGCATTTAGCGTATAAATCAAGCGGAATCAATTGAGGTCGTTCAGATGCTTTTGAGCATAATACCACGAGGGTACGCTGAAAGCTAACGCCTCCGAAATTTTTTATGTGAAGACACTTGCAACCTTTTAAATAAAACAAACTTCATTAACATGCTATATCTTTATTCCTCACAGCTATACATTTGCAGCCCTCTGCCGTCACAGGACTCCGAATTGTAGCGTGTAACATGGCGGAATGCAACATGCGTGAAAAACAGCATTCTGTAATCTAGTTTCCAATTCTAAGAATTCGTCCACATATGGAGCACCCTATCCTTCAGCATGACAACGCCATACCACACTCGGACGCTGGGACATCTGTAACAATCCGACGCCTTACGTTCACTGTCATCGATTGTCATACTGTCCCGACTTGACGCCAACCGACTTTGATTTGTTCTCAAAAACACCTGCGAGGACTTCACTTGATAGTGATGAAGTGGCGCAGAGATTGTGGCCCAGTCAACAAAGTCAAACATTCTACAGTGACGGTATCAACAAACTGGTCTCTGATTGGGAGAAATTTGTATGTTATATTTTTCACGTGTCACATTTCTCTTTCATTTCGTGAAAACAAATCTCTTTTCCTGTTAGATACTTGGTTTGACCTTATGCAGTCAGAGTAATTATCAGGCTAATTTGAAATCACACTGATAAATACGTGCAGATATTTCAGATTGCTTCCTGCATGATGATTGTACTTCAACCCGAGACTGAACATTTTTCGTCAGTGGAATGCATTTTACAGAAAATTCTACAGATATTTGCTGTGGACTGCAGCTATGAACCTCCGGCGTGATGCCTGAAAAATGGATCAGCAACTTACGTTTATTGAAATTGTAATTTGTAACTCTGTCGATGTTGCGGTGAGAAAAATCCATAATAATTTTAACGGACTATAATTTTCAGTGACAACGTTCTCAAGATGCAGTCAGAATTACATTTTTTTTTTCCTGTCATTGCTTTCAAAATCTGATTAAACATGCCGAGCACTGGTCAGAGTAACCGATATAAGGAAGGATTTATCCATAGCTATGGCTCATTTTTCTGTATAAATCTCGAAATCTGTCTGTTACTCACAGAACTGTTAGTTGCCATAATGTATGCTCATGAAGTACAAAAAATATATGTTTATAGCATTTCGGCGATGTTTCAGATTTCTGAAGTAGCTAAATGTAGTCGTGTTGGAAATTTGTATTTGTATGCACTTACTTCATATCAACTTGGAAAGAAACTATTTATAAAATACAGGCAGTATTTCTCTACGAATATTAATTATATTTAGATCGCTTTCAATCGGCGAAGAGAGCGGGGTTTAGCGTACCCAGACACTCCCGGTTTGTACGCTAGGCAGTTTCAAGAGCGGAAACCGTGCAAAAATAAAAAAAAATAAAAATAAATAAAATAAAATAAAAATTGCGCTATTCCAGGCTGTCGGCAGTTAAAATTTTGAGTACGGACTTTTTTTAAAAAAAATGGCTCTGAGCTCTATGGGACTTAACATCTATGGTCATCAGTCCCCTAGAACTTAGAACTACTTAAACCTAACTAAGCTAAGGACATCACACAACACCCAGCCATCACGAGGCAGAGAAAATCCCTGACCCCGCCGGTAATCGAACACGTGAACCCAGGCGTGGGAAGCGAGAACGCTACCGCACGACCACGAGATGCGGACGCGGACTTTTTTTCATCGTTGACTAACAGTGGAGAAAAATTAAGACTGGTGTCGACTTGACAAGTCTGACGATTCTGTTGTTATGCAGCGGTCTGATGATGGCTTGTTGCGTTTTTTTGAGCTTGAAACATCTGGCACTTTATAGCTTCTGGTCTCCAGCGTTAGTGGATGAAACTTTAGGCGCAGTAACATGCATTCGTAGTTCTAAATTTTCCAAATTAGACTGAGCGGAAGGACTGGGGGAGTGGGCTTAATTTCACTCTGCTAGTAGGCAATGAGACGAGTTGCTTGGTATCATGGTCCAGGCAGGAAGTGTTCAGACAAGTTCCCACTTTTAGCAGGTCTTAGTCTTTAAAAGCGGATTCTGTAAACGAAACGCCGCCAGGAACAGTGGGAACGCTTTTACAAGAGGTTTATTTACTTGTGATAATCTGAAAAAGTTCCGCGCTAGTAACTCTGTGCCTATCTCTGGTACGTTAGACACGTCATGTTCGCTTTCCTAATATGCTAGCAGCGAATCATTGCTTACGTAAAGCAATTAACGTAATAGCTCGCGGCAAAGCAGCGCAGAGTGGCGAACTTGTTGTGGTGAAGGAGGATGGTGTTGTGAGGAGGGGGGGGGGGGGGGGGGGGGGGAGGGGAGGCAGCCGGACAACTGTGGGTCGCTCACCAGAACTGCCGCTGCCGGTTGACTCGTCACACAATTTCCCCGTGAGTCTGGCTTGTAGAACCAACCAGCTCTGACCCCCCACCGCCCCGCCCTCTTCCACTGCGCACTCGGCTGCTCCTTCTCGTCACCGCAAGGCAGTGGTCGCAGAATTGCAAGTCAACTGGAATCGCTCAAAAGAGGAAAGAACACTACATCTGACTGATACCTAATCCATTCCAAACATGTATACGGCAGAATTCGTTCCATTTTCAGCAGCAGTTTGTTTGTACCTCACTGGAGCAATGAAGCGCTCCCCGCTGTAGGAAAAATGTACAGGTCATCTCTGTTTTCAAGAATGGTCATCTATAGGATGCCCACGACTACAACGCTATACTGCTTCAGTCTGATGTTGACCCATGAAAAACGATTTCCTTTCGCGTCCTTTTTTTCTGCTAGTCTTGCAAATGTCCTCTGTTAGAACCAATACGAATTGCATGAACTGCGATCGTAAAAAATTCAACTCGCTTTAATTTGTTCATGGTTTGCACCAGCAGAGGAAAGGCCTACGTCGTGTTTTTGTCATTCGGAAGGCATCCCTTACAGTTCAGACAGTCGGATAATGATCAAAGTACGAGCTAACAACGCAGTGTCGGACTAGCTTTGTGTCTGAACTGACGACATACTATAAAACAGTATTCGATACTTCGTTCTCAATGTCAGAAGCGAAAATAGGCTCAAGCGTGTTGTTGGATCGTTACTGTTCGCGACCACTACACACTATAAATTAGAGTAATTTCTTCATGTACAGGACCACAGTCTCAATTTATCTTCTAAATGATGGAACCGTTTTAACTCCGCAGGCTGTCAGTTTTGTTCCTTTAATGGTGCATTAATATAACTGAACCTACTGTGGTTAAAATCGTTCCATCCTTTAGTGTTAGACGATAAATTAAAGCCCACCGCCGTTTTTTATGTCATATGCGAAGGCTAATCTCAGGAACTGCTGTAGAGGTTTTATTACGATTTTCACTAATAGATAGAACGAGTCACGAGGATGGTTTGTTTATGTAATTTATTATTGCTATTCTAGGCAAGTCGTCCCGTCGTGGCTCTATTAACTTCGTACCAGAGTTAAAAAAAATGGCTCTGAGGACTATGGGACTTAACATCTGAGGTCATCAGTCCCATAGAACTTAGAACTACTTAAACCTAACTAACCTAAGGACATCACACACAGCCATGCCCGAGGCAGGATTCGAAACTGCGACCGTAGCGGTCGCGCGGTTCCAGACTGAAGCGCCTAGAACCGCTCGGCCACACTGGCCGGCCGTACCAGCGTACAACTTACACTAATGTTTATTTTTATTTATTTAATTATTTATTGTTCCGTGGGACCAAATTAAGGAGAAGTCTCCATGGTCATGGAACGAGTCAGTACATGAAATTATAACACGATATTAGAAACAGATAAAATGAAATATAAAAAAACACAATCAGGTGACAAGTCGTAAGTTTAAATAACTAAAATCAATAATGTAACACTGGAATTTGCTTAATTTTTTTAGCTCTTCCAGGAGCTCCTCGACAGAATAGAAGGAGTGAGCCATGAGGAAACTCTTCAGTTTGGACTTAAAAGAGATTGGGCTAATGCTAAGATTTTTGAGTTCTTGTGGTAGATTATTGAAAATGGATGCAGCAGAATACTGCACTCCTTTCTGCACAAGAGTCAAGGAAGTGCATTCCACATGCAGATTGCATTTCTGCCTAGTATTAATTAAGTGAAAGCTGCTAACTCTTGGGAATAGGCTAACATTGCTAACAACAAACGACTGTGAGGGCAATGTTAGAATTCCCAGACTATTGAATAGGGGTTGACAAGAGGTTCTCGAACATACACCACATATAGCTCGAACAGCCCGTTTTTGAGCCAAAAATATCCGTTTTGAATCAACAGAATTACCCCAAAAAATAATACCATACGACATAAGCGTATGAAAATATGCAAAGTAGACTACTTTTCGTGTTGGAGTGTCACTTATTTCAGATACTGTTCTAATGGTAAATAAATCAGCATTTAGTTTCTGAACAAGATCCTGGACATGGGCTTTCCACAACAGCTTACTATCTATCCGAACGCCTAGGAACTTGAACTGTTCCGTTTCGCTTATAATATGCCCACTCTGTCTGATCAAAATATCGGTTCTTGTTGAATTGTGAGTTAGAAACTGTAAAAACTGAGTCTTACTATGATTTAGCATCAAATTATTTTCCACAAGCCACGAACTTATTTCATGAACTACATTATTTGATACTGTTTCAATATTACACACAAGACCCTTCACTATCAAGCTGGTGTCATCAGCAAACAGAAATACGAGGGTCGGTCAAAAAGTAATGCCTCCCATTTTTTTTTCTACTTAAAAAAATTAAGTTAAGTGAAAAATTTGAATTTGGCGCCATTCCTCAAACCTTCTTCTGCAATCCACTGCAGTAGTAACTTTCTGTGTCAACAGGTGGCAGCACAGCAGAAGTTTGTAAGATGGCCGACATCGATGTTCGTTTGAGACAGCGTTGTGTGATTGAATTCTTGAATGCAGAAGGTGAAACGCCCATACGCATTCATGAAAGACTGAAGAAGGTGTATGGTGTTGTGACAGTGGATGTCAGCACTGTTAGACGATGGGTTCGTCGTTGTAAGGAAGCTGAAGGGCAAACACCGTTGACTGACGAAAAGCGGAGCGGCAGGCCGGTGAGTGCAGTGACTCCACACAACATTCAGCAAGTTGATGACATCATTCGTGGTGACCGTCGGGTGACTGCAGATGAAGTGTGTCGCATTATTTCTCTTAGTAAAGGCAGTGTGATCACGATTATTAAACAATTGGGGTACTCAAAAGTTTGTGCACGGTGGGTTCCAAGAATGTTAACCGATCAGAATAAAGAGGCAAGGAAAACAATAGCCTCCCAACACTTGCAGCGCTTCCGTTTGGAGGCAGATGAGTTTCTGAAAAAAATTGTGACCGGGGACGAAACATGGGTGCATTTTTTTGAACCCGAATCAAAGAGGCAGTCAATGGAGTGGCGTCACACAAGCTCGCCGAGGAAGAAAAAATTCAAAACTGTGCGATCGGCAGGGAAAGTTATGGCAACAGTTTTCTGGGATACAGAGGGGGTGATTCTGGTTGATTTTTTGGAGCAGGGATGCACAATAAATTCTGTTCAATACGTCAAAACCCTCAAAAAACTTAAAGCACGTCTTCAGCGAGTTCGCCCAACAAAATCAATGGCAGATGTTCTTCTTTTGCATGACAATGCAAGACCACACACCAGTCGTCACACCTCTGACGAGATTGTCAAAATTGGATGGGAAGTTTTGCCTCATCTCCCATACAGCCCTGACCTGGCACCATCAGACTTCCATCTGTTCGGGCCACTAAAAGAAGCTCATCGTGGGATTCATTTTGAAGATGAGGAGGCCGTCAAAACATCCGTGCGTCAATGGCTTAGGAAGCAGAGCTGTGATTTTTACCGTGCTGGGATACATGCCCTTGTTCAAAGATGGACCAAAACTGTAGAGATGGGCGGAGATTACATTGAAAAATGACAAAATGATCCTCAATGTTGTGGTTTTCAACCTATGTAATTGCATTTAAATTTCCTGACAATTAAACGTAGAAAAAAAAATAGGAGGCATTACTTTTTGACTGACCCTCGTATTTTTGAATCACCTGTAATACTACAAGACATATCATTTATTAAATAAGAAACAGCAGTGGCCCCAGCACCGACCCTTGGGGAACACCCCACTTAACAGTGCCCCATAGGGACTGAACATCACTACCACTGTCAATATTGCGGAGAATTACTTTCTGCTTTCTGTTCTTAAAGTAAGAGGCGAACCAATTGTAAGCTACTCCCCTTACTCCATAATGGTCCAACTACTGCAGTAATATTTTGTGGTCAACACAGTCAAAAGCCTTTGTTAAATCGAAGAAAACACCTAGCGTTCGCAACCTTTTATTTAATCCGTCCATAACCTCACAGAGAAAAGAGAATATAGCATTTTCAATTGTTAAACCATTTCTAAAACCAAACTGAACATTTGACAGCAAATTATGTGAATTTAAATGCTCCAGTAACCTTGTATATACAACCTTCTCGATAACTTTAGCAAACACCGATGGCATAGAAATAGGTCTAAAATTGTCAACATTATCAGTGTCTCCCTTTTTATAAAGTGGCTTCACCACCGAGTACTTTAATCGGTCAGGAAACCGACCACTCCTATAGGAAAAGTTACAGATATGGCTAAGTACTGGGCTAACATACATAGAACAATACTTCAGTATTCTGCTAGATACCCCGTCATATCCATGAGAGTTCTTGCTCTTTAGTGATTTAATTATTAACTCAATCTTCCTCTTGTCAGTATCATGGAGGAGCATTTCAGGTAACAGTCTCGGAACACTTTTTTCTAAGAGCGCTATATGATTCCCTTTTGGGACTAGGTTTCTATTTAGTTCACCTGCTATATTCAGAAAGTGATTATTAAATATTGTACATATATGCGACTTATCAGTAACACGGACATTCCCATTACGCACTGATTCTATATCCTCTACCTGTCTCTGCAGACCAGCCGCTTCCTTTACGACTGACCATATGGTTTTAACTTTACCCCGAGACTTAGCTATTCTATCTGCATACCACATACTTTTTGCCTTCCTAATAACATTTTTAAGCACCTTACAATACTGTTTGTAATGGGCTGCTGCATTTAGATTTTGACTGTTTCTAACGTTTTGACATAATTGCCACTTTGTTCTACAAGATATTCTTATCCCTCTAGTCAGCCACCCAGGCTGCCTGTTTGTGCTAGTACCCTGTTTTGAACGTTCTAACGGAAAGCAACTTTCAAAGAGCATGAGAAAAGTCTTGAGAAAAGCATTATATTTATTATTGTCTACTGTATCAGCACTATAAACATCTTGCCACTCTTGTTCCTTGATGAGGTTTACAAATGTCTGTACAGCAACTGGATCAGTTTTTCTAAACAGCTGATGACTATATTTAACACGTGATGCAGCACAAAAATCTTTTAGAGTTAAAATTTGTGCATCATGATCTGAAAGGCCATTCACCTTTTTGCTAACAGAATGTCCTTCTAGTAATGAGGAATGAACAAAAATGTTGTCTATGGTTGTTCTACTGTTCCCTTGCACTCTCATTGGAAAGAATACGGTTTTCATAAGGTTATATGAATTAAGGAAGTCTACCAGCATACTTTTCCTTGCACAATCACTTATATAATTAATATTGAAGTCACCACATATAACTAACTTTTTATATTTCCTATAAAGTGAACCAAGAACCCCCTCTAGCTTTAGCAAAAATGTTGCGAAATCGGAGTCTGGGGATCTATAAATAACAGCAGTTAGAAGTTTAGCTCCGTTAAATTTAACCACACCTCCACAACATTCAAACACCTTTTCAGTGCAGTACTTTGAAACATCAGTTGACTCGAATAGGATGCCGGTTTTCACATAAATGGCTACTCACCCACACCGCAAAGAGCTCCTCGAAAAGCTGCCAGCTAATCTGTATCCTGGTAAAGAAAGTCTCTGAATTATCTCCTTATTTAAGAAGTGTTCAGCTATACCAGTAATTTCAGAGTCAACATCTATAAGCAGTTCACTAACTTTATCTCTAATACCTTGTATATTTTGATGAAATATACTAATCCCCTCATTACTCGGATACCTAAGCTTTGGCAAAAGTGGTTCCTTTGTTAGAGAGACTTCCCTTAAGCAGGAATACCTATCAGCTGACTTCAGTCTAAAAAAGGTGCAGCTCTAACACCCACTACCGCAGGAATTTTCCCATGAGTGATCCCACCAACCCCACCTATGCTGTCACCTATAAGCTTTGCCAACCTCCCCTTTCCATACCTGTCGAGGTGCAGGCCATGTCTAGTGAAACCCGTCCTGCTGATAGACTCCACTGACACCACTGAAATGTGACCCATGCTTTCTGTCATCAGCGCACCCCCAAGTCTCATATTATTACGCCTGACGGCTGTGTTAAGATGAGGCCTATCGTGATGCTGAAACAGTTCCACGAAATGCACATTTGTGTTGCCAGTCTGAGTGGGTATTTTTTCCAGGTCACCATCTATGTCATACTTCCCATCCCTATCAATACTATTACCAGCCCCCACCCTCCCCCCACAATCACTACCTGATAGTCTTTAGTAAAATCCCTACATAACCCCCCTATTTTAACAGTCACCTGAGCCAATCCTGCATTAGGCTTCACAATGCTGGTGACCTGGTACTCACTCCCCAGCACTTCCTGCAACTGCTGGCCTACACCTCTGCCGTGAGAACTACCTAACAGCAGAACCTTCTTCTTCCTCTTCAACTTTGCAACTGTTCTAGCCAACGTAACTGCTGAGGTCTGCTACATACTTCCTACATCTACAGCTACTAGAAATTCCTCTCCACTAGACTCTGACAGTTGGTCATATCTATTGTAATCACCAATAGTAAAACTATCTGAAAATCTTCTTCTCCTAGCAGATATCTTGCCAACAGCCAGCTCCCATTCCCCAACCCCTTCCTCCCTCCTCATCCTATCCAGCTCCTACTGTGCGTTTTTCAACTGCACCTGAAGGGCACAGATCTTACGCTCCTGCTCCTCTATCAACTTACTCTTGCTACATAACCTGCAGTTCCAGGAGAGGATCTCACCAGAATGCCCACAGGCTTCCCCACTGCATTCCCCCCAGTGAAAATACTTCGAACAAGTCTCACACCGGAATCCACTACTCACGAACCTACGGCAAAGCCCACACTTCTCACTCATGGTAAAATTTTACTTTTTCTAAGTTCCGCTACTACAATAAGAAGATGTTAAAAACCTGACTACAATAATCACAAACTTACTCTACAAGGGAAGTAACTACTATTATTAACAGTATTAATAAACAACAAATGTGAATATAACAAAAGACTAATACAGAAAGAGAAACAAACGTCTAATGACACAGTAACGAAGCTGAAAACAGTTCCCAAAAGGTTCTTCTGAAATTACTTCACCAGAGAACACAAAAAACTCCGGTTGAAGACTACTAATGTTCCTAAATAAACCACTATACACAAACAATTTATTAGTACTTAGCTTTCGATGCGCCGCTACAGCTGCAACTGGTCAGCGCGTAATGTAAACACAGGTAAGAGGTTACGTTTGCTCGATACGAAACACTCACAAATATCAGGTCACAACACAAGAAAGGCAGAGGCGAATGAAGAAACCACTAATAAGTCACTTATATAGTAAATATTATCACAAAAAACGTTAAAATATGTATCTGTATGTCCCTAATGTGTACCTTATATTGTCAAATCAGACTGTAGAATCATATTTCCAGAGTCGAAATGGCTGTAAGGGCTCGTACCGATAGTCAATAAATTAAAAAGAAAAAAAAGAGTGCTTGCTGCAGCTCGTGTGAAGCCGGAGCGGAACGCTTGTCGATATATTATTATAAGTGACCTGGTACATAACATTGGGGTGCTGTTTGTTGGCAGACGATCTTGTTGTATTCAAGTGTCCCCATTTATCGTGATCACCCAAAATAACATTTTGTCCATAAGTAATATAAAAAAATGTATCAAGCAGTTTTTGTTTAGCTACCAGGAATTCATTAACCAGCATGAAAGACTTTTTTTTTATCTCTGTTCGTTGCCAACATATGAACAATAGTACGTATTTTTCTAAATAGCACCCTGTATTTTTGATTCGGTAGCCCACTTCCTCTTCTCAAAACTTCTACCAAAAATGTATCACAGTATACCATCACGAAGACGCAATAGTCCGAATAGTATGTTCTTTCACGTACCCTGAAAATCGACCAATTGGATTATTAGCAGGTGCTCGTTTTGTTAAGTCGGATTGTTCAGTTTCCTTCACAGTTGCTGCTCCAGCTTGTTGATCACATGACCAGGCTCTTGCAACTCTTTTTAGTAACGTTTCTTTTTTTTGTATATCTGGATTTAGGTTTCTGAACACTTTGTATGAGTTAAACAAAGCAAAATTTGTTAGAAACAAAACTACTTTCTATGTCCATTTATTGGCTTTCCGCATTATAATTTTCCTTCTGGTTTTTTTCCTGTTGGAACAAATCGTGAATTGTTGTTATCATTCTCACCCCTCTTTTATCTTTTCATAACTTCAGCAAAATATCACATTTTCTAAATGTAGTGTCTCCGTTCTTAAGAGATTTGGCTTCTGTTTGTAGACACTGAGGGAGACCTCTATTGATACGTATCGTATTGTACCACAAACTCTTGTTTTCCTTTCTAGAAGTGTTTTGACAGTAGCAGTACTGTTGTAGTAATTGTGTTGATAAACATCGTGCCACATGCCAAGATGAGATGAAAGTAGAGGGAGAATAGGGTCTCGAAGCTTTTTTCTTTCCTCAGTGCATATTTCTAGATAGGAGATATATCCACACTCTCTCGCTAATCATAGATACAAATAAATTATATCTGACAAGTTTTTCACAATTGTTTGTCCGGAAACGAAACCACCCTCTCCATTGTATCATTGCTTCATCAAGAGCATCCTGTTCAGTTTCGTATATGGTCTGAAATTTATCTAGAAGGAACGTTAACAAAAGTTCAGTTTTGTAGAGTACGTTCCCTGACCTCTCTGTAAGGAACTGTCACTGAAATGCCAAGATTTCCATATCTGCTCAAATCGATTTCTGCTCTTTAGCTTGCCATAAATCGGTGTCTCTATTGGGGGATCTGTTGACCAATAGTCTTTCAAGTAATCTTTCTTTATTTTCCCCATCAAGATAATCATACCCAGAAACTTTTTCAGTTCAACAGCAGTGATATTCGTAAATTTGAGAGATTTTTTATAATGGTTTTTGTTTCGTTTATAACACAAGTTTGATTGTGTCGACATCTTATCGAACAAGTCATACCCTAGAAATAATTCCACAGTGCTTATAACGCTATTGATCTCACTGGAAAGAGCTTTTACACCTGGAATTCCTCTAAATGTTTCTAAAACAATGATCTTGTCCTTCTGACTTCCACTGTCAGAAGTTCCTTAATCTAAATCGTTCACAATTATCTCATTTTGACTAATATAGCCTTGTTGTTTTCTTCTTCGCTTCCACTACCACTGTCAGCAACATCATATGAATCACTTGGAACATCAGAAAAATTATCCGCAAACAGTTCAGCTAGAATTTCGCTTTCCGTCAACTGTTTTCGCGCCATAGCGCACAAGGCAACAACTACAGTACTGACTAATTCGCGGTACTGATTCTTGGCGGTAAAACGAAAGATAAAAATAAGTTCACACTGCTGTTCATTGCACTGAACCCTCCAATACATATATATCCTTTTGTTAAATTGAAATAGTTAGTGCCATGACCAACAGGTCTCAGAAAACGTCGAGGAACGAAAAAAGAAAATTTTACGTGGTTCGTCCACAGTACTTGGACGTAGAAACACGTAAATCTACGTGAGCCGCACGCAATGAGCTAAACAAGATTCGTTTGATAAATTTTTATTTTGCTTCTGGACAAAACGTTATGTGGGCTGGCCAACATCAATGAGGCACATGTATACCGATGCCGCAAGGCAAAGGCTTGTAACGAGATGCTGAAACCCGTGCAGAGAACTGTTGCTCAGCAAGTGAACTTCCAGTTGACTATCAAAATAAGCAAATTTACCGTATTGGTCGTAAATAGGAGCCCAGAACATTGCTATTTTTCGATTACAACAGTGGCTTTCTATCGTTAGAACCAATGACAACTTCTTGTAAGATATTCCTGAGTGTGCATCCGGAATTACTTAACTTGTAATTGCTACGTAAGACAGCGATTCATGAAGTTCCAACATACCGATGAAGTACAGGACCACCAACTTGGGCTGTTAAATTATTATTTTCCTTCCACACCCGTCACCCCTGCGATAATAATTATATCTTTCTCGTGACTATTTTCCGACCATCATGTCCATTTTCAAACTACGGTTTTAGACGTAAGTGTACTCACACAGTTCTCACCAATTTACATGTGGGTAAGCAAACATTCATTATTCCTCTCCAGTAATCATTGCATCGATGAACATGCAATGTGGACTCTTCCTAATCGAGCACAGCGTTCGCTTCGAAACAATTTACATTCCCTACTCATACGAAGTTTATCATTTTGTAAATACGTAATGATTACTAGTGGTTGACGTGCCGGCCGCTGTGGCCGAGCGCTTCTAGGCGCTTAGAACCACGCTGCTGCTGCGGTCGCAGGTTCGAATCCTGCCTCGGGCATGGATGTGTTTGATGTCCTTAGATAAGCCTGGAGATACTGACAAGTTTCAGATAGATTATATAATGGTAAGACAGAGATTTAGGAACCAGATTTTAAATTGTAATACATTTCCAGGGGCAGATGTGGACTCTGACCACAATCTGTTGGTTATCAACTGCAGATTAAAACTGAAGAAACTGCAAAAAGATGGGAATTAAAGGAGATGGGACCTGGATAAACTGACTAAACAAGAGGTCATACAGAGTTTCAGGGAGAGCATAAGGGAACAATTGACAGGAATGGGGGAAAGAAATACAGTAGAAGAAGAATGGGTAGCTTTGAGAAATGAAGTAGTGAAGGCAGCAGAGGATCAAGTAGGTAAAAAGACGAGGGTTAGTAGAAATCCTTGGGTAACAGAAGAAATATTGAATTTAATTGATGAAAGGAGAAAATATAAAAATGCAGTAAATAAAGCAGGCAAAAAGGAATACAACCGCTTCAAAAATGAGATCGACAGGAAGTGCAAAATGGCTAAGCAGGGATGGCTAGAGGACAAATGTAAGGATGTAGAGGCTTATCTCACTAGGGGTAAGATAGATACTGCCTACAGGAAAATTAAAGAGACCTTTGGAGAAAAGAGAGCCACTTGTATGAATATCAAGAGGTCAGATGGAAACTCAGTTCTAAGCAAAGAAGGGAAAGCAGAAAGGTGGAAGGAGTATATAGAGGGTCTATACAAGGGCGATGTACTTTAGGACAATATTATGGAAATGGAAGAGGATGTAGATGAAGATGAAATGGGAGATACGATACTGCGTGAAGAGTTTGACAGAGCACTGAAGGACCTGAGTCGAAACAAGGCCCCGGGAGTAGACAACATTCCATTGGAACTACTGACGGCCTTGGGAGAGCCAGTCCTGACAAAACTCTACCATCTGGTGAGCAAAATGTATGAGACAGGCGAAATACCCTCAAACTTCAATAAGAATATAATAATTCCAATACCAAAGAAAGCAGGTGTTGACAGATGTGAAAATTACCGAACTATCAGTTTAATAAGCCACGGCTGCAAAATACTAACGCGAATTCTTTATAGAGGAATGGAACAACTGCTAGAAGTAGACCTCGGGGAAGATCAGTTTGGATTCCGTAGAAATATTGGAACACGTGAGGCAGCACTGACCCTACGACTTACCTTAGAAGAAAGATTAAGGAAAGGCAAATCTACATTCCTAGCATTTGTAGGCTTAGAGAAAGCTTTTGACAATGTTGACTGGAATACTCTCTTTCAAATTCTGAAGGTGGCAGGGATAAAATACAGGGAGCGAAAGGCTATTTACAATTTGTACAGAAATCAGATGGCAGTTATAAGAGTCGAGAGACATGAAAGGGAAGCAGTGGTTGGGAAGGGAGTGAGACAGGGTTGTAGCCTCTCCCCGATGTGATTCAATCTGTATACTGAGTAAGCTGTAAAGGAAACGAAAGAAAAATTTGGAGTAGGTATTAAAATCCATGAATAAGAAATAAAAACTTCGAGGTTTGCCGATGACATTGTAATTCTGTCAGAGGCAGCTAAGGACTGGGAAGAGCAGTTGAACGGAATGGATAGTGTCTTGAAAGGAAGGTATAAGATCAACATCAACAAAAGAAAAACGAGGATAATGGAATGTAGTCAAATTAAATCGGGTGATGCTGAGGGAATTAGATTAGGAAATGAGACACTTAAAGAAGTAAAGGAGTTTTGCTATTTGGGGAGCAAAATAACTGATGATGGTCGAAGTAGAGAAGATATAAAATGTAGACTGGCAATGGTAAGGAAAGCATTTCTGAAGAAGAGAAATTTGTTAACATCGAGTATGGATTTAAGGGTCAGGAAGTCATTTCCGAAAGTATTTGTATGGAGTGTAGCCATATATGGAAGTGAAACATGGACGATAAGTAGTTTGGAGAAGAAGAGAATACAAGCTTTCGAAATGTGGTGCTACAGAAGAATGCTGAAGATTAGATGGGTAGATCACATAACTAATGAGGAGGTATTGAACAGAATTGGAGAGAAGAGGATTTGTGGCACAACTTGACAAGAAGAAGGGACCGGTTGGTAGGACATGTTCTGAAGCACCAAGGGATCACAAATTTGGCATTGGAGGGCAACGTGGAGGGTAAAAGTCGTAGAGGGCGACCAAGAAATGAATACACTAAGCAGAATTTCAGTACGTACTGGGAGATGAAGCAGTTTGCACAGGATAGAGCAGCATGCTGAGCTGCATCACCAGTCTCAGGACTGAAGACCACAACAACAACAACAACAGGTTAGTTAGGTTTAAGTAGTTCTAAGTCTAGGGGACTGATGACCTCAGGTGTTAAATCCCATAGTGCTCAGAGCTTTTTTTGGTCGACGTGATGGTCGGAAAGTAGTAACCACAAAGTAGTATGGTGAAATTTGATTTAACCATTGTTTATTGTTCCTTAGTTTGAGCACTTAGCAGGTAGAATTAGTAGAGAAGATGTGAAAATTCCGAGATCGCTCATTCCAACAAGAGTAAATTAACATTTTACTTCTTCTTGTATGTATCCGAGAAACTGACGAGAAAATTAGTGAATTATGTTCCATATTTTGAGGTTTGGTGACTGCACTGTAATTCTGAGAGTCAGTAAAGGACTTGGAAGAGCAGCTGAGCAGATTGGAAAGTTAAAAAGAGATAATATGAGCATCAACAAAATGTTAAATGAAGGTAATAGAGCGTAGTCGAATTAAATCAGGCGATGCTGACGGAATTTCTCTCGGAAATGAGAATGTAGAAGTGGTAGATCAACAAAATAGCTGATGATGGCCGAAGTTGAGAAGATATTAACCGCAGACGGGCAACACCAAGTAAAGCGTTTCTGAAGGTATTTGTCTCGAGCCTAGCCTTGTGTGGAAGTGGGACGTGGGCGTTAAACAGTTCAGATAGGACCGGCATAGAAGCACTTGAAATGTAATGCTGTAGAAGAAAGGTGAAAATTAGGAGGTAGATTAATAACTAATGAAGAGGTACTGAATCTTTTAGGGATAAAAGATCTTTGTGACACAACTCGATTAAAAAGAAGGGGTTTGATAGGACGCATTCTGATGCAGCAGTGAGTACTCAGTTTGTTTGTAAAGGTAACTGTGTGAGCGCTTGTCGCAGGGGTTGGGGCATGGTGGTAAAACCTGCACAGAGAGACTAAGGCTTGATTATTATAACCATATTCATGTTGCAGCTTCGAAAGGTATGTAAAGATGAAGAGGCTTGCACAGATTACACTAGCGTGAAGAGCTGCATGAATCAGTTTTCGCACTGAAGACCACAACAACTACTGAGACATTTACGGGTAATCTCTTCCCAGACACCATCCACGAACAGCACTAAGGGTACATGGTACTGGTACACGATGTAACCTCCGCTAGGGTGGCTCTGGAGTGCAAATGTATATGTGAACATAGATCACTAGCCAGTCATTACTTTCGGCGTTAATTGGAAAAAAATGCTACACTTTTCAAATCACTTCTACGTAGATGGTATCATATTAAGGACACTTCTCCTTCATCGTGAACCTTCAGACCGGATGACTATCTCGAATACTAACGAATATAATAGGAAATAATCAGTTCAGTACCCGCCTACGCAGCCATGCTCACTACCGTGTTGGAGCTGAGATAGCCAGTTCAAATCCTAGCAGTGGAAGCAGCTTGCTTGCATGCTAATTGGCCGTTATGGAGAGAAAGATGCTGGGGCACAGTGCCTTATCATCAAACATGGCACCAATGAGCTGGGTTTATTTCAACAGCCCGCTAAAGCGCCGAATGGAGTGAGCGTCTGGGACACATTTCAATGGTGATCCGTTCGTCGTCGTATGGGAACCTTAAGCTCGGCGGCTACCTTGGTGTTGTTTCAGAGAAGTAGGCTAAGTACTGGCACCAGGTTTCACTTTCGTCCGTCTCTCGGGGTCTTCCCACAACACAAACACTACACTACAATACACACACACACACACACACACACACACACACACACACACACACACACACAAGCGCGCGCATGCGCGTTACAAGCACCTACGCTCAACCGATGCACTAAAGAACACGACGCGAACCAAGAAAAACCTTTGTCATTACACAGCTGAATGTACCCACTGTGCCGCCAGGCTCGTTGACATACGACTCTAGTTCGTTCATTTTAGTTAGCTGACCCTTGTATGGGAATGACACAGGGATAAAGTGAGTTTGAGTTTTTTTGCTTGAAGGTTGCTCTTCCAGGCAGACGAGTTCGACATACTCTACCCTCTCCCTTCCAACTGATGTGGACCAGGACACGACAGGACAGGACTGGGTGCGCCTTTCCGCTCAGCGCTGAGAGCTCCTGCTCTTGAAAAGTAGGGCGCCGCATGCTGTCAGCGGGGTCCACTTGTGCCCTGATGGAATTACCTCGCCTGCATCTGGGGTGCGCGCTACTTGGTCGTCCTGCCGAGAGGCAGAGCCGGTGTGGGGCGCATTGTATGCGACACGTGCCGTACGGAGCCCCAATAGCACTGTGCTCTCCTTCGGCTTTACACGCCTGCGTTCTTTACCTTAATGACTGCTTCACTTTAGAACACAGAAGTGCTTATACTGTTCATTGACTAACCAGTTTCGACACTTAAGGCAGTTTCAATAGTTCATACACGAGGACCTGAGGAGACTTTAGTACGTGCGCGTTCCAACTACATACTGACGCAGCCGTCGGTTAAGAAGTAACATGAAGTGTGGAAAACGTTCCAAGTGCGATTTTGTCACAAAACCCGTTTTCAGTGCTATTGTGTTCTCGGTACTCTGTTGATGGCCTCAAACTTGATTCAGGTGTCAAAATATGCAGAAAGTCTTTCAAATGTGCGGTAGGAGGCAGCTCATGGTCTTTGTACCAACCTGTGCTTCCCTCTGCAGTTAATAATTTTAAAAGATAAGTCAAGTAGTTTTCGGTGATTACAGTTCTAATAGTTAATAGCTTAATACTGTATTTCTATATTTCTCTTATCACAAATAAAACTTTGTGCCTCAGTATTAACAGTATTTGAAACTAAATCGTTTTCCGTGCTGTTTAGTCGAAAATTATCACTTTTGAGACTCTGACTCTATGCACAATATAAGCTGGTTGTCGTGGAGAACAAAACAGCAACCACTCACGGTTAAAACTCTATTTAGTTACACAAATAGCGCCGTTACAGGTTTCGAACCGCCAGGTTCAGACGGCTCCTCACGTTCATATTACAACTGTTGTTTACATTAGTTGCTGGAAAGAAAAGCATCCATCAACTAATATAAACCACAAGAAATGTAATATACAAGTGAACAGCCGTCTGACCTGTCGGTTCGAAACTAGTAACAGCGCTATTTGTGTAACTAAACAGCATCATTACCAGTGGCTGGTTACTGCTTCGTTCCTGGCACTGAGAACCAATTAGTTTCATGGTATGGCACTTACAACGTTCTTAATAAAATACATTTTCTAATTTCTCTCATTGTTTTGCTGTGATACCATGAGCACCATAATTCTGTCGTATCAGAATATCATCTCGATTATTTGGATACAAATCAGTTAGGTACGAACAGAGATACATGGTTTTTTTTCATTCTCCCGACAAATGTCTGGTTTGACAGTTAGAACGTTTCGCATTTCTGTTCTTCATACGGGCTATTGAGAGTGAAATAAGTGCCGAGAGCTTTGAGCGATAACCTCTGACATAAAATTTAGCGTGTTCACTGGCCAACAGGGTGGCCGAGCGGTTCTAGGCGCTACAGTCTGGAACCGCGCGGCATTTACGGTCGCAGGTTCGAATCCTGCCTCGGTCGTGGATGTGTGTGATGTCCTTAGGTTAGTTAGGTTTAAGTAGTTCCAAGTTCTAGGGGACTGATGACCTCAGAAGTTAAGTCCCATAGTGCTCAGAGCCATTTGAACCATTTTTGTGTTCACTGTTGCGCTCTGTCAACAACAATGCAAATACGACCATATTTCAAGTCTGGCGCGACATGTAACGCTTATTTCTACAGCGAGATTTACGTGACTACGCTACTATTAACACTTTCACATTGTTTTCGGAGTTTTCATACTACCACTTTTAGACCATTTCTTTAACCTTCCTGTTTCGAACAGCATGCCGGAAAAATGAACACCTAAAGGTCTCCCTGGGAGCTTTGATTTATCTTATTTTTATTACCACGGACGTCCTACTTATGTAGGTGGGAGTCAACAAAGTATTTTGACATTCTGAGGAAACATTTTTAATTTCGCGAAAAGATCTCCCCGCAACGAAAAACGCCTTCGTTTCAATAAGTGCCCCGCCAATGTGCTTATTTATCTGTGATACTCTCTCCCATGTTTCGTGGTAATACAAAACAATCTGACACTCAACAGGCTATCTGTATGTCCATCGTCAATCCTATTTTGTAAGAATACTGTACCGCTCAGCGATACTCAGGAGCAGTACGCACAAACGTGGTTTAGGCTGTTTCTTTCCCAGATTTGTTTCATCTTCTAAGTATTCTCCCAATAAAGCATAATCTTTGGCTGACCAATATAATAATATTTATGTGATCGTTCTAGTTTATATTCTTCGTAACTGTAATCTCTAGGTATTTAGCTGAATCGGCGTTATTTATCGTGTAACCGAGATTTGATAGAATCCCTTTAGTTCTCATATGGAGAACCTCACGGTTTTTATTGTTGGGTTCTACTGCCCCTTATCGCACCATGCAGGTATCTTGTCTAACCATTTTGTAATCCGTTTCGATCTTCTGATAACTTTACTAGACGGTAAACGACAGCATCATCTGCAGACAATGTAACAGGGCTGCTCTGACTGCTGCCTAAATCGTTCATATGGGTTAATAGCAACAAAGAAGCTATAATGCTTCCTTGGGGGAACGTTAGATTCTCCAGAGGCATGCAATTTGTTTAGGGACCACTTGTGAGGAGCAAAAACCATCTGGAAATCTAGAATTATAGAATCAACTTGGGATGTCCTTTTGATAACGCTCATTACTTTGTGTGAAAGAGTTATTTGTTTTTCACAAAAACTATATTTTCTAAATCAGTGCTGGTGTGTGTCATTAGTTCCCTTTTTTCGAGGTATTAAGTATCGTTGGAACGAAGCATAAAATTCTACTAAAAATCGATATCAGTGATATTCGTCTATAATTCAGTGATTTAATGTTTTATGCCCTTTTGATTCAAATCATCTGTGTTGCTTTACAGTCTTTAGGAATGGATCAATTCGTAGAGCGAGCAATTGACTGATTGCTAAATATGGAGCTAGTAAGCTCGTATACAATATGTAATGTGATGGCTGTCGCTGCTCAGCTAGTGTAATCTCATTCATTCATTTCTTGACAGCTGCTATAAGTATTTCATTTCTCACTCATCATGAAAGCGACGGTCAAAAAGGTATTTACGGACACTCTACACTAGTTTGAGTGACATAGTCCGCTTCCGTCTGTTTTCATTAATTACTTGCTATTGCAATATCGAAACAGATATTCTGGTCCATATATTCTAAACCTTTGCACGAACCACGAAGTCATTCTGATTTTTATGAATCTGTAACCAAAGGAAAATAGTGTAGCCTTGTGGCTGGGTTATCTAACTCGCGTGCCTTGCCTAACAAACCGCAGAGCCGCAGTTGCGCTGGAATAATAGATCTAATGCCTTTGTGCTTGTGAAATGAGCAAATCGCTGGTTCCGACCGTTCGCTGATTTATTCCACAATTTGGGACGCTCGTTCTCAGCCAGCTGGAAAATTAAAGATATTAGCGAGGGAGGCGGAAGATAATAAAACACACTGGTCGAGAACAAGGATACTAAGAGAATGTGGTGAAGCAGTCACGTAGGTCACCCGGCGTTCCGTTGGTTTTGTGAAGTGAACAGATACAAACTGTACCAGACGCCGAGAACATCCTCCGAAATTTTGCCCCGGGAGATCGGGTTCACACAGTCACATGTGCCGAGTACGGTTGAGAATTTTCATGATGGGTTTCAGTCAGAATGCAGAAATAAAACGAAAGATTCAAGGTGTCCACGACACATCGCTGCGCAGTTCGTGACTTGAGATAACCTGAGGTAATTTGTGGCGCCTCTATGAATCATGAGATAAGGATTAGTTAATCGCCCAAGTCAATGATTAATTTCGCCACACGAATCAGAATACGGATATTAGGAAGATACTAAGGCTATAATGACGATCAGGGCAGTTCATTTTAACAACTGTTGAACGTTTATCTTAAAGACGTGTAACCTGAGTGCGACTGCTATTATGATGATCCGAAGCTTACGGACGTGTCGTATCCAGAACTCGCAAACGACGTTTGAAAATAATATGTTCCTTCGCAAAAAAGATCCTTAGTGTGTGACCTATATTTCTTCAAACTCTGTCGGTGAAATCTATAAACGTCCTGTGTACTGTATACCGAGAGTAAGTGAGAGTCAGTTTATTTCCTGAACGATAAGATTACGCCAAACTTTCTATACTGCCTTTTACTCAAAACAGCAGTCAAACATCCCAAAAACAACATAACGTTCGTTCATTTGTACGATATTTGCAAGAACCTCTCACGTCGGCGTCACGAAGTATTCTGTGCATGTAGTTCTTGTGCCTTAGGGCCGTAATTTCTTGTTCCCACAAGTGCCATTAATCTCCAACGTGTCCCAATGCTCCCGTATTTCATTGCTAACGTTTTTTTCAGTGCCCATCTTTTAAGCTTTCGTTCCCTTTGAGCATACTAATTAACTTGTCGCTGGAGACGATTACCAGAAATACATAGTCGGCTATTCCTGCTCTGCCGGTATTTTTGCCCTCTCGCGGTTCACTGACCTCTGCAGGCAGTAGACACTGCTTCGCGGCACTGCATGTGTACAACAAACAGGATGTGAAGCAGAAGCCGATAAATGGGAGCCTCCTAATATAGTGCTAGTTCTGCAAACGGCGTTCGGAATTTGCGTAAGTTTATTATTTCTAGAGCTGTTTCTGTTGTCCTCTTGTCTCTGTGTTTAGAAGTATTTATTCTGATGTGTTATATCTTTAACACGGCGTTCTTTACGGAAAGGGAGGTGATGAGATTGCTTTGTAGAAATTGCGGATAATAATAAATGGGTCATAGATTTCTTTGCTCGTACTTTTATGAAACAGTAATACATTTAAATAGCAGTACCACTGCCGTGTCTTACTGTCGAGTAGCTGAAGACACACGTCTCTTAAAGTCGGAAGTTCCATAAACAAGTGACATCACAGTACAAGACGCGATGGTCGCCATATACAATTGCGTATTCTGCATTACGCTATACAGACAGATTTTTTTTTTTTTTTTTTTTTTTTTTTTTTTTTTTTTTTTTTTACGACAGCTGCTAGGCATATACCGCCCAACCCAAGACCATTAACGCACGTCAGCGCGGTATTGTTCAATCTGGAAACAGCCAACTCGAATTCCGATGACTAAAATTTTCATCGCCCGCATTTTTCCGGTAAAGGGATGGGAGCTGGTGGTGCAAAGTTACCTTCTTATCAGAGTGTGGGTCAAGATATTTGGGTTGAATTCCAAGTTTTGCCGCAGTTGATCAAGGAGTACGCATACGTGACATTTTAGACAGTGAATCGTCCGTTGTATGAAGATGACAATTTTGGCAGTCTCCCCCGTGTTAACTGAAAGAACTCGGAAATGCGTCGGCACCCCATTTCTCCCTCTGATACATTTATTTCGATACCCGTACTTTCCAACATAAAATATCGACTTACACAGCAGTCATCCACATGGGTGCCTGAGATTCCGTAGTAGGTAGGCAACTAAAGAATCATTCCCAGTAATCACCATAAGAACGATAATGGTCTGCAGAGATTGTCGCCATGTTCAGTGAGGGTATGCAAATTCAAGCGATGCTGATGGGCATTTCTGACTTCAAAAAAGGTTTCATGGAATGTACTCAGACATACAGTAGAACACGAAATAAGAATGAGAAAGTTGGAATGAAAAGTAAGGAAAAACGTAAACTGAAGATGGTGTGTGACATGGTTGAAGTTTATTATGGATACAATTTAATTTGTATGAAAGAAAAAAGCAAAACGTTCGGAACAGCAATACCATTATTTGTGCTACGGGCTGAGAATGCCATTATTTTCCACATAAGAAGAAGTGATATATGGATAAAGCTGGCGGCTTAAAGCGGAATCGAGCACCACACAGGCTAGAGGATACAGAATAAAACTCCAGCACAATGCAGACTGCGAAAACGCGCATAGTAAGCAAGATTATGCAAGAGGCACGAAGCACAGAAAAAAATCATTAAATTAAGCCAGACAAGGATAAAGAAAGATTTTTTTCAATAAAATAAATCTAGTGGTAAACAGCATTTGGATTTGGCAAAAGGCTTTCTTAAACTATGCCTCTAAAACACAGCGCAGTACAAAAGTATAACTTGCGCAGGCGAAAATCCGGAAGAGAGGACATGGAAAGAATTTTGAAAGTGTGTGAATTACGAGATATTAGAAATAGGCGAACCCAAGCGCGGGAACTGTGAAGAAATAAATCTATGGAGAACGGTTCTTGGAAAAATGTACACGATGATGTAATGGTCCAGAACTTCTTTCCCAAAGAGAGGAAGGCTTAGCAGAGAAGAGAGGACAATGACTGAAAAATGTAGAGTAGGTTAAAGAGGACGTTGCATATTGTCGTTACACGGAGATCAAGTGTATAAAACTTTGGAAGGTAGGAGAAATGATAATGGTGGAAGTGAAGCTGTGGAGGAGGCCTTGAATTGTGCTTGGATATCTCCGTGGGTAGAGCACAGGCTGCGAAAGGCAGAAGCCGTAGACTCGTATCCTATCCTGACAAACAGTTTTTGTCTTCCAAGAAGTTTCATATTGTGTTATGCTTGCAATATGCACATATTCTGCTATGTTAGCTTTGTACGGTTACAAATTCTTTTAAAATCTGGCCAGTGAATCTGAAGAAAAAAATAAAAAATGAAAATACACCAATCACCGTAGATGTAAAGGCACAAAGGTTACAGTGGTCGGGGCATGTGCAGAGAGTGGAAGGTTAACGAGTGCCAGAGAAGGTAATAACTGTGAAGCTAAAGAGTAGCCGCTCAGCAGGGAGACCGAGACTGCGGTGAGTGGATGAGGTAGAGACGGATCTGAGAACACGAGGAGTACGAAACTCGAGAAGGCTGGCGAAACCAAGAGAGGATTGTAGGAGACAGGTGGTCGACAAGACCTGTGCTCTCCATAGGCTGCAGTGCCGTAAAAGAAGAGGAACATGAGAGAAGAAATCAAAAGAAAACTTTCTGGGCGATGGAAGCATAATAACTTCAGCACGATTTAAGCTCTTGTTAAAGGCACTTGAGAGTGAATAAACCAACTGCTTACGCTGTGCTGGACGTCATGACAGGTTTACTAAATGATTTTTGTGAACTCGTATAAAGCATTACTACGTCAAAACATGATACGGGGTGATTTACTTACAGGCACAGTACTTGCGACCTCTTCAATTTCATGCATATCTGCAAAGTGTAAGAGCGAATTTAATATTCGTACTTCTAAGGCTCTGAGTATATGCAGGAGAAATGGTGGGGAATCGCAAGGTGTCAAGTATGAGTCATTTGCAGCTGCATTTGGGACTGCATCGCATCCCTCTTTCAATTGACAAATGCTTTAGATGAACTTGACGCACAGCTCGAGAGGTACTCGAAATATTGTCATTCATTTTGAAATCACCAACGAATAAATCTACGTGCTCGAGTCTGACAACGTTAATTTTCATTCTGAAGTGTATTTGATGCCCTGCGCGAAATCCACTTTCGGACCAAACGTTTGTGCTTTCTTTTCCTGTTATTTAGTTCTTGGCTCACTCACAAGCCTTGCGACTATATTACTCATTACAAGCCATATTAATCAGTAAAAGACATAATGAAACCTGTACCATTAGATTTTAGAACACTGCATGTGAAAATGAGCTCACAACGCCACTGCAGTTTGACTCGTTACGTGACTAGCTGTGCCGTCACTTTAATTGCACGGGGAAACCTGGCTTAGGACAATGATCCCGCATTCGGGAGTAGCGGAATTTAAATACCTGTCACGTCTTTCTGTATCTTTTTGTGATTTCCGTAAATCATTCCAACAAATGCCAGAACAGTGCAGTAGTGCAACTGCAGATTTCCTTCCAAACCAACAGAGGTAGTGCCTCAAAGTTTTTTCGGGTGACTTCGAAATTTAAAAAAAATAAAGCTGTCATAGTGATCACTGGTCTTAACAGAGACACTGCTTCCCAAGGCATCTTCCTATTGCGGGCAGTATATGCCCTTGCTTTCCTCTGTCTTTCGAACTGACTCAGTCAAATAGCTGTACGAAGACCTACAGTTTGACGTGGGCTCTGAACCATAGCGTATCTTGGGAGTTTTCACATATACAAGCCGTTGTCAGAGGTGGAAGGAAAGATAAATTATAGAAAAACAGTAGAATGGGCTTAGTTGGAGTCCTTGAACTTTGTGTAGTCTGACACTTGTCAACTGAGACACCCAGCTGATGGGGCGTAAGCTTTGACTTTCCTTCTATTCAGCGCTCTATCGTACGTAAGTGGTCATGGACACGTCTCTTAAAGTGTGCAAAGGAGCGTCCGCTAAAGCGAGCAGGAGAGGTCGTGCGTGGTTTGACGGCTGAGCGGGTCACAAAGAGTACATCCCACGCAGAGAGCTAACTATCACAGCGTTGAGTGCTAAAAGAAAATTACCAATAAACTCTTCTTCTTTCTGTGACCATTGCTTTATATGCCGTGGCAATGAACGACAATAAAAGAAAATAAATAGTGTCATTATGGGTGAAAAAATGGAAGAACCAGACGAGAGAAGAGAGGAAGCTTCGAAAACTTCTTTAAGGGGACGAAAACTTGTTTCGAAATTTACTGAGGGTCAGCGAGAATAATTCATGATTCCTACTGAATACTGTGCACGAGAAACTAACGAAGGAGGACACTGTGATGAGAAAAGCAATTACTTGTTCCAAGAAGTTGTCTGTACTTTAAGATTCCACGTCGCTGGTGAATAGAAGTCTGACAAAAGCCTATACTTTGGTACACAAACATCATCACTGCCAGCACCATTTCACTTCGAAGTCTCAATGACATGTCTTTCTCGGCAGTACTGTGAATACAGAGCTTTTCTTTTCTTTTCAATTTACTGTGCTGTTGTCTTAGATCTACGGTATTTTAACGCACAGCACGTTTCGTTTAATGCTGTATCACGTTTGTTCCCGTAGCGATAATCTTCAATTCTGACGTCAAAAAGACACGGCTTCAGTTTACATTGTTCATGTATTCTTTGCCCTTGTTGCAGTATGCTACCTTCTTTCTTTCAAAATCACTTTGCAGGGTGCGGCGAGAGCTGTGGTACAACGGCTGCAAACGTTTTCCCACTTTGAAAGGACACAAGTCAATGAATACTCCGGCTTCTATCAACAGCACTCATGTAACATCGTATGCTCTTTCACGCACGGATATAGACGTGCGTAGACTCGCCTTCTGTTCCTCGCAGTTTTCGTCGGAAAGGTAGAGGTAGCGAGTTCAGGCTGTCTCACAACTTCGCGGACACTTATGCCCTGAAAGGAACGTCTAAACGTGCACGAAAGCAATTAATATGTTGGTAACGCATTCGACAGTTTTGATCAGTTTTTGCAATCTGCTTCCACCAGGCTGGTTCGATCCAGTTGAGACTGCTGTCCTAAGGTCTATGAGGCATATACTGCAAATGTGCTGCACTGACGGTGATTGGTTTATTCATCTACAGCAACGTTTGTAATTTACAGTATATTAAGACTCTCCCCGCTCCATTTTCAGATTGTTTATATACTACTGTACGAACTGCAGTTAGTATTGGTTTCGTGTCGCCACTGCTTTTGGAATCCTTACTGGTTTCCAAGGTGAATTGAGTTCCCAATTGATATGTTACCTGAACACAGATATGTTCTATGATCATACTGTCTGTAAGGACAGTTGATTTATGACAGTAAAGTGTTGCTACTAATGGAGCCCCTCAGTGAGCTGTAATTACTTTATGGCAGCGAAACATGGGAGATATGATGTGTTAATGCGTAACCCCTTTACTCTGAAAAAAAAATTCCAGTTTTGACAACAAAGTGCAAATCTGGCGCTATACACTGTTTCTTTGACGGTGTGACATTCACGCTGTCATTTGACAAGCTATAATTTGAGTGTAAAATATGTCTACGGAGAAAATGGACAACGCGGAGTTGGTGAAACTGTTTTATGAAAAGGACCGAAATTACAGTGCTGCATTGAGAAAATGTCGTCGACTGAAAGATCTGAGGACACGCCCGATGTCGTTAAATGGTTTAAAGAAGGTGATAATGAAATTTGAAAAGACGGGAGACTTGGTGTGGCACCTGGAGGAGGGAGGCGCTCTACCCCGGTGGAAGTCATGACGAGGCTGCTGTTGCTGTAACTGATAATGCAGCACCTGCCCCGGCTTGTGCTAATGCTCGTGAAGTGTCGCAAGAATTGCCCATCCCACTGTAAACAATACGGAAGGTTTTGCGGTCTGTTTTACATTAGCACCCGTACACGACCAAAACAGTGTAGCAACTGAAACCTCATAATCCACATGATTTGCTATTTGATTTTCGGCACAGAACCAAGTTGGTAATATGTGGCCGGGCAACATTCTATTGAGTGACGAGGCACATTTTACCTTATAGGGTGCCATGAATACAGAGAACTGCCAAAAAATTGGAAATTTGTGGTAATGACTATGGGACCAAACATCTGAGGCCATCGGTTCTTAGGCTTACGCTTTTACAGGCGCACTTAAACTCGCTTACGCTAAGGACAACACACACACACCCATGCCCGAGGGAGGACTCGAACCTCCGACCGGAGTAGCCGCGCGAATCGAGACAAGGCGCCCCAGACTGCACAACTATCCCGCGCGGCAGAACTGCCGTATTTGAGGAACTGTTGAACCACGTGTAGCACACGAAGAGCCATAGCACTCACTGTATGTGGACTCACAAACACCATTATACTCGGTCCGCTCTTCTGGGAAGAGAATACAGGACAGGGCCCGTCAGGTGTACCGTGATGTCTGCACGTTATCGGTACCTCCTTGTACAGCACGTGAAATCATTGTTTTCATGCAAATGGGGCAACACCTCATGTCGTTCGCCCAGTGAAATGTCTGATTAATACATTCCACGAACGTGTTGTCTCCAGAGGTTTTCCCGATGGGTGGCCTGCAAGATCACCTGAACTAAACTCATGTGACTTTTGGCTCTGCGGTATCTGAAAGAACGTGTTTATTAGGGACGCATTCGGTTCCTATCTGATCTGAATGCCAATATACGGAACCACTTTTCTCAGATTCCACCGGAACTGCTGCGAGCAACTGTTGATCACGCCGTTTTACCACTGCAGCATCATGTCGACGTCTCCAGTGCTCACATTAAACAAACTGCAATCAGCGGTTAGTAATAAAATCAACACAACGCCTTTCTCATCTGTTTGACCTTTTCTGGCCACGTCCCGTTCCTAACCCATTACACATGGAAACATTTCTATATGTCATTCTTGCATTCACAGTGCCAGATTTGCATCTATGGGCCAAAATTGGCACTAATTTTTTTCCAGCGTAAATCGGTTTCGCATTAACGCATTAGAACGTCTACCAAGCAGAGCCGGCCACGGTGGCCGAGCGGTTCTAGGCGCTTCAGTCAGGAACCGCGCGACTGCTACGGTCGCAGGTTCGAATGCTGCCTCGGGCATGGATGTGTGTGATGTCCTTAGGTTAGTTAGGTTTAAGTAGTTCTAAGTTCTAGGGGACTGATGGCCTAAGATGTTAAGTCCCATAGTGCTCAGAGCCATTTGAACCATTTGATAAAAGCAGTCCACACGTTACGTTAACTGCACTTTAGTTATAACCTCCGGGTAGAGGTGACGTCGACTTTTGGCTAACCGCTGTGAACGTACTCTGCTGAAGGACTATATAGTAGTATGGTTAAGAGTAGACAAAGTTCACTTATAAATTTCGTATTTAAAAAAGGAAAGAAATTGGAGTTTTGAAAATCTAATCAAGGATCAGTTTATAGAGGTATTTACTAACGTCTAAATTTTTGTTTTGATTGCTGTATATCATTATATAAATGGACACACTCTCACTTTAACGGCGCATTTAATGCCGGCGTGCATACTCAAGCGACTCGAAGTCTTACTAGGCACAGACACTACACCGGAAAGTTTTGTGTAGGACGGGACAGGGTTCTGGCGGTCTTGGTGCAGGTGCTCCTAATTACTACACTACATTCGACTCTGGTAACGGAGGTACAGTAGGATCTAGTAGCGCAAGTGGTTGTAGTCGACGGGAAACACTCGGGTTTTGTGAACTTACAGGCGAGCTCAGAGCTGTGCGGTCGGCCCGTGGCGTCCTCGGTACCTGTTCGGGACAATGCTTTGGCGGCCCCGCCTCGGGCAGCACAAAGGAGCCGACAGCCGCGGGCAATCAATACCACAGCTGTGTCCGCAGGGAGGGGGTGGGGACAGCGGGCTACAGCGAGGCCGGGCTTCGCGGCGCGGGCCTCTTACCGCAGGCGGGCACGCGGGTCAGGGCTCCACACATGCAAGCTCAGAGATATTTTTTTGTTTCAATCGGCTACTCGTGGCAAGTGAATCTACTGCAGCACTCCTGGCGTATTGTTCCTGCACAAGTCTCTCGTGTTAGGAGTGGTCATTTTTGTTTACACGTCGACGTCAAGACAGCGTGTCGTGCGAGAGCCGTCTTCTGCGCAGTTCCAGAACTGAACGGTGAAAGTGAGGTTAGCAGGGGCTGTATTTCCTACAAAAGGTCGAAATTACAGCATTAGAGGACTAACAATGAAAACAGCGAAATTCGTGGTGGATTTTCTTGGCAAAGGTTGTATGGTAAATCCTATATGCTATTGAGACCTGAAATTTGAAAACATCAACATTTATTTACTCGGGAAGATATATAAACATAAACACATCAAATAATATTTGTAAGGCAGTATATACCACCTTCTTAACCATTCTTTGTGTCTTGTTTCCTTCCCAAGTGCCAAACAACCCTGAAAAGTATTTTCCTCGTTTGTAGGTCTGACTTCTTTACTGTTGAAAAAAAGTTTCGTTGAAAAGTATTTATCTGTTTAAGTTCTTTCATAAGCACTAGCAGCGTTGAGTACCAATGGAGAAAATTCAAGAGCATTGTACAAAAATGCTTCAAATGGCTTTGAGCACTGTGGGACTTAACTGCTGAGGTAATCAGTCCCCTAGAACTTAGAACTACTTACACCTAACAAACCTAAGGACATCATACACACCCAGTATTCGAACCTGCGACCGTAGCGGTCGCGCGGTTCCAGACTGTAGTGCCTAGAACCGCTCGGTCACTCCGGCCGGCGAGCATTGTACACTGTGCGTTAGGTAGGTATGTGACAGCAAAGTTGTGAAGGATAAAAATAGACCTGACGTGCTTCAATAGCCAACTTAGAAAACTATTACGAAAGCAAAGAGAGCTTCGCTCCAAGTTTAAACGTAGACAAAGCCTCGCAGTCAAACGAATAGAGAGAGGGGGAAAGTGACAGTGCTACAGAAGGTCCGACCGCCACAAACAGTAAGACGGCTTACCGAGTACAGATGCAGGTTCTGTTACGGAACGTGTAGGTATTTCTTTGTTCAGGCATCGTACAACGTAAATGCCGACTGATTTACATGCTAGGGACTGACGCGTTCCCACCACAAGCAGTCTGTTTTGATAGAGAAGCCGCTCGTGTGAAATGGACCTTACTTTCGGCCACCTCATAAATAAAGCCAGTTGTACAGGAGCGACTTCTTGATCAAAATCCACCATTCATGGTGGCGTGTGACACGAGCCTGAGTGTAAATAATTCGTAAATCTTATGACGAGTGGGCCACGCCAGTGATCATCTGACTCTGCCGAGTGTAGAGTTATAAACTCCCTAAGAATGCAGAAGAATGCGCATGCGCGAAAACAGGGGCGGTGCTGTCGTCTTCTAACATCAGAAGCTGATCAATTCTCGTCGCGTTCACACATGTTCGTGTCGCCTTAATCTTTATTTTATTGTAAATTTGTTTTGGTGACAAATTGTGAACGATTAATGTTTCTTTCTGTGCCTGTTCTCTGGCAAGAGCGACCAAATATATACAATCAAAAAATTATTCAGCTATTACAGTACCTAGACAAAGAAAATGTTTCCACCGTACATATATGATAATGTAAATGGATAATAGATGTTAATGAAAATAGTTTTATTGAAGAAGAAAAACAATAGTAGGAAGAGAAGGCACAAAGAGGAATGTAGAAAGGCGGTGTGTACTGCCTTCTAAACATTGTGAGATGTATTTTGTATATGAATTTCTCGAGGAAAGAAATGATAATCTTTTGTAATGTCTGGACGACGCTTTTCCTATAAGTAATCAGCTTGTGGAGGATTTACCATACATCACTGCAAAGATTATTTATTATGAATTTGGCTATGGTTATTAATGAGCTTTATTATCACTGCAAGTTCCTTAAGGGTATTACTATATTCCAAGTATGTGTTAGAAGGACAGTCCCTCATAAACTTACTTTTACAGCAGACATCATCCGGAACACAACGAATGTTGGCGCAAACGTCTAAACGAAACGACCACTCGTAACGAGGGAGTCTCAGTAAATTACACGCTCTCACTTACCCGCTCGCAGAGCCATATTCTGCGTACCTTTGTCCACACTCTTATTGCTAATCTAAGTACTGATAATGACGAGTATGCATCTTGTTTTATGTCTGTAAAACTTTGTAAAACTTATGAAGGTTTCTTGCGAATGATAGTTCTTTAAGCAGCTATATGACACACGTATTTCTTATATTTTATTTCGCTTGCTTTTGAAATGCAGTATCTCTCTGAACTGCAGTGTAAACAAAATTACATCATTTTATTATTACTATTACTGTTAATATTATTACATTTCATGTAAGGATCTCATTGTTGTCATCAGTAACAGTATTTAAGGCGTCTGTGGTATGTTAAGAGTGGCAATAATGGGAAGTTATATTGAAGGGGGGGAGGAGGGGGAGAAGCGTGAAAGTAACAAACTGAGAACCCATCCCAAACCGAGTCTTGGATCTGCGCTTGCTTAATAGCGTTTCGTATTTACTAGATGACATTAAGGTCTGCCATCTTCAATTTTCTTCATACGTACAGGTTTTAAAGATCGATGCTTGGACATCAGACTCCTGAAGCAGTATGATGAATTTCTCAGAAACACTCAAAAATCGAATTTGAAGATCGAGCGCTGTTAAGTATGAACAGAACTATCCATAGCTCTGTGCAAAATGAAAATTTTGTAACAGAAATAACATTTTATTTTTAATTACTAATTGCATGAAAATTTATAAGACATTAAAATTTCTTACAAAAGTTGCTAAACGTTAAATATAACATGAAATTCTTTTTTATTTTCAGAGATGACAAATATATACAAACGTAAAAAACGCAAGCACCTCTGGGGTCTCCAGAGACGAGTACGCAAAAAATACACTCCTGGAAATTGAAATAAGAACACCGTGAATTCATTGTCCCAGGAAGGGAAACTTTATTGACACATTCCTGGGGTCAGATACATCACATGATCACACTGACAGAACCACAGGCACATAGATACAGGCAACAGAGCATGCACAATGTCGGCACTAGTACAGAGTATATCCACCTTTCGCAGCAATGCAGGCTGCTATTCTCCCATGGAGACGATCGTAGAGATGCTGGATGTAGTCCTGTGGAACGGCTTGCCATGCCATTTCCACCTGGCGCCTCAGTTGGACCAGCGTTCGTGCTGGACGTGCAGACCGCGTGAGACGACGCTTCATCCAGTCCCAAACATGCTCAATGGGGGACAGATCCGGAGATCTTGCTGGCCAGGGTAGTTGACTTACACCTTCTAGAGCACGTTGGGAGGCACGGGATACATGCGGACGTGCATTGTCCTGTTGGAACAGCAAGTTCCCTTGCCGGTCTAGGAATGGTAGAACGATGGGTTCGATGACGGTTTGGATGTACCGTGCACTATTCAGTGTCCCCTCGACGATCACCAGAGGTGTACGGCCAGTGTAGGAGATCGCTCCCCACACCATGATGCCGGATGTTGGCCCTGTGTGCCTCAGTCGTACGCAGTCCTGATTGTGGCGCTCACCTGCACGGCGCCAAACACGCATACGACCATCATTGGCACCAAGGCAGAAGCGACTCTCATCGCTGAAGACGACACGTCTCCATTCGTCCCTCCATTCACGCCTGTCGCGACACCACTGGAGGCGGGCTGCACGATGTTGGGGCGTGAGCAGAAGACGGCCTAACGGTGTGCGGGACCGTAGCCCAGCTTCATGGTTGCGAATGGTCCTCGTCGATACCCCAGGAGCAACAGTGTCCCTAATTTGCTGGGAAGTGGCGGTGCGGTCCCCTACGGCACTGCGTAGGATCCTACGGTCTTGGCGTGCATCCGTGCGTCGCTGCGGTCCGGTCGCAGGTCGACGGGCATGTGCACCTTCCGCCGACCACTGGCGACAACATCGATGTACTGTGGAGACCTCACGCCCCACGTGTTGAGCTATTCGGCGGTACGTCCACCCAGCCTCCCGCATTCCCACTATACGCCCTCGCTCAAAGTCCGTCAACTGCACATACGGTTCACGTCCACGCTGTCGCGGCATGCTACCAGTGTTAAAGACTGCGATGGAGCTCCGTATGCCACGGCAAACTGGCTGACACTGACGGCGGCGGTGCACAAATGCTGCGCAGCTAGCGCCATTCGACGGCCAACACCGCGGTTCCTGGTGTGTCCGCTGTGCCGTGCGTGTGATCATTGCTTGTACAGCCCTCTCGCAGTGTCCGGAGCAAGTATGGTGGGTCTGACACACCGGTGTCAATGTGTTCTTTTTTCCATTTCCAGGAGTGTACAATACATAGAGATAATAGATACAGATCAGTGGATAGAGCATCTCTCCAAGTTTTTAACTTACGTTACAAGTGCTCAATATGGGCACAGTTTGCGACGCGAGAAACGCGTATGTGTGTGTGCAGTTCGCGAAGGTCGCTGGGAAGCTCCCAGGAAACAACACGCCAGCAACACGCTTTGGAAGTCTGTTTGTTGGGTTGCCTGTCAACAGGCGCGAACTAATTCGATGCACTATACGGGGTAGATGATTTGTCTGGACGTTCTCACTTGTGTCCCCCTAGTGGTGCGCTCTGCAACGATGTCAAGGAACATATTAACAATCGAAACTAGGAGAGACAGTCTATCCTACGATGTGTGTCACATTTCTGTATATCTTATACTTTTCGTGTAGTCGTCTTCTGAAACCCTAGTGGTACGAGCGCGTGCTGAAAAGTAATGCCTCCGATTTTTTACTTGAAAACTAATAAAGCTTTCTAAATAAAACATGTGTTATTAACATTCTACACCCTTATTCGTCATATTTGTTTCTCAACATAGTCACCCCGGCGACGAGCACATTTCTCCCAACGAGAGGCCCGTTTTTGATACCATCACTGTAGAACGTTTGACTTCCTTGAAGAAGCCACATCATCTCCGATTGCACCACTTCATCACCACCAATGTGATCTTCTCGAAGGTTTTATTTAAACTTTTGAAACGGATGAAAGTCGGATGGGGCCAAGCGGCACTGTGAGGAGGATGATCAATGACAGTGAACCCGAGGCGTCCGATTGTTGCAGGTGGCACAGCGCTCCTGTGCGGTCTGGCACTGTCTTGCTGAAGTATAGGGTGCTCTTATGCTCCATGTGTGGACGAATCCTTCGAATTCGAATCTCGGTTACAGCACGCTGCTTCTCACGCACCAGCTTAGTTACTAACATGTTAAACGCTACAATACGGAGCCCTTTAGCGACAGAGGGCTGCAAACACGTAGACGTGAAGAATAAAGATATAGAATGGTTATAATATTTGTTTTATTTTAAAAGATTTAAGAGTTTTCATTAAAAATCGAAGGCATTAACTTTCAGCACTACTTCGTAGTTACGAATATCCTGTATATATGAAGGCTATTCGGAAAGAAAGGTCCGATCGGTCGCGAAATGGAAAACACAGTGAAAATCAAAAATGTTTTATTTACAGTTACTTGTGTACCTAGTAGCATTGTACTAGCTTTCCAATACCTTCGCCATAGAAGGCAGCCGCCTGCGCTTTCTGCCAATTCTCTATGCTGATCTGCAACTTGTCTGTGCCAAAAAGTTGTCTTCATAGCGACCGGATAGTGTGAGAAGAGATGAAAATCGGACCCAAGTCCGTGTTGTATGGTGGATGAGCAAACACTTCTCACTGAAAACGTCGCAGGAGCGTCATCGCCCGTGCAGTGCGCGGCCGAGAATTGTCACGAAGACGGAAATGCATGATAGTTACGTTGTGTGGGCTGCAAGAAATTAGGCGAAATCTCTCTCAGGCATTCATTTATGGCGTGTGACACGATTTTCTAGGAATCTTTAAGTGCTCACAGAGAGCCCGGAATTGAAAAGAGCGACGTGACGCGTTCGACGAGTATACTACAGGCACTGTCCAACACCTCTATGCAAAGCTTCATCAGATTTTCACTGTACTTCCAATTCGCTATTGATTGGACTTTACTTTACCATTAGCCCTCGTATAAACTTTCATTTAACGAAAAGAAATTCCATACTTCTGTACCAAATTTTAATTTAGTATGAATAATGAAAAACAAAAGATATTATTTTTTATTATAAAGTTATGTGTCTGCAGTTGTTAATAAAATTTGATAACAAATATAGAAATGAAAGTAAAGTTTAAAAGAGTTGCGTTTAATATTTCTAGAACCAGCGTGCTTGCTGATGCAAGTTACGTACTCAGCTACACACGACATTGTTAGCACCTCGGATGTTCAAATCTTCATTGATTTTTTCGAGTGTTTTTCAGAAGTGCATCGTACTGGTTTAGGAAACTGTCGTTCAAGCACTGACCTTCAAATCTTGTAAGTACGAGGGCTGTTCAGAAAATAAGGTCCGATCGATCGCAAAGTGGAAACTACAGTTAAAATCCGAAGAAGGTTTACATAGACGTGTTGGACAGGGTCCCCATGATGTCCGTCGATAGCGTCACGTCGCCCTTTTCAGTATTTAAAAACGGTTAGATATATGTCTACCCCCAAGTGTGAGTGCCTCTGACAGATTTCTCCTGATTTCTTGGAGCCCACACAACGCAATTGTCACGCATTTATTCCTTCACGACAATTGTCGGCCGCAGACTGCAGGAGCAATGAAGACGCTCCTGCAGCGTTTTCGATGTGAAATGTTTGATCAACCACCATACAGCCCGGACTCGGCTGCCCCTGATTTTTATCTCTGCTCGCATGACCCGCTGGCTATGGACACACATTTTGGCACAGACAACAAGCTACAGACCAGCGTAAAGAATTGATGGAAAGCAGAGGCGGTCGCCCTCTATGACGAGGTTATTGGAAACTTGGTACAATGATACGTCATACGTCTCATTCGGAGGAGCGACTATGCAGAGAAGTAGTCGGTAGATGTTGATAAATGTTGCAAATAAAACATTTTATTTTGACTGTGGTTTCCGTTTCGTGTCCGATCGGACCTTACTTGCCGAATAAAAAATAGCCCTAAGCACTATGAGACTTAACATCTGAGGTCATCAGTCCCGTAGACTTAGAACTACCTAAACCTAACTAACCTAAGAGCGTCACACACATCCATGCTCGAGGCAGGATTCGAACCTGCGACCGTAGAAGCAGCGCGGTTCCGGACTAAAGCGCCTAGAACCGCTCGTCCAGAACGGCCGGCACTTTCCGAATACTCTTCGTATGAAGGGTATCGAAGAGGAAGATTCCGTAAGGTCTCCTTGGCAGTACGAACTGAAGTCGAGCAGAGAACTGGGGCCGTTAAAACTGCCGGCAGTGGCGGCCAGCACGTGGGACACGACAACACGTGTCCAGGGCTGAGAGTGTCCTTCTTTCGGCGCCAGATCCGTCCCGCGCCCTCCATAAACAACGGCTGCCGGAGAAAAAGAGGACTCCTAATATCCGGCTGTGCCGGGCCGGGGCGAGTGCTGGCGACACCAGGAGCGGGCGACACAGCTCCACGCGGAAGGTCGCCGCCCACCCACCGCTCCTTCTGATCGCCCTGTGCCGGCAGTCGTCAAACTTTTCTGCTTAAGAGCCGATACTAAAATTGTACGGCGGCACGTGGGCATTCATTAAAAGGACTGGACGAGAGGGGTAGGGGGTGGGTGGAGGAAATGTCCACTTAACGGGAAATTCATTTTTTGCCAAATCATATGTGTTGATGGAAACTTACACATTTTGCATATACAAATTATAACGTATCACACTAAGTATTTTTAAGTGAAAAAGAAAACAAAGTATTGGTACTACATTCCTTTTTATGAAGGCTTACAAAGTGATCAGTTTTCCTTACCTAAGCGGCTACCGTGGCCAGTGCCAGTGCAATAGGACCTCACGTTTGTTTTTCTGATCTTCGGGCACATTTTCTAGGTGTCTACCAAGCGGCTGCAGCAGATCGTTTTCAATTCGAGTTTTGTGTGCCACATACAACAGAGCCGGTTTTAAATAATATTTTCAGTTAATTCGAAATTGTCACAAAGGGATTGAATGACAGATGATGTCGGCCAAAATATGTCGTTTAAACATCGATGCTGTAAAAAATTATTACTGTCCATGCAAGTGATGAAACATTTAGAACTAGTCTGACCAGCTGTACTGTTCGGGGCAAAAAGTGTCCAATGATCACTTTTCCCGTTCTGTCCACTTTTACACACTTTCCCCTGCCAATCTTACTATTATCTGGTAACCTACATGAATTAATATGTTATATTAATTAATAACAGTAATTGTAATATGAGACACGATCACAGATGTTTACTAAATGTTTTTCTTTTGCTCTTATAGTAGAACAGCCTTTATTTGATTTCATATTACTTGTTAAATATTTGAACAAAACCTTACCTATGAGCGCATTCACGGATCCATGTTATTTCCGTTTGAGAGTTATACCACAGCAGCTGATCGGCGCCAGTTGCGCAGCTGGTGAGCTGTCAGCGTTGGAATCAATCAGTTACCTCTCTCGCTTCCATTAGGCCTGCAGTGACCGCGCCTACGTACGACTCTGCCTCTGACGTAAGTGGCAAACTGGACGTAGCTCATGGCCGTATTTACCAATCAATTGAAAGTAAACACATATTAAGTAGTTTTGTTTGGTGCTGAGCAAGAAAAAAACACTCTTAAGATGCTCTTAACGTTAACTGACGTTTCTGGACGCAATATTCTGTTAACACAAAGGCTGTTTCCCACACATGCTGCACATCACTTCCGGACCCAGCGGGGAAATAATTTGGAGGAACGATTAACCGATTCGTATTTTAATAGGTGCATCGATATACTTTCTTATTGAGTTTAAGGTGATGACACCCGTGCAGTGGCGTCGTGTTATGACGTAAGAGTTAGAGTCCGACATCGGGCGGAATTTGGCATTCCATGCCAGCCTGCAGCGAATGGATTCGCTTTTCTTTAATTTGCGTAAAGTGTACTGTACACTATACTTGGTGTATGTGTGGTCACAGCCCGCTAGACTAAGATACTATTCCATTTCATGAGACGTTTTCCCAGCACGTTTTAAGTTATATACATGACATATACTTGTGAGAAATCACACCATACTCCTAACGTGTAATCCGAAGGCCCAGAAGACTTTCCCCAAATGCCTTCTGTCTTAACTGAATGATAATGTACAGCGTGTTACTAAAACGATACCGACAAATTTTGAGGGGTTGCAGAGGATGCCTTGAAGGACAAATGGTTCAAATGGCTCTGAGCACTATGGGACTCAACTGCTGTGGTCATCAGTCCCCTAGAACTTATAACTACTTAAACCTAACTAACCTAAGGACATCACACACATCCATGCCCGAGGCAGGATTCGAACCTGCGACCGTAGCAGTCACACGGTTCCGGCTTGAAGGACAAATCGAGGGTAGGAGCCCATGTCCAGAAGCGTCATCCTACGACGATACAGGGCGCTGAAGTTACAGGCGCCGGCAGCTGCCACTAGGCCACCCTTGGACAGCAAACGTGACTTTGTACACTGACGGACCGAAGGCGGAAAGTTTCGCAATGTTGTTTGTTATTCGGTGATCGCGACTGAATGTGACGATCGCCAATGGAGAAGATGGAGCTAGCTGCGTCACAGACAGGCCTCATCTCCTTTGAATTCGATGTTTTGTTGCTTCGGCGGATGACGGCTTTGGACACAGGTCTCCACCCGTGCTTTAACGTTCTTATGTATACCGATAAACATAGGAAATTTTAGAGGGTTCCCGGATAAAAATAAACTGCAGATGGAAACCCGTGTCGGAAACCGTTATTCCCCGAGGTAACAGAGCATAGAATTCACAGGAAACAAGTACAAAATTAACATCTTGTAGGATTGCAGCACACTACCATAGAAGCACATCATATCTGGGAAAGTCAGCCAAAATCAGGTAAAAACATTTTGTACCCTTTATATCATGTCAAAAAAATGTGTTGAACTGTGTATGTGTCGTCCTGCAACAGAGTGGTGTTAATGGTATAAGAACAGTGTACTCGATAATGGCGTGAAATAATATGTCATACTTCTCAGTGCACAGCAAAATACGTTAATTTTCGAAGATTATTGTACACGATAACGAGGCAAAAGCCGAAATATACGCTGCACACAGGAAATATACGGAAATACACAAATGGCGATGTATTCCTTCAAAAAATAATTGAAATGGGTCCAAACCTAATGATGAACTGAGTTCAAAATGAGGTTTCCTGAAATTTGGCGAAATGACTGAATTTTACGCTATACGAGTGATGTGATGGTGGACTTGTTTTTATCTAGATGATTGCGAGTGTTTAAAAAGAAATGAGATACATCTGTTTTAATCCTGAGAGCACTCTGCTGGAGGCCTGGATTCTGTTCACTTGTCTGCTGCCATGCTCCAGATTTCATAACAAAACTGTAATGATTGACGGACCACCATTTTGTAAAATAAATGACTTTATCCTGGTGCAAGCCAGTTGCCCTTGACGTAATGGGTACAGTCTATATAAATTAACCGAACCTCAATTTCCTACACAGTTCATGTGTGAATCCTACAACAGTTTACTATTGAATTTCAGGCTATAATACACTCTAGGACAAAAAAAGAAAGAAATCAAAGCACCACGAAAGAGTTATACGAATGGGAATGGGACAGAAATCGTTGGACGTGATCTACGTGTAAAGACAAACAAATGATTACAATTTCGGGAAAACTGGATGATTTATTCAAGAGAAAGAGCTTGACAAACTAAGCAAGTCAGTAACGCATTGTTCCGCGTATGTCCCTTATGCAAGCAGCTATTCGGCTTGGCATTGATTGATAGTTGTTGGATGACATCCTGTGGGACATCGTGCCAAATTATGTCCAATTGATGCGTAAGATCGTAAAAATCCCGAGAACTTTGAAGGATCCTGCCCATAATACACCAAACCTTCTCAATTGAGGGCAGATCCGGCAACCTTACCGGCCAAGGTAGGATTTGGCAAGCACGGACAAACAGTAGAAACTCTTATCGCATGCGGGTGGGCATTATCTTGCCAAAATGTAAGCCCAGGATGGCTTGCCAAGAATGGCAACAAAATGGGTGATTCGTCGGTCTACTAATGTGTTGTAAAGGTGTCGCAGATGACAACCATAGCAGTTCTGCTAATAAAATGACCAGACCATCATTCCTGGTTGTCAGGTTGGTATACCACCACTGTGGATGGAGTCTCCGATGCGTATTCGCTGGCCATCGGGGTTCTGTTTGAAGCGGGACTCGTCACTGAAGACAATTCTATCGCATGTGAATGCGATTCCAGGCCGAAGACTTGTCTATAGAGACCCTGGACAGCGATGGGATACCAATCTGACTGTTGCCCGACAGACGGCCCGGCAACCAGGAGTAATGGTCTAGGGTGCCGTTTCATTTCATAGTAGAACCCCTTTGGTTATCATACGCGCCACCCTTATGGCCCAGCAGTACGTCGACGATATTCTACACCCTATTTTGTTGCCCTTCATGGCAAGCTGTCATGAGCTTACATTTCAGCAGAATAATGCCCGCTCGCAAACGATGAGAGTTTCTACGGCTTGTCTTCGTGCTTGCCAAACCACACCTTGGCCAGCGAGGTCATCGCATTTGTCCTCAATTCAGAACGTTTGGAGCATTATGGGTAGGACCTCAACCAGCTCGTGATTTTGACGACCTAACGCGCCAATTGGACATAGTTTGGCACAATATAACGCAGTAAAACATCCAAAAACTGCACCAACCAAAGCCAAACCATATAACTATTTGCATAAGAGCCAGATGTGGACCAACACGTCATTGGCTTGCTCATTTTATGAAACATTTTCCCTTCAATAAATCATTCTTTTTTTCTGAAATCGCAATCTTTTGTTTGTCTGTACATGTATATCATATCTACTGATTCCCATCCTATCCTGATAATTTCTTTGTGTTTCGTAATTTTTTTTATTTTTTGTCTTGGAGCGTATTTCACTGTATTTCACAGTATCCACCAGTATGGGATCCGTCCCTCGATGGATAGTTGATGATTGGGATGTCTTATCATGGTAGTGAATATGATTGCTTTGCATTTATTGTAGTTTAAATTTTTCGAAATTGGCTAACTGAGTTATTTCTCAAGGTATGTCTGAAGTTGCAGGACAGTGTATTTTCTAGTGGTTGGCATAGACGGCAATGTCGTCTCTGAAGAGTGCAGGATGACTGTTGTCACGCTTGACGATATCATGAGTATATACAAAATGTTTCAAAGTCTTCGTATCAAGCGTGTAGGGCTGATAGGTCACATTATGGGGAACAACTTTTGCTAGGACGAAATGTTATCTGAAGCTTCATGGCAGCGCTAGGTGTTCTTATGCCCCTGAGACGCAACAGGGTGTAGCCATTCTGCGACTTGCACATACCTTGCATGTTGCCTATAATGCCGACCGTGTGGCCGAGCGGTTCTAGGCGCTTCAGTCTGGAACCGCGTGACCGCTACGGTCGCAGGTTCGAATCCTGCCTCGGGCATGAATGTGTGTGATGTTCTTAGGTTAGCTAGGTTTAAGTAGTTCTCAGTTCTAGGGGACTGATGACCACAGATGTTAAGTCCTATAGCTCTCAGAGCCATACAATCATGTGCTTCGTATGAACGTGGGCATGCCCCGTAATATTAATTGCTGATTCGCTTCTAAAATGCCTATTTCCGCTTATAGACACCCATTCCTAATTTTTTCTCGTTGAATGTTTGTTTATCAATTTGCTGAGGTAGGTAGTATGCAGCACAGCTTTTTAGCACGCCCTGCTAGTTTGGTGAAATCTTTTCATCCCAGGGCTAGCGAATACTAAAGAACAGGATCGGCAAAGGACTGAACCTTGGGGCGCACTGACTTAATCCTACTCTTACATTTGTCTAAACTATAAAAAATACGTATTACGTAAGAATGAAGTCAGGACTCTTATTACGTTTAATAGACACTCTTATTGGTGGATCTTGTATATTAAACTATCACTTAATAAAGGCAAGGCCTCCGGCCCAGATTGTATACCAGTCAGGTCCCTCTCAGAGTATGCTCATAAAATAGCTCCATATTTAACAATTACATACAACCACTCGCTCACAGAAAGATCTGTACCTTAAGACTGAAAAATTGCTCAAGTCACACCAATACCCAAAATGGGAAGTAGGAATATCCGCTGAATTACAGGCCCAAATCACCCACGTCGATTTGCAGTAGGGTTTTGGAACATATACTGTATTCGAACATTATGAAGTACCTCCAAGAAAACGATTATTTCACACATAGTCAGCACGGATTAAGAAAATATCGTTTTTGTGAAACCCAACTAGCTCTTTATACTCATGAAGTAATAAGTACTATCGACAGGGGATGTCAAATTGATTCCATATTTTTAGATTTGGAGAAAGCTTTCCACACTGTTCCTCACTAGCGTCTTCTAACCAAACTGCGTGCCTACAGAGTATCGCCTCAGTTGTACCACTGGATTCGTGATTTCCTGTCAAAAAGGTCACAGTTCGCAGTAATAGACGGAAAGTCATCGAGTAAAACAGAAATAGTATCCGGCGTTCCACAAGGAAGTGTTATAGGCCCTCTATTGTTCCTGATCTATATTAACGACGTAGGAGACATTCTGAATAGCCGTCTTAGATTGTTTGAAGATGATGCTGTCATTTACCGTCTTGTAAAGTCATCAGATGACCAAAACGACTTGCAAATTGATATAGATAAGATATCTGTATGGTACGAAAAGTGGCAATTGACCCTGAATAAAGAAAAATGTGAAGTTATCCACATGAGTACTAAAAGAAATCAGCTAAATTTCGATTACGCGATAAGTCATACAAGTCTGAACGCCGTAAATTCAGCTAAATACTTAGGGATTACAATTACAAATAACCTAAATTGGAACGATCACATAGATAATATTGTGGGTACAGCAAACCAAAGAGTGCTATTCATTGCCAGAACCCTTAGAAGGTGCAACAAGTCTACCAAAGAGACTGCTTAGACCATGCTTGTCCGTCCTATTCTGGAGTATTGCTGTGGAGTGTGGGATCCGCGTCAGGTAGGACTGACGAATGACATCGAAAAAGTACAAAGAAGGTCAGCTCGTTTTGTATTATCGCGAAATAGGGGAGATAGTGTCATAGACATGAAACGTTGAGTGGCAATCATTAAAACAAAGGAGATTTTCGTTGCGAAAGGGTCTTGTCATGAAATTTCAATCGCCAGTTTTCTCCTCCGATTGCGAAAACATTTTGTTGCCACCCACCTACATAGGGAGAAATGATCATCACGATAAAATAAGAGAAATCAGGGCTCGCACAGAAAAATTTGAGTTGTCGTTTTTCCCGCGTCTGTTCGAGAGTGGAACGGTAAAGAGACAGCTTGAAGGTGGTTCATCGAACCCTCTGCCAGGCACTTTATTGTGAATAGCAGAATAATCACGTAGATGTAGATGACGCGCCAGATGCAATTAGAGGCCTTCTCTACGTCCGCGGAAACCGTCCTTGTGCTGCGTGTTCGACAACCCGGGTGGCTTGGGACGTGGCACCATGCCCTGCTCGAAAACTAAACTTTTCAGAAAGCAAGATTGGTACTGAGATCAGGATTAAGCATTTTAAGATGTTGGCTGGAAACCTTAGGCTCGAGACAGGAGCCAAAAGTCCTGATAGGAAGTTGATGGTGGACGGGGGATGGTCGTGATTAGAGTCCCAGACCAGCATGAAACGGAAACCTATCATGAAGTCTGTGTGTGACCACAATCAGACGTGTAACGGACGTGTTGGCTGTGCACTCGTTAGACGTGCTCCGTGTTGCCGTATAGGAGAGCCGGCAGTCGCCAGCGCGCAGACACCGGCTGGCGGTGTCGGGTGTCGCGAGCGCTCTGCATTCCGCGCGGCCGCCCATTCACGGAGAGGCCGGCGCCAGCTGTACCAGCGACCCGCGTACCCTCCCGTCTCCTAACCGCGCTACCACTCTCCGTACTCTCCTCCGATTAATACTTTCCACTTGTTTTCGAGGAAAAAAAGAGCTCACTAAATACTGACAGAAGGAGGTACATTTCACTAAATCACTTGTTTTACCACTACATATCTTCATCACTTCCTCCGGCTGTCAACAAAAACCTAATAACCACGACAGTTAATATCGTGACCATCGCAGTTCATTACAGACTGCTAATAAACATATACGTAAGTATTCTGAGTACCTACTCAAATACATAATGGTCTCTAAAACTTTGGACCGATACAATGAAGTATATTTCCCTAGATGGCAGAATACGATAAATTAAATATTTTTTTTTATATCTGTATTATTTACCTAAATTAATTACACGACGCTTTCCTGCAGTATGCTACCACACCCAGATGCCTTATTCTCGTCTTACTTAATACGAAGGTTGTCCAAAAAGTAAGTTGTAATCGGTTGCGAAACGGACACCACAGTGAAAACCCGATGAAGCTTTGCTCAGATGTGTTGGGTTGTGTCTCTACTAGGACCATAGACTCTCTTTTCAGTTGTGAGCGAGTAAAAGTGCCTAGAACAACGATGTCTTCCGCCAAATAGGAGGGCCCGCTGAGAGGCTTCGCCTTAATGAATGCAGCCCACCTAACACAACTGCAACGCACTTCCTTCATCATGACAATTATCAGCCGTAGGGGCAGTGAAGACGCTCTTGCAACCTTTTCGATAGGAAGTGTTCGATCATCCACAACACAGCCCCAATTGGCTCGTCCTGAGTATCATCTCTGTTCACATGAAACGCTGGATACGAAGACAACACTTGGGCGGAGGCTACGCGCTATAGACCACCGTAGAGAATTATCGGAAAGCACAGGTGGCTGCCTTCTATGACGATAGTGTTGGAAATTTGCTATAACGCTCCAACAAATGTCTAAGTCGGAGCGGCGACTACATAGGGAAGTATCTGGAAAGTGTAGTTGACTCTTGCAAATCAAATGTTTCTGATTTTCACGGTAGTTTCCATTTAGCGACCGATCGAACTTACTTTCTGGACAACACACTCCCAACATCACGTGCCTCATTTTATATAGCTTGAAACTAGCAGACATACACTATACCTACCTGAGCTAAAGTATCTGGACACCTATATGTAGTGCGGATCTGACCACTAGATGTCGCGAGAGGCGGCTCTTTAGTATAAAAGAAGGCGAGGAGTATTGTATTGCCAGTACAGAAACAGTAACAGCAGAGTGGGTCGGTCAGGATAGCTCAGTGATTTCGAACTTGGACTTCTCATTGGATCTCACCTGAGTAACAGATCCAACCAGGACATTTTAGCTCTTCTAAAAGCGCCGTAGACTGTGATGTGACTCTATCGAAGTGGGAACTCGTAGGAACAACCAAAGCTAAACCAGGACTAGACCTCATGTGCTGACGGCCAAGATCCGTCGAACATTGCAGAGTGATGTTGTAAAAAAATCGCATGAAATCAGCGGACGGAATCCCTCGTGAGTTCTAAAGTGGTGCCAGCTGTCCAGCTAGTACAATAACTGCGTAGGAAGTTAGAAAATGGGTACAATAGTCGAGCAACTCCTCATAAGCGACACATCTCTCTAGTCAATGCTGAGCGACGCTTGGAATAGCGATGCCACACGAGAGTAGATGACTGGAAACGAGCGATTTTGACTGATGAATCACGTTATACCCTGTGGCATCCGATGAAAGGGGTTGGGTTTGGCGACTGCCAGGAGAACGTTATCTGATACCAACAGTGAAATACGGTACAGGGATATTTTTCGTGGTTGTGGTGTATTCCTCTCATCGCGATTAACAAACTTAATTCTGAAGAACATAAAAACATTTTGCAGCATTGTTTATTGAGTACAGTAGAGGAACAGTTTGCAGACGATGATTTTTTTATCAGCACGACAATACACCCTGTCAAAAAGCAATATATGTAAGACAATGGTGCAAGGAGAATAACATTCCTGAAGTGAACTGGCTGGCCTAGGGTCGCGACCTGAACCCAATGGAATGCCTTTGGGTTGAGTTAGAACTTCTTCTCTCCAGGTTCCGAGCGTCCAAAATGACTACCTTTATTTATTTATTTATTTATTGCAAAATAATAGACCTGTTATCTGATGTTTAAAACGGGTTGTACATCTTACAATTTTCGTTTTTCATCTATTCACACTTTTCTTTTCTTTTGTTTTTAATCTACAGAGTTTACAAAGAATGATACTTTTCTACATAACAATAATTTAAGGTTGAAATATAAATAATTTTTTTAAGAAGAATATAAAAATATCATAGGATAGAGGAGAGATTTGTTAGTACCATCACCGAATGTGACTGACGGTGAATACCTCGGAATGGTTTCTTCGAGCCGTTGACCGCCACTCGCACACACACACACACACACACACACACACACACACACACACAAATGGTTATTAGAAGAGAAATACTATTGCTTATCCTATTTATTACTAAGCCTATGTATTAATACTTTAGGTGATGAAGTATTGCGAGTGGTTGCATAAAAATAAAGTGGGTGGTAACATTTACCGTACACTGTATTTTATCAGTGATGAAACTTGATTTCATCTTACTGTAGATGTGAATCGGCACCCTAATATCTTATAGTCTAATGAAATACTTCACATTGTTTCAAACAACCCTTCAGGAAAAAAGCATATCCGATGTTCATTGTAAATACAGATGAGTATCTTAATTTTCAAGCACTCCTACTCTTGTAAGTAGGCTGTTTAGGTTTTCTTATTGGTAACGCCGCCGCCACGTAGCGCTCTGTATAAAAATCACTGTCTGTGCCGTGTGCAGTCTGTGGCTGGTTTGCATTGTTGTCTGCCATTGTATTGTTGGGCAGCGGCAGCTGGATGCTAACAGCGCGTAGCGTTGCGCAGTTGGAGGTGAGCCGCCGGCAGTGGTGGATGTGGGGAGAGTAAAGGTAAATACGAGGGTCAGTCAAAAAGTAATGCCTCCTATTTTTTTTCTACGTTTAATTGTCAGGAAATTTAAATGCAATTACATAGGCTGAAAACCACAACATTGAGGATCATTTTGTCATTTTTCAATGTAATCTCCGCCCATCTCTACAGTTTTGGTCCATCTTTGAACAAGGGCATGTATCCCAGCACGGTAAAAATCACAGCTCTGCTTCCTAAGCCATTGACGCACGGATGTTTTGATGGCCTCCTCATCTTCAAAATGAATCCCACGATGAGCTTCTTTTAGTGACCCGAACAGATGGAAGTCTGATGGTGCCAGGTCAGGGTTGTATGGGGGATGAGGCAAAACTTCCCATCCAATTTTGACAATCTCGTCAGAGGTGTGACGACTGGTGTGTGGTCTTGCATTGTCATGCAAAAGAAGAACATCTGCCATTGATTTTGTTGGGCGAACTCGCTGAAGACGTGCTTTAAGTTTTTTGAGGGTTGTGACGTATTGAACAGAATTTATTGTGCATCCCTGCTCCAAAAAATCAACCAGAATCACACCCTCTGTATCCCAGAAAACTGTTGCCATAACTTTCCCTGCCGATCGCACAGTTTTGAATTTTTTCTTCCTCGGCGAGCTTGTGTGACGCCACTCCATTGACTGCCTCTTTGATTCGGGTTCAAAAAAATGCACCCATGTTTCGTCCCCGGTCACAATTTTTTTCAGAAACTCATCTCCCTCCAAACGGAAGCGCTGCAAGTGTTGGGAGGCTATTGTTTTCCTTGCCTCTTTATTCTGATCGGTTAACATTCTTGGAACCCACTGTGCACAAACTTTTGAGTACCTCAATTGTTTAATAATCGTGATCACACTGCCTTTACTAAGAGAAATAATGCGACACACTTCATCTGCAGTCACCCGACGGTCACCACGAATGATGTCATCAACTTGCTGAATGTTGTGTGGAGTCACTGCACTCACCGGCCTGCCGCTCCGCTTTTCGTCAGTCAACGGTGTTTGCCCTTAAGCTTCCTTACAACGACGAACCCATCGTCTAACAGTGCTGACATCCACTGTCACAACACCATACACCTTCTTCAGTCTTTCATGAATGCGTATGGGCGTTTCACCTTCTGCATTCAAGAATTCAATCACACAACGCTGTCTCAAACGAACATCGATGTCGGCCATCTTACAAACTTCTGCTGTGCTGCCACCTGTTGACACAGAAAGTTACTACTGCAGTGGATTGCAGAAGAAGGTTTGAGGAATGGCGCCAAATTCAAATTTTTCACTTAATTTTTTTAAGTAGAAAAAAAATGGGAGGCATTACTTTTTGACCGACCCTAGTACATTGTTTGTTCTCTATTAAAATCTTTCATTTGCTAACTGTGCCTATCAGTAGTTAGTGACTTCCGTAGTTTGAATCTTTTAGTTAGCTGGCAGTAGTGGCGCTCGCTGTATTGCAGTAGTTCGAGTAACGAAGATTTTTGTGAGGTAAGTGATTTGTGAAACATATAGGTTAATGTTAGTCAGGGCCATTCTCTTGTAGGGATTACTGAAAGTCAGATTGCGTTGCGCTAAAAACTATTGCGTGTCAGTTTAAGCATAGTCTTGTATAATTTTTCAAAGGGGACGTTTCATATGTCGACCCTTAGCTGAGGATACCTCACTGGAATGTTCTGATTTTTTCTTGTAGTTTGTGTAGTTAGTGTAGCCTTTGTTTATTGCTAGCGCGTAATCATAGAGAGAATTTCCTTTGTAGTTGCAGATTTTCATTGTTGTACAGTAAAACAGTTGTGGTATGCATGTAGATTTGCAGCAAGTATTTTGCATCTGCGCTTGCAATTAACTAGATATTATTTTCATTGCTACGTTAATGTGTTCTCTTGTTTTTGCTCTTCAAATTGTGCATTTCTGTGTTGTGTGAAATATTGTGACTACAATGGCGTGTGAAAAACGTGATACTAGGCTCCAAAGTAAACTGAGAAATGACAGTGAAGACGAAAGCAGTGTGTTAGCGCCACCATGTAATGAATTAACTAATGTTCAAAGTAGTAATTAGGTAATTGTACATAGGGAAATGGAGCGGGCTGCAAACAATGGTGTAGACAGTGAAACAATTAGTGAACAGGGAAGCATTATCGATCGATCGGTTGGCAACCGCTCGCCTCAGGAGTCCGAAATGACAGGAAACATTCTTGCAAATACTGTAGATTCAGGTTTTGCGTCCTCACCGGTTTCTCAAATAAGTCAAGACACATTTTCTGTTTTTCAAACTGCGAATATAGCCGGTTCAAATACATTGCCGAATAGCAATAAGGAACATGTTTCAGACTGAAGTGCATTGTTATGACAATTAATGCAACAAATGGGACAAAAGCTTAAAAAGTTAGACACAATGGAACAAAATCTTCAAAAGTTAGACGCAATGGAACAAAAGCTTCAAAAGTTAGACTCAATGGAACATACGCTTGAACAAACACGTGAAGAGTTAATTACTGAATTACATAAAATCGAATTGAAATGTCAAAAAGTCTGTAATGACGTAAAAACACAAATTTGTGAGCATTTCCAACCTATTTTTTCGCGGCATGAAAATGCATTACAGAATCACTAAGCAGCCATAAAAGAACTGCAAACTATTGTTCATGAAAATCATGAGACCTTGCAAGCTAAAACTGACTCAGTTGCATCTACCGATGCGGTTATGCAACTTGCAAAAACTCAAGAGAACTTTAAGGACACAGTAGATTAGATTTCAACACAAATGGACACTCTGAAACTTGGTTCAGAGAAACACATTGAGGAAATGTGTTCACTATCAGAGAAAGTAGCCGAACTTTCGGATCAGTTCACTAATTTATCTACGAAGGTAGATGATAATCTGAATGACACAAAACCGGTAGTCTTTAATGACACAGAAGATTGCGAACAAATTAGGAAATTCAAACAAAGTCTGAATCAAATTTGTACGCAACACCAAAGAGAAATCCGGGAAGTACAAGATCAGCTGACACAGGTAATACAACAATTACGTATTTCAGAGGACACTCGCGCTCCAATACGGGAAGAGGGACATAGAAATACGGAACAGCCACAAAATAATAACACAGGGCACTTCGGAAATTATGAAAGAAATTGGCAAGGTACGCCGAATTTTGAGATGGAACCGCCGAAACGACGTAACAATGACCGACATGCGACTCGCCGACATGATGATTTTGACTATAAGCTGTTCATTACTACACGTAAATTCAAAACATTTAAGAATTCTGGCAACGACATTCATCCACAAGCGTGGCTTCATCAATTCTCTCATTGTTTTCCTCCCAACTGGTCATTAGAACACAGATTAGAATTTATGTGTGGCTACTTGGAGAATGAACCAGCTGTAAGAATGCGATCGGTCATTCACTATTGTCACAGTGAAGGAGAATTTTATCATGCCTTCCTCTCTGCATATTGATCTCAAGCTACACAAGACCGAGTAAAACATTTCGAACAATCTGAATTTTCCAGTCTTGTGAAATATTTTGAAGACATGTTACATAAGAATCAATATCTTTCAAACCCATACAGCCCCTCAGAACTCATCCGCATTTGCTTAATCAAATTACCTGAACATTTACGACAGATTATTTTAGCAGGACGATGCAAAGACGACATTGAAGCTTTTCAGGGACTCTTACAAGAATTAGAAATTGACACTGACAATCGCGGAACGCGAAAACAGGAACACAACAATTACAGGTCACATCCGTCGCAATTCCGCGATGAAAGAAATAATAACTGGACACGACAAGGCTATTCTCACAATACAAATCGTGACCAAAACAGACACCACCCGTATGACAACCGTTGTCAGGTTAGTAATAATTACAGAGAAAGATCGCATTTCCGTAGTAATGAATATGACAGAGACAATCATAGAAACAGACAATATGACAACCAGAACTATTATCATCACAGGAGACAGAATAACGTCAGACGCAACGGTCCAGCGCGCAGTTACGATTCAGGGAGAAATTGTCCACCACGTGACCGACAAGAAATTAATTACAGAAATTACCGACATGACGACAGACGATATGATCGTAACGACAGACCTGAACTGCATCAGAACTGGCGGGATTCAAACAGAGCAGGGCCCTCTCAGCAAAGTGAATTTGTAGAAGTTAGGTCTCCTAATCCCAATAACGACGCGCGCCAACAAAGAGACAGACAATGACTCGCACCGCAGGCAGCCGCGTGCTCCGACTGGCTCAGAGAAAAATAACATAGACGCTAACCTTGAGAAAAATTCCAGTATTCTTTACCGACGTATACCACATGATAATTGTGTTGAAGTTGAAACTCTGCGTACTAGGAAGAGTAAAGGTTTACACCACATTTCACATGTAAAACCGTTTATTGAAATATAATCTGCTTTTTAACTTAGTCTCTACCATAAAATTTTTCACTTCACGTTGCTAGTATGCTTTGTCAGTCTTAGAAACTGCTAACATGCCACAATGTTTTGAAGTTCACTATCCAGTCTAGAACGTACGGAACATTTTTAAACAGAAATTACGAATGCATTGTTATAGTGAACAGACGACACAGTGTTGTTATTTGTACATTCTTGCTTGTTAGTTGCACAATTACATAACGACCATCAGACTTTCATACTTAGAACATATACTGGTACTGCTAATGAGATTTTAATGCAACATTTTGGTTTACTTGAAAATTCATTCTGGATTTAAAGTACTTTCTGCAAGATACCAGATGACACAGTGATTAGTTTATTTGACAGCTACATGATTATATCACGACGCTACTAATGAGTGACACAATTTATATTATTGCTTTTGCGCTGTATCTGTTTTATATCTGCACAATATCTGTTTTATATCTGCACAGTTTTTCTGAATTATTCTGGAAAGTAAAACATGTTTTAGTAGTAACTTTGTGGTATAGCTACAATGAGACAGCCTTTTCTGTAGCACAACCATACGTTACAGTACAGTACTTACTTCATCACGGCAATAAGCGTAGTAACTACGATATCTATACGCAAAGCATTTCACTTTTGTTTATCATGAGGTAAGTACATTGACTTCTGTAGAACTTAGCTTTCGGAGGACGATAACTACGACACTTCCACAGAGATTATCTTACAATACGACGCACAGTTTAGCGCTACAGTACGCGTATTTGAGTGACTAATTTTGTACTTAAGACATTTATTTTTAAAGATATTTGAAATACAATGATACAAAGGTTTTCCGTGATACATTTCATTCCATTGCTGTAATCTGTAACATCTGAGGATATAATTACATTAATCCTCAGGGGGGTACACGCTTACTTTGTGTACCATGTGTTTGGCAAGCACAAGGAGCCCTAGCTAATATGGTATTTACTTATACAACTTTACACATCGGTACCATATTTCTCTAAAACATAAATTACACAGCTATCGGGTCATTTAACTGAGAGAGACAAACATTTATTTTACTTCATCAGTGACAGATGTTTACGTAATTACACCGTTGGATAACGTCACACTTATGAAATTGTATTTATCTGTACTTTGTGAACTGTTCATATTTTTTCGGAACCATTGTTATACTATGAGAGCTTTGAATGATGTATTTGGTATGGGGTCATGATTGTTAAAGTACATTTGAAGTAGATGACACTTTTGACATGAGCAGAGAATTTTTTTTAGGTTTTGAAATCATTGGAGGAAACTACGACGATTTTGAGATTTGGCTGAGGTTTTATGATGTTATGATGACGATGTGTATTACGCTGTTGCGGTATGTTTATGATCAATAATCTGATGCTATATGAGGAATTTGATTATGCTACTTATTTACTATGATGAAATATTGAAGAAGTGTCTACGAATATGTATATGTGTAATAAAGCAAGGAATAATGAGTAGTGGTTAGGGACTCTGGTTTGTGAAAAAGGATGTTGGAAACCAAGAATCGTACTTTAAGAGTTATGAAATGTACGTAAATGCGTGAATGTATTACAATGCCGACGAAAATTTTTGGACACTGTTATATCAATAGGATTTTGTTTCTACAGATGTGTAACGCAAATTCTTGACCTGTGAAATTTTTTATATGAGACTGCCACTGTAGCGAAAACTGGTGTCGTAAATATTTCGGTAAGACAGTTAAGTGACCACCTGCACTTAATGCGTCGTGGGCACCCAGCTGGGCGACAGCCACCTGGAAACAAGCCATTCGTGTGTGCCTTTCAGATGCACAGGAAAAAAAAAAGGGGGGCCATTATGCTCGCTATTGACATTTCTTTGTAGAAAGCGTCGCAAATACGACACGCTCGTACTTGAAAACATATGATTACACTTTGGAGTTCTTAATTTATGATATTTACTGAAATGAAATGATGAGAAACATTCCATGTCTATTGTCTTGCTAGTTGGAAGATTGTTTACTGCATTATTAAATGACTTATGGCTAGCGAACGACGTTTCACGCCTTGCTTCGCCTATTTTGTTTAATATCTAGTTTCTAGCTGCCCTGCAGCATTGGTTAAAGTAAAATTTTATAGATGTACTAATGCCTACAGAGCCAGTAAAGAATAACTTCGTGATATACTTCCAAAAAATGAGGGAGCACAAAAAGACATTGCCCTTCACAGGAACTGCATACATAAATTTCTTTTCAAGTACTTGGTAATTTATTTCATTGAATAAGTAGTGGTGCACCATTTTAATTACATAGACATTAAGATGTGAATATACATTTCCATTATCTGCGTTGTTGTCTTCAGTGTACTATTTTTCTGCTTGTGGATTTGTCATGTTTAGATATAAGTTATTACATTTATTGCTGCTTGCTTTGCTTACCTGCACCTTTTTTTATTGCTGTTTGTATTAATTGTTTTGATCTGCTGCATTGCCTCGTCCCTTAGTTAAGCATCTGAGCTCAGTAGATTTAAGTTAGCTTAAGAGAGGGTAGCCTATATAAGAGAATGAGTTGCGATGGATTTGAAGAAATGCACTGAGAGGTTATATGAGAAAAGTACAGAAAGCAGGTATAGGTAGGATTTTCTTGGAAATAAATGATGAGGTAAGATACTGGAAAATAAATGATGAAGTAAGAAATATGTGAACATATAAATACAGAAAGCATGCTTGGATAGGATTGTTTTGGTGGAAACAAATGTTGAAATAAGATGAAAGATCTAAGGAATGAAGTTTTGGGTTGGACTGCAGTACCAAATGTTACCCTGAAAACAAACCCTGTCCTTTCCTTTTGTGTATCCCACTATATGTTTGTGTACCCTTGTGTATTTGTTTTCTTCCTGTCTCTGTGTACTGTTTCATAGAATTTTTTCTCTTCTAATACTAAGCTACATTCACTATGATGAGGAATACTGTTATCCTCAAATATAATTTGCATTAATAACATGTTATTTACTTTGTAAAGATGTTTACACATTATTTATTCTGTTTTGTTCTAATGCTCATGTGTGAAGTTGATGTTTCAAAAGTTATTCTGATCTTTTATGTATGTACTTATAATTTTTGTAACCATGATGTATTTGCTATTTTGATTCTTTTGTAAAGCCTGTACTACTGCAAATGTTATCTGTATTGTTATGTTCTTTAATGATGTATTTTGTACCTTTGTTATTGTATTCTTATGTTATAAAATTGTAATTAACACCAGTTGATCAAATTAACTAATTTGTAAATTACATTTCACTGCACACGTTTCTGTTGGTCATAGTATATGGACAATATGTGAGGAGAAGAACTGATAGTGTTTGCACGTGTGTTAATAATTCAGCAAGGGACTGGACAACAGCATTGCTGGTTCTAAGGACAATTCCAAAAACTTTGTGCGTGCACAAGTGGTGGTTGATGGATTTGCTATATTCTTCACAAGACTCTTTGATGGTGATTGTGCACCTGCACAGTCGCAACAGATGGCTGCTGGCTATCTCTATAAAGACCGAAGTGGGTCTACACCTTTGATGATTCACCAATACCATTATTTCTACAAGGACTGCAGTGGGCCTGCACCTCTGGTGGCCCACCAATACCGTAATCTCTACCAGAACTACAGTGGGTCTACTCTGTGTTGACCTACCTACCAATATTCTTCAAAACTTCGACTGACTCTGCTGTGGGTTAGCTCTGTTGTGAGCCATTACCTGTCTGCATGTCAAGAGTCAGCACTGTCTTTCCGTTGGAAGGACAACACTAGTTCTTCAAGACAGCATGGAAATCCACTACTTCCGTGTGCATTTTCTTTTACTACTCAGAATTTGAGAAAAACACTGCAATTTTACTTTGATGAATGATCAGGACTGTCATTATGGACTGTGAGAAAATTTTAGCTTTTGACCAACATTGTATTGATAAGTGTGTGCATTTCATTTCTTTGTTATTGTGATTATGAAAATTTTTTTTCAAATCTGTATTGGCCACTGCCCAAAACAATTTGTAAATTTTTTTGTGGGGAGCATGGGGGCTATGTAAGTAGGCTGTTTAGGTTTTTTTATTGGTAACGCCGCCACCACGTAGCGCTCTGTATAAAAATCACTGGCTGTGCCGTGTGCAGTCTGTGGCTGGTTTGCATTGTTGTCTGCCATTGTAGTGTTGGGCAGCGGCAGCTGGATGCTAACAGTGCGTAGCGTTGCGCAGTTGGAGGTGAGCCGCCAGCAGTGGTGGACATGGGGAGAGAGATGGCGGAGTTTTGAAATTTGTAAGAATTGGTGTCATATATTGGTGTCATATATATTATGGCTATAAAGGTAAATACATTGTTTGTTCTCTATTAAAATCTTTCATTTGCTAACTGTGCCTATCAGTAGTTAGTGACTTCTGTAGTTTGAATCTTTTAGTTAGCTGGCAGTCGTGGCGCTCGCTGTATTGCAGTAGTTCGAGTAACGAAGATTTTTGTGAGGTAAGTGATTTGTGAAACATATAGGTTAATGTTAGTCAGGGCCATTCTCTTGTAGGGATTACTGAAAGTCAAATTGCGTTGCGCTAAAAACTATTGTGTGTCAGTTTAAGCACAGTCTTGTATAATTTTTCAAAGGGGACGTTTCATATACTATGTAAGTAGGCTCTTTAGGTTTTTTTATTGGTAACGCCGCCGCCACGTAGCGCTCTGTATAAAGTCACTGGCTGTGCCGTGTGCAGTCTGTGGCTGGTTTGCATTGTTGTCTGCCATTGTAGTGTTGGGCAGCGGCAGCTGGATGCTAACAGCGCGTAGCGTTGCGCAGTTGGAGGTGAGCCGCCAGCAGTGGTCGACGTGGGGAGAGAGATGGCGGAGTTTTGAAATTTGTAAGAATTGGTGTCATGAACTGATATATATATATATATATATATATATATATATATATATATATATATATATATATATATATATATATATAATGACTATAAAGGTAAATACATTGTTTGTTCTCTATTAAAATCTTTCATTTGCTAACTGTGCCTATCAGTAGTTACTGACTTCTGTAGTTTTAATCTTTTAGTTAGCTGGCAGTAATGGCGCTCGCTGTATTGCAGTAGTTCGAGTAACGAAGATTTTTGTGAGGTAAGTGATTTGTGAAACATATAGGTTAATGTTAGTCAGGGCCATTCTCCTGTAGGGATTACTGAAAGTCAGATTGCGTTGCGCTAAAAACTATTGTGTGTCAGTTTAAGCACAGTCTTGTATAAATTTTACAAAGGGGACGTTTCACTCTCGCTTGACGAAAATTGACAGGCAGTACTGCTTTTCCTGAGAAGATGGAGCTACGCGACACACATCTCGTCATTCGCTGTCCTGTATTCATAGAGCCTTCGCAGAAGAACGCACAATAACCAAATGTTTGTGGCGGTCCAGTGAACCTAACTTATCTACATGTGCACCTGCTTACATTATCCGCAAGCCATTTGTTTGAGACGTTTTCTGTGGGAATTTTTAATGGGAAAAGTGTATGAAAATAACAGTAAAAATAACAGTAAAACGGTGGATCAAGCTAGTGAAATCATTCGCAAAATTACTGAAACAGTCGATGTTATAGCGTTCTCCGTAAAGTATGTTTGAAAATGACTTCACAAATACAAAAATACCTAGAGATGCAGACTTTCGATTTGTCATATGTTGTAATTTTTAAATTTGTGTATTTAAAAAAAAGGGGTTTTCTGATTTTAAACGTCTCAGGCAGATAGCCTGCGGCGTATATAAGCAGGTGTAGCTGTAGATAAGTTAGGTGCACTGGGCCACCACAAACGTTTGGTTATTGTGCGTTTTTCTATGAAGGCGCCATGAATAAGGGGCAGCGAATGACGATATGTGTGTCACGTAGCTCCATCTTCCCAGAAAGATCAGTATTGCCTGCCACTTTTCGTAACGTTAGAGTAGAAATTCACGTCTGTATTTACAAAGAAAATCGGATAGGCCTTTTTTGTGACTGGGTGTGTGTATTTTAGATGAGAGGCTGCCTTGTCTTGGACATATTGTATTGCTGCGGGGTCTGTAGGTGACTGTCCATCCAAGATAAAGTGCTGCGTCCTGGCTGATAGGAAATTTTCGGTCCTCTAATGTCCCGACTGCCTCTAATGAGTAATGGGCAGTTCACAAACAGGGTGAGCGCTCGCTGTACGCTGCGTGAGGTGCCGTGATGAATAAGCCACGCTACGAGTGTGTATAGCAAAAATTATCTTGCTGTAATCCGCCAACTAAGGCGGATGATCTCACCGAGTCGTTGTTTATCCTGAGCCGATAGAGCGGAACGGCGGTGCCTGGAATGCGCCTCGTCCTTCAGACTCCTTCTTTCGCCACTGCTGAAAAGCAATACCCGCTGTGCTCACAACTCATGGGTATGCGTACAACTTCAGCAGGCGCCGATGAATGTCAGTTCTAAAAACGGAAATTTACTAAGAGAATGTTGGGCCAGGGCCCATTCCGTCAGACTATCTTGTGGCCGTTATGTTACATTAAAGTCACAATTTTGGTGGTAGTTTCTCGAAATTGCAGTTTATTAATTTGTAATTTTGCTGTAGTTTTATACGCCCAAGACATCTATGAAACTGACAAAGTGGTAGTCGGATTCGCATTGTTAGAACGATATTATTATGTTTTCCATTAAACTATACACCTACAGATATAATCCGAAAGTCACCTCACTGTGTGTGGCGAATAGTACTTCCGTCATCACTAGCTTTTCGCCCATTCTGTATTCCATCGGCGAGTGATGCGTGGGAAGAATGATTGTGGATGAATGATTAACAGTAAATCACCGTATGAGCTCTAATATCTTTGATGTTCTCTTCATTTCGTGAGTTTTATATCTACAGCTATACTCCGAGAGCCTCCTTGCAGTTTGTGGCGGAGGATACTTTTCTTCCTCTTTCCACAGTCCATTTGCGTATGGTACATGGGAAGAATAACTGTTGGTAAACTTCAATGCGAGCTCTGATTTCCTCTTCCTGATCATTTCGCGAGATATATGTGGAAGGAAGTAATACGTTGCCCAACTTTTTCTGGGGCGTACGTTCTTGGAATTTCAGCAGTAAACCACTTTGTGATGAACGGTGCCTCTAAAGTCACCTCTGCCACTGGCGTTTGTTGAGTATCTCTGTAACGCTCTCGCACCGACTGAACGATCCCGCGACGAAACGCACCGTTATTCATTGGATCTTCCCTATCTCTGTTATCAACAAAGTGGTTCCTTAATTTGTTAGATTATGCAAAAGCTTAACTTTGAACGGCACAGTGTTCAATGTCTTACTGTACATCCATGAAATCAAAGGAATTTCGCTATAATCATGTCTTACGTATAATATAACTACAATTTAATTTTATGACATGTTTCTGAATTTTGTGTTTGCTTGTGTGTGACCATTATGCCAAACAGTTTGAAATAAAAAAAGGAAATGATCATAACGCAGCACAAATCTCGGACCCTACTGCATTTGCTGGTCTTCTGTTTCAATTGGTTCATTTATGGACACAATATCCGACGAAATTTTAGAATCACAAGTGTAGGAACGTCTTCTATAAGAACCTATTTTCGATCAAGAGAGGAGTCACCTATTCTGTAGAAGGAAAACCAACAATAACCAAAACACTAGTCGACAAGACACTAAACACGTCGACATAAATGCAGTTGAGACGTATTTCCGTTTTGACTAAGCGACAGGAACAGTCTGTACTTCGCTCGGTTTTCCAAAATTTTAGACGACTTAACAGAAACTTTTTCCCCAGCTTCTAGCGTCGATCGACAAGTACAGACTCAAAAATGAAGGGAAGTAAAGCGATGAAAGGAACTACTAGAAAAAGTGTGTCACATCTGCGAAGGTTCCACATGAAACCCGCGTAAAACGCTAAAAGTGTTAAAGATAAAACATAATAATGATAGGAGGTAGTCGAAAATTTTTCATTTGTGAGTCTTTTTGAACTCAACACATTTGCCATTTACCGAGATGGCATTTGCGGTTAGGTGGCAGACGGTAGGCAGCTGTCGCGGAAGATCCAGGTTCAAGGTCTAAGACACATTCGATTTCTCTTAGGAACAAGGCTCTCTTAGAGCAGGGCTCTCTCACCTATTCGAAGCCAAATAAAGAAGCCATGAAACTGCGGCTGGTGCCTCGAAAGTGAGGTTGGAGAAGGAAGAATAAGGAAGACTAATGTCCGATAGACGGCAAGATCATTATGGATACAGCACTAGGTCTGATTAGAGAAGAATATGGAAGGAATCAGCAATGTCCTTTTGAAAGGAACCGTAGTATAGTTCGAAAACGAGGTCCCATGTCAAAGATGGTACCTCACGACGGAACCACCGGTAAGGACAGTCGCTGCCTGACGCCGTAATGAGTAAGAAAAGTTGACGTAGAAAAATCCGCTAGAGGTTCCATAAGTCGCCGCTGCTGGAAGAGTACTTAGAGTGCAGTGTCGCTCAGCCCGACTCCGCAATCATCGCTTAAAACGACAGAATCGTCGTACTTTAGTTGTATTACAAGTCAGAACTATACCGGAGTTTATAGTCACTTGTACATTGAGACGAATATCTTTCTGGATTGTATGAAGTGATAAGTGTTCAGTGGCTGTAACAAATACATAGATATACCTGTGGGCATGGATTGTTTCCAACTCAGGTATTTCAGATTTTAATAAAGTAATGCAATATTATGTGTGTGTTTTAGTATCCACTCACCCTCCTCTAGAAGTAAATTTATGCCTGCTAGAACCCACTATGGTGCCGTCGCAAATGTCTCAAGTTTATATTTCTTCAGCACTATAGGAACCATCCTAGCTCTTCTCTTAAACTAGTTTGGGATATCACAAGAAAACGGAAATGTGAATGACCACAGATATGAACCCCGCATCTTAAGCACGGCGCCCCGTCCATCGGTAGTCAAGATCAACTTGAAAGTTTGAACAAACTTTTGCGACGTACGAAAAAACTATAACACCGTAAAAAAATAAGTAAACTGCGTGTAGGTACAGGGTGGAAACTACATCATTAGTGCGGTGACATGGCATTTCTGTAACTATCTAACTGCGTTTAAACTGATGAAATATAATTAATACAAGGAACAACCACAGAAAATTTTACTTAATCAGAAGTGCTCTGGCGCAATTACTGGTATACAAAGTTGATACCCCCATAAGAGGATAACTGTGAACTCTTAAGCTTCCTTAGGTTGCACACAGCTTGCAGTTTTGATCATAATGCTGCAGTTAGTAACGCTACGTCACCTCTCGTCCATTCTCGTAGTTGCCGCCTGACGAGAGTGCTAGATACAAACCCGCCGAGCTTAGAAGCTAGCGCCGTTACATAGCATCAGGCGCCTTTCTCTAAACGTCAATAACTTAGCGACGTAATGGTTTTCACCGCGTCTGTAAAGCAGTAACTTTCTCTGCTTCAAGGTTACGTTTCAGGGTTACTTTACGCGCATACTGCAACGGGAAGTCGTAATAGTGACGGCAGCAGCAGCTGCTCTGAGAAGTATTTGACGTACTCCAGGCGTTTCCTTGGTGACGCACCGTTTCTACAACTTAGGCTGTAGTCCAGCGGATAGTTTTCTGCCAAATTTTTTCTTTTCTGTCCCCCGTTAGCACCACAAACCATACTGGTTGGTGTTTAAATTTTCTGACGCAGATGCCGACATCGTCCAACACACTACAGGTACTGATAGCAATGCAGGTGAACAGCTTGTGGCAATGGCTGTCATGGCGTGACGTCAGACGAACGATGTCGCTCCATTTTCTAGATAAATTAGCGCGGTTTGCTTTATAGAATACTACAGTCAAAAACTTGTCATCTCTGTTGAATTATTCTATTTTTTACTGACTTCCGCAACCTCATTCCAACATGATTATGCATGGATTAGACATTACTTGGAGGAATCATGCTTGATAGGTACTGTATGGTATTTCTAATACCGATAGCGTGTATACACGGTTCCTTCTACTTGGCGTTTTTTTCTTTTTTTCTATTTTTAGTCATGAGTCTTCTGACTGGTTTGATGCGGTCTGCCACAAATTCCTCTTTTGTGTCAACGCTTTCATCTCAGAGCAGCAGTTCCAGCCTACATTCTCAGTTATTTGCTTGACGTAATCCAATCTCTGTCTTCCTCCACAGTTTTTACCCCCCTACAACTCCCTCTGGTACCCAAACATTCGTTTGGAGCACCACATCTCAAATGCTTCGATTTTCTTCTGTTCCGGTTTTCCCACAGTCCATGTTTAACTGCCACACAATGCTTTCCTCCAAATATACATTCGCAGAAATTTCTTCCTCAAAGTGAGGCCTATGTTAGATACTGGTAGACTTCTATTGGCCAGGAAAGCACTTAATTCCTGTGCTAGTCTGCTTTTTAAGTCTCCTTGCTTCACCCATCATGGGTTATTTTGCTGCCTACGTAGCCGAATTCCTTCGTCTACTTCGTGATCCCCAATTCTGATATCCTCATTTCTGCTACTTCTCATTGCTTTCGCCTTTCTTCGGTTTACTCTTAATCCATATTCTGTAGTCATTAGACTTCTCATTCTGCTCAGGAAATCCAGTAATTTTTCTGTACTTTCACTGAAGATAGCAATGTCATCAGCGAATATTATCATTGATATACTTGCACACTGAATTTTAAATCCACTCTCGAACGTTACTTTTATTTGCATCATTCCTTCTTCGATGTATAGACTGAACAGTAGGGGCGAAAGACTACATCCCTGTCTTATACCCTTTTTAATCCGAGATTTCCTCCTTGGTCTTCCACTCTTACCGTTCCGTTTTGTTTCTTGTGCTTGTTGTACATTATCCGCTTTCTTTACAGCTTACCCCTATCTTTCTCAGAATTTTAAATATCTTGCACCATCTGACATTGTCGAACGCTTTTTCCGGGTCGACAGATCCTATGAACGTGTCTTGATTTTTCTTCAGTCTTGCTTCCAGTATCAACCGCGACGTCAGAACTACCTCTCTGGTGTCTGTACGTTTCCTAAAGCCAAACTGATGGTCGTCTGACAAAGCCTCAGTTTTCGGTATATAAGCACAACAAGGATTGCTGGTATATGTTGGAAACGATTTATTAACGATTTATTCTTTTCATTGGGCAATGATCGTATGATAGTTGTGCGCAGTTTAATATTTCGATTCATAACACCGGCTGAAGAAGGCAATGGCTGTAGGAAATGACCGCACGCTTTTCATTCTTGACAAGCAGTATCACGGGATCTTACGATCTGTTCCATTTGTATTTCGGTCTCCATAATCGTCAAAACCGCACACCTCACAGATGCGCAGTTTCTCCTCTGCTTTTGTAAGGTTATTCGCATTTATTTCTAGAAATATTGTACAGATTGAACTTCCATGCACGTTAAAACTCTGTGGCAAACAGTAACACAACACTGAAACCTTACCTTTCGCACATAATGATCTTATCGGCTAAGCTATCCATGGACGACTGACGACCCATCCTCCCATCTTCAACGCTGCTGGTACGTCTCTCCTACATTGCGAAATTCACTCAGCGTATATACAACAGTCACACAAAAGATCAGCTGTGTCTGTCTTCCTGTTAAACACATCCAACACTTCAGGCGTTTCTCAGCACGTCGCTCTAAAACATACAAAATCTCTCTTTCCCAGTGTTTGTAGCGTCATGTGGGGCCTGATGTTTTCGTGATTTGGCGAATTTCATTTTAAACTGACGGTCGAATGCCCTTAATGACGCTATAGTCACCAGTTACCCTAAGGAAATAATTTGCAACGTCTGTCTGCGAACCGTGTAAATTTTGTTTTGTCTGTTTTGGTATGTAAACTGCTTGTGCATAGTATTTTGCGTTTGCCTCAACGAGCGTGGAAAGTCGCCTAAACCTTGTCGATTTACCAGAGTAATTGGTAGTTACGACTCCACGAATCCGGCTAGCTCGGGCGCCGAATGTTAAGCTATAAGAGCAGGCCGATTAAGGAAACGCAATATACTCGTACATTTAAGAAGAAAACTTATGTATCAAGACACTGCTTGACTTCAGCATTAACAAAACAATAATTTGTACATTTTCAGTGTATCAAACATGTTTCGACACAGGTATACCATCCTTAGTGAGTACTCTTAAATTTTAAACCTCCTGTGCAAGTAAACACCAGTCTCCGACCGGGAGTCGAACTCATATCGAAAGAGTCAAGGTTCTGTGTTTGACTGGCCGTCCTACTAGCAATTTTATTCTGTCATGTACTTTCAGAATAGCGCAATGACCAACAGAGAGTAAAAGTTTGGTCATGGGACAACCGATAGGCTGCGTCTACGTCTTTTCTCTGCGATTCCTTTCTCGCTGGAAAGTTAGTCTATCACGATTTGCGGGAGAGCTTTTGTGAAGTTTGGAAAGCAGGGGAGAGAGACTGGCGGAATTAAAGCCGCGAAGGGTCGTGAGTCGTGTCTGGGTAGCTTAGTTCATAAGGCCATTGCCCGAGAAAGCCAAGGTTCCGAGTTCGCATCTCAGTGTGACACATTGTTGTTATTAGTCTGGAAGTTTAATAACAAAACACATTTCGCTGCAGAGTGAACGATTTAGTCTGAAAAATTCCTAATCTCAGTAATTTGTGACTACAAAGCTTCGAAGCTCAAATCTGCTCTGCACTTCATTTTTTTTTTCTCAGTGGAGAGGTTATTCCTATAAAATAAAATGTTTCATATTACAGGGTGTTCTAAAAAGAATTTCCTAGTTTTAATGTGTCCTAGAATCTGTACAAAGTGACATACACTATTCTAGTTTGTGGTGTTTGATTCGTCAAATTTCCAAATTTAGCTCCCCTGCTTGACCTTGAGATGGTACCAGTGCTGTTTTCTTCCTGTGTTCCCTCAGTTCAGACCAGGCGTGCATGCAGTGGAGTGTAGAGCAATGAGGCTACAGTTAACCGTTATAACTGCTGAATTCGGGAGGCAGAGCATCCACATGAAGTTATTCAGCATCAACGTGACTCTCCCAAAGTTAATGTCTAGTGCCGTTTGATGGAAGATCGTGTGATTTGTCCTTTCATTTTTGTATAAAAAAAAACAATAAAAGAGGACGTTTACTGTGACATGTTGACAGAGTACGTCCTTCCCCAAATGGACGACATTGAGGCAGAAAAGAGGCTTGTGTTTTTCCAACAAGATGGCGCCCCACCTCATTACAGTAACCGTGGGCGTGCGGCTCTTTGACACTCGCTTTCCAGGAAGGTGGATAGGCAGGGCTGGCCAAATACCTGCCAACACGCAGCCTAGACTTAAACCCACTGGATTTTTTCTTTTGGGGCCACATAAAAATGTTGTGTACAGTGAAAAGAGAGACAGCAATCATTTACGGGAAAGAACCATCGCGGCGGTTGGGACAGTTACACCTGAAATGTTGGTGAATACGTGGCGAGAAGTGAAATATCTATCGTCTCGACGTATGCAGGGCAAGAAACGGATCTCCCGTTGACGTCTACTAACATTAAACAAAACTCGAAGGACTTCTCTTTCATGATATGTACTCATTGATGTAATTTTTCATTAATTTCCCCATTAAATTTATACTTAAAAATATGAGTTCTTTTTCAGACACCCTGTATTTTATATTGCTTATTCAATACGTCTTCATCTAGAACACTTGCAGAATACTTTTACAAACCCTTGACTGCCTAGCGGAGGAAACATCAACACGCCCTCACTTGCTATCAGTTCTATCTCTGTGGTACGAACGCCAAAGAAATAACTTAAGTGCAGTGAAATCGCAGAAACACTCGTTTGATTGCAGGCACTCTAGGCGCAACCCTTTTTTCCCTCACCAGCATTAAACAGTTAGATTTAAAGAGATACCGTATTTTGAAATGGGCATTTCTTAAGACAGTGGCTAACATTATCTGCTGTGTAAATGGATAGTGATTCCTGCCAGCTCTGATTATTTTAAAATCGTGTAATCAGAAAATAATCATACGGATCTGCCACCTGATGCCAAGAAAGTGAGTAATATATTTAACATGCAATTTACCGTTCTAGAGTATTAATTATCGTGCTAAGTTAACTGAGTAATCATGTTCATAGCTACTTTAGAGTTAATAGAGACAACACAAACACACCAACATAAATAATTACAGTTTTAAACAAACTTATTAATGTTGGACGAAAAATATTTATCTGTTTAAATGTGTCATTCGTGTTTGCATGTTTCAACGGCGTTATTCACGATGATGTGTTTTAGGTTAAGATATATATGTATATATATATACTGCATTGTGAAACGTGTAGCTGCATATTACTATGTATCTTGTAATTCCTACTTTGAGATATGTGTAACACACGCACACACACACTCCCACACACTCGCGCACACTCGCACACACTCGCTTGTACACACACACACACACACACACACACACACACACACACACACACACACACACACACAATGAGAGCAAAGTAGTATTATCATTTACTTAATTGTATACTGGTCCACTTGAGAAACGCAACACAGCAGCGACTCTTTATGGCATGGATTTGTAAACTCGTTGGTAGGATTATGGAGGTACGTGGCACCAGAAGTCTACTCACAGGTCACGCAGTTCCCATAAGTTGCGGCCCGGTGTTTGTGGCACCAATCTGGCATCCAATAGCGCCTCAGATGTGTTCCTTCGGGTTCAGTTAAAACGTTTTTGTCGGCCAAATCATCACTATCGTGTTCCTGAACAACTGTAACACGATTATTGCCTTGTTACACAGACATTTATCCTGTCGGAAGATGCCATTGCAGTCAGGGAAGACTTCAGATATGAAGGGCGCAATTGGTCCGCAATAATGCAGTCAACAACTGTCATGGGTTTCATGCAAACCTAGGTGAATGTTCCACAAAGCATAAAACACTCCCATTGGCCTACGTCCACAGCGCGGTGTACGTTTCGGGCAAACGTTGGCCTGAATGACGGCATATCCACACTCGGCCATCCACCTAGTGTTAAAAGAAACGTGATTCATCCGGCCAGGCGACTTGTTTCAATTAATCCACGCCCCAGTCTCGACGACCCCGTGTGCACTTCAGTTGTAACTGAAAATGTTAATCGGTCAATATGAGGACACACAGGGATCGTCTAATGCGGAATTCCACGTTCAACAATTTGCGCTCAATTGTGGGCTCAAAGAAACACGTCAACATGCAGTAGCGTTGTACTCTGTCGTGAGATATGCCTCAGATCGCGGACTCTCCTGGTTAAGCCACCGACCTCCACGTATTGTGGTGAAGCGTGTAATCCCAACACTCTGTCGCCTACTCGAGGTTTCACCGTCCCTCAACCACTACACAGATGCTCTCGACAGCAGCTTGCGTTCAGCCGATCAGCTTCGCCGCTTCCGAAATGCTCATATTCCTTCTACCCTTTGTCACAGTGTCTTATGTTAATGTTTGCTCCCATTCTGCTGCCTGTTTCGCCGCTTTAGTGATTGCCCATTCCTTTCTGCAGTCCAGTCACATTAATGTAACCACTTGTCAAAAGCCTGTCTAACCACTTTGTGCTGCGCGGACGGCTGCGAGATGTGCAGGAAGAGTGTCAGTGACGTTCTGGAAAGTAACGACAGGTATGTGGAGCCATGCCGACTCCAGTGCTGGCCTTCGAGGTTGTCCCACAGATTCTCGACTGGGCGTAAACCCGGGGAGTTTGGTGGCTTAGGGGTACAGAAAACGTATCCGGTGCTCTTTGAACAACGCGTGTACACTACGAACTGTGTGACACTTTGTATTGTCCTGCTGGTAGATGCCACAGTGCCGAGAAAAAACAAACTGCATATCCAGAAGGATAGATGCATGCTTGTATTGATCAGTTGTGCATTATAGAACGCCAATAAAATATTCCCCAGACCATAACGCTCCATCCTCCAGTGTGGACACGACGTGCAGGGCACCGACCACCTATTCGATGAAGCATACAGCATGATTCATCTGAAAAGGCCACACCTCGCCACTCAGTGGACGTCCACTTGCTGTCTAGACGTGCAATTTCCATCCTTCGTCGGCGATGAACAGCAGTCAAAAGGCATGAACAGCAGTCAGACTGGGTGCATAAACCGGGCGCATGCTGCGGAGGTCCACGCACAGCAATGTTCACTGTGTGTTTCACTTGGTTCATTTCGGGGTCAGTTGATCAACAGTTGTACGTTTATTCGCCCATATATATCTCTGTAGCCGGTGTTCATTACTGCCATCTTGTAATATATTGATATTTACTTGGTACTGTAGTGTTATCTTTAAGTTGTGAGAAAGGAGGACATGTGCTCCAAGGCGCGGAAGCATAGGCGATGCCGAGGTCAGACGAAACTAGGAGAGATATTGTTACATGAAGTAAATCGCAAGGGGAGAGCCTTGCGAAAATGTAGACGCTCCCAGACGCGGTCCCAGGGCGTTAGTTACTCTTCAAGGAATTAACATGTAACTTCATATGTCGTCTTTGTAAACAAAAGCACGTACTAGCGTATAAAGCCAGCTTGATACCAGCCCTGAGAACAGCAACGTCAGTAGGCTCACAAGGGTTAGAAAGAGAGCGAAAACGCCAAAAACTGTTGACCTAGCAGTCACTACTCCGGGGAGCCCGAGGAACGGGGCTAAATGACGTACAACAATAATGTTTCAAGGCTTATTTGGCAGAACAGATACGTTTAGCTTTCAGCTGCATTAACATCCCGGCCTTAGGAGCAGTAGAGGGGACTTAACTAAACCGTGATTGGCAGGCGCCTGCAAGAGACCTGCGGGATTGGCTGGGTGGCTTTAAGCGGGAAAAACAGTGTCCCCACTCAACTCTTTAAAACCCTTAGACTCCGCATTTTGGCGGAGTTCTCAGTCAGACGATCTGGGCGCCGAATCCGCGTCCGTCGACTCCAGCCTCGGTTCAGCTCCGAGTAAGTCTGCTCTCTCACATGGAGTGCCTCAGTGAACAGTGTGACATTGTCTCATTTGTTTTGCAACTAAGCTGTTGCCTTAAGATGCTGCTAGTGTTTGTGCAGTGGTTAGCATCCACTCCTGGGACTTCTGCACTGGCTTCTTTTGTAACAGTGTCATTCATGCTTTTTCTAACCCTAGAACTAACATCCAGTGTATTAGTTAGTCCTGTCTGGAATAAAAAACTATTTCAAAACCCTGTTTGTCCAAGAGTCTCCACAATGACTTCCCTACCGAGTCTCACCACCTGCATTTCTAGTAAATGCCTGAACCAATGTTGGCTCAGACAGAAGAAAACAATCAAAGGCCTCCAGTGTGAACTGTCCTTCTGCCTTCTGCTCTGTACCGCTCGGGAGCGCAGACTGACCAGTAACCCCTTTTTTCCCTCTCCCACCTACGTCAGAACACGACAATCTATGACCCTTGGTACACCACGGATGCCTCGGCACCACTTTTGGATAGCGCCATTTTGCCATGCACAGTATATTTTTACCACGGCAGCACGCGGTCTACAAACTTAGCCGTTTCGGAGGTGCTTCCATCCGTGGGCCCACAGTCAGTGATCATTCCCCTTCGGACGTCAGACAAATCGCGCCGTTTCCGCCTTACGATAACGTCCGCACTGTTTTCCGCGTCTCCGCGACACTGCTGGTACTACCACCGGCTCTCTGACCGGCTGACGTCCAACATAAGCGGTGGTGACTGGACCCTGTATACTTTTCTTACTACATCAACTGCACAGGATGCTGCTAGGTGGCATTGAATCTCACGGTGGGCAATAACACTGTTTTGTCTCATCGGTGTGTGTTTTTAATTTACATATTACGTTGCGGAAGGCGTGCTCAGTTCGAAGTTAATAAAGTCGTATACTGAATAGACGCTGAGTGGCAAAAAGTCACGAGAAGGCGCTTGGAGACAAGTCGATCTTCGCTGCTGAAATCCATGCGAAAATTCGTCTTTGGACAGTATACAGTCCTGGTAAAGACAGGAGGCCCCATATTCGAATTGGTGGCGGTAGATTGTCGGTGGCCCCGTATGGCACTGCGGAAGTGACGACCGTTCGTGAAACATTTGTGTTTGCCCTGTATGATATTTTACGTGTGTACAAAATTTGTGTCTGCGATACTGAAGATCCACTGTAGGTACTGTTTGCCTCGTAAACTCGAACTCTTGCGTAATTTCTGAAATGCGTCTTGCACCGATTATCATGCTATGTGCAAGATTCGTTGCGATGAGACCAATAACCTTGCTGTTTGGTCCCTTCCCTAAAATCAACCAACCAACCAACTCGCGATGTGCTACCAAGCTCACCGTGCGCATATCTACAACACTGCTGCACCACATATGGCACTGCTTCAGATGGGAGAACCTTTCCAATGTGTCTGGCCATTCGGGATAATGAAAGATAAAAAAGTATTGTATATCTTGTATCGCCAAGTAAATAAATGTAGACGACGAAGAAGCACGGTGGCGGGAAAAAGAATTGTGACAAGTAGGAAAAGAGTTGCTATGAATGTTTAGTTCACAGATTTTTGTTGATCGACTATCATAAATTTAGATGAGGTTAGGACAAGCCACGAAAAACGCTCTACTTAGGCGGCGAACAACGCCAAGAGTCCCCCACAGAACCGTGTCATACGATCCTCCCTCCTGCTCCCTCCCCTACAGGACTTTATGGGAACAGCGGGGGCGCCACATCTGTCGTGTTGCAGTACTTCACTGGCGTGGCTGCTTAGGGCAATCGTTGAATACGGAAAACCGAAAATTCATCGGCATCAAATTCGCCACATTCAAAAAAATGGTTCAAATGGCTCTGAGCACTATGGGACTTAACTTCTAAGGTCATCAGTCCCCTAGAACTTAGAACTACTTAAACCTGACTAACCTAAGGACATCACACACATCCATGTCCGAGGCAGTATTCGAACCTGCGACCGTAGCGGTCGTGCGGTTCCAGACTGTAGCGCCTAGAACCGATCGGCCACCCCGGCCGGCTTCGCCACAGTGTCCGCTATAACTTATCAAAATCACAGAATAAAGCATCCCCTCGCTCTCGGTGCATTTCAGATGGCCTCTCGTAACTACCTCATCCTGTGTGTTGTTACTGTAGCCACAGTTTTTTGATAATTTGAATTTTTTACGGGGTGGGGGGAGTGCGATGTGCTGTGTGTCAAGTAGAATTACTGGTACAAGTGTAGAACTGTCTTGTATTACTGTAAATTACGTTCATATGGGCGTTGTTGGCATATAACTGATTAGGCCTATCACTGTAAAGGGGTTACGATTATAATGACCTCTGCATTGCAGTTACACGGTCCAGTCGTATCAATGTGACCGCCTCCTGTGTGCGACGTCAACGTGCAGTAATTGCTCACAGATGGCTGGTCGCAGCCTGGCAGTGGAGTGTATATGAATTGCGTCGGGGGACACGCAAACCACTGTAGCCGTTGTCGTAATACGGAAACTGAGCTGTTTATATGACGCCCAGAAGGGCATCAGCATTGTATTTCGTGCCAAAGATGGAAGCGTTTCCGAAGAGGCTTAGTATCTAAACATACGCCTGCCGCCATGTTTAAAGTATACCGAGCACGTCAAAAAGGCGCTATCCAAAACTAACGCCGTGGCAGTTGTGGTGCACCACGGACCGTATATGACAAGGGTGAGCGACAAATGTGGAGATCTGTATGGACGAACAGAAGTGCAACAGTTGAGCAACTGACAGCCCAAAAGAAACCAGGTGCTACTAGCAATGTCTCCTGAACGGCCGTTCAGCGATCATTGCTGCTTATGGATCTCCGTAGCAGCCGCTTGGTTCATGCATCCATGCTAACTGCTATTCATTGGCGAAAAAGGCTGTAATTTTGACGCCAATACCGCAACTGCTCGTCCACTGAGTAGAGTTGTGGCGATTCGTGAATGAGTCGTTCATTTGAACGACTCTAAATAAAGAATCGAATGTTGATACGGACGAATAGTCGTTCAAAAGAATCGTAAGCTCCGAGTAGTGACGATTCCAAGTTCCAACGATTCATCGATTCTTAGTACGCTATGCTTCGAAGGCAACTTCCGAATCATGCCCAGTCGTGCCGAATGATTACGACCGTCAGATGGCAGTCAAGTGGAGGATGCGTGTGAACAAACGAAGCTCGGAACGATCAAACAATAGATGCAATCAAATCATACGTTACCTTTCATCAATTAAGGATTTACACGTATAAATCGAGAATCACACTTGTAACGTCATATGCATGTTTACTCATAAGTAAACTATTTCTGGCATATCTTGTCATGACACAGTTCGATTCTAACCCCACTGACCATTTCAGACATATCCTGCCATCTGTGAGTGAGATGTAGAACTTTTTGCATTCCGTAAGAATCGTGCCATCGCACACTAGAATGAATCGTGAAAGAATCGTGAACGAATCGTAGGAATCGATTCGCAATGTGAGATTTAATCGTAGGAATCGAATTGAGGAAAAGAATCGTGTTGCCCAACTCTACCACTGAGTGACGATAGGTGGCCGTTTCAGATGAATCACGATTTATGCACCATCCGACAAATGACCGTTGGCAATCGAAACCTCTGAAAGAAAACACTCTGCATGCGTTATGGTCCGGGGAATGTATTCGTTACATTCCCTGGGCGATCTCATCGTTCTGGAAGGCAGTTTCTTTTTACTCGGCACAACTGCATCTACCAGGGGACAAAGCAACGTGTCACACAGCTCACAATGTACGTGTGTATTTCGAAGAGCAGCAGGGTGAGTTTTCCATCCACCGGGCTGTTCGCGCCATGGATCTTTCAACCTAGCAACATAGCACAGCTGGCCACTGCACTAGAGTTGGCATGGCTCCACATCCTGTCGGTACTTTCCAGAACCTCATAGACTCTTTTCCTGCATGTACTTGCTGCAAAATGTGGTTATTCGGTTTTTGACAGGTGATCACGTTACAGTGACTGGAAGATGTGTTTCGTTATACGAGACACGCAACAGGGCCAATATAGTTCAGCTCAGTCTAAAATACAGGGTGTTTATAAATGAATATCGGGGCTTTAACGCTTTATAATATTTATTACATTAAACTTACAGTTGTAAACGGTATGTTAAATGGAAGAGCAACTCAAACAGTTGTGTTTGGCACCAGTGGGCACGCACAGCGCGCAATGTTTCCGCCGCAGTCCACTAGTGAACTTCACTCTGGATAGGCCGCAATGGGCCCAATGACAGGGCTTGCTTTGCATGGCCTCCACGTTCACCCGACCTAACGCCATGCGATTTTTCCTTTGGGGCTTCATCAAGGATCGTGTGTAGGTGCCTCCATTACCAGCAGACATCTATGAATTAAGAAACCGAATTGAAGCAGCTGTTGCTACAATCACTGAAGACACACTTATCAACGTTTGGAAAGAACTCGGCTATAGATTTTATGTGTGCTGTGTGACAAATGGTGCTCACATTGAACTTTTATAAGGTTCTTGGTAAAACTGTTTGAGTTGCTCTTTCGTTTGACATATCATAAGTTTAATACAATACATATTATAAAGCGTTAAATTCCCGAGATTAATTTATAAACACTCTGTACAACATACACGAGATAATTAAAGATTATAGTCAAGTGAGTAAATGAACTGAGCCGATTCCTTACATTCTCTTTACTCACTTAAATGGAACCCGCGTTGATTGGTTTGAAGTGAATGTTTATCTAAATCGTAATGCAGAGCCGAACAGCGGCCTGTTGCTATAACAGAAGTCAGAAAGTGAATGGCGGCCGCTCTTCACCTGTAAACAAAGGACGGCAGAAGGGTCGACTGCGCGGATCGATAGCGGCTCCGTGGCCGCAGCGACGGCTCCTCAGCGCTGCCGGCGCAGGCGGAGTGCGCTCCACGCAGATGCGTCGAGCTGAGGGCGCTCCAGGTGCTCAGCGGCCGCTGTTATGGCACGCTCGCGGTGAGAGGCGCGGGCTGCCGTCTCACGTCACCAGTAACCGCCTTGACAGTCCATCCTGGCTGCAGCTACTCCCAGAGTAGTGGTTTTAGTTTAAGTGCAGTTAGTCACAGAGGTCCACTGTGGGCTGTTATTATTGTACGACGGCGAAACTTAGTAGATATTCTAATACGTTACGCGAAACCGATTTGCGCTGAAAAAAATTCCAATTTTGGCCACCAGGTGCAAATCTGGTGGCGTGAATGCCAGAAAGACGTACATAAATGTTTCCATATGTAATGAACTAGGATTAGGGCAAAAAAGGTCATAAAATGAGACACGCATAATGTTGATTTTATTAATAACTTACACAATTAATTGAATATCAGCACCAGAGACGTTGATGTCATGCTGTACAGCACCAGATTTGCACCTCGTGGCCAAAATTGGAACTACTTTTTTTCCAGCGTATCAAAAAACGTCCAATAATGGTAAGAGAATAGATTCCATGCACGTCAAATCATGTTAAGGGAATAGTTTTCCTGCAAGGTAAGAAACAGAAATACAGAGGCAGTAATATTTTATGGCGTGTCTAATGTGAACTGAATTCGGCCGTAACCTAAGTAAAGTTGACTATTAGCTTCAGGGGCAGAGAGGTATGTAGCACACCCACTGTCGGGAACTGGATGTGACAGGACGGATGTTTTAATGCTTGTATTCCAATACTGACTGATCACGGACGTGCGCAACTCGGACCGATCAGCTGTTATGGTGTAAATTTTAACACGGAACTAACATGGATTTGTGAACGCGCGTTACAGAGACGATCATCTTGACATGAAGCAAAGAATATGAACTTATTTTAAGCTATTTTAATATAACGTAATAGGCAGAACAAAAGTGGCGTCCAAAATATCATTTGCGATCGTTTCTCATATTGTATAATGCATTTAAATGTAAATCTACTTGACGTCCTTAATCAAGTAATCATCCGCTCACTCGGACAGCACAACTACACTTCGCCAAACAATTAGAAGTTCACAACTTCGGGGTCGCTGAGGGTGGCAATCACCTGTAACAGAACATTCGACACGAAGGATTCCGAATGGTGCCCAATATTAACGATCAGTACTTGGGGGCAGACAGCCAGCTTATCGCCTTCTTACTAAGCTGGTTTACTGGGGACTCAAAACATACTATTTTATGCAAGTTCCCAATTAACAACAAGATCGGTACATGTGGAGCCTGACGTGCCGGTCCACAATGTGAGTATTGGCTCTTGAGAAAAAAAGTTTGCTGACCATTATGGTAGGGGGATCGGGGGGCGAAGCTTTCTTCCTCCGCTCCTCACTCCCCCGCCCGCTGACTATTGTGGCTGCTCGATTTTGTACGAGCAGAAACAGTTGATCATTGACTCTGCATTACATTGGTTGTAACTCTACTTTATTAAATCGAAACTTAAGTATTTACATCGGCATAATAATTTTATTTACGTATTATGAACTTTGACTACAATATTGTCAATAGAGATTGGTTGCTTTTTATTATTAACACAGTACGCCAAAAAAAATCATCTGTTGATACACTGATTGGTAAGCGAATCAGTCGGGCAATCAGAATACGATGGAATTAATGTTAATGATAATGTAGCTGACTTAATGCTGTTTTTGCCCTCATGTTTGACGTTATTTTCACAAATTTTAAATTCAACGGCAGTGTGTCTTTACAGTATATTTTAGTGGATGATTTAATGTTTAACAACTACATACACACCAGTGTGTTCATTTTCTTCCATCGAACGTCACACGCTTAGGTTTCGAGCTTCCGCTTGACAAGTTTTAATACTACACATTTTATTTTTTAACGTTAACTGTAATAATTTATAATCAATTTTGAGACTGTGCAGGTCATTCCTGAAATGGCGGGCACGTGCCGATTTTCTTTCCTGGTAAGTTGAGGAATGGGGTAAACGTGGAACAATGTTTAGGTTACTGTTCCCACTCTGTGGAAATACGAATAAGAACACTGTGGTCGCTTTTATTCGTAAAAGGAAAGCTAGTGCTTAAATCAGCAAAACAAAATTTCAGCTGTCGTTATCCCACATTTTATTATTTGAATGGCACTTTAACAGAGCATTTTAAATAAATACCCACATGTTATATGTAATGAAAATAATAAGTTTACAAAATACGTGTACGTACTGTTGAATAGCAGCCCCGCAGTCCATCGGTTCTATGACCGTGCGTGTCTTTAAACCGCTCCTCTGTAAACTTGGTTGGTACTGACGGAACCAGCGTGAAGTGACTAGGGAAAATAAGTGAAAATGTTGTTCAGGAGAGTCGGACGGCGATTTAAGCGTTCATTCTACTGTATTTGAGTCCACTCCACAGACCACTGAGCCACTTTGATCGGAACCAGAAGACAAGTACATTCACTTTTCAGCACATTCCTTCCATCGACTTGTGATAGGTTTCATGTTGCAGAGACATGTATTATATGACAGCTTATGGCTTTCCTACAGATGATTGTGAATAATATTCAACAACTTTGTTTTCTTGACATACTATTTTAGTGAAAATAATTAGTATTATTGCTGCCACTGAGGATAAAACTCAAGTTTAGATTGCAATCACAGTAATTTTGTGTGTGGACGTTAATAAAAACAAGTTGTGTCATACGTTCCAAAACAATATGTAAAAATCAAACCAGTCTATGACCGCAAGTATTTGTTTTACTCAATGACCGGTTTCGATCGTTATGATGATCGTCAGATTGATATGTACCCTTGAAGTTTACAAAAGAGGCAAACAAAATGTATAGCCTTGAATTACATCGTCATATGGTCGTCACATAGTGTATATGATAAAACTGTAGTAAACACTTATGGCCGTAAATGTAGGTCTGTCTGCGCTTCAAGGAGACAGATCAATCTGAAGACGATCAGTGACCTCGAAACCGATAATTGAATAAAACAACTATTTGCGGTTATGGGCTGTTTCGGTTTTCACATATTCTCAAACTTTGCATCGCTGTTATCTTCATGGTGACCATATCACCCCTCATCACATTTCAAAACGTCAGAAATGCTCTCTGTAACTTGTCACTGATCTGTATTAGAACAAATATCTATATTTCCGGTAAAAATTCTTGTTATTTTAGGTTAAATACAATGTAGGCTTAAAATTAAATTTGGTCTTTTAGTGCTGAGATTTCGCATTTTTCATTGAAACAATGGCGTGTCGTTTCACCAAAAGTGGTATATTGGATTCTTTGAATGAACTATGACTTTGAAACCACAAAAAATATAGAAAAGTGAAACTGAAACAGAAATTTGAAGAAATTCATAATTTTTCAGGTGTTGTTGTTGTTGTTGTTGTGGTCTTCAGTCCTGAGACTAGTTTGATGCAGCTCTCCATGCTACTCTATCCTGTGCAAGCTGCTTCATCTCCCAGTACCTACTGCAACCTACATCCTTCTGAATCTGCTTGGTGTATTCATCTCTTGGTCTCCCTCTACGATTTGTACCCTCCACGCTGCCCTTGATGCTTCAGAACATGTCCTACCAACCGATTCCTTCTCCTAGTCAAGTTGTGCCACAAACTTCTCTTGTCCTCAGTCCTATTCAACACCTCCTCATTAGTTATGTGATCTACCCATCTAATCTTCAGCATTCTTCTGTAGCACCACATTTCGAAAGCTTCTATTTTCTTCTTGTCTAAGCTCTTTATCGTCCATGTTTCACTTCCATACATGGCTACACTCCATACAAATACTTTCGCGAACGACTTCCTGACACTTAAATCTATACTCGATGTTAACAAATTTCTCTTCTTCTGAAACGCTTTCCTTCCCATTGCCAGTCTACATTTAATATCCTCTCTACTTTGACCATCATCAGTTATTTTGCTCCCCAAATAGCAAAACTCCTTTACTACTTTCAGTGTCTCATTTCCTAATCTAATTCCCTCAGCATCACCCGACTTAATTCGACTACATTCCATTATCCTCGTTTCGCTTTTGTTGACGTTCATCTTATATCCTCCCTTCGAGACACTACCCATTCCGTTCAACTGCTCTTCCAAGTCCTTTGCTGTCTCTGACAGAATTACAATGTTATCCGCGAACCTCAGATGTAACAAGAGTTTTTAATAGTAACATTTCGGTGATAATCACTTAGAAGCATGTAAACTAAAAAGGTAGTAGTAGAAACAGAATTGTCAGTAACGTCAAGCATCTGTAAGTAATATCTCCCGATAATAGTAAAATTTTTACTTTGTTCATTTTGTTTCTGCGATGTTTATATTTTTGTCTGCTTTTGGAAGTGCTTTGTGTTCCGCAGTAGGTCATTTTCTTCTTGTTGTTTCTAATGGGCCAACTTTGGACCACACTCGTTCAACTGTTGACCTTTGATGTTTACTCAGTACTGCCACATGGTCTGCCGATGTATCTCCTTCCTTTCGTCTGGCCACGGCGTTCCTTTCCTTAGGGGCTTTTCCTGAAATCCTCGGACTTCCTCCAGGATATATCTCACAGACTGTCGGTTCTGGAGATCAGTTATTGCCAGTCCTTAAATGTTCATTAAGATCCTTTTGATAAAAACGAAGACTTTGTAAAATTGGTCTGACAGCGCTAAGATCGATAAAGTATCTTTAGTTGTGTACGTATATTACAGATTAATGAAGCGTTTACTTACCTTTGCAAAGCCGTCTGTGACTTTACAGAGCTGAACGTACGTCGGGTAGTCACTGACCGAACTATCCGTCTCTTACACGAATATACCACTGAACCGTATTTCTTACAGAAGTATTTTTAACTTTGACAGGTTTAAATTTGTACGTGTTATCATAGAGTAGAAATATCCGTGCAGAGAGCCCCTTGACGCGCAGAATGGAATTTTTGTCGCGTACATGTATTGCCCGCAAAATCTAGTGACTATAGTCAAGAAAAGTTTTGCCTGTAAGCGCTCTGTAGGCTTTGAACGTCATTACTTGGCTAGTGCAAACACATTTTGTTCAAAAGTACTGTGGATTTTATACACGCGTTTCATGGCCGTCTTAATAATTTGCATTCAATATTCAGAACGAATCTAACAAGATTTCAAAGAGATAAATGCAGAGGCATTATAGTTAATTTTTTGTTCCAGAAAAGGTTTTGTTCTGCACTTGATCGTATTGACATGTCCCTGATTTAAAAATTTAAATTGGGGCGGAACTGTGAAACGACTTTCACGTGCGCCAAAGTTAAATATTCCCCTCCCACCCCCCTCTCCCTCACGAAAAAGGGGGCTTGGGAGCTATGGCAATATACCATTAGTGTATCACACACTGAAATACTTTTAGAGGCGAATTTTTCCGTTTTTGCTTTCTTGTACCAAATGTTTGTTTTTTATTGGTCCTTAAGGAAACTAAAATATTAAATACACGTATCGATTCTCCACGACATACGTACTAGTATTCCTACGACAATTTCCTGTTGCAACTGCTTTATCTCTGTGTTCTGGAGGTAATGACTCAGACTATCACACGTAAATCTTATCTGTGGGTGAAAATTGGTCGACATTTGTGTACAATCAACAGATTGACTGGTAGCACGCTCTCGCACTGCGTAACCTATCTTTGTCTCAAAACTTAGCTGTAGGGTATTAACTCCCCGTTGCAATGTACCTCAGTATTTTCAACGCATAAAGCGAGTGTTGCTAATAAGTAAATAATTAGATGTTTGTGATACTTACCTTTCAAAACAAACGTTTCCTGATTTGACTTATTTCGATTTACATCCATAACAGTAACAATTATCCCACACTGATGTTACCAATAACGTGTAAAAACAGGGCGGATGAATCTAATACTAAAGTTACGAACTCGCCACAAAACGAAAATAAACAATGTTATTCTGAAGTCACGTGACAATTCCGGGTTGGTGTTGGCGACAAGCACAGTACATTATGCTGACCCTGTAAGTAAGTGCTATGAGACGGTGTTATGCGAGTTTGACTTATGAGCCGGAACGGAATGGTTATTGAATTATTCTTGAGTTTGTGATTGAGATGGAACTGAAGCTCATACGTTTCTGGTGTAAAAATAGCTCCTAAGAAATTCCTTACATTGTGTGTTTAAAGTAACCTAAAGTAGAGGAGAACGTTGCACCGTGAGGATAATATACCTAGTAACACGTGATGTTTTATGCTCAGTATTTCAGTCTGGTGACCGATTACAGAATGGACTGAAGGAATGCGCACTTGACACCCCCATAATCTGTTTGCGGCATTTTATACGGTTTTAGTTTGTTGTGAAACACGAGGTATTGTGTTTTACAGCATTCGTAAATATTTTGGGTTTTACCAATTTATGTACTGTACAACATATTAAAGCTGTTTGGAGGAATTTCACGGTGAGCAAAATTTTTGCATTTTTAAAATTAGTTATACGGAAGGCTTTGAATAAGTAATGCAACACATTTTTTTTCTGGAAGCAGGTTGGTTTTATTCGGTACTCCAATACAACATATTAATCTCCAATTTTTCACCATAATCTCCGTTCATTGCGACGGCCTTACACCACCTTGCTGGTACTGCCTGTATGCCCGCATGGTACGACTCCACTGACCGATGTCGGAGCGGGCATCTTGATGCATAAATAACCGGCCCATCATCCACGTACTGCTTCCCGCGGAGTGCATCCTTCATTGGGCCAAACAGGTGGAAGTCTGAGGATGTGAGATCCGGCTATATGGTGGATGAGGAAGAACAGTCCATTGAAGTTTTGTAAGATCCTCTCTGGAGTGCGCAGACTCGTGTGAGACCTTACGTTGTCATGGAGAAGTTCGTTTGCATCTCTGTGCCCACAAACACGCTGCAGTCGTTTCTGCAATTTTCAGAGCGTAGAACAATACACTTCAGAGCTGATTGTTGCACCATGAGGGAGGACATCAATTGAATAACCCCTTCAGAGCTCAAGAGGAACGTCGAAATGACTTTACCGGCCGTGGGTACGGTTTTGATGTTTTTCTTCGGAGGAAAGGTGATGTGGCGCCACTCGTGGATTGCCGTTTCGTTTCCGGTTCGAAGTGGTGAACCAATGTTCGATCGCTTGTGACAATGTTCGACAAAAATTGCCACGATCCGTCTCGTAACGCTCAAGCAAATTCCGCACAGATGGTACTCCGTTGCTCTTTATGATGTTCAGTTGGACGGCGAGGAAAACGATTGTGTCAGCACTACCAACCGAGACGTCCAGCCGTGCAGCGTCATGTTTGATTGTCATCCGTCGATCACCTCGAATGAGAGTGTCACTTTACAAACTGAAGGAGTGACAGCTGTATGCGGCCGGCCGACACGCCGGAGATCAGACAGGTTTGCGCGACCTTGTTGCAGCTGCCTCTCCTCGTAAGTCACCGTGCTTTTGTTCAGGTCTCCGTAGATATTGTGCAAGTGCCTTTGAATATCTGCGATGCTATGGTTGTCTATGAAAAGAAACTCAGTGACAGCTTTCTGCTTGGAACGCATCTTCGTTGCAGACCTCATTTCGAAGGCTACGCAGAGCGCCGTCACCTATCGGAACTTCATGAATGTATAGGGGCTTGAACAGTATTCCACGACGTCCCATAACAAATTTCACATTTTTTCAATCAAACCAGCCGAGGAAAAAAAGTGCTACGTTACTTATTTAACACCCCTCATACTTCGTTAGTCGTACATCATTTTGTATATTGAAACAGAAGATGATCTACCAATGGAACTTGTTATATTTCGAAATGGGCTGAGTTTATTCAATGTATTAACAGATTTACTTGTCTCTATCATGGAAATTTGCGATAATATCTAATAGCTTCTATTTCAAAATGTATTTAATTTGTAACTGGTTTTTGATAATATTTACGTGGCTATTAGAATAATATTTTGACATGTAGACACTTAGTTATAGTATTAAGAAGATTTTTTGACAGTAACACTTCTAAATTTCAGTGGAATATGTTCCTAGGTACGAAGCCATGTTGTACCTTGAAACATTTTTCATATTTGTCATAATCTTTCTTTTTTTCGAGTGATTTTTCTAATTTTAAAAGAGACTGCAGCACACAGTAAATGACGCTAAAACTTAAAAATGAAATACGAAAGTATACTAAACTTCATTTACACGACTGCTTGGGGCGAAAGTCAGACAAATATTCCAAGATACAACATTCTCCCCTACAGGGAGAGAGTTCAAATGGTTCAAATGGCTCTGAGGACTATGGGACCTAACATCTGAGGTCATCAGTCCCCTAGAACTTAGAACTACTTAAACCTAACTAACCTAAGGACATCACACACATTCATGCCCGAGGCAGGATTCGAACCTGCGACCGTAGCGGTCGCTCGGTTCCAGACTGTAGCGCCTAGAACCGCACGGCCACTCCGGCCGTCAGGGAGACAGTGATCTTCTGTGATGATGTATAAAACTAGCGTCGTATGTATTGACCTACTTTTTGAAAATACTTCATTATCTTTCGAAATTCCTATTAATCTATCTTCTCTGTATTTATATGTGAGATGTAATGCGTTCCTCATTTTCGTCTTGTGTATGTATTACAGTCAATTTCGCCATTGTTTACGTATTCTGTGCATTTTTCAGAATCATCCGACAGATTTTTGTTTTCTGTTTTCTTCTTTTCGTTTCTTGTTACACCACATTGACTCCTTTCCTGCACGTACAAACACACAAAATCACGAATGAAATTGTCAGAGAATTTTGTTGGTGTGGGTTGCATACATTCAGGGAGAAGTATACATTCAGAGACAGATTTGGTTGATTTATGATCCCCTCCAGCCTTAACCTATTGTTCTGTTAGTTGGTTTATGACCTCCTTGGGGATAATCCATCCTTCTGAAAAATCTCTCACTCCTCCCCTTCCACCTCTATCATCCCCACCGAAAACCCTTCGCTGATACAACCACACCTTTAATACCAAATCAATTGAATAATTAAACACATCAATAAACTAACTAACCCCTCCTCCTCTGAGAAATCCGATTTTCTATCATTCCAGTCATCCCCGGATGCCCTCCATGGCCCAGGTGATACATTCTGACAGACATGCACATTCACAACTGTGGTTGTAGTCACAGCAGCAGTTTTCTCCAGCCTCTGAGCGTTGGCGCTGACAGTGTATAAGGGGACGAGTGCACTGCATATGGATATATGGGGGTGAGTGGGCTGTATGTACAAGTGTTTTCAGCTGTCTCAACTATTTCACTATGACAACTCCTAGAATTGTTGTTTAGTGCTCCTCAGTACATCGCAGTGCATGCTGTCTTGTAGTGATATTTGCTATTGTGACTATCCTATCATGAGGGAGCCCCTTTCCTCCTCATTCTTCATCCTGGTACAGGTGAGAGAACAAACATAGGAATTCTATAGTGCTTTATAAAATACACCTAGCAGACCTATAGTGGTTAGAAATTCCACAATCGTGACGATATTACTCACACCGAAATTTGAAATTCCAATTATCATTTTATGCAGCACCACTTCCAATCCAGACAACATATTCACGAGTGGTCACTTCATTGTTTCCGATAGTGGTACTATGAGCACACACATCAATTCAAGCACTCCACATATTGTTGAAGGACATAAATACGATGTAACTGTGTCAGTATTCACCAACAGGAAACAAGGGGAAAAAATCAGAACGGTTTGCAAACCAGGCAGTTGTCGGATCGAATACTGCTCAATATACCAATCCTAGTATCCAGCTCTAGAATGCTAGTAAAAACTGTCTCATACAGAGGGTATTGATTATATAATTAGTTAATCAATCTGATAGAGTGAGGAAATATTGCCAAGACATTCACTGCTGGTGATTTACCAGGTCTCCATTACTTTGTTCAGGACAACAGAGCAGTTTTTGTGTGACACATGACAGATGCTCGCTGGGCAGGAAGTAGCCACTTGAGTGAGTGTGTGTGTGTGTGTGTGTGAAAGAGAGAGAGAGAGAGAGAGAGAGAGAGAAAAGAAGGAAAGAAGGATGTGTTTCGACAGGAATTTCTCACGTGTCGATATCAAAGAGTTGCCGCTACTGATGCTCAGTATATCCTTTGCTATGTAATTAATATTTACTTGAATTTTATTTCATGATATCCTTCCTCTCTAGCACAGATTGAGTCATTTTCCCACCAATTTCCAGATGGAGGAGGGCAGGGGTGCAGGGGGTTTCCCAGATAGGGGTTTTTAATTAGCTGATCGATTTAGATAATTAATCAATTAATTTGATATCAAAGGTGTGCTTGTATTGGCGAGGGGTTTTCCCAGAAGGTTGGGGGAGATGGAGGTGGTGGGGAGGGCTGAAGTATTTCTGAGAAGGATGGATTATCAACAGGGAGGTTATAAATCAATTAACAGAACAATAGGTTTATGATGGAGGGGGTCTTAAATCAATCAAGTTTGCCTCAGAAAGTATGCTTGGCCCTGAATGTATGCAACCCACACTAACAAAATGCACTTACTCTGCTGTATCCTGACTACTACTCTCTTCCTTATAAATACCATTTCTAATATACTGGGAGGTTATAATTAAGCTTTCGCTACTTGAACCAATGTACACAGAAAACTATTAATCGTATGGGCGCCCAACTTTATAGAAATGATGTTCAGACTGTGCACTGCAAGATGTATGTTGCAAGTGGTGTATATGTCATGATTTGCAGTTAGGCATTGGTACTGGTATGGCGACATAGGTTTGAAACACAATCATCAGTTTACATTATAGTTGCAGTCAACATGGGTCTGGATATGTTGAGTAGGGTTTCAGTCATAAAGCTGTTTTATCAAAACAACAGAAGTAGTGGTGCTGCTCTCGACGCCTTAAAGCGATACAGACAGGTCGTCTTTCCTCATCGAGGTTGAAGAACATGATTCGGAAGTTCGAATTAACTGCTGATTTGGGAACTATTCCTAGGAGAAGCCGATGGTTAACAGCGCCATGGCACAGAATACTGGATGCAGTGTGCGATCCTCAAGCAGTGCATGAGCTGTCACGACGGCTCAACATTCCATGGTCCACCATTGTTACTGGCAGTAGTAGAGCAATGTCTGCTATGGTTCCAGACTGTCGTGGATGCAGATGGCTCTCACACTGAGCAAAGTTTATAACCTGGCATGTAAACATTGTACGCAATTAACAAATGTCCTCTCATGAGGACATTAAAATGTGCTTCTTAGAATAGTTTATTCGTCACTTCTGTTTCACATGTCTTTGCAAATGTTTCCACAAAGTTTCATTGTTGTACGATCACTCATTTTTGATGAGGGCCCTCTCAAGTAGCGAAAGTTTAATTACAACTGTCCTGTACCTTGAGAGGCCAAAAGTCATCTGAGGGCCACTACGACGCATTTGTCTCCATATAGCCCTGGCAGAAATGGATTCCTGACGCCCCCCACTTTCAAGTCGACGGCCAACGACACATAGTAGACGGGTGAGCGCCTGGTTGGCTCTGCAGAGGCGACGTGACGTTCGTTTATAAATACCTGTGGTCGTCCAACGCGATGGTTTACACGTATGGAAGCATGGTCTATGCGATGTTGAAGAACCACCCTAGACACCGCTGACGTCGTAATCCCGAAATGCCGGCCGGGGTGGCCGAGCGGATCTAGGCGCTATAGTCTGGAACCGAGCGACCACTACTGTCGCAGGTTCGAATCCTGCCTCGGGCATGGATGTGTGTGATGTCCTTAGGTTAGTTAGATTTAAGTAGTTCTAAGTTCTAGGGGACTGATGACCTCAGAAGTTAAGTCCCATAGGGCTCAGAGCCATTTGAACCATAAACCCGAAATATAATACACTCTACGGTAGGCTATCAACAATGCGTCTTGCACCGTTTATCATCCCTCGTTCGAAGCCGGTTAACTCGCGATGTACTGCCACGTTTGTTACAGACCTGTCTGTAGCAGAGTGCTCAGATATCGTGTCTACAGTCACCACATGCTCCATATAGCCGCAACGTTGGGGCTCAGGCACAGCACATGTTGAAATGGGACAACCCTTCACGTGATTTTTAGCTACTGAGTTCACTTTGTTGCCGATTTGATATTAGAAAAAGACGAAGATCTCCATTCCGTATGATTCTGTGGTCCGGATCGAGGTCGACGCTCTAACTCGTCCCAGAGATGTTCCATTGGATTCGGGACTCTGGGCAGACCAGTCCATTTAAGCAATATTATTGACCAGAAACCACTGCCTCACAGATGCCACTTTATGAGAGGGCGCATTGTTAGGTGTTGCATCACTGGTAACGAGTAAGATTCTAACAGATAAACTGCGACTGAGATATTCGAGTGATTTCACTGATAACGTCGCTACTTACGTGGATTGTCAGCATCGAAGCCCGAACTGTCCGTGGTCCGGTATAGATAGTAGGAACACTCGCAGATAGCGGGGAGGCAAACTGAGTCATCTCATGATTCTTCAGAGAAGGAGAATGAATCACAAGCGGCTTACGAACTTCGAACACGATACGAGTGTTGTGAGCTGCTACATTTTCCGTATGCACAAGAATAGCCTTGTCAGCGGTCAAGTGCCGTCTGCACCAACAATATGACGCAGGACTTTCCAAGAAGACAAGTGTACTTTGTATTTCGTCATATTTATGTGGGACTTCCCTCTTCAGTGTTTAATTAAATCGATTTTCTTTCTTGTGTGATTCATGCAACTGTCATAATCTTCTAAGAAGTAACTGTCTTGGAACTCAATCTAATAAAGGTTCTGCATGCTTGCCTGTGCGAACTAAATTTTGATATAGTCTTGCAACTATTGAAATTAAGCGGCACTAAACACTTTGTATAGCTTTGCCTGTCTTAAATATTTTGATTTTCACACTCTGCAGTTCTCATACTTCCAGAATGAGATTTTCACTCTGCAGCGGAGTGTGCGCTGATATGAAACTTCCTGGCAGATTAGAACTGTGTGCCCGACCGAGACTCGAACTCGGGACCTTTGCCTTTCGCGGGCAAGTGCTCTACCAACTGAGCTACCGAAGCACGACTCACGCCCGGTACTCACAGCTTTACTTCTGCCAGTACCTCGTCTCCTACCTTCCAAACTTTACAGAAGCTCTCCTGCGAACCTTGCAGAACTAGCACTCCTTTCTTTCAGGAGTGCTAGTTCTGCAAGGTTCGCAGGAGAGCTTCTGTAAAGTTTGGAAGGTAGGAGACGGATACTGGCAGAAGTACAGCTGTGAGTATCGGGTGTGAGTCGTGCTTCGGTAGCTCAGTTGGTAGAGCACTTGCCCGCGAAAGGCAAAGGTCCCGAGCTCGAGTCTCGGTTGGGCACACAGTTTTAATCTGCCAGGAAGTTTCAGTTCTCATACTGTATTTCTCCTATGTTTTTTACAATAAACTGTATAGCTGATATTTTGTTACTGTCTCGGAGGAATGCATTGGCCTGTCAACTGACACTTTTCAGCACGTTGCAACAGTTTATATAGATATTGTCTACATGTTTGCTATGATTGTCCCTAACACTATGATAAAGGTTCCATGCTCTTCTACTTACATTATAATGTCATAAATTATCGAAATAGCACTATATTCGTGCTTGCGACATTTTAATCAGAAAGAAGTATACAGGAAAGTCTTCAAGGTTTATTGAAATGTATTGCGTCATTTTAGCACTCTGAGTTGTAGACTTCTTGCTAAATCTGACTCTCGAGATAGTCCCCAATCGTCTGCATTGCAACAGGAGCCTTATCTCTTCTGTACGGTACCCCTCGGCTAAAGCATTATTGATGTGTCGTGCACGAAAGCTTTGGGAGACGTGTCGGTCGTACTCCGCATTTACGACAAAACTCTCACCTTGACTACAAATGTTTATTATGTTTCTTTAATCCTTATGCCTTTCAGCATTACGACACTGTTTCTTTGAAAATGACGTAATGCAGAAACGCATAAGTATTAAAAATATAATAAATACTTGTAGTTAAGATATAGTAACTAAAGAGTTATTCATGAAAAAATACGTTTAATGCCGCGCTGTTTCCGTGTACTCTAATTAAAAAGTATAATGTATCTGACTGTAGTATTCATGTAGATTATTTAATGGACGGCTTATTATTTCTCCTATGTGGTGGTGGTGGTTAATGTTTAACGTCCCGTCGACAACGAGGTCATTAGAGACGGAGCGCAAGCTCGGGTTAGGGAAGGATTGGGAAGGAAATCGGCCGTGCCCTTTCAAAGGAACCATCCCGGCATTTGCCTGAAACGATTTAGGGAAATCACGGAAAACCTAAATCAGGATGGCCGGAGACGGGATTGAACCGTCGTCCTCCCGAATGCGAGTCCAGTGTGCTAACCACTGCGCCACCTCGCTCGGTTTTCTCCTATGTTTAGATGATCATGTCATAGACGATTAATATCGGAATCAAGCCTATTAGTCTTTCATTGACTTCGGCTCTAATTTCCCTTTTAGTCTGCAATATTACTTCCATTCTATATTGGACACTAACATGAAATTCCTCAGCATCTCTCATTACCGAAATTTGCTTTGATGTTTGATTATAACTTATTGTCTTTAACTACGACAACCAGTTACGCATGTGCATGGTTTTGTAAGCCCGTAATCAATTCGTAAATGTAATAAATTTCAAAATAAGAATTAATTTTGAATTTTAATTGTTACATATTACATTATTACTAATTATTAACGGAGGTATCCATTTGCTCGATCGGTTTACATTACTTTGATCATGAAAATAATGTTCTATCACTGTTTGCACTCTTTTTCTACGGATTAATAAACGTTCGAACACATTTTCTCAGGTTTTTTTGAGGCCAGAAGAAAGATTTCATGAGTTCAGTAAACATGAGATTCGACAGAAACATTAGTTTCACATAGGTGACATGAGTCTTTATTAAAAACATGATGAAGCCATTATCTTTGCTGTTATGCTTCCATTATAATCCATAGCGAACGTGGTATCTAAGAGAGTTAATTACCTATTTGCGAGCGTAAGAAATGAAAATGTTCAACTTGTTTCGGATGTTAAACAATAATAAAATATTGTTCTCAACTTGGTTTTGTTGTCTCATAAATTGTTTCGAGATACAGTCTGTGACCTTGTACAGAAAATGCGTCGTTTTCTTCGTAAAAACGTCACATACTATTGCATTTTATATGCCCTACAAATTTCATATTTAGATGTTTTGATTGGTGGCATAAGCAGGTCTTCATCATTGCTTCACAAGCAGCTAAGGCGTATAGTATATTTCGATCCACGGACATAAAAAAGAATGGTCATGGTAAGTCAGATTAGCCCTTTATCGTACAGTTTTTTCATGCAAAGCTTAAAAAAATTAATAAGCTTAATGCTTTATTGCGTCGAAACTATTAAAACTTTTTAACAGTTATGCGGAGAGTTGGTGAACAACTTAGTGCTACACACCGCGTCATCGTGTGTCCTAACCCAAAGAAAAGCAAGGAACAACCCGTTCGCTGACTTCTTCCATCAAGTCAATCCTATTCCCCCTAGCAAGTAGATAACGACTTGAACTGAAGAGGATCGTTGTTTAATGTTACTAGACGTTCGGTAGCTGGAAACCGAGCGAGGTGGCACAGTGGTTAGTACTGGACTCGCATTCGGGAGGACGACGCTTCGAACCCGCGCCCAGCCATCCTGATTTAGGTTTTCGGGATTTCCCTAAATCGCTTCAGCAAATTCCAGGATGGTTCCTTTGAAAGGGTACGGCCTATTTCCTTCCCGACCCTTCCCTAATCCGAGCTTGTGCTCCGCCTCTAATCTCGTCGTCGATGGGACTCTAAACACTGATATCCTCCTCCCTCCTCCGGCAGCTGGACAATGGAGACGGGTTTGTACGAAATGTTTCGCAGAGGATGAGCTTGCAGTAAGCCACAATGATCGCCCACTCTTTCGATAACTTGCTACTTCCAGTTATTTCATTCGTTCTTTCGAACTACTGAAATCACTAAGCAAGCTGAACAGGAAGGGGACAACGTTTAAAAAGAGACGCAAACACAACCAAGGCTGGAGCTATGCACAGCAGTATATAATAATTTCCGTCTAGGGCCCCAGAATCGGCCTGCAAGAGACAACTAACTGCCAGCCACCGTGGCTAAATAGTGTCTGACAAGACCGAGCGCTGGCTTTAGTAATGTAAAGGACACATTGGGTCAAAAAATCCGGAAATTCTCCCCTGAATAAAAGTGCATTTATGGGAGTGTTTCCTAACTCACTGCTTACGTGCCGGAGGGTATGCAGTTGGAAGTGAAGTTCACGGCCGCGGGGGAGGGTGGTACGCAGCACCTTAACGATCGCCTTGCTTGCAGCTGCTACTTCGATCGTAATGTGCAGCAGGGAACTTTCTCAAGCGGAAGTGTGCATTTCTGGCCTCTGTGGAGGCGTTTATTTGCTTGGAGCTGCTACTTCGATCGTAATGTGCAGCAGGGAACTTTCTCAAGCGGAAGTGTGCATTTCTGTCCTCTGTGGAGGCGTTTATTTGCTTGCAGCTGCTACTTCGATCGCAATGTGCAGCAGGGAACTTTCTCAAGCGGAAGTGTGCATTTCTGTCCTCTGTGGAGGCGTTTATTTCGTCATTAGCATATGAGTCTCCCCAAGCAAAATTAAATGAGAAGTCAAGTAGTTCCTTCTAACAGGCCGAGCGCGGTGCTGCAGTAATACGACACTGGGGGACTGCTGTTCAGATATGTCCAGTCATACAGATTTAGGGGTTCCGTGGTGTTTCTCTGAGTCGCTCAAGGCAAATGTCTAGAGCGTTCCTTTGAAAAGGACACAGTCGATTTCCTTATCTAGCCTTCTCCAACTCAAGCTTGAGCTCCATCCCGGCTGACTTTTGACGTCGACGGGGCTTCAATCCCAGTCTTCATGCTTCCTTCCACTAGGCGACAGTTCGTCTTGGCCAACTGCGCTAGTGTTCCATCTCAGATGATTCTGATGACGACGGATTTTTAAAACCCGTAGCAACGCGGTACTACTGTGTTCTGCCCTTTTATTTGAAAGTACGGAACGGTAACTGACTTCACTTTTGCAGCTGATTACTTGTGAAAATTTCACGTCACATTATCGATGGTGAACCAGCAATAGAGATTAAATATGTGACAATCTAGCAACTCGCGCCGGTGAAACATTGGAAAAACCAGTAAACGGTCGCCGGCGCAAGATACTGGGACAAGTTTTAACAGGCAATACGTCAAGTAGTAGTCAACAGTTTTATAATTTTTCGTCTTTGATACATTGTAATGCATCAGCCGTGCATGGCTCCCTCAGTATTAAAATATCGCGTACATCAAACCACAACTGTACTAAAATAAATAATCAGCTATCGATTTAACAACAGTTGCTGCGTGTTTCTATAATCCGTACCTATAATACTCCATTTTTACAAAGGAGTCCCATTACACAAATAAATATGACGTAATGTCAACTATGTCATTTCAGACCAAGAGACAGTTGACGTACTTGGTAATAAGGAAAGAAGATTAAGAGACTAAAGTCCAGTCGACAGCGAGGACCTTCGAGATCGGGCGTAAGCTCGTATTGGCTGTGGACAGTTCTAGAAAATCATCTCGTTCTTCGCCTGAAGAGAAATCACGGACAACACTTATCTTGAATGCCATAAAGGGATTTGAGCCTTCTTGTCATAAATACGAGTGCAGTCTGTTAACCACTGCACCACCTCGAGTCGGACGAGTGACAGTGGGTCTCGCAATTTTTAATGGTTTAATAGTGCAGCAGTAGATTCCGAATACGGAAAGAAAGTAAGACGGAATGGGATATTTGTGGCAAAGGTGAGATGAAGATATGGCTGTTCATTTTTCATGAACTTTGCTTAAGCAACAAATATACATGTATTTGTCTAACGTGTTCAACGTTGAGAGCCAACTTCAAGGAGTTAAATCAGCTATTATAATTTTTATTTTCAGAAAGTAAAGGACAGAGGGGATGGTATTTTCAGCATTGGAGCGATGGCTCTTTATTGTCTTATAGTCATGATTGTAGGAATGGAACCAGTCACATTTTGTTAGCTGTCATTCTGACGTTCGAGACCAGGCAGGTATTCAGACCGTCGCTTTTAGTACCCACCGAAAGCAACTAAGTCAGTCTTGTCATATAATTCAGTGCAATGAAATATAAATACCCGACATTATGCATGCTGTCTTTGACGTTGTGGAAACTTTAGAAATCACAAATAATTGCTGACTGAAGCGACCCGGTTTCGACTCCTTGTCGGGTCAGATATTTTCTCCGCTTGGGGAATGAATACTTGTCATTGCATTCTAATCGACATTACTGACACCAAAGTCGATTCAACCACACTGTTCTATCGTCTTTGCACTACTGTGATGAATGCATAGGCACGAATCGAAAGCCAATACATTGAAACGTAAGAAAAAGAAAAAACACACACACACACAAATACAGTATATGTCTGTGTACATTATTAATCACCTTTACTTCTTCGTATCACGAGTAATGCAGGAGACACTATAAGTGAATTTGTACGAAAACTGATGATGTGGCCATAGAAATAGTACACTGGCCAATGTTATGACTATATGAATTGTGATTATTGCTCATGATCACAATTCTAAATAGTTCCAAGGACCTCCAGATGTCATATATAAGAAAATAGCTTTCACTTTTATCCATCATTTCGTCAAGAGTAATTTCTAGTCTGAGTTAAAAAGATCAGTAAAATGACCAATTTCTGCGTCTTCTGACTGTCAAATCCCACTCGTTAGTGATACGGGGACGAAACTTCAGGATGTCGGGCGGCAAAATAACAGAGATCTGAAAAGAAAAGAAAATCCAGAAACATACGTGCCTGTTCTTGCCAGGTACTCAGTCGTGTGAGATCTTGCCACAGTGTCTGTAAAATAAAGCAGTGGGAGGCCACACAACACACCTGTTGTCGCTAACTGCGCCGGAGGCGAGGAGCTCCTGGACGCTGTCGCCTCACTTTGCTGCTAAGCACGGGCCGGGCCATAGCGGGCGGCGTGCTCTGTCTCAGCGAAAGCCGCACACGCACACCGTGTCACAACAGCTGCTAGCCTAGCTGGGGAAGCGAGCTGGGCCGCTAGTCGCCGTGCAAAGCGGGAGCGGGAAACAGAGCCAGGTACTCACAGGTAGGAACAACAGTTCATTTAGAGACGTCGTGGGGGGTCCGTCGGCATGAGCGGAGGCGGCGGAGCGGCTGCGGAGGCGTCGGGCACGGAGGCGGCGCGGCTGGGCGACGGGCGCGCACTGGAGGCGGCGGCGCCAGCGCCGGCCCGCCGCCGCCGATCAATAGCCGCGCCGCCCCCGCCACAACGGCCGCTCACTGGGTCAGCAGCTGATCGCCGCCATCTTGCGTCAGCTGTGCGCAGGCCCCGCCTTGTTTACACTGCTACTTCGCCGATCGTTGCGCCTTTCCGGATTATAATCGCACCAGCTGGGGTCTATATTTACTTCCGGGTAAAAATACCCGTGTGGGAACATTGCTACGTGAAAATTCGTATCACGAGAGGAAGTGACGTCGGAACTATTATTACAGTTCCGTTTGGCCACAAGTCGATGTCCTCTCATTTACTTCTGATCAAATATTAGATACGATTGCAGCATCTCACGTATGCTACTAGCACTTCGTTGAAATAAGCACCAGACAAAAAATTAGTCACCCCTAGGGGACAATACGCCAATGTACCTACAAGATTTATGGACTAGTTCCTTACACCAACATAAGAAAAAAAAATGCCTAATAAAGACGTGTTCTAAAATGCTTACCTTGGGAACTATGAGCACTTGTTCGTCTTCGATACTATGAAATACACCCCTTCTACTTCAAGCTCTTTGCTTCCATATTTTGAGAGGAAGTAGTATGGTCCAACCCCCCCCCCCCTTCCAAAAAAAAAAGAAGACCAGTAAACATGGGGTCTACAATGCACTTGTCCATCTTCGCTAGTGTGGAACAGAGCTCTTCCACTGAACAAGTGCTCCTAGCACTGTAAGTATGTAAATGCCTAGAAGTTAACAAGAGCCGGCCGTTGGTGGCCGAGCCGTTCTAGGCGCTTCAGTCTGGAACCGCGCTGCTGCTACAGTCGCATGTTCGAATCCTGCCTCGGGCATGGATGTGTGTGATGTCCTTAGGTTAGTTAGGTTTAAGTAGTTCTAAGTTCTAGATGACTGATGACCTCAGATGTTAAGTCCCATAGTGCTCAGAGCCATTTTTTTTAGTTAACAAGAATGTAAAAGGAAGACAGCTTTCACCACTAAGTACTAACCATTCTAAACAAACTAAAAGTTGCCCATATCTCGTCAAGAATTTTTACAGACGTATATTTATAGGGCCATTTTCCTAGTTTTTATTAAGATTGTATCTTGTAAGAATATGTGACACTTTTCTTAAAAGACAAATAATGGCACGATTTGCTGCACAATTTTTCATTTCATTTAATAAATAGAACAGTAAAAACAGTGGCTCTCTTCTGCTTTCGTCGAGGGGTAGGTTTGTTCTTCCTAAACTGCGACGCATTCAATTTAATTAAAATTGTAAAATAGTTACTGACATCTAGACAGAACCTCAGTATTTGCTAGAGTGAACGTAGATAATGCTATAAATCACATTCGCAACTAGAGGTTATTTAAATTTTAAAATACGGTTTATTAACCAATTATTCAATCACTAAACTGTTGAATTAATAATATTTCTTGAGCTCCCAATACTGGATAAAACCACACTATAAATTTAATAAACTATAAATTAGCCGAAAAATCCAGACCGTGTTCACAGTTACAAATTTACTGACATTCATCAGTAAACTAGTTATAGTGAAGACAGTGTAAGAAGATTCCCTGATATTTTATAGTGCTGTTGCCAGCTTTCAACTGCAAAGCCCTGCAGGTTGCAGGCGAAAACGGTAGCCGTCTACAGAGCTGTGAATATGCTGAGGCTTTTCCATAGAGTTCTTTACAAAACAGCGTTATGTTGTTGGCTGAGGTAGGACCGCAAAGCTGCCTCGCCCGCCCCACTGCAGTTGTCAGGGATCAACGTACCGCCTACGCAATTAAGTCGGCACAACGACTTACTGTCCGAAATGCCAATCAGTCAAGAAATTTAACTGAAGTCCCCACAGTTCTACCTTTGACACACCGTGGAAAATAACCGGAGTCCAAACAGTGACACACTATTTGTAAATCCTGTGGAACGTGAAGTACGACTCCAAACATCTCACGAGCGCGGCTGGACCACCGCCCACACAAGTCTGACGGCACCTAATGCACAACTGAAGACCAATGGACTGCCCAGCTGCTGACAGAAGACCTTGAGGAGCTAGGACACCGACTTTATAAAGACTCTTGATGCAATAATTTACCAACAACCGTATGTATTGTAGAAATTTGTTTTATGAACTTAAGTGCTACCAGTTTCGGCATTACATTGATGCCATCTTCAGGCCCCACACATTATAGTCGTAAAAACGCTCTTCACGGAAGGAGCCATATAACTGGATCCGTGAATCAAATCGTTATGCAACAGCTCTTGGTGGCCAGGCGACACAGACTCGTTGGTAAATTATTGCATCAAGAAATACATGCCAGCCGTCGTCCCACGGCCCATAATGGATCAACGAAGATTATAAAGACTCGGTCACCCCTTGCAGAAAACTGACGCCCTTGTCCAACTCTCGGAACCCCCACCCGCAAAAAGCTCGTCCACTGACTTCTCATAAAGGCCACATATGATCACCAGTACTTATATACAACTTTTGATATACAAGTTTGATCAAAATTCTGTTTGCCCCATGAGCTGCACGTTAAAATTTCACCCTATAAACATATATAATAATTTCTGTTTGCCATAATTTGCCCTCAAATCAAAGTTTAAATACTTACTATATGTGCTTTAAATGGTGAAAATTACTTTAATTCTCATGGTACCTTTACTATTTATGGCGCAAACATCAATGACACATCAGTTTTACATTTTGTCTCCTCTTTCCAGTTGGAGTTCATGTATCTTTAAAGAAATTTAAATTACGGACAGAAGTATGCAAATTTAGCATGTTGTTGTTGTGGTCTTCAGTCCTGAGACTGGTTTGATTCAGCTCAGCATACTGCTCTATCCTGTGCAAACTGCTTCATCTCCCAGTACGTACTGCAGCCTACATCCTTCTGAATCTGCTTAGTGTAGTCATCTCTTGGTCTCCCTCTACGATTTTTACCCTCCACGCTGTCCTCTAATACTAAATTGGTGATCCCTTGATGCCTCAGAACATGTCCTACCAACCGATCCCTTCTTCTCGTCAAGTTGTGCCACAAACTCCTCTTCTCTCCAATCCTATTCAATACTTCCTCATTAGTTATGTGATCTACCCATCTAATCTTCAGCATTCTTCTGTAGCACCACGTTTCGAAAGCTTCTATTCTCTTCTTGTCCAAACTAGTTATCGTCCATGTTTCACTTCCATACATGGCTACACTCCATACAAATACTTTCAGCAATGACTTCCTGACACTTAAATCTATACTCGATGTTAACAAATTTCTCTTCTTCAGAAACGCTTTCCTTGCCATTGCCAGTCTACATTTTATATCGTCTCCACTTCGACCATCATCAGTTATTTTGCTCCCCAAATAGCAAAACTCCTTTACTACTTTAATTGTCTCATTCCCTAATCTAATTCCCTCAGCATCACCCGACTTTATTCGACTACATTCCATTATCCTCGTTTTACTTTTGTTGATGTTCATCTTATATCCTCCTTTCAAGACACTATCCATTCCGTTCAACTGCTCTTCCAAATCCTTTGCTGTCTCTGACAGAATTACAATGTCATCGGCAAACCTCAACATTTTTATTTCTGCTCCATGGATTTTAATACCTATTCCGAATTTTTCTTTTGTTTCCTTCACTGCTTGCTCAATATACGGATTGAATAACATAGGGGAGAGACTACAACCCTGTCTTACTCCCTTCCCAACAACTGCTTCCCTTTCATGTCCCTCGACTCTTGTAACTGCCATCTGGTTTCTGTACAAATTGTAAATAGCCTTTCGCTCCTTGTATTTTACCCCTGCTACCTTCAGAATTTGAAAGAGAGTATTCCAGTCAACATTGTCAAAAGCTTTTTCTAAGTGTACAAATGCTAGAAACGTAGGTTTGCCCTTCCTTAATCTAGCTTCTAAGATAAGTCGTAGGGACAGTATTGCCTCACGTGTTCCAACATTTCTACGGAATCCAGACTGATCTTCCCCGAGGTCGGCTTCTACTGGTTTTTCCATTCGTCTTTAAGAATTCGTGTTAGTATTTTCCAGCTGTGGCTTATTAAACTGATTGTTCGGTAATTTTCACATCTGTCAACACCTGCTTTCTTTGGGATTGGAATTATTATATTCATCTTGAAGTCTGAGGGTATTTCGCCTGTTTCATATATCTTGCTCACCAGATGGTAGAGTTTTGAAATTTAGCATAAACCAATAAAATGGATAATGAAATAATAAATCTTAACATCTACATAGGGGGTGTGGTGAACAGTACTCACTGCCAAGTCATACTGGCATGCTTCCTTCATTCGTAAGGTATGATGATTTCATTTAATTTTCCAATTAAAATGTCTCTCACAGCTTATTTATTAACGATAATGATCATCTAAGTAGTTGTTATCAATACCTACAAATTGATCAAAATCTCTCCGATCACTATGGGACTTAACATCTGAGGTCATCAATCCCCTAGAACTTAGAACTACTTAAACCTAACTAACCTAAGGATATCACACACATCCATTTCTCAGGCAGGCTTCGAACCTGCGTCCGTAGCGGTCGCGCGGTTCCAGACTCTACTGCCTAGAACCGCTCGGCCACCCCGGCCGGCTGTAAAGTGATTAACGTGCGGTGAAACGCAAGTCGGAGATAAGGTATTGAACATACACGCCTCATCACAGAACGAGGAGATTGGACGCACTCTCTGTACAGCAGTATTGGCGCCGATCTGTGGCAGTTTTGGCGACGGAGCACAATGCAGGTGCTTGCCAAATGTTCCGGAGCGCACTGTTCACCAGTGAGCCCTATGTGCTCCCATGTTGACCCAATGACATCGTCAGTTACTACTGCAGGGCGGTGGGGGGGGGGGGGGGGGGGGGCGGGATCACCGAAACTGAACCGTGTATTAACCGAAACGTGCCGCTCGGTGGGTTGAACCACTTTTCTTGTCATAGTACGTCTTTAGATAAGTTGTCGTCCAGGCAAACGGCTACTCGAAAGATGCACTGCGCTATGAGCACAGCCCAACGAGAACTGTGTTACGCTGTGGAGGACATTCATCTGGGCCCCCAACATTGATCTGGGCTTCCATGGGATCTAATCAGCAGTCTAAGGCACCATGACAGCTGTGGACCACTTGCATCCCTTCATGCTCGATAACTACCTTGACGACGACGACAATTCAAGCAGATTAAGTGCCTGTGTCACACCCCCGGAAACGTTCTACAGTAGTTTGATTACCGTTATTAAACTCACGCTGAACTCTTAGCCACCAAAATTGCCTGATAGAGTGCATTTGGGACGCTGTCGGGCACCAGCTTCTTGTCGACAAATCACCAGACCGGAACTTATTGCAAACGTGTGATCTGTACGTAGATATCTGATGCATATAAAGAAACGGTCGAATCCATGCCACGCAAAATCGCTGCTCTGTTGATGTTGCACAGCAACACTGTATCCGTGTGCACTAATAATTTTTCGAAGCTATTACGTGACACAGACGGCAAAAGAACGAAGTCCTACTCAGGCCATGTGTCACAACCCTAATCTAGAGCACGTGAAGAGTATCAGTATAGCAATAGTAGGGCAACGCCTATACCTCACATACAGCAAGCAGAGGTGGAGCTGGGTGCGTAAACGGTGCAGTATGACGGTAGCCAGAATATCATTCTGCAGACCCTACAATATGGAGTAATAACATGCAACCTCTGATCTCTGACACGCCAAGACGTGTTAGCAATGAAGATAAACTCAGAGGTAGGGAAAACCGTCTGTACTTGAGATACCACAGTGCGAACGGGACTGACGACATCTCGTTTAAACGACAGCAAACGGCCACCTAACATCTACATCTACATCACACTCCGCAAGCCACCTAATGGCGTGTGGTGGAGGGTACCACTCTCTGATCCCTCCAACCCTGTTTCACTCGCGAACAGTGCGTGGGAAAAATGATTTTCGGTAATCCTCTCTATTGGCTCTAGTTTCTCGCATGTTCTCCTCGTGGTTAATACGCGAGATGTATGTGGGAGGAAGTAATGTGTTGTTTGACTCCTCTTGAAAAGTGCTGTCCCGAAATTTCAATAGTAAATCTCTCCGTGATGCACAAAGTCTCTCTTGTAACGTCTGCCAGTGGAGTTTGTTTAGCATCTCCGTAACGCTCTCTCGCCAGATAAATGACCCCGTCACGAAACGCGCCACTCTTTGTTGAATCTTCTCTATCTCCAGTATCAGTCCTACCTGAAAGGGATCCCAGATAGGTGAACAAAAGAATCGAGTGAACAAGCGCCTTATGAGCCACTTCTTTCGTGGATAAGTTACATTTCCTTAAGATTCTTCCGAGGAATCTAAGTCTTGTGTCTGCTTTTCCCACTATCTTTTTTAGATGGTCATTCCACGTAAGGTCGCTCTGGATAGTTACGCCTAGATATTTTACAGCAGACGCTGTCTCCAGCTGTTTGTCATCAATAGTGTAGCTACACAGTAGTGGATTTCTTTTCCTATGTGTGCGCAATGTGTTACATTTATTTATGTTCAGGGTCAACTGCCAGAGTCTGCACCATTCATCAATTCTCTGCAGGTCGTTGTGAAAATTCTTACCATCTTCTGCCGTTGCTACTTTGGCATAAACAACTGCATTTACGAATAGCCTTAAAGAGCATCCGACGCTTTCTACTAGATCATTTATATATAGTGCGAACAGCAACGGTCCTATCACACTTCCCTGTGGTACTCCGGATATTACCTTTAGATACACCATATGTCGATTTAATTCCGTTTAGAGCGACGTGTTGAGTTCTATCTGTAAGAAAGTCTTGAATCCAATCGCAGGTCTGCTCCGATACTCCGTAAGCTTGTATTTTTTTTCATAAAACGGCAATGTGGGACGGTGTCAAATGCCTTACTGAAATCAAGGAATTAGCGTGAGCGCCGTTGTCCACTGTGCTGTGGACCTGATGGAGGAACAGGGCGAGCTGAGTTTCGTAGGATATCTGTTTGTGGAATCCGTATTGATTTTTGTAGAGGAGCTATTCATTTTCCAAGAACGTCAAAATTCTTAGGCATACAACATGTTTCATAATTCTACAACAGATTGACGTCAACGATATAGGTCTACAGGGTGGTCCATTGATAGTGACCGGACCAAATATCTCACGAAATAAGCATCAAACGATTAAACTACAAAGAACGAAACTCGCCTATCTTGAAGGGGGAAACCAGATGGCGCTATGGTTGGCCCGCTAGATGGCGCTGCCATAGGTCAAACGGATATCAAGTGCGTTTTTAAAAAATAGGAACCCCCATTTTTATTACATATTCCTGTAGTACGTAAAGAAATATGAATGTTATAGTTGGACGACTTTTTTCGCTTTGATAGATGGCGCTGTAATTGTCACAAACGTGTAAGTACGTGGTATCACGTAACATTCCGCCAGTGCGGACGGTATTTGCTTCCTGATACATCACCCGTTTTAAAACGGACCGTTTCTAACATTCTGGGTGTGTCTGTTTGTTCTATATCGTGTCTCCCTACCACTTTCGCGCAATGACGCTCTGAGCGTGTTTTTTAGGGAATTGACTAGTTTGAACCTGGGACCTGTTGCTGGTAAGGAGAAGCCAGACCACACATGACATGTAGAATTCAGGAGAGTTCAGTGAGACTAGCGATGATATAACCAAATACTTAACGATTTCAGCATCAGCTCCACTGCACTCCCTGTAAAAGAATCTTAATACTAACTAAATTTAGTGGAAGGGGGTCAAGGCTTTCCAATTTTTAGTTAGCTGGTAAAATAACGTCGAAAAAGCAGTTAAATTTGCCATTGGAAATTTTATTCTACTCACAAAGCATTGTTTATAAATTGCAATATAGATAAAAGGAAATGTTTTAATACAGGATGGTAAAAACCAACTGCGTTCAACAAAAATGTGAACGAATATTCCCTGAATGGGTTTCCAAGTTCTACAATGAATCGAAGGATGGCCTATGCCATATCACATCTATAAAATAGGTTTAAATTAAGTTTCACAAAAGAGAAAACTATCAAAATGATCTACAGTGACTCTCAATTATCTTTAATTACTTATCTAACTTGTCGTAAATTACAGTGGCTGATGTGGCTTCTCAATAACTATATAACAGAGAAATCATCGCGTTTCAGATTTTTACTTCAAGTGGCAAATGTGAACACCATGAGCTTTAATTGACGATCGACACAAGTATTACGCAAAAAGGGGGTGTAACAGATGAGACTTCTGCAGTTCTGAGTGAAGCTGTATGCGCTGTTATGCGGCATCGCATGCGTTCATTACCTTGTTGGCGTTCGTCAGGGGGCGGCGGCCGGCGCAGCAGCCATCCAGCTCGCCGTCTCGGAACTAACTAACCTCCCCTAACTTCTCCTTACTACCATTTACCGAAGTTGGTTTAAAAAACCTATCTGGCTTTGTTTTCATCTGACCAATTAGGGTCTCAATGTTAACCTTAAGCTCCGCCTACAAAATTTCTGCCTATCCAATGAGAAATGTTATACTTTTCGTGGTGGGGCAATGTTTTTAAAGTTTGCAACGTAACAGAGACGCGAAAAAGTCTCACGCTAAAACTAGCGGGTGGTGTGGCCCTTTTTGTGTTATCGTAAGATCTATACTGTTTTTCTGGAGGGCTCTAGCTTTCAACACGGGCTGCGGGGTGGTTCTTGACGTAACGGAGACGCGAAAAAGTCTCACGCTAAAACTTGCAGCTGGCGTTGTCCTAGTGGTTAGCTGGCGACGTGGGTGTCCAATCCGTCCCTTATCGTAGGGCCTTCTAGCTTAACACATTTCTGCTCTCGGATTCTGTTCTCGTTTCTCCCCTCAGAACTTTCTGTTTCACGGTGGGAAAGTATGACATGCATTTAGGCATTCTTGTGTTAGTCTGTGGTATTCCATTTGCTCACTCGTTACTCATATTACTTTGGTTAATTTAATGTCACGATTTATTCGGAGCTATATGACATACTACTGGATTTGCTTATAATGTCAGGGTTTTCATGGAAGGTGTTGGATTTGCCCGACACCTTAAACGTTTATCAATTGCGGAAAATGTGGATATCGTGTTGATGTATCGGTTTTGTGATCAAAATGCCTAATGGGCATGTGCTATGTATGCTGCTCGGTATCCTGGACGACATCATCCAAGTGTCCGGACCGTTCGCCGGATAGTTACGTTATTTAAGGAAACAGGAAGTGTTCAGCCACATGTGAAACGTCAAACACGACCTGCAACAAATGATGATGCCCAAATAGGTGTTTTAGATGCTGTCGCGGCTAATCCGCACATCAGTAGCAGACAAACTGCGCGAGAAACGGGAATCTCAAAAACATCGGTGTTGAGAATGCTACATCAACATCGACTGCACCCGTACCATTTTTCTATGCACCAGGAATTGCATGGTTCAAATGGCTCTGAGCACTATGGCACTCAACTGCTGTGGTCATCAGTCCCCTAGAACTTAGAACTACTTAAAATAACTAACCTAAGGACATCACACACATCCATGGCCGAGGCAGGATTCGAACCTGCGACCGGAGCAGTCGCACGGTTCCGGACTGCGCACCTAGAACCGCGAGACAACCGCGGCCGGCGAATTGCATGGCGACGACTTTGAACGTCGTGTACAGTTCTGCCACTGGGCACAAGAGAAATTACGGGACGATGACAGATTTTTTGCACGCGTTGTATTTAACGACGAAGCTTCATTCACCAACAGCGGTAACGTAAACCGGCATAATATGCACTACTGGGCAACGGAAAATCCACGATGGCTGCGACAAGTGGAACATTCTCGACCTTGGCGGGTTGCAGCATTATGAGAGGAAGGATAATTGGCCCCCATTTTATCGATGGCAATCTAAATGGTGCAATGTATGCTGGTTTCCTACGTAATGTTCTACCGATGTTATACCAAGATGTTTCACTGCATGACAGAATGGCGATGTACTTCCAACATGATGGATGTTCGGCACATAGCTCGCGTGCGGTTCAAGCGGTATTGAATAGCATATTTAATGACAGGTGGATAAGTCGTCGAAGCACGATACCATGGTCCGCACGTTCACCGGATCTGACGTCCCCGGATTTCTTTCTGTGGGGAAAGTTGAAGGATATTTGCTATCGTGATCCACCGACAACGCCTGACAACATGGGCCTGAGCATTGTCAATGCATGCGCCAATATTACTGAAGGAGAACTACTCGCCGTTGAGAAGAATGTCGCTCCACGTATTGTCAAATGCACTGAGGTTGACGGACATCATTTTGAGCATTTACTGCATTAATGTGGTACTTACAGGTAATCACGCTGTAACAGTATGCGTTCTCAGAAATGATAAGTTCACAAAGGTACATGTATCACATTGGAACAACGGAAGTAAAATGTTCAAACGTGCCTACGTTCTGTATTTTAATTAAAAAAACCTACCTGTTACCAACTGTTCGTCTAAAATTGTGAGTCATATGTTTGTGACTATTACAGCGCCATCGATCACAAAGCGAAAAAAGTGATCCAACTAAAACATTCATATTTCTTTACGTACTACACGAATATATAATAAAACGCAGTTGATATATGTTTGACCTATGGCAGTGCCATCTAGCGAGCCAATCATAGCGCCATCTGGTTTCCCCCTTCGAGGTAAACAAGTTCCGTTCTTTGTAGGTTTTTCGTTTGACGCTTTTTCGTGAGATATTTGGCCCGGTCACGATCAGTGGACCACCCTGTATAATTGTGTGTTTCTGTCTTACGGCCTTTCTTAAAAACAGGAATGACCTGCGCTTTTTTCCTGTCGGTAGGTACCTTTCGTTGGTCAAGCGATTTACGACACAAGGGGAGCAAGTTCTTTCGCGCAATCTTCATAGAATCTTATAGGTATCTCATCTGGTCCTGAAGCATTTCCACTACTAAGCGACTTAGATGCTTTTCAATTCCGAGATCGGTTATCTCAATATCTGCCATTTCGACGTTCGCACGACGATTGAAAGGAGGGACAGTGCTACGATCTTCTGCGGTGAAACAACTTCGGAAGACCGAATTCAGTATTTCGGCCTTATCTCTATTATCTTTCGTTTCTGTGCCGGTGTGGTCGCTGAATGAATAGATGATTTTGACCCACTTACTGATTTTACATACGACCAAAATCTCTTAGGGTTTTTACTCAGGTCGGTTGACAATGTCTCGAACCTGCTATAAAGAACCTGCTATGAAGACGTGATATCTGGCATTAAAGACCCCTGTTTCCTACAGGCCACTCTCACTGTGTCCGAATCACCACTCCCGACGTAATGACGGTTTCGTTAGTTACAGGTGAACCATGGTGTGCTGCTTGCCTCCTGTTCAAATGGTTCAAATGGCTCTGAGCACTATGGGACTTAACATCGGAGGTCATCAGTCCCCTAGGACTTAGAACTACTTAAACCTAACTAACCTAAGCACATCACACACGTCCATACCAGAGGCAGGATTCGAATATGCGACTGTAGCAGCAGCGCGGTTCCGGACTGAAGCGCCTAGAGCCGCTAGGCCACAGCGGCTGGCTTTGCCTCCTGTCTGAAGACCTCAGCCACTGGATTGCAGCCTGCCAGCTGTGGGTGTGCTTCGTCACTCCACGCCGTCGCTCGTAGCAGGTCGCAGCTGCGGCTGATGGAAGGTGCAGATGGCCTTCCTCTGATGGTCAATCCGACCAAGCTTGCTGTGTGGTCACCTGAGTGCCGCCTCCCAGGCTGTATGTGTAGCGCCTTCCTGGCCGTACGCTGGGGGAGCCTTGGACTTCCGCCTTCACGACAGCCACCATCCGAAATATGCTGTGCGTACGCTGAGAGCTTCAAGTGCACAAGAGCGCACCTGCGGGCCGCTGCACGGCGTCCCGCTGCCGCCCCGCGCTTCCCTGCCAGGCGGGGTGCGTGGCCTGCCGCACACTACTCGGGTGCTGGAACCAGCAGTCCTCGCCGACGCCTGCGCGAGCAGCCCGGCCTGTTCCCTGAGCACCGGGGAAGTCAGTATTCATGGTAGCAAACACGTTAACAAAATGTTATTTCAGAAACCGCTGTTTTTCTCGTTCTTTCGGGAGTAAGACAGAAACGCTCACCAGGTCTCAGAGCTCGGCCTCCGATACCTTGTACCGTCACCGCCTCACATGTCCAATCTCGACGCCCACTGACCTTCTGACCCGGGAGGTGACCGATACATTGCGTTCCTAAGATGGACCAATAGTGTTGTTTTGGCTCATCAGCTTATATGCCCTATATTGCTTGCTATACAGATCGTCTCTCCATGGTGCGTCGCTACCCACTCTGCCAGCATTATGACAGTTAATAAATTGAAAGACTATCTTAAACAAACATTTCTGTTCGGTAGCTTAAAATATATTTAACGGTTCTCCAATAGGAAGATACCTTTTCTGAGGCTGTGGGTTTTTGTAGTACTGTTTTACATTTTAATAATTACGCTGTACATGATGTTGCAGTGAAAGGAACGTTTGTTTAGTTGATCGACTGGTTTATTTCTGATATCTAAATCCACCTGTCATGGTCGCAGAGAGAATGCATACCATTTTAAAAGGAAATTTCTCTATAACGACCCATTAGAAAGTTCCACCTGCTTGTATCAAAGCATTGAGAAAAATATGCCAGAATAACGTTAGAGAGTTTGTCGGGTGGGATCATATCTTCCGGGCAAACTGAAGCATAAGATTCGTTTCTGCAGTATGAGCTTTTCCAAAAAAATCCAAGGCAGACAATTTGCAAAAACAGTGCAGATAATCGATGATTTGTTTATTAAATTTCCTAACTGTTCTGCAAAAAAACATTGTTAGCACACTACCTATTTAGTGTGTCTCCATTGCATAAGGTTTGCCATATGACCAATTCACTATTTAACACGCTAGACGCCTGTATGCAACTAATGCTAGAGAACCTTCTGCCTTCCCCTTATTTCCATCAAATGACAAAAAAGAACTCTAGGTATCTGACGCATAAATCACATTTATTCTAACAAATCACAGTATACACAGTATGTACCGCTCTCTGCAGAAACTGCGAGGCTGTGCAGTGTCTCGAAACTATCTGCTCGCTCTAAGGATCCACATGCACCGGGTGATAAGTTACAAGTTTCCCGACGGGAAGAAGACTATATTTGACCGACTGATCTCCGAAGCTGCAAACACTACGCTAGATGCCACTGAAAGTTGAAAATGAGTGTGAGGGAACTTACCAAAGTCAAAAGAGCGTCAGAGCAAATGCAGTTTCTGTCATCCCCTCCTCCAACATGATTAACCCTCATACAATAGTTGTCCCTTATAGCACTGTAATATTACAGTGTCTGGACCTGTTGTATCGGACACGTAGAGCGCGTCAGATTCGCATCGCATGAGGTGCTGATGTACGGCGTAACTGCAGGTTGTTAACAGGTGTGTGGAGTCACACAGGCTGCATTGTTTCCTAGAGTGGTCAGTGGCAGTATATGTAGAAAGTTGATTTGCTTCGTATGTCATTGAGAGTAGCGTTGTTACAGTTCATAAATAATTAGAGAGTCCGGTGTAAGTCACACCACTGATCAGAGGAATCCTTTGAGGTGTCACACCCCACGGAGACAAAATCACATGAAGTATTCTTCCTTGTGAGTATGTTACGTTTTGATGAAAAGATGGGACACGGTGTCTCATTTGTCAAAGAAACGCTTTAATGGACGATTATTTTTCATTAATTTTAAACAGTTACATTCGAAATTAGTTGGAAGGGATAAATCACATTCCTTCGGAATTTCTAGCATCATTGGGGGATGTGGCAACCAAAAGACTATTCATGTTTGTTTGTAGAAGCTGTGAGTCCGGAGACATTCCCTTATACTTTCGGAGAAATATCATCCACATAATCTCGAAGACAGCAAGGGTACATAACTGCGAGAACTACCGCACAATCTGCTTAACAGCCCATGCATGCAAGTTCTGACAAGAATAATATATCCAGTAAGTCAGAAAAATTTTGAGTCTAAAAGTTCAGATGGAGATTTCAGTGTTTTAGGAGTTCTACGTAGTCTCCCTCCCCACCTGATTACAGCTCGCAGAACATTCATACAACCATGTGAACCTGTCAGATAAGTCCTTTGCGGGATGTTGTTCAGCTTGCGTGCCAGAGTGGCTTGAATGTCTGTTATGTCGTCACAGCGTTGATGCTTCACGTAAATCTCTGCACGTTGTCGTTTTATTGTAGTTTCGTATTAATAAGAGCAATTATCGTCACCTGCATGACTTTTCCACTAAATAATTGTCCGTATTTTTTATTTCAGTCAAGGTATAGCAGACATTAATGCGTCATTCTTTTTGTTCTGGAGACAAGTTATGCAAGAAAAATTCCGAATCACTTTTCTCTACTTGAGAACATTCAGGAGGATGTCTTGAATACTTAATTTAGAGATGTCACTCCATTTAGATTTGTGAACAACAACACTGCAACATTACGCCGCTCAACCACTGCTCGTAACTGACTGGTCTGATTGTGTGGATATACGGCCTTCACGGGGGAAAAACTAGCTGGTCGAATCCACATCTGTTGTTTACAGTTATACGTTCAAGTTGTCACGATAGTTACTGAGCTGCCTATTCTTACACGCCAGAAACAGCCTTGGATGTTTCTGGACGTACGGTGTATTAAAGAATGAAAAAGGTGATTGGGGGTCTGTTAGGTAACTATCGAGTATACGTGCCTGAGAAGCATTTCTGTCATTGCTCTTAATAATGGAAGCAAGACTAGAAAAATCAAGACAAATTCCTAAGATTTATCGACCTAGACAAACCGGCCAACGGTGTAAAATGGAGCAACATGTTCGAAATTCTCAGCGAAATAGAGCTAAACTAGAAAAAAGAGACGGATAATACACAGATCAGAAGAAACAGTAGGGAACATTAGGAATGGAAAACTAAGAAGGAAGTGTTCTGATCACAGTAGGTATAAGATAGAGAAATATTCTAACCCCCATTGTGTTCATTCAGTACATTGAAGTAACAATGACGAAAATAAAAGACCCAGGAGTAAGATTTGTATCCACAGTATAAGGCTGAGAATCAAAAGATTCGCTGGTGATACTTTTATCCTGAGTGGACATGAGGAAGAATGGTAGGACCTCTTGAATGGGATGAACAGTCTAATGAGCACACGTTATGGATTGAGAGTAACCTGGGAAGAGAAACGAAAGGAATAAGTAGTAGTAGGAAAGACATTCGTAATAAGCTTATTAAAATGGAATAACGAAGTCGCTGAAATGATGTGCTACCGTGGAAGCAAAATAATACAAGACAGACGAAACAAGGAGAACGCAAAAAAAAGAAGTACCACAGGTAAAGAAGGCATTCCTGATCAAAAGAATTATACTCGTATCCTGTATCGGAAGGAAGAAACTTCTGAGATTGTTCGTTCGTAGCATAGCATCGTATGAAAGCGAATCGTGGACTGTGGGAAAATCAGAAAAAAAGAGAATCGAAGCGTTTGATATGTTGAAAATTAACTGATAAGATAAGAAATGAGGAAGTTCCCCGTACAATCGACGAAGAGAGGAACATGGAAAACATTGCCATCAAGAACGGACAGGATGAGAGGACATGTATTAAGACATCCGTGGAATAACTTCTACGGCACATGAGAGAGCTATAGAGGCTAAAAACTGTAGGGAAAGACAGAGATTGGGGTATATGTAACAAATATTTGAGGAATTACGGTGCAAAATGAAGAGGCTGGTACAGCAGAGAAATTTATCGCCAGAGCATCAAACCAGTCACAAGACCGATTAAAGAAGGCGAATTGATCTGATAAATCAACTGTGATGAATATTGAATATTTAGTGTCATGGGTAATGTTGCAAAGGTTCAAATATCAAGTTTCATAGCATCTTTTCATCGTAAGGTAATGAAATAGAACTGTATTAGACGTTTCCTCCACATATTACTTACATGGACTTTGTAACACACTAAACATACGTCTTGTTGAATACGAGTCTCACATGAGTCCGCGCTGTCTTTAAGTGGCCCTGCCAGGTGGAGGTAACCTGTTGTTGCTTTCCTCCGGCCTGCAGACTGGTGTCAGTACTATGTCAAGTGTGCGACCATGACGGGTGTTTGTGCAGTGAGCCACCAGCATAGCAGTGCAACGTCCAGCATTAGGGAGGCGGCGGCGGGCTGAAGGCTTGTGCGTCATAGCAGCACCTCGCTGTGCGCCACCGATCAATAGCGGTGCGTGTCCAAAGGATCCCTGCACCAGTATTCCCCATGAGGTCACACTTGTTGTACGCAGTTGGCCCCTACATTGGAGAAGGGCGAGGAAGGAAATGGACAGTGTCCTTAACCGATTCAGGGAAAACACGGAAACACCCAAATCTTGAAGGGCAGCGGGGATTCGAAGCGCCGTCCTCCAGAAGGTGACTTCAGTATCTTTCCGTTGTGCACTGTGCCATGGTACTCGGTTATCAAAGGAATGGTCGGAGTTCAAAGACATGAAGATCAGAAAAACACACTAAAACAAAAAAATTACCCAAATACATGTCTTTCGCAAACACCTGCTTGATGATTCTAGGTCCCCGATCTAATACAAAGCTCCTAGCGATTTATAGTACTGCCTTGGTGAACATCACCGTAGACTCTAGCTGAAAATCATAACTACTGATCAGTACGTCAATCAGAACTGCCGGCGTGGAATCGCACTAACAAAGTCCCTCTGCGACACTTAAAACTGCCGATAACATCCGGCGGCTAGTGCCCGCTAAACATGCCTTCTCCGCTCGTCGACATGCAGGACCTTCTCCTCGATTATTTGAATTTGTTAAATTTCTGTCCCTGTATAGAGTACACCGAGCGAGGTGGCGCAGTGGTTAGACACAGGACTCGCATTCGGGAGGACGACGGTTCAATCCCGCGTCCGGCCATCCTGATTTAGGTTTTCCGTGATTCCCCTAAATCACTCCAGGCAAATGCCGGGATGGTTCCTCTGAAAGGGCACGGCCGACTTCCTTCCCCATCCTTCCCTAGGCAAATGCCGGGACGGTTCCTTTGAAAGGGCACGGCCGATTTCCTTCCCAATCTTTCCCTAACCCGAGCTTGCGCTCCGTCTCTAATGACCTCGTTGTCGACGGGACGTTAAACACTAACCACCACCACCACTGTATAGAGTACTTACACTACTGTGAGGGTTTTGCTTGGATAAAGTTTGGCTTTGTCTGTATGCCATGAAGTGAAGAATTTTGTATGTAGATCTTTTTGGGGATGAACGCAATTCGTAAAGCGTTACTTGTGGCTGAACTGAATTTTTAGCTTTTATGTTGTGTACAGCCACGACCTCACCGACAAGTTCAAAATAATGCGAATTGTACACCATATTAACTGTTTTGTGCCCTATTTTTACATCCGTCTTGGGAGGCGTAATTGTTCGCCGCATGGCTACGGCGGCGCCATTGATATAGTGCTACGATCTTCTTTTAAATTTACAGAATTAAATACGTTTCGTAAAGAAAACTCGTGCTGAGAAACGGCTACAGTTCCACAGTCACGCTACATTCATGGCGCTCGACATATGATGTGTCTGAACACTTCGAAAACCGAAGTGCCAGTCCGAGACATTGCCTGTAAGACACAATAATGAGATTACAAGGTCTTGCGTGCTGTATACGAATTCAGAGAGAACTAAAGGGACAACTTCCACAATTGCAAGAGACATAGTTTCCACATTTATATATACATCTACATTACGCAAGCCATTGTCAGGTTGGAGGATACTTCTTGATCCCTGTCTGTTCCCACACCCTCAACACCATACGACAATAGAATGATGCATGCCTAGAATGATTGTTGTCAAACATCAGCGTTATCTCTAATTTTTCGCATCTTCTTGTGGTCATTGTGCGGCTTCTATATATAGAAGGAGGTAATATGTTGTTCATTACTTGCCGCCGGAGCGGACACTCTCAAAATTAGTAAACGTCTCCGAGATACACACCTCATCTCTTTGAGCGCCTCCCTCCGTGGATTGTTCAGCATTTCTATAATGCTCTCGCTCCTTCTAAACGAGCTCGTGACGCAACAAGCCGCACGTCGTTGGATCCTCTCTGTCTCTCCCATTAATTCCAGTTTCTCAGACTGATGAGCACCAACCAATAATCAGTCTAACAAATGTTTTGTTAGCCACTTCTTTCGTGGATGAATGATAACTTACATTTCATTAATATTTTACCAATGAATCTCACAGTGGCATCTGGTTTTCCCGTAAATTGTTTTATGTGGTCATTCCACTTTAGGCCGATCCGGGTCGTTACTCCGAAGAGTTTCACTCTAGTTACTGTTTCCAGTGATTTGTCTTCAGTGACATAATCGTACTGTCGTGTATTTCTTCGTCTGTTTGTGCACAGTACGAGTCATATACGTTCAGCGTCAACTGCCAGTCTGCCACCAACGATCGATCCTCTCCGCAACGTTTCACTCTAGTTACTGTTCCCAGTGACTCGTCTTCAGTAACGTAATCGTACAGTAGTGGATTTCTTCGTCTACTTGTGCGCACTACGTGTCATTTACGTTCAGTGTCAACTGCCACTCCTGCCACAAACGATCAATCCTTCCCGTGTCTTCCTCCATTTTTCAACAGTCTTCTGAAGCTGTAACTTTCTTAGGCAACCGCATCATCTGCGAACTGTGTTATAGAGCTTCCCGCTTGTTCTACTAGATCATGTATATAAATTGTAAGCAGTAACTTCCCTGTCACAGTTCCTTGGGGTAGTCTGGAAATTACCTTTAGATTTTTCGATTTTGTTCCGTAAAGAGCGAATTATTGAGTTCTATCTGCAGAAGTCCGGGACGGTATCCAATGCATGAACAAGCGGGAAGCTCTATAACACAGTTCGCAGATGATGCGGTTGCCTAAGAAAGTTACAGCTTCAGAAGACTGTTGAAAAATGGAGGAAGACACGGGAAGGATTGATCGTTTGTGGCAGGAGTGGAAGTTGACACTGAACGTAAATGACACGTAGTGCGAACAAGTAGACGAAGAAATCCACTACTGTACGATTACGTTACTGAAGACGAGTCACTGGGAACAGTAACTAGAGTGAAACGTTGCGGAGAGGATCGATCGTTGGTGGCAGACTGGCAGTTGACGCTGAACGTATATGACTCGTACTGTGCACAAACAGACGAAGAAATACACTACAGTACGATTACGTCACTGAAGACAAATCACTGGAAACAGTAACTAGAGTGAAACTCTTCGGAGTAACGACCCGGATCGGCCTAAAGTGGAATGACCACATAAAACAATTTACGGGAAAACCAGATGCCACTGTGAGATTCATTGGTAAAATATTAATGAAATGTAAGTTATCATTCATCCACGAAAGAAGTGGCTAACAAAACATTTGTTAGACCGATTGTTGGTTGGTGCTCCCTGTCACAGTTCCTTGGGGTAGTCTGGAAATTACCTTTAGATTTTTCGATTTTGTTCCGTAAAGAGCGAATTATTGAGTTCTATCTGCAGAAGTCCGGGACGGTATCCAATGCATTCCTGATGCCAACGAACACGGCATCAACCTGAGCACAGTTTTCATCAGTGCTTTGGATTTCATGGGGAAACAGAGCGATCTGAGTTACTCAGGAGCTCTGTTTGCGGAATGCATGTTGACTTTTTTTATATAGGAGATTTTCTTTCTCCAAAACCGTCATAATACGTGAGCATAAACATGTTCCGTAACTCTTCAAGAGGTCTTTAATTGTGTGCATCTGTTCGTCGACACTTCTTGAAAACGGGTATGTCCTGCGCTTTTTTCCACGAGCAAGTCCTTTCGCATAATCTCACAAGTATCTCACTCGGCCAGACGTATTTCCACTATTAAGTAACTGCAAATAGTTTCGATTATTTGTGAAATTCGAGGAAGATGTATCTTCTGTCATGTTACGAATGATTGCAATAGAGGACATGGAATAAGCCGTTGTGGTATTAGGAGGGCTTGAAAGTACACGGGGTGGACAAAAATATCGAAACACCACAAACACAACCAATTATTGTGCCTAAGGCGGTGTAGGAAACCGCTGAAATTCGAAACAGCTTCCAGTCGTCTTAGAGTGGATAATTACAGGTACTGTATTGTTTTCTTCCTCCAAAATAGTTGCGAGTTCAAGTAATGATGATCGAAATGGAGAGCTAACACACGCCCTTCTCCCCACCGCAATGTCCGATACATTTACCTTTTCGCGGATAACGCTGTAGTATACAGAGAAGTTGCAGCATTAGAAAATTGCAGCGAAATGCAGGAAGATCTCCAGCGGATAGGCACTTGGTGCAGGGAGTGGCAACTGACCCTTAACATAGACAAATGTAATGTATTGCGATACATAGAAAGAAGGATTGTATGATTATATGATAGCGGAACAAACACTGGTAGCAGTTACTTCTGTAAAATATCTGGGAGTATGCGTGCGGAACGATTTAAAGTGGAATGATCATATAAAATTAATTCTTGGTAAGGCGGGTACCAGGTTGAGATTCATTGGGAGAGTACTTAGAAAATGTAGTCCATCAACAAAGAAGGTGGCTTACAAAACACTCGTTCGACCTATACTTGAGTATTGTTAATCAGTGTAGGATCCGTACCAGGTCGGGTTGACGGAGGAGATAGAGAAGATCCAAAGAAGAGCGGCGCGTTTCGTCACAGGGTTATTTGGTAACCGTGATAGCGTTACGGAGATGTTTAGCAAACTCAAGTGGCAGACTCTGCAAGAGAGGCGCTCTGCATCGGGGTGTAGCTTGCTGTCCAGGTTTCGAGAGGGTGAGTTTCTGGATGAGGTATCGAATATATTGCTTCCCCCTACTTATACCTCCCGAGGAGATCACGAATGTAAAATTAGAGAGATTCGAGCGCGCACGGAGGCTTTCCGGCAGTCGTTCTTCCCGCGAACCATACGCGATTGGAACAGGGAAGGGAGGTAATGACAGTGGCACGTAAAGTGCCCTCCGCCACACACCGTTAGGTGGCTTGCGGAGTATAAATGTAGATGTATAAGCACAACCATACCAACAACGTCCAGTACAAAATGCACACCCACAAGAGTCCAGACGTAAACGGAAACAGTATCAGTGGGATATAATGACAGAGAGAGATAAATAAGACAAAAATCTTGCACACAAGCAAAAGTCCTACATAAACAGAAGTTATATGACACACGCAAACAACATTGGAACATATTCATAACAGCACAAACGCAACAAAATATATTGGGGGAACCATATAAGGTATTAACAGGAAAAATAAAAACACCACTGGTTCTGGAAAAGCTAAGGTAGGCTGAAGGCACGGTGACGAGGGGATGGAGAAATGCAGCACAATTTCTGTTGTCGCCACGAAACAATTTATACATTTTCGATTCAGATACACAACACCAAGTCACTCTCAGAGAAGACACACAACCCATACAACACTGCCATTGTTACGAGACCTTCTGCGCAAGAAGAAGTTGCGCTAGCAGTCTCATAACTTAAGAACAGAAAAGCGCCTGGGCCGGCATAGTATCCACTCAGAGGTACTCAAAGGACTAGCACCACAGATTACTCCATTTCTGACAACGTCATTGAACGATGCCTGCAATCTGGAAAACCTCAAAATCAATCATATTTTTTTTAAAAAAAAAGAAAAAGCAGCAGACAGAGGTCCGTCAGGTCCTAAATCACATTGATCCAGGATATGCTACTGTACAAGCGTCTACAGACTTATAGAGTTCTTTGGGGCCTGAACCCGCACCAATTCGGCTTCAGACCTTGAAAATCTATAGATGATGCCATCAACAAAGCATTCCGAATTTTCAGGAACACAACAAACAAATATGCCATGGCCATGATGATGACGTTGGAGGGGGCAGTTGACAACCTCTGGAGGCCTGCAATGTTTGCCAGGTTAAGACAACTGAAGGTACCACAGTCTCTGTACTATAGTCCCGATTGCAGAGAGAGTAGTAGAATGGCAGATGAGCAACCGCAAAGTATGTGATTTCAGGCGTATTCCAATGATGAAATCTTGAAGCGAAGATGATAGGTACGAAACTCATCGAAATGTTGCAATAAGACGAAGCCACCATTCGGCTGATGACCCGAGAAGATTTCAGAGTCGCAAAGTAACGATACGAATTACTAAGGATTATCCACAAATGTTGATCTGTGACCCCGTCTTCTGGGACGTAACTGCACTCCTGGAAATGGAAAAAAGAACACATTGACACCGGTGTGTCAGACCCACCATACTTGCTCCGGACACTGCGAGAGGGCTGTACAAACAATGATCACACGCACGGCACAGCGGACACACCAGGAACCGCGGTGTTGGCCGTCGAATGGCGCTAGCTACGCAGCATTTGTGCACCGCCGCCGTCAGTGTCAGCCAGTTTGCCGTGGCATACGGAGCTCCATCGCAGTCTTTAACACTGGTAGCATGCCGCGACAGCGTGGACGTGAACCGTATGTGCAGTTGACGGACTTTGAGCGAGGGCGTATAGTGGGCATGCGGGAGGCCGGGTAGACGTACCGCCGAATTGCTCAACACGTGGGGCGTGAGGTCTCCACAGTACATCGATGTTGTTGCCAGTGGTCGGCGGAAGGTGCAAGTGCCCGTCGACCTGGGACCGGACTGCAGCGACGCACTGATGCACGCCAAGACCGTAGGATCCTACGCAGTGCCGTAGGGGACCGCACCGCCACTTCCCAGCAAATTAGGGACACTGTTGCTCCTGGGGTATCGGCGAGGACCATTCGCAACCGTCTCCATGAAGCTGGGCTACGGTCCCGCACACCGTTAGGCCGTCTTCCGCTCACGCCCCAACATCGTGCAGCCCGCCTCCAGTGGTGTCGCGACAGGCGTGAATGGAGGGACGAATGGAGACGTGTCATCTTCAGCGATGAGAGTCGCTTCTGCCTTGGTGCCAATGATGGTCGTATGCGTGTTTGGCGCCGTGCAGGTAAGCGCCACAATCAGGACTGCATACGACCGAGGCACACAGGGCCAACACCCGGCATCATGGTGTGGGGAGCGATCTCCTACACTGGCCGTACACCTCTGGTGATCGTCGAGGGCACACTGAATAGTGCACGGTACATCCAAACCGTCATCGAACCCATCGTTCTACCATTCCTAGACCGGCAAGGGAACTTGCTGTTCCAACAGGACAATGCACGTCCGCATGTATCCCGTGCCACCCAACGTGCTCTAGAAGGTGTAAGTCAACTACCCTGGCCAGCAAGATCTCCGTATCTGTCCCCCATTGAGCATGTTTGGGACTGGATGAAGCGTCGTCTCACGTGGTCTGCACGTCCAGCACGAACGCTGGTCCAACTGAGGCGCCAGGTGGAAATGGCATGGCAAGCCGTTCCACAGGACTACATCCAGCATCTCTACGATCGGCTCCATGAGAGAATAGCAGCCTGCATTGCTGCGAAAGGTGGATATACACTGTACTAGTGCCGAAATTGTGCATGCTCTGTTGCCTGTGTCTATGTGCCTGTGGTTCTGTCGGTGTGATCATGTGATGTATCTGACCCCAGGAATGTGTCAATAAAGTTTCCCCTTCCTGGGACAATGAATTCACGGTGTTCTTATTTCAATTTCCAGGAGTGTATTTAGCCTCTTATGTGTTTACAAGGTGGAGAGTATAAGACAGATGAAGATATCGTGTTTGTAGATGATTTAGTAGTCGTAATTTCTGCAAGCAACAGAGACAAGGTAGAAGAGAAATCCGGTGGAGCACTACATGCTATTACCAAATGGTGTAGAACAACAGACTCAAGACAGTAGAAAGTAACCTACACACTGAAAAGGAACCACTCATTAAAAACTGGGGACATAAACATCAGATGAGCAATCGTGGCATGCTGTTTCGGAGTACACGTAGATGAAAAATTCAACTTCCACGAACCCATAAACTTTACAACAGGCGAAGCGGAAAAAAATACCACACAAGCCGGCAAGGCTAAATTGAAGCAAGTACAGGCTGCCCCTACCAATTATACAAAAATACCATTGCGCCCTTTTCGAATCAGCACCAAGCTTTCCAGCCAGTACATGGACACACAGACTGACTCAAAAATAACAAGGTGTCGGTCAGACGAGGACAGAGGAGTGGTTGGCTCAGACTGCCAGGGGCGTTCGGTACCACATCAACGATAGTGCTGTTCGTGGAACTCGAAATATGCTCTATCGACATCATCATCAGATATCAGGCTGTAATGAATTATTTACGGATGGGGATGCTAGACCAGCCAGTGTACTTATACAATCCAAGCGCAACTAAATCGCCAGCGGATGCATACATGGCGAAGAGAGTGGGACACAAGCGACAAGGGACGTGGTATGATTTCCTCCTCAAGATAAGGGAGCTGTTAAGAATGAAACATTTCGATCCCAGCCGAGGTGTGGTGCAGCACTTAACTGGGCACAGATCTCACAATCTGCGTGAGTCTAAGACAGACACCAACCCGAACACGTGGGGAAGAACACACAGTCTTTTTCTGCAGGCAGTACAGTAACATCAGAAACGCCTTACACGAAGACTACAGCAACACAGAACCATTTATGTACGCAACAATTAGAAACGAAGAGCAGTGGACCCAGCTTAACACACTAAGAGACAACATTTCCAAATCTATATATGAAAACTACATACTAACACGAGCCCATAGATGACAGGCTTATACGCGACCACGTGGCAGGTTCCATAGAGGAATTCTCAAGACTTCACTCCGGTTACGTAATGTTATCCGTCGATTCTAACGGATAATCACAGCAGCTGTGTTGGTGTTGACTTCAGTTACAGCAGAAGTCCAAACAACGGGCCTACACTTCTTAATACAGACGAGTCGGTCTTCTTTTATGTCCAAAGAGCCAGGTAACACTGTTGCGCGAGATAGCGCCTCTTTACTCTACGCTTGCTACAGCTTTGCGTAAGTTTCCGTTGCTGTATGGTTTAAAAGAACACGGAATTTTATGGCGCCGTACTGCTCCTCTCGCGTCATCTCCATTGTTTGAAATGCGAAATGCAAAGAGCATCTATAAAATAGAGTATTGCTACCTATAGGAGAGTGCTGCCGCCTATGGACGTTATATATAAATCCCGCTCTTTTCAAATACTCATGGTACAGATAGGAAACTATCACGAAAGCTACAGGAAAAAATCAGTCTCAGTCTTTATTGATCAGCCCTCGTATAACACATTCGTTTGCACAGACCCATTTATTAATGCAGCATTTCCACTTTTCGGGTCTAGTGAAGCACGGGATACAACCCGTCGGCTTTGACCAATGACGTCATACATTAGTCATAGATACTAATGTCTTCACTTCGAGGCATAGATAATAAAACAGTTCTGTGTTCCGGATAAGCGCTATCATAGTACATTAAAATAATTGGAGTAATTTGGAGTATTAGTTTGTTATTGTAGAACAATTTTTAGTGTCTTATTTTCGTTTATTGGAATGGATTTGTCTGTTTGTGGGTATGTAATTTTAGTTACTGTCTGCCTAGGTGAGCTTCGGTTATTCCTCGATATTTCCGTGTGGTAAGTTCACTTTTCCATTTTCTTCTTTCACTGTATTTCACAATTTTGACATATGTCACTGTTTTATTCCACCAATATGTGTATTTTCGTGTTGTGAAGTAGGTAATAGAAATTTCTCATCTGTCGATCTTCTTTCTTTTCCCAGCACTAGTATCAGTACTACATTTTCGAATGTGTACTTTCTGTATTTCAGGCGAAACCCCCGACACAACTAAAATTTGTATCCCGTCCTTCACTTCGCCTTTACACTGACACTATATATGTCAATTGGCGAGCAAGATACAAATGTTGCGTACAGCTATAGAGCTCAAGTAACGAATGGGATACTATTAGCGTCCAAGGCAACAAGAAAAATCTACCCCATAGTGAAGTACGGGATACAAATTGTACATGTGTCGTCTTCTTGTCTCCATGTAGTTCAATTGAGGTACAGGTTGCAAATGTAACGTACATCTATTTCCACCTTTCCGTTACCAGTGTACATATATGGAGGTCAACGGAAGTCTGGTATACATATATTACATACGTAGGTCCTTCTGTCATTAGTAGTACTGATATGTACGTAAGATAAGACTGTTAGTAATAGCGGAGACGAAATAAACAACACATCCACAATTTGTATCCCGTGTTCCATTTAGGGTTTACTGAAGCGGAGGATGCATCGTTCAAGTGAAGAACAGGACAGTAATGCTAGTGAAAACGAAGAAATCGACTCACGACAAACTCGTATTCCGTACTGTACTTGAGCAACACACTTCGAACGAGCTTTTAATTTGTATCCGGTGTTTCATTTACGGTTTAGTGAAGCAGGGGATACATAGTTCAAGTGAACAACAGAACAGCAATGCTAGTTGAAACTAAAAAATCGACGTACGCTGAACTTGTATCCCGTACTGCACTTAAGCAATACAGTTCGAAAGAGTTTCGGGATACAACTGACATACATGTAACGTGATGTATTCTTTGCTAGTAATATATTTCATTCATTTCTTTCCATTGTATTTTGCGAAGAAATGCTAAGATACAAACACGCCATGTCGTTAACGTGAAAATACTACTAGCCCTTATTTATGTGAATAGTGTTTTTCTCTCTTACATTCCTTTGTTTGTGAACATTCTTCTCTGCTCTTTCATCTTTGTAATATATGCTCTCTGGCCAATCCTGACATCATTGGTCAAAGCCGACGGGTTGTATCCCCTGCTAAACTAGACCCCACTTTTCATATGTCGCAACACATATCCCCTTCTTTGCCCGATACTCTTCGTCAAATCCACTGTAAATGACATGGTCACCTATTCCCCTACTCCTTTAACTTTTTTGGGTGTTTCTGTTAATGTTCTTACGTTCACATTGCTCTGAAGGGTTTCTTTGAATATTTTGTTGCCTTAGTTGCGATACACTGAAAGTTCCAAGTACCAAAACTCATATATCTTTCTCCTTTGCTGGGTCGATTCTACATAATTTCGATCTTGTTCTGAGGCTTTACTCTTGGATTTTTAGCAGGTTCAAATTTTCCGAGTGATGGTAAACAGGTCCAACGCTCCAACCCCCGACCTGAACGACCAGGTAATTTCAATGATAGTTTTCGTCCTTTATACCGATTGTCGTCATGGACTTAAGAGCTTGATTCACTCTGTGTTTTAATAAAAATTCCACATAGGGTTTTGGCCACTAAACCGTCGGACTTCAGTGTCTCTTTGCTTTATTAGTGGTTCATTTTATGCACTGCTTCCATCGGCTCCACTGTACCCAGAACCACCATCTCCACTGGCGTTGCTATTTGAGTTAGAAAAGACAGCCACAGGCTTCTAAACCTAAAACCATTGACGCTGCAGCAACATTTTTTTCAAGGGAGTTAGACATAAAAAAACCGTTAGAAGGCTGACACATGTAAGTGGAAGTAGTGTTAGATTTAACTAGGGGCCCATGTGATTGCCATCCACATACTCCCAAGAAGGGACCTCCCTAGCACTATACTTTGGAATCTCACCAACTGACCAGTCTGGCCAGGAGGACGCAACACAAACCTCTCCACCACGTTAAGGTGGTAGCCCATTAGGGGATCGTATAATTGCTGATTGATAAATTCTTCCATCACTGATTGCAGATGATGTGGTATTCTATACAGTTTACGACATACAGGCAGTTCACGCCCATTTGGGATTCTATGGTGTGTTACTGGGGTCGCTAGCGAACACCAACGAGGATGAAACAAATTCTCGTGCTCCAACATAACTGTTCCATTGCTATCCTCTCTCCTCCTTCCAAATGCGCTTCTTCTGCCACAATGCGTCTAAACTGGTCGCTCGCTTAAGTTTAGGGTCTTGCTGTAAAATCGCCCATATAGTGACCGTCATCCTTTAGACGATTTCGTGTCCTCGGTTATGTAAACCGACGGGCAGTATCTACTGTCCATCTAATTCTTGTGTCGTATGGCACTCCTGGGTAGGAAACATCGTGCCTTATATGACTCTTCGTTTTGATTTAGTGACTTTACCATTCATAAAATGTTAACCAGCTTATTAGTTCCTACGCTCACACTAGTTTTCCCATAACTTGCGGTACATTATGGCGCAAATTGAACCTTAGTGATTTTGCACTCAGTCTAATTGGTTACCCTTGCGCCAGGGATGAACCTTCCGGCAGTGCAGCACTGTCAGGATTTTCCCACAGAAGGAACGATGTCCCGTCGAGATCTACCACACACTCACTCATCAAGTCCAGTTTTAGCGTGATGCTTAAATAAAAAATAATTCTAAGATTGCTCAGTAACAATCGCCTGTATCAGGAATAATTTCCATACAAACCCGGAAATTTTCCACCCCAGCCCGAGAACTCAATATCGCTGAACCCAGCGAACGCACTTCGCAGCCAGCCACTACACTTAACATTCGAGGGTCGTTCCGAAAGTAAATCCTCCAACTTTTTGTAGTGACTTTGGATGTCCGCGCCAGGTGAAGGTGTAGTGCTAATGCTTGAACCTTCCTTCTTCATTCGCCGCAGTTGATGCCAGCAGAAGAGTGTTCCAAAATGGAGTCTGATATGGAAGCCCGTATAAAACACTTATGTATGATTAAATTCCTCACTGCTGAAGAAATTGTGGCGACTGAAATCCATAGACGACCAGACAATTGTGTGCAAAGCTGAATGTCGACTGTAATGCCTTTGAAACAATGTTGGGGTCCAACGGATGCTTACAGAAGAACAAAAAACTCATCGAATGGAAATTTGTCGGGACCTGCTGGACCAGTATGAAGCTGATGGTGACAATTTTCTGAAGAGCATCGTCAGCGGAGATGAGATGTGGTGTCACTACTAGAAGCGGAATCTAAAAGGCAGTCCGTGGAATGGTGACATCCGAACTCTCCGTCAAAGAACAAACTCGAGACACAGCAAAGTGATGTGCACAGTCTTCTGGGATAGCCAGGGTGTGGTTCCTTCGGATGTCCTGGAGCAAGGAGAAACTGTCAATTCAGAACGCTACCAGACGACACTGACTAAACTGAAAGCCCGAATTTCCAGGGCAAGACCAGAGAAGACGACCAACTTTCACCTGCAAAAAAGGATTACGCTAAGCCCCACATCAGTTTTGTGACCTCGCAACTCACTGCAAAATTCAGCTGCACTGTCTTACCACACTCAATGTGCAGTCCCGACCTAGCACTTTCAGACTTTCAGCACTTTGTGCCTCTGTAACATGGACTATTGGTGAACATTTTCAAGACTCGGATGCTGTTGTCAAAGCTCTAAGGAAGTGGTTAGCTGGTTCCGATTTTTACGAGCGCGCTATGCAGGCTCTGGTTCATAGTTGGCAAAAGTGCATAATGAATGGTAATGACTGAGTGGAAAAATGAGCCTGTAGCTGAAATATTGCTCTATTTAGCAGTGCTCTTATGATTTATGTGTCTCCACAGTTTTCATGAATAAAACTAGGGGGCATTACTTTTGGAGCAACTCTTGTACAATGTGTATGGCCCAACCTCCTGTGAGACCCATGCTTTCCACAGACACCTGCGCCCATGTGTCCAATAAAAACTTACGTTTCCTTGAATCCACTAAGTTATCTAAGAAAAATTCCGGTATTGCACACGTTCTGTCTATGTTTCCGATGCTACCAACGCTGTTTAACGGTGAGTTACTACTCTCTCTGTTTCTGTGACACATTGCGCAACTCCTTCTTGTAATCATTACGGCTATCTTTCCCTCTATATCGTTGAACACTGCCCTCACAATTTCAGATGTCTGAGGATTCAACTTCTCGTGATACAGCACGTACATTTCAGCATCCACCACCATACGTAATTTCATAATAACCAACAGCTCTTCACCTGACCAACATCTCAACTGTTAGTTGTTGTTCGCCCCTACAGCTGAATGGACGACGCCGGCACGGTAGCTCATCGTGTTCGGTTAGAGGGTTAGCTCCCCTCTGTAATAAAAAAAACCTGAGTTAATCGATCAACGACGAACTTAAATGGGTGTCTTACGACATCTGCTCCGAGCAAATGCAACGAACGAAAGCGAACAAAATGAGACTTTTAAAAAAATGGTCAGCGGGACGCACTGCCGTCCTAAGAGGCCCGGGTTCGATTCCCGGCTGGGTCGGGGATTTTCTCCGCTCAGGGACTGGGTGTTGTGTTGTCTTCATCATAATTTCATCCCCATCCGGCTCGCAGGTTGCCCAATGTGGCGTCGAATGTAATAAGACCTGCACCAAGGCAGCCGGACCTGCCCCATAAGGGGCCTCCCGGCGAATGACGCCAAACGCTCATTTCCGTTTTTTGTTAGTTGTTCACAATAAAGGGAAAAATACACCAGGAAATAAACTGTTGCCAACATCACAGTGACGTTTCTTAACACTGCAGACACTTAATTCTTACATAGTAGTGCTACTCATGGGCGTTCCCTACATTCCCTTGGCCGCGCGGCGTAGTCGTGAGATCTGAAGCGCCTTGCCACGTTTCGCGCGACTACCCACGTCGGAGGTTCGAGTCCTCGCTCGGGCATGGGTGTGTGTGTTGTCCTTAGCGTACGCTAGTTTAAGTTAGATTAAGTAGTGTGTAAGCCTAGGGACCGATGACCTTAGCAGTTTGGTTCCATAGGAACTTATCACAAATTTTTACATTCCCTGGCGTAATGTCCAGGCCTCTTACACTTGAAACAAACTACAGGGAATGACTGGGCACATGGAGTACTGTGCTATAACAAGTTATACTGAATGCAGATAACTGGGTGCAGACTACCGTCTGTTTCCTTATTGCTCCCTGCAAAGACATTTAAGTCAATGACAGAACCCTCTTTCAACTCTCGAACATTCCATTAGGCCTTCCAATCGGAGCGATTAGACAATGCGTGCCCAATCCTATCACATGAAATGCACCAATGCTGGCCCGAATTATTACTGGAGCTGGCGGTATGAGTCACTTCTACAAGCCAGGATGGCGTTTGTGGGAATTGTAGGTTGAGATCTTCCATTATCACACCTAGTGCAGAGTCAACTAGTGCAGAGTCAGGAAAGCTCATTCAATATCTTCTTTATTCAACGTGACTTCCGTGCAAGAGATCCATGTCTGCGTCCAGATGGCGGGTGTGATCATCAAGGAGTGGCGTGATACCTCAGCATAACACATTGCCAGTGCGCGCGCCGGCGGCGGCGTGTGTGTACGCTCGGGCAGCGGAATAAGGCGGTGAAGTGGACTTGCTGATTCAAGGATGGCGTCAGACCGACAGTCTGTGGGCTTACACTGGACTGCAGGCAGTTCCAAACAACCGGTCACACGTGCAGATGCCATGCGCTGAACCCAGGACGCTTGGAATCTCTCAGAGTGTCAGGCAATAGCACTGTGGATGTGGCCTCCTCTCGGAAACATGAGCTCGAGACCCGAAACCAGCAGGTCTATCAGTAGGCTCGTAGACAAGCGGCTGCGCCTACTTGATGATGCTGCTTGGTGAGGTTGCAGGTGCTCGGCTCCATATAAGGCTTCTGGCTAGCGTGGACACTGTCACGACTTCAGCAGGAGTGGAAGTTTCGACAAGTGCTGCTAATGGCTGAGGGGGCAGAGTCTATAGACACTGTGGCTAGGTATGTTGTGACGGGAACGCGTCCCCTGTCACTTAGGTGGCTGTGGATGTGCAGCATTGGGCCGTGGCAAGTGGAAACCCGGGCCACCGCTACCTCTGTTGTGTTGCAGAAGGCTACACCAGCATTATTTTAGCATCCAGTGGCAGGACTTTGCAGGCAGCTGGTTGCAAAATTTGGCCAGTGGCTGATGCTGCAACACAATTTCAGTGTTGCAGAAAGATTTGCAAATGACTGAAAGGGGGTTATCTAGGTCATGCGGAAGGGATGCGCGTGGATGTCAACTGATGAGATGTTGATGCACTATGAGGACAGTTTGTGATTCAGTACGGTTCAGCTTGAGTCCTAGTATGTTGGTCCAGTTACGAATAGCTTTGAGGTTTTCATTAACGGGGTTTAATGCTACTGTTATGGTTCCTGGCGTTCAGATACAATTGAAAATCGCCCACATACTTGTGGGGCTCCTGATGTTACGTCTCTCTACGCATGAAGGGAAGAAATACTTTTCCAGCTGATGGTTGTTGCTGTCTCCTATTTTTAGGCATTTTTCTACTTGGGTGAAGTGCTCGGTTAATGTCGTTTTTCATATAACCATTTTTCGCAAAAGCCTTTCGTAAATGATTTAGTTCTTCTTGTAAGTAGCCTGGTTCACAAATATTATTGGCCCTATCCACTAGTGTTTTTATGACCCCCCCCCCCTCTTTTGCCTAGGGTGGTGGTTTGAGTTCTTATGGAGGTAGCGATCAGTATGTGTACCTTTCCTGTAGACCTTGTGGCCTAAGGTCCCATCCGGCCGTTTGATAACTGATACATCCAAAAAGTTAAGTTGTCCATTATTCTCTTTTTCCATGGCAAATTTGATCTTTGGGTTGATGCTATTTAAGTGCACCAGGACATAATTCAAGTCCTCTTCCCCATGACTCCATATTACAAAGGTATCATCCACATATCGATACCACTTCGAGGGGCTTTTTGTGGCCGACTGCAGTGCTTGATGTTCAAAATATTCCATGAATAAATTCGCAATTGTGGGGCTTAGGGGGCTTCCCATTGCTACCCCATCAATTTGTTCATAAAATTTACCATTGTACTGAAAACAGGTCGAGGATAGACAGTGTTGGAACAAGGACACTATATCAGTAGGGAACGTATCGGCTCTATGAGAGAGAGAACTTCATCAACTGGAACCATAGTGAACAAAGACACTATATCAAAACTGACAAGGATGTCATTCGGACCGACAGTAATTTCCCTCAGTTTCTCAATGAAGTGTAGAGAGTTTTTAATATGACTCTCAGTTTTGCCTACGTGAGGCTGTAACAAAGAGGCACGGCGTCTGCCTAGTTCTTGGGTAGGAGCTCCAATTGCGCTGACCAGTCGTCGACTCACCTCGGAAGATGTTCTCTGTAGCTGAGAACGAAACGTCAGGGAGAAGAAGTTCTACAGATCGACCACGGCAATTTAGCCCGGAAGTGTTTACTGATGAAGTATCTTTAAAGTTTGACAATGAAAGAGTTGAAAGCTCGAATCTCATTTACAGCTTTTCTTAAATTTAAATTCTGTATTTTTTGTCAAGAGGAAATTATAATAAAGAAACAAATGGCTCAAATGGCTCTGAGCACTATGCGACTTAACTTCTGAGGTCATCAGTCGCCTAGAACGTAGAACTAATTGAACCTAATTAACTAAGGACATCACACACATCCATGCCCGAGGCAGGATTCGAACCTGCGGCCGTAGCGGTCGCTCAGCTCCAGACTGCAGTGCCTAGAACCGCACGGTCACTCCGGCCGGCAATAAAGAACACTGAATCTTAATTTTGTAATCAAAATAACTTTGTTTTATTTCCAATTATGGGTCATATGAAACAAATTAAAGCTTTATAGAGACATGTGAAATGTCTTACATACGTCAATAATACTCCAGAATGAATTTTCAGCCTGCAGGGAAGTGTGCACTGAAATGAAACATCCTCACAGATTCAACCCAGATTAATCAGACAGGAAGTTGTACTAGTAAATTCTGGTACATTTTGTATGCTCGTTCCTCCACGAAATGAAGAAAGAAAAAATTATTGGGCATTAGCACCAAGCAGGAGATATAGAGCGAAATTCATTCTGGAGTATTATTAAATTATGGTACATTTTGTATGCTCGTTCCTCCACGAAATGAAGAAAGAAAAAATTATTGGGCATTAGCACCAAGCAGGAGATATAGAGCGAAATTCATTCTGGAGTATTATTGATGTATATAAATCGTTTCACATACCTGTATCAAATTTTAATGTACACTCCTGGAAATGGAAAAAAGAACACATTGACACCGGTGTGTCAGACCCACCATACTTGCTCCGGACACTGCGAGAGGGCTGTACAAGCAATGATCACACGCACGGCACAGCGGACACACCAGGAACCGCAGTGTTGGCCGTCGAATGGCGCTAGCTGCGCAGCATTTGTGCACCGCCGCCGTCAGTGTCAGCCAGTTTGCCGTGGCATACGGAGCTCCATCGCAGTCTTTAACACTGGTAGCATGCCGCGACAGCGTGGACGTGAACCGTATGTGCAGTTGACGGACTTTGAGCGAGGGCGTATAGTGGGCATGCGGGAGGCCGGGTGGACGTACCGCCGAATTGCTCAACACGTGGGGCGTGAGGTCTCCACAGTACATCGATGTTGTCGCCAGTGGTCGGCGGAAGGTGCACGTGCCCGTCGACCTGTGACCGGACCGCAGCGACGCACGGATGCACGCCAAGACCGTAGGATCCTACGCAGTGCCGTAGGGGACCGCACCGCCACTTCCCAGCAAATTAGGGACACTGTTGCTCCTGGGGTATCGCGCGAGGACCATTCGCAACCGTCTCCATGAAGCTGGGCTACGGTCCCGCACACCGTTAGGCCGTCTTCCGCTCGCGCCCCAACATCGTGCAGCCCGCCTCCAGTGGTGTCGCGACAGGCGTGAATGTAGGGACGAATGGAGACGTGTCGTCTTCAGCGATGAGAGTCGCTTCTGCTTTGGTGCCAATGATGGTCGTATGCGTGTTTGGCGCCGTGCAGGTGAGCACCACAATCAGGACTGCATACGACCGAGGCACACAGGGCCAACACCCGGCAGCATGGTGTGGGGAGCGATCTTCTACACTGGCCGTACACCTCTGGCGATCGTCGAGGGGACACTGAATAGTGCACGGTACATCCAAACCGTCATCGAACCCATCGTTCTACCATTCCTAGACCGGCAAGGGAACTTGCTGTTCCAACAGGACAATGCATGTCCGCATGTATCCCGTGCCACCCAACGTGCTCTAGAAGGTGTAAGTCAACTACCCTGGCCAGCAAGATCTCCGGATCTGTCCCCCATTGAGCATGTTTGGGACTGGATGAAGCGTCGTCTCACGCGGTCTGTACGTCAAGACGCTGGTCCAACTGAGGCGCCAGGTGGAAATGGCATGGCAAACCGTTCCACAGGACTGCATCCAGCATCTCTACGATCGTCTCCATGGGAGAATAGCAGCCTGCATTGCTGCGAAAGGTGGATATACACTGTACTAGTGCCGACATTGTGCATGCTCTGTTGCCTGTGTCTATGTGCCTGTGGTTCTGTCAGTGTGATCATGTGATGTATCTGACCCCAAGAATGTGTCAATAAAGTTTCCCCTTCCTGGGACAATGAATTCACAGTGTTCTTATTTCAATTTCCAGGAGTGTATTTCATGTGACACATAATTTCTACACATAAAAATATATGTATCTATGAATCTCCTCTCGAAACACGGGACAAATTTCAGGACAACTTTGTACACAGGTCCCTTACTGCCAGGTAACAGTCGCTGTGCGGATAACAACCATATAGTATAGGAGATATGACATCATAGACACTGAGGTACGTGACGTTTAAATTTATAGCTTGTTTGCTACTAACTCTATTCGCAACATATTTCACAGACAATATGTACATGCATCGCAGAATGTACCTACACAAAATATCACTGTACTACACATACCTTGAAGAGTCAGAGAAACTGGTACGCTTGCCTAATATCGTGTAGGGTCCCCGAGAGCACGCAGAAGTGCCCCAACACGACGTGACATGGACTCGACTAATGTCTGGAGTAGTACTGGAGGGAAGTGACTCCAGGAATTCTGCATGGCTATCCACAAATCCGTAAGAGTACGAGGGGGTGGAGATCTCTTCTGAACAGCGCATTGCCAGGTATCCCAGATATGCTCAATAATTTTCATGTCTGGTGGCCGGCGGAAGTGTTTAAACTCAGAAGAGTGTTCCTGGAGCCATTCTGTAGCAATTCTGGATGTGTAGGGTGTCGCATTGTACTGATGGAATTGCCCAAGTCCAGTGAAATGCACAATGGACATGAATGGATGCAAGCGATCAGAGAGAATGCTTACGTACGTGTCACCTGTCAGTCGTATCTCGACGCATCAGAGACTCACATCCAACTTCACACGCCCTACACTTTTACAGAGCCTCAACCAGCTTTAGCTTTCCCTTGATGACATGCAGGGTACATCGACTCATGAGGTTGTCTCCATATCCGTACATGTCCATCCACTTGATACAATTTAAAACGAGACTCGTCCGGCCAAGCAACATGTTTCCAGTCATCAACAGTCCAATGTCAGTGTCGATGGGCCCAGGCAAAGCGTAAAGCTTTGTATCGTGCAGTCATCAAGGGTACGCGAGAGGGCCTTCTGCGCCGAAAGCCCATATCGAAGATGTTTCGTTGAACGGTTCGCACGCTTAGACTTGTTGACGGCCCAGCATTGAAATCTGCAGCAATTTGCAGAAGGGTTGCACTTCTGTTACGTTGAATGATTCTCTTCAGTCGTCGCTGCAAGATCTCTTACCGGCCGCATCAGTGTTGGAGATTTGATCCATTACCGGAATCCTGGTATTCACGGTACATTCGTGAAATAGTCGTACGGGAAAATCCCGTCTTTATCGTCACCTTAGAGATGCTGAGTCCCATCGCTCGTACGCCGACTATAACACCCCGTTTAAGCTCACTTAAGTCTTGATAACCTGCAATTGTAACGGCAGTAACCGATCTAACAACTGCGCGAGACACTTATTGTCTTATACATGCATTGCGGACTGCAGCGTCGTATTCTGTCCGTTTACATATCTCTGTATTTGAATAAGCATGCCTATACCAATTTCTTTGGCCCTTCAGTGTAGTTCAAGAGATGGACGTCATGAACACCGAGACGCACGAAGATGTGTGTGTGTGTGTGTGTGTGTGTGTGTGTGTGAAATCTCATGAGACTTGACTGCTAATGTCATCAGTCCCTAAGCTTACACACTACTTAACCTAAATAATCCTAAGGACAAACACACACACCCATGCTCGAGGGAGAACTCGAACCTCCGCCGGGAGCAGCCGCACAGTCCGTGACTGCAGCGCCTAGACCGCTCGGCTATTCCCGCGCGGCACGCACGAATAAGTACCGCATCATGCATTAAATTTTAATCCATTTATTCTTTACTTTTAAGCTAGTCTCACACTCGAATCAACTTAAGGAAACCCTGACCCCTAGCAGTGCTTTTGAAAGCTTTCAGCTGCTGAGCGCAAACAGCTGTAGGCGTTATGAAGAGGTGTTGCCGTAGAGAGGTTTTCAAAATCATTTTGTAGACACGCGAAGCTGTTTTCCTATCCTACAGTAACTGTCCGGGATCATCTCGTACCGCATCTATTGCATAATTTTAAAGGTGTTTTCACGAATACGTGAAATGATTTTTTTTTCGATATTACGCTACAAACATAGTTCATTTTTTTCTTTTTTTTGTGACAGATATTGCTAAAATGAACACCCAGGCAATGCCGGGTTTGTTAACAAGTTGAAAGTCAAATAATGTAATGTTCATTAGAAAATTACGGTTCAGTATTTCCTTATTATAATTTCCACTTAACACAAATATAGAATTTAAATATAAATAAATATTGCTGTGGAGGAGATTCGACTCTAAGACCTTTCCATTACAAAGTTCGACCTATTCATTTTTTTATGTCGTCCTCCCGAACGCAATACCAGAATTCTATTTTAGCTCCATTAAATAAAATGGAAAATAAAAACCTAGAATTAACTGATCTACAATGCGATGAGAACTGACAACTCAACATCACACATGCATCGCAAGATGTGCCAACCATATTTATATCCATCACATTTACAAAAACCTCACAATAATGACAAAGTGGGAAATGTATGGAACAACTTCAATAAGAAAAATGTCACTAATTTTTCCTCTTGCGGCACTAATACCTTTTTTAATTATTTTATTTTTATTTTTTTAAATCGCTCTTAATATGGTCGTAACAATACGATGTGCGACAGTAAAGTAATGAGACTGATGTGAAAAAAAACGTTGCTTACTGTTTTAGTCAAGTTTAGTGTTGTCTCCTTCAAGGTAGTTGCCTTCTGATTGCACACACTTTTTCCAGCGCTTCTGCCGTTGATGGCAACAATAATGGAGCTTGTAAGTAGGCTGTTTAGGTTTTTTTTATTGGTAACGCCACGTAGCGCTCTGTAGGAAAATCACTGGCTGTGCTGTGTGCAGTCTGTGGCTGGTTTGCATTGTTGTCTGCCATTGTAGTGTTGGGCAGCGGCAACTGGATGTGAACAGCGCGTAGCGTTGCGCAGTTGGAGGTGAGACGCCAGCAGTGGTGGATGTGGGAAGAGAGATGGCGGAGTTTTGAAATTTGTAAGACTGGATGTCATGAACTGCTATATATATTATGACTATTAAGGTAAATACATTGTTTGTTCGCTATCAAAATCTTTCATTTGCTAACTATGCCTATCAGTAATTAGTGCCTTCCGTAGTTTGAATCTTTTATTTAGCTGGCAGTAGTGGTGCTCGCTGTATTGCAGTAGTTCGAGTAACCAAGATTTTTGTGAGGTAAGTGATTTGTGAAACGTATAGGTTACTGTTAGTCAGGGCCATTCTTTTGTAGGGATTTTTGAAAGTCAGATTGCGTTGCGCTAAAAAATATCGTGTGTCAGTTTAAGGCCAGTCCTGTATAATTGTTCTATGGGGACGTTTCAAACTCATCTTGTGCAATATCCTCCAAGACCCTCGTCACAACGTTTTGGACGAGTTGTTTGAAAGTGGTGTCCCTTGACGGCCGTTTTGACTCTTGAAAATAGAAAAAAGTCGCATGGAGCGATATCTGGTGAATAAGGTGGCTGTGGTAGTACTGAAATTTGTTTTGAGGTTAAAAATTACTGTACTGACAACACTATGGGATGGCGCATTATCATGATGCCGAATCCAATTATCAGCAATTTTGTCACAGAACTGTTTTACGAAGCCTTTCTAAAATTTCTTTGTAGTAATATTGGTTAACTGTTTGTCCAGGAGGCACCCACACTTTATGAACATTTCCCTAGGAATCAAAGAAGCACACAAGCATGCATTTCACTTTTGACTTTGACACGCGAGCTTTTTTGGTCTGGGTGATCCCTTTGAGCACCATTGCGAACTTTGGCATTTTGTCTCTTGGACCGTACTGAGCAAAACCAAATTTCATCACCAATGATAACATGACTCAAAAATTCTGGATTGATTTCTGTTTGCTCTAATAGATCGACTGCCACATTTTCCCATGTTTCTCGCTGTTGTGGTGTGAGATTTTTGCGGACAATTTTTGCACAAATCTTTCTCATATCAAGATCTTCAGTTATTATTAGACGAAACGTTTCTCGATTGCTATTCAGTTCTTCTGCAACATTTTCACGGATAGTCTTCGATCAAATCGTACTTGTTCATGCACCCTGGCCAAGTTGACAATCGTGCTGCCTTCACCAAACATTTTATGCCAATGAAAAACTTGAGCTCCTGATGTAGCCTCCTCCTCTCCAAAAGCTTTCTGAAGCTTACCATAAGTTGTCGTCGCGTTTACACCCAATTCAGCGCAAAAAAAAGTGCAATACCGTTGCGCAATGTTATGTGATTCCATTTCCGTGACTAGAGACACGAACACGTGTTAACTTATTACAGCACAACTCATGACGGATCAGTTGTATCGATGTGCCACTTGGACTAGAAGCAGCTTATAGACCAAGGTCAAAGATACTGTGCGTACGCAAGCTTGTAGGGTTGACACTTCTTGCAAAGAAAATCAGTCTCATTACTTTATTGTTAGATCTCGTAGCATACATAATAAAATACAATACGCAACGGAACCTGTGCAACAGCTGTATTTTTTTAGTAAACAATATAAAACAGAATACAACAAAACTGAAGATACCTTCCAGTAATAAAATATACGAACGACAACTCGAAAACATTAGAAAATAAACGCCGTCTGGTCCCAACTCTACACAGTACGCCTCCTCAGAATACCATCTTGTTCGATTGTCCATTTCGGGGTTCAGACCAGTGTCCCATCACAATCAACTTCCCTCTCCTGGTACCACCCGGTTGAGGCAGGGAGGGGCGCGGGGGGTGGGGGAGGGGGAAGGGAGAGGGATAATCAAGAATACACTTTTTTAGTAATTACCAAAGGTATGACGATATATGAAAGTGTACTGCAATCGATCGTGTCGGTCCTGCAATAAAGTTCAAAAACCTAGCACATGTGAGACTATCCCGAAAAAGCTAGTACATAGAAAATCCTTTGGTCGAGTTCATCGTATGTGTCTTTCACTTCGGGAAGGAGGTCTTAATTAGGGGAAGGAGAACTCTGGACTCGATTGCGTGGGGTGCACTCGCAGATAGAAGGCAAGCATCTTCTGAATTAGAAGCCATGCACCTGCGGAAGGTCCATGTTCCCGGCGTAGTTGATCCCACAATACTGTCCCACAATACCACATGTAAGTCTGGGAGCGAGCTAGAGCAACGAACGTTGTGCAGTCTACATCTTGTCAGAAACTTTTCGTTGTCCACGAGATACCAGGTGGAGTAAAAAATATTTTTGGTGAATCGTTCGCCACAGCACAGGCCACGCCATTCATGGGTGGAATCAGCTGGCCATACACATCACGCACCGCAATTGACCTGGTACAGGGGAGATTCGTGTGCACATAGCTATAATCGAGGAAGATTGTTTTGATGTGGGAGAGCGTGGGCGCGATGTGAGCGGGTGTAATAGGGGGCAGACAGTACGAAGGCGCCAATTCATCGATGAGGAGGCCGCTGAAACAGGGTCGACGATGGGTCCATATCTTAAGCATGGTGTTGATGTAAAAGGCTGCCGCAACCAGGCGATCATTGATAAGTCCCAGCCCTCTGCTGAGAGAGGGAAGAGTGACGGCATCGTATCGTATCTCGCATTACTAACGAAGTAACGAAAGTTCACCTGGATCCGCTCTGCTATCGCTGGAGTCATAGGTAGGAACTGCGAGAAATGAGATATCCGGATCGCCATGTTGGTGATAATGAAGATGACCCTTTGGTCTATGTATAAAGCTAAGACGAGGTGGCCTCGCTCGCGCATGTGGTGTGTTTGTAAAACGCGTTCATAGTTCATTGTGGTCGTACAATGGACTTCTTTCGTAAATACGTCACCCAAACACTGAAATGTATCCATTTGTCCGCAGTGGGGCCAATCTCTTCTCTCAGAACCCTCTGCCTTTTGCAGTGGACGTGACTTGACCATGTCCATGTTGCTACCTGCTGCATTCGAGTATCAGTTGATCATTTCTAGTGCCACCCAGATCTACTCCTCAGAATGGGAGAAAAAGACTAGACCACCCATGTACGCACGGTATGGGAAATTCTATACTTTCAACATGATCCCCAAAAGAACAGAGGAGCAGTTCTGTCGCTATTGTATTGAGGCTCGTTGACACAGAACAGCCTTATCAGACCAAATATAAGATGGGAATGTGTCTTTCCATCCAACCGTTATTCATCACCGTCGACGAGACAACGTGATCATGTGCTTGATCGTGTCAGTCAAGCAGCTGGGAAGGCCATACAGTCAATCGTGGCAACCAATAAAAATGGTTCACCTTCTCAGATATGCAGTCCAAGTCCAGGGAGACCAGGGAACCCTGCAACCTACACGCCAACGCAAGGGCAACTGAATTTCGATAGTCCCTAAGGGCTTCCTTCCCCACCCCCGAACACCAAATTGTTTGTTCATACGAAATAACTTGGCGCACTACTCTTTCAAGATGCATAGTCACAATTCTGGTAAAGCTCTTGAATTAACAGTTGAGAAGGGTGTTTGGGATGTAATGTTCCGTCCGTGTGCCTTCAGCTAGTTTGGGCACTGGAATAACGAGATCTTTCATGAAAGCCGGTGGAATGAGGAACTACTAATGAGAGCAATTCTTGGTACATTTTCTCCCACTGCAGGGCATCGGATCCTTAAAGTTACGGTAGAATTCCAACGGGACACCATCTGGTCTTGGTGATTTATTAACTGTTACCTCGGGAAGGTCGTTTACCACAACATCGCTCGTGATCTCCACCAAAACGAATGCCAGCGTTGTATCATCAAGTGTGCCACCAAGGGTCTGTGGCACTGCTGCCAAGGCTGTGTCCTCATTGCCCACTTCCTGATACATTCCGTGATAGTGGTCGGTGAACTCATATGCGATGTCCACCTGGATTGTCGCTCTGCTGCCATGTGAGAGATCAGAGTGAGTGCCAATTTTCAATTTTTGTCGTCTTTGTCTTTGTCCGAAGATAATGTGGTCCATGTAGGGGGGAGGGGCGGGGGGGGGGGGGTGTTCTTCGCCAATCCAGTCCTGACATCTCGTCACAACATGAACCTCCGAGACTATGGCGGCTATGGGAGAGAACTGACATGATGGATCTCCGCCTGGCGGTTGGGGGATGGTGGGAGTCCCACAAGTTCTCGGAGAACCGCATAACAGAAATCCATGGTTTGTCGGTGCCAGAAATCGACGTTAACATGACGCCCACATACACGTGAGATGCCTTCATTCCTGATCCCATAGGAGTGAAACATTGAGTTTCCGTACTGCCCAACCTCACCACACCATCTGCCTCTGGAAGTTGACCATGCACTTGTATGCACTGCGGTCCGAGAAAGCTGTTGGTCAGCACCCCACTGTTAGAATAACCGTCGCAAGGTTAGGGGAGAAATAGATGCGATCGAGTCTGCTGGCGGAATGACTAGTCACATAACTAAAGCCAAGGCGATCACCATATAACACCTCACAACTATCATCAAGATGCAAGTGTAGCACCAAGAGACGCAGTTCAGGACACAGAGTGTAGTATAATGTGTTGGCTTTCTAAAAAAACAGAACACTATTAAAGTCACGCCGACAGTGAGATGGCGGGAGAAACCCAAGAAGAGAGGTGTAATTTCTCCCGTATAAAACAGTGACTGGTCCTATCTCTTATCTGTCCCAGAGGGGCTATAGACATTAACAACTCGAGTCCCTTGCAAATCGAGCTCCAGCCCCACGCCGACGGCAATTACTTCACATTAGCTACCTCTATTCAAAATTCAGTCCCACACAACGGCAGCCACTCCGCTTCCTGCTGTAGCAGCAAGAGTGACATAAGCAGTAATTACACGGATGTGGCACCATGTACTTGGTGGACTGACGTCGTGTGCCGCGACCCCAGGAAGCTCAGGATTTGACGTCGAGTGTCGCAGACTGGCGACTGTCACTGTTATCCGTGGCATTTCTTCATAGAAGATAGCAACAAGAAAGTGGAACCTTACTTTGAAGTAGTGTCGATGCAGCGTAGGTTATAGAGTGAAATTGTGTTCGATCTGAACTGCAACCTTTGGCAGGTGTCTGTAATCGTTTTTCCATGCCCTCATGGCCGAAGCTTTCACTGCGCCCATGGTCTACGGGTAGCGTTTTTGAGGGAGAACGACCTTGGTCCCGAATTCAAAACCCACCACCACTCAAATTTTGATTAATAATCATAAAAAGCCACATTACTTATGCCAAAGGCTTTATCTAAGAGGGCGGCAGAGCGCACATAGGTTCAGGGTCTCTCTTGTCCCTTTGTGTGGGGAACTGCCCCGAAACAGTGGAAGTATCAACAATAATCAACGGCAGGAGAATGGAGAAGGCAATGGAAACCACTGGCGATGGAATGGATGACACATAACGTGTATACACAGGACATGTGGACTTTAATTGAAAAAAGTGTCATGATGATCTCTGCACTGGCAAAACATTCCGATCCCCGGAAGGGGACTGACATAGTGAAGGTGACCATGAGAAAAAGATTGAATAACCAACCAAAGGATAGCGTTCTACCAGTCGGGGTGTGGAATGTTAGGAGCTTGAGCGTGATAGGGAAGCCAGAAAATCTGAAAGGAAAATGAAAAGGGTCAATCTAGGTATGCCTGGTGTCAGTGAAGCGGAATGGAAAGAAGACAAGGATTTCTGGTCAGATGAGTATAGGGTAATATTAACAGCAGAAAAAAGTGTATAACGGAAGTAGGATTCGTAATGAATAGGAAGGTAAGGCAGAGAGTGTGTTACTGTGAGCAGTTCAGTGATAGGGTTGTTGTTGTCAGAATCGACAGCAAACCGTCACTGAGAACGATAGTTCAGGTGTACATGCCGACGTCGCAAGTTGAAGATGAAGAGATAGAGAAAGTATATGAGGATATTGAAAGGATAATACAGTACGTAAAGGGAGATGGATATCAAATAGTCATGGGGGACTGAAATGCAGTTGTAGGGTAAAGAGTAGAAGAAAAGGACACAGGAGAATTTGGGCTTTGTATCACGAATAAGAGAGGATAAAGACCAATTTTCTGTAATGAATTTCAGCTAGTAATAGCGAATACTGTGTTCTCGAATCACAAGAGGGGGTGATATACTTGGAAAAAGCCGGGTGCTAATGGAAGATTTCAGTTAGATTACATCACGGTCAGACAGAGATTCCGAAATCAGGTACTGAATTGTAAGGCGTACCCAGGAGCAGATATAGACTCAGATCACATTGTAGTAATGCTGAAGAGCAGGCTGAAGTTCAAGAGATTAGTCAGGAAGAATCAATACGCAAAGAAGTGGTACACGGAAATACTAGGAATGACGAGATACGTTTGAGGTTCTCTAAGGCTATTGAAACAGCAATAAGGAATAGTTCAGTAGGCAATACGGTTGAAGAGGAATGGACATCTCTAGAATAGACAATAATAGAAGGTGGAAAGAAAAACATCGGTATAAAGCAGGTAAGTGCGAAGAAACCATGGATAACAGAAGAAATACTTCAGTTGATCAGTGAAAGAAGGAAGTACAAAAATGTCTAAGGAAATCCAGGAATACAGAAATACAAATCGCTAAAAATGAAATAAATAGGAAGAGCAGGGAAGCAAAAACGAAATGGCTCCTTGGACAATGTGAAGAAATCGAAAAGGAAATGATTGTCGGAAGGACTGATTCAGAATAGAGGAAAGTCAAAACAACCTTCGGTGAAACTGAAAGCAAGGGTGGTAACATTAAGTATGAAACGGGAATTTCACCGTTAAATGCAGAGGAGAGAGCGGATAGGTGGAAAGAGTACATTGAAGGCCTCTATGAGGGGGGAGATTTGTCTGATTTGATAGAAGAAGAAAAAGGAGTCGATTTAAATGAGATAGGGAATTCAATATTAGAATCAGAGTTTAAGAGAACTTTGGCAGACTTAAGATCTTATTTGATAGATAGATATTTTCACTAGTATAAAGGGCATTCCTTGCCAAGAGAACTCTATAGTGTCAAACATAGGTCTGAATTCGAGGAAGAAATTTCTGAGAATGTACGTTTGGAGCACAGCATTCTATGGTATTGAAACATAACACCGAAACAGAGGAAACTCGAAGCATTTCAGATGAAGTGCTAGAGACGATTGTTGAAAGTTAGGTGGACTGACAAGGTAAGGACTGAGGAAGTTCTGCGCAGAATCGGAGAGAAAAGGAATATGTGGAAAACACTGTCAAGGAGAAGGGACAGGATGACAGGAAATCTGTTAAGGCATCAGGGAATGACTTCCATGGTATTAGAGGGAGCTTAGAGGGTAAAGTAGGTAGAGGAGGACAGAGATGGTTAATATGGTTAATGGCTCTGAGCACTATGGGACTTAACATCTGAGATCATCAGTCCCCTAGACTTAGAACTACTTAAACCTAACTAACCTAAGTACGTCACACACATCCATGCCCCAGACAGGATTCGAACTTGCGACCGTACCAGGACAGAGATGAATCCATAAAATAATTGAGGACATAGGTTGCAAGTGCTACTCTAAGATGAAGAATGTGGTACAGGAGAGGAATTCGTGGCGGTTCACTTCAAATTAGTCTGAAGAGTGATGACTTTTAGACACACATCTATAGTCACCTTCGTCTTTAGGTGGTTTTGGTGTCAATATGGGACCTTCGTTCATAAAACACCGCAGTATTCCATGGGGGCCTTCGAACACAATATCTCTGCTCGACTTATCCCCTACCCTAACATTAAGAAGAGAAGCACCAATCAGGGAATCAAAGCAACGAATGCAAGCCTCATCACTGCAACGCCATACAAAGTTCAGTTGTCCAAGTGGCTTGAAAAAAGTACTATCGGTAAGAGACAGTTGAGTTTTCCTACGGCTGAAGGGGAGGGGGGGGGGGGTAGTGCTGGAAGACCAAAGGCCTTCAGAAAAAGGAAAAGAAAAAAACCGGAATGATCCGACACTTCATCAGACTTCTGCGACCGTGCCCTTGTGGACAGTGATAATTACCTGAGTGTCAAAGATGGGGATACATCAGACTTGAACGATGGAATTTGCATCTTTTGTGATGAAACGTTCTTTCGAGGCAATTGTGGAGAACTATGGATTAAATGTGTCATGTGCCAAATATGGGCACTGTTAAAATGCACCGGAGTTGAGGGAGCCATTTAGTCTGCAGTTTCTGCTAATAAGTGATGATCATTTAAAATGCATAAATTCACAAGTAACTTATTGTGGGCCATTCTACTGTTTTCTGCTAATTTTCTCGTTTTATCAAAACATTTTAAAAGATTTTTCTGATGGACCCTTTTTTTGCACCCGATTTTATTGCTGTTTTACAAGTTTTTATTAATATTTGTTTGCAAATAGAAATAATTGATATGAATCATTGTTTTACCTCCTGCGTTTAGTAAACTTGTTATAGTTCCTAATGAAGATAAAAATCTAGAATCTTTCCAAAAGAGACTACCTTTAAGACAAAGAAATACGGGTGCTCACTTTTATCGGATACTTAAATTTTACGTTATTCAAGGTTCTTTCGGGCTGCAGTGGCGTCTGCGGGGCTCTTATGTCAATGATTGTGTCGTACATTCATCAGGAGCTTTCCAAGTTTATTTACAAAATATCACAAAATAGTTACACAGCAATTATTGTTTTAGTCCATTGGTATTTATAGAATGAATAACAGTTTTTTATTAAGACTGGCATATTCAAGACTTTACTGTCGGCAGTTGTGTTTCCTATTTCTTATTCTCGTCACAACTGCTTCTCCTTTCATTTGATCAGAAGCTGGATTCGAAAATGAACTGAGATCGTTCACTTCCTGAATTTTCTTGGCGGTTTTTGAGACCTATTTTTCGGTCATCAGAAAGTATTCCTTTTACGCTTTGCTTTACTGATTTAAAACAAGGTGTTACTAGCAATTTATGCAGTTTCTTTTGTGGACATTTCCAGTTTGTAGCCTGTGTTATGTCATTCTTTCAATTGTGTTATTAGGTGTTAGAGGTGGTGTCTATAACGGATCTTTTACGTTCGGATAAATTTATTTTATTTTTTGTTAGATGTTTTCGTTAAATAGCTGAATAAATTGTAATTTGAAACAATTTAATTAATCAGAGTAGAAAAGATAAAGTCAAAGAGATGTTCATTGGGCGGACATTGTCGTAATTAACGTCATTGCGTTGTTCGGTTGTTAAAACAAGTCGTTTGTGTTCCGTTCTGCTGTTCGGTCGTGCGCGTATCTGAAAGGAATTAATTCGGGGACTAGGAAAAACTTTCACATAATAGTTACGATTCGATGTTCCGACAAAATGGGTTAACGTCAGTGTTAATTTGAATTGTGGGCGACAGGATTAGTTTTGACAGATACGTGAAAACGGACGTAACGAAAATTGTTCGTATATCATCCTTCAACTTGACTTTTTATTTAATTAACGATTGCGGGCTCATTAAAAACTATTATCTCATGATTAGGATCAATCCCTCTTTCCTCCTAGATAGTGATTATTCATTAACATTTACGTCATAAGGAAAAGGAATATTAATAAAAGTGATGTTAAATGACAATTAACTGTTATTCCGTTAGTGTGGAACCGACGTAATATCTCTGAAATGACATTGATATATAATTTGTGTTAAATACTGAACTGAGATAGGAAGTAAATTGAAATTAGTAAACATTTGATACTGAGACTATAGAAGCAGAAGCGCTTAAGTTTTCTCTTCTCTAAAATGGCAAAATAGGTACGAACTTTAACTCAATAGTCGACATTATGTATTGCAAAGACATTAGCATTTCATACTTATTTTGACGACGCTCTGTTAAACATAAGAACGTTGAGTCTCTGTACGAGTAATAAAATTAAATCTAAAAATATAATTAATAACGGCGAACTCCTCTTTAACAAAATGTATTGTGTGTCGTCATCGGGCAATAACTCTCAACCCTGGAGACTTGTGTGATAAAATTAGAAGTCGGGCATATAAACAAACTTAAAAATCCATCCAAGCTACAGTGGAGTCGGCGCAACACGACGTGGGCAGTTATATTCCACTGAAAGTATTCATAACGAAAACTGTTTTCAAGTATATAATGTGAAAATGAATGTTATTTAGTCGTAACGTTAATAGCATCTGGTGATGCTAAAAAAAGCAAATTGCTTCTGGTGAACGAGTTTCTTAGTTTACAATTTACTTTAGGCGCAAAAACAAAATTAGCTATGGTAAGTACTGAAATGTAGAGTCATGCAAGTAACTTCTCCTCCTCATTATTTATGATGTTCGAGTTTGTCAGTGTATCTGGATATTATTCGTAACTGCTGTTTAGACGCAAATCAGTTACAGAAATGTGAATGAAAGTTATTGTCCTATACTAGGTGTTTCTAATCCCACTCAACATTGTGGCAGCTGGTCCCATTACGACCTTCAATCACCAGTGCTAGCCAGCTCAAGGAGCTAGGCAACTGAGCAAACGTATTCTGTCTGTCGCTAGTCTGATGGAGAATTAGCAACATTGTAGAATTGTAAATACAGAAGAATTACAGACATTGGCTGCGAGTGGACAATGATTTCGCTCGTCCCAAGGCGCTCGACGTCGAACGATTCCTGCGCAGTGAATCGAACCACCGAACGACATCACTGGGATCCATCTATATGAAATTGATTGACAAAGCGCCATGTGACAAAATTATACGAGAGGCCCACCGTGGACCACGGCTCTGTCTTTCAGATGGCGTGGTAGGACACGTCACCACTGACCATGGTGGTCTCGGTGTCAGAACGATCAAAATGTTCGAGCTATCGTTCGAACTCCCTGAAGGCGTTTTGATCGATGCCCTCCGACAATGAACACGTTAGCGAATACTGTGCACAGTGCGATCTTGCAACAAAATATGTTCGGAAAGAAACTAATCGTTTCGGTTCTTTTTCCTTTTTCTGAAGCCCTTTCGTCTTTCCAGCGTTATCCACTATCCAACCTCCAGCCCCAGGAAAACTCAACAGCCTCTCATTGATAGCACTTTTGTCGAGCGACTTGGTCAACTCAATCTTGTATGACGTTGCAGTGATGAGTCTGGGACTCGTTGCTTTGCGTCCTTGACTGGTGGTTCTCTTCTTAATGTTGGGGACAGGAGAGACGTCAAACAGAGATACTGCATTTGAAGACCCCATGGAATACTGTGGTATTTTTGAACGAGGGGCACAAATCGACACCAACACTTCCTAAGCAATATGATCCCTATCACCTTAAGACGAAAGCTAATACAGATCTGTTTCTAAAAGTAGCGATCCTGCTTTTCGGATACTACTGTAAAATCGCTTTAACCATAAGGACATGAAAATACAATTTCGCTTACCTGCCGAAGGTTGCAACCCAGAACAAACACAAGATCACACTATAACCAGCGCTGCATCCACATTACTTCAAAGTAATGTTCTACTTTCTTGCTGCCATCTTCTACGAGCAAATGGCACTTTTAACTGTGATGGCCACCAGTCTGAGATACTCGACTTTCTGGGGTCGCAGCACAAGACGTCATTCTACGAGATACCTGAAGCGCTCAGTACATGTCACACTCACTCAGTGAGTCGTTCTTTTCAAACCTTGGAAAATGACTGCGAAGTACTTGAGTTATTGTCGCATTTGTTACGCACTCCGTATGTGTCTGCACTCTGCGCAGACAGCAAGTTGCATAGATTTTACCCCTGTGAGCATATGTATGAGCATTCATCCGACCAAGGGACCTTATGACCTGGCCACTTTCGATTTTCATTGCGTATATTTATAGGATTTAAAAGTCTGTGCCCAGAATCTAGACAGCAATTTCCTAAAGCAGTGTGACAGAATTTTCAATATGAGAAACTAGAAAAAGTTGCCTTTAAAAATGAGATGATTTCCAGACACTGTTTACAAAACGTTTCGCAGCTGTTTTATAGCTGCCTGCAGTTGGTCAGTTTGCTTCGCCAGAGGAGCAGCTCGGAGGGGGCTGTTTACATCTTCGGCTGCAGCAAATGCCACATAGCTTTCGCGCGAGAGAGTGTCTTTCGAAGTAAAAGGCCAATTCATATCGGAAATCGACGCCGAAATTCACTTTCTTGAAATGAATATGAACACCCGAAAGTATAGGAAGTAGAACGATTTCTTCGAGGTGGTGTGACGATCCCCTGCACCAATCCCGTTGCCAACCACCTCCCAGTTGTGAGCAGCATGGTTTACGTTGGATTAGCAACCGATGCTGCATGCGACGCGATTTTAGAGGAGTCGAGGGACAGGGTGAGGTTCTGACACTCGGAACGCAGCATTGGTCCGTTGACTGTGGATCATACACGTCTCGTACACAGAATAATCCGCATATTTAACTCCCATTCGAAGAGCCGGCGGACGATGTGGTGGTTGCACTCACTTCCTAGTGGACAAATTCACAACGAAGTCACGGAGATGCGGGCGCCACATACCCTGCACTGAATGGTGTGACAGTGGAAAACAAGTTCCGCTCTACCCCTACATTGGGGGACACATAGCGATCATCATATATGAGAACCAGCCAAGTTCTGCTTGGGTTGAGATCTGTATATCTGATATCTTCCGCCACTCCGACATCTTTACCTCTCACACACGTGGCGGCGCTCTGGACGGTTCTCAGTCAGATGCATTGCCCTGACCGCCCACAGGATCTTTCGCAAGCAGCGACGTCAAGACGGGACGAAGGGGCAGCCGACGCCTAACACAATCCACCCTCACTACCCCTCGGCTCTAGAAGGATGGCAATGGTTGTATCCACGACTGCCTTTGCGCCTGCACGTCGGGACTCACTCCCATCATCTAACATAGACACGCACTCTCGGAAACAGTGTTCAGGGTGACCCTACGACTCAGTTGCGCGTCGATACGATCTCTCACCACAACGATGAACTTCGTAGTACGTCTGCGCGTCGGATTCTGACGCCTGTCCTTCCACTGAGCCAGTCACTGATTCGCTCTTGTCGAAAGAGAAGCCGTTGATTGCCGACCAACCCGACGACGATGTCCTGTGTCATGTAAAGTATCCTCACAGACACCGCATACCATGGGGGAGGCGTCTAAAGACCTCATCACTCACTCGATGGCATGGGCAGATGATATAGTCCTAGAATCTTCGCCTGAGGATGTACAGACGACTTTTGCCTTGGCAGTATAGGAACGATAGAATGTGTTTTGTGATCAGCCGGTGGCTCGATGTGGTTGGGCTGCTGCTGTGATTATACCTCCACCCCCTGTCCTTATGAACGTCCCACTGCCTGCGGATCAGCTGCTAACCTGCAAGATAGCCTCCATCAACCTCAACATGATCGGCACACATATCAGACTTCAACTGCTGCACAGTATGCTCAGGGCGGGGGACGTGGACGTTGCTCTACAACCAGAAGGTCGACTGGAGACTTACCAGAGCTGTGGGTTCATTACTTACGTCACTCTTGCTTCTACAGCAGGGAGTGGCTGCCCTTGTGCGAGATTGAATTTGGAATATAGGGAGCTAATGTGAATTAATTGCCGTCGGTGTGGAGCTGGAGTTCGATTTGAGGGGACTTGAGTTGTTAATGTCTATAGCCCCTCTGGCACAGATAAGAGACAGGACCAGTTACTTATGCGGGAGAAATTACACCTCTCTTCTTGGGTTTCTCCCACCATCTCATTGTTGGCGAGACTTTAATAGTGTTCTGTTTTTTAGAAAGCCAACACATTATACTACACTCTGTGTCCTGAACTGCGTCTCTTGGTGCTACACTTGCATCTTGATGATAGTTGTGAGGTGTTACATGGTGATCGCCTTGGCTTTAGTTATGTGACTAGTCATTCCACCAGCAGACCCGATCGCATGTATTTCTACCCTAACCTTGGGACGGTTATTCTAACAGTAGGGTGCTGAACAACAGCTTTCTCGGACCGCAGTGCATACAAGTGCATGGTCAACTTCCAGAGGCAGATGGTGTGGTGAGGTTGGGCAGTACGGAAACTCAATGTTTCACTCCTATGGGATCAGGAATGAAGGCATCTCACGTATATGTGGGCTTCATGTTAACGTCAATTTCTGGCACCGACAAACCATGGACTTCTGTAGTTGATGTGCAGCAAACGAAAGTAGAGGAAATCGTCAAGTGCTTTGATTTAAAAGTGGCGTACAGGCTGGAAAAGCAGCTGAGAATGAAGAGGCTGATGACCCCGTGAATCTGAGTGTAAATTTAATTTGAACTAAAAAAGACTTTGGCTGGAAATAGATTGAAAATGATTGTATTTTTACAGGTCCTCATACAATACCACTTGAAGAAGTATGAAAATTTAATCTTTTACCTAATTTTCAGCATCATAGAGGCCAATGCACATTTCCAACAGTTCTCTGAACATGAGGATGGTTAAGCAAACTCTACTTTAATGTCTAAATGATTTTCGGCTATTTTTATAGTACTTAAGGTTAAGACTTGTTTTTTAAATGAGAGAGGTGAAGAGAGGCATTTGTGATCATTTATATGAGGTATGATCAAATAGTAACGGGAATTTTTTTAAAGACTCTTTATTTATTCATCAACATCAATTCTGTCACCTTCAAAGCAACCTTCCTCGGATATGACACACTTCTGCCAGCGCATTTTCCAATCTTAGAACCACTTCTGGAACTCACGTTTCGTTATAGTATTCATTTCTTTCATCGATTCTCTTTTCATCTCACCAAAGATGGCGTAACGACGACCTTTCATGGTTCTCTTCAGCCTCGGGAACAGCAAGAAGTCACAGAGATGTCAGATGAACACGGTTGCTGAGACAACAAAACGGTTTTGCTTTTTACCAAAAACTCACGAACAAGCACTGAGGTGTGAGTGAGAGAGTTAGCATGATGTAATTTCCACGAGTGGTTTTGTCACATTCTGGTCGTTTTCTTCGAACCGCTTCACGAAGCGGCACTTAACTTCCATGTAGTATTCCTTATTGACCGTGCCACCTTTAGGCAGTAACTCGTGAAGCACCATCCAATTGTAATCGAAGAAAACAATGAGAAGAACCTTTACATATGATCTAACTTGTCGATTTCATTCAGCAATTCTTGAGCGATGTCTACGCGACGTGGTTTTTGTTCGAATTTCAACAATTTCGGAACGAACTGTGCTACTACACGTTTCACACACAAAACATCCAAAAAATTCCCCGTCATGAGCCAAAGGACGTGCCAACATCGTGAGCAAACTCTCTGATAGTGAACCGGCAATTTTCCAGAACCATTTTCTTTACTTCTTCCACAATGACGTCAAAAACTGATGTGCTACGGCGTCCAGGGCGACCGGCATCTTCAATGTCTCCTCGACCTTCTTTCAAATGTTTATACCACCCCTAAAGTCTTATATTACTCGTAGTAGATTCACCAAAAGCCACAGTCAACATTTCGAGTACAATGCTGCACTTATTCCATTTTTCAAGCAAAATTTAATGCAAATTCTTTGATCCATCTTTTTCGAAAGTACCGGAAAACACGTATGGCTTCTTCGACTGTCACAATAAACTAAATATTCGAAACAGTTGAAAATGCGGACATACATCAGGAACATGGGCACCACCAAAATAAAAATATGTTTGAAAAACTGACACATGAAGCCCGCGAAATTAAAAAAATCCCGCTACTTTTTGTTCACACCTCGAACTTGTATCGTGACGATCAAAAGTAAAGCTGTCCTCATCCTGTAAAATAATTTGAATATGTCTGTGCTTTACAAGGGGTAGTGCCTGCCTTTGCCTTTCTCCGACCCTCGAACGGACTTACACAGCCAGTTGTAAGAGGACATGCACTGCAACGTGGACCCGGAATCACGGTGAAAGTCGACATTTTTCGCATTAACAAATATGTTGAAGTGATGAAAGACGCGATGGGTGACAGAAAAAATGCGAGGAGTGATGTCTGCACATTCGGATTCGTAGTGTGGTATCTACACCCATGACACAAGGAGCCACACTAACGTTACGCACGTTGTGAAAAGCGCTATAAATACTGAGCGGACGTAGACTTTTGACTACCTTTACATCTATTATTTCACATTCACATTCGTTTGCTTTGCCAGTTCACAACCAAATTGCCCTCTCCACCATTAGCTAGACCTCGAGCTTGACCACAGATCAATGTATCCGTGCCGTAAAGATTTCAGATGGTGGGGAAGGGGAAAGCAGTTCCTTCACTCATTTCGTTTTTTGGTGATCAGTTTGGTTACAGGTGTGGTTTTACTCCTCTCTTGAGCCAATATCCTCTTTCGGAGTAGTACTTACAGCCGTGGTCCTCAATTAAATGTTGGATACATGAAAGTTGTTGTCTTCCCCTATAGATCTAAGCCGCTACGAAGGTCTGTGGTACCACGGAAGTTATTCCTTGAAGCCTTAACGCCTATCCTACCATCCGGTTTTTTCTTCTACTCAGTATTTTGCACATATTTCTCATCTCGCCGATTACGCGGAGTAACTCCTAAATTCTTATCAGTCCTTTTAATTTTCGACATCCATCAATAACGCTACATCTCAAACACTTAGATTCTCTTCTTTTCCGATTTTACCACAGTCTATGAACAACTTCCATACGGCGCTGCGCTTCAAACGTACATTCTCAGAAGCTTCTTCCTGAAAGTATGGCAGATGTTTGACACCAGCAGACTTCTATTGGCATGTGCAAATGTGCTACTTACATCCTCTTTGTTTCGTGTATCATAAGTTACTTTGCTTCCAAGATAGCATGAATCCTTTAATTCGTCGTCACCAATTTAGATGCTACTGTGTATCGCAAATTTCATTTCTACTTCTCATTATTAATTTCGTGTGTCTTCGGTTTACTGTCATTTACTCATTGGACTGGTCGTTCCGTTCAACAAGTCCTGCATTTCGTCACATTCACAGAGGATACCAATGGCCGGCATTAGGTGGCCGAGAGGTTCTAGGCGCTACAGTCCGGAACCGCGCGACCGCTCCGGCCGCAGGTTCGAGTCCTGCCTCGGGCATGGATGTGTGTGATGTCCTTAGGTTAGTTAGGTCTAAGTAGTCCTAAGTTCTAGAGGACTGATGACCTCAGAAGTTAAGTCCCATAGTACTCAGAGCCATTTGAACCATTTTTGATACCAATGTAATCAGCGGTTCTAATCTTTGATACCCATCAACCCTGAGTTTTAATCGTACTAATATATCTTTTTTCTATTTCCGTCATCGGTGTATAACAGTAATGGCAACTGACTTTCCAATTGGAGCACTTCGTCATTGTTCCATGTTTGTTTTTGTGCATACTGCATATTACCCGCTTTTCGCTGTATGTTAGACAAATTACTGTTTTTATTAGCAATAAAAAATGAAAGAGGAGAAAGACTGCATCCATGCCTTACACTGTGGGAGGGAGCACTGTCGCTCCGTAGCCAAGGGAGAGTGCTAGGCTGCCTGGCCCTGGGAAGACGTGCCTTCGCTGTTGCGCTCCCCACTCTGTCCCGGCCGGATGCTGCGAGCGTCCGCGGGATCAGCTGGCATCTGCAGAGGAACGCCGTGCCATGAATATTCAGCGGACCCGGGAGAGCCAAATCCGCAGCTGCGGCGCAGCCGCCTCCTCTGTGCGCGCTCAGGCCGTCCGTCATCTTCGTCGGATCAATAAGAGCCCCAAAATAACCCTGTCGATGTTGCCCAGCACCGATGAGTATGCATTACAAATGGAGGTATGAAACATTGGCTTGTTACAATGTTCCTCGTGCCTTCTGCAGGTGAGGGCAAACTTTCTGGAAAGTCTCGCCACATTTACTTCCTTACTAAACTTACTAATTCTTCCTATATGCCATTGATAGTCACAATTGCTGTGTTTATGCAGTGTCTGTATCTTCACAATACAATGTCCTTCAGATATTCATGCATGTCTGAAGGAACAGACACTGTCACTGACGATTACAGATGTAAAGAACATTGCGCAACAGATTCGCTTTCTGCGACTATGCACTGATGTCAACAGCTTGCGATACATGAGAATTTGTGCCAAGCTGTTGCCTTAACCACTCCGCCAATCCGAACACGCCTCCAGAACATATCCAAAATTCCATATGTCACGTAGTCACAGCATTTATGCACGCACAGTTTGTGATTTCCGCACAGGGAGACAAATATTATATAGCCAGTTTCTCCCGTTGAGGCATGGCTACATCATTGATGGCTATGATGTCTGTGTTTATACGGTGGCTCTATCTTCACTATAAGGTGTCCTTCAGAGATGAAGGGAAACCTGTTTCATACTCTTTACCACAGTTTCAGTCGTCAGCGTTAGTAGAAGCTGTGAGGACGGGTCGTGAGTCGTTCTTGGGTAGCTCAGATTGTACAGCACTTGCGCGCAAAAGGCAAAGATCCCGAGTTCGAATCTCTGTCCGGCACACAGTTTTGATCTGCCAGGAAGTTTCTTGTCTGGGTTAGTGTCTGTTCCTTCAGACATGCATAAATGTCTGTAAGACATTACATTCTGAAAATACAGACACTATATAACCACAGACGCTGTAACCATCAGCGATGTATCCATTCCTCGATGGAGTAAAATGACATAATACATTTGTCTCCCTGTGAAAAAAATCACGAATTGTGGGAGCATAAGGGAAGAACTAGAAAGGTACCGAGGACTGTGAATAATTGACGTATGGAAGTTTGGAGCGGTCTCTGGAAGCACATTTGGATGCACGAAGTGGTTAAGCGATAGCTTGTGATAAGTGGGAAATCCGGTTCGTTTCCCAGACTGGCACAAATTTCGTGATTCGCAAACAGCTGTTGTCAGTGCGTAGCCGCAGAATGCAAATCTATTTCGTAATCTTCCTACACATCCTCATTTTCAAATCGAATGAGATCTTGCTATTGTTAAGGCTTTATTTGGGACCGAGTGGGGTTAAAATCCTTCTAGTGGTAAACATTAAGGTTTTATTTGTTTCGCCTAAATCGATTAAGGGGAATGGAAATATGGTTCCATTGAAAAGAACATAGAAATTTCCCTTTCCAATCCGTCCTAACCTAGCTTTTACTATATGTCAAATGACCGCCCATCTAATGACCGCTCGTCACTGATGACCTTGTTGGTGACTGGTTGTTAAATTTTGATCTTCATTCTTTACCCATTCTGGTTGCGGTCATCTGTCCATAGACTGGTTCGGTGCAGCTCTCCGTGCTAGTCAGTCCTGTACAAGCCCCTTACTATCTACTATCGCAACATCCACTCCTTTGCATATGTACACTGGGGTCAATCTCTCGTTCTGAGTCTATCTTTGCGAACCACTGTGAAGTGCATGTCAGAGGATACATTCCACTGTACCAGTTATTAATTTTACTATTTCCTGATGACTCAAGATGTATCCTATCAACCAATTTCTACTTTTAGTCAAGTTGTCCCATACATTTATTATCTGAGTCATTACTTCCTCATTAGTTGTCCGACCTACCTGTCAAACCTTCAGCATTGTACTGTAGCACTATATTAATACTGGATGAAAGTGCAGTCCTTTCTTGGTCATTTCTCACCTCCACAAGATTATTATCTACAGCCACACCTCATCGTCACCTGTCAGGGGCACCCATCAAGGTCACCCAGCAAGGTACCCATCAGGTTCACCCTATCACCCCAAGGTCACACCTCCCCCCAAGGTCATCTCCTCCCTCTCACTCTGCAGTGTCGGCATAATTTTGTTGCGAAAAACCCAAGATCGCCAGTCTAGCCCATTGTGTTACTTTTATAAAATCAGGGTGGCGGAAATAGATGAGTTAAATGGTGGGAGATTGTCGGTGTAAACACAAGACTGTCAGATATAGTGAGAATTTGAATCAGAATTCCATGTCTACTACTATGTAGGAGATATCCCACTTGCCCTACATAAAATTCAGTATGGCAGAAATGGGCCACTTGTCCTAGGTTAAAATCGCAGGATAGACATTTTATATCTACTACATGTTGGAGCTAACCCACTTGCGCTACTTGAAAGTACTACATAAAATTATCAATTTTCAATACTATCGTGGCTTGGTTATAGTCTTTTTCATAGATAAAATTGAAATGTAAGCGATCTGTAGAACTGTATCAGTGATTAAATGAATTTCTTCTACGAAAGAGAATCAGTGGCATAGAAATGAAAAAATCGAATAGTGCATAAGTAGCACACTTATGCTGAGTTAAAATTATTGATAAAACCAATATGTGGAAACTAATTTTGCTCGTCTCATGTGAAACAGAACTTTCGCAGCACATAGGTGCTGGAACAGCATCTTCCCATGAATCGTTTTCTATGGGAGATGGATGTCGACTGCGCCTGCTCTCGAGGAAAGTTGAGACGTTGGCTGACGTGTTGACTGGATGAGGGGAAGACGAAGACAACGCACCAACGGGTCCTGTCGTTTTGGGGCAATTTTGTATAACGCATGACTGTCTCTTGACTGAAGCACACCCGCTTTTTTCCCCACAAAACCACCTGAGCTGAAAAGAAGAACTACACATCGGAGAATGGCTATTTGTGTTATACGTGTCATTGTAGGGTGCGTAATAATGAGGCATGTGTATCGTTCAGCCAGACTGTACTGTTGGGTTACGTAACAATGAACTGTCGTGGCCTCCCACTCCCCCATGGTTACGATAGATTGCAAAATTGCGCTGCAGGATTAAACACATTGAATTATTTTTAAGTTATGATAGGTTGAGTGCACTGGAACAATAACAATAATAACAACCATGCACTAGAAAGAAATGTTTTCTGTTACGCATGAGCTGCTGAACTGCAAATATGAAACATGCAGCAGTATCGTTACCGTCTCTCACAGCTCACAGCACAGCAGCAAAAAGAACCATTTCAGACAGAATGCAAGTAGTAATTGAGGCATGATGATAGTAGACTGTCGCCGTACGTGTGTATGTGTCTGCATGTACATTATTACTCTGCAATTCACAATTAAATGCCTGGCAGAGGATTCATCGAACCAACTTTAAGTTACTTCTCTACCGTTCCACTCTCTCACAGCGAGGGGAAAACGATCACTAATGTTTCTGTGCGAGCTCTGATACCTCTTATTTTACTGTGAGGATCATTTTTCCCTAAGTAGCTGGGCGCCAACAAAATATTTCCACTTCGAGGAGAAAGTTGGCGATTGAAATTTCATGAGAAGGTTCTGCCGCAGTGAAAAACGCTCTTTTGTTTCAATTGCCGCCCCAATTCGTGCATCATATCCGTGGCACACTCTTCCCTCTTTCACGATAATACAAAACGAGATTCCCTTCTTTGGACTTTTTCGATGTCCTCCGTCAAACCTATCTGATGTGGACCCCACACTGCACAGCAGTACTCTAGAAGAGGGCTTACAAACAAGTGTAAGCAATCTCTTCAGTAAACCTGTTACATTTTCTGTGTGTTATGCCAATAAATCGCAGTCCTCGATTTGCTTTCGTTTTGATCATCTAATAATATTACTTGACGGTAATCTGCAGACTATCTAAGAGGACTGCTCAAATTGTCTCCTAAATCGTTTATTTATTTATTTTATTTATTTACATAGTTTACGCCCACATTGGAGCACTAAAATCAAACTTGATACAACAGAGTCTACAATGATTAAGTTTAGGTCTTGTCAGTCAGCAATTTCTTCGTTTTCCAAAACTTCTTCATTCGCTGTGATCTGGCTGCTCGTTCTTCTGCAGATATGATATACTACTTCCGTTCTGATGATTTGAATGTCAACCATGTGTATTTGTTCTTCAGAAGCAGTTTCTCTTCTCTGTGTGGAATTTGGTGTGTGGTGATGTTCAGTTCATCCAGATCACTTTGTACTTCTTTAAACCAGATGTTTTTGGTTTTACTGTACCAGAAGTAGTCAAAAAGTTGCTTCAGGATTCTATTATTTGGTAGGCGAGATATGTGGCCGAAAAATGCAATCCTTCTTTTCCGCATTGTATCAATAATGGATTCACTTTCTTATACACTACTGAATTAGGCAAAAGTCTCCACTGCCCATTAACTTGGTGTTTCTTACTGATAATTGTTCGGAGTATTCTTCTATCAACTTTCTGCAATTTGTCAGTTGTTGCTTGAGTCTGAATAGTGTTTCACTTGCGTATGTTGCTTCCGGTTCAACGACGGAAGAGTAATGTCGAAATTTAGCATTTATTGAGAGAGATCGTTTTTTGTAGGTTGGCCACGTGGTTCTCTGCAGTCGCTGAAGTTTTAATGTTCTACAATCTATTGATGCTCTTTCATTAACATTCGAGGTAATAATCTCACCAAGATATTTAAACTTTTTACTACTTTAATTTTTTTATCATTACGGAGTATGATATGGGATGTGTCAACTGGGAAGCTGGGCATCATTTCTGTTTTCTCAAACGAAATATGCAATCCAATCTGTGCCGCTAATCATTCAAGTTGTTCTATCTGAACCTTTGCTTCATCAATATTATTTGCTAACAGCGTCAAATCATCTTGAAATGCAAGGCATTTAAGTTGAATCTTTCTTCCAATCTTAACAGACGGTGGAAATATCTTGTTCCATTCACGCATGGTTTTCTCCAGCATACAATTGAACAATAATGGAGACAATCCATCGCCTTGTCGAAGGCCAGTACGAATCTCAAAATGTTCAGAGAATTCATATCTGAACCTTACTCTAGCTTTAGTATTTTAAACGGTGACTGCAGTGAGGTTGACAAGTTTCTGATGTAAACCACATTCTTTAAGAACTGACGGTAGAGATTCACGATGGATACTATCGTAGGCTTTTTTTTAAATCGACGAACGTGATCACTAGTTTCTTGTCCCTGACTCTTTGATGTTTCATTATCCATTTAAGACCAATAATTTGATCAGGACAGCTTCGTCCTGGACGAAAGCCTCCTTGATATTCGCCTAGTTAATCATCAAGCTGTTCATGAATTCTGAAATACAGAACCTTGGGAAAAATTTTATAAGTAATATCCAGCAGGGATATACCCCTATAATTATTTGGATCCAATCTATCTCCTTTTTTGTGTAGTGGATAGATTATTGCAACATTCCACTCCTCTGGTAACTTCTCAGTATTTCAAATGTCAGTAAGATGTTTGTGTAAGTTCAGAATAATTTGTATATTTCCAAAGTTCTGCCACTAGTTGGTCCCCACCTGCTGCTTTATAATCCCGAAGTGAGTTAATCGCTTCTTGTACTTCATATGGCTGTGGTGGTATAACTTTTTCTAAATGCGTTTTGTTTCTTGGGTAGGGGTCAAATTCCAAATGATGTTCAGGTTCCTCGCTATTTAGTAACTGTTTCAAATATTTAGCCAATATCACTGAATTGTCATAACTGCTATGTGCTACCTTTACGTTTGTATCCTTCATCATAAGAGTAGGTGGAGTGTGTTTCTATTGGTACTGTCTGAATGTCTGATAGTAATCTCTTGTCTCGTGGCGATTGAAAGCATCCTCGATGGATTTTAGCGAGTCCTTATGAAATTGCCTTTTGACCCTTATAATTTCTTTGGCGGTTGATCGCCTAGCATTTATTAATTCCTCCCTGGAGCTTTCAGTTCCCTTTTGCTGGTATTTTAACCAGGCCTTATGTCTACGTTGAATCGCTACATCGCATTGCTCATTCCACCAATCATGTTTTTTGCATTTCTGTACAGGAGATACTTCTTCAGCCAAGGCTTTTAATCGATTGACAGTGGCTTTTAGACTGTCACTTAAAGATATTCTTGATCTCTCGTAATATATCTGATTATTAATAATATAACTAGGGTCATATGTTCTCTTTGTATCTAACTTTTGAGGTTTGTTTTTTTCTTTTAGGTGTTAGTTTGATTTTAATTTTTGAAATATAATGGTCTGAATGGACACGGACGCCACGCAGTACTTTAACATCATAGATTTCCTTATGGAATTTCTAATCCATGGCCACATGATCTATCTGGAACTCTCCTAGCTTGACGTTAGGAATTTCCATGTATGTTTATGCTGATCAAGAACAACAGAAGGCCCTTAACAGTTCCTTGGGGAACGCCAGATATTATTTCTGTTTTTCGATGACTGTCCGTCAAAATGTTCTAGCACAGTACATGTTCCACAATCTTACTGCAAGTCGACGTTAGTGATATGGGTCTGTAATTTAGCAGATTACTCGCATTTTCTTTCTTGAGTATTGGCGTGACTTATGCAACTTTCCAATCTTTGGGTACGGATCTTTTTAAGATCGAGAGATTGTATATGATTGCTAAGTATGGAGCTATTGTATCAGCATATTCTGAAAGGGACCTGAGTGGTATACAACCTGGACCGGAAACCTTTCTTTCTTATGTATTTTAAGCTGCTTCGCGACACCAAGAATATCTACTTATAGATTACTCATGTTGCCAGCTGCTCTTGACTCGAATTCTGGAATATTTTCTTCGTCTCCTTTTGTGAAGGAATTTCGGAAAACTGTGTTTATAATACTGCTTTAGCCTCGCCGTCATCAATAACATCACCATTTTTATCGCGCAGTGAAGGTATTGATTGCTGTTTGTCATTAGTGTACTTTACACATGACCAGAATCTCTTTGGGTTTTCTGCTTGATTTAGAGATAGTGTTTACATTGTTATTGTCGTTGTTACAGATGATATCATTGAGTATCCTCCAACAAAACCATAATCTGAACATTCGTGGCGAAAGCAGCACTTTTTAACGGAATGTGAGTTTGAATTTCAGTGAGAGTAAATAAATTCTTGTCAGAATGGCATCAGACGCCTGTCCAGTCCATTATTAATGTTCGAAAACATATTTATAAGTAGGATAGCAGTGACAGTTCTGCCTCTGGTATACAATGCACGGCACATCACTTCCGGCGATAAGACAACGCTGTAACTGACAAGTAGTAGGCTAGTAGTTGGAGCTCTAACCAATTTTTAAAGATCACTGATGACGGCAGATTCGGTGCTATTTAATTGCTGTTCAATACAAGGTCGTTCAGGGAAACCCTCATCCTGTGCACCTGTGTGTGGTACATTCAAGGTCCTTTACGAACCATTTAGCCAGCGAAGTAACGCTAAGCGGACAACATACGCACGTTGACTGTCGGAAAAAAGTTCTACGCGTACCTGATAAATGTAGAATCACCACCATCTTTTCTCAATTTCCGTCGTCCCTACGAGAAAGAACATCACGCCTGCCGCCGCAGCCAACCTCCACCGCTTCCAGCCAGCCCAGGAAATAGCATAAAATCCACAAATGATTGGACCTTCTCTTAAAGAACGCACTACACTAGGGAACACACCCATATACGCAATTGACAGTATTCAGATTGTGGACACCGTGCGCTCATTGGCTGTCAGTAACGGCCGGGTAACGAGTGAACGGTAACTCTCGGAAGCCTCCCTCTCCAGGCGCGGTATGCTATCTGGACACTATCTGGGCACGTCAAACGGTTCGGTTCTTAACACCCGCGCTTACAGGTGGAAGGTGAGGGCGCAAAAAGGCGACCTAACCAGAGCGTACTGCACTAATCTCCGTAGCTGAATGATCAGTGTAGGTGGCTGACATGCATAGGACCTAGGTTTGATTCCCAGCAATGCCAAGAAAAGAGTACAGTAAATGACTCTATGAGGGGGAAGACGTGTCTGATTATGTGACAGAAGAAGAAACATGAGTCGACAGGGAAGAGATAAGAGATCCAGTATTAGAATCAGAATTTAAGCGGGCTATGGACGACTTAAGATCAAATAATGCGGAAGTAACAGATAAGATTCAGTTGTAATTTCTAAAATCATTGGGGGAATTTGCAACAAAACAACTAAACAACTATTCGCGTTGGTGTGTAGAATGTGAGTTTGGCGATATACCATCATCCTTCGGAAAAACATCATCCACACAATTTCGAAACTAGTGCAAGAATTATCGGACAGTCAGCTTAACAGCTCATGCGTCCAAGTTGCTGACAAGAATAGTACACAGAAGATTGGAAAAGAAAACTGAGCATATGATAAACGACGATCAGTTCGACTTGACGTTGCGGTTGATAGTGGTAGAAATACTAAAGAAGAATCAATGCACGTTCACAGGATTTGTCAACATGAGAAAAGCGTTCGACATGTCAAATGATACAAGAGGAGTCGAAATACTGAGGGAAATAGTGCGAAACTATAGGGAAAAACGGGTAATATACAATTTATACAATTTATAATAAGAGTTGAAGACCAAGAATAAATGCGATTAAAAAGGGTGTAATACACTGATTTAGTCTTCCGCCCCTACTGTTGAATCCATGAAGCAGTGACGGAGAAAAAGAAGGGTTCAATAGTAGGATTAAAGTTCAAAGTGAAATGTTATCAATGATAAGATTCAATTATCAATGATATGATTTAATGATGACAGTGATATCCTCAGTGAAAGTGAAGAATTACAGGCTGCCAAACAGAAGGAACAGCTTGATGAGTACAGAATATGGATTGAGAGTAAATCGAAGAAAAACGAAAGTAATAAGTAGCAGAAATGAGAACAGCGAGAAAAATAACATCAGAATTGGGGACCACGAAGTGAAGAAATTGTTACCTAGATAACCAATTAGCCCATGATCGATGGAGCAAGGAGGACATCAAAAGTAGACGAGCAGTAGTAAAAATGGAATTTACGACCAAGAGAAGTCTATTATTATCATACATAGGCCTTTAATTAAGGAAGAAACGTCTGAGCATGGACGTTTGGAGCACAGCATTGTATGGGAGTGAAACATGGATTGTAGGAAAACTGCAGCAGAAGAGAACCGAAGGATTTGAGATGTGATGCTACAGACGAATGTTGAAAATTAGGTGGATTAATAAGGTAAGAAATGAAGATCTGCGCAAAATCGGAGAATGTGGAAAACACTGACAAGGATAAGGGACAGGATTATAGGACATTTGTTAAGACACCAGAGGCTGACTTCCATGGTTCTAGAGGGGAATGTGGAGGGCTAAAACTGTAGACGGTGACAGAGACTGGAATATATCCAGCAAAGAATTGAGGACGTAGGCTGAAAGTGCTACTCTGAAATGAAAAGACTGGCACAGGAGAGGAATTCGCGGCGGGCTGCGTAAATACTGTCAGAAGACTGATGATTAGAAAAAATGCTAAGGATTTTTCCTTGATGGAAGGGCTGATACGGGATGCACTCAGCCTCGTGATGCCAACTGGGGAGCTATCCGACTGAATAGTACCGGTTCCATTGTCTGGAAAGTGAACAAAACGCCTTGGAGAGCGGTGGTCACTGAATAACAAACAACATTGCGAGACTTTCATCTACGGTCCGTCGACGTACAAAGTCACGTTTGTTGACGAAGATATCGCCTAGCGGCAGACTCCGCTTCTGGAGCGTTGCTAGATGACGTTTCCGGGCACGGGTTCCTATCTTCGATTTGTTCTTCAAGACACCCTCTGCAATCCATCGAAGTCTGTCGTAATATTTCTGGGACACCCCATATATCTTATATGATACCTCTAAGTAATGCAGAATTTACCTCTAGACATCACGAGAAGTTTATTCGACAGTATAAAAGGAAGCAGCGAAGTTTGTGTCACCAATAGAAAATCAGCAAAATGGGTCAGTCAGTGACATGTAACTTGTCGTTACATGTCACTTGTGTTGCGCCTTGGCCTCTTTACTTGGTGGTTGAAGAAATATCACCATGGGCTGATGCAAGAGACCTTAGAGGTGTTAGACAGATAGTAGCTGGCAAGACATACTTTTGTAGGAAGGTACAAGCAGGCTCTGCTGACACAGCAAGAATTACTGTACGGGCCTTCAGTGACTGCTGCTGGGGCTGTAACGTTCCTGACACTTCAGACGTAGGGAAGCAGACTGTTTCAACGGTGACCTGGATTATCACATGTCCAGCCTGGCCACTGGGCCACTTCCTTGATCTATACGACAAGAAGAGCTGGTTTGGCAAAGCAGTGGTGGTTCAAAGTGCCAGAAATATTACCCGTTTCGGCTATGCACCGTCTGTCGCCTACTGCAGTCACCTTCGAGAGGTGCACCACTACAGTCGTCGGGCTGCAGTGGGCTATTTAAAACCACCTTCGCTAGCTGCGGGACTACTGGCTGCACCTAGGCTTATCCCTCTTGGAGTCCAGCTGATGCCTTCCAGCCAGAGGACCACCTGTTGGTCACTTCAGGGCACCTGCGTGGGGGTCCACAGTTCGCGAATGGGTCTGGAAAATTGGAAATTTGTGGTAAAGTCTTATGAGACCAAACTGCTGAGGTCATCGGTCCTTAAGCTTACACACTGCTTGATCTAACTTAAATTAACTTACGTTCAGGACAACACACATACCCATGCTCGAGGGAGGACTCGAACCTCCGACGGGGGCAGCCGCATGGACCGTACGCATGGGTTTGACTAGCTGCCGAGTGGCCATCTGGCCTGTTCGGGCACAGTCTGCTGTTGAAGGCTCTCACTGCAGCTCAGTGCCACTGCATCATATACTGGGGCTCATGGTTCATCACTGTGTGCTCACGTGCTTCCTACACTGAGTTGCACGTTCGCACTGAGACCAATGTGACCAACTTCTGTGGAGATCATCATAGATGCGTGCCGACCAACTGTATGGGATCTGACACTGCGTTTCTTCACTTCTGAGAGTGCTGATAACATGAATCTGCACCACTGCTGTAAACAAGCTGGACTGACACTGTCAGGCTGGCAAAGTCTTTGAAGGCTGCATACTGAGGTTAGCAAACTCTCCACACTACATCCATCAAGGAGATTTGACCCCCTATAAAACTGCCCAAGTCGGCTGTTGGTGATATGATTGTGAATGAAAATATTAAGGAACAACCACAGGTACACCAAGAGTAGATAGATCTCATGTACTGTAGGGCAGAGACCATTGGGTCCTGTGGAGTGTGAAAAATCGCATGAAATTCTCGACAGGAATCACATGTGTTCGTGAGTTCCAAGTACGGAAGAGAGACAGTGTTACAGTACGAGGGTTTTCTTCATGGTTAGGGAGTGGTTCTTTTATTACAATTAAGAAAATGCTAAATGAGAGAGGACATGAATACATTTTACAGCATTGTGCCCTGCGTTCAATAGAGGAACAGTTCAGATACAATGAATGTATCAGCAAGTCAATGCTTGCTGTCATAAAGCAGCATCTGTGAGACAATCTTAAGTTCTGTTTCCAGTTGCTGGCCCTGACAATAGCAAAGTTGTATCTCAACCGCATATGTGATTAACAGACTTGCGCATTTAGACAAAATTTCTTCTCCCTGTAATGTCTATAATTGTACTGTAAACATATTTATCAATGCAGACTGCATATATACGTCTTTTGTTCTAATATCTGAAACTGTATTGTATACGTATGTTCTAAAAAGACTATGCATAAAGCAACTTTGGTACTTATTATTAAATAAAGAAACAAAACAATATTACCGTATATCTCTGTTGTTATTAAAACACCCATGCCTTGAATTCCAAACTCCGTCACAATAACTTAACGAAGTTAACTGGAGTATTACATGGTTTAAAAATATTTCAGGTGAATTATAGCTTGCAGTTTTGATGGAGGAAGATCAGTTATTATTACACACATTTAGAATATATTCTTGAAGATGAATATGCACCAACTTGACACAAGGAGAGGTGGTGATAGGAGGAGGTGTACAACCTGAACCTTGCATGGAGATTGTTCAAACCAGACAGCAGAGGAGTGGTGGTGGTGATTGGAGTGATGAACAAGTCGAAATTTTCAGGAGTTGTTCCACAACTGCCGGAAACACTATTCCACAAAAGGTTAGCAATTTATTTCCAACATAATGAATTTTTTCAACCATTTTCATTCAGACAATATGCATTACATTTTATTTTTTATTTCTCTGACACTGATGCTCCTCCACAGAATAAGTCTAGTGGCTAGTGTTGCTGCCTTTGGACCACGAGGCCCGGGTTCGATTCCCGGCCGGTTTGGGAATTTTCTCTGGCTGAGGACTGGGTGTTTGTGTTGTCCTCATCATTTCATCATCAACAACATTCGTGATAGTGGCACAATTGGACTGTGAAAAAATTGGGACTTTGTACAGGCGCTGCTGACCGCGCAGTTGAGCGACCCCCCCCCCCCCCCCAAAAAAAAAAAAACAACGTCATCATCATCATCGTCATCATCATCCGCAGGATAAATTTATTTTATGACATATACATGGTTCTGCAGATATTACTCAAATTTTAATTTTGTCTATATGAAAGAGCATAACCAAATCTTGATAGTTATATAAAGAGATAGACTCGGTTGTAGGCACTGTGAAGTAGAGGCATTTGGGCATGGTATAGCAACAGTCCATGCTGCATTACACTACAGGAACGACGGAAGCCTTTCCTCACTCGCCACCATGGAGGTGTTTAGAGCAGCTGCCTTAAGCCCTAAAAGAACACAGTCTGGAGCATATAACAACTCAGTCATTCATGCAGTAAAATATTCTCATCTATTACAGACTACACCATGAGCCTGTGACAATCAGAACGACATTCTGGAATGCAGTATGGGGTCCGCTGTTCGACCAGGGGTTGGAGCAGCTTGCCCTGAGTCACGAGGCCAGCCACTCCTGGAGCAGAGAGCCGCCTCGCTGGAGGGGGGTCACGGCCGCCTCTGTGGTACTGCCGGGGGCGTTCCTGTGCTGTCATCACAGTTGCAACCAGAGACGTCATTGAGAGATGCGTTCAAGTGATGCCACGCGTGGCTCCACTCTTTGCGCTGTCAACAATGCCAAACGTTTATTGTTTCGCATGAGACGCAAATGGACTCCTCCACCAAGCTACTCCTTTTGTATATATTATACTATGGCTGGAGGCAGAGTAAAGAAGTTAATTGAACAAATCCACTGTCATCCTGTCATCTCATTTCACTCTCCACAGGCGCCAATCCATAGGTCATCTACCACTGATGTCAGATCATTGAGGTCACCTTCTTCAAGCAATGTCTGAACCTACAGCCAACCGTACGGTTGGTCCAGAAGTTTTGATTGTATTTTGATCGTTGAGAAAATTTTTGATGGCCGCGCATTTTGTAAAGTAAGTTTTATTGCGAGTAGGGAACCAGTGGATTTGTCTAGTTTTAGAGGTAACAGAAGTCACGATTGGTTAGTGCCTATTAGATGTGTGCAGTGTAATCTTGAGAGTCACTTGCGCCATGTACATAATCAGTTCTAGTAAAATGTTATGCATGTAATCGTTGGGGACATATGCTAGGTAATGCTGGGAGCTGAAATGGCTCATGATTAGATGTAAAAATTAAGTTAATGTATTTTGTCGTCTTGTCTTGTGAATGTTAGGTCTCAGAATGAGAGTTGTCAAGGACAAAGCTTTGACAGGACCAAAGATGCAAGGTGTGTCAGAACCGGAAGCAGTATGTGTATTGTTAGAAAAGATAGCACAGTTAATAGTGGATAAGACAGAACTGCTTGGGTTGGTAGAATCACAATCATCACAATGGTGGTGTAGATTTGTCAGTCGCAAATGTAACTGCTCCTATTTTTGGTAAGGCAATCGAGGATGTGTGCAGGCCTTTGTGGGAGACCTTGGTAACCTAGATGATATGTAAGGCTGTCTGATAAGGCATTGTTGAGTGTTGCAAAACTGAGACTAACAGGGGAAGCTAAAACTTACGTGGGCTATACAGAAGCTCTTAAGGGATCCACAATATTCGAAGAATTTAAAGCAGGGTTGATTCAGAGGCGCAGGAAACGAATTAGTGCGAGACGCTACAGGGAACAATTAGGGGTAATACTAAGGAAAATATGGAAACTGTGGAACAATTTGTGGGTAGGATAAGGAAAATTAATGGATGTTACTACGAATTAGGACAGGTTGCAACAGTCAATGAAATTATTTTGCAAGAATTTGAGCAGTGGGGCGTTCGATGGTTTTAAAGAGAGTTGCGTGCAGAAATGTCAAGACGTGTATGGACAGAGGGCCTGATGGATTTGTGCACAGTAGTGTGGTTAACAGTAGAGTGTGAGGAGACCGATTTGTTGACAGGAATGCAGGGTAATCGGATAGTGGTTGCAGCTTATATAAAATATTTGAGTTGTGGACGAATGGGTCATATAAGTAAGCAGGGTCGCCAGCCTCAAGGTAATGGGAATAAAGTAAGAGGAAGTTATAGCTTTAGAAGTAGAGGACTGGGAAACAATAAGGTGATAAATGCCAACAGGAACTACAGGTCCAGCTATGGTCATTCCCAGTAAGACTGGATGCTATGAAATCGTATGCACAGGTGGTTTGTGCGATGAGAGGAATAGTGGGAAAAAAGGGTTGCAGGATGTTATTGGACACAGGGACGCATGTGTCGGTTGCCACTCCTAACCTGGTGAAATATAAACATCGGGGCCCACCACGGTGCAGATTACGTGGAGTATCGGTTAAAAATGTCACACCATTGAGATTGGTGGACATAGATTATTGCCTGGATATGGTTCTTGCCGACACATCTCCAACATTACCGTACCCGATTTTCCTAGTTTCACACAAAACATGACGGCATAATGTTGCTCGATCGTTTGCTGAATGTTGCGCCACGACCGACGACTTTGCGACGTGTTCACTCAACGAACGATGCTGCCGAGACAAGAGCCTGCAAGCGCCTGGCACCCCGCGAGTTTTTGGCCAGACACTCCCCACCACCAATTTCCCCCCGCCTGGCGAGCGCGCGCTGCTAAGTACAGTCGCATCAGCAAAAAGTCGGTGTCACTACTTTTTATACAAACCCTGTGGGATGGAACTTCATGTCAAAATGTTTCAATTAGGTGAGACAATTTCCAGTGTAGTGATGTCATGAGGGGAGTCTATTGCGAAGATGGAGCGATTAAATGGTGAACAATCACACTAAGACTCTATTCGCAAGATTGTGTGCCTAAGGGTACTGGGAGTTCACTTAGGATCAGTGTTGAGTCTAGCTTGCAGGTAGGAATCTTGTGTGTGATGGAACTATTGGTAGGGAATGAAGTATTAGATTAGGTGGGTTGCTAAGTTAAATGAGGTATTGTATGCATGCAAGAAAGAAAGGTATCTGTTTCGATAGATAATTTTAGCGCTAAGGACACAAGATTAATGAAGGGGCTGTTAATCACTAATATGGATATCCTGGAGGAAGAAGAATGGCACACGAGGATATCCTGGAGGAAGAAGAATGGGACACGAGGGGTGTCAGCCTGGACAATCGCAGCACGCCATTGAAACTGCGTAACGAGGAAGAATGAAACACTTAGACTGAAGCAATAGGGAACGGATGGAAAAATTACTATTGGGATTTAAGGATTTATTTTTTCCAAAAAGACAAAAATGGGTCCGAGCACTATGGGACTTAACTTTTGCCAAAAAGTTACCAGCTATGCATATTGCATAAAACCGCATGCCAACGGTAAGTGAATCATCAGTCCATTAAGAACCATATAGAATACCTAGGTACTCACAGTCAATTTTGGAATAACAGCTGAAAGATGGAATAATTGAAGAAACTAATAGTCCATAATTCCAATCTCAAAGAAAGCAGGTGTTGACAGATGTGAAAATTACCGAACTCTCAGTTTAATAAGTCACAGCTGCAAAATAATAATGCGAATTCTTTACAGACGAATGGAAAAACTGGTAGAAGCCGATCTTGGCGAAGATCAGTTTGGATTCCGCAGAAATGTTGGAACACGTGAGGCAATACTGATCCTACGACTTATCTTAGAAGAAAGATTAAGGAAAGGCAAACCTACATTTCTAGCATTTGTGGACTTAGAGAAAGCTTTTGACAATGTTGACTGGAATATTCTCTTTCAAATTCTAAAGGTGGCAGGGGTAAAATACAGGGAGCGAAAGGCTATTTACAATTTGTACAGAAACCAGATGGCAGTTATAAGAGTCGAGGGGCATGAAAGGGAAGCAGCAGTTGGGAAGGGAGTGAGACAGGTTTGTAGCCTCTCCCCGATGTTATTCAATCTGTATATTGAGCAAGCAGTGAAGGAAACAAAAGAAAAATTCAGAGTAGGTATTAAAGTCCATGGAGACGAAATAAAAACTTTGAGGTTCGCCGATGACATTGTAATTCTGTCAGAGACAGCAAAGGACTTGGAAGAGCAGTTGAACAGAATGGACAGTGTCTTGAAAGGAGGATATAAGATGAACATCAACAAAGCTGAACGAGGATAATGGAACGTAGTTTAATTAAGTCGGGCGATGCTGAGGGAATTAGATTAGGAAATGAGACACTTAAAGTAGTAAAGGAGTTTTGCATTTTGGGGAGCAAAATAACTGATGATGGTCGAAGTAGAGAAGATATAAAATGTAGACTGGCAATGGCAAGGAAAGCTTTTCTGAAGAAGAGAAATTTGTTAACATCGAGTATAGATTGAAGTGTCAGAAAGTCGTTTCTGAAAGTATTTGTATGGAGTGTAGCCATGTATTAAAGTGAAACATGGACGATAAATAGTTTGGACAAGAAGAGAATAGAAGCTGTCGAAATGTGGTGATACAGAGAATGCTGAAGATTAGATGGGTAGATCACATAACTAATGAGGAGGTATTGAATAGAATTGGGGAGAAGAGTGGTTTGTGGCACAACTTGACAAGAAGAAGGGACCGGTTGGTAGGACATGTTCTGAGGCATTAAGGGATCACAAATTTAGCATTGGAGGGCAGCGTCTAGGGTAAAAATCGTAGAGGAAGACCAAGAGACGAATACACTAAGCAGATTCAGAAGGATGTAGGTTGCAGTAAGTACTGGTAGATGAAGAAGTTTGCACAGGATAGAGTAGCATGGAGAGCTGCATCAAACCAGTCTCAGGAGTGAAGACCACAACAACAACAATAGTCCATGGGGGGGGGGGGGGGGGGGGAATAGTCATCATATCAAAAAACTGAACAGACGAAACATGAAAATATAGGTTTTCTTGTGATTATAGATTCCTAAATCGAAAACCATAACGGACTCCTATCCTTTGCCAAACACAATAGAAACCTTGGGTTATTTAGGGCAATGTAAATATTTTTCTGCAATGGATTTAAAGAGTGGTTATCAGCAGAAGCATACAGAGGATGCACAACAGGATCGACAGAAAATAGGTTTTTCGGCTCCCCGGGGACACTACCAATTCAGAGGAATACTGCTCGGACTAAAAAATGCACCTGCAACGTTTTAGACATTGTTCGACAGAGTACTCAGAGATTTAAAACCACAGCAGTGCTTAGTGTATCTCGGCGATATAATTGTGTATGGGAGTGATATGTATGGGAGTGATATGTACGGGAGTGATACGGAATGCGTATGCAACGATTAAGGGAAGTATTCCTAAGGTTAAAAGTAGCGAAATTAACACTAAGTACAGAAAAGTGTAATTTAGTGATAGAAGAGGTGGCATACTTAGGTTATATCACAAGTAAAGATGCGGTTAAGACAGACCCAAGATTATTTAGTGCTGTATGTGAATTTCCTGCGCGAGAATATATAAAGGAGTTTCAATCGATCTTGGGACTCGCAAAATGTTACCTCCAGTTCGTAAAAGGGTTTGCGGATATTGCCAGACCATTGACACAATTGTTAAAAAAAGGTACTAAATTTGTGTGGTCAGAAAAGTGCTAGCATGTTTTTGAGGAGTTAAAAGAAGCTTTAACATCGAATCCGATGTTGCTGTTCCTGGATTTTAAAGAAAACCTGTTTTATCATGTGATGCATGAAAACAAGCATTTGGCTGTGTGTTGTCCCAAGAGGTAGAAGGCGTAATCATCCGGTAGCTTACAGATCAAGGCAACTAAATTCTGCGGAAAGTAGTTATTCCACAATGGAGTAAGAGATTGGAAGCCTTATTTGTGGAATTGCATTTTTCAGATATTATCTGTACGTTAAAAAGTTTACGGTAATAACAGATCATGTGGCATTAAAACATTGTTGGGGGAAAAACTATGTGAATTTGATTTCGAAGTCACCCATAAACTTGTGAAGAAGCACAAAAATGCAGATGGCTGAAGTAAAAAAGTAGCACCATTACATATTGGTGCTAATGAGCATAAGGAATGGGAAACTGCACAGAGGGCAGATGGCGAATGTAAGCAGTATTTTAAGCAGCCAAAATTTTGTGTAAAGGATGGATTACTATGCAGAGAAACCAAGTTGGGGCTGCGGGTAGTGGTACCAGTAAATCTAAGGAATAGAGTGCTACAAGAAGTTCATAATCACGTCTTAGCTGGTCATGGAGGTTACAGATCTACCAACATAAAACTAGTAGAAAGGTATTGTTGGAGGAATATGTAGACAGAAATAGACAAGTATTTGTGGAATTGCATACAGTGTGCACAGAGAGCGGATTTGTGTGTGAGTACCATTGCGTAGGTTACCTGAAGCATTAGCACCATGTACTCATAATGATAGCCGGTTTTTCAAGATACGTACGGATAGTCGGGATGCCAAACCAGCAGGAGGCAACAGCACTTGCCAATAATTAGATACTGAAATCTGGAGTGCTTTAAACAGCAGTAACAAACCAGGGAACGGACTTAATGTCAGATATATTCAAGGAATTGAGTATCTTATTCAACTTCAAGAAGTTGTGGACGAGTCCTTTCCGTTGAGAAGCCAATGGAAGAACTGAAAGAGTGCATTGGACAATCGGGAAGATGCTTGGGAACTATGTTAACTCACATCACACCAACTGAGATGTCAATATAAAGTACATCGTCTCTGTCTACAAACTCAAAGCAACATACGAATACAGGATTATTATCGTATGAAGTAGTATATGGTCATAAAATGCCATAACAATTCGACATACTGAAAACGAAGAAAGGAAGGACCAGAGAGTCTGTTACGGAATTTGCCAAAGTGATTATGAAAATTTGGAATAGAGTGCAGAGGGCAAATAGACGAGCAATGGAGAAACAGGAAAAAAGCAGTGGACCACACGGAAAGAATGCCACAGTATAAGGTTGATCAGTGGTTGATGTTAACAACTTCGTATGCGCCGGAGGGAAAGACAAAGAAGTTTTTTTTTTTTTTTTTTTCCAAAGCATCAAGGGCCATACCAAGTGGTAGAGGCTACATCGCCAATAAATGTCAAGATTCAATTGCCAACGAGAACGACAATTGTGCACGGAGGGTGGGTGAATCCTTATCAAGGGAGTCCAAAAGTTATTCCAGGGAAATGGGATGTTGACCAGAACGGGATAATGAGGAGAAAGGTATCAGAAGATAAACAAGAGGTTGTGAATGAAACGCATTGAATAACCCATACGTATTAAGGCCTAGACGATAGTCATTTAATATTTTTTTTAGATTAGGTAATGTTTTAGTGTAATTAATAAAAACAGCCGCGGAGCAGCAATGGATTTAAGGGGGAGGAAAGTAATAGGTGTTCCAGCCCACAGATAAGGTGCAGAGAAGACGATATGATACGGCTCATAGTGGGACTTCTGCTCTTCAACGGGGTGGAAGCGTTAAGGAACCAGCACCTGGAAGGGGGATATTGAAGAAAGTTGTAAGAGCAAAAATGCAGCGACTATTGTTAGTGGAGAAAGACAAGGAAAGATATGTAGAAGTGGAGGTAGCAAGGTTACAAAAATACTACCGAAGGGAAATCGCAGTATGTCCGAATATGGCAAGAAGAGAGGGTCAAGATTCCTGCTCGTTGAAATTGCTAATGGGACAAAAGGAACTAAGAGAATGCAATAAAGAAGTGATCGAGCCGGAAATGCACTTTCAGCAGGCCGAGGAACATTAATTGTACTCTAACTCTGACAAGCTGGTAGCAGGGAAAGCATACATCGGCAAAGAGGCTACAGTTAAACGAGAGTGGTTTGTTATTAAATGGAACAGCATTCAAGATAATGGGGCGTGACTGCCGTGATCTAAACAACTTAAATCAAACTCTAGGGTCAGAATTAATGCAGCCTACAAACAAGCTTCTGAACCAGCTACAGGAACGAGTCTCTCTGGAAACCTTATTACAGCATGTAAGGAAAGAGACAGCACTGACTATTGTCATAACAGCCACTGCCGTGGCACTTGTTCTACTGAACGTAGTCCCTGTTTTGGAATGTAAAAGTCGATGCACAACACTCAGTTTGGACACAGTCCTCATTCAGATTCCAGTGGATTTGATACTCTGAGCAAAAAAGGTGCAGAAGGAAGATGAATGCACAAGTGGGTAGTATTAAGAATGATTGATTCTTTTTAGCTCGGGAATAGAGAGTTAGAAGTCATTGTGCAAGAAGCCTGGTAATGGAATAAATTCCTTGGTGTTTGAGTTAAGGAACAGGGCAAGAGGACCTGCAGAAATGTGCGAGATATAATGATAGGGTTAGGAAAACCAGCTGTTAGAATAATTCTTAAGAGGCGCTACAGAAGGGCATGTCACCAATAACTCTGGTGTAAAGCATAATCTACTATGGTCGACCTAATGGACCGGGTCTTCATAAAAAGGAGGGCAATGTAGCATATTGACTGTATTCAGTCAAAAAAATACTCCAGAGCACAAGTAAGTTGCAACAGAGCCAGCCGCAGACAGGCAAGAGTGTTATGCATTGCGAATCAATACATGGCTGACACGCATTGCGAAGTAAAGTCAGCTGGGCATGGTATAGCAACAGCAGACACTGCATTACACTAGTGGAAGAAAGGAAGCCTTTCATCACTGCCACCACGGAAGTGTTTACAGTACCTGCCTTAAGCCCTAAAAGAAAATAGTCTGAAGCGTATAAGTACGCAGCCATCCATATACTTGAATATTCTCGTCTTAGTATCGGAGCCTACACCACGAGTCTGCGACACCTGGAGCGACATTCTGGAATGCAGAACAGGGTCCGCTGTTCGACCAGTGGACGGAGCAGCCTGCCCTTAGTCACGAGGCCAGCCGCCGCTGGAGCAGAGAGCCGCCTGCTCGCTGGAGGGAGGTCACGCCGCCTCCACTGTATCGCCAGTGGCGCTGCTGTGCTGTCATCACAGTCGCAGCCAGAGACAACAGTGACAGTGGCATTCGAGTGACGCCATGCTCGGCCGTGCTGTTTGTGCTGTTAGCAATGCTGGATGCCTATTGTTTTGCATGAGAGGCAACTGGACACCTCCACCAAGCTCTTCCTAATGTACTACAGCCGAGAGAGGAACAAAAATGTTACTTAAACAAATCTACTGCCGTCCTTACGTTTTATTTCATTCTGCAGGGGTGACAATCAATAAGGGTCATCTAGTAAAAGCAAAGCATATCATCGATTGTTAGGGTGGTTAGTCGGAACGATGATAATAACCATCTAAAGGAAGAGCTCAGTTTTACCACTCTTCCATGCTGTCATAGTTCGAACAAATTTCTTGTTGAAGCCAGTAACTTCATATGAACTGTTTCTTGACCGCGGGACTAATGGTCCCGCTGCTTAGTCCCCTAACCCTAACCAACTAAGGCATTCATCTTTCGGTATTTTATTCCTACTATCTTAAGGATTTTAAAGACTGTATTCCAGCCAACATGGTCAAAAGGCTCCTTTAGATTTAAAAATGCTGTAAACGTAGATTGACCACCTTTCAGTACGTCTTCTGAGACAATTCGTAGAATCACTGTTACATCGCGTGTCCCTACATTTTTTCAGGACCCAAATCGATCGTTCCCGATGTCGTTGTTCTTTATGCACAATATTCATTAATTAAGCTTCAGTTTGCTGCACGTCTCCGAATGGTTCAAATGGCTCTGAGCACTATGGGTTCAAAAATGGTTCAAATGGCCCTGAGCACTATGGGACTTAACATCTATGGTCATCAGTCCCCGCCGTGCGGTTCTAGGCGCTGCAGTCCGGAACCGCGGGACTGCCACGGTCGCAGGTTCGAATCCTGCCTCGGGCATGGATGTGTGTGATGTCCTTAGGTTAGTTAGGTTTAAATAGTTCTAAGTTCTAGGGGACTGATGACCTCAAAAGTTAAGTCCCGTAGTGCTCAGAGCCATTTGAACCATTCATTCCACACATCTGTTTATCTCTTAGTTTCCACTACAACGTCCAGAAGTGTGTAATAACCTAAGGACATCACACACATGCATGCCCGAGGCAGAATTCGAACCTACGACCCTAGCGGTCTTGCGGTTCCAGACTGAAGCGCCTAGAACCGCCACTCGGCCACACCGGCCGGCCTCACGTCTTCGAGCCATGCTCCTAACGACTGTGCGAATATTTTCTTGTGCAGTTTTTTTCCCAATGCTCAACAAGAATCACTGTTCCATGCTGTCATAGTTCGAACAAATTTCTTGTTGATGCCAGTAACTTCATATGAACTGTTTCTTGGCCGCGGGACTAATGGTCCCGCTGGTTAGTCCCCTAACCCTAATCAACCAAGGCTCTCACAGTTGTCTGGGGTGTTACAGGACGAGCCCGAAGTTGTCTGTCCAGCATATCCCATATGATCAAAGTGATTCAGGGCAGGACTCAGAGAATGCCAGTCTAACGTTTCCATGGTGGCTGCAGCTGAATGCGCTCTCGCCTTGTCTTGTTTCAGGATAAACTGGGGACGCTTTACAACTGTAACGACCATAACGTGACCCAATACAGTCTCGTTGATGTACTTCTGAGCATTAAGTCGTCAGAGTATCTGACAGTCCAACCGCCCATCAACTGTGATGCCGCCCCACACCTTGACTGAGCCGCACCAAATCTATCCGTTTCCTGCACTGCTGCCTCATTATAACGTTCACCACGATGATGATACTCAAGTATACGCCCGTGGCACTGTGTTAGACGGCAGCGAGACTTGCCTGTAAACAATACGTTGCTTCACTAACGCAGCTGCCAGTACCTATGTCCCTCAGCTAATCGAAGTCGATGTCTCACGTGCACAGCATTTATTGGTCTTAAACCGTCCTCTCAGAGGTGTTGCGTATTCTTTGGTCACTGACACTGCAACCTGTTGCTGCTCTTATTGTTAAATCAATGTCCCTGGCGGAGAGAACAATAACCATGTATCGTCCGTCTCTGGCCGATGTTTTCTGTTTTTTCCTTTGGTCTGGCATTTTTGTGTGGGCTATGCGATAATCTCACGAAATCCTTTTCAAACCGTCTTAACAACAGATGAAGTTACATTAAACTCTGTAGGCACTGCACTAATAATAATCTTGCTGCAGTAGTATAACTGCCCGAACACGTTCTACCTCAGTCAGATGCCTCATGTTGACTGATGAAACGTACTGAAAGAGTATGAAGACGCACTCGTTACTTATGCTCAATAGACGGCAGGATGAGACATTGCTCGTCCATTTCACTCTTAGACATAGCACAATAATCTGAATATGCTTTCAAACGTATTGTAGAGGACTGTTCTCATTGTTGAAACACGTCGGAAGACTAAGAGCAACAGTATATACCTTAATAATGGACAATGTACATGGTACACTCGATGAAAATCATGTCCCTCTAATTGTTTCGAGCAGCGTACGTATACACGTCGGAAGACTGAGAGCAACAGTATATACCTTAATAATGGACTATGTACATGGTACACTCGATGAAAATCATGTCCCTCTAATTGGTTCGAGCAGCGTATGTATACACTTGTTTGAAAAAGAAACACTTTGAAAATGGAACACTCGAGGAAGAGGACTTTGTCAGTTGCCGAAGTATTGTCGGCAGAAAATGAAGTCCTTTAACTCAGCTAGGTATACAAAAATATACCATAAATTGTCGATCGCCATATACTGAGGACTTGTTGACTTATTCATTGTTAGCCAACTGACTCCGCTAAACAAAGTACTAGAAGCAAGAAAGCTAATATGAATATATTCATTGTTAAGCTTGGGCTGTTGGGAGTCAGCAAAAGCACTAGAAAACAGGAACCACAGTCACGACGCACGTGGCAGGCATAGACGGTAGCGTTTAGGATGTATTAGGGAATAGTAACCGAAGAAGCTTGCAAATTGCAGACGCTCTGGACAGCTGTCCCAGGCTACGTTTCAGTTCAGAGAACTAACTGGTAACTCAATGCACCCTCTAGACCAGTGTATCCCAGTCTGGGAGTTATAACGATATGTTTACGTAATGTGTATACATAAACATAAAGTTATAAATGTCCCCGTTCGTAGCCGCTAATTATAACAATATGTTTACTTTTGTGCTGCAACATATAGCTATAATCAGCGTTGGAAGTATATTTGCGAACGCCGACCGTGTGCGGCTGTTTGTTGTTGGATCGTCTGATCAGTCGGAAGTTGCATTGCAGAGGAGAGTAAATGCCTATTCAAAATATAATTATTTTTGGATAGCTCAACATGAATTTCCTAAGGGACCGTAGTTTATCATGCATTTACCAGTAGAATGTGGCGAGGAGAAAATACAACTTCCGTCCGATTTCGACGAAAGAATTCGTGACTGTGAACTCTCTATTTGGCAGAAACATAAAGAAAATTAAATAACTTCATGAAGGAGTGAGACATACATTCTATATTAAATAAATAGTCCATACACCAATTCCATTTAAATCTGAATTTATGGCAATTAATAGATGAACTTACACTACAATGAAGAATTTTAACATGGATGCCGTTTTGACTGGCATTTCTCATCTTGTAATGACAATAATTCCTTTGACGTTTTCACATACACGTCGCACAATAAATATATTGCTATGCAGTATTGCACTTTTAGTATTGCACTTTTACTTTACACTAAAATATTATTATTTTTAACTATAATAATACGGCGGCAAGACATGCGCGTCCGACACAAGTTACAAGAGACAAGAGAAGAATGAGTAACTGTCCATCGAGAATATCTCGTACATAAAAAAAGAAAATGTGTAAAAGTGTTCTTCTTCTGTCCGTTTTTCGCGCCGCGGTTTTCAAGGTCAATAACTCACTGCATCTCTGACGGTGCTTCGACAATAAACAAGTTACGTCACAGGTCGTTCACGTTTTACATTCTCGCAACATTATTTGCTAACTGTAGCTGTTGCCGAGCGACTGCTCGATTAGTGAATAATTTAAAATGATAAGGCAATCACATCATGTTACAGAGTAGTGACCCCATGAGGGGTAAAATGTAATTTTTTGAGTGGTAAAAACAAAAGGGCTCAGTTGTGTTTGTCGCGAAAAAAACTTATTTTTGAAAGATCATTACTATTATCATTATTTCGTAAGACTGCACGTAAGTTACCAATAATTACTTTTTTCCCTAAATGCTAGCATTAACACATGACACAATGTAGTGGATGTAATATTTGGGAAACGAATGTGTGAACATCATCTTTCTCACAGTCCATCCAATACACGTACAATTTGCACCATGCATTTGTGAGAGCAAAAGTGAGACATACACATTACATATGTTTAGATATCTATCGAAAACGTCTTTTAGGAGTTTTTTGGTAGTTCCCGAAACAATACACAAATTATTTCATTATTCACATCGCAACAATAAACGAATATATTAACTGTACAGCACAACATTAAGTATTCACTATACTACTATAACTACTACACTGCTGTGGGACCTATACAGTATTTTCTTCTTCTTCTTCTTATTATTATGTTATTGTGAGCCATTAGATCAAACAAAAGATTGGCAGCCTGAAGTCTTCCAATTTCTGTCATTTCAAAAGCAAAGAGTTCAGCAGTTAAATGGTTTACTAAGTATGGGGCACAGATTTTAATCCGGCTGATTTTAAATGGGAGTGCAAGGTGTGGGTGCTGCAAGAGTCGGTAGGAAAGAAGTGGTGCAGAGGATTCACGTTTTGTAGCAAGTGTCTGCCTTCAATGTGGATAGGTTATTAGAAATAAGCAGTACCAATTGTCCCATTGACTCATTAGCTTGTGGTTCCACAAGACAGCTACAAAAGCTCAGTATCGTTAATCTTTAATCTTTTTAAAAATTAAATGCCTTGCTCCCGACAACAGCATGGTCAGTTGGTTCACTGAGGTTAGAGTGAAATGGTAAATGAATAAAAATGCTGAAACAGTGGCCCCAAATCTTGATATGGGAGTGGCCAACCTCTGGGTGCAGCAAAGTAACGTAGAACTCTATTGTTGCTAGCCATACTAAGAATACAGTGACGTTTAGTTTTTAGCTGAACGCTGTTGCTGCCGGACGTCGAGTTGTTAATGTAAAGGTCAGGAAGACCCCACTTACAGATTAGGAGAAGGACTCAAACGTGATTGGCCAGAGGTACCACGGAGGTGCAAAGCCTCACGTCAGATTGGCCGACGACTGTAAAGTATCGGTAGGGTTGCTGGGCCGACTGCAAGAAGTATTCTATCACCTGGATACTTCATAAATCCTAGATTTCCGTAGTTAAAGGAGTTCTCAGTCAGAACATTCCGACGTCAACACTGTGTCGCTCAACGATAGCCACGGATAAGCAGTGATTTGTTTCTCAGTTAGAGCGCTGCTTTCAAATGTTTGTACTTTACTATGTTGTTAGTGATTGCTACTTTGCTTTCACTCATGGGACTGTGAAACTGACTTCTGTTATACCAACAGTCGAACCCTTCGCTTCTTCTCATGTTTAGAAATAGACTTCAATGTAGTAGCTTAGTCGGAATGCAATAAAGAAGTGCTAATTCAGACCCTACAGTTCCCTGAGTATCTTTATCCAAAATCCGCGCTTCTCAAAAGAACCCTGTTCTAGTGTTTGGCGCTAATCCAGGCATTCAACCGTCCACCATTGGAAGTTTGTCTCCTTCATTTGTTTCTGACCGCTCCGAAATTGCAGACTGACGTGAACCCCCCGTAAGTTCTCATTCGCTTCCTCTGGCCTACGTCAGGACACAAGAGTGTTCTGTGAAAAAAGTGTAGAGAAACTCTATTTAGCCCTACGAGTCTTTGGAGGCACTTGAAAAGGTATAGCACTCGTGACATTATAAGAAAGTAAGATGAATACTTTAGAACTCCCTATAAAAGTGCATTCTTCGGAAGGACAATCTGTTAAAATAAAACTCTTACCAGCTCACGAGGAGAAAAGAAAATGACTTTAAACTGACTTGTAACACGCGACGCAACGTTCTGCACTACAATCACTAAATCATTAACAACTGGTTTTGTTTCCTCGCCAGCTCTTGTACGTCGTCAAGAAAATTTCGAGCTCAGTGGAGAATGTAGTCTCGCAGCACTGTTCTGCTCTGGATTGTTTGCGTTGGAGAATAATGTACAGAAATGTGTTTCGAGGTTGGGGATTTCAGTTTTGTGTGTCCCTGAAAGTCGTTACAGAAAAGCAAGTGTAGGACTGTATGACAGTGAGACCGCTGCGTATTATTAGGTGGAAAAACGAGTGTTGTATTTCACGCTTAATACTTCACTTAAAATCATTTCCTGTGCGTTCTTTTCAAATACACATCGCGGAATTGTTCTTTTATCCTTCGTGCAGAAAAACGCAACTGCTGTGAAGCAAGTCTTTAATCAGCCTTGATGGAAAACATTAATTTTCAAGAGAAGAACTTAAATCGTTAATTAAAGTAATATTGAGCTAAGCTGTAAACCAGCTTCCTGTATGTATAACACGATCCTCTCAGCAACAACACCAGGCCAAAAACACACAGCAGTGTACAAGAGAAAGCAACATTGTTTCATTCTTAAACACACTCCATTCAGTTCCTTAGCAGCGCTACATATCCCGGGCGTGAGGCCAGTATCGACTAAATGACACTCGTCCCGAGAGGCTGTCTTCATTTACATAATGGCTGTTATCACGTACGTCGCGCTTCAGCTGAGTTGCGAGCCTTGAATTAAGTTGCGAATAAATTTTTAACACCCATTATGCTGATGGAAGCAACCACTCAGGGTATCATTTAGTCGACACTAATCTACTGCGCGAGCAGTTAAACGAGATTCTAACACGACAACCTAGATGTTCCTAGTGGGCCTTCCGCATTTCCTTTACACACTTCTAGAAGTTGCAGTCAGGAGTTGACTTAGAAAACTTCAGTTTTCAGCTTTACACATTAAGAAGATTATTCATTCCCATGTTACACTGAAAACAAAATCGCCTAACTGTTTTTCAATTATCGCGCTAATATTGACTTGACTTGCAAATGTAACTAAGAAACCATCACGTTCCTTACAGAGTGTGCCTATACAATAATCTCTGGCACATACTGAAAAAATTTTGGTATACTGTTAATCATTATACACCACACCAAAAACTTGAGCAACCAGGCATTCTTCTGTCTGTTCAGGGGTCTTCCAGGAAAAACTGTCTGCGTCACATGAGCAGAACCGTACTACTGTGGCTTGCGGAGTATTGTAATGAGCTTTCGTTGATGTCTTGCCCACAAAATTCGCCTCAGCTGAACTAGATAAAAGACATTTGGGACGTTATCTGGTGCGTGATACATGTCAAAATATCAGCTCCTAATTCACGGGAATTGCTTGACATTTGGTCCGGAAACACAGAAAGGACTTGTCGAACCCATGTCACTCAGAATCGCTGCTCTATTGTGTTCAAAAGATGGACCGACATGTTATTAAACAGGTGATTATAAAGTTCACAGAGAGACAATTGCGTTTTCTAATTAATGCTGAAAAGGGCCATTTCCACACATCTGAGGCGTCCTGTCGCGGCTCGCACGGCTGCGCTCGTAGGACGTTCGAGTCCTTCCTCGGGCTTGGGTCTGTGTGTGTCGTCCTTAGCGTAAGTTAGATTAAGTAGTGTGCAAGCTTAGGGACCGACGATCTCACCAGTTTGGTCCCATAAAATCTTACCACAAATTTCCTTTTTCCACACATCTGCCGGCCAGAGTGGCCGAGCGGTTCTAGGTGTTACAGTCAGCAACCGCCCGACCGCTACGGTCGCAGGTTCGAATCCTGCCTCGGGCATGGATGTGTGTGATGTCCTTAGGTTAGTTAGATTTAAGTAGTTCTAAGTTCTAGGGGCTGATGACTTCAAAAGTTAAGTCCCGTAGTGCTCAGAGCCATTTGAACCATTCATTCCACACATCTGTTTATCTCTTAGTTTCCACTACAACGTCCAGAATTGTGTAATAAGATTTATTGGAAATCCTGAACCTATACTATGTTACAACAGAGTCATAGGGTTCAGTCATGCCTATTTACTGTAAAAACGCTGCATCTGATATGTGAACGCAATAAGTCTACGCCTTTTTCAACTTACGCCTCAAATGTCTTTCTCATTTTTTTATACTGAGTCTAGGGTAGAACAGTATCACAATTTGTTGCACAACGGGACGTAAAACATTGCTGTTGTTAATGAGTTGTCTTTTGTGCAGTGTCGGTCGATATTTAACGGTAGATGCAGACCTCGGGGAGGATCAGTTTGGATTCCGTCGAAATGTTGGAACACGTGAGGCAATACTGACCTTACGACTTATCTTAGAAGAAAGATTAAGAAAAGGCAAACCTACGTTTCTAGCATTTGTAGACTTAGAGAAAGCTTTTGACAATGTTGACTGGAATACTCTTTTTCAAATTCTAAAGGTGGCAGGGGTAAAATACAGGGAGCGAAAGGCTATTTACAATTTGTACAGAAACCAGGTGGCAGTCATAAAAGTCGAGGGGCATGAAAGGGAAGCAGTGGTGGGGAAAGGAGTGAGACAGGGTTGTAGCCTCTCCCCGATGTTATTCAATCTGTATATTGAGCAAGCAGTAAAGGAAACAAAAGAAAAATTTGGAGTAGGTATTAAAGTCCATGGAAACGAAGTAAAAACTTTGAGGTTCGCCGATGACATTGTAATTCTGTCAGAGACGGCAAAGGACTTGGAAGAGCAGTTGAACGGAATGGACAGTGTCTTGAAAGGAGGATATAAGATGAACATTAACAAAAGCAAAACGAGGATAATGGAATGTAGTCAAATTAAATCGGGTGATGGTGAGGGAATTAGATTAGGAAATGAAACACTTAAAGTAGTAAAGGAGTTTTGCTATTTAGGAAGTAAAATAACTGATGATGGTCGAAGTAGAGAGGATATAAAATGTAGACTGGCAATGGCAAGGAAAGCGTTTCTCAAGAAGAGAAATTTGTTAACATCGAATATAGATTTATGTATCAGGAAGTCGTTTCTGAAAGTATTTGTTTGGAGTGTAGCCATGTATGGAAGTGAAACATGGACGATAACTAGTTTGGACAAGAAGAGAATAGAAGCTTTCGAAATGTGGTGCTACAGAAGAATACTGAAGATAAGGTGGATAGATCACGTAACTAATGAGGAGGTATTGAATAGGATTGGGGAGAAGAGAAGTTTGTGGCACAACTTGACTAGAAGAAGGGATCGGTTGGTAGGACATGTTTTGAGGCATCAAGGGATCACAAATTTAGCATTGGAGGGCAGCGTGGAGGGTAAAAATCGTAGAGGGAGACCGAGAGATGAGTACACTAAGCAGATTCAGAAGGATGTAGGTTGCAGTAGGTACTGGGAGATGAAGCAGCTTGCACAGGATAGAGTAGCATGGAGAGCTGCATCAAACCAGTCTCAGGACTGATGACAACAACAACAACAACATTTAGACAAGAAAAACTATCAAAAAATCGCCATCTCAATAAGTTATGTGTTAAATACGATAAAATTTAATAAAAATGTAAACCACATAATAACAGTGCAAATAAAAACTGTACGCAGATACAGACAAAGGAAGTACGTTACAAATTGGAACAATTGGGAGAATTGCAACAATTGGGTAATGTCAACACAAGGTGTGGTGGAACTGTTCAATGGGGGAGCAGTGACGTTGGTTTGAGAGACTTGCACACATCTGAAGATCATCTTCATTTCATAAACAGACATAAAAATTCCCACTCCAAGCGGGTGTGAACCCAACTATACACACAGTTGTTCCATAATATAACCATGCTCTTAATCTAAAATTTAGTAGTAACATTATTAATAAAAAAATCAGAACCCAGTAGTCATTTACAAGATTACACACGACACAGTTTCAACATTTACAGTACTCATAAATCAATATAAGCTTTAGGATACTGGTCCAAATGCTGGTCAGGCTCCAGCCTTAGTCATTACTTGAACGGCACTTGGTGAAAGTGTATACCGAATTTCTCAATTCTGTTCAGTCACTAGAAACCAATACAAGATTTAATTCAAAAATACAAACTCTGGTCAAGACCCAGCATCAGTTATCATTTGAATGGCACCACTATCAATCGACACTTGACACCGCTAACGGTTACTCACGCTTTTCGAGAATACACGGCACATGGTTCAGAGCGCATGGAGGGCGTGGTTGCAAGATGCACAATACAAATACAGTAAATCTCAAATTTGTCACTTACTGTCAACGAACGAGGAGGGGAAAGGGGTCAAGGCGTGTGATATGTAAATAAGATGTGCTCAGCTTTTAAATACAACAGGAACATTCAGCATGTCTCACAGCCCCTACAATATATATACAGCAGCCCCGCACATAAACTTTAACACGTCAGTGGCTGTTTGCCTACGCACAAGACATACACTGAGGTGGCAAAAGTCATGAGATACATCATAATATCGTGTCGGTCATCCTTTTGGGCCGGGCAGTCCAGCAGCTCGACGCGGCAGCGGCGTAACAAGTCGTTGGAAGGCCGCTGCGGAAATATTGAGCCATGCTGCCTCTATATCCGTCCACAACTGCAAAGTGTTGCCACTGTAGGATTTTGTGCATGAACTGACCTCTCTATTATGTCCCGTAAACGTTCAACAGATTCATGTCGAACGATATGGGTGGCTAAATCAACTGCTCAAATTGTCCAGAACGTTCTCGAAACCAACTGCGAACAATTGTGGCCCGGTGATATGGCGCATTGTCATCCATAAAAATTCCATCGTTGTTTGGGAACATGATGTCTATGCATGGCTGCAAATGGTCTTCAAGTACTCGAACATAACCATTTACAGCCAATGATCGGTTCAGCTGGACCAGAGTTCATTCCATGTAAACACAGGCCACACCATCATGGAGCCACCACCAGCTTGCATGGTGCCTCGTTGACAACTTGGGTCCGTGGCTTCGTGGAGTCAGCCTCGCACTCGAACCCTACCATCAGGTCTCACCAGCTCAAATCGGGGCTCATCTGATCACGCCACAGTTTTCCAGTCATCTAGGCTCCAACAGATATGGTCACGAGCCCAGGAGAGGTGCTACAGGCGATATCTCCTGTTAGCAGAGACACTCGCGTCGGTCGTCTGCTGCTATAGCCCATTAACGCCAAATTTCGCCGCACTGTTCTAATGAATACGTCCGTCGTATGCCCCACATTTGTTTCTGCGCTTATCTCACGATGTGTAGCTTGTCTGTTAGCATTGACAATTATATGCAAGCCCCACTGCTCTCATTCGCTAAGAGGAGGCCGTCCGTGCATTATCCGTGGTGAGGGGTAATGCTTGAAATTCGGTGTTCTCGGCACGGTGTTGACACTGTTGATCTCGGAATACTGAATTCCCTAACGATTTACGAAATAGAATGTACCATGCGTCTAGCTCCAACTACCATTCCGCATTCAAAGTCTGTTCATTCCCGTCGTGCGGCCAGAGTCACTTACTTGAGTACAAATGACAGCTCCACTAACGCACTGGACTTTTCTATCTTGTGTACGCGATGATATCGCCATCTCTAACGTCTGTATCGCTATCCCATGACTTTTGTGTCCTCAGTGTCCACTCACATTCTCCCCACTTGTCACGAAAATACCTCCTCGCTGCTCGCCAAGCTGTCTCTTGCGACCTCCTTCTTCGCTGGTGATGTTTACTCGTTTGTTGCTGCACACCAAGAAACTGATGCTGTCCCACCGAGACCCTCTCCAGGGGCCCTATTCTGTGTCGTTCATACCGATCGGTGTAGCAGGTTAGGCTCAGTAGTGACGTCATTTTCGGTTCTTTATCGAAATATCCTATTCAGTAAGCTTCTTGGACTTGTTAACGAACGGTCGTCCCACCGATTTTACGACGATTGTACTTAGAGGTTTTGGATTTCGGTCTGGCCCTGTCGATTGGTGAGCTGTGGTTTGCGTACACCTATAATTTGTTATTTTAAACATATTTAGCGGTTTTAGCTTTGGATTTAGTGATTGCGTTACTAAAGAATCGCCAGAGGACGCATCCAGTTGGAAAATGAATTCATAATAGATTATTTTCCTTTGTTAGAGATATGGTTAGGTTAGGTTGTTCAAATGGCTCTGAGCACTATGGTTAGGTTGTTACTGTGAAAGATTATATCCAAACAGAAAACGTTTTCGGTCAATATTCTCCCAAAATACGTCTTATTTTAATGCAAATAAGAGTATAAACATCATTAAATTGGAAGACATCGGCTCTGATTACGTATATTACATGAGTGTGAACTGACGTTACTAGTGACTTTGTGTACTTTTTCCCACAAGTGGTTTAGCTAGTAAATATCGAAGCCTTTCTAAAACTTTCAAGTAACAATGGAAAGCAATTATGTGAAGCCTGATACTAGAAACCTTCCAAACTATTACGCATTAGCATCATTTGGCAACGAGGTCCTACGCAATGGTACAAGAATTCAGCCACGTGTTCGGTACTGCGAAGAATAGCGCGCCTGTGCCATCTGCTAACCGCTTTGTGTTCGTGGCGCCATGCGTTCTGCAGTGCGCATGCGCGGATGTGCGGCCGCTTGCTTTTGATCGGCTTGCGCGACGCGAACCGACAACAGCGCTTCGGTTCTCTAGACCCGATCGGTATCGCTATCGAAATGCATACTGAATAAACATGGGACTCTAATTCGAGTACTAGACCGTTCGGCACAATGGCGGAAAGATACAGAATAGGGCCCCAGGCGCCCCACCAACACCAGTCGTTACAGCGGCCCACAGGTTAGCACCAGATGCGCGCGGGATTTTCAAATCATTGCGCTCGTGCTGATGGCTAGTACCGCCATCGCCCCCCCCCCTCCCCCCTGAAAACCTCATACAAATAATAGCGTTTGAGCTGAGCCAAGGATTGCATACAAAACATAGGTATATCATTGCAACAATCGCTGAAATATCTGAGATTACATCAGTAATTGTAACTGTCATAAAACACATCTCCACGAAATACAGGCTCTCAAAACATGGCACTCCTCCTCCCTTTTGGCCTTTAAAACAAAACTCTAAGTTCCTTGGGCTGTGGACAGTCCTAGAATAGCTATACTCGAGATAGATGTGCTCTCAATATTCACCTGGTATGTGGATCCTTCACGAACAAGGTGATGGGCGTCACGAAACGCAGGATCTGCCCCTGACCCACAAACCTGGGTATCAGCTTCCCCATTACTTCCCCCCATCTCCTGCTTCTGTCCCTGAAGGAAGTGAGACCAGCCACCTTCCAGCAGGGAGCAGAAATGTGTGTAATACTTTGATACAATTGAATTTGCATGAGAGCTGCACATACACTCAACAGCTACCCCTTTTAACTACTACCTTAACTTATGAACAATGGAGAAATGAACGCTAAGAAAATTCATAAAACGTCCCTAGAGATGAGTCTCTAGAGATGAGTGGTATAATTTAATAAAGTTACTAATCAATCTCTATGCTCAATAGTTATAAAAGATGAGAAAAAAATGAAATTTATCATCTGACTACTAAATGATAAACAAATTAAGTATTACAAACAGATTTATTGTATCTACTAAACATCTAAATATGCGATTAACTGAACAATGCTTTGAAAGGACAAGGGCACAAATTGGAGAAAAAGCAGCAGGCAGATTTTTTAAAGGGGCACCTGCTCTGAAATATTGAATATGGTAATCTATTATGAGTAGGTCTATCAACAGAGTGATGATAAATTCCTACTACGCGACAGAATGCCAATCGGAAATGAGAACTCTGTGAAAAATCCACGTTGAAAATCGTGGATTATGTAGCACCAAATCAAGAGCGTACACTGCTGAGGGCTTCAGAGAAGGATTATAGGTCCCGGTGGGTGCTGAAAGTACTTTACCATCAGGATCTCAGGCAGTGTGTGGACAGCAAACAGCAGTCGGGTGGTGAAGCCAATGTTCTTTGTTCTGCAGGGCTCTCTGATGATCAATGATCACGGATAAACCCCGATGAGATAAATTCCAGGAAGAATATGAACCTCTTTCCGGATCACCAAGATACGCTTAGTCCTAAGTCTGCCCAAGAATAACTCCAGGAGAAGACGCCCTGCATCTCGTGCACAGCGCACCAACACCGAAAACCTAGTGCTTTACAATCCCACCACCCTAGAATATTTCCAGTCGTAGGTGGTCGCGGGAAATTGCACCAACCATCTGTGTTCAGTGCCTCTGCAAAATCCCACCAAGCTGTGTAGCAAAATTTTTGTACCAATAGTGGTCGTTGCCACCAATTGTGAGTAGGGCTCTGTAACGAGACATCTTACTGTAGCATTACTTTTCCTCAACAACAATTATTGAAAAAAGGAATTACTTTATTTTCAATGGTACAATCGATAAATTTATTTTTTAGCAACATTTGAAATTACGTTTATTTCTGGATTCATTTACGAAGTAATAATCGAAATTAATAGAAAGTCATTTGTCAAGAAAAACTGTAAACCCTTTGGAATATGGGTATTACCGCAGAGTGAAGGAGTGGTAAGCTTGCGTCTGATGTGATAGGACATATGTTTGCATTTTGGGCGAACAACGTAATTTCGGCTTTGTTAGTGTGAAGATTGAAAAGACTATATGATATAGTAAAATGTGACAAAATATGTTAACTTAGCAACAAAATTCTACAATAACAATCGTCAAATTTATTTAGATCAATTCAACCATGAGGACCTAAAACGTGAGAATGTCAGCTTCAAGAATCAGACACTTAAGACAAGGAGAACTGGAGCCAACTCTACAAGAAAAGCTAAGTAAACTAAAAAGCTTATTCTAATCATACTCCTCTCAAATTACAGAAAAGACTTTGCTTGTTGTTGACAATAACTGGAATTAGGGAGGAGGGGGGAGATTACGGCTCCCTGACGTCACATCACATCTTCTTGACTTGCCCAATCAACTCCTTGCTGTTCGTGGGTTGCGTGTAAGCAGCCATGAAAACCGCCGCCAAAAACGAACAAAATATCGCCGGGGCGCTAAACGCCACTGTGCTGGGCGTCCCATGGCTTCAGATCTGAGGTTTCGAGAACCACTGAATACAGTACTTAACAGTATCGACCAAGGGAAATCCAGACGGCAAACATCAATCAAACATATAATGCTGGTGGCCCTCGTCCTGCCCCAGCTCACCCACAAAGGATGGACATAAGAGCATGCAATGTCCTGATACCAGCTGAAATACCAGGAATAAAAATCTGAGTCTTCATTACCAGTTTCATTTACAGCAATGACCTTTTTCGGCTTCCCCCTGCCCCACTGAGACAAATTAATGAAATAATTTGAAATAAAATTTTTAAGAAAGAATGAGAAGAGAGAGGCCACAAGAGGCTTTTAACTTCTCATACCTCCCCCCCCCCCTCTCCGTCATAATAGATTTGTTTTGGCAGTGGTTGACTAACTTAGAGTAACGATAGCTTGTCAATCATTCAAAAAAATCTATTAGTTACCAGCATGTCACTGCACAGGACAAGTTCGAGTTGAGTACTGACTGCGAATAGTCAATTATGACGATGCCAGCTTCTCATTCCCATCGATAAACAAACCAAATCCAACACGGAAACGCACATAACGACCCCTCAGTCATCCACAGAGGCAATAGCACATTCACACAAACGTTACAGCTAGAAGCTGCAGCTAGAAATTCAAACACTTCGTCTTTGAAAGCTTCACACTTACGATTTAGACAATTAAAATTCAGTGACTGTTGCCCAACTGAACACTCTTCCATGTAGCGAGATGGTAGACAACCTTTTTTATGCTTGTGAATTTAAACCATGACGCTCTCTCACATCGTTTCCCTGACAAGAAATATGACTTATACAAGGTTGATAGAGAGCTGATGGTACTCGTATCTCACATGCAACTAATTACCATAAATTTGTGGTAACAGGCGTCCCTTAGTCGCACACATAAATACGGTCATTTTAAATGTGACATACAATTCGCGTGACATGTGGTAAATTTTGAAATGCAGATGACTTTGTATAACATATTATACGCAGTAGTTTGTGTGGACTATGTGAAAAATGTGCGTAGTGGACAAAATTCATTTAAAATATTGTATAAAAATTTAAGAAAATGTCTTATTTATTGGGCTAAATAAGTAAGCTGACTAAATAAAATTTATGTGTGTGTGTCCCCTACTCATATAAGATGTTAAAGTTAAAATAACAAAATGGAATCACCGGCTTGGAGAGCAACAATATATTCACTGGGAAGGTATATCCTGGTTCAAGACTGTGACCTGTTCTTAGCAGAGCCGAAGTATGGGAAGCGCCACACACTGGCACTTCGCACGCTAAACAAACGGACTCATCTGCAGGAGTCTGTTGAGCAGGGAATGTGGACTGGAGTAGGCATAATCATGTCTGCTGGCGCAGGTTTGACCAGTGGCAAGGGCCACAAGTCTGTTGTCCCTCAGTAGCAGGTGAATGAAACAGCAATAATGAGCAACTCCGAAGATCCTTCCGGATGGGCAGGGCCATTGTTTGCTGGAGCAAGAGGCTCCCAATGTCCAGTGGCAGCTCACCATGCAAGTAAAGTTCTTCTGGGCATGTTGCTGTTGTGGTCTTCAATCCTGAGACTGGTTTGATGCAGCTCTCCATGCTACTCTATCTTGTGCAAGCTTCTTCATCTCCCAGTACCTACTGCAACTTACATCCTTCTGAATCTGCTTAGTATAGTCATCCCTTTGTCTCCCTCTACGATTTTTACCCTCCACTGTGCCCTTCAATACTAAATTGGTGATCCCTTGATGCCTCAGAAAATGTCCTACCAACCGATCCCTTCTTCTGGTCAAGTTGTGCCACAGACTTCTCTTCTCCCCAAGCCTGTTCAATACTTCCTTATTAGTTATATGATCTACCCATCTAATCTTCAGCATTCTTCTGTAGCACCACATTTCGAAAGCTTCTATTCTCTTCTTGTCCAAACTATTTATCGTCCATGTTTCACTTCCATACATGGCTACACTCCGTACAAATACTTTCAGAAATGACTTCCTGACATTTAAATCTATACTCGATGTTAACAAATTTCTCTTCTTCAGAAAAGCTTTCCTTGCCATTGCTAGTCTACATTTTATATCCTCTCTACTTCGACCATCATCAGTTATTTTGCTCCCCAAATAGCAAAACTCCTTTACTACTTTAAGTGTCTCATTTTCTAATCTACTTCCCTCAGCATCACCCGACTTAATTCGACTACATTCCATTATCCTCGTTTTGCTTTTGTTGATGTTCATCTTATATCCTCCTTTCAAGACACTATCCATTCCGTTCAACTGCTCTTCCAAGTCCTTTGCTGTCCCTGACAGAATTACGATGTCATCGGCGAACCTCAACATTTTTATTTCTTCTCCATGGATTTTAATACGAACTCCAAATTTTTCTTTTGTTTCCTTCACTGCTTGCTCAATATACAGATTGAATAACATCGGGGAGAGGCTACAATCGTGTCTTACTCCCTTCCCAACCACTGCTTCCCTTTCATGTTTCTCAAATCTCATAATTGTCATCTGGTTTCTGTACAAATTGTAAATAGCCTTTCGTTCCTTGTATTTTACCCCTGCTACCTTCAGAATTTGAAAGAGAGTATTCCAATCAACATTATCAAAAGCTTTCTCTAAGTCTACAAATGCTAGAAACGTAGGTTTGCCTTTCCTTAATCTAGCTTCTAAGGTAAGTCGTAGGGACAGTATTGCTTCACGTGTTGCAACATTTCTACGGAATCCAAACTGATCTTCCCCGAGGTCGGCTTCTACTAGTTTTTCCATTCGTCAGTAAAGAATTCGTGTTAGTATTTTGCAGCTGTGACTTATTAAACTGATAGTTCGGTAATTTTCACATCTGTCAACACCTGCTTTCTTTGGGATTGGAATTATTATATTCTTTTTGAAGTCTGAGGGTATTTCGCCTGTCTCATACATCTTGCTCACCAGATGGTAGAATTTTGTCAGGACTGGCTCTCCCAAGGCCGTCAGTAGTTCCAATGGAATGTTGTCTGCTCTGGGGGCCTTGTTTCGACTCAGGTCTTTCAGTGCTCTGTCAAACTCTTCACGCAGTATCGTATCTTCCATTTCATCTTTATCTACATCCTCTTCCATTTCCATAATATTGTCCTTAAGTACATCGCCCTTGTATAGACCCTCTATATACTCCTTCCACCTTTCTGCTTTCCCTTCTTTGCTTAGAACTGGGTTTCCATCTGAGCACTTGATGTTCATACAAGTGGTTCTCTTATCTCCAAAGGTCTCTTTAATTTTCCTGTAGGCAGTATCTACCTTACCGCTAGTGAGATAAGCCTCTACATCCTTACATTTGTCCTCTAGCCATCCCTGCTTAGCCATTTTGCACTTCCTGTCGATCTTAATTTTGGGACGTCTGTATTCCTTTTTGCCTGCTTCATTTACTGCATTTTTATATTTTCTCCTTTCATCAATTAAATTCAATATTTCTTCTGTTAGCCAAGGATTTCTACTAGACCTCGTCTTTTTACCTACTTGATCCTCTGCTGCCTTCACTACTTCATCCCTCAAAGCTACCCATTCTTCTTCCACCGTATTTCTTTCCCCCATGCCTGTCAATTGCTTCCTTATGCTCTCCCTGAAACTCTGTACAACCTCGGGTTCTTTTAGTTTATCCAGGTCCCATCTCCTTAAATTCCCACCTTTTTGCAGTTTCTTTAGTTTTAATCTACAGTTCATAACAAATAGATTGTGGTCAGAGTCAACATCTGCCCCTGGAAATGTCTTACAGTTTAAAACCTGGTTCCTAAATCTCTGTCTTACCATTATATAATCTATCTGAAATCTGTCAGTATCTCCAGGCTTCTTCCATTTATACAGTCTTCTTTTATGATTCTTGAATCAAGTATTATCTATGATTAAGTTGTGCTCTGTGCAAAATTCTTCTAGGCGGCTTCCTCTTTCATTTCTTTGCCCCAGTCCATATTCACCTATTACGTTTCCTTCTCTCCCTTTTCCTATTACCGAATTCCAGTCACCCATGACTATGAATTTTCGTCTCCCTTCACTACCTGAATAATTTCTTTTATCTCATCATACATTTCATCAATTTCTTCATCATCTGCAGAGCTAGTTGGCATATAAACTTGTACTAATGTAGTAGGCGTGGGCTTCATGTCTATCTTGGCCACAGTAATGCGTTTACTATGCTGTTTGTAGTAGCTTACCCGCATTCCTATTTTCCTATTCATTATTAAACCTAATCCTGCATTTTCCCTATTTGATTTTGTGTTTATAACCCTGTAGTCACTTGACCAAAAGTCTTGTTCCTCCTGCCACCGAACTTCACTAATTCCCACTATATCTAACTTTAACCTATCCATTTCCCTTTTTAAATTTTCTAACCTACCTGCCTGATTAAGGGATCTGACATTCCACACTCTGATCTGTAGAACGCCAGTTTTCTTTCTCCTGATAACGGCATCCTCTTGAGTAGTCCCCGCCCGGAGATCCGAATGAGGGACTATTTTACCTCCGGAATATTTTACCCAAGAGGACTCCATCATCATTTAACTATACAGTAAAGCTGCATGCCCTCGGGAAAAATTACGGCCGTAGTTTCCCTTTGCTTTCAGCCGTTCGCAGTACCAGCACAGCAAGGCCGTTTTGGTTATTGTTACAAGGCCACATCAGTCAATCATCCAGACTGTTGCCCCTGCAACTACTGAAAAGGCTGCTGCCCCTCTTCAGGAACCACACGTTTGTCTGGCCTCTCAACAGCTACCCCTCCGTTGTGGTTGCACCTACGGTACGGCTATCTTTATCGCTGAGGCACGCAAGCCTCCCCACCAACGGCAATGTCCATGGTTCATGGACATGACGGTAGATATTATTCTTGGGTCTCAGTGTCTTTGAGGATCGCCAAATTCAGGGTTTTTATCAGAACTAATTACTGGCTGTCTGAAGACAGATGGGATGGTCTTGGTCAGAACGAGCACATGAGGATTGGTCAATACTGTTCGAGTGATCCCACAGATGGGGGGAAGTCATCCATCATCAAACGAAGAAGGACCCCGCTCGGTCTAGGGCGCCTTGTCACGGTCATGGTCACCAACACATCACAGGGACATCCCCTGCCACGTGTCGCCCGCCGGCCAGACTGTCTGCCACGACGGCCTTAGAGAGCATATCAGTTGTCACTGCAGTGTGCGTCTCCGTGCCCTAATCGACCTGGGGACGCATAGCCCATTCATTCTCGCTGTCGCTCGGCTGCCACGTGCCACTGATCTACCCCAGGGGGAAGTGGTATGGGGAACTTCTGGTTAGCTGCTGGGCTGAAGGTTCCGCGACTGATCCCCAGGAGCTGCGCTTCCCAGACAGAGTTCCTCCACAGTTGCCCCTAGACTACGCTGTTGCCTGCCGCTGCACTCCATTTGGACAGTACTAAATAGTTCTACGTTGGTTTCTCTCCATTATATTCAATACAAAATAACGTCATGAGTACCAATAAGACAGTACAGTACACAATTATCGAGAACGTAAAGTGTTTACAATTACAACGTACTGTAACAAACAATTACAAAGTTATCGTATCATGGATATTTTGCATGATACATTAATTTACGATTTTGAGTTGAACAGTGTGTAAACAAACTTAATCTACTGGGTCCACCCATGTCTAAAACACAAAACTTACTTAGCGACAAAGAGAAGCATGCTCAAGAAGACTATTTAATATGAACTGATTTATTGCCTACCATTAAATTACAAGATATGACCTATAATTTCATTCTACCCACCAGCAAAAAAAGAAAAAAATTCTGATTTACTACCATTAACCTCATTAATTGACGAACTACAGATTGTGGTGGTAATTCTCCGCCGTCATGCTGTCTGAAGGTCTTCTGTTGTGCTTCCTGTGAACTGCTCGGAGCATGGGCACGCAAACATGTATAAAACGGGAATAAGTGATAAAAAGAGAAAACATATGCTTTCGCAGTAATAAAGCAAATGAAATAAGAACATATGTTTATGTTATTACCTATACCCTGGTTACTGATATGGCTACCCCCAAAACCTGCCATTGTGAGTCGACCAGATGGGGCCCTGCTGCATCTTACATCTGCTCATGGTATTGAGTCGACCGCTTTCGCTTGGTTCCTCGAAAGTTCACTGGTTCTCATGAAATTCATACAGTCGACTTTAGACAGAATTAGATCTCTAGGTAGTGCATGTTAGCATGTAGCATTGGTACCATAACTCTAAATACGCTGATGGTACACTGTAAAATGTGAACATTCAGCTCCGTTTGCCCAACATTCGACAAAAGCCATAATCGTGAACTTGCTGTCGTATTGCTTTCCACTGCTCACACTAAGCGTCGATCGCTCACGTTCGTAGATGCGGCATTCTCTCTCTTGGTTAACTCGCTACACCCTCAAAGATGTACGCAGCAAGTGGCATGGGCGGTTACGGCAGCTACCTTAACATCAAACGCCTCGAAGCCGAAAACTTTCGAAAGTATCGTGCTGCGCAACTATGGCGTGCCCAAGAGTCTAATAAAAGATGGTACAACGATAAAGACACACTGCCAAGAAAGTGGTGCAACGATCATATGGCATGCCCAAAAGCTCTTTCAATTATCTTACAGCAATCTCCTCTCCAGTATCGGTACAGTCATATAGGTGGTCAAAAATCAAGACATCAAAGGATATAGTCTGAGCCCCTTTGCTTAGCAAGGTTGGTGATTCTCCCACACAGCAGAACGTTGGACACAGCGAGTGAGGTGCTACTCATTGACATTCATCAACGTGAGAACGCAATAGATTCACCGAGAGAGATGGCGCACTTTCTAGCAACTGGACTCGCGTTCGGGAGGACGACGGTTTAAACCAGCGTCCCGCCATCCTGATTCAGGTTTTCTGTGATTTCACTAAATCACTTCAGACAAAGGACGGGATGGTTCTTTTGAAAGGGCACGATTGACTTTCTTCCCCATCCTTTCCTAAGTCGATGGGACCGGTGACCTCGCTGTTGATCCATTCCTCTGAATCGACCAACCAACGAACGGTAGGTTCGCGCATGATAACGTTCCGTGCCATGGTTACTCCATTAATTCTTCATTTCCTCAGTCCGAGAGCACGTGCGGAGCCATATCCGCACCACCTTGGCGTTAGCCCCTTACTTGACTCACATTACTCTGACGAGAATTAGGGTTAGGTCGACGCACTTCGGCCTGATCACTATCTAGATGATCTGGGTTTCTCTCTTTCCTATTTATATCGTACTGCAGGTTATTATTGTATCTTTGCCTGTTTCCCTGACGTCTGGAATTTTGTCCTCCGTAATCTTGCCTACCGGAGGGCCCTTCTCGGTCATTCCTTCTGTCATTGTTGTTTCTTTGTGTCGCCTAAATTGTTGTTAACATTGTTGTTCTGGCCACTCTTTCAGCCACGATCCGCTTGTTTTTCAATAATGAGTTTCAGCTCGTAGAGGAGGCTCTTGAACTGTTCCGTACTACTGTCACATTTTCCAGCGAATGCGTGTTGGCAGTTGCTGGGCAGCTTAGAGAAGCTAAATTTTATAACCTCACTCTCACTGTGTGGCGCACCCAGAAACTGATTTTTCTTTATTAGCCCGTCAAATAGCTTTTTAGCTGTATCCTGATGCTTGAAGGTCTCCTGTTTAATGCGATCTCGCGTTTCCTTAGACCATTACGTACCGAAAAACGCGCCTGCAAATTACTGTTACAATCGGCCCATCGTCGTTATCCCGCGCATTTCTTGTGCTGCCGTTCCCTCTATACGTCCGCAAATGAATTCCTGTTTCCCCTGCAATGATTATGACACTGCAAATGCATCGGTGAATTGCGATGATCAGATTCTGGGGAGGACCGAACCACCGTTTTCCCGGAAATTTTGAAATTTCAGCACAGATAAGAAGTGCTTGTAGTGAATTACCGTTCCCCCCTCTCATGTTTGCATTTAATGCTGTGCCACACATTCTTGTTTGTTCTATCTGTACTAATATTTTGAGACGAGAGATGTGACGAGACAGCCCTGCATTACAATGATGTGCGCAGCTCGTGGTCTAGTGGCTAGCGTTGCTATCTCTGGGTCCCAGGGTCCCAGGTTCGATTAACCGCTGGGTTGGGGATTTTCTCTGCCCGGGGACTGGGTGTTTGTGTTGTCCTCATCATTTCATCATAATCCTCATCATTCGTGACAGTGGCTAGAATGGACTGTGCAAAAAATTGGACTGTGAAAAAAAAAATTGGGACTTTGAATGGGCGCTGATGATCGCGTAGTTGAGCGCCCCAAAAACCAAACATCATCATCGCTACAATGACGTTCGAATTCTGCAGTTATGAATGGATTTGCTGCCTGTACCGGTGCAAATGTCCTGCACTTCACTATCTTGCACTGATACAACGCACGGCAAGCAGGCGGTTAGTTCAAATGGCTCTGAGTACTATGGGACTTAACATCTGAGGTCATCAGTCCCCTAGAACTTAGAACTACTTAAACCTAACTAACCTAAGGACAGCACATACATCCATGCCCGAAGCAGGATTCGAACCTGCGACCGTAGCGGTCGCGCCGTTCAGGACTGAAGCGCCTAGAACCGCTCGGCCACTCGGCTGGCGCAGGCGGTTAGTAACACAGTTCTATGTTCCCCTTCTCTTACAGCGGGATGTGATGTACTCACTTGTAATGTCGTTGTAGTTGCACAATACGTTCCTCTACACTTTCAGTTTTTTGTGTAGCATTTGCGACCGCATTTTGTCCTTGAGCTGTAAGTGATGCAATTTTTGCTGAATTAAGATGTGCAGTACGCCTCACCATTCTGGCTTGTTTACATGCTACAATCGCTAATTTCTTGGCACCTGTTGCCTCTACTCCTTCTAAACCCGCCTGCTTCTTTGCAACTAAAAAACTCTGCTTCGCTTGAAAGATAGTCTGTTCTACTTCTGTTAAGTGTTCATCCATTCTGCTCAGTATATTATTCATCTGCTGTGCGCGTTCCTTCACATCTCTTTCACTCTTCCATTCCACCTCTTCAAGTTTCCTTTCTAATTCCTGAATTTCCTGCTGACGTTTCCTTTCTGTTTCCTTCACTCCTTTCAGAATTTAGAAGAGTAGACTCCTATGGGTGACATAACATGGGATTCATGTAAACGACTGGACTGACATGGCAGGATTGTCCTATATTTTCTTTCGTCTTTGTCATTACTTGTGTGGACTCTGCTATCCACGTGTCTTTTGTGACCGTGTCGTCTTCCTAACTCATATTGTGTAATTCGTTCAACCTATCACGATCTGTAACTAAATTCTTTCTTTCTCTGCTGTTCATAGCTTCCCATCCTGTGGTACCATCTATCCCCCAACTCGTTTCTATCCCTGTCCTATATGAAGTCCACCATACTAGGATAATCTATTTGATTTCGCTTAGTAACGTCTTGCTTTGCTCCTCGAGATCATTGATGAAAGCAAAGAAATAGAACTACTCTTTACGACACTTAAAAGATAATTAAAAGAAAACAATGCTTTTCATAACATACTAAAATTAACCACAACATGATTGCATGTTCATATCCGCTTCAAAATAGTGAGAACGCCATGGGACCGCTGATAATCATCAAAAGGAAATGTAATGTGATGTAGAAACAACAAACATGAACAAAGAAAATTGAAATAAGCTGGAAAAAACACAATAGTTAGTACATTTGTACAGTTAAATAAAAATTGCAATAGAATTTAATATCACTTGGAAACGATAAAATTATGTATATTTAATACAAAAAACTTGATTACTGACAGCCTCTTATCATTCACAGGAAAGATCCTGCCAAGGTCGCCATATTATGCAAAGTTCTGAGGTGGAGAAGTGTGTATAACACTTGGATATTGCCAAGTTTGCATGAGAGCTGCTCATGCACTCAACCCCACCTCCTTTTTAACTACCACTTCAACTTTTGCACAATGGAGAAATCAATGCTAAAAGAATGAAGAAAATGACCCTAGAGATGAGCAATAAAAAGGGTTGAACACACACTATAATTTAATAAAGCTAATAATCAATCCCTATGCTCAAAAGTTACAAAAACAGGGCAAGAAATGAAATTTATTATCTGAATACTAAATGATAAACAAATTAATTATCACAAAGAGATTTATTTCATCTAATAAACATGTAAATATGTGGTTCACTGAACAATGCTTTATAGAACAAGGTCACAAAATAATGGTCCTGAGAAAAAGTAGATGGCAGGTTTTTTTAAAGGGGCACTTGCTCCAAAATACTGAAGACTGTAATCTATTATGAATGGATCAGTCAATAGAGATAATGATAAGCTCCGAATGTGTGACAGAATGACGATTGGAAACGAGAACTATGAGAAAAATCTACATGCAAAATTGTGGGTACTATAGCACCAAAATGAGACCATACACTGCAGAGGGCATCAGAGAAGAATTATGGGTTCCCATCACACCAGTGCTGCAAATACTTTACTACAAATATCTCAAGTCATGAATAGACAGCAAACAGCAGTCGGATGGTGCAGCCACTGACTTCAGTGTTGCTGGATTCTCTGATGATCGATGACCATGGATAATACCTAATAAGATAAATTCCAGAAAGAATCGAAACTTCTTTCCGGATAATCTAGACAGTTTTATTTCAAAATTTGTGCAAGAGTATCTCCAAGAGGAGACACTATTAAACCTATTTTCCCTGGCAGTCCAGAGGAGACTCCCTGCATCTTGTTGTGCACAGCACACTGACACCAAAAAACTAGTACTTTCCAACCCCACAACGCTCGAATGTTTCCAATGATAGGAGGCTGCGGCAAAATGAGCCAGTCATCTGTGTTCAGTGTGCTTTGAAAAATCCCACGAAGATGGATAGCAACATTTTTGTACCAATTGTTGTCACTGACGCCAGTCTCTCTGATGTCATATCGCGTCTTCTTGAGTTGTCCAATTTTCTCCCCGCACTGTGCTGGACTTGCGAAAGCAGCTGTGAAAACCGCCGCCAAAAACGAACTAAATGAATCCCAGACGCTAGGCGCCAGTGCATCAGGCATTCCACGGCTTCAGACCACAGGTTCTGAGAGCCACAAAAAAACAGTACTAACACCTGGCGTCGGCCAAGTGAAGCACAGACGACAAACATCAATCAAAAGTTTAACTCTGGCTCCAGCAAGTCGTGTTCGCCATCGCTTTACATGTAATACAGTGGCCGAAGGCCGTAGAAGATCGGCCGTCCTGAGGAGCTGGCTCATGCTCTTGTCCACTCCCCGTCATATCTGGAGAAAAACCGGCCTGGCCCGACTTTACTCAATGCAGGTCGCCCTCGTCCACACCCTGCTCACCCACACAAGAAGATCAGAAGGGCAAGCCATGCGCCAACACCATTTGAAACATCACGAATAAAAATCAGAGTCCTTATCACCACTTTCGTTTACAGCAATGACCTTTCTCAGCTCGCCTCCCTCCCCCCCCCCCCCCCCCAAATGGGACACACTAACAAAATAATATCAAATAAAAAAATGAGAGGACATAGGCCATAAGAGGCTTGTAACCTCTCAACTTCTGCAGCATTCTCTCACCAGGGAGCTTCAAAGTTTTACACACATTTCTCCATTTCTCTCTAATTTGCGCAACATCAGTCCACACCGGCACTAAATCGTTCAATGATCACAAATTCGAAAGGGGGTTGTTGGGTTTACACGCAGCCATGAGGTAGATCAGGGCCAGCTAATGAGCTTCGTGCAGTGCCGTGATAAAGGCATACATCAGCTAAGACAATTACAATCCCTCCATGTAAGGTCTACATGGTGGTACATGGGTAATTTATCGCTAGTGAAGTGACACCCAAGGGCAGAACCGTTCTTATAAGTATGTTCTCTGAATCTAGTCCTGAAGTCATGAACAGCCTTCTCATGTATATACGATCACATGCACGAGATGCAATTTTGTAGACACCTGATTTCGAAAATTTATCGATCTTTCGATGTACTGAGGTGTGTAAGATGGAATCGAGTTCCTTCAGTGAATGAAAGGGGGTTGTTGGGTTTACACGCAGCCATGAGGTAAATCAGGGCCAGCTAATGAGCTTCGTGCAGTGCCGTGATAAAGGCATACATCAGCTAAGACAATTACAATCCCTCCATGTAAGGTCTACATGGTGGTACATGGGTAATTTATCGCTAGTGAAGTGACACCCAAGGGCAGAACCGTTCTTATAAGTATGTTCTCTGAATCTAGTCCTGAAGTCATGAACAGCCTTCTCATGTATATACGATCACATGCACGAGATGCAATTTTGTAGACACCTGATTTCGAAAATTTATCGATCTTTCGATGTACTGAGGTGTGTAAGATGGAATCGAGTTCCTTCAGTGAATGAAAGTCAATCTGTACTTTAGCTTTTCTGAGGGCACGTCCGATTCGGTCACAAAATTGACCTGGACACGACATGGAGGCATATTTAACTATAACTTAGCACCCACTGCTTCGATCGCCTAGTCTGTGTGGTCTGCACATATTTCTTTGGTTTTTACTTAACGACAATTAACGTTGTTCGCAAATTGCAACACCTTCTAAGCTTTTCATGCTAATCAAGGCTATGTAAACATTGTCTTTTCCGAATGCACTTCTTATCAGAAAGCGATTCTGATAGCTGGAGTGCAAAGTTTTTGTTAATCATGTCTTTTACGTTCTTGTGAAGATATCTAGATAGTAGATTTCATCCCCTAACACATAGCTCTTTATACCCAACCGAAAAGTGAAATACCAATTTTTATAAATTTAGCTTTAAAATTTTTTAATGTAACAAAATATTTTCTAAAAAATTTTCATCCGCTATTGCAGTCCCTTAGGGGTTGTATTTCCACAAACACTGAAACACTTCTTTTTAATCTCTAACCGAGAAGTGAAATAGCAGTTGTCATAGATGTTGCATTAAACATCTTTTTGTAGCAATTATTTATTTTCAAAAAACTTTCACCCACTTTTTTACCCCCTTATTGGTTGAATTTCTAAAAGTGCTGAAAAACATATTTTTTCATTTTCTGACTGAGAAATCAAATCAGTTTTCATAGTACTGGTTTCAAAATTCCTATAATAGTGACATACTTTCAAAAATCTTTTCATCCCCTAGTTACTCCCTTAGGAGTGGAATTTTGGACAATTCCTTCTTAAATGACGCCCGTGGTATAAAATCCATATCCTCTGCAAACTCCAAGTTTTTATCCTTAGTGGTTTTGGGTGGGTGATGACGAGTCAGTGAATCGGTTTGACCCTATTTCCAAAAATATGTCCAAAAACAGTGAAACAAGTGTTTTTTCGTCTCTAATCAAGAAGTCAAATACCAATTTTCAAATATTTAGCTTTAAAAATGCTTGCACAATGAACTACTATCATAAAACCTTTCACTCCATATTTCACCCCTTCGAGGTTTAATTTTCAAAAACAGTGACAAGCATATGTTTCATTTCTAACAAGCCAAACACAAATGTTCATCGATTTATATTAAAAAAATGCTTGCACTGTGAAATATTTCCATAAAGACTTTAATCCCCTGTTTCACCCCCATAGAGGTTAAATTTCCAAAAACAGTAGAACACATATTTTTTCATCTCTAACTGAGTTGCCAAACTCCACTTTTCAATGATTTAACTTTGAAAATTCTGTCGCAATGAAATATTTTCATAAAACGTTTCACTCCCTATTTCACCCCCTTGGAGGTTGAATTTCCAAAAACAGTGACATGCATGTGTTTTATTTTTAACAGTGAAGTCAAACACAATTTTTCATAGTTTCATCTTCAAAAATGCTTGCACAATTAAATATTTCCATGAAAACTTCCATCGCCCATTTCACCCCACAGGGTTGCAGTTTCTTGTCCATTTGAAAAATTATGTAAAGGTTGGTGATGTCTAGTGACCCAATAAAAAACTTCTGAGGGATGGTGGTGCCCCTGAAAAGCATTACTATATCACAGCCTTTTTTTACAGTCCAAGTTTCAGGGAACGTAACTGCCGCTTTCAATTTTGCATGGCACAAGCTGCTGACAAAGTAATTAGACGCTTGGCAACCGTTCACAGCTGGACAAAAATGGCGATTCGTTTTATGTAACGTAATATGTGAATGGAGCCAGGGAACTTTAAGGTTCAATGGGATCTGTGTCCTTTATAGCATTCTCTGAAGAAAACAGGAAATCTGAGATTTATATCGACAAGGCATGTCATGCCTTTACTAACACATGGTTCATTTGATTGACTATTCCACTTACATTTGATTTCCATGTGCTCCTGATGATTAGATTATTTCTAGCTGGAAACTGACATAACATTTCTCGATTTGTATCTCCCAGATACTCTTCCATATTCGCTTAGCTCAACCTGTAGATTAAAATCTCCCATAACAAAGAAGTGCATTAAAATCTCCCATAACAAGAAGAGATCATACTTTTGTACTTTACTGCATGCCCTCTCTAAATCTTCATATAACTTTTCCTTTGTTTCTTCTTCTGCTTCCTCTGTTGGTGTGTATGCTGTTATTATCGTTATATTTCTGAATTTCCCTTTTATGCTCAGTCTGCTAAGTCTTTCATTTATGAGTTCAAATTCCAAAAAACTTTTACCAACCCACTTCATTATTATGACTCCCGTTCCAGCTTGTCCTGCTCTCCTGTCTGGTCCACTAAACAGTAAAGAATACTGGGGCATATCCAATGGCCCTTTTCCTTGTCATCTTATTTCTCTTAGTGCTACAATGTTGTACTTGAACTTCATGATCTCATCAGCTATTTCTTTCACTTTTCTAGGTTTCAATATTGTTTGTACATTGCATGTAACTATTGCCAAATATTTTTTTTTCTTTTTCTTTGCCAAGGTTATCTTTTCTGTCTCATCCATCATCTGAAGCTCTTTTTGAGTTTCTGTAATATGTTATTTTCAAAGTGTGAGGTTATTGGCCCCATGCCCAATCCCCATCTTCGAGGATCTGCTTTTCTTTAGGGTGTACCCCCTGGGGAGGTTGGCTTCTCTATGCCTAGAGAGCACCCCCCCCCCCTCCCCACCCTATGTTATGGGACACACTTTGTCTGGCTCCTCTGCCAAGACTAGTCCAGCTTGGGTGACCCTGCCAGTTGCTACACTACTGCCGGCATAGCTCTTGGCACGCAAACCTTTCCACCTGGCACTGAAGGTGCCTGTGATGCAGCAGTGGCCTTTGGGAGGGACTGTCCTTTTTTGCACGTTTTTTATGTCTTCTAGCAATCCGAAGTGATGTGGATCTCGAACTGTACAGCAATATTTCAGAAGAGGGCAGACAAGCGAAATGCAAGCAGTCTCTTAATTACCCTGTTGCTTTTTATAAGTGTTCTTCGAATGAATGACAGTCTTTGGTTTGCTTTCCCCACAATATTATCTGTATGATCGTTCAATTTAATTTATTCATAATTCATACATTGTTGATAAATGTTGTGTGGTAAACTTTCCTCGTAACTGAAATGTGAAAGAACAGGAAAATCGTCTCCCAGACATTTCAAAGTGTCATCCTTTATTTGATTGAGAAAATATATGCATAGGAAGGCACCAAATAATACTTATAAGGCTATACATAGAGACATTTTGCTTTAAGGCCAATGCACTCTGGTTGTCATGTCACCCTCAGGTCAGAGTGTATTCACACTGTCTGTCACGTCATGTCACATCAATTCGCTTAGACCAGTACCAAATGGTCAAAGTGACATTATGAGTTATCATCCAGATACAAACTGCACAATTAAACTCAACACTTTATTTCTAAATACATGTAGTGTGGCATACATCTAACATAGTAAAAGACAAAAGTTCTATTAAGCGCAGTCAGTATTAACCATACAGTCCCCATTAACAATTGAGGAAAAGGAAAAAGATAAGAAGCAAAGAAAAGTTCACCGCATGGAAGGTCTGCGCCCCAGCAAAGAGCAGTCGGTTGCCAGCGCTCCTTGCGGCTGGCGCATTAACTCAGCTGACTTTTTGAAATCAGCTGATCGCTAGCTGTCAGGAGCTAACAGATCGCGAACTGCTGCAGTCTCTACAAAACAGCATTTCAAAACATCGGATTTTTTTTGCTAGTGAAAATATATACTTATGAACACACCATTATAAAGGAGTAAACAGAGCCGGTTTACCTTAACCAATATTTTTTTCTCCTTACATAACTAATAGTGTCAGTATTTTTATGCTTCATTAGAGCTGAATTTTTCACTTAAGATGTTATTTAATAAATCTGCTTCATCATCGCATACGGTGTGGGCATCAGCTCTTTTCTGTTACTGTAAAACCTAAATGATTTTTCGATTTCGAATACATAACCTTGTTTGTGGAAGAACATTCAGTGGAAAAAAAATCCAAGTTATCATGGGACATCTGCAATTTGCCACGGATAATAAATAATAAAATAAAAATAAAGAAGCCATAAAAGCGCGATATCCACTAATATTTTATGAGCGAGCATGACGAAATGGGTTAACTTACAATGTTAACAGACGACACTGTCAAAACTTTCGTACCGAGAAACTTTTAAGTAACTTGACGTGAAGGTCCGTTGGCAACCTGCGTGAAAGTCGCCGTTTGAATTGCGTTGTGGCATGTTCTGACGTAAAGTGACAATGACGGGACGGCCATTGTGCATTGGTCTTTATCCATTGTGTTTGATTTTCTTTGTGATTGGCAAATTACGCTTAAAACAGCAGTATTTTCAATAGACCCGACTTTTTCACTGTTAAAACAGGTTAGCTAATGAAACTTGTTTCCTCGATTTATGTTCTTAGTTACATGCAGCGTACGCTTTTCCGTTGTCCAGTTTTCTGGTCTCTTTTGAGGACGAAAACATATAGGAGAAATAGTCAGGCCTTCACCTCAGACCTTCGTAATGTGTCAGAAAAATGAAACAAACTATAAAATAAACGTTAAAAGATACGAAACAACAACAAAATCAAACGAAACATTCTGAACAACCAAATCTACTACTGTTACAGGAGTGATCAAGCCACAGTCAGGCTGAGAATAGGTTACCCACTGATGTTAGTATATGACGACACGCCCCCCCCCCCCCCCCCCCCCTTGAATAAAGGCAAAGCAGTTTCTTCGCGAGTATCGTTGTCGTCAACATTTTTCCAGTCCCGTTCCGTTGTCGTTGCGCGATATATGCTGTACAAATGCTGCCATTTGAAATGCATCGTGGAATGTTCTGACTTTCCCTTTCGTGATGTCCAGTACGAATTGACTTTTTTATCTCCTTCATTCGAACAATGATACCAATTACCAACTGTAACAACTTTTATCAAGCAAATGGAGAGCTGTTGGTATCGCGCTCATGGAAATAAACAAAACAGAATGCTCTTCGAAATTTGATGTGAGAAAGTTGAGGAAGTATTAAAAAGCTGCGATGAATCTCGGTTTGAAAAATAAGCCCGGCTCCTCTTCAGAAGAAAATCTTCGAAATTGAACTGGGGAATTTGGAAACAATTATGGAAGAACAAAAAGAGGCTGACGGATTCAATACGATGTCATAGATAGCCAGTTACACACTTACACTTCATCTGCCTGTACTCATTCTTTTGTGTACAAGAGATAACATCTGCGTTATGCAAGAATGATAGAGCTACTTTTTTGAAATAAAAGAAAATGACACCTTCATTGGAGGGCATTCTCAGTTCAGGAAGTAAAGAACGCAGCATTCGCGGTGTGTAGATTAGCGGACGGCATTTATAGGTGAGTCGTTTAGTGTATGTAATCGACTATGAGCAACAGATAACATCTGATCGGAACTGTCAGGCAACTTGCAATAGCCACCTACAATGATGTAGTTGAGATCTTGGTTAAGAGTCCTCGGGTAAAGTGCATTTTATTATTACAAGGGGCACAGTTTGTGCAAAAGAAAACGTGTTCGAGAAAGTGTAAGACTACGTATTTATAGAAGCCGCGAGACACTCCAGTTTCGTTTAATGTGTAACTAATTTTTTTAAAATAAGTCTCGGATAACATTTTCAAAACAGGTAATGGTCGAAATTTGGTGTGTGTGCGCGCCCCCCTCATCGTCATGTACTTATTAGCCTAACATTGAGTACTTTCTGTGTGGAGGATAGTAGTTAAGCAGAGAGGAAAACAAGATATTTTAAAAGGAGGAAGCAATGGAATGAGAAGAAAGGAGAAGTATTTTAACGGCGTTGCTCTCCGAATATGCTATAGAAGGAGAGGGTTGCAGAATTTTGTGTTTACTAATACAGCAAATAAAATTAGAGTGATTATGCACGTTTGTAAAAGTGCATATTTTTTGGCACATGAGTTTTCAGAAATAAACCGAGGATTATTGCAAATCAGGATCTGCCCCAAATACTAACAGACAGTTCAGTAATGCCTTATAGCCTTTTTGCTGGTGTATGTATTTCACACTGTTGGTTTTTTTTCCTTGGTTAGTATGCCAGTGTCATTCTTCAACTTACATTTTTTTAAAGTGTGATATACACAACTAGATTAACGTTCATACGGGTATAGTCACGAAATTGGAGTCTTGCAGCATTTAATTCCATTTACTTTCATGTGACTTTAAGAAAGTTTTTGCCTATACCAGTTGTTGTATGTCATATTTCATGAAACTTTTCAGTGTGAGCAAGCAATCTAAATATTTAAATAAGTTTTTATCAAAAATATACTTAATGTGACCAAGATAGCGATAGGCCATAGTTGACTGGTTTCAACGAATTAGAAGTCTTCATCAGAACACTTAAAAACCAAAAAGACATAAAAAATTTAAAAAATCCAAGAGCTTAGTCCCGTTTGTGTAAGCTCTACACAGAAGCAGGAATGGCACTTTGTATTATGGGGCAGAGATGTATATATCATGGCTGTGAAATAGGTTCATAGGTTAAACTCAGTTTTTCAGAATTACACATCACACTGTGTGTAAAATTTCTTGGTGCCCAATAGGATGAGAAACTAATATGATGAATGTAATGATAAGATAATGCAAAGCTATTCACTATGCTGTGAACTGAGAAACCTCTTTCATGTGGTTAGTTGGTAAAACTGTTAGCAAAATTTGTGGGCTCACCTTTTTGTCATATGAAGTTAATGTGAACTTGCAGAAATCGGGGACGGGGTGATACCTAATGACGAGCCACTGCTTGGGGTGCCAAGCTGATGGCGGTGCCACAACTGTAAGATTAATTCCAATACAGGACCTGTCACAGCTGGTAGTGGCACATTCATGGACCCTGCTGAGAGAGACAAGTCATGAAAACTGATATGTGTGAAAGTTAGTGGGGGAAAGGGGTACCAAATGATAAGTCGTTTGTGTGAAAAATGCTCTCTAACCAGCTCTGGCAGTATGTGTGTTAAGAAAAGACAATCTTGCAGGGGCCTCGATAGTAATAGTCAAATCATTAGACTTACATGAGAGATTATATGGGTATGCTGCCATTTAATAGCATTTAGAGCCAATAAAAAGTGTTTTTTTATGCTGTGTTGTACATAGTCTATTTTTGAAACAGGCTACCTGTGAATGTTAAGGGGATCATTGGATAAATATGTTACTAATAGGCCCTACTGATATTGTGATGTAGATACTGGCAAAATCAGGTTTCTAATGTAGGAAATAGATTAGTATGATAAATATTTATTCATATGGTGCATAGATAAATATTTTCCATTGGTCACTATAAGAACAGTGTCATAAATGAAACATATGTGGGTAATAGACAAATAACCTATTGGTATTATGTATGGTGAAATAACAGCATTTTCAAAGTGAAATTTTTTCTGTTCGCATTCTTATTTTGCACCGTCTGAATGTTTGGGACTGCAGCAAGAACCATTGGATAATTTGTGTTCCTTACTTGTTTTGTTCGTTACTACAGAGTGACTCCCCATAAACAACTTTTTTAAAAGTATTCCAAGTTAACCATCTAATTTTGGCTTTTCAGTGGTTTGATCATACTGCTTAAGTCAAATGATAGGGTGGTTCCTTTGAAAAGGAGATTAATTTCCTTTATCAGTCTGTTGTTGTGCTCCATTTCTAGTGACCTCCATATCAATGAACTGTTAAATCCTAATCTTATTTTCTTTCTTCCTTTGGACTGTGTAAAAATTGGGACTTTGTACAGGCACTAATGACCGCGCAGTTGAGCACCCCACAAACCAAACATCATCTTTCTTCCTTTGAATTTTTAAGATGGCTGCATTTTTTTTCTGTTACGCCAGAAAATGTACTTGCTACTGCAGTAAATATATAATAAATATAGCCCATCATATCAAAGAAACATAGTATGTGGAAGAGTGGTAACAGAGTACCAGCTGTCAGTGGCACAGAAAGAAGTTCAATAAGCAGCTACAAAATTTTTTGATCATTTACCCAATAACATAAAATGTTTTGTCAGGTAACAAATCAAGTTTTAAGTTTAACATGAAGTCATTTCTCCTGGTTAACTCCTATTCCATGGACAAATTTCTTTTTAAAAACTGATACCCTGGATAATAGTAATAGTTAACAATATTGTTGTTGAATACATTATTAAATAAAATTCTTAACATTAGATTTAATATCGATTGAAATGTTGACAAGCCCAGGATGGAACAACACCAATATTATGAAAAGGATAAATTACTACATGTCATACAAAAGAGATTTAGAGTTGTGGACAGGCATAACAAGAAGACTGATGTATTTTGTAGCTTCCTGCCAAAAGGCTTTCTTGGGAGGTAGGAAATGCATACACATTCACACAAGCACAACTCACATACACATGACAACTATCTCTGGTTGCTGTAGGCAGAGACAGTGGTCATGTGTGAGCGAGTTGTGCTCATGTGTATGTGTGTTTCCTTCTTCAGAAGAAGGCATTTTGGCCAAAAACCAAGATGTATAGTTGTCTTTTCACTGTGCCTTAATCTAACTTTCTACAGCTTTCACAGTATCAATGTCATTAGGGCCTATCTTTGTCATTGTTCAGCAAATAAAGTTTCTGTCACCACTCCAATGCACACAAATTAGCCCTCATTATTAAAATTAGTGCTCATAATTTGATGGACTTTCATAATTTCCAACCATTGGATTTCATTGGTTGCTTGGACTCAACTGTAGCTTCCTTTCGTCAGCTTATGGTGTCCACAATGCACAGACCACCACTTCATTACCATTTACTTTGAGCAATCTGCTACTGATAGCTAAAACGATCTATGTCTCACTTTCTTGACCAACAATGAAAGCCCTGCTTACACACAGCAAGCAAAATTATAAATTTACATAATCCAGCATGTATTCGCTACACACTCTTCTTACAAGTGAAATTCAAAACAGTAAAAGTGGAAAAATTTGAATTGTTGTGTTCTACTAACAAGTAAACACTTGTCTCCTGTAACGGTCGCTGTGAATAATCAAGTTTTTTTTTTAATAATTAAGAACTTTCTGACAGCTCAAATGGCGCCTTGCAAAGTCAGATAGTGGACAGAAATTTTTTGCGTAGTTAACTGAAAGAGGTTTGTGTATTACATAAAGAATATGGAGGTATAATTACGTTATGGTTATCAGTGCAACAATTTCTATATATTTAAGGACTTCTTGTTTAATGAAGCCAAGTGCACTCCATTCCAGGTCTTTCCATTCTATGAGAGTTACAAGTGCTCACTGAGAACTGAATACAAGAACTTCACACCTGTAGCCAGGGATAGCGAATGGGGGCAGCCTGTACATAGTTAACATGGGATGTTGGAAATGTCCGTTATATTCATCAACAGAAAAATTACATGTGGAATGGAGTCTGGGGTTCTTTTAAAAATGTTACAACTGTTACTTCACAAATGCTAAAGCAAAGGGAAGCTTTTTTTTACCTCCAGGGTTTAAGAAGACGACTGCACGACTAAAAGACATTCAGAGCTCTTGTAAAGAGAAGTGTTTAATTAAGGCAATATTATATCACAAATAAGTGAATTAATACCTGTTGTAAGCTATGAATTGAAGGTTTCACATATTTTGTGTATTTTTTGGAAAAATAAAACATTTTGTAGGTGTGAATTTTGGACTAGGTTTTGTTTGTATTATCATACATCATAAATTACATGATTATTTCAGTACAATACAGTTTGTGTTGTTAGTATATCCCTACATGCTGTCCATTTGATCTTCTAGTAAGCAGCCAAAGTGAAAAGTTTAGAAATAAGTGAAAAGTATGCTTTTGTTTTGTCGCATAAACTATACAGGTTTAATCGTTTCTATTTTTGCAGACGTTTTGAATTAGTATCAGGACTTTTGGCCCAAACTTTCTAAGAAATTTAATTTTTTAATTTAGTAGTCTAGGAAGTTATTCTTGTGTTTAATTTAGACTAAAGCTAAAATTTGTTGCTTTGAGTGAGAAGTGTATGACTTACTGTAGGATTTTTAGTTCCGGGTGTGATGTGAGGGTTGTTGCAGTTTCTATCATGTGGGTGACTAGGGGCATGGGAATTGGGGAAGTAAACAAGGCTGATTTGTTGTGTAGGATGTGCTATAGAGACAGGAGGCTAGTGGAACAGGAGGAGAAGATTTCTACCCTTCAGGTGTAACTAGATAAGACAAAGCAAGATCTGGAAAGGTTAAGGGGGAAGAAGGGAAAAGAGAGGTGGGAAGTCACAACAGGTTATATAAGAAATAGGAATAGGACTTTCTCAGACAGTGTTGTTCTCAATATGGAAAACTAGTTTGATCTGTTGTCACGGTTGGAAACTGATGAGTCACAAGTAGATGTAGAAATTGACAGGACACAACAAACTTTCAAAAAGTGTTTGAGAAGTAAGAAGTCAGAAAAAATTGTGATGAAGACGAAGAAGAAAGTTTTGTTGCTATGTAGTTCACATGATGTGTTGCCCAACGTTTGCAGGATGAACTAGGGTCATGGTACCAGGTCACAGGTTTTTTTTTTTAAACGTATTGCAAGTCTTGGTCAGGTGATAGAAGATGTAGGTTCTTTCTGCATAGGCTTCACAAAGGAAGACACCATGACAATAGTGGGCAGGGTGGGCAGCAGCATAGACAGAGAGCGTAATTATTCAGTTGTGGGTGACCTGATAAAGATAGCTTCAACAAAGAGATATACTGGTGTTGGACTTGTATCAGTTCTGAGGCACCATGACCAGCCTCATTTAAACTCTTCTGTTAGGAGAGTTAATTTACAGGTGGAACGGCTGCTTGGATCAGGTGTCGGTTCTCATATCATCGTGGTTCCTGTGGACTCTCTCAGCAGGTGGAACTATACCATTCATGGCCTTCCCTTCAACAGAAATGGGGAGGGAAAACTGTCTTTGCTAATAGCAAATAACTTAAGGGGGGGGGGGGGGGTCTGTCACAAGTGGTAAAGTACCACTGGTTACAAGTGACACAGAACAGCAGTTTTTTAAGGGTTTGGAGGGCAGAAACAAAAGATGTTCAGAGACGTGCTGAAAATGACATTCACATTGACAAGACAGGCATGCAGACAGCCTTTGATTGGAACTGGAGGTGTTAAAAAATTGACAGAAAAATTAGGTTCATCTAGTTGAGATTCAGGTAGTACACAAAATCAGTTACCCTTATTGCATTAGAATATCTGAGGATGAGGGATGTTGAAGAATTAGAGTTGAGTGAACCAGTTGATACAAGCTGCCTCTCTGAACCTCAGGTGGCCACAGATTATGTTACAGGACTCAAGTTAGCTTCTTACTTCTGTGAAGAAAATAAGGAGAAAGGAGGAGTTGCCACATTTGTCAGAAACTGTTTTGATTTCAAGAATATTTATATTGATAAATTTTGCTCAGAGCAGCACTTGCAAGCTTATGCAACAGAAGTACTATTTCATAAGTCCTTTTAATTGTAAGTATATACAGAGCACCTTCAGGAAATTTTAACTTCATAAAAAATCTGGAAACTCTATTGTCTCATCTCATGGAAAAAAAATATGTTTTTGCTGGTGAATTTAATTTGGATTTATGGGGAAGTTCCATCAGTGAACAACTACTGCAATCAGTGTCATTTAATTTAATTCCTACTGTTAACTTTGCATCTAGGGTACGCTGCTATTGATAATATAGACAAAACTAGGAAAAAAGTCGATATTACAAAATCAGTAGTAAATGTGCTGTCTGATCATGACATATAGCACCTTGTGTCAAATGTTGAAACTTGTCAGGATAAAAAATCTGGTAAATCAGAATACAGGAAGGTAATACATCAGTCAAAAATGGAGAACTTAGGAGATTACCCAAAGAAGTGAATTGGATAGATGTTTACAGTACTTCTGACTAAAGTGAAAAATACAAAGCATTCATTAATAAACTTACTTCCTCTTTTGAAAATTGTTTTCCCCTAAAAGTAACTTAGTCAAACAGAAGTCTAAAAACAAACCATGGATTACACAAGGAATAAAGAAATTGTGGGAACAGCTCTGATGTTAGTGTTGTACTGAATTACAAAGAATACTGCAAAATATTGAAGCAAGTAACCCAGAAATCAAAGAAGCTTTATTATGAGATAAGAAAGAGGAACAGATAGTTCTAGAAATAAACGGGACATTGGTAACAAATGCAAATAAGGGTGCAAACCTCTTAAACAAGTATTTAGTTTCTGCTACTGAAAACTTGGGGTCATCAGGTTACGTAAACAGTGCAATGGAGTATCTGAGACCATTCTTACAGATAACATCATCAATATGGGTTTTTGGAGCCGAAGTTCCACTCGTGTACCCTTGGTGACTGCATGACACAAAGCTTTACAGCTTGCCTGGGCCTGTCAACACTGACATTGGACTGTTGATGACTGGAAACATGTTGCTCTGTCGGACGAGTCTTGCTTAATGTTGTATCAAGTGGATGGATGTGTTCGGGTATGGAGACAACCTCATGAATCCATGGACCCAGCATGTCAGCAGAGGACTGTTCAAGCTGGTGGAGGCTCTGTAATACTGTGGGGCACATGCAGTTGGAATGATATGGGACCCCTGATACATCTAGATAGGACTCGTTGACGTACACTATGTCATCAAAAGTATCCGGACACCCCCAAAAACATATGTTTTTCATTAGGTGCATTGTGCTGCCACCTACTGCCAGTACTGGATATCACCGTCCACAGTAGTCATTAGACACTCATGAGAGAGCAGAATAAGGCACTCCGCAGAACTCACGGACTTCGAACGTGGTCAGGTGACTGTGTGTCACTTGTGTCATACATCTGTATGTGAGATTTCCACACTCCTAAACATCCCTAGATCCACTGTTTCCAATGTGACAGTGAAGGGGAAATGTGAAGGAACATGTACAGCACAAAAGCGCACACTGACCTCGTCTGTTGACTGACAGAGACCGTCAACAGTTCAAGAGGGTCGTAATGTGTAATAGGCAGACATCTATCCAGACCATCACACATGAATTCCAAATTGCCTCAGGATCCACTGCAAGTACTATGACAGTTAGGTGGGAGGTGAGTAAATTTGGATTTCATGGTCGAGCGGCTGTTCATAAGTAACACATCATGCCGGTAAATGCCAAATGATGCCTCGCTTGGTGTAAGGACCATAGAAATTGGATGATTGGACAACGGAAAAACGTGTGGAGTGACGAGTCACAGCACGTAATGTGGAGATCCGATGGCAGGGTGTGGGTATGGCAAATGCCCGGTGAATGTCATCTGCCAGTGTGTGTAGTGCCAACAGTAAATTTTGGAGGTGGTGGTATTATGGTGTGGTCGTGTTTTTCATGAAGGAGGTTTTCACCCCTTGTTATTTTGCATGGCACTATCACATCACAGGCCTACATTGATGTTTTAAGCACCTGTTGAAGAGCAATTCGGGGATGGCGGTTGCATCTTTCAACACGATCAAGCACCTGTTCATAATGCATGGCTTGAGGCAGAGTGGTTACATGATAATAACATCCCTTTAATGGACTGGCGCGCGCATGTCCTGACCTGAATCCTACAGAACATGTTTGGGATGTTTTGGAATGCTGACTTCATGCCAGGGCTCACCGACCTACATTGATACCTCTCCTCAGCGCAGCACTCCATGATGAATGGACTGCCATTCCCCAAGAAACCTTCCACCACCTGATTGAATCTATGCCTGCGAGAGTGGAAGCTGCCATCAAGGCAAAGGGTGGGCCAATACTATATTGAATTCTAGCATTACCGATGGAGGGCGCCATGAACTTGTGTCATTTTCAGCAAGGTGTCTGGATACTTTTGATAACATAGTGAACATAAGCATCCTGTCTGATCACCTGCATCCATTCATGTCCATTGGGCATTCTTTAGCGACTTGGGTAATTCCAGCAGGACAGTGTGACACCCTACACGTCCAGAATTGCTACAAAGTGGCTCGAGGAACACTTCTGCATTTAAACTCTCCCACTGGTCACCAAATGCTCCAGACATTTACATTGTTGAGCATGTCTGGGATGCCTTGCTATGTGCTGTTCAGAAGAGATCCTCACCCACTCATACTCTTACCAATTTATGGACAGCCCTGCTGGATTCATGATGTCAATTTCCTCCAGCACTCCTTCAGACATTTGTTGGGTTCATCCATGTCGTGTTGTGGCACTTCTGCATGCTCACAGAGCTCTTAAACGATATTGGGCACGTGTACTAGTTTCTTTGGCTCTTCAATGTATATTGTCCAAGTCACAGTTTGGATTTGTTAAAGGCTCTGATATAGAGAAAGCTATTTACATGTACACTAAGAATGTACTTCATTCATTAGATAACAAATTAGAGGCTACTGGCACATTCTGTGACCTTACAAAAGCCTTTGTGTTAATCACAGCATTTTCTTAAGTAATTTAGAATATTATGGCGTCACCAGCAGTGTTGTGAAATGATTTGAGTCTTACCTAACTATCAGGAAACAAAGGGTGTTATTGTGCAAAATGCCTGTGAAGTAAGCAATCTGTCCTCATGTGGTGGGGAATTAATTACATGCAGTATTTCTCAAGATTCCATTTTGTGTCCATTGCATTTTCTAGTGTACATTAATGACCTCTCGTCTGTTATATTGCCAGATGCTAAGTTTGTTTTGTTTGAAATGGCTGCTAATCAAATTTTCACTGACAGTAATAAATGGTTTAAAGTTAAGCTTTGAAAAGACCCACTATATGCAGTGCAGAACCTGTAAGAGATTTCTTTCCAGCATGTACATGAGATGCAGATTGAAGAGGTTGACAGTGTTAAATTTCTGGTATTACAACTCGACAATAAATTCAGTTGAGAAGGGCATACCACAGAGTTGCTGTAGTGCTTAAACAAGTGTGTATTTGCAGCACTGTGCTTACGTTCATTTTATTATGTCATATGGGATCATATTCTGGAATAACTTGTCAAACTGAGCAAAAGTTTTTAGCATTCTGAAGCGTGTAATTATTATAATCTGTGGTGTAAATTCAAGAACATTATGTAGAAACCTGTTCAAGGAACTTTGTATTCTAACAACTGCTTCTCAGTATATTTATTCTTTAATGATATTTGTTGCAAGTAATATATATCTATTTCCAACCAATAGCTCAACACACAGTATCAATACTGGGAATAAGAACAAACTACATAAAGAACTAAATCACTTACCTTGGTCCAAAAAGGGGCGTACTCTTCAGGAACACTTGTTTTCAATAAATTGCCAGCAACCATTAATACTTGGTTTCAAATAAGCACAATTTAAACAGAGTGTGAAAGACGTTTTGATAGGCAACTCCTTCTATTTTATAGATAAATATCTCAACAGAGACTGTTAGACCAGCTTAAGTAGAAATATCTGTTAGATTCCAGTTTTGACAGCACTTGGTCACAACAATCAAGATTAGATATTTTGTGTATGATAAATTTATTAAAACTGCATAACTATGTTTCATTCTGACATTTCTGTAAATATCAGCAGTTCCAGTTTACTGTGATGTATTCACTTATTTCGACAGTTTCCTGACAAATGATCAGGGTAATGACTATTCAGATGTTTTATGTTTTTTATCTTGTACTTTCTGACATGTTCTACACCTATGAGAATTATCTCGTTCTTAGGTCTGTGGAACAAAAACTGAATCTAATCTAATGACATATGTCAGTGGCTAGGGAATATCTCTAGGTTTAGATTTATACCATGTGCCATGGCTTAGTTGTACTAAGGGGCAGGTGTGTCAAAACATGTAGGCAAGTCATCCATTCTATATTGTTGCATTGAATTAGTTTGTGCCTGCAGATAGGCAACCCAGTGAAACGTTTTACAAAGCAGGCTGCTGTGGCTTCTTCCCAGGTAATTCGTGTTGGCAACTTCAACGAAGTGCATGCGCATATTGACGTTTACCACATCACAGTGTAATGTGAATTAAAAGGTTAGAAAAGATGGTTCATATGCTAATATGTGTTTTCTTTATGTCTTGTAGTTTTTGTGTAGTCGTCTTCTGGGACCCTGGAGGTTCTTACCAATAAACCTGTATATAGAGAAAATGAAGAGGTATCATAGGTGTAAAAAAATTGTTGGTAGGGGCCAAAGATTGCAGCAGAATTTATTATATGCTCAATTAATTCATCATAAATTAATTAGTTCATGAAGGTGCCTATTCATATAAATAAAAAAATCTAAAATGACTGATTCACTTCTGAGGATCTCCCAGCCAATAGTTCTCACATAGACCAGTTTAGCAAGTGGAACTATAAGGGGTGATCAAAAAGTTTCCGTTCAATCGCCTTGCAGTCCATCTTCAGCATGTCAATCAGACAAAATCACAATTAGCATTGAGGCAATCATCCCATCAATGCACCAGGTTGAAGATACTCATTTGGTAAAACACTGTTTCCTTCTGCATGAAGAAGTCCTTAATTGCCTGCTGCACACCTTCATCCGAAAGGAATCAACAACACTTCAGGGTCTTTTTTAATGGACCAAAGGTGTGATAATCACATGGGTACAGATTAGGGCTATAGAGAGGGTGTTCGAGTGTTTTCCACTTTGATGAGGCTGGCCTCCCAGTTTTACCCTCTCCCTTAAAACCCACATCCTTTCATCTTTCCTTTTCCTTCCCTCTTTCCTGATGAAGCTGCTTCATCAGGAAAGAGGGAAGGAAAAGGAGCCACCGGTTGCAAAAGCTCGAAATTATGTGTGTGTGTTTTGTTCATTGTGCCTGTCTGCCGGCGCTTTCCCGCTTGGTAAGTCTTGGAATCTTTGTTTTTAATATACTTTTCCCATGTGGAAGTTTCTTTCTATTTTATATATATTCACTGTAAAGAAACTTCTCAAGAAACAGGGACTGCTGTGTAATAGGTGTAAAACAAAGCATAGGGCTATAGATTGGGAGATGCTGAATGAAACACATTTGGTTGCAAAGTGAGCAATCTGTGAAGTCTTCAGTGACTAAAGTAGCAAAATTTTGTTGAATAATCTTTCACAAAACCCAAAGAAATCCTGATTACATGTAAAGGCTGTTAGTGGCACTAAAATTAATGTCCAGCTACTCGCAGATGAGAAAGGAACTGAAATTGAGATAGCAAAACATAAGCAAAAGTGCTTAACTCTGTGTTCAAATGTTCCTTTATAAAAGAAAACCCAAGGGAATTGCCCCAATTTAATCCTTGCATCACCGAAAAAGACGAAATAAAGAAGTATAATTGTCAATAGCTTTGAGAAACAACTGAAGAATGCCCCAGGGCCGATATCCATTTCAGAGTCTATAATGAATTTGTGATTGAGTTAGCCCCCTTTTAACTATAATTTATCATAGATCCCTCAAACAAAAAGCCTTGTCCATTAATTGGAAGAAAGCACAGGTGACACCCATCTACAAGAATGAGTAGCAAAAGTGATTACAAAAACTTCCATCCAGCATTCAATACATTGATTTGTTGTAGAATCTTAGAGCATATTCTGACTTCAAACATAATGAGATATCTGGAACAGAATAACATCCTACATGCCATCCAGTGTGGATTCTGAAACCACCACTCATGTGAAACTCAATTAGCATTTTCGACACATGATGTACTGAAAGCTACGAATCACGGCAGTCACATAATTGCAGTAGTCTGGATTTCCAAAAAGCATTTGACCCAGTACCACATCTATGCTTTCTATCAAAAGTACAGTCAATGAGGTATCAAGTGATACTTGTGACTGGATTGAGGATTTTTTAGTAAGGAGGATATAGCAAGTTTTCTTGGTTGGAGAATCATTGACAGATGTATAGATAACTTGGGGTGTGCTCCGGAGAAATATATTGAGACCTTTTATGTCCGTGTTGTATATTAATGACCTTGTGGACAATATTAATAGTAACCTGAGACTTTTTACAGATGATAAAGTTATCTGTAATGAAATACTGTTTGAAACAAACTGCATAAATATTCAGTCAGATTCTGATAAGATTTCAAAGTTTTGCAAAGATTGGCAACTTTGATTAAATTTTCAGAAATGAAAAATTTACACTTCACAAAATGAATATATGACGTGTTCTCCCCCAGTGAATCATAGTTGGAATCAGTAAATTCGTACAAACACCTGGGTATAACACTTTGTAGAGATATGAAATGGAATGATTACATATAATATAAATGGAGAGAGAAAAAATCTACTCCTTCTGGCAAAGGAGTTAAAGGAGAAGGAAGAGGGGTGAAGAAAAAGGACTGGAGAGGTACAGTTTAGAAAAGTCACCCAGAACTTTGGATCGGGAGACTTATCGGATGGGCTGAGAAGGCAGGACAGGTTGTTGGGGACTGATTACATAGATTCAGTCATGGGTAAAGCATATGGCAGAATACTGGGGAAATGTAATCAGTCTGCAAAGGAGATTGCCCACATATCACTCATGTAGTGCATCCTGAATTATTGCTCAAGTGTGTGGGACCCATACCTGTACCAGGACCAGCAGTGTGAATGGTCACAGGTTTTTGACCCATGGGTGCGTGTCAGATATGTTCAAGAAACTGAACTGGTAGACTCTTGAAGAGAGATGCAACCCACCCCAGAGAAGTCTGTTTACAAAGTTTCAAGACCACACTTTAAGTAATAGTTTATGGAATATACTACAATCCCCTACCTAAACTCTGAGTCTCAAACTCGGAAACCATGTTCCATGCCTGATGGACTGCCACAAATTATCCCAGTGACATCTCCACATTTAGCTGTTAGAAGAATGTTGGTGTACCTTCACCAACCTCATATCATAACAACATATGTGACATTTACAATATTGCCCAATGACATCAGACAGTATGTGGGCCTCACCAGTTACTATGAGAGTGAAAAATGATAAAATGTGGTGCCTGTGTGGAGACTATAGACATTTGAACGCACACACCATTGTTGATAGATATCCTGTGCCCAATATTCAGAACTTCTCCCAGGAACTGGCTGGTGCAACCATCTTCAGCATGATTGACTGCAAAAGAGATTTGCAGGTCCCAATGGCCACAGAGGACATCCTAGAGATGGCAATAATTACATCGTTTGGCTTATTTGAATTCCTTATTATGCTCTTCAGACTAAAGAATGCAATGGTTTATTGATGGCTTTTTTTTTGCCATGCCATTTTGCTGTTGTTACTTGGATGATGTAATTATTTGCTCACAAACAGCTCAAGATCATGAGAAACCTCCAAGCTGTATTTTACAAACTGGCAGAGCATGGTGTTTTGGTCAATGAGGACAAATGCCAACTCTGACAAAAATGTGTTACATTCATAGACCACCTCGCCATCGCATCAGGCATCTGTCCTACCCCAGAAAAGACAGACTAAATCCATAACCTGTCATCCCTGATGGACTATCAAGAGTTCCACCATTTTTTAGGGGTCATTAATTTTTACCGACAAGACCTCCCCCATGCTGCAGAAACACTTCTGCTGCTCACAGAATCACTCCACGGCAAGAACACGTTATGCAAACGTAAGCTCACATGGACTCCTGATATGCAAGCAGCTTTCGAGAACATCAAAACCGACGTTACTCAAACCACCAACCTGCACTCCCCTCGCCGGAGGCCTTTATGGTAATAACGACCGGCCCCAGTGATCGTGGTGGTGCTACAACAGGAAGTCCGTGGTGCAACCCAACCACTACAGTTTTTCCCGCAGAAACTTACTCACTCCCAGAAAATGTGGTCAACTCGTTCTTCAGACGGCTATCTGGTCGTGTCGGCCCCAGAGCGCTACACAACAAAACTGACACTCTGGATATCACCAGCGGCAGACCGACAGCCTTACCAGCACTGGACCCGGACGACATACAACCAGCCACCAACACCTCAACCGATACTGGCATTCCCTCATCGGTACGGCTGGCAACATTATGGCCCAAGCACCTGGCGGACTATGATACGTCAGCCATTGTTACCACCAGCAGGGCAATGCGTAACGATGTACACCAGTCACCATGCTCCGCACTTGTGGTGAGGACTCTGTGGGGACATAGAACCAATGGCTCTACCCCCCCCCCCCCCCCCCCCCCCCAGTAATATCACTGTCCTACCACAGCAAGAACAACTGTGTCTTTGCCCGGTCAGTCCTCTGTAGGATGTGCTCCCTGCTACACGTATTGGATACACACTGCGAGAATAAAACTATTTACAATGAAATGAACACCCTTAGCTGCTTACAGGCGTTGACGTATGTCAACGGGGTCAGATGAAAATGTGTGCCCCGACCGGGACTCGAACACGGGATCTCCTGCGTACATGGCAGACTCTCTATCCATCTGAGCCACCGAGGACACAGAGGATAGTGCGACTGCAGGGATTTCTCTCTGGCACGCCTTCCGCGAAACCCACATTCTCAACATATTGTCCCGTGCTACATTCGTAGTGCCGAAAAAACATGTCTGAAAGAACAGATACCATCTTAGTATATAAATAAAAGTATTCATAGTAAGTAATGGGAGTGCAGGTGACTATCATCATCATTACCATGCCTACTCCCCCCTACCTACAAGTGCAAGAGACATTTGAATACTGTGAGATTAAAAATCGGTTCAACCTAGATCATTATGGCTGGAAAACTTTGTTGGCACCACATGCAGTTTACAGTTTTGACTGTTTAGGAATGCAGTTCTTCGCACCACAATGATATTTCATTTCAAAAGTGATGCCATTGTATTGCCTGTTTGTTGTGGACCTTCATCGAAGATGAATCCTTTATTCCCATGAGCAATTGAAATAGTGATTAGTGATAGCTACTGTCATGGAGAGAGAGAGAGAGAGAGAGAGAGAGAGAGAGAGAGAGAGAGAGAGAGAGAGAGAGAGAGAGAGAGAGTGGGGGGGGGGAAGTGAAATAATGATGATGATGATGATGATTGAGTTGTGGGGTGCTCAACTGTGCGGTCATCAGTGTCCATACAAAGTCCCAATTTTTTAACACTGCAGTGTTGTATGCAGTCCAGTCTAGCCACTATCATGAATGATGATGATCTCATCAGAGATTGTATTGGGTATCATCATGACTGTCAAGCCTGGAACTGGCAAGACACTTGATCTTTGTAGTTGATCATGGCCACACTGTGTGTGTCCAGGGCATATGAGGGATTCCAGTTTTGAGATTGTGGAGGCACTTGGCTTTCCATGTGCCAATGTGTCACTATTGTACCAGGAGTACCTTTGTTCAGGGAAAACTGCTGCTGCCAGTCAACTGCTGTGGACAACAATATGTTGATGACAGGGTTGCTGTCTACTGTCAAGGATTGTAACAGCAGCTAAATGGTCAAGAATACATAGAAACACTTGCCAATGCAGTGCTGGACAACAGTAGCCAGTGATCAGTAATACCATTAAGTATGAGCTCATCTCTGTGGGGTATGTAAGGGTATGTTGCAAAACACAGGAGGCGATGCATTCCACCTACCAACACAGAATTGTTCAGCTTTGCTATGGAGGTATTCTCATGAGGTTGATTTTTATGCGATATGAAGTCGGAAAACTGAATGACTGCCATGGTTTCTTACTGTCAAATGATCAGGAACCAACTGTCTAGTAATATGAATCATTCTGTTAATCTAAAGCAGCCTGTAGATGACCTGTCCTTACAGCAAGGTAATGGAGCATACCATCTACACTGAACTGTGTCAGAATAGTGTGAGGAACATAGCAGAAACATGAGGTTGCTTGTGTGACACCACAAGACATCCGACTCACACCTACTGAGCACATGTTGGATGCAGTCAGTAGAGATATGTGCCTCAAAGGCCAGCTCCAACTAATTTCTGTGAGTTGTAGGCAGCAGTTGAGTAGTCATAAATCAGGTTGGTTTTCAAATTCCTTTGATGTATCGTACCACAAAATACACTGAAATGACAAAAAGTCATGGGATAATGATATGTGCGTAAACAGATGGTGATAGCATTCCAACAGCCCAACTAAAAGACCCACAGTTAAGAGTGCGACAACATAAAGGGATTGTGCATCAAAAGCTGGTTTTTCAAAACAAGTACAGTGGAGATGTAATTATTTGTACCTCAGTTATATGGCTTCATGATTATCTGGATTGTCAGCCGTGAGCAAATATCTTCGGAGATTAGTCCAAGGATGCATGGACATGTCGTGTTGGCACCACCCCCCAGAAAGTGGACAGATTCATCGTTCCCTATAGAGGATTCTACATGAAATCCCGAAAAAGATTGCTGTCCTTGGTGCTTCTACCATTATTAGACAGCTGTGTGTTAATTTTATAGAAGGGTGGTTGGTAGTGGAACAATTGCCAGTAAATTTTGTTTCAGCTTGCTCAGCCTACTGTGTAGGCTATGTTTCAGTGTGTGCAATGAATCTGAAACAGGAGCATATCTGTATGATGATTTCAAGGTAGAATAGAATCAAAATCAGTCTTTGGAACATTTGCAACCAGATTTTGTTGACTCTTCACTTTCCAAAGCAGCAATTTGTCACTTGAAAAAAGTTGTATTTCAGATCCACAAAGAATGATTGATGAAATAAACATTAGTTAGTTACTTTTTTTTGATCATCAGATCATTTTCAGATATATAAATTATTTAAAGCAACATTTGGCTGTTCCTGTGGTGTCAAATGAAATAAAAATGATCTGTGTCACTGATGCTAATACTAAAATGCAACAAACTGTTAACAGTTTACTACTAATGGTAGTGATGCATGAGAGTTTTTATTTTATTTTATTTGATTACACAGTAATAATATTGCCATATAAGTTGTTGCAAATGATTTTAATATCTGAAGACATCAGATGACTAAAACTGGTAGTTAATAAAGATTTATTTCATCAAAAGCTGTTGTTGGTTATTAAACATGGCTTTTTAAAAATATATATGCTCAGTGGTGCTTGACCTGAACAAAGTGTGCCATTGTTCATTGAGCTCAGACATGAGAAATATTGCATTTAGGTTGGACTAAGTCGACGCCAACATAGTGGAAGAAAACTTCACCTGTCAACAAATTGAATCCAATCTTGGATTGGTTTATTTGACCTTGCATGAGAGAGTCTCTGTTTGAGGAGTCACATTCCAGAACCATCTTTCCTGTAAGCCTGGTCCAACTTGGTATGAATTCTTCGTATTGGTGAAAGTAAAAGCTACCATCTGTAATACTCAATTTGAGTTTCATGAAATCTCTGTATATTTTATATACCCAAAAGGAGAAGTCTATCTCAAAGCTTTCACCAAGTGGTTGGAACAGATACTGCAGTGCATAAAACATTAAGAAGAGTACTTTGCCAATATGTGGAGTATGAGTTTTAAAAGACGATAGTTAAGATAGGTGTCGAAACTTCTAGAGTTGCCATTATTTATAAATGTATGTTGACCAGATCCTATAATGTACAAGGGAGTGCTGAAACTTAATGATTCTGATTTTTTTTATGTGAAGGCTGTTGCAACTTTTAAAATAAAAGGAATGTTTTTAACATTCAACATCTTTATTCTTCATGTCTACATATTTACAGCCCTCTGTCATTAAAGTTCTCCGCATTGTAGCATATAACATGGCGGTGTGTAATGTAACTATGTTGGTGTGTGTGAGGTAACATGCTGTGATCTAATTTCTAATTCAGAGTGTTCATCCACATATGGAGCATCCTCTCCTTCAGCATGACAATGCCAACTACACCTGAGTGCTGTGACATCTGCAACAACCCAAAGCTTAAGGTTCACTGTCATTGATCATCCTGCACACAGTCCTGACTTGGCCACATACGATTTTCGTCTGTTTCCAAAATCTAAAGAACACCTTCAAGGATTTCACTGTAATAGTGAAGAATTGGTGCAAGCAGAGGTGAAGTTGTGGCTTCACCAACAAAACTTTCTATAGTGACAGCATCAATGAAATGGTCTCTCATTGGGAAAAATGTGTTCATCGCCAGCATGACTAGGAGGATGACTATGTTGAGAAATAAATATGTAGACACTAAGAATAAGGATGCAGAAGGCTAGTACTGTCTGTTTTATTTAAAAATCTCCAAGAGTTTCACATTAAAAAAAAATCAGTGACATTACTTTTCAGCATGCCCTCATACAAGCTAGTTAATATTAGAACATGCATAGAAGTAGCCTTCTCGTCCATGTATTTTAACTAAAAGCATTCAGCAACTGACATACTCAACTCTTTCAACATATTCAAAATCATAAGAAAGGCGTTTTTCGCTGCGATGGATTTTTCTCATGAAATTCCGGTCATCAACTTTCTCCTCCGAATGCGAAAATATTTTGTTGACACCGATCTACATAGAGAGGAACGATCACCACGATAAAATATGGGTAATTAGAGCTCATACAGAAATATATAGGTGTTCATTCTTTCCGCGTGCTATACGAGATTGGAATAATAGAGAACTGTGAAGGTGGTTCGATGAACCGTCTGCCAGGAACCTGAATGTGATTTGCAGAGTATCCATGTAGATGTAGATAAGTCTTAATATTAAAAACAATTATAGGGAAAGAATCAAACAGGTTTTGTAAGTTTACTAATTAATAACTTGCTAGATTTAATTAATAAAAAGACGGACTATAAAACAATATCAGATTAACAAAGTATTAGAATTATGTGAACACAGAAAACAATAAAAATAGTACAGGTTGAATCTTGGTTATCTTGTGAAAGTACATCAATTGAATTTCTGGCAAATTTATTTTTAAAGATCTATGTCATTAGCAGCAGTTTGGATGCAAGATTGAAGGATTAGATTCAATGAAGGGTACCTTCGAGTCACTCAAAGGTCTTTTTACAGGTCTTATACAACATGGCTTGCAGTGGGGTTTTAAGTCGCGAAAGAATGTTGCCTCTTTCAGAAGCAAAATGGCTGCAGTTGATAAGGAAATCTGATGTGAAAAGTGGTTTCTTAGCTCATCAGAGATTTCTGGGCCAGCCTACCCCTCATTGTCCACATATGTGGTGGGGGAGAGTTAAATGAAAACTTTAAATATGGTTTTTTAATTGAACAAAAGTGGAACACAGGTGTATCATTTTTTGACACAATCTCTCCATGTCGTTTAATACACTTCCTCCAGTGCATTGGAAGTGCATGGATTCCTGTGGGAGGGGGGGGGGCACGGGAGAGGGGGGAATTTATTCATGTGTGCAGTCACTTGTGCATTGCCTTATGCAGCACTATTTCATTGGACTGCAAATTCTTTCCTCCCATTGCCTCTCTGAGCTGCCCAAACATGTGGTAATCACTTGGTGCGAGGTCTGGTGGGTATAGCAGATGTAGCAGAGTATCAACGTGTGGGTCACTGATGGTTTGCTAGTGTTGCATGAACAACATGAAGTCAAACATTCTAATTTTTCAAAATCACATCTGCAATGAGGATCCCATGTCGCTGAGACCTAATTCCGGGCTGAAGCTGATTTTTAAACATACTGGAATACAGTGCTCTGGTGATGGTATTTCCTATACTTGTGTAGTGTTCCAAGACTTCACCTTGCTCATCCAATAGTGTCAGTAAAACCTTCCCTGCAGATGGCTGCATCCAGAACTTCAGAGGTTTTGATAATGAGGAATGATGCTGCTACTTGCTTACTTTCTTGTTTTGGGTTGGTGGTAGTGTACCACAGTTTTGTCTCCTGTAACGATTCTCATGAAGAAGCCGTCACCTTCTGCTGCAAAAGTTCTTCACGGATGTAATGTGTTGGTCTTTCAATTCTAGAGTGAGCTGCTGTTGCACCCATATTGCAGACACTTTGCAAAACCAAGCATTTGATGAATGATGTAATGTGCTGAGCCATGATTAATGTTCATATTTCTGGCTATTCCATCAACTGGTGTATGATGATTTTATATCACAATGGCTTCAACTGCCGCAGTAGACTCTGGTGTCACAAGACAGTATGCGTGATCTGGGGGCTGAGCATCTGTCACAGAAGTTATGCCATTTTCAAACCTTCTACTCCACTCATACACTTGCTGCAATGATCGACATGCATCACCATACTGGGCCTTCATTCGCCAATGGTTTTTTATAGATTTTTACCTTCACTGCTCAGGAAATATATGACAGAATGCTATTCCACCCTGGTACATGTCACAAACACGGCACCATTTTGAACTGTTTGTGGCCATGTTTCACTAGTCTGTGTATAGTATGTTGCCTCCTGCAGGGCATTCCTTACATAATTGGTAACAATACTGCCTGCTTACAGAACAGTGTGCAAAATGTTGATTTTTAATTACACTTTTAAGGTTTTTCATCTGAATCTCCCTCATACATTGTAACAATCTGCTACAGAATGGTTTGATAAGTTGACAAAAAATTTTAATTTTGTATTATGTTTCAAAATAGTTAAAGAAGTGTTTTAGAAATACTGACATCATTAGTAGCACATCTCAACATCTCAGCTGGATCTTTCTTTGTAGTTGTGTGATTGGTAAAAACTTGATTCGCTGCAGTTCAAAATAAAATTTGTTCATCATGCCTGTAGGATGTAGGATATGGACTCTATTGAAGGGGAAAAAATGCACTTTACACTCTGTATTATAACATTTCATAAAATACATCAATTTTAATAAATGAACTTGTATTGCAAGCTGCTCTGACAAACAATGACTTCATTGTGCTATCTCCAGCCATACTAGCACACTTAAGCTGAGGCACCCTGTTACTTATAACAAGGCATGCTGTTACTTATAACAAATAATAATGACAAGTTATTATAAACATTGTTACATTAAAAAATTTAATGAAACGCAGTACCAATTTTTACATGAGATTAATTGTGTTACAAATCAGTTAACAATATAAGCAGTACACACAGATTATTTACTCAAAATCGTGAAGTATTTGATCATCATAAAAACTGAAAAATTTATAATTACAACAGAATTTTAAAAGTTATCTCTAATTACAGATGCAAATACTGATTTACTACCATTTTTGTCATTTCATGTCATAATTCTGTTATTTCTTGTGTAAAAATTTTTGTTACAAATTATTTTGAAGCAGAAAATACAAATGTGTATTTGACACATTTGATTTTAATCCTTATATTTTTGGCTAAACATTATCTGAATAATAATACATTCTGTCAATTCATAATTAAACTTCATGTGTAAATGGAGAGAAAAACAAACTTTTGTACTGGATGGTAAAATAAAATGTGAACTGTGTGATTCACAGGCAAGGCATCAATCTCTTCATTACAGTGTGTCCTGGTCTGCCACATTACAATTTCCATTAATGATTTTAATGCATGAGTGATAAAGTTCAGTTTAAGAAGCAACCTCAATAAATATTCCCAAAATCTAAATTTTTAATTTACTCTGCAATTTATTCAGCTTCAACAGAAAATAATTTTAAAGCTGTCAAGTATTGTATTGGTGTTTTTGAATTGTGACCTGGTGCCCCCCTTACACCCATGGTTGTTTCTGATCCATTAGCAAATAACTGAGGGATTTTTAAGTTATACTAAAGGGCATTTACTAGCCCTGTGTAAAAGCCTCACAGAGAGATCTGGTAATAAGATTACACTAAAGCTGTCATCAGTGTGAACATTAGTTTCAACACCAGTTATTTTCTGGTGTAGTCCAATTGGAGATCACATGCCCTTGCCTTCCTTTGACTTTTCAGGTGACTGACAGAGCCATCATAGTGCAACAACGCAGCTCCACATACAATAATCATTGAAAGAAGTGGAAGAAAAAGGAAAAAGTGACTGGAAAATATCCTAGGACTGGTGAGGTTTTCTGCCCTAAGTATACTCAGTTTAACTGTTCTGTTCATATTTTCATGGCCATTTAACTGGTTGTTCAATATTGTCATTGGAGAAGGTGTTCATTACCGCAGCAGTGAAACTCCATAACTGAACATCTAGGAGATGAATTAATGTGCGATTGTGAGGCAGGCTGGATATCCCTTCATTACTCATCCAAAACAAACTGCAGTTTTCATTCATTGAACAGTAGACAGTCAATTTACACTTGGATATCAGATCCTTGATCATAGTACAGAATATATGCACTGGTCTGAAGGTTACATTTGGAATAGACTTCCATAAAAAATTGGAAATGTGACTGGACTAATTTCAAATGAAACAAAAATACTCCTTGTGGCTTCTCCTCCTGTTTTGTAGAGGACATCCTCACAGTAGTTTATGAGCGTTCACTTGCTTTCTTTTTAATTTTTTTATTGTTACAAATGTAGAGGAAATTGGAGAGACAGGAAGAGTCAAAATCTGCTGCCACTTTTAACTGCTGTCAGTCAATCCTTAGGGTGATCACTGCAGAAGAAGAAGAAGAATTTGCAAATCTCATATTTCATGTTTTTAACTTTTTCTTAGTATTCTGATATATTGTCACAGAAGAAGCTGAGTAATACCGTGGTGTAGTGGTTATTATACTAAACTGTTGAATGAAGGGTCATGAGTTTAAAACTCACCTGGACTGTACCATTTTAATTTCTATATTCAGTTTGAGTACATTCTAGAAGTATCCACAAATGTCAAAAATCATTGTACTGGAATGTTCTGTAGCTGTATATATACTGTATGTGTTCTGGCCGGAGGCAGTCTGCTCCGTGCTCTTGTACGTGCAAGTGCTGAATAAACCTTTGTTAAGTGAAGTTAGTGTTTGTCATTCATCTAATTACACCTTCTTCTACATGACATTATTCTGGTTGAGGCGCTGGGTATTGGAACTTGTGATAGTGCACATCATCAACAACACAGTGGCTCCCATCAGGGCACGACAGAACTGCCATTTACGTGGCAAGAAACCTGAGTCTGAGCCATATTCAACAGATTGCAATCTACTGCAGACAGAAGAAGAAAAGGATGTTATGATGACAGCAACTGTGTGCCACCACATGAGACATCCTTCCGGGTTCTCTCGTGACGATGGCCAAGATCCAAACAAGTGGCTGAAGGTAAATGAGCATATAGCCAAATTTAACAAATGGGATGACACTGTGTTGTTGGCTAAACCTTTTTCTACTTGGAGGGCACTGCCAAGCAATGGTATGAGAACAACAAAGAGAAGTTCACAAGCTGGGAAGTATTCCAGGTGGAACTGTGCAAGTATTTCGGCAACATACAACAACAGAAGTGCAAGGCTGAGGATAAAGTGCAGGGTGCAGCATCCAGGAAAAACTACAGCATCATACATTCAAGACGTCTTGGAGCTGTGTAAAATAGTGGATCCTAGAATGAAGGACTAAAATACAGTTGGACATCTCATGAACTGTGTTGCTGAGGACATGTATCAAGCCATACTACTAAAGGAGGTTTTGACAGCAGACTTCATAAAATGGTGCTGGTATATTGAGACAATGCATCAAAAAAGTATTACATGCAAGAAGTTTGAACAGCTTCCAAACACCGTATCGATGTCTGTGATGGAGAAAGCAACTGATTTCATAAGAGTTCTTCGTCAGATAGTGAGAGAGGAAGTTCAGAAGGCACTTGGATTGCACGGCGGGCAAAAAACCGAAACGCTTCCAGAGGTCATAAGGGAGGAAGTTGAACAGGCATTGAACCCAATCTCTCGTCCTCCATTTCCCTTTAAAACTGTGAAAAAGTCGAGACCCAGGCAGAGTTACATTTCTACGATGCCACATGAGGAAGTTGTTTGGGCACCAGGGAAGAATGACGTCTGGAGGACACAGGATAACCAGCCAGTGTTTCCTCTGCAGATGACAGGGATGTGTGGTGTGATATTGTCGAGAAAGGCGGCGGATATTTGATGATCCCTGCGCCAGAAGACAGCAGACCAATCTTAGCCAATGCCAACTCCGGGACAATGAAGATGAAAAAGATGTGGGTACAGGACGCTGTTGGCCACCATTGCCACAAGCTGGCTGCTGGAGAGGACGCTTCCTAACACACCAATGAAGGTCTCCATTGCCGTATAGAAGCTCCAGCTGTTCCCCTAGCCGCCACAACCTGGAAAATGAAGGATGTGATCTTCCTTGGAGGTGAGGCCATCGATCACTACAAAAATGGTAGGAAACTATGTCGATATCCTCATGGATGGCCGACTCACCCAAGCTCTTGCAGGCTCTGGAGCATCATATTCAGTTGGGACTTTTGTGTTGATTACAGGAAGCTTAATAAGATAACTAAAGAGGATGTTTACCCTCTTCTTCAAATTGACGATACACTAGATTGTCTGAGAGGGGCTAAATTTTTCTCAACCACGGACATGTACTCGTGATACTGGCAAATCGAAGTAGATGAGGCTGATCGTGAGAAAACTGCATTCATCACCCCTGAGGGCCTGTATGAGTTTAAGGTAATGCCTTTCGGTTTGTGTAATGCACCAGTTACTTTTGAATGGATGATGGATAATCTTCTGTGGCACCTGAAGTGGACGATGTGTCTTTGTTATTTAGATGACATCATAGTGTTTTCAGAGACATCCGATGAACATATAAAAAGACTGAGGACCATTCTTAAGTGTCTTCAACAAGGTGGACTGAAAATTAACCCATGAAAGTGTCTCTTTGGAGCAAAAGAAATCAAAATACTTGGACACTTTGTGTTTATTTAGGAATGTCTGTCACTAAGTTTCACACTGTAGAGAGTACCGGAGGAGAAAGGCAGTTCCTCAGAAACCACCTGGCTGACTCATACCAATTCCACCAGCCAAAACGCCTTTCCAGAGTGTTGGGATTGACCTCCTCAGATGATTTCCAATGTCTGCTAGTGGCAATAGATGGATTATTGTTTGCACTTATTATCTGACACACTATGCAATTACAAAGCTGTGAAAACAGCCGAAGCATTCGAGATAGCCAAACTCATCGTAGAAGACGGTGCCACTAGGTCATTAATTACTCACCGAGGGAAAGTTTTTCAATCGAATCTTGTGACAGAGAGAAATCGTTGGTGCAACATTACTCATCACATGACAACTGCCTACCATCCGCAAACTAACGGGGTTTTGGAACACTTTAATAAGACCTTGGTTGACATGCTGTTAGTGTACGTCAATGTTGAGCAGAGCAACTGGGATGAGGTGCTACCTTTCGTGACGTTTACCTACAACACTGCCTAACAAGACATCACAGGATTTACGCCATTTTTCCTGGTGCATGGGTGTGAGGCAACTACGATGATGGACACTGTGTTTCCGTTACATCCTGATGACGTGGTCAATGACTACATCGGCCAGGTGTTGACCAGAACTGAGGAAGCTCGGCAGTTAGCTGGACTTCACACACTGCAGGCTCAAGAAAATGATCGCTGAAGTTATGATGCGAGCCACCACCGTGTTGTCTACCAGCCTGGTGACCTCATCTGGATCTTCACTCCTGTTTGGAATGTTGGTCTCTGAGAAACTCCTCAGGTGGTACTTTGGACCTTATAAGGTTGTAAGGCAGTTATCTGATGTTATTTAATGAAGCTGAAGATTTCGACCCTGATGAAAGATGACGAAAGATCAGAGATATGGTCCACCACCTTCGAATGAAGCCCTACAAGGATGCTGCAGTGATACGCAACATGCAGAAAGGTGACTAAGAGCGTAGTGGAAAAAGAAGTTATAAGATCATCACCGCCAGGTTGAGCATCAGTCATAAAACTCACATCACACAGAACAAGTGCACACAGAACATTGCACTACAGGAGCTGATTAATCACTGTCAACCCATGTAAAACAATGTTCTGTGCAATGTATTGTGAGTTTTGTATTTATGCTGCACAGATTGAGTGTGTCGTGTTATGACAGTAGGAATAACATTTGGAAATTGCAGTGCCAAAATCAGCTGATCATATGATATAAATGACAATGATTGTGTGACAGTCAAGGTGGAGAATAGAATTGTCTTTTAACATTTATCAGTTTTGGTGCTGGTGATCCAAGACAAGTGCACAACATACTATTCGTACTGGTTCTGTAAAATAGCGGAATACAGATTCACATGTGGATTACATTAGACCATCAGCCATTGTAGATCACAAGGTCAGCACACCACAAATCAGGATCAATCTTACACCTAGTTAAATGGAACCATCAGGTTTGCTGGAAGCTGGGCTGTGGCTTTGGGTAAGTGTTCCTTCTACACATTACATCTCCACTGGTGCAGAAAAATATGCAACTAGAAGGATGGATGACACAAAGTTTTGGTTAATGATGATAGTAGATTTTGCCTTGGAGTCAATGACAGTCTTTTGACAGTGCTGCATTGACTAGGAGAATAATAGCTATTGGAGTGTATTAGGCAGTGATATGTAGGAGGAACTCTAGGCATCAACAAGAAAAATTTTCTGTTCCAGCACACAATGATGCTCATTTCCAGGACTAATAAATCTATTTATTTGAATCTGCTGTCATCAGCTCACAACTTGAAAATGAATCATGATTGAGTCTGAATTGTTTGTGTAAATAAAATGAGGCATAATTTCATTTTAGAACATATTTTTACAATAAACAGTTATGTTTTTACAGAAAAGGTCCAATTCCGGATTATTGTCACACTATTGGAAGCATGCTCTTGTCAAACGTTAATTTAAGGTATTTGGGCTCATTTTTCCATCAACCAAAATTAACGGCCTGGTGCAAGACTAGCAAAACTTGTCCACAACATAAAAACACTGCAGGATATTTTCACTTTTGCCAAAGGACACTGAGATAAACATTATTCCCCCAGCTTCTGCTGGGTCCACCCATTCCCAGCATGTGCTGCAAGTCACATCTCCATAAAACATTTTTCTACTGCACCATAAACCAATAGTGATGATGATTGTACAATTATGAACATCAACATTCATTTGTTCTTGTGATCAGTGACTTTCTTGGCAGCAGCTCAGGCATAAGATTAGAGTTCTATGCGTTGTAGCCAGTGACTTACAAATCAAGACTAGTCACTCCCTCTCACAACTGATGGTGCCACGTACATGCAGCCAAGAGCAAGCACACTGCAGTGGGCTGAAAACATGCCCTCTGCCACATCATATCACATGACATGGTCCCATGGTCTCCAGAATGGCATAAAGCTGCCTTCACAGTGACAACAAGCGAGTGTCATATTCAGTCTACATGCTTAGAACTTACTCACTGGCTACTGTCTTGTTGATAACATACAGTCAGTCACACTCTTCTGACTCTAGCTCTCTTTATATGTTAATTTACCACAAACATCAGTTGCCATCCTGTCCTAATTGTTTTCCTCACCTCCCTTGCCACTGATGCACCAGGTGTGGTGAACAGTGTTTTTGGTGTCAGAAAAATGACCACATAGGTAATGTCTGCAATTTCTCGTCATGCAAAGACTGCAAGAGAATGGAGTAGGATTCTATAAATTAAGTTGAAACCACCATGAATACCACAGAAGTCATTAAATGAATTGAAAATATTTGTCGTATGGATAGTGTTTCAAGTTGATACAGGGGCTTCAGATTTGCTGATAAATACACACATGGAAATGAGTTCACTGCTGTTGCAAACTTGTTTGGGAAAGGTGATGTACAATGGCCACTAACTTCTGATTCAAGGGAGTTTTCAACCAGATGTGTCATCTTTATTGTTGTCAGTTTGTTTGCAACCAAGAATATTTTTGGTCTCAACACATTTAATCAGTTTGGATTTTCCGTCTTATGACAGTACCTCTTGTTTACACCACAGTTTGCTTCCAAGCCATTGGCGACATCTGCACAAGTTCTCCAGAGTTCGTTTCTCAAGGGCTAACCTGTGCAACAGACAAAGAAGTACCTCCAACCCAATTTCCTACTATTTTTTACGCGTATTGCATTAGGAGATCAAAAACAAGCTCAATGACCTCCAACCACAACAAAAAGTGATTGTACTTATCTCGTGTAGTTCATAGACATCCCATTTAGTAGTGGTACACAATCTGAATGGCTCCCTTAGGCTTTCTGGAGACACTAAAACAATTAATTCTCAAGCGTTGAGTGACACCTACTCAATTACATGTTTTGAGGACGTTTTTCAAAATAGGAAGGTGGCAAACTTCACTGCTTTAAAATTAAACTGTTGAGATGTATTTGCAGTTACCCTTGCATTCAGACTCCAAAATGAGTGTAAATTTTTAACATCATGTTTGGTCTTTATCAATATCAGCAGCTTCCCTTTGGCATTTCTACCTTACCTGCCATTTTCCAATGATACTTGCAACAACCGATCTGACAGATCAGCAACTTGAAAGCCAACACTCACTTTTTTTCCACATTGTGGAAAGCCAGTATAATGTACCTGGGTTTCATTATAAAAACAACAGGGTACTACTGACCAAATACCATGTAGAAACCATTGACAACATATCCCCCACCCCAGAACTTAAAAGAACTACAGTCTATCACAGAAAGTTTACAGCCGCTTACTACCCTTTGAAAGGAGGAGGCTGAGTTTGTTTGGCCATCAACGCACAACAATGTGTTCCATTCTCTTAATAGGCTCTGCAAAGGTTACTATGTTTGGTGCCCTACTTCCCCAGGAAAAACCTCTGATTCTTGCTACAGATGCTTCCCGGGATGGTTTCAGTACTATCTTTCACACTGCCAAATATAAGTGTCAGATGTTTGATAGCTTTCATTTCCAAAACATTAAATAAATCCCTTGAGAGAATGATGCTAAGATCGAGAAAGAGGCCTTTGCAATTGTCTATGCAGTGTGCAAATTTCACACATATCTCTGTGGTGTGAAATTCCACTTAGTGACTGATCACAAGTCTTTGCTCGCTTTATTCGGCACTTACTTATCATTATCTGACAAAATGACGTAGCACTCTTAGTGGTGGGTCCTCTTTTTATATGCACATTAATATCACAATGAATACAAACCAACAGACATTATGTGTATGCAGACACTTCCCAGCTCCTGGCTGGCCTCAATATATTTGACCAGCAGGAGGTTGTGTGCTTTGCGTTGACTCAGGGACACTTTGCACCTTAAATTAATTTCCAGTTGTGGCATCCACCACTGCTACAGAAACTCGGAGGCATTCCATGATAGGACAAATCTCTGAATGGATGAAATGAAGCTGGCTGGATTGCCCCCCTCCCCCCCCTTCCGAGATTGGACTCAACGTTAAGATGGTACTTTTCTTTGAAACACTGGCTGTCAATTGAGGACAGGGTCCTCCTCCTCCTCACTACAGAGTCCTATGGGTGGTGATCCCACCCTCATTCTGCACTCAGTCCTTGCCCTGCTACCATCATAAGTGACCAGGGTTACTACCTTCACAATGTGGACACCTATGGACTCAATTGCTGCTGCTGCTACTGTGATGAGATGATTGTAGTCATCACTGCCATTCTGCAGAGACCAAGAAGTAGTCCCATGCCCCTGCTCCTGGCATCTACTGTAGGCTCCACTGGCTCTGATGGACCGAGCCGCCTGTCCAGGACACTGAGATGGAAGACCTATTGAAGGCACCAGCCCTAATAGAGTCACCAAAAAATTGTCATTTTTGACTCTTCGTGTAGATGTGCTGTACCTAGTGACTCACATAGTATGACTTTATTTGATCCCACAATTGGCAGTGACACATACATGCACCGGGCAGCCAGCACCCTACAATGGGCTGGAAACACACGCTTACAATATCTGTGCCAGCTAGCCTCTTTCTGTTGTTGACAACCTACACTGTGACCTGAGACTGTGTTTGTCTCTGGCAGGATACCTCATAGTAATATGATGGAATTTGATGTTATTCACGGACTTAAATATCTCACAGTGTTAATCTTTGCATAACCGTTTCCAGCCAGAAGTTTATGTTGTGTGCTAAACTCTCAACATGTACAGAACATGTAACTACTGTTTTTGTTCAAATAAAAGGAGTGGAAGCAGTGTCCCAACACTATTGTCTCTCAGTAGATTGTGCGACCCTTTGAGTCACACTCATTGCTGTGACAGGCAAGAGCAAGTAACCAATAATGACCTCCAGATTCTAAAGTGTATTGTTCAAGTCATCTGATAGGTACCCTAAACTGACGGGCTTGCATTGATTCTGCCATATCATTAATCATCAGCTGTTTTATGGACAATGGTACATATCCTTAGAGGTGGTGATGTCAACAGTTTCTACTTACTTTTCTCAATTACACTCCTGGAAATGGAAAAAAGAACACATTGACACCGGTGTCTCAGACCCACCATACTTGCTCCGGACACTGCGAGAGGGCTGTACAAGCAATGATCACACGCACGGCACAGCGGACACACCAGGAACCGCGGTGTTGGCCGTCGAATGGCGCTAGCTGCGCAGCATTTGTGCACCGCTGCCGTCAGTGTTAGCCAGTTTGCCGTGGCATACGGAGCTCCATCGCAGTCTTTAACACTGGTAGCATGCTGCGACAGCGTGGACGTGAACCGTATGTGCAGTTGACGGACTTTGAGCGAGGGCGTATAGTGGGCATGCGGGAGGCCGGGAGGACGTACCGCCGAATTGCTCAACACGTGGGGCATGAGGTCTCCACAGTACATCGATGTTGTCGCCAGTGGTCGGCGGAAGGTGCACGTGCCCATCGACCTGGGACCGGACTGCAGCGACGCACGGATGCACGCCAAGACCATAGGATCCTACGCAGTGCCGTAGGGGACCGCACCGCCACTTCCCAGCAAATTAGGGACACTGTTGCTCCTGGGGTATCGGCGAGGACCATTCGCAACGGTCTCCATGAAGCTGGGCTACGGTCCCGCACACCGTTAGGCCGTCTTCCGCTCACGCCCCAACATCGTGCAGCCCGCCTCCAGTGGTGTCACGACAGGCGTGAATGGAGAGACGAATGGAGACGTGTCGTCTTCAGCGATGAGAGTTGCTTCTGCCTTGGTGCCAATGATGGTCGTATGCGTGTTTGGCGCCGTGCAGGTGAGCGCCACAATCAGGACTGCATACTACCGAGGCACACAGGGCCAACACCCTCCATCATGGTGTGGGGAGCAATCTCCTACACTGGCCGTACACCTCTGGTGATCGTCAAGAGGACACTGAATAGTGCATGGTACATCCAAACCGTCATCGAACCCATCGTTCTACCATTCCTAGACTGGCAAGGGAACTTGCTGTTCCAACAGGACAATGCACGTCCGCATGTATCCCGTGCCACCCAACGTGCTCTAGAAGGTGTAAGTCAACTACCCTGGCCAGCAAGATCTCCGGATCTGTCCCCCATTGAGCATGTTTGGGACTGGATGAAGCGTCGTCTCACGCGGTCTGCACGTCCAGCACGAACGCTGGTCCAACTGAGGCGCCAGGTGGAAATGGCATGGCAAGCCATTCCACAGGACTACATCCAGCATCTCTACGATCGTCTCCATGGGAGAATAGCAGCCTGCATTGCTGCAAAAGGTGGATATACACTGTACTAGTGCCGACATTGTGCATGCTCTGTTGCCTGTGTCTATGTGCCTGTGGTTCTGTCAGTGTGATCATGTGATGTATCTGACCCCAGGAATGTGTCAATAAAGTTTTCCCTTCCTGGGACAATGAATTCACGGTGTTCTTATTTCAATTTCCAAGAGTGTATTAATAAAGGATCTGTGGCAAGTTAAAGAAATTTTTGCTTGTCAGCACAAAGGAACGGAGAGAGTATGAATGAGTGGTATCTGTCAAATAGGGTGGAGCTGTGGATAGAGGTTCAGGGTAATTTTTAACCTTGGGTGGAAACAACCCCTAAATGGCAGGAGAATCAGCAATGAACAATTGCATAAGGATGCGCAAGGTAATGGAAACCCATTCATTAAAGACCCTTAAAATGTAAACTCCAGATATTTGGGAAGTAGTTGAAAATATGCACCATGATCTTTCTATTGGCAAAAGAATCTGGATTAGTTCCTCATTCAGATCTATGGGAGACCTTGCCAACTTGGAGGTGATTATGAGAAAAAGGGTGAATAACCAACTCAGCCTATGGTTCAAAGCATGGAATGTCAGATGTCTGAACATGGTAGGGAAGCTAGAAAAAACTGTCAATGTTCAGAATGCTGTAGGATGGGAAGGGACAGGAGATAAAGGTATAGGAAAATGTGGGCTTAGTGGTAGTAAAGAGAGAGTAGAAACACATTTTAGATTCTTCAGTAAGTTTCAGTTAGTAATAGTGAATGCTTCATCCAAAAGTCACAAGAGTACCAGCCACACTTGGAAAAGGCCCAGTGACACCAAATATTCCAGTTGTCAGTACACCATGCTTAGACAGAGATTCTGAAATCAGGTATAGGTCTATAAGACGTATCTAGTAGCAGATACAGGTGCTGATCACAATTCAGTAATGATAAAGAGAAGTTTAAGAGAATTGTCCTGAAGAATCAATATGGAAAGAAGTGCGATATTAAAGTATTGATGAATGAAGAGGTGCACTTGAAGTTCTCTAAGGCTGTAGGTACTGCAATAATGAATATCACAATTGGAAGTCCTTTGGAAGAGGATTGGACATCTCTACAGGGATCGTCAAAAAGCAGGACAGACAACTATATGTATAAGGAAGGTAACTATGAAGAAATGTTGGATCACAGAAGAAATACTTCAGCTGATCACCAAAAGAGGCCAGTATAAAAATGTTCAGGGAAAGACAGGATTACAGCAATATAAATTACTTATAAATGAAGTAAACAGGAAATGCAGTGGACAAAGGTGAAATGTGAAGAAATCAAAAAAGAAATGGTTATTGGAAGGCAGATTCAGAATACAGAAAAGTAAAAACAACCATCTGTGAAATTAGAACAAAGGCATTGACATAAAGAGTGCAAAGGAGAGTGTAGACAGTTGGAAAAGGTACATTGAAGCCCTCTATGAAATGGGGGAAATTGATGATGACATGATAGGGGAAGAAATGTGTGTTGTTTTAGTAATACTCTTCTTATTATGATGTAATAACTGTATCTTCAGTATTCAAATTTTTGTCATCTCAATGCAAATAATAGAGAAGACATGTTTACATTAATTCTTAATTTAGTAGTTTCATAATGGGTTCTTTGTCTTCTTCATGGGGTTGAATGGTGGCTCAGTTTTGAATTACAATGAAGCTGCTGTCTCTGGAATTGGAATTATTACATTCTTCTTGAAGTTTGAGGGTATTTTGCCTGTCTGCACACCAAGTGGAGTACGACTGATTGGTATGTACCTAACAAGTAGCTGAGGATGTTGGGTGCGAGTGATGCTCTGAGAACAAGAGATTTGCTCAGGAGAGAAATTCAGGGCAGGCAACATCAAACCAATCATATGGCCGAGAAAAAAAAAAAATGTTTTATCAGCTGTGGCTTGCACATAATAGTTACGAAAATGTTAAAACACAAAGTTATTACTTTTAAACAATAGTCAATAGTATTAGGAAAAAGATAGATTTAGATTGCTACTCACCATAAAGACGACACGATGAGTTGCAGACAGGCGCAATGAAAAGACTGTTAAACAAGTGATAGTATAGTAGAAACAATGTAAAGAATACAGAGTGTAAAGAACTGCAACATGCATAAGAGTAGACAAATATGGTCTTCATTTTTTCCATCTTAATGGGTTTGCACACACATTCTGATGACTGGTTAATGTGCTCAGTATGGGGTGTAATCACCTCTGGCAGCAATACAGGTGTGATAATGATGAGGCATGCTTGACTGATGTCATCAATCTCTTGTTGAGGCAATAATGCTCCTTCTTCCTGCAGAGTTTCTCTCAGTCTTGGTTGGTGGATGCTGATGTGATGCAACCCATCTCCTTAGTGCATCCTGGACATGCCCTGCGGAATTCTAATTGGGAGAGCATGCAATATATTCTGTTTCCAAAAAAACATTTCCCACCCATGTACTAAGAGTTTGAGCATTATTGCCCAATACAAATCCTGGGTCCACAGCACCCCACAACAACTGTGTATGAGGTCCCAAGATCTCTTCACAGTACCTGACAGCAGTTAAACCTTGCCGATTCACCCATAAAATTTCATGAAGAGGTGTTTTGGTGGTCAACATAATCCCTGCCCACAGCATTAGGGATCCTCCTTGAAACCGGTCTCTTTCCACAATATTTGGGTCCCGAAATCATGTTCCATGTTTCCTCCAGATGCGAATCTATCGAGAATCACTCTTCGGACCAAATCAAGACTCATCTGTGGAAAGAACATTGGCCCACTGTTTGACCATCCAGGTGGCTTGTTGATGACGTTCCCTTCTGTGAAGACGTATCAGAGGCACACATACAGCAAGTCTCTGACAGTAAGGGTCTCAGTGCCTTGATACATCGGATCCAGCAGATCCTGCAAGGTCAGATGCTAGTTGCCATGCAGTACTAAGGCGGTACTGTTGTGCCATTACAGCCAATTAAGAGTCTTCTCTTTCTGATGTCACATGTGGTCGGCCTTGCCCTGGTCTTCGGGATACAGTTTTGGTCTCTACAAACTGTCACCACATCTCAGAAACAACAGAAAGATTCACATTAAGCCATCAGGCCACATCAGTTTCAAACTGTCCTGCTTACATTCTTCCTATGGCCCTCCACTGCCTAGAATCTGGTAGGTGTTCTTCTCTGTACCATACTCCACTGTCTGTGACTGTGTACACAGGGATCGTGGATGTGAGGCTAGCTGGCAAACACCACCTCATTTGATAGGTGCTCTGACATGAGTGTTGGCGTGGTTGTCTATGGACCATGCAGAACACAATCATATGGATATCTGTTGACAGTTTGTATGATTGTATATTACACACACACACACACACACACACACACACACACACACACACACACACACTCACACTCATATTCACATAGGCAAGCATACCTCAAGCACAAATGACCGCCATCTCCAGCAGCTCAGACTGGAATCATATGCACATAACTGGTTTCAGTCATGGTGCCCATCTTCAGATGGTTTGCATCCATTCACATGTCATCACACTCATTATTGGACTTCTCTGTTCACATAAAAAGCATATAAAGTAATGATGACTAAATAGACATAAATGAACTGTCTGTCTGCAAATTAATGTGCCATCTTTACAGTGAGTGGCAATCTCTTCTTTTCGTAGTATTGTTTAGGCTGCAAGATGCAGTTTCCATTGTTTGATTTTAATTTTTAAACAGTAATATAAAAGAACTAGAAAGCAGAGGATACGTATACACAGTAGGTGAAGAAGTTATTTCGATTAAGAATTGGCTCAATGCCCTTAAATAAGTAAAATAATAAAAAATGATGGTTTGTTTCTTGAAGTGTACAGTGAGTTTTACAAAATATCACCAAGATGTTTCTAGAAACTCAAATTCTCTGATTGTAGTACTTCATAAATCAGTATTATTCTAGTAAAACTATACAGTTTTGCAAACAGAAAAGATACATCTACAATATTATGACACTTGATTTTTGAAGGATTACATTGTAAAAATCAAACATTCTGGAAACTCAATTTTGAATGAAGATAAATTTTTAATTATTTTCAAGAAAGAAGAGATATGGCTCTTCAGATTCTCCTGGCATACTTTGTGATAAAATAGTTCACAGGTGAATGGCTGAATGCCTTCATTTAGAGGGCATGTTGGGCACTGACATCTGGTCATTCATCAGTGAACTATTTTGTCAAGATGAGGTCTATTGTAGAAACAAGAAAAATAGAGAGCTTTCAAATTAGGTGTGTCTCAACTAAGACAGTAGGGTCAAATTTTCAAATGCACATTACTCTTACAGATTTTAAATTTTAAATACTTCTATAAATAAATTTTTTGTACATGATGTAAATAAAACAGAAAGAAACTTCCACATGGGAAAAATATATTAAAAACAAAGATTCCAAGACTTACCAAGCGGGAAAGTGCCGGCAGACAGGCACATGAACAAAACACACAAACACACACACAGAATTACGAGCTTTCGCAACTGGCAGTTGCTTCGTCAGGAAGGAAGGAAGGAGAGGGAAAAATGAAAGGATGTGGGTTTTAAGGGAGAGGGTAAGGAGTCATTCCAATCCCGGGAGCGGAAAGACTTCCCTTAGGGGAAAAAAAGGACAGGTGTACACTGGCGCACACACACACACACACACATATCCATCCGCACATACACAGACACAAGCAGACTGGAATGACTCCTTACCCTCTCCCTTAAAACCCACATCCTTTCATTTTTCCCTCTCCTTCCTTCCTTCCTGACGAAGCAACTGCCAGTTGCGAAAGCTCGTAATTCTGTGTGTGTGTTTGTGTGTTTTGTTCATGTGCCTGTCTGCCGGCACTTTCCCGCTTGGTAAGTCTTGGAATCTTTGTTTTTAATATATTTTTTGTACATGAACTATTTATACTTTTATAATTAGCAATCATTGAACTAGACACTGAATAATAGGGTCCTTAAAAATACAGCCCTGGATAGGAATTTAGATATTTCATGTGTGCCTAGTGTATGTTATATATGGAATGAATAGCAGAAAAGAAAAATAAGATGATTTACTTTAGGAGCAGCAGTTTAGCAATTAGTGATATTCCTCCTTGAAGTGTTTCAAGGTACCCAAGTCATGATTAAATCTGATTTTGGGTGTTAGGAATACACCAGAGCTTCTTATGTATCACTTTAAGCTGTCATTCTTTCTGCACTCAAGACTCAAATGGAATGCGAAGTCATGCACTTAACAGTGGGTTGCATTGTATGGACGTAGATGTAGACTATATTGATGATTGTTACCTATTTATGCTGTACTTTGGGCATCATCAGGATGTACAAATGTAAAATGAGAGAAGGTCCGAATTAAATTGTTAGAATCTTTAAAAATTTTCCAAGTTCTGCTTAGAAGTGACATAAAGTAAAAATAAAAATAACCTTGGTTCATAGCCATACACCACAGGTAACATATACCAAACCTGGGCGATTGTAGCTTGTGACTTACTGAATATATGATGGAAACTATTCTGAGCCACAATTTATAAACTGTGTTGTGATAGTATTTAAATTTGTTATTTTTATCATTTTCAGATCTGAAATGGAGTGGGGCACAATTATTCTTGCTTCTTTACCAATCATCATACTACTGTTGTATTGGCACTTCACACGTACATTTTCCCACTGGAGGAAGAAAGGTGTCTTTTATATTGAGCCTCAGATTTTCTTTGGAAATGTGAAGGATAGATTCACCTTCCGCTGTTCCTTTCATGAAATGCAACTGAGGCTTTATAAGCAGTTTGAGGGACATCCTTTTGCAGGTTAGTAGCTCAGACATGACTGAAATTCTTATCATTGTTATTGTTGTTACAATTGTGTCTTAAAGACCGTCATGAAACTCTTGAATCTTTTTAGAAATTGATAAGTATACAGTATGCAACAAATACGAGAGTTGGAACTTAAGTGGTGGCAACTATTCACAACTGATATAAAAGAGTTACATGTTTGCACCTGTTACTGTCCTTCAAAGTAGTCACCAGCGTTGTGTGGGACCCGTTGCCAGTGATGTGGAAGGCGTAGTATACCGTTAGCAGAGCCTATTCTATTGATGGTGCAAATGGAGCGATCTACTGCCTGTCGAATCTCTGGAACGGTTCTGAAGCGAATGCAATGAAGTGGTTCCTTCATCTTTGGAATCAAATCAAAGCCACCATCACCTGTGACCAGCTTTGCGAAACAAGTGGCAACACTTTCTGTGCAACCCACCCATTGTTTTGCACGACAATGTGCAGGCGTGTACAGTGCAAGCTGTAGCTGTTCTGTTCGATCAATGGGACTGGGAAGTACTGTTCCATCCACCATACTTGTGACTTTGATTTGATTCCGAAGATGAAGGAACCACTTCATGGCATTCGCTTCCGAAATGTTCCAGAGATTTGACAGGCAGTAGATCGCTCCATTTGTACCATGAACAGAACAGGCTCTGCTAATGGTATACTACACCTTCCACATCACTGGCAATGGGTTCTACTCAATGCTGGTGACTATTTTGAAGACAGTAACAGGTGCAAACATGTAACTCTTTTGTATCAGTTGTGATAAATAGTTGCCACTATTTAAGTTCCAACCCTCGTATTTTGCCATATAGTTGGCAGATCATAAAATTCTGCTGTTATTTACAGATTTTGGCTCTCTCAGTAGTTCATGTTATGCACCTTGATTGGGTAATTTGTTAGGTACAAGTGTACATTAAATTATTAATAGTTTCTACATGTCCACTAGTGTGCTCAATAGTCTATTTGATCTAGTGGTGTATAATCCAATGTTGGTCTACGTGCTGTCTCATCAACCTGGACTCTACTAAGTTTACTTGTGACCACAGGTTTTCTGGAGATGATCTGAATCAATGGTGGTATCAATGTGAGAATTTTATGATCCAACAAAAAGTTGAAATTCCTAAATATCCTATAAATATTCAGTCAGTTTTGTGAGGACTGTCTGCCCACTAGTAAATTTTCAGTGTATTGTTGGATGAGACCACTTTCCCATATATAATCCAGAATGAATGAGTGAGTGTGTATCTTGCCATGCTGATATACACATTATTTGATCTCAAAACAACTGTGATGACTATCGGCCACAAGAATCATAATCTTGAAGCTTGACTTGCAAACCCTTTGATCGAGGATCTTTGACATGTTTGTTTTTGTGTGGTTCTTTTTCCAAATGGTCAGGCTTTGTGTGTATCTGATACAGTTATTTAATAAAAATATTCTTCAGTGTACATTTTGTTGCTTGCTATTATTCCTTCATTGTACAACTAAAGGAAGAGAATTACCACATTGGTGACTCTGGACTCATTTTTGCCCATTATTTCAGTGAGTGCGTGTTGTGTGCACACTATGAACAATGATCCATAAGCTGTATGACACAATGACCCCTTTTCACCTGCAGACTTTGAATCACAAGTGCATTTCCTTCCTCATGCGACACAAGTAGTGGGCCCTCTAACCTATCCAGGTTCACGATGGTGTGAATCAGATGCATCATCTCCAGTGCTTCCACAAGATCACATTGACCTAGGCATTCCACATGTTTCACACATGTTTTTGATTGAATATCACTGCCCATTGTGGGAATAATATACTGCATACATTGCCATCGGTGCCCAACAGCCCCCAGACAGGAAGTTATTACACTCAGCATGACACTTGAGGTACTATTAGTTTGCTACTTTTCTGTACTACACATCTTCTGTTATCGCCTTTCATACTCACAGATGTACCACCTGTGACAGCCTACTGTGCCTTCCATGTCCCATGATCATGCCCCCCCCCCCCCCCCACTCCCAATACAGCAACGTTAAGCAATGCACTCTTACAGCACACAAAAGTCCTCTGTTGATGCATTCATTGACTATGATTGTTCCTGCTACATTTGACAATTGTGCTCTTACACCTACTGCATTGTGCACCCTACATGTCCACCATATTAAGCCCCCACAGAGACTTTGAATGATGGTGCTCTTGGATACAACGCATTATTCAATCAAGATTTCATGTCAGTGCCTTGTCTCCCTTGAAGTCTCAGGGTACATTGATCCAACTCTGTCCTACACAATAAAGTTCTCACCCGCACATTCCCTAAGCAGCCCCCCCCCCCCCCCCCCCAATTGAGAGACAGCCATTGGACCTGGTTTGTACTGGTTGACAACCTTTCTTTTTGACATGCATGCCATCACACATGAAGACTCATGCTTTATCTGTTTGGTGAGCCATCTAAATGGTAACACAGATCTTATTAGTGCCCTCGTTCTCTACTTGCCTGCTCTCTGGAAATACTCAGCTGCCAAAGCATCGATAATCAGACATCTATCACACCTGCCATCCAAAGTTATTTGCCACATAAATCCATGAAGAAAGATTTCGTTTGTGTCTCCATCCCAACTCTGGGACTGTCTATGGGCAGTGGTCAGTGTGCAGTTGTCTGACATCGCATCACGGACATTGTGGCCCATCCGGGTACCACATGAGCCTCAACCTCAGCTCCTTTCTTATGCTTAAGATTCTTTGGGACTAAACTACACCTTTCAGACAAGGCTTATGGCGTCCTTCATCATAGGCACCTGCTCGCCAACCCCTACGGTGTGTGGAGCCCAGGGTTGGTAGTGCTGATGACCCTCCCCCCCCCCCCATTCAGGCTTTTGGAGGCCTTAGTTGGTACTACTGATGACCCCATCTGCCCCCCTCCACCTCACCCCCCTGGCAGAGGATGCGAAAATCGTGCACGGTACTCAAAGACACCTGGCAGAAATCTTCAAACACTACCTGCACCTACTGCTCAACCATTCCTGAGTGATGCTGAGGTCTCTTCTGACCACTTGGCTGACTAACCATGGAATCAAACAGTTGTTGTGCAGTCAGCAGGGAATAGCCCCCACCCTATGTATCCCGTCTGTTGTTTCACACTATCTTCAGCAACACTGCACAGAAATGCTGACCTCCCTGCATGTTCCTAGATTTTGGTCATGGACCAGTTTAGGTGTCCTGGTCCACACCACTTCCACAATGCACCTCACGAAGCAACAGATGACGAACATCACCTCTTCTTCTGGGAGCCATCTCTACATGGTAGATCAAGCATCGGGCATATGATTTCTTATCGAACAGGTGTGGAGGCCAGCATCATTCCTATCACATTGGCCCCCACTCATAAATCACCAACCAAGCTAACCTTATGTGTGGCTAACAGCTCTAATTTCACCATCCTCGATGCTGCAGAGTTTCAGGTCCACCTCACTCCTTATCTTCATTTTTATGGACTTTCCATGTCACAGGTGTGGACAAACCCACACTGGGCATAGACTTCCTTAAAATTTCAAGTTATCACCCAATCCATTTGGCCTCATTGCTCCACAAAGCCTCTGTCTCCCTAGTCATGATAGGTTGAGCTTACGCTCAAGCACTCTGTTTCTGATGCAAACAGCACCATGCTTCACCAACTGATCAATGCAACAGCAGCACAACTGGTGCGAGCTCATCAGACACTATGCCAGCTCTCTGTCAAGCATTCATCGTGCTCTGATGACACTTTAGTAGCCGTGCCCATGCCTCTTCCAGTGCCACCTCATGTACGGGACTGCTAGGTCAATAACAGTTTGCTGACAAATGATTCCTGCTGGTGCTCCCTTCCCCTCAGACCAACAATGAAATTACTCCCACATGTTCACATGCTGGATGTGTATGTTCAACTGCTAATGGTACTCATTACAGAATCAGTATTGTGGGGGACACAAGGCACACCCCCTCAATCCCAAAAAACTGTGCCATGCCAAACCAGTTATTGGTGACCTACTTGATGCAGGCATTTTATGCCAGTCAGATAGCAGTTGGTCTTCTCCCATGCATGTCGTTCAGAAGAAAATGATTTATTTCACCTGTGTGGGGACTACAAGGTTCTGAACTCACACACTATTAAAGACAATTATCCAATTCCACACATTCAGGACTTCACTCAACTGCTCAATGTGTGTTCAGTGTACTTGATTGGCCCAAAGCTTACAACAAATTCCCATATTCAAGGATGACATCCCCAAGACTGCTCTCATTATCCCTTTTGGACTATTTGAGTGTTGTCTCATGTCATATGGTCCCAAAAATGGGCCCAGACTTGACTGCAGTTTATCGATTCATTATTGTTCAACCTCCCAGCTGTGTACGTCTATTTGGATGACATCTTGGTTTTCCCCCTCCCCCAAAGAACAGGAACAGTGTTTTGCATGAGCCTAGGACACACTCAAGAGCAATAGTGTCAAAATTAACCATGAGAAGTCTCAATCGTTACGTGGCAGTGTAACTTTTCTTGGCTAAATGGTATCGGCTGAGGGCATCTGTTTGCTATCAAACCCCATCGATGTTATCTGAAACCATCCTTTGCCAATGGACTTCCATGAATTGCAAAGATTCCTACACATTATAAATTTCTGCTGTCATCACATCTCTTATGCTCCTCAATCTAGGCACTGTTCACTGACACCCTGAATGGTAAAAACACTTTGGGCTCGAAGACATCTGATGGCCACATCTCCGTCACTGCCGGAATGAGCAGTACATCAATAGATGCAGATTTGCAACAGCATATTGGTGATAATGCTGAACCTCTCTGATTTGTGTTCAAGGAAACCTCTCCTGCACAGCACAAGTGGTCTACATGACTGCGAACACCTCATGATCTATCAGGCAATCAGACTTTTTCTTGACAGTATCGAAGGGCATGAGTTTACTGTCTTTACAAACCACTGACTGCTTGCAATGTCATACACAACTCAAGCAAAGACACCCCTCCTCGATGACTGTGGCACATGGCACTGTCAGACATTATTCAACAGACATATGCTATATACAGAGTGTGTCAAAAAAATGTATACACACTTTGAAGCATCATAGAAAATTTATTTACTGTTCTGCAATGTTAAATTTCTGGAAATGGAAAGCTTAAAGTCCAATTGGAAAAATAAATGTACATTGCAAATGTGATTAATGTTCAAACTGGTGGCCTTCAGCATCAATACATTTCTGTGTACGAGTCACCACAGATTCCCTTCATCGTACCAAAGTGTTCAATGAGATTTCTGCACACACTGCCTGAATCTCATTCCAAAGTGTGTCCAGGTTACGTGGTTTACGTTTGTACACCTCATCTTTTATTGTGCCCCATAAGAAGAAATCCAGTGACGTGAGGTCTGGAGAGTATGCAGGAAACTCGATTGGTCCCCTGCGTCCTATCCACTGGCCTGGCACATTGTGATCCAGGTATGCTTGTACATCCCTATGATAGTGCGGTGGGACGCCATCTTGTCGGAAATAAAACTCATCTTTACCATATAATGCATGAATGGCAGGGAATATGGAGTCAGCAAGCATTGTTAGGTATGTTTCTCCAGTAACAGTACCTTCAAAGCGGAAGGACCGAATGAGTCCCCTTGCAGACAAACCACACCACACATTTACACCAGGCAAATTCACAGCCTTTTCAACTGTAATGTGGGGATTATCTTCAGCCCAGTACACACAATTGTTCCTATTGACAGTTCCATTGAATTTGATTGGATTCCGTAGAAATACTGGAACACGTGAGGCAATACTGACCTTACGACTTGATACTGTCTTGAAAGGAGGATATCCTATGAACATCAACAAAAGCAAAACGAGGATAATGGAATGTAGTCGAATTAAGTCGGGTGATGCTGAGGGAATTAGATTAGGAAATGAGACACTTAAAGTAGTAAAGGAGTTTTGCTATTCGGGGAGCAAAATAACTGATGATGGTCGAAGCAGAGAGGATATAAAATGTAGACTGGCAATGGCAAGGAAAGCGTTTCTGAAGAAGAGAAATTTGTTAACATCGAGTATAGATTTAAGTGTCAGGAAGTCATTTCTGAAAGTATTTGTATGGAGTGTAGCCATGTATGGAAGTGAAACATGGACGATAAATAGTTTGGACAAAAAGAGAATAGAAGCTTTCGAAATGTGGTGCTACAGAAGAATGCTGAAGATTAGATGGGTAGATCACATAACGAATGAGGAAGTATTGAATAGGATTGGAGAGAAGAGAAGTTTGTGGCACAGCTTGACCAGACGAAGGGATTGGTTGGTAGGACATGTTCTGAGGCATCAAGGGATCACCAATTTAGTATTGGAGGGCAGCGTGGAGGGTAAAAATCGTAGAGGGAGACCAAGAGATGAATACACTGAGCAGATTCAGAAGGATGTAGGTTGCAGTAGGTACTGGGAGATGAAGAAGCTTGCACAGGATAGAGTAGCATGGAGAGCTGCATCAAACCAGTCTCAGGACTGAAGACAACAACAACAACAACAAATTGAGTTTGAATTGGGCTTCATCCGACCAAATTATGCTACCCCTAAATCCCGGTTCACATCTCACCATCTCCTGAACCCATTCACAAAATTCTAACTTTTGATGTGGATCGTCGTCACTTAGCTGTTGCACCAGCCTTGGAATGTACACATGAGACTTGCCTTTCTTCAGAATGTGTAGCACACTACTAGCACTGATCGACCTTTATGCACATCACACACTGTTCCATGAATTTTGAATTTGTCTCGTAGACGTGTAATTGTTAATCTTGCAGTTGGTTTTGTACCATACTCACTTTTCCACCGTCTTCAAACCGCAGCTACATTCTCAAACTTCCAGTACCACTTAATTATCTACCTCTGCACTTCAAAGCTCAAACACATGTCCACCATGTTGCAGTTACATCCTCGCCACTGCTGCCACCTGCTGAAGAAACATAACATTACTTTCTCACTGATATTTAACCATGTAGAATGGGACATAAATTTTCTATGACAGTTCAAAGTGTGTATACATTTTTTTGATGCACTCTGTATTGGTACTGATAAAGTTGTTGCTGATTGCCTGTTCTGCATGAATATTATAACATACATCATTGACATGGACAAATTGGCCCACCAGAAGACCAATGACATCAATTTATGACAACAAACACTATTATTGACAAAATTATTTAATTGGATAGGTAAAAGATCTACTCACCAAGTGGCAGCAGAACACACACATAAAAGACCATTATAATTGGCAAGCTTTTGGAGTCAGTGGCTCTTTCTTCAGACAGAAAAGTTGAAGGGGAAGGAAGAGGGATGAAGGAAAAGGACTGGAGAAGTCTAGAGAAAGGGGTATATTTTGGGAAAGTCACCCAGAACTGCGGGTCAGAGGAGACTTACTGTACAGGACGAGATAGAATGACTGATGTGCTGGAACTCCATCAGATCAGATTCGAAAACCTGAGAGGTTAAAGATGGAAGAAATTCTAATATGCAGACAGATATTACTGCTTAAACGTCATGCATGAGTTATTAAGAGTGAAAAGTGAAGTGCATTGTATGTAACAGAGGGGGGAGGGAGGGCAGTGAAAAATAGATGGGAAAGACAATGAAAGATGCAGAAACTAAAACAGAGTGAAGCAAAGAGTAGTTGCAGTGATGAAATGATGAGACAGAAGAAATTAATGTAAATTAAGGCCAGGTGGGTGGTGAGAACCAAGGACATATTGTAGTGCTAGTTCTCACTTGCATAGTTCTGAGAAACTGGTGTCTGGGAAAAGAATTCAGATGGTGCCTGTAGTGAAACAGGCACCGAAGTCATGAATGTAATGTTGTAGAGCATGCTCCACAACAGTATATTGCATGTTGCCTGTATACTCCCTCTGCCTATGCCCTTTCACCCTAATTGATAATTTGCTGGTAGTCATGCTGATGTAGAAGGCTGAACAGTGTTTACATAACAGCTGCTATGTGACATGCATCAGTTTGCAGGTGGCTCTCCCTTTGACAGTATATATTTTGCCAGTTATAGGGCTGTTGTACCTCAGCACCCATCTTCCTATCCTATGGCTCCTACCCCTGTGACCGTCCCTGCTGCAAGACTTGGCCTATGCACCCTCCTACCACGACCTACAACAGCCCTATAACTGGCAAAACATATACTATCAAAGGGAGAGCCACTTATGAAACAACATGTGTCATATACCAGCTGTTATGTAAACTGGCATGACTACCACTGTATTATCAATTAGGGTGAATGGGTATAGGCAGAGGGTGTATACTGGCTTTTCATCAACCTCCCAACCTCCGCAATATCCTTGTCAGACCCTATACTACTTCTGCACCCATCTCCTCACCCCATGGCTCCTACCCCTGTGACAGTCCCCGGTGCAAGACTTTCCTTATGCACCCTCCTACCACCACCTATTCCAGCTCTGTAACTGGCAAAACATGTACTATCAAATGGAGAACCAAGTGTGAAATGACACATCTTGTACCAGCTGTTATGTAAACAGTGTTCTGCCTTTTACATCGGCTTGACTACCACCCAGTAATCAGTCAGGTTGAATGGGCATAGGCAGAGGATGTATACAGGCAACACACAATATCCTGTTGCGGAGCATTCTCTACAACATGACATTCAAGAACTCGGTGCCTGTTTCACCACATGCACCATCTGAATTCTTACCCCAGACACCAGTTTCTCAGAACTCCACAGGTGGGAACTAGCACTACAACATGTCCTTGGTTCTCGGATTCACCTTGGCCTTAATTTACGAGGGCTGCTCAATAACAAATGATCATAATTTTTTTTGACAACATACCCCTACTCATCCTCATAATTTTGATGATCCTCCCCTGAATGCGATGCGCTTGTCCCAGTGTTTCTGCCAGTCTCCAAATACATGTTAGAAACCATTTTTTGAGAGGTCCTTCAAAATCAGTTCCGCAGCCTTCACCACTGCTTCTGATGATTGATAATGCCTCCCACGAAGGTATTTCTTCATGTTAGGGAATAGAAAAAAGTCGCATGGGGCTAAATCCGACTATAGGGAGGGTGATGGATGCACTTCACGTTGATTTTTGCAAGATATTGAGCAACAACATTGACAGTATGTGGCTGCACATTATCATGGTGCAGCAATCAGCTTGCTTCATGGAAATGTGGTCTTTTGCACCTGATATTGAACTTTTTCAGGACATCCTTGTAGTATTGTCCAGTCACTGATGTGTGTACAGGTACAGCATGCTGATAAACCATTCCATGAATATCAAAGAATGAGATGATCATAACTTTCCCAGCAGAAGCAACCACTTTTGATTTTTTGGGGGTTGGTGATGAAGGGAATTTCCACACTGAGCTTTGCTGTTTGCCCTTAGGATCACAATGATGTATCCAAGTTTCATCAGCAGTGATTACATTTGAAAGAAACTCCAGATCTTCCTCTAACATCAACTTTAACTGCATGTAGACCTGCATGCGAATGTCCTTTTGTTCGGGAATCAACAGTCTTGGAACCCATTGTGCACAAACACGTGTCACGTAATTTTTCTGTCACCAATGTGTGGGTGGCACCCAATGAAATGTTCAGTATTTCAGAAAGTGATATTAAGGTAATTCATCAATCTTCTCTTACAATGACAGCAACAGTGTTGATGTTTTCTTCAGTCAGGGTAGTAACTGGAGTGCCGGGTCCACCTTCCTTTGAAATTGATTGTCTCCCCTCTTTAAACATTTTAAGCCACCTTCTAACTGTGCTGTAGGGAAGAACAGACTCTCCATAGGCTCCTGTAACATTGTATAGGCCTCAGCTGAAAATTTGTTGAGACAAAAGCAGAATTTCAAAGCTGCATATTGTTCCTTGCATGTTACGTCCATTGCAGCAGTAGGTGATACTGAACATGTCTGACCTTGCCTGTCTCTCACAGGCGGAAACTAGGAGTCCCAACAATGAAACTACTATGGCTTGTTTGTTGCACATTAAGCTAACAGAATATCATTAGGTTAAATTTTAGTGCAAAAATTATGAACATTAAAAATTATGATAATTCTTTATTGAACAGCCCCCGTACATTAATTTCTTCCATCTCGGCATTTCTCCACTGTAACTACTCTTTGCTTCAGTCTGTTTTAATTTTTACATCTTTCATTGACTTTCCCATCTATTTTTCACCACCACCTCTTACCTCTCTGATGTACAATACACTTAGCTTTTCATTTTTATTAACTCATGCGTGATGTTTAAGCAGTAATCTCTGTCTGTATATTACCCTGTCTTGCACCTTTAAGCTCTCAGGGTTTCAAATCTTGTCCGATGCAGTCCCCAACAATCAGTCTTTTCTTCTAATCCTGTATGGTAAGTCTTCCTTGACCCACAGTTCTGGGTGACTTTCAGAAAATCTACCCCTTTTCCTAGACTTCTCCAGTCCTTTTCCTTCACCTCTCTTCCTTCCCCTTCAATCCTCCTGCCTGAAGAAGGAGCCACTCGCTCCGAAAGCTTGCCAATTACAAATGTGTTTTATGTGTGCATTATGCCGTCACTCAGTGAGTAGATTTTTTTATCTATCCATTGAAATAATTGTATGAATGTAATAGAGGGAAACATTCCACGTGGGAAAAATATATCTAAAAACAAAGATGATGTGACTTATCAAACAAAAGTGCTGGCAGGTCGACCTGCCAGCGCTTTTGTTTGGTAAGTCTCATCTTTTTAGATACATTTAAATACGAGGGTCAGTCAAAAAGTAATGCCTCCTATTTTTTTTTCTACGTTTAATTGTCAGGAAATTTAAATGCAATTACATAGGTTGAAAACCACAACATTGAGGATCATTTTGTCATTTTTCAATGTAATCTCCGCCCATCTCTACAGTTTTGGTCCATCTTTGAACAAGGGCATGTATCCCAGCACGGTAAAAATCACAGCTCTGCTTCCTAAGCCATTGACGCACGGATGTTTTGACGGCCTCCTCATCTTCAAAATGAATCCCACGATGAGCTTCTTTTAGTGGCCCGAACAGATGGAAGTCTGATGGTGCCAGGTCAGGGCTGTATGGGGGATGAGGCAAAACTTCCCATCCAATTTTGACAATCTCGTCAGAGGTGTGACGACTGGTGTGTGGTCTTGCTTTGTCATGCAAAAGAAGAACTTCTGCCATTGATTTTGTTGGGCGAACTCGCTGAAGATGTGCTTTAAGTTTTTTGAGGGTTGTGACGTATTGAACAGAATTTATTGTGCATCCCTGCTCCAAAACATCAACCAGAATCACACCCTCTGTATCCCAGAAAACTGTTGCCATAACTTTCCCTGCCCATCGCACAGTTTTGAATTTTTTCTTCCTCGGCGAGCTTGTGTGACGCCACTCCGTTGACTGCCTCTTTGATTCGGGTTCAAAAAAATGCACCCATGTTTCGTCCCCGGTCACAATTTTTTTCAGAAACTCATCTCCCTCCAAACGGAAGCGCTGCAAGTGTTGGAAGGCTATTGTTTTCCTTGCCTCTTTATTCTGATCGGTTAACATTCTTGGAACCCACCGTGCACAAACTTTTGAGTACCCCAATTGTTTAATAATCGTGATCACACTGCCTTTACTAAGAGAAATAATGGGACACACTTCATCTGCAGTCACCCGACGGTCATCACGAATGATGTCATCAACTTGCTGAATGTTGTGTGGAGTCACTGCACTCACCGGCCTGCCGCTCCACTTTTCGTCAGTCAACGGTGTTTGCCCTTCAGCTTCCTTACAACGACAAACCCATCGTCTAACAGTGCTGACATCCACTGTCACAACACCATACACCTTCTTAAGTCTTTCATGAATGCGTATGGGCGTTTCACCTTCTGCATTCAAGAATTCAATCACACAATGCTGTCTCAAACGAACATCGATGTCGGCCATCTTACAAACTTCTGCTGTGCTGCCACCTGTTGACACAGAAAGTTACTGCTGCAGTGGATTGCAGAAGAAGGTTTGAGGAATGGCGCCAAATTCAAATTTTTCACTTAACTTAATTTTTTTAAGTAGAAAAAAATGGGAGGCATTACTTTTTGACCGACCCTCATAATTAAACTGATTTGGCAGACAAGCTGAAGGACACAAAATGCACACTGATTGTTGAGCCACTCCAACTGCCAGGCTCAGCTACCCCTAATGTGTGTGTCGGCCAGTGTGGCCGAGCGATTCTGGGCACTTCAGTCTGGAACCACGCGACCGCTATGGTCGCAGGTTTCGAATCCTGCCTAGGGCATGGATGTGTGTGATATCCATAGCTTAGTTAGGTTTAAGTAGTTCTAAGTTCTAGGGGACTGATGAGCTCAGATGTTAAGTCCCATAGTGCTCAGAGCCATTTGAACCAACCCAATGTGTGTGACACTTTAACAGGTACCTCCAATCAATTGTACCTCCCCCTCTCCAGCAAGCGGTGTCAACTCCCTACACTCTCTTGTTCACCCAGCCATTCATGCCACTGCTAAGCTAGTTACCAAGCAATTAGTGCGGCTGGGGTTAAGAACAATGTCACAATTGGATGCGAGCTTGTGTTCCATGCCAGAGAAGTAGAGTCGGATGACATGCACAGCTCCATCTAGGACAGTTCAGCATTCCCAAAGGACACCTATGTCATGTACATAACAACATTGTTGGCCTCCTCCCTCCATTCCTCCTAGGGCTTTCGAGATAAATTCTCAGTCATCAACCAAGTCTCAAGGTGGGTCAAAGCCATTCCTTTATCTTTTATAATGGCTGCTTTGGTTGCCCAATCCTTCGTCAGCTTCTGGAGCTCTCATTTTCGTTGCCCTTCATCTGCAATCACCAACCAGTGCCACCAGTTTGTATCCTCACTGCTCACCAAACTTTGTGAGCTGTGCAGTTTTGACAAGTTCCACACCATTTCCTACCATCCACAGAGCAATGGTATTGTGGAGCATTGGCACTAAATCCTTAAGATGGCACTAATGTGTATCTGTACAGCCTTTTGTGACCATTGTCACTGAAGTTAAAATCTTTTGGGTTGTTAGGCCATGTCACATTTCTTTAAACAATTGATGTTTTGACCCTTCTGCTGGGATCTCCTGCAGGATCTTGTGGTATCCACTGAAGATTAGGAGTACTCAATCTTCCCAGGTGAGTTTGTTGGACACTTACACCTCACAAATGAAGATGAGCTTCCTGCTCTACTTGATAAAATATGTGAATAAATTTCACAAGTCCTTGCTCAGGAAACTGCATTCTGTACCACGAGCAAAAAGGTCTTGCAAGCTGCAATTATGTTATGCTTTGTGACGACTCCCTCTGTGCATGTCTCCAGCCTCAGTACTTGGGCCCTCACAAAGTTCTTGACCAGGGTCAGAACACACTGGACATTGTGCTTAACAGCAAATACCAAAGTCTCAATAAATAGGATAAAGCTAGCATGGTTGTTAACAGATGATCTACAGTTCTCTGTTTGTTCCCACAGCTTCACAGCACACAGTTCATGGCACTCCTCCATGAGATAAAATTTGTGGAGTGTGTGATGGCTCCACCTCCCAGTGAGACACCCCTCCCCCCTCCACCTCCCTCCCCCCCCCTCTCAATACGATGTACAGTGTTTACTACATCACAGACATCACCCTGGGTGATCTCTCTATTGAGGTTTGAGACTGCACTGTCTTCATTTTTATCATCCTCCCTTCAGTGCAATACAATGCCTCAGAAACTCACACACAGCTACTGAAATCCTTTTAGCTCCCATCAGACACTGAACAGGACATCCTAGTGACCAAAATCTACAGCATCCTCTCCATTGTCATGCCGCTCCGCTCACCACTCGTGGACCTCATTCCACGTGACAAACCCCCATGCTACTGCATGGCACAACTCCTTCACCCACCTATGCGGCTTCAATGTTTCATCATGGATAACATCTCCTTTCCTTCCCTGTGCTCTGCACTACCTGGGGGGGGAGGGGGGAGGGGGAAGGGTCTCTGTGGTGACTATCCACCACAAGAAACATCATCTTCGAGTTTGATTTGTAGACTCTATGATTGAAGATCTTTGCTATGTTTTGTCTTCGTGTGGTGCTTCTCTTCAATGTTCACACTATGTGTGTATGTGATACATGTATTTAATAAAAATGTTCTTCAACATACATTATGTTGGTGATTGTTATTATGTCATCAAAAAACTAATGGAAGACAATTTTCAAACAGCATTCAATGGTACCCAGCTAACAAGTTGTAAAAATGTCTGTGTATTGATATGCCCTAACTCTGTCACACACAACCATGTCTTCTCCACAATAAACAGGACCACACTGTTTACCTCACATCCACATGGATGCCATGCTTTTGTTTTGTATTCATAAAGAAATCTGTCTATGTGATAGCTCTGCCATAATTCTCGGGCTGAGCCTTTTGAAAACTTATTTCTATGTCCCCTGTTTGGCAGTGGAGAACACACACTTCCACTAGTCCTTAAATCCTGAAGTGGACACTCATTCACTCCATAAATCCTCCTTCGGGGAAAGCACTTTTCTGTCAAAAGGTGTTGCATTTATTTATTTGTCCTTGAAAGCGCATTTATTGAAATTAGTATCCGAGCGAGGTGGCGCAGTGGTTAGCATACTGGACTCGCATTTGGGAGGACAACGGTTCAATCCCGTCTCCAACCATCCTGATTTAGGTTTTCCATGATTTCCCTAAATCGTTTCAGGCAAATGTCGGGATGGTTCCTTTGAAAGGGCGTGGCTGATTTCCTTCCCCAGCCTTCCCTAACCCGAGCTTGTGCTCCGTCTCTAATGACCTCGTTGTCGACGGGACTTTAAACAACACTAACCTAACCTGAAATTAGTATGTTGATATACAATTTATGTAATTGTCCATCTACCTCTTGTAATGTTACACATTTCAAAGAGGTAATGTCAACCATGGATCAGATGTACATGAACCACGGACTTTGCCATTGGTGGGGCTGCTTGTGTGCCTCAGTGATCAGTGATACAGATTACAGATAGTTGTACAGTAGGTACAACCATAATAATAATAATAATAATAATAATAATAATAATAATAATAATAATAATAATAATGGTTTATTTGTCCATAATAACTTTTAACAGTCGTGGACATAGTCAGTCAGTATATACATGAACAATAATAATAGTTTAGTAGTAGAAATAAAGTACATACAACATTAAAAATCATTGCTGGAGTACAAACATTTAGCAATTAACAGCTACTTTAATTTTATTTTAAATATGTTTCCTTTTAACATTTTTATGGTATTTGGCAGTCTATTGTAAAAATATCTTCCAGCAGAAAATGGATTATGATCGGTTGCTTTTTTATTTCTGAATTTTATGTGGTAATCCTCTTTCTTCCTTGTATTATAACTATGGATATCACTATTTATTATACTGTGCTGCATATTTTCTTTTACTAACTGTATAGCCCTTAGAACATATAATGAATACACTGTTAGTATATTATACTTAATGAAGTATTCTGTACAGGCATTACTGGGGGGGGGGGGGGGGGGTGGTATCTGTTTGTTGAGAGGCTAGAGAAATGTATGGTTCCTGATGAGGGACTGCAGCCTTTTCACTATTTGCAGGGGCAAAAGTCTTGATGATTGACTGATCTCACTTTGTAATATCAACCAAAATGGCCCTGCTGTGAATGGTTGAAAGCAAGGGGAAACTGCAGCCATAATTTTTCCCAAGGGCATGCTGCTCTACTGTATGGTTAAAGGATGATGGCATCTTCTTGGGTAAAATATTCCGGAGGTAAAATAGTTGCCCATAGAATCTCCGGGTAGGGACTACTAAGGAAGATGTCATCATCAGGAGAAACAAAACTGACTTCCTATAGGTCTGAGCATGGAATGTTAGTGCCCTTAACTGGGCAGGTAGGTTAGAAAATTTGAAAAGGGAAATGGATTTGCTGAAATTAGATATAGTGGGAATTAGTGAAGTTTGTTGGCAGGAGGAACAAGACTTCTGGTCAGGTGAATACAGGGTTGTAAGTATAAAATCAAATATGGATAATGCAAGAGTAGATTTAATAATGAACAAGAAAACAGGAATGTGGGTAAGCTGATATGAACAGCATAGTGAATGCATTATTGTAGCCAAGACACAAAGCCCACACTCACCACAGTAGTACAAGTTTATATGTCAACAAGCTCCACAGATGATGATGATGAGATTGAAGAAATGTATGACAAGATAAAAGAAATTATACAGGTAGTTAAGGGAGATGAAAATTTAATAGTGATGGGGGACTGGAATTTGATAGTAGAAAAAGGAAGAGAGGGAAAATAGGGGGTGAATATGGACTGGGGGAAGGGAATGAAAGAAGTCACCTGGTAGAATTTCGCACAGAGCATAATTTAATCATCACTAATGCTCCAGGTTTCAAATTGTAAAACATTTCCAGGGGCAGATGTGGACTCTGACCACAATTTACTGTTTATGAACTGTACATCAATACTGAAGAAAAAGGTAGAAGGTAGGAAATTAAGGAGATGGAACCTGGATGAGTTGAAAGAACCAGAGATTGCTGAGAGTTTCAGAGGGAGCATTAGGCAAAGGTTGACTAGAACAGCAGAAAGGAATACAATCAAAGACATATGGGTAGCTTTAAGAGAAGAATCCGAGGATCAAATAGGTAAAAAGACAAGACCAAGTAAAAATCCTTGGATAACACAAGATATATTGAATTTAATAGATGAAAGGAGAAAATATAAAAATGCAGCAAGTGAAGCAAGCAAAAAGGAATTCAAACACTTAAAAAATCATATTGGCAGGAAATGCAAAATGGCTAAACAGGAATGGTTAGAGGACAACTGTAATGGGAAGACAGATACAGCCCACAGGAAAATTAAAGATGCCTTTGGTGAAAAGAGAAGCAGCTGCTTGAATATCAAGAGCTCATATGCGAAAGCAGTCCTAAGCAAAGAAGGGAACGCTGAAAGATGGAAGGAGTATATAGATGGAGATAAACTTGAAGGCAATATTATGGAAAGGGAAGTGGACATAGATGAAGACAAGATGAAAGATATGATATTGTGAGAAGAATTTGATGCTCTGAAACATGGGTGTGCAAGAAAAATGAGACAGGCAAAATACCCTCAGACTTTGAAAAAAACGTAACAACCCCAATTCCAAAGCAAAGCAGGTGCTGACAGGTGTGAAAATTACCAAACTATCAGTTTCATCATGGTTGCAAAATGCTAACATGAATTCTTTACAGAACAAAGGAACACCTGATAGAAAACTAACATTGGGGAAGATCACTTTGGATTCTGGAGAAATTTAGGAACATGAAAGACAATTCTGTCCTAATGAATTATCTTAGATGATAGGTTAAAGAAAGGCAAACCTACATTTATAGCATTTGTAGACTTAGAGAAGGCTTTTGACGATGTTGACTGTAATACTCTCTTTGAAATTCTGAGGATAGTTGGGATAAAATACAGGGAGTGAAATGATATTTATAATTTGCACAGAAACCAGATAGCAGTAATAAGAGTCAAAGGGATGAAATGGAAGCAGTGGTTGAGAAAGGAGTGAGAAAGGGTTGGTGTCTGTTCCTGATGTTATTCAGATAGTACATTGAACAAGCATTAAATCAAAGAAAAATTTGGAGTAGGAATTTGAGTTCAGGGAAAAGAAATAAAAACTTTGAGGTTTAGCAGTGACCTTGTAGTTGTGTCAGAGACAGCAATGGACTTGGAAGAGCAGTTGAACAAAATGGACAGTGTCTTGAAAGGTGTGTGTAAGATGAACATCCAAAAGCAAAACAAGGATAATGAAATGTGGTTAAATTAAACCAGGTGGTGCTAAGGGAATCAGATTAGGAAACAAGACACTTAAAGTAGTCGATGAATTTTGCTTTTGGGCAGCAAAGTAACATGATGGCCAAAGTAGAAAGGCTATAACATGGAGATTGGCAATGGCACGAAAAGCATTTCTGAAGAAGAGAAATTTGTTAATATGGAATATAGATTTACATGAGTCTTTTCTGAAAGTATTTGTCTGGAGTGTAGCCATGTTTGGAAGTGAAACATGGACGATAAACAGTTTAGACAAAAAGAGAATAGAAACTTTTGAAATGTTATGCTACAGAAGAATGTTGAAGATTATGGAGCAAGCAACTAATGAGAAGGTGCTGAATAGAATTGGGGAGACAGGAAATTTGTGCCACAACTTGATCAGAAGAAGGGATCGTTTGATAGGACACATTCTGAGACATCAAGGGATCACCAACCTAGTACTGGAGGGAACTGTAGGAGGTAAAAATCGCAAAGGGAGTCCAAAAGATGAACACAGTGAGCAAATTCAGAAGAATGTAGGATGCAGTAGTAACTCATAGATGAAGAAGCTCACACAGGGTGGACTGGCATGGAGAGCTGCATCAAGCCAGTCTTTGGACTGAAGACCACAACTACAGCAGCAAAGGATACCAACAGTTGTTTGTGATTTGAGAAATATTTTCTACTTGTAGGTGACAAATTTTTGAAAATAGGTGAATGATTTATATTTTAATAGTATTTTTTGGACACAAATATCTTTCCACGTGCTTGAGTATGAACCCACAGATTTTTCTTGTTATGGCAATGATGTTTATAGCTTGTATTATGGTTGTAAATGTTTTGTATATTGAATGTAGTAGCTACAACAAGCATCTGTAGCTTGATTCCATTGATCTGTGCATATTGTCTTTCTGGTAACATATTTTTAGGAATAATCACTTCTGCATTAGGTGCAGAGTTACATTCAATGCAATGATTTACAGAAAATGTTATATTTATACGAAATATTATGATTCCTTGCATATATGACTGTTTCCTTTAAGATTTTCTTTAATTATCTTTTGAAACTGGAGTCATCAAAATGTTAATGGAGAAAAATGTAGAAAGTGCTATGTCTACTGAGTCTCAATTGTGAATAGTTGAATATCACACAGTTATAATCCAGAAAGAAATATAAATTTTTTTGCTAGCCACCTTGAAAATACAGGGACAAAATGAATTAATGGAAAGGGGATATGGTGGCTTGTTAGAATTGGTACATCTGATTTGTGTGATGACATATTTCATATCAAGAACCCTCAGATAATTTGATATCTGGTTTTATATAATGTCCACTTGTGCAAATTATTTCAAAAGTGCTTTGTATCTACATATTGTTATGTATGTAGGAAAATACCATGCCATTGCTGGCTGACTTGCATAGAGTTTTGAAAGAGACTGTGATGGTGGCTTTTGTAAATGGTTCTGCACAGAGAACGCAATACAAGACCTTACAAATGAAGTGCTGTCAGAGCAAAACAAGAAAAAGTACCCTGTTTATTTTATGACTTTGCCAAAACACTTGATTGTGCAGCTCACAAAGTCCTACTTGCAAGACTAAAGTACTGTGGCTTTAATGACACCTTGCATGGATGAAGTCTTACCTTCATAATGGAAAGCAGAGGGTCACATTGACAGCCTGTGTCATAAGCATGAAACCAACGTCAAATATGAGGTAACACACCCTGTTGGGTGCCATAAGGATCAGTACTGATCCATTATTGTTTATAACTTACATAAATGAACTTCCAGTGACAACTATAGTATTTGCTGACAACACAAGCATACTGGTCAAGGGTCCAAACTCAGCCTTTACAGAAATAGCTTAGATGATATCTTAAGACACCTACAAGTAGTTTGCAGCTAACAGTTTGTATTAATCTCACAATTTTAAATCAGCAAATTACGACTTCCTAGCGTGAGACATAAACATTAATGGTTGTATACTAAATGAAATACACTGTGTGAAAGTTATCGGGGGCTACAGTTGGTTAACAAGTTAAAACAGAATCAACACACAGATAAATTAATCAAGAAGCTTAGTTCAGCACCTATGCCCTTGGAAACACCTCTTGTTGTGTTGAGCTAAAAGCAAGAGTGTTGGCTTATTTTGCATATTTCTACTCCTTGTTGCCTTTTGTAACTATATTTTAAAGTAGTGTGCCTAAAGTAAATCCAAACTGAGGAGCTACTTGATTGAGAAGTAGTGGCTATGGTCACAGTCACTTCCCAACACACGTATATTTAATGGTTTTCCTTGCTGGCAATAACATGAGTTTAAGCTGAACTGTGATTTATACAGTCACAGTACAAGACACAAACATCTGGATGAGATTGATGGAACATGATAAATGAATGAACTATTATAATTGGAACATGTATGAAATACCTGGAGTATTTTCTCAGGAATAGCATGTATTGTAATTTAATAAAACTGTTAATAATAATAATATATTGTGTGAACCGTCCATTGTAATTGACAGACTGATGGATTTTTCTCAATTTTGCCCATTTCTTTTATAATGAGATTTACTGCTTTTAAAAGTTGTCGTTTAATTATGTCTTTATCAAAATTTGGTTGTATGAGATAGGCCCAATATTCCGTTATTTTTATTGTTAAAACACAATTAAATATGTGCAGGATATTTTGAGGGCCGTCGACCTGTATTAATAGTTCGAGACCCAGACCTCATCAGGAACATCATGGTCCGTGATTTTGACTGCTTCGTGGACCGACCAGTGCTACGTTTGAAGAACAGACCACACATAGATAATATGTTAATTAACCTGAAGGGAGCTGAGTGGAAAAAAGTGCGTGCTATGCTCACCCCTACTTTTAGCTCAGGAAAGCTGAAATCTATGGAGGAAATAGTAGTACAGTGTGGAAATCAGATGACACGCTACCTAACAGAACGTAAGTACATAACTACTTTCAGTAACTTCTAAGAACATTAAGAATTTTTGCTTATTGTTTGTGTGTTTTAAAATTTGGGATCTGTAGGTACTTTGCAGTTCCTTGCAATTAGTCTATCACTTTATTTATGCTTCCTGAAATTTGAGGCTCCACTTTTGAGGACAAGTCTTCTTTACTCAGTCTGTTGTTTGTTGGTGCAGGAAGTAAAGCAAGGTATCCTTCACAGTATGCTGATACAATAGCTCCATACTTTACAATCATATACAAATGTTCGCTTGACGAAAGATCTGTACCCAAAGACTGTAAAGTTGCACAGGTCACAACAATATTCAAGAAAAGTAGTAGGAATAATGAACTAAATTATAGGCCCAAATCATTGATGTTGATATGCAGCAGGATTTTAGAACATATATTGTGTTCAAACATTATGAATTACCTCGAAGAGAACAGTCAATTGACACACACTGTCAACACGGATTTAGAAAACATCATTCTTGTGAAACACAACTAGCCCTTTACACATATGAGGTGTTGAGTGCTACTGACAAGTGATTTCAAATTGATTCTGTATATTTAGATTTCCAGGATGCTTTTGATACTGTACCACAAAAGCAGATTGTAGTGAAGTGCTTATGGAATATCATCTCAGTTATGTGACTGGATTTGTGATTTCCTGTCATAGAGATCACAGTTCATAGTAATTGATGGAAAGTCATTGAGTAAAACGTAAGTGATTTCTGACATTCCCCAAGGTAGTGTTAGAGGCCATTTGCATTCCTTATCTACAACAATTTAGGAGACAATCTGAGCAGTCATCTTAAGTTGTTTGCCAATGGTGCTGTCATTTATTGACTAGTAAAGTCATCAGAAGGTCAAAACAAATTGCAAAATGATTTAGAAAAGATTTCTAAATGGTGCGAAAATTGGCAATTGACACTAAATAATGAAAAGTGTGAGGTCATCCTCATGAGTGCTAAAAGGAATCTGTTAAACTTTGGGTCCACAGTAAATCAGTCAAATATAATGGCTGGAAATTTGGCTAAATACCTAGGAATTACAATTATGATAAACTTGAATAAATACCTAGGAATTACAATTATTATCAACTTGAATTGGAAAGAACACATAGAGAATATTGTGGGAAAGGTAAACCAAAGACTGTGTTTTACTTGCAGGACACTCAGAAAATGTAACAGATCTACTAAAGAGACTGCCAACAGTACAATTGTCCATCCTCTTTTGGAGTATTGCAGTGTAGTACGAGACCCTTACCAGATAGGATTGATGGAGCACATCAGGAAAGTTCAAAGAAGATCAGCATGTTTTATATTATCGCGAAATAGGGGAAAGAGTGTCACTGAAATGATACAAGACTTGGGGTGGACATCATTAAAATAAAGGCATTTTTTGCTGCGGGGGAATCTTCTCACAAAATTTCAATCACCAACTTTCTCCTCCACATGTGAAAATATTTTGTTGACACCAACCTACATAGGGAGAAATGATCATCATAACAAAGTAAGGGAATTCAGAGTTCGCGCAGAAAGATGTAGATGTTCATTTCTTCCACATGCTGTTCAAAATTGGAATAATAGAGAATTATTGTTAAGGTGGTTTGATGAATCATTTGGTAGGCACTTAAATGTGTTTTGCAGAGTATCCATGTAGATGTAGATCAAGAAAACCATCTGGTTTGATTTGAACACACAGTCTTTGTGTGTTTATTGATCTTCCATGTACTTGCACTCAATGCAGGTGTTGCTACCACATTCATAATTATTTTTGCTATCAGGTCCAATGTTTCCAGACTGTATAATTCATAACAGAGCAAGGTAGAACCATCCTGCTTGTTCTTGTACCAATCCTTACATCAATATACTTTTTTCTTTATTTTATCTTGTTTTATGAATGCCTAAAATTTTATTGTTCACATTGTCATTTCTCAATTACTGATGACAACAGTCTAATTAATTTACCTGAAATTCATAGTGAACAGATGTCTGTTCGATATGGTCTGCTGGAAGCTCTCATTTGCCTCTTCTCATTAAACATCTTACTTTTTCAAAAAATGTTATGTATCAAAAAATGTCCATAATCAAAGATCTTGTGTTGTAGAACACTTAAATCGTAAGTAATGGTTGTTTCTGAAATGTAATACCATAATTTATAGCTCAGAATTTTCTGACTCCAAAAAGTCTACTTTCACTAGGAAGCTTATTAATTTGCCAATTGTTCCATCAAAAAATTTCATTTTTTAACCATTTTTGGCATATTCTGTGAGTCCCTGCAGAAGTATAAATAATATCATAAAATGGTATTTATAAGTTTGCCCATTTTTTCTTATCATAAAGTTCCATGTTAAATAGACTTGCTCTTTTGCTTATTATTATTGTATTTGCTTATTACACAACCCAGTCATATTAATGTGATCACCTGTCAAGTGCCCAGATAACCAGCTATTGCAGAGTGGACCACTGTAAGATGCACAGGAAGAGAATCAGTGAGGTTCTGGAAGGTACTGATAGGGATATGGAGGCATGCTGATTCCAGTGCTGTGGACAGTTGCATTAAGTTTCTGAACTGATGATCCATAGCTCAAACAGCCCAATCAATGTGGTCCCATAGATCCTTGAATGGGTTTAAATGTAGAGAGCTTGGTGGCAGGGGATTATGGTAAACTCATCCTGGTACTCTTTGAATCAGGCGTGTACACTGCAAGCTGTGTGATACATTGTGTTGTCCTGCTGGTAGATGCTGTGGTGCCGAGAAAAAATAAACTGGGTGGTGGAGATGGACAAGGTCCCCGTGTATAGATGCATACTTCTGTTGATTCACTGTGCCTTCCAGAATGATGATATCACCCATGGAATACCATGAAAAAATTCCCCGGGCTATTTCCTCCTTGTTTGCTTCCAGACATTTCATACCATACATGTCAATACACATCTGTCTGACGAAGCAGAAAACGTGATTCACTTTAAAAGGCTACCTTTCACCATGCAGTGGACATCCAGTTGCAGTACTGTAATGCAAATTACAGCCTTTGTTACCAATGAACAGCAGTCTGCATGAGTGCATGAACCAGGTGCCTGTTGCAGAGGCCTGTATGCAGCAACATTCACTAAATGGTCGTTGAGAAGACACTGTTGCTAGCCCCTTGGTTATCTGCACAGTCAGGTGTTCAACAGCTGCACATCTGTTCACCTGTACACATCTCCATAACTATTTTTCATCACTGTCATCTATGGTCCGTGGAGCACCACAGTTGCCTTGGCTGCAGTTTCTATTGCCATTTTGCCATGAACGGCGTACTTTAACCATGACGACACAGTAACAGTTCAGAAATTAAGCCATTTTGAAAATGCTTCAAACCTTGGCCCAAAAGCTAATGATTGTACCCTTTAGGATGTCTTATAAATCGCTTCCTTTCCACAATATGACTGTGATTGCACTGTTTTCCACTTCCCCCCAAAAGCTGTAATATACCCTCCACTGCTAATGCTGCCACCAGCCAAATGTGAATGGTTATTGCATGTTGATAACACCGGTATTACACTATCAAATTTCTTTGTCAAAGATTTGATCAAAGATGTGATCAAATATTCTGTCAAATATATTTGACAAAGATCTTTGACGTAACGCTAGAAGGGGTATTACACTGTCATCATATTTTTCATCAAAGTTCAAGATGGCTGACAACAATAACTTATTATTAACCGCAGCAGTTGCATGTACCACAATTGCACTCTGTGCTCCTGCGGAAGAGAAGCAGGGGGAAAAAGGAAACATACCTGTGTGAAGCCGTGGGTTTTATGACGGCACGATAAAAGCATTCAACAAAACTTGTTATGTGAGCTTATAGTGGAGAGTGTTAAGTCGTACATCAATTACTTAAGAATTGATGAGCATACATTTCCGTATGTGCTCAATGAAGTGTATCCTCATATCACAAAGCACAATATTCACTTAAGAACTGCTACATCTGCAGAAGACAGGCTCACTGTAACACTCCGATTCCTCGCTACAGGAGAGGCTTAGGTTAGGTCAGGTCAGGTCAGGTCAGGTCTGCAATCATCTTAATCTATTTTTGTATTCAGGGTATCTCATGTTGTAAAGCGCCTCATCAGCTTCATACACGTCTATTAATTTTGTAGTTGTCGGCGCATACCAATTGTATTTACTGGCAATGTTTATAAAAACACAACAGACGACTGAATGCTGCAGTGATGCTAGTGCTCCATGTGGTAACATGTCAGATTGCAGTGAACAGAAGACAAGCGACTTCCTTGATCAAATTTACAGCGAGGCTCTAGATTTGATCAAATATTGGACGACATTTGACAAAGTTCCCTATTACACCATCAAATATCTTTGACAAAGAAATTTGATAGTGTAATACTGGCCTAAGACATAGACAGTGGTCGCATTAATGTTAATAGACTGTGTATTTGTATCTATTGATTTTTCTCTCTCTCCTGTTAAAAATTAAAATATAACAACATATTTTGATTTTTATTACTATGCACATCAGTAAGCAGTTTGCAGCTCAATCCATCGATAAGTGTGTGGCAGTCATTCACAACATCAAAATCAATGTCTATATCTACATCCAAACTCTGCAAAACATTGTGAAGTGCATGGCAGAGAGTACATCCCATTATATCTGTTATTATGGTCTTTTACCATGTCATTGGCATGTAGCATGCAGGAAGAATGATTGATTGAATGCCTTTGTGCACTCTGTAATCAGCCTAATCTTGTCTTTGCAATCTCTATGAGAGTGATACATAAGGGCTTAAAATAATATTCCTAGATTTATCATTTAAAACGGGTTCTAGAAAATTTCTAAGTAGGTTTTCATGGGATAGTTTGCATCTATCTTCAAGTGTCTGCCAGTTCAGTCCTTTCAGCATCTTCATGAAACTGTCCTATGGGTCAAACAAACCTATGACCATTCATGCTGCCCTTATTTATATTCATTCAATATCCCCTGTTAGTCATATGTGGAACATCTCCCACACCCTTGAGCAATATTCTAGGATGGCTTGCATAACTTTTTGTGTTCAGTCTCTGTTGTAGACTGGTAGCATTTTCCTAGAATTCTACCAGTGAACTGTTGTCTGCCACCTGCTTTAGCTACACAACAGTGATCATTCCATTTCAGATCGCTGCAAATTTTTACAAGCATGTATTTGTGTGAATTAACTAATTCCAACTGTGACTCATTGATATCATAGCCACAGGATCAGTACACTTTCTTTTCATTTTGTCAAGTGAACAATTTTACATTCCTGGACATTTAAAGCTAGTTGTCAGTTTTTGCTCAGCTTTGAAATCTTATCAACATCATACTGAATATTTGTGATGTTTCTTCAGGCATTACTTCATTGTAGATAACTGCATTATATGTGAAAAATCTGAGGTTACTGTTAGTATAGGCCACAAGGTTATTAATATACAACATGAACAGCGAGGGTTCCAACACATTTTGATGGGGCACACCCTAAGTTACTTCAGCGTCTGTCAATGACTCTCCATCTAAGCAAGGTAACATTTTGTGTCCTCTGTATGAAAAAAATCATCAATTCTGTCACAAATTTCACAGGAGACTGAAGTGCTCTTGGCCAGTTGTGTACTAAGACAAACAATTTTATCCATTTGTTGGAGTAACAACTGTTTGTTTATTCGCCATAAAATAACTCAGTACTGCTTTAGAGAACGAGGATGAGGACGAGCCATGTGTAGAAATAAGTACAACCAAAATACTCTTCTGTGATGGTGCATAGCAGCTGCTCAGTATGATGAATCCCACAGTTGTCATTAGTACTGATGGACAAGGAGCTGCTGTGGATGTGGTCCCAAGAGGCCATGGGCTCATAGACAATCAAAGGGCAGGCATAGTGAAGCATAGCTTTCTGGAGCAGCTGTGATCCTGGCGAAGGTGCGAGACGGAACTGTCCTATCAGTAGTTGCTGCAGCAAGTGTTGTGGTCCATTGCATAGGTGTGAGGATGTGGCTGGCAGTTGATCTGGGGCCCAGAGCTGAACTGTCCATCAAGGAGTTGATCGGCAACCAAAGTACCCTTCAGTGGATGAACACAGGTGCAGCTTCACATGGACATGTGACCTCGCAGACTCAAGTAGGTGCCTGTGGCAGCAGTACTGCTTACTATGACCTTGTGCCACAAATCAGTGACGCTTGAGTCTCCAGACACTGTGGGAGCTGCAGGAGGCTTTGCTGTGAACAGGTCCATGACTCTTCAGTTGACAAACAACGTCCTGAGGTAAGACTGGGCCATATCTCACCCATGAAGTACATCAGCAGGTATGGTGGCCAGATGTGCAGGGGCTGAGCCTGAAAATTGCGGGTTGAGTTTCGCATGATGTATGGAGGAGGTCAATCTGAGATACCTCATTGCATTTGAGCTCAGAATACGTTTTATGATTCTACAATAAATGGATGTTAGTGATATTTGACAGTAACTTTGTGGGTCACTTCTGCTACCATTCTTGTAGATGGATGAGACCTATGCTTTCTTCCAGCTACTGGTACAATTTTTTGTTTGAGGGATCTATGAAAGATTGTAGTTAAGAGAGGAGCTAATTCTGCTGCAAAATCAGTATAGAATCTGATAGGTATTCTGTCGGTCCCTGGAGCTTTGTTAATTTTAACAGTTTCAGCTGTTTCTCAACACCACTGACACTAATACCTGTTTCAGTCATCTTTTTAGTGGCACAAGAATTAAATTGGGGGCAACACTCCAGGGTTTTTCCATTGTAAAGGAACACTTGAAAATGAAGTTAAACATTTCTGCCTTTGCTTTGCTACCCGTAGTTTTAGTTCCTGTCTCATCCACGAATGTCTGGACTCTAACTTTGGTGCCACTAACATGACAAGAATTGCTTTGGGTTTTGTGAAAGATCTTTTGATGATACTCTGCTATGGTAATCATTGGAGGCTTCATGCATTGCATGCTTGGTAGCCAAATATATTTCATTCAACATCTTTCTATTTATAGCCCTATGCTTTGTTTTGTACCTATGGAGGGTCGCTCCCATCATGTCAACTGTTCTTTTAAACTTGAGCCATAGTTCCTCTACATGCTCTTGTGCTGAGTTCTTCACTGGTATATGACACTACTGCTTCTTTATCTAGTTTACTAAGCATATAAATATATCTGCTTGTTTTAGTTGCCCTTTATGTAATGGTAAATGTTGTTGCTGCAACTGCCTCATGGTCACTAATGCCAGTTTCAGTGTGGATCTCCTCAAAGAAGGAAATTTTATTTGTTGCCATTAGATCTAATGTACATATTTCTGTCATTATTGGTGATCTGAACCATCTGTCATAGGTAGTTTTCAGAGGAGGTATTTAGTAATGTTCCACAGGATGTCTTGTCATGCCCACCGCTAACAAAAATGAAATTTTTGTAATTGATTGTTGGATGATTAAAGTCTCCACCTATGATTACAGTATGACTGGAGAACTTATGCACTCACAAACAAAGGTTTTGTCTAGAGTTTTTGGTTACATTTGGTGTATCTAAATCTGGGACTGCAACTGTGTTACATTTCAGTATAGAAAAATAATCTGTTGATATAGCAAAGTCTAATGAATGCTAGTGTAGTATATGCAGTCACATCAATAATGTAAGTATTAGCACACACTAGGTAGTATAAAATATGTGTTGTTGAAATATGAGTCTCTTCATTCATATTATTAGAATTTGTCTTCATTTATATTTCAGATGTAACAGATAATAGCAATGAGTTTGAAATGAAAGATCTCTTTGGAAGGTTCACAATGGATGTTATTGCAACTTGTGCATTTGGTGTGCAGTGTGACTCGCTGAAGGACCCAAATGATGAGTTTGTGAAAACAGCTTCAGAATTCAATGACATTTCTGTCTTGGACAGAGTTATCATACTTGCTGTACTTTTTATTTTCCCACCACTGCTGAAGTACCTACCAGTGTCCTTCTTCAATGAAAAGGTAAAGAAAAACAATGTATCAGTATTATCCATCTGCCTGACTTTGAAATGTTTGTAGAAATCATATTTGTACTTGTAATACTTTGGAAAATATAGAAGTTTGAAAACGAATTAATCAATTACAATAGCACTGTTCAGTCAGACAGGAGTATGTCTTTCCTCAAACTTATTTGGGATGTGATGCATACCCAGAAGAAGTTAATCTATGTTAGTAAAATCAAACAGTCTCTAGACATAAATTTTTCTTGTGGGAATCCATCTTTAGCATTGATAACTGTTGTGTTGGCAGAAGAGCCAACACCATGTTACTAGAGGAGGCCGAAATGCATGCGTTTTAGCTCACGCAGGCTGGCGTGGGGAGGGAAGAACTATACTGACGTGAGGTCTGGAACATGACAAGGAATTAGAATTCAGAAAGTGGACGTAATTAGTTTGATACTTAGCTTTAATCCATTAATGATGAACGTTGCTCTTGATGGTACATGATTCACAATATTATCTGTTCAGATTATAGAATGTGCCACCTTGCTAAGTTGTAGCAAATGACGTAACTGAAGGATATGCTAAACTGTTGTCTCTGCAAATGAGAGCGTATTTAGACAGTGAAGCATCACTATCAAAGTCGGCTGTACAACTGGGGCAAGCGCTAGCAAGTCTCTCTAGACTAGACCTGCCGTGTGGTGGCGCTCGGTCTGCAATCACTGATAGTGGCGACACGTGGGTCCGACGTATACTAACGGACCGCAGCCGACTTAAAGGCTACCACCTAGCAAGTGTGGTGTCTGGCTGTGACACAACAATAACATCTCATGAGAAGATGGGAAGGATGTAATCACTATGATGATGACACTAATTTACAGTGCAATAAATAGCCAATTTCTCATTAACTATTACTGGGGCAGACTGTAAAGAACTGGGAAGTCACTCTGGTGACAAGGTGAGATCCTCAAGGATCTTAGTTTCACCTTGTCCTTCACAACAGGTGGGTCACTGTCATTTTGAGACATTCTGGTATGGTTGTCAATATAAAATAAACATTACCAAGCGGGAAAGCGCCGGCAGACAGGCACATGAACAAAACACACAAACACACACACAGAATTACGAGCTTTCGCAACTGGCAGTTGCTTCGTCAGGAAGGAAGGAAGGAGAGGGAAAAATGAAAGGGTGTGGGTTTTAAGGGAGAGGGTAAGGGGTCATTCCAATCCCGGGAGCGGAAAGACTTCCCTTAGGGGAAAAAAAAAGGACAGGTGTACACTCGCACACACACACACACATATCCATCCGCACATACACAGACACAAGCAGACTGGAATGACCCCTTACCCTCTCCCTTAAAACCCACACCCTTTCATTTTTCCCTCTCCTTCCTTCCTTCCTGACGAAGCAACTGCCAGTTGCGAAAGCTCGTAATTCTGTGTGTGTGTTTGTGTGTTTTGTTCATGTGCCTGTCTGCCGGCGCTTTCCCGCTTGGTAAGTCTTGGAATCTTTATTTTTAATATATTTTTCCCATGTGGAAGTTTCTTTCTGTTTTATTAAAATAAACATTAACTATTTGATATAACTGAATCAGCAGCAGCTTTTCTCAAAGTAGTAAAAAAATGGGACTTAACATCTGAGGTCATCAGTCCCCTAGCCTTAGAACTACTTAAACCTAAGAACATCACACACATCCATGCCCGAGGCAGGATTCAAACTTGTGACCACAGCAGCAGCGTGGTTCCGGACTGACGCGCCTAGAACAGCTAGGCCACGGTGGCCAGCAAAGTAGTAAAATTCCTTTTGATTGTATTATGTTAAATTTAGCACAAGTAAGTGCAAATAGTTGCTAGCAAGCAATTTTAATCAGTTATTAACACAATTTCTAATAGGTGTTGAATTTTGTCATCAAGCACTGAACATCCCTTCCACATCCCTAAAGGTGCCCCTTTATGATATGACGTACAGAACATGATGATTGAGTGAACTCTTTATAATTACTGGCAAATATGTCCTTGTACCAGGACCCAGGGTTGGGTTTTCACTTTTACAAGTAAAAATTCTTGCAGACATGTATTAAATGAAACAGAAGAGAAAGTGAACACAGCTAAGAAACTAAGGGCAGGTGGGAAGCGGGGCACAAATAATCCAGCAAGAAGGTGAAGAGAAATTCATCAGAAGTGAAATAAAGTGCATCCTACTGCACTAAACTATTTTCAGCAAATATATTAACAATTTCATAGAGACTCTCAATTATGAAACTTCCTGGCAGATTAATACTGTGTGCCGGACCAACACTCGAACTCGAGAAAAGCATAGGTCTCAAGTTCGAGTCTCAATCTGGCACACAGTTTTAATCTTCCAGGAAGTTCTGTATCAGCACTCACTCTGCTGCAGAGTGAAAATTTCATTCTGGAGACTTTTAATTGTATTCTTAAATTTCCACAGTTTTGACTTTCACAGGGAAGTGCTCTAACAACATATTGTTATGTTTTTATGTATCTCTGGATGGAGAAGTCAATGAGTTTGTACATGCTATCAGGGATTATTTTGATCTGTGCTAAGGAATGGGAATGCTATATTAAAAATCTAGATTTGAAAAAGTCAATAATTACAAAGCAGAGCTTGTTGTTGATGTGGTCTTCAGTCCTGAGACTGGTTTGATGCAGCTCTCCATGCTACCCTATCCTGTGCAAGCTTCTTCATCTCCCAGTACCTACTGCAACCTACATCCTTCTGAATCTGCTTAGTGTAATCATCTCTTGGCCTCCCTCTATGGTTTTTACCCTCCACACTGCTCTTCAATACTAAAATGGTGATCCCTTGGTGCCTCACAACATGTCCTACAAACTGATCCCTTCTTCTGGTCAAGTTGTGCCACAAACTTCTCTTCTCCCCAATCCTATTCAATACTTCCTCATTAGTTATATGATCTACCCATCTAATCTTCAGCATTCTTCTGTAGCACCACATTTCGAAAGCTTCTATTCTCTTCTTGTCCAAACTATTTATCGTCCATGTTTCGCTTCCATACATAGCTACACTCCATACAAATACTTTCAGAAACGACTTCCTGACATTTAAATCTATACTCGATGTTAACAAATTTCTCTTCTTCAGAAATGCTTTCCTTGCCATTGCCAGTCTCCATTTTATATCCTCTCTACTTCGACCATCATCAGTTATTTTCCTCCCCAAATAGCAAAACTCCTTTACTACTTTAAGTGTCTCATTTCCTAATCTAATTCCCTCAGCATCACCCGACTTAATTCGACTACATTCAATTTTCCTTGTTTTGCTTGCATTGATGTTCATCTTATATCCTCCTTTCAAGACACTATCCATTCCATTCAACTGCTCTTCCAAGTCCTTTACTGTCTCTGACAGAATTACAATGTCATCGGCGAACCTCAAAGTTTTTGTTTCTTCTCCATGGATTTTAATACCTACTCCAAATTTTTGTTTTGTTTCCTTCACTGCTTGCTCAATATAAAGATTGAATAACATCGGGGAGAGACTACAACCCTGTCTCACTCCCTTCCCAACCAACGCTTCCCTTTCACGTCCCTCGACTCCTATAACTGCCATCTGGTTGTAAATAGCCTTTCTCTCCCTGTATTTTATCCCTGCCACCTTCAGAATTTGAATGAGAGTATTCCAGTCAACATTGTCAAAAGCTTTCTCTAAGTCTACAAATGCTAGAAACGTAGGTTTGCCCTTCCTTAATCTTTCTTCTAAGATAAGTCGTAAGGTCAGTATTGCCTCACGTGTTCCAGTATTTCCACGGAATCCAAACTGATCTTCCTCGAGGTAGGCTTCTACTAGTTTTTCCATTCGCCTGTAAAGAATTTGTGTTAGTATTTTGCAGCTGTGACTTATTAAACTGATAGTTCGGTAATTTTCACATCTGTCAACACCTGCTTTCTTTGGGAATGGAATTATTACATTCTTCTTGAAGTCTAAGGGTAATTCACATGTCTCGTACATCTTGCTCACAAGATGGTAGAGTTTTGTCAGGACTGGCTCTCCCAAGGCCGTCAGTAGTTCTGATGGAATGTTGTCTACTCCAGGGGTCTTGTTTCGACTTAGGTCTTTCAGTGCTCTGTCAAACTCCACGCAGTATTGTATCTCCCATTTCATCTTCATCTACATCCTCTTCCATTTCCATAATATTGTCCTCAAGTACATCACCCTTTTATAGACCCTCTATATACTCCTTCCACCTTTCTGCTTTCCCTTCTTTGCTTAGAACTGGGTTTCCATCTGAGCTCTTGATGTTCATACAAGTGGTTCTTTTTACTCCAAAGGTCTCTTTAATTTTCCTGTAGGCAGTATCTATCTTACCCCTAGTGAGGTAAGCCTCTACATCCTTACATTTGTCCTCTAGCCATCCCTGCTTAGCCATTTTGCACTTCCTGTCGATCTCATTTTTGAGACGTTTGTATTCCTTTTTGCCTGCTTCATTTACTGCATTTTTATATTTTCTCCTTTCATCAATTAAATTCAATATTTCTTCTGTTACCCAAGGATTTCTACTAGCCCTCGTCTTTTTACCTACTTGATCCTCTGCTGCCTTCACTATGTCATCCCTCAAAGCTACCCATTCTTCTTCTACTATATTTCTTTCCTCCATTCCTGTCAGTTGTTCCCTTATGCTCTTACTGAAACTCTGTACAACCTCTGGTTCTTTCAGTTTATCCAGGTCCCATCTCCTTAAATTCCCACCTTTTTGCAGTTTCTTCAGTTTTAATCTAGAGGTCATAACGAATAGATTGTGGTCGGAATCCACATCTGGCCCTGGAAATGTCTTACAATTTAAAACCTGGTTCCTAAATCTCTGTCTTACCATTATATAATCTATCTGAAACCTGTCAGTATCTCCAGGCTTCTTCCAGGTATGCAACCTTCTTTCATGATTATTTTACCTTCTTTCATGATTCTTAAACCAAGTGTTAGCTATGATTAAGTTGTGCTCTGTGCAAAATTCTACCAGGCAGCTTCCTCTTTGATTTCTTAGCCCCAATCCATATTCACTTAATTCGTTTCCTTCTCTCCCTTTTCCTACACTTGAATTCCAGTCACCCATTAGTATTAAATTTTCGTCTCTCTTCACTATCTGAATAATTTCTTTTATTTCATCATACATTTCTTCAATTTCTTCGTCATCTGCAGAGCTAGTTGACATATAAACTTGTACTACTGTAGTAGGTGTGGGCTTCGTATCTATCTTGGCCACAATAATGCGTTCACTATGCTGTTTGTAGTAGCTTACCCGCATTCCTATTTTCCTATTCATTATTGAACCTACTCCTGCATTACCCCTATTTGATTTTGTGTTTATAACCCTGTAGTCACCTGACCAGAAGTCTTGTTCCTCCTGCCACCGAACTTCACTAATTCCCACTATATCTAACTTTAACCTATCCATTTCCCTTTTTAAATTTTCTAACCTACCTGCCCGATTAAGGGATCTGACATTCCACGCTCTGATCCGTAGAATGCCAGTTTTCTTTTTCCTGATAATGACATCCTCTTGAGTAGACCCCACCCGGAGATCCGAAGGGGGGACTATTTTACCTCCGGAATATTTTACCCAAGAGGATGCCATCATCATTTAATCATACAGTAAAGCTGCATTCCCTTGGGAAAAATTACGGCCGTAGTTTCCCCTTGCTTTCAGCGGTTCGCAGTACCAGTACAGCAAGGCTGTTTTGGTTATTGTTACAAGGCCAGATCATTCATCATCCAGACTGTTGCCCTTGCAACTACTGATAAGGCTGCTGCCCCTCTTCAGGAACCACATGTTTGTCTGGCCTCTCAACAGATACCCCTCCGTTGTGGTTGTACCTACGGTACGGCAATCTGTATCACTGAGGCACACAACGGCAAGGTCCATATTTCATGGGCGGAAGTAGTGCTTAACAAACAAATAAAGAATTACATGAAAAGTGAAATTCATTTGAGAAAAATTAGAATTACGAAGAGACTGAATGGTGGCTGATATTTACCTTCAGGAGACAAAATTCCAGTACTGTCAATACACTTATTTAAAACTGAAAAAAAAAAAAAGATTCCTAGGTTCATGAACTATTTGATCCTTAGGCAAGGCAAGGATCTGATGATACACAAATCCTTCAGACCAATTTCTCTACTGAACTTGGTAAGATATTTGAAAAACTATTATGCAAAATACTACAACATGTGGTAGCGCTTCACCAGAATATATTTAGAAGGGGCAGGTCAACTGAAGATTCAATAACTAAGGTGATTTTGCCAGTAGCTGACACTCATTCTACATATGCTTGACAGTGATCATCAGTATTACTGGTGTTTTCGATAACTTGTGGTGGCCGTTTCTCTTTGGTCCCAAGGCACTTGTAGTATCCACAGATGCCCTACAACTGCCTGAGAGACTGTTTCTGCAGGAGATATTATGTCTTTAATGTGGCCAGGAAAGGAATTGATGATGACCATATTGAAAGGCTGTCCGCAAGCACTATCATGTGATGTGACATTGAAGCCTATGCTACAGAAGTTACATGACAGTGGTAACGTAAGGCGATTGGTTACATTTACAGGTGATGTGTTGTTCATCACAAGCAGTGGGTCAAGAAGAATAACAGAAGACAAATGTAATGCTGCACTCCATGAACTTTAAGAATGAAGTTTAAGCATGTAATTGTCACTAAGAATGAAGTTTAAGCATGTAATTGTCACTAACATCTCACAAAACTATGTACTTTTACTGAAATTGACCCTAGCAAGAAATCCTAAAATAAATTTAAATGATGATAATTAGAAAACACAGTAACAAATGGAAGTCAAAACTGTCTATTTGCAGTGGTCATAATTTTGTTATATCTGTACCTTTTCTGCCCATCCATCCTATATGATGCATGAAATTACAGCTATCATCCAGGAGTACCCATAAATATTTGTTACTGTGGATACAGATCATTAGTAATTGTGTAATCGAATAAGGAGTTGATAATAGTATTGTAGCAGCAGAAATTAGTTTTCTGTTTGTCTTTTTAGTTTCTTCATTGAGGTATTAGGTTTTCTTTGTAGTATTGTTTAGTATTAGGGATTCTTTTTCATAATGGTGGTAAATACCAGGTGTAAATAATTATGATATACACTTTTTATAGTATTCAAAATGTGAGTTTATAGCATAAGCTAGCTTTCCAGATAATAGGCTGTAACTGTGAACAATGGTAAATAAATATAAAATAATTAAATAAATTAGTTTTTACCTGTATGATATATAGATATAGTAAGGTATACTAAGTAGTACATGGTAGTACACTATCTAGTAGGTGATAGTGTGTGATATATTAAATTTGACCTCTTCCTATTTCTGATACTTCTCCCTTATCTTGGTTTCCATTCGTCCTCACAAGTGGATCTTTCTCATTCTAAGATCTTGGTGACATACTCCTCCTTTCTAACCTTCCTCAATCTATCCCTCTTTCCTCCCTGTGGAAGGAACTAATAGTTATGAAAACTAGGAACAGTTTTTCTACTTTTATATGCATCTGTTGTCAATACTGGAATTTTGCCTCCTGAAGATAAATGAGGCTCAGCTGTTCCGTTTCTTTGTCGTGCAGTGCAGTTCCCATCGCAAAAATCAAATGCTACCTGGTGGCAGTGCTGGTGGGTGACACTGTAAGAAAAATATGTAGGTGGAGAAGAGATAAATATAAATAATTCTGGAGATGGTAAGGGTTGCAGATGGGGAAACTCACTGATACAGTGACTTTGACAAAAGGCAGATTGTTATGGCGAAGCTCATCAGCTGTTCAAATGTTACTGTTGTAAGCATCTATTTAAGTGGTTGAAGAATGATGAAACCACAGTAAGTGAAAGTGAAAATAAGACAGTAGAGGCCTTGGTATATAGAAAGGGTTATTGAAGGCACATGTTAAGTCAATGAAAAGGAAGAACTGAGTCTATAAGCCCAAATCTTGATGAGGACGGGGAGGAGAATTGCAGAAACAATAAAATAAGGTTTAGGAGAAGGCAAAAAAGAGAGCCAGAAAAGTGAGGGAAAAGAAAGAAATGCCAGACACAAGCCTCTCCAGTTTTTGTTCTTTAACTGACCTTCAGGATCACATTGCAGTTACTTCTGCTATCAATATTTGTACAATTTATTTATTTGAAGTTTTTGTTTATTTCCATTATTTGTTTTAGTCCATAGCTTTTCTCGCAAAAGTGGTCCAAGATACAAAAGATTATCGTAAGAATAATGAAAGTGCAAGGAGGAATGACTTCTTGCAATTGGTTTTGGATGCTGCCGCAAAGGAAAATGAAGACATAAAAGAGCAGCGTATCCAGGAATCAGGTAAGCTGACAGCATTATTTGATTTATAGATTTTTTTCAGTGGCTTCATGAGTTTACATCTACTTCATGTACATGGTTACTCTGCAATTCACACTTAAGTGCCTGGCAGAGGGTTCATCAAACCATTTTCCGTACTAATTCTCTACCATTATACTCTCAAATGGTGCGTGGGAAAAAGGAACGCCTAAATCTTTCCATTCAAGCTCTGATTTCTCTTATTTTATTATGATGATCATTTCTCCCTATGTAGGTGGGTGTCAACAAAATATTTTCGCATTCAGAAGAGAAAGTTGCTGATTGAAATTTCATAAATAGATCTACCGTAAAGAAAGCCACCTTTGTTTCAGTGACTGCCACCCCAACTCGCGTATCATATCAGTGACACTCTCAACCCTATTGCACAATAACACAAAATGAGCTGCCCTTCCATGCACTCTTTCGATGTTCTCCGTCAATCCTACCTGGGTAAGGATCCCATACTGTGCAGCAATATTCCAGCAGGGGACGGACAAGTGTAATGTAGGCTGTCTCTTTAGTGGGTTTGTCACATCTTCTAAGCATTCTGCCAACAAAGTGCAGTCTTTGTTTCGCCTTCCCCACAATATTATCTACGTGGTCTTTTCAATTTAAGTTGCTCATAATTGTAATCCTAGGTATTTAGTCGAATTGACAGTCCTTAGATTTGTGCAATATATTGTATACCCAAAATTTGTCGGATTTCTTTTAGTACCCATGTGGATGACCTCACACTTTTGTTTGTTTAGTGCCAATTGCCACTTTTCGCACCATTCAGAAATTCTCTCTAGATCATTTTGCTATTGGAATTGATCATCTGATGATTATTCTTGATGGTAAATTACAGCATAATATGCAAACAATCTAAGGGGGTGCTCAGATTATCACCTAGATCATTTATGTAAATCAGGAACAGCAGAGGTCCTATGAAACTACCTTGCAGAATGCCAGATATCACTTCTGTTCTACTCGATGGTTTACCGTCTATCACTATGAACTGTGACCTCTCTGAGAGGAAATCACGAATCCAGTCACACAACTGAGATGATACTCCATATGCACACAATTTTATTAGTAGTTGCTTGTGAGGAACTGTTTCAAAATCCTTTGGGAAATCTAGGAATATGGAATTGATCTGAAATCCCTTGTCAACAGCACTCATTACTTCAGGGGAATAAAGAGCTAGCTGTGTTGCACAAGAATGATATTTTCTGAATCTGTGTGTGTTATGTATCAAGAACCCATTTTCTTCAAGGTGATTAATAATATTTGAATACAGTATATGCTCCAAATATTAATGCAAATTGAGGTCAGTGATATGGGTCTGTAATTCAATGGGTTACTCCTATTTCCTTTCTTGAATATTTGTGTGACCTGTGCTACTTTCCAGTCTTTAGGAACAGACCTTTCATCAAGTGAGATGTTGATATGATTGCTAAGAAAGGCGCTATTGTGTCTGCATACTCTGAAAGGAACCTAATTGGTATACCATCTGGACCGGAAGACTTGCCTTTCTTAAGTGATTTGAGTTGTTTCACAACATCTAAGATGTCTACTTTTATGTCAGTCATGTTAACAGCTGTTCTGGTTTCGAATTCTGGATTATTTACTTTGTCTTCTTTCGTGAAGGAATTACGGAAAACCTTATTTAGTAACTCTGCTTTAGTGACACCATCATTGGTAACATTTCCATCGCTATTGCGCAGTGATGGTATTGACTGTTTTTTGCCACTGGTGTACTTTACATACAACCAGAATCTCTTTGGGTTTTCTACCATATTTTGAGACAATGTTTCATTGTGGAAACTATTAAAAGCATCTCACACTGATGTCTGCACTAAATTTTGAGCTTCTGTGAAACTTAGCCAGTCCTGGGGATTTTGCATTCTTCTGAATTTGGCATGCTTTTTTCGTTGCTTCTGCAACAGTGTTCTGACGTGTTTGTGTACCATGGTTGATCAGTCCCATCTCTTATTAACTTATGCAGTATGAATCTATCTATTGCTGTTGATACTGTATCTTTGAATTTGAGCCATATCTGGTCTACACTTACATAATTAGTTTGGAAGGCCTGGGGACTCTCTCTTAGGAAGGCATCAAGTCAATTTTTATCTGCTGTTTTAAATGGATATATTTTGCATTTCTTTTTAGAGGTTTTGGTTGATATGGTTTTGAGCCTCGCTACATTGATTTTGTGTTCACTAATCCCTCTATCTGTCATGATGCGCTCTATTAGATCAGGATTATTTGTGGCTAAAAGGTCAAGTATGTTTTCGCAACCATTTTACAATTTGTGTGCGCTCGTGAACTAATTGTTCAAAGTAATTCTCAGAGAAAGCATTTAGTACAATTTTGTAAGATGTTTTCTGTCCCTCACTGGCTCTGAACATGTATTTTCGCCAACAGATTGAGGGTAGATTGAAATCTCCACCAATTATAACTGTATGAGTGAGGTACTTATTTGTAATGAGATTCAAGTTTTCTTTGATCCGTTCAGCTACTATATAATTTACTTGGAGAACAGCAACTGGTAGAGTGGAGATCTTTTTGTCCAAACCCCTACCCTCCCTTTCCACTTCATGCTCTTGGGATTCAAGTTACAAATATCCTGAAATTTTTCCTTTGGATGTGATGGTTTCTGTGACACTGTGTAACCATGTTTATCCACATGAAGATCAGTTTTGGAGATCAATGGCTGTATGTTAAAATGTATGCCCAGCTATAAATCAACCCTGCATAAAAGACAACCCCCTATTTTGAAGAGACTTCTTGATAAATTTTTATTTTTAACTGCTGGGTCACCCAAAACTAGACTTTATTTGAGCCATAACACACATCTGCGCACACAAATACTGTTTACAAGAAATCCTCACAGCATGAAATCTGAGCATAAATCTGGGCCATAAACAGTGGGTGGTGGTTTCCTGTGACACTGTGTAACCATGTTTATCCACATGATGATCAGTTTTAGAGATCAATGGCTGTATGTTAAAATATATGCACAGATATAAGCCAACCCTGAATAAAAGATAAAGACATTTCACAATCAGAGTCCACACAATAAATGCTAGGCAGGATTATGATGTTGGCTAGTAGATAATACTTTCATCTGAGTCCATACACAGGCATGGTTCATTGTTATGTGAACAATTGGCAATGACTGACATCCAGACAAACTCCTGATAAAAACTAATTTGGCAGTAGCCTTGTTTACATGAGCAACTGCTTACGGTTAAATGGCAAATGTTTGGAGGCACAGACCACTAGTGGCATTGCTTCCATAGGGTTCTGGTGTCTACCAGTGTCATCCTGCTGACCCATGCTTATAGACAGTGTAGCTAGGTTACACACTGCTGGATTCTTTGAGTACGTCATTAACAAATTTTGACTAATCAAAATTATAAACTATTTTACTGATACAAAAAGGTTAACACTACCTATTGTATACTTATGCACTTTATTGACTGATATCCTGCCCTGTGAGCTGAGCCACATACACAGTGTCGTCAGGAACAGTGGTTGCAACTAACACCAAATAAATGAGTAGTTCTCAAGTAAGAAGAACATTAAGATCACTGATGAGATGCAGGAAAAGACGTTTGCATTTTTACTGTTCTGTGGCTCTGTGTTGGATACGTTAAACTGGCTTCTGAGAGACACAAAATGAAGCCAGTCAGCAAGCCTCCATTGAAAATCTAGCGATCATTGAGACTAGTTAAAGATGCAGTAGGTCTTGAAACACCTGTGGTGCACTAAATACCCCAAAGTGTGGCCAGTCTTATGTCAGATGAATACCATGCACTGTACAAAAATGCAAGATGAATCAAGCAGTAAACAAAAGATTGGTTTTCCTGCATTTTTATTTTCACATCATCTTTTTACTTACTATCATAAACATCATCATCACAGCACCAGCATTTATAATCCTGGTGCTATTTCTTCCTTCCTGACACTCCTCTCATATTATGTCATCTTCTGAGTCATCCTTGGCATCAGATTCACAGAACTTTGTGAATCATTTCACCTGAGAGTCTGCTCAAGGCAGTAATGATGTATATTGAAGGTTTCTTTAACTGTCCTCATTATTGAGGGCATGGTATTTTTTGAAGAAGCCACTCAGTATAAAACTGTCACAGGTTAGTCTTGAAAGGCCTTTTCACAACAATCATTACTTGAAGTTGTGTAATAAAATCAGATTTATTACTAGATCTGTGTTATTCTTTGATATCAAATCCTTAACTTCTTAGATAGGCTGACATGTGAAAGAATTCAGCACCAACAGTCTGTTAAGCAAATGGCCTAGTACTGTGTTCCAAACAACCATCTGCCAATCTAGCATCAGGTTGTTAGTCATCCTTTCCATCTCATGCTGTCTGAAGCTAAGATCTTCACCCAGTTTTACTGTGAAGAGCTACATAGGCTGACTTCATCCTGCTGACTTCCTGGGCACTGTTACTCTTTCCTTTTCATTATCAGGACATCTTATAGGAATAATTTTAATGCCATTCATGTTGAAACATTTAACAGCATATCAAAATAAAACAGATGTCTGAACAGTGTTGTCCATGTGGTCTCGAAAGCAGTCATGTGGTTTCCTTAGACTGATTGTATGACACTAAAACACAAGCAGATCTTCATCAAACACTGCAGGCAGTCACCAAGATAGCTGAAACATAAGCTGCAGTCTCATCATCATCATCATCATCCTAATAATCATCATTACACATCACTCCCATGGTGAATTCTTCACCACATGCAGTTTGAAAATTTCTTTTTATCAGCAGCACCTTCATTTGCATATCCTTACTTGTGCTGAACAATCTGCTGCTACTATTCATGAAACCTTTCCTCTTTGAGTCCATCAAAGTTAAACATGTATCATTCACATTCTTAATTTATTCTTCATCTGAGGGCGGCAGACATAGAAACGAATCATGTACTGAGATTACTCAACTGCATAAATGTATTGGGTAGACATAATTAGAGTGCAGCTACTCACGGAGATCCAGTGAGGGCTATGACTGTCAGATGGCAGTGAAACTTGGTAGACACTCTAATGCGTTAATGGAGAACTGATTTACTGTGGGGGAAAAAATAAATAAATAAATAAAAAATGGTTCCAGTTTGGTGACTGGGTGCAGATCTGGAGATGTGAATATAAGAAAGACATATAGACATGTTCACTTTGCTGAAGTGATGTGTTGCAAGGGTATTTAGGACTGACGGATGATTTTTTGTCAACTATTGAAGCACATTTATTTTAATGTAGTTTGGAAAGTGGGACAATTTTGATCACCAGGTGCAAATCTGGTGATTTATAGCATCTCATTAGTGTCTCTGGCACTCGTATAGAACAAATTGAATAAGCGGTAGTTAATAATGAAATCGATATTATGTCTTTCTCACTTGTTTGATATTTTCTACCCACGATCCATTCGTAATCCTTTACACATTGAAATGTTTTCTAGGTATTTGCATGACATTTTTCGCTGGGCAGTGTATAACATTAGCCGGAGGATAGCTTGCTAATGTCAAAACACCTTTTCCTGTTTACCTGTGTCTTGCCTTGAAAAAATCTTGCTCTCGCTCTCTCTCTCTCTCTCTCTCTCTCTCTCTCTCTCTCTCTCTCTCTCTCTCTCTCTCCAAATCAGCATCCAGCTATTCTGTGTATGCTTCATATAACTGATTTCTTCACCTATCTGATGTGTTGCTGAGTGCTGAGAACTCAACAACAGACTGCTTCTCTGTACATTATTAAATGAGACAATTTTTTCTTTTGTAAACCACATATATTATAATGACTCTTAAAACACAAGAGACACTCCAGACAGTTCTCTCTCACCTTGACAAGTATATTTCTAAACCATTCACAATGAACTGAGTTACATGAGTGTTCACAGCAGCCCTACTCGGGAACTTGCTTTTTTCTGTGACGTTCTTATGCATTCCATGGAGGCCAGTGTAATTCCAAGGTTGGGATCCTGCACATAGAAAACAATATGTGAAGCAAGTTTGGCCAAATGTGAGTTGCTGCTAGCTTCACTCCATCCAGTAACAATGCTGTCTCCCTTACCATTCATTCAACATGTATATACAAAAAAACTCCACGCTCAATAGGCATATCCCACTTTCCAACAAACTTCATTAAATAAATGTGCTTCAGTAGTCAACATTCATCATTCATTTGTCCTAAATAACCTGTGCAGCACATCACTTCAATGACATGGAAACATTTCTATACATCTTTCTTGCATTCACATTGCCAGATTTGCAACCAGTGGCCAAAATAAGAACTAATTTTTTTCTGGCACAAATTGGTTCTGCATTAAGGCATTAGAATATCTACAAAGTTTTGCTGACACATGATAATTACAGCCCACAGTTGACAAATGTAAAACATGCACCTTAATTATAATTATCTGGTATTTTACCCCTGGTGACAGTGATGCAGAATGATATAACTTTTTGCTATTGACGTCCCATAGGAGTGATGCCATATAGGCTTGCTATACCTTTGTTTTGTGTTTTCTGCTGAATACCAGTTTGATCAGAACTGGTAACAAATAAAATTTTGATGTATAAGCAGATTTTGATGTTTTGTCTCTCTTAAATGTCCTCTTGCTGACAGATGTCACTGTTTTTTATGACATACAATATTGAGCTCAGTTATAATCTCACTGCATTCTGGTGAAATATGTTACTAGTTGAAGCAAATGCAGTCTGCTAGGTCTAGTGTTGTTGTTGTGGTCTTCAGTCCTGAGACTGGTTTGATGCAGCTCTCCATGCTACTCTATCCTGTGCAAGCTTCTTCATCTCCCAGTACCTACTGCAACCTACATCCTTCTGAATCTGCTTAGTGTAATCATCTCTTGGCCTCCCTCTATGGTTTTTACCCTCCACACTGCTCTTCAATACTAAAATGGTGATCCCTTGATGCCTCAAAACATGTCCTACCAACCGATCCCTTCTTCTGGTCAAGTTGTGCCACAAACTTCTCTTCTCCCCAATCCTATTCAATACTTCCTCATTAGTTATATGATCTACCCATCTAATCTTCAGCATTCTTCTGTAGCACCACATTTCGAAAGCTTCTATTCTCTTCTTGTCCAAACTATTTATCGTCCATGTTTCGCTTCCATACATAGCTACACTCCATACAAATACTTTCAGAAACGACTTCCTGACATTTAAATCTATACTCGATGTTAACAAATTTCTCTTCTTCAGAAATGCTTTCCTTGCCATTGCCAGTCTCCATTTTATATCCTCTCTACTTCGACCATCATCAGTTATTTTCCTCCCCAAATAGCAAAACTCCTTTACTACTTTAAGTGTCTCATTTCCTAATCTAATTCCCTCAGCATCACCCGACTTAATTCGACTACATTCAATTTTCCTTGTTTTGCTTGCATTGATGTTCATCTTATATCCTCCTTTCAAGACACTATCCATTCCGTTCAACTGCTCTTCCAAGTCCTTTACTGTCTCTGACAGAATTACAATGTCATCGGCGAACCTCAAAGTTTTTGTTTCTTCTCCATGGATTTTAATACCTACTCCAAATTTTTGTTTTGTTTCCTTCACTGCTTGCTCAATATAAAGATTGAATAACATCGGGGAGAGACTACAACCCTGTCTCACTCCCTTCCCAACCAACGCTTCCCTTTCACGTCCCTCGACTCCTATAACTGCCATCTGGTTGTAAATAGCCTTTCTCTCCCTGTATTTTATCCCTGCCACCTTCAGAATTTGAATGAGAGTATTCCAGTCAACATTGTCAAAAGCTTTCTCTAAGTCTACAAATGCTAGAAACGTAGGTTTGCCCTTCCTTAATCTTTCTTCTAAGATAAGTCGTAAGGTCAGTATTGCCTCACGTGTTCCAGTATTTCCACGGAATCCAAACTGATCTTCCTCGAGGTAGGCTTCTACTAGTTTTTCCATTCGCCTGTAAAGAATTTGTGTTAGTATTTTGCAGCTGTGACTTATTAAACTGATAGTTCGGTAATTTTCACATCTGTCAACACCTGCTTTCTTTGGGAATGGAATTATTATATTCTTCTTGAAGTCTAAGGGTAATTCACATGTCTCGTACATCTTGCTCACAAGATGGTAGAGTTTTGTCAGGACTGGCTCTCCCAAGGCCGTCAGTAGTTCTGATGGAATGTTGTCTACTCCAGGGGTCTTGTTTCGACTTAGGTCTTTCAGTGCTCTGTCAAACTCCACGCAGTATTGTATCTCCCATTTCATCTTCATCTACATCCTCTTCCATTTCCATAATATTGTCCTCAAGTACATCACCCTTTTATAGACCCTCTATATACTCCTTCCACCTTTCTGCTTTCCCTTCTTTGCTTAGAACTGGGTTTCCATCTGAGCTCTTGATGTTCATACAAGTGGTTCTTTTTACTCCAAAGGTCTCTTTAATTTTCCTGTAGGCAGTATCTATCTTACCCCTAGTGAGGTAAGCCTCTACATCCTTACATTTGTCCTCTAGCCATCCCTGCTTAGCCATTTTGCACTTCCTGTTGATCTCATTTTTGAGACGTTTGTATTCCTTTTTGCCTGCTTCATTTACTGCATTTTTATATTTTCTCCTTTCATCAATTAAATTCAATATTTCTTCTGTTACCCAAGGATTTCTACTAGCCCTCGTCTTTTTACCTACTTGATCCTCTGCTGCCTTCACTATGTCATCCCTCAAAGCTACCCATTCTTCTTCTACTATATTTCTTTCCTCCATTCCTGTCAGTTGTTCCCTTATGCTCTCACTGAAACTCTGTACAACTTCTGGTTCTTTCAGTTTATCCAGGTCCCATCTCCTTAAATTCCCACCTTTTTGCAGTTTTTCAGTTTTAATCTACAGGTTATAACCAATAGATTGTGGTCAGAGTCCACATCTGCCCCTGGAAATGTCTTACAATTTAAAACCTGGTTCCCAAATCTCTGTCTTATCATTATATAATCTATCTGAAACCTGTCAGTATCTCCAGGTTTCTTCCATGTATATAGCCTTCTTTTATGATTCTTGAAACAAGTGTTAGCTATGATTAAGTTATGCTCTGTGCAAAATTCTACCAGGCGGCTTCCTCTTTCATTTCTTAGCCCCTATCCATATTCACTTACTACGTTTCCTACTACCGAATTCCAGTCACCCATGACTATTAAATTTTCGTCACCCTTCACTATCTGAATAATTTCTTTTATTTCACCATACATTTCTTCAATTTCTTCGTCATCTGCAGAGCTAGTTGGCATATAAACTTGTACTACTGTAGTAGGTGTGGGCTTTGTATCTATCTTGGCCACAATAATGCGTTCACTATGCTGTTTGTAGTAGCTTATCCACATTCCTATTTTCTTATTCATTATTAAACCTACTCCTGCATTACCCCTATTTGATTTTGTGTTTATAACCCTGTATTCACCTGACCAAAGGTCTTGTTCCTCCTGCCACCGAACTTCACTAATTCCCACTATATCTAACTTTAACCTATTCATTTCCCTTTTTAAATTTTCTAACCTACCTGCCCGATTAAGGGATCTGACATTCCACTCTCCGATCCGTAGAATGCCAGTTTTCTTTCTCCTGATAACGACATCATCTTGAGTAGTCCCCACCCGGAGATCTGGAATATTTTACCCAAGAGGACGCCATCATCATTTAACCATATAGTAAAGCTTCATGTCCTCGGGCAAAATTACGGCTGTAGTTTCCCCTTGCTTTCAGCGGTTTGCAGTACCAGCACAGCAAGGCTGTTTTGGTTATTGTTACGAGGCCAGATCAGTCAATCATCCAGACTGTTGCCCTTGCAACTACTGAAAAGGCTGCTGCCCCTCTTCAGGAACCACATGTTTGTCTGCCCTCTCAACAGATACCCCTCCATTGTGGTTGCCCCTACAGTACGGCTACCTGTATCGTTGAGGCACGCAAGCCTCCCCACCAACGGCAAGGTCTCTGGTTCATGGGGCGGGAAATAGCTATAGCACTCGTATATCCTTGTTTCACTCAGATCAGATGCACCATAAGATATATTTAGTTAAAGTTACATATTCGACCCCCCCCCCCCCCCTTGCATTTTTCAGTGTTGTCCAGGTGTAAACATGGTTTTGCTACCAATCAGTTTGTTACCAAAACCAGGTTTTCTGCTTAGCCAACTCACAACCAAATTGCAATCTTCCAATCTAATCTTGACCTCAGGGTGTGCTACAGATCAGCCAGTCTCCACAATCAAGATTTTGTAGGGGGTCAGTATTTAACATTTCTGAAACCTTGATGAACTTTATTCTGTTGTTGTAGCAAAACATAATACAAATTCTCAGATTCATTTTAAACAAAGTAAATAGTTGCCATTACTGCTAAAACACCAGTAAAATTTCTGAAAGGTGACAACAGGCATGCTTACCAGCACAATGACAAAAGAGTTATTCAAATTGGACTAATACATCACATGAAATTACAAATCCCCCATTACTTTTTAAACACTCCTCATGTAGTAAGAACTGTGTTTCAATGCAGCCCTTCAAAGAAAACTACCTCTAGCAGAAATACAATATAAGAATAAGGCTTAAATTTTACAGAATAACTGCACTATGTTGTGTTCAAAATCCTATCACAATATATCCATCATTTTAAAATGACATGGTTGATGAACATGCATTTGGCATAATCCGCATCACTTCAGGCAGGGGGGGGGGGGGGGGGGGTACCTTCATAGTCTCGGATGTTACTGAATTTAGCATATGTTAAAATTCAGTAGTACGTAAGAAACATGTATGTTTTTTTTTATCTCAAAAAAAAAATTCCTGACCCAAGATACAGGCCTCCAGAGATGACACTGTGAACACCATTTTGAAGATGCAAATTTCAGAATTTTTTTTTAATGCTGTACCTCTGTAACAAATCTTGATTTTTTGTTGAGTTTTTTATTTGAAAGCTAGTTGCTTTATGATTACAATGGTATCCTCTGTTTGGACACATCTGTCAAAGTTCTTTTACTCTAGCATTCTCAATTTGTTTAATAATTTACAATTTTTTTTTTCTAGAATGCCAATCCAGAAAAGTTTGATTTTTTTCCGTTGATTAGTACCATGTAGTACTACATTCTCTGTCAAGGAGAACTTCCACTTTTAAGGTGGACACATTTTATTTTTTAAAAAATCATTTTTTTAAACTTTCAAGGGTAAAGTATGTTTTCACTGGAGTTGTTTCTTACTAACATCTTTGTTACCATGTTTATTCCTATTGTATTTGTTGCAGTTATTTCTTGTCACTTTCTTTGTTCCAGTTATTTCTTTTCGCTTTCATTGTTGCAGATATTTCTTACACTTTGTTGTTTTTTTTGCCAGCTTCTTTGTCGTGGTTGTTCACTGCAAGTTTCTATATTGTAATTGTTCAGAGTTGATTTGTTTACTGAAGAGGCTTCTAAGAAATCTGAGACCATTCAGTGAGTTCTGTGTTTTCATGATGAATTTGCCAGTTGACACAGTTGCAGTGTATTTTGTGAAAAGGACTGATTGAAATGTCTTCTGACTGGGGCCACAGGAGAGTGAAGTGTGCTATTTGGATATCCGTAAAAGAGTGTTGTATAAGAGAAACCAAAAAACAGACTTTGTTCAGGTTGGGGATAAGTGTTCTCATTCGAAGACTCTGTTTCAAAGTGAAGATGTTTCCAGTGATGACTTTTTGTGTTCTAAATGTTTTGACAGAATAACAACGATAGTATCTGAACAAGTTGAAGCCTCCCATGGTGCAGATGATGCAAATTTTGCATCAATAGAGGAAGAATTAAATACCCTGAATCAGTCAACTACAGAGGTAGGTGTTAGTCCTATTAAGAAACCGTGGTCAGTGAAGGTGAGTCATAAGCTCTATGCATCAAGGAATCACAGAGAAATTAATAAAGCTATGGATGAATACACTACAGGAAAACTGATCACACTCTTCAAAGTAAAAATTCCATCTTCAGAAGAAAATGAACCAATGCACGCTTGCACCTCTTGCCAGAAAGTTTTGACAAATATCAATTCAGCTGTTGTATATTGTACATTCTGCAGTGAAAAGGTGCAAGTATTAACGATTATTCTACAAAAATTTTCAAAGAAAAAATTTTGAACCATGTTCCAATCAGTACATAGTAGACAAATCAAGATATGTGAGGTCAGTAAAAGGAGTCTTTAGAAGACCAGATCCCTATTATGGTTATCATGTAGAAGCACCTCAAGTTCAGACAGTGTAGTTACTTTATCTGGAAAATAAGTGGGACCGTTCTTGCCAGAGTGCCAACAAAATATACACTATAACTGTTACAGTTGAAAGTTAAAAAGTTATGTAAGCAAAGAGGTACATGACTCGCAGTATTAAAGAAACCTTTGCAATTTGTAAGAGCAACTTTACAACTTCATATATTGGAAGATCAAAATTTTTTGCTCTACGGCCTAAGTGGGTAGTTCCAAACCCACCTAGAGATGTCTGTTTATGCATGTACTGTGCAAATTTTGACCTTTGTGTGGTAGCTTTGAAGAAATTACTGGAGCACGTGACATGTGACACCTTAGTTGGGAATGTGAAGTCATTAGTAGTCTGTGACGTAAGGCAAGAGACTTCTTTGTTTCAAGAATGGGGTGACTGCCCTGGAAAGGGAGGACTGTCTTTACAGGCACTTGGCGTGGAAGACATAGCAGATACCTCTGCAGAAATTACATATGCAACATGGGAGGAAAATAAACTAATTAAGGAAACTGTTGCCTTTGACAGTTTCATTGACAAATTTGGTAAATGGCCAGTGCAAGCAGTAACACACCAGCATCTGAAGAGGTTGCAACAACAACACATTGCAGAAGTGAAAGGGTGTGTACAGGCTGAAGAAATATGTTTAGTGCTTCACTGTGTTTTTGCTGAGAACTGGTCTGTAATTCTCCCACAAGAAGTACAAGGGTATCATTGGAGTAATGACCAGGTTTCAGTTTTTACAGGAGTGACATATTTTCAAAACAAGACCACAAGTGTTGTAGATATGAGTGACAACACAGGATGTGACTCAGCACATGCTTTCCTAGCAATGCGCAAAATTCTTCAACTGGAAACAGGGGCAGAGAAGATCATCATTATTTCTGATGGTGCTCCTAGATATTTAAAAAATCGTTACTAGCTGTTTGAATTGAGCAAGTCGCTTGTGCCAACTGACTGGGTATAAAGTGCTACTGGTCACGAGAAGGGGCCTTGTGATGGTTTGGGGGACTGCTGAAGCACCACAATACAAAACATAATCTTTCCAGACCAAATACAGCTGTGATTCACAGTGCTGAGGGTTTATGAGAGGCATGAAATCTTACACATCCACAGCCCTCATTCTTTTGTCCAAAGAGGAAAAGAAGAATGGTCCAAACGAACTACTCCTGTGAAAGGAATTCAGAAGACACATTTTTGGACTCGAAGTGATGGGTGAACTCATACTGCATGCACTTTAAAGAGCAAGAAAGAAGAAATTTAGTTCGTTCAGCCAACACCTCAGAAACAGCAGGATAATATTCAGATTCACAATGTGAGAGAGGGAATGTTTGTGGCATGTGTGGCTGGTGGATTGCAGAGATTATAGACACCAATTACGAGTTAAATGAAATTGTAGTGACCTTTATGCTACCACATGGACCAGCTGCTGGATATAGGTTTCCAGCTGAAGGATAGCAATAACGCCATCAGTGCTCACTTCCTGTTCAGAATGTTTTGAAGACTGTAAGCACTCCATTTCCTATTGGTTCAACAGGAAGGCATCAGTCTACATCAAAGGAAGATACTGAAGCAGTGGAACACATTTTTAGTTCATAGACTGGCTAATTTCAGTACTAAACAGAGTGCACAGAAGTTGTATAAATTGAAACCTTTTAGTCTTTGGACCTATCACACACATTTTGGAACCATTTAAAATGCTTCAAAAATGCGTCTCTTATTCATCTTTCAAAATTAAAATTGTGTTAAATAAGGGTAGGTTTTGATTTTTCTGAGCCTGTTATTTGATAAGGTTTTATGCATGGTAAAAGTTTCAGTTGTTTATAAAACCTGTTCAACCTAAAAAAAAAAAGTTCAGAATGCTATAGTAAATGCTTTGACAGGTAAGTCCAAATGGAGGATTTATCTGTAATCATAAGGCAGTTACCTTTCAAATAAAAAAAAACAGCAAAATATATAGAAGTGTTTCAGAGATACAGCATTTAAAAATTTTTTCCAAAATTCAAATCTTCAAAATGGTATGAACAGTGTCTCCTTTGGAGGGCTGTATCTTGGAGCAGAAATTGTTTTGGAGAAAACAAAAAAATATGTTTTCCGTACTTTTTCGTCATTTTAACATATGCTAAATTCAATAACATCCGAGACTATGAAGGTAAGATTTTTTCCTAGCCTGCATGAATTGATATGGACTATGCCATTCATATGAACAGGTATTTAGTTCTACATTTGTAGTCCATATATGAATCCTAACTTGTGACTTCTGTTCCTGTGTGAATGTGATGTACTGTACAATATAGTGTTTTGGAAGAGGGGAATCATCTTCTGTATTCCATCACGCATTTACCTAAAGCTAGGCACTATCTGGATGTAACTGCACTCTGTCTCCTCACAGATTTAAAGCTGGTAAAACTGTGTTAAACAGCATATAGAAGCACTTTGTGACATATCTGGATGGGCAGAGCAGTGACTTGCTCCCTTGCTTATGATTTTGCTGACAGACTATACCGTCACCAGTGACATCATGGCCAGCAGTCATAGTATATGTGTGTGTACGAGCAGCCCATTAGCAGTCACTCAGCTTTATTGTGGTCAAGGAGTTCTAGTTTGAAAGCTCATGGCATTTCAACTACTTGATAAGGCTGGAAGCCCAAGAACATTTTATTCGAAGTCAGCACTTGGAAACTCTGCATTGTTACAAAGTATTGTGTGTCTTTCATTCAGTACTGTGCTCTCATAGATTTCATTTTTATTGTCTCCAGAAAGTCATGCAAACTTGGTAAACCTTTAAAAGAATCATATTTGGTGGTATTTGTTGTATAAGTCAGTTCATTCATTTTCAACAGTTAATAACAAATGGCAGAATTTGTGTGAACTATACTTCTTTTGAAAGTGATTTGTGTGGGTGATGTCCCAAAACTCTAACAACGGATAGAAATAAAGAGAATGTGCTGAGTGTGGTACTGGATGATAGGCTGTTAAATAAGTGACACCATACATAGGTAAGGTACAGTTTGCATGAATAATTAACTATAGCAAGTTTTGTGCAAGTTGAGTAATAGATTTGTTGAATTATGACCAAATACTAATTTCTTAGCAATGTTTGGACCATTTTAAAATCAATTTGATTTTGGCAATAAGTTTGTTAATTAGTGATCAGACATGAGACCACCATTTCAGACCAGAAATGGCAAACCAGTGGAGCAATGAGTTGGTGGGAAGCACCTGACTCTGCACTGAGAAAGGTAATCACCATTATCTGTTGGAATGATTAAGGAATTATTCTTCATGATTTTCTTGCAAAGGAAAAAAAACAGTAGCTTGCTAATATAATGCAAATCATCTTCAAGAACAAGGTGGAAAAAAATGAGATTAGATCACGAATGGAAAAAATCATCTTTCTTTAAGACAATACAGCTGCCCAGAAATAGCCTTTCAGTTAATAGTTGAAACTATGAATTGTTGGAACATCAGCTGATTTTGCACTGTGACTTCCATGCATATACATGACTATAGAATCTTGAGGCTGAGAAACTTCTTCTCAATGAAGAGGTCATGGCAGCTATAGATGAATATTTTGCAGGCCTCCAGAAATACACTTCAGTTACGAAATATGCTCAGTGGAATAAGCTAGTGAGATTACAGTAACTCAAAGTCACATTTTTGCCAAAAGAAAAGCAAATCTGTGTAATGCTGAAAAATTTTCATCTTGCCCATATTTTTAGATTTTGAAAATAATCACTTGTTTATTGTTGCATTGCATATTCCCTATTTTATTGATTTAGATCTGAACAAATAAAATATATAACCCAGTTGAATGCCTGTTTGTTTCATTGTTTTCAGTGATGACAGATGATAAAATAGTTGCTCAGTCAGTTTTATTTCTTCTTGCTGGCTATGAGACTTCAAGTACACTCCTTTCTTATGCCAGCTATGAATTGGCTCTAAGCCCTGATGTTCAGGAAAAGGCTAGAAATGAAGTGAAGAAGGTTTTGTTAAAATATGGAGGCGTATGCACATATGAAGCATTGAATGAGATGAATTATCTTGAAAATGTGTTGTCAGGTAAGTAGTGTACTTCATTAAACACGTTTCTTCCATTATATTCTTATGGTAGACATATCCATAGAATGTGAAATACACCTGATTTATGAGTACAGCTGGAATAATGTGTGACATTGAACTGAATCTCATTCATTAGGAAACTGCTGCATGTCAGTTTTTATGTAATTAATCACTCCACACAGATATTCTGCAGCAGTAATATAACATAGAATGCAGCAATCAGTGTTCTCTTGTAATTTCAATTTCTTGGGTGATGATTGTGGAAGACAATTACAAGATTGTTTTCATTATACAAAGACAGAATGGATCTATTTTTAAAAATCTGATTAATTTGATCACAGAGGCCCTGCGCATGCATCCCCCAGTGGCAAGGATTGACAGGATGTGCACCAAACCTTACACAATACCAGGCACAGATGTGAAGATTGATGTGGGAGATAGTGTGTCCATACCAGTCATGGGATTGCATTATGATCCACAGTACTACCCAGATCCATATAAATTTGATCCAGACAGATTTGTGGCAGAAGAGAAACTAAAACGCCCTTCACATGTATATCTGCCATTTGGTGGTGGTCCAAGGAACTGTATTGGTGAGTAAAAAAAGAGGGGTAACTTTTTTATCTGCTCTTTCTATGCAAAGAGTTCTGAAATGTTGAGGCAGAATCATTTAAATAATGGTTAATTATTGTTTGTATAACAAACTCATAATTTGTTTTGTTCCATGGTGGTTGTTTTTGAAGTAGAGTCTGCATTTGATGCTGTTGTTGTAGACTTGTTGCAAACTGTTGGTACTGCTGCTGTGAAAGTCTAAATGCATTTTATTTCAGTCATTGTACCAGATTATGACGCTTTTTTATATTCCTTCAGTATCTTTTTTTTCCAGCTGCAGCAAAGAGAATCAGATCAAAGTGAGAAAGAAAGAAACAGATAGAGAATAATTCACATTTATCTCATATAATAGTCCTCCAGTACCATAAATCCTGTGATTCTTACAGCTAGATTTTATTTTTGGACTTACGTTGTGTCATGTTTTTCTAAGTGCTGTCCTATTATTGCTCCTTTCATAATCAGTGTGGATAGGATATAAAAACTACTCCAATCAAATTACTTGATTTCAGAGTGTTCAGGCATACACATCACACACTATGCCCTTTTTATCTTCCTTTCCTTCATTCTGTCAAGCTTTTCATTGGTTCACCATCTTATAAGAGCTCCAGCCACCAGCGTCTCACTCTAGTGTTAACCCTTTCACCATACTCGACGAACTGAGTTTCACTTGCCTGGCAGCACTGGGCTGCACGCTCGACGAACAGAGCTCAGGTACACAGTTGACAACATTCAGGAGGCTCTGCAAAGTGTATTTAGAATTTTACACCAGATGCAAGAGTCTACTTGAAATTTTCACATTCATTTTCAATGATAGTTTATCAATAATAATAATTAATGAGATGAAAAAATATGCTGAACAGTTTGTGAGTTCACATGTTGGTGCATTGAAACAATAATTATAGTACACAGATGGGTACCAACCAAAATTGAAATTTCTATTATTTATTCACAATGTTATTCCTACAAGGCTTAGTTCAGAAACTGTATTTTCAAATGTGTTACTTTAGGAAAGAAAGTCTTGAAACAACTATTTTCCAAAAACTATTGTACTTGCATTTGCTGCTCCAGCAAAAATCTTCACGAGACTGTCAAAATAAATAAACTGTAATGTGCTAATTTTCATAGTACACATACTGCTACCAAAAGCTTCAATTGTTGACAACTTACATTCACAACAATCACCAAAACATGTCAGATTATGCCACGCTGTAAGAAAGCACCTTAAGACATGTTAATAATTACATGGGTGGGGATAGATAGCAGCACAAGGAACAGCTCAGCCAAGTGGTTAAACATCATTTCAGATGTTTTACAAGTGAAGATTGACAGCTTTTTGTCTTTGACTCTTATGGTACTGAGAGTTTTTGATCTGTATTATAGTACTGTAACTACTAAGGAACTGTGCACTTTAATTTTTGCCAGTGTTCATGATGCTTATGATGATGTCTTTCACTGCTGTCTCTTCAGTTTGAGCCAGCATACATACACACTAAAATTTCTTGCTACACTGCATCTTCTCACACATGACTATTTCCAGCACAGTTTTGAAGATAAATGACAAGATTTACTTGCCTGGCACTATGGATGTGTTACGTCTTGGGTACTCACATTGCCAATAAACTTCTTTGATAGTCCTCCAGAACATTGTAGAGGCTTAGCCTGCAAAAAGTGTCACATGTTTTTCTGAAACTAAAACTAATGGCATTTGTGGGCTTGTTGAACTCACATTTCTTCTCCCAACTATTTTTCATGATGAATAACTGATTTGTGAAAGACCCTATTGTCAAGATCCTTCTTGATTCTCTGTAGTCCACATCTTAATGACTGACATCATGTAACGTAACAGGAATGTAAAGCATAGTGAGTGTCACCTTACACCACATTCTCGCAAGGGAAATATACATATAATTGTTACAATCTATTCTGACAGTTATGAAAAGGATAGATTGATTCTCACCATATAACAGTGAGTAGCATAATATTGTTTTTGTTCCATCCTGGATTTTCCATTGCAATCTGTTCTTGTATTTACTGGCATATTTCCTTGCATTATCTTATTTCGTAGACAGAAAGGAATCTCTTCTTGTAGTCATTGCCATCCTGACTTTTAACATCTTCACAGTTATTCTGTCTTTCCCTTGTGCTTTTCTGGTATTTAGCTTTTCTGTTCACACCCTTGTACATTTTTCCATATCTTATGTATTGAATCAGTCTCTTTGTCTTTCTGTATCTCAGACAAAATCAGTCAAATCCTCAGAATTTAGCTCTTTTTGAAAGCATTCAGTCATATTTTCTTTTTTTCTATTATGAGAGCAAGGTGGAAAAAATTACTGTCGGGAATGCAATGGCATAGCATGGCATGGCATGGTCATGTTAATTGTTAATATCGGTGAAATTTTATTGTGTTATGTTAGTACATGATGTAGAAGTCAAATGTCAATGTGGTTTGTGGCTAACCTTTAATTAATTGGTTTTTTAAAGCAGACATTCATCATCAGTGGAAATTCATACACAGTTGGTGAAGGTTTGTTAGGAGTTTACTCATTTAGTTGTGAAAATTAATTGTTTGTGATCTATATTCAAATTACAATTTTTAAATGATCTTTATGAGAAACACTGCAAAACTGCAAACAATGATGGGCACTTCAAGAAAATGTGCAACACTATAACAGGTAATAATCAGAAGAAATAGTGGAGTACATTTTAATAGAAGAATTAACTATTAGAAAGCTGTGTGTAAGATGAATGTTACATTTCTTGTATGTTGATCAGAAGCTGATGAGAAACTGGATTTCTCAAAAAATATTTGAATCATTAAAAAAAATCTGAATGGTGATGAGCAATATATAGTTACTATGAATGTAATGTGAGTCCACTAGATCCTGCCAGAAACAAAGGAGCATTCAGAGTGGGGCCACTTTCAGTAACATTATTATTATTATTATTATTATTATTATTATTATTATTGTTATATTGACTTTTTTCTGGAGCAAAATGACTTTTTCTTATTAAGTGCCTTGCAAAGAACAGAACAATAATTTCTAAATACTAAGATACATGAAAACATACCTGGATTGCAAACAGAGAGAGAGAGAGAGAGAGAGAGAGAGAGAGAGAGAGAGAGAGAGAGAGAGAGAGAGAGAGGGGGGGGGGGATGCATCTGGCAACAAAGGAGCTTTGGCAATAGCGAAATTGAGGAATTAGAAGTATTAATTGTTGGAACATCCATTCTCTCCACCAAATCTGGTATCTTGAAATGCAGCCTACTGCCACATTTAAAGAAATTTGTTTTGAAGCTAATAATGGAGGTTGTGGAAGCTTTAGGTGGGAATTTTTGGTTACCTTTCAGTATCATAATTCAGGGATGCAATTTAATTACTGGAAGAGGTTTGAGAAACTAGGTTGGCCAACAAAATAAATAAGTTCAGGAGTGGAAAATATTTTTATAAGACCAAGAACTCTTCATCTTTTCTCATAAATCTTTATCCTGCTGTATAACTGCTAATTTATAATTCACATTCATAATCAGCCATTGTTTTACATCTCTGTTTCTCTCACACTCTGTTAGGCATGTAACACTCTTTTGCTCTTCTTGTGCTTTCAAAATACTGTTGGGCATATTTTTTGAACTATTTCTGTGTAGAGCTTGATGGTTCCTTTTCTCTGTATTATACTTGAAGCTATAGCTTCCTCATTACCCTCTACACTTCATCGTTCACTTGGTGCATGTATACTAACCAGTGTCTCTGGTGGTAAGAAATGTGATCTCCTTGCTTACTGCACAGAAGCTCCTTACTTATGTAATTAGCCAGTCACTGGCCACAGAACCCATTTCAGATTTGTGTCCACATTCTCAGCACATGCTCTGGAAATTACTATCTATCTATTCTATAGCATTAAATAAATAAAATTACTCTCTCTTCAGTCTGACACAGTTCATGAAGAGCAACAATGTTTGCACTTAATTGTTCTTATACTGAGACCTCCACTTGGCAGCTGTTGCTGTTATGTTAAAGGTTGGTTTATGTGAAATTTTGCGGTATTTACTTCACCTGTAGTTAAGTGTGCTGAAGTACCATCAATTTTAGTTACTTAGTAGTGATGCAATACCTGCTTTTGGGTTGTTAGTTGAAGACTGTTGTTTCACCTTGACTGCTTCGAAGTGGATAGCTTCTGCATAGTATCATCAGCGGGGAGGGGGGAGGGGATAACTTTTAGCTTTTGAAGAATGTTTCATTGTATTTGCAAGGAATGATCTATTTATTTATTGTTAGCTTTGTAATAATGCAAATGTAACTCTTATGCCATGCTATGATGTAGTCTTAAACATAGTACATTACCAGCTTCATGACAGGTCAACAATAGTTGCATAACTTTAACAAAGCCAAGCACTCTTTATTTGAGGCAATCTAAGGGTGTTTCAGCAAGCACCAGAAACATTCTCTTCTGCTGTAAGACTGTCTATTACAGTAATTATGCAGTACTATTCCAGGAATATCAGGTGACACTATAGAGTGAGTTTCTCCGTGGCAGTTTCGTAACTGTAACTTCCATTCATTAAAAAGAGTGGTCTTATAAGTGGTTCTTAACCTTCATTTTTAATGGCACACAAGCACCTCATGTTGCTCCTCCTTGTGATTTTGTATCATCACATTTTGGTATACTTTTCACACTTCTAATGGCTAATTCACATTCACAGATGAAAAGTGTAATAAGAATTATTATGTATGACACTGCAGCTTGACACAGATTATTTATGCTCATTGTTTGGCCAAATGCACCTAATTTTTCTACATTGTATTACTTTATTTTGTAGCTTTGCATCTAGCATGGGTTTGGCATTGCTTGGATGCATTAAAATTTTGTAGCAAGAGAAGAATAGTGTCTGGGGTTACCTCTCTAAAGGTTTAGCCTCAGATTCTCTCAATTATAACTCCTACAGAGAGGCTTAATTGTTATGTCTTCTTTCTGGATTGCAGTAGTCATCTCATGGCTTCACATTATTTCCCAAACTTTTCTAGAGTCTGCTCTTTCTGGTTTACAATGGGCAAAGCTAAGTCTTCCTAGCTTGTGAAAGGCAAAACAAAGCAAATGTGACTTTGTAGATTGGTGTGAATGTTCAACAGATAAAACAATAGAATATATGCAACAGGAAATACATACAGGCAAATTACAATTACTCCATGCTCTGCCAAAGAAATTAAGAATGTAATTAACTCTCACAAAACCCAAAAAAGACTCTCAAGAGTTTACAATATCTTGAGTAAAGTAATAAAATCATGTGCATCAAATATGTGCATTGTTTTTAGTCACATACATAACACCTCACTGCCACAAGGGATATTTACAGACAGGCTAAAATATGCAATTATAAATGAAATTCACCACCATCCGTGTATTTGAGATGTTATTTTATTTTATTTTATTTTGACTATCAGTTTTGGCATTCCACATGCCATTTTCAGGCCTCATATGCATCTCTCAAGAATAAATGATATTGTCATTGCAATCAAGTCTTCTAATGAAGCACTTGGGATATGTTTTTGAAATCACAACATCTAGGAATATATGGTACTGTTTGACAATATTGTTTATTTTTGAGAGATGCATGTGGGGCCTGAAGGTGGCTTAGAGCAATCCCGAAACTGGTAGTCAAAATAAAATAAAATAACATCTCAATCACACAACTGTTGGCAAATTTGATTTATAATTATTTGACTAGGCAATGTCCCATGTCAATGATGGATCAATATGGACAAAATATGCAATTGTCAGATCCATTTACAAGAAAGATAGTAAAACAGATATTAATATTTACTGAACAGTCCCACTACTTACTACCTCATTCTTGAAGGCACTGGAAAAAATTGTTTGTGCAAGAACCATGAAAAAGCTCTCCTAAAATAAAATATTTAATCAATATCAGTTTGGACTTCAAACCGGTTTCTTCACAGAACAAGTTATTTTTCAGTATGCAAATCAGATTATACAAAATTTGAATGATGGGATATCTCCTGTGACTTGTCAAGAGCATTTCATTGTGCAGCTCCCAGTATTCTCTTAGAGAAGCTCAAATATTGTGGTATTAGAGATCTTGCTGTTAACTGGTTTTTGTCCTAACTAAAAGGATGCGGGGTGTTGCATTAAGAAACTCTGGGAGCATATGAAATGAAAACAGCATCTTCAAAATGAGGAATAATTGCTACAGGTATATCACAGGAATAAGTATTGCTTCTGCTCTTTAACTTGTCCATACTAACATTATAAATGCAAAAGTAGGTTTGTTATGTTTTCATGACTAAACTGCTGCACCAATTTTGATGAAATTTGGTATGGAGATAGCTTGAACTCTGATGAAGAGCATAGGCCAAGTAAAAAAAATCTACGCCCTAAGAGGGTAAAGTACAAAATGGAATATCTTTTTTTACATCAGTGAATGTAAACCATAATAAATTATATTTAAATTTGTTACATAATGTACACATCACATGATGTATAGCTACTTCAATAGTGCAGTGCATAGACATGCTCTCCTGCCCATTCCCTCCACCATCCACCAACCAGCACTGACACTGTATGTGCCGCCATGTCAGAACACGTGTGAGCAGCTGACATTACTGCATGTACATAGATTACTTATTCACCATCACTCATCCTAACAAAGCTACTGCAATGTGAGCAAAGCTGCCATTAATAGCTAGTTATATATAAATGATCTTCCATCATATACCTAAGAAGCAGAAGTAGTTCTCTTTGCTGACAATGTAAGTATTATAATGATGCTGAATGGAGTAACTTCAACATTTGAAAATATAAATAATGTTTTCTTGATAAGGAATAGCTGGTTATCTGCAAATGATCTGTCACTGAATTTAGATAAAAGACAATGCATGCACTTCAGTACTGCATAAGGACTTACCACACCTTTAGAAATAATGTGTGATGGTGAATCAATAAATGAAACATAGTATTCTAAACATTAGCTGTTTATGTATGAGGATTGCCCAGAAAGTAACGCATCACATATTTTTTCAACAGTTCTTTATTGGACATAATGAGAATTACACACACAAAAGAATGGTGTTTCCTCTATGTATCCTATTTTTCCACATAATCTCCGTCCCATTCTATGGCCTTCCTCCAGTGCGAAACAAGGGCATGTATGCACTGTCAATATCAATCCTTGTCCTGGTGGCAGAGCCAGTGCTTCACTGTGTGTATCACCTCCTCATCATCCTCAAATGTCTTCCACGAATGGCATCCTTTAATGTCCCAAACAACGGAAAGTTCTAGGGGACTAGGCCAGGGATTTAGGGTGGGTGGGGTAACACTATCCAACCCTGTTTTGCAATGTGTTCAACAGTCCTCAGACTTGTACCTCCACACTTTCTTTGCTGATTGACAGATGTAGCACCAACTGCTAAGTCGTAATCCATCTGTCCTCACGAATGACAACATCAGCTTGCTGCAACATGTCAGTTGTGACAGCTGTGGACAACATGTCAAGTGTGACAGCCGTGGATGGTCTACCCAACTGCTGCAAATCATGGAGCTCTGCCAAACTGCCTTCTGGTGACCTCACCATCTGTGCCCAGTGACTATCTGTACTTCAGTTGACAGCAGATGCTCCACAGGCTTTGCACAAGCGTTTGTGAATATTCTGCACTGTTTCTTTCTCTGCAGTGAGAAATTCAATGACGGCACATTTCTTGTAATGTACATCGCCTACAGACTCCATTTTGAAACTGTCCTGCAGCTACGCTGTCTGTCTTAAGTAAGGGTAACTTGAGGCACTCACTCAACATACTTAAAATAATACATACATAATGTTTCAAATTTGTAGCATTGTTTTTGGCTGGGAAAAAAATGTGGTGCATTACTTTCTGGGCAACTCTCATAGATAAGAACCTGAACACCAAGTCACATGTTACCGACCTTCTTAAAAGCCTTAGCTCTCTGACCTCTGCATTACAGATAATAGATTTTGGAAATGCAAATGTAAAAAAGTTGACTTACTTTTCCTGTTTCCATTCACTAGCATCTTACAACATCATTTTATGGTGTAAATCAGCATTGAGGAAAGAAGTTTTTGTTGTACATAACTGTTTAATAGGAATGATGTGCGGCATCCTTTGTAGCATCTGTGGTAGACAGCTCTTTTAACAGTTGGGCATTCTTACCTCAGGCCCTCAGTGCACTTATTCCCTTATGGTGTTTGTTGTCAACAATGAATAGCAGTTTGAAAACAACAGTAACATTCATAAATGCATTAGCAGACAAGAGAAATGATTTACACTGTCCATCACTCATCCTTCTTTTGGCACAGAGAGGAATCGCGTATTTAGCTATAAAAATGTTTCGCTACCTACCCAGTGATATAAAGAATATAGTGGATAATAAAACTAATGCCAATCACTTAATGTAGCATCATCATCATGCATGTGCAGATACTAAACTAATTGTACATAGGGTGACTAGCAGCCTATGCATTAAATCAACTATGCAAGAAAGATAATAAATAAGAATTCTCCAGTACACATAAACAAGATTTTCTGAAATAAATTAAAAAAAAGAAAGTTTTAACCATGTTTTCCAATTTTTTGTAACTTTCTCACCAGGCAAGCATCATACTCTGTCAGTTAATGCATTGCTATTCAAAATAGGGCTGTATTGTCACACAAAGACACAAATGGCACATAACTGCCAAGAGCATTCTCATCAACAACTTTGAAAACAGCTCAGTGCAGCTATTCACATATCAAGAAAAAGACATTAGTAATTATTTACAAAGGGTGTATCTGTCTCGTAAGGAACAAATTACATTCTGTGACAAACTGCAAGAAACATGCACGAAACTCTAGATGAGTTCCCAGTAACTGCTCACAAAGTAGCTTCAGCAATTAGGTGGGGCCCATCAGTTTGCGAAGTATTGTTGTCAGTTCAGCAGAGGTGGCTTGCACATATTGTGAAAGGATCAGTTACAAAACTCAGAATGTGAGCATCCCTGTGGGATGGTCTGAGCATACTCTCTTAATTATTTATTAAGAAGAATGTTAGATCATTATCCCATTTGCATTCCACCCCTGGGTGCTGCACCTGCTTCATGCCTCACACTGGATGCATGATTAGAATGAAGGTGACAATATGAAGCCATGCTTAGTGGTCTGGAATGAACACTGTGATTGAGTGCACTATCTGGGCTGGCTATGATTGTATCCAAAATCAGTTAACCCCAGTGCTGTGCCTTCCACCTGGGCAAAACCCAATCAGACTGGGAGCTGGTGATTCATCTGCATCTACATCTATACTCTGCCAGTCACTGTGTAATGCATGGCAGTGGATACATCCCATTCCATTTACATTTACTTGAGCAATATTTTAGGATGGGTTGAACAAGTGATTTGTAAGCAATCTCCTTTGTAGACTGACTGCATTTCTCTAGTGTTCTATCAATAAACAAAAATCTATTACCACTTTTATCCACAACTGGGCTTCTAGAATTGTCCCATTTCATGTCCCTACTAAGTGTTACACCCAGGAATTTGTGTGAGTTTACCAATTCCAGCTGTGACTCACTTTCAATTTCTTTTTGAAAAAGTAAATACAGCAGTGTAACAATGTGGTTATGAAACAAAGAGGTAAATAATGATTCACTTTTGCACTTTTACATCCATTTTATGTGAGTGAATGCTGAAATTTGTCCATTGCTTTATTAAATGTTCATGCTGCTTTGTAGCCAAAGGTTTTTCTGCCACTAAAATCTTATTTTTACCTGTAACTGAAGTTTGTTATTGAAATAAGTAATACACTGTGGTGTAAAATTTTTCTAAATACCTCCGTTTATTCTATAATATAAAATCACTTAAGATGGTTTCAGTTTTGTTAAAAAGTCCATTATTATTTTGTGAAAACTGATTGGAAAAATATGTAGATGTGGTTGTAAAACCTTTACACGATATTGCTATGGTGTATAAGTCTCACTCTATTTTCTTTTGCAGGTGCAAGGTTTGCAATAATGAGCACCAAAATAGGAATGGCTCATCTTTTGAAAGATTTTAATTTGAAAAGATATGAAAAGACTGATGTTCCATGTCAGATTGATACCAAGTCAATGTTACTTAAATCTAAAAATGGAATCTGGTTACGCCTTGAAAAAATAAATGCTCATTGATTTTTAGTATAAACTACAATAATTTATGAGATACTTTTCTATGAATAAAGCTTATTCTTATGGCTGTGCTTTTGCAATTGCCTGATTATAAATCTGTGGCTATAAGAATCTATTATGTTACACGACTTGCTACATTTCTGTATGTTGACTGAAGTTCCAATATATATGCAAATAGATTAGGTTTTGACATAGATGAGAATATTATCATATTAACAATTTATTTATTGATACCTTTCTGAGGATTACACACTTTGGCAATTTTGCAACAGTATGTATGAAATCCTGACACTTTATTATCCTCAAAAGAAAACTCTGTCCTAGAAGGGACAATGTGATAGCAATACCTTAGAAGAAACATTCATAACTGAACAGTGTGCCTTCACATGATGATTTATTATAAATCAAATTTGTAGCATGTAAATGTAATGGAAGAGGAAGCTGTATGTATTCATGTTGTGGTGTTGAAATATTTTTTGTGCCAGGCATAGTCATTGTTGAGTTGTCAGTTTGTAACTATGTCTTCCTCTGATTGTCTTTCCACAGTCATTTAGGTTGACACTACAACACTCTAAAGTACATGCCTTGTAATAAGGATGTGGATTTTATCACACACAATAATAAACAACTAACTTTAATTATGCCCATCCAAAGTTTTTGTACACAACTAAAATTTTTAATAAAATGTAAAAGTATAGTGCAAATATGTAGCAGAAGGTAAAGAAGATGGCCATATTGTGTGGAGCAGAAATACTGTATTCGGAAACAATTATTTAATTTATTTTTAATTTTTATATTGAACAAAATTAATATTCTTATGAATAAGGCTTACTCTAGATGTAATGAAGAAGAATTTCATGTTAATAAAAGATGTGTTTTGTAATGTGTGTTTTGCTCCTCCTTTGCTTTGTAAAATTTATTGTAAGTCATTTCATCACGTAGGCCCTACATATCTGTTACATCTGCTGCTTAATACATCTGTCATGTGATAAGTGTGAAGTTTGCCTGATCATAATTGTTGTAATCAAAAGAGAAGTACAAATAAATGAGCATTTATTGTAGCATAATTGTAGCACTACAGTTAAAAGTAGTGTAAATTTGTATTTAAAAACTGATAATGTGCTATACCCTTCAATCCATTTTAAAGAGGTCCATGATTATTTAATGAACTGCTCTGGCTCAGACCTCTCTAACATCACAATCATAGCTGAAACTAACTTTACTGAATGTTCTCAAAGTACAAGGATGCAATATACTGCCTAAAATTATGTGGTAATGGCATTGAGAATTAAGTATAATTCTGACCAAAGCTAATCAATAATAAGAATTTTTTAAGTGATAAGTTGACAATATCAAAGAGTATGTTTATAAAAGAATGATGATAACACTCACCTAAAATCAAAGAAGCAAACAAAATTTGTAAATGCACTGAAATTTCATAAAGTTTGGGCAACATATCTACAATAGATATGGTTCAAATAAATGACTGAGTAATTTTTTCAACATTATGTACATTGCTCTAGTGGACTGATTTAACGAAATGTAAGACACCAAGATACGAAAAGGTATGACATTACTCGGAGACACTGGACAAAAATCTCTGAACTGTAGTATGTAATCTATGGCAAAATAACAGTAAAAGATCAAACTGTGGAAGATAAAGTTTGACATTTAATTATTCTAATGAAAATAATCAGTTTTTGAAAATACAGTGTAATTGGGTAGACAAAAGAATCAACTCACCAAGTGGTGGCAGGAGAAAACAATATATAATTGTTAAGTAAATGAGCAAGCTTTCAGATCCAGAGGCTCCTTCTTCTGGGTTAAAGTGGAAGGAAAATGGATGAAGGCCTTGCAAGGCATAGGAAATGGGGTGAATTTGGAAAAGTTGCCCAGAGCCCTGGGTTATGGGAGATTTAGCAGATGGCATGAGAAGGAGTACTGATTGTTGGGGATTGCACCGGATGACATCTGGCTTGCACATTTACTCAATCTTCATGTACATTTGTTTCTTGTTGCCACTAGGTGAGTAGATTTTTTACCTGTCCAATTACATTACATTATATTATTTTGTAATTCTAAAACATAAGAACGTTATAAACCCTCGCAGTATAATTGCAGTTATTTTTCTTTGAGGAATTAAACTTTAGCAACACCTATTCTTGCTTTGAAATATTGTCATAAAATTCTAGGCATGTTGCATTCTAAAAAAATATATACCTGAATAAGCAATACTGAGTTATATTTGATCTCTTTCTTTTATGTGATCACTGCACCAATTTTTGCCTTATATATTGGAACAGTGAAAAAGTGCTGTACTGTGTTTGTCAGTATTGAAAACAACATTCATGTTTGATTTCACACAGCTATCTAACCCATTTATCAGTTGATAAAAATTATGTATTCAGTCACAAAACAGAAAATCGTCAATCATAATAAACTGTGTCACCTGGCCACCAAGAGCTGTTGCAGGATGATTGATTCATGAATTCAGTTATATGGCTCCTTCCGAGTATAGCGATTTTACGACTATGGTGAGTGGGGCCTGAAGATGGCATCAATGTAATGCCGAAACTGGTAGCACATAGAAGTTCATAAAATGAAATGAACTTTTACAAATCATACAGCTGTTGGTAAATTATTGCATCAAGAAGCTCATGCCAGCCGTCATCCCACTATCCATAATGGATCAATGAAGATTAAAAAGAAAATTGGCCTGGTGCAATTAGGACTCAAGCACTGAGGGCTCCGTACAAACTTAATTATGTATATAGGCAGTTAATTTATTACAGGGATCAAGAATTTCGACCACTTTTACCTGTTATTGACACTGATATGGGGAAGATATCGATCCCAGAGATATTTTGATTTCAATAATATATTTTGATTTCAATAATATATTTTGATTTCAATAATATAAATGTGATGAGGTCAAACGGTAGGCAGGCGACAGTTATTATAGTGATTAGTGGTTTTGCCTTCAGGCTGACTGGATCACAGTGGTAAAAGTCAAACATTAGGCAAGGAGTGACTTTATTGCTCCTATGATGTGTTTCAGAATTTATCTATCATCAGATATCCAGGAGCGATTGTTGCACGTTGATGAAATGTTTCAACTTGTATTTGAAACTAATGTTCACATTCCTACATGCAGCAATTGCATCTGGATAAATGACGATGGATGAATTGCGAAAAGTGTTACATGAGCAATTAAGTCATTCCTTGCCTGATTTTTGACTTTTTCATTACAATCCAGTCGGACTGAATGCAGAATTACTGATTGTTTTAATTTCAAGTATGACATCGCATAAAAATGACGAAAGAAATATTATTTTCGTGCGCTGTAATTACTAATTTACACTTTTCGTATTCTTTCCTTTGGTTGTACTGTGAAATCTTGCTTCCTGCCAAATTTCATGATTCTAGGAGAACAGGAAGTGCCCTATATAGGTTTTGGTGAATGAGTTTTCGAGTATAAAAAAATGCGACATTGTAAGGTGGCTATAATTTCGCATCTTACAAGAACTCATCCTCATACTTTGCCGTGAGCTACAACCACAATTAGATATTATTTGATAGGTTGCACATCGTATATATGTATATATAAAGGAGACTGACATTGTCACGTACGTCTTGTAAATAATTGTTAAAGCTTATTGCGTGAAAGGTGACGGAGTGCCTTTGTTATAAGAAACGGTGTAATGATGATTGCCTATACTAGTAGAGGTTGGAACGCCAGTGGAGATGAAACGGCAGAAATCAAGCTCTGGGTGGAAGACCCACACAGGTGTGTTGGTCCTGCTTAAACACAGGAAATAGCAAGACGGACGTCCTACCACCGAAGCGCTGCAGCACAACAGAGTCGCGACCGGCCAGTTTGTAGCCGAACCGAAAGGATTATACTTCGGAAACTACGAAAATCTTGGACGTAGGTGAGAGGAACGAAGAAACGGCACCTCGGAAACCAGACAGGCTGGGTTATTTCCAACGATTTTTACTCAGAAGCATACCATGGTATGAGTATAGGTTTTTCGTCGCAAACTGTCAGTGCTGGACGACAAAAGACTAAAATATGGTTGGTCGGCGGTCGGAAGAATCTGTGGAGAGGGATAATATTCCGTGGTTTCGGGAAGATGATTCGTTTTCGGAATCAGGATGGTGGGGAGCTGAGCCTTGCAGGGAGGCCGGCGGTGGAGAGACGAGGTTTTCCATTTTGAGCTCCCGTGTGTGACTGTTGCTCAGTATCAGCCTCTTGTTGGTACGCACGGACTTGCTGTCTTTGCTCTCACGAGATTTTATAGTTAGAGCGGTTGTGCACTGTACTGTTGTGAACTTAACACGATTCTGACCTTCGCCTCTGGGATGAAGTCGTCGTTGAGTATGCAGCGTTCAGTGATTGAGAGCACCACTTCTGCCTATACTTACGTTGAGGCGTTATCTGAACTGCGTCCTTGTGGCTGGGAGTTCGCATTTCTCGTCTGTAGAACACAGTATTAGAGTAGAGTAGTCAGAGGACCCCATCAGCCGTCCTACTCTTTGAAAGAGTTTATTTTGTGGCTGGAGTTCTTCCATCGTCGCAGACGTGTATGAGAACCATTACTCCGACGCACCGGACGCAGTACATACGGTGATATTGCTAATTGATGTGGCTTATTAGGGGCTATAAGGCTAAACAGCTGTGATCACGTAAGATTTATTTTCACTGACGTTGCACTCCATTGTAGATCATTTTTAAAAGTAGTGTCTTCTTGTTTTGGTACACAGATGATGTCAGTCATTTCGCGTTATTTATATTAGATCGCGCAGTCATAATAAAAGGACCGAGTTGCTCAATGGATCAGTAATTTTAGTTAGGAAATATAAACGTTCGTAATTAAAGATTGTTTTTAATATACAATAAATATATAAGCAGCAACAACGTCTATCATTTAGTGTAATTAGTTACCTTAATTATTCATTTCTGTTTAGGTTTAGCATTAAGAGATCCTAAGATCTGCTTCAGGGGGTAGTCAGACAGGGCCGAATCTTCATTTTAGCGTTTATTATTTTCCGTTGCGCACAGTTATTTTACACCGCCAGGAGCAGGATCTTGCAACATAAATGGCTGTGTATATTGACTGCGTTGATTTAAAAGCTTTAAGACTTTACACTGCCAAGGATCTTACTATTGTGGCATAAATTTCTACTTGATACGTCCACCCGTTCTTGAGAAAAAGGGTTTTTAACAGTTGGACGGACAGATATACAGACGGACGGACGGACAACAAAGTGATCCTCTAACGGTTTTGTTTTTAACGAGTGGGATACGGAACCCTAAAAAGAATCTATATAGTACATTTCCCATCATAGCTATTTTAATGAGAAGATTAATATTTTGGAGTGCTGTAGCAGATTTACATTGCAACTATCAACACGTTTAGGATTCCGTAGGTCAATCAGTAAAAACGGAACCCTTATAGGATCACTGTGTTGTCCGTCTGTATGTCTCCTCGACTGTTAAAACGTTTTTCTGAGGAATGGGAGAGCATATCAAGTTGAAATTTATGCCACGTAGTAAGGTCCAAGGTCCCTTGGCCGTGTAAAAACTTTAAGCTTCTAAGTCAATGCAATCAAAATTACAGGCGTTTATACCATATTTAGATATTCGAGAATTCGCGCATCAAAACGTATAGGGTAGTTCCCGTTGATCTGGTGTCATAAAATTTGTCAAGAAACAAGGATTCATAGTACAATTAAAGAAAAAAAATACGTAAAATTGCTCATTGGTCTAGAATGATGAAATTTGGCGGGGGGCAGGGTTTCACAATATAACAAAAGGAAAAAATACGAGGAGTGTGAATTTGTGATTATATCACGCTAAAAAAATACTTCTTTTGTATTTTTTTATGCGACGTCGTACTTGTTATCCGACTGTCTCTCAGTGCGTACGTCTATTACGACCTTTTTTTCTCAGGAACGGGTAGATGTATCAAGTACAAACTTACGTCACATACTGTGGTCTATAGTCCCTTGGCAGCGTAAAAAATGTGACCTTCTAAATCAACGCAGTCAGGTGATACGACTGTTTATGTCATATATTTTGATATTTGCAAACTCATCAGGACCTGTAGGGTACTTCCCTTTGGCCTAAAATCACGAAATTTTGGCAAGCAGCGAGCTTTTACCTTACAAATAAAGGGACGAGTCCGAAAATTGTTAGTTTGTAATTACCTCACACACAGACACACACAAAAAAGATATTTTGTTATCTGACTGGCCGTCTGTCTGTTAAGACCCGTTTTTCTTAGGGACGGATAGACGTATCAAGTTGAAATTTATGTCACGTACAACGGTCCACGCTCCGTTTGTGGTATAAAACATTTAAGCTTAAGTGTCAGGGCAATCCAAAGATACGGTCATTTATGTTTTATGTTTCGCTACCTTACAACTGTCGATATTGATAACAGACAAAAATGGTCGAAGTTCTCGATTATTCTTGATGCATGAGCTATCTGTGTACATAATTAAGTTTGTACGGAACCCTCGGTGTGTGAGCTCTACTGACACTCACGCAGGTTTTCTTCCGTGATGCTCCTGTCACAGTCATCATTACTTGTTTCTTTATTATAGCAATTACAATATTACTTTTAGTCCTTTGAGACTTTATTTACGGGGTAAGTGAACAAGTATAACGTTAATAATACTGATTGGGATCACCAGCAGCGGCAGCAAAAAAAACTATATATTACTGTTATTATTATTTGCGTCGAGACCTGTAGGATCACGCAAAGCATTCTGCTTCATTTGAGCGTTCCTTCTGATCTTCCAAGATTTTCTCATTTTTTTTTCCATGGCGTCTCTTTCTATCTTCAGTCCATTTTGTCCTTGGTTTCTTTGGGACTTCATTCTCTGACCTCACATTCCATTTGTGTATCTTGTCCCTGTATACATTTCAATCTTCAATTTCTGTTGGATCGATTTTTGCTGCTTCTAGGTCCAGATTGACTTGTGTGATCCATGGTATTCTTGATTTGATCCCTTGTATGAATGTTAGAATTCTCTTAGTGAATTGGTTTGGTGATAGCCTGATGATGTGCCCATAGAACTTCAACCTCCCTTTTTTGACATCTGCTGCTATGTTTTACATTATCTCCGTAGTTTTCCTAGAGTGTAATCTGTATCCCTCTTCTGTCAATTTTGGGCCGAGAATTTTCCTCGTGATTTTCCTTTCTCCCTTCAGCATGCTTTTCGTGTAACTTTTCGTATTGACTGTTAGCGTCTCACCGTATTTCAAGCTTTCTTGAAATATATGTAGGTGCAAATGATTGGCGCTTTCTGATAGTGTTGTACTTTAGATATGTTTTCAGATTGAGGATTTGTTCTATGCATGAACGACCGGGGCGAAAGCCTGCCTGATATTCACCACTTCTGTGTTCTAAGTGTTCGCGTGTCCTCTGGAGTAAGCATGCAGAGAAATTTTTGTAGGTGAGTTGTAGCAGGGAGATTTCCCTGTATTTGTTCACATTCTTCATATCTCCTTTCTTGTGCAGTGGATGGATAAGAGCACATTTCCAGTCGTCAGGAAGTTTTTCTGTTTATGGTACAGATTATTTGCATAATCTTCTCTAGTGACTTTGGTCCAAGGTTCTTTAGTAATTCTGTAATGATGGCGTCTTCACCGGATGTCCTGTTTTCTTTTAGTTTAAGTATATGTTTGTTGATCTCTTCACATGTTGCTGGGAGTGATTCTGGTTGGATGGAGGTACTGTTCTGTTCCGCAAATCTTGTTACAGGTTCAGGGAAGTTAAGGATATCGGAGAAATAACATGCCAGTTCTTGACAAATCTTTTGGTTAGTTAGTGCTAGTTTTCCATCTGGTTTACTGAAGCACAAATTTTGGGGTGTTTATCCGCAGATTTTCATTGAGAAGGTCCTGTAGATCTCTCTCGTGTTAAGTTTCCCTCTTTAGCATCCAGTTGCTCCTTCATGTACTTTCGCTTCGTTTGCCTGATAAGTTTTCTTTATTCTTGGAAACAACGTAGGCTTTTTGTAGATTTTTTTTACTATTATAGTCCTGTGAAGCTTGTTTGCGTATTTCTAGTGCCTTTTTCGCACTCTGAGTCCCACCAAGTGTGTTTAGTGTTCTTTTTTCGTGGTATTAGTTCTTTTGCTTTTTGTATGATCTTTCTATGGAACTCTTCCCATGTGTTTGCTGGTTGTTTTTCCCATTCCTATTTTACGTTGGATTCCATGATATTTTTTTGTGTCAAAACTTTCTATGTGCGTTGTTTTCTGATGGATTTCCTTTGGTGTAAATTTTATCTTGATTCGAGTTAGATCGTGGTCTGAATCAATATTGGCACCTCTGTGTACTTGTAGGTCACGGATCTCCTTCTGGACTGCGTAGGAAATCGCTGTACGGTCTATTCGGAATTCTCCTATCTCTTGTATAGGTGACCTCCATGTTTTCTGTTTTCGTGGAGATTTCCTGAGGGATGTTGACATAATCTTTAGGTTATTCTGCTGGCATAATTCGATGAGTCTCAAGCCACTTCTGTTTGTACATTTCTGGGCCGGAAACTTTCCCACAGTTCTCTGATGTCGTTTTTCTGTGCCGCTTTGTGCTTTGAAATCACCTAACAAAATTTTTATATCGTCTTTGGGCATCTTGGCCATCACTGTCTCTAGCGCTGCCGAGAATTTCTCTGTTGATATGGAGTTATCCCCGTTTGTGGGGGCATGTACATTGATCATGGTGGTTTCTTATTTGCACAATGTAAGCGCACTGTCATTAACCTGCAGTTTATTGGTCTGACTTCTCTAACTGAACTGATTATCTTATTGTGTTCCATGAAGGCCATGGCAAGAAGCGGAGCACCGTTGGCGACTCGTTTGTCTTGCTCTTGAAGATACGGTAGTCTCCATAATCCATTGTATATTCGTCTGTCATGCGGGTTTCCTGCAGGACAATTATCATTATCTGTTGTTTGTTAAGCTCCAATGTTAGGTTGTGCAGTTTTCGTGATTGGATCAGTGTATTTATGTTGATGTACCCAAGAAATGTAAATTATTTGTGTGGAAGTTTGCCATAGAACTCCGACTTTCTCTGTGATGGTGAAAGTCCAGGTTCTCCAGAACCCGAGTTCCTGGTTGCCGTCTGTCATATCTGCTGGTGTGCGGGCACTTTCCAGAATGTTTTTTGACTTGTTCAAAACAAATCCTGTCCGACTCCATTTTCGAATTAAGTGTTGCATGGCACTCTTCTCTGGCACTTAAACACCGCTTAGCTTCTCGGCAAACAACTGATCACACCTTTTCCACGACTTTGTCGTCATGTAACTTTCCACAACTAACACCCTCTACTCCACTATGAGAATCGTCGTTCCCTTTGTACTACTGCACACACACTGACAACCCACACTATGCTCTGAACCATAGTTGATCATGTGGCGGGCGTACACCTGGTGTGCGTTTCACACCTTCACACATTCACGTCAATTCGTATTCACTCGTCTAGGCCACTTTGTATATGTATATGTAGTATATCTCTTGTAAGAGTCGCTAGGCGCATTTATCTGGTGTTTCAGCAAATCTTTGCAATTTTGTCTTTGCCTTGTGCAGCTGAACTCAGCCCAACCAAATAGCACACATATTTCATGTGATGCCCAGTGTAGACGGACACCAAAACGATTTTTAAAGGAGGATTTTACGAGCTCTTTCGATAGAGCGTTTCCAACTTAGTTTAGTACGGTATTAGTTTTATCGATATGTATCAACAAGGACAGTAAAACTCGAAGAAAAACCAATACTCCAGCAGCAACCGCACTGCCATGGGGTGCGCTGACAGCTACCGCCAAGCAAGTAACGCTGCTGAGTTGCTGCTGAACTGCTGTTTATTTTTCATGTTTCACTGGCCATGTTAATACTTATCGATAAAACGAATATCGGAGACTAAGTTTGAAGCGCTCTTTCGAATGGCACGTAAAATCTCGTTTTAGAAATAAAATTTTGTTTGTAATGGGAAGCAAAATGATGTATCATCTTGACACTGGGCATCGCATGAATGATATGACGAGCAGTAATTGTTTGGGTTGACACCAGTTACACAATACAAAGACGAAATGGCAAATACTTGTAGAACACCTGCACCTCACGACCCTTAGGAAAGACTACCACTATATGTGCAATCAACTTAAGGACACATAGTGTAGCATAAGCTCACGCACACATATATAATTGTGCACAAATATTTACACTGTGAGAAATAAATGGTTCACACTATTCGCATACACATACGCATTTTCACTCTATATACGGCAAATAAACACAGCCGCCCTTCCTTTGTCTGTCACCTAAGCGAATAGTGTGGTTATGGGGGGGGGGGGGGGGGGGAGCAATCCTGTCCTGGCAAATGAACAGTCTCTCATCATGCCGCAGCAGACACTTTTAACTCCGATGCAATGGGTACCAAATGGACTTGTGATCGAAAGCTTGCCTGATGCAACTAATGGCGGGGTGGTGTCAGCACTACCGAGCAGGCAGTCCTTGTAACCATCAGTCGTCAGGGGCATTAATGCCGCATGAACCTCATTATGCACACCCCTCGTCCGCCTTTGGGCGGCATTATGCAAACATTTTTGATCTGAGGCTTACAAACTCTACAATATGCGACCTATTCGCTTTGTCTTTCACCAGACTGATATCCTTAGTTTTGAGGTATTATGAGATAAGGAGTATTGGCCGCATATTTAGACATGTAGAGTCTGTCGGGTTGGCACTTTAGTACTTCAGATATATCATAGCTTTTCATGCAACAGATAAGCCTGTTCGTATCCATTCGTATCCATATAAAGTAAATTTGGATCTGTGAAATTAGTTTTCGCAAATCTATAATCAAACTGGTACGTGTGGATTTCGGATGGGTCGAATATACACACACTGACATAGAAGGGTATTGTGGACAGAAACAAAACCTTAGCGGTCTGCCGAGTGACACATCCTTCAGTGAAGATAACGGCCTGTTTAAAATTTGACCTGGCGTCATAAGGCCCACCCCAGCGGTAAACTCTTTGAATTTCAGGATGGTTTCTCAAATTTTCCATTCCTCTGCTGAAAACTGCGTTGCTAAAAATTTCTAAAAAATCTGTTTCAAAGTCACATGTTACGAGAGACCTCTGTTCGGTATTAACATCAATATACTCTTTCATCCAGCGTGACAACTTGAAGGAAGCGTGGATGACTCTAATATGGTCCATTTCCAAACTGAGACATTGTTGGAGGTTCTATTTACATGGAGTATCTGTCCCCCCCCCCCCCCTCCCTCCTACCAATGTCGTCATGAGCTTAGAGATGGAATTGTTGCGTGGGACTAGGCACTCCAGACACAGGGCGAATTGCTATTCGCGTCGTGAAAACTATCAAGAAAAGTCAGTTCTGCCTCCACAACATATCCTACATTATAATCAGCAGCTACATCGAAAATTTACCTAACACGACGATTTCTTCATCAGACTGCCATCGAATCCCTCCAGTCGGCGGAGATTGTTGCATGGCGTGCCCATATGAGTTGTTTGCGTCGAGGTGCGGGATATCAGTCAAATCGTCACATGAATTGAACTTCTCGTCCATTTGCGGGTTATTTGACTCATCGTGACTATGGACATATGGCAGGGTCCCTCGCGAATCCCGCGATAGGCAAACAACTGCATGGCGACATTAGTCAATAATCTGATGTTGACAGGTCTCTTTTTCAGCAAGGCGTCCCGTGAAAATCCTGGCAGGGCTTAATAGGACGAATATGAAGTAAGTGTACATCGGTGTCCATATAAAGTCTTGCATACTCCCCTTAAAACACAAGTACACAGGGCGCGCACCATCTCTACATCTGCATCCATATTCCGCAAGCCACCTGACGGTGTGTGGTGGAGGGTACCTTGAGTACCTCTACCTTTTCTCCCTTCTATTCCAGTCTCGTATTGTTCGTGGAAAGAAGGATTGTCGGTATGCCTCTGTGTGGGCTCTAATCTCTCTGATTTTATCCTCATGGTGTCTTCGCTAGATATCCGTAGGAGGGAGCAATATACAGCTTGACTCCTCGGTGAAGGTATGTTCTCGAAACTTCAACAAAAGCCCGTACCGAGCTACTGAGCGTCTCTCCTGCAGAGTCTTCCACTGCAGTTTATCTATCAACGTAAAGCTTTCGCGATTACTAAATGATCCTGTAACGAAGCGCGCTTCTCTCCGTTGGGTCTTCTCTATCTCTTCTATTAACCCTATCTGGTACGGATCCCACACTGGTGAGAAATATTCAAGCAGTGGGCGAACAAGTGTACTGTAACCTACTTCCTTTGTTTTCGGATTGCATTTCCTTAGGATTCTTCCAATGGATCTCAGTCTGGCATCCGCTCTACCGACGATCAACTTTACATGATCATTCCATTTTAAATCACTACTAAGGCCTACTCCCAGATAATTCTAGGAATTAACTCCTTCCATTTGCTGATCTGCTATATTGTAGCTAAATGATAAAGGATCTTTCTTTCTATGTATTCGCAGCACATTACACTTGTCTACATTGAGATTCAGTTGCCATTCCCTGCATCATGCGTCATTTCGTTGCAGATCCTCCTACATTTCAGTACAATTTTCCATTGTTACAACCTCTCGATATACCACAGCATCATCGGCAAAAAGCCTCAGTGAACTTCCGATGTTATCCACAAGGTCATTTATGTATACTGTTAATAGCAACGGTCCTACGACACTCCCCTGCGGCACACCTGAAATTACTCTTACTTCGGAAGACTTCTCTCCATTGAGAATGACATGCTGCATCTCAGATGCAATCAGCCCAAGGAGCTGGAACACTTCAGAAATCTGTTCCGGAAAACGGCTACTCAGGATGTCAGATTAGGCGCGCCACTGTCCCACGACTACAATACAATCTGTGGTGACAAAAGAACTCACGGAGAAATAGGTAGCCACTGCGTTTATACTGTACACCTGCGCACTATGGAGAAAATCAGACGCGAAAAAGCACCCGCTCTCCAATAAAATATAGGAATATGAGAATTACCGTGAAGCGGTTTGCGGAAGGCCGAGGTGTATAGATTCCGTGCCAATGTGGTAAGAGACACGCGGGACAAACAGTCATACCATCCAAGATGGACACAAAGAACACCAGTGGCACACAGCAAGTTGGCGGTCACAGAGCACTGTTTGTCAGTGAATCATGCGACGGAATACTAACATAATAGGGTTTTATAATAGACTTTGAAATACTGGAACAGCATCGTTCTGGTGTGTATCGAAATTCGCACTAGCAACCGGCGCTGACGTTATGATCCAACATGGCTTGGGAACCAGCACTGGGACTGATTTAGAAGACACTCAGCAAACACAACGATTTGTTGGCCAAGGCGGGCAGGGTAATTGTTTTACCTACGCTGCCACAGACGCCGACGCCATCGTCTCCGCGGCCGTCAACACGCACACTCGAACGCTTACTACGTAGAGGACAGCTTGCGAGGGGAGGGGATGTAAGTCGACTGCCCCCCTCCCCCGCCACCCTCCTCCTCCTCTTCCTCCTCCTCCTCCCAGCGCACCTGACGATGGATGGCGATGTGTCTGTTCGCCGAAATATTGGGCCAGATGGACAGTATGGTATGAACCGGCAGTACACACATGACTGTGCGATGGACTGTTTCTTTGAATTATTTTAGTATCTTTGCTATCTTCAATATATCCCAGAAGTTATTAGCTGTTCATTTAAGTTAAATCATGTGACTTTAATACAATGAAAAGTGTTCCTTAAACTGTTCAAAGGCACAAAAGTACTAGACATATGCTTACCAGTGATTAACGCAGTCATTGATCTACCCCTCCTAAGGCAACATGGTAGCATAGCTTCGCACTCGTCGCATTCAATATTAAAAGTGCTTGGCGCAGTTTTTAGGGCGCATTGCAGGTCTTCCAGGCGTTCGCTTGGCAAGTGCTACCTCAGTACTGTGCGTTGGGGGACGACGGGATTGGTCCATACGATGTAAGCGTCCTAGTCAACACATATGTTCCTCGGGAGAGTGATGATAGATGTGCAGTGTTCAGGACCACCTCACATGTTAAATGGTCCCTCCATGTTGCGCCTAGTATATTTCGTAAGCACCGCAGATGAAGTGTGTTGAGCTTACGTTTTTGTTTAGCACATGATGTCGAAGTCTCGGATCTATGCAAGAGATGGTTAGTTCGCACAAGTATCTTTGTGGTCATCGTGAAGTGCTTGTTGGCCAATTGTCCAGCGCGGAGCTTCCCAAAAATATTGACCGCTTTGCCAATTCTCCGGTTTTTATCGTCGTCCGAAGAGAGAACTTCTGAAGCTGGCGAGCAGAGGTAGCAGAATTTGTCGACTACATTCGACAACGAGTCATCAGATCTCATGACAGACATATCCGTGTATCCTTGTGCCACAATCACAGTCTTCTTTACGCTCAAACACTTCGAGAAGAGCTCGCACGCAGTAGCAAATTTGTCAATAAGCATTTGAAGGTCGACTTACGTATGTAACACGATTGCTGCATCGTCTGCAAATTTAATGTTACTTGCAAGTAAGTTCCACGACAGCACTTGGATCTGAGGTGCGAGATGTAAACTTTGCCGTCTGGTATGTAGATGGATACCCAGGTCTGTTTCACCGAAAGCAATTTTAAGAAGTACCGGTAGCGAGATGAATGTACCAAACAAGGCAGTGAGTTGTACACAACCACTAGGAACATCTGGTTATATAACGAACGGATCATACGGGGTTCCGCCAAATATCACAGCACTTTCCACACCGTCGTGAAAAGCCTTGATCATTTTCAGGAGGTTTGGAGGACGCACTATCTTCACTAATGAATTATACATTCTCTCCCAGTACCAGTTGTATTGTTTAGGTCAAAGATAGCAATAAACTTTGTGGTCTTCTGCTCACGGCACTTGTGCTGCACTTTCCGGATTGTGAAGATCATATCAACAGCAGATCGCTGTGCTCGAAATCCTTATTGAGACTCAGGGTACACACGCCTGGCGAGTTTCTCCAGTCCGACCAGCACCAAAAGGGTAAAAGCTTTTCCGACGGCAGTCAACAATGCAATTCCGTGGTAGCAACTGCAGTCACTGCTATCCTCTTTACCTTTGTACAAAGTGACGCGTATGTCTTGCGGCACAGTACCCGCAGCTCAACATTTCAATAAAATGTAGTAGAACACTGGAAAGAGCGATGGCAGTTTGACATTTTCTCTGTGGATGTCGTCTTCAACAGGGAACTTCCTGCTTTTAAGCAACACAACGGCTCTCTGAAGCTCTTTCTCAGTAGGCACGGCAAGTAGACATTAGAGAAATTTCACCTCTTGCTCTTTGGCCGATATTGGCTGGAGGTGAGTAGAGGCTGGAGTAAAGTTCCAAACATCGTTTCAATTGTCGACTATAATCTGTGATGACCATTGCATTGATCTCCGCAAGCCTAGCAGTCTTCTTAGGGATGGGTTCAATGACCCTTTGGATACCTCAGAATTCTTCACTGGTATTTCCAATATTGACAGACGCCTTTATACATACGCAAGGATTATTCCAGAATGAGTTAAAGTAATTATGGATGGTGCACTGAACGACTGTGTTTGCTTCACTTAGATCCCTACGAGTAGTGTCGCAACGGTTTGAGTACCAGTTGACATTTGTCTGACGTTTCGAATCAAGGAGGGATTTGAGGACATAAATATTCTCTAGGATCCAATGCTTGGATTCAGCTTTCAAATCACCTAAGTAGAAGTGGCTTGATCTTCTACCAGTTTTCAGCAACGAGTGCATTTACCTTCCAGCTATCAACTTTTTTCCGAAATCTATAACCAAATATTTATGCTCCTGCAAAGTTTAATCTTGGTCCCGCAAGATGTTTTGGCGGAGCGGGAAATATTAGGCACGAAGCACACTTTGGCTGCTTCACATATGTCGTCAGTCTCATAATCGGCCCTACCGAAAGAGCGCATGCTTAGGAAATGAAGGAGATCTTTCGTCTCAGTCAAAATAAGATATAGTTGATGGCAAATTATGCGCAAAATTGTGTCTCAACTAGGCCGTAAAATACACTCCTGGAAATTGAAATAAGAACACAGTGAATTCATTGTCCCAGGAAGGGGAAACTTTATTGACACATTCCTGGGGTCAGATACATCACATGATCACACTGACAGAACCACAGGCACATAGACACAGGCAACAGAGCATGCACAATGTCGGCACTAGTACAGTGTATATCCACCTTTCGCAGCAATGCAGGCTGCTATTCTCCCATGGAGACGATCGTAGAGATGCTGGATGTAGTTCTGTGGAACGGCTTGCCATGCCATTTCCACCTGGCGCCTCAGTTGGACCAGCGTTCGTGCTGGACGTGCAGACCGCGTGAGACGACGCTTCATCCAGTCCCAAACGTGCTCAATGGGGGACAGATCCGGAGATCTTGCTGGCCAGGGTAGTTGACTTACACCTTCTAGAGCACGTTGGGTGGCACGGGATACATGCGGATGTGCATTGTCCTGTTGGAACAGCAAGTTCCCTTGCCGGTCTAGGAATGGTAGAACGATGGGTTCGATGACGGTTTGGATGTACCGTGCACTATTCAGTGTCCCCTCGACGATCACCAGAGGTGTACGGCCAGTGTAGGAGATCGCTCCCCACACCATGATGCCGGGTGTTGGCCCTGTGTGCCTCGGTCGTATGCAATCCTGATTGTGGCGCTCACCTGCACGGCGCCAAACACGCATACGACCATTATTGGCACCAAGGCAGAAGCGACTCTCATCGTTGAAGACGACACGTCTCCATTCGTCCCTCCATTCACGCCTGTCGCGACACCACTGGAGGTGGGCTGCACCATGTTGGGGCGTGAGCGGAAGACGGCCTAACGGTGTGCGGGACCGTAGCCCAGCTTCATGGAGACGGTTGCGAATGGTCCTCGCCGATACCCCAGGAGCAACAGTGTCCCTAATTTGCTGGGAAGTGGCGGTGCGGTCCCCTACGGCACTGCGTAGGATCCTACGGTCTTGACGTGCATCCGTGCGTCGCTGCGGTCCGGTCCCAGGTCGACGGGCACGTGCACCTTCCGCCGACCACTGGCGACAACATCGATGTACTGTGGAGACCTCACGCCCCACGTGTTGAGCAATTCGGCGGTACGTCCTCCCGGCCTCCCGCATGCCCACTATACGCCCTCGCTCAAAGTCCGTCAACTGCACATACGGTTCACGTCCACGCTGTCGCGGCATGGTACCAGTGTTAAAGACTGCGATGGAGCTCCGTATGCCACGGCAAACTGGCTGACACTGACGGCGGCGGTGCACAAATGCTGAGCAGCTAGCGCCATTCGACGGCCAACACCGCGGTTCCTGGTGTGTCCGCTGTGCCGTGCGTGTGATCATTGCTTGTACAGCCCTCTCGCAGTGTCCGGAGCAAGTATGGAGGGTCTGACACACCGGTGTCAATGTGTTCTTTTTTCCATTTCCAGGAGTGTATGTTTTAGTCACACAGCTGGTACTGGACACAACATTCAAGTAGCCGTGAATCGTTCTCATCCATCTCACCCAGTCCGTGTATGCCTAAGCAGTCTGGCCCAGCGGCAGAATCACATCCCGCGTGGGCATTGAAGCCGCTAGAATGCACAATTGAGTTCCGCAAGACCGAGTAAGTGAACATAGACTGCGATGTTGGCAGCGCACAGCCTAATTGGATAGGCTTCCCGCAACTGTTACTGTGACCCAGCACAGAAACCACGGCAGTATCCAAGGGCTCCGTAAACGAGCAACTATGTTTATCAAATTCACCGTTACCTAGCACAGATTTCAGATTTGTCGAACAAGCCCTTACATGCATAAACAAAGTTTGCCAATTTAATCCCACTCTGAAACAGACGCTGTTCGTGTTAGTATTTTGACTATAGCCAGAGTGGTCACAAATGCAGACAAAGCACGATTACATCAACTTTCTGCAAGTGGACAGTGAAACTTTTAATAATTTGGTTAGAGTTACTTCGCCCTTGCACTGGAAAAGAAGACACAAATATACGAAAATATATTCTCTTCTACTTTGTCCTCTAATGTCAGTACATTAAAATACCACAACCTGGAGACATGATAGCCCACATCGTCCGTAGAAGACCCAAAGAAGTTCGATGAATCAAAAATTCCATTGCACTCCCACTTGTATGTTATGCGTAGAATATTGATTTTCTTCTTAACCTCGTCCTGCGAAAGATGCGACACAGCTATCATTTTTGTAAATGTTATTTTATTTTTATCTGTCAGAGCAGTTTCCATGGTTGTGGAATCTCACGATACAGTGAGATAAATTTTTACAAAACTATTTTTCATTTAACTAAGGCGGCGAAACATCGACACAAACAATATCCGCCATCTTCTCAAACTTCCCGCCAGTAAAAATCTCTCTCAACACGATTTATGCTTGACGACCACGTCAAGCAGCACCATACACGGTTAAATGTTTGGCAAACTGTAAAATGTGTCAAATTGTTTGTGTACGGGCCTTTGATGTTTGACTCCAGAGATGCTAAACGCGTTTTTATCCCTGCACGACTACAGCCAGCACACGCGTCTCATTCGCCGTTTGTTGTGTGTGTAATCAAGCAGCGTGAGGAAGCAAGTGGAGTACGAAGTAAGATTGAAATCAGCGCACACACATTGAAGAAACTGCAGGGTCTAAAACCCCCTTTAAACTATCTACTTCCTTGCCTCAATCGACTACACGAGACAAGTGAATGTACTGGAGTAAATTTCTGTTGGCTGCAGACAAACACACCAAGTCTACTGAATAAGTGTCGTTCATAAACTCTACATGTTGTGTTTCCAGTCGGAGAGGACTCATTTAAAGAAATACAGTCGTAAAGAAATCCCATACTGACACATCTCTTTTAAGCAATAAAAATGTGTAACAGCGAAGGGTGTTCCAATATGTGCTAAAGCCGCGAAACCTTTCACTGCTGTTTCTGGTGAAGGTTTTAGAGAACTAGGTCAAGAATTAGTAGATCTAGGTGCACATTATGGAGAAGTCAGCGTTTGGGATGTCACACCACGTTTCTCTACTATAAGAAGACACATCAAGGAAGACGCTGATGAATTTCGAAACAACTTAATGCCTTCTGTTATTATGGGCGTTATTAATAGAACACGTGCTGCGACAGATGATATGCTGACTGATTCGCAAATTACTTGAACACAGGTTGGCCTCTTGTGAATAATGTTCTATTTACAACTAAATTTGAGGCCTTCAAGAATACGGGAGTAGATATTATGAAAGAAGCAGAAGAAATGATAGCTGATTGTTTTATTTTGTTAGACATGTTGCATGCTTTTTTTTTGTCCCCAGCGAGAGTGACAATGTAATAAAAACCTTGGAAAATCAAGAAATGCTCCTTGACATATTCACTGTATAAACAACATTTAGCCATACGTTCGATGTTATAGCGTGCCCCGAACATTGCAGCAACAAAAAATACAGCAAAATGCAGTGGCCTCTGCTCATCTTTGAAACAAGAAGTGAGCACACCTTGGAATAGATTGTACGCTATGCTGGAGTTCTTACACACTCAGTATAACGAAGCTGCTGCTTTACTGACGGAAAGTCATTCCTCTTACAGATTAGAGGGCTATAATAATGATTTTGCAGGAAGAACTGTGGATATCCTGAAACTATTTAAAGAGGTCAGAGATGACTTTGAAGACGAAAAAGAACGAACATTTCAGTTCTTTGGTTCCCCAAGCTATAACAAATACGTAGTGTCAGTGAAATGGTTCAAATGGCTCTGAGCACCATGGGACTTAACTTCTGAGGGCATCAGTTCCCTAGAACTTAGAACTATTTAAACCTAACTAACCTAAGGACATCACACACATCTATGGCCGAGGCAGGATTCGAACCTGCGACCGTAGCGGTCTCGCGGCTGCAGACTGTAGCACCTAGAACCGATCGGCCACTCCGGCCGGCGTCAGTGAAGTGACTCAGAAGTGAGTTTTAGTAATTTTGTAATTACTAGTACAGTTTTGTTATGATAAGAGGAAAGAATAGATTAATAATGAGATAGTGTTACTGATGTATACTAATAAATTTACACTGAAGAGCCAAAGAAACTGGTACACCTGTCTGATATAGTGTAGGATCTCTTGGAGCACGCAGAAGAGCCGCAACACGAAGTGGCGTGGACTCGACTAATGTCTGAAGTAGTGCTGGAGGGAACTGACACCATGAATCTTGCAGGGCTGTCCATAAATTCGTAAGAGTTCGAGGGGAGTGGAGATCTCTCCTGAACAGCACATTGCAAGGCATTCCAGATATGCTCATGAATGATCATGTCTGGGGAGTTTGATGGCCAGCGGAAGTGTCTAAACTCAGAAGAGTGTTCGTGGAGTCACTCAGTAGCAATTCTGGACTTGTGGGAGTGTCGCATTGTCCTTCTGGAATTGAACAATTTCGTCGGAATGCACAATGGACATCAATGGATGCAGATGATGAGGCAGGACGCTTACGTACGTGTCACCTGTCAGAGTCGTATCTAGACGTATCAGGGGTCCCATATCACTCCACCATTACAGAACCTCCAACAGCTTGAACAGTCCCCTACTGACATGTAGGGTCCGTGGATTCATGAGGTTGTCTCCATACACGTACACGTCCAACCGCTCAAAACAATTTGAAACGAGACTCGTCCAACCAGGCAGCATGTTTCCAGTCATCAACAGCCCGATGTCGGTGTTGAAGGGCCCAGGCGAGGCTCCGAAAGCCCATATCGATGATGTTCCGTTGAATAGTTCGCACGCAGACACTTGTTGATGGCCCAGCATTGAAATGTGCAACAATTTGCGGAAGGGTTGCTCTTCTGACACGTTGAACGATTCTCTTCACTTCTCGTCGGCCCCGTTCTTGCAGGATCTTTTTCCCGCCGCAGCGATGTCGGATATTTAACGTTTATCGGATTCCTGATATTCACGGTACATTTGTGAAATGGTTGTACAGGAAAATCACCACTTCATCGCTACCTCGGAGATGTTGTGCCCCGTCGCTTGTGCGCCGACTAGAACACCACGTTCAAACTCACTTATATCTTGATAACCTGCCGTTGTAGCATCAGTAACCGATCTAACAACTCCGCCAGACACTTGTTGTCTTATAAAGGCATTGACGACAGCAGCGCCGTATTTTGCCTGTTTACATATCTCTGTATTTGAATACGCACGCCTATACCAGTTGGTTTGGCGTTTCAGTGTATGTTTTAACATGAGTTACAAGGGATTAAAAATTGAGCCCGGACTTTTCTACGTGAGAACGCTTTAATTACTGTCAAGCACGTTCCTTTGACCGTCTTTCTGTGATCTCAATATACTTGATATACGCGAAACGAAGGAAATTCTTGGCAATGTGCGACAAATACGTGCATGTTATGCAGATCCAGCAGGTAACATTAACGTAATCGATTTTGTGTAATTAGTGCATAATGTCTTATAACCAAACGGAGTACTGTAATTCATATAATATTTCATCGTAGTAAAACATATTTTCTGGGAATGTGTTCATGATATCCATATCAGTTCCGTGTTGCTCCTTTCTATTTTGTTTATTAACAGTCTTCAAGAGTAGTTCCATGGCCGTTTGAACGACAAGTGCTACTCAGGGAATGATGCTAATCTTTATATTGTAATGCAACCTGGCGATAATGATGAAATCTTAAAATGGTGGAGCTGAAACGTCCCATTAGAACAATTATACACGACTGTGCTTAAACTGACACACAATATTTTTAGCGCAACGCAATCTGACTTTCAATAATCCGTACAAAAGAATGGCCCTGACTAACATTAACCTATACCTTTCACAAATCTCTTACCTCACCAAAAATCCTCGGGTCGTTACCGGTCAGACATGAGCGCTGCAGCACTCTAACGCAGAGACAGTGACCAGGCATCATTCCTTGCGGCATTTCGTGGAGGTAAGCGTAAAATTAATCTAAGTCATCGTTTGCACATATGCAGCTGGTAGTATTGGTCCGCTGCTAGCGAAAAAAGTCGTAATGTTTTCCGAGATCCCAATCAGGCTTTCAGTGAATGACAGGTCTCTGCGAACTGCAAAGAGAAGGCCACCTGGAACTGGCTCAAAGATGTGAAATTTCCCATTCAAAATGGGTCGGCTGCAGGCGTTTTCCGCCCATTAGAGAACTAGCGTCTAACGAAAATGGCAGTTCTGGGACTTGATTCGGAGGTGGGCTTCCTCTATAGGATTGTATACTACTACTGACAAAATCAGCATGTCCGAAACAAAGGGAAGAATCAGGATGGCATAAATGAAGAATGGCCGTTGTGAGACACCTTGTCTGTCTCCGACAACGTGGCCCGGTCTGCTTGGTTGCTGCCGTACAGCTGTCGCCGGCATAGCCTTTCGCATCACGTGAGCACCCAAATCCGCTAGCTCATACGGACAGTGGTACCTTAAGGCTCAGTCTCCTCAGAGACCATTACTGTAATAGTTCCCACGGAAATCGAAGAGTTTCGTAATGAAATATGAAAACTACAAACTTGAAAGTTTGATAGTAGGTGTATTTTATCACAAATTCCCACATTATTACTTTTCGAGAGTTTCCTGAAAATGCAAAATTTGGTGCAGAATCCTTAAAAGTGTTGTCGATTATCTACTCCTTAGAGTTAAACAACAAGTAGAAATGTCAGCACCGTACTCCACTTACACATTAATGAAGCTGTACCAATTCTCAAAATAATAATTGTAATATTGCCTGCTACAGAGGGTTAAGAGTTGACAGTTCAGAGAATAAGTTGCAGATGGCGTAATTATTTAAACAGAGACTGCAAGTTTAGACAGTATATTATAGAAACCGTAACCTAATATAGGAAAAATTGATACTGAAATACACGGTCAAGTCACGTGACCATCTCCCTATGTTCGACGTCAGCTTGCAATAACAACTCACAGACGGCAAGTGGCGGCAAAGGCAGTGGAAGGTGTACAGGGTGAGCATTAATAAAACCGACAAAATGCAGGGACAATTTCCTGACTGTAAATGGAGGAAAGCAGGGTCCTATGAACATGTGTCCGGAACTGCATCTTTACCACAGTAGATAGCACTCACGAATCAAAGTTCCTCTGGCCACGTGTCTTGCGTTCCTTGTGTGCTGCAGGCCGTCTGACTGACGGAACGTACTGTAGCCAGTAGAATAGTCCGGGAACAAGCGGAGATTGCTTTTGTGTATGGCCGAGCAGATGGAAACGGTCGTGAGGCAGAAGCCTCTCTGTACCAATGATCACACAAAGGGCTTGAAATGTTGTGTGATGGGGTTGGTGTCTGTGAGGGTAGTTGTTTTGGTATAGTCGTGCTGCCTCTCGGCCGTTTCCATCTGCTTCGCCTTACAAAAACACCATCTCAGTTTGCGCCCGACACGAATACAGGACCATTCTACTGCGTACAGTACGCTGCGTCAATCACACAGCCTGAAACACACGAGGAACACAAGGCATGTGGTCAGAGGAACTTCCATTCGGCAGCGTCATCTATGCGTCGATGCGGTTCCGGGCAAGTATTCATACGCATTAAATCTATTAGCAGTTGCGAATATGGACGATCTTCAGCTGTAGAATGGAATGACGACAGTGAAAACATTCGCCGGACCGGAACTCGAATTTCACGCTTATTACGGGCGGTCGCCTTACCATTTGGCTATCCGTGCACAAGTCAGGACCCAACCCAAACTTCCACATGTCTTTCAACCATGTGTCTACAACCTGTACTTTTACATCTATTATGAATATGCCTATACAGGGGAGACAGTTTACTTGACAGTCTCTTGCCAGTGTTGGCAGATAAATACGATGCTGCAATGCCTGTGGTATTCCGAATTACGATCCACCTGTAAGGGAATATACATGTCTTTCAACCATGTGTCTACAACCCGTACTTTTACATCTATTATGAATATGCCTATACAGGGGAGACAGTTTACTTGACAGTCTCTTGCCAGTGTTGGCAGATAAATACGATGCTGCAATGCCTGTGGTATTCCGAATTACGATCCACCTGTAAGGGAATATACATGATGGATGTACGAGTATGTATTGCAGACACATGGTTGACTACATATGTAATTCTGGGTGTGGCCGTGAGTCGTGCACGGATAATCAAATGGTAAGGCGACAGCTCACCATAAACGGGAAATCCGGCTTCGTTCTACAGCTGATAGTTGTCCATATTCGCAATTGTGAATACATTTAATGTATTTCACAACGTCTCTAGTCGCTGCAGTGCCTGTTCCATTGGACTTGCATGCATGCACATAGGATATTTGCACTGTTATTGAGAATAACACATACACTGCTGTATAGTATCGTACACGTTCATAATAGTGTTGTTGATAAAAATATCGATTTTTTCCCAAAAAATATCGATATACACTTTCCCCCATGAACCATGGACCATGCCGTTGGTGGAGAATCTTGCGTGCCTCAGCGATGAAGATAGCCGTACCTTAGGTGCAACCACAACGGAGAGGTATCCGTTGAGAGGCCAGACAAACGTGTAGTTCCTGAAGAGTTGCAGGGGTAACAATCTGGATGACTGACTGAACTGGCCTTGTAACATCAAACAAAACGGCGTTATTGTGCTGGCACTGCGAACGACTGAAAGCAAGAGGAAGCTACAGGCGTAATTTTTCTGAGAGCATGCAGCTTTACTGTGTGGTTAAATGATGATGGCGTCCTCTGGGGGAAAATATTCAGGAGGTAAAATAATCCCCCATCCAGATCTCTTGGCGGGAACTACTCAGGAGGACGTCGTTATGAGGACAAACAAAACTGGCGTTCTAAGGATGGGAGCGCGGAATGTTAGACCTCTTAATCGGGCAGGTAGGTTAGAAAATTTAAAAAGATAAATGGATAGGTGAAAGTTAGATATAGTGGAAATTAGTGAAGTTCGGTAGCAGAAGGTACAAAACTTCTGGTCAGGTGAATACAGGGTTATAAATACAAAATTAAATAACGGTCATGCATGAGTATGTTTAATAATGAATAAAGAAATAGGAACGCGGATAAGCTACTACGAACAGCATAATGAACGATTGTAGCCAAGGTAGACACGAAACCCACGCCTACCACAGTAGTACAAATTTATATGCCAACTAGGAAGAAGAGATTGAAGAAATTATTCAGGTACATAAGGGAGACGAAAATTTAATAGTCATGGAGGACTGGACTTAGATAGTAGGAAAAGGAAGAGAAGGAAAAGTAGTAGGTGAATATGGGCATGGGTAAGGAATGAGAGAGGAAGCCGCCTGGTAGAGTTTTGCACAGAGAATAACTTAATCATAGTTAACACTTTTTCAAAAATCATGAAAGAAGGCTGTATACGTGGAAAAAGTCTGGATACACCGGAAGGTTTCATATAGATTATATAATGATAATACAGAGATTTCGGAACCAGGTTTTAAATTGCAAGACATTTCCAGGGGCAGATGTCGAATCTGACAACAATTTATTAGTTATGAACTGTAGATTAAAACTGAAGAAACTGCAAAAAAGTAGGAATTTAAGGAGATGGTAAACTGAAAGAACCAGACATTGCAGAGAGTTTCAGACAGAGCATTACCGAACGGTTGAGAAGAACAGGGGAAATAAATACAGTGGAAAAAAATGGGTAGCTTTGAGAGATGAAATACTGAAAGTAGCAGAGGATCAAGTAGGTAAAAAGAAGAAGGATAGTAGAAATTCTTGGGTAACAGAAGAGATATTGAATTTAACTGATGAAAGGAGAAAATGTAAAAATTCAGTAAATGAAGCAGGTGGAAAGGAATACAAACGTCTCAAAAATGAGATCAACAGCAAGTGCAAAATAGCTAAGCAGGGGTGGCTAGAGGAAAAATGCAAGGATGTAGAGGCATATATCCCTAGGGTAAGATAGACACTGCCTACAGGAAAATTAAAGAGACCTTTGGAGAAAAGAGAACCACCTGTATGAATATCAAGAGCTCATATGGAAAACCAATCCCAAGTGAAGAAGGGAAAGCAGAAAGGTGGAAGGAGTGTATATAGGTCCTATACAAGGGCGACGTACTTGAGGGCAATATTATGGAAATGGGACGTATATGAAGCTGAAATGGGAGATATGATAATGCGTGAAGAATTTGACAGAGCACTGAAGTCGAAACAAGGCCCCGGGAGTAGGCAACATTCCATTAGAACTACTGATAGACTTGGGAGAGCCAGCCATGACAAAACTCTTCCATCTGGTGATCAAGATGTATGAGACAGGCGAAATACCCTCAGACTTCAAGAAGAATATAATAATTCCAATCCCAAAGAAAGCAGGTGCTGACAGATGTGAAAATTACCTAACTATCAGTTTAATAAGCCACGGCTGCAAAATACTAACGCGAATTCTTTACAGAAGAATGGAAGAACTGGTAGAAGCCGACCTCAGGGAAGATCCGTTTGGATTCCGTAGAAATGTTGGAACACGCATGGAAATATTGACCCTATGACTTATCTTAGAAGATAGGTTAAGGAAATGCAAACCCAGGTTTTTAGCTTTTTATAATGTTGACTGGAATACTGTCTTTCAAATTCTGAAGGTGGCAGGTGTAAAATTTAGGGAGTGAAAAGCTATTTACAATTTGTACAAAAACCAGATGGCAGTTATCAGAGTCTAGGGGCATGAAAAAGCAGCAGGGGTTGAGAAGGGAGGAAGACAGGGGTTTAGCCTATTCTCGATGTTGTTCAACCTGTATATTGAACAAACAGTAAAGGAAACATAAGAAAAATTTGGAGTGGGAATTGATATCCATGGAGAAGAAGTGAAAACAGAGATTTGCTGACGATGTTGTAATACTGTCGGCGACACCATAGGACCTGGTAGAGCAGTTGAACAGTATGGACAGTGTCTTGCAAGAAGGATATAAGATGAACATCAACAAAAGCAAAACGACGATAACTGAATGTAGTCGAGTTAACTCGGGCGATGCAGAGGTAATTAGATTAGGAAATGAGACACTTAAAGTAGTAAAGGAGTTTTGCTATTTGGGGAGCAAAACAACTGATGATGGTTGAAGTAGAGAGGATATAAAATGTATACTGGCAATGGCAAGGAAAGCGTATCTGAAGAAGAGAAATTTGTTAACATCGAGTATAGATTTAAGTGTCAGGAAGTCGTTTCTGAAAGTATTTGTGTGGAGTGTAGCCATGTATGGAAGTGAAACGTGGACGATAAATAGTTTAGACAAGAAGAGAATAGAAGCTTTCGAAATGTGGTGCTACAGAAGAATGCTGAAGATTAGATGGGTCGATCACATAACTAATGAGGAAGTATTGAATAGAATTGGGGAGAAGAAGAGTTTGTGGCCCAACTTGACTTGAAGAAGGACTCGGTTGGTAGGACACATTGTGAGGCATCAAGGGATCATCAAATTAGTATTGGAGAGAAGGTAATTTTAGTGGCTAGGGTACTCTTCGTCCAGTTTCCTTTTCACTTTAGGTTTAGGAGCCTTGGGGATCCAAGTGCTATAGTGGAGACTGCGTGAGAGGGTCCCTGACAGCTTGTAGCATCGTTGACAGCTTTCAACTGCGAAACGCCAAGGGTTGCAGGCGAAAACAGTAGCCGTCTACAGAGCTGTGACAACACCGAGGCATTTAGTGACGTTTATAAAATAGCGTTACGTCATTGGTCGAGATAGGCCCCCGAAGCAGCCGCTCCCAGCCCATTGCAATTGTCAGGATCTACTTACACCGACTCAACCGCAGTCTATCTACTGGAGTATTTCCCATTTCACCATATGCATAGTTGGTGAGGCACTGAAGGTCAGTCTCTTCCAGACTCGATTTTCTATCCAAAGACAACTTGGCTTCGGAACCGAAGACAAGCTGACGGTCTACTACACCTTTTTCATCTTCATTGTTTTCCTGATATCGAGCCATTCCCCTTCCCTACAGTCCTTTTGCACTGGGAACACAGTAACTGGTCTGTATGCTCTCTTTTGACTATCTGCGAAAAGATCGTAGCTATTGAGTTCAAAATGCCAAATTTCTGCACATCGCGCACTACGTGGTACACAGGAGTGGCATGGAGCTTCTGCAGTGTGCAGAACCATTTTATTGCGATGATATGATTTTTTTTTTGAGTCATCGTCTTCTGGCCGGTTTGATGCGGCCCACCACGAATTCCTCTCCTGTGCGAACCTTTTCATCTAAGAGTAGCGCTTGCGACCTACCTCCTCAATTATTTGCTGGATGTATCCCAATCTCTGTCTTTCTCTACAGCTCCCTAGAGTACCATGGAAGTTACTCCCCGATGTCAACAAATGTCCCATCAGCCTGTCCCTTCTCCTTTTCAGTGTTATCCACATATATCTTTCCTCCCCGATGCTGCACAGAACCTCCTCATTCCTTACCTTATCGTCTGTAGCACCACATTTCAAATGCTTACATTCTCTTGTGTTCCGGTTTTCCCACAGTCCATGTTTCACTACCATACAATGCTGTGCGCCAAACGTACATTCTCAGATTACATTCCTCAAATTAAGGCCTATGTGTGATACTAGTAGACTTCTGTTGGCCAGGAATGCCCATTTGCTAGTGATAGTCTGCTTTCCATGCCCTCTTTGCTTTGTACGTCATTGGTTTTTTCGTTGCCTAGATAGCAGGATCCCTTAATTTCATCTACTTCGTGACAATCGATCTCGATGTTAACTTTTTTGCTGTTCTCATTTCCGCTACTCCTCATTACTTTATCTTCGATTTACTCTCAGTCCATATTCTGTACTCATTAGACTGTTAATTCCATTCAGCAGATACTGTAACTCTTCTTCACTTTCACTGAGGACAGCAATATCATCAGCGAATCTCATCATTGATAACTTTTCACCTTGAATTTTAATTACACTAGTGAACCTTGTATTTCCATCATTGGTTATTCGATGTATAAATTGAATAGCAAGGGGGAAAGACTATGTCCCTGTTTTACACCCTCTTCCGAGCACTTCGTTCTTTGTTATCCACTTTTTATTATTCTCTCTTTGTTTTTGTATATGTTGTGTATTACCGTCTATCCCTACAGCTTGCCATATTTTCCTTAGATTTTCGAAGATCTCACACCATTTTACATTGTCGAACACTTTTTCCAGGTCGAAAAATCCTATGAAAGTGGGTTGATTTTTCTTTAGTTTTGCATCCATTATCAATCGCAACGTCAGAACTGCCTCTCCGATGCCTTCACCTTTCCTAAAGCCAAACTGATCATCATCATCTAACACTTCCTCAATTTTATTTTCCAATTTTCTGTATATTATTCTTTTCAGCAACTTAGGTGCCTGAGCTGTTAAGCTGATTGTGTGTTATTTCTTGCTCTTGTAAGCTCTTGCAGTCTTCGGAATTGTGTGGATTACATTTTTCCTAAAGCCAGATATTCAAATATTCCAAAAAATACAATCCTGCAACTTCGCAATAAAATTGCGCGGAATTTTCGATGTAAGTACCATAACCACTTAACCTCACATATTTGTTTACTCTGTATTTCATCGTTTGGATAAAATTTATGTTCACATAGGGCGCTTCTAACACTGTTTTCTACCGTAGGGTACCAACATACCAAGAAGATTTCGCCACAATGGAAGAATAAAAATCGAAAAATGAGGATTATGTAAAGGGTATGTTGCAAAGGATGTGAACAGCCATCTGATGATGAACTTGCCAGTTCGAAACCGGTTACGGCACTATTTACTTAAATAATTAGCAGTATTAGTAGTAGCTGCTTGCTGTCTTCTTCTTTGTAAGAATCAACCTACATTACTTCCTGTAATGTTTGAAACAGCATTAGTGGTCTGCTGCTTGGTACAGTCAGGTCGGTTAAATATCTAGGCGTAACGTTGCAGAGGGGTATGAAATGGAATGAGCACGTAAGGATTGTAGTGGAGAAGGCGAAGTGTCGCCTCCGTTTTATAGGGAGAATTTTAGGCAAGTGCTTTTCAGCTGTACATCAGACGGCATATAGAACACCAGTGCGACCCATTCTTAATCCGTAATAGCTCGGAGTAAAGAAAGACATCGAAGCAATTCACAGGCGCGCTGCCAGATTTGTTAACGCAAGTATTACAGAAGTACTTCGGGAACTGAAATGGGAAACCCTGGATGGAAAGCGATGTTTTTTCGAGGAACGCTACTGAGAAAATTTGGAAAACCGGCATCTGAAGCTGACTGTAGAGCGATCTTACTGCCGCAAAGGCACATTTCGCATAACGACCACGAACAAAAGTTAAGGCAAATTAGATCTAGTACGGAGGTATACAGAGAGTGGTTTTAACACAGGCTGCAGTTGCGACTGGGCAGGAAGGGAAATGACTGCCCTCGGCCACGCACTTACGGTGGTTTCCGGAGTACGTATGTACGCGTAGATGCAGGTGTTGTATGGATGCGACTGGTAACCATTCCTCGTAGACACGTTGGAGAGTTCGCGTTGATGAATCAACAAATCAGGCTACATCGTTTATGATGTGGTCATGAGCACGTCCAAATACCACTACCTTACGTCGTGCGTTGCGTCAGCGTTGGGGATGATGTAACTTTGTCGTACAGTTATTCACCGTTTACAGCGTTTCAAAGCGAGATTTTTAAGGGGATGACTTAAACGAGGGGACTTCAAAAACTAAGCTACGTAATACAATGAGGCAACAAAAGTCATGGGATAGCGGTATGGACGGCTGTAGAGGCATCGTAACTCAATACTTGTGCAGGGGACTTCTGATGACTTGTTGAGCCCACGCCACGTCTAGTTGCTGGGCACAAGGAGGTCCAGCACGATATTAGGAGGTTCAAATGGTTCAAATGGCTCTGAGCACTATGGGACTCAACTGCTGTGGTCATTAGCCCCCTAGAACTTAGAACTACTTAAACCTAACTAACCTAAGGACATCACACACATCCATGCCCTAGGCAGGATTCGAACCTGCGACCGTAGCAGTCGCACGGTTCCGGACTGCGCGGCTAGAACCGCGAGACCACCGCGGCCGGCTATTAGGAGGTATCCAATGACTTGTCATCTCAGTGCATTATCTCAGGCCAAGCAACCTTTTATTGAGCGCTGTACTACATTTAAAAGTGACGCAGGTACACGACACTATTTTTCAGTATAGTGCCAACTCTCTGTAAACAACGATCGGAAAGTTCTACCAATTACTCAGCCCCTAGAAATCCGCTCCTTGGTTACCGAGCCATATGAAAAACTCTTCGTGAACGTCCTCATCATTGGAAAATATGCCCCCCCCCCCCCTAGATGTTCTTTCAGCGCGCCGAAAATATATAAAGCGCATGGTACAAGATCAGTATCACTCACGTTGTAAGTAGGCTGTTTAGGTTTTTATATTGGTAACGCCACGTAGCGCTCTGTATGAACATCACTGGCTGTGCTGTGTGCAGTCTGTGGCTGGTTGGCATTATTGAAATATTCTCTATTGTAGTGTTGGGCAGTTGGATGTGAACAGCGTGTAGCGTTGCGCAGTTGGAGATAAGCCGCCAGCAGTGGTGGATGTGGGGAGAGAAATGGCGGAATTTTAAGAGCGGGCGATCTGGACGTGTGTCCATCAGAAAGAGTAAATTTGTAATATTTGATATATTAAGGTAAATACATTTTTTGTTCTCTATCAAAATCTTTCATTTGCTAACTATGCCTATCAGTAGTTAATGCCTTCAGTAGTTAGAATCTTTTACTTAACCTGGCAGTATTGGCGCTCGCTGTATTGCAGTAGTTCGAGTAACGAAGATTTTTGTGAGGTAAGTGATTCATGAAAGGTATAGGTTATTGTTAGTCAGAGCCATTCTTTTGTAGAGATTATTGAAAGTCAGATTGCGTTGCGCTAAAAATATTGTGTGTCAGTTTAGTGTTGATCAGAATAAGTAAAGAGAGTAATGTCTAGAGTACGTTCAGTTCTGCTCAGCTGTTTGAAAATCAAATAACATAAGAGGTTTATCAGCACAGTAATTCATAAATTTTTCTAAGCGGACGTTTCAACGTCCGTTTGGCGTGATGCAAGATGAGCATTACCCACCCTCGTTTGTATGGTCTTGTTGTAATTGTTGACATCATTTTACTACAGATGGACGAAACGTTACATCTGGCCCATATATCATGAGAAATTCTCGGCGAATGTGTGTGGGATTTAGTTTTGCCCACAGAAGTCGTATTGGCCAACGTACTTCAACTCTAGAGAACGTTCCCATTTCACAGTGATGCACCTGTTAACTGCACCGCAGTAGAACTGTGCCTGCGGGAAACCCAGAGTATGTAGCCTCCGGTATTCCTGTATCGGTGGAGTTTGAGCACCGTTCGCAGATCTGTCACACACGTATCGTGAGCGCGACGGCAGCGACAAACAGCCCGCAGTGTTTGCGCTGTCGCCTGCCTGTACGGTATCAAATTGGGCTTGCTGTGTGCTTGCCTCTGGCGCTTCTCCGCGAGCCGCCGTGCGCGATCCGCACCCCGCTGTTATTACGCATGCGCGTAGCTTCCGCGGTGGGGGCAGGCTGACGGCGGCGGTAGGCGCGCCCACGGCCGGCGCCCGCAGTCCGCGGCCGGGCCTGCTCCAGCCGGGAGGTGCGCGGCGCTCTATCATGGTGTCCGTGACGTCATGCCTCAGTCGTGCCGCCTAGCGGCCGCCCTCGTCGCGCTGCTGCTGCTGCTGCTCGCCGGACAGGTGAGTGCGCGCCGGCATTTGCTCCAGAGCTGCCGCACGCGCCGTGCCCGACGCTCTGTTCGAGACGAGGGCACACTTCTGCCTCGGCGTCCGGTAAACTGGTGCAACATCACCACTGCATTCGCCGACAACTTTCGCCTATTTAAATGACTTTTTGATCATTACTTCGCATGGCTAAAACTACTCCACCAATCGGCGACAACATGGAATTAATGGAACTAAGAGCAAAATACTTTTGTGCCATTCTTCTGCGCAAGCATGGCACCGAATTATGTGGTTTACTTTGCAGGTATACTTCTGTCAACGAGCATAAAAGGAATATCAGTGGCTGTATTTTACTTTGTCGTCTATTCATACTTTTGCACGAGAGCATTTTGTAGCAGTATCCATGCCGTATTCTACGAAAGTGTGCCGCAAAAGAGCTGATATATTTTAGACTTTTGTTAACTGCCTGCGATTGCAACAAACATTCTGACTACGAGTACTAATTTTCTCGCCTATTCACATCTTCAGATCTGTGACAGCGCTAGGTAGTGCACTAGTAAAGGACGGCGGTTCCAATCCCCGTACGGTGAACCAGATTTAGTTTATCCGTGGTTAATCGCATAAGGTAAATGCCAGGGTGGTGCCTTTGAAGGGGACAGCCAAACTCCTTCCCCCCATTTCCGACTTGTGCTCCTCTCCAAAGACCGCGATATCGACCCTAAGCATCCCTACTCTATATTCTGCAAGGCATTTTGTAATTGTTTTGGTGTAAAAAAGAAATCAGTAGGCAGTAGTAAGCAAGAGAGAGAGAGAGAGAGACAGAATACGATGAAGAGAGTATAAAATTTCCGATTTACAGAAACGCTAAGAATACTTTTAAGGATGAACTTCCTACCAGAAAGTTACAGAATGTTATTTTATCTCCAAATTTCCAGTAGATTAAAATATCGTACTGGGTACGTAATCGAAGCCGTGACATTCGCCTTTCACGGGCAGATGCTGTACCGACTGAGGTATTCAAACAAGACTCACAATCTGCCTCCACCCCGTCTCCTCCACCTCTTCCTCCCCCCTACCCCAGATATTTTATCTCACTTGTCTAACATAACCGTTTCAGCTATCATTTAACTTATGAGCTAACACAGTATGATTTTATATATGTAACACGTGAATCACATCATTGTATGTTGTGACTCGCTGTATACTGTAGTGGTTTTATAGTGTAGAAACTGTGAATACGAAATTAATAATAATAATAACACCACATAACAAACCTGACATCATACTCACCAATAAAAAGAAGAAATTAACACAACTAATAAAAATATCCATACCCAATACAACAAATATACAGAAGAAAACAGGAGAAAAAATTGAAAAATACATCCAACTCGCAGAGAAAGTCAAAGACATGTGGCATCAGGATAAAGTTGACATCATACCAATTATACTATCAACTACAGGAGTCATAACACACAATATCCACCAGTACATCAACGCAATACAGCTACATCCAAACGTATATATACAACTATAGAAATCTGTAATTATTGATACATGTTCAATTACCCGAAAGTTCCTAAATGCAATATAACATATATCGTACAGTTAAAAGGAAGTCACGCTTGATCAAGGTCCGCGTCACTTTCCATTTTTAACCAGACCTAAGGTCTGAGACAGGAAAGAGAAATAATAATAATAATGATAATGAGAACCATCCCCTCGTAACAAGGTGCAAAATTTAACATCCTTGACGAATAGCTCCACCAACTACTTGTGAGGAGGCCTTGAAATACTAAGAAACTTGATCAGAAACTCACGAAAGGAAGATTATGCTTGAAAGTCCCAACAACGACGAAGGTAGTAGTTGGATTTGAAGTGGGAATTTGAAGGAACCTGTAGCGTTATTTTCGAAGGTACCGTCATTTGCCTTATGCGAGTATGGAAACCACAGTAAACGTAAATCAGGTTAGCCAGACGTAGAAGTGAACGCCTTTACCGTCGACTGTATATCCAGTGACTTACCACTCACAGGCGGACAGTACAAACTTCACCTGACCGATATGATTCGCATTCAGAGTGAGTGGCTACATGTGTAAATAGGAAGGCGCAACTCTCAACCGTTTCCGAGGAAATAGAGTTCGAAAAGTTTGAGCGTGCTTATATACTTCGTGTGGTCGCTAATATAAAAGGGATCCGCATACCAGCTAGTACGCGCTTACTTTTATAAGCGCGAGGTCTCTGGATCGAACCTCGCTGCCTGTACTACTTCTTTTTGTGAATTATCTACACCAATACTCGGTGCTATGTTTCTACTTGCGTGGTACGCTGCGAAATTGTATGAGGACCGAGAAGTAAATGTAAATCAAGTTTGCTTTGCAATAGACACAAATGAAAAAAATAAAAATTTAAAAAGTCCTTGGACATGTGAAAATTCGGCGTTCATTACATCTGCTGTATATCGCGATGATTATTGAATTTTGTCATTATGAGAGTATTGAAGGCCGATCTGTTTTAATTGTTAAGAACCATTCAAAAGCAAAGATTGCACAAAATATTTTTTATTCTAAGTAATCCGTTTCAACACTATTTGCTGTCGTCTTCAGGTCTTAAACATATTTTTGCAGTGAAACATATTCATTTAAAACTTTTATCCATTACGGACGAGGAAAACTGCGACTGTTATGAATAAAGATTTCTTGAAATTACTGCAACCAGACGTCTTCTGTATTGTTCATCAATTTTTTGTTATTCCATATATAAAAAATTGCAAGAACAGAACAAAAGGCAACTGTTTGCAGTAATTTCAAGAAACATGTTCATTTTACACTGAACCTCATGCACAAGATGTCAAATGCATAAAATTCAGCACATTATAAACGCTTGTCATCGCTAAAATATTTAAAAACACACAGTATCTTGTCCAAAAGGCCATGTCCACACACATGTTACTTACAGATGCTTGTTACATGATACAAATAAGGTACATGTTTACATACATAGCAATGATTATTGTTTTTCATGTTTCTGTGATCAGTTTCATGCAGTGCTGCATGGGTTACATATTACACTTCAATGCAGATGCAATAATGTAAATAGAGTGAACACACTGATTTGATTGAAAGATCTCGAGTATTCTTTTTTCATTTCCAATCTTCTTAAGGAAAAATACCCTTTTCTCCTGTTTTCATGTTAAGGTTCAAATGGTTCAAATGGCTCTGAGCACTATGGGACTTAACATCTGTGGTCATCAGTCCCCTAGAACTTAGAACTACTTAAACCTAACTAACCTAAGGACATGACACACATCCATGCCCGAGGCAGGATCCGAACCTGCGACCGTAGCAGTCGCTCGGTTCCGGACTGAGCGCCTAGAACCGCTAGACCACCGGCGTTCATGTTAAGGATTAGGGAAATAGTAAACGAATGAATGAATAAATATTGACACGTTGCACGGTCATAATAAATCTGATGTTAGAATTATGTGGGAATGAAAAAAAATACTACCGGGAGTGACATTCGATTCAGAGGCTTCGCGCTTGCGAAACTAACTCGCTCGCTGTGGACACCGTGAACAACGCTAGCGGCCCTACAGAGCACGCCTATAATTTTCAAATTCGATTGAGAGTTACGTCTTCCTGTTTGCCTACGTTAAAGTCCTCTTCGTGCCTCACACGCGCTGTTAATACGAATCAAATCGGCGAAGGGAAGATTGTACAGTCCCCTTGTTAGCTGTTATGTTGTAGCTGGTCACGTAGGTACCTGCCGTTACCTGTGGACTGCTCAAATATCTGGATTCTTTTTTTTTTGAGTTATATTTCGTGTGTGTGTACAAATACCAAGCTGTAATTTGAAAACATTTTTAGGTTTCTGCTTTAAATACACACAGTTTGGTATTGCTACTGTTGAAGTTTGAATACCAGGGGAATCTTGAATTTTTCAAAGAAAATTGGAAAGAAATTCTAGTAATCAAATTTAATCAAATTTGCAAGCAAATACGGGTCTTTCTGTTTATATTTCTTTTACAGACAATTTACATCTAAAGAAAGACACAGAACAAAGATAAAAACAAAATTTTGTATTCATAGTGACAGTTTGGTGCAGATCGAAACACGGAGAGATACACGTTACATTCACTTGACTCTTATTCACGCATTCATTTGCTGATGATGATAATAATATGTGAAAACAATGCGATGCAGCAACTCATCCCCAAAAGCATTTAGAATTGTAATCTGAATCTTCATCAAATACTTCGTTTTGATCATCTGTAGACTCGGCAAGTGCTTTGTAAACTATTTACTTCCAAAGTTTCTCCTCTTCACTGCACATTTTAAAAACACCATCATAAAAGCGCACAAAATCCAAGAAACAGAGAATTCAGGATACAATGCCGACGGAGCAGCAGACAATAACAAAGGATTCAAAAATGATTAATAGATCAACTGTCATCTACGAAGCCTGCAGTCCTGATTGCGGGAGACGTAAAATAGCTTCGAAATCGCGGAACAACATCCTAACTGTCGTGACATAATATCAAGTCCGTCGCCCATTGCCAGTTCCCGCGAGCGCTGTAATATTACGTTAGCCACACTGCAAGCGTTAAACTGTTCACAGAGTTAAGAGAGTCTCATATTGCCGGAACCAGTACACCGAGAATATTTTCTGGTCGTAAAACCAGCAAAATTTGGTTCATGGTGTGGGTTCCTGTAATCATGTTCTAGTTCATGAACCACGGGCAACGTATGAGTGGCCAAGTAAGTGGTTCCGACAGTCGGGATACTAGTTGCTTTGGAAGAAGGCAGGGCATCTCGGTCATATTCTGAGTCGTGGTCACCTTTGTGCTCATACGGCAAAGACTACCAAATCCACCGGTTACCCCCTCAACCGTAAAACCCAATGGGACTCGGGGCAAGTAAGGCTAGCAACCTGCTTCCCCGATACTTTAAATATGATGTTGGCAACAATCAGAGCAAAATGCCTCGGACCTTTGGAGGTGACGGAGTCCCACCTCTAACTGACAAACCAGGGACTCCTAAGATACGACTTGGCAAACAAATGGTAATGAGATGGGGAGCTATTAATATCAATGGGGGCTACTCTGGGAAGAAGGTAGAGCTGGCAGAGGCTGCAAGTAAGATGGGGCTGGACGTTTTAGCTGTTAGTGACATTCGGATAAGGGGTGAGAAAGAAGAGGAAGTGGGAGAATACAAGGTCTACCTGTCAGGAGTCAAAGCAGGAATAGCACAATGGGGTGTAGGGCTTTACATCAGGAAAGAAATGGAACCCAGCGTAGTTGCAGTAAGGCATGTAAACGAACGACTGATGTGGATAGATTTGACAGTGTCTAGCAAGAAAATTAGGATTGTGTCAGTATATTCGCATTGTGAAGGGACAGATAAAGATAAGATGGATAGTTTTTATGGGTCACTCAGTGATGTAGTTGTTAGAGTAAAGGACAAGGACAGTGTTCTGCTCATGGGTGATTTTAATGTCATGATTGGAAGTCGAACAGAAGGGTATGAAAAGGTTATGGGTAAATTTGGAGAGGATATGGAGGCCAACAGGAACGGGAAACAACTCTTGGATTTCTGTGCCAGTATGGGCTTAGTAATCACAAACTCCTTTTTTTAAACATAAGAACATTCACCGGTATACTTGGGAAGGCAGGGGAACCAGATCTGTCATTGACTATATAATAACAGATCAGACATTCAGGAAGACTGTGAGGGACACACCTGTATTCAGGGGATTCTTTGATGACACTGATCATTATTTAATCTGCTGTGAAATTGGCATTGTGAGGCCGAAAGTGCAGGAGGTCAGGTCCATATGTAGGAGGATAAGAGTGGAGAAGCTTCAGGATAAGGAAATCAGGCTCAAGTACATAACAGCGATCTCAGAAAGGTACCAGTTAGTTGAATGTAGTCAATTACAGTCATTGGAAAAGGAATGGACAAGGTACAGGGACACAGTACTAGAAGTGGCTAAAGAATATCTTGGAACAGTAGTGTGTAAAAGTAGAATGAAGCAAACAGCTTGGTGGAATGACACAGTTAAGGCAGCCTGTAAAAGGAAAAAGAAGGCGTATCAAAAATGGGTACATACTAGAACTCAGGTAGACAGAGAAAGTTATGTTGAAGAAAGAAACAAAGCCAAACAGATAATTGCAGCATCCAAGAAGAAATCTTGGGAAGACTTTGGAAACAGGTTGGAGACTATGGGTCAAGCTGCTGGGAAACCATTCTGGAGTGTAATTAGCAGTCTTCGAAAGGGAGGTAAGAAGGAAATGACAAGTATTTTGGACAGGTCAGGAAAACTGCTGGTGCATCCTGTGGACGCCTTGGGCAGATGGAGGGAATATTTTGAAGAATTGCTCAATGTAGGTGAAAATACGATCAGCAATGTTTCAGATTTCGAGATAGAATGGGATAGGAATGATGATGGAAATAGGATCACATTTGAGGAAGTGGAGAAAATGGTCAGTAGACTGCAGTGCAATAAAGCAGCTGGGGTGGATGAAATTAAGTCGGAACTCATCAAATACAGTGGAACGTCAGGTCTTAAATGGCTACACAGGATAATTGAAATGGCCTGGGAGTCGGGACAGGTTCCATCAGACTGGACAAAAGCAGTAATAACACCAATCTTTAAACATGGAAACAGAAAAGATTGTAACAACTACAGAGGTATCTCTCTAATCAGCATTGTGGGTAAAATCTTCTCAGGTATTGTTGAAAGGAAAGTGCGAGTATTAGTTGAGGACCAATTGGATGAAAATCAGTGTGGGTTTAGGCCTCTTAGAGGTTGCCAGGACCAGATCTTTAGCTTACGGCAAATAATGGACAAGTGTTATGAGAGGAACAGGGAATTGTATCTATGCTTTATAGATCTAGAAAAGGCATATGACCGGGTTCCTAGGAGGAAGTTATTGTCTTTTCTACGAGATTATGGAATAGGAGGCAAACTTTTGCAAGCAATTAAAGATCTTTACATGGATAGTCAGGCAGCAGTTAGAGTTGACGGTAAATTGAGTTCATGGTTCAGAGTAGTTTCAGGGGTAAGAGAAGACTGAAACCTGTCTCCACTGTTGTTGATATTATTTATGGATCATATGTTGAAAACAATAGACTGGCTGGGTGAGATCAAGATATGTGAATACAAAATAAGCAGTCTTGCATATGCGGATGACTTAATTGTGATGGCAGATTCGAGTGAAAGATTGCAAAGTAATATTTCAGAGCTAGATCAGAAATGTAAGGACCATGGTATGAAGATTAGCATCTCCAAAACGAAAGTAATGTCAGTGGGAAAGAAATATAGACGGATTGAGTGCCAAATAGGAGGAACAAAGTTAGAACAGGTGGACAGTTTCAAGTACTTAGGATGCATATTCTCACAGGATGGCAACATAGTGAAAGAACTGGAAGCGAGATGTAGCAAAGCTAATGCAGTGAGCGCTCAGCTACGATCTACTCTCTTCTGCAAGAAGGAAGTCAGTACCAAGACTAAGTTATCTGTGCACCGTTCAATCTTTCGACCAACTTTGTTGTATGGGAGCGAAAGCTGGGTGGTTTCAGGTTACCTTATCAACAAGGTTGAGGTTACGGATATGAAAATAGCTAGGATGATTGCAGGTACTAGTAGATGGGAACAATGGCCGGAGGGTGTCCACAATGAGGAAATCAAAGAAAAACTGGGAATGAACTCTATAGATGTAGCAGTCAGGATGAACAGGCTCAGATGGTGGGGCCATGTTACACGCATGGGAGAAGCAAGGTTACCCAAGAGACTCATGGGTTCAGCAGCAGAGGGTAGGAGGAGTCGAGGCAGGCCAAGGAGAATGTACCTGGATTCGGTTAAGAATGATTTTGAAGTAATAGGTTTAACATCAGAAGAGGCACCAATGTTAGCACTGAATAGGGGATCATGGAGGAATTTTATAAGGGGGCTATGCTCCAGACTGAACGCTGAAAGGCATAATCAGTCTTAAATGATGATGATGTGAAAAATCAAGCACCCAGCAACAGAGTGCGACGAAGTCATCACGCTACCCGAGACGATCGGCTCGCAATGTGGGGGGATAGCGTCGTGGCAGCACTGCACAGTGGCAACAAAGTGGCTGGCCTCCCTATCTCGCAAAGCTGTGGGCGCCCGGAGGCGCCGCTCAATAAACGCGATCATGTGTCGGCCAACCGCTGCACAACAGCTGCGGCGCGACCGGGTTAATTAAGCCGCTTACCGGTGGTAGGCTGCGTCCAGCACTGGCCGCCCTGCAGCCTGCCGGCCGGCGGTCACGGGGCTGATCCCCGTCCACTAATCCGTAACCTGAAGAAGTCTGACGGTGTTACAGATTAATGGATGACGGTAAGGGCGTGAGTTCAGCTGCAGCACCGAGAAGGAAGGTAAGTAGTTAGTTTTGGCTATCGGGACGGTATCTGACACGAATGAAAAGAAATACGAAAATTTTCACCTACCAACATTTATAATAGTTGGTTTACAGAACATGCTTATGCAACGTGATTAATTTTGATTGATTTATGTCTATCGCGCCTCGAGATATGATGTTAAACGTTAAAACCACGTTCCGCTGCGATAGGTTTTTGTCAAAAATTAAAAACATATTGGTACGTTAAGGCTGTCCCGATAAGTCTTAACCTCGTTCGACATTAAGTACGTAAACCTGAGAAAATCGGGTGTGCAGCGCCATCTGTTAATAGTTATACAACACCGCTACGCCTAAAGCCAGTGGCATCACACTGGAAGCGTCAGTCCCTCTACAGCAGCCATCCGCAGTCTACTGGAGTTGTGTCAAGTAAGGTCGAGTGTGTGAAATGTAAGTGCATTTTATTTCAAATATATTTTGACATCAGAGAAACAATAAAGTGAGTATGCTATGTTTTATCGTGTCTAATATTTTTGTAAGATAGACAATATCTTATCCGAATAATTAGGTGGCATATAATCCGCGAACTCGACGTATGTGCGAGGAGTTGCTTGAAGTGGACGAAAATCGTTATCTTCAACGAATATGTGTGTTACAAATATATAAAATTGACTGTAGTCCTATCATTTCGCTATTATGAATATGTTCCTTCTATTTTGTAATCAAAATCTTATGACTATTGTGTTCAAACAATAAAAACTACGCTTTTTTGATAATAACTGAATTTTTACTTTTTTGGGAAATTTCTCGCTTATACTTTCCAAAATGAGTTCTTTTAGTAAGTTCAGTGATATACTATTATTTTCTTGTAATACTGTATCTTGAGGAAACTCAATGGAATTTTTAACTATTTATAAAGAAAATGTTATGATTTTTCACAAACAGTAATATTTTTAATTTTTGCGATATTTGAATTTTTAGTTTTATTTTGTCTAAATGACCCATATAACTCCAAAAAGCAAGCTTTTGAGAGGTTTTGTTAATTTTGAAAATAAAAATTTTCGATAGAATATTTGGTTTGACAATTATCGTTGGAGTCCAATCCACCTCAGTGTGTCAGGCACATCACTCCACAGAAGCATATCAACATGTAGGCTGCAGAGACAAAACATAAAAATACCACTGGATGCTGCGGTGACCATTCTCCACATCACAACGGAACCTCTTTTATCCGGCTTTTATTAATCTGGATCTCTCTTGCTTCTACAGTAATTGCTACAGTATTTGATACTCTGGACGTAATAGCGGCAACAAACTAAGGCGAGAATTACTGAATTTAAATTTAGACAATTGCTGTTCTCGCATCCCAGAAATGTGTCATTTAACAAGTTGACATTGATCTTTATGGTACTGTATTGTCTCCGTTTGTTGCTAGTGTATATTGACATGAAAGAGAGTGAAGGTGGCAGTGTTCATGGACAAAAAATTAGATAATGACATAAGATGGGTAAAACAGATTGGAAATATTTTTGCTGAATTTTCTGTTGAAGAGTTTGCAAAGATAGGTATTAAGTGCGAAATGATTGTGACTATGGCTACTGTACGATTTCTGCTGACGAAATCAGTGCCGTTCGTTCTTAAGCATGCAACGACAATTACGATGATGGATTTTCTGAGGAAACTGGCGCCCAAACTGAAGTCATTACACAGGAGCAATTACGCAGCTGGATAAAATAATGGTTTATTTGGAACGCAGACGTAAATAACTTCGGCCGCACTGTTGCTGATAAAACACCTACGAGATAGTGCTACAAACTAACGATATAAGAATCTGACTAAAGAAAGTTATTGATTATTCTGTTGTATAAAATGCACTGCTTTGTAATACGTGGTAAACATTTGTAATAATATACCGTATACTTAGTGTTTTTACGTGAAAATAAATAAAACTCGTGTGTTTGTGGCATTCAGCTCATGTCATCAAATTTTTTCTCAGCGTTCGGATTTTTAATGGTCTTGATGACCTAAACACTCGCCTAGACCATGTAGACGAGGTTCCAATATAATGCGCTCATCTTGAGCTGTCACGCAGCTCCCTCTCACCACTGCGTCTCATATACGGCTAATCTTTTACAAAGCATTTCGTCCTCATTAGGGCATCTTCAGATTTAATGCAGGTTACTTAAAGCACAGGACCTTTGCTTCTACCGGCGTCAGCTTTGTTTTACTTAGCCTATAAGTTTATTAAAACTAAAGATGCCCTATTTCAATCGATACCGTTTATAACAATAAACAAAAGCCTGGAATGTTTTGTTTTACTTAACAAAAGAAGATTACTGACTGTTGCAGCGACAAAATGCAGTCTTACTGTTGATTTTTAATCACTTGTAATTATAAAATTCTGTTTCATTAATTATGTTTTATAACATTTCTAATTAAAACAACACATTAATATTTCTATTACTCATTCTACAACATTTTTTACATTCTAAAAAGTAAATTGTATGAATAAGTTATAATTAGTTGAAATCTATGTTTTAAAAAACTTAGTTGGATTTGACAGAACAACACTTATATGTGAAAAATGAGGTACCTTCCTTCTCGAAAAGTATAAATAAACTAAACAATTGCCTCTCGTCATGGAAACCCAAACTCAAATATCCGATACCTGTCGTCTTGAAAACCCGTGCTGAACTGTCCGATGTCCCAGGTAAGATTAAAAAAAGCGCAACTGTAAAACTTGAGAATGATCATGTGACTAACTGACTAATAAATTAATATTCAGAAATTTCATTGCCTCAGAAATGTTTCTAAACCTTGCTGTTTCTAGTACTGTCATTTTAATCTTACGAATAGGAACGCATAAGATTATTTTTCCTCTTCGTTGTCATTTCACTACCGTATAAACAGACATGCTGGCAGAAGAATGTCACTGCTCTTGAGCTGTACAAGTTTTTATATTGTAAAGTGGCTAAAACCGTTATCGAAATATGAAAAACCGTTATATTATTACTGTGGATTGGGACAGAGATGCTAAACACATATGAACAAGTAAACGCATAATGACATGTTCATATCATGCGAGTAAACGACAAAATCAAAGCAATATGAGAACGTAGGCACCATCTGAGGCAATCCCAGGAAACGGTATAGTGAACGATTTTATGCTGCCAAACATCACAGTCATTATTTCTTATGACTCAGGACACAGCACTTGCCCATCACGTATGGGCTCATGGGAACATGCAAGTTCAAAGAAGACTCGACATACTACGAGTCTCATTACATACCAGTATACACGGCACCGATAAACAGAGTAGAGCAATACGTAGGGCAAATGGACAAAGAAGATGTATTCAAGAGCGTGTACCAAAATGGTGTAAAAATTACAAAGGAGTAAGTACATCAGACACATACGCTCTTTAAATGAAAGTATAAACAATTGATATTATTGTTTGATAATGATAAGTTCATTACTTCAGTCCCACAGTCTATTGTAGAGGACTACTGTTTGGGCACTACTATTTCTGATCCACGATAAAAAGGAAGTTCCTTTGTAACGTCCATTATCACTTTAAAAACCATATAGCTCAATAATGAAAGCAAATAAATATAAATGTCACCAACATAAAATATTACGCTTGCCAGAATAAAAGATAATATTGTTCTTTATTGCATTCTTGAGTGCTTTTGTGTTATTTTGTAGTTACAATAAACATCTTTTTGGCGAATAATTTCCGCAATTGATTAATAATGCGTGAAATTAAAATTTAGAATTAGACAAATAAATAGTAGAAAGTGGCGTAATCATCTACTGTTTACACTAATAAGAGAACCATCGACTATTTACAAGAAAGAAAAGAATCGATTAGATAATCAGAAAGTAAGAAATGATCTCGCATTTCAAAACTATTGTCTAGTATGCAGACCTGAATTTCAAGCAATATTCATTTCATTATAATTAATCCAAAAATATTGATGCATCTAAACACTAAAACCTCGCTTGTAATGACGCAGTCTCTTGTGTAACTACGTCCAATGCAGAGTAACTTCCTTTTTTGCTTCGTCATCATGCGATATGGAGATTAATAACGCATTTGACTATGTTATCATTTAGACAAGATATTTAGACTGGGCAGTATGTTATGAACAGAAATCCATCGCTATGCCATTTCAGTGTTAGAGATTCAGTTACTGAATAAGTATCGAATAATTGCTTCAATACATAATATGAGGTAATTTGTTTTGAAATTTTTCGGGTAAGTAGAGATTAATTTATGCCCGAAGGCGTTGTTAGTTGGGAGCTTAAGTGCCCAAATAATGTTGCACAACAAGCTTAATAAATTTCAACTACTATCTTTTTAAGAAAATTTGAGGTGTCCATGTGGTACTGCTAAACATAGCAGTTCACCCATTGAGAGTAAATTATGTTGAGTACTCTGTGCTTGAGAGATTGAGAACGTAACCGAAATTTCTGAGGCAACGAATTATCGTTAACAAATAGTCTGTATTAACGGTTTATTTTCCTAGATTGGGTACTGTGTCTATGAAAATAAAGGAAACAAAATGAACATACACTGGACGCGACGTCGATCGTAGAGTCCTGAAGTCTATACCGCGCATTTGCCTTCACATGGTCCTGGCCATCTGAGACACCGCCGATCGCCCACTATGACTCTGCGGTTGCGACTTCAGGTCTAATCGCCAAACACTTGCGGCATTTCTGTGCAGTGATTTATGTGCGTGGAAATATTTACTCCGCTATACTGAAGATCAACACACTGTCGACATCGTAAACCCGAAATCTTGTGTAATCTCCGATACGCTATGACCCTTGTATCTTGCACCGATTCTCACTCCGCTTTCAAAGCCAGTTGACTTGCGACGTGTTGCCATGTTCGCTAACACTTGTCTGTAACAGACTGCGCAGATGTAAACTGAAGGGGGATCACTGCTATCAGCTGCAGCGGCACATTAAGGGGAATCAGCGGCGACGAGCGAAAATGCTTACCGGACAGGGATTCGAGCCCGGGATCTCTTGCTTACTAAGCAGGTGCGGTAACCAATGCTCCATCCTTTAATTTACGTATAGTGTTTCACAGCCGCTGGATTTGCGTGGTGTCTGTTCTTTCGAAGGAACACACACTGCGCATTCAAATAACTGGTAAGACTCGCTGGCCAACGGATACACTTTCTTTCGTGTGAGTTCACTAACACATCCGACCTCCGGTGGGAATCTGTAAGTAGCGAACAGGAGTGTAATGGACAGGAACTGTGGACAGGCGGCGCTCGATGGATGTGTGGATCGGCTGTGAGGCGTACCAAGGTAGTCCGTGCAGTTGCGATAACGCTGTGTCCCGGATGGCGCAGTGGTTAACGCATCTACCTAGTAAGCAGGAGATGCCGGGTTCGAATCCCGGCCCGGTACACATTTTCGTTCGTTGCCGCTGATTCCACTTAATGTCCCGCTGCAGCTGATAGCAGAGATCCCTCTTCAGTTTACATGTAGTGTTTCACAGCTGCTGGATTTGCGTGATGTCTGATCTTTTGAAGGAACAGACCTGTGCATTCAAATAAAAAAGACTGCTCAGATTTCGTGCCAAAAACCGCGTCAATACGCCGCGTTCCAGATGTAACATTCGGGAGTGAAACGCGGAACATCTTTACGCGGGACAAACCTTTGGCCAGTAACTTGCAATGCTATATGTCAAATGTCTTTCAAACCAATGCAGTCACGATACTCTATATGAAGTGATCGAAAATACAAGTCAGTATAAAAAGGTCACAATGTTGTAGACAGTTGACGGCCTTTTTCAATGGCAGTTGTACTAATTCAAAGAAGGTAGACAGCGTTCGTAGCTGATTTCTTTTACGAGTGGAAATTTACAGTAAATTCCAGATTTGTAAGCTCCACCCTGAAACATCTAACTCTAACTCCGTCCGATCAGGCCTTGGAAGGCCCAACGACTCTGACGGGCCCCCGTGTCATCCTCAGCCACAGACATCACTGGATGCGGATATGCAGGGAGGGGCATGTGGTCAGCAGTCCGCTCTCCCAGCCGTATGTCAGTTACGAGACCGGAGCCGCTACTTCTCAATCAAGTAGCTCCTCAGTTTGCCTCACAAGGTCTGAGTGCACCCCGCTTGCCAACAGCGCTCGGCAGACGGGATGGTCACCCATCCAAGTGCTAGCCCAGACCGACAGCGCTTAACTTCGGTGATCTGACGGGAACCGGTGTTACCACTGCGGCAAGGCCGTTGGCTCCCGGAAACTGGAATTGATTTCTGTGGAAGGGCGCGGGGGTGCTGAGGGGATGGGCGGAGGGGGGGGGAGAGGGAGCTCAGATGTGCAGAGCCTACAGCTGTTTATCACTTTAATTTATATAGTTTGACAAAGCAGTTAAATAATCATGTAACGTGGAAGTAGACTTACTCACGGCGTTCAAAATATTCAAACAACTTACAGGGCTCCAACCGGACGAGGTGTTGGACAACCACCGATATCTGGACAGGGGAACAACCTGCCATTTTCAAGGCACAACGATTCACGCTAACATTACTTGTAGACGACAGATGTTAACCGAATCTAGCCCCACACTCTAGAATACTGTGTAACAGGGTGGGCAGATTAAAACAGTTATCCGGATCCGCGAAATATGCATTCTGAGCTAGTGCTATTGTTTCATTTCAAATATCCACGTAATAGGCCCTACTGCCTGTTATATCCGTGTGCAATGTTTTCTTGATCATGGCGATGTGTGCTTTGTGTAGGCGACCGATTTGTTGAAAGGTTACAATGGATAAACATTCTACAGCCACTTAGACTTTTTGTTCACTTTAATGTATTGTTTGTCTCTGGATCCGAAGAAGGTATAAATTCAATGAAACACTCATATCGTATGGCTAAAGTTAATCATTCATCTCAAAATGAATGTAATTATTAGCTGCCTTCCCTGAACAGGAACGTGAATAATATTTCATAGCTGACAGTGCTCCAGGCCTTGTCAACAAGCAATCTCATCTACATACTTTTTGCGACATGATTGAATTCAGTGGATTCTCTAGTGAAACAGCATTACATTTTTCCGTTTCGTAAATGTCATCGTGCTTACGAAGAAATTATTCAAATGGTTCAAATGGCTATGAGCACTATGGGACTTAACATCTTAGGTCATAAGTCCCCTAGAACTTAGAATTACTTAAACCTAACTAACCTAAGGACGGTACACACATCCATGCCCGAGGCAGGATTCGAACCTGCGACCGTAGCGGTCGCGTGGTTGCAGACTGAAGCGCCTACAACCGCTCGGCCACGGCGGCCGGCTAAGAAATTATTACTTTGGTTAAAACAACAGCCGAAGTCGCAATAACATTTGTTTGTTCTGTTTCGGCTCGTATTAATGCCATCTTCAGGTTTTTTGGGCTCCCTATGGCTGATGCTGGTGGATCCTCGGTTTCTCACGTGCTCGCAGCTCATCGGTTTTTCATGTGATACCCAAAAACTCTCAGGCTAGCTTTAACGTAAGTGGAAACCGGTCATAATAAACAAATGTTATTGCGGTCTCGACTGTTGTTTTAACCAAATTATAGAACCAGATCACTGCACTCCTTGGACAATGTTGTCCAAATTTACAATTATTACTATCATGCAACAGGTCAGTTTTTCTGTCTGTCAGTACAATGGGCGAAAGAAAAGAACAAAACTGAAAGTAAAAGAGTCGGCGTATGGGAATAGTACGAAAATAACAGCACAAAAGTGTTCTGGGATAAAATACCCGAGGGGAGCTCTTATACCAAAAGAGTCCTGGTTGGGAAGTTGTCGGAACAGGATCGATGAGTTTTAAAGCCATGTCAAGACAACTGGGACTCATAAAAGGCCATTGTCTGGCGGCAGAAGGAGCCATTCGGAAAAGCCGATACGCGGTGGCAGATTAAGCGGCCGAGTTGCGACCTGGCGGCGGGCCGTGGGGGCGGCGTAATGGTAAGCGGCTCCCTTCCGGACCACTGACTCGCTGAAATACGCCCCCGCTGCTCGCGGCACAGATGAACTTCTTTGCCCAGTCTTGCCGAAGGCGATTAAGGCAGCCCACGCGTGACAAGAGCTTCGTAGGCCCATTCATAGAGCACTACCCTTCTCATTAACAGAGCGGCAATGAAGACGAGCCATGCGGAGACGAAACATCCCACATTGATCGGATGTGTCGCCAGATTGATGACCTACGAATGTAGTGGGTTACCCCCATTGAAACGCGACCCTTAACCGTTGCCTATGCTTTAGCTTAACAACTGACACCATATTTAATGTTTACAGAAATTCTGGTCCCGTGGCTTTTTGACGCGACGATCGTGGATCTCCAATAGATAAGGTCTCAGATTACCTCTCATACTGGAATGCGAAGAATCGTTAGCAGGATCATAAAGACAAAAATACGCTGTCGAGTCAGACTAACGTGACCATCCGTCAGCAGCCTGAACAACCACGTTTTGCACCGCGGACTGCTTATAGACGCGCATGAAGAGAATAAGTGAGGTGCTGGAAGGTACCGACAGGAACGTGGGGCCATACCGACTCCAGTGCTGCATCCTGCAGTGCCAGATTTCTCGGATGAGAATCTATGACGCGAACAGCCCGATCGAAGTGGTCCCACAGATTCTCGGTTGGGTTTCAATTCGGTGAGTTTTGTGACCGGGGGAGTACGGCAAAGTCATCCTGGTGGCCTTGCAATACACACGTACACTGTGAGCTGTGTGACACATTGAATTGTGCTGCTGGTAGATGCCATCGTGCCGAGGAAAAACAAACATGGTCTCCAAGAATAGATGCATGATCGTATTGTGCTTCCAGAATAACGAGGTCACCCACAGAATGCCACGAAAACATTCCCCAGACCTAAGGCTCCCATCTCCTTTCTGTATCGTTCCGACGATCGTTTCAGGGTGTTTGCTTTCAGACGTAACATGCCATATACGCCAGCTGCCATGTGTCCGATGGAGCATAAAACTTTATTCGTCTGAAAAGGCCACCCGTCGCCACTCAGTGGACGTTCAGTTGCGTTCGTCGACGGGTTTACATGAAACAAGCATCTGCTGCGGAGGCCCACACACAGCGACGTTCGCTGAACAGTCGTTGAGGAGAAACTTGGTAGCTCCCTGCAAGTGGGCGGTCAGTTGGTCGAAGGTGCACGGCTATTCGCTCGCACACATCTCCGCAGCTGTCGTTCATCCATGTCATGTATGCCCTGTGGTGTATCCCTGTTGCCTCGAAGCCGTTTCTGGATAGCGCCATTTCACCATGCACAGTATACTTTAACCATGGTAGTACTTGAATAGTTTACAAACTTATCCGTTTCGATAATGCTTCCATTCTTTGCCCATTGGGAACGTCAGATAAATAGCTCCTTTTCTTCTTTACGACAACGACTGCACTATATCTGCGACCTTCTACATGCTTTATATACTCTCCACTGCTGTTGCTACCACCTGCGGTCTGCGAGTGGTTATTGCACATTGACGTGAAACATTGATGGTGTTCACATATTGGATCGTGTATTTTGTCCATAAACCGCATTGGGAATATGTAAAATTACTCCGACGTTTTCGCCACTGTTGTGAATGATCTTCCTCAGAGGGTTTTGCTTACTCTTGAATGAGAAAAACTTTACTTTTTATATGCTGATATAACCTAGCAAGCAAAGGAGTATAGTAAGCAAAACAATCTGAGCAACGCCATTTACAGTACTGGGTGAAACTATAATACACTGCTGAAAATTTACACTTGACGTATGAGTTTCAAGTTGGCAGCTTAATAGTTTAATAAGTGAAGAACAAGAAGCACGAGGCGCTAGGCTTGGGCGCGATCCAATCCCAGCGTAGTCATCGCTTCTGGTGCTAGCTTCGTAGCTCCCGCTTTGCCGGCTTTGCTTTGTGTGAACATAAACATTGGGTTATGCTGTGTGTGTTATAAATAACGTGCGTTGTGGTTGGTTTCTACTATGTGCTTGCTTTGTACTGTGCTCGGGTTGTACTGTGATTCAGAAAGTTGTGATACGTGGAAAATGATACAAAAAAGAGTTTGTTCGCCTAGTGACAGTCCTTTGCATCGAGGTATCCCGTAAACAGCCAGACATTGGAGTTACTACGGAGAACTCGTGAGTTTTACTAGCAGGAGAAAGAATACGCAAGTATTCACGGACATCTATCACTTCCTGCAGATAAAGTAGTAGAACGGACATTAAAAACTCTTGGAATTAGGGCTAGGAAAGTAGTACGGGAAGGGAGTGTTATTGCAAAAGTTGAAAGATGTAGACGTGAGCCGTAATGATTTAGAGTCCTCTGGATCAGATAATGTATTTTTAGCAACTCCTGGAAGGAAGAAAAAGCAGCCTCATCCTATCATGGACTTCTCTCCAGACTGATTCAATGCTCAGGCAATTTATGCTTACTACAGCACGAAAGAGAATCCTACCGTAGCAATGTTGCTAGTGTAATTAAAGGCAAGTGTTATTAAAAATTGTCCTGAAGGTTATGGGTTTCCGGTACAAAGCGCTAGACAGACGCATACTGTAACGGATCGAAGCATGCTCTTACACATAATTGTGGACAAAGACATTCATTCGATAATATGTTTAAGCGAAATGTGGGTTAATTCCTGGGAACGTGGTAATAAATACTGGACGGATGACACTCCAAGCAAAACCGGTCATCGATCAAAGGGAAGAGAAGCTAGATTAATTATAGTCCACGGAGGTTCTTCCAGTGGCTTTGTTCCTGACGCACCGTTACTCTGTCAGTCCAAAAAGACAGGTGATTACCATGAAGACATGGACCACACACGACTTTTTAGGAGTTCGGTAACCTGTTAAAACAATTTTCTGTCCCTACTACAACTGAAATGGAATCATCCAGTGATACCTAAGCAAGCGCAAACCACAAACGATCGCAAATAAGTTAATGTGCAGTGGTTGCAGGCCCGAAATATCGCTGCGGATGTGGGCATGATGGAGTTTCTGTTATATTTGCTTGTTAAAGAAAGTAAGCCTACGTAATAAGCGAAAAGGGCCAAGAAACAGCGTCGTACTGTAATAAAAATGCCACCATACCACTGCCATTTCAACATCATTTAGTATGGGGTGATGTGAAGACGTACATAAGGAACGATAACGAGTCCTTTGCAGTAAAAGAAGTGGAAAGGCTGTTGTCTGGAGCTCGTGCGACGGTGGATGCAGCCTCGTGGAGGAAAAAGATCGAGTACGTCGAAAAACTTACTGGAGCAGCACAAACAAAGCCAGGTATCGTCAATGACCATGAACAGCTAATAATTTGTCTTGGTGCTACGTTGAAGACGGTTTTACCGCTCATTCCAACTACATAGACGGTGGGGGGCTGGATGGAATTGTGCCATTGTTGCCGTAAATTGGTGAGCGAAAAGCTATAAATATCGGTTATTTATTGCGTCATTGTCATTATAAAACCCAAACAGAGAAGTTATAGTCTGTTATTCTTAACTTTGTAAACTATATACCGTATTGCATTATGATGTCGGTCATCATCAGATGCTTACTTCCTGTAATCAAAAGCGTATGCTTTGTTGTACTTATATCTACATTATTTTTCCATTGTTTATTTGCTTTTATTATGGTAGCAAGTCAAAAAACAATTCTTGTATACGCTGTTATTGTTCAGTAGCTTACATTTATGAGATACAATGGAAATCCCTATTGGCTGCTTTTTGCATAGAGGCTGCTATTGCAACATCGCTATTGCACTATAGCCAACCTAACTCGACTTCACACGAACTGTCAGGTGCAATTTTTCGCCGACGCTGGTATAATACATAAGAAGTAAAACTTTTCTCATTCAGCAGTAAGCAAAGCACGCTGAGGAAGGCCGTTTGCAACAATGGCCGAAAGGCCGGAAGAAATTTACATATTGACAATGCCGTCACATATCCTGAAGAATTTTAAAGACAGTGACAACGGCCATGGATGCCTACCTATGCATAAATATATTTTCATTACATTAACGACACAAGAACATTCTCTAATAAGCCAAATCATTATGACCACTGCCAGGTACGAGATTGAATCCAGTCTGGTAGCGCCGCGGGCACGTCACACGGTAAGGAAAATATGGGCAAAAATTCTCTCCTCAGTGCCGTAGGATTTTGAGCTGCTCGTGCCATATGATTGTTCTCCTGCCTGGTTTTCTTCCCTTCATGTGGACTCTCCCAACATTCCACTGTTTCGTTTATCTCAGCCAGCATCAGTAGCATCGTTGGTGTGTGTAGTTACCTGTTGACGTGAACGTTTAAGTTTAGCTCCATTGTTCATTTGTTTTGTTTTTGTCACTGTTAAAATGATAAACATTGAAGAACGCGTGTGTTTAGTCGAACAAGTGTTCAAAGCTGGCAGTAAATTCGCAATTTCAGTTCGCCAAAAATTTAATTCAGTTTTCCTGGAGACAACACTCCCACATCGCGATACTGTGCGAGATTTGATTAACAAATTTCGAAGTAAGGGTTCAGTGAAAGATGCACTGAGAAGTGGTCGCCCTAGCGTTTTGTCTGAGGATAAATCGATATTTCCGATAAAACGTCGATGAGTCCGACCAAGTTAGTAAGAAAACTCGCCCACGAAATCAGTGTTGGAACGGCCCACACAGCTGTAAGGAAAAACTTAGAACTTTTCCCATACAAAGTGACAGTCGTGCAAGAACTGAAAAATATGATCATGGCAAGAGACTGCGTTATTCTCAATTGTTAAAAAATTTCGTTCAAAAAAATGGAAGTGATATTCTTAATGAAACGTTTTTCACTGATGATGCGTGGTTTCATTTACGCGGGTACATGAAATCGCAAAATTCTCGTATGTGGAGTACTGAAAATCCATTGTTTATTCATGAGGAACCACTTCATTCTGTGAAAATAGGAATTTAGATTGCAATTTTTAGACGTCGGATTGTGGAGCCCATATTTTTAAACGAAACAATAAACGCGCAACTATACTGCAGCGATATTATGTATCCATTCATAGGAGAACTTGTGTTAAGTGAAATACTGAACGGTTATTTTCAACAAGATGGTGCTATCGCGCATACAGCTCGCGTTTCAATGTCACTGCTTGTTGATGATTTTGGTGATAACATAATTTCACAGGGACTTTGGCCTCCACGATCGCCTGACCTATCACCACCTGACTTTTTCTTCTGGAGTGCAGCGAAATCACCTGTCTATAAGAACCGTCCGAAATCCATCGATCAATTGAAAACTGCAATATCCACTTTCGCTGCTTCTGTTACACAAGAAATGTTACAACTTGTGTTTGGAAACACGACTAGACGAATTGAATTGTGTATTCAGCAACAGGGGGGACACTTTCTACATTTAATGTGAAAATATGTAAGTAAAAATGAATATTCAATAAATTAATAACTTGTATTTCGCAGACTTTCATTTCGGTAGATTCACTGCGCAATAAGGCATGCGCGGCTAACAATCACACGGCACTGCGCAGAGACTTTTTGGACAGCCCGTATATAAGTGGCGAAGAGGCGTATGGGAAATCATTCTAGCGACGATACAGGCCCAAAAGGGGAAATACATTGACATGAGCGACCCTGATTAAGGGTAGATTGATACGGTGCGACGCCCAGAGGGAACATCTCGAAAATGGCGAAGCTAGTAGATTGTTCGTGTGCTGCTGTTGCGAACATCTCTGTGAGGTGGTAGAAAGACGGCGAAACCACGAATAGGCGACAAGGTGTTGAACGCCCACACCTCATCAAAGAACTCAGAGGTTGGAAGCATAGCTACTCTGTAAAGTAGGTTAGGCGGTGATCTACAGTGGATCTGGTGACAGAGAACAATGCTGTTTTACACGCAAGTGTTTCGGTGCACACCTTTCACAGCGCGTTTTTGAACATGTTGCCCCGCAGAAGCCGATCTCTTATGTTCACCGAACGAAATCCTCATTTACGAATCAGCGAGCAGAGGCTAATCGAGATTGGATCGTAAATAAATAGAAATATATATCCTTATCAGATGAATCAAGTTTCTTCTTACATCTGACTGATGGTCGTGTCCAGACACGCCTCTGTACAGGCGAACAGTTGCTCGAAACATGCAACGGACCACGGACTTAAGTCGGTGAGGGTGGTGTTGTGACACAGTCGCTTGGGCTTTCAAGCGGCCTGTGCACGCGTGATACCTTCCCCGACTGCAGTGGCATCTTCCAGCGGGTGAACTGCCGGTGTCACAAGGACAGAATCGTTCTGTAGTGATTTGAGGAGCATAATAATGAACTCACGTTGATGTCTCGGCTACCGGATTCATTTAATGTGAAACCGATAGAAAATATCTGGGATGCAGTTTGGCACCAGCTCCACGTCCAAAAACGACAGCTCTGATATTTACGAGAAATGCTCAACCTGAGCGTAGACATCTTGTGCCACATACCTCCGGAAACCTACAGGGACTTGTCCAACTCATACCATTCAGAATCGCTGTTGTACTGCGTTCGAAAGCTGGACCAACACAATTTTAAACAGATGGTCATAATGTTTTGGCTCATCGCTGTATGATCTCGCAACTGGCGAACAATGATATCAGAAACACTCATTAAATTCACAATATAGATATTCTGCCACGTGATGGTCAGATTAGGCAAAGGAAATTGTTAATAACTGCTCGTACCTAGTTTGTGGTGTTCCAGTGATATATTAATCATTTGCATTTCCAAGGCTGTTGTACACTTTGTTGCAGATCACTTTAATGGTGTTGCAATTCTTATGAGCACCAGTGTAGATTCATCTAACGACGAAAGTACAAAACTTTGGAAACTGGGGAATGGGGGAGGAGGGGCTTTGACCCGTATGTAATGGTACCGATAGTCGTTTTTCTATGTACAGTGCGCGAATGGAAACGAGGGGAGGAAAATCTAACTCCAACTCAAAGTGTTCTCCTATAGAACCCGCACGCTGGTGCGCGGATTACACTTTGAAATGCTATACGCAGAGACGGTCCTGGTGACTTTGAATTAATTTTTTGGCTCGCTATGGAAAGTGTCGTCTTCTTCCACCTACACTAATTCTGGTACAAATTGGCATAGTTTCAATTATTAATGTTGCTTTCTTTTACACTTTACTTTACAGGATTGTCTTCATTTGCAGTTATTCCTCTTCATACTTGCGTGTTTCGGTATCGTCGAAGTATCAGATCTCCTCCTTTTTCAGTGGTCGCATTATTATTTTTCAGTTAATATTACAGATTTCGTTACGTTGCAGGTTCGCTCTCATTAAAGACAAAACAAATGTCGAAAGTATGATGTATTTATGAGTAATTCCCACACCACGTAAGGCATAGAATACCAAAACATCTGAACTGCAAGGCCCATTTTACGATACAGAAACAGACCGAGCGAGTTGCTTGGTAATGAATGTCGAATTCGGAGAAATATGGCCAAGTAATCTATGTTCTTGCTTTGCGAAATACGGGTGTTAGATGATAATATTTTTCACTCTTACTTTATAGGTAGATCTCGTGACAAAGTGTATTTATTTGGAAAAACCCAATATTGTAATTTCGACCACGTGGCTGTTACAAAGTGGAAATTATGTTCCTGTTTATCACCTTCTTGTATGTATTGCACTCTTTGAACTGAATTGTAAACATGTGGTTCGTATTCTGCTTAATTTTTGCTCTCATTCGTAATACTGGGAGGGGTAAATAATTGCATATCTGTTTTTGTTTCATATGAAACAGAAGCTGCTTTCGTCGCATGGTATTCTGTGGATTCATGGCTGTTTGTCACTGCCCGATTGAATGTGCGAAATGCTCCATTTAAATGCACTGTCAGTGTATTACCAGTATTCTACATTATTCTGGTAGCCTTCCGTTCTTCATTCTCTTGTTTTTCATGGAGTCCACCGAAAGTTTCACTGACTTCTGCTAAAATGTAATGTTTGTATTACCTGTTAATAACGTATGAAAACATTTGCGTAACTACTGTCGCATGTTTAGCATTTGAAAGAAAGAATGGTTTAATCACCAAAACTACATTTACATCCATTCTCTGCAAGCCACTGTGAAATGCACGACTCTCAGTGGCAAGAACCAACACACGTCAGAGTATAATCATGTGAGAATATGTAAAAATTTTCAATATTATTATTGGGAAAACTTGCTTGTATGTTCTCCATTAAATGCAAGAAAGTACTGAAAACAGTTGCAAACAAAAATAAAGTAGAATAAATGCAATATACTTACAATGAATTTAAATCGAGCAGTTCAAGGACAAATTCGTGAGCAATAACAAATAGACGTAAGTCCACAGAACAATATGCAACTGAAGCAGCTTCTGTTTTGTATGAAACAAAAACAAACATTGAACCATTTATTCCACTCAAAATTACTGAGAAGAGTAGAATGCAATCAGAGTACGAGCAACATATTTACAATGCAATTCAAAGAGCGCAATACGCACAAGAAGTCGTAATCAGAAGTACATTGTGATGAAACAAACTTCTGTCAACTACGAAACGAAAACAAACATGAAAGACTAAAAATCCGCCAATGGTGGACTGATAAGCTTTCAGAGTTCCAAGTGATCTGGCGTCGAACTAACGTCGTGTTATCGGAAGTGTCCATATCAGTTTCAACTCCGTGATGTAAACTGTATCACAGTTTAATATCGTTACTAAGGCAACCAAAGCTAATGTTTACGTGTGTAACCTCGCAGTTAAACTTGTAGATTAATATGTCTTACTATTAAATTTGAACTAAACAATTTATTATAGTTTGACTATTATATCTTTGGTGTAAGAAAAATATTTCACCCCTACTTCTTCTCGTAAACACACATATATCTCACGCATGTCAAGTTGTAATAATTTAATATGACCAAAGGGAATACGTACAGTTGTTACTGCACAAAACTGAACAGGATTTCTCATTATAAACCAGAAAGCTCACAATTTTCCATTTCCCCCTTAATATTCAACAATCTAGCTTTATTTCTCAATAAACAAAACATACACAAGATATTTTGTCACCTTCACGGAACTTAAACTTGAATTACAATACGTTTGTTCAGGCTTGTATGACAAATCCTGTTGCTTGGATTCACTGATCAAAATACTAAATTTTTTATACAGTTGACAATACACTTTTTAAACTTAGCAGTCGCCACAGGAGATACGGCTATGTTTCAGTCGACCTTCTGACCTAGACAGCGGTCCTCCACATCGTACATCCAACAAAATAAACGTACACTTTGTAGTTTTAAATTGAACCAAAGTATAATAAACTCAATCAATTAAATCTGTACGTTACCATTCATCGTATAGGCCGCGAGGACATCAGCGCTGCTGTTCCTATTGTGTGTCGCTCCAGGTGTTTCAGGTATGCCAGGTCTGAGAAGTGTTCTCTGGTTTTAAATGTCCGTAAATTTTTTATTAATGAGTATTTGTACACAGAACAAGTTTTCATCGGTTCTCAGGACCATGAGAATAGATATGTCGTACTACACATTCACATACGCTCCTCCGTTGTCGACGAAACGACGTAAACGCATACAGCTGCCATCAACTGATTTCTGCAGGAAAGTCTCAGGTTAATATCCGAGGACAACTGTGATCCTTTCCTCTAATTCGTGCAGAGTGCGTTTGTTTGTTCGGTACATCTCTTCTTTGGCCCCATCCCACGAGAAGAGGTGAAGTCAGAACTTCTCGGAGGTAAGTCATGGGGTCTTAGCCATCCCAGCCAAAGTCCTTAAAAGTGTTCGTCCAGCCTGTCACGAATAATGCAAGCAAAATGAGGTGGCGCTCCGTCTTGCTGAAACAGGATATCCGCAACATTATCCCATTGTGATGTCAGCGGTCACACAATACTCATTCAGCATCTGGCGATACCAGTCGTTGTTCAGGGTAATATGAATGGACCAGTGAGGCGATCTGTGCTCATACTACACCAGACTGTCAATTTTGATCGACTTTGTGACCTTCCAACTGTCATTCCTGGCTCTGTTTCTTCCCAGTAATGACAGTTGTGTCGACTGACGAATCTCCCAACTGGAAACGCCGCCACACCGTTCCAAATAATGTTCTTGAACAAATACGGCCAATAACCATAGCAGCGTAATTTCCCCTTATTCCATCCGCCTGTCACAATCCTCCAACGACAACTCCTGAACATAATGGTGTTCCCAGGGTTTCCTGATCAAGTTCTTCTTTAACACAAGACGCACCTTTGCCTGCTGATTCCACTCTCACGACCTACCTGGCGTGTTGATTTGCAGGGCTGGGGGTGACAATGCCGCTATATTTTCTGGAGATCGCACCACCGAAGGGCGTCCTCCTGGTAGTTTATCCACAACTGACCCCGTTGTCATTAGAGCTTGCTAATGGTTTTAGAATTAAGTGTGGCTCGAAGGCCATCAACACGCCGCCATCATCGCTGAACAAGGGCTACAGATCGCCACATTTAAAAAAGCGAAGCGACCTGGGCCCACGTTCTCGTAAACTCAACTCCCCCCACTCGTCGTTAACCGTTAGGGGACACTACGGACGGTCAAGGTATTCTCAGGGATCCTATAACAAAATACAACAACGTTCATTAATAAATATCAACAATCACAAGGCTTGTGGAGATTTAAAAGAAGGGAGCTACTGAAGACTGTCTGACTGCTCGGATGTAGGCAACCCTGCTTGCAGCAGCGCGCTGCGCTGTTACGCTGTGCCGCAGCCAGGCGCTGAGTAATGAATGAGGAGCAACGCCTCCACACCGCCCTGCGCTGCTCCCGTGGGAGAATACCCTCGTAAAGTTTACTCTCGCCCCGCGCCTCCTTCCAAATATTTCAGAAACCTAAAGGGCCTCGCTCGTCAAGCCTTAATCTCCACCAACTGGAAGTAATCCGTGTCTTGAAATTTAACCGGAGAACGGCAGAGGAGGATGAGTCACAGAGTTTAATGGTCCACAGGCAGCTTCCTCATTAGAGAGGGAGCACTGTCTTCTCTGGACAAAGAACACGGAAAGATCCGAGAGAAGTGTCATTAGAGAAATACTCGCAGCGACCACAGAAGGAAACGGTCTATGAGCCTCTCTCTTGACGTGATGTAAGAGATTTCAGTAATGTGGTTCGATGACTTGCAGAGAACTGTAGTACCGACTGCTGCAGTATAAACGGTGCCAACTTGCCCACAGAACTCAGCAGAAAATTACCTGTCGACAGGGTTAGTTTAAGGACGGCCTAGAGCCAAGAAACAACCTTCCGACATTTGTGTGTGTATGTTTGTGCGTGTGTGTGTGTGTGGGAGGGGGGGGGGGGTGGCTTCACTTTTGTCCACATAATAAGCCGAGAGGAAGGGTTCCTGCAGAACTTGGTTCAAATGGTTCAAATGGCTCTGAGCACTATGCGACTTAACTTCTGAGGACATCAGTCGCCTAGAACCTAGAACTTAACTAACCTAAGGACATCACACACACCCATGCCCGAGGCAGGATTCGAATCTGCGACCGGAGCGGTAGCTCGGCTCCAGACTGTAGCGCCTAGGACCGCACGGCCTCTCCGGCCGGCTCCTGCACAGCTCTTGGATACATTTAGTAAACGTCCTGCTAATTAGTAGGAAAAGGGGTTCCAACCGCGCAACATTCCGGAGAGGATTTCCATTTTCGACATTTATCCGACAGCTTATCAAAACCTCCCATAATCATGGGCGCAACTGGGGGACTGGGGTTATATTTATTTTTGTTTTGGGATTATATTCTCCGAGACAAAAATGTGAAGGTCACGCGTGTTTATTATCTTTCAGCAATACTGTTCAATAACGTCACAGAAGTAAAATGAGTGTTACAGGTCAACACAGCGAAGCAACCAGGATCTGGTTTGTTTCTAGGACAACACCCATTAATTTCTTGATTCATCCATTTCTAACGAGACGGATTGATGCCGTAAATTCATTGTGGCACATTTGAAAGACATAATAACTATTAAAGTTTGCACGCTTTAAAAAGGGTTACACAGTACACTGAGGTAGCAAAAGTCATGGGATACCTCCTAAAATCGTGTCAGACCTTTTGCCCGACGTAGTGGAGCAACGCGGCGCGGCATGGACTCAACTAGTCACTGGAAGTCCCATACAGAAATACTGATTCATGCTAACTCTATAGCCGTCTATAATTGTGAAAATGTCGCCGGTGCAGGATTTTGTGCTCGAACTGGCCTCTCAGCCATCTCCTATAAATGTTGGATGGGATTCATGCCGGGCGATCTGGTTGACCAAATCATTCTCTCTAACTGTCCACAATGTTGTTCAAACCAGCTGCGAACAGTTGTGTGCCAGTGTCATGGTGCATTATCATCCATAAAAATTCCATCGTTGTTTGGAATCGTGAGGTCCATGAATGGCTGCAAATGATCTCCAAGCCGCTGAACATAGTCAATTTAAGTCAAAGATGAGTTCAGTTGGACCAGAGGACGCAGTCCATTCCATGTAAACACAGTCCACACCATTGCATTGTGGAACCACTACTAGCTTGCACAGTGCCTTGTTGACAACTTGGGTTCATGGCTTCGTGGATTCTGCACCACATTCGAACACTACCGTTAGCGCTTACTAACTGAAATCGGGACTCTTCTGGCCAGGCAACTGTTTTCTAGTAGTCCAGGGTCCAATGTGGCCAAAATCCCAGGAGAGGCGCTGCAGGCGATGTATAAGTGTTAGGAAAGGCAGTAGCGTTGTTTATCTACTGCCAAATTTCGCTGCATTGTCCTAACGGATACGTTCGTCGTATGTTACATATTGATTTCTCCGGTTATTTCACGCAGTGTTGCTTCTGTGTTAACAGTGACTACTCTACGCAAGCGCCACTGTTCTCGATCGTTAAGTGGAGGCCATCGGCCACTGCGTTATCCATGGTGACAGGTAATGCCTGAAATCTGGTATACTCGGCGCACTCTTCATGCTGTGGATATCGGAATACTGAATTCCCTAACGATTTCCGAAATGCACTGTCCGATACATTTACCTTTTCGCGGATGATGCTGTAGTATAGAGAGAAGTTGCAGCATTAGAAAATTGTAGTGAAATGCAGGAAGATAAGCAGCGGATAGGCACTTGGTGCAGGGAGCGGTAACTGCCCCTTAACATAGACAAATGTAATGTATTGCGAATACACAGAAAGAAGGATCCTTTATTGTATGATTACATTATAGCGGAACAAACACTGGTAGCAGTTACTTCTGTAAAATATCTGGGAGTATGCGTGCGGAACGATTTGAAGTGGAATGATCATATAAAATTAATCGTTGGTAAGGTGAGTACCAGGTTGAGATCCCTTGGGAGAGTCCTTAGAAAATGTAGTCTATCAACAAAGGAGGTGGCTTACAAAACACTCGTTCGACCTATACTTGAGTATTGCTCATCAGTGTGGGATCCGTACCAGATCGGGTTGACGGAGGAGATAGAGTAGATCCAAAGAAGAGCGGCGCGTTTCGTCACAGGGTTATTTGGTAACCATGATAGCGCTGCGGAGATGTTTAGCAAACTCAAGTGGCAGACTCAGCAAGAGAGGCGCTCTGCATCGCGGTGTAGCTTGCTCGCAAGGTTTCGAGAGGGTGCGTTTCTGGATGAGGTATCGAATATATTGCTTCCCCCTACTTATACCTCCCGAGAAGATCACGAATGTAAAATTAGAGAGATTCGAGCGGGCACGGAGGCTTTCAGACAGTTGTTCTACCCGCGAACCGTACGCGACTGGAACAGAAAAGGGAGGTAATGAGAGTGTTACGTTAAGTGCCCTCCGCCACACACCGTTGGGTGGCTTGCGGAGTATAAATGTAGATGCAGATGTATCATTCCGTGCCGGCCGAAGTGGCCAAGCGGTTCTAGGCGCTACAGTCTGGAACCACGCGACCTCTACGGTCGCAGGTTCGATACTGCCTCGGGCATGGATGTGTGTGATGTCCTTAGGTTAGTTAAGTTCTAGGTTCTAGGCGACTGATGTCCTCAGAAGTTAAGTCTCATAGTGCTCAGAGCCATTTGAACCATTTGAACCATTCCGCACTCAAAGTCCGTTAATTCCCGTCGTGCGGCCATAGTCGCGTCGGAACCCTTTTCAAAGAAATAATCGAGAGAAAATGGCAGTCCGCCAATGCACTGCTCTTTTATACCTTGTGTTCGCGATAGCTCCGCCATATGTATATTAGTATATCGCTACCCATGACTGGTACCTCAGTGTATAGTACTACAGTCATTAAGTTTTGACAGCAGGCTCCCACAAGCACCTGGATGTCTCACAAGAAGTCGCTTAACACGATATACATCGTGCTGGTCAACACCTAAGATGTTCTACAGTCAGAATTTTGTAGCACGTGCCATAACTGACTCTTACTGCTAGTGTAAGCTTTTCTACTGCTGGGAAGCGGTTGGCATTCAGGGGAATTGCAATCATTTCAATCTTGCGTTCAGTTTGAAACATTTGTGGCCGACCGGTATGCGCATAGTTCTCCTTTGGGAAAAATGTCGGTGCCACATAAACGCAACACTTCGTCAGAATGCGTCGTCACCGTAAGCGTGTTGTATAATTTGAAAGTTTTCAGTAGCGGCTTTTGCCTGTTTTCTGGTAGAATTTTTTGTTTGTTCTACCTACTGCAATATACTTGATTTCCCACGCGAGCAGTTCAGCAGTCCTGTCATCATCACAACAACAATCGTAGTTCTGCTTGCGGAGACTCCAGCACTTCATCCCCTGCAGTCCGTTTCCATGGTGACAGCTGATGTTTTTCTGTCTTTCTTATTTCTCACACTTTTGACCCGTAGTTTCTGTTACTGTTTTTTAAACGATCTCTCCCGTTTTGTATGACCTTGTTACTCCAAAGAAATGAGTTTAACTGACGAATAACTCTTTTCTCGTGTCCAGTCATTTTTGAATATGTTGTACACTTTTTCCATCCGCAGTTAACCTAGTTATTTAAAAGGGTCATGCTGTTCTTCATCCAACCCACTATCACACATTCAGTTTTCTTTACGTCTGTTTTTAAACTCCACACGTTATATTCTTTAAGAAGCTGCCTCAGCATATTGTGAGTGTCAGCAATTGTCACTTGACTCAGTGACTAGGGGCAGTATGGTTTCGTCACATCCCACTCGCATTCCCATCAGATAACAGTTCCTTCTCCATGTGTGTAGTCCTTCTTCGAAATAAACTGAAAATGATGGTAGAAACAATGGGGAATCCAGCCGAAGCAATTTGCTGATTTAGAATTCACATTTACTGAACTGCATCGACAACGAAGGGCACAAACTGCAGTAATTAAGTAATCATTATTCCTCGTGCTCAGGCAACTTATTTAATGGCACTGTGTCATACGATTATTCTATGTCAATGAGTGTTAAGCTGACGGCTAGCTCTCTTTTGATACATTTTTCTGTTTTTTAGTACGAAAATAGCATCTATACACGACCGACGGGCCCTGAAACAGGAACTCTCTTGTTTGCAGCCTAGTCACGGAACATATTACACTTGTACCTCTACAATTCCTATAATACGTTCTGCGCATTCTTTCCTGAACAAAGAGGATACAACTGTTTTCTTCCATTCGAGAGGCGGATAACTATTTAAGCATTTTTCGTATTTATATCGATTACGGACCACATTATTTTAAAAGAAGTATTTAATTTAGTCTCTAAACACCATTTAAGGACCACAGTATTAACAATTTTTCAGTCACATCATATATATTCAGACAGTAATCAGCCTGACTGCGCCATATTTACATATGTTGACACTATTTGATGAAAAAGTTGTTTGTACTCATGTCTTGAATAATGAGTCAGGTAGTTAGTTTCGTGTTCCGTGGACCATTTGCATGATAAATCGTAATAATGTGGAACGAGTCTTTTTACATTCACATCGCAAATTAATTTCTAAATATTGCTACGTGCTGAACATTTAAGTTTTTTTAATGTACAGATGTGAGTCAGAAATTCGTACCTACCACCTTTTACACATTACAGTAACAGAAATTGTTTAAGAACTTGTCACGACCCTCAGTTCTGCGCTTGCCGGCAACTGTTAGCGCTGAATATTTCCTCCAGCGCCGCGGTTTGAACCGGTTACCTTTGAGTCGCGTGTCACACCAGTGGCGTGTGTTAGTGACACCGCCTACGGAAATGGGTAGAGTGTCGTGAAATTTACAGGCAGGAGAGCTACATTCCGGCCAGAACCTCTTGAGGTGATGTTACAGTTTCACGTGTCGCGATCAAGACTCTGGCCGCTCTGCGTGAAATGTCAAGGTGGAAGGCTACATGAATATTCTGACCGCCACCTTGCTTCCTGCTATCGAACAGGAATAAGAGTCGTGCATAGCACAGTAAAAGAGGGTTAGTCCACAGTGATTGGCGTACAAGGGACGAACTAACGAACCAGAAACATATCAGCTACGGTCAGGCCTGCTCCGAGCTATGGCATGAGCTTAAATGAGGATTTTAGTGATATTTTGGGAAACCTATGTCACGCCACATCACTTAAGATCTACACTGGTACCTACAGCCATCTGTGTACTTCGTGTTCATCAAAGGAATGGTTCGCTCTATGTTCAGTCTATCTGCAGCTATTCTCAGCAAACCACCTAATGGTGTGTGGCGGAGGGTACCTCTGATATTACTATAATTTTACCCCTTTCCTGTTCGAATAGTGAACTGTTGATGGGAGGTACGACTATCGATTAGTTTCCGCATAAGCTCTAATTTCTCTCATTTTCTCGTCGTGGTCATTTCGCGGGACGAAGGTGTGAGGAAGTAATATGTGACCCGACTGCTCCTCTAACGTACGCTCTCGGAATTTCAACCTTCTGGTGACACACAGTCCGTGTGTCTGCACTGTGCTGTCAGAGCAGCGCCTACACATTCGGGCGTCTGCCCAGCTAACGTTAACGCCTTGCAACCGGAACAGATATGCAGTGCCATCGGCCGTCGGAAATACGTACCGTACCACTACTGTTTTCATTTTGTTACGAAGATCTCACGCAGTTTTTAAGTGTGGCTTTACTGCTTTGACGATATGTTCTCTATTTTTATATTTTACAAATAACTGATAGGACTTTTACTGTAACTTTGACATACATTTCTGGGGAAAAATGCAACACCCTCTAGGCCAATACGATTTTATTGACATAGTGCGCCAGGTAGTTCATAATTATAGGAGGAGTATATGGTAACAATTTCAGACCAAATGAACCGCTTAAAGCTTGCCCAAACAGTCGCATCAGTCATCAATACACAGTGTACCCACCTCCGGCTACAATGCAGGAGTGTATTATAGCATGATAGCAGTCGTAAAAGTGTCAAATTGTACCGAGCACCTTGCTCCTTCGGCAGTGATGCTTGCAGGATCTAAAAGAGTAAGTTCCCGTTTCAACATGTCCAATTGGCGAGACCTCTAGTGATTGACCAGCGCAGTTGTTGCACGACATGTAGAGCACGTTGTGTCTCAGCATTCGTACGTGGGCCAGCCATGAGGCCTGGGGTGGTACCTTTGTGTCTTGGACGAATGCACTCCGAAACAGGCCGCTCACCTACGCCATACACATGCCATGTACGTTCATTGGTCACATTCAGAAAGACAACAGAGTGCCATTCCATTTTCCAGTCGACACTGTCACGACTGGTAGCCTGGCCTGTGATCATAATCCTGCCGCAATAAGACGGTTCCCAGTTGTTCTTGGCGACGCATCAGGTGCAACATGTGCTCATATTTCTTCCATGGATGACGTTCTGTCGGCTACTGCCGCTCCCACAACGTGCCGATCGTGATGTGCGTCTGTACTACGTAGACTTCCAAAACCTGCTCTATTGATGTGGCAATGTTCCACGGACCACTGCTCTAAGCAACGCAAAACCACCTATACACTGTGCGCAACATGTTCAGCAACCCGACGGAACCGTGATTTATTTTCAAAGAATTTCTTAAGAATTTATTTTATTTACTAGCGATTAATCAAGAACATTAACACATTTAAACACACTATGTAAGCATTGAAGTAGTTGCCAGGAGTAACTGAAGAAATCATAACGAAATTCCTTTTCCCAAATGGGAATTTTATTCACTTTAATAGCGCCTAAAAGCATTTTTTAAAAGAAACAGATTTAAAATTATAATCAGAAAGCACCCTCTAAATATCAAAATTACAATTTATTCAGAGGCAGAAAGAAACAAGTTTTGACTGTCCGAGCTTTCGAGCAGAGAACCTTGCCGCTCCCTTTTGACACGGTCATAGTTACGACCGCTCACAACAGCCTCTCAAAGACTACACTGGTGCAAATCTGCAACACACCAGATCGCTTTAAACTAAGAGTTTTAACAATTTACACAAGCACACAAATGGATGGAAATGGTACAAACCACTAACAATTAAAATGTTAAGCTTGCCACCGAAGGTGCAACTTGACTTTAACTTCTAAGAAAAGTCTTACGGTGAAAGGGTGGCAATTTATATACTAAAATGATCATTTAAATAAAAGCCCATGAAATGCAATCTTATATAAAATTCTACAAGGTTGGCCATGGTTAAGATGCTCTACAGTACACAGATACCGCCTCTCAAGATCATAGGCAATAATATCAAAGTTTCCAAAGATCAAAACATAGTTCAGGTATTAGGCCTTTACACCCCAAGCAATAAATTCGTTAACACACCAAATCCAACAAACATGACAGAGGCAGCTACTAACGTACGGTAGATTGATGGGGAGATTACCGAACAACCCGAACCGCATTTTGCTCTAACCCACCCCTACTCCATAAAGGAAAAACGGACCAACCAATTTATAAACAACCACCTTACAGCGGGTGGGAAAACGGAGAAGAATGGTGGGACAACCCCAAAGCAAAACCGCTGGTGACCTCACCAAGAAAACGAGAGTAAATCAAACAACATATCACCAATCACTTCTAATAAACTGCGATTTCTCGAGAAGGGCGCAGCACCCCCAAATCGCTCTCCCGAACCGTTCGCTGCCAGCCGCTTCAACGGACACAGGAAGGAGAGCCGATCTCCCGTCACACGGCGTCGCAGCTCGCACCGGCCAGGTTGATGTCGTGGGTTGACTCCTGTTACTCTCGTGTCGACCGTGAAGTCACTACCCCTCGCTATACGCCGCGGCCCACTGGACTCACGTGGTGACCTCACATGCGCCGACGCTCAAGACGGACAAGTCATCTTGTGTTTCAGTGCGCGACCGACCAACCGATCGATCCAGCCGCCAATGACCATTGCGTGAGCAAACTCGAGCAGACTGGCGACCTAACGCGCAGACTCAGATGCAGGAACTAAGCCCCGACCGGGCGACCACTCCATGAGTTCTCTTTCTGGCGGAGTGGAAAAACTCTCATTTTGCTGGCTTTAAAGGTTGATCCAAACGACAGACATACTAGCGCTCCGAACGACACACAAACTGCCTAACAAATGCCGACGAGAGACAGACTAGGAAGCTGGGGACGAGAGACACCCAGACTGCCCGACTGGCGAGCTCATAGCGCCCCTTAAATGCACGTGAACAGGCAACCTTTCCCCTTTCCCACCAGAGGGAGACACCAAAGCTGCGTTTGCCACAGCGGTGCCACCGCCGATCATTTTATATCACACGATTTGCTATCAAATGTACAGTTCGGCTTTAGAAGTCGTTTGACAACTGAAAATGCTATATTCTCTTTTCTCAGTGAGGTACTGGATGGGCTAAACAAAAAATTTCGAACTGCTGGCGTCTTTTTTGGTTTAAGAAAGGCTCACAATATTGCCCCAATAGTTGGATCATTACGGAATAAGGGGAGTAGCTCACAATCGGTTCACCTCTTACTTTAGCAACAGGTCATTACTCACAATGTTGATAATGGCTGTGATGTGGGATCTGCGTGGGGTACTGTCAAGTGGGGGGTGCCCCAGGGGTCAGTGTTAGGACAGCTCCTGTTCCTTATTCATATAAATGATATGCCCTATAGTATTATGGGTAACTCTAAAATACACTCCTGAAAATGGAAAAAAAGAACACATTGACACCGGTGTGTCAGACCCACCATACTTGCTCCGGACACTGCGAGAGGGCTGTACAAGCAATGATCACACGCACGGCACAGCGGACACACCAGGAACCGCGGTGTTGGCCGTCCAATGGCGCTAGCTGCGCAGCATTTGTGCACCGCCGCCGTCAGTGTCAGCCAGTTTGCCGTGGCATACGGAGCTCCATTGCAGTCTTTAATACTGGTAGCATCCCGCGACAGCGTGGACGTGAACCGTATGTGCAGTTGACGGACATTCAGCGAGGGCGTATAATGGGCATGCGGGAGGCCGGGTGGACGTACCGCCGAATTGCTTAACACGTGGGGCGTGAGGTCTCCACAGTACATCGATATTGTCGCCAGTGGTCGGCGGAAGGTGCACGTGCCCGTCGACCTGGGACCGGACCGCAGCGACGCACGGATGCACGCCAAGACCGTAGGATCCTACGCAGTGCCGTAGGGGACCGCACCGCCACTTCCCAGCAAATTAGGGACACTGTTGCTCCTGGGGTATCGGCGAGGACCATTCGCAACCGTCTCCATGAAGCTGGGCTACGGTCCCGCACACCGTTAGGCCGTCTTCCGCTCACGCCCCAACATCGTGCAGCCCGCCTCCAGTGGTGTCGCGACAGGCGTGAATGGAGGGACGAATGGAGACGTGTCGTCTTCAGCGATGAGAGTCGCTTCTGCCTTGGTGCCAATGATGGTCGTATGCGTGTTTGGCGCCGTGCCGGTGAGCGCCACAATCAGGACTGCATACGACCGAGGCACACAGGGCCAACACCCGGCATCATGGTGTGGGGAGCGATCTCCTACACTGGCCGTACACCTCTGGTGATCGTCGAGGGGACACTGAATAGTGCACGGTACATCCAAACCGTCATCGAACCCATCGTTCTACCATTCCTAGACCGGCAAGGGAACTTGCTGTTCCAACAGGACAATGCACGTCCGCATGTATCCCGTGCCACCCTAGAAGGTGTAAGTCAACTACCCTGCCCAGTTAGATCTCCGGATCTGTCCCCCATTGAGCATGTTTGGGACTGGATGAAGCGTCGTCTCACGCGGTCTGCACGTCCAGCACGAACGCTGGTCCAACTGAGGCGCCAGGTGGAAATGGCATGGCAAGCCGTTCCACAGGACTAAATCCAGCATCTCTACGATCGTCTCCATGGGAGAATAGCAGCCTGCATTGCTGCGAAAGGTGGATATACACTGTACTAGTGCCGACATTGTGCATGCTCTGTTGCCTGTGTCTATGTGCCTGTGGTTCTGTCAGTGTGATCATGTGATGTATCTGACCCCAGGAATGTGTCAATAAAGTTTCCCCTTCCTGGGACAATGAATAAACGGTGTTCTTATTTCAATTTCCAGGAGTGTATTTCTGTTTGCTAATGACACTAGCTTGGTAGTAAAGGATGTTGTGTGCAACATTGACTCGGTTCCAAGTAGTGCAGTACATGACTTCAGTTCATGGCTTGTAGAAAATAAACTAACGTTAAATCACAGTAAGACTCCGTTTTTTATATTTTCTAACACACAATTCAACAAAACATGACGTTTTAATCTCACAGAACGTTCATATGATTAGTGAAACTGAACAGTTCAAATTTCTAGCTGTTCAGATAGATAGTAAGCTGTCGTGGAAAGGCCACGTTGAGGATCTTGTTCAAAGACTTAATACTGCCATTCTCACTATTCGAACGGTATCAAAAGTGAGTGATATTTCGACACGTAAATTAGTCTACTTTGCTGATTTTCATTCACTTACGTCGTATGGTATTATGTTTTAGGTAACTCTTCCCATTCTAGGAGGATATTTTTGGCTCAGAAACGGGCGGCAATACGTGGTGTGAGTTCACGAACCTCTTGTCGACCTCTGTTTACGAGTCTGGGTATTTTGACATTGACCTCTCAATATGTATATTTCTCATTGTCGTTTATTGTTACCAGTATTAGTTTATTTCCAAGAATAAGCAGCTTTCACTCGGTTAATACTCGGCAGAAATCAAACCTCCATTTGGATTGGACTTCCTTAACTCTTGTGCAAAAAGGTGTGCAGTATACTGCTGCATCCATTTTCAATAAGCTGCCATTCGAATTCAAAAATCTTAGCAGTAATCAACGCGCTTTCAAATCGAAACTGAAGAGTTTCCTCAGGGGTCACTCCTTCTATTCTGACGAGGAGTTCCTTGAAAAATTAAGCTGATTCTTATTGTATTACTGATAGCGTTTACTTAAACTTGTGGACTGACTTTTTTTCAGGTTCATGATCATTTATTTTTATCTGTTATTACTTTTATGTTGTAGGTTCATGTACTGACACGTTCCATGACGTTGGAGATTTGCTCCTAATTTTGGTCCTACGGAGCCTGACGTGTAAATAAAAAATAAAAAAATAAAACCGCTAGTCATCGATCCTCCGCAGGTCCTACATCTGACTACAGCCTACTGGCGTTTCAGCCTTCCTGCGGTTGACAGCATCGACTGTAAAAAGCCTTACAAAACTTCCCATAGTCTTCTGACTTATTTGATGCGCCCGAAACTAATTCCTCTCCTGTGACAACCTATTCAGAATAACGCATGTAACCTACGTCCTCAATTATTTGCTGAATGTATCCCAATCTCCGTCTTCCTCTATGGTTCTTACATACCAGAGATCCCTCTGTTACCATGGAAGTTATTGCCGGATGTCTTAACGGTTGTCTTACCATAATGTCCCCCCTTCCTGTCAGTGTTTTCCATATATTCCTTTCCTCGCCGATCCTGCTGAGAACCGCCTCTTTCCTTACCTTTTCAGTCGCCCCAATTTCCAGCATTCTTCTGTAGCACTACACCTCAAATGCTCCGATTCTCTTTTCTTCCTGTTTTCCCGCAGTCCATATCTCACAGACGTACAAGCTGTGCTCCAAATGTACATTCACATGAAGACTTATGTTTGATACTAGTAGATTTCTCTTGGCCAGGAATGTCCTTAATGTCCTTTTCGCCAGTACTAGTCCGCTTTTTATGTCCTCCTTGCTCCGTCCGTCTTGGATTATTTTGCTGCCTAGGTAGCAGAATCCCTTTACTTCGTCTACTTCAGGTGTTGAGTTTCTCACTGTTCTCATTTCTGCTACTTCTCATTACTTTCGTCTTTCTTCGATTTACTCTCAGTCCATAATTCTTCTTCACTTTCACTGAGGATAGTAATGTCGCCAGCGAATCTTAAGATTGATATCCTCTCACCTTGTGTTTTAATCCCACCCTTGTACCTTTCTTTTGTTTCCATCATTGCTTTTTTCTACGTATACATTGAACAGCAGTGGTGAAAGACTACATCCCTGTCTTACACTCTTTTTTATCTGTGCACTTCGTTCTTGGTCTTCCACTGTTACTGCTCCGTCTTGGTTCTTGTACATATTGTGTATTATTCATCATACCGTATAGCTCACCCTTATTTTCGTCAGAGTCCAAAGGTCTTGCAATATTTTACATTGTCGAACGCCTTTTCCGTGTCGACAAATCCTATGAACGTGTCATAATTTATCTTCAGCCTTGCTTCCATTATCATCAGCAACGTTAGAACTGCCTCACTGGTGCTTTTATCTTTCCTAGAGCTGAACTGATAGTCATCTAGATAATTTACATATACTGCAAATAGTAATCGTCCTATAACATTGCCTTGGGGAACTTCAGAAATTACATTGGACCTGTCAATTTGCCGTGTTAAGAATAGTGTGTAGAGTACTGACTGATAGAAAGTCCAGATGCTGGTCCGATATTTGATAAGCTCGTATCTTCTTCCTTAAAGGAGAGTGTAGCACTGTAACGAATGCCTTCAGGAGGTAAAGAAAGAGAGCATCAACCTGAATTTCGTGGACGAATGCAATGAACTGCGTTTCGAAAGGTATCTGTTTACAGAATCTGTTTTTTATAGTGGATATTTTCGATCTCCAGAAACGTCATATGCTTTGGCATAGAATATGTTCCATTACTCTACAAGATGTAAGTCACAGATTATGTGCATCAGTTTTTTCGATAACAGAAATTAACCGTGTTTTTTCCAATCGTTTGGTATCTGTCTTTTTCCAGCGACTTCTGATAAACTACTGGTAGAATGGGAGAAAGTCCTTGTGCATAATCTCCGTAAGATATCGTTGATATCTCACTCGGTACAGGTGGTTATCCACTATTGAGTTATTTAACTGATTTTTTTATTCCGCGATTATTTATCTCACTGTCCCTTATTTCGGGGTTCGGGCGGTGGCTTAAGGGAAGTGATACACTTTCGGAGTACTGAATTCAGTACTGTGGCTTACTCTCAGTCATCTTCCGTTTCAGTGTCCTTTTGGTCTCTGAACGACTGCAAAAATGATTTCGTTCGGCTTACCACTTCTAAGTTACACAGATAGGTGGCACTATTTTGCAACGTAGCCAACACGTCTCCGCAAACAACGGTCGGAACGTTCTACCTATCGTTCAGTTCGTCGACGGAAGAGATCCTTGTTTACCGAGATATTCGAGAAACGCTGTGTGATCTTCCTCATAGCTGGAAAATCACTTCCTCTTACATGTTCTTTCAACTTGCCGACAAAATGAAAATAGCAAATGAAGGATCTGATTCCAAACCTCGCATCGAAAACGTTGGAGCAAACGAGTATGTTGTGCGCGCCGTGTGGAGGGTTACAGTGCCGTACAGAAGAACAATGCAATTGCTACAATTTTCCACTCATTCTTTAGGGCATTGGGCAGCAATTTCAGCGTTGCACAGTAGAAATTGGCCCTTTGCCGTACACCCTGTCTACAAAACTCCTTTCGAGTCGAAGAAAACACTGACAAGAACCTTACCTGCTGACGGCACAACTGTGCATTTCTTCCGCAGAGGCGAGGACTTGTGTCTCCATTCCATAGGCGCTCTCTTTGTTGCAGGTGTGAATTGATGGACTCTTGTGTCACCGTCCCCAAAGAAGCGGCTTAAGAAATCACTGCCTTCCGCGGAGTAACGCTAAAGGCAGTCCAGAGGCGCGATGAAGCTTGTGCGTTTGTCTGGAGGAGACAGTGATCGCGGGACTAAGCGTGAGCATAATTCTCAGCACTGCAGACGACTTTGGACGGTGGAGCGAGCACGGTCTATACAGATGTGATTCTGCTGAGTAAAGTCTGCGATAGTCACTCTGCGCCTTCTGTGAGTCAATTCCTCGATTTACTGGACATCGCCGTCTATGGTCGATGTCGAAGGCGTCACCCACGTCCGTGCAGTCTTGATCAAACTGTCGTCACCATTTCACTGCTTCTCAATGTCGCATTACATTTGGTCTGTATGCCGACAAGATTTCACATTTAACCTGTGTGCAATTTAGACATTTTGCTCACAAGAATCGTACTGCTTCGTGTATTTCAATTTTGGAGTTCCAGATGCCACGCACTTCATTCATGCACTGTGATGCACCTGTTAACCATACTGCAGCGTTTATCTGTCTGCAGGAAACCAGGAACATTTACTCTTTTCCAAGTGTGCGTCACTCGTTTTGCGCAAAGGCCTTAGCATGGGGAAACATACGCAATTTCTGAAGTCCCTGCGAATGATCTTTTACTGGCTGTCTTGTGCTCTGTTGACCCACGATAATGTCTTAATCAGAATATCAGGCACCTCGACGCCAACAAATACACGAAAAAAACACTAAGCTATCGCTTTCTTTATTCGACAATATACAACAAAATCTGTCAGTTACGAGGTGCGTGTTTTTTCATACTTGTCTTTGGCCTTGTGCCGTCTTTAACTGGAAGCCTGTGCATTTCTGGGTGTTTCTTTACATCTTCCATACATATTCCATTCGGTCGTCCTCTAGGTCTTTCTGTATTTCTAAAAATCCGCCGTCTCACATCATTTCGCCTTGTCATACGGCCAGACCACTTCCATAGTAGCAGACACTGTCACGTACTTCACCTCCCCTATCTTTCTTATCCAAATGAACTCTAAGATATTTTTACTCCCCTGATTATTTCCTTATGTGTCAATCCGCTCTTTGTTTTCAGATGTCCTAAGCAAACACATTCGTCAAACGTTTCCATAACTTCAAAACTAATATCTATAGTCTTCCTGATAGCGTATCGATCGCCTATTATTTTGGTCTTACTGTAATTAATACTGAAGCCTACCGTTACATTTACCAAGCAGAGAGGCGCAATGGATAGAACACTGACCTCACGTTCGGGAGGACGACGGTTCAAATCCCCGTCCGGTCATCCAGATTTAGGTTTCTCGCGACTTCCCTAAATCGCTCTAGACAAACGCTTAGATGGTTTCTTCGAAAAGGGCACGGCCAGTTTCTTTCCCTGTCCTTCCGTACTCCGAGCTGTAGGCGGGACGTTAAACTCTGATTTCCTCCTACTCTTCCGTTACACTTCCTCTGCTCAGTTCCTCCATCATTTACTGGAGTTGTTCTGGTTCCGAAACAAATAAAACAATGTAATCTGCAAATGATATATAGTTCAGATAAGATCCATATATGTTATTATTATGATCTTTTAACAACTGGGGTCAGGGGTTTTCTCTGCCTCGTGATGACCGGGTGTTGTGTGATGTCCTTAGGTTAGTTAGGTTTAAGTAGTTCTAAGTTCTAGGGGACTGATGACCATAGATGTTAAGTCCCATAGTGCTCAGAAACATTTTTAACAACTATAATGCGGTATGTATAACATTCATTCTATAAAACTTCTGTGAGGGAAAATATTGATACAGTGAACGAAAGGTGCGTAGCTGAAGGTCGTAATGACAAGATAGACCTACGTCTTTAAAGAAACTTTCAAATAATTTCTCAAAAGTCAACTTATGGTGCTGAATTTGAAAATTTATTTTGTTCAGCCGTGCTTGGAATTTTGACAAAATGAGTTCTCGGGCATTAAAGAGTTAGGTTGAACCAGAAATATTTAAACGAAATTTCAATCAAACTCTATATTTTTACAGTTGTGGCTTTAGCAACATTATGAATACTCTCTTACATTTAATTTTCGAATTTTTAATTTTTGTTTTCCTCGCGGGACCTTTATCTTCACTATCCATCTTCAACATCCAGCAATAGGCAACCATGATAGTTTCATTCCGTCTTCCCTGATACTTCTCCATCCTCTTACTGTCTTCGAGGAAGAATTATCCTTTATCTTCACTCTAATATCCCAATTTTTCAGGGGAATAGTCAATATGTGAGCGTACGAAGTGAAATTTTGCACTCACCTTACAACCTAGCCTCTTGACATTTTTCAAAATAGTTTTGACAAGCTGTTTGTAATTTGGACATTTTTGATTCACCAAAAACATATCAGTCGACTTGAAGGCAATCCATGCATATTTTTTTTCGCATATTCATTGTATTCTCGAAATAGTGAACGTTCATCAATTTGTGAATCTAAATTCCAACAAAAATGCCAGCTTTCAGTGGTACTTGACTGACAGAGCGAAATTTCATAGACATTAAAACAGTATCCATCTTGTGAAAGAACACAAACAAACCGCTTCTTCAAGCCCAGATTGATATGTGGTGGTCAGAGCAATACTTTATTGTGGTCTACAAGTGGTTCGTTCTTTTTCTATTCTGAGTCATCAGTTTTCCGACTAGTTTGATGCAGCCCGCTACAAATTCCTCTCCTGTGCCAGCCTCTTCATCTCACAGTAGCATTTGCAACCTACGTCCTCAGATAATTGCTGAATGTATCCCCTATTTCTCTCTTTCTCTTCAGTTTTTAAACTCTGCAGCTCCGTCTATTACCATGGACCCTTTCCCCTAATGTCTTAATAATGGTCCTATCATCATGTCACTCTTCTTGTTAGTGTTATCCACATATTCTTTTCCTCGCCGATTCTGCTGAGAGCCTCCCCATTCCTTAACCTAGCAGTCGATCCAGTTTTCAACATTCTTCTGTAGCAGCACATCTCAGACGCTTCTATCCTGTTCCTGTTTTCTCACAGTCCATGTCTTACTGTCAGACAATGCTGTGCACGTACATTCTCAGAAATATCTTCCTCAGATTGAGACCTGTGTTTGAACCCCAGTAGATTTTTCTTGGCCAGTAATGTCCTTTTTGCCAGTGCTAGTCTGTTTTGTATGTCTTTTCTGGATCCGTCCCTCCTGGGTTAATTCGCTGCCTAGGCTGCAGAATCTTGTAACTTCGTCTATTTCTTGATAATCAGTTATGCTGTTAACATTCTCGCTGTTATCATTCCTACTACTTCTCATTACTTTCGTCTTTCTTCGATTTACTCTCAATCCATATTCCGTACCCATTTAGACCATTTCATTCAACATATTCTGTAATTCTTTTTCACTTTCACTGAGCATAGCAATGTATTTAGCGAATCTTAACATTAGTATCCCTTCACCTTTAATTTTAATGCCACTCCTGAACCTTTCTTTTATTTCCGTCGCTGCGTCTTCGACGTATAGGATGAATAGCGGTGACGAAAGACTTCATTCGACTCTGTCTTACAACCGTCTTAATCTGTGCACTTCGCTCTTGGCCTTCCACTCTTATTGTTTCCTCTTGGTTCTTGTACATATTGTATATCACCCATCCTTACCTATAGCTTACCCCTATTTTTCTCAGAATTTCGAACATGTTGCACCTATGTACATTGTCGAATGCGTTTTCCAGGTCGACAAATCTTACAAATATGTCTTGATTTTTCTTCAGCCTTGCTTCCATTATCAATCACAACGTCAGAATTGCCTCTCTGGTGCCTTTACCTTTCCTAAAGCCAAACCTGTCGTCATTTAAGAGATACTCCATTTTCTTTTCCATTTTTCTGTATGGTTTAGACAAGGTACTTACTGTTCCAGGCACAAAATGTCTTCGATTTGGCCAAACATTTGCACTCCTGATTTTTCTTTTCCCGACCACATAGAAAACTGGGCAATTTCATGGACCCAGTTTGCAAACCTAATAAAATTGCCATAAGTAAAATCAATATTATTCCACTTTGAAAAAAAAAAAAAACTTTGTGTGAAGAAGAGAACTAAAGAAAAGTTTTGATAGCATGTAAATGTCAGTTAGAGTAGATATTTATTTTCAGTCATATGATATCATGCAGTCTGGTGCATTCCACGAAAAGGGATCAAGCTGTCGGATGGCCCGCTTTGCTGAGACAAGAGGCGCAGATTTATGGCGTCTGAGAGCGGCCGATTCATTACGGCCGGCAGGTAATTACAGCAGCTGGTTAGGCGCAGCAGTAAATATTTGCGTGTCATTTATCACAACAAGCGGACCAGGATTTATCGCCGTTCCCATTAACCAGAATGACATCCTGCTCGCCAGGTAATTTCATCCCATCACTCTGTCTGTCGGAGGATTCTGCCTCGTTCTCAGTCTGCACATAACAGGGCTACTTGCTCACTAGATGTTAAGACGTAAGTTGTCAGTGGAATATTGGAGCACATCATACTACGTGGACAATGTTACGGGACTCCCTTCCGATTCCAAGAAAGAGGGAATACGTCCAGAGTTTAGCGTGCCGCGGACATAATGATTATTAGATTCCTAAATGTTCTTGCAAAATTATATAAAAATGACACCGCGACAGTAACGACTGGGAATAGTTGGACAGAAGAATTCGAGGTGAATAAGGGTCTGCGGCAGTGATTTGGACTAACCCTCTTTAAGTTAAAAAAAGGTCTCTATCGCATAGTCATTTATTAAAAGTATGAGTAGTTTCGGCCTCTAGTAGCACGTCATCTTCAGATAATGCGCCATCTGGTTGACGACGATAACGCTTGGAACAGGTCTGATGACCCCAGTCGCAAAACTGAGGGCTGCTTTTTTACTAATTTCACTTAACTTAGAGATGGCTGTTAAATCCCAATAACGTTATCTAAAATTTTGAATCCTCTTCAAGCTGTATCTAGGAGTTATCCTAGCTGGCAGGTTATGGTAGTGACGGCAAAGGACAGCAAGATACTTAACCTGTTTTTGTAGGGGATCATATCGTACTAGCAGAAGATGAAGATGATGTGAGCTACATAATAAGAAAGCTTAAAGAGGAATGCAATATGGCTGGCCTCCAAATGAACATGAAGATACCTCGAGTACTTGGCCTTTGGAAAGAAGAAAGGTAATTTTGAGGTATGTGGAGAAGTAATTGTAGACGTGGGAAATAAAATATCGTGAGGAATTATTTAATACACAGTTCGCAAGTAATAATCAAATCATTAGTAGGATTAATAAAGGACAAATTGTAATAATGACAAAAAATTATGCTGAAAAAAATATGCCTGCCACTGAGATGGATTACTTAAGATGAAGCTCACGCTGTTCTAGGTTGGATAGCATAAGCAATGGCGTAATTGGAAAAGGATGAAATTGGACAGGGATATCGAGGACGATATCCAACAAAAAAAGCTGATGTAGTTTGGCCATGTGAATATGATGAATGAAGACAGGATACCAAATAGGATACTACAATGGATACCATCACGGTGGAAGAAAAGGGGCCGCCCACGACGCAACTAGCAAAGTCATGTAGAAGAGGCAACGGAAGCTATGAACGTTGAGGAAAGTCAGGAAGGAAGAAGCTGAAGACTGGGGACGGAGAAGCGGCGCCAGCTGTAATTAATCAATAAGAAGAAGAAGATTCGGAATACCCTTTTGTTTTCACAAGTCTAGTGCAAGTAATGGCAATGGTTGAAGAGACCGCCTTGTTATTGTGACTTAGAGTAGGCGGAAAATCTGAAGAAAGGCTCGATGAGGTTCGAATCTTGTCGATTCTTTTTTATCTGGAATACGATTCCATTTTTTTCAGCAACGTGTCACTTTCATCTGTTTCTAAATTCCAGAACAGGCAAACCAAAGAATTTGGAGCACTCACTGGAAGACAAGGAATGGTTTTTGGGGATCAATAGTCTTCTGATTTGATGTGGCCTACCACGACTTCTTCCCCTGTGCCAAGCTTTCATCTGAGCGTAGCCCATGCACCCTACGTTCTCGATTATTTGCTAGATGTATTCCAATCTCTGTCTTCTACAATTTTGGTTCCTCTAGTGCCATGAATGCTTTCCCTGGAGTGTTAGCAAACGTCCTATTATCCTTCTTCCAGACAGTGTTTTCTACATATTCATTTTCTCATCGATTCTGTGGAGAGCATCCTCATTTCTTATCAGTCCTCTTAATTTTCAATATTTTTTTGTAACAACATATCTCAAACGCTTTGATTCTTCCCTTTTCTGGTCTCCCCACAGTCTATGTTTTACTAGCATACAGTGCTATTCTTCAGATGCAGGAATTCTGAAAGCCCTATGTTTGATACTAGTATACTTCTTACAGCAATTTCCCTCACTGACTGCGCTTCGTCCATACTGTCCTATTTTGCTTGTACTGTAACAGAGTTCCTTCACGTCCTCTACCACGTGGTCCCGAATTGAGATGCTAAGTTTATGATTAATACATTTCTGCTGCTGCTCATTATTTTCGTCTTTTCTTAGTTTCCTCGCAGTCCATAATATGGGACATTTAGACCGCAATTCGGATCAGAAATCATATAGTTTTTCCTCAATTTCTCTGGGAGTGGCAATAATGTCAGTGAAATCATTGATACCCTTTCAACATGGATTTTATTCTCTTTCCTGAACCTTTTTTTTATTTGCTTCATTGCTCCCTTGATGTGCAGCTTGAACCTGAGAGGAGAAAGACCGGTTATCCGCCTTACACTCATTTTAACGAGAAGTTTTGGTCACTCATTTTACTGTTCCCTCTTGGTTCCTGTAAGTGTTGTGTATTGCACGTCTTTCCCTGTGACTTCTCTGAGAATTTCTTGCAGATTTCGTCTTTTAACGTTGTCGTACGCTTTATCTCGGGCGACAAGTCCTTGTGAAAATGTTCTGATTTTTCTTAAATCTTGCTTTCATTATCATCAGAAATGCCTCTTTAGTACCTTTATGTTTCGTAAAGAGAAACTGATGTTTCATCTAGCAAACCCTCATTTTTTCCATTGTTCTGTATGTTATTGTGTTTGATGGCAAGTCTTACAAAACTCTGTTAATTTCTTACTATAATACCCGTGGTGTAGGGGTAGCGTCTTTGATTAGAAATCGAAACGTCCTCTGTCACTCGTTCGAAACGCGCCACCGCTTAAACTCAGATTAATAATCAGCATTTGCGGCCGAAGACTTCCGGCATAAGAAGTCACCCTCATTCTGCCAACGACCTTGTCAAAGAGGGTGGAGGAGCGGACAGAGGCTCATGACACTCTTTTGTCCCTGGGACTGGGAAACTGGCCCTACAGGCGGAATAATCAGCAGTTATCAACGGCATGAAGCTGCAGAATACAACGGAAACCACTGCATTAAAGACACAGAACGTGTGTTGAGATTTGGCCTTTAATCGAGAAAGTGTCATATTGATCTCTCCACTGGCAGAAGATTCCGAAATAGTCCCCAATAGTCAGGCAGCAACAACCGGCCGTGCCAGAAGCAGCAACAGGAAACAAACCGATTTTGTGACTTTTACGATTTCCTATCCAGGAAATTTCATCTGTTTTCTTTTATAGTCTCTTAAGCTTCTGCGTGTTAATTTAAAATCCCTTAGCCACAGTTCTCGCGTTTTCGTTTGTGTCGGAAAGTAAACCGATTTTGTGACAGATTACAATGTCTTAATAAGGGGCGAAGTATTTAGTTTAGCCGGCCGAAGTGGCGGTGCGGTTCTAGGCGCAACAGTCTGGAACCGAGCGACCGCTACAGTCGCAGGTTCGAATCCTGCCTCGGGCATGGATGTGTGTGATGTTCTTAGGTTAGTTAGGTTTAATTAGTTCTAAGTTCTAGGCGACTGATGACCTCAGACGTTAAGTCGCATAGTGCTCAGAGCCATTTGAACCATTTTTGTATTTAGTTTCACCTATGTGCTTTGGCAGGTAGGTTTTTCAATCTCTGCGCGTTAATCTAATTTATTAGACACAGTTCCTGCGTTTTCGACAACATCTACAGTAGAGTTCCGCAGCACATGCTGATAGCCTGCTTATCTGGGTAGTGTAGTTTTCCACAGTGTTTAGTATGGATTGGGACTGTGATTATCGTGTGCGGATGCGAGTCGAGTTGGTGACAGATGCAGGCTGTGATGGCTTCGGTTACACTGTTGTGGGCCGGCCGTGGGGATCCAACGGACATCCAGCACGTCCGAGTCAAAAATGGTTCAAATGGCTCTGAGCACTATGGGACTTAACATCTATGGTCATCAGTCCCCTAGAACTTAGAACTACTTAAACCTAACTAACCTAAGGACATCACACAACACCCAGCCATCACGAGGCAGAGAAAATCCCTGACCCCGCCGGTAATCGAACGCGGGAACCCGGGCGTGGGAAGCGAGGACGCTACCGCACGACCACGAGATGCGGGCACGTCCGAGTCCTCTGATCGGTCCTTACCAGCGGCCAGCCCAGTTACTGCACGCAGTGAGGTTGATCCCTCACCTATGGTCGAGTGGGAGGTCGCCGTCGCCCCGGCGCGTAGCAGGCGGCAAAAGACTTCCCATGGGGCCGCACGTAAGGCTTCCCCGGCTGGTCCGACATACAGTTTCCAGGTGCTGTCTGTGCCTGACACTGACGCTCAGCCAGATACAGTCGCCTGTCCTGTTTCAGAGGAAACCTCTCATCCTGCTAGATCCGGACAGTTACAGAGGGTGGGATTATTGATGTGAGCTCCAACGTTAGGCGCGTTATGCGGCCCTTAGGGACATGGCTGCCAAGAAGGGGAAGGAAGTCAATGTGCACTCTGTGTGCATACAGGGTGGAGTCAGACCAAATGTGGAACGGGTCCTTCCGGATGCCATAGAGGGCACAGGGTGCAGATAACTGCAGGTGGTAACTCACGTCTGTACCAATAATGTGTGTCACTTTGGATTGGAAGAGATTCTGTCTGGTTTCGAGGGGCTGCCAGTCTTGCTCGCTTGCGAGATGAAAGCAAAGCTGACTATTTGCAGCATAGTCGGCAGGACCGATTGCTACCTCTGGTACAGAGCCGCGTGGAGGGTCTGAATCAGAGGCTCTGACAGTTCTATGAGCTTGTAGGCTGCGCATTCCTCCACTTGCGCCATAGGGTGGTTGAGTTTCGGGTTCCGCTGAATAGGTCAAGAGTTCACTACATGCAGGAGGCGGCTACATTGGTAGCAGGGGCTGTGTGCCGTGGACTGCGCAGTTTTTTAGATTAGAGGGTCTCGGGGAAACACAAAAAGGGCTTCAGTCACAAACGGTGCAGGCCGAACACAGGAAGAACGTAGATACAGGAACCATCGGGATAACAGTTGAAAACTGTCTTAGCTGTGTTGGGAAGGTACCAGAGCTCCATGTGCCAATAGAAAGCACTGATGCTCAAATCGTTGTAGGCACTCAAAGCTGGCAACAACCGGCGATAAGTTCAGCCGAAATTTTTGCGAAGTACCTAACGATGTACCTAAAGGTTAGGCTAAATGCAGTTGGCGATGGCGTGTTTGTTGCTGTCAGCTAAAACGAACTGTCTGCATAAAAAATGTGAGGGAATCGAAAAAGATTAATTCGCGGGAGGGCTGACTCAGCATATAGGAAAGCCAAAATAACATTCGGTGAAACTAAAAGCCCGTGTAGTAGCATTAAGAGTGCAACGGGAATTCCGCTGTTAAACGGAAATGAGAGAGCGGATAGGCGGAAGGCATAGATCGAGGACCTATACGGGGGGAGAGATTTGTTTGATGTGATACAAGAAGAAACAGGAATCTATTTACAAGAGATAGGGTATCCAGTATTAGAATCAGAATTTAAGAGAGCTTTGGAGGAAATAAGAACAAATCAAGATTTCTAAAACCATTTGGGGGCATGGCAAGAAAACGACTAATCACGTTGGTTTCTATAATGCACGAGTCTGGCGACAACTGGGTTTGGGAAAAATAGTATCCACACAATTCCGAAGACTGCAGGAGCTGACAAGTGCGAGAATTATCGCAAAGTTAGCTCGAAAGCTCATACGTCCATGTTTCTGACAAGAAAAACATAAAGAAGAATTGAAAAGGAAAGTGAGGATATGTTAGATGACGATCAGTTTGGCTTTAGGAAAGGCAAAGGCTCCAGAGAGACACTTATGACATTGCGGTTGATAATGGAAGCAAGACGAAAGAAAAATGAAGCCACGTTCATAGGATCTGTTGACATGGAAAAAGCGACCGACGATGTAATGGTGCAAGATGTTCGAAATTCTGAGTACAATGAGAGTTAGCTCTAGGGAGAGACGGGTAATATACAATATGTACAACAGCCAAGAGGGAATAATAAGAGTGGACGACCAGGAACGAAGTACTCGTACTAAAAAGTGTGTGAGACAGGTACGTAGACTTTCGCCCCTACTGTTCATCTGTACACAGAAGAAGCAATGATAGAAATAAAAGAAAGGTTCCGGAGTGGAATTAAAATTCAAGGTGAAACGATATCAGTGATACGATTCGCTGATGACACTGCTATTCTGAATGAAAGCGAAGAAGAATTACATGATCTGCCGATTGGAATGAACTGTCTAATGAGAACAGAATATGGTCTGAGAGTAAATCGGAGAAAGACGAAAATAATGAGAAGTAGCAGAAATGAGAACAGCTAGAACTTATAAGGACTCATGGTCACGAAAAAGATGAAGGTAAGAAGTTCTAATACCTAGGCAACAAAATAACCAATGACGGATGGAGCAAGGAGGACATCAAAAGCAAACTAACACTGACAAATGGCGGTGCTAGAGACGAATATTGAAAATTAGGTTGACTGATAGGGTAAGGAATGAGAAGGTTCTGCGCAGAATCGGGGAGGGAAGGAATATGTGGAAAATACTGTCATCTACACCTACATCTACATGAATACTCTGCAAATCACATTTAAGTGCCTGGCAGAGGGTTCAACGAACCAACTTTACAATTCTCTATTATTCCAATCTCGTATAGTGTGCGGAATGAACGAATACTTACATCTTTCCGTATGAGCTCTGATTTATCGTGGTGATCGTTTCTCCTCCCTGTGTAGGTCGGTGTCAACAAAATATTTTCGCATTCGGAGGAGGAAGGTGGCGATTGGAATTTCGTGAGAAGATTCCGTCGCAACGAAAAACGCCTTTCTTTTAATGATGTCCAGCCCAAATCCTGTATCATTTCAATGACACTCCCTCCCATATTTCACGAAAATACAAAACGTGCTGCCCTTCTTTGAACTTTTTCAACGTACTCCGTCAATCTTATCTGGTAAGGATCCCACACTGCGCAGCAGTATTCTAAAAGAGCACGGACAAGCGTAGGGTAGGCAGTCTCCTTAGTAGGTCTGTTACATTTCCTAAGTGTCCTGCCAATAAAACGTTGTCTTTGGTTAGCCTTCCCCACAACATTTGCTATTTGTTCCTTCCAATTTAAGTTGTTTGTAACTGTAATTCCTAGGTATTTAGTTGAATTTACGGCTTTTAGATTTGACTGATTAACCCAAGTTTAACGAATTCCTTTTAGCACTCATGTGGATGACCTCACAGTTTTCGTTATTTACGGTCAACTGCCAAATTTCGCACCATTCAGATATCTTTTCTAAATCGTTTTGTAATTTGTTTTTATCTTGTGTTGACTTTATTAGTCGATAAACGACAGCTTCGTCTGCAAACAACCTAAGACGGCTGCTCAGGAGAAGGGACAGGATTACTTCTCTTAAGATATCAGCGCAGACTGCAATGGTACTAGAGGGAACTGTAGAGAGAAAAACTGTAGAGGATGACAGAGACCGGAATAGATCCATAATTGAGGACGTAGGTTGCAAGTGCTACTCTGAGATGAAGCAACTGGCGCAGGTGAGGAAATCGTGGCGGGCCGCATCAAACCAGTTATAAGACTAATGGCTGAAAAAAGAAATACCGGATCCCCTATGTCTTTCAAATCGGCTCCCGTTTCTTATTCTACCATGTCATCAAGCAGTCCTCGTGGAGGCCGTCAATGTGCTCGTTCCCTCTGTCCGCTGGAGTTTAACGATGGAATTCCGATTGCACTCCAAATGTTGATGGTGTTGCTAACGTCGCCGAAGATAGTTTTCACGCACCCGCTGAGTTTTTCCTTCAGACAAACATTTCTGTCTTGGTCTTTTCACATATTTCCACCAGACATTTTGCCTTGCTTCCCTGCACTTGCTGTTTATTTCAGTCCTACCTGACTTATATTGCTCTATGACTGACCTTTATGAACTTCCTACTTTCGTCGACCAATATAACTATGTGCTCTGTCACTATATCTGTCTGTCGAAATGTTTTCTCGTATTCTTACCACCGAGCTGGTCTTCTTCCGAAACTTAGTCTTCTGTTTCTTCCCCTAGAACAGCATTTGAATCGCTCCTGAATTACACACTGAGTTACCTGTTGAATACCCTTATATTCACTTTCACTTTGACTGTCATATCGACATCTATATCTGTCTTATTGTTGTTGACGTCGCTTTTCTGACATGAATAATCTTACTAACTCTTTTCTCTACCTTTCTATTCATAACGAATCGTTCTCCCATTATACGATTTTCTATTTTCGTTACTATTACTCTATATTAAACTGACCAGAAATCCATATCTTCTTTTGAAATCATTCGCTTGTACTGTATCCAGATCAAGTATCTGGATTCTTCTGTTCAGATTTTTTTAGCGTGTGACCACATTTGGACTTCTGGCAATCCAGACTCCGACTCGTGGTATGCTATATTAGTACTTAATCTATGTATAACATTTCTGAAGCTTCAGGGAACGGGTTGAAAAGTGGTCACGAGATGATCCCAGTGAAAATTACAAAAAATTGCATCAAACAATCTTTACTTAACAATTTTTCAGATCCAGTGTGGAACCCAGAGACAATCAGAAAATCTACAATTAAAAGAACACACAACCTTTAATAAATGCAATTATCACTCAATTACAGAGTAAGATAATTATATCCTCAGTTAAATCGATTAAGAAGTATTCACAATTAAATATATTTACTTTAAAATTGTACTGAATGATTTAATATCTATGTGCATGAGGATGATGCCAGAATAGCTTTAAATTAATGTTACTTGCATTCTTCAGAAGGTTCTGTGATCGAATGCTACAAACGTTTACTAACGGCAGACAGCCCCGAAAATTCCTTGATTAGCAAGACCCTTTATGTTTTGAATGAAGTCCCCTAGGATACGCCAGATAAACAGTGCTGAAGACGTTCACCAAGACAGTAAACGTAGAAAGAACCTACAAGAACAGCTCTAAAACTACAGTAAGACAGGCACTAAAAAGAAAACATATTTTTAAAAATTATTCCAGTAACTGTAATTAATACATAATTACAAATTTTCATTGAAAGAAAGCAACAGTTCCGATGTGTTCGAAAACGGTAATGCCCCAAATTATAATTCTAAAAACTGTTTAAAAATTCATAGTCTTTAGATAGCCGTCTTTTGGGAAGAATAATTGGATGTAGCATACTCAAAACTGTTAAAGATACAATCACATATTCAAAGGCAGCTTCACTGACGCACACGACAATATACGTGATCAAGTGGCCAGGCAAAACATGCAGCAATCAGCTCAAGTGACTCGATATTTTAATTAATGTGTCCCAAATATTATTATTTTAAGAACTTTCAGCATTGCAGCGCGTCAGCAATCGTAAATATCGAAATAATTATGAAAGCTCTGCCTCGATTGCACAAACTACCTGGTGTATACCTAGGTTTCAGCGTGGGTAACCACGCCTTATTCAGAACTAATATAAAACAGCTTGCCTAAATAGGCATAGTCAAAGGCTAAAATCAACACCTACAGCGGCAAGACTATGCCTATTTAGGCAAAAGTTTTATATTTGTTCTGAAGAAGGCGTGGTTACCCACGCTGAAACCTAGGTAAACACCAGGTAGTTTTTGCAATTGAGGCGGATTTTTCATAATTATTATTATTATTAATTTTCCTTTTACACTAAAGTAAGCGCGTTAATTTGACTAAGTTTGACACAGGAAAGTTGTACCAAGACCCACGAACAATCATGCAATATTTAAAGATGAATTTAAAGTCCCTCAAATGGAAGAACAGGGTTGGATTTTAGCCATGGCATTTCTAGAAGACCATACCTTGTTATCATGGACGAATTATTTGCTAATAAGGCGATAATTGGTGAGCTCAATACAGTAGGTTGATCTGACAGGAAAGGCTCAGTAGATTCCATTAAACATCATGCAATCACAAAAGCAGTTTGATATGAAACTCAGAGTCTTATAGTAATTATATAGTACATGACAAATAATTAAAAAGCATTCCGTCAACCAGTAGCAGATATAGCGAACCAAAATGCAAATGAGCTAATAGATCTTGCAGGGCTGCAACTGAGTACTAGCGAGACTGACTATGATTGCAGTACTCTATCAATAATAATAATAATAATAATAATAATAATAATAATAATAATAATAATAATAAACCATATAATATAGGCGCTTATTGCCAGTACAGAACGTAATCAGAATGAGGCAGAACGGGCATGCAGCAGTCACCACTTAACAGACAACTTCCAAGTTCACACAAGCTAAGTGTCGAAGATGAACCAAGAAATTGCTCACAGTTACAGTCCGTTATTCTGGAGTGACGTTCCAGTATCGGTTTCTTACGAAGCTCTGCCAAGCACAATACTACAGCATGGAGATCACAGAACAGGTAGGGCGGCTGACAACACAGACTATCCTTCCGTCAGGAACACAGGTCCGCTGCCGATAGCAACAGGATGCGGACGGCCAAGGTCCCCGCATCTCACACGCTCTTCCTCGTCCAGGCGACTCTTCAGTCTACTGGCCGTTCTATTTCTTAAATACCTGTTACTCAGCGGGCAACGCTACCTAGGAAGCCGGAAGTTTTTCCGACAGAAGCGGCCAAAGAGCACAAGCTAAGAAGGATCGATACTAGAGGACAGGTCACAAGTACTGCTCGCGCACGATACTACACTCCTGGAAATGGAAAAAAGAACACATTGACACCGGTGTGTCAGACCCACCATACTTGCTCCGGACACTGCGAGAGGGCTGTATAAGCAATGATCACACGCACGGCACAGCGGACACACCAGGAACCGCGGTGTTGGCCGTCGAATGGCGCTAGCTGCGGAGCATTTGTGCACCGCCGCCGTCAGTGTCAGCCAGTTTGCCGTGGCATACGGAGCTCCATCGCAGTCTTTAACACTGGTAGCATGCCGCGACAGCGTGGACGTGAACCGTATGTGCAGTTGACGGACTTTGACCGCGGGCGTATAGTGGGCATGCGGGAGGCCGGGTGGACGTACCGGCGAATTGCTCAACACATGGGGCGTGAGGTCTCCACAGTACATCGATGTTGTCGCCAGTGGTCGGCGGAAGGTGCACGCGCCCGTCGACCTGGGACCAGAGCGCAGCGACGCACGGATGCACGCCAAGACCGTAGGATCCTACGCAGTGCCGTAGGGGACCGCACCGCCACTTCCCAGCAAATTAGGGACACTGTTGCTCCTGGGGTATCGGCGAGGACCATTCACAACCGTCTCCATGAAGCTGGGCTACGGTCCCGCACACCGTTAGGCCGTCTTCCGCTCACGCCCCAACATCGTGCAGCTCGCCTCCAGTGGTGTCGCGACAGGCGTGAATGGAGGGACGAATGGAGACGTGTCGTCGTCAGCAATGAGAGTCGCTTCTGCCTTGGTGCCAATGATGGTCGTATGCGTGTTTGGCGCCGTGCAGGTGAGCGTCACAATCAGGACTGCATACGACCGAGGCACACAGGACCCACACCCGGCATCATGGGCTGGGGAGCGATCTCCTACACTGGCCGTACACCTCTGGTGATCGTCGAGGGGACACTGAATAGTGCACGGTACATCCAAACCGTCATCGAACCCATCGTTCTACCATTCCTAGACCGGCAAGGGAACTTGCTGTTCCAACAGGACAATGCACGTCCGCATGTATCCCGTGCCACCCAACGTGCTCTAGAAGGTGTAAGTCAACTACCCTGGCCAGCAAGATCTCCGGATCTGTCCCCCATTGAGCATGTTTGGGTCTCACGCGGTCTGCACGTCCAGCACGAACGCTGGTCCAACTGAGGCGCCAGGTGGAAATGGCATGGCAAGCCGTTCCACAGGACTACATCCAGCATCTCTACGATCGTCTCCATGGGAGAATAGCAGCCTGCATTGCTGCGAAAGGTGGATATACACTGTACTAGTGCCGACATTGTGCATGCTCTGTTGCCTGTGTCTATGTGCCTGTGGTTCTGTCAGTGTGATCATGTGATGTATCTGACCCCAGGAATGTGTCAATAAAGTTTCCCCTTCCTGGGACAAGGAGTGTATTTGTTATTCAGTTGGTGGAGTATCAACAAAAAGACAATTTTAAACAACTGTATTTATTATCTCATCTGTTAAAGCACATATCTGCTGAAAAGATACAGTTCCATTGCCTGCTTGAAATGTGATGGATATCTGAATAACCTTACGTCAGTAGACATCAGATGGCGGTCGGAGAAAGCAGTACTAACGGAAGGACCGACAAAGCTATAGGAACTCTTCGAGTGCATTGGCGTTAGAGATGAATTTCAAGTCCCTCAGACCGAGCGAGGTGGCGCAGTGGTTACCACACTGGACTCGCATTCGGAAGGACGACGGTTCAATCCCGCGTCCGGCCATCCTGATTTAGGTTTTCCGCGACTTGCTTAAATCGCTCCAGGCAAATGCCGGGATGGTTCCTTTGAAAGGGCACGGCAGACTTCCTTCCCCATCCTTCCCTACTGCTATGAGACCGATAACCTCGCTGTTTGGTCTCTTCCTCCAAACAACCAACCAACCAACCCCAAGTCCCTCAGATGGGGCAGTGGAGTAGGATTTTAGCCGTGACATTTCTAGAAGAGTGTTCTCGGCATTTAATTAAAATAATGTGGGAAAACCTAAATTAGCTGAAAGGATATTTGAACCCCACTACTCACAAATATGAATACAACGTCTGAGGCCCGTTCATGTTATTATTTCTTTACATGTGAAGATTCAGCACATAAATTTTTTTCCTGACACCTGATTACAGGAGTCGTATGCATTATAATGATTTAAGGTGCATGGTAAATAGCTGTTCTCATATATATTGTTCTCCCTCCCCCCTCTTCCTCCCATCCTCTCTCTCTCTTTTTTTCTCTCTCTCCTTCTTTCTGCTTGCTGTTTGTGACTTTGACGACTTATAATTGAACCAAGGTTGGGAGACAGAATAACGGGCAGTGTGGAGTCTTGTAGCGCCAGGAGAAGACTTATATTTTAAAAAGCAGAAATTGTGAGCAGTAAATCAAAGAACACTCTGGTAGACAGGTTTGCACCCATATTTGACAGTAATGCTGCACTATTGCTTTGCAGTTGGCGCTACAATCGTTCGACAGAGTCACAGCACCAACCAGCTGTAGTAGATGAGGCTGCACGGGCAATATTCACACTGGTGTGACAGGTGGCGACCGTGACGGGACAGACTGAGAGTTGTGGTGCCAGTCTGCCAACTGGCAAAGTACATGTTGCGGTCGCGTTATGATGTATCATGATGAAAAATCTCAAATGTTGCTTTCAGATTTCGACAACATACTTAAGCTTCCAGTAAGCATTCTATGTGGGACATTAAACAAGAAGCGTCGCACATTTTTTTAGGGGAAAATAGGTTGATTTTATTTTGGATTCCAATATACCAGATTATTCCCCCGTTTTGGCTACATAACCCTATTTTTCAACATAATCTCCGTTCAATGTGCCGCCCTCACACCACCTTGCTGGGAGTGCCTGCACTGATCGACGTCAGAGCCAACATCTTGCTGCATCAATAACCTTTCCATCATCTTTCCGCTGAGTACATGCTTCATTGGGCCAAAGAGATGGAAGCCGGAAGGTACGGTACGCTGGCTGTAGGGTAAATGGAGAGGAACAGTCCAATGAAGGTGTGTGAGCTCCTCTCGGGTGCACAGAGTTGTGTGAGCCTTGCGTTGTCATCGAGAAGGAGAAGTTCATCTGCATTTTTGTGGCTACAAATATGCCGATGTCATTTCTTCAGCTTCTTGAGCGTAGCACAGCATACTTCAGAGTCGATCATTGCATCATGAGAACGGACATCATTCATAATTACATTTCAGAGTCCAAGGAGACCGCGTCTATGACATTACCGACTGAGGGCATGGCTTTGAACTTTTTCATCGGAGGAGAGGTGGTGTGGCGGCCCTCCATGCACTGCCGTTTTGTTTCAGGTTCGAAGTGAGGAACACGTGTTTCACTGCCTGTGACGATATTCAATAAAAAATGGTCACGATCAGCCTCGCAGTGCTTCTGTTAGGAGGCGATGAACCCAGTGTGCAGTCACCTCCGAATACGAGTGCTTCAACACTACCAACGGAGACGCCCAGTTGAGCAGCGAGGTGTGAGGGTGATCTGTAGCAGCGAGTTGTTTGAGGGTGATCCGTCTGGGACCTCAAATGAGTGTCCGTTTGGCCGGCCAGCACACGGGAGATAGGACGGGTTTGCGCGACCTAGTTGCGATGATGACAGGCGCCTCGCCCAACGACTGGCCATGCTTTCGGTCACAGTAACGTCTCCATAGACATTCTGGAAGCCCCTATGTATACATGCGATGCTGTGGTTTTCCGCCAAAAGATACTAAAAGACAGCTGCTTGGACGCAACTTCGTTACAGAAAATGTTTTGAAGGCTCCTTATAGCGCCGCTACCGGCACTTCACGAAACAACAGGGACGGGTGCGGGAATATTCCACGATACCCCCCCCCCCCCCCCCAAAAAAAAAATCTGCATTTCGTCAACCGAAATTGGCCGAGAAAGAAAATGTTTTATATTACTTAAGGAACGACCCTCGTAGAAAATTTGTCAACCCTTCTAGTGAGCTACTGTGTCTGAAACCTACAATTATGGCTAGAGGGATGTATGGCGAAAGGTTAGGGCTCATGTACCATCTTGTGTCAATTCCCGGGTTTACCTTGTTGACATAAATGCCTCTGACACACGTAGACCTTTGGCAATCACGATTTCAGATAATTACAACACAGATCGAGAAAGATATCAGATTTCAACAACAGGGCAATAAAACAGGTAGGCCTTCATTAATAATAATTTCAACCAACCCAAATTATGAAATAGCTGTTACTTTAATTAAAAGGGAACAGGCAGGCCTTCAATAATAACAACTTCAGTTAAGTAAAATTACCAAATAAAAAACAGGCAGGTCTTCTTTAATAAAACCTTCAGTTAAGTGACACTACCGAACAGAAAACAGGTAGGTCTCCATGAATGCCTCAGTTAAGTAACCAAGAGTTTGAATTGCGTTTGGGTGCACCAGAAGGCCTATACGCAAGGAGCACCAAACTACACCAAATAGGAAGACCAAGAAAGTTTACCACGAGAGGACCGGCCTTCCAAGGTCCTTTTCGCTGGGTATAGACCGGCAAAAGAAATATTAACACAGTAAGATTAATTATGTGAAAACAACAATATCCAGCCAAATGGTATACTCGCGTCACTAGAAGATACCGCCTCTTCAACAACGGCGAAACGCCCGAAAGAAAACTAGGTTGCCAAATCCAATTACATAGCCTCTGAAATTGCAAATTGTCACAAATTTTGACACCCAGGCACCTGCTAAGCCAATATAATTAACTGAGCGATGACGTGTGCAATGCCCGAAGGTATTTCGAAACGAGCACGCGCCGTATTACAAGAGAAAGGTACTTATCTGGTGTTTGAAGACGTCTGACAGGGAGATCGGCTAAAACCCAACCATCTAGGTACTGCGTTATGACGTGGGTCCTGCCACAGTGCAGAAGGAACACGTTATCGCTATGGCTCAGGAAACACCATCGGCTAACACGGTTTAAGGTATCCTATTAACAAACAACCAAGGCCAGTATCGACTCAGGAAAAGCAAGCAACAGCCACAGTTCAAGGAACCAACGTGGTGAAACAGATCAGCTAAGAAATCGTAACGATCTCAAAAGACCTATAGGTATCAATAAAAAAATAACTCAAAATCCAAATCTGAAGCTTGCCAGTTTCAAAGGGGTCCAGAATTCAGCACAGCGAAACTGACTTCAACACTCTCATAGGTGTGCCACGTCCCAGAGCTGGCTGGCCAGGCTGCGCACGAAAATGGCACTCGAAGTCAGCCACGAATTCAAATCGGCCCACAAATAAGCCCGGACTCCAAGACGCTAATGCAAGTGCTCGCCTTAGTCACCGAACGGGCCTCTCCTCGCTCCGTTACCACTCCCCAACTCGCCACGCCACAACACACCCCGCCGATCAACAACCTCGGGCAAAGATAATTGTGATCTCAAACCAGAGGGACGTCATACGACAGATCGAGCTAGTGGCCTCAGAAATTGGAAAGGAGGCGCCAGCAACCCCGCCACAGCTCCGTGTCAGTTCATTTTAGTTTGTGGACAGACAAAAATGATGTGGCTATTTGAAAGACCCAATAAAACGAAAACCAGGGGTAATCTGTAGGAATAAACCATCCTTACATTTTCTAACGCATCAGAAACAAGATGAATTGGTGATAACGTGTGCAGTATAAACGAAAACGTTTTGGGATGACAATCTTAGGAATGTGTGACTCCAATTATTGAGGACGTTTATGGTATGCAGGGAAGACACTGGATGTAAAAAAATATTTTTCGGCCCCAGTTGTAGTGTTATACATTTCTGCTGTCCTAAACATTGGCGCCTGCGGAAGGCGAATAGCTGCTGCGGGGCTGGCAGTATTTTAAGCTAGATGGACCCGCGGCGTGGGGACCATTTGGAGCGGATCAATGTCCCCTAGGCCGACTGCCAAAGCGCCGACCCGCGGGCCTTCCATCGACCCGGATGCTGCAGGACTCCTGCGGCACTCTTTCCTGGAGCGCCGTCTTCTGTCAGCGTTCGCAGTTTTCTCCCAAACCTCAGAACGTTGAGCCCTCCTTGAACGCCTCTTCATATCTTTACGTTGCCGCCTTAGCGTTCGACACGGTGCCGCACTGCAGACTGTTAACAAACGTCCGAGCACACAGAATAGTTTCCCAGATGTGAGAGTGGCTCGCAGACTTCTTAAGTAATAGAAATGCTGTCCTCGACGACGATTGTTCGTCAGAGTCAAGGGTGTTCTTCTCAGCAGTACGATAGGACCGTTCTTATTCTCCATAGGCACCGATGATCAGTCGGGCAGGGTGACAAGCGGTCTGCGACTGTTTGCTTAAGATGCTGTAGTATACAGGAAAGTATTGTCGTCGAGTGGCTGTAGAAGGATACGGCATCATTCAGAATTTCTAATTGGTTTGATGAAAGGCAGCTTGGTGTAAACGTGGAAAAATGTGAGTTAATGCAGAGAAACAAATCCCTATGTTCGAATAAAGTATTCGCGGTGCGCTGTTTTAAAAAGTTAAGTCGATTAAATATCTAGACGTAACGTTGCAAAGCGGTGTGAAGTGGAACGTGAAAATAAGGACGGTAGAAAGTGAGACGAATGTATCTGGGGAGTTTTAGGAAACTGTAGCTCGTCTTCGAGGGCGTGCTGAAAATCAAACTTTTACGTGAAAATTCTTAAAACTTGTTAAAGAACACAAACGTTATTAACACACTACATCTTTATTGTTCTTGCTTACATATTTTGCAGCGCTCTGCGTGAACCATGGCGGTGTGTAACGTAGCAACGTCGGTGCGCGACAAGCAGCTCGCTGTAATCGAGTTTCGAAGTCGAAGAGTTCGTCCACGCATGGAGCACGCTCTCTGTCAGCATAAAAATGCCAGACCTCACACGAGCGATGCGATATCTGCAACAAACCGACGCCTTGGGTCCACAGCCGTCGATCATCCTCCATACACTCCCGACTTGTCCACATCTGATTTTCATCTACTGTACTTGCAAAACTTGAAAAAACACATTCGAGGACACATCGATAGTGATGAATCTGTGCAATCAGAGGTGTAGTTATGGCTCCGTCAGCAAAGTCAAACATTCCGTATGGACGGTATCAACAAGCTGGTCTCTCGTTTAGAGGAATGTATGTTGAGAAATAAATGTGTCGACTCGAAGAATAAAGACGTAGAATGTTAATAACCTCAGTTTTATTTTTAAAAAACTCTATGAGTTATCTCGCGAAAAACTCTGAGGCATTACTCTTCAGCACGCCCTCATATAAAGGAGACAGCGCGCAGAACGCTTGTGCCACCCATTCTTGAGTACTGCTAGAGTGTTTGGAGTCACAGCTAGATCAGATTAAACGGAGACATCTATACAATTCAGAGGCTGGTTGTTAGATTTGTTACCGGAAAGTCTGATCAGCACTCGAGTGTTACGGAGATGCTTCGTTAACTCAAAGAAAAATCCTTGGGTGGTTAAAGAATAGGCATTAGCAGCTGACTGCAGAACGATTCTACTGCTGCTAATGTATATTTCACGTAATGACCGGAAAAACAAGATAAGAGACATTAGGGATCGCAAGGTTGCTCCATTTCGGATTGGAATAGGAAAGGTAGTGATTAGTATTCGTACATGTTGTCCTCCGCCATACACCATAAAGTGGACTACGGAGTATGTATGTAGGTGCAGATGTAGTTGTACCTCCGTCAGTGCTGTTGCCGAAGAACGTATCACAGAATTGAGGGAAGAAGAATGCAAGAAGACTTTAATACAATGGTCACTTCCCATTCGCGAAGTTGTCCTGTGAACAACTACACTACTGAAGACTAAAACTGCATGACAATATTGACGGCATGCAACAAACGTCAAATGGGCGTGATATGTATTATGTGCTTGCATATGCAACAGCACAAAATACATAGGTGTAATGACATCTACATTCTGTATACGAAGAAATTTTACGCACCGGCTTTCTTATTCAGATATCGCGTTTCAGCTTTGTTTATTTGTGAGAAGATCGTGTTATACCGCAAGTAAGAAGGAGAAAAGTCTACCAGTAGGGGAGGCCGGGAGAATACCGACATACCAGAAACAAGCTCACCGTCGTTTTTGTAGCTGACATTGGAAGCTTCCCACTGCAACCTCCTCAGATACACAGATCAAGCATGAAAACAGGAAGAAGGGATACTGAACTGCAAAAAAATCAAAATAGAAACAGTGAACGGTCGAAGAACAAGTGCAGTATAGAGCAGCCGGGAAGGTAAATGGAGTCGTTGTTAAAAATGATGAAAACATGCCGGCACGGTAGCTCAGCGTGCTCTGCAGAGGGTTAGCTGCCCTCTGTAATAAAAGAACTGAGTGAATGGATCAACAATGAACTTCAGCGGGTGTCAGGGGACGCCCGCAACGAACAATGTCGAACAAAATCAGATAAAAAAAGTCGTTACGGTATTGAACTAGTAAGTGGACAAGCCGTGTTCACATCTCCCCCTTGCCCTTTCTTTGTTTTTCGCTGTTCACTTTATTCGAATTTGTGTCTGCGTTGTGGTGTAACATCCGTCTGCAACAGCGAGTTGTAAGGTAGGGACCTGTAACGCCAGTTGATTCTGCACAACTACTCTATTAGCAGCCGAAAGAGCTTTCGAATGGGAACCGGAAACATTTGATGACAAGGCGACAAATCAACCGTATCCTCCACCGGAAAACACGTGTGGCGTGTCGTACACATCATTAGTGACAGTTCATGTGTCATACTATAGGAATCTCTTATCGACCCACCTGATTTGCACGATTGGTAAGTTAATGAGATATGCTTCCTTGCCCGATATAGGTTTTACTATAAATGTGAATGTGGTCACTCCCAAGGAAATGATAACATAATACACTCCTGGAAATGGAAAAAAGAACACATTGACACCGGTGTGACAGACCCACCATACTTGCTCCGGACACTGCGAGAGGGCTGTACAAGCAATGATCACACGCACGGCACAGCGGACACACCAGGAACCGCGGTGTTGGCCGTCGAATGGCGCTAGCTGCGCAGCATTTGTGCACCGCCGCCGTCAGTGTCAGCCAGTTTTCCGTGGCATAAGGAGCTCCATCGCAGTCTTTAACACTGGTAGCATGGCGCTACAGCGTGGACGTGAACCGTATGTGCAGTTGACGGACTTTGAGCGAGGGCGTATAGTGGGCATGCGGGAGGCCGGGTGGACGTACCGCCGAATTGCTTAACACGTGGGGCGTGAGGTCTCCACAGTACATCGATGTTGTCGCCAGTGGTCGGCGGAAGGTGCACGTGCCCGTCGACCTGGGACCGGACCGCAGCGACGCACGGATGCACGCCAAGACCGTAGGATCCTACGCAGTGCCGTAGGGGACCGCACCGCCACTTCCCAGCAAATTAGGGACACTGTTGCTCCTGGGGTATCGGCGAGGACCATTCGCAACTGTCTCCATAAAGCTGGGCTGCGGTCCCGCACACCGTTAGGCCGTCTTCCGCTCACGCCCCAACATCGTGCAGCTCGCCTCCAGTGGTGTCGTGACAGGCGTGAATTGAGGGACGAATGGAGACGTGTCGTCTTCAGCGATGAGAGTCGCTTCTGCCTTGGTGCCAATGATGGTCGTATGCGTGTTTGGCGCCGTGCAGGTGAGCGCCACAATCAGGACTGCATACGACTGAGGCACACAGGGCCAACACCCGGCATCATGGTGTGGGAAGCGATCTCCTACACTGGCCGTACACCTCTGGTGATCGTCGAGGGGACACTGAATAGTGCACGGTACATCCAAACCGTCATCGAACCCATCGTTCTACCATTTCTAGACCGGCAAGGGAACTTGCTGTTCCAACAGGACAATGCACGTCCGCATGTATCCCGTGCCACCCAACGTGCTCTAGAAGGTGTAAGTCAACTACCCTGGCCAGCAAGATCTCCGGATCTGTCCCCCATTGAGCATGTTTGGGACTGGATGAAGCGTCGTTTCACGCGGTCTGCACGTCCAGCACGAACGCTGGTCCAACTGAGGCGCCAGGTGGAAATGGCATGGCAATCCGTTCCACAGGACTACATCCAGCATCTCTACGATCGTCTCCATGGGAGAATAGCAGCCTGCATTGCTGCGAAAGGTGGATATACACTGTACTAGTGCCGACATTGTGCATGCTCTGTTGCCTGTGTCTATGTGCCTGTGGTTCTGTCAGTGTGATCATGTGATGTATCTGACCCCAGGAATGTGTCAATAAAGTTTCCCCTTCCTGGGACAATGAATAAACGGTGTTCTTATTTCAATTTCCAGGAGTGTAGTTTGTTATATAAGCTTCAATAAATGAACGCAACAGGCAACAGTTTCACAATCACACAGTTTCTCTGTGCTCTGTCAAAACATAAGTTTGTAACATTTTTGAAGTTGCATTCCGGTTTGGAAATCTGGTCTCTTGAATTCCTTTGTTTGTTCTTTTCTGTGAGACTTCTATGTGCTATTTTGCCTGCTCTCATTATTCATCACATTTACTTGCGACGGTAATATATTCTTACCACATGACTCCTATTCTGTAACCAGTGTATAGCATAACAACTGCCAAGGCTACAAAAAGAGAACAGACGTTTCAGTGACCGGACGGGCAGTTCATAACGTTGTTAAAAAAAGAAAAAAAGAAGAAGGTAGTACACTCGAGAGTTTTGAATAGGGCTCTACCGTTTGGCGGGCCAACACCATGACCACTTACCAAAGATGCCATTGCTGTTCCAGGGTGCTCTTTATTGCACTTGTTGTTCTTGGACCGTTCACTATTCATATTTTGATTCTTTTTCACAGTCCAGTACACCTTCTTCCTGTTTTCCTGCTTGATCTGTGTTCAGTTTTTGAGTGGCTGTCCACTGGGCTATCTTACCACTAAATCTAAGGGAAGTGCGATGGGGAGTAGCGCTGCAGTCAGTGAGAAACATTGCTGCAGCATGGACGATGCCAGAAACTGGGTGCAGAGGCGACAGTCTTATTGTGCCGCAACAAATTGATTTTTATTAAATTTTGATGTTATTTTTGGCTTATGCTGAAATAGTGGTAATAACTATAATGTAGGTAGATAGTACCTTTTCTAATGAGCCTTTTAGCAAGGGTTTGTTATTATTGGAGAATTAGCAAAACGGTTGAAGCCTTGTTTCCGTCGTGAAGTCTGAGCATGGTAATATCGACAGACGAATGTGGTTGAGTAACGGACAGAGCGTTGATACTTCCTAGTGCCCTAAACTTCAGAAAAAAGTTAATTTAACTTAGTAACGTCTTCTATTTATTTTCAGATCTGAGAGGGCTAAATGTACTGAATGTACTGAAGAAACCCTAGAAAAGGCGTTAAGTGTAGTGAAGTCAGGGAGATCACTGAACAACGTATTAGAGGAGCCGAATATACCAAAATTACATTTTATGATCGATTAAAATCAAATTCAGATAAGAAACCCTCACTGGGAAGAAAATCTGTTATTTACTCATAAACAAGAACAGGAATTAGTCAACCATTGACTACATTGGCACAATTATTCTATGGTATTTCCTTCGCCTGAGTTGTGGCGAATTGCCTATGTCCTTGCGAAAAAAACTAGGCCTTAAGCACAGCTTAGCAACATAACCAAGATGGCTGGAGAAAACTGGGTTTCTGGTTTTAAAAGAGAAATTTTAAAATAAGCTCATTAAAACCACCAGCAACAAGTGTCAACGGAGTTCTAGGTTTCAGTAAAGCTGAAGTTGATTTATTTTTTTCCAGCTTGAACGCTTTTCTCGTAAAGTGCTGGGTATGTTTTCTGAGTCAATAAAATGTGTTACTTTCTTACGACAGGAATTTTATTCTGTTTGTATTTCTTACTGTTTGAATTACCCTGTAAGGGTGTCGACACTACTCGTGTTCTCTGGGCAATACCATCAGGGTGCAAACAAAACAAACACCGTCAGAACAGGCCTTGGAGGGCCAAAAGTACCGACCGGCCGCCATGTCATCCTCAGACCTTAGCCGTCACGGGATGCGGATACCGAGGGGCATGTGGGCAGCAGGTCCGTTCTCAGTATTCGTGACCGGTGTCTCATAAGGGCTGAGTGCATCCCTCTTGACAACAGCACTCGAGAGACCCGGAGGGTGACCCACTCAAGTGCTAGCGAAACCCGACAGCGCTGAACATCTGTGATCTGACGGGACCCGTGTTACCCACCGCGGCAAAGTCGTTGGCCATCAACAGGCCTAGAGAAAATTATACGGCTCCGAAGGTAACCAATATTTTTAGGTTTTTCTGACAGAGCTATGCGTCCTGGGTCACAGGTCGTGTCATAAATTTTTCCATGGAACTGCCAGATTACAAAACAAAACGAAAAATCTCTTGTAGTCGGTATACCAACGATTTTACCCTATTGGAATTCGACATCGGCAGAATCGTGATATATAGAGACGGAGGTTCATGGTTCAGCGATAATACAGGTTACGTTGGTAGAAATCTCACCAGTCATGCGAATATGGAAGCGGCACTCAACATCATGCAGGTTTTCAGTGGTCCCACCTAAATAGCGGCAGAGAGGAGAGACACATTGTTCGCTCATCCCTGCAGGACGGAGAAACCATGTCACATACCTTGATCCAAGAGAAGGACCTTTTTTGCAGCCAGCTGGAGCATTAGGGACAATCTGCGCGGCGACCTTTGTCACAGTTTCCTTTAAACGGTAGCAGAGGGAAGGCACGCCGACAGCGGAGCGCCCAGAATCGGCACTGAATACAGGGTTGAAGCCGATACCGTCTATACAAACCAGTCCTGTGCTACGGGTACAGCATACCGGCGGACGCATTCATCTGTAAAGCTCCGAGGAGTACGAATGTCGAGACATTGCATTAATTTTTGTTGACGTTATCTGGTTCAAATGGCTCTGAGCACTATGGGACTTAACATCTTAGGTCATCAGTCCCCTAGAACTTAGAACTACTTAAACCTAACTAACCTAAGGACATCACACAACACCCAGCAATCATGAGGCAGATAAAATCCCTGACCCCGCCGGGAATCGAACCCGGGAACCCGGGCGTGGGAAGCAAGAACGCTACCGCACGACCACGAGATGCGGGCGACGTTATCTGGAACAGATCATGGCTTGATGGAATGGGTACCAATGGTTACACAGTTAGGTCACCTCTGGATTTCGTTGAAATTAATTTGGAGAGCGGGTGTTAAATTATTCACATTTTAAGGCTAGTTGCTGCACCCTGTCTCCCAAGTCTCTATGACATTGTCCCTAACTTTACAGAAGAGACTAAAACTACGTAGTCCCGCACAATCATTTTTGTCTCATTTCCACTTTACGTCGCTTCGGAAACTGAACACTTCAGAAAATACCTGCATTACATATCTACTCCGTGAGCCACCGAACATGGCATGGCAGAGAGTTCCTTGTACCACTACCAGTCATCTCATTTCCTGTTTCAGTCTCGATTAAAGCAATAAATAAGTAGTATCCTTTGACTACCGTATCAGTGAGTCATAATTTGATTAATCATGCAAATAATTTGGTTTAACAGTTTATATGGGTACGAAATGGAATGATCACATCGGCACATTCCTTGCTAAAGCAGGTGGCAGAATTAGATTCATCGGTGTTATACCTTGAAAAGGCAGTCAGTCCGCAAATGAGACTGCTTACCAAACACGAGCGAGTCGCATCATGAAACATTTTTCAAATATGTGAGGCCCATATCGAACAGTACTAACAGAGGATATTGAGCGTATACATAGAACGGCAGCACGGATACAAAGGTCTCCTTGATTCACGGAAATGCTGGAAAAACTGAACTTACTTAAAAAGTTTCAAAAACCAGTTTCGAAGAATCTAATAATATACTTCAGCCCCCTACGTATTGCTCCTGTAGGGATGGCGAAGCAAAGTTTAGATTATTCAAATAACCTATTAGAACGCACTCAGATAACGTTCCCGACAATCTTCGATACTGCGACAGGTGCCTACCCCGTTATTTGAAGGCACGAATGAACGAGAAATCATTGTACACGGCACTTTAATCCTTCGCCAGGCAGTGCCAGGCCAACCAGGAACTAAGAAATGGTATATGCAGAAAGACGACACACACAACTATTGCCATCATACAACCAAGATGACCAATGAGCGACGTTATCGACTGTGAAATATTAATTAACAATGGATGAGCAATTAGAGGAACGGAGTCAGCACTAATTGCTCACTAGTGCTGACTCCGCTCCTCTGTTGTTATTCAGGGGAAGAGCTGTGTTCCAGGAATAATTTAGGCAAAAGCCTCTGTCTATATTTGTAGGGCCACTTGCTAGTTTAATCCCAACAAATTCCTTAACCCCTTCGTGAGCCGTGAGAAACATGTTCCCCACTACAATGAACTCGCTCCTAATCCCGTGGGATTCACAGTTCCCTCCTCTGTACGGTGTTACCACCTAGTGAAAAGTATAGGGTACTACTTCCAATCGGAAGTTCCCGCCGTTTTTGCTGTACCTTCTCGCAGAGGCATTGTATAGTTGAGTGCTGCTCTCTAGAGGAGCCTTTCAGTGCTGTTTACGTGACATTTTGTGATTTTTTCCTCAAAGCTGTAGTATAAGGTAAATACTTCTGATTTTCCCAAATTTATGAAGGAGCACGTAAAATTGGAATGAAGAGAATTCCAGTTTGAAACAAAAGGAGCCATTTCCGCAGTAAAATGGATGGATAACCATCCAGTCACTTTCCTGTCCTCAGTTCATGACCCATGAGAAACAGCAACAGTGAAAAGGAAAAACAAGGATGGTACTAGTACAGAGATTTCTTGTCCTGAAGTTGTGGCAGAATACAACAAAATTATGGGTGGTGTCGATAAGTTTGATCAATTACGAGAAAGGTATGCTATTAGCAGACGTTCTGTAAAATGGTGCCACAGAATATTTTATTTCCTGGTGGATGTTGTTGCAGTGAACAGTTGTATCCTGTGGAAAATTAGTAAAAGAGAAAGTGTACAGCATGATCAGTTCACATACAGGATCCATCTAGCCAGACAATTGATCGCTGGCTTCTCATCCCACAAAAGGCGTGGACAAAAACTGGTCGTCTAACATTCATGGTGGTATCTGTTCTATATCGTGTCTCCCTACCACTTTCGCGCAACGACGCTCTGAGCGTGTTTTTTTAGGGAAGTGACTATTTTGAACCTGAGATTTGTTGCTGGTAAGGAGACGCCAGACCACACATGACATGTAGAATTCAGAAGAGTTCAGTGAGACTAGCGATGATATAACCAAATACTTAATGATCTCAGCGTCAGCTCCACTGCACTCCCTGTAAAAGAATCTTAATACTAACTAAATTTAGTGGAAGGGGTTCAAGGTTTTCCTATTTTTAGTTAGCTGATAAAATAACGTCGAAAAAGCAGTTAAGTTTACCATTGGAAATTTTAATCTACTCACAAAACATTGTTTATAAATTGCACTATTGATAAAAGGAAGTGTTTAAATACAGGATGGTAAAAACCAACTGCGTTCAACAAAAATGTGAACGAATATTCCCTGAGTGGGTTTCCAAGTTCTACAATGGATCGAAGGATGACCTATGCCATACCACATCTATAATCTAGGTTTAAATTAAGTTTCACAAGAGAGAAAACTATCAAAATGGTCTACAGTGACCCTCAATTATCTTTAATTACTTATCTAACTTGCCGTAAATTACAGTTGCTGATGTGGCTTTTCAATAATTATATAACAGAGAAATCATCGCGTTTCAGATTTTTACTTCAAGTGGCAAATGTGAACAACATAAGCTTTAATTTACGATCGACACTAGTATTACGCAAAAAGGGGGTGCAATACATGAGACTTCTGCAGTTCTGAGTGAAGCTTTATGCGCTGTTATGCGGCATCGCTCGCGTTCATTACCTTGTCGTTGGTTAGGCAGCTTCAGGGGGGCAGCGGCCTGCGCAGCAGCCATCCAGCTCGCCGTCTCGGAACTAACTCACTTCTCCTAACTTCTGCTTACTACCATTTATCGCAGTTGGTTTTAAAAAGACTATCTGATCAATTAGGGTCTCAAAAATTCTGTCTATCCAATGAGGAACGTTATACTTTTCGTGGTGGGGCAATGTTTTTCAAGTTTGCAACGTAACAGAGACGCGAAAAAGTCTCACGCTAAAACTTGCAGCTGGTGTGGTCCTTTTAGCGTTATCGTAAGATCTATACTGTTCTTCTGGAGGGCTCTATCTTTTAACATGGGCTGGGGGGTGGTCCTAACGTAACAGAGACGCGAAAAAGTCTCACGCTAAAACTTGCGGGTGGTGTGGTCTTCACGGTTAGCTGGCAGCGTGGGTGTCCGTCCATCCCTTATCGTAGGGCCTTCTAGCTTAACACGATTCTGCTCTCGGCTTCTGTTCTTGTTTCTCCCCTCGGAACTGCGTCTGTCTCACGGTGAGAAGGTATGGCATGCATTTAGTCATTCTTGTGTTAGTCTGTGGTATTCCATTTGCTCACTCGTTACTCGTATTACTTTAGTTAATTTAATGTCACGATTTATTCGGAGCTATGTGACATACTACTAGATTTGCTTATTATGTCAGGGTTTTTATGGAAGGTGTTGGATTTCCCTGACACCTTACAGTCTTTCTGGCAAAAAGGGGTAAAGTACCTGAAGATTTTCGTCATGTGACTGTAGGGGAGCATCAACTCATTTTAGAAGAAACCTACTGGACGTGACGTCATTGTAGTACCAAAGCTGCGGAAAAGAGCACTCGCTGTGTTTGTACACATTGTCAAATACCACTTTGCATAGACCCATGTTTCAGAAAATTTCATGGCTAGTGATTGCGAACAATCATTGTAACAAGAGAAGTAAATTTATCAAATAAATATGACATATATTGAAAAAGTTGTTTTTGTCATTTAACTCCAAGGAAGGGCAGTGGGAAGAATACTTCCCACTTTGTTGTGTGACTTCACTTTCACAGTTGGAGCAAATTTGATATTCTGTATGATAAATATACCTATCTCATCTCCATTCATTGAGAAAAACTGCTTAATAATTTTGCCCACGAAAGGGTTAATAACACTGGCGCTGAAACTGGAATTGAACGCCAGATTCTCTGTGCTTCCATATTTCATCACATAACTGCTGTCAAGGTAGTGTTTCGCAATCGCAATTTATTGAACTGTTGTAAGCGTGAATGACTGTATGACATGCCACAATTGCAAAGGGCACGGTACACATTCGCCTTAGCAAACCAATCCAAGTCCGAAAAGGGCCCTAATTTCAGATGGACGTCGGAAAACACACTTCACGCCGTGTTTCTTCGAAATACGGGACCGAGCGAAGTGACGCAGTGGTTAGCAGACTGGACTCGCATTCGCGAGGACGATGGTTCAGACCTGGCCCGGCCATTCAGATTTAGATTTTCCGTGATTTCCCTAAATCACTCCAGGCAAATGGCAGAATGGTTTCTTTGGAAGGGCAGGGCTGAGTTCTGTCTCCCTCGGTGGAAGAAGCCGAGCTTGTGCTCCGCCTCTAATTACCTTTCTGTCGACGGACCGTTAGACCCTAATCGTCCTTCCTGCTGGAAATGCTACCTGCGTAAGGCAAATAAACTGACTTAGACGTCTTATCATTCACCGAATCCACTGTTGGTCGACAGCACAACACCAATCTGACTTACCTTGCGATATCGTTTTAGTCAGAAGACAAAGATGGAGAAACTCAGACAAACTTTCATGATCTAAAATGACGTGGGCTGTACGAACCAATGAACAAAGTACTCCTTGATACTGAGCTGAATGGTGAGCACTACCAGTCTGAAGATACAAACCAGTGTGAGCTGCCGTGCTAAAAGGCGTGTCCCAGCGTGTCATCGTCCTTCCACCTGACCAACATATCACGGAATGGGCAACAGCCATGCTTTTCTGTCTCTCAAGTGAAGCAAATGTTCAGACGGTTGGAACTGATATGTTCTAAACGTATGTGCGGTTCCTCGCTGCCATGAGAAAAAATATCAAAAGTGTCGTTTGCATATCTACAAAAGCATGCAGGGGTCAATGCGGCATACTCCAGAGCATGTCCCTCGAAATAGTAAATAGTAGGAGTGGCAACAATAGGTGACAAAAGGTTCCCCATTCCAAGGCTACTTCTGGCAGCTCATAGAGCTGGTTACTGAATAAAAACTAAGTGGAAGTCGACATGTCGAATCAGGTTAGTTAATTCGACATCAAACCAAACCTCAGTTAACGGTTAAGAATCAGACAAAAGGAAGGAGAGAGAAGAGAGGGGTCACACCACACGTCAAAAGCAGTCAATTATATCGTACTATGAAATCTTCCGAGTTCTTTGTGTGAAGTACATACCGACATACTAGTCGGCTAAACATAGTACGAAGGTGTGTTGCTACATGATATGTCGGAGCACTTACATTACTAACAATAGGCGTGAGTGGAAGTCCTTGCTCATGGATCTTCGGAAGGTCGTAAAATGTAGGAGGGGCAGCGAAAGGAGTTCCTTCTGCTTGAGCCCTGCTCTGTCACTGGTCAAGGAAAAAAGTGGGATAGTTGTGGCTGTTTGCTCAACCGATGTTAATGTTTCACTATCGATAATGTTGACAACGCCGATCTTTGGTTGTGTGATGGTTAGATGTTTACGGGGAGTGTTGTCCTTCTGCACTCGCCATCGTTTGGTTCCTTGCTGACGTTGCCCCGTCCCCCAAGGGTACCAGTTGCCACGCATAGCGATCTCTTTTGTTCGACTGTCGGAGAAATTAATCATCTACGTTCCTGTAAGTTATTTGAACAACCAAAATGCTAGGAGAAGCTCACTTTTCGCAAGACTGGGCTAATTATATTGCGCAGCGAGGCAACGAAACGCTCTTCCCGGCCTCTATATACGTAATTCAAACAGGTAGTCACTAAAACGTGGTTCAGTACTAAATATCCTCGGTGACTTTGTAGGCTTTCCCGGAGTAATTAGTCTTGAAGTCTCCTCGGGTTTGGCGCTTGATCTTAAAGTCAACATGAGTCAATAATTCGGCGATCAAACTGTGCACTACCCTCAGGAAAACGGTTCTGCTGCTGGAGATTGGCGGACAGTTGGATAGCGGAAATACTGAATCATGTTTAAGACCCGGCAGCAACCCGAGAAGATTTTCAAGTTCACTGTCCACTTCACTTTAGTTTGCAGAGAATGTACACGGACAGCCCCAATGTAATGCGGAAACGGCCACTAGCTGTCGCGAGAAGCAAACACGCCAGTATGAAAGGAGTGTTGTGTTGGCAGTAGAGAAGTAGTGCGACACGTGGGACTTAGGGAAAGCAGGAAAGGTGTGGACGGAGCCTAATCAGTTACCGTTGGTTGCACAGAAAACACATACACTTTATTTTAAAAAAAAAACCTCTCAACAATCACTTTTAAAAGAGTGTACTACACTGGCGGCTGAAAGCCTTATTAGAAGAATTGCAAGTTATTGTCGGCTGAAGGCCACAAGCAATTTCAAAAAAGGCCTGGATTAGCAATAAGATGGACTATTACACATTAAAAATACCCAAAATCCTTTTAACAATCTTAACAACTGTAAAAAGTTATAGTGACGACCGGAGGCTTTATCAAGACAGAATTGAAACTATTTGTTGGCTGAAAGCCACAAGCAATGTTACAAACAATTAACGGCTGAAGGCCAGCAGCAATTTCAGAATACACAACGGCTGAATGCCTGAATTACAATCGAGGAAGGCAGTTACACATTAACAAATACAAAGATATTTTCTTCTTAACAATCAGAACGGTAACAAGTTATAGTAACGGCAGAAGGACTTATTAAGAAAAAAAATCTCTCCCTCGTGGTGGCTGGGTGCTGTGTGCTGTCCTTAGGTTAGTTAGGTTTAAGTGGTTCTAAGTTCTAGGAGACTGATGACCTCAGAAGTTGAGTCCCATAGTGCTCAGAGCCATTTGAAACATTTTTTAAGAAAAAATTGCAAATTATTGGTCGGCTGAAGGCCACAAATAATATTACACAGCCAAGCTCACTCTTGCACGGCTCCATGTTTAACCTGGCTAACATGGACGGGAAATACCTTGCTGGATGACATGTCCCTAACTTTAAGATTAACTGGACTAATTATTCTAACAATCCTGCATGGACGTCTTAAATCTTGCCCGGTTGTAGCGGCATGATTCCTGATAAAAATGAGATCGCCGATCTTACCCTTAAAGGGGCGACGCCCTTGATTATCTCTAATGGCCTGGTGATTGTGAGCCAAATTAATATTTCGCGTGGTCCGCTCCCAGTTTTCTCTCGGGGCCACTGGAGTAATGGTCGCAGCCAAAAGGTCACTCATACTCCAGAGATTAGGTAATGGAAGAATTGAGAGTGTAGGTAAAGTAACACAAGCGTTGCGCCGGTAGCCTTGTGGCGGGCCGAATTAAAAGCCTGGTTAAGTCCTTGTAAAGTCGCTTCCCAGCGGGTTGGAGTCTTGGCATGGTAAATACTGAGAGCAGCCTTAAGGTTCCTATTAACCCGTCCTGCGAAAGAGGGTTTGGGATAATATGGTGTGGTGGTGACGTGTTTAATCCATGGTTAAAGCAAAGGTTCTTAAAGAGCCTAGAACCAAAAGCAGGGGAATTATCAGTCACAATAGGTTTCGGAGGACCGAACCAAGAGAAGACTTTAGACAACTGGTTGATAGTGATCTCGCCCGTAACACCGCGAGTAGGGAGCAACCACGAGAAGCGCGAAAATGCGTCAACAACTAGTAAGACATAACGGTTACACTTCCTCGTACGAGGCAAAGGACCTATATAATCCAAGAAGAGACTGTCTAACGGATAGAGTTCCCCCTGAGACAGAAGAAGACCTTTACGGGCACCAGAATCGAGCTTGGCGAGTTTTCAGTGATCGCACCTCACCACAAATCCACGAGTATCACGATACATATGCGGCCACACAAATCCGTCACGGACCCAGTTCACAGTTTTATAAAGGCCGAGATGGCCGCCGACAGCAGAAGCATGAAAATAGCATAGCACCATGGGTAGGCAGACCCTCAACTCCTGGCCTTCTCCCACCCCTTTACAAAAAACGCCCTTAATCAGGCAGTACTCTGCTCTCCCGCCTCGAGGCCCAGGCGAATGGGTCCACATACTGGAACCCCCCCCCCCCCCCCCCCCCACTGCTTAGCCTTCAGATCACAAAAGGGCCCGGTTGTTTCAGTTAGAATGTTATTCGCACTGATAACCTGCTGAGAATTCTCCCAACTTTCCCCCTACCTTTCCGTGAACATCAGGCTGAGAGCAGTGGCGATGACATTCTCAGATCCACGTACATGCTTAACATTAAAGCGGAAGGCAGATATCCTGACCACCCAAAGGGCCATTCGACCGGTCTTGTGAGAACCAATTCAGGGCTTGATTGTCTGTCTCAAGAAGAAACTCTTGATGTTCCAAATAAAAACTCAACTTCTCGAGAGCGAACAAGACCGCCAAAGCCTCGCATTCATAGATGGAATGATTACCCACCGCCGAAGTAAGCCGACGAGAGGCATAAGCTGCAGGACGGTTCAAATGGCTCTGAGCACTATGGGACTCAACTGCTGTCGTCATCAGTCCCCTAGAACTTAGAACTACTTAAACCTAACTAACCTAAGGACATCACACACATCCATGCCCGAGGCAGGATTCGAACCTGCGACCGTAGCAGTCGCACGGTTCCGGACTCCGCGCCTAGAACCGCGAGACCACCGCGGCCGGCAAGCTGCAGGACGCCTTTCATCTTGTTGTTCTTGAAGAAGAACGACTGCAATTCCGGCATGAGGGGCATCAGTCTGCACAATGAAAGTCTCATTAAAGTTAGGTACTGCTAAAACTGGAGGACTGGCGATAGCGGTTTTAATCGCTTCAAAGGCGTGCTGCTGCTCTTCCCCCCAAACAAACAGGCGATGCTTCTTAGTTAGATCATTAAGTGGTAAAATTAGCAATGAACTTACGAAATAAATTCGCCATGCTAATAAACCTGGCGATGCCCTTCTTTTCTTTGGGGGGAGGACAATGCCTGAGAGCCGTAGTACGCTCTTGATCACACGCTATACCCGGTGGCAATCCGATGGAGGAGTTTGGGTTTGGCCAACGCCAGGAGAACATTACCTGCCTTTATGTACAGTGCCAATAATGAAGTACGAAGGAGGTGGTGTTTTCTGTAGTCAGGACGTGGTACCCTTATTGCGCTTAAGTAAACGTTCAATGTGTATGGACATGAACTAATTTTACAGCATTACAGTGGAGGAACAATTGGGTGTCGATGACTGCTTGTATCAGCATGACAGTGGACTCTGCCATGTGTCTCTTCATAGTGGTTTGTGGAGAACAGCATTCCTAAAACGGACTGGCCTACCCAAAATCGCAATCTGAAACCTTTGAGCTTAGTTAGAACGTCGACCTCACTCCGGACCCCAGCGTCCATCATCAACTTATCTGGTTTCAGCTCTTGAGTAAGAATCGGCTGCCATTCCTCCACAGACATTGAGACACCTCACTGAAAGTGTCCGCAGCAGAATTCAAGCCGTCATAAAGAGAAAGGATAGACACACTCAATATTAATGTTCACTCATTGGTTCCCACTAAATTCCTGTTACACGATAAATTACATTAGTGTAAAGGCCGAAAATTGGACGACATACTTGGGGATCACTGAAATTAGAACGATTACACAGGTAATGTTCTGGGGGAAGGCAGTGAAAGACCGCGATTTATTGGCACAACACTTTGAATATGCAACCATTCTACCTAAGAGATTGCCTACACGACTCTTGATAGTGCACTTCTGCAGTATTCTCGTGCGTTATGGGATTCGCATTACATAGGATTAACGGCGGACATCGCCAGAGTTCAAAGAAGAGCAGCTCGTTTTGTATCATCACGAAATAGGGATGAGAGTGTCACGGATATGTTACGAGGGTGGTGGTGGCACCCTTTAAAAAACGGGCGTTTTAGGTACGGCAGGATCTTTCGACGAAATCTGAATCACCAGCTTTCTCCTCCGAATGCGAAAATATTTTGTTGACGCCCACCTACATAGGAAGTAATGATAATCGTAATAAAATAAGAGAAATCATAGCTCGCACGGAAATATTTAAGTGTTAGTTTCTCCCACGTGCTTTGTGGTTCGATGAACGCTCTGTCAGGCACTTAATTATGAATTGCAGAGTAATCATGTAGATGTAGATCAGACAGTGTGTATACGTAAATGTGGTATAACATTACCGCGAAGTACTTAATTCCATTGCGGATTCCGGGAGGTTTAATACAAATATTATAAAGCGCCGTTTAGCCACACATTAGATGTGCTGCCGTATGCGGAATTGCTGAAACTGCATAGCGCAGTGCGGATTGCTGGGCGGAGAGCATGTGTTGCAGCGGCGCCTGCAATGATACGCATAGGCAGCCCGCGCTGCTTGCCGAGGTGTCTCCGTTGCCCAATTACGCTCCGCCGCCGAGCCGGCGGCGCGCGTTCGCATTGATCGCCTCGCCTTCCGGTTTTTAATTTTGCCGGAAGCCTCCGCCGCCCCCTGCCCCAGCATCGCCGCATTCCCGCCTCCTTTGTCCGCTGCAGGCAGGCGGCCGGGCCCCACTTTCCCTTTTAAATGGCAGCCCGCGTCGCCTGCTCAGTCATTCGAGAGCTATTTAACGCAGATGAACAAAAGCCAGCGAAACACGTAAAATGGGAAACGTCAGAGTGTCCAATTACAGTTTTCAGAAGCGTGTCCGAAATGCGACAGGCGCAGCCTGAATGCTTCCCATTTTTAAACATTTCTTGAGTAATGTGAATAACCTGCTGGTACAGAGTGTTATATCGAAGATGAAAAGCAAATTTTGGCGCGTGGTGACACAGTGACAATGAAACTGTATTCAACATTCGTCGCACAGCATCAGATTTCGCCCCACTGCTACCAAATATTTTGAAGAAAGGCATATTTAATCCTACAATATTATGCATTTGCGCACTATCTGTGAACACTATACTGAATAACTGCAAGGGGAAGTCAAATGAAAACCGAAGACCCACTGCAATAGGGGGTAATCAACAAACGCAATAAGCCGTTCTTCCCTCTGAGCGAGAAGACAATCAATTCCTGTTTCGTAGAGCGTAGTCGGCCTCTGACGGGTCCACAACAGCACGCACGCTTGCACTCGCTCGTCCGACTGAAACCGATGTCCACTCATGTCTTTCTTCGGGTCGCCAACGGTGAAAGATCCAGGCTGTACGGAGGATGTTGCAGTGTTCCCCAACGAAATCGCTGCAGCGTGGCCTTCATCCGATTGTCAGTCTAGGGACGGACGTTTTCGTGCAACAAGATGTCTCCATCGCATAGCATTCCTGGGAGTTTTGACTTTATGGCATATCGCAGTTTCTGTGAAGTGTATTCATGGCGCTGCGCAATGATTGTGACGCTACGCTCGAAGAACTCTACGATCAGATGGTTACTCCTGTCGAAGAAGGAGGTCATCATGACCTTACCGGAACTTGCGTGAAAAACTTTGAATTTCATTGGCGGGGGGAGATGTGGTATGTTGCCTCTGTTGGCTTTGCTCTTTGCCCTCGGGCTGACGGAATGCAGTAGGGTGGAATCTGTAGCACGATAACGCCTACACGCTCACCGTAAGTAGGACGATGGTTACGCTTCAGCGATTTGGTTGGGAAACGCTGCAGCATCATTCTTACAGCTAGGGTCTTTCACCGTGTGATTTTCACATCGTTACTGACGTGAAGAAAGACATGCGTGTACATCGGTTTCGGTCGAACGAGGAAGTGTAAGAGTGGATGCGGTTGCAGATCCATCTGCGAGCGACCGCGAAAAAAACCGATTACCTTTAGGATAAAGTCCAGCTTGCGTTTAGGAAAGGCAAGAGCACCTGCAAGGCTTTGGAAATATATCACCTTGCGTTTAGGAAAGGCAAGAGCACCTGAAAAGCTTTGGTTAAATATCAGCTTGCGTTTAGGAAAGGCAAGAGCACCTGATAGGCAGTTCTAACAGAAATGGATAGTCTCATCTCTCAGTGGGAGAAATAACGCGTGAAATGATTGCTTTTGAATGGAACTTTCCACGGTCCCATTGTGGGGGGCGTTCGGTTTGCATTTGACTGGCCCTCATATGTACCTCAATTATCAAAATAAACAAAAATCACAATTTTAAAACTGCAAATTCATTTTTATTGCTATGAAATTGTAATCAACAGCCAGCCGCTGTGGCCGAACGGTTCTAGGTGCTTCAGTCTGGAACCGCGCTGCTGCTACGGTCGCAGGTTCGATTCCTGCCTCGGGCATGGATGTGTGTGATGTCCTTAGGTTAGTTAGGGTTAAATAGTTCTAAATCTAGGGGACTGATGACCTCAGATGTTAAATCCCGTAGTGCTTATAGCCATTTGAACCATTTGAATATAGTCAACAATCCAGTGTATAGTGAAATCAGTTTTCACATGATGAGTAGTTAGGGAATAAAGACGCTTTATATGTGCTATAAATACATTTGTTACATTTTTCACACTTCCGTCTTTTTTCCTGAAACAAACACCTTGCTCTAGCACTGTTGTCTTTTTGGGTGGTCTGTGGTGGCCTAACTTTTCCAAAAATATCGCTTCATCGTCGACTATCACATCCTCCGCAACATGGTCTTGGTAAATGCACTCATTTGCTTCTATCAATGCGTCCATAGTCGTTTCCTTCGTCTGCTCCATTCCGTATTCACAGCAAATTGTCCTGAGAATTTCTTCGTCCGACTTTTGTTCTCCTTTTTTTTAGTAAGTTTAATGCACAAAACAAAAGTAATCTATTACCGATCTCCTGAACTTCTATCAGCCAACTCCGTAGCTAAGTGATCAGCGTGGTTGACCGCAGTGTAGCGTGCGGGGCTTGAGGGGGGAGTAGTGTTCAAGAAGCTTAAAGAGCTGCCGGTGAAATAAACCTTTATTCACTTCCGGTTTTTCTCAAATGATCATCAGATAACAAAAATATTTACATTGGCCTGTCTGGTAGCGATCACACTGGGTCGTCAAATATGAAATTAAAAACCATCGTACTGCACATCTTATTGCTGAAAGCAGTTTTAATGATACAGAAGGTTTTTCATTTTCAATTTCTTGCATCAACGAGCGCTACCAAACAGTCTGAGTCAAGAATTTTATGGTCCCTGACGATGATTTCTTCACCGAAAGTGGTGGTGAATAAAGATGCAGTTCACTGACTGATCTCGCTGGTTCTTAAATATGAATATCCTACTGTTTGATTGGTTTCTGTTATGCTCTGTTACTATGAGACAGAACGATTCACCTCGGTGGTTCGCTATCGGGTACAATGCCTGCAGCCAATGGCATAAATAAGATAATACATTGTTCTTTGTTCTCAGTTCGAGCAACAGATACACTGTTCATTTATTTGAGGTTCATGTTATTGCTTTGTAAACTATGTTACGGTACACCCTGCCCATTTCGACAATTTGACACTCTCCATATTTTTTAAATGTGTCGACATCTCTCAACATCTTCTACATCTATATCTGCATCTGCATCTACATCTACATCTACATATATATTGAGCAAGTGAAAGGAATATAGAACGAGCTTTGTGAGTTTTCCGTCCTGCTGCATTCACATATTCAATGAGGGAAAATTGACTGTCTAAACGCAACTGTACTCATCTTAATCGATACGCATGCAACAGTATGCGCTACCTAATGTGTTACAAAACACCATGCATAAAAATGGAATACTTCCTGGGTTCATACCTCGTGATCTGTTGGTGATAGAAAGGAGGGGCTAAGTGTCTCGAATAGCCCTTGATCTACGGACCATTTGTATACGAAATAGAAGGATCGTCTTACTGTAACTATGCTACAGTACAGGGTCAAAGTTTGAATATTACATACTTCCTCCAGTTTAGGCACTGAAGCGAATCGGTTGGTTACTTTTTGGATTAGGTGTGGTCTACGGTCTACGGTGAGTCTTAAGGGACTTATGGAGGCATTATTTAGCCCATGGGCGGTTTCTAAGAAAACTGAGAAACCTTGTTTTAGGATACCAGAACCGAGCATTCCAATCCGGCTATGAACAGCAAATGGCTGAAATTTTTACAATAAGTCGCACGGGGAAATATGCTGTAAAATTTCTCCGTTATCATCTCAACGGTTCTGGGGATCCCATATTGTTGTAGTACTGAATAATATGCAAAATTTATTGCACGTAAAATCCAGTCAGAACTGTAAAATTATATTGTCTTGCGTTTTTCCAGTTTCCCATAATTAATCTACCAAACTTTTTACTGACTCATAGAGTTCTTTTGATATACAGGTAAGTGAGCGCTGCCTCATTCTACTTTCCTCAGTACCTTTAAATTTCCCCAAAAATTTTGGCATGCGAAAGGGGGGGGGGGGGGGGACGCAATAGCAGTGAAACGTAGTTGACAGTGTCAGAACAGTGCTAGGAAAAGAGTGAAGGAGATAGTGCCAGAGGGAGAGGAACAGACAGAGGGAGAAAGTGGAAGTGGGCGAGAGCCATGAATAATGAATGAGAAAGCAGCAGAAAGAAGGAGACAGTGGCTGTGAGATGGGGGACAGTGACAGAGGGACAAGAAGACATCGAATTAGACGGAATGAGTAAGAGAGAACGGGCGAGTGACGTGGATGGGTGTGATCGACGTACAGCGATGGGCTGGTGGGTATGAGGGAGTTACAGTTAGGGGAGCTTGTGGGAATGAGAGATAAGTTGCATCTTAAAAACAGTGCGAATATGTCAGCATGCCAAAATATTTGAGGACATTTTTAAAGGTGCCGGTGAAGGCAGAATGAGGTAGGTGGCACCACACTTTTCTGTTAGAGTCTTTTAATAAGTAGGAGCATGTTCCCCTTTTTGCGCTCCGCTGGTCTTTCTTATGAGCCGAACGCGAGGTATACATTGGCAACAACTTAATGGTCGCAATGTTTTGTTACAACACAGCTTCTCTTAATTTACCCAACAGAGCTCCACGAAAACTACGTCGTGTTTCTTCTAAGGACTCCTATATAATCCTAACATCAGCTGCATTTTGGTATGGAGTGTACTGACCCGTAACGATCCTATCAGCGCGTAACTGAATTCGTTCGGTGCCTGTTGTGAAACTTAGCTCAGAGGTCTCCAAACACCAGACAGCGCTCTCAGAATCGGTCGCGCTAGCGTCTTTGTGGGGTTTCCTTTATGGGTGGATTGCATTTTGCCCAGTACTTGCCTATAGACTTAACTCTTTCATTCGCGTTCCGTAACACTGATTTTACGTGATCGTCCTTTTAAATATCGCCTCTTATCAATATTATCCCAAAATTTTTACGTGGTGCGACTTGCTCAAAATGATCACCTGTAGTCTTGTAATCGGATACTGCGTGGTTGTTGCTTTTCGATGTAAGCATTATACTACGCTTCTCCGCATTTAAAGAGAGCTGCCATTGATTAAATCAAATAGAAATTTTGTCCAAGTATTTCTACAATTCTTTACTATCGCCCAACCATGTTATCCTGCATCGTCAGCGAACAATCTTATTGTGATGCTGCTCTTATCAGACAAATCTTTTGTCTGCACTGAGGACACATCCGATGATGCTTCGTTTATATGGAATATTCGCCGTCTGGTACTGGGATGTGCCGGTCGCTGTGGCTGAGCGGTTCTAGGCGCTTCAGTCCGGAACCACGCGACTGCTACGGACGCATGTTCGAATGCTGCTTCGGGCATGGATGTGTGTGATGTTCTTAGGTTAGTTAGGTTTAAGTACTTCAAGTTCTAGGGGACTGATGACCTCAGATGTTAAGTCCCATAGTGCTCAGGGCCATTTGGCCCCATTTTTACTGGGATGTGTTACTCAAATATTCATGTACCCTACCATAAACACTCTGCACAACTGAAGGACGAGAGTAACTTTCGCACGGTGTGTCACTGACAAGTAACATACCTGAATGAAACTTGGACCATACATAAAAAGAACTGCTTTGGTGTAGTACAGAAGATAAGTAAAAGAAATACGCAATGAGGCCAATAGAAATGACAGTTTTATTTTGAATGACACTAATTAAACTGAAGTCATCGTGATTTATGATGGTACAACAAAGGAGGGACCTGTTTTTAAAAGGGTTGTGTGATCGTCACGGATAGCAGTGCGTGCTCTGCAAGGTGCTTCCTTGGTAGCCGCAAGGTTGGAAAGACTTTGTTGTGGTCGTTCGAGCTTGTGGACGTGCTTCAATACGTCTCTCAATACGTGCTCGATGGGATTTAAGACGGGGGAACGGCCACGCTAGTCCGTGTTCGACGAATATCCACTTCTTACAAGAGCACCTGCACCTCCGCAGCTGCATGTGTTGCTCGCTGTCGCCCATAAAAGTGAAGTCAGGCTCGAATGTACCCCTGGAAAGACACACATGGGGAAGGAGTACAGTGTTACAATAACGCCGAATGGTGAGTGTGCCGTGTTCAACATTATGCCTCTCCACGCCATAACACCTGGACCACCAAAATTATCATGGCCGACAATGTCGCTCAGTACGTTACGTACCCTCATATGGCGTTAGAGGTGAGAACACGTACTGAAAAACATTGTTAAAAATGGCTTTTGGTGGCCCGGTGCTTGTTCCTAGGGGAGGCACAATATTTAATCAGCGTACTGACCTTCAGATCTTTGTCCACCAAATGAGATCACGTGAAGCTCGGTCAAAAGCCTTTTCCAGGTCCAGCGAAGGTATGATAGGTAATTGAAACCCTCAGCTGCCGACAGGTGTTATTGACATAGATCGATGGGGACAGTTGAAATTGTGTGCCCCGACCTGGACTCGAACCCGGGATATCCTGCTTACGTGAAAGACACTCTATCCATCTTTTTTTAAATCTCATTTTGTTCGCATTTGTTCGTTGAATCTGCTCGGGGCGGACGTCATAAGATATCCGTTTAAGTTCGTTTTTGATCGATTACCTCATTTGTTTTTATTACAGAGGGCAGCTAACCCTCTGACCGAACACGCTGAGCTACCGTGTCGGCGTCCATCTGAGCCACCGAGAACACAGATGAATAGCGCGACTGCAAATGCTTGCACGCTTCCCGTGAGACCCACTTTCCCAACTATCCTCAAGCTAAGATAGCGGGCGCGAGTAATGAGTGAATGGGCAAAGTATCTATTAGGAACACTACGTATGTAGATTTTGGACAGTTGGGAATGTGGGTCTCACGGGAAGCGTGCAAGGGATAAGTCCCTGCAGTCGCGCTATTCCTCTGTGTCCTCGGTGGCTAAGATGGATAGAGCGTCTGCCACGTAATCAGGAGATCCCGGGTTCGTGTCCCAATCGGGGCACACATTATCACCTGTCCCCATCGAGTTAAGTCAACAACACCTGTCGGCAGCTGCGGGTTTCAGTTACCTTAGTAGAGAAGCTGCATGGTCATCAATGGTATCTCTTTGTTCGAGAACAGTTACTACCTTCATATTCAGAAAAAGGTGCTTAGATTCGTCACACTGTTGCTAAGTGTGGGAACAGTATCGGTGAATTTCAGCTTTCCACGAAACCACACTGATCGGTAGTAATATTGACAACCTTGATCATTCTGCTGTCTACTATGCGTTCTAAGACCTTCATTATACGCCATAGGCGGGGTGCAGGACGCTAGTTGGAATAATCGCAAACCAATAACATTAATAACACGCTGCATCGTACATCGTGACGGAGTACAAATGCTTGTTGATATTGTAGGTCCTGTGTGAATACAGCAACGAGTGGTCCGCCGCGGGTGGCAACGCGCCATTCGAGTCTGAGCGTGGCGGTGCGCTGCGCGGATCGATTCGCCGCCGGCGCGGCACAAGTGGTTATTGTTGCCGGCGCCGCGACGGCGACGCCCGACGCCGGGGCGCCGTGTCTGGGGTCGGCAGGAATAGGGGCGCGCCGAGGGCCGAGGGGAGGCCGCCTCTCGCCTCGCGCCCGCCGTTCTGTTTGCTCTCGCTGCGCCTACGTGTGAATTCTTCAGCCACTACACGCCCTCAGTACAACGCTAATAATGGCACGTTCTCCGTCTAGCACGAGAGGGTGCTTCGGGAATGGATTTTCGCTCTAAACACAGTGTGTGCTAACTTGAAACTTTCTGGCAGATTAAAACTGTGCACCGGAGCGTGACTCACACCTCGGATCTTTGTTTTTCACGGGCAAGTGCTCTAACGACTAAGCTATCCAAGTACGACTAACGAACCATCGTCACAGCTATAAATAAGTTAGCGTAGTTAGCTACAGAGATTGCTATTTACAGACTTTTTCTCTGAAAATGACTCAATATTTCTATTCAAAATTTTCTTTATGGTGTGGAAAGAATTGTCAAGGAGAAACATTTTGTAATATACATTTGAAAATACTTCTGCTGTCTATCGGACGTTTTATTTCGACGGGTAGATTGTATAGCTACATTTTCATCCAGTTCTGTGCCACAGATGCATTGCAGGATAATCTACATATGTTTCCCTTCTAGTGTTATGAATATCTCTGTCAATCTCAAGTCAAGTCTATTGTTGATATAAAAATAAATATACTCCGATGCAGTGGTTAACATTTCCAGCTGCTTGAGAAATAGCTACAAGATGCTGGGGGGAGGAGGATGTGTGAACTTCAGTAGTAACATTTCCACGTATTAAGATTTCTTTCCGTTTCATTCCTGCAAGGAACGCGGGGGAAGCATGACTACGTAATTGCTTTTTTACGCACTACATTTACCCTCATCTTGGCTTGACAGTGGCTCACCTAACACCATTTATTGAAACTTTATAACTAGCTATAGAAGAATAACTGCCGCCGTCCCGTATAGTTTTTTTTTTTTTTTTATCTCTTCGTGCGCTCTCCTGCGGGCCAAATACACTAGGCACCGATCGTGCTGGCCTTGTTTCCGTAAGATCAATTGGCTCAGGAACGTTCATTTGTTTCTTTACTTCCGAATCGAAGCTAGTACGTGGCACACTGACGATGGCCGGTCAGAAAGTGGGTCATCCCTCTAGAGCGGCTCAAGTATCGTAATCCAAGCCTTTGTTTGATGTCGGGGAAGAAATTGTAGGTTCGGCTTCCTCTTTCGGCACCACCTTGGCGTCCCGGCGATAGGGGCGTATACAATTTCTTGTCATCCAACGAAATTCTAAACTCGGTAGCAGTCATTCCTCTCCAGCCAGTACACAGCTCATTTCGTCTGTATTTCTAGGTCACGTTAACATAGTACTTGCTTTGCCTGAAGCTACTGACAGGAGGGTGTGACAGACAAACTGGCTGTTTCAATTAAACTCTAAAAGTGGTCTGCAACAGGGTAGTGCGAAATAGGTGTTACAGAGTTTTTGTCTACTACGACATAATATGCTGTGATAGATTCTTGTTATCGTATTTATGCTATAGCAGACGATCAGAATTTTAATGGAAAACGGTTTCTTTAAAAACTGTCCTTCTACAGCAATGAGTGTGCAGAGTCTTGAAGTGGATTCCACGATGAATAACTGAAGATCATCATTTTCGACTGCACGGACTTTCAAATGGCAGTACAAATGTACTGGAGTGCTTTAGGGTCATCTTCAAAGACTCTTCTCTTTATATAATATCAAAAGAAATAATCATTCGGGTTGAGACGGGGATTATACTGGGACCATTCCCTACCATGTCCAGCAGCTTGAACGTATGAATTCACAGTACCCCAGTGGAAACGGTTCCGTTTGTTGACGTTCCCATAGAGACTGAAGTGTGTGTCATTACTAAACCTGATCCTTAGCGACTGTTCCATTTCCAAAGACTTCAATCATCTCCTTTGATAAAGAATATTGCTACTGAACACCACAGACTTCCAAAGATTGGCACAGTTGAATTTTATAAGGGAAGGGTTTAGCCTCTGTTTCATTATCTTCAGGAGAGACAGTCATGACATCCTGAGTTGCTTTTCTGGTAGTCTTTTTGATGTAGCGGGCTCCTCACTGAACAGGGTTCACCCTCGTTCCGCATTCACCAAGGTTTCAGCTGAGGCTGGTCTTCCTGAGTGACCCTTCCTTTAGTCATGTAATGTCCAGTCTTTTCAAAACGTTTCATCAACCTGAAAAAGACGGAGAAAACATTACGCAGAATTCGTATCAGAGGATGATTAAAATTTGCCATCGCAATTGGACTTCCTTTCAGTGTTGTAATCTCACGGAGAAGGGGTCATGCCAGATGGTGCTGCTCTTGGATCAAATGCTCCGTTCAAAGGGTGTCTCAGCATAACAAGAGGTCCAGAATTTGTGGAACATCTTAGCTATAAACGAAAGCTGTTCCTGTGTTCGTGCTTTCTGAAAAGTGAATTGAGGCATTGTTGAGTGAGGCGTAGAATTTATAGGGCTACAATACATCAACATTACGAAGGAGAGTCACTTACGGCTTGCGATTAAACCAGAGTAGGCAGACACCTACTAATAACTATTTTGAGCTACCGTGTACTACTGCAACGCAGAATATTAGTCATATGTTTCAGGTAGATACGCCATTTGCTGAACTGGAGATGACCTGAGCGTGCCTGTGGAGGCCTTTTACAAAAACGGTGGCTGTGTTGTTGACGCTAGAAGGAATATCGTCGTCATTTCAACCTTAGACGGAATGATCCTGTATCTCTAGCACATGCAGGGGTGAAAAACCTTTGAAATGCACTTAGGTTGAAAGCGCCGGGAATGCGCAGAAGTTGTCGCTCACAGGAACGAATAAATGAGGTGCAAAATGTTGTTTGTAACCAAAAGTTGAAAGCATTCTATGAAACAAATTGCGACAATAGCGCAAATGTCGTGTTGTAACCTTATGTAAGTTGCCACCGTACAAGATACAGGTTGTGCAACAGTTAAGCCGGCCGTGGTGGCCGAGCAATTCTAGGCGCCTCAGCAACTGCTACGGTCGCAGGCTCGAATCCTGGCTCGGGCATGGATGTGTGTGATGTCCTTGGGTTAGTTAGGTTTCAGTAGTTCTAAGTTCTAGGGGATTGATGACCTCAGATCCCATAGTGCTCAGAGCCATTGGAACCATTTGCAACAGTTAAATGAAAGTGATTATAGAAAGCGAAGTAGTCTGCCTGTTGAACTAGTGATTAAAGTTAGAGACAACGAAGGCTCCTAAAATTTGCTACGCATGAGTGACGAGGCAAATTTTCATCCCAGTGACTATGTCAAAAAATAAACTCCATCAGAACCCTTTGCTCAGCCAGAAAGTAACAGAGTGGTCCGCTGTCTATTCAATGGGCATAATCAACTCTTTCTTTCTTGAGGATGAACATGGACAAGCAACCACAGTCACATCTCAGCGGTATGATGCCGTGTATGACACATTTCTCACACCTCAGTTTGAACAGTTTCCTGCAAACGAGTACTGCTTCCAGCAAGATGGAGCTTCTTCTCATTGTACTCAAAATTCACTGGCGGCAGCGCGCAGAGTATCAGGTGACCACGTCATTTTAACGAATGGAAAAATTTTGAGGCCTCCCAGATCTTCCGACATATCGGTCTGTGATTGTTTACATTGGGATGGAGTGGTGAGGGGGGCGGGGGGGCGCCTCACAGACGCACGCTAGACGTTACATAGAAATGCGGAACTGAAACATATCATTCGTGCAGAAATCAGAAACATACCTCTACAGATGCTGGAACGATTTTCATCGCAGACTGCTGGGCGTCCGTGTAACGTTGTTGACCACTTACAAGATATTTTCAAAACACGAACAGTGCTTGAAATGGCGGTACGAACGTTTTTGTTTTTGTGATTGAAAAAGTTTTGCCGCATTATCCTCGGCCTGTTTCTCGACATCCAAATCGACCCGTTTTTCTGTCATGTCCTGTATTAAATAATACTGGAACGGTAGTAAAGAGTGCATAGAAAAACCGTAGCATCGTCAGTCGTTAACAAAACGGTACCTGCGAACACTTTCATCAGCGACATAATCGATAAGCCCGTTAAGTGAGAGAGGATGCGTGAGTTATGAATCGATTATAAATAGCCACCATCGAGCAGTCAACAGGAATAGCGACCATCGAGCAGTCAACAGGAAAACTCCTGAAAGACGGCTGCAAGCAATCCTCTGGTTGGAGGTGCCTGTTCCGGTTCTTGAATTAATGAAATACTTAATCGCCGCTCATGAGCGCCATCGACGGCCAAATCTAATCTCATGAACCGTTTACTTCCACTTGACTGCTGTAAGTGCGTAGGTCTTCACAACAAAACTTCACATGGCACAGTGGTTCATGGGAGTCTTTGTGAATGACCTCTTTGAATAGGCGGTAACATGCGCGTCGTTGGTAAGGTCTTATGGGACCAAACTGCTGAGGTCATCGATCCCTAAGCTTACACACTATTTAACCTAACTTAAACTAACTTGGGCTAAGGACGATACACACACCCATGCCCGAGGGAGGACTCGAACCTCCGACGGGGGGAGCCGAGCGGACCGTGACAAGACGCCCTAGACCACACGGTGTGCGCGGCAACGTGCGCGTCATCGTAGATGCGAATCCAGCCAATGGAAAATGACATTAACAATATGTACCCCATCCGACAGCCTCACTCTGTGGTGTTTACACAGCAATATCCGTCCCCGGCCTCCTTGCCTTTCCATTTTAGCACGTTTCTTGGACATTTTTGGAAAAACTTCAACGCCAATATGAACAAACGTTGTATCACTGTCTTCGGGTTTGAAAGAGCTTACGAATATCGCTAAAGCAAGTACGTAGTTTCATTTTTTGAGGAAAGCCATATTCCTGCGTAGGCTCTTTTATTTTGAAATAACAACTTTATTTAATTATTCAGCGACTAGCTAATTATAGCTCTTCGGCATTGTAAAGTTACTTGGCGGTAAAAGCAATACCAGTCGCTATAGCAGCTTCAAGTAGAAACGATTAAAATAAAAAAATATACGTATAAAAAACATAGGCCACTGTTACGTAAATCACAGTAAGCAATATTGTAATGCATATAGCATTATACATTCCACACATCTGTGTGGAGAAAGCTATATGTGATGGGGTTCGCAATAACTGTATCGTGCACCCACAGCAGTTACGGACACAGCCTTCATATAAAATCACTAGTAACGTACGTTACACAGCGTAACAATATATTTCGTGTGATATTACCACTACGATTACCGAAGAGGAAGACAGGCCTCGGCAGTGCGTCCGCCCTTGCGAGCGGAGGCTTACAGCGTCAGTATGCCCACCCTGGCATAGTTAGTTAAGCGGCGGCACCACCTTGGCCTCGAATGTCTGTCCTCCAGGACAGAAGGGTAGTTGTGGCTGAAGTGAACCACAAGGTGACCCACCGGCTACGAGGCTAACTACTCAGAGGTAGACTTAGAGTCAGCGGTAGGGCCACAGTTGCTGGAAACCAAGTCCCGTGGTACACCTCCTCTCGTAGATTCTGCTGCCACACTCCGACCCCTCTGGCTAAAAATGATGCGCATTTATACTGGTTCGGTGTCTATTTCTTTTGCCGAAGCCCCGCTGCCAACCACTTAGACCAAAACATGTCCTTACCTTGATGTGTAGTAACTGACCTGCAGATACAACAGTCTTTTTGCCTTTCTGCATTGTCGTGTTGGCGCTTGGTTTGACCCACAGTGCTGAAGGCCGCCGGTGATCTTGCTGTGTCAGACGTAACGGTGTTATGCTCGACTCTGCCCTCATCTGCTCCCATGGCGGCGTAGCTATTTCAGTCAGTTGCTCCGAAAAACAGAGGCGGCGCTATTATATTGAAGGTCTGGATGAAGCATGGAGATGTGCTCAGCATGCACTCGAGTATAAATTACTGAACGTAAAGAAAAAGATAGCTTAAGACAACTATGTACAAGAGCAGCACAGTGAAACAGGTATACTTCACTCAGCGAGCAAATTGCAAGCTTTGCGCTGTTCGCACTAAAGGATGTACTTCACACACATTAGGCGCTCAGTATTTCGTCTGAGAGATGATGTTCGACAGTTAAATGTAAAGTAATTGTCATTCGCTAGGTCTGACCAAGACTTTCGCGAGGTTCCCGATGGTTGGAAGACAAATGCCGAAACTGAAAATACCCTCCACAACAATCCCCTCCACTCCATTACCAGCTCGCGTGCTACGTAGCTGAGAAATTCCTGGTACTACAATGGGTCATCTGTTCGAACTGCATGCCCTACCTAGAGATTTTTTGGAAGATGGTCAGGATGTTGCCTTAATTTAAAGCGTATTATATTTTGTAAAACAATGACAGATCGCGATTATAGTTCTTATAACCTGTCACGACATATTCATTACAGAGTAGCTACGGCATGTCCGAACTGTCTTCGTTGCTATAAACAATTTCATGCCACTGTATCTTCACTTACCTATGCCTTTCTTCCTCAGTTCATGGAGTAGGCTAAAAATCTGTTCTGTCGTCAATGAAGCAGTCTGTCGCTCGATGGTCCTTTATTTATCTTTCCTATTGGTTTCTACTTGATTAGTTACTTAATTAATGTCTTCATCCATTCTACGCAACATTGTTTACATTTTGTGTTTCCTCTCTCTATTTTTTTTACTTATATTAAGTATCCGCTTATAATATTATTTTGTATTTGACCTCTGAGGTCACACCCATTAGATTTCCTTTAAATGCTGTGTCATTCAATGTATATTCTTTTGTATTTCTTAGTTGATGTTTAAGATTTCTTCCAGATGTTAGAATAGTGGTAACCTTTAACTTGTAAAATTTTAGTTTTGTGTCGACACTTGTCTGTGTGAAGTGTCGATGGCCGACGTTGACATCGTAGGGTGCCACGCTCTTGGACCACTGTAGACATCCTCGAGTCAAATTTCAAACATATGCTTCGTAATGTCTGAAACTTGTTCAGCTTCCCGTCTCCACTGTATATCTGTGTGGTCTCCATTGTATGTAGTAGGTGAAAAGATACAGCCTCATCGCACTCCTCTGTTGATCGTTATTGTCCCTGTGTTCTCTTTCCCAGTATTTTTTTTTTTTTGTAATGTCTGTTGCTAATACAGACTCATTATTGCTTGTATCATACGTCTCGGACATATTCGTTTTTCCTTGATGTTATAAAGCTTGTATCTTGACACCATTGATCTCATTTCAGCGGCCTTGTTGAGTTTACGTAAATGGAATGTTGGGCTTTGAGACAAGCCCGCGGGCGGCCTGTGTGCCCAGCGCCAGTCGGCCTGCTGCGTGGTGGCCCACGTGGCTGAGCCACAGTGCCAGCAGCAGGCACGCGAAGCGTCGCTCTCCCGGCCCTGCAGTCTGCACAGGGAGCGCCAGCGACGAAGCCACGGGACGGCTCATCACAGAGGTTGTGCCGCGACACAGCGCTGCGGCTCCCTGCTATTGTCGTCCTGCATTCACGCACGGGTTGGAAAACAGTAGCACTTTGTCCACTGACAGGGAAGGGAGGAATTCTGCAATCGCACGGCACTGTGAATGCTATGAGACAAGCCTTGTGCATCTGGCAATAATTTTGCGTCAGAAGTGTACATAGACTTGTTATAGACAATCGCCCGCATTATTGGGAGAAAGATCTGGCGCTACCATGCGTCCTCACAACGTCGCATCTAACTGATGGAGCACATTCGTTAAAGAACACTGTGGTGTTTGTAGATGCCAAGCACCTTTGAATCGTAATGAGAAAGACCGTTTCTACCACTGATAATGTCTGAGGCACTGGAGTTCCTCTTCCCAACTAAAACCGTCTCACAAACGTTCACATTCCAATGAAAGTATGTACGGGTAGCTGATTATCTTGCAGTGTCAAGAATAAAACACAGGGAGTGAAAGGTTACTTATAATATGCACAGAAACCAGACTGTAGTTGCAAGAGTCGAAGGAAATGAAACAGAGGTTGGGTTAGGAATTAAGTTCGCAGCTGTAGCTGCGAAGAGAGGTATGTGACTTATGAGCATTGTTATTCAGTTTCTATATTGTGTAGTTACTAAAGAACAAATTTGCAAAGGGAATTTGAGTTCAGGGAGAAGAAAAGAAACCTCTGAATATGATCTTTTTATTCTGTCGGACCGAAAATAACTTTAAAAGGCAGTTGTACGGAAGGGGCAGCGTCTTGAATAGACCTTATGAGAAGAACATCGACAAAAGTAAAACAATGGTAATGGAGTGAAATCAGGTGACGTTGAGGGGATTAGGTAATGAGTCACTAAAAGCAACAAGCAAGTTTTACTATTTTTAGTGCTAAATACAGGAGATGACAGGACAGAGTTTAAGAAGTAGACTGGAAACTGCAAGAAAAGCGTATCTCATAAAGAGAAATTTGTTAACTTCGAATATAAATTTAAATATTAGAAGTTCTTTGCCTGTAGTAATATAAGTAAGCAAAACGTAGCCCATCAACATTACAGACGAAAACAGAATATAAACTTTTAGAATGTGAAAACGAGCCAACGTGCTCCAGATTCTCAGTCAGTTGCGAGCCAACCATAGATCAGGAGACCCTGAAACCTCCTGGCGTCCAGAAAGGACGTGATTTATGTACCGTGCCCCCTTGGGCCTTGATTAGAGTTGTTGAGGCAGAACGTTCTTCTCCGAAAGTGTCCAGCACAAGGAACTGCCACTCCTCCTGCAACCGGGAGGTTTGCAGCAAGGGATGAAGGCAATGCAATAGGGCGATCAGGCTTCATAAACTCCCTCAGCGTCTTGTTTCCTGAAGCCGTTAGTTCATTGGTACCCCTCACCGCGTTAGCACCCCAATGCGTGTTTAAAGTCTGTCACCTGAGAAGTGCAATGTAATGCACTCCTGAGACCCAAAATGACTGAACTGTAAATGTAAAAATAACATGATTGTTAATGTCTGACAGTAGCGGCTGTGTTATGCCGCTCTTGGCCCTAAGCGACCTTGCTGCTGTCATTGTATTCCATGGAGTATTTTATCTACATAGTTGGCAATCATGTTACACTGTTACGCTTTTGCATTTTAGTTTTTATTCCTGTGACATTTCTGTTTGACGAAAGCACTTTTGCTCAGACGTTTTTAACTATGGTGTATTTACGTGTATTCCATGCAATTTTTTATTCTGATGAAGAATTACCTAGTGCAATCGAAAGCATAAAGCATGCTCAATTGACAAAAAAATTTGTCCAACTGATGTGGCTGTGCATACATCCTGTAGCCACCTAACGGTATTTAGTGAAGGGGGTGTGTGTTTATTGTGTGTGTGTGTTGAACCGGGAACTTGCACACTACGGAGAGGCTTCATGCCGCCGTTGCCCTCAGTGGTTCACAACCGCACAACAGGCCACAGCAGTCTACCTACCCCATCGCCGTCCCACACGGAACCCAGGGTTACTGTGCGGTTCGGCCCCCAGTGGACCCCCTTGGCATGTCTCATACCAGGCGAGTGCAACCCTAATGTTTGTGTTTTAGAGTAATTATGGTGTACGGGTACGTGGAGACAGTGTTGGCGCAGCAATCGCCGACATAATTTAACAGACGGAATAAGGGGAACGAACCCGCATTCGCCGAGGCAGATGGAAAACCGCCGTAAAAACTATCCACAGGCTGGCTGGCATACCGCACCTCGACGCTAATCCGCCAGGCGGATTCATGCCGGGGACCGGCAGGTCTTCCCGCTCTGGAAGCAGCGCGTTAAACCGCGTTTCTAGCCCGGCTGGCTGGTGGAGGGTACTTCTGGTACAAATAACATGCCTCTCTACCCTTTCCACACGCGAATGGCGCGTGGGAAGAATGATTCTCGGTGGGCCTCTTTGTTAGCTCTAATTTCTCCAATTTTCTCGTCGTGGTCATTACGCGAGATGTATACAGGTGAAAATAATTTGTTGTCCGACACTTCCCGAAAAGTGATCTCTAGAAATTTCAGTAGTAAACCTCTCCATGATGTGCAGCACCTCTGTTGTGACATCCACCACTGGAGTTTGTTGAGTATCTCTGTAATGCGCGAACTATGCGATGCAGTGACGAAATGCGCCGTTCTGCCTTGGATATTCTCTACCCTTCCTATCATTTTACCTGATAAGGATCCCAGACAGATGAACACTAACCAAGAATAGGTCGAATAAGCGCCTTTAAGCCACTTCTTTCGTGGATGAGTTGCATTTCCTTAAGATACTACGATTCTCGGTCTTGCATCTAATTTTCCTACTATTTGTTTTATGGGGGTGATTCTATTTAAGGTCGCTCTGGATAGTTAAACCTACGTATTTTACAGTAGCTACTGTGTGCAGCAGTTCTCCATCAATGCCATAGTTGCACAGTACTGGATTTCTTTTTCTATATGTGCGCAATACCTAACATTTATTTACGTTCAGGGTCAACTGCCAGAGCCTGTGCCATTCATCGATCGTCTGCAGATTATAATGCAAATCGATGCTGTCTTCTGACGTTGCTACTTTCTTATAGCGTAGGTGCAACCACAACGGAGGGGTATATGTTGAGAGGCCAGACAAACGTGTGGTTCCTGAAGAGAGGCAGAAGCCTTTTCAGTAATTGCAGAGGCAACAGTTTGGATGATTGACTGATCTGGCCTTGTAACACTAACCAAAATAGCCTTGCTGGTCTGGTACTGCGAGCTGCTGAAAGCAAGGGGAAACTACAGCCATAATTTTTTCCGAGGGCCTGCAGCTTTACTGTATGATTAAATGATGATGCCGTCCTCTTGGGTAAAATATTCCGGAGGTAAAATAGTCCCCCATTCGGGTCTCCGGGCGAGGACTACTCAAGAGGACGTCGTTATCATAAGAAAGAAAACTGGCGTTCTACGGATCGGAGCGTGGAATGTCAGATCTCTTAATCGGGCAGATAGGTTAGAAAATTTAAAAAGGGAAATGCATAGGTTAAAGTTAGATATAGTGGGAATTAGTGAAGTTCGGTGGCAGCAGGAACAAGATTTTTGGTCAGGTGAATACAGGGTTATAAATAATAAATCAAATAGGGGTAATGCAGGAGTAGGTTTAATAACGAATAAAAAAAGATAGGAGTACGGCTAAGCTACTACAAACAGCATAGTGAACGCATTATTGTGGCCAAGATAGACACGAAGCCCACGCCTTCTACAGTAGTACAAGTTTATATGCCAACTAGCTCTGCAGATGACGAAAAAATTGATGAAATGTATGATGAGATAAAAGAAATTATTCAGGTAGTGAAGGGAGATGAAAATTGAATAGTCATGGATGACTGGAATTCGACAGTAGGAAAAGGGAGAGAAGGAAACATTGTAGGTGAATATGGATTGGGGCTAAGAAATGAAAGAGGAAGCCGCCTGGTAGAATTTTGTGCAGACCATAACTTAATCATAGCTAACACTTGGTTCAAGAAGAAAGAACCCTGGAGATACTAAAAGATATCAGATAGATTAAATAATGGTTAAACAGAGATTTAGGAACCAGGTTTGAAATCGTAAGACATTTCCAGGGGCAGATGTGGACTCTGACCACAATCTATTGGTTATGAACTGTAGCATGGGAATTTAAGGAGATGGGACCTGGATAAACTGAAAGAACGAGAGGTTATACGGAGTTTCAGGGAGAGCATAAGGGAACAATTGACAGGAATGGGGAAAGGAAGTACAGTAGAAGAAGAATGGGTAGCTGTGAGGGATGAAATGGTGAAGGCAGCAGAGGATCAAATAGGTAAAAAGACGAGGGCTAGTAGAAACAGGAGAAGTACTGAATTTAATTGATGAAAGGAGAAAATATAAAAATGCAGTAAATGAAGCAGGCAGAAAGGAATACAAACGTCTCAAAAATGAGATCGACAGTAAGTGCAAAATGCCTAAGCAGGGATGGCTGGAGGACAAATGTAAGGATGTAGAGGCCTGTCTCAATAGGGCTAAGATAGATACTGCCTACAAGAAAATTAAAGAGACGTTTGGAGAAAAGAGAGCCACTTGTATGAATATCAAGAGCTCAGATGGAAACCCAGTTCTAAGCAAAGAAGGGAAAGCAGAAAGGTGGAAGGAGTATATAGAGGGTCTATACAAGGGCGATGTACTTGAGGACAATATGATGGAAATGGAAGAGGATGTAGGTGAAGATGAAATTGGAGATACGATACTGCGCGAAGAGTTTGATAGAGCACTGAAAGACCTGAGTCGAAACAAGGCCCCGGGAGTAGACAACATTCCGTTAGAACTACTGATGGCCTTGGGAGAGCCAGTCCTGACAAAACTCTACCATCTGGTGAGCAAGATGTATGAGACAGGCGAAATTCCCTCAGACTTCAAGAAGAATATAATAATTCCAATCCCAAAGAAAGCAGGTGTTGACAGATGTGAAAATTACCGAACTATCATTTTAATAAGTCGCAGCTGCAAAATACTAACACGAATTCTTTACAGACGAATGTAGAAACTGGTAGAAGCCAACCTCGGGGAAGATCAGTTTGGATTCCGTAGAAATGTTGGAATACGTGAGGCAATACTGACCCTACGAATTACCTTACTAGAAAGATTAAGGAAAGGCAAACCTACGTGTATAGCATTTGTAGACTTAGAGAAAGCTTTTGACAATGTTGACTGGAATACTCTCTTTCAAATTCTGAAGGTGGCAGGGGTAAAATACGGGGAGCGAAAGGCCATTTACAATTTGTACAGAAACCAGATGGCAGTTATAAGAGTCGAGGGCATGAAAGGGAAGCAGTGGTTGGGAAGGGAGTGAGACAGGGTTGTAGCCTATGGTTCCAATGGTTCAAATGGCTCTGAGCACTATGGGACTTAACATCTGTCGTCATCAGTCCCCTAGAACTTAGAACTACTTAAACCGAACTAACCTAAGGACATCACAAACATCCAAGCCCGAGGCAGGATTCGAACCTGCGACCGTAGCAGTCACGCGGTGGTTGTAGCCTATCCCCGACGTTATTCAATCTGTATATTGAGCAAGCAGTAAAGCAAACAAAAGAAAAATACGGAGTAGGTATCAAAATGGAGAAGAAATAAAAACTTTGAGGTTCGCCAATGACATTGTAATTCTGTCGGAGACAGCAAAGGACTTGGAAGTGTAGTTGAATTCAATGGAAAGTGTCTTGAAAGGGGGATATAAGATGAACATCAACAAAAGCAAAATTAGGATAATGGAATGTAGTCAATTTAAGTCGGGTGGTGCTGAGGGAATTAGATTAGGAAATGAGACAAAGTAGTAAAGGAGTTTTGCTATTTGGGGAGCAAAATAACTGATGATGGTCGAAGTAGAGAGGATATAAAATGTAGACTGGCAATGCAAAGGAAAGCGTTTCTGAAGAAGAAAAATTTGTTAACATCGAGTATAGATTTAAATGTCAGGAAGTCGTTTCTGAAAGTATTTATATGGAGTGTAGCTATGTATGGAAGTGAAACGTGGACGATAAATAGTTTAGACAAGAAGAGAATACAAGCTTTCGAAATGTGGTGCTACAGAAGAATGCTGAAGATTAGATGGGTAGTCCACATGACTAATGAGGAGGTATTGAATGGAATTGAGGAGAAGAGGAGCTTGTGGCATAACTTGACGAGAAGAAGGAATCGGTTGGTAGGACATGTTCTGAGGCGAGGGATGACCAATTTAGTATTGGAGGGCAGCTTGGGGGGTAAAAATCTTAGAGGGATACCAAGAGATGAATACACTAATCAGATTCAGAAGGATGTAGGCTGCAGTAGGTACTGGGAGGTGAAGAAGGTTGCACAGGATAGAGTAGCATGGAGAGCTGCATCAAACCAATCTCAGGACTGAAGACCAGAACAACAACAACAACAACTTGACTCCAGTCACAACTCTTGTCCGATACTCAATAAGGTCGTATTTATTTCACTAACCAGCAGTGAGCGACGGTGTCAAATGCTTTGCCGAAGTCGGGTAACACGGTAACTACCCGAGCGCCCCTGTCTACAGTGCTATGGGTCTCATGGAAGAACAGAAGGAACTGAGTTCCGCAAAGTCTCTATTTGTGGATTCCTTGTTGACTTTTACAGAAGAGATTTTTGTTTTGCAAAAAATCACAATTCTTGAGCTTAAACCATGTTCCGTAATTCTACAACAGACTGATGTAGGCTTCTAAATAAGTACTTCCGCTATAGGGCCGTTCTTGGAAACGGGTGTGACCTACGATTTTTGGCACTCGTAGGTACCCTCCATTGCTCCAGCGAAGTATGTAAACTACTGTTAGAAGGGGAACAAGTTCTTTCGCATAATATTTGTAGAATATTATAGGTATCTGATCTGCCCTTATGCCTTTCCACCACTAAGCACTTATTGTTGTTTGTCTATTCCACCATCGGCTATCTTATTATCTGCCATTTCGCCATTCGCACGATGATTAAAAGGAAGGATTGTGCTACGATCTTCCTCGGTGAAACGATTTCGGAAGGGCGAATCCAGTATGTCAGCCTTCTCTGTGTTATCGTCCATTTCGGTGCCAGTATGGCAACTGAATTAATGAATAGAGGATTTAGAACCGCTTACTGGCTTTACGTGAGACCAAAACGTCTTAGAGATTTTACTAGATCGGTTGACAACATTTTACTTTCAAGGCCACTAAATGCCTCTCTCATTGCTTGTCTTACACTCATTTTGGTTCTTTTAGCTATTGTTTTGTTAGTTAGGTTTTGACTTCTCTTGAACACTTTTTGTGATGGAAACAGCCTCTCCCATTACCATTCAAATGTGCTTGGACGTTGCTTGTGTCGAGAAATTTCTACGAGACGTATTTTATCTCTGCTACTTTCAGTTATATCTGTTGTAGAGTAATGAAACTTTATAATCTGACTGAATCACAATGGTAACTACAGTGGAAAATAAGATAGGTTTAGACATTGGAAAGTGTTAATAAAAGCAGCTATAAATAATGGGAATGCATACACAACTTTACCGTGTCCACAAAGACAAAAATGTGTAGAAGCTCTCTTACTATGCCCGTCGGCAGTGCGGTATCCCGTCAGACGGAGGTGTTTTGCAGCGTAGCCTAAGGACGTCGTTCAAGTGGATCGATACGTCCCGGGCAGACTAAACTTACACGCTTGCCTTGCTGTGTCGGCCGCTGTGAGAACGAATGACCATCTGGTGCTACGAAGTATTATTTTCTGTGAAATTTGCGTTGACGACGTGCGTCAGACTCACAGCAACATTCATACACGTTAAAAAGTTTTCGACTGGCTATAGAAGATTTTTCTTTTTTGGGTCACCTGTTTGGTTTGATGCAGCACCCTCTTCGGTCTAGAGTACACAACCAACATCGTAAATTGTGTTGTTGGTGTATTGAGTCTCTGTCTCCTGCTGAAAATTTTATTCGTAAAGCTCCCTCAATTACCACGGAAGTTACTCCTCGATATCTTAACGCCGGCCGCGGTGGCCGTGCGGTTCTGACGCTGCAGTCCGGAACCGCGGGACTGTTGCGGTCGCAGGTTCGAATCCTGCCTCGGGCATGGATGTGTGTGATGTCCTTAGGTCAGTTATTTTTAAGTAGTTCTAAGTTCTAGGGGACTTATGACCTAAGATGTTGAGTCCCATAGTGCTCAGAGCCATTTGAGCCATTTTGATATCTTAACATACCGGGTGATCAAAAAGTCGGTATAACTTTGGAAACTGAATAAATCACTGAATAATGTAGATAGAGAGGTACAAATTGACACACATGCTTGGAATGACACTTGGTTTTATTAGAACCAAAAAAATACAAACGTTCAAAAAATGTCTGAGTGATGGCGCTTCATCTTATCAGAATACCAATAATTAGCATAACAAAGTAAGACAAAGCAAAGATGATGTTCTTTACAGGAAATGCTCAATACGTCCACCATCATTCCTCAACAATAGCTGCAGTCGAGGAATAATGTTGTGAACAGCACTGTAAAGCATGTCCGGAGTTATGGTGAGGCATTGGCGTCGGATGTTGTCTTTCAGCATCCCTAGAGGTGTCGGTCGATCACGATACACTTGCGACTTCAGGTAACCTCAAAGCCAATAATGGCACGGACTGAGGTCTGGGGACCTGGGAGGCCAAGCATGACGAAAGTGGCGGCTGAGCACACGATCTACACCAAACGACGCTTGCAAGAGATCTTTCACGCGTCTAGCAATACTTTGTTTTTCTTTTGGTTATAATAAAACCCCATGTTATTCCAAGCATGTGTGTCAATTTTTACCTCTCTACTTACATTACTCCGTGGTTTATTGAGTTTTCAAATTTATACCGACTTTTTGATCACATGGTATATATCATATCCTGTCCCTTATTCTTGTCAATGTTTTTCGTACGTCCCTCTCCTCGCCGTTGTGCTTTTAACCTACTCAATTATTATTTACCAGTACATCTAATTTTCAGAGTTTTCCTATCACACTACATCTCTAAAGCTTCGATTCTTTTCTCTAGCAGTTTTCTCTTAGTTCTTGATTCACTTCCGTATAACGCTGTGTTACAACATACATACTCAGAAATTTCGTCCTCAAACTGAGATCGATATTTGTTACTAGAAGATATATTTTGGCAAGGAATGCTCTCTTTGGCCCTATTAGTTTACTCCTTTTATCTTCCTTTCTCCGTCCGTCATACGTTATTTTCCTTCCAACGGAGAAGAATTCCTTCGTTTCGTCTACTTTGTGGTTCCCAGTTCCAATGTTATCGCTATTCTCATTTCCGTTACTCGTCACTATTGACGTTTTTGTCCATATTACTCTCATTCCAGAGTGAGTCCTGATTAGATCATTCTATTCAACATCTTCTGCGTCCGCTCCCGGTAGCTGTCAGTCTGCCTTCGGCGGTGCTACGGCACGGACGTCTGTTTACGTCCCTGCCGGAGTAGTTCGCGCTCGCGTAGTTGTTTACCTCTTCGGAGTACTCGCGCGTTTAGACGACTCGATACAGAATGGCACATGCATACCGAAAGTCGACTCTCAAGATTAGTTTTTCGAACGTATATGCGAGACCGAAAGCCTACGAAATAGAAAGGTTCCTACGAGACGAAGTTAAACTTGACTACAACGAACTTATCGGAATCCACCTCTCCATAGTGAGCAGTGTCGTTTACGTCAAGCTGATTAACGATGCAGTATGTGACAGAATCATCCGAGATACTAAACATGGACTCAAATTTCGTCACTGTGATGGACATGTTGGAGAAGTAACTATTGATCATGCAGGACTGGGCTTACGAAACATACGCATTTTCGAACTTCCCTTCGAGGTTCCGTCTGACTTGGTCATTGACGCCTTACGCCCGTATGGAAGAGTGCTCATTCACGTTCAGGAAAAATGGTCCAACTTCACGATTTACCCCGTTCTCAATGGGGTGCGTCAAATCAGAATAGAACTGACACAACATGTACCCTCGTACTTGTTCATCAGCGGATGCAGAGCTATAGTCATCTACGATGGACAACCCAAAACATGCTCAGGATGCGGGAAAGAGGGCCACGTGCGTTCCGAATGTATGCAGCGGAGGATAGTGCAAGTTCCAAATGGCGAACCTGTATCTACGTCCACGTTGACGCCGCTGCCACTAACGTATGCGGACGCATTCCGAACAGATCCCATCCCGAAGAATGACCAGGTACAGAATCCTGACAGTTTACGGCAACCGACTGCAGCAGAGACCGCCTCCAGTGACGAAACGACGCACACTTCTGCCGCTCCGGCGCCGACGACGCCCTTAACCGAGCGGAAAGGATCGGTAGGAGATATGGAAATTGATCCTGCGGTTGTGCCGACAGCTGCTTTCATCCCTGAGCACCGGGAGTGACTTCCGCACTCGGATACGGAGGCGCACACGCGCAAACAACGGTCGCCGAAGCGCCACAAGAAACGACGGCTAGCGCCGTCGGATACCTGCTTACTGCAGTCCATGTCAGACGATCTTGGGTGTAACGTCGATACAGTGCATCTGGAGGCACAACGGGAGGTTCTACCCCCCACACAGCAGCACGACGCGAATCACGCTAGACAGGGGTTGAATACAGACACACCGGACGGAAAGCCGACGGAAGGAGACCCTCCACCCACCGCAGCAACGCCACCGCCTTCGATCAGCCCGGCCGGTGAGACGCGACGGGAGCTGGACCTCCAGCACAGTAACTGGGCCGACGAATCCGATGCTGACCCACACACTGACGACGCACCCGCAATGGCGAGTGCTGCGTCCACCGGATGTTAACCGCGCAGAAGATGCAGATTGACGCACTGACAGCAGGTCACCGGGCAGCAGCACACAAATTAACATAAGCGTTCATGTGCGCTTTACGCACTGAGGAACAGCGGCAGGCATATCGAACAGCCTTTATTAATGTTAATACGATCAGAGCGCCTGTAAAATTGCAGTTATTACGAGACATGTTGCATGCGTCAGACGTCGACACCGTTCTGCTGCACGAAGTATGTGTTGAGAGCTTCCCCGACCTCTATGAGTACGATACGTACATTACACCTACTACCGACGGCGGCAGCGGGACAGCGATACTTCTACGTAGTGGCATAGTAGCCGAGGACGTGGTGTACCTGCCGTCAGCGCGGGGACTGGCTCTCACAGTGCTGGGAGTACGGGTCGTTAACATTTACGCACCGTCGGGGTCCGACAGACGGCGCGACCGATCCCGATTTTACGCAGAGGAGATTGCAACACTATTCTTAGGTCGGTATGAAAATGTCTTATTTGGAGGCGACTTCAACTGCGTGCTCGCACCAAAGGATCAACACCCACGTTATACTTCATGCCTGGAGCTGCGACAACTCATACAGGACATGAATCTCATTGATACATGGGAGAAGATACATGGCGACAGACGTGGATACACCTACGTCACGAGTCACTCTGCAAGTCGGCTCGATCGCATTTACGTAACACGTCGTCTCGAACCTGCGATCCTCGATGCGGAATTGTGGCCTGTCGCCTTTTCAGATCACATGGCATATATTTGCACGGTCTCCCTGAGTCGTCAACACGTTTGGAGGAGTCGCAGTGTTTGGAAACTGAATACAGCACACCTCAGGGAACCTGAGTGCAGACGCATAGTCGAAGATGCTTGGCACGTGTGTGAACGAAGCCTCCAGACATATCCGACGACGTTGCAGTGGTGGCTGGAATGCGTTAAGCCTGCATTGCGCCAAGCGTTAGTTGCATACGGAAGAGAGCAGATGATGTGGAGGCGACACACGACGGAATTTTATTTCACGATGCTCCGCGAACTTTCTGTACAAGCACCTTCACAGGAGCGTCGAGCCGGTATAAAGCGAGCACAGGCCCAAATAATTTCCATAACGCGCAGCCGTCTGGAGGGAGTCGCAATCCGTGCAAGGGCCTTTGAACGAGTCCGTGGAGAATCACCGTCGATGTATCACGTTATCAGAGAAAAACAACGTAGCCGCAGAACCTTAATACAGACGGTCGTACTGCCAGATGGTCGCCGCATGACAACGCAAAAAGATATTGCCAACGCTTTCGTGGAACACTACGGTCATCTCTATGAAGAAGCGGAACACGATCAGCCAGCCTTTCAGGAGGTCCGACGAACGCTCTCCGCGTGTCTCGACGAGCCGGCCAACCTGGAGTTAACAGATGAAATCACAGTTGACGACGTAATGGAAGCGATTGATAAGGGAGCGTCGCACAAATCGCCGGGGCCCGACGGGTTTCCGTTAGAGTTCTATCGTACATTTAAAGATCTCATGATACCACGATGGACTGCCATGTACTGCGAATTGATGTCTCCCAACGTGCCTCTTCCACCCACCTTCGTGGAAGGAATGATCATCCCCATCCACAAACCATCTGGCGGCACAGGGATACAGGCCTACCGGCCACTGACCCTTCTTAATTGCGACTACAAGATCTACGCCAGGATACTTCCAGCACGTTTTAAACGCGTAATACGCCAAGTGATTTCACTCGACCAAACCCAGCTAGGAGGAGACAGCAATATACAAACGGCACTCAGTGACTACCGCGATGTTATCGCACTGGCATCAACATGTCGTCTCCGGGGTGTATTGGTATCGATAGACTACGATCGCGCATTTGACAGGCTGAGTCATGCTTATCTCACGGACGTTATGACAAAAATGAAGTTTTCGGAAAGTTTTGTCACCGTCGTTATGAGACTACTCCACGGAGCCGCATCCAAAGTGCTCATCAATGGACGCTTGGTGGGGCCCATCACCATCTCACGATCGGTCAGACAAGGGTGCCCACTGTCAACGATATTGTATGCCATCGCTGTCGAGCCCCTGCTCTGCGGGCTCCGGAATCGACTTCAAGGAATGACGATAAGGCACAACAAGTTTATATGCCGAACATACGCAGATGACCTAGTGTTTTTAGCACGGTCAGGAGACGAGGCAAGAGCCTCCTTGCATTGGATTAATTTGTATTGTATGGCTACGGGAAGTCGCCTGAACATGGCGAAGTCGGGAGCGATGAACATCGGGAGAGGACTCCCGACAGGAAGTGTAGCACCATTACAGCCGATCAACAAGATGAAATGCCTAGGAATTATCTTCACTACAGACGTTCGACGCACGGCGGCACTGAGTTACAGACATCTTCTGCAAACAATTCGTGCGAGTGTCCGAAGTCACAGGTTAAGGGCACTGGATATGATACAAAGGGTCACCTTTGCCAACACTTATCTAGCCTCTCGCATCCCCCACCTGGCACAAGTTCTTCCTATGCCGGTGGTGCTGGCCCGCCGAATCCTGGCGGCACTAGGATATTTTGTGAGCACGGGTCTGCTTTTTAAGGTAGGATACGAAACCCTCACCCTTCCTCGTAGTCGTGGAGGTCTTGGACTAGTCCACGTACGCGACCGAGCAGTGGCTATTTATGTAACCACAATGATAAAGATGTGGACACGACACCAGACATGTCTGACGGGCACCTTGATAGACGAACTCGCTCTACCTTCTCGTTCGGCTCCGGTAGCGGTGGCTCACATCTCACCATCGCTTACCCATATGCGAACCTTTTTTGTGGAACACAGTTATGTACATATGGAACTACCGACTACCAGGACGGCAACGGCACGTGATATATATCACATCTTAACTCGACGACGGCCGAACAATGCCGTGGAGCGCCGCCAACCAACAGTTACGTGGTCAGTGGTATGGCGTACAGTGCACCATCCACACCTTGATACGGGAACGCGCGCACTGTGGTATCAGGCGGTAAATGGGAAATACGTGACTCGTTCCAGGTTGCATACAATTCATATGGCGGACGAGCCACTGTGTCCGCAGTGCAATGTTATAGACACAGAGGAGCATCGCCTGATATGCGGTCCTTCGGCGGACGTATGGTGTTTGGCAAAAAAATGATCGCCTTCCTCCTTCGGGTGGGGCCGCAAACAGTAGAACCACGCACATTACTTCTCCCAGATAGGACATATTATCCCCGAACAAAGACAAACGCAGTGACTGGATTCGAGGTTTGACTGTGCGTTATCTTTTCCGAGACGCCAGTAAGAATGTGCTTGACTTCTGGGCCTTATTACAGGAACATCACTCACAGCTTATGAGACATCCGAGATATAGAACATATTACGCAAATTTTTTAGGGAGTGCCTTGCTTGATCCCCCACCCAGTTGGGGGAAAAAAGAAAAGGTGGAAACTCCACTTATTTACGTTCCCCAGAAAAAAATTATGTTATGAAGTCATCGTCTTCTATATTAAAAAAAAATGCTAGAAGCAGTTTATGTTTGTTATTGCAAAAAAAACCAAGAAAAAAAAGATGGTAGAGCACTTGCCCGCGAAAGGCAAAGGTCCCGAGTTCGAGTCTCTATACAAAAAAAAAAAAATAAAAAAGTGGTCAGCGCGACAGACTGTCAATCCAAAGGGCCCGGGTTCGATTCCCGGCTGGGTCGGAGATTTTCTCCGCTCAGGGACTGGGTGTCGTGTTGTCCTTATCATCATCATTTCATCCCCATCGACGCGCAAGTCGCCGAAGTGGCGTCCAATTGAAAGACTTGCACCAGGCGAACGGTCTACCCGACGGGAGGCCATCGTCACACGACATTTCATTTCAACATCTTCTGCAATTCTTTCTTTCACTTTCGCCTGAGGATATCAATCAGTAAATCATATCATTAATATCCTTTCCTCGTGAAATTTAATCACACTACTGAACCTTGCTTTTATTCCTGTCTTTCCTTCTTAGATTTATAATTTGAAAAATAGAAAACAAAGACTTACACCCTTTTTAATCCTAACACTTTGTTTTAGTCTTGCATTCTGAATAGTAGCAAGATTACGATCAATAAATGTTTAAGATGTAGAACGATAGCTGCAGCTTTCTTCTAAATCGACTGATGACCTCAGAAGTTCAGTCACATAGTGCTCAGAGCCATTTATCCTTTTATAGTATTTGTAGACTGACAGTGTTGACTGGAATACAGTTTCTGAAATTTTGAAGGTAGGATGTGTAACATACAGGAAGAGAAAGATTCTATAAGAGCTAGCCGGGGATTGTGGGCTAGCTATGGTATTCCTATTTTTTTTAGCTGAGCAGCAGTTGACATAAATGAGTGATTATAATCTACTACTATCGAAGTGTAATATTGAGTAATTTAATCGGCTCAGGTTGAAATTAAGTAGTTTAAACAAGTCAATTTTCACAAAGTACTGAAATTGCCACTTCCTCCGACATAGGCAGGCAAAGTTGTCACCTATATTTAAACTCAAAAATAAGAGATAAAACACTGTTGTAACAAAGAACTAAATATATTTTATTATGAAACAGGATTCGAATTACGTTTTTCACAAATAAAAGGCAAACTGTATACCACAACTTCTATACAGAAATCGTAAACAAAGACGGAGCGCAGTTCGTACTTAATCCTCTTCTGGAATTTAATTTGAAAATTTTTCTTTGTATCTTCATCGTTGTTGTAAATAACAGTTCTCCTAGGGTTCGGTTTCCTGCTCTTCATAATTTTCTTTTTAGTGGCTATCTTCTCGTCGGCTGCCTTCCGTTTTTGCTTCTTTTTTTCTGTCTTTGTTTGGCGCTTCTAGGTCACTGTCATAAGGTCTTGCTGTAAATTTTGCCGCGGAGCCCTTCTTAGGGACGCTACTTCCACGTTTCCGCACTACACAAAGTGGCCAGAAGCCACTGCCGATGTGGCCACTTTGCTCCCGTTGGGACCATTACACAAAGAGTCTGTATACTCTCTAATAGAGCTATTATTATAAAGTCAAGATAGACTCAACACGATTTCATTAAAAAGATGTGAGTGACATAGCCTGTCAATAGTAAATAAACAAACTGACCACTTAATTACTTCGGGATGACTAAAATCCACAAAAAATATTATAGCTCCAAGGAGCGACACAGACAGTCACGGGGTGACTTAGCCTTCCCGGAAGAATAAGTAGAGGCATTTCAGACACAGTCCTATCACAGCTCCCGCGAACCCAGTAGCCATTTTGACAGCTATTATCACTATGCACGACTCTCTCCTACAACTTGTTTTTGGTCCTATTATGTTGATATTTTGTTTCTTTGCATTTTTATTTGACGTTGACTATGTAATCATTCAAATGTCTCTCATGGTAAGACGCACAGTTTACAACGTGAATGGCTCATACCACTATTTTTGGCATGAGAGATTCATATTAGAAGCAGTTTTTCTTGCGGTTCTGAGCGTTCGAGGCGACGCTCGCCCCTTGTCAGAGCACTTTGGTGTCAGAAGGCAGGGCGAAGCGCGCACGCGAGGCCGAGCTGGCCCTGCTGACAGGTAGTAGACAAGAAAGGAGCGCCTTGGGGCCGCACGTGTCCGCAACGGTTTCTGCCGTGTGGTATTGATTGCCACGAAGCGACGCGGCGAGGCTGCCTGAACAGAGAAGCCTCGCCAGATCCGCTGTCTGCCAACTTGCATACACGTCATTTCTGCACAGGCGATGGCGCCGGACAGCATGGCCGCAACCCATCTAAATGAAACGCAGTGGACAGAATTTCACGTACCACAACCAGTCTCTCTTTCTCTCTCTCTACCCTCCCTCTCTCCCTCCCCCGTGCTCTCTGTCTCTCTCCCTCCCCCTCCCCAACTACCTCCCCATCTCCCTCTCCTTCTCCTTCTCCCTCTCCCTCGCTCTGCCCCCCTCCTTTCTCTCGCTCTCTCTGCCTCTATCAAAGCGTTTACCCCACACCTGCACGATTTTCTGTTTTACTCTCATTTTCTCGGTTGATGATATCTTCGGGCTTTAAACCTCGTCGCGAGAGATTCATCTATGTTTATTTGAAACTGCATTAATTCGAGCCCCCACTAATTATGAACAGTACCGCTCAAGTTTTAGGTAACCTGTCACAAATTTGGATTTGTCATTAAAAAAATTGATTTCGTTTTGAATGTTCTGTCATATTGCCGTTATGATAAGAAAACTAATATGAACGTGTAAAGACTGAGCGCGTCTGTTATGTATTAGACTAGTTGTTCCCATGAAAGGGCGCCGATGAGCATCAACAACAATAACGTGCCTTTACCTCCGGCTGTTCTATTCAGTTCGCCGCTTTATCTCCGAGGATGTCTCCCGCAGTCGGAGACGAAACGTCAGGAGAGAGTTTTATACTTCGACCACGGCCTATCAGCCCGGATGTTTTAAGTGAAGACGTATATTTTGATTTATTTAGTTTGTACGATGTGATTGTACATTGAAATAAGTCAGATAGTTTCTATCATAGGTGATCTAAAAGTTTTGAGCGGTAGTATAGAATCCCAAACCCACATCTTCTTCAGACAGCTCACTGTCGTTGGCTGTTCATTGCAGTTCCACAGATCCATGTTATGTTTGATTTTACTTCAAATTTACAAATAACAGACAGAAACGTTGAATGACGTTTATTTACTACCGCTCAGTTCAGAAACAATAACACAAGTGAGCTGCACTGAAATATCCTGCAGCACCTGTGTTGTCACCTTCACACTAGGTAAAAGCACACGTGTAGCTGTCAATGCATCTGCCTGCTACAGCCGCCAATATCGTGCTTGGATTTGCCGCCTTCAGCTGAGGCTGCTTTCTGTATTCTAGTGGCGTGTGTCGTCTTTCCCATAGCGTCGAAAAATTCCTACGCCAGAATTACGAAGTATTTTACGAACGAAATTAAATTTCATTTCATTTTAAGTCACGCTGATGGCCAATTATATGGAAAATTCAGTATATATAAATGACACTGGAGGTCTCAAAAACTGACGAGTCTGTTCGCATGTTTTGATCAAATACAACTATGTTATACCGAAGTCAAGGTAGCCCCTGAGGCCCGGCAACCCATATTACACCACAGAGGACGAGGTTGTCTATGCCCAAGGCGTACCAAAAGCACCGTGGTAAACACCGGCTATTTACATACAAGATAATGGAAACAGACATTCCAAGCACTACTTACTGCAGGGGGAGCTCGAGCCACGGCCTGCAGGAAGTATCACTACGCCAAAACCTGATTGGCTGGAGACAGCTTTATTAGGACTAGAACCAGTCCTGAAGTTCAGTTCAAGCTGGATGCCGACCTCGTGTACTGCGACCGTGGAAAATTGCGTCTTCGTCTCGGACAACAAATTTCTACCTTCTGTTGAACCTCCACTCAACAGCAGACATTATGTACAAAAAGTAACAACGACGTACCACAAAGTGGGTCGGGAATTGGTAGAAGTGATCTACATTGAGTCGTGCGCGGCTCGCGCTCATGCCGTTTATTGTTCGTCATCTTATTTTTGTGGTTCTGTCGCTTCGTTTTTTCTTTAATTCGCTTTACTGGGGTCACTAGGTTGCTGGTTTGCTTGCCCGTCAGTGGCGGCGGCAGCAGCAGCAGCAGCCGCCCTTACCGATAAGTGCACTGTCGCCCCATCTCTGGAGTACAGTTGGGAGCTCCGGCGGAACGCAGCAGCGCTGAAGTTCAGTTGCTGTCGGACCAGCAGTGGAGTCAGTCGGGAGGCAGCAGCAGTGAAGTCGGGGACGGAGCGCCAGTGAGGTGCGGACAGCCAGTGCTCGTCGACCGCTGGCGACACACATGGTCTGACGGAAGGAGATTGGAGCAGGACGACCGTTGATAGGTCGTCCGGTTGGTCGTCTCATCAGGCGACGTGTATTTGGTCTTTTGACTGTTTCTGGGCCTCGTCAGTTGGTCATCTTGTCGAACGTGGGTCGGTCTCTTCCTTGTGCAGAGATGTCTTGGATAATGGGCAAGAGTTACCTCTGCATGATTAGGTCCGAGCCAGTGTGTCCGGGTCGCCCTGTCTTCGAGTTCCGAACGGACATAGAGTTGAGTCGGGTTGGAGCTGCAGTCAGCTTTGGACAGCCAAGACTCGCCCTACCCTTTCCAAACACCTAACTTGAGTAGGAACGACCTGGTTAGTTGTTCGGTCGTGTCATCGGACGACGTGAATTTGGTCGCCGACCGCTTGTGGAAACTCTGTGTGCCGAATTGATTCATCCTTCTGCTTCCACAGTGATTGCATGTACGATTGTTCGAGTCCTTGTGCAAGTGCGTTTACGTGAAACCGTGTGTACCTTCTGTGATTTCCACTGAACAGATAAATGCTGCCTGCGTACTGGAGTAGGCAGTTGGTCGGTTGGGACAGATTAGATTGTTGGTTGATCCTTCAGCCGTCTGTAGGTCGTGCTGCAACCCGATCGTCTAGTGTTAAGCTTGACTGTCTGTCACCTAAACTGAGCTTCCTTTCCTCCCCAGGCCGACCTTTGGAACACTACTGAGCACCACTGTTTGTTTCTGATTGTCATTTTATTTGCTCGTAAGTACTGTGCCAGGCCTTCAGCCGTGTATTAATATTGTCTGTTTTACGAGGGTCAGTCAAAAAGTAATGCCTCCTATTTTTTTTTCTACGTTTAATTGTCAGGAAATTTAAATGCAATTACATAGGTTGAAAACCACAACATTGAGGATTATTTTGTCATTTTTCAATGTAATCTCCGCCCATCTCTACAGTTTTGGTCCATCTTTGAACAAGGGCATGTATCCCAGCACGGTAAAAATCACAGCTCTGCTTCCTAAGCCATTGACGCACAGATGATTTGATGGCCTCCTCATCTTCAAAATGAATCCCACCATGAGCTTCTTTTAGTGGCCCGAACTGATGGAAGTCTGATGGTGCCAGGTCAGGGCTGTATGGGGGATGAGGCAAAACTTCCCATCCAATTTTGACAATCTCGTCAGAGGTGTGACGACTGGTGTGTGGTCTTGCATTGTCATGCAAAAGAAGAACATCTGCCATTGATTTTGTTGGGCGAACTCGCTGAAGACGTGCTTTAAGTTTTTTGAGGGTTGTGACGTATTGAACAGAATTTATTGTGCATCCCTGCTCCAAAAAATCAACCAGAATCACACTCTCTGTATCCCAGAAAACTGTTGCCATAACTTTCCCTGCCGATCGCACAGCTTTGAGTTTTTTCTTCCTCGGCGAGCTTGTGTGACGCCACTCCATTGACTGCCTCTTTGATTCGGGTTCAAAAAAATGCACCCATGTTTCGTCCCCGGTCACATTTTTTTTCAGAAACTCATCTCCCTCCAAACGGAAGCGCTGCAAGTGTTGGGAGACTATTGTTTACCTTGCCTCTTTATTCTGATCGGTTAACATTCTTGGAACCCACCGTGCACAAACTTTTGAGTACCCCAATTGTTTAATAATCGTGATCACACTGCCTTTACTAAGAGAAATAATGCGACACACTTCATCTGCAGTCACTCGACGGTCACCACGAATGATGTCATCAACTTGCTGAATGTTGTGTGGAGTCACTGCACTCACCGGCCTGCCGCTCCGCTTTTCGTCAGTCAACAGTGTTTGCCCTTCAGCTTCCTTACAACGACGAACCCATCGTCTAACAGTGCTGACATCCACTGTCACAACACCATACACCTTCTTCAGTCTTTCATGAATGCGTATGGGCGTTTCACCTTCTGCATTCAAGAATTCAATCACACAACGCTGTCTCAAACGAACATCGATGTCGGCCATCTTACAAACTTCTGCTGTGCTGCCCCCTGTTGACACAGAAAGTTACTACTGCAGTGGATTGCAGAGGAAGGTTTGAGGAATGGCGCCAAATTCAAATTTTTCACTTAACTTAATTTTTTTAAGTAGAAAAAAATGGGAGGCATTACTTTTTGACCGACCCTCGTATGTTGAGTATATGGCCTTCAGCAGCGTTTCATTTAAAATTCTCGTTGCTCTGTATTTAGGCCTTCAGCCTCGTTTGTTCCAGAATCTGGGGCTTTAATATCCTTATCTGTTTCTCTTATCCTGTATTCTTGAAACGGCCTTCAGCTGTGTTCTGTAAATGTTTCTCATGGTTGCGTTTAATTATTCTTGAGTAATTGGGCCTTCAGACGACAAGATACTTCAAGTTTCTTAAGATATTTTCTGTTTTACTGTGTAAAAGTTTATCTTTAAATCCCCTTTATGTTAAAAAAAACTACTTCTTATTGGAGTTTCAGCCGAAGAATTAACTTGAATTTTCCTTAATATGGCCTTTAGCCTTAATTTTGTAAATGCCTGGCTTTTAAAGAATTTCCTTGGCTGATGGAAATTTTATTTCGGCCTTTAGCCGAGAAGATATTGCAATTTTACTTAAGTGATTCCTTCAGCGGTGGCTCTAAATCCTCGTGTTCTAGAAGGAATCAGCTAAACTTACTTTAGAGAAGTTATTTGGGCCCTCAGCCGTGAATTGTTGTTTTAAAGAGAAAGCTGTGCATTGGTTCGAGGAAGAAAATTGTGTGTTCTTATATAACTAACAGTAATTGACCTTTGCCCCCTTTCCACAACCTGATCCGCTCTGTCCTGCAAAACCAGATTCCCTACATGTGCAGAAAAAACAAATGAATTTCATATAAAATGGGTATATATTCAAGAGAGAGAGCTGCACAGAGTGAGCAAGTCAAAAACGCGTTTGTCCACCTTTGGCCTTTATGCAAGCACTTATTCGGGTCGGTATTGATGGATAGAGTTGCTGGATGTCCTCCTGAGGGATGTCGTGACAAATACCCTTAGATCGTCAAAATGCTCAGCTGGTTGGAGGGCCCTGTCCATAAGCTCCAAACGTTCCCGGATGGGGTGAGATCCGACGACCTTATGGGCCGAGTTAGGGTTTCGTTAGGGCGAAGAGAAGCAGTAGCCCGTGTGCGGGCGGGCGTTACCTTGATCAAATGTAGGCCCAGCGTGGTTCGCCATGGAGGGCAACAGAACGGGCGTAGAATATATTCGTCGAACCACTGGGTTGCAAGAGTTCAGCTGATGACCATCAAAGGAGTTCTGCTACGAAATGAAAAGGCACGACATCTCATCAGCGCTAGAATGAGATTCTCACTCTGCAGCGGAGTGTGCGCTGATATGAAACTTCCTGGCAGATTAAAACTGTGTTCCCAGAAGAGCTTCTGTAAAGTTTGGAAGGTAGGAGACGAGATACTGGCAGAAGTAAAGCTGTGAGTACCGGGCGTGAGTCGTCCTTCGGTAGCTCAGATAGTAGAGCACTTGCCCGCGAAAGGCAAAGGACCCGAGTTCGAGTCTCGGTCGGGCACACAGTTTTAATCTGCCAGGAAGTTTCATATCAGTGCTGGTTGTCGGGACCCTATGATGGGCGACAATCAAGTTGATATCCCACCGCTGTTTGGGGCGTCTCCAGACACGTTTTTGCTGGTCATCGGAGCTCAGATGGAACGGGGAACTCATCACTCAAGACAACTGTGCTCCAGTCATTTAGATTCCAGGCCGAAGACGTGCCTGGAGATCTACTGGATAGCAGCTGGATACAAAGCTTGTGTGTCGCCTGCACTACCACCCACATTGGTGACCTCCGGTGTCTGGGAACGTGGGCCTGGCGCTTTATTGGTTTTTAACTTCCTGATCACAACCAGTTTCCTGCCGGAAGACAAGCTCTCTATCTTCCTTATTGGAAATGGGCGTTTTGCTTCATTGACAGGTGGGGCCCCTTGCAGTGCAGGTCATATTACATCCGACGCCACAATGGGCGGCCTGGGCGCCGGGTAGGGATAAAATAATGTTGAAGACAACATCCGGTGCATGAGCGGAGAAAATCTCCGACCCACCTGGGAATCGAACCCGAGCCCGCAGGGCGGCAATCAGTCACGCTGACCACTCAGCTACCGGAGCGCACTCTTCCTGATTGATACCTCACAATTAGGCCTTCGATAGCTTTAAAGGAAAAACGTGGAAGGTGGACCCACATATTTGTCATTTGTTGATTCATGTAATACCTTTTATTACTCAACAATAACATCAAGATAATTTACAACTAATTAAATGAATCACCAAAACTCGAATGGGCTCAAATAATTAAAAAGAAACAACTTTAACAATAGTAGCATTAAGATGAGTACGTGAAAGTCGGAAGTACAAGCCGGCGGGTGTGGCCGAGCGGTTCTAGACGCTTCAGTCTGGAACCGCGCGACCGCTACGGTCGCAGGTTCGAATACTGCCTCGGGCATGGATGTGTGTGATGTCCTTAGGTTAGTTAGGTTTAAGTAGTTCTAAGTTCTAGGGGACGGATGACCACAGCTGTTAAGTCCCATAGTGCTCAGAGCCATTTGAACCATTCGGAAGTACAGAGTTCCCAAAACAGGAAAGTCACTTCAACTGGGTGTGACTGCAAGCAGGTTCAACAAACAATTTTATCAACCAAAGGAATTACAATAATAGCTGTTAAATGCACTAACAAACTACAAACTTAGGTAACCATTACAGAATCGGACAACATTCATCCAAATACGGGAATGATCACAAGACACACCATTGGCTGTACCTGTTGGAGAGCCGCTTACCAATGGATAACCCTTAATAAACAAGTCCTTTAAGCAGTAAAATACACAGTCCCTCAAACAGATCACTTGGAAAGGCATAAAATTTAAACACAAATGCCCATCCGTATATTCCAACCAAACATTAACAACCCTTGAAAAATATACAATTGCCAAAAATTCACGATAAGTTGGAATTACATACTACTGAAATGTATTTCCATCCGGTACACGCCAGCAGAAACGTTGTTGACACAACCTTTAACGAATATTCAAATGCCCAAAGTTCAGGATAAGATGGAAGCACGTGCAATTGAAATGTACTTCTAAGTGTTACACACCTGTAGAAACTTTAACACAACCTTTAATAACTACACAATTGCCCAAAATTCAAAGGAAGCTAAGAGTTAACAGCAAGCAGCTATCACAGGCAACAAGGAACGAGCAGGCAAATTTCATAGCAACTGTGGTAGTTGACGACTATGGATCAAGGTAAGTCTCGGCAGTTTATACTGATAGGTGACAGGTCTTAAACTTAACGCGCTGAGAAGCAGTAATAAGATTTCCAGCTGTAAACTAATAGTTAGTGGTATAATGAGAAAAAACCTCAGGCTTGGCGTACACTCTTTAACCTTCCGAGCTCTTTAATTCGCCAAACAGATCCAACCACTGGTTCCCTCTTAAAGGACGTCACTCCGCCTTGGCACGCATAACACTATCTACTGTACTTAATTGGAGCCACCACGACGTTCCGTGGCAGATTGCCGTACGACGGCGGGAGTGCCGCCTTGCCGACAAGCAGGCTTCTGCTCCGGACCCAGGGGACAGGAACGCATCGCATGCCGCCAGAGCTACGCTGCCAACTTACGTGAAAAGGGAACAGCAGCCTGGGCAAATAAAGCTTCACACAATAATGGACAGGGAGTAAGAGAAACATAACTTAATGGGAAAGGGAGTACCAATAGAGTTTAAATTTAAGACTCCTTAAAATTACTAATGTTCACAAGTGATCATATGAGCTACTGCGGATGCAGTAGCACGAACATACACATGTACCACCTTGCCTCCCACATAGTTCATGTTACAATTTATTACCTTCACAGAACATATCACAGGGAATACTCACACTCGCACGACATGTGGCCTAGAACATGCAATGGTACTTGAATTACGTAACCATTATGGCACCTAAACTCAACCTTTCGATACCAGCAATATTCTACTGTGTTCCTGTAAAGTAGCTAACATTTTTCTGAGACAACATTCAGATTTGATTTCATTAATGTAGAGATACTTTGATACATCGATATGTTTGTATTGCAATGATATTATTTTTGTGTATTCTTTCTTTTGTCACTATGATCTTTGACGTACTTGTAACTCTGATTTTTGGGCGCGTAAGCGGCTGTTAGAGTCGACCCTTGAGAGAGTCAAGTCTTGGACGTCGTGTTGGAGAGACGCGTATTGTAGTCAGCTTATAAAATGTGAACTTTAACAGTGAGGAAGATGTTTTCAAGTATGTTTTGTATTGTAACGTGATGTTTTGTGTGTTACGTGACATTGCAATAAAAAGGAAGTGTAACTTAAATTCGGAGTGCTGATTATTTTTTTACACCGCCATTGTGCTAACTTTGAAAGGTTTAATCTTCAAGAATGCTTTGTGAAGCGCATCTACAAAACTTTTGAATATAGCAGAATAAAACCTAGGCCTCTCTGCATCCGAGCTTGGAATCACCACCACCTAGACTTTCGACGATTGAGCTATGATTTTACAACGAGACCAGCGTGGGAAACACGAAAAGATGATTGCCTAATTTATTCATTATTACATGAAATGACTTTATTAACTGTGCTCTAATGACACCTGCCACATAAAAACTTTGTTGATGCCCGAAAATGCAGTATTTATCAACATGAGCAACACCACAATCATTATTAAATTTTGACCTTTGCTGTGGTAGGGTTGTTAGAAACACAAATTGGAATTAGTAACACTGAGCGATGCTTATGCGCTCAAACAGTCGTAGGTGTGTAAATACAACAGGTCCAATTCCATATAACACAGATATGGCCTTACAGTGTCAAGTACTCAAAATAAGAAAAGAACACCTAACTGCACTCAGGGTTGAAGGACCCGTGACTTGCAGGATTCCACCCAGGATGTTATTGCTTCCAACGCCAGGCGATCGTCGAGGTGCCGTAAACCTTAAGTTTACAGAGTAAGCCGGAACTTGCCGAGCAGGTTGCACACAACGTCCGTCTGTGTTCTCACCGCCCGCCGCTATCAATCCTTAAGCGTGCCGGCCAAGCTTGCCCCGACTGATTCAACCTTACGTCACTTCTCCAGACCCGCGCCGGACAGCCGGAATCTCCCAAAAGCCAAAACTTGTCAGTCACGTGCCCCTCAGCCAACTGACGCTCCAAGCCCCGCCAAACCAACCGCGCACACACACACACACACACACACACACACACACACACACACACACACACACACACACACACACACCTCGACCACAGATCTCAGTTCGCGACACACAATCGAATCGACATCGGTAACTTAAGTAGTTAAGTGACGCCAGTGGAATGTCATGCTCACTTACTTTCACATGTAATTACTTGAATCTAGATCAACAGTTTTCGTCACTATTTCCTCTCCTGTACCCGCCTCTTCATCTCAGAATTACTTTCCCCTTACTGCAGATAGCGTTCAGAGTAGGCTGTTAGATACATTAGTGGGTCGAATTTTGTTTTAGTTAATAAAACACAGTACGTTGTTCTAACCGGCGAACGTTCATCAGAGACAAACGTATTGTGCAGAATGCCCTTGTTCTTTAGGTAAATAAACAATCGTTCGGATATGACGAGCAGCAACCTGCGACTGTTAGCTGATGGTGCTGTAGGTTGTGATACAGTCTCGTTGTTGTGTGACCATAGGAGGATACAGCATTACTTGGGCAGAATTTCGATTTGGTGAAATGAATGACAGTTCTCTCTAAATATTCAAAAATGTAAGTCAATGCATATGAGTACGAAAAACAAACCTCTGATGCTCGAATATGGTGATGTGCTGTCTGACACTGTTACATCGATTAAATAACTACGCGTAACGTTGCAAAACGACGTGGAATGGATCGAACATGTAGGGTCAGTATAGGAAAGGCAAATGGTCGACTTCGATTTATTGGGAGAATTCTAGGAAAGTGTAGCTCACCTATAATGCAGTCTGTTTACAGAACACTTGATCGACCGATTCTTGAGTGCTGCTTGAGTCATAAACGTGTTTTTAGTACCATGCTACTGTAATAGTGGCTGAAATGTTGGTTTCTCCAGTATAGTTTTCTACATTACGACTCAGTGCAATGACGAGTATTATCGAGGAGCTCCGTGGACATTGTGGAAATCACTAAAGGGAAAAGGCGTTCTTTTCGCTGAACACTTCCGAAAGGATGCAGAACAGTATTACTGAAACCCACGTCCAATTCGCGTAAGGACCGCGAAGTCAAGGAAAAGCAGGTCTTGTATGGAAATATATAAACAGTCGTTTTTTACCTCACTCCGTTTGCGAGTGCAACAGGAAAGGGAATGACTAGCAGTTGTAGCACTTACCCTCTTCTATGCACCGAATGGTAACTATCAGAGTGTGCAGTCTCAGTTATGTGGCTGAATTTGTGATTTCGTGTCAGACAGGTCACAGTTGACGGAAACTCATCGAGTAAAACAAAAGTGATTCCCGGCGTTCCCCAACGTAGTGTTATAAGCCCTTTGCTGTTCCTTATATATAAAAAACGATTTTGGAGACAATCTGAGCAGCCGTCTTCGGTTGTCTGTAGATGACGCTGTCGTTTGTCGACTAATAGTCATCAGAAGATCAAAACAAACTGCAAAACGATTTATAAAAGTTATCTGAATGTCTCGAAAAGTGGCAGTTGACCTTAAATAACGAAACATGTGAGGTCATCAACATAAGTGCTAAAAGGAACTACTTAAACTTCGGTTACACGATAAATCAGTCTAATCCAAAAGTCGTAAATTCAACTAAATACCTAGGTATTACAATTACGAACAACTTAAATTGGAAGGAACACACAGAAAATGTTATGGGGAAGCCCAACCAAAGACTGCGTTTTGATGGCAGAATACTTAGAAAATGTAACAGATCTAGTAAAAAGAGTACCTACACTACGCTTGTCCGTCCTTCTTTAGAATACTGCTACGCAGAGTGGGATCCTTACCAGATAGGACTGACGGAGTACATCGAAAATGTTCAAAGAAAGGCAGCACGTTTTGCATTATCGCGAAATATGAGAGAGAGTGTCACAGAAATTATACAGGATTTGGGCTGGAAATCATTAAAAGAAAGGCGTTTTTCGTTGCGACAGAATCTTATCACGAAATTCCAGTCACCAACTTTCTCCTTCGAAAGCGAAAATATTTTTTGACACCGACCTACACAGAGAGGAACGATCACCACGATAAAGTAAGGGAAATAAGAGCTCGTACGGAAATATGTACGTGTTCATTCTTTCCGCACACTGTACGAGATTGGAATAACAGAGAATTGTGAAGGTGGTTCGTTGAAAGCTGTGCCAGGCACTTGAATGTAATTTTCAGAGTATCCATGTAGAGGTAGATGCATGTATGTAGGTATCGATGTAGATGTACGTCTATATATGTGTATGGTTTTCCCTGTGGGATAGATAACCAATGGTATACAGTGTTTCGATGAAGAATCCCTTCATCATTGTCCAGAATTAGGTATTCGGGAAGGCTATCGTGGCGCCATGTAGTGAACTTTCCTCCGGTGTGCAGGTAGTGGCAACGTAACGCCAACGGGAACCGCGCCGACGTGACGAGGAAGGAGTGGAAAGCGATCGCATTATTTTTGCACGGCACGTTTCCTGGCAGAGCTGCCCACGCGCAGGCCAGCCGCCCACGTGGATTAGTGGGGCGACGCCCACGCTCCACGTGTCTGCACGTGGCGCCTGCACAGGTCACCTTCACGCTTCAGCTAGCGGCGGCTGCTGAGAGCTTTCCCTGTCAACAAGATGGTGTCATCAACCTGTTTTTATTGAGTCTGTTTACTGCTTTCTTCATCTTGCTGGTCCGCAAGGGATTTTCACTTCTATTCATTTAGTGCGGAGGACTCAAGCTTTGCTAATGGAGCGAATTCTTGAAATGATTAAGGATTTTACCTGAACGGCAGAAAAAATGTTGAAGTTAGCCTGCATATAAGGAACGGATTAAAGAAACACACAAATCTTCAAACGTAAAAGCAACTTCTAGAGTAATACAACTGAGAGTCATAGGATTATATACAAGCTGCTTATAATTAAACCTTCCTACTTGAGAGGTCCCCCATCAAAAGCGTGTGATCTTAGGATAATAGGACATTCTGACAATATTTGTGAGGACATACGGAAGAGAAGTACCGAATAAACCACTTAAAGAAAGACATTTTAATTTCCACATGAGAGGGTAACATTCGATAATTGCGTACCATGTTTACGTTCCAGGTTACAACTGTTGCTCAATGTGGTGATAATCTTCATCCACGGCAGACTAGAACCGCACTAGACTGTTCTACTGCTGCCCGAAACATCTCAAGTGGAACGCGCAACATTCAGTTGTGACACAACTCGTGCACTGCTTGAAGGTCACACATCGCGTTCTGAATTGTCAACCATGACGACACGAACTTCTGCGGTAATCTGAGGCGCAGCTGGCCGTCGGTATCACGCAGTGGTTCCCAGACTGCCAGTTAGTTCGACCTTCTTCAAGCCCCTCCGGAAAGGGGACCTCTCTGTATTCTTCCAATGCGTCGATCCCCGCGAACAACTCCAGCATTATTGCTGTTGTTTTGATAAAACAGCTTCACGAGTAAAGCCCTGCCCAGACCCAGACCCAGACCCATGATGACTGTTTACAATGCACAGTGATCCCTGTGCTTTAGCCCCGCATCGCCCTACCAGCAACGGCGACTAACGGAAAGTCATGGCATCAGCGCTACTGACAACGCAAATACTGCAGCGCACAGTCTGAACACCATTTTTGTAAAGTAGGGTACTCATATGGTAAATAGTTTTCCGTCTTCTCTGGCTCAAGCAGCGCCATTTTAATTATAACCACTCAGTATATACGAAAATTATTCCAAAAATTTTAGCAGAAATTCAGACTTTTTTATTTACAATATAACCGTTAAAATTTTCGATACATTTTTCCATCCTTTGAAATCAATTCGAAAATGTCTCAGTCCAAGCTTCAGTAAGGAAGTCACTTAGATCACTGATGTATGCTGCATTAGTCTGTTTATAGGATGAAAAACGCTGTCCACGAATTCTTTCTTCATCTTTGAGAGCAGGAAGAAGTCACACGAGGCCAGGTTAGGTAAACAGGGTAGGTGCCTTAAAACTCGCATTTTTTCCTTCTCCGGGAAGTCAATTATTCTGGCAGCCGTGCGTTCTGAGCCATTCTCTTGATGCGGAAGGCATCCATGTGGACCGAGCGAGGTGGCGCAGTGGTTAGCACACTGGATTCGTATTCGGGAGGACGACGGTTCAAACCTGCGTCCGGCCATCCTGATTTCCCTAAATCACTTCATGCAACTGCCGGGATGGTTTCTTTGAGAGGGCACTGCCAACTTCCTTCCCCATCCTTCCTAATCCGATGGGAGCGATGACCTCGCTGTTTGGTCCCTCTCCCCAAATATACCAACCAACCAATCTCCATATGGCTACTGCTTTCGGCAGACATTCTGTCACATACTGCTCAGCATTAACTGTGAAACGTGTGCCCAGGGTCACAGAAGGCGGGTGACTCATCTTTGTGAAGAAAGTGGTCACTGCCTTCTTTCCAGAGCTCCCACTTCTACGAAGTTTCGGGATGGTTCGTCACCTGAAAAGCACCGGTGAAGTCTGCCTCTTCAATTCGAGGTAATAGTAGTGAACTCATGTTTCGTCGCCTGTGGCGATATTGTACATGTGTTCGGAAGATCGTTTGTCGAATTTTTCAAGTACGAAACGATACCAATCCATTCTTCTGTGTTTCCCGGCTTCCGTCATGGAATGTAGAATCATCGGGCATACGACTTGTTTATACCTAAATGATCGTGAACGATGGTCTGTGCCACAGTGGATCAAATATTTAGTGCCCTTCAGTGCCACATGTTGTGAAATCAGGATCAACTTTGATTATTTACTTCACAGTATCAATGTTTTCTTGTATCACTGCCGTTTCTAGCTGACTGGGACGAGCTTCGGCTTTAGGATACTTGTGATCCCTTGAAAACTCGCGAAACCAATTTCCAACGGCCCCTCGAATGAGCAGGCCTACTAAAAACACGAACCAGAGAACTTCTTTTTGTGGACATAGTGCATCATTGCACCGTCACAGCGCGACAGATCCATCAGGAACTCTGTGACATACAACTGGCCGCGTCTTCCATTACCTTTCGCAGTGTGATTTGAAGTTCTGTGGTGAGGGAACCATGGGGTGCATAGTTCAAGGTCGACAACCAATTTTCTTTCACAGCTGAAATTATCCCATTGTATTCAGTGTTTAAGAGGTGCTAAAATCTTTGTATGTGATCAAAAGTTTACGGGCACACTTTTTCACTGTGAAATTTATCGCTACATATCACGAGAGGAGAACCCACCAGTATAAAAGGAGATGGGTTGCTATAAGAAAAGCAGTAATAGCAGAATGAATCGTTCAGGGGAGTTCAGTGACTGAACGAGGACAAGTTAATGGATGCCGTCAGGGACATTTCAACTCTTCTACAGCTGCCCAAGCCAACTGTTAGTGATGTGACTGAAGTGTAAATGCGAAGGAACAACCAAAGCTAAACCAAGACCAGCGGCCGGAGTGGCCGAGCGGTTCTAGGCGCTTCAGTCTGGAACCGCGCGACCGCTACGGTCGCAGGTTCGAATCTTCCCTCGGGCATGGATGTGTATGATGGCCTTAGGTTAGTTACGTTTAAGTAGTTCTAAGTTCTAGGGGACTGATGACCTCAGATGTTAAGTCCAATAGTGCTCAGAACCATTTGAGCCATTAAACCAAGACCTGACAGACCTGATATATTCATGGAAAGGGACCGGTAGACGGAACGGAGATTTGATGTAAAAAAATCACATGAAATTAGCGGATTGAATCACTCATGAGTTGCAAAGTGCTTCCGGACGCCCATCTAGCACAATGACTGCGCCTAAGGAGTCATAGTGAATGCAGGTACAGTGGTCGAGCAGCTGCTCATCTGCCATACAGTTGCGTAGTCAATGAAGCGATGTATGAGGTGGTGTAAAGAACAACTTCACCGGACAGTGGATGGTTGGAAACGAGTGATCTGGAGTGACCAATCACATTGTACCCCGTGGCAGTCCGATGGTAACGTTGGTGTTCGGCTAATAACTTCCATCATGTGTAGTGCAAACAGTGAATTACGGAGGCGGAAGTTTTAAGATAAGGGAGTGTTTTTAGTGGACGGGATGTGCTCATGTCCCTGCGATTAAGGAAACACTAAATGCAGGAGGACGTCAACCCATTTTACAGCGTTGTTGAAAAGTACAGTAGAGAAACATTTCGGAGACGATGATTGTTTCAGTATGACGGGGCACCCTGTCACAAAGCAGCAAGTATGTGGCAATGGTTTGTCTCATAAAGCAGCATCTGTGAGGTAGTGGTTTGTGGATAGTAACATTCCCGAAACGGATTAGCCTGCCCCGAGTCTCGGCCTTAGCACAATGGAGCACTTTTGTGTTGAGTTAGAATGTTGGCATCGCCTCAGACCCCAGCGAACAACATACCTTCTCTGCTTACGGCTCTTGAGGAAGAATGGGCTGCCATCTCTTCACAAAAATTCTGACACATCATTGCAAGTATCCTCAGAAAAGTGGCCATAAAGGCGTAGGGTGGACATCCTCTGCACAAGTGTGTAGTGTTAGACGTATCCTTTTGATCAGATGTTATACATGTGATGATTTTTCGGGGCAAACTACAATATATGAATCTCCGAGAGCCCCCGTGAGAACAGGAATAAAAAATGTTCATATCCGTGGTCTAAAGGTGCTGGCATGGTAACTGAACGTGTTCGGTCAGAGGGTTAGCTGTCCTCTGTAATAAATAAACTGAGTTAATGGATCAACGACGAACTGAAGCGGGTGTCTTGCGACTCCCGCCCAGAGCAGATACAACAAACGAAAACGATGGAAATGAGATGAAAAAAAATAATAAAGAAGGGTAACGTCTTCGATTAGTAATCAAAACGTCCTGGGTGGTTCGAAAGCCGCCACTGATTAAATTTTGATTAATAATTTGCATTGGTGGTCGAAGACTTCCGGCATCCTCATTCTGCCAAAGGCCTTATGAAAGAGGGCGGAGGAGCTGACAGGTGTTCGGGGCAGTCTCTCGTCCTTGGGGTGGGAAATTGTCCATAAGGGCGGAAGCATTAGCAATGATTAACGGCATGAGGATGCAGAAGGCAAAGGAAATATCACTGCATTAAAGACACATAATGTGTATCCACCGGATATGTGGTGCGTGATGATCTCCCCATTGGCAAAAGATTCCGGGATAGTCTCCCATTTGGATCTCTGGGAGGGGACTGCCAAGGTGGAGGTGACCATGACAAAAATATTGAATAACCAACAAAAGGATAACGTTCTATGAGTCTGGGATCGAATGTCAGAAGCTTGAAGGTGGTACGGAAGCTACAAAATCTGGAAAGGGAAATGCAAAGGCTTTGTTTGGATATAGAAGGGGTCAGCGAAGTGAAATGGAAAGAAGACAAGTACTAATGGTCAGATGTGTATAGGGTAATATCAACAGCAGCAGAAAATAGTATAACGGGAGTAGGATTCGTTATGAATAGGAAGGTAGGGCAGGGAGTGTGTTACTGTGAACAGTTCAGTGATAGCGCTGTTCTTATATGATAGCGTTGTTCTTATCAGAATCGACAGCAAACCAACACCGACAACGATATTTCAGGTATAAATGCCAACATCGCAAGCTGAAGGTGAAGAGACAGAGGAAGTATATCAGGATATTGAAAGGATAGTACAGTACTTAAAGAGAGATGAAAATGTAATAATCATGGGGGCTGGAATGCACTAGTAGGGAAAGGAGTAGAAGAAAAGGTTACAGGAGAATATGGACTTGGGGCAAGGAATGAGAGAGCAGAAAGACTAACTCAGTTCTGTAAAATATTTCCGCCGGTAATAGCGAATACTCTGTTTAAGAACCACAAGAGAAGGAGATATACTTGCAAAAGACAGGGTGATTCGGGAAGACTTCAGTTAGATTACATCATGAAGAGATCCCGAAATTAGATATTGGATCATAAGGCGTACCCAGGAGCAGATATAGGCTGAGTTCACAATGTAGTATTAATGAAGAGTAGGCAGAAGTTCAAGAGATTAGTCAGGAAGAATCAATACGCAAAGAAGTGGGATACAGAAGTACTAACGAATGACGAGATATGCTTGAAGTTCTCTAAGGCTGTAGGTACACTAATAAGGAATAGCTCAGTGGGCAGTACAGTCGAAAAGGAACGAACATCTGTAAAAAGGGCCATCACAGAAGTGGGGAATAAAAACTTACCTGCAAAGAAGGTAACTACGAAGAAACCTTGAGTAACAGAAGAAATACTTCAGTTGATCGATGAAAGAAGAACGTACAAAAATGTTCAGGGAAGTTCGTGAATACAGAAATCCAAGTCGTTGAGGAATACAGTAAACAGGAAGAGCAGGGAAGCTAAGAAGAAATGACTGCAAGAAAAATATGAAGAAATAGAAAAAGAAATCATTGTTAGAAAGGACTGACTCAGCATATAGGAAAGCCAAAACAATCTCTCACGAAATTAAAAGCAGGAGTGGTAACATTTAGAGTGCAACGAGAATTCCACTGTTAAATGCAGAAGAGAGAGCGGATAGGTGGAAAGAGTACATTGAAGGCCTCCATGAGGGGGAATATTTGTCTTATGTGACCGGATAAGTAGCAGGAGTCGATTAGGAGAGATCCAGTATTAGAAACAGAATTTAAGAGAGGTGTGACAGAATTAAGATCAAATAAGGCAGAAGGCATAGATATCACCCCATCATAATTTCTAAAATCATTGGCGGAAATGGCAACAAATCGACTATTCACGGTGATGTGTAGAATGTATGAGTCTGGCGGCATACCATCTGACTTTCGGAAAAATATCGTCCACCCGATTCCGAAGACAGCAAGAGTTTGCAAGTGCGAAAATTATCGCGCAATCAGCTTAACAGCTCATGCATCCAAGTTGCTGACAAGAATAATGTACAGAAGAATGAATAAGGAAATTGAGGATGTGTTAGATGATGCTCTTGTTTGGCTTTAGGAAGCGTAAAGGCACCAGAGAGGCAATTCTAACGTTACGGTTGATAATGGAAACAAAATTAAAGAAAAGTCAAGACACGTTCATAGGATTCGCCGATCTGGAAAAAGCTTTGGACAGTGTAAATCCGGCCGAGGTGGCCGAACGGTTCTAGGTGCTACAGTCTGCAACCGCGAGACGCTACGGTCGCAGTTTCGAATCCTGCCTCGGGCATGGCTGTGTGTGATGTCCTTAGGTTACTTAGGTTTAAGTAGTTCTACGTTCTAGGGGACTGGTGACCTTAGCAGTTAAGTCCCATAGTGCTCAGAACCATTTGAACCATTTTTGACAGTGTAAAATGGATCCAGATGTTCGAATATGTGGTCAGATCCTTTTTTAATAGCAAGAATTCCAGGAACAGCTCTATCATTAACCAGTTTAATTAAAACGCTATCGGTTTCGTGTCTTATAGCCACATCATCGGCTGTCAGACGAGGATGTACAGCAGGCAGTTACTAAGTTCTTCACGTCGGTGTTTTACCAAACGGGTATCTTCAACTTGGTGCGTCAGTGGGATGGTTGCCTTAATGTTCGCAGTGAGTTTATCAGATTGGCGTATCGATTCTAGACTGCACGGCCTTAAAACGGAAACTTTTTTATCCCCTTATATTAATGGAAGCAAATGACGAATTCCGTTTAACCATTATCAAAATTCAAGTCGTGTGATACTGTCGTCAGTGTGAATATTGTGCATAGGCTGTATACGAAATGGGTAGAAGTTTCGCGCATGTAATGTTACATATACTCGTAGGGCGCTGATACGCACAGAAAGAAAGTCGCCGTGTGCTGTTTGTAGCACCACGCTGCACCGTTCAAACAATGTGTTGCTGCTCCGGAGACGTTCAGAAGAAAAATGGAAACTTGGAAGAACACCAGTTTAACGCAGTGAGCTGGTAAACACTCTGCGATCAGGAATTCGACATGTCGGTAAGTGTCGATGATATTCTACGACAGCAGCAGGAGCACTACCATCGCAGAAGCCGTATACATACACTACATTTGCGTATTTTCCATTAGTGTACAAATGTAGTATTTTGGCCAGTGCGTGTAAACCACAGTTAATCGACGCTTCTCTTTGATACACTCGAAGTCTTTTGCACTACTTCATTCACAGCATACTAAGGACAATGATGCATTTAACGGGCTGGTGTTCAAATGGTTCAAATGGCTCTAAGCATTATGGAACATCTGAGGTCATCAGTCACCTAGACTTAGAACTGCTTAAACTTAACTAACCTAAGGACATCACACACATCCATGCCCGAGTCCGACTTCGAACCTGCGACTGTAGCATCAGCGCGGTTTCGGACTGAAGCGCCTAGAACCCTTCGGCCACAACGTCCGGGGAGCTGGTGTAATGGGAGACATCCCGAGGAAAGAGGTTGAAATCAACGAAGTACGGTGGGCTAGATGTATAAGAAGTATGCGTGAGCGCCACTAGCCGAAAAACAAATGTACATGAAACTATTTGGAACAACGCATATGCTTCAGCTGAGCGTTCCTGTCATATCCCAGAATATTGACCATTCCTCCTGGAACACTCTGTATAGATTAAGAGCGGCAGAGGGCCTGTCTGGAGGGCCACGAACATAATTTCGGTTTCAGTAGGTGACTTGCCGTCAGTTAGTACGAACTGTGTCTTTTTTGACAGAAAATCACGAATCTAGTCACACAGCTGAGACGATACTCCTCCATAGGCACGCAATTCCTATGTATGGGGAGACTTTTTTTCCCCGGCGAAGGAACTGAGAGCTGCGACCATAACGGAGTGAAGTCAGGCGGAGCGGCGTGAGCATCAGCGGCTGCTACAGAGCAGGCTCCTGCTGCTTCCGCCTTGCCTTATTAAACCCGCTGTCACAAGTCAAATAAAAGCTTTATTATTGCACCAGGAAGTTGCAGCCATTACGTAAGACCGCCGTCTTGGAAGTTGGTTTATTAACTGCATCTCACACTATTCGCTAGGCGCTTAACGCAAGAATAAACAGGGAACATAGTTCAGTATTTTAATGCTGCTTGTCTACCTATTCAGGGTGCCCTGGAATTCCTATTACAAACTTCTAGGAATTGCAGAAGGAGCTGGTTATGAAAAATTTTGAACAGGAACCCTTGTCTGGAAACGTACCGTTTCCGTGATACAGCCGTTTGAAAACATGTTCGCTAGTTAGGTATACAACAGTGTAGTCATGGTGGGTGGATGCTTACGTCGGATCGGCTGATGTCATTTAACGTCTATCCTACCTCCGTGATCTGATTCGAGCCTTATTCACGTGTCTGTGAATGTTAGAGCAATATGGCAGCATATATGTTTGTAGAATACACTGACATGATCCTTCTGTATGGCGAAGCTCACTGCGATGGAAGAGCTGCTGGTTGCCTTTATCAAGATCGTTATCCTCAACGTCCGACTCGGGCGTACCTTGAGCAGGGGTAACTGGGGTGTCCCAAGAAGATGCCGCACACCCGGATTGGAAGAGGCAGTACTGCATCACGTTGAAGATAACCCGTCAACGAGTACACGATGAACTGTGAGGACATTGGATGTTTCTCCCGGCACCGTCTGGTATATCCTTCATGACCAACAAGTTAACTCATACCACCTCCAAAAGGTACAGTCACCAATGAGTACAAAGTTTCTGCACTGTTGCATCGACGAGCCCCTAGTATTTTACAGCGCATTCTCTTCACAGATGAATGTAAATTTACTGGGGGTTGTGTTCTCAGTTCTCGAAACAGCCATGTCTAGGCAGTCGGAAACCCACATGCCACGCATACGGATCTGGTATCAATGTGTCGGCAGGTATTTTTGATTGGGCACAATTTGACTCCAACCAAGCTCACGAGACCCAACAACAAGTATTTGGCCTGTTGTTGGATGCTGTGTCATTGGACGTCCGCCAAGACATGTGGTTTCAGCACGACGGCGCACCCGCTCACATTTCACGCGACGTTGGGAACATCTGGACCAGCGATTCGGGCACATATGGAAAGTAATCCAATCGCATGGCCTCCACGATCACCGGATTTGACTCCATTCGACTTTTTCCTCGGAGGTGGAATGAATAGTTTGGTTGATGAGACCTGTAGAGACAGAAGATTTGGTGGCAGGACAGATTGCAGAGACACGAGGTGTGACAGAGCGTATGTACCACAACATCATTCGTAGATACAATGTGTGCACCGAACATGGTGGTCGCCACAACTAACCGTATTTGTAGTGATCAGAATGCTAACCCTCCTTTGAAAATGACGAAAACAGTTTATGTTTAACTGTAAGTAGTTGCTTATGTGGAAACTTATTAAGCTTCGTTTCTTTGGTTACTAATGAATGGAAATGTAAAACAAGTGGTGTACTGGAAGTGGTCGCGTTACCAACTTGTTTTTAAATGGTTTTAGCAGGGAAGCGGTAGGTTTTCGGACATGGGTTCCAATCCAAAATATGATGTACTCAGTCCCCTTTACAAGTCCCAGAAATCTGTAACAGGAATTTTAGAGCACCCTGTGTTGGAAATGATCTTGGTTTCTTATAAAACCAAATTTGTCAGTTACACATGGCCGAACTTTGTGTCGTATATATAAGGTGATACCAAAAGAACCTGATCAAAAATCCTTAGGGGAGGTTGCCTCAGCGGTGTGCTGGCTCCAGCACGAGACAGATTTGAATTAGCCATGGAAAATGGAAATGAGCGTTTGGCGCCATTGGCCGGGAGGCCCCTTGGGGGGTAGGTCCGGCCGCCTTGGAACAGGTCTTATTACATTCGACGCCACATTGGGCGTACTGCGCGCCGGAGGGCGAAATGATGATGAAGACAGCACAACACCCAATCCCTGAGCGGAGAAAATCCCCGACCCAGCCGGGAATCGAACCCGGGCCCGTAGTACGGCAATCCGTCACGCTGACCACTCAGCTATTGGGGCGAACAATTAGCCATGAGCAGGATAAAATGTAGAAGGCAGAAAATGACTTCTACAGTTGTAGAGGAGCACGTTTGATTGTTGTTTTTCACGCCACTTCCCTCTTTTCATGGTCACTGACGAGAAATTCGTTGTTTAGTGAACGTTCATTGTTATCACCGTTACGCAGACGACCTTCTTAGGAATTATGGACCCTCTTCTGGTACGTTTAAAGAAACTATTAAATTTCTGATTAAATTTTAAATGAGCTATTAATAAGACAGCGTTTCTTTGTCACCGAAACCTACCTATATTTGAATAAGAGTGAGTTATTGAAAACCTATCGTCTTGGACAGTCTCTGACACTACGATTGTGCCCAACCCTGGACCCAGAATCAGTTCCATAAACATACTGAAGCTTTCTTTCATTTTTCAGGGATTATTTCCAGAATTGTAATTTGCAAGAAATCAAATTGGGATAAGAAGACAATGAAATTTTATCTACGGCGTGTTGGTTGGAAAAAACAGCATCAGGGAAGCAGCAGGACACATTTCTGTCTCTACGAGCTCATTAAGAAAACGTTATACCTTCTTGGGACAGATTTAAAAATAATTTAACTGACCCATTGAAAGATCAGCTAATCAAAAATCTGAAACATTTTTCACCTCTAAACAAAACAAAAGTTTTGAAATTAGTTTATGATTTAGAGGAACATTTAAAGTTGCCATATCAATTCAACAGGAACAATTGCACGTAATAAATTATTTTAAGAGTTCCATGAAGTGGATTCTGAATGTTCCCTGCTGTGTGCCGTCTAATAGCCGTCGAAGAGCGTATGAATTCAACAAGGGCCCATAAACATATTGCTATTACTGTTCCATTTATTTTTATTTTTATTTTTATTTTTGTGTTTACATTTGCAATGTTTCGTTTCTCATAGAGTTTGTACGGCATTGAGAACCTTTAGTTGGAGGATATCTTTGTAGACAATTGTTTAAAACTTAATCAATTATATTAAAAACGGTTTAATTTTGTGATTTTTTTTAGTGTTTATGTCGTATGTTTTCACCGTGATACAGTTCTACTGTAGTTTACTCATACTATGCTTATAAAAGTGCGAAAATGCTGACATCATCAGGACAACTTCCGTCATAGACTGCAAAGTTCCGAGGCTGATTTTATTACTGGCATATAAGCGACATCAGCGTGGTAACTGAGGTATCAGTTTGAACGAGCAAGTGTGAACAATAACAGACGTGCATTCGACTATTCAGTTGTGAGCAGGCGATGTTCAGTAGTGATGTGCTGCCGTAGTGTGTCTTCGTTGTTGTGTCGCAAATCGCAAAGGAGAACGTAACTAAAAACATTTTCCAAAATGTTTTGAGGAAGAGCAAAGTGTGTGCACACCTTGACTCCCGAACAAAGACAGCGACGCCGAAACGCCTTTCGTGACTTGATTGGGTGGTGGGTGGCGGTAAGTTCCTATGGAACCATTCTGCTACGGTCGTCGGTTCCTAGGCTTACAAACTTCTTAATCTAACTTAATCTAACTTAAACTAACTTACGCTAAGGACAACACACACACCCACGCCCGACGGAGGCAGCCGCGCGAACCGTGGCAAGGCCCATACGACCGCGCGGCTAGCCTGCGCGGCGCGTGATTCAGATGCGAAACGAGGAGAATTCTTTTGGGGAAAAAATCATCACGTGTGACGAGACTTGGTGTTGTCAATGCGAACCCACAACAATATTATAAAGTGCAGAAATTGACAAGAAGGATCAACAACTCATTGACGACATAACCGATCTTTAACTCAATGTGACGCGCGAGTTGAACAACATCCGAAAGAAAAACTTTTCTGCCAGTTTTACATCGCTTTACAAACGTTCTGTGCGCGGTGAACTAGTAGGAAGAGACTAAATATAGAACACATGAAGCATTAAAACTCCCCTCTTAATTTTCTTGTTTTCTAATTGATTCACTCTCGAAAACTTTGGAATGACGGAGTAGCTTGCAGTCGGAGAATTAAGTACGGTTGGAGTTGCATCACAAACAGAGGTACACGTTTGGGGTGGTAGCTTCTGTAGCCCATAGCAAAGGGATGGTTCTGAGTAGTATTATTGTTGTTGTCTGTCATCGAATTACCGAGTCATTTACTCCACAAACATAATTACTCTGGTGGATCTTCTTATCGAAAGAAGTATGTGTGCGTCTTTGGACAGAGTCCGATACAGAAGGAGATTAGTGTTTAACGTCCAGTCCACAACGAGGTCTTTAGCAGCGGAGTACAAGCTCGCACTATGGAAGGATGGGGAAGGAAAGCGGTCGTACCATTTCGAAGGAGCAATCCCGGCATTTGCCTTAAGCGATTTAAGGAAATCACGGAAAACCTAAATCAGGATGGCCGGACGCGGGTTTGAACCGTCGTGTTCCCGAGTGAAAGCGTCCGATACGGAGGGGAGAGAAAATTGCTTCGCCTATACTTTGTTATTAGGAAGAAGTGCGTCAAGGCCTGATGGTTCACTTGTCCGACCACATCTCGACGTTGTCAGCTCGATGTGGGTTGCAGCAGTTATGCGGAGGTGAAGAGACCTGAGCAGGATAGATTAGCGTGGAGAGCTGTGTGAAACCAGTGCTTGGAGTAAAGACCACAACAACATTTGCCGAAAAGCTTGCAAAGCGTAACATCCCAATTGTGATATTCACTAACTTTAAATAGGCAACCTTTATATTTATGTATGACATTCCACAGAAATTAGTGTGATTGTTATAAAATGTGCGAGGCACAAGTCGCGTAAGCCTTTTTAGTAATTAATGTACTTTTTATGACAATGAAAACGTTCTGCCACCCCGAAATTAAAATGTTGTGTGTATGTGAAGAGCGTATTTGATCTGTGTGTGTGTTTCTTGCTTCCTGACTGCGAGAGAGGAGCTATGCGCCCCGTGGCGCGCAGCAATTCTCTCTCGATTTTGCTCATGAACGACTAACAGGCTATGTAAGAGTTCACTGGTGCTAGTACTTCGATCGAGCAGCCGTGTTACTCAGTTATTGTTTAAGGCTAGTTTGTTGCATTGTTACAGTTAGTTATGTTAATAATTCTTGACTTTAGAAAGTTTAACGACCTGATAGATCGCATTACAATAGATACAAGCAAGATTTCTTCTTGTACAAGAAGAACCTTTGAAGATACAGAGTTCCTTCATTGTGAAGAGGTAAATTTCTTGTCCATTGCAAAGTGATCCTGCATATAAGAGTACCTACGTGTTGCTCATCAGAATAGACCATCGGACGCATGGAAACTGGGAGCAAACTAAAAGCCTTTCCTGGGAGACTTTCATTCTCTTTATTGAATTTTCTCTAGGTCGGAAAGTGCTTACCAGAATCCGATCTCGATTTTTAGCTTACGATGAACTGACCAGCGAAACGTTGAGGAGCAGAAGACTATTTTCGGCGAGCTGTAGGATTCTTCACAGCAACTTTCAACACCAGACAAGAGTGGCACTTTTTTCATACCATAAAATGCTTTTCCGATTTCTCAACGAGTAGTTATAACATTATCAGAATCATTTCTCAGAGGATTAATTCTGGAATCATTGAGAACATTATCCGATTCATATTTCACATTTTTAAAGGAAGTTACATTTTCAATCAGATAAATTTGCAATATATTTATAGCCCACGATCAGAAGTTCAGTTAATTCAAAAATCATAATAATTCTTTTTAATTAGACAGATTAAAATCTCAGAGAGTCTGATCAGATAAGAAACTTCGCTCTATTTAGAGATATCATCTGCTTCGTCGCTCAGTCGGGAACCGCGCGGCTGCTACGGTCGCAGGTTCGAATCCTGCGCCGGCAAGGATGTGTGTGGTGTCCTTAGGTTAGTTAGGTTTAAGTAGTTCTAAGTTCTAGGGGACTGATGACCTCAGATGTTAAGTCCCATAGTGCTCAGAGTCATTTGAGCCATTTAGCCAGCCATCATCTGATTCAGTGACTTCTTGATCGCCCACAACTCCATATTTTACATTGAATAGTGGCTTCGTAGGCGGGTTTTAATAAGTGAAAGCAGCAGAGCACCCTGATTAGACCCATCCGCAAATCAAGGAACGTAAAAACCTTGAGCCTGCACGAACTTGAGAAAGAGTGTTCCAAGAGTCGCCAGTCCAGGATCTGCAAGAAATTCGCCCTACGTCAAACAACAGTAAGGTTTCGCTACTGTTGATAAAATTCTAGTTCGTTTTTCACTTGATGCACAATCGCTAGCAAGATTACGGATGAGATTTATCTACTTCGGAGTCCCATAGGAAATACAAAGCGTTGCGGTGTGTTGTCCCATTGTAGCATGTCTGGCTACCTTAGCACCCTATTGCAGCCGACGTCTATAATCAACATCGATGGTGGCTTGCGAAGTAGAGATGTAAATGTACGAGGGAAGTATATACTTAGAGATAAAGTATTCGACACTGTGCTTGACGGGTATCCCGATTTATTTACAAACCGGTATAAGATTTATTTTTAGGGTTCCATACCTCAAATGGAAAAACATAACCCCTTATGGCAGGGATGCACAGACCCGCGGTCCGACATTTTTCTGAAAGCAGCCCGCCCCCTCATCGTTCGTTCTTGTAATTGTTGTGGTATTTTTACTCATCTTTAATTTTCTCCCTTGTAGAGTTTAATTCTTTTGAGCCCAGTCTAGCTGATATCGGGGTAGCGGATCCTAATATGGAATAATGAATTGTCTCAGGGCACGATATTTTTGAGCTGACAACCCTTACGCAGTCACAGTAAGGGGTTTGTGATCCGCGTTACTAGCAAATTTGGTTCAAATGGCTCTGAGCACTATGGGACTTAACATCTGTGGTCATCAGTCCCCTAGAACTTAGAACGACTTAAACCTAACTAACCTAAGGACATCACACACATCCATGCCCGAGGCAGGATTCGAACCTGCGACCGTAGCGGTCACGCGGTTCCAGACTGAAGCGCCTAGAAACGCACTGCCACACCGGCCGGCCCTAGCAAATTTGTACACCCCTACTTTATAGGGTTACTTTGTTGTCCGTCCGTTTGTCTGCCTGTCCAACTGTTGAGACCATTCTTCTCAGGACCAGGTAGAGGACCACGATGAAATTTATGTCCCATACTAAGGTTTACGGTCCCTTGGCGGTGTAAAAAATTCAAGCTTCTAAGCCAACGTAGTCGAAAGATAACGCCATTAATGTCACATATTTCAATACTCGCAAAGCCACCCATCAAATCTTATAGCGTACTTACTTTCTGTTGACCTAGATTCATGAAATTTGACAAGAAGCAAGTGAAAATTATTAATATTTAATTGCATCATATAAGAACTATTTTTTTTTTTTTGCACTTGCCTTCCTTCAATGATGGTCTCTTGGAATGGGTAGAGGTACCACATTGAAAATTAAGGTAGATACTAAGATCTACGGGTCTTTGTCGGTGTAAAAACAAATTAAGCTTCTAAGACAACGCAATCAAAAGGTACGGCCATATATGTCATTTACTTTTATACCCGGAAATTCACTCAACAAAACCTACAGATGAGGTATCTACATATACTTTGAAGCACCAAAGAAACTGATATAGTCATGAGTATTCAAATGCAGAGATGTGTAAACGGGTATAAGAGAGCGCGGCGTTAGGCAACGCCTGTATAAGAGAACAAGTGTCTGGCGCAGATGTTAGATCCGTTACTGCTGCAACAATGGAAGGCTATCATGATTCAGGTTAGCTTTAACGAGGTATTATAGTCGGCGCACGAGCGATGGCACAGTATCTCCGAGGTATCGATCAAGCGAGGATTTCCCCGTACGACTGTTTCACGAGTGTACCGTGAATATCAGGAATTCGGTAAAACATCAAATGTCCGACATTTCTGCGGCCGGAAAACGAGCCTGCAAGAACGGGACCAATGACGACTGAAGAGAATCGTTCAACGTGACAGAAGTGGAACTCTTCCGCAGATTATTGCTTATATCAATGCTGGTTCATCATTAAGTGTCAGCGTGCAAACCATGCAATGAAACATCATTTATACGGGCTTGGTTTCCCAAAACGAGACAAGAGAGCGATACAAACGCTGGACATCGGACGGTAGTAAGGATCGAACCCGAGACAAAGAATGAGCAGTTTCGTTCACTGTCATCTTTGGTATGAGAACAACTGACACTAATTGTATCAGGCGGGCCGCTTTTATTAGCACGCGTAATGGCCTGATTGGGTAACTTGAATGCTAATTAATTCGGAAACGGCGCAGTGTATCGAATTTGTTCTTAACAATTATTTCTCTGCGCAACATGACCTGTAAAACCCTTATAAACTTTTCAGACTGTTTCTGACCACACTGTATTAGAAGACTTTGCTATTACGTTTGATGACTTCAACTGCCATGTTCTGTTTGGAGCTCTAGTGGACTTGATAAAACAGAACACGAACTGATTCACTTGTATAGACAAGTCCGTAGGCAATTTCAAGTTTCCAGGATAAGTTCATGAGATGTCATCAGCAGCCCGAAGATCCGACGTACACTACGGTGACAAAAGTCATGGGACACCTCCTAGTATCGTTTCGTACTTCCTTTTTCCCGGCGTAGTGCAGCAACTTGTCATGGCATTGACTCAATAAGTTTCTGGATGTCTTTCCTGCAGAATTATTGTGCCATGCTGCCTCTATAGCCATTCATAATTGCGCAAGTATTGCTGGCACAGGATTATGTCCCATAAATGTTCGATGGGATTCAAATCGGGAGATTGGGTGGCCAAATCATTCAATCGAATTGTCCACATCGTTCTTCTAACCAATCACGAGCAACTGCGGCCTGGTGACATGGCACATTGTCACCCATAAAAATTCCATCGTTGTTTGGGTACATGAAATTTATGAATGACTGCAAATGGTCTCCTAGTAGCCGAACACAACCAATTATAGCCAACTATCACGCCAGATGGACAAATGACTCACTCGATTCCATGTAAACACAACACCACCAGTTTCCACAGTGCCTTGTTGAAAACGTGAGTCCATATCATCTTGGAGTCTGCGCCACATCGAACCCTATTATCAGCTCTTACAAGCTGAAACCGTGACTCATGCTGTCAGCAAAGTCACTCCCGTCGGTCGTGTGCTGCCATAGTCCAGTAATGCCGAATTTCGTCACACTGGCCAATGGATACGTTCGTCGTACGTCCCACATTGATATCTGTGGTTATTTCACGCAGTGTTGCTAGTCTGTCAGCAGTGATAACTCTACGCAAACGCCGCTGCTCGCGAAGCAGCACGCTCGTTAAGCGAAGGCCATCGACCACCGCGTTGTCCGTGGTGAGAGGCAGTACTGAAATTTGGTAATCTCGGCACATTCCTGACACTGTGAAATTCGGAATATTGATTTTCATAACAATTTCCGAAATGGAATGTCACGTGCATCTGGGTGCAACAACATTTCTCGTTCTGAGTATGTGAATTCTCGTCGTGCGGCCATAATCACGGCGGAAACCTTTTTATATGAATCACCTGATTACAAATGGCAGCTCCGCCGATACTCAGTCCTTTTATACCTTGTGTAAGTGATATTATCGCCATCTTTATGTGTGCATATAAACATCCCATGATTTTTGTCATGTCTGCGTATACGAGCGATTGTGCTGTGTCGTTATCGATATCTGGGTCGGTGCCTGAGTTGCCGTTCGACCACGATACAGGAAGAACGGAAGCCAGTTTACCGAGGATTCCAGACCTGTATGAACGACGTTCTGCCCCGCTGTTGACCTTCATGCGGCAGTGTGGGACCAGAAGCAGGTGCGCGCCCCAGAAAACGCACACAGTGCTGCGGTGCGACCTCGGCTGGTCTTGACTGCGTGTCATCAGGTGGAGGCCTTCGATCGCGCCCTCACCTACCAGAGCGGTGGGCAGCCAGCCACCAGCAGCTGCTCTGGTATCGATCACCCAACCTGACCCGGCTCCCAAGAAGATCTGCCGCGTCGCGACCGGGGCGTCCCTCCTGAATTTTTCACGAGCGGAACGCTCCAGATCCATAGTTATTGACTGCCCACTGACACGCCACGTCTGGCTGACCAACCTGTGGCCGGGATCTCTCGCCCCTCGAGAGCGCATTGACAGGCCATACCTTATATTTCGCACTATAAGAATTCGGAAGTCGCTGGCGCAAAAGAGGGATTTTAGCTTCACACTTTGTGCTCCTGTACACGTCCAATGGAGAGATCATCATGACACATTTCAGAATTTCTAAAATCATTGGAGGAGGTGTCAAGAAAACGACTATTCACGTCGGTGTCTAGAATGTATGAGTCTGGCAATATACTATCTGGCTTATGGAAAAATATCACCCACACAATTCCGAAGACGGCATGATCTGACAAGTGCGACAGTTATTGCGTAGTCAGCTTTACAGCTCATGCACCCAAGTTGCTGTCAAGAATAATACACATAAGAATGGAAAAGAAAATTGGGGATGTGTTAGATGACGATCAGTTCGGCCTTAGGGAAGGTAAAGGCACCAGAGAGGCGGCTCTGACGTTGATAATGGAAGCAAGACTAAAGAAAAATCAACATAGGTTCACAGGATTTGTCGGCCTGGAAAAAGCGTTAGGCAATGTAACATGATGCAAGATTTTAAACATTCTGAGGAAAATAGCGTCAAGCTATAGGGAGGGACGGGTAATTTACAACGTGTACAAGAGCCAAGTGGGAATAATGAGAGTGGACGACCAAGAACGAAGTGCTCGGATTAAAAAGGGTGTAAGACAGGGATGTAGTTTTTCACCCCTACTGTTCAATCTGTACATCGAAGAAATATTGTTGGAAATAAAAAAGAGGTTCAGGAGTGAGATCAATATACAAGGTGAAAGGATCTCAATGATACGATTCTCCAATGACATTGCTATCCTGAGTGAAAGTGAAGAAGAATTACACGATCTGCTGAATGGAATGGAAAGTCTAATGAGTACAGAATATGGATCGAGAGCAAATAGAAGAAAGACGAAAGTAATGAGAATTAGCAGGAATGAGAGTAGCGAGGAACCTTAACATCGGGATTGATGGTAACAAAGTAGATGAAGTTGAGGAATTCTACTACTTTGGTAGCAAAATAACCAAAGACGGGGGGACCAAGGAGGTCATAAAAAGCAGACTAGCACTGGCCAAACGGGCAAGAGAAGTCAACTAGTATCAAACATAGGCCATAATTTGAGGAAGAAATTTCTTAGAATCTACATTTGGAGCGCAGCATTGTATGGTGCCGAAACATGGACTGAGGGAAAACATCAATAGAAGAGATTTAAGACATTTGAAATGTTGTGCTACAGACGAATGTTGAAAATTACATGGACTGATAAGGTAAGGAATAAGGAGGTCCTGCGCAGAATCGGAGAGGACAGGAATATGTGGAAAACACTGACAGGAAGAAGGAACAGGATGATGGGACATCTGTTTAGACATCAGGGACTGACTTCCATGGTATTAGAGGGAACTGTAGAGGGTAAAAACTGTAAGAGAAGGCAGAGATGTGAATATATCCCAGAAATAGTTGAGGACGTAGGGTGCAAGTGCTGCTCTAAGGCGAAGAGTTTAGTGCAAGATAGGAATTCATGGACGATCGCATCAAACCAGTCAGAAGGCCGATGAGAAAACGAAAAAGAAAACATCTGTAGATTGGGCACGATAGCACCAAACCGGTCACGTTATTAAATTAAAGTTTAATCTTTGGCTGGTTAAGTTGTCAACCAACAATTACCAGAGAAAAATTTAATGCTACCGAACAATTTAGGAAGATTGGTGACTAGCTTACTGCTGATTTGCAGACCTGTTAAGAGATGGAATATGAGTGAAGGTGGACATTGTGGAAGAGGAAACCTAACACCGTCCCGTCGAAGGAGCAATCCCGGTATTTACCTGCAATAATTAAGAGAAACCGCAGAAAACTTAAATTAGAATGGCCAGACTAGGATTGGTAGCCCAGTCTCCATGACTGTTAGTGCCCTGTCCGAACCACTAAATCGCTTCTCTTGATTATTAGTTACGTGAAATCATAAAAACATGGCTTCATAACCGAGAAAGGACATCGTTCTTCCTTAAATCGAATATCATGAAGAACCGGTTCTTCAAACCCTGGAGTACAGAGTAAGTTCAACCTTTATGCCTCTTAGTATTCATAACAACAGTATAATATATCAAATTGGTGCGAAATGTTTTCACATCATATACATGAGGCGGTAGTGAGATTTTGGGGAGTGGTAAAGTGCTGTTTAACAAACAATAGTTTTTAATAATAAACAGTTGAACTCTTACAGTTATTAAAATACACAATTCAGTAGCGGTAGCATAGATGACTAGTAAGTAAGGCAATAAAACTTAAGGCTCACCACATCCACAAATGCAATTTTTAAAGTGCATGGGTGCAAGGCGATAATTTAGGGAAACGAGATCGCCACACATTGTTGGACCCAAAATGAAATCGTCTATCTTTCCTTATCAGAATAATTTAAAGCACTAAGCAGTTGCAGCAAGAATTATTAACTGCCACACGACGTTACTCGTTAACAGACAATTACAGGTCAAGAGGGCGAGAACTTCAATTGCTCGAGCAAAAAACTACTTTTAGCAACTGTACAAACGGCCTAAGGCCAGATAATAAGTGCCTACCATGATGATGCCTTACAAGTAATTAAATTTTACATATCAATTTCATTAAAGGACAAGATGTCTCGTCCGTAAACACCAGCTTACGGAATCGCTGATCAGTCTTAAGTGAACAAGATTTCTCTACTCAAAAAACATTTAAGACTGATACAGAATAACAGAACGAACGGCCAACGAACATGCAAACAAGTTTTACTATGGGCGAGGTTGCTTTAGGATTTACGCGAAATTTCATTAAGAATACAAGAAGCCCATTAGCAATTATTTTAAGGGACCTTAATCTTACGTCCAAACACGTCTCCACGGGCAGGCAGCTATCATTCTTATAAAGACAGTGAGCCTCACGACGCAACGACCGATTCTGTACATCAAAGCAGTTTTTGCTGAATTTTTAAGGAAGCAGCACATTATGAAATTGCTGGTAAAAATAGTAAAATTTCTAAAATCGCACGCAGTAGTTTTTAATGGAACTGAACAAAGAGTATGGATACTTTATATATTACTGCAAACTATGTTGGTTAAGTCAAGGGGGGATGCGTAGCACGATTTTTCGATTAAAAACTCGCTGTTGTTGAATTTATGAAGGAAAAAGAAGCACAGGAAAGAAAATTAGAACATCTGGAACGGCTTACAGTCCTCGCGTTTTAAGTGGACTTGACTGCACTCCAACGTACTATACATTGCCTTCCTCGAGCAGTTTCCATGTCTTCATATAGAGGTTTCAAAATGCTACAATATTTCGAGCAACATATGTGGGTAAGAGACGTTTTGCGACAATGAAACTAAATAAGTCACAATGACGTTGCAACCTCAGTGCGAAAATCTGTGAAGTTGTTTGCGTCTGTCCGTATGCCGACAGTTTGTATCAGATAAAAATTATGTGTGTTCAGTGTGCCAAATACAATTCAATAATACTAAAAATTTGTTTTCTATCTTTGTAGTTGAGAAATGTGAAATATAAAACCAGTATGGCTGCATTCCCATTTAAAAGCGGCACTATCGCTGTTCTCCCATCCTCACGCTGAGATAGCATGGTGTGACGGTGGGGGAAATGTGCCGACCAAGCTGAGCGCTATGGCACTCGTGCCTGGGCATTGCCTGCAAGCCGAAATCTTGGCCACACCCGTCCTAGGCAAAACCAAACGCCCATCTCTCCCTACTGTTTCCAGCAAGTCACTTCCTTTCTGCTTGCCGTGCGCTCTCCTGTACCCTCGCCCGCCGCTGCTCACCCACCATCTTGCAGGCTGGCGGCCTCCAATTTCCCAGCAACAGGGCAGAGACATACACAAGTCAGATAGTATCGACAACTGAACGCCAAGAATATCACACATGCTTCGCACACCTCACAGAAGTCGGTTATAGACCAAAACGTGCGCGGTGGCAGAGTGTTGGGACACTGGGCTCATGCTATGGAGGGCAGTAATCCAAATCGTTGTCCAGTCACCCTGATTTAGGACCAGCGGTGAAAGCCGAGAGGATTTCCTCTGAAAACACAAGGCCGATTTCCTTCCCATCATCCCCTAATGCTAGCCACTGCTCTAATGACCTTGCCGTCGTCATCAGGATGCTAAACCTTAATCATCCATTCCTCCTTCCTTCTTTCGGAAGATCTGAGGATCCACGCAGCCATTTAATGGTAAAAGATCTGGAGAAATGCAGTTAAGTGTTTTCAGTCACTGGCATGACGTTTTAGTGTGGCCAGTTGCACAAGAAGAACGACTTTCAATGCAGTGGTAGTCTGAAACATTAGGGTAGCTTGCCTTCGTGATAGACAGGTCCACTGCAGACAGGTTTGGTTTACACATTTGCACAATACAAGGCAGGAGATGAGTGTTATCCCGTTGCGGAGGAACAAGTTTGTTGTTTCTCACGCCGCTTTCCTTTGCGCTCCTCAGTGGAGAGAGTCCAGTGAACATCCATCGTTAATAGTACTGTGCAGATGAAATTAGTAGGCATTTTCGACACCAAATTTAACGAAACTATTATGATGCTGATTAAACTGTGCATGAATTAAGAATAAAACAGCGTTCCATTGGTAGCGAAACTTATCTACAGGGTGTTACAAAAAGGTAGTGCCAAACTTTGAGGAAACATTCCTCACACACAAAGAAAGAAAATATGTTATGTGGACATGTGTCCGGAAACTCTTACTTTCCATGTTAGAGCTCATTTTATTACTTCTCTTCAAATTACGTTAATCATGGAACGGAAACACACAGCAACAGAACGTACCAGCGTGACTTCAAACACTTTGTTACAGGAAATGTTCAAAATGTCCTCCGTTAGCGAGGATACATGCATCCACCCTCCGTCGCATGGAATCCCTGATGCGCTGATGCAGCCCTGGAGAATGGCGTATTGTATCACAGTCGTCCACAATACGAGCACGAAGAGTCTCTACATTTGGTACCGGGGTTGCGTAGACAAGAGCTTTCAAATGCCCCCATAAATGAATATCAAGAGGGTTGAGGTCAGGAGAGCGTGGAGGCCATGGAATTGGTCCGCCTCTACCAATCCATCGGTCACCGAATCTGTTGTTGAGAAGCGTACCAACACTTCGACTGAAATGTGCAGGAGCTCCATCGTGCATGAACCACATGTTGTGTCGTACATGTAAAGGCACATGTTCTAGTAGCACAGGTAGAGTATCCCGTATGAAATCATGCTCCATTGAGCGTAGGTGGAAGAACATGGGGCCCAATCAAGACATTACCAACAATGCCTGCCCAAACGTTCACAGAAAATCTGTGTTGATGACCTGATTGCACAATTGCGTGCGGATTCTCGTCAGCTCCACACATGTTGATTGCGAAAATTTACAATTTGATCACGTTGGAATGAAGCCTCATCCGTAAAGAGAACATTTGCACTGAAATGAGGATTGACACATTGTTGGATGAACCATTCGCAGAAGGGTATCCGTGGAGACCAATCAGCTACTGATAATGCCTGCACACGCTGTACATGGTACGGAAACAACTGGTTCTCCCGTAGGACTCTCCATGCAGTGACGTGGTCAACGTTACCTTGTACAGCAGCTCTGGCGCTGACATTAGGGTTATCGTCAACTGCACGAAGAATTGCCTCGTCCATTGCAGGTGTCCTCGTCGTTCTAGGTCTTCCCCAGTCGCGAGTCATAGGCTGGAATGTTCCGTGCTCCCTAAGACGCCGATCAATTGCTTCGAACGTCTTCCTGTCGGGACACCTTCGTTCTGGAAATCTGTCTCGATACAAACGTACCGCGCCACGGCTATTGTTCCGTGCTAATCCATACATCAAATGGGCATCTGCCAACTCCGCATTTGTAAACATTGCACTGACTGCAAAACCACGTTCGTGATGAACACTAACCTGTTAATGCTACGTACTGATGTGCTTGATGCTAGTACTGTAGAGCAATGAATCGCATGTCAACACAAGCACCGAAGTCAACATTACCTTCCTTCAGTTGGGCCAACTGGCGGTGAATCGAGGAAGTACAGTACATACTGACGAAACTAAAATGAGCTCTAACATGGAAATGAAGCGTTTCCGGACACATGTCCACATAACATCTTTTCTTTATTTGTGTGTGAGTAATGTTTCCTGAAAGTTTGGGCGTACCTTTTTGTAACACCCTGTATATTCGAATACAATAACTTATCTGATTGGATGTTACGTCTGTGCCCAACCTCAGAAAGAGAATCAGTCAACACAAAAACACAGACATTATTGTCAGAATAGCAAAAAAATCAAAATGGGATGAAGATACAATGAAAGCAGCTGTGAATGGTGTAGTACTTCAACATAAGAGAAGCAGTCGTTAACTTTCCTGTCCCTAAGAGCTTATTAGGAGAGTGTATTGCTACCGTTAAAAGAGGGGAAAATACAGTAAATAAAGTAGAATTTGGGATCAAAAACTGCTTTGTATTCCATGTATCAATAATGGGTAGCCGTACTCTTCACTATTATCACGTACTGCTATGTTACCATCTTGAGGCAGATTTCAAAACACTTTCACCAACAAAATGTAACACATTTAGATAACAATTTCCTGCGTTAAACGAAATAGTTTTTAAAATTATTTTAAGTCTTGGTGGAACCTTTGAAGCTGTCACATCACTTCAGTGGGAAGAAGAAAACTATAACCAATAAATTTTTTTTGTGGTTCATGAAGCTGCATTTCAAATTTTCCTTACGGTCTGCCCAGTCTACGAGCCATAGAAGAGTACAAGGGTTCAACAGAAAGCAATAAATTGCTATTTCGAAGGCATATGACGACTTTTTAGACACATGCTTGGTTTTATTTTTGAAATTTTTTAATATTAATTTACATTTTAAACTGTTTTGCAGTAATTCGCTCATACAATTCATAGAAACGTGCAAAAAGGCTTGTGCGTCCGCCACTGGGGCAACTTTTCCTACATTTTGGTAGCACGGAAGTTATGATATAAAAAACCACCGATACGGCACATCTCCAACACTGACGATTTTGCCCATCACTGGTCCACGTTCTACTGCCCGTTCGGAATATTTGACATGTAACATCTTGCTCTTCACTTTCGAAAAGTGATCCTTAACGTGTACATGTCACATTATGGCGCCAGAAACTTGTTACAATATGTGTCCACGTTCGCATTTACAGCTAATGTGAACATGTCTCGACAGTATAACTGCTGAGTTCTGGCACGTTTATCACACATTTATCCATTGTCTGTCTCTGATGTCTGAAGTGGTATGCCACGGAATGACCTGCATCCAAAGCGTTTTCTAGCGCTCGAAGCAGATGAAAACGGCGGAGTGGTCTGGATCTCTTCTCTTAAGTGAAGTAACAATCGTGTTAGAGAAAAAGGGACGCCGTTGTCGACCAGAGCTCTGGATTAAACCAGGGCCAAACTAGAGTGGCGACTGCAGTAATGAGAAACTTGGTGAGATGCAGAACAGTCTTCTCTCGTTGTCAATCTGCCTCAGAATGACCGATTAGAGTGCTTCTAAAGTAATTATTTCCCTGGTCGAAGCGAGGCGGACAACCCGCAAGTTCTCTCTGCAATTTGTCAGGGAAGGAAGCGGCAGAATGGTACAATGGCACTCTTCGGTAGAGCGTTCGCAGAAGTCGGGGATAGCGGTGAGAGCGGAGGAGGGTGGCTGATGGAAGGGGAGGGGGTGAGGGGAAAGGGGGACAGGCAACGATGGCGAGGCTCTCGAGCTTTACACGGGGACAGATGCCGTCTCCGGGCCATTTCGCATGACAACACGCGGCAACTTGTAGGCGCCCTTTGGGTTGGTGGATTTGATAGCGTCTAATAAAGAAAATATCTATTTTACTTTATTTTTGAAATCCGGTTTAGTGCGTCCAAGAAAACAAAGCTCCACTGTCATGGAAGAGTTACTACATAATAAATAGACAACAGACAAAAAATAAAAAAATTACAAATTAGAAAGCACAAAAGTAAAAATTTGAGAGTCTACACATAAACATATGCCACAGTTCAGTGAAACTGTCTAATTTATGGTAAGTGGCTCAGCATAGAATAATAGAAGTATGCCACAGGAAAGCCAACGAGAGTTGTAAATCTGCGGTACAATGTATATACGTTTTTTTGCTTTGCTTGAAGAATACTAAAACTGAACGTGTGGAACAGATCGTAACATTTAATACAGCGGTTAAGCAAATGTTTCGATTCGAGTGTATCTGTTCCATTTGTAGACCTAGGATTTCTTGGTGCAAATATGTGACGGAATGGCTACAAGAAAGGAGCTCCGTTTTATGTGCAAAAAACGCGAAAAATATTTCAGTTCCAAATGCGAAAATGTATCATGAAATGCATGCAAAACTCACTAAATCAGAAACCTGCCAAAAATAATTCGCTCATGCACTGAAAAATCCAGTGAATGTATCTGTAAACATACTAAGTTTATTCAGTTACTCATTCAGAAAACAGTTGCAACAATTAACGTTTAATTTTTTTTGGATGAGACTGGCTTTTTAATCACTAAGCAAATATTTACAAATAGAGAAACACAGTCATACACTGAAGAGTAAAAGTAACTGGAACACGTGTATAATATCGTATAGGGCCCCCGCGAGCGCGCATAAGTGCAGAAACACGACGTGGCAAGGACTCGACTAATGTCTGAAGTGGTGCTGAACACCATGAATCCTGCAGGGCTGTCCATAAATTCCTAGGAGTACGATTAGGTGGAGATCTCTTCTGAACAGCACGTTGCGGGGCATCCCAGATACGCTCAGTAATGTTTATGTCTTGGGAGTTTGGTGGCCAGCGGAAGTGTTTAAAAATGGTTCAACTGGCTCTGAGCTCTGTGGGACTCAACATCTGAGGCCATCACTCCACTAGAACTTAGAACTACTTAAACCTAACTAACCTAAGGACATCATATGCATCCATGCCCGAGGCAGGATTCGAACCTGCGACTGTAGCTGTCGCGCGGTTCCAGACTTCAGCGCCTAGAACCGCTCAGCCACAACGGGCGGCAAGTGTTGAAATTCAGAAGAGTGTTCCTGGAGCTACTCTTAGCAATTATAGACGTATGTGGTGTCGCACTGTCCTCCTGGAATTGCCCAAGTCAGACGGAATGTACAATGGACATGAATGGATGCAGGTGATCAGACAGGATGCTTAAGTACGTGTAACTAGTCAGAGTCGTATCTAGACGTATCAGTGGTCCCATATCACTCCAACAGCACACGCTCCATACGATTACAAAGCCTCCAACAACTTGAACAGTCCTTAGCTGACATGCAGGGTCCACGGATTCGTGAGGTTGTCTCCATATCCGGTCACGTCCATCCGCTGGATACAATTTGAAACGATACTCGTCCGACCAGGCAATATGGTTCCTGTCATTAACAGTTCAATGTCGCTGTTGACGGGTCCAGGCGAGGCGTAAAGCTTTGAGGCGTGCAATCATCAAGGGAACGCGAGCGGGAATACGGTTTCGAAATCCCATATTGATGATGTTGCGTTGAATGATTCGCGCTCTGATAGTTGTTGATGGCATCGAAATCCGCAGCAATTTGCGGAAGGATTGGATTTCTTTCACGTTGAACGATTATCTTCAGTCGTCGTTTGTCCCGTTCTTGGAGAATCTTTCTCCGGACGCAGCGATGTCGGAGATTTGGAGTTTTACCGGATTCCTGATATTCACGGTACAATAGTGGAATGAGGAGGAGGAGGAGATTAGCATTTAATATCCCGTCGACAACGAGGTCATTAGAGACGGAGTACAAGCTCGAATTAGGGAAGGATGGGGAAGGAAACCGGCCGTGCCCTTTCAAATGACGATGCCGGCATTTGTCTGAAAAGATTTAGGGAAATTACGGAAAACCTAAATCAGGATGGCCGGAGACGGATTTGAACCGTCGTCCTCCAGAACGCGAGTTTAGTGTGCTAACCACTGCGCCACCTCGCTTGGTACTCGTGGAATGGTCGTACGGGAAAATCCCCACTTAATCGCTACTTCGGAGATCCTGTGTCCCATCGCTCGTACGCCGACTATAATACCATGTTGAAACTCACTTAAATATTGATAAGCTGACATTATAGCAGCAGTAACCGATCTAACAACTGCGCCAGACACTTGTTGCCTTATATAGACGTTGCCGACCGCAGCGCCCCATTCTGCCTTTTCACGTATCTCTGTATTTGAATACGCATGCCTATACCAGTTTCTTTGGCGATTCAGGGTAAAAAAAAAAAAGACTGTAAATTTGTGGTAAGTTCTTATGGGACCAAACTGCTTAGGTCATCAGTCCCTAAGAGCTTACACACTACTTAATGTATCTTAAACTAACTTACGCTATGGACAACACACACATCCATGCCCGACGATAGACTCGAACCTATGACGGGAGGGGAGGGGGGGGGGGGGCGGGTGCCGCTCGGACCGTGACAAGACGCCCTGGATCGCGCAGCTACCCCTCGAGGCGCTTCAGTGAACATAAAGAGATACAAGAGGTGCGCGTTTCATTTTTAAACGGTAGTCATATTCTTGTTCGTTGCTACTTCCTCCACATTAAGTTTTTGTCTAATTATGAGCTTTGCTCAAGCTTCTGTTTCCCAATACCTTGAAGCCCATCCCTCACGCCTGACAAAATCATGCCCCGTGCTTCTTTCTCCCTATTCGTATCTTCTCGTCTCCTCGTGCCTGTTGTCAGGAAGGAGTGTGTACCTGAGGGGTATTCAGCTGTCCTTTGCAACTGAAAACTCATGCGGCAAATAATTCAGAAATGTGCATACAGCATTGTTAAAAAAAACTGAGCAGCTTTCAGTCAAGTAATTGTATCCCATATAGTGATGATAGAGGAATATGGTACAGGGAATCTTGTAATTTGTACGTAAGTTCTTAATCTTATACGAAATTTTTTCATGGTTTTCTTAACGCAGCATACAAATTCGTTCACATATAAACATTCCTCTATTAATGTTTCACAAAATCTACGAATAGCGTGCACGATGCAGGTCATGTGTTTTAAGACACACAAAAAAAAAGTTTCAAATGGCTCTGAGCACTATGGGACTTAACAGCTGTGGTCATCCGTCCCCTAGAACTAAGAACTACTTAAACCTAACTAACCTAAGGACATCACACACATCCATGCCCGAGGCAGGATTCGAACCTGTGACCATAGCAGTCGCGCATTTCCGGACTGCGCGTCTAGAACCGCGAGACCACCGCGGCCGGCTGTAAGTTACATAATATGAGACAGGAACATGCAAGGAAGATGTAAGAAGCTTGATCTGTAAACGCTAGGAATACTCGGTCATATTTACTCCATCAGTCCATTGATGTAACTTTGAACCATGGCGGAATTGTTTCTTTTCGCAAGAAACCAAACTAACAAAAGCGTAGGTTTCACTTGTTCTCCATTCCGGGGTCTCCCAAAAATATTCAGTACATATCTGTTGTCGCTGGCGATCGTGATACGGTTTTCATTAACACATAGACTGATTAACGAGGAAAGCAAATAATTTGTGCAAATTGGCTAAAGTATGATGAATTAAAGCACCAACGACTGTGAAAATGATACCATTTCCATCGAGCGGTGAACGGCAGAACTCCTTGGATCACCAGGAAAGCCTATGGGGGCAGTAGACTGGGCGTCAGTATGGCCAGTTGCAGGTACCACTACCGGGAGCCTGGTGTCAGCTGCTGCCGACTTCCTAAACGAGCTGCCGTGCGGGGCGAACTGTGTATTAAGAACAGTTTATTTGCTTTGGCTTAAGGTGTATGAAGGGAAATACGGGACAAGGTCACACAAAATGTAGCCCGAGGAAGACTGTCGCTGAAGTCAGGTGGCCCGTAAGCAGCCGTCACGCCCTCCGACCGTAGATACTTAGCGCTATCTGTGTGGATCCAGGGGATGGGGATGGGGGGGGGGGGGGGGGGAGCGCTAGTTCAGCATAAGATGCTACTCGTCTGAGTTGTGGTTCTGTTTCCTCGTACTGAGGCATAAGAACAGATATTTTCAGTACACTCCTCCAGATTTGATCTGATAAGAAGATTGTTAAGCTTGGAAAGGCGATTACTGCCTCCTAGAAATGCCACCGCTGTGTCATAAAAGAGTTATTTTTGCTTTTTCATCTTCACGATGCCATTGCTTCAGCAATAAACTGCTATCTTATTGTGCTGTTGCCAAGCTGTAACTTGGTATTCTTTGGCTACTTCGCAGGTACTGCATGCTGCTGGCGACGATATCGTTGGTCATTCTTATCAATTGCGGTTCTGACGTGACAAATGCAACACCTTACAGCACATCCGTTCCCATAAATGCAGTTGATGTTAAAAAGTCTAATGATGTCATGCATTCTTCAAGCTCACAGTTTGGAACTCACCATCTTCTATATAGACGAAAAAGAAACACCAGACAATCAGAAGAACACCTCACACAGCATGAACTGCACTTGCCACTGTATGTGCATTAGTCAACCTCAAACATTTGCTCGTGCTGTGGTCACGATACGACCACCCTGTAAACAACGAGTACGGCGATTGTTACTAGAACCAGTATACTTCACCAATCTGCATTTCTCCACGAGAAATGGTTAAAATGGCTCTGAGCACTATGGACTTAACTTCTGAGGTCATCAGTCCCCTAGAACATAGAACTACTTAAACTTAACCAACCTAAGGACATCACACACATCCATGCCCGAGGCAGGATTCGAACCTGCGACCGCGGTGGTCGCGCGGTTCCAGACTGAAGCGCCGAGAACCGCTCGGCCACACCGGCCGGCGGCGATGTTGTCGATTTGCTGGTGGGTGCCTGAGCATTATGGCTGTAGCAGCAACAGCTATGCGGTTCCCTACTAGACTACCCTCTCACGCCACCTCTTAATTTGCTGTATTCAGTTCACTTTAAAGGATCGTTACATCCTGTGGCTCAATAAATGCACTCCCATTTATAAAATGATACCGTGTACGTATTATTTGTATACCTCAAGTAAAGCAACAGGAAGATCACTGTTTTTACAATAATCAGAATGAATTACGTTCATTTGTCATATTTGATACGTGAGGGGAGTTAAAATGAATTTCAACTGTTTAATACAATAACTAACAACATTAAAATAATACAAACTGCTTGAGAACTTACCACTCACTGTAGTGAGCATGCAGAGTGTTATTCTTGTGCAAAGGAGTGTTCGTTAACGATGAGATGAGATTTATTGTGCAACTACAGTACATACCATTCAGCCAGAGACACGAAACACAAACACAAAAATTAAGACGAATTAAGGGACAGGGTAAACGTCACTTAGTTCAGAATCACTTTCTTCCTTGACACTGCCGTTATTTGAGTTCTGGTCCACGGACGAGCCAATGAAATTGCCTAAGGATGTAATTATAATTTCTCTATTACTTTCGACACTCACTTCACTTTTCCACACTTCTTTAACAACCGTTTCTATGTGGCCTACAACATTTCTCTACTTCTCTGGCGTTTGTGCCACTGCTTCTCCTAACAGTCTTTGAATTTCTGCCACATTGAATCATCTGTTATTTGTTGCCATGTAATTTTTGATTTGTGCTCGAATCATTTCGATGGCGTTAAAGTGGCAGTGGTATGGTGGAAGCCTAAGAACACCGACGCCACGTTCTTTAGCTACCTCGTCCACAACGTACTATTGAGAAAAATAAGTCTATTTTTCTTTACTATTTCCATGGAATTAGCGTTACATAAGTCGTCCTGAATTTTCATGTTGTGGCGTTTGAATCATTCGACAATGTCGGACTTTTCCGTTGCTGTGGTTGGAGCTTTACCTTTAATAGCTGAATGGTGTGGGGCACCATTCACTACAACGACAGACGGCCGACTTCAGTTTGCCAGTATCGTGGTTCATCTCCTTGTGGTAGTCGTTTGTTTTTCTCGATAAGAGGAGACAGTTACATGCGAAAGCAGATGGAGTTCCAACAGCAAGACAATAATTCTTGCGCCCTTTTCCAGCAGAGCTTCCCCATGCGCTATCATCTGTCCAGTCTTTTCTGACGTGTTTGATCGAGCCTCACAATGCCCTACAACTATAGTTCTTAAAAATCGACAACGCCACGCCACGATGTCGCTTCTCTTCATCACAATTTTCATCCATTAATTTTTTTATACGAAAAACCGAGGGCTCTGACAACCTTTAACAAAGACGTTTCGTAGCCACTGAGTAATTCCGCCTCACGAAGAGTAATTCACAGTTTTATAATAGTCGAACGTTCTTTTCTCTTTTATTATCCATATATGTGGCGACAAACAGCATCTTGTTGAAAAGAGTCCAAGTTTGTTACACATGGTTCTGACCTCTTCTTTCCGGGTGTCCGCAGTTTGTATGAACTAGGCACTTCCCCTTCTACACAGTTTTTCTCCTTACCAATTTTGAGGACAGTATTTTTGTGTACCTTCAAGGCGTCTGCAGTTCTTCCGGCTACTTTTGTTAGAGGCAACTAAGTTGCACCATTGTCTATCTCTTTCTCGAAATATTGTCGCATCGACTACGCAAGTTCACGTATCTGACCATGCAAGACACGATTAGATCGCTTTTTTGTACACTTCCACTACAGGCTTTAGACATTCTATAGCGCAAAATAAACTTGACGCACAGAAAAAGAAAGTACACAAAGAAAAAGAAACCACAATTGTTTAAGTTACCGTTGAGCGTCGTCAGCAACTGACTACCGTAGAAAAATACAGTACTAACGTGAAATCTTTACAGACGAATGTAAAAACTAGTAGAAGCCGACCTCGGGGAAGATCAGTTTGGATTCTGTAGAAATGTTGGAACACGTGAGGCAATACTGACCCTACGACTTACCTTAGAAGAAATATTAAGCAAAGGCAAACCTCCATTTCTAGCATTTGTAGACTTAGGGAAAGCTTTTGACATTGTTGACTGGAATATGCTCTTTGAAATTCTGAAGGTGGCAGGGGTAAAATACAGGGAGCGAAAGGCTACTTACAATTTGTACAGAAACCAGATGGCAGTTATAAGAGTCGAGGGGCACGAAAGGGAAGCAATGGTTGGGAAGGGAGTGAGACAGGATTGTAGCCTCTCCCCGACGATATATTGAGCTATATTGAGCAAGCAGTAAAGGAAACAAAGGAAAAGTTCGGAGTAGACATTAAAATCCATGGAGAAGAATAAAAACCTTGAGGTTCGCCGATGACATTGTAATTCTGTCAGAGACAGCAAAGGACTTGGAAGAGCAGTTGAACGGAATGGACAGTGTCTTGAGAGAGGGTATAAGATGAACGTCAACAAAACCAAAACGAGGATAATGGAATGTAGACGATTTAAGTCGGGTGATGCTGTGGGAATTATACTAGGAAATGAGACACTTAAAGTAGTAATTGAGTTTTGCTATTTCGAGAGCAAAATAACTGATGATGGTCGAAGTAGAGAGGATATAAAATGTAGACTGGCAATGGAAAGGAAAGCGTTTCTGAAGAAGAGTAATTTGTTAACATCGAGTATTGATTTAAGTGTCAGGAATTCGTTCCTGAAAGTATTTGTATGGAGTGTAGCCATGTATGGAAGTGGAACATGGACTATAAATAGTTTAGACAAGAAGAGAATAGAAGCTTTTGAAATGTGGTGCTACAGAAGAATGCTGAAGATTAGATGGGTAGATCGCATAACTAATGAGGAGGTATTGAATAGGATTGGGGAGAAGAGACGTTTGTGGCACAACTTGACTAGAAGAAGTGATCAGTTGGTAGGACATGTTCTGAGGCATCAAGGGATCACCAATGTAGTAATGGAGGACAGCGTGGAGGGTAAAAATCGTAGAGGGAGACCAAGAGATGAATACACTAAGCAGATTCAGAAGGATGTAGGTTGCAGCTGTTACTGGGAGATGAAGAATCTTGCACAGGATAGAGTAGCATGGAGAGCTGCATCAAACTAGTCTCAGGGCTGAAGACCACAACAACAACAACAACAACAATCGAGAGATGTCTTCGGGCAGAAAATCCTACATTGGCAACACTTTCGAAATTATGGACTGCTGTAGAGGCAGCACGGATCAATATTTCTGCAGTGGACTTCCAGCGACTTGTTGAGTGCATGACACGTCCGGTTGCTGCTCTACGCCGGACAAAAGGAGGTTCGACACGATATTACTCGGTGTATTACTCGGTGCCTGATGCTGGAAGGAGGAAATTCTTGGTCTGACGACGAACTTTAGAATACGGCGGTGCCGAGAGGATTGGTTTTAACACGTTCCTGCACAGAAGCTTCAAAAATTCCTGGTTACAACGTTGCGATTATCCGTGAGTGTTGAACAGTCCGGAATTTCTCTCCGGACGAAGCGGCAACGTGGTGGCTCGGATCCGCCTACTGGAAAATCAATTTGGCGGGGGCGTAGCGCGGGAGACAGGAGGACGATTTACCGGCAGACCGACAGCGCGTTAATTACAAGCAGATCAGGCCGGCCGGAGGCTGTGAGGAGGCAGGGGGGGGGGGGGGGGAGATAATGGTGAGGGGCTGATTAATGGTGGGGCAGTGCGTGGGCGGGGGTAAGTGGCGAGTTCCGGGCGTGGCCGCGTGCCCGGGCTGCGTCCCGCCGTCAATCTTATCTGCCGGGCGTGCGGGCTGCCCGCCTGCTGGGGTCTTCTCGTCAGCGCGAGTCTGCGCCCGCAGGCAGCACGTCAGCGCTTTTTGCACAGCTAATGCACGGAGAGAGGTGGAGTGGGACCTGTCTGTCACTCCGCTGGGAGCCTGTTGATACGAACGATAATCACAAACTGTTAGATTGCAACGCTGAAGAGAGAGAGAGAGAGAGAGAGAGAGAGAGAGAGAGAGAGAGAGAGAAGCTACGTCCAAGAAGCTTGATTATGGTTTTAGCCCTGTTTTACATGCACCATTTGCCGAAGAAAGGTCACATGTCCACATTTCCTACTTTTACAGTAGGCACAAAAAACTAAATAAGACCGGTTTAATGCAGTTTTTCTCCTGACATGTATTTCTGGCTTCTGCATATGGGTATACTTGCTGATTATATGGCCATTGAAATGCAGATGATAAACGGGTATTCATTGGACGAATATATTCTACTACAACTAACATGTGATTACATTTTCACGCAATTTGGATGCATAGGTCCTGATAAATGAATACCCAGAATTACCACCTCTGGCCATAATAACGGCCTTGATGCGCCTGGGCATTGAGTCAAACAGAGCTTGAATGGCGTGTACAGATACAGATGCCCATGCAGCTTCAACACGATACCACAGTTCATCAAGAGTAGTGACTGGCGTGTTGTGACGAGCCAATTGCTCGGCCACCATTGACCAGACGTTTTCAATTGGTGAAAGATCTGGAGAATGAGTTGGCCAGGGCAACAGTCGAACATTTTCTGTATCCAGAAAGGCCCGTACAGGACCTGCAACATGCGGTCGTGCATTATCCTGCTGAAATGTAGGGTTTCGCAGGGATCGAATGAAGGGTAGAGCCACGGGTCGTAAGAAATCTGAAATGTAACGTCCACTGTTCAAAGTGCTGTCAATGCGAACAAGACGCCAGGTGATACGCCAGTATGTCGATGACGAATACACGCTTCCAATATGTGTTCACCGCGATGTCGCCAAAGACGGATGCGGCCATCATGATGCTGTAAACAGAACCTGGATTCATCGGCAGAAATGACATTTTGCCATTTGTGCACCCAGGTTCGTCGTTGAGTATACCATCGCAGGCGCTCCTGTCCGTGATGCAGCGTCAAGGTTAACCGCAGCCATGGTCTCCGAGCTGATAGTCCATGCTGCTGCAAACGTCGTCGAACTGTTCGTGGAGATAGGTGTTGTCTTGCAAAAGTCTCCATCTGTTGACTCAGGGATCGAGACGTGGTTGCACGATCCCTTACAGCCATGCGGATAAGATGCCTGTCATCTCGACTGCTGGTGATACGAGGCCGTTGGGATCCATTACGGCGTTCCGTATTACCTTCCTGTACCCATCGATTCCATATTCTGCTAACAGTCATTGGATCTCGAACAACGCGAGCAGCAATGTCGCGATACGATAATCCGCATTCGCGATAGGCTACAATCCGACCTTTATCAAAGTCGGAAACGTGATGGTACGCATTTCTCCTCCTTACACGAGGCACCACAACAACGTTTCACCAGGCAACGCCGGTGAAGTGCTATTTGTGTTTGAGAAATCGGTTGGTAACTTTCCTCATGTCAGCACGTTGTAGGTGTCATCAACGGCGCCAACCTTGTGTGAATGCTCTGAAAAGCTAATCATTTTATAACATCCCAGCTCCGGCGCCTCCAAATTATAACATCCCAGCTTCCTCAACCAAATTCTAACGTCCCAGGACTTTCTGCACCAAATTATAACATTTCAGCTCCTCAAAACCAAATTAAAACGTTGCATTAGGAGGTGTCTGCCTCGTGCAAAAGGTCTTGAGTTCATATTGACGACAACAAGTAATTCTTCATTACAGACGTTTATTTACAAACAGAACTGACAGAGTTCACAGACTCAACAACTGACTCTCCGAGCTAACCGCACTGCATATCCGAACTGAACTGGCAACTGACAACTCCTAGGTGTATTAATATCTTTCCAAACAATGAGAGTCTTTGACAATGTTTTGTTTACAATACGATAGCAATTCACGACTTAAAACTAAATTAGACATTACAGAATTTTAGTACAGATTAAAGTAAGTAAAAGGATCAGTACATATAAATTCTTACAAGCATAATTTCCAAATAGATTTTATAACATTTTTCTACCAGCTTCTGGATAACCTTCATCAGATTTGTACCGATGTTCCTAGAAATATCTTGACATTTGATTCTGGATATTTCTTGAGTGATTTAGAACAACTATTTATATGTAAAATGATTTAAATCGTGTTTCAAAACGTAAATAAATCCCTTCAGCAATACTTCTTGATACAAATCGTCTTTCGAAACTAGGCCACGAAACAGCTTTCACAAGTTTTCGCATTTTTGCGATCATAATACAGAACCTCACCATAGAAAGCTCCAGAAGTGAGCATCAAACGCTCATTCACAGACTTTCTCTTTAGCTGGCGAGTTTTTAAAAGTATCTTGTCCATATTATACGAAATAATGTAGCTCAAAACTGATAATTTATACAATTAATCAGAGCTACAGCAAACAGTGAGTCTTTCTTTTACAAAATGAAATATAATTACAAAATTGAATGAAAATAGGTTACTAACACTAATATATATTTACATTAATTCTATTTTTGTTCTTTCTGTGTAAAATGTCCTAATATTGACACAGTACAATATTTAAACATCACCAAAGTTTCCCTTTACATTTTGCATATCTGTATCGACATCCCCTAAAAGTCTACAGTATCGAATACTTCAATATGTCCCAATATGTCCTGTAATGTTACAATTTGTATATCACAGCATCTTCTTCCTGTTGGTTAAATTGAGCGTCTGTATCACGTCACCTTCGTGGTGTAGCAATTTTAATGGCCAGTAGTGTACATGTAAAAGTCAACTATGACGTAAGGGGAAGAGGGGGATCACTTAGCTGGTGTTGGACATTTCCCTTTCTACAGTACACTGAATTTTCAAATTACCTGTAGGGTTAAGTTACCTGTTTCAAAATGGAATTGTACATAAAAACGTCATTTATTTTATTAAACATTATTTGTCGCACATTTCTGAATAATATTCGTCGTTCTTCATTGTTATATTACTCAGTTGTCTTGTGCTACATTACTAGAAGCCGTTGTTGAAGCCGTTGTTGACGCCCATGATGTGACTGAAGTCGAAAATTGCATCTCCTCTTGTGAGAAATAGACCAAATTTTCGTTGAAGACATCCATTCAGTCATTATTTGTAGGCAGTACAGTTATGTAGTTCTTCTGTATAGAGGTTCGGCTTTTCTCATCCTAAGAGCGTCCATCGTTGAGCCAGCAATACTCATGTTGCACGTATCACTATGCAGATTTTTAGCTGAAAAATTCTTCTAACCCTATGTTGAAATAGTGAGAATGCTTCTCAGCTACCTAGCAACAATCTACCGTACGAATCATCGCTCAGGCAGTGTTCTTTTATAGAGTGTAGGTCAGCAGGAACTGTAGTCGTTAAAAGAATCCACCTGCATTTGAACAACGTTAAATTTGTTATCGTTTTTTGAGGAATGTTTTATGACCTTATCAGTTTCATCCAATGTACAGTGCCTTTCCTCCTCCTTCATTTTCTTCCTGTTTATTCCGCGACGCCATCAACATGTCACGGACTAGTCCTCTACCTGCAGTAAACAGAAAATTGACGGCGTTGACAGACCCATGTTTTGTGATCCACTCAGAACCATGATTGTTAGTAAGCGGAAATTTATAAATTTCGGAGTAGTTGCTTTCTTGCAATGAGCCATTCACATATCTTTCAATACGACACATTTTTTTCCGAAACGGATGATTCTGGCAGCTAGATTGCAGACTTCTACAACCAATCGATCCCACTGAGACCATGGTTGTAGAAGTCTGCATTCTGGCTGCCAGACAAATGATCTCTAAAATCACCTCATCAAATGCCTAGCGACGGTTTTTTCATGTGGAGACAGGAAGAGTACAGGGCGCCGTGACGTGAGGATAGGTGGAGGGCTAGTGTGTATGAGGGGGGGGGGGGGGGGGGATGGAGGACAAAATTTAATAGCCTTAAGAAACAGCATGTGTGACTATGTGCTACACAGAAAGAACTAGCATATAGGTCCATCACCTTCGTGCAGTGCTTCGTAAGTTCGTCAGGCGATTACGGCAGTGTGCAACTGTAAATGGTTTGTCCCTAACGAGTAGAATCTGTCAGCACCACACCACGAGAGCCCAAGAACACTCAGCATCAGCTTGCCAGATGATAGCTGCCTCTTTGCCCGTTTCGGCTTTGGTCATTGCAGATCGCTGCTTCCTTTGCTTCTGTCTCGGGTTCACGGTGCTACACCCAGCACACGTTAATGGTATTTATTAGGCAAAATAAACCGTTGGATTGGCCCCAAGCAGTTGCAGCACTTCCGCTGTTGTCTCTGTTTGAAGCGTTCTTTGAATAGATGTTGTAGTGAATTCTTCAAAATTCTACGACATGGCATAGTATGCAAATTACCAATGAGATCGCCCCAAGTTGGACTCCAAAATAACTCAAAGATTTCATCTCTGGCGCGAAATGACATGCAGATTACTAATGCTCCGGAAGCCAATAATTAAGTGACATCAATAACTAAGTGAAATTAAATGGCAAAGTTTTGAGATTAAGGAACTGATAACTGAGCGGAACAGATTAATTATAGGATTAAAATGTGATGTGTTTGCTTTTATTCCAGTACCTTTTACTATAAATTACATATCTTTCGACCGTTTTGACTGGACGTGTACACGACTCAGTTAAGGGAAAGGAGGGAGGAATTAATTATCACCATCCTTCGCAGTCATTTTTTCCATGGTGACGGGGGTGGTGGCAGACGCCGGGTCGGTACGGCGTGTCGCCTCGGTGTCCACGGCGTTGAGAGGTCGACGTGGGTTTCGTAGCCGAAGCAGCGTTATCACGGTGTCGGAACGCTGATGTTAGGCAAGCAATTCGCAATGCTCAGTCGAGTGCTTCATTCCCAAGCGTTGGACCTAAATACACTCCTGGAAATTGAAATAAGAACACCGTGAATTCATTGTCCCAGGAAGGGGAAACTTTATTGACACATTCCTGGGGTCAGATACATCACATGATCACACTGACAAAACCACAGGCACATAGACACAGTCAACAGAGCATGCACAATGTCGGCACTAGTACAGTGTATATCCACCTTTCGAAGCAATGCAGGCTGCTATTCTCCCATGGAGACGATCGTAGAGACGCTGGATGTAGTCCTGTGGAACGGCTTGCCATGCCATTTCCACCTGGCGCCTCAGTTGGACCAGCGTTCGTGCTGGACGTGCAGACCGCGTGAGACGACGCTTCATCCAGTCCCAAACATTCTCAATGGGGGACAGATCCGGAGATCTTGCTGGCCAGGGTAGTTGACTTACACCTTCTAGAGCACGTTGTGTGGCACGGGATACATGCGGACGTGCATTGTCCTGTTGGAACAGCAAGTTCCCTTGCCGGTCTAAGAATGGTAGAACGATGGGTTCGATGACGGTTTGGATGTACCGTGCACTATTCAGTGTCCCCTCGACAATCACCAGAGGTGTACGGCCAGTGTAGGAGATCGCTCCCCACACCATGATGCCGGGTGTTGGTCCTGTGTGCCTCGGTCGTATGCAGTCCTGATTGTGGCGCTCACCTGCACGGCGTCAAACACGCATACGACCGTCATTGGCACCAAGGCAAAAGCGACTCTCATCGCTGAAGACGACACGTCTCCATTCGTCCCTCCATTCACGCCTGTCGCGACACCACTGGAGGCGGGCTGCACGATGTTGGGGCGTGAGCGGAAGACGGCCTAACGGTGTGCGGCACCGTAGCCCAGCTTCATGGAGACGGTTGCGAATGGTCCTCGCCGATACCCCAGGAGCAACAGTGTCCCTAATTTACTGGGAAGTGTCGGTGCGGTCCCCTACGGCACTGCGTAGGATCCTACGGTCTTGGCGTGCATCCGTGCGTCGCTGCGGTCCGGTCCCACGTCGACGGGCACGTGCACCTTCCGCCGACCACTGGCGACAACATCGATGTACTGTGGAGACCTCACGCCCCACGTGTTGAGCAATTCGGCGGTACGTCCACCCGGCCTCCCGCATGCCCACTATACGCCCTCGCTCAAAGTCCGTCAACTGCACATACGGTTCACGTCCACGCTGTCGCGGCATGCTACCAGTGTTAAAGACTGCGATGGAGCTCCGTATGCCACGGCAAACTGGCTGACATTGACGGCGGCGGTGCACAAATGCTGCGCAGCTAGCGCCATTCGACGGCCAACACCGCGGTTCCTGGTGTGTCCGCTGTGCCGTGCGTGTGATCATTGCTTGTACAGCCCTCTGGCAGTGTCCGGAGCAAGTATGGTGGGTCTGACACACCGGTGTCAATGTGTTCTTTTTTCCATTTCCAGGAGTGTAATTCGTCCGTTTAACACGGAACAAGAAATTAAAGCCACAGAGTGACAGTGAACATTAGAACGGAAGTAAGGATCGGATTCCAAGTCAGCAGATTGAGTAGGCGATGGGTGGAAAAGCATTTATGTCCTCTTCTTCTCCCGCTGTCTCACCAACTGTCTCTTCACTTCTCATCACTCGTCGATTTTTTCCTGCTCTCGACGTTGTCACTGGTGGACTAAATGTGCAATGCCACACTATCACTGAGCTCCATTTCGTGACCACGCCTCCCACTGCAGGGTGGCTTGTTTGTGACTCGGGAACTGGCGTCTTTCTCACGCATTCCCATCGTATGTCGCACATCGTTCCACTGTTTTGCGCATTGCTTAGTTGTTATGAAAGCAGCTACACAGCACTTCTTTATAACAGCTGTCTCTGCGTGAGGTCTGGACACTCGTACGTTTGTGCTTTGCCATAAGAATCTGCTGGGGTTCATGATCTACAAGCTACCGTCTTGCTGCTTGACGAACAATTTTCTAGCGGACTAATTTTCTCCACAGTTCCGTCGTTTGCCACGGTTCCCTATACGAATTCTTGGCGTTTTGTGTTTACACTTCGTCCAAGTGCCTGCAGGGGTCCATCAGTTACCGGCACGCTCTCGCTTTTCAAGGCAGGTGGAAACTGCTGCTGCCGCCAGCCAGGATTTTCAAACTCCTCTACCTCCGCATTCTCGAAGCTCTTCTGTCTACGGTCCATCTTTCTGCCTGCAGCGGTGCATAAACAGCAGCGCGTTTCTCACAGGGAGCCACGCCCTTCAGAAAGTGTCCATTCTTAAACGAACTGAGGGCATCCACCAGCCTATCCCAAGTGTTTTTGCAGAACGCTTTCTATGCCAGCGTCTCTGGCGTTCACCGTATGAAGTCTGACTTTCCCCATATCCTTGTCTGCTACCACTGGGATGTGGTGAAAGTCTCCACTGGCTGAAGTATCACAACGTGAGCAGTTGCGACACTCAAACGAGGCAGACATTTGTCATGTCCGAAATGTTGTGCAAAATGCTGATCCACGACTGATGACTGAAGAGGTCCATTCCGGCCCCTAAAATTTTAGAAATTAAGCACTGGGCTCGCCATTTTCTTCTACATTTTAGACAGCGTGGTGCAGTACTGCATTATTTTAGTGCCACGACTGCAGATACTGGAAATAAACAAAAAATTAACTACGGATCTCTACTTCTTATTGGTGATAATTATATCTTTATGATAACTCTTCGTACACACTGAAATGTTCTTGAACAGATATACCTTGTAACTGCCGCTTTGCTTTATATTTATCACCATTCGCTCATCTAAAGATGGTATACTAAGGAGAAGTCAAATAATAATGATACATGTAGTGAAAAGCAAGTAAACTGCTTATAATTTGAAAAGTAATAGACATAACAGTTAATAATTTTGCGTTACTGCGAGACAAGACGGACAGTGCCTTTACGGAAAAAAATTTGTGGGTACTTACGGCGTGCACCTCTTTGACCGAAGCAAATCGACAGCCACTAATGTCTTTCTTCAGGGCTCTAAAAATATGGAAATCGCGTGGCGACTATATGCAGGGTGTGTGGACGGGCCCACATGATGACAAAGTTGTTTAGAGTACGCTCCAAAAGTTCCACTGGGAAGCCCTTACACACTCTCTCCGAGCGATTTAAATATTATTGGAGCCCTGAAGAAAGACATTCGCGGCTGTCGTTTTGCTTCGGGCGAAGAAGTGAATGCCTGGGTGCAATGTTGGTTCCCTAGGAAACCACAAACATTTTCCATGAAGGCACTGACCTTATCTCACAATAGGATAAATTTATTAACAGGTATGGCGATCGATTTTACAGTAATGAAAAGTTAACTTACCTGTACGTTTTTCCATCCCTCTCGTTTTCATTTGACTGTCCCTTGTATATTACACTCGCAAGATGCCCTTGTTTTTAATCTGAAGTATGAGGTCCAATAGAAAGCACCGTTAGGGATCTGCAAAATTTCTCAAAATTCGATTAGATCTGTAGAAAGCCTTCGACTATGTTCCACATAATTTAATTTGATATCGTGTCAGTGACCACTGCACATCCAAACGCCTCGTTGATCTTGTCAGAATGCTGTACAAGAATAGCAGCGAAGCTCACGTATTCTGCAGTTTTTCATAATCATTCTGAGTACATAACGTGTCAGCACTGTAAACAACCTCTTCAATCACACTACACCGACGCAACAACGTATTTTGACACCTTGCTGCTACCACATCAAACGAGTTGTAGTGGCAAGGTGACAGGAAAACCAATGAGGGCTTTCACATGTCTACTTGTACCACGAGTTCAATCTATACCGTAGAAAACATCTCACCACATGCATACAATCCGAGCAGAATTACCTACCATGTCCAGGTCAATGAAACATTGATACAGATGTGCGAATCCCTGCTGAAAATCGCTGCAAGAAGTGTTATGATCCTGCGGTACCGCTTTGCGGGAATCATTCAGCGTCGTTCTTCTATGTAGGGTCTCTGCCTTTGCATTGTTTGTTCAGACACACTCGCTAATTCGGTTTTCCTGTCATCACTTCGATGCTGTCCACTATGAATTCCACTACTTGGCCAACATCTTCATCTCAATGTGGCACTTGACCCTACATCCTCAATTATTTGTTGGATATATTTCAATCTCTGAATTCCCCCACAGTTTTTAAAATCTACATCTTCCTCTAATACCAAGAAGGTTACTTCCTGATGTCTTAACACATTTCTACATTATAGCCCTTCTTTTTGTCAATGTGTTTTTGATGTTCCTCCCCTCCCAGATTTTGCAGGTAATATCCTCGTTTGTTATCAGTCTACCTGGTTTTTAACGTTTTTCTGTAGCACCACATGTCAAACGCTTCGATTTTTTTTCTGTTCTCGTTCTTCCACGGTCCGCGATACACTTCCAAACAATGCTGTGCTGCAAACGTACATTCTCAAATTTCTTCAACACCTTAAGACCAATGATGGATACCAGCAGAATTCTTTTGGTCAGGTGTGCCCTCTTTGCCTGCGCTAGTTTGGTTTTATGTCCACCGTGCTTCTCTCGTCAGGCAGTGTTTTCATTCATAGGGTAACAGAACTACATCTTTTCGCCTACTTCCTGGTCCCCAGCTCTGCTGTCAAGTTTATCGTTAATCTGAATCTGCTACTCCACATTACTTTCGTTTTCTTTCGGTTTAGTCTTCATTAATACCGCGTGTTCATCAGACTGTTCATTCCATTCAACAGGCCCTACAATACTTCCTGACTTTCAATGAGGATAACAATGTCAATGCGAATCATATCATTGATATCTTTTCACCCAGAATTTTATTCCAAACCAGAACCTGTGTTTTAGGTCCGTCATTGCTTTTTCGGTGTACAGATCGAACAATAGGGGCGACAGACTGTGTTCCTGTCATGTAACCTTTCTAATACGAGCACTTCGTTGTTAGTCTTCTATTCTTATTGTTACCTCTTGGTTGTTGTGCATATTGTATGCTACCGTCTTCTAGTATGACTAACATTCATTTTCCCATAAATTTCGAACATTCTGCGTAATTTTACATTGTAGAAAGCTTTTCTAGGACGACGTATCCTACGAATCTGTCTTGTCTTTACTTAAATGTTGCTTCGAGATACCACTCTATACCTCCCCCTATCTCAAAAATGCTGAGTTGGTACCAGGAATCGGATTTCGGGTCATTCAAATTCTCAGTGACACCGACTCAAAAGAGTGACAGCCCGTTGATATAACCACTGACTTTTAAACAAATGGTTAATGGAATTTTGATACGATTTAGATCTCATAGAAACTCTATTTATTACAATCTTCATGTCAGACAGGACGCGTAAAACGTCAAAGATTGTTTTCCTAATATCGAGGTCGCCCTTTGTGCGCACCTGTCATTTGTGGTCACAAACAACAGTGAAAAAGATCGTTTACATAATTGGTGTTGGTCAAGAACACCTCAAGATTTGCATCTGTTCAGTACTGAAAGTGATATTTTAAGAGATATAAGCTATGAAGGTGCTATATGAAGCTTCTTTGGTATGAAGTATAGGCGCAAACTGACTAACGTATTGGATTATTAAAAATTTTCATTTTGACTTTAATTATTAGGAAAATGTAGTATTTGAATGAACACTGGAAAATTTGTTTGGCTGACACATTTCTCTTGTTATCTTGCATTTGCCTAACAAACACGTTTGCTTACAGTTCTAATACATTATTTTTAAAACATAAATACTGGTATTCGCATAGACATAAATATAAACCATTTGCTCTACTTTTGTAAACTATCCTTGTTCACAGAGATTTCAATAAATCAGGTTTGTTACCTTAATTACTTCATTAATTCATTATGTCAAAATTGTATAATAAAACTTTGTACAGTTAAATAATAAACCTTAAATGCTATAATGTTGTTTTATTGTAGTCTTCAGTATGGAGACTGGTTTGATGCAGCCCTCCACGCTAGTGTATCATGTGCAAGTCTCTTCATCTGTGCGTAACTACCGGAAACTACGTCCATTTGAACCAGCTTACTATATTCAAGTCTTGTTCTCCCTCTATGATTTTTACTCCCCGAACTTGCATCCAATATCAAGTCAACAAATCCTTGATGTCTCGGGATGTGTGCTCTCAAAGTTCTCAGTAATTCGGAGAGAATATCGTTTATTGCAGGGGCCTTGTTACCACTTAGGTCATCTAGAGCTCTGTAAGGAGAGATGCGTGCCCTCAGGAAAAAAGTGCTGTATTAGAGGCTTCTAATTCTGAAATTGATCTAAAATTATTTTTTTTCTTGTGGATTAGTTACCACAAAATTTCCCCTGTCAACGCCCACATCACAGTTCAGCGTCGGGGTTTATACATCCCTTACGTCAAATAACAACCTAGCGTCCATCTTGGACACTTGGAATAAAAAAGAAAATTAGCTGATTTCAAGTGACCGAGATTTGCGCTGCAAAACTATTTGTTGTGTTACTTTGGATAGAAGACATTGGCTAGACGATGGCTCCTAAGAGTGGAAACAGATGACAACTGTTATGTATCCTTCCAATACCATCAAGTCCTTTGTGAACAGCAAGTATTTTCCAGAACAGATGGTGAGTTCCAATTTGACAGTGTCACATTTTAGTCCTATGTACCAGGGTTTGAAGAAGAGACTTCCGTGCCATACGGAATCTCTGGTGTTCCGCCGCTGCCCAGCCGGCGATATTACACAATACAGGCCATCCACTGCCGCGTTGTGCTTGCTGTTGGCGAAACTACGAGCCGAACGAATAATGGCTTCGTCGCCCTGGTCCGCCGGGATGCGAAAATATGTCTTGAGGGACTATTTTCTCGCACGCCACTTTACCTGTCCAAGTGGGCAGAGCAGGCCTTTGCAGAGCGATTTTTTTCTCTTCAGCCATACGTCGGTTAGCGTGGAGTACGATAAAGAGGGTCGAAATATGAAATATTAGGATAGAGATTAACAATACCCGAATTTTGTTGCAACGAAGGGTAAGCTCCTTTAAGCCTTGACGGAGCAGAAGGATCAGATCTCTTTTAATTAAATGATTCAAGATTCCTTCGGTCTTCTTGCATCGTACTTCGGAACACTTAGGCACTGCAGTATTGTATTTATCCGTCGACACCGGGAAAGCAACTTTCAATTAAAATGTATCCTATGTACGGGAATATTCTTAATGGGTGTATGAATACAGGTTGTAGACACTTATGGAAGTTCGAATCTGGCCGTGACTCGCGCTCGGACAGCTTTATGGTAAGGCGACCGCTCGCGCTAAGCGGGAAAGCCGGGTTCGAGTTACAAATTTTCATAGTGGTCATTCCACTATATAGCTGATAGTTGTTCATATTCACAATTGCGAATACATTTCATGCAATAATTTAAAAAAAAGGTATAAGACAGGGAGGTAGCCTACCGCCTTTGCTGTTCATTCTCTGTATCGAAGAGTTGGATTAAAACGCATTGCGAATGGAGATCAATGATAAGATTCAGTGATGACGTTGCTATCGGAGAAAGTGAGGAAGAACTGCAGGACCCGCTGAATGGAATGAACAATCGAATGAACACATGCTACTGATTGAGAGTAAATCGAAGAAGGCGGAAGTAATGAGGAGCAGCAGAAATTAATTTGGAGACTACGGCTTAGACCAAGCATGGGGATTCTGTTACCTTGTATAGCAAAACAAACCGTGACGGACGAAGCGAGGATGACATAAAAAGCAGAGAAGCGCAGGCGAAGAGGGCATTCCTGGCCCAAAGAAGTCTGCTAGTATCAAAAATCATTCTTAATTTGGACAAGAAATTTCCATGGATCTACTTTTGGAGCACAGCATTGTATGGCGGTTGAGTCATGGACTGCAGGAAAGTCGGGAGAGAGGAGAATGGTACTGTATAAGGACTTTGAAAATTAAATGGACTGACAAGAAATGAGGAGGTTCTACGCAGAATCGGTGACGAATAATTGGAAAATACTGACAAGAAGAAGGGAGAGGATGATCTGATTGCATAAAAACAAGAAATAACTTCAGTGACAACGGCCACGAAAGCCTGCCGACTTACATAAGAAATAACTTCTATGGCACTTACGAGAATTGTACAGGGTAATAATCACAGGGGAAAATACATGACCAAAAAATGACTGGCCAGCGCGGGCATAAACACACACACACACACACACACACACACACACATACACAGAGCGCTTGGGCAATATTTTGTGTTTTTATTTGTGGGGAAAACTCTCAAAAAACTCACAAAACAAATTTTTAATACCACATCAATTAACGCACTATATCAATTAGAACAATCTTCAAAATCTGCTTAAGATAAGGTAATACAATTTCTTTTTAAAATTTATCAATTCTTCTAAAAGGAACAAATGAAGATAAAGATGGTCCATTAATATAATACTACTACTATCTAATCCACAGAACAAAACTATAGCTGACCAGGGCAGGAAATTCAGTTCATCCAAAAACTAAAATTAAATTGGATTTCAGCATTTCTTCATTACATGAAAAATTAATTTAATCTTAACCTTCCTTGAACCAGCGGAACACTTTCGGTGAAGGCTTTATCAAAGGATAAGGCATAAGTCGTGTGACTATGGCCTCCCGTCGGGTAGACCGTTTGCCAGGTGCAAGTCTTTCGATTTGATGCCACTTCGGCGACTTGCGCGATGAGGATGAATTGATGATGATTAGAACAATACAGCAACCAGTCCCTGAGCAGAGAAAATCTCCGATCCAGCTGGGAATCGAACCCAGGATTGACATTCTGTCGCCTGACCCCTCAGCTACTGGGGGCGGACAAGGTATAAGTGAATATCACAAAGTAACAAGGAGAATCCGAGGGCTTGCCTTCGTGTGACGAACAGCTCGCTTGCAAACGGTCAGACACGAGCCAACAAACAGATTTGTTGATTGGCGACTCCATGGAGTATTCTGTGCACCACGACCAAATAGTGGATAGAATTGGAAGGAGAATCAGCATTGGTTGTATTTTTTTGTTTTATTATCCGCAAAATTTTCGGTCACTTGGTAGGCACTGGTATCAACACGCTTAGAGCGATCACATAAACTGGACGCTCTAAGCTTGTTGATTCCAGTGCCGACCAATTTTAATTGTATATTGCAGCACAGAGGATGGTCACTAAGTGGTCGAAAATCGATTTTGTGGATAATAAAACAAAAAATCAAAAATACGACCAACGCTGATCCTCCTTCCAATTCTAAACAGATTTTTCACATATCACGAGGTAGAGGCATCCGTCCAATAAATCCCGCCGGCAACCGCTCAGACGTATAAAACCATAGTATGAAATTACTCACGTGCTCGCACTATTCTTGACTACTGAAGTCTGTTTTGAAGGGGCGATGCTATACTTTCAAGCGGAGGACGGCTGGTATTTAATTTCGACATTGGACGCCCACAACACGAAAACAGCTAGAGCTGGCTTTTGTATCCAAAGTACAGAGCAATTTAAAGGCTTCCCCCAAATTAAGAGCGCAGGCGCGACTCAGTGCCTTGTTTCCCACTGCGTCAAACACTCCAAATCGGCCACACCAATTGCCCGTCCGCACACTCTTTCTTGTTCACGGCGCACACACAGCGCGGCAACGAGCCTCCAGCAGCCGCAACCCGTCCTCTGCAGTTAGTTCGTAGAACCGTTCCTCCTCTCCAGGTCGACAGCGTTCGTCCATGTCTCTTTCAGTCCCAACCCGATCAACTGCCAACCGTTTCGTTTTTTTTCTCTTCTGGCATCACGGCTCTGGTGTACCGGCGCCCAGAAGCTGGCCCTTCCCGCCAGATGGCACAGAATCGGATTTCCAACAGTCGATCGGCCACGCGGCTAATTTGAAATGTGCGGGCAACCGACGCAATGTACACTGAAGACCCAAAGAAGCTGGCACTCTTGCATAATATCGTGTGGGGCCCCTGTGAGCATGAAGAAGTGCCGCAACAGGACGTGGCATGGATTCGACTAATGTAGTGCTGGAGGGAACTGATACCGTGAGTCCTGCAGGGCTGTCCATAAATCCGTAAGAGTACGGCGGGGTGGAGATCTCTTCTGAACAACACTGGGTAAGACATCCCAGATATGAGCAATAATGTTCATGTCTGGGGTTTGGTTTGCAGCGGAAGTGTTTAAACTCAGAAGAGTGTTCCTGGAGCCACACTGTAGCAATTCTGGACCTGTGGGGCGTCGCATTGTCCTGCGACATTCCAAAATCCGTCGGAATGCAGAATGGACATGAATGGATGCAGATGATCATACAGGATGTCACCTCTCTGAGTCATATCTAGACGTATCAGTGGTCGCATATCACTCCAACTACACACGCCCCATACCATTACAGAGTTTCCACCAGCTTGAACAGTCGCTGCTGACATGCAGGGTCCATGGATCCATGAGGTTGGCTCCGTACCCGTACACGTCCACCCGCTCGATACAATTTGAAACGAGACTCGTCCGACCATGCAACATGTTTCCAGTCATCAACAGTCCATTGTGCTGTTGACGGGCCCAGGAGAGACGTAAAGCTTTTATGTATTGCAATCATCAAGTCTTTCGACAATGTTTTAAGTTCTAAAACGGATAACAAATGAAAAAGGAAATCTGTTTTTAGTGTGATACAATTACAAATTAACAAGTATCTATTCTTTTCCATTACTTGTACTACGGAACCTTACTTCTTGCAGAATTTCATGATTCTGCACTATGTGATCAAAATAATCCGGACACCCCAGAGACATACGTTTTTCGTATTAGGTGCGTTGAGCTGCCACCTACTGCCAGGTACTCCATATCAGCGACCTCAGCGGACATTAGACATCGTGAGAGAGTAGAGTGGGGTGCTCCGCGGAACTTACGGACTACGAACGTGGTCAGGTGATTGGGTGTCACTTGTGTGATACGTCTGTACGTGAGATTTCCACACTACTAAACAACGCATAGGCCCACTGTTTCCGATGTGATAGTGAAGTGGAAACGTGGAGCGACACTTACAGCACAAAAGCGTACAGGCCGACCTCGCCTGTTGACTGACAAGAGACCGCCGACAGTTCAAAATGGTCGTAATGTGAAGTAGGCTAACATATATCCAGACCGTCGCACAGGAATTCCAAACTGCATAAGGATCCTTTGCAAGAACTGTTGCAGTTAGGTGGGAGGTAAGAAAACTGGGATTTCATGGTCGAGCGGCTGCTCATAAACCACACATCACGCCGGTAAATGCCAAACGACACCTCGCTTGGTGTAAGTAGCGTAAACATTGAACAATTAAACAGTGGAAAAACGTTGTGTTCAGTGGCGAATCACGGTATACAATGTGGCGATCCGATGGCAGGGTGTAGGAATGGCGAAAGCCCGGCGAACGTCATCTGCCAGCGTGCTTAGTGCCAACAGTAAAATTATGAGGCGGTCGTGTTATGGTGTGGTCGTGTTTCTCATGGACCCCTTGTTGTTTTGCTTGGCACTATCACAGCACATTGATGTTTTAAGCACGTTCTTGCCTCCCACTGTTGAAGAGCAATTCGGGGATGGCGATTGCATCTGTTTATAATGCACCTGTTTTTATTGCACGGCCTATGGCGGAGTGGTTACACGACAATAACGTCTCTGCAGTGGACTGGCGTGCGCAGAGTCCTGACCGGAATCCTACAGAACACCTTTGGGAAGTTTTGGAATGCCGATTTCGTGCCAGGCCTCACCGACGGAAATCGATACCTCTCCTCAGTGCAACACTCCGTGAAGAATGAGCTGCCATTTCCCAAGAAACCTTCTAGCACCTGATTGAACGTATGCCTACGAGAGTGGAAGCTGTCATCAAGGCCAAGGGTGGGCCAACACAATATTGTATTCCAGCATTACCGATGGAGGGCGCCACGACCTTGTAATTTTAAGCCAGGTGTCCGGATACCTTTGATCACACAGTGTAGGTCAACGGAAAGTACCCTATGTGTTTTCATCAGTGAGTTTGCGAGTATCAAAGTATGTGACATGAACGGCCGTATCATTTGATTGTCTTTACTTAGAAGCTTAACTCTTTTACACCACCAAGGGACCATAGACCTCAGTATGTGACAAATTTCAACTTGATACGTCTAGCTGATCCCGTGAAAACAGGTTTTTAACGGTCGGACAGGCAACGGACAACAAAGTGATCGAATAAGTTGCCGTCTTTACCGATTTAGGTACGGAACCCTAAAAAAATGTCGCTATAAGCTGTATGTAGTGACAAATATATAATTTTTCAAACTAATTATTTAGTGAAGTTCGTTAAGTTTTCTAGTTTGAACCAAGGGCAATAAAATATAAACAAAATGTCTGTGGCGGAATACACTAAATGAGTTATCGTAATATACGTCCTCTTTTAGTTTGTGGAGGCATGCAAATTTCGTTTCGCTGAAACGCTCTGAAGGCTTGAATGGCACAAAAGTTTTCATTCTGCTAAAGCTCTGGTCTTCACTCAGCGGAAGCCTATTGGGTGCTCTATCAAAAGAGAAGCCAGATGGGACGAGATTGAAAATTATTCCGCGGCGGGCGCACTCAAGCCTTTGGGTCGGAATGATGTTTTCACGTTTCTCTCGCCGCCTGGAGCGACCGCGGTGGGTCATTAGCCGCTTCGGAGTGCCTTGTTGGAATACCATTCTCTGCATCCCTGCGGACAGACAGCGGATGGCATTTCCGCTGAAAGGACGACCGGGGAGCAGGCAAGGCGCAGTAATTGGCGAGGAAATCAGCAATAAACCCGGGGGCCATCAGCTCAGATTGTACGCGATTTGAACAGAGCGGGTTAAGAAAACTCTTGGATTGTGGGAAGCAATATTTTACGGAAACACTTCGTTCCTTCTTATTAAAAATAATAATGCTTCGGTGCTTTGTAAATCTGTATTTTAAAAGGCCGTAAAGAAATCTTCTATACGAATTATCTCTTTAAGAAAACGATTATGTTATTCATAATCAAACAGTTTGTTGACAAAATAAGCGCGCCCACTTGCACACACACACACACACACACACACACACACACACACACACCCACACACACACACACACGCACGCACGCACGCAAGCACGTCTGCACAGTCACGCTAAAGTGATGGGAGTTCTTGTCTTATCCTATGATAGCGAAAGCTGTTTTCCACAAAGAAACAAAGAAAAGAAAATTCAAACAGCATAGGCGAGTTCCTCAAGGAGGACGAAGGGTTGCATGGCCGGCCGCGGTGGCCGTGCGGTTCTGGCGCTGCAGTCCGGAACCGCGGGGCTGCTACGGTCGCAGGTTCGAATCCTGCCTCGGGCATGGGTGTGTGTGATGTCCTTAGGTTAGTTAGGCTTAAGTAGCTCTCAGTTCTAGCGGACTTATGACCTAAAATGTTGAGTCCCATAGTGCTCAGAGCCATTTGAACCATTTTTTTTTTTGAAGGGTTGCACGAGAAGATACGTGATCAGAAACGAAGAAATCAGAACAGAATTAAATGTTTCCAACATGAATGAAAAAATACAAAAGTACCATGAAAATTAGGAAGAATATCTTATAAAAATGTCAGGTCCACAATTCTCTAGAAGACCTTGAACTTCAGACTTGTGAAGACCTAAGGAGAGATGGGAATGACTGTGTTTGTGAGCTCGGAACAGGCAATAGTTTAATCTTTTAAACAAGAGTGACTGTGATGACGTGCAGCTATTAATGTTTTGTACGTTACCGCTCAATCCGTCACTGCACTGCTATCGCTTACTAAATTACGACGTTAGATATGGCAACTGCGTGTGAGATCCACTTCAGTTTTCAGATCACAATATAGTAGTGATGAAGAGTAGGCTGATGTTTAGGACATTATTCAGGAAGAATCAATAAGCAAAGAAGCGGGATGCGGAAGTGCTAAGAAATGATGAGATACGGTTGAAGTTCTCTAAGACTATAGACGCAGTAAAAAGGAATAGCTCAGTAGGCAGTACAGTTGAAGAGGAATGGACTCTGTAAAAAGGGCAATGACACAGGCTGGAAAGAAAAACATACGTACATAGAAGGTAACTGCGAAGAAACCACGGGTAACAGAAGAAATACTTCAATTGATCGATGAAAGGAGGAAGCACAAAAATGTTTAGGGAATTTCAGGTATAGAGAAATACAAGTCGCCGAGAATTGACACAAATAGGAAGTGCAGGAAAGCTAAGACGAAATGGCTGCATGAAAAATGTGAAGAAGTGGCAATCTTTATGCAAGCCGTGCCCAAATGATGTTTTTAGTGCGTGATACATATGGAGAACATTTTAGCCAGGACAACAAACACCCTATTTTGTACTCATGGTACTCGAGCGAGACGTACGATGTCGTGGTGAAATTTCCACAATATTGCATCTGTGCACACCGTGTCTCGTCGAACAATCGTTTGTAATATTGGGGCGCCAACAAACAGGCTAAACATATAACAGCACATTGAACCCTTTAGCAGAAAAATATGAGCAACACATTTGAAACATAGAAGATTTCTTCAGAGTTAAAACTTCCGGGCTGAGAGGTAGTGGTCGATGTACAAAATTTCCACCTAACGTTAGGTCTCCATCTGCGGAAGACATCTTCTGTGGTCTCCCGTAGATGGAGACGAAACGTTACACGGCCTCTCAGCCCGAAAGTTTCAACTGAAGACAACACCGGCCGTGAAAGCCTACATTGTATGACCAGAACATTTCGTCCATCGGCTCAAGAACTTGGAACTTACACCATCAGATATTCTTGTTAGTTGCAACGTGATCACACTTTTTACTCCAGCGGCATTACCGGAATCACTGTTACTCGTTGACGAGAAGCTGTAACGGGAACGTATTGATTTGTTTAAGCACATGCTCACCTCGATTTTTTATTCAGTGACTAATACTTAGAATAGACTGACTGTGACGCAATGGTTGTCCTTTGTCACCCATTGTGGCCAATCTTTGTGTGGAAGACCTCGACAAGAGAGCACTCCAGTCAGCTAAGTTAAAACCTATGTGCTCTTGGCGATATGTAGATGAGACCTTTGAAATCTGGACCCACGGCAATGTATCAATACATTCATTTTTGCTACAACTGAATTATTTTCATTCCATGGAGATAGAGAAAAATGAACTATCGTTCCTGGACTTGGTGCGGAGACAAGAGCATGACTCCTTGGGCCAAGCTGTTTACCATGAATATAGAAACGGATTTATACTTACAGGGCACCATCTGTCATCGTCCTGCACAAGGAAATGGCGTGTTTAGGACGTTGGTCCACACAGCGAGAGCCATATCAGATTCTGACAGCTTACCCGATGACAAACCCACCTCCGTACCGTATTCTTACAGAAGCGATATTCTGAATTGGAGATAAGGCATGTTTTAACGTCTACTCGTATTAGAAAAAAGTGTTGTGCTAGAAGCAGGTGAAGAACAAACGGAATGGACGTATTGTCAAACGTCGAGAGTGTTTCTTTGATAGTAGGAAAATAACTGAAGAAACATAAAGTTAAATGCTTCTTCCGTCCACCATCAAAAGTCATGGCTTTTTTAGGCTCGGTGAAAGATGGTCTTGATTTAAGAAGGGCTCGTGTCTGTAACTTTCTCTGTATCTATGGGTGGTCATACACTGGACAACTTGTCGCACCGCGAAGGACAAATACTCCTAACATCGACGACACAGTTGTTTGCACCAGCCAGAGAAATCTGCAGTGGATATGCATTGACTCAGTACAAAACACAGTTCATTTTTTATTTTTTTGTCATCAGTCTTCTGAATAGTTTGATGCGGCCCGCTACAAATTCCTCTCCTGTGCTAACCTCTTTATCTCAATTACTTGTGATGTATTTCAATCTCTATCTTCCTCTACAGTTTTTGCCCTCTACAGCTCCCTCTAGTACCATGGAAGACATTCCCTCAGTCTTAACAGATATTCTATCATCCTGTCCCTTCTCCTTATCAGTGTTTTCCACGTATTCATTTCCTCTCAGATTCTGCACAGAACCTCCTTATTCATTTCCTTATCAGTCCACCTAATTTTCAACATTCGTCTGTAGCACCGCATCTCAAATGCTTCGATACTCCTGTTCCGGTTTTTCAACAGTCCATGTTTCACTACCATACAATGCTGTACTCCAGACGTACATTTCCAGATATTTCTTCCTCAAATTAAGGCCGGTATTTGATATTAGTAGACTTCTCTTGGCCAGGAATACCCTTTTCGCCATTGCTAGTCTGATTTTGATGTCCTCCTTGCTGCATCCGTTATAGGTTATTTTACTGCCTGTTGTTGTTGTTATTGTTGTTGTGGTCTTCAGTCCTGAGACTGGTTTGATGCAGCTCTCCATGCTACTCTATCCTGTGCAAGCTTCTTCATCTCCCAGTACTTACTGCAACCTTCTGAATCTGCTTAGTGTATTCATATCTTGGTCTACCTCTACGATTTTTACCCTCCACGCTGCCCTCCAATGCTACATTTGTGATCCCTTGATGCCTCAGAACATGTCCTACTAACCGGCCCCTTCTTTTTGTCAAGTTGTGCCACATACTCCTCTTCTCCCCAATTCTATTCAATACTTCATCATTAGTTATGTAATCTACCCATCTAATCTTCAGCATTCTTCTGTAGCACCACATTTCGAAAGCTTCTATTTTCTTCTTGTCCAAACTATTTATCGTCTATGTTTCACTTCCATATATGGCTACACTGCATACAAATACTTTCAGAAACGACTTCCTGATACTTAAATCTATACTCGATGTTAACAAATTTTTCTTCTTCAGAAACGCTTTCCTTGCCATTGCCTGCCTACATTTTGTATCTTCTCTACTTCGAGCATCATCAGTTATTTTGCTCCCCAAATACCAAAACTCCTTTACTACTTTCATTGTCTCATTTGGTAATCTAATTCCCTCAGCATCACCGGACTTAATTCGACTACATTCCATTATTCTCGTTTTGATTTTGTTGATGTTCATCTTATATCCTACTTTCAAGACACTGCATTCCGTTCAACTGCTCTTCCAAGTCCTTTGCTGTCTCTGATAGAATTACAATGTCATCGGTGAACCTCAATGTTTTTATTCCTTCTCCATTGATTTTAATACCTACTCCGAATTTTTCTTTTGTTTCCTTTACTGCTAGCTCAATTTACAGATTGAATAACATCGGGGACAGGTAAAACCCTGTCTCACTCCCCAACCATTGCTTCCCTTTCATGCCCCTCGACTCATAACTGCCATCTAGTTTCATACAAATATTAAATAGCCTTTCGCTCCCTGTATTTTACCCCTGCCAACCTTAGAATTTGAAAGAGAGTATTCCAGTCAACATTGTGAAAAGATTTCTCTAAGTCTACAAATGCTAGAAACGTAGGTTTGCCTTTCCTTAATCTTTCTTCTAAGATAAGTCGTAAGGTCAGTTTTGCCTCACGTGTTCCAATATTTCTACGGAATTCAAACTGATCTTCCCTAGGTCGGCTTCTACCAGTTTTTCCATTCGTCTGTAAAGAATTCGCGTTAGTATTTTGCAGCTGTGACTTATTACACTGATTGTTCGGTAATTTTCACATCTGTCAACACCTGCTTTGTTTGGGATTGGAAGTATTATATTCTTCTTGAAGTCTGAGGTAATAACGCCTGTCTCATACATCTTCCTCACCAGACGGTAGAGTTTTGTCAGGACTGGCTCTCCCAAGACCGTCAGTAGTTCCAATGGATTGTTGTCTACTCCAGGGGCCTTGTTCCGACTTACGTCTTTCGGTGCTCTGTCAAACTCTTCACGCAGTATCGTATCTCTCATTTCATCTTCATCTACATCCTCTTCCATTTTCATAATATTGTCCTCAGGTACATTGCCCTTGTATAGACCCACGATATACTCCTTTCACCTTTCTGCTTTTCCCTCTTTGCTTCGAACTGGGTTTCCATCTGAGCTCTTGATATTCATACAAGTGGTTCTCTTTTCTCCAAAGGTCTCCTTAATTTTTCTGTAGGCAGTATCTATCTTACCCCTAGTGAGATAAGCCTCTATATCCCTACATTTGTCCTCTAGCCATCCCTGCTTACCCATTTTCCACTTCCTGTCGATCTCATTTTTGAGACGTCTGTATTCCTTTTTGCCTGCTTCATTTACTGCATTTTTATATTTTGTCCTTTCGTCAATTAAGTTCAATATTTCTTCTGTTACCCAAGGAGTTCGACCAGCCCTCGTCTTTTTACCTACTTGATCCTCTGCTTCCTTCACTACTTCATCCCTCAGAGCTACCCATTCTTCTTCTACTGTATTTCTTTCCCCCATTCCTGTCATTTGTTCCGTTATGCTCTCCCTGAAACTCTGTACAACCTCTGGTTCTTTCAGTTTATCCAGGTCCCATATCCTTAAATTCCCACCTTTTTGCAGTTTCTTCAGTTTTAATCTACAGTTCATAACCAATAGATTGTGGTCAGAGTCCAAATCTGCCCCTGGAAATGTCTTAAAATTTAAAATCTGATTCCTAAATCTCTGTCTTACCATTATGTAATCTATCTGATACCTTTAGTATCTCCAGGATTATTCCATGTATACAACCTTCTTTCATGATTCTTGAACCAAGTGTTAGCTATGATTAAGTTATGCTCTGTGCAAAACTCTACCAGGCGGCTTCCTCTTTCATTTCTTAGCCCCAATCCATATTCACCTACTATGTTTCCTTCTCTGCCTTTTCCTACTCTCGAATTCCAGTCACCCATGACTATTAAATTTTCGTCTCCATTCACTACCTGAATAATTGCCTTTGTCTTATCATACATTTCTTCAATTTCTTCATCATCTGCAGAGGTAGTTGGCATATAAACTTGTACTACTGTAGTAGGCGTGGTAGCAGAATTCCTTGGCTTCATCTACTTCGTGACCATCAATCATGATGTTACGTTTCTCATTGTTACTGCTTCTCATTACCTTCGTCTTTCTTCGATTTACTCTCAGTCCATACCCTGTACTCATTAGAATGTTCATTCCGTTCAGCAGATCAGGCAATTCTTCTTCACTTTCACTCAGGATAGCAATGTCATCAGCGAATCGTATCACTGATATCCTTTAACCTTGAATTTTAATTCCATTCCTGAACGTTTCTTTTATCTCCATCACTGCTTCCTCGATGTACAGATTGAACAGTAGGGGCGAAAGGCTACATCCTTGTCTTACACTCTTTTCAATACGATCACTTCGCTCTTGGTCGCCCACTCTTATTATTCCCTCTTGGCTGTTGAACATATTGTATATGACCCGTCTCTCCCTACAGCTTTTACCTACGTTTTTCAGAATTTCGAACATCTTGCACCATTTTACATTGTCGCACGCTTTTTCCTGGTCGACAAATCCTATGAACGTGTTTTGATTTTTCCTTAGACTTGCTTCCATTATCACCCGCAACGTCAGAATTGCCTCTCTCGTGCCTTTAATTTTCCTTAAGCCAAACTGATCGTCACCTAGCGCATTCTCAATTTTCTTTTCCATTCTTCTGTATATTATTCTTGTAAGCAGCTTCTATGCATGAGCTGTTAAGCTAATTGTGCGATAATTCTCGCACCTGTCAGCTGTTGCCGTCTTCGGATTTGTGTGGACGGTGCTTTTCCGAAGGTCAGATGGTAGTTCGCCAGGCTCATACATGCTAAACACCAACGTGAATAGTTGTTTTGTTGCCCCTTCCCCCAATGATTTTAGAGATTCTGATGGAATGTTATCTATCCGTTCTGCCTTATTTGATCTTAAGTCTTCCAAAGCTTTTTTAAAATCAGATTCTAAAACTGGATCCACTGTCTCTTCTAAATCGACTCTTGTTTCTTCTTCTATCACATCAGACGAATCTTCCCCCTCGTAGAGGCTTTTAATGTATTCTTTCCACCTATCCGCTATCTCCTCTGAATTTATCAGTGGAGCTCCCGTTGCATTCTTAATGTTATCACCCTTGCTTTTGATGTCACCGAAGGTTGTTTTGACTTTCCTGTATGCTGAGTCTGTCCTTCCGACAATCATTTCTGTTTCGATGTCTTCACATTTTTCCTGCAGCCAATTCGTCTTAGCTTCCCTGAAAATCCTATTTATTTCATTCCTCAGTGACTTGTATTTCTGTTTCTCTGGGTTTCCCGGAACCTTTTTGTACTTCCTCCTTTTATCGATTATTTGAAGTATTTATTCTGTTGTCCATGGTTTCTTCTCAGTCCTCCAACTTCTTTGATGGCCCTCTATAGACATGTCCATTCCTCTTCAACTGTACTGCCTACTGAGCTATTTCTTATTGCAGTACCTATAGCCTTAGAGAACTTCAACCTTATCTCGTCATTCCTTGGTACTTCCGTTTCCCACTTCTTTGTGTACTAATGTCTTAAACTTCAGCCTACTCTTCATCGCTACTATGTTGTGATATGAGTCTATATCCGCTAAGGGTACGCCTTACAATCCAGTATCTGATTTCGGAGTCTCTGTCTGATCATGATATAATCTAACTGAAATCTTCCCGTATCACCCGGCCTTTTTCCAAGTATACCTCCTCCTCTTGTGATTCATGAACAGAGTATTCTTACTGGGTGAAACTTGTTACAGAACTCGATTAGTCTTCCTCCTCTCTCATTCCTTGTGCCATGCCCATATTCTCCTGTAACCTTTTCTTCTAGTCCTTCCCCTACAACTACACTCCAGTCCCCCATGACTAATATATTTTCATCCCCCTTTACATACTGTATTTTCCTTTCAATATCCTCATACGTTTTCTCTCTCTCTTCATGTCCAGCTTGCGACGTCGGCATGCATACCTGAACTATCGTTGTCGGTTTTGTTTTTCAGTCGTTTCTGATAAGAACAATCCTGTCACTGAACTGTTCTCAGAAACACACTCTCTGCCCTACCTTCCTATTCATAAAGAATCCTGCTCCCGTTATACCATTTTATGCTGCTATTGATATTACACTATGCTCGTCTGACCAGACATCCTAGTCTTCTTTCCACTTCACTTCACTGGCTCCTGCTATATTGAGCCTTTGCATTTCCCTTCTCAGATTTTCTAGTTTCCCTACCATGTTCAAGATTCTGACATTCTACGCCTCGACACGTAAAACATTATCCTTTCGTTGATTATTCAATCGTTTTCTCATGGTAATCTCCCACTTGGCAGTCCGCTCCCGGATATCCGAATCGGGGACTATTCCGGAATCTTTTGACATTGTAGATACCATCATGACTCTTCTTCAATTACAGGCCACATATCCTGTGGATACCCGTTACGTGTCTTTAATGCATTGGTTTCCACTACCTTCTGCATCCTGACGCCGCTATTTCTTCCGCCATTAGGGGCAGTTTTCCACCCGTAGGCCAAGAGAGTGCCCTGAACCTGTGTCCGCTCCTCCGTCCTCTTTGACAAGGCCGTTGGTAGAAAGAGGGTTACTCCTTATGTTGGAAGTCTTCGGCCACCAATACTGATTATTAATCAAAATTTAAGCAGCGGCGAGATTCGAACGCGGGACCGAAGATGTTTTGATTATGAAACAAAGAAGACGGTTCAAGCACAGGACGCAGTATGGATTACAAAAACACCAAAATTCGTCCTGGGACAGCGTTATTAAAGAACCAGTGGAAATTCACACCTCGACCAGTCTGGTGAACAGGGACACAGGAAATGAGCCTGACACAGCATGGGGTCCGGGCTGGCCATGTTAAAGTGCCAGTCGGTCCGCACTGGTGCCCAGCCCAATTACTGCTCGCTTCTGTCCCCTACAACTTAGAACTGCTTAAACCCCTAACCTAACGATATGATACACATCCATGCCCGAGACAGGATTCGAACCTGCGACCGCAGCGGCCGCGCGGTTCCAGACTGCAGCGCCTAGAACAGGTCGGCCACACCGGCCGGCAGGACTGAAGACCACAACAACAACAACACCGGGCTCATACAATTGTAGTTGGTGATGAGTTCAATTTACTGTCTATATGCTGACGAAAATACATGTTTCAGTCCTGATGTACCCATAAAACATTAGCCGAAATTGTGCTAAGCGAATTCTCTGTAAATTATCTCGGCACTATGTTCATGAGCCCACTCAAATAACAAACGGTTGTGAAAACAAGCTTGACTTTTTAGCAACAAATAATCCTGAGCTAATAACTCGTCAAAACGGAGGCCAAGGCTTTACAAAAACTGCAGAGCCGACAAATAAGTAAGTAGGAATGTCAGTGGGTTAGTACACTGAGGTGATGTGGCATGGATATGGGAAAAGAAATCCACTACTGTACAGCTACACTACTGATGAAAACAGCTGGCGACAGCGTCTGCTGTAAGATATCTGGGCGTAACTAACCAGAGTGTCCTTAAGTGGAATGATCAAATAAAACAAATAGTGGGAAAAGCAGACACCAGACCCAGATTCATTGGAAGAATCTCAAGGAAATGTAACTCATCCACGAAAGAAGTGGCTCATAAGGCGCTTGTTCGCCCGATTATTGAGTATTGCTCATCTATCTGTGATCCCTATCAGGTAGGGCTGGTAGAGGAGATAGAGAAGATCCAACGAAGAGCGGCGCGTTTCGTCACGGGATCGTTTAGTTGGTGAGAGAGCGTTACAGAGGTGCTAAACAAACTCGACGGGCAGACGTTATAAGAGAGACGTTGTGAACCACGGAGAGATTTACTATTGAAGTTTCGGGAGAGCACTTTTCAGGAGGACGCCGACAAAATTTTACTTCCGCCTACATACACCTCGCGTATTGACCACGAGGATAAAATTCGAGAAATTAGAGCCAACACAGGCGCTTACCAATAGTCATTCTTCCCACGCACTATTCGCGAGTGGGACAGGGTTAGAGGAATCAGATAGTGGTACTGAAAGTACCCTTCGCGACACACCATTAGGTGGCTTTCGAATTATGATGTAGATGTAGCTGTAGATGGACTCAACGACTCTGGAGTCCCCTGCAGAAATATTGAGCCATGCTACGTCATAGCTGTCCATGATTGGCAAAGTGTTGCCGGTGCAGGATTTTGGGCATGAACTGACCTCTCGATTATGTTCCTTGAACGTTAGGTGGGATTCATTCCTGAGTTGCCAAATAATTTGCTCGAATTGTCCAGAATGTTCTTCAAACCAATTGTAAACAATTGTATCCTGTTGACATGTTTGGGAACATGAAGTCCATGAATGGTTGCATAGGCGATCATAACCTTTCCCAGTCAATGATCGGGCCAGAGGACCCGGTCCATTCCATTTAAACACAGTCCACACTATTACTGAGCCACCACCATCTTACATAGTACCTCGTTGCCAACTTGCGTCCATGACTTCATGCAATCTGTGCCATACTCGAACCCTTCCTCAGCTCTCACCAACTGAAATCGTGACTCATCTGACCAGGCCACGGTTTTAAAATCGTCTAGCTTTCAACCGATATGATCACGAGCCCAGGAGAGGCATTGAAAGCGATGTAATGCCGTTAGCAAAGGCACCCGCTTTGGTCGTTTGCTGCCATAAGCTATTAACGCGAAATTATCACACACTGTCGTAAAGGAACCGTTTTTCGTTGTTGTACGCAGTGTTGCTTGTCTGTTTGCGCTGACAACTCAACGCAAATGCGTCTGCTCCCGGAAGCGATGTGAAGGCTGTCGGTCACTGCGTTGCCGCGGTGAGAGGTAAAGCCCTAAATTTTTTACTCTCGCCACACTCTTGACACTTTGGATACCGGAATATTGAATTCCCCGAAGATTTCCGAAGTACAATGTCTCATGCTCCAATTACCATTCCACGTTCAAAGTCTATTAATTCCCTTCTGGCGGCCACAATCCTGTCGGAAATCTTTTCACATTTTCACATGAATCACCTGAGTGCAAATGACAGCTCCGCCAGTGCACTGCTCTTTTATACCTAGTGTACGCGATACTGCCGCCATCTGCATTATATATATACAGGCTGTTACAAAAAGGTACGGCCAAACTTTCAGGAAACATTCCTCACACACAAAGAGAGAAAAAGATGTTATGTGGACATGTGTCCGGAAACGCTTACTTTCCATGTTAGAGCTCATTTTATTATTTCTCTTCAAGTCACATTAATCATGGAATGGAAACACACAGCAACAGAACGTAGAAGCCTGACTACAAACACTTTGTTACAGGAAATGTTCAAAATGTCCTCCGTCAGCGATGATACATGCATCCACCCTCCGTCGCATGGAATCCCTGATGCGCTGATGCAACCGTGGAGAATGGCGTATTGTATCACAGTCGTCCACAATACGAGCACGAAGAGTCTCTACATTTGGTACCGGGGTTGCGCATACAAGAGCTTTCAAATTTCCCCACAAATGAAAGTCAAGAGGGTTGACGTCAGGAGAGCGTGGAGGCCATGGAATTGGTCCGCCTCTACCAATCCATCGGTCACCGAATCTGTTGTTGAGAAGCGTACGAACACTTCGACTGCAATGTGCAGGGGCTCCAACCTGCATGAACCACATGTTGTGTCATAAAGTTTTGCCGTACCTTTTTGTAACAATATATATATTTCAGGAAACATTATTCACACACAAATAAAGAAGAGATGTTATGTGGACATGTGTCCGGAAACGCTTCATTTCCATGTTAGAGCTCATTTTAATTTCGTCAGTATGTATTGTACTTCCTCGATTCAGCGCCAGTTGGCCCAGTTGAAGGAAGGTAATGTTGGCTTCGGTGCTTGTGTTGACATACGACTCATTGCTCTACAGTACTAGTAGCATCAAGCACATCAGTACGGCCGGCCGCGGTGGTCTCGCGGTTCTAGGCGCGCAGTCCCGAACCGTGCGACTGCTACGGTCGCAGGTTCGAATCCTGCCTCGGGCATGGATGTGTGTGATGTCCTTAGGTTAGTTAGGTGTAAGTAGTTCTAAGTTCTAGGGGACTAATGACCACAGCAGTTGAGTCCCATAGTGCTCAGAGCCATTTGAACCATCAGTACGTAGCATCAACAGGTTAGTGTTCATCACGAACATGGTTTTGCAGTCAGTGCAATGTTTACAAATGCGGAGTTGGCAGATGCCCATTTGATGTATGGAGTAGCACGGGGCAATAGCCGTAAAATTAACCATATATGGTGTTATGTATATATATATATATATATATATATATATATATATATATATATATATATATGACTACCTCTTGTATGTATCGGCATTGTCCACGTTTGTCGTGAATTTCTCGGTTATGTCCCACTGACGCCATCAGTAGGCTGCATTGCAGGCTGTTCCAGCAGTGGGAAGCTGCTCGTGTGTGGAGGCGACCCCGCGGGCTCACAAGCCGCAGCCTAACACGGCTGACGGCCGTAATTGGGTTCTCGCCCCACCGCCGCCTAATCACCGACTGGCCGGCAGGGAAGGTGGCCATGTGGCGTCGCCAGCGGCAGTCGGGCCCGACTCGTCAACACCGTTTGACATGTTAGGCGGGCTCAGCCCAATGCAGGAAAGCGGGAAGAAGGACAGTACCCCAAGTACCGTGCGAAGTGACGCACTCACAATACACTGGACTCGCATTAGAGCGCACAGAGGCCATTCAGATGAAAGCCGTTCTCACAAGGGCTGAGTATTCGGAAGAGAACGTTGTCCTTGACGAGTCCCTGTTCCGAGCGTGGAAAAGTGGTATGGCAAGATCCTGGTGGGTACTGGCCATCTACAGACTTAACTATTTCAGTGGCGGCTCTTGCAAAATTTTACCAGTGTGCTACATAGTGATCGGCTATAGCCATTGGACTTGTAAAGTTTGTGGTCGTAACTACATTGAATATATTAATTCCCCATATATAAACTGAACTCTTAAAATATATATTTTAACACTGTTAAAAATTTAAAAAATGCCGGCCGCTGTGACCGAGCGGTTCTAGGCGTTTCGGTCCGGAACCACGCTGCTCCTACTGTAGCAGGTTTGAATTCTGCCTCGGGCATGGATATGTGTGATGTCCTTAGGTGAGATTTAAGTAGTTCTGTGTCTAGGGTACTCATGACCTCAGATGTTAAGTCCATCTTGCTTAGAGCCATTTGAACCATTTTTTTTTAATAAAAAATATTAGCAGCGGGAATCTAACCCAAGCCGACGTATTGGCAGTCCGTGCACTTGACCACTGGCCTACTGCTATAACACATGACCTCCTGTTCAGAAGTCCCTCGAGTAAATCTTTAACTTTTCCTACGGCCCTCTCGGGACGAACTAGTCTAGGAACTTGAAAGGGTCATCTGCTAGCTTCTGCTCATACAATCTGAGCCAGATTAGTGGGCCTCGTACGGCATCTTTCTGTTGTTAGGTTTACATTTGGAGTAGATCTACCTAACTCCTTAAATCTCACTGTCTCCTCCAAAGATCTACTGGAAAAGGTGCCTCTTCAGCATCAAATCTACAGATCATCATCACCGTTTACTATTTAAATAAATAGTTCCCACTATTAAAGTTACAAGTTCCATTGTGCGAGTGGAAAAAACGACTAAAGAGTAGGTTAGGTTGTTAGGTTAGTGTTGTTTAACGTCCCGTCGACAACGAGGTCATTAGAGACGGAGCGCAAGCTCGGCTTAGGGAAGGATGGGGAAGGAAATCGGCCGTGCCTCTTCAAAGGAACCATCCCGGCATTTGCCTGAAACGATTTAGGGAAATCACGGAAAACCTAAATGAGGATGGCTGGATAAAGAGTAGGAGCTAAAATTTAATTCGGTCACTAATGGGTCTAGAAAATCTAGTTTATCTGCAACTGACCACTGACACTCTTCTAAAATATAGAACCAAATTTAATTATTTATTAGTCTTTACCGGCATGATGTATAGACCACGTTTTGTGTGTCCTAGACGATTTACGAATCCATTGTTGCGCTTACTGTATTACATCGACGAATGTCCCAGTCGCGGTGGAACGTTTTTCATGTCAAAAAAGACGTACACAAGAGGAGCATATCTAGTGGAACGCACTGTGATACTCAAGTCGAACTTTGGTGTCGAAATTCTTTATTCTTCTTTACTGCGTTCCTAATACTTTAAAAATGATTTAAACCGTCTCGGATACAGAGCACTTTGATGTATTAGCATTGTTTCAGATCGTTAATTTTACATCTGCCAGTAATCTGTTTTTCACTTCAGCGAGCAACGTTCCACTTGAATTAATAAAGTGGGATTCGCTTAAATTAATATCATATTGGTTCCATTACGCGTCATTTAGTTAAATATGCAAACTGTACAGTTCACTAAAGAGCAAATTACGGAACAGTGCACTAAAATGTATTGTGTGGACCGGACGTTTGTTTTCATTGGGATATGATGCAGATGCAATACGAATAAAAATCAGCTTTGGAGTTGTGGTGTAGATTCCTTTATGTAAAAGTATAGGAATACAGATTCCTTGACATCTGGCGTAAGATTCCTAAACTATGTAAGCTGGTCAGTTAAACTACTTTTATATGCCACAAACCATACAAGAATATATACAATTCCGTATGTATAGAAATCTAAACAATTTAATTCTATGATTGCGTCTGTCAGCTAGTATCTAAATTTCATGGGGTAATGTGTTCATAGAACCTCTTTTGAAGACAGGTTGATGAAATTTTTAAAGTGACAAGCTGATAGAATTTTTAAAAGTGAACATATACGTGGTGCATTTAGCCTTCCTTGTAGCTTTTAACTGACAGGTTTATTTCAGACAGTGTTCGCATAAATTAATGGCGATACCGGTTCTAAATGACAAGTCTTTATTAAAAGCCCTTAAACACTTCTTAGCTGATGGCTGTGTCAAAACAAGCCAAGTGTGAACATTTGATCAAATCTGCTTAGTTCTTTTTATTTCAAAGAGGTTTAATGCAGTGGAGTCTTTCCTTGTATTTGTAACTCGTAACTTTGAACAAGACCGCTCTATTTAGGTGAGCTTCTCGTCTTATTTATACTGAAGACAAGAAAGTCGTGTAAATAGAGTCCTTTTGTCTACGACTTCAGCTGTTTACTTATGAGCTATGGCAGATACACCATAAACTGACCGTTCCTTTTCCAATATGAGGGGTGGGGTGAGGGTAGCAAGGGAAATATTGAGCTAGCACACGTCCTACATATTCAGCGTCAATGTACATTTGTGTTGAAACATCACTGTAGAACTGCACTACTGACAGATCCAAGCAATTGTGACTTCTTTTAACTATCAATATGCGATCCCTCCTTTCTACCCCTCGTCTAAACCCGTAAACAAACATTTGTCTGAGCGCAAGCTCGGCATAGTTATTACCGGGTTTTTCAAGATCATTGACTCTTTGTACTGTGTCTGTATCTTCACAATACAATGTCTTTCATATACGCGTGCATGTCTGTGTGTTGTGAAGATACAGACATTGTACACCCACAGACTTTATATCCGTCAATAAAGTATCTATGCCTCTACGGCCTAAAGTGACGATAGGACAAATGGCTCCCTGTGCAGGACTCACGAATCGTGCGATCATAAGAGTTGTGACATTTGAAAGTTGGATAGGTCTTGAGGCTTGCTCAGACTGCTGAAGCTGTTAAGACGACCGCACGAGGTAAGCGTAAAATCCTGGTTCGAACCCTGGTCCGACACAAATTTTCGTGTGCCATGGAGATCTGACGACAATGAATAATCCCACAAAGTGAAACTGTTTCGTAAGGATTTGGCAAGGTTAGTTTGTGGGGGTGACCATATACCGTTCCTGTCGCCACCCCGTTACTCCCTGGGATGGAATATGTGTACCCCTACTGTCCACATGTAATGTTACTCAGGTTAAAGTGAGCGAAAGTTTCCGAAATATCTGCGGATAGTGTAACTGAGGTACCAGCCCGGTATTCACATAGCGGGATGTGAAAAACAGCGTAAAATGGTTCAAATGGCTCTGAGCACTATGCGACTTAACTTCTGAGGTCATCAGTCGCCTAGAACTTAGAACTACTTAACCTAAGGACATCACACACATCCATGCCCGAGGCAGGGCTCGAACCTGCGACCGGAACGGTCGCTCGGTTCCAGACTGCAGCGCCTAGAACCGCACGGCCACACCGGCCGGCCAAACACCTTAAAATCCACTGCCTGGCACACCGACCCTCATCACTAATACGCCGGACGGATACGATCCAAGACCGGCGCACCTGAGTTCTTTTAACATGCACGGTTACAAACCTTTCAACATGCTTATGTATAAGTATATTCACTGCCAGTGAGCTTTGGTATCGACGTTTCTTGTTATACTTTACAGTCACGGCCCTAGCGTGCTTTGAGAATGCAAGGACGTTATTAGGAGGGCAAGTGAGCATATCTCAACGTGATCATTGGAGCCGACCGCGGTGGTCTAGCGGTTCTAGGCGCTCAGTCCGGAACCGCGCGACTGCTACGGTCGCAGGTTCGAATCCTGCCTCGGGCATGGATGTGTGTGATGTCCTTAGGTTAGTTAGGTTTAAGTAGTTCTAAGTTCTAGGGGACTGATGACCACAGATGTTAAGTCCCATAGTGCTCAGAGCCATTTGAACCATTTTCGTGATCATTAGAGATGAGCTTTCCAGAATTAGCACGCATTCTTTGTTCAGAATTTGGTAACTGCCTTAAAATCAGCTGTAAGGAAATGGCTCTTCTGGGGAATAGCGCGGAAGGAGAAAAATCTCGCCTTGTAACTACACAAGCACCTCGTTCAGTCCATGCAGTCCTCAATAAAAGCTGTTGGGGAAAGTGATTGTTTTTCATTATATTAAGAGTCTCAGTGTCATTTGTTACATTCAAGCGTTAATTCGATGTATTCAAATTCACGATCATCTTTGTTATTTATTTTCTCTTATTAATTGTATTATCCCAGTGCGATAGGATTTTGAAGGAAAACATGCAATCTTTTGATATACTGCGTATGTCTTAAAATTGTCATTATAAGATATCGATGAATGTGTATGGTACGTACTATAAATACAGATAGCGGTAGACGGTACTGATGGCCACGTTCGCTCGCATTTCATCCAAACAGACCGTTGTAGTCCCAGGCATTCAGTTCGCATGGTCAGGCATAATTAACTACCACCATCCGGAGAAGTACGGAGCAAACGTATGGAGCAACAACTCCTGCAGCGTTGCCACGTTTCCGTGTTGAGAGGGCAGCGCCATTGCTGCAGCCCTCGCGCGCTTCCCTCTCCTTAAACCACCCCGAGCGCTCCTTCTGCCACCCCTCTGCCCCGTCCTCCACCCTCTGCCCCTCAAACATTCACCTCCCGAACTCCATCCAACCAACCAGCCTGTGGCTTCTGCTGAGAGCCCTTGGCTGTTCCCGCTGCTTACGTGTGTGTGTGTGTGTGTGTGTGTGTGTGTGTGTGTGTGTGTGTGTGTGTGTGTGTGCCGTCTCGCCATGGCAACAGGGAGCCGTAACATGGAACAGTCAGAATCTGCTTCCAGTGAAACGTGTATAATGTAGCACTGAACGGCGGCAAGGATTCATTCGCTGACATGTTGATACAGAGGGTGGACGAAATAATGTGGAAACAACAAAAACGCATTACCGTGACTAATAGCTGTAGGAAAACCATTGACATTCCAGTCATCTCAGAATTGATAAATACAGGAAGTCTTATTCCATCCTGGTCACAAAATAGTGGGAAGCTCAAGTAACAATGTTGGAGGTAGATAGCATTCACACATCCATCTCAAAGAAGTATTCCACAAAGGCTGAATAATATTGAGATCTGGTGACTATGGTGGCCAAAGCAGATGCGACTTCATCCACCTGCTCACAAAACGCGAGCTTTGTGAACAGGGCCCCTGTTGTGTTGGAACAAACCATAACAGTTGCGGAACAAACAATGTACCATGGAATGGACCTGATCAGCCAAAATAGTCACACAGTTTTTGACGTTGTAGAGTGACCGTGGAACCCATGGAACCCCCGCCATATTTCACACTTGGGGTGTAAATTCGGCCAGAAGTTACAATAAGTGTGAAACAAGACTCATCAGACTGAATGGCACTCTTCCATTGCTCCAGCTGCTAGTTTTCCTGTTGGGGATATTTGCATCAGTGATGAGTAGTTTTGGAAATCGAACCCGCCCTAGAATTCCTTTTTATTTAGCTCCCTTCGTGGTATTTTGGCCCTGACAGGGTTCACGAGTTCGAATTTCAGTTCTGCAGTGACTGTTGAGACTATTTTCCTCTTATTCTTCCTCACAATCCTTTTCAATGACCGCCTGTTACGATACACATACACTTTCGCTCGCATTGTGACTTAGCGGACAATGTTTTTCTTTTGTTCCCTGCATGCGGTATGACTCTTCGATACGGTGCCTCTTGTAACAGCAAACACTTTTGGCTACCTTGGTCGCGAAAGCATCCACCTTACGAGCACCAACAGTTTGCTCGAATTCGAACGCTCCGACATAGCGCACTTGAAACTGTATAGAACACTGCTCTGCCAACGACTGACGCTTACATTGCACAAAAGTTGACCGGGGTTAGGTACATCAGCGCAACCTACGGGCTTGGTTAGCGTCTACATTTATCGTAGTGTTTCCATATTTTCGTCCAACCCCAGTAGGATTTTAGAGACACTTCGGTCCTTAAGAAGCGTGCATCTACATCTAAATTCTATAAGCCACATAGCTTGCGTTGGAGTTTCATAACACCCGCCAGACCCTGTTCCTCTTGCATTACAGAATGATGTGAAGGAAGGTGCCAGGAAGCAATGTATGAATTCTAATTTCTCCAATGAATCACTGTCTTTTCCCACGCTGCACTCCTGATTATCTAGATTTACGAATACTGTTAACACCACTTGATATGTTCCCTGGTTCTTCTTGGAACGTGAGTTATCGGAATTTTGACAGCAAACCTCTCCGTGATGCACACCGCTTCTCATCGTCTATCGGTGGTGTTTGGAGAGCATCTCCGTAGCTCTCTCACGCTTATGAACCAAACCGTTGACATAACATGCTCCTTGTCTTTGAATCTTAGAAATCATTACTAAACGGCTGAAATAATCAACCATTACCAGTTGCACGTTCCCTATCTAACAACTTCCAGAAGCAACAAAAATCTGATTTCCAGTGTTTCACATAATCATTGACCAACTATAAATTTTAAAATGCTTTCATAAACTACTCACTAAGAGATATAAGCATACATTCAGGGTTTAACACAATAAGTCGAGTATTAATGTCAGAAACAGTGAATTTATCTTGAGGCAATGCAACTCGCGGCGCACAAATTACCTAGACTGCCATTAGTCCAACAATTCATAATGAGAGAACTTAGCGACTTCCAAAGAACTTAAAAGACAATTTCAAACCTCTGCGAAACTTTTCCTCTCTAACTCCTCCCCTCTCTCAGCTCCCATAAAATAATGAAATCTCTTTCTACATTTTCGATGTTCATGCAGTAAAACGTGAGTATTAGTATACACGTATACCTTTGAATGTGTCTGCAAAATTGTATCATTGCATGACGTGGTTCAGAAGACATGACTTCGTGGACACCGAGATATGTGTAAAACAAACGTTTCTTAAAATGGAGCACAAATTCCCCAATCTAGTCTCATCCAGTGTTTTAAGCTGTTTTGTAAATGGGAGTTCGATCCTTTAAATAATCGGGGGTGTGGGTTATTGGTATACACCTGTTTGGAGTCTCAATAATTTTCAAAAACCTGTAACTTGTGACACGTTCCATGACATACAAGAAATTTAAACACGCACTCTCTCTCCGGGCAGGATAGCATCTAAACTATCGTCTTCGCAGAGCTAAGTGTTAGTGATGTGGATCGGCACATAAGTTTACTGCCAGAATGGTGATAAACTAAAGCATCATATTTCTTCTCCTACTATCAGGATAAATTTCCCACTCAATCACATGTGAAATGACAAGCGATACTGTTTAGCGATAGTGTTCAGGAAACGGTCATTTAACATGTGCATACTCATAATGAAAGCCCCATTTGCTCGGAATATTTGATGGATGCCAAGAGATATATAAAGCATTACTAATGATTGTCGGTAACTGATTCCGATTCGCACGCGTTGTAGACGTGAGAGAACGTTGAAAGCACTCTACAAAGTGCACGGACAGGAATAGTCACCCGCCACCGTTATACCATTTCGCGTAAGGCTTCTCAAGGTAGAGGCGAGGGTCAATAACTAACAGTCAGGCAGTGGTTTGTGATGCTGCCTTGAGACGCCTGAAACTTTGTGGAGACACAGATAGGTGCTACTGTGATGTGAGTTCCCAACGTTGTACATCCCGGAAAGAGAGAAACGTTTTAAAGGAAGGCACTATAGTGCACGAAACTAGAAAACAATATATTTCTCTGGACGGCAGCTGTCGTCATCGACAAACATCTCGAAAATGGGAAGAGAACCCGTAGTTTTGAACCTCTGAAGACGTGAGACCCTGCTGGATGTATCTGAAATGGGAGGGGAGTGGTAACGTGCCAAGCCTTTTTTTTACAAACGTACCTTACAAACAGATTTATTGTTAGTCTCTTCTAAACATCAAACACTTGAACACAGATGGTCAGTTCATAAACTTTAAACAAACTCTGATAATCAGCATTACAGAACATTATTAACTTCACAGCGCTGATGGTTGATAGTAAAATAATATAGACAATAAACAATACGTACAAAGAATTCTAAGACTCTTCAAGTAAGACCTTCTTGTTAAAACAAAGAATTAAAACTCGTAATTTCACAAAGGGCTGACTCGAGGAATCACTCATCAGTTAAACTACAGATACAGTCCTTGCGAATCCACTGAGAATAAGGGATAAAAACAGTAGTTAACTTTAGGGGTGGGGGTGGGGGGGGGGGGAAGGGTGAGGGTTATTAGCCACAATATTGGTATTAGTTTTACAAATGGTAGGTTCTTCAGTGCACTTGCTGGCCCTTCTCTTTACAATAGTCCACGTCTTGGCCCTTCTGGCTAGAATGACTTATGATACCTGTAACATAAACATGTTGGCACCAGTCATAGACAAGAAGTCACAGCGCTTAATTAAGATGCTTAATAACGGCAACAAAAGTACGTAACCCCGCGCACATCACACAAAATTGCAATGAATAGCAGTTACAAATAATAGAATTCTACCTTGGCATTAAATGCCACACACCCACTTAATTTTAACCTTTTAATTTAGGTGTCAATGAACTAAACCAATAGATGATTGCTCCCTCTCATACAACTTAACCAACCAACAATTTGAGTGACTTCCAGACACTTCAAGTAAGAAGCAATTGTTTGACCAATGTAAGCAGCAGCACCTAACTTTATGAAACAGTTCCGGATCAGCAACAGTGCAAACTGTTTAAGCCAGTTGCTCGTTTTCCACACGCGCTCAAAGAGTCAATAGCTAGTTCACAAACACCGTCTCTATTTACGAGAAGTAACAGGTTCAGCCCACTTAACCGTTCTAAAAAACTGGTTCAAATGGCTCTGAGCACTATGGGACTTAACTGCTGAGCTCATCAGTCCCCTAGAGCTTCGAACTACTTAAACCTAACCAACCTAAGGACATCACACACATCCATTCCCGAGGCAGATTTGAACCTGCGACCGTAGCGGTCGCGCGGTTCCAGACGTTAGCGCATAGAACCGCTCGGCCACCCCGTACTAGAAATATAAACAATTCAGTGATCATCCATCCAGCTAATGTATGCATAATGGTTGAGTGGAAGGAAATACCTTTAAAGCACAAAGTATCTAAAGTACGGTAAAGAAACAACATCGCATGGTGGTTTTTTAAATATAAACACAGTACTAAATTTCAGCCAACTGGAATTACGAAATTTCTTAACTGACCAAAGAAATTGAACAGTAAAACATGGGAAAATTACTAATATCAAATCACTTTGACCAACCAAGTGTTTCATAACGTATACGCTCGGTAGTGCAATCCGATCACAAAACGTATATAATAGCGTAACTACGCTCGTACTTTTACTGTAGCTAGACTGTGGAACACACCAATGCTTTAAACAACCACTTAGCCATAAAATTAACCAAGCTAACAACCGGTTACTGCTGCTTGTGAACACCAGTGAAAACTGGCCCCTCAGTCCTTGTAGGACTGGTACACAGCGACCACGCCAGCCCCGCACAATTACAGCGGCCTAAACGCCCACCATTGCACTGCTCGCACGCTCTCTGCGTGAACCGTCACCTCGCGGAACATCCTGGAACCACCGCGGAACCAAACTTGAAGGACTCGAGAGCAAATAAATAGTCTTCCAGTCAAAGACACTCAGAGCAACGTCTCTGATCGGAAGACTAAACCACGGACGACCATCGACAGAGAACACTACTCTGGCCGCGAATTTAGCCGCGCACGGCTCGGTATTGACTCAGCAAAAATCAAATGTTTACTTGACGTAAGAATCATAGGTATTACCTTACTTAAATAAATTACAGGTTAGACAGTGAAGTTTAGCTCTGCTGATGAAGACCACCTCGTTGGCCACAGAAAGAGTTGGGAGAGAGGGAAACGACTTTTCTCTGTGTAAGGTGGTAAGACGAGCATTATTCGTTAACAAAATGGAGCAGAGTCCAGGAAAAGGGACTAGCATGTTCTAAGGAGTATTTTTATCCGATGGCACTCAGAAGATCCTGAGTTCAATCAATCTGAATTCATTAAGAAACGCAAAATGCGTTTCCTCTTTGTAAACATTCGAGCAGAAATCACATCATCTTCATCTTCTTCTTCGTTGTCTGAGCCTCAATCTTCGACTTGGTCGCCACTGATTGCCGCCGCCAGAGCTGATGTATCGGGAGACTTACAATTCGAGCTGATTTGCACCTTGCAAAGCTGGCGAGATCGTCGGTGCCGCCAATGACTGATTTTGCAGGCACCTCAGCTTCCGAGCCGCAATAACGGGACACATAAACATGAAAAGAATTTCGGCGACAATCGACCGGATAGTTTGATAATAGAAATTCATTCGTATCAGGGAAGTAAGAAAGATTAGAAGATTAGATACTGAGGTGAATGAGAGAGAGAGAGAGAGAGAGAGAGAGAGAGAGAGAGAGAGAGAGAGACTGACGAGTCATGATTCACCGGCGGCAGAGAATTTTTGGAGGTTATTGAATGGCAGCTTGTTTCATCATAAAGCACAACGATCATTGTCCATTTCCGCTACAGTTGTTAAGTCCCGATTGATAAAGCAAAGTAAATAATTGCTCGTCGAAGCAGTTGCTTTCCCTATTCTTGCGTCAGCTCTCAGATAATGTTTACATCACCATGAGCCCTAAACTGTTGGTCTGTGTGGCTTGGCAGCAGACCACAAGGATTACGAAAGGGGTATGTCCCTAGAAGCCCATCAAAGAAATATGGAATTACTGCGCTTAAAAGCGGGTTCCTTCTCACACAGAGCTACGTTTTAATGAAAATCACTGTCTTCCGATAACAACTGATAAAATGGTGGTAGCACTCCTTGAACTGCAAAAATCTGGCAAAAATACTTGAGGGGCATGATTTTGTTAACATCTCTCGTTCGCCTTTGGCGTATAGCCTACCTTAAATTCATGTTCAATTTCAAATACTTAATAACTAACCTGTCTTATCAGTTTTTCCACAGACATTCAGGCACCTCATTAAAAGTGTACCCAGCAGAGCTCGAGTCATCATAAAGGGTAGTCATCATAAAGGGGATGACCGACCGTCTATTATTAATACATCAAACAGTGAATGTAATGTTTCGTTGATGCGTGGACAATAGTTCAGTAGACCCCCGTTAATCTGTTGATGTCTATCTATATTTAGTTTCTCTTGGGTAAAAAGTGAGTCCGCCGCTCCTGAAGATATTCTCAATACTACAACACCCTTGCCGGCTGTAGTGGCCGAGCGGTTCTAGGCGCTTCAGTCTGGAACCGCGCGACCACTAAGGTCGCAGGTTCAAATCCTGCCTCGGGCATGGATGTATGTGATGTTCTTAGGTTAGTTAGATTTAAGTAGTTCTAAGTTCTAGGGGACTGCTGACCTCAGATGTTAAGTCCCATAGTGCTCAGAGCCATTTGAACTCTTTTTTACAACACCAGTGGATATATTTATACCAGGGGTTTCGAAACCTTTCCTCCAACGGAACCCTTTGAGAATTCTCATACTTTAATGGAACACCTGGTTCATTCTGAAGGTTAATAAAATAAAAAAATAAGAAAACCTGTTTTACCTAGTGACTACTTAAATTTTAATTCATAATTGTTCGTTTATTAATTTGCTCCTGTGTTTTTCTCGAAGTTTGAGGCTTTATTGCGATGAAATTACAAAAATTTACGATTGAAAGAAATGACCATCGCTGGCCAGTACTTCCCCCATCTTTCGGGCAGCATACGAATCCCGCGGCGGAAGAACTGGGTGTCTTTTGAGGAGATCCATGAATCGATCCAATTTTGTACTTGTTTATTTGACCGGAAGTGCTAGTCACACAGGCCTTGTGTTATTGATAGACACGTGTGGTAATCAGAGGGAGCAATGTCTGGAGAATAGAACGGACGGGGTAGGAATTCCGATTCCAACGTTTCCAAGCACGTTTTGACGGGTTTTGCGACATACGACCGAGCATTGTCACGCTGCAAAATACCCTTTTCATGCCCATCACTTTATTGCGGCCGTTTGTCTTTCAGTGCTCCGCTCAGGTGCATCAATTGCTTTCGATATCGGTATCCCGTTATTGTTTCCGTCGGTTTCAGTAGCTTTTAGAAGCTTCACTCTTCCATCATCATGCCGGTCTTCGACGCCAAAATTACCGTTCTTCAAGCGTTGAAACCATTCTGAACGCTCTTTCGTCGATAGGTGCCTCACCATTGATATAATCCATAAATTTGTGAGCTTCAGTCGCAAATTTCATCAAGTTAAAGCAGAAAATTAAAACTTCCCGCAAATGACGGGAATTGGGCTCGTAAGTTGACATATTCAATCGAGAATAACTTTATGGTACAATCACAAATATACTAATATTTCGTTGTTTAAAGCGACGTGGAGTGTTTGTAATAGTGAGAAAAAAAAGTGCTCCATCGTGTGTGCTCTCTTGATTTTGGGGAGGTCTGTAAACGCTTCTATACTCTGGATACGGAAGCCGGCTACACCCGTATTTGTGTTGCAGGCGTCAAATGTCGAAATCATTTACCAGACGTCCACCACCTGAAAGTACAGCTTCGCCCCTTTAAAGCTGACTGCAGTACACAAGAGCGATGTGAGCACGGGCGTAATTTCATGTTACAGTTTTTTAAGTCTGACTAATCGTCGGTGGTATTTATTTGTAGAGGGCTTTGCTTAGTGATGCGTGACGAATTTGTTTGCTGAATCGTGTTTGTTTGCAAATGAACTGGTTTGTCACATGAAGGCAATCACTCGGATATTCCTTGCTGTTATGTAACATTTACATATGCTTTATCTTCGATAAATCCTTCACAAAAGTGTCCCGTTGGTTCAAGGAAGATTAAGATTAAACTAACTGCTCGTTTAATGAAGAAGTACGAAAAGCTAATTTAACGTGTGTGATGTAACAAAATAAAAGTGATGTTGTTATTCAATTGAAAATTTGGAGTTTGAGATTTCGCTTACTGTTTTATCAATAACAATTGGCGTAAGAATCATGGATTGACCATTGTCATAAAATATTGCATTATGAAATGTGAATAGTCTTTACTTGCAGTTTCTCGTGGCTTGAAGCAATCAAAGCTAGCGTGCTATTGACTAAGAAATTGCATTATCGTATTTCTGATTACTTCATGATCGTAGATAAGATCATACCCGGTAGTGAAGTTATTGTTATGACAAAACAATTTCCTAAGGGACCAGAAAGTTCTTAAGGGAGCAAAAACAACTGTAACGTCACACAAAAGGGAAATTCAGTATTAAAGCTGATGCAAGATGACGATAAAACAAATTCAGTATTAAAGCTGATGCAAGATGACGATAAAACAGTTTTCTTTTTATCAATGTAACGTGCACATTGGACTTCTGATCTTGGTGTCTGTAACCTTAGCAAAATGCATAATTAAAATGAAAATAATACTGAGCATTTGATACGAATGAGCACTGCTAAATGATTCTGTATTCCCAGAACAAATATTTATTATAACTAAAACATATATCGTACCTTAAGCTTAGTACTACAATGACGGTAGATTTTTATGTCCGTTTCATGTCCGTTGAGCGCTCTTTTATATAGCCATTGTCCTCTTTGAGTCGCTCGTGCGTCGTCACGATAAGTTATAACAGTTCTTCTTTTTACACGTCACTCAAACTTAGACATAACACGTTTTTTTATACATTTAGTAAAAATTAGATCAGACTGCCACAAATCTGCGTCCATCTTACTTAAGAGAAACAGGACAAGTCTTTAGCGCTCAAGGCTTCATTTGTTCCCCAACGAACAAAATAGTGAAGGATCGCAAATCTATCCGTATTTTTCTGTTTATATTGCCGCCCAAAGACGACGAATTACATTGTTTAGGAAATTCCACCGTCACTATGCGACGCCTTATTATACATTAATCATTCTTTATAAACAAGTATTTGCCTTCTGGCTGAAAGTATTAAGTATTTGCTGTTTTAATGAAGCCAAAAATAGCGAATATCACACGTGTTCCCTTTTGGATAAGTGGGAGAGATATTAAGATTGAACTGAATTTCCTGCTTTGATCAGAGGAAAACTGTATTTCCATATTTTAAGTAAATTTCGAAGATTGCTCACGTTGAGGTAGTACGTTAATGTATGTGGCATTAAAATTCAGAAGATGAGGTTCAGCCTGTATGTGTGAATGAGCACACTTCACCACTCCACCCTTTTGAAGCAGTTCTTAAGTTCTTAAGTGTAAATGCCAAATCGTTTAAATTTGCCGACTGGTATAGCGTTATGTTAACAAATGTCAAAGTTTATTGTATGACAGTTATACCTACCGTCTATACCATCACTTGCTGCTGCTGCCATCTCTTGCAAAACTGCGGTATCAAAGTTGTAGATGTGATAATAACAAAGAAATCATAATAAAATTTAAAAAATAACAAAAAATGTCAGTGGGAGCGCATGTTATTTATAATTTTTTGTGGAGCACTTATTGACTCCCCGCTGGCCGGCCGGAGTGGACGAGCGGTTCTAGGCGCTACAGTCTGGTACCGCGCGTCCGCTACGGTCGCAGGTTCGAATCCTGCCACGGGCATGGATGTGTGTGATGTCCTTAGGTTCGTTAGGTTTAAGCAGTTCTAAGTTCTAGGGGACTGATGATCTCAGATGTTAAGTCGCCTAGTGCTCAGAGCCATCTGAACCATCTGAACTCCCCGCGGAAAAACGGTTGGGAAGCCGTGATTTATACTAATCTTTATATGTTTCGTCCAAGGTTGTAGGAACATGGCTTCATATGACTGAGGTGGTTAGAAATGATTTAAAAACAAATAAAAACATTTCGTAATGATTGTTTATTATCGTTGAGGACAAAAGAAACACATGTTGCTTCGCTTCAACACGGCGTCTTCAGTCACCGTTGCCACCATACTATTTATTACAATCCAGTCATCTGGAAGTGTTGCTTCTATCGCTCTGCTGGTTTCCAGGCAAATCATGTTTATAACATATTGCTCGAACTGGGTTTACACTTAAAACACATTGCTGAAAACATTTCAGAATCAAAACTAAACAGCATGTAATTATAGAAAGGTTGCATTTTAATAGTACACTAGCTGAAGACATCCTTCAGGACTGTGATCAGTAGCACCAAGGTATAATATGTGTATACAGAAGGACTGTAGTGACTCATTTGTAATGGCCGACAGCGATCAGATGGCGCTCAGGAGGTCGGTCTGTGCTCCCTCTGTTTTGACTATTTATGCAGCGTGTGTGCTTTGTTTAGTGGTGAGCAGTGTTTGCGACATCCTACTGTAGAGCCATGCCCCACCGACTATTACGTACTCCTGTTGAACGACATCAGACATGCGAACAGTGTCGCATCGTGGACCTGCGGGAAGCTTCGTGGACGTATCGACGGATTGGTGAACGCGTTGCGTACAATGTCGCTGCTTTCAGCAGCGGTCACTGGAACATGGCCACACCTGTACACCTGGTTTATGGACGTCCGCATGGTACAGGCGCTCGTCAAGTTCGATGCACTGTGCGAGCAGCGATAGTCGACCGAACACCATCCAGGGACGAAATCCGGACCCCTGCTGCACCTACTGTGTCGTCAGGGACCACTCGGGACCGTCTGCCTGCAGCAGGATTAAGATCGTGTTCCGCTGGCCAGGGCACCACAGACACCACGACACCACGAGACCGTCAACCATGACTACTCTGATGGCGTGAAAGAGTCAACTCGAGCCTGAAATGGCGCTGTGTTCAGTGATGAAGTAGGTGCTTTCTGCATTCGAGTACATGTGTATGGCGCGTATCTGGTGAGCTGCCTATTCCAGAGTGCATCCGCCGACGGCACACAAATTCCATCCCAGGCTTCATGGTGGACGCGGAGGGGGGGGGGGGGGGGGGCATCAGCTACAACTCGCGGTGACGTTTGTTATTTCTACAGGATAAAGTAACCAGTTCCCCCTACATTGCAGAGGCTGTTATACTCGTGCTAGTATTTCTTCAACTGGAAAGTGGTGTGCTTTTTCAGCACGACAGAGCGTGTTCACGTATATATGCTGCGACTCAACGTCCTCTTCGTGGTGCCAGCAAGAACCATTATAGAATTGTAACAAAAGGCACAAGGTGCTTGGGAGGATGCCATTCGGCATGCGAGAATACACGCCTGCGTTGCCGCCTGAGGTATTCTGTGTATTGACGCTACTGTTTCGACGCTCTTTACTGTGACATGTGTGTTTCATTTAGTCTGAATTTGTTATCATGTATTCCTAAAGCAGAATGAAACATCAAGTTTGCTGTTTTTTGTTGTTTATATTCACAACGCGTTTCGAAGATTTAAACCTCCACCATCAGATGCATTTACATGTGTTAGAATGGCATGCACTGATCAGCCATAATATTGTGGCTACCGACCCACTATCGATATAAACCTGTCCATGTGATAACAGCGCCACCTGGCGAGGAGTGGCTGCTACACACGCACGGTGCGTGCAGCATCAGTAAACGTGCTGTCCGTGTGTAGAATGGGGAAGATGCGCGATCTATCTGAGTCCAGACGATGGCAGATTGTGGAGGTTCGGACGCTAGGCACAAGCATTTCGGAAACTTCACGGTTTGTCGGGTATTCGAGGAGTGCTGTGTCTTCAACTCCTGGTGAAATCAAGGTGAAACCACGTCCAGACGTCGTGGGGTTTGTCGACTACACCTAATTACAGATGTCGGATGTCGTAGACTGGGCAGACTGGTAGAACAGGCGGCGAACTGTAGCGGATTTGCGGATTTTAATGCTGCGCAGGGTACAAGTCTGTCTGAACCACTGTGCCCCGAACGCTCCTGACGAAGGGCCTTCGCAGCAGACGACCCATGCATGTGTCAAGGTTAATACCACGACATCGCAACCACAACTGGAATGGGCAGGTGACCATCTGCATTGCACGTTAGTGCGGTGGAAGAGCGTTGCATGGTCTGATGAATCCCGATACCTTCCTCGTAATGCCGATGGGAGGACGTGAATCCTTCGTTTTCCAGGGGAACAGGTCCTTGACAACTGTAGCGCAGGACGGAGACAAGCTGGCGGCGGCTCCATTACGGTCTGGGGAATATTCATGTGAGCATCTGTGGGTCCAGTGGAGCTCATGTAAGACAACATGACATCTTCAATCGAGAATGACTTCATGAAGCACTCACAAATAGAGTAATATTTCTTTGTTTAAAGCGACGTGGAGTGTTTGTAATAGGGAGAAAAAAAAGGTGCTGCATCGTGTGTGCAGTATCATACATTGGTGCAGACCACTTACACCTCTTCGTGACGATCATGTTTCCCGACGTAAGTGGCATTATTCAGCAAAATAATGCGTCGTGTGATAAGGCCAGGAAAGAGATGGAGTGGTTCGAGGAACACAGTGGAGAGTTGCAGTTGATGTGCTGGCCCCCGAACTTGCCAGATCTGAGCCTTACCTAACGCATCTGGGATGTGAGTGAACATCACATCAGAGCCCACCGGCCCCCTGCCGAAATTTACGGGGATTAGGTGACTTGTGTGTGCAGATGAGGAGCCAAATGCCCCAACGACCTATCAAGGCCTCATTGCCTCCATACCAGGACGAGAACCCCGCTGTTATACGTGGCGGCGGTGCACTTACCAGCTATTAGGTGGTTCGTCATAATGTTCTGATCGATTAGTCTATATGTGTGTGCTGTGTTACAGTTTTGGGGTAACTTGTGGCAATATCTAGTGGAGAAACAAAAACACTATTTCAGAAAAAATTTTGGGGTGGTTTTTGACGAAAAACTAAATGTGTAGCTAATGGTGAAAATAGACAAGTAAAATAGAATACGTCCAGTGGTCACACGCTCCTTCCTTTATCATAACACACCACATGTAATCTGTCATATTTTGTAAACAAAGGTGTGTAGAAACTACAAGGTGCAAACAACATGTAACAAAACCGTAACATTATCTCTAAGTACAAATAAGCTTTAAGGGATTCTGAACGTGTTTGAGTTACTGAATACAAGTGTTGGACTAAATATTTCAAGGGGTATAGAAATCCGTTTCTGCCAAGTTTATATAGCCTGAATTTCTTGCTCATTTATATAATATGACAAGCTGCAAACTTGAAGTGCAACAACTATGTTGCCAACAGTGGTAAAATTATACACAAATAACAGTTTTGACTTGGATTCATAGATAGGAATTGAAGGATGGAGGCATCCCTGTCTCAAAATCCCTGCCAGAATTGTTATTTATGTATAATTTTACCACTTTTGGCAACATAATTGTGTACTTAAAGTTTTCAACATGCCACCTGATTATATAAACGAGTACGAAATTCAAGTCGTGTAAACGTGACAGAAATAAAGATTTTTATACCCCTTCAAATATTTATTCCAAAGCATGCTTTCAGCAACTCAAAGATATCCACAATATCTTAAACGTTATTCTAAAATAATATTTGTGTTATGCTGTATATTCGTTGTACTTGGAGATACTGTTTTACTTTTATTATATGTTCTTTGAACCTAGTAGTTTGCCGGCGTTGTGGCCGGGCGGTTCTAGGCGCTTCATTCCGGAACCGCGCTGCTGCCACGGTCGCAGGTTCGAATCATGCTTCGGGCATGGATGTTTGTGATGCCCTTAGGCTAGTTAGGTTTAAGTAGGTCTAAGTCTAGGGGACTGGTGACCTCAGATGTTAAGTCCTACAGCTTAGAGCTATTTGAACCTAGTAGTTTACAGATACCATCTTTGTTTACAAAATATGACAGTTTACGTGTCATGTGTTACGATAGACGAAGGAGTCTTTGATCACTGAAGGTAATCTATTTGCCCTGTTTATTTTCCGAGCGGTTCTAGGCGCTACAGTCTGGAACCGCGGGGCCGCTACGGTCGTACGTTCAAATCTTGCCTCGGGCATGGATGTGTGTGATGTCCTTAGGTTAGTTAGATTTAAGTAGTTCTACGTTCTAGGGGACTGATGAGCTCAGAAGTTAAGTCACATAGTGTTCAAAGCCATTTGAACCATTCTGTTTATTTTCAGCTTTATATTTATCTTTAGTTTTTAGTCAAAAACGTCCGCAAAAAACGTGTTCTGAAATAGTGTTTTCGTTTCTCCACTAGGCAGCGTCAAAAGTTGAACCAAAATTGTAGCACAGCGCACACACATGCCAGTCTACCACATGTGAATCCACCTGATGGTGGAGGTTTAAACTCTCGAAACGCATTGTGAATATCAACAGACAATGACTCGTAACAGTAAACTTGTTTTTAATGGTGCTGAGCAACAGTCATACAATAATTTTTAAATGAACACGTCGCCATTTGTTTGTATAGCTGTTTATTTAATTATGATCCGGTTTCTGCCTTTTACGCCATTTTCAAGTGAATGAGTTTATGTCATTAACATATATTGCAGAACATTAAGCTCAAAATTGACCATAAATTAGGAAAAATTTCGCTCCCCACGAGACGCCAGACGATGATTTTACATCTGGAATTTCGTTGGGAGCGAATATGTTTCTTAATTTACTGCCAATTTTGAGCTTGATGTCCTGCAACATATGTTAATGACATAAACGCAATCACTTGAAAACGCATAAAAGGTCGAAACCTCGGTAGTAATTAAACAAACAGCTATAAGGTCAAATGGCGGTGCGTTTATTTAAAAAGTAAACTTGTTGTTTCATTAGATATCAGTAAGAGTCACGGTAGAACTTAACCTAAAATGTTTGGATTTAAAATTAATCTACTCCTGCAATGATGAATTACCAGTCGCCTCACTTGTCAACTAAATGACCTACTCCTTGAGATTGCTGCATTTTTCCGACAGTGTATATCATAAATTTTGGCTTGGATATTTTAAAGGAGATATTATCTCGTAAATTATCGACGCTTTTGTATCGATATTTTAATCAATTGATATTATTTACAACATAGTGTGTTGGACGAAACAAATTATGTCTGTCGATTTATTTTGACCCCATACTTCGAATATGTACTTTAGAATGATTTTCAAAGAAAGTGCCGAAAAGTATTTTGAGCAGTGATCTCACATCAGGCCTTGCAGTAATAATTCATTGATGCTATCCCCCGCAAATAAGAGACGGTTCCGACTTCCAATAAATGTTAATAATGCTAGAGATAATTTATAAAAGAGAAACCAATTACGAAATCGTGATCAGATGAAAAACTCTGATGAAGTAAAACAAGTAAAAAACTAAACTGCTCCCGAACAGGCCTTGAAGCCCCGACAGTACTGACTGATCGCCGTGTCATCCTCAACTTACAGGCGTCATCGGATGCGCATATGGAGGGGCACGTGGTCAGCACACCGCTCTCCCCGCCGTGTGTCAGTTTCCGAGACCGGAGAAGTAAAACAAGTAGAATGCTCGATATGGAATGAAACATATAATTTCGAGTAAGTTTATGTACGATCCGAAATTGTCAATTATGTTGCTTCAGAAGAATTTACTATCCTAAAATGTACGCTCTGTATCCGCAAATTACGGGTTAATTTTTCCTACTTATTCGCAATAACTCACATTTAGCTACCGTCCATAACACCAACCTAGAAATTTTGTGCAAGTCACCTTGTATCGTGCTACAATCACTCAACGTCGACACCAACCCGTACACCACAGCATCAACAACAAACAACAGCAGGTTGTTTGTTGCTCACCCTATCCGCCAAACCATTTATGTGCAGCTTGACAATTATGGAACTATATGAAAAAAACGTAAATTAGTTACAAATTACGGCTTTCACACACTTTATTCAACATGCAAACGTCGCTAAAGATATTCGGATTTAGGTTATGACATGTTCAATATACCTGCTATCATTGACGGCGATGTAGCGCAGACGAATAGCCAAATTCTGCAGGACCAGCTGAAGTCTCGGAACATCGATGCTGTCGATGATGTCCTGAATGGTTGTTTTCAGCTCATCAATGGTTTTGGGGTTATTGCTGTACTTCTTGTCTTTAGTACAGCCCCACAAAAAAGGAGTCGCATGTTTTGAGATCCGGAGAATATGGCTACTAATCGATGCCCATGCCAGTGGTGTCAGTGTATCCCAGAGCCAGAATGCGGTACCCAGAGTGTTCCTCCAGTATCTCCTGCTTCGATTGGTAGAGCTCTATCTTGTATGAACGTCATATTGTCGAAATCGAGTCACTTTGGATGATGGGGATGAAATTTTCCAAACCTTCACGTACTGTTGATTATTTCGTGACTGGACATTGCGCACCGCACAGTCACACGTTGAGGGTGAAGAGATTTCTTGATCACGAAATGCGGATTCTCAGTCCCCCAAATCCGCCAGTTTCACTTATTGAGGAACCCACCCAAATGAATGTGGGCTTCGTCGCTAAACCAAACAACTATGCGCCTACTAATTCCCATCATGCCCCTCGGCCACCTGCGGAGTTTGAACGTCCTATGCAAACCATTCAGAAGTTATGACGATTTTATTTCATATAGTTCAATAATAATTATCACCCTTTATACAGAAAATAATAGCGCTCCTATCACACTCCCCTGGAGCACGATACTCTTGTCTCTGATAAACACTGGCCGTCGAGGACAGCAGTCTGAGAACATGTTCAAGGATTCTGCAGTAAACCGATGTTTGTTTTCTGCAGAAAGTTTGTTCATGTTTACAACTGATTTAGATCCAGTAAAATGTTATGTGTTATTGAGTAAACAAAGGACTGTCTCGAAATGATGAATTGCAAAGTACTTGTCTGAAAGACTCAAGAAATAATGCGAATAATCGATTATTAGATAACCACCGACTTCGACATATGGAGTGTTTGCATGACGATCTGTGATGATAATCGTTTTATTTATCGAGTGCACCACATACATACAGTATTTCTTCGATTTATCGAAATTTTTCGAAGGAACTTCACTACAAATTCGATTTATCTAGGAATTCAATTTATAGAGGTAGCGATTAGCAAGAGGCAATTGTATATGTCTACATTGCTCCGTAATCTGTTCCTTGTGATACTCGTAAGAAATATAGCATATAGCATTAGGAAGTACGAGAAAAGCTAGAAAGTTAAATGTTACCGCCGGCCGCGGTATTCTAACGGTTCTAGGTGCTCAGTCCGGAACCGCACGAGTGCTACGGCCGCAGTTTCGAATCCTGCCTCGGGCATGGATGTGTGTGATGTCCTTAGGTTAGTTAGGTTTAAGTAGCTCTAAGTTCTAGGGGACTGATGACCACAGATTTTAAGCCCCATAGTGCTCAGAGCCATTTGAACCATTTAAATGTTACCATACCGTCGAAACCGAGAACGTTAGCGAACTTTGAATCTATGACGTTTTTCAATGAACATTCCAATACACAGCGAAACGCGAGGAAACTAAATAATGTATCTCGACGGAGATTTGAAGCCCGTTCCTCCAGTTTAATGATCCTCCAAATTAATTATTTATAACAGCTGTCATACCGCTTTCGGTAGAGGAAACAGAATTGTTTAACTCTGACACAAACACTGACTGCCTCGAAAACAACGTTGTCTGTTTGGAAGTTCTCTTTTAGCTACCACGGTCGTATTTTTGCTTGTAGCAGTATCCTTCCAGTACTTTGAATTGGTGGTGATCTGACGATCCTGAACTCGGCCAATGTCGAGAATAGGTTGCACTAGTGTTTGCATGCTATCTCTTTTGCAGAAGTGCTACACATTTAGAGAATTCTACTTAAAAATAGAAGTTGTTCATTCTCTGCTCCCTCCACAGCTGATATTTCTTGCTCTTTCCTCTTCATATCCATTCGTAGCACTGTATACATACAGCCTGCTGAAACTTCCTGGCAGATTAAAACTGTGTGCCGGACCGAGATTCGAACTCGGGACCTTTGCCTTTCGCAGGCAAGTGCTCTAGCATCTGAGCTACCCAAGCACGACTCACGCCCCGTCCTCACAGCTTTACTTACGCCAGTACCTTGTCTCCTACTTTCCAAACTGTTGTTCGCAGGAGAGCTTCTGTGAAGTTTGGAAAGTAGGAGACGAGGTACTGAAGGAAGTAAAGCTGTGAGGACGGGGCGTGAGTCTTGCTTGGGTAGCTCAGTTGATAGAGCACTTGCCCACGAAAGGCAAAGGTTTCGAGTTCGAGTCTCGGTTCGGCACACAGTTTTAATCTCCCAGGTAGTTTCATACCAGCGCACACTCCGCTGCAGAGCGAAAATCTCATTCTGGATGCAGCCTACTGTATATCGCTGAAAACATTGAATCCAGAAGCACAGAGATATTTTCTCCTCCTAATATACATTATCTTGTATTTATCCATAAGCGCTTTGTAGAGAGACATGTGGTCTAGGGGTGAAGTGAAATGAGAAGATAGCTCAACGTTCAGAAACGTATGTTTGTGCCCTGATGTACTCAGGGGACTACATATTATTTTTAAGTTAGCGAGAAGCCGATCTGGATACACGTCAGCTGGACCGTTCCTTGGTTCCGTTTTTCGTTTGTTAATGAATTCCTTAAATCTAGACGGAATTGGGAGGCGTTTACGTTTGACTACGTTAAATGGCACCTTTAGTTTCTGTATGTTGTGCTATGCACTTATAAAAGGCAACAAAATCAATAACCAAAACAAAGGTGGATAGATTCTTCGACTTCCAATCAAAAGTCTCAGGTTCTAAACCAAGTTCTAACCCAGCAACTACGGCGGCCGAAGACTTTCGGCATAAAAAGCAACCCCAGTTTTGCAGACGGCCGTTTTAAAATGGACGGGGAAGCGGCCAGTGTTTCAGGGCACTCTCTTGTCTTTGCAACTAAATTGTGGAAGAATCAGCAATGATTATCGGCATGGCGATGTAGAAGGCAATGCAAACCATAGTATGAAAGATACATGTGAGTAACCACAGGACACGGAGTCTGTAAGTGAAAAAGTGCCATGATGAATTCTCCATTGGCAAAAGATTCCGAATTAGTTCCTCATTCGTGTCTCGAGGAGCGGACAGTCAAAAGTGAGGTGTCTATGGAAAAAGATGGAATAAGCAACGAAAGGACAACATTCTGTGAGACGGAGCACGGAATTTCGTAATTCTGAATTAAGAAAGAAAGCTTGAAAATCTGAAAAGGGAAATGCAAAGGTTCAGTCTATATATAGTGTGTGGTAGTGACATGAAACTGAAAGAAGATAAGGATTTCTAGTCAGAAGAAGATACTGTAATATCAACAGAAACAGAAATGGTATAATGGAAGTATGGTTCGTTGCAAATAGGAAAGTAAGGCAGAGAATGAGCTATTGTAACAATTCAGTAATAAAATTGTTCTCATCAGATGCGACAGCAAACCAACGCCGACAACGACAGTTCAGGTAAACAAGCCAAAGTCGCAAGCAGAAGATAAATAAGCAGAGAGTGTATACCGTGTCATTGAATGGGTAATTCAGTATGTAAAGGGAGATGAAAATTAATAATGGTGTGGGATTGGGACGCAGTTGCAGGGAACGGAATAGGAGATAGAGTTACGGGAGAATACTGGCTTTTCAGTACGAACAAGAGAAGAAAAAGACTAACTGTGTTTTGCAATACATTTTAGATGGTACTAGCGAATACTCAGTTTAAGAATCACAAGAAGAGAAGGTACACTATGAAAAGACCAGGAGATGTGAGAAGATTCCTGCTAGGTCTGTCATGATCAGACTGAGATTCCGAAATTAGAGACTGGATTGCAAGGCGTGCACAGGAGCAGTTATAGGCTAAGATCACACTTTAACAATGATGAAGAGTAGACTAACGTTTATGAGAATCATCCGGAAAAAACGGTGTGGAGGGAAGCGAGATACTGAAGTGTTGAGGAATGCTGCATTTGGAGTTCGCTAAGGATGTGGATACTATGATAAGGAATATCAGAGTACTCATTTCAGTTGAAGAGGATTGAACATCTCTAAAAAGAGCAATCACAGATGTTGAACAGTCAAACATAGCTACAAGACAGATCACTACGAAGAAACCTTGGGCAACAGAAGAAATACTTCAATTGATCGACGAAGGAGAAAGAACAAAAGTGTTCAGGGGAAGACAGAAATATAGCAATGTAGATCACTTAGGAATGAGACAGATAGGAACTGCAAGGAAACTAAGGTGAAATGGCTGTAGGAAAGACTTGAAAAAATCGAAAAAGAACTAATCGACCGGAGGACTGACTCAGCATACAGAAAAGGAAAATAAGCTTCGGTCAAATTAATAAAAAGTGTGGTAACATCAAGAGCGCAATGGGTATTCCACTGTGAAACGAAGAGTAGAGTGTGGATACATGGAGAGAATACATTTAAGGCCTCTGTGAGGGGATGAGGGGAGGATATAAGAAGACATTGGAGTCGGTATGGCAAACATGAGGGATCCAGTATTAGAGTAAGGATTTATAGGTGCTCTGGAAGACTTGAACTCAAGTAAGACAGATGCGATAGATGGCAATCCATCAGAATTTCTAAAATCGTTTGGGGACGTGGCAACAAAACAAGTATTCGGATTGGAGTGTGGCGTCTATGAGACTGGCGACGTACCATCAGACTGTGGTAAAAATATCATCCCGAAGACAGGAAGGGCAGATAGGTGCGAAAACTAATTCAGCTTAACGTATCTTGCATCCAAGCTAGTGACAATATACAGAAGAACGGAAAAGAAAATTATGGATCTATTAGATGACCATCAGTTTGACTTTAGAGAAGTTGAAGGCACGAGAAAGCAGTTTGGACGTTGTACTTGAAATGAAAGAAAGACTGGAGAAAAATTAGTACGCGTTCACTGTATATGTCGGTCTAGGAAAAGCGTTCGGCAGTTTAAAATGATCAACATGTTCGAAATTCTTAGAAAAACAGGAGTAAACTAAAGAGAAAGACGTGTACTATGTATATGTATAAGAAGAAGGAAGGAACATTAAGATTAGAAGAAAAGGAACGAAGTGTCCGGATTAAAAAGCATTTTTCGCCCGTACTATTTAATATTTATTTTAAAGAAGCAACGACGCAAATAAAAGAAAGGCTCAAAAGCGGGATTAAAACTGAGGATGAAAGAACATCAGTGATAAGATTTGGGGATGATATTGTTATTCCAGTAAAAGTGAAGGCCAAATACAGGATCCGTTGCATGGAACGAACACCTTGATCAGTGCAGAATGTGGACTGAGAATAAAGCGGAAAAACGTAAAAGTAATGAGAAGTAGCTGAATGAGAATAGCGATGAACTTAACATCAAAATTCGAGATTAAGAAGTAGACGAAGTTAAGGAATTCTGTTGCCTTGGAAGCAAAGTAACCTATGTAGGACGAAGCAGGAAAGGCATAAAAGACTACCGCAGGCAAACAGGGCAGTTCTAGCCAAGGGAAGTTTACTGGTATCAAACGTAGGCCACAATTTGAAGAAAAATTTTTTGAGAATATACGTTTAGAGCACAGTATTGTATGGTAGTGAATCACTGATTGTAGGTAAAATACAATTCGATATAATGTGCTACAGAAGAATGTTGAAAAGTTGGTGGACTGATAAGATAAGGAATGATGAGGTTCTCCCCTGAATCGGCGAAGATAGGAACATATTCAAAACACTGACAAGAGGCAGGGACAGGACGGTAGTAGATGTAATAACACATCAGGGAATAACCTCCATGGTATGAGAGGGAGCTGCAGAGGATAAAAATAGTAGAGGAAGACGGATATTGGAATACATAATAATTGAGGCCATAGGGCGCAAGAGCTTCTCTGAGATGAAGATATTAGCGCAGGAGATGAATTCGTGGCGGCTCCTGTCAAACCGGTTAGAATATCGATGACACAAAAAACTGAAAAATAAATAGATAAGTAAGTAAATAGAAGTATGAACTGGAAGTCAGTAATTCCTTTCTGTCAGCCTGTAAATTTATGAAAGAACTGTTAGAAATTTGTAACGGTCTGAGTACGAGTGTAAATAGCTGCTTGATTGCCGATCATCATTACTGAAGAATGTAGGACGAGTAACAGTGAAGTTGTGACGTGCAACTAAACGGAAACGGTTGTGATTATTACCCGCGTAAGAGTATTCTACGGGATGGCCGTTCTTCTGAAGGCGTTAAAATATGTATTGTCTTTAGTACTTTGATAGTGGAAAAATAACGCAAAAATTGATGCACACTCTTTGTAAACTAAGAAGTGAAGCTTAGTTCTCCGACGGTACTGCGACAGCCTTATTGTCTTATTTTGTACAGCGTTTCGGTAGTTTTACGCGAATGAAAAAGAATAACAGTGTGTACTTGCGAACAGAGAGTTCCTCGATCGGAAGTACGAAAATATAGGTTCATATGAGGGATGTCAGATCAAAATTCAGTTGTAATTTTGGTACAGTACGGGTTTCTTCGAAGTCCTGCATCCAGGTTTTGGTTAATAAGCTAGAAATAAGAGGTGACTTTCTCACACAAATTTCTTATGACTCAACACACGGTGATAGAGAACGTTGTGTAGCACCAGTCCTAGAACTGATACCACTTTTCCAAGATATTAATCTTGAATGCGTCACGGAAAAGAAAGCCGCCACTTGTAAGTTCGTTAACTGCTGGTACCATATCAATCTGTGTTGTTAGCTGATACAGGATTCGAGTGGATGAGAGTAAGTTGTTGCAGAAAGCGAGGGGGTATGCAAGCCTTTTGAGGATTTTGGTCTGTTAGAATGTCGCTGCGTTAGTGACACTGGCATATGTCGAATGAGACTAATAGCAGATTTTTACAGTATATAAGTCATTTACGTTTCCCTATTGGGGGCGCGTTGGTATTGTGCAGTTTATCGTTCCTTAAAAAATTGAATAAAAGTTATTTCATTCCATTGTACCACAACAAGTTTCGAGTTATTTCAGAATGAAAACAGTCTTGGCTGCGAGGTTATTTAATTTTGATATTAAAAAATTTCGCAAACAAGAGTGTTTTTCAAAAAAATGGTTCAAATGGCTCTGAGCACTATGCGACTTAACTTCTGAGGTCATCAGTCGCCTAGAACTTAGAACTACTTAAACCTAACTAACCTAAGGACATCACACACATCCATGCCCGAGGCAAGATTCGAACCTGCAACCGCAGCGGTCACGCGGTTCCAGACTGAAGCGCCTAGAACCGCACGGCTACACCGGCCGGCAAGACTGTTTTTGTTCTGAAATAATAAGAAATAAAGTTTTAGACGATAAACAGTGATGATGCAAATGACGCGATGTGCTTGGCTAAGGCAGCTGCAGACAGGTACTGCCGAGTATATTATAGGGTTTATGTAGGGGCAGGAGCTAGCAGTTGGGATGTAGTTATAAGAGGACTCAGGAAGGAAGAGGATGAGTTCTACCCTTCATTTGTGTTGGTGTGAGTGGGGAAGGTTGCAGTTGATAAGATGGATAGATGTCGAGGGTTATTTTGTAATCAGGAAGAATTAGGTGGCTTAAACTTCGATGGGAAAGAAAAAGTCTGGATAAGGAAGAAAAATGGTATTTGTCGTTGGAGAAGTTGACTGCTCTGGTTTTCAAGTGGGGTACAACAGGGAACTGTCACTCAAGAATTGTAGTGGCGTGAGAACACGTGGAAACATTCTGAGCTGGTGCATCAGAGGGGGAAAAATGAGAGGGAATGATTGCCATTCTGGCGTTTGGGGAGACTGGCGAAACACGAGATGGCGGAGGTGTGTGCTCCGTTTTGCAACATGTCATTCCCGGGTGGCCCCTGTATGTTTGTATCTGCCAGAGCCTGTATCCGGTGATACGAGTTGATAATGATGAATTCGTCTTTCCCTAATCTTCCTAAATTGGTTGTGTCCGTTGCCTGCATGTTTGTAATTTGTCGTGACGGTCGGTGTTTTCCATACCTGCTGCAGAAAAAATTCTAAACGTTCTGTCAGCGAGTAACACCCTGCAGCAGCCCTATTAGCGGGAACAGAAGACGCTTCCATTCCGCTCCTAATAGGCTGGTTGTCCTAAATGTTTAAAGTTTCTGTGGAGCGATCTGGACTCGCTAAATCGGCCGGCAGCCCTCATGAGGATAGCACCGAAGTCTTGGATCCTGTGGGGCGGAGGGGAGGTATTAATAACAGTGTTGAGTGTATGAAGTTGGGCGTGAGTGACTCTCAACGATCAAGAATGTTGCTTTTCAGTTTTTTTTTAGGAAGAGTGCGACTTAATGAGCGAGCATTTGCCAGGTGGACACAAGTCTCATATCAGTACGTGTAGACGCCAGTTAGATGCAGTTAGTATTTGGTAACAACGGAGCGGACCTGCAATGTCTTAGACTGGAGTTCTGTGGGCCTCCTAGTTTTAACTTCAGTCGGTTATCCTGTCTTCTTCACGGAGGAGATGCTACAAACCGGTTGGAGACGGTGCTTTTTTTTCAGTCCAGTTTCCCTATGTTTGTCTTTTAAAGCAGTTGAATTACTACATGGCACTGATTAATAACAGAGAGGTGATGACGATTTTTTCCTTATCCCGCCGCTCAACTCGAGGATGGCGACTCTTTTTCTATGTGTAGCAGTGATGAGAATTAATTCCAGTCCGCCAACAAATGTTTAGGAATACGTCTACGAAGCAATGAATCACGAAATTTGCCTTGCACGTCTACCGGCGCGAAGAGTGCGTGGGCTCTGACTGCGTGACATTCTGGAAGCTGCTTGGACAGGCGAGAAGGAACTTTTCAATACGTATAGGTCTGGACAGGCTGAATGGATAGGCGTGGGGAGGGGAAGGGGGTGGAGGGCTTGGTTACTCGAATGATCTAGTGCCACATTGAACAAAGAGGGACAAACTGTCAGTATTCGTGTGTTGTCTGAAACTGACGAACTACATATAGGACTTTTTTTTACCGTCATGCACTCCAACAGGCGTATTGGGTAGTATTGGTCACATCTAGAAGAAAATTTCTTATACCTTTGTGTCCGGAAACTAATATCTGTTGAGGTACGGGCTGTTTCACTTGTGGCGAGTAAAGTGTAATGTTCTGGATTCACGAGAAACGACGTAGTAAATTACTACAGAACTCACATGTGGGCAAATACTCGAGCAGTCACGAAAGTGAGGCATCAGGATTGCTTCTCTATCAATGTACGGGCAGAAAATGTCCGTGACAAACTCATGAGGCCATAGGTTCTAGCAAAGGAGATTCGCAGGTGCCGCGTATCACAGATTCTTCCCCTATGAATTACCAGTGCTACTGGAGTACGTACCAGTACAGAAACGTAATGTCTGTGGTTCAGGCACGACGAGATCGATGAGGTCCGGTAGCATGGCCTCCCAGTTCAACGGACCAGAATCCGTTGGGTTACTGGCTTTGGGAACGTTTAAAAGAAGTGGTATGTGCACAACCTGTCGACAATTTGTGGGCATTACAGGAAATAGAGAAGACCCGAAGAAAAACAACGCATTTCTTCTCAGGCTCATTTAGGAAACGCGAAAGTGCCACGCAGATGTTTATCCAACTCCAAAGACAGACGTTGCAAGTGAGGCGTAGTAAATCACGGTACGATTTTCAGGGCCGTATTTGTGATGCACAGATCACTTGACAGAACCTGTGGTGTGGGCATAACATACAGAACTATCATGCAAAAACTGCATTATAGAGCAATGTTCTATTGTTGTTGTTGTTGTTGTTGTGGTCTTCAGTCCTGAGACTAGTTTGATGCAGATCTCCATGCTACTCTATCCTGTGCAAGCTTCTTCATCTCCCAGTACCTACTGCAACCTACATCCTTCTGAATTTGCTTGGTGTATTCATCTCTTGGTCTTCCTCTACGATTTTTACACTCCACGCAGCCCTCCAGTACTAAATTGGTGATCCCTTGATGCCTCAGAACATGTCCTACCAACCGATCACTTCTTCTGGTCAAGTTGTGCCACAAACGCCTCTTCTCCCCAATCCTATTCAATACTTCCTCATTAGTTATGCGATCTACCCATCTAATCTTCAGCATTCTTCTGTTGCACCACATTTCGAAATCTTCTATTCTCTTTTTGTCCAAACTATTTATCGTCCATGTTTCACTTCCATACATGGCTACGCTCCATACAAATACTTTTGGAAATGACTTCCTGACACTTAAATCTATACTCGATGTTAACAAACTTGTCTTCTTCAGAAACGCCTTTCTTGCCATTGCCAGTCTACATTTTATATCCTCTCTACTTCGACCATCATCAGTTATTTTGCTCCAAAAAACGGAAAACTCCTTTACTACTTTAAGTGTCTCATTTCCTAATCTACTTCCCTCAGCATCACCCGACTTAATTCGACCACATTCCATTATCCTCGTTTTGCTTTTGTTGATGTTCATCTTATATACTGCTCTCAAGACACTGTCCATTCCATTCAACTGCTCTTCCAAGTCCTTTGGTGTCTCTGACAGAATTACAATGTCATCGGCGAACCTGGAAGTTTTTATTTCTTCTCCATGGATTTTAATACCTACTCCGAATTTTTCTTTTGTTTCCTTTACTGCTTGCTCAATATACAGATTGAATAACATCGGTGAGAGGCTACAACCCTGTCTCACTCCCTTTCCAACCACTGCTTCCCTTTCATGTCCCTCGACTCTTATAACTGCCATCTGGTTTCTGTACAAATTGCAAATAGCCTTTCGCTCCCTGTATTTTACCCCTGCCACCTTTAGCATTTGAAAGAGAGTATTCCAATCAACATTGTCAAAAGTTTTCTCTAATGCTAGAAACGTAGGTTTGCCTTTCCTTAATCTTTCTTATAAGATAAGTCGTAAGGTCAGTATTGCCTCACGTGTTCCAGTATTTCTACTAGTTTTTCCATTCGTCTGTAAAGAATTCGTGTTAGTATTTTGCAGCTGTGGCTTATTAAAGTGATTGTTCGGTAATTTTCACATCTGTCAACACCTGCTTTCTCTGGGATTGGAATTATTATATTCTTCTTGAAGTCTGAGGGTATTTCGGCTGTGTCATACATCTTTCTCACCAGATGGTAGAGTTTTGTCAGGACTGGCTCTCCCAAGGCCGTCAGTAGTTCCACTGGAATGTTGTCTACTCCGGCGACCTTGTTTCGACTCAGGTCTTTCAGTGCTCTGTCAAACTCTTCACGCAGTATCGTATCTCCCATTTCATCTTCATCTACATCCTCTTCCATTTCTATAATATTGTCTTCAAGTATATTGCCCTTGTATAGACCACTATTAAAAAGCCTGTAATGTAGCACTTAAGGCCCATTATTCGTGACATTTTGTTAACCAATTTATGATGGAATAAACTGAGGAGATAAAAAATAATGAAAAGAATTATCTGTTGGTACTTTCGCTTTTAAATTCCGCTTTTTTCCTGGCGATTAGTTTTTTTGGCGGTCTATAATTGTACGCTGCGCTCTGCGACGTCACCCTCGGACTTAGCGACGTTTCGAGCAGCAAAGTGTCATTAAATTCTTAACTACATTTGAAATATCAAGTCTCCATCTGATTGGGAAGCTAGTTTAAAACAAAGTGCAAAATCTGTGTCAGACAGACAGAGAGACAGACAAGGAAGCAACGGTTTAATAAAAAGGAAAAAAATTTACACGAAGCACCCTCCGCCACACATCGTAACATGATTCGCGGAGTGTAGCTATAGCTGTAGTAAGTCTGCTATCACTTGCGGAATCGGCGGCCATCGTGTTAAGTGTGTCAGAAGATATAGAGCGGACCACCCGGGCTGCCAGCAGAGCGTCATTAGGCGCCGAAGCAGTGACGTGGTGAGCCGTGACGCGCGGCTGACAGATGTGGAGACGTAGATAGCGCCACGTCCGCGGCCGTGTGACGACGAACCCGTTATCAGCGCGCTGCGGTTGCGGCGATAAGCGAGCAGCGCGCGGCAGTCAGTACGGAGCGGACAGCCATGGAGGCGGCTGCTGCAGGCGTGGGTGTGGACGTGGTAGCGGACGCGGCCGTGGAGGCGGCGCTGCGCGAAGCGCTCGCGGCGCTGGGCGAGGACGCGGGGGCGGCGGCGTCGCTGCGGGGGCGGCTGCAGGCGGCGCACCGCGGCACCGGCTCCACGGGCGCGCGCCTCAGCACGCCGCGCGGCCGCCGCCTCTACGTGAAGGTGCCCGCCCCCGAGGGGCAGCGCGTGTCCGCCTTCAGCTCGGCAGAGCTCTTCCACAACGAGGCGCAGGTCTACCGCCTCGCTCTGCCCGCCTTCGCCAGGCTCGGCGTCTTCACTGCCGCTCCCAGGTACGGCCCGTGCGTCCTCTGGTAGGGCCAGAGCGTGACCTTCTACCACGCTACTCAACACGCTCGGCGGTTGTAGGATCGTAACTTAGAAGTATAACAGTATCTTCAAGATTACTATCTTGTGTTGTTGTTGTGGTCTTCAGTCCTGAGACTGGTTTGATGCAGCTCTCCATGCTACTCTATCCTGTGCTAGCTTCTTCATCTCCCAGTACCTACTGCAACCTACATCCTTCTGAATCTGCTTAGTGTATTCATCTCTTGGTCTCCCTCTACAATTTTTACCCTCCAATACAAAATTGGTGATCCCTTGATGCCTCGGAACATGTCCTACGAACCGATCCCTTCTTCTGGTCAAGTTGTGCCACAAACTTCTCTTCTCTCCAGTCCTATTCAATACTTCCTCATTAGTTATGCGATCTACCCATCTAATCTTCAGCATTCTTCTGTAGCACCACATTTCGAAAGCTTCTATTCTCTTCTTGTCCAAACTAGTTATCGTCCATGTTTCACTTCCATATATGGCTACACTCCATACAAATACTTTCAGAAATGACTTCCCGACACTTAAATCTATACTCGATGTTAACAAATTTCTCATCTTCAGAAACGCTTTCCTTGCCATTGCCAGTCTCCATTTTATATCCTCTCTACTTCGACCATCATCAGTTATTTTGCTCCCCAAATAGCAAAACTCCTTTACTACTTTGTCTCATTTCCTAATCTAATTCCACTACATTCCATTATCCTCGTTTTGCTTTTGTTGATGTTCATCTTATATCCTCCTTTCAATACACTGTCCATTCCGTTAAACTGCTCTTCCAAGTCCTGTGCTGTCTCTGACAGAATTACAGTGTCACCAGCGAACCTCAAAGTTTTTGTTTCTTCTCCATGGATTTTAATACCTAATTCGAATTTTTCTTTTGTTTCCTACACTGCTTGCTCAATATACAGATTGAATAACATTGGGGAGAGGCCACAACCCTGTCTCACTCCCTTGCCAACCACTGCTTCCCTTTCATGCTCCTCGACTCTGTACAAATTGTAAATTCCTCTTATATTTACTTATTCCCATATCAGAAACATCTACATTACACCCAGTTATGACTACATTACGTTTGCCTAAAATTTGGGCATTTCAACGCATTTTCTGTTCCTTGGTCATCTTATGCGCAGGAGGCTCGACACAGTCGCCACTGAAGCATATGGTGAACAGTCTTGTCTTCTCCACAGTCACACTAAACATCATCTTTAGCGGTGTGGCCCCATCTTACCAAATTAACCTTTGATTTGCCAACTCCAGAACCCAGTCTACTCAGGGACTTCCAAGTCAATTTCTCATCATATCCAGGAGATATAACTTTGTTCTAACTAGGAGAAATGAAGGTCGTATCATAGTTGCAACCTAGCTTTTTCAGGAGTGGTTCCCAATTCCGTCGATGTTCTAAGGAAACACCTATACTTCAGTCATTGCGGGTCAGTTCATGCACATACAGAGGATGCTTTCTCTCCTGTCCCACTTTCATTCTTTCCTCATTCATTTATTCCTCATGAACAGGGGCCGGTGCTATTCCTGTGACGTGTTGTAGACTGATTTTGCAGTTTTCATTCATTGAGAGGAATGTCCATCTGTTCGGCATGTACTGAATTATACCAAAAAGGACATGCATACTATGCTGCAGAATAGCACGGCGCAATTACAGATGTATGTAAAGTTTTAGCCAGACTACCCTGATGCGACCGGCCCAGTTTCCGTAGCAGATTATTCCTAGTGGAGACTTTGACTTGCAGTTCATGTGCAGTGCTTCCTCAAAGTACGACTAAGAGCTCTATCAAGTGACACTACTAGATATTTTGGGGTCTCATAGTATTCCATTTTGATACCTGACCATACTGTCATTAATTTACGACTACCTTCCCAGTTTTTCAAATGAAAAGCACAAACTTGTGTCTTCGTGGGATAAAAGTTTCAGTTGGCTTCTGTTGTAGTGTCTCAAAAGTTGTTTGAAGGCCTTCGCGAGGGTGTTATCCACTCATTGAAGATCTGTGCTCAGGGTGGCTAGAACAAGGTGATCGGCTTACAAACAGTTCTTGCAATTGGGATATGCTATTTCGTTGTTGTAGTACCGTTATACAGTTCATAATTTAATCTTCCAGCCCTAAGTGTAGTTTAGGAACGTTTATTTAACCCAATACTGCTTTCAGATTTATTACAAATCCATCTTCACGTCGGTCTTCCAAATTTCCTTTCTTTCGTCCTCGGGTCTCGTTACTGGTTTTGTGCACTGATACAAACAAAAAGATTTCCGTTCAAAATTCTATAAAATTGAGAGAGAAAGATTCCCCTTTATGACCTTAAGAGAAACATCCATTAATTGATTTAAGTTAATAAATCATCAAATGTGGTCAAAACTCACATGGCCTGTATTTTCTTACGTATTTTAACGTCAACACTTTTTTCTATATGCGCCATCTTAATGTTAGCACTGTCAAATTCTGGAAACTTATTTAAACGACGAATTCTTCTTACAGAAATTAGCATCACTTAGTTTTCTGCCAATTTTCATATTTTATTAATTTTAAAACCATTTCATGAATGTTCTTGTTAAGGTCAAAGAGAAAAAGAAATCTCTTAAGTTTATGGAATTTTGCACGAAATTTTTTTTCTGTATCTTAGTGCACAAAACCAGTGACGAGTACGAAACGAGGCTCCAGGAGGAAAGTAAAACCCATTTGAATATGGATTTGTAATAAATCCGAAATCGGTAACGATCTAATTCAAATACATATTTTTAAACTATGTGTGGATGGTAGCTCTTCTTTTTATAAAAGCCGTTTCAGGTAAGCTATGTTACTCTGTAACTCACGAAATAATTATAGAAATATTTGTTAGTTAGATAGACATAAGGAAAGTTACTGCTTCTGCGGAGTTATTTACATCTTTCCATATATTTATAGCAACGAGTTAAATTTTGACATTTTTCCTCTCTTACAGCTAGTGTATTTCAAGTCTACAAATCAATTTTAGTCCATTTCTATCCATTTTAGTGAGGGCATAGAAAAGTTCAAAATTTCATGGGTGGGTGCAATGCGTTGTACATAAGGGAGTGGGATACGGATGGATGCTTTCGCGACGGAATGTTCATTTGACTGAACTGTTGAAATGAGTGCCCATTTTGCTAAGGACACAACTCAGTGCGCCTTCTAATCGACTTGTCGGCATAAACCACCGCTGCTTCGTTCGCATCGCGTCGGCGCTCACCAGGCATCAGCAACACGTCACCACACTAGCTGAATGTGCAAGCCGTGTGTGTTCCATGCCGACATCCGTGGCAGGCCCAACCTCGTGTCTTTGTTCGTTCAGACCTGCGTCGCACAGGTTGTGCAACGATACATTCTACAGCCTAACCAAACGGGACTTCAGACAGTGCATGGAGGAAGCTTGTCGCTGATTGACAACTGCTACTTTGCATATAGTCCGCAAGTCGTTTGAAGGCGTGTGTTCAGGAAAACAACCACGTTTTTGAACACTTCACTTAAAAGAGAATTCCACCATCTGAAAACAACCAGTAACATACAACATGTTGTACTCACTTCTAAGACATTCGGTGTTTTTGACTCGCTACCTGAAATTGATATTTGTTGATTTGTACAAGATTTAAATACATCAGCAACAGGACAAAAAATGTAATATTTAAAAAATAACTTGCTGTAGCTTCCTGGAAAATAACTGCAGAAGCTATATTCACAATTCCGCAGAAAGAGTTAAGTTTCTAATGTTCACTCAAATAAATATTCCTTTCACTTAGAACTTTCCGACTGTAACTTACAAAGTAATCTCACTAATCTTGTGTAATTAGTCAAATCAAATCACAAATAGTTTTTCAGTGTCTCAAAGGCTCTTTATTCGGTCTGATATTAATCCATACTAACATTGTAAAAGCGAAAGTACCTCTGCTTACGTTTACGTTTTCACGGCCAATTCGCTGAACAGATTTTTTTGAAATTTGGTATGGAAATAGCCTGAACACCGAGAAAGTACATAAGCTGCTTTAGACAAAAACTCTATCCCTAACACGGTAAAGTAGTAAATGGAAAGTTTTTTATCCCATTGAATATAAATCATGTTAATAATTATTAAATTTGTCGGATAATGTACATGGTGTGTAATGCATAGCAAGATGCACACACGCATGGCAGTCACACTGTGCGTGTGCGTGTGCGCGTGCGGGGGGGGGGGGGGGGGGGGTGACATCACAAGCTATGCTTACCCAAACATGCCAACAAGTGATTGCAACTGACATTATTGCACATATAGTAGCTTCCTTATTCTCACTCACGATAACAAAACGACTGATATGCTATCGAAGCCACTGGTAACAGTTAGTACTGAGCAAAGCAACGTAAGCGTTTGGTCGGATATTGAATACCCACAAAAAAGTTTGTACTTGAGATCGCGATATTACCGATCTCCTTTGACAAGTTAAATTGAGTTTCTGACAGCCCAAGGTACAAGTAGCGTTACACGATGTCACACACGTTGCCAAAGTTGTTTCGACCACACTACAAAATTTCGCTGGGGAGCTGTTACACGTCCTCCATACAGTCCTGATCTCTCCCCAAGCGATTTCCATACTTTTGGAGTCTTGAGGAAAGACTTTACTGACCGTCGGTCAGCTTCAGACGAGGTGGTGCACGCCTGGGTAAATCATGAATACGTAATCAACAGCAAAAGTATTTTTTTTCTGTGAAGGCATAGACTGACTTGTCTCACCATGGGATAAAAGTGCTACGGTGGATACTTGGGTAAACAGTTTACTTACTTCTTATGGTTTTGTGTCGCAGACGGTAAAAAGGGAACCCTTATAGGACAGCGTTGTTGTCAATCTGTTTGATTGTTAAAAACCCTTTTTCTCAGAAAGGGGTAGACGTATCAAGATGAAATTCATGTCCATACCGAGGTCAGTGGTCCCTTGGTGGTGTAAAAAAAGTTTAAGCTTCTAAGTCAATGCAATCAAAAGATATGGACATTTATGTTACATATCTTGACAAGCGAACTCACGCATCAAAACTTACAGTGTACTTACCGTTGGCCTAGAATCATGTTGTTGCTGTGGTGATCTTCAGTCCTGAGACTGGCTTGATGCAGCTCTCCATGCTACTCTATCCCGTGCAAGCTTCTTCATCTCCCAGTACCTACTGTAGCCTACATCCTTCTGAATCTGCTTAGTGTATTCATCTCTTGGTCGCTCTCTACGATTTTTACCCTCCACGCTGCCCTCCAATACTAAATTGGTGATCCCTCAATGTCTTAGAACATGTCCTACCAATCGATCCCTTCTAGTCAAGTTGTGCCACAAGCTCCTCTTCTCCCCAATTCTATTCAATACCTCCTCATTAGTTATGTGATCTACCCATCTAATCTTCAGCATTCTTCTGTAGCACCACATTTCGAAAGCTTCTATTCTCTTCTTGTCTAAGCTATTTATTGTCCACGTTTCACTTCCATGCATGGCTACACTCCATACAAATACTTTCAGAAATGACTTCCTGACACTTAAACCTATACTCGATGTTAACAAATTTTTCTTCTTGAGAAACGCTTTCCTTGCCATTGCCAGTCTAAAATGTACAACCAAAGGAAAGAATCCGAAAGCTGTAAATTTGTAATTATATGACACGAAAAAATATTTTTTGGCCTTTTGTTATTCGGCGTTAATCTGCGTTCTGTCAAGAAATGACTCTCCTTCATATCACGCATTTGGAATTTAACCAGGAGCTCTTATTGAACTTATATAAGGCGTTTAAGGTTGTAAGTGTCGAGAAGACTGTTGCAGTCCTTCAAATTATATATGAAACAAATTTTGGGAGACTAGTCCTTGAATATTTTGTTTCACATATAACTTGAAACGCGATATCTATGTGGAGTAATCGCTCCTGGATATCTGATAAATTCCGAAGCGATGATGATGATGATAATAATAATAATAATAATAATAATAATAATAATAATAATAATAATAATAATAATAATAATAATAATAATGGTCGCCTGCCTATTACATTAATTTGTTACATTTATATTGCTGAAATTAAAACTTACTCTAAAATCTGGAAAGCCCTGAGACCGATATATTTTCAGTGTCAGTGTCGATAGTAGCCAAAAATGGTCGAGATTATCAATTCCCGGATTGAATGAACAGTCTATATACATAATAAAATTTGTACGGAACCGTCAGTGCGCGATTCCTACTTGTAAGTGGGCAATTTTTCCATCTCTCTCGTTTGCATTTGACAATTCCTTACGCGTTAGGCTACAATTTGTGGTACAGAGACTTCTCTACACACCACAGCATCATCCATTGACTTCCTAATGTAGCTTCTGACATTACCCATCATACTATTTTTGTCCATAGTGAGCAGTTAGTCGGAGAACACACCCTACGAAATTCACACATCTCGAAAGACGAGCAGAATTCTGTTGGCTAGGAAGTCTTTGATCACTTAGCTTGCCCTACATTGCTTCAGTTGCTACTTTGGCCACAGCCTAAGCGCTAAACCACGTACAGCGCCTCCGGAAATGGGTTACATAGCTTTTTCGATTCTACTTTAAACTGCTTCCTGAATCTCATGGTTGCACAGGTGAGCTGAATTTATACGATAGACTTTTTTCCGGAATCCAATTAGATTTCTAAACTGGAGGTGAAAGATCGGCACCTTTTATAATTTTTACAGAGAATCTGCATCTACAATTTTATCTACTCTTCAAACAATTGAAGTACATGGGAATGGGTACTTTCCATTTACCACTTCCGATTTCACTTGCGCATTGAGCACCTAATGACTGGCCTCTTAAATTATCTCTAATTAGATAAAACTTGTCTATGTGCGCCCTGCGTCACCGGTATATGAGGGGGCTGTAGTATATACTTAGATAACTCAATGTTGCTTCCTGAAACATTGTAAGAAGGCTCACGCGTGACAGTTGGCGTTCATCTTAAAGCGAATGCCACTCTCCCGTGGGTCGAACAGATATTTTAACATCCGTACTGCCCTTCTGTGTATGTGGTAAATACCCTCTGAAAGTCATATAAGTCATGAGTCGCATACGTCTGAGCTGTGTTCTAGGATCGGTCGAATATTTCTGTAATCAATCTCGTTAGTAGACCGATAACATTTTTCCAGTAACCTAAGACTGAGAATATACGTGGCACACTGAGAAGTACCCTCTGTCATGCACGTAATTGCTTTGCGTAGACGCGTAGACTGTCACCACTGATATTGCAGTCAAACATACGTTCTATATCGTCAGTGGTGTTTATGTAGTAACTGCATTTATCTCAATACGATGTCCTTCAGAAATGGATGCATGTCTGAAGGACTTTCTATTGCACTTAAGGTGGTTACTGTATAAACACACACAGTGGCCGTTAATAATACAACAACGCTTTTTCTTTTCTTTTTGTTTCCACTAATTTCTCTTTTGTGCCAACCTCATCGTCTCAGAGCAGCTCTTGCAACCTCAGTCCAGCTCTTGCAACCTCAGTCCTGAATTATCTGTTGAATGTATTCAAATGTCTTCCTCTACAGTTTCTGCCTTCTTACGGCTCCCTTTAGTATCATGGAAGTCAATCCCTGGTGTCTTAAGATGCCCAATCATCCTGCCCTATTTTTCAGTGTTTTGCACATATTCTTTTCCTCTCCGATTCTGCGCATAACGTCCACATTCGTTTCCTTACCATTGCACCTAATTTTAAACATTCGTCTGTAGCACCACATCTCAAATCCTTCGTTTCTCTTCTGTTCCAGTTATCCCACAGTCCAGGTTTCACCACCATACAATGCTGTGCTCAAAAGGTACAGCCTCAGAAATTTCTTTCTCAAATTAAGGTTTATGTTTGGTAATAGTAGACCTATATTGACCAGCAATGCCCTTCTTGTCACTGTTAGTGTGCTTTTGATGTCCTCTTTGTTGCGTCCGTCATTGGTTTCTTTGCTGTCTAGCCAGTAGAATTCCTTAACCTCATCTACTTTGTGACCATCAACCTTGATGTTACGTTTCTCGCTGTTACCATTTCTGCTACTTTCCATTACTTTCGTCCTTGTTCGATTTACTCCCAACCCACGTTCTGTACTACATAGACCACCCATTCCATTCAACAGATCATGTAATTCTTCTTCACTTTCACTCAAGATAGTAAGGTTCAAATGGTTAAATGGTTCTGAGCACTATGGGACTTAACTTCTGAGGGCATCAGTCTCCTAGAACTACTTAAACCTAACTAACCTAAGGGCAACACACACGTCCATGCCCGAGGCAAGATTCGAACCTGCGACCGTAGCGGTCTCGCGGTTCCAAACTGTAGCGCCTAGAACCGCTCGGCCACCCCGGCGGACAGAAAGTAAGGTCATCAGCGAGTCGTATAATTGATACCCTTTCACCTAGAATTTTGATTCCACTCCTGACACTTCATTTTATTTCCATCATTGTTTCTTAGATGTACCGATTGAAGAAGCGAAAGACGACGTCCCTGTCTTACACCCGTTTTAATCTGAGCATTTCGTTCTTGTTAGTCCACTCTTATTGTTCTGTTGGTTCTTGTACATACTGCATATTACCCGTCTCTTCCTATTTTTCTCAGAATTTCGAATGTTTTGCGCCATTTTATACTGTCGAACGCTTTTTCCAGTCGACAAATCCGATGAACGTGTCTTGATTTTTCTTCAATCTTACTTCCATTATCAACATCGCCAGAATTGCCTCTCTGGTGCCTTTAACTTTTTCTAAAGCCAAACTGATCGTCATCTAACACATCCTCAATTTTCTTTTTCATTCTTCTGCATACTATTCTTGTCAGCAACTGTGATGCATGAGCTGTTCAGTTGATGGTGCGATAATTGTCACACTTGTCGGCTCTTGCTGTCTGCGGAAAAGTGTGGATAATATTTTTCCGAAAGTCAGACGGTATATTGCCAGACTCATACACTCTACAGACCAACGTGAATAGTCGCTTTATTGCCACTGCCCATAATGATTTTAGAAATTCTGGTGGAATGTTATCAATTCCTTATGCCTTATTTGATCTTAAGTCCTCCAAAGCCGTCTTAAATTCTGATTCTAATACTGAATCTCCTATCCCTTCTGAATCAACTCCTGTGTCCTCTATCTCATCAGACAACTCTTCTCCCTCAGAGATCTTCAATGTACTCTTTCCACCCGGTCTATGTTACCACCACAGCTTTTAATTTCAACCGGCCGCTGTGGCCGAGAGGTTGTAGGCACTTCAGTCCGGAACTCCGCTGCTGTTACGGTCGCAGGTTCGAATCCTGCCTCGGGCATGGATGTGTGTGATGTCCTTTAGTTAGTTAGGTTTAAGTAGTTCTAAGTCTAGGGGACTGATGACCTCAGATGTTAAGTCTCATAGTGCTTAGAGCCATTTGAACCATTTGTTTAAATTTCACCTAAGGTCGTTCTGACTTTCCTGCACGCAGAGTCTGTGATTCCGACTATCATTGCTTTTTCGATTTCTTCGCGTGTTTCGTTCATCCATTACGTCTTAGCTCCCCTGCACTTCCTATTTATTTCATTACTCGGTGACTTGTATTTCTGTATTCTTTAATTACCCTGAACATTTTTGTTTTTTCTTCTTTCATTGGTCAACTCATGTATTTCTTCTATTTTCCATCGATTCTTCGCAGTTACCTACTTTGTAGCTGTTTTTCTTTCGAGCTTCTGTGACTACCCTTTTTAGAGATGTCCATTCCTCGTGAACTGTACTGCCCACTGGACTACTCTGTTGCTGTATCTACAGCCTTAGAGAATTTCAAGCGTATCTCGTCACTCCTTAGTACTTCTGTGTAGCACTTCTTTGCAGATTGATTCTTCCTGACTACTGTCTTAAACTTCAGCCTACTCTTCGTCACTACTACATTTTGATCTGAGTCTATATCTGCTTCTGGGTACGCCTTACAATCCAGAATCTGATTTCGGAATCTCCGTCTGACAATGATGTTATGTAACTGAAATATTCCCGTATCACCCTGTCTCTTCATAGTATACCTCCTTTTCTTGTGATTCTTGAACAGAATATTCGCTATTACAGAACTGAATCAGGCTTTCTCGTCTCTGATTTCTTGTCCCAAGCCCATATTCTCCTGTAACCTTTTCTCACCCCCCCCCCTTCTCCTACAACTACATTCCAGTTCCCCATAACTATTACATTTTCATCTCCCTTTGCGTATTGCGTTATCCTGTCAATGTCCTCATGCTTTTCCTATCTCTTCATCTTTAGCTTGCGACGTCAGCATGTGCACCTGAACTACAGTTGTCGGTGTTGATTTACTGTCGAGTCTGATAAGAACAATCGTATCATTGAACTGTTCACAGGAACACACTCTCTCCCCTACCTTCTTATTCATAACGAATCCTACTCCCGTTATACCATTTTGTGCTGCTGTTGGTATTACCCTATACTCATCTGACTATTTCATCCCAGTGACCCCTATAATATCTGGATTGAGCCTTTGCATTTCCCTTTTCAGATTTTCTAGCTTCCCTACCACACTCGAGCTTCTGACATTCCACACCCCGACTCGTATAAGGTTATCCTTTCGTTGATTATACAATCTTTTTCTCATGGTCGCTTCCCCCAGGGAAGTCTCCTCTGGGAGTTCGAATGGGGGACTATTCCGGAATCTGTTGCCAATGGAGAGATCACCATGGCACTTTTTTCAGTTGTAGGCCACATTTCCTGTGGATCCACGTTATGTGTCTTTAATGCAGTTGTTTCCATTGCCTTTTGCATCCTCATGCCATTAATCATAGCTGTTTCCTCTGGCGTTATGGGCTGTTTCCCACCCTAAAGAAGTGCCCTGAACCTCTGTATGCTGCTCCGCCCTCTATGACAAGGTCGTTAGCAGAATGAGGGTGACTTCATATACCGGAAGTCTTGGGCCGCCAATACAGATTATTAATCAAAATTAAAGCGGTGGCGGGTTTCGAACCCGGGACCGAGGACGTTTTGATTATGAATCAAAGACGCCATCCCTAGACCACGGGATCATGTAACGGGATTAAAATGGCGACACAATAGTTTAGCATTACTCTTCCTATGCTTACTTTCACCAACGTTAGAGCATTTGGATTGTGACTGCATGGCATTAAGAAGTTTTTAACAGGCACTGGCGGCGTATTCGGACAGCCTAAGTGCTATGTGCGAGCATTCAGAGACGGTTTCAAGGATGTGGTCCTTTTTGGACGTTTTTGCTAGCACGACACTATAGGAGGAGGCGACATGTCAAATGTTGTTCCTCTTTTGCTAACTACTTAAGGAGTATTTTTTAAATACGCCCCGTAGTTGGAACCTCCGCGCTAAGCAAAGCTGAAAGCTGCAGCTCTGTTCTCATGACCGTCGAAGGAGTTTATTCTTTGTGTACTGTATAACAAAAAATGTTGTTAAGGCGACCGCTCACGACAAGCGGAAAATCCGGGTTAGAGTATCGGTCCGACACCGATTTTTATTGGTCACGAGTAGCTGAACTAAAATATATTCACAAAATGTGAATCAGTCTTCGACGTTTCCTCGTTTTGTGTAGTGCATAGTTTTACATTCTGAGCATTTAACACGACTTGCCAATCTTCGCGTTACTGTGAATTTTGCACAAGTTCTGATTGAGGATTTGTGCAGCTTCTTTTTCAGATAGATAACTGCACCACCACCAAATCCTCTCCGGGTATTATTGTCTGCCATGTCAGTAATATACTCATACAACAAGAACAACGATCAGAGCACACATGAAGTTACTTCATGTGTCAATGACTCCAACCGAGATAACATGCTGCGTCGTCTCTACAAATAAATCCTGAATCTAATGACAAATTTTATTTGATACTCTTCACGATCGTACTCTCTGCAATACTGTGTCTACCAGATTTGCTTCATTCTTGGCTTTGTGCACGTCATGTGAGTTGAGTTTCACATGACCAATGCTTCCGAAATCCAGGCTGGCTGCTATGGAGGTATTATGTTTGAGCTCAATATATCAGATTTTGCGTCAGACAATATAAATGATATTGGAGTGTGATATTGGGGAACACCTTTACTACTATTCTTGTAAATGGGTGTGATCTGTGCTTTTCTCGAAGGACTAGACGTTGTTTTCTGTTTGGGACGTGTACGGTATCTTATGGTTAAAATGCTGTAGAATATGTGTAAAATTTGTCAAAGATTCAGTCGGGCTCTGCAGCCTTGTTGGATCGAGCGATTTCAGCCGTTTCTCAGCACCACTGACATTAGTGTCTAAAGCAGATATCTTTGCAGTAGTGCGACAATTAGAGGCAGTATTTTTGTAACGGTTCCCGTCAGATCACCGAAGTTAAGCGCTGTCAGGCGTGGTCGGCACTTGGATTGGTGCCCATCCGGGCCACCATGGACTGTTGGTATTTTTCGTGGTACACTCAACCACGTGATGCCAATTGAGGAGATACTCGACCAAACAGTAACGGATCCGGTCATAGAAAACTTGGAGAGCGGTGTGCTGACCACACGCCCCTCGTTTGCGCATCATCTGCTAAGGATGACACGGCGGTCGGATGGTGCTGGTGGGCCACTTGCGGTCTGATGCGGAGTGCATAGTAAAAGAGCATTTGGGAACGGTGTTTGGCGATTCTGCGTTTGCTTTACTGCCATCTATTGCATTTCTCCTGTCAGTCATAAATGTCTGGATAGTAACGTTGGTGCCACTGACAACACATGTTCTGCAATTTCTTGCATTTTGTGTGGGTCTTCCTATAAAATTCTGCTGCAGTAGTCGTCGAAGGCTTCACACGATGCCCTTCCGAAAGCCAAATGTGTTTCATTTAGCATTTGCTCAATTTATAGCCTTATGCTCTGTTCTACACTTACTGTTCTCTTCACTTATCGTTTTTTAGAAGATTTTTTATAGAAATTGTATACCATGTAACGCCCTTCCCATCATGAACAGTTATATGTACTTACATATCCAACTCTTCACCAGATGTTCTAGACTTCAGCTACAGATTTTCTGCATCCTCTTGCTCAGAAATAAATGTTTATAATGTTGCGTCTTAGCGTTTGCCAAGACTTACCTTTATATAGTTTACCGAACTTGTAAATTATTCTGCTTGTTTTAGTTGCTCGTGGTCACCGATGCCGTTTTCATTACGGACGTCTTCAAAGAGCTATGGTCTATTTCTTGCAATTACATCTCGAATATCTCTATCTTGAGTGGAATCGCAAACTATCCATTGTGCGTAGTTTTCAGAGGAGGCATTTAGTACTGTTTCGTAGGATGTCTTCTCAGGCCCACCGCTTTTGAAATAGTGATTATCCCTTTTGATTGCTGGATGATCAATGTCTCCTCCAATGACAAGATGATTTGGAAACACACATTCTAGCAAGCTGATGTTTACTCTTCATTCTTGGGTTACATCTGCGGGTGGGTCTGAGGGTCGATAGAAATATCTAATTAAACAGTTATACCCCGTTGACATTGGGACTTGTTCAGTCTTCTACACAGCTTAAGCTCTATATCTCCAGACCTGTTAATATCTCTGAAGCGAGGCAAAGTATTTTTTCAGTACCGAATTGTAGATGCAATAGTAGACACCTGCTTTTTACTCTGAACGATGGCGGTTCAGATCTCCACTGACCATCAATGTTTTCTTTGCTCAAGGCGAATGCTGATGTGGTTTCTTTGAATAGTAAAATGCTGATTTATTTCCCGAGCTTGTAATCCGTCTCTAACGACATCATTGTCGACGGGATATTACCAATCAGCCTCATCTTTGAATTGCCCTGTTGTTTAGGTGCCGTGTTCTGTACGGTCAGTGTCATTCACTGACGTGAAATGCTTGCGGGAGCTGGGACACGTTTTCGTATAAAAGATAATCACTTTTGTTCAGGGTAAGGAGCTTATCTGTTGACACTGCTATCGTGTGAACAATGCTTTCTGCACGAGACACAATGTGGTCTAAACAATAACAGAAACCAAACGCAGAGTTTCTGGATGAATCCAGTGTCTGAAATAGAGGTTGGATTTGTTGGTGAACTAAGTACTAGAATGTTCCAAAAATTGATCTAGGATCTATAATAAACGGAAAAGGAAACTCTAAGACAGAATCACTCGAATGATGTTAGTTTGTTAAATTTCCGTACACATACGGAGAGGGTGATGTATAGAAAAGTCTGTAGACTCTCTCTTCCGGCAGTGTTCGAAATATGTTGAAATATTCAAGAGGTGAGAGCTTAGTCTGTCCTCAAAATCCAGATGCTTCTAACAAATTTTGTTGGAAACGTGATTGTCTCACATTAATTTGTGTCCATGGGTGTGACGAGTTATGTGAACACTCTACGACACATCGAAAACTATAGAATGATTAAAACAGAAATATATTTAATTAAAACACACAGCATTAAAGGGTGCGCAAAGTGCCGGCCAATGAAGACACCGTCAATACAGCAATTCATTGTTCCTATACAGTACACTTGTGTTGAGATAAGAATTCATATAAATCCCAATAATCGCGAAATAACTTATGTGCATAAATATTATATACCCTGTTCCTTTTTTTGTGTGAAAACTTGTTGCGTTCAGAAGAATACCTGCGTCTTTTCAGTGAAACTCTCAGGTGCTTCTTGTTAGTTACATAAAGCTTTCTCGGATAGCTGTTGATTCATTGCTAGTTTCAGTGTGAATGGGAAAAAAAAAGTACGTCACAGCATAGACAGGCAATTTTGCACTGGAACTCGGTTCGTTGTTCTGCTCGAAATTGTTCAGCAGTTTAAATGTTTAATGGGTTTCCACAAGTCCTCTTTCCCATTGGGGAAGTTTCTCGTCTTCTAGTAAACAAACTAAAATACCGTCTTAGAAAAAATGTCAGCAGATACAAGCGATGTAGTAAACTGTGAAATGAAGCGTGAAGCTGAAAACATGGTTGAAACTGGTTAACTGTACGGATGATAGAGATTACAGCCTACTCGGACCATGTTTTCACTGTCATCTCGCCACGCTACAGCCTGAGCTACTAATATTGACTCACTCACTGTACTAACACTGAGATGTTTGTCCCAAGGACTTTTCTACCCGTGTACTCGTCCCCCAGCCGCCCCCTCACAGCGGACTTCCCGTGGCGCAATCACAACAGCACCAGCACCCCAACTCCCAGATATCATTCCATCGTCGACTTCATACCTCAGCGGTCTTTGTTCGGCCGTCTGGACGTCTTTCCCTCAACACAATCCTATAATCACTATTACTATTATTGTTGTTGTTCTTTAAGTCATTAGTCTTCTGACTAATATGATGTGGTCCGCCACGAATATCTCTAGTGTGCCAAACTTTTCATCTCAGCATAGCACATGCAACGTACGTCCTCAGTTATTGCTGGATGTATTCCAGAGACAGTCTTCTACAGTTTTTGCCCTGTACAACTCCCTCTAATACAATGGAAATCAGCCCCTGATGTCTTAACAGATGTCCTATCATCCTGCCCCTTGTCCTCGTCAGTGTTTTCCGCATATTCCTCTCCGATTCTGCGGAGAACTTCCTCATTCCTCACTATCAGTCCACCTAATTTTCATCATTCTTCTGTAGTACCACATCTCAAAAGCTCAGATTTTCTTCTGTTCCAGTTTCCCTACAGTCAAGTTCCACTACCATACAATGCTGTACTTCAAACGTATATTCTCAGAAATTTCCTCCTCAAATTAGGGTCCATGTTTGATACTAAGAGACTAGTTACTCTTTTTGCCGGTACTAGTCTGCTTTTGATGTCCTTGTTCCGTCCGTATTGGTTAAATTGGTGCCTAGGTAGCAGAATTCCTTAACTTCATCTACTTCGTGACCATCAATCGTGAAGTTAAGTTTCTCGCTGTTCTCATTTCTGCTACTTCTCATTGCTTTCGTGTTCGTTCGATATACTCTCAATCAATATTCTATACTCATTAGATTGTCCATTCCATTCAGCAGATCTTGTAATTCTTCACTTTCACTCAGCAATGTCATCAGCTAATCGTATAATTGACACCCTTTCACCTTGAATTTTAATTCCATTCCTGAGCCTTTCTTTTACTTCCATCATCGCTTCTTCAATGTGCAGATTAAACAGTAGGGCATCCGTGTCTTACACCTTTTTTTTTAACCTGAGGACTTCGTTTTTGATCTTCCGGTCTTATTGCCTCCTCCTGGTCGTTGTTTACATTATTAACCGTATTTCCATGTAAATTCTATTTTTCACAGAATTTCGAAAATCTTGCACTATCTATATTTTTGAATGCTTTTTCCAGGTCGACTAATCCTTTGAACGTGTATTGATTTTTCCTTATTCTCGCTTCTATTATTAGTGGCAATGTCAAAACTACCTCCCTGGTGCCAGTCACTATAGCACACATTTAATTTATTCTGTAAATAGAATCTTGTTCAAGAAATGTTTTCTGCAATGCTGTCATTGACCTTCATTTTAAAAAAAAGTATGTTTTAGTTCTCGTCTTGATCCCAAAGTTTTTCACTCGAGAAGCGTGATAAGTCACGAACAATCAGAAACCCGCTTGGCTTCGAAAGGAGGCTTCTAATGTGATGTATTCTATTTTCTTATGACGCGCGATTGTACACGAAACCTACAACAGAAAAAAATGTGTTTTTTCCACACAGAAGAGTCGTCACTTTTATGATTATGTTTCTGTATGATTCCGCAGGCGTTACATCTTATGTTCAATTTAGGTTTTACATGTAGCAATAAGAGTGTAATCCTCGATTAGAGAGACTCACTTTAAGAAGACAAAATAAAGCGTAAGTGATTAGTTCCTAGCACTCACAAAACACATTTTGTTCACCTAAGCATAGTGTCCCAATACATGAAAACACAGGTAATTAACGCTCAAGATATGTTAGGAAACACACATGTAAGTAACTTTTTTAAGTCCTGTCTTCCTCAGTTGCATGTAATATTACGGTATATTGATAAGTTTTACTTATTCAGTCTGCAGCAACTGAATAAAACACAATTTTAGCGCCATACGCGTTTCGCCTTTATTTTCTGCAAGGCATCATCAGTGGCCTGTAATATGAAATCTCTCCCACAAGAACTGTTTATAACCTATAGGCACAGTGACAAAAAAATGTAAATTAAATAGCTAACATATGTACATATTCCAGGCTACTGGTGATGCCTTGCAGAAAATAAAGGCGAAACGCGTATGGCACTAAAATTGTGTTTTATTCAGTTGCTGTCAGACGGTCCATAAGTAAAAATTATCAATATACCGTAATACACATGTAAGTAAATAAATGTAACAGACGTATGAGCCTAAACATTATGATCACCTGCTTAATACTGTACATGAAATGTGTTCGCATTTTTTATTTTGGACAACCATCAGCAGTATAATGGAACGACAATGAACACTTGCGCCAGACCGAGACTCTATCACGGATTTCCCACTTATCGGGAGCGAGCGCCTTACCACATAGCTATCCAAGCCAAAACTTCCATATGTCGTCAATGTATTTCATAACGGCTGTCGTCGCCCCAAAAGTCTTTTCCCGAAGACATGCATGCATCATAATCCGGAATAACACAGGCACTGCAATATCGTGCTTAAAACTCTGTCGGCCCACCTTTGGGACGCGATAGATCAGCAGTCCTTGGTGACACGTATTCCAGAAGTATTTGGTAGATTTCCGGTGGTGTGTGGCTCCAGATGTAAACGCAGGGGTCACACAATTCCCGTAAATTACGGGCCGGTTGTTAGTGTGCGCGGAGCAGGCGCCTGATAGCGTCCCAGATGTATTCCGACGGGTACAGAGCACGCGAATTTGGTGGCCGCGACGTCTTCAATTCCCTAACAAGCTCCTCAAACCCCTTCAGCACGAGTCTGACTCTGTGACATGGACAGTTAGCATCCCGGCACGTGCCATTACGATCTTGGGGGCGGGGGGGGGGGGGGGGAGATATCAAGCCTGAAGGACTGCAGGTGGTATGCAACGATGTTCACGTAGCCCTCAGTCTTAGTGCTCTGACTCCCTCAGTGCCCTTCAGAGTCTAGATGGTCCCGATCCAGTCCACCCCACCGTTCGACGGATTCAGGACTGCCTCCATTTGTTCTCAGATGGGGGAGCCCAAGTGATGTTCATGAGGGTTCCTGGCCTTGTAGGTTTTCATGGGAATGACGTAGCAGCCAAGGCCGCCGTCCACCACGGTCGGCCCGCCTCTTACTCCGTTCCCTGTTGTACTTTTCTCTATCAGCGTATCAAGTCACTTTGGCATGACCATTGGTGCTCCCTTCATGGGAACGAACTCAGAGAATTGAAACCTCTCCTAACAGCCTGGTCAACTTCCTCGGGGGCCGTCTCGCCGTGAGGAAGAGATGTTATCTCGGTTGCGAATAGGGCACTGCCGCTTTAGTCACCGCCAGTTGTTGAGTGCTACCCTGCACCCAGCTGTACTTTCTGTAACCAGGCATTAACGGTCAGACATTTCCTGATCCTTAAGTCTCAGGGTCGGGCTGCCGCCCCCTTTGCCGGACATTTTAGCAGATGACGTGCGAGCTGATTAGATTAGATTAATACTTGTTCCATAGGTCATGAATACGACACTTCGTAATGATGTGGAACGTGTGACTCGCGATTTAAGTTTTTAAAAAGCAAGATATCTGATTTCTACCTGGTGACTTAGGTTTCTTTTCGACGTCTTTTAGATACTCTTCCGTAACGTCTTGATGTTTTAGATTTTTTCCTTCCTTTTGTATGGGCCCTGGCAACGGTGTTTTCCCTCGCGTTCCCAGCATTCTCTGGTTCTTTACTGGGCCCCTTATGACCTTATACGTTTTGCGCATTAAAGCCTCACACCAACAAAAAATTAGTCTTAGATTGTTAGCACAGTTTCCGTGCCAGCCCGAGTTAATGTTCTCCATTGCATAAGACTGATCCACCGGCCTGCATCCGCAGTGCGGTGCTTGTGGGCAGCTATTTGTATGGATGACCGTGTATCCGAACGCGACCACCGACCCGCTGTAACGAGAAGCGAAATGCATCCGACCACGAGTTTCCATTGATGCACAGTCAAATATCAAAGAACCCGTGTCTGCTACAGTCGTAAAAGACGATGTCATTGGGAGTACACGAACACGTAGAGGTTAGAAGCGGAGCGCCTTATTCTGCAGTGTGCGCTGAAAGGCCTCCTTTGAAACACCTGCTCCCGCGCGAAGCCTGAGCTATTGTCAGATCTGACACACATCGCCATCTCTCCTACTTTGAGCGTGCAAGCCTCCGACCTCCATGTTCTGCGGTGAGTCGCGGTCGTTCTGCGTTTTGTCACCTACTCATGGTTTCATCGTCCTTCAATCATTTTCCTTAGACTTTAAAGATATTAACAGCCGACAAGCTTCCCCGTTTCCCCGATGACTGTTCCCAGGCGCCGGGACACATCAATCTGTTCTTAGCCAGTCACAAATATCAGTGTATTTCCCGATTTGTCACCCGTATCGTCTCTAGAATGGAGCCTCCCTTCGCCTGCTCTGATTACATTTTTTTACGTAGAGCGCTAGATGCCCATGTTACTGACAGTCGTCATTCAGTCTTGCGGTGGAAGTGAACATAATGTTTTGGTTCATCAGCGTAAGTTTACTCAGAAATAGTGTCCTGTCACATCAATATGACCACCTTTCAAAAGCCTAAATATGCTACCAAAGGATAGGGACATAATTGCGTTGATCCATTTTGCCTTCCAGAATGGAGAAATACGGGATGCTACGAAAACATTCCTCGGGCAATAAGGCTCTCTCCTCTTGCCTGCAGCCTTCCGACGATTGTTGCAAGGTGTTTGCTTTCAGACGTTTCTTGCCGTACACGCCAAGGGCCATTTGTCCAAAGAAGCATAAATTGTAATTCATCAGAGGCCACCTGTCGCCACTCAGTGCACTTCCAGTTGCGGTGGTATTGGCGTGCAAATTCCAGCTGAGCAGCAGTCAGCGTGGGTGCATGAACCAGGCCCTTGATGCGGAGACCCATACACAGCAACGTTCAGTGAAGGTTGGTTGAGGAGACGTTGTTGGTAACCTGTTGGTTCATCCGGGCGGTCAATTGCACAACGATTGCACGTCTGCTCGCCCATAAACATCTTCCCAGCCGTCGTTCACGCTCTCATGTGTGGCCTCTGGTGCTCCGCAGCTGCCTCTGCGTAGGTTTTAGACAGCGCCATTTTGGCGTGCATGGTGTAGTGTATCCACGGCGGCACACGAACAGTTTATGAACGTAGCCGTTTCGAAATTGCTTCCTCCTTTGGACCGGAAGCTAATGATTATGCCCTTTCGCACATCAGATAAACCGCTCTGTTTCCGCATTACACCGACTACATTAGAGGTTGGCAGAGGTTTTTTTACATGTTTTCTTTTAGGTCATCAGTCTTCTGACTGGTTTGATGCGGCCCATTCCCTGATGTCTTAACAGATGTCATATCATCCCGTCCTCTTCTCCTTATCAGCGTTTTCCACATATTCCTTTCCCCTCCGATTGTGCGCAGGACGTCCTCATTCCTTACCTTATCAGTCCACCTAATTTTCAACATTTCTACATTAAATAACGGTAGTACGTGCGTCCATGAATCTGCACAGTGAATGTTATCTACGTGAAGCTCTTGTCATGATAGCTGACAGTAACATTTTTTCAAGCAATAATAATAGCACCACATCTCAAACTCTTCGATTCTCTTCTGTTCCGGTTTTCTCATAGTCCATGTTTCACTACCATACAATGCTGTACTCCAGACGTACTTTCGCAGAAATTTGTTCCTCAGATTAAGGCCATGCTTATACCAACACAAACACAGTTTTACAGCACGGAAATTGAAGATTTCAGAATTCGTTAATTAATAGGATCTACTTCGGCACTCTGGAAGCCGCCTTAATGTGTATGATGAAGGGTACTTGCGGTAGGTATGACTACCATGTCGCCCCCTATCCTGTTCCATTCGCGAATAGTTGATGGGTTTGTTATATGTGTGCAGGGCACTCAATATTTAGCTCACAGTGCCCTTCGTGAAATAATCCGAAATGAATGTGCTTAAGATGTTTTAAATAGCGTTTTAAACAGTAAAATGTGAAATAGAAATCTGATCCACTCTTCTCTGCGTTTCACTCATTTGCACACTCACTTTCACACGCAAGTAGAAAATACGTGAGGCATTGTCTAAAATCATTGTGTAAAATCCAGAGAGGAGACGCAGGAAACCAGTGCAGATACTGTCGTAATGGGGAAACGGCCGATTTGTCTGAGGTCCAAAAGGACAAGATCGTTGGCTTTCCGGCCAAGGGCGGAAACATTTCCGATTTGTAAACTGTTCATGAGTCTCCGTGGTTAAAATATTCCGTGGTTGGCAAAATGGCGCGATCTAAAACAAGCGCGGATGCAGCTGTGGCGCTAGTCATAGATACAGTGGTGAGCGATGTTTACGGGAAAAGACAAGCAACTATTGACCAACTGACGGCCCCGAAGAACAAAGTGGTCCTCAAGACCGTTCAGCGAACGTTGCTGCGTATGGCCCTCCGCAGCAGGCGGCTTGTTCGTGCACTACTGCTGACTGCTGTTCACCGGCGGCGAAGTTTGGAATCTGAACGCTACCTTAATGGCGAAAAATCTCCTTTACAGATGAATCATATTTATTGCTCCATCGGAAAGATGGCCTTTGGCGTGTTCATCCTGCACCAACCGTTGGAACGGTTCAGGTGGGAGGAGGGAGTTTTCGTGGCATTCCCTGAGTGATGTTGTCATTCTGGAAGGCGCAATCGGTAACACGTATGCACCTATCCTTGCGCACCATGTCCACACTTACGTGCGATTTATTTTTCTCCGGTACGATAGCATCTAACAGGAGGACAGCGCAACGTATAACACAGCTCGCAGTGTGTGTGTGGTTCGAAGAACATCGCGTCGTGGATCTTTCACCGAGAAACCTAGCACAGCTGGCCACGGCACTGGAGTCGTCGTGGCTCCACAGCCCTGCCAATACCTCCCAGAACCTCACTGACTCTTTCTCTGTACGTCTCGCAGCGGGCCGCTATACAAAAGCTGGTTATTCAGGCTTCTGACAGGTGGTCTCATTAACGTGACTGGGCAGTGTTTATAAATATAGCATTTCTGAGAATGTACGTTTGGTACAAGGGGGGGGGGGGGGGGGGGTGAGAGAGATCTGAACAGAATATAGCCTAATCGAAGCCTTTGAGACTTCGTGCTACGGAGGTTGTGACCATCGATATGTGTAGTGATGTCAAAAATAAAAATAAATGAGACTGAAAGTGTATCAGTAATCACTGGTGTCTAATTAGCCACAGGTCTTAAAAATCAGAATATGCTATGACGTTTTACGTGAATCTGTGTACGAATTGTTGATGTGAGGCCACTGTCGGTGAAAATACAGCTTTGCACAAATTGTATTGGATTGGCCTGGTTTCGATACCAATCTTCATCAGAATGAGTTACAGTTACCTATAAATCTTTTAATCGACAAAGGTGAATAGTAAACCTATAAGAAACCTTAAATAGCACTGAAAGTATTACGTAGATTTAAATTTCATGGAGAGAAATGCAAAAGCAATATGAGCTGTGGTGCTCAACTCAATTAAGTTAGTTTGTAAAGCCAACACTAAATCGACGAGAAGAGCAACCCACTAGGACTGACATCAGGCTGAGAGATCTGTCGACTGATTTTTCGCCGCTACGTTGGAAAAGCACAGTGCGCGCGACCTGTTGGGCGCGAATTGCGTTGAGTGGCGTAAAATAGGAAAACAGTCACACTTAATTTATGTTTGACATCGTGTCAAGTGCTGGGGGCAATTTGAATTATGTTCTTAAAAAATTATTCGCCAAGATCGCTCGTACATATTTTTATATGTTCAGTTAAGACTTACAAGGTGTCTTGACGAACCTGATTTTTTAAGAATAAAATAGTCATCTTAGAACAGTCGTATAGACACCAAGGTTAATAACACAAGTATAAAAACGGGTAATAAATGAAATATACAGGAAATGCTGTAAAATGAATTGGCAGCTGATACACGTCATCTGTCCAGTGCAGATAGCATTAAAGCCCTAAAGATGAACAGAATTAACATAATAGGATTAAGAGTTACGGAATGTAATGAAAGCAAGAGGACGAAAGCTATTTCAGAACTGTTTGAAACTGATTCAGCCGAAGAAGACAGTATATCGTAGTTTGCGAAAGACGGTTGAAACCGGTTAAAAAATTATTTCGCAATCGGAGCTGTTCATTCAGAACGAGACCATCATTAACAGACATATAGTTAAAAATGTGCAGTTTGTAAATATCAAGCTGATAACCCTTCAGCAAAGGGAACTTTGCATCCGTCTTTCCTCTAGCAGACGACGAATTCTGTAGGAAATGGTCCCTAAGTACGGTAATGAGAAATTTTTTGCTTTCGTCACTACCTTTAGAAGCGACATTGACTGAAGTAGTGACTTTGCTATTAGTTTTTGCTTTCAAAATATTATCGACTAAGGGAGGTCCAAAACCGTTATTGTCTGCGATAGTTTTTATTAAATTTATTTAAACTTTGTTTTCCGGGTAATGAAGGCGTTGAAAGAGCTCGACGAACGGGTGAAAGGAAAGAGAGTTTATTAGATTGGGGATGTGTTGATCCGGAGGGTAAAATTTGTTCTGTACTCGGTTGTTTTTTTTTTTTTTTTGAAAAATGCCGAGAAATATTGTCGTTAATTACAGTTAGAGGAAGATGTAAATAATTAAGGTGACGATTCTTATTTTCTAGTCCATAGACGAAGTTATTTTTTCTTGAAGTTCATTAAAAAGCATAAATAAAATCAGTTGCACTATTAGGTCCGATGTAAACGATCAGCATGTGTTCTGCCAACCTTTGACGCTGTCTCCCAGTAACCTGGAATCGGTGTATGTACAGTACGTTCAGTGCAGCACCGTAGACGCCAGTCTGGTGGAAATGAGTCCTGTTTGCGTAGTGTGCAGTGGCCAGAGGTGGGCCGCTGTGGACGCAGGAGTATTGATCGCAGCAGAACCTGATAACGGTCTGGCCGACATACGCCGGCGCCTCGGCCGCCACGCCACGCAGTTGCGTAAGGCTGGCTGGCTGGCTGGCTGGCTGGCTGTTCCGTGTGGCGAGCCAGCCGGCGAACGGAACGGAGCAGAACGGAACAGGACGGAAGGACAGGAACGACTGAGGGAATCCTACCAGAGACCGCTTGCTACTCACCAAGCTTTTCGAATTAGGCCGTGGCATGTAGCGGGAGACGCCTCTGCTGTGCGCAACTACTGAGGTGACAGGGAGCATGCCAATCAACTTGTTCAGCTTCTAAAGGCTGTATGACTACTAGTGAACCCAGCAGTCTTTCGCAGCTGCTAAATACGGTTTGGAATTGTTCATGCCTCCTAAGATCCTTCCCCTCTCTTTGCCCTCCTCCTCCTCCTCCTCCCTTCTCCATTCGTTTGCGCTCTCTCTCTCTCTCTCTCTCTCTCTCTCTCTCTCTCTCTCTCTCTCTCTCTCTCTCTCTCTCCCCCCCCCCTCCCTCCCTCCCCCCCTCCCCCTCCGCCTGTATGCTAGGATTGTTTAAAATTATACGACCCGTTAATGAAAGTGTGAAACAGTGTCAAGGCCTGAGTACAACTATCCCACTGTTAGACGAGCTGAAGTATTCCCTGCGGTCGTCAGATTTGAAGCGCTTACCTTAGAGATCTTTTATTAGCGGACCAAATACATGGAAGTCGCAGGAGGACATGTCCTGATTGTAGGGCTGCTGCTCAAGCTGCTCGCACATAAACTTGGCCTTTACGCTTTGTGTTATCTTGGAGCCGTGTGGATGCGAGTTACCGTGGAGCAGAATCATTTCGTATGTGAGCAGCCCAGGCCGTTTGCTCTTGGTGGATCATCGTAGGCTACGGAGTGTCTCACAGTACACATCACTGTTAACGGTTTTTCCGTGCTCGAGGAATCCGATAAACATTGCATCTCGAATGTCGGAAAAAAACTGTCACCTTGCCTGATGAGGGCACAGCTTTGAAATGTTTAGGGACAGATGACACTACATTCACGCCCCTGGATGTCTCACTAAGTTACTCTAAAACGACAGATGAAAATATAAACCGGTTTGGTTATTACGACGTTTAGTATCATTCTATTTGATCACTTCCTTGTATGTAAAGGAAGTAGAGACGAATGTCCAGTCAAGAAGTTGGCTATACGGACTGCAAATTGGGAGGAAATACACTGCGGTGGCAAAAGTTACGGGATACATCCTACTATCATGTTGTACAATATTTTACCTGGCGTAGTGCAACAACTCGACGTGACTTGGACTCATGTCATTGGTAGTCCCCAGCAGAAATATTGAGCCATCATGCCATTATTGCGAAAGAGTTGTCGGTGCAGGATTTTGTGCATGAGCTGACATTTCGATTATGTCCCATAAACTTTCGATGGGATTCGTGTTGGGCGATCTGGGTGACTAAATCATTCGCTCGAATTGTGCATAATGTTCTTCAAAACGATCGAGAACGATTGTGGCTCCGTGACACGGTGCGTTGTCATCCAATTGTTTGGGAACGTGGCTTCTGTGACTGGCTGAACATTGTATCCAAGTAGCCGAACATAACCATTTCCAGTCAATGATCGATCCAGTTAGACAAGAGGCGCCGATCCATTCCAGGTAAACAGTCAACACCATTATGAAGCCACCACCAGCTTGCGCAGTGCCTTGTTGACAACCTGGGTCCATGGCTTCGTGCGGTGTGCATCACACTCGAACCTTGCCGTCAGTTCTTACCAACTGAAATCGGGACTCATCTGTCCAGGCCACTGTTTTCCAGTCGTTTAGGGTCCAACCGATGTGGCCACGATCCAGGAGATGCGTTTCAGGCGTTGTCTCATCAGCGAAGGCACTGGCGTCGGTCGCCTGCTGTCATGGACCATTAACGCCAAATTTCGCCGCACTGTCCTAACGGATTCGTTTGTCAAAAGCCGCACATTGCTTCCTGCGTTTTTCACTCATTGTTACTGGTATGTTAGCATTGACAACTCTACAACAACGCCGCTGTTCTCGGTCGTTGAGTGAAGGCCGTGGGACAATGCGTTGCCCGTGGTGTGAAATAATGTCTGAATTTTGGTATTCTCGACACACCCTTTACACTGTGGATCTCGCAATGCTGAATTCCCTATCGATTTGCGACAAGAATGTCCCATACGTCTAGCCCCAACTGCTGTTCCACGTTCAGAGACTAGTCTTCCGTCGTGCGACCATAATCGCGTCGGATACCCTTTCACAAGAATCACCCGAGTACAAACGACAGTTCTGCCAATGCACTTCCCTTTGTGTACGTGAAACTACTGCCATTTGGAAATGTACATATCGCCATCCTATGACTTTTGTGACCTTATTGTACAGTGACATGTGTGACTTTGACAGTGGGCATATCGCTATGGCTCGACGGTTGTATACATGATTCTCCCATGGTAGTTCGGATGACGTGCCTGAATTAATCACCTTCAATAGTTGTCTGGATTGAAAATCTGCAGTCTTCGAAATTAAGTTTTCTCCGCCAGATGGACAGTGTTGTCTATCCTAGTCCTTGGGTAGCGCGCTCACTAAGTCACAGATATTATTTTTTCACTTCAGGAGGAAGTATGAGTTGGAGAGAAGAAACTAAAAGAGAAAATGGTCTGAAAGATGCTCCTCCTGAGTCTGCGGCACGGGTTCCAACAGCTCTGTTGGTAGAAATCGTTCAAACAAACGGAACGCAGAAACTCGGGTCACTTTCTCCGATCCTGAACTCTGTTTTAAACTGGTATCTGAAGTAAATTTAGCTTCTGAGGTTATATCAACCGGAAAAGTACCGACGATCTTCGTAGCCAACAATGAGGTCTTTCGACGTTTCGCTACCATCATCTAACTTAAGCAGAGCAAGTGCTACAAGTAGTAGCGGGGCTCCAAACTACGTCAGCCGCTAATAACCGGAGTGTGTGACTAGAAAGTGGCGCCTTCTTCTCAGTCCAGGACCCAGGCACAACAACGGGAGCCACGTGCCGGCTAGGCCGATGCCCCGTGGCGTTGGCCGGATCGACCGCCGGCGAGGGAATTATGCAGGCGAAGATGACCTCTGTCCTCCCTCTGACGGTGTAGCAAACACGCCTATCGTGGATGGTCTGAACAGCTCTCACGTACAGTTTTGGGGCGATCACCGATAAATAAGCGCTCCGTCATTGTTGAAAGTAAGGTAGTCAAATGAAAACGAGACAGATGTAAAAAAAGTAAATAAACCATTTATTATTTCAGAAGTAATCGCCTTTACTGTTAATACTTTATCCGACTGAGACAAGACTGTCGATGCCTTCATAGGAAAATACTTGCGGTTGATTACGGCACCATTATTGTACCCAGGCAAGAGCCTCTTCGTCCGAAGCAAATAGCGGCTAAGATTGTTTTTCTTCAGGGTTTCAAAAAATGGAAATTGTTTGAGAGAGAACAGGGTTGCATGGAGGATGTGTAACTGGTCCTCAGTTTAGATTTCGCTGTGGAGCCCTTACACATCCTTCATCCAGTCCCGACCTCTCCTCAAGCGATTTCAATATTTTATTGGAACCCTGGGGAAAGACATTCGTGGTCGTCGATTTGCTTCTGACGAAGACGTGCACGCCTGGGTACGTAGGCGACCGCACATATTTTTCCATGACCGTCTTGTCACACATTGGGATAAAGGCATTAACGTTTATAGTTATTACTTTTGAAATAATAAACAGTTCACTTACTTTTTTTGTTTGCCTCGTTTCATTTAACTGCCTCTTACATCAATAAACCTGTACAGCGCTTCTTGATGTCCGTCTCTACACGTCTACGTAGGCCTATATAGTCCGCAAGACGCTGTACAGCTAGAGCTCTAATCCATTCGTGAGTGAGGAAGATAGCAGTGACTGTATAAATGTCTCTCTACACAAACTAATCTCTCGTATCTTATTCTCATAGACCCTACTCGAGATAAACTGTGGTGGCAGCATTATAGTAAGACAGTCGTCTTAGAGTAATGTTACGTAAATTTACTTACTATGTCGTCCATCGTCCAACTTCCTCGAAAATTTCTGGTCCACTTGGTATGGCCTACGATTATGTGTTACAATCCCAGCAGCGCATCTCTGAAATCGCTAGATGTGTGTCGTCATGCTTGTCAGGACTCCAGACGCTGGAACAATACTCCAGACCTTGTATGCTTGAATGCGATTTCCTTTACGGATACATCGTATTTTTTTCAGTACTTTCCCAAAAAGTCGTACATTCACCTTCCCTAATATTGATCATACTCGTCACATTTCATACAGCTTCTTGGTGTACATACTCCGCAAGCCAACATGTGGTGCATGGCTGAGGGTACCTTGCAATACTGCATTGTCAATATGGCGGCTATGTATGGTAACTGACAAAAACTTCATAAACCAAGGTCGCTAAAAAAACATTTTATTAAATACCCAGTTTAGGTAGAACAACGCTGCCATCAACGGATCTTATGCCTTCAAAAAAATGTCCAAATGTGTGTCAGCTCTTAAGGAACCAAACTGCAGAGGTCATCGGCCCCTAGACTTACACACAACTTAAACTAACCTACGCTAAGAAACACACACACACACACACACACACACACACACACACACACACACACACACACACACACACACACACACACACACACACACACACACAAGCCCGAGGGAGGACTCGAACCTCCGCCGGAACCAGCCACACAGTCAATGCGCCTCTTAACCGCACGGCTTACTCTTTTAAAATATTAGCATCTAATGTCCATCTTCACGACATTGCTAAGTTTATATGCAGTGTGAAATGATTTACAAGGCTGATGGACAATATGTTGTAATATTTTAAAGCAAAAGTTGCAGTGATCACAGCATACATCTGTCGAAACCCGTCATGCAATAAAATGTTTCTTTAACGATCTTGGCTTGTGAAGTTCTTATCAGTTACAATTTCTTTCCTGTTCTACTTGTAGATGGAGCTGGGGCAAAATAAGTCTGTATACCTCTGAAAAGCTCTAATTTTTCTTATTTTGTCATCTTGGTAATCACCGACATGTATACTCTTAGATACAAAACGGTAGCGGCTGTGGGGGCGCCGCAGCACTCCACAGCCCGAAGCGCCAGCTACCGCTCGTCGCTCTGGACAGCATAAAACGCTTTATTGTTGTTGAGCAGTGATCCACAAAAAATGTTTTCGATTTGTATTTACGTTCGGTAGGAAAGGAAGCGGATGACCTGTTTCAAATGGCTCTGAGCGCTATGGGGCTCAAAATCTGAGGTCATCAGTCCCCTAGAACTTAGAACTACTTAAACCTACCTAACCTAAGGATATCACACACATCCATGCCCGAGGCAGGTTCGAACCTGTGACCGTAGCGGTTGCGCGGTTCCAGACTGAAGCGCCTAGAACCGCTCGGCCACAATGTATCAGTACTGTACTACGCTAACATGCAAGACATGAATTATTTAATTGTAATCCAGTCAGAATACCTCAACAGTTGTTTACTGTTATTACAACTACTGACCATTAAAATTGTTACATTACGAAGATGACGTGCTAAAGACGCGAAATTTAACTGAAAGGAAGAAGATGCGGTGATATGCAAATGATTAGTTTTTCAGAGCATTCACACAAGGTTGGCGCCGGTGGCGACACCTACAACGTGCTGACATGAGGAAAGTTTCCAACCGATTTCTCATACACAAACAGCAGTTGACCAGCGTTGCCTGGTGAAACATTGTTCTGATGCCTCGTGTAAGGAGGAGAAATGCGTACCATCACTTTTCCCACTTGTAATGTCGGATTGTAGCCTATCGCGATTGTGGCTTATCGCATCGCGACATTGGTCCTCGCGTTGGTCGAGATCCGACTGTCAGCAGAATATGGAATCAGTGGGTTCAGGAGGGTAATATGGAACGCCGTGCTGGATCCCAACGGCCTCGTGTCACTAGCAGTCGAGATGACAGGCATCTTATCCGCATGGCTGTAACGGATCGTGCAGCCACGTCTCCACCCCTGAGTCAACAGATGGGGACGTTTTCAAGACAACAACCATCTGCACGAACAGTTCGACGACGTTTGCAGCAGCATAGACTATCAGCTCGGAGACCATGGCTGCGGTTCCCCTTCACGCTGTATCACAGACAGGAGCGCCTGTGATGGTGTACTCAGCGACGAACCTGGGTGCACGAATGGCAAAACGTCATTTTTTTCGGATGAATCCAGGTTCTGTTTACAGCATCATGATGGTCGCATCCGTGTTCGACACCGCGGTGAACGCACACTGGAAGCGTGTATTCGTCATAGCAATACTGGCGTGTCACCCGGCGTGATGGTATGGGGTGACATTGGTTATGTGTCTCGGTTACATCTTGTTCGCATTGACGGCACTTTGAACAGTGGACGTAACATTTCAGATGTGTTACGACCCGTGGCTCCACCCTTCATTCGATCCCTGCGAAACCCTACATTTCAGCAGGATAGTGCACGACCGCATGCTGCAGGTCCTGTACGGGCCTTTCTGGATACAGAAAATGTTAAACTGCTGCCCTGACCAGCACATTCTCCAGATCTCTCACCAATTGAAAACGTCTGGTCAATAGTGGCAGAGCATCTGGCTCGTCACAATACGCCAGTCACTACTCTTGATGAACTGTGGTATCGTGTTGAGGCTGCATGGGCAGTTGTACCTGTGCACGCCATCCAAGCTCTGACTCAATGCCCAGGCGTATCAAGGCCATTATTACGGCCAGAGGTGGTTGTTCTGTGTACTGCTTTCTCAGGATCTATGCACCCAAATTCGTGGAAATGTAATCACATGTCAGTTCTTGTATAATGTGTTTGTACAATGGATACCCGTTTATCATCTGCATTTCTTCTTGGTGTAGCAATTTTAATGGCCAGTAGTGTAGTAATGCTTCATATCTCGTTTCTTTCCCTTTTACACGTGATTCGTCATGCGATTTTTTGTCAGGAAATCGTCTTTTCGTTTAGCCATAGTGAAGTACTGTAGTATGTTTTACCATCGTGTTTTAATGTCTTACGGCAAGTAAATGCAATAAACTGTGTGAATACCTTGTCGCGCGTGTTCTATAGCAACGCAGTCCCATGTACGTTTTCAGACCAGTGCAAACAGCGAAACCAACATAAAAAGTAAATCTTGTCTCAATGTAGAAACACAACTGTCTAATACAGTGAAAAAAACCGCCTGCTACACGTAAGGCTCTAGCCCTGAGCCCCATGGTGCGCTAGCTGTAATCTGATGGTTTGTGATGGCTTGCCCACTCCTTTGTTACCCACTGACCGTGGAGTCTGGATGGCGATAAACAGCAACAAAAGGGATTCTGTGTCTCGCCTTTCAACAGCTGAAATTCAGTTAGAACTGTGCGGCGTCGTCATCTTCGCCGATAGTACAGCGCTTTTCGATACCTACAGCATAAGGGGCAGATGTATTTTACGTTGCATCGTTGGCCGTAAGGTCGCTTGATCTCAAAGTTAAAGGTATGATTTTTTCCTTCGAGAGTGGGGTGGGGTGAGAGGGAGCGGGGGGAGGAGGGAGGGGGGAGGGGAGAGGAGAGAGAGAAGACTACAGTTATGAAAGAGTCTATGAACCACTTCTGCCAAAAGCTTTGGGTGAACGGAGACAACTCACAGCAACAGCAAGGAGAACGATAATTCCAGACACGTGCGCAAAAGTATGTGACTAGTCTGAGAATCGTCTGGATGTTCCTCGTGCGTTAAGTGAATGACCCATTACAGATTTCTGAACGGTAAATGACACCTCGATTATTATCGGGGAGCGTTCGTTAAGTAATGCAAAAATTTGTTTTTCTGGAAGCAGGTTGGTTTCATTCAGACTTCCAGTACACCACATCATTCTTCACTTTTTTAGCTACAAAATCGTATTTTCAACATAATCTTTGTTCAGTGCGACGTCCTTACGCTACCTTACTTGGTTGGCCTTTGCTTCGAATCCTGCCTCGGGCATGGATGTGTGTGATGTCCTCAGGTTAGTTAGGTTTAAGTAGTTCTAAATTCTAGGGGACTGATGACCTCAGATGTTAATTCCCATAGTGCTCAGAGCAATTTGATTTGGTTGGCCTTTATGTCCCCATTGTACCACTACTGGTCGACTCCGGAGCGAGCGTCTTGCTGCGTTAATAACATTTTCGTCATCCATGTACTGCTTCCCGCGGAATGCATTCTTCGTTGGGACAAACAGATGGAAGTAGAAAGGCGCGAGATCCGGGCTGTAGGGCGGATGAGAACGAACAGTCCAGTGAAGTTTTGTGAGCTCGTCTGGTGTGCGTTGTCATGTGTAAGGAGAAGTTCATTCGCTTTTTTGTGGCGACGGGCACACTGAAGTCCATTATTCAGTTTTCTGAGCGTAGCACAGCATACATCAGATCTGACCGCTGCACCATGGGGGAGGACATCAGACAGAGTAACCCCTTCAGAGCCTCAGAAGGACGTAGCCATGACTTTACCGACTGAAGTTGGGGCTTTGAACTTTCTCTTCGGAGGAAAGCTAATGTGACGCTACTTCATGTATTGACCTTTCGTTTTCTGTTCGAAGTGACGAACGCATGTTTCACTGCCTGTGACTATTTTCGACAAAAAATTGTCACGAAAAGCCACGTGACGCGCAAGCAGTACTGCACAATGCTCCTTCGTTGCTCTTTATGGTCTTCCGTTAGGTATTGAGGAAACAAACGGGCAGACACCTTTGAGTACCCCCAGCTAGTAGACGGGTGTCTCAACACACTACCAACAGAGACGTTCAGGTGTACAGCGAGGTGTCAGGTTGTGATCCGTCGATCACCTCGAGAGAGGGGGGAGAGAGAGAGAGAGAGAGAGAGAGAGAGAGAGAGAGAGAGAGAGAGAGACGGTGTCCTCTCGTTCGAGCATTGCATGAGACACAGCCTATGTGTGGCACGCAGGGGATCGGAGAGGTTTGCGCGGCCTTGGTTCGATAATGATAGACGCCTCGTCGAACGAGTCACCGTGCATTTCCTCACTGCTACGTCTCCGTAGACCTTCTACAATCGTTTGAGTATCTGCGATGCTCAACTTTACCACCAACAGAAACTCAATGCCAGCTCTCCACTTGAAGCACACCTCCGCTACAGACGACATTTTGAAGGTACGTATCGGAAGTTCGTAGAGCTACAGTGGCTAAAGCTGAAATATTTGGCGATGTCGCACAAGATATTCTGAAGTTTTTCAACCGAAATTGACTGAGAAAAAACAAATGTTGCATTACTTTTGGAATGCCTCTCGTAAAATGTATCCTAAGATTGTATGGGCATGCTTGTAAGAGAGATAGCCTTGGTAATTCGGGTGGTTCTTTTGATCCTAGTCGTAAGTTAAATTTTCTTAGTTCCTGTCTTGAAAATAGTCTTGTAAAATCTAGCCCTGAGTCTGTACTCATAATTAACACTAAATAATAAAACGGTCCACCTTCATTGCTTGTATTTACATATATCACATAACTTTACACGTTTCAGCCTTTCCTATCACTAGAACCTGTGAGTTGATACCAGATAGTGGATGAGAAATAATTCAACTTGAAACATTGCTTCTCACCTGTTCCCTTAGATCTTATTTAAACAATTCTGGTGATGACCAAGGCCGAAACGCGTTCAGTTGTATGGTTTACGTAAATAACAGCGATCAAGGAGGAACAATATATTTAGGATGAGGATGAAAGTAAAGTCGCGTAAGTCAAGGCGCACACTTTTGTTAGCTTGTTTGTGTGTTTGTAAGGCGGACATGGGGAATAAACTCTAAATTTCCTATGGAAAAAGCCATACTTATGGCTATATATCCACCGTTATGGGTTCTACGATGGTAATTTTTCAGAACATTTCTCTTGGAGGGAAAACTTTGAAATGGATTAAAAACAGTTTTGATGGCAATAAAATGTTTATTTGCAATTGTTAAATTTTCCGGTCAGACTGTGGTCATCTTGAGACCATTTATACCAGATGGTAGGCGGTGGAGGTTAACGGAGCACGTGTTGTGATTCCACGAACGTCAACTGGATTAATAAATGGTCTGAAGACGGCCGCATTCTGGCCGAAACCGGTAACCATTGCAAAACTGTTTTTAATCCATTTTTAAAATCCTACGGCAGATTCGATCCATGCCTGGCGCACCGAATCGTCTAGTTTTCTAGTGTGATACTCGTTAAGCCGATATTGTAATAAGTAGGGGCAGCTCGCGTAGATTTTGTAGAGCAAAGATTTCATAGGTTATATCTTACCTAATTGAAAATAGTCACAGCGTAGGGTTTGCATATGCGTGACGTCAGACTGTATTCGTGTAATGCGTCACACAGTAAGAGCACCGGTGTCACAGTAGCGGCGAGATTTCCTGCGCAGAAGTAGCACGATGCAGCGACAGGCGCTTGTTGGACGCGGGCTGATAAGATAGCGGGCTTCACGGGCCCCGCCGAGGAAGTAAACACGTGCACTCGCTGTTTACGGCGGTGCGTGCGACGCCCCGTTTCACGCTTGCTGTACATTCCGGATAACGCTGAAATAGGTATGTTGGGTCCGGGAGCAAGGGCACGATTTCTTAGGCGATGAGGTTTGACAAACGAACATCCGCCAGCGCACCGTTCAGGCAAAGCGGTGATCCTTCTAGAGTGTGGTGTGAGCAACACAGCTCGGCAAGCCACTGTACGGTGCTTGGCGGGGAATACTTCATACCAGTATTGGCCGCTCTCGTCTTCTAATCTCCTACGGCGTGAAGGAATAATACCTATCTAAAAATGCTTCAGCAAACTGCCGATAATTTCTTTTCCCTACGCGAGATATACGATGTAGACAGTACTATTGTTGCACTCTCTTCCATAAATACCGATTCTCCATATTTAATTTCGCTGCGTTACAGTTAGATGGTCTATGGTGTATTTGTTTTAGTCTTGAACCGTAAGACACTCCCCTCTTCAATTTTTACGGAGAACCACGGTGTCACCTAGGAACCAGAACAATCTTGACTTTGTCGTAGGGACCTGTATTGATGAAGTTGGAAAGCACTAGAAATTAGACTAAATAGTAGATTTTACAGGGGACCGAATCATGAATCTCCGGATTCGCAGTATGACACGCACTGGGTCACACACCACCAGATATACATGTTCAAATTTGTTTCATAAGCTATTTGCCTACTCAGGGAAAGATTTTTTGGTTTGGTTTTATTTTCGTCATTTTTCCGATAGACTAATTGTAGAAAGTCCAGACGTATTACTTTCTAATCTGATTTCAAGCTCATAAGGCAAAAATTCAGAGCTCTTTGATCTCGCATGGCTATTAGTTCTATTCCACTAACGGCATAAGGAGTCCCATTACTTGTGTGCTCGTACTGATCACTAGTGCAGATATTCGCCATTTGCAAACTCCTCTAACACGGCCACCCGCATTCGGCGGAAGTAGAATTCGAACACTCACCCGGCAATTCTCATTTTAGTGCATCTGCGTCTACACAATTCCTCCTAAAAGTAATAATGAACCTCTTGATTGCGAGGCCGCAAGGCCAATATTGTTTACAGGATTAGACTCCACACATGTTGTCTGTCATGCAACCACAGTATTGACTGCTAATGGCAACAGTGAGGTGGGACTGTAGGTATCCAATGGTGAGCACACTAGAAGGCTGCGGAGCTCAGTTACACTGCTTAGTCGACGAGTAACCCGTAGTAGTGCTACAGTGGTGTTGATAAACAAAGCAAACACTGCATTATGTCTACAATAACAGTTGCCGAAGTTAACATTTCGTCAGTAAGGAACCCAAGGAATTTCGCAGATAGAAAGGAGTGGCAGGTGATATATTAGCGTTCTTGTTCAATGTGTGGTGTCGTATACGCTCTTGTGCGGCCAATGTACCTGAGGAGTAGAAGGAGAAAGAAACGTGCTTAACAAGTGAAAGTGATACTGAAAAAGGTGTCGAGCCATGTCGTTAATCATGCTTGTCTGACAGGGAGTCATAAAGCCCGTCTACAGTGAAAGGTAGTAAAGGACAATATTTCTCCAAGGAGTGGGTACCAAACATAACTACGTACATATAACATCATCCGCAGCTAGTAGAAAAAAATTGTGAACATATTTCGAGTAAGTTCGCAGCAACATGACCTTGCTACGCAAAAGAAAATCAAGAACAACTTGTTAGGAAAATGTGTTTACACGTTTCAAGGATGCACATAAAATTGCGCGCGACATAGAGTACAGCTATTTCAAGGGAGGCAGCGGATGACTGCATAACTAGACAGTGCTACAGAGTTGGACTAAAAGAATCTTCTCCTTTTTCTCTGTTTCTGGCCTTTATTCCGTATTTTCACGGAGTCGACATGTTGATTTATCGATTTGGCTTGTTCGTGCTAGAGGGTGGGCAGATTCCCTCCCCGTCACCACCCCTCCACTTTAGAGGTTCGGGGTTCATAGCCCCGATCTGATATCCACACTTCAGTGCTTCGTCGATCCCATATAGGTTAAGGCTAACACGGGGACGACTTGTTTAGGAACAAGAAAAAGTGGACTTCCTTGCATGTCCTTGTCTCTCGAGCTCTATGGTGCAGTGATCAGAGACTTCAGCAGGGCGGTTCACATCCCAGATCACCATTCATATTTAAGTTTTCCGCGACTTTCTTTAATCAGGATGGTTTCTTTGAAAGGACCCCGACCGATTTCCTATCCTATCTTATCATTCCCCATTGCGAATTTTTGCGTCAGCGCTAATGACATCTACATAGACGGGACGTCAAAGTTACCTCCTTTCTTTCGTGTCCAATCAGAGTACGTACGCCATACCAAATAACGTGATCGTTGACAGGAAGTTAACCTTAAACTTTCGCCCCCTACCCCATTTTAAACTACCTCCGAGATAACTTTCTTTGCCAGGCTTATTGTCATTTTTGGACAACTCACCACATGCTGCGATAACTGTGTTCAGGGTAGTATTCCGATCTCTCCTGTGAACTTAGATTTTCGGTACTGAATAAATCTAGCAAACAGTAGACAAAGTGGTGGGTTAGGTGTGTCGTCTTAGATTTCCGAATGGCACTGAACGATATGACAATGTAGCTTAAAATGCAACAAATGATGATACGGAGTATCTTTACAAATATTTGACTAGATGGAGGAATCATTGGCTGACAGAATATCGTGAGTTTACTAGTTGGCTATTCTAAGTAACGAAAGTTACTTAAGGTTCAATGGGACCGTCGAGAACCTTAGTATAGATAAATCAGGTAGTCAACAATACTGATTTTTTACTGGCGTACTTTTGTTTATAGGAAAGTATCGCTGGTACATTGTTAAGGAATACAATGAAAAGTTTCCATCGTGAAGCTTGTTTCCACGTTGTAAAGCGTCCTTCGAAACGCGTCAGTGCGAGCAGATGTAATTCTTCTATGTATGCGGTGTACAGGGTGGTCAGAAACAGCCTGTAAAGCATTTAAGGGTGCTGCAGGGTAGGTTGTACTGATAATTTTTTTTTACAAAAACCTATATATTTTCCAGTTTCCGAGATAATCATCTTTGAAGTTAGCCAATCAGGACTTTCCGTGCACGAATTCGAGGCACGCCAGATAGAATTAGTGTCAATCATTCACATAGCGCAGATGATAGCGCGCGAGACTGCTAAGTCTTCGTCTCGGGCTTGACCTTACTACAGTCCCTAGTTCAATTTTTGTATCACTCTCCAGTTCGATTTTAGGAAATCAAACGAAGAAGAGTCATTGGGGATTTTCTTGCAATGAGCCAATCACCATCTTCACAGTCAACGTCTACCAAACGTAAATGGAATGACGCGCCCGATTAAAAAACCCTCCCAGCTGCACCACGGTTCCTCGTGGTTTAGAGATACTGAAGACCGCCAGTCCTTCAAAATAGAAAATCTGTTTCTTATTTAGAAAGGTGTTGATGCAATTGCTGGCCCTGAGAAATCCTGCTCTCGTTTACGCAATGGCACTTTGCTTTTGGAGACTCCTTCTGGTTCTCAAGCACAACAACTGTTTGCTGCCTCGCTTCTCCACGGCTATAGTGTTTGTGTCGAGGCCCATAGAGCTGTGAATTCTTCCTGTGGTGGTATTTACACTAGACCGCTCTATGGGCTGACAGAGGCAGAATCCAAACGTAACTCTCTGATCAGGGCGTCACTGCAGTCCACCAGGTGATGAAACAGGTAGGCGCATCCCTAGTGCCCACACACACACACCCTTTTTCTCACTTTTGACAGTGGTGCTTCCGTCTAAAAGCAAAGTACGCTATGCAGTTAACAGTCCGACCACACGTTAAAAACCCAATGCGCTGCTACCAGTGTTATCGTTTCAACAACACTCGAATATTCCGTCAGCACCCAGCCAAATATGTAACCTGTGGTAGGGTGTTCATGAGGGCGATTGACCGCCGCCTCCTCCCTGCTGCATCAACTGCAATGACGATCATGCTGCCTCCTCGAGATTGTCCCATGTATCTCGTGGTGTTGGTTGCCCAGGATATGGCTGTAAAGGAAAAAGTACCTTATCCGGTCGCTCGCAAATTATTGTCTAGTGGCAAACCCTGTGTTCTACCACCCGGCACTTACGGTACTGATCTTGCTCCATATTGCTCCATGAAGAACATGGCCATGGAGACCTCAGATCCTCAGATCCTTCACTGAAGTTGTGAAATCGCTCAATGTCATGGTAGTCTCGCCGTCTCTTGGTTCAGCTGTACAACACTCCAGCAAACTTTCGCCTCGCGAGGTGAAGTCACCCCAATGACTCTTCTTCGTTTGATTTCCTAAAATCGAACTGGAGAGTGATACAAAAATTGAACTAGGGACTGTAGTAAGGTCAAGCCCGAGACGAAGACTTAGGCAAGCCGGAAAGGACAAAAGAAATACTTCCTTGAAGACTTCCTATGAGACTCTAGCCAAAAACATCTGAGCCGTCCTCTGCAACCGGAAGGGCTCCAAGAAGTCAAACAAAGGCAACTGGTCTTCTACTTCGCTGACTTGGAAATCATCTTCGAAGGTGTCTCCACGTGATACCCTCGCGTGGCCGACCTCCGTGTCGCCAGCGCGCCCCGGCAACCATTTCTTTGCCCCGGACTCCGTAGAATTTCCAGAGGGAGAACGCCGACGCCTCTGTGGATCTCATGAATCCTCCAGCCTCTGTGCCCTGTATCAGTGAGACTTTGAAGCCTGGCACTCTGTAGTCGCAGAGGTGACGCCTCTTCATTTTTTTCTCTTCTTACCCTATCCTCGTTATGAATCTCCTTTAATGGAACGTCCGTGGCCTTCGATCAAACAGAGGATTTACTGTGCTCTTAGAATCGCAATGTCCGCTTCTTCTCTGCCTCCAGGAAACACAATTGCATGCTCAAGATTGCTTGGAGCTCTCGTGTTTCTTCCCGGTCCATTTTGACAGGATGGCATTCCACCTCTTGGAGTCATGCTGCTCATATGGGATGACGTTCATACTTAATCCATCTCCCTGACTACCCGCCTTCAAGCTGCTACAATTCGCCTTTTCCTTTCTCATTTGACCTTTTCTATTTTTACCGTTTACATTCCACCGTCATTCGATGTCACCAGGGCAGACTTACTACTGCTCTGTGACTTTAATGTGCACCATCCCCTTTGGAGTTGCTCCGGAAACTGTCCTAGAGGTGCCCTCTTGGCTGACCTTTTCAATCAACTTACCCTCTCTTACCCTCTTCTGCCTTAACATGGAAGTACCCGCACTCGTTTCCGACTCCACGCACACCTGTTACCATTTGGACGTACCCAATTGACTGCGAAGCTCGCCCTTCGTCTAGAGTGGTCTGTTCTCTCTGACACATACTCTAGCGACAATTTCCCACGTGTTTTGTGTTTGCTGACTTCTCCCCTCCCCCCGTCCCCCCTCTGTGTGTACAGCCAAATGACAGTTTTCTAAGGCCGACTGGAGGCTTTACTCCTCAATGGCGACCTTCGACAAACGTTTCCGCAGGTGTGATGAGCGGGTAGAATATCTTAGAAATGTTATCCTAACACCTCAGAATGTTCCATTCCCCGCACGTCCTCTTTACAAAACCGTATCCCACTCCTTTGGTGGACTGAGGCGTGCCGCGACGCAATTCGCGCGCGGAGACGTGCCCTCCGCAGTTCAAACCTTCATCCTATGATGGCAAACTGCATTCATTGTAAACAGTTGCATGCACAGTGTCGTCGCGTTCTTCGGGATAGTGAAAAACCTAGCAGGATTTCATTCACTACTTCTTTTAATAGTTCCACTCCCTTTCCCATCGTGTGGGACAACTTCCGAAGGCTCTCTGGGACCAAGATCCATTCCCCAATTTCCGGTCTGACACTAGCAGACGATGTCATATCGGACCCTGTTGCCATCTGAAATACCTTGGGCCACCATTCTGCGGATATTACGAGCTTCTCCCACTATCACCTTGCATTCCTCCGTCGGAAACGAGCGGAGGCGGCTCGGGCAACACCCTTCTCAGAATCGTGAGTGCTACAATCCCGCCTCTACTATGAGGGAGCTAGCTCATGCTCTCACTTCATCCGGATGCTCCAGGGCCAAGCGATGTTAACATTCAGATGTTTCAGCACCTTTCTCTTGCGGCCAAGCACTTTCTGCTTAATACACAACCGCATCTCGGCAGAGGGCACGTTCCTCAAAACGTTGGGGTGAAGCCACTGTCATACTCATAGCTAAGCCCGGTAAGGTCAAACATCTTCATCTTCCTTCTAGCTGCTGCCCCATTTCTCTTACAAGCTGTATTTGCAAGGCGATGGAACGTATGATTCATGCCTAGCTGTTATGGTAATTCCAGTCTCACAATTTACTAAACATGCACAATGTCGATTTAGAGTGTGTCGTTCTACAGTCAACCATTTCGTCACTTTGTCCACCCATTTTTTGCGAAAATCTGACTGTGTCCGTGTTTTTAGATTTGGAGAAAACCTGTCATCTGCTGTAGGGCTGGTATCCTCAGTACTTCCTAGTTGGGGGTGGGGGGGTAGGGGGGCGGCGGCGGCGGCGGCGTTTCCTTCACGAATTTTTCAAAGACCGAGTTAAGATACGTGTGGGTCTTGCCTTGTCGGACACCTTTATCTAGGAAAACGGTGTGCCTCAGGGTTCCGTCCTTAGCGTCGTGCTCTTTGCTATCGCCATTAACCCCATTATGGCCTGTCTCCATTTGGACATTTCCGGCTCCCTTTTCGTTGATAATTTTGCCATGTATTGCAGTTCTCCAGGACCTTGTCTCATTGAGCGGCGTCTTCAGCGATGTCTTGACCGTCTTTACTCATGGAGCATAGACATTCGCTTTCGTTTTTCCACTGAAAAAAACAGTTTGTATGAATTTCTGGTTTCGCAATTGGTTTCTTCCACTGTCTTTAAATGTTCAGCCTGTAGCTGTTTTGTTCGTTGAAATTATGAAATTCCTGGGGCTCATGCTCGATAGAAACTTTCTTACCCCCCCCCCCCCCCCCCCCGCATCTTACCTGGCAGAATATGCGGTCGCTCAATGTCTTGTGTGTCCTCAGTGGTACTTCCTGGGGATCAGATAAAACCACGTTCCTCCGTTCGTACCGGTCCCTTGCCCGTTCGAAACCAGAGTATAGGTGTTTCGTTTATGCATCTGAATGTCCGTCCCTCTTATGTCTTCTCAATGCCATCGTGGTATCCTTTTGGTCACTGGTGCCTTTCACACTAGCCCGGTTGAAAGTCTGTATGCAGAAGCTGCCGAATTACCGCTATCCTACCGCCATGAGTTTCTCCTCAGCAGTTACGAATGCCGTATATCTACCACGCGTAGCCACCCTTCCTCCGCCTCCTTCTTCGATGACTCCTTTGCTCATCAGTACGGGGGGCGGCCCTCTTCTGTTACCTCCTGGAGTTCGCTTTCGGAACTTGGTATGGCGGCTTAACTTCACACTACCTGCCACTTTCCCGGTGGGTGTGAACCCTTCACGACCTTGGCTTCGTGCGGCAGCCTGTGTTCACCTTGGCCGTCATTCGCTACTTTAACCTCGCTTTATCGCTTTGTTTCACGACCTTCGCACGGAACTTCGCGATAAACCTGTGTGTACACTGACGGCTGTCGTACTGACCGTGGTGTCAGGTGTGCATCAGTTATTGGCACCGACGTGTTTCGGCATCAGCTTCGACAGCACTGCTCAGTATTTACAGCAGAGCTCTTCGTCCCGTATCAGGCCACACAGTACATCCGACGACTCGGGCTTTTCAATTGCGTCATCCGCTCCGACACACTGTGCCTCAAAGCCTGTGTGTGCTGTACACCGTTCGTTCCTTAGTGCTATGGGTCCAGGAAAGCTGTCACTTGCTCATCCCTGATGGAGCCACTGTGATGTTTGTGCGGTCGTGGTCACGTTGTCTGACAGGGAACGACGCTGCTGAGGCTGCTGCCAAGGCTGCAGTCCTCGTACCTCAGGCCGCTAGTTCTTACATTCCCTCCGGCGATCTCTGTGTGGCCATCTGTCAGCAGGTTGTCACTTTGGCATCACCACTGGTCCTCCCTTCATGGGAACAAGCTCCAGGTTATTAAACCTCACCCAGCGTCTTTGACGACCTTCTCTCGGCCTTCTCGCCGTAGGCAGATCATTTTAGCTAGGTTACACATGGGGCACTGTCTTTTTAGCCATCGCCATCTGATAAGTGGTGCTCCCCCACCACTTTGTACTCACTGCGCTCAACCTTTGACGGTCCGCCATTTCCTGACGGAATACACTTTTTTTTACGACTAGACGACTTACGTTCTCGTTTGTGTTTTCCGTCTGAGTTATCGGCCGCTTTAGGGAACGACGCGCGGGCTGTCGACCGTGTTTTAATTTTTATCCGTCGTATCATCATGTCTAAGGCCGTTTAATTTTTAGTTTAGGGCGTCCGTTTCTCTATGGCGTATTTATAGACCGTTCTCCACCTCCCTGTTTTTAGCTGTCTTCTCCTCTGTCGATTGGGACTAATGTGCAGTCGTTTTTAACTCCTCTCTGTCTTCGTTTTCTGCAGTTCAGACGTGGGCGCATGTGATCCTAGTTGTTTTTGTGCCCTAAAACAAGCACACAAACAGCTTGACATTGCACCCTTTCATAAAGAAGGATCTCTGAGGCAGTTGTTAATCGACATTAACATTCCCGAAATGGGCTGGTCTGTCCCGAGTCCCGACCGTAACCCAATGCAACATCTTTGGGATGAGCTGCGACATGAATTTTGGTACATACCAAAGCGTCCAACATCTCTACTTTAATTGGTTTCGGCTTTTGAGGAAGAGTGGGCTGCCATACCCCTACGGATATTCAGGCTGCTCCTTGAACCTATCCCAACGAAGTTACATTCAAAGATTGGTGAACTTTAGAGAATCTCAAAATTTTGCGCAATCTTTAATGCGAGATGCTTGTGATAGTTTCCACGAAGAAACTATATCGAAATATGTCTGAAAAATCCAAAGATTGTGGCCTGTGTAACGTATGCTAGCGGCAAGACACAATCAATGACTTCTCTGCGCGCTAGCAATGGCAATACCATAGACGACATTGCTGCCAAAGTAGAGTTACTAAACAAAGGTTTCCAAAATTTCATCACCAAAGACGACGAAGTAAATATTGCAAAACTAGAATCAATAACAGCTGGCAGCGTGTGTAACTTAAAAGTAGGTACCCTCGGAGTAGTGAAACAAATTAAATCATTTCATAAAAGCAAGTCTTTCAATGCAGATTATATTCCTTTCAGATCATGCTCGTGCAGCAGCTGCATTATTAACAATCATATACAGCCGCTCGCTCGACGAAAGATCCGTGCCCAAAGACTGGAAAGTTGCACAGGTCACACCAGTACTCAAGAAAGGCTATAGGAGTAATTTACTAAATTACGGGGCGACACCGTTAACGTAGATATGCAACAGCATTTTGGAACATACATTATGTTCGAGCAGTACGAACTTCCTCAAAGAGAACGGTCTATTGATAAACAGTCGCCGACCAGTGTGGCCGAGCGGTTCTAGGCGCTTCAGTCTGGAACCGCACGACCGTTACGGTCGCAGGTTCGAATCCTGCCTCGGGCATGGGTGTGTGTGATGTCCTTAGGTTAGTTAGGTTTAAGTAGTTCTAAGTTCTAGGGGACTGATGACCTCAGATGTTAAGTCCCATATTGCTCAGAGCCATTTGAACCATTTGATAAACAGTCAAGATGGATTTAGAAAACATTGTGCTTGTGGAACACAACTGGCTCGTTATTCACACGAAGCGGTGGGTGCTATCGACAAGGTTTTTCAAATTGATTCCGTATTTCTAGACTTTCAGCAGACTTAGGACACAGTACCTCACAAGCGGCCCGTGACCAAATTGCGTGCTTACGGAATATCGTCTCAGTTACGTGACAGGATTCGTGATTTCGTGTCAGGTCACAGTTAGTAATAATTGATAGAATGTCTTCTAGTAAAACAGAAGTTACCCAGGGTAGTGTTATAGGTCCTTCGCTGTTCCTTATCTATCTGAATGATTTAGGAATTTAGGAGACAATCTGAGCAGGAAAGTCGTTAGAAGACTAAAGCAAATCCCAAAACGGTTTAGATGAGTTTATCTGTATGGTGTGAAAATTGGAAATTGACCCTAAATAATGAAAAGTGTAAGGTCATCCACACTATGGCAAAAAGGGAATCCGTTAAACTTCGGTTACAGGATAAATCAAACACATCTAAAGACCGTAAATTCAAATAAATACCAAGGAATTACAATTACGAACAACTTAATTTGGAAATAACATACAGGAAATGTTGTGGGAAGGCGAACCAAAGATGTTTTATTGGCAGAAGTAGTACAAGATGCAACAGATCTATTTTTCTAAAAAGACTGCCTGCACTGCGCTAGTCCGTCCTCTTTTTGGAGTACAGCTACGCGGTGTGGGATGCTTACCAGATAGCATTAACGAAGTACATCGAGAAAGTTCAAAGGAGGACAATACGTTTTTTATTATTGCGAAATAGGGCGGGAAGTGTCACGGAAATGATAAGATCTGGTGTCCACACCATTAGAACAAAGACGTTTCTCACTTCGGTAGGACATTCGTAAGGAATTTCAATGACCAGCTTTCTCCTTCGAATGCGAAAATATTTTGTTGGAGCCGAACTACATAGGGAGTAAGGATCATCACATAAAATAAGGGAAAGCAGAGCTCGCACGGAAAGATACAGGTGTTCGTTCCCTCCGCGCGCTGTTCGAAAGTGGAATAACAGTGAATTAGTGTGAATGTGGTTCTATGAACACGCTGTCAGTCTCCTAAGAGTGATATGCAGAGTAGTGATATAGATGCAAATGCAGATGAAGCAGTCATAAAGGCAAAGAGTTGACACATCCTATACTAATGTCCACTAATGCGTCAGGATACTTTTGCTTGGGTAGTATATCGCAGCCGAACCACCATCAATAATCTGAGGAATTAATGTAAATACAGAGAGATACCGACAGCGTTTCTCTTTTAACATTGTCTGCGAATAGGACAGCGAAGGAGGGAGGTGATTTCGGCACATCATGTACCCTCCGCCACGCACCGTCCAGTTTTTTGCACCAGCCAGCTGTCGCGTACCCAGCCTCGCCTGCTGCTTAGCGCCTTTTAGCGCCCCTGCAGCTCGCCTAACACAGCCTTTCTCTCGGTGCAGCTGTCTCGCTGTTATTCACACGACCGACTGTACATTCTGCAGCACCTTACACAATACTACTCGCAATAGGCTAAGTAAATGATGCGGCGTCTCACGACATCGTCATCTGGCGCAAACTTTTCATCTCACAATAGCGCTTACGTTAACCGCAGTCAGTTTGTTGGATGCATTCCAATCTCTCTTCCCCTATAGATTTTACTATTTAATGTTCCCTCTGCTACCATAGAAGTTACTCCTTGATGTTTTCACACACATTCAATCATCCCGTCTCTTCTCCTTGTCAGTTTTCCACATATTCTTCTCCTCGCCATTTCTGCGATGAATATCCACATCCTTTATCTCAGTTGTCTACTTAGTTTTAAACTTCCTTCTGTAACACCACACACAGCTGGTTTGGTTATATTCGTTTGTAGTTTTTCCAGAACCAGTGATGCAGTTCCATGCAAAGCTGTGCTCCAGCAGTGCATTCTCAGAAAAGTCTTTGATATTGTTTTATCCTCTCTACCTGCGCTAGTGTACATCTTCTATCCTCCTCGTAACGTTATTTTGTTTCCAAGGAAGTAGAATTTGTTCACTTCGAATGCTACGTGATCACAAATTGCGACGTTAAGTTTATCGCTTTCTAATTTCTGGTAACCCTCATTACATTGTGCATTCTTTGGTTTACCCTCAATCGACATTCATTGTTCATTAGACTTCATTCCATTCAACAGTTCCTGAAGCACTTCCTCACTTTCACTGGAAATAGTTGTATATAACGGAGTTTTTCTCTGTAACTTACTAGATTTAGTACCTCACTCGATAAAAAAAAGGAACTCTTATAGTACCGCTCTGTTACCGTCTTCTCGTCCATCTGTCTGTCGTTCTGCCTGTTCAGACCTCTTTTCCTCGGGAATGGGTACATGTATAAAGTTGAAATTCATACCACATATTGTCTGTGATCCCTTGGCGGTGTAAAAAATTGCAGTTTATAAGTCAATAAAATAAAAAAATACAATGATGTCACGTATTTTGATACAACTCTCATCAAAGCCTATAGCGTACTTTCCATTGACCTAGAATTATCAAATTCGGTAAGCAGCAAGCTTTCACGATAAAAGGAAAAGTATATCTTTCGCCATTTGTTATCTGACTTAAAATTAAAACATTCCCTAAAGTCTTGGAATTACAGGGACTGATATCTTGCCAGTACCAGTGCCGGCAACAGACGAAAATTGTAGAGACTCTAGAAGCTCTGGTTTGATGAACTGTGTTTATACGTATTTAAGTTTGTACGGTACCCTCAGAGAGCTTCCTAGTCGTACCTCTCCGGTTTTGTGTATTTTTCGAAGAACTTCGAACATGATATATCACTTAACATTGTCAAATGCTTTCTGTAGGTCGAGAGATCCTATGAATGTGTCAATGTTTTTCAAAAGTGTTGCCTCCATTATTAAGTACAAAGCCAGAACTGTCCCACTGCTTTCCTTACTTTTCCTAAAGCTAAACTGGTAGACCGAACGAGGTATCATCGCGATAGTTAATACACTGTGCTCACATTCGGGAGAACGAGGGTTCAAATACGCGTCGGTCATCCCGATTTATTTTTTTCAGCGATTTCCCTAAACCGCTTAAGTCAAATGGTGGGATGCTTCCTTTCAAAAGGCGCGGCCGATTTCGTTCCCAGTCCTTCCCTAATCAATGATTCTTCTCCGTCTCTGCTGACCTCGTTGTCGACGGGACGTTAAACACAAATCATCATATTTTCCAGTCTGGTTGTCACCTAAAACACCCTCCTCGTTTTCCTTGACTTTCATCCTGTAGCTTCACTGGGTCAGCATATTAATTTCGCACTTCGCAGTTTTAGTGGTGTAGGGTTGCTGGATTAAATCCTACGATTTGAAGAGAACGAACCACCGGAACATCGCTGTTCGTCGTTTTTGTGCTCCACTCGGTCTATCAGAATTGCCTTACGATTGGATTCAAGGCTTCCTTGCAGATACATCTCTACATGTCGCTCTTAATGAAACAAAATCGACAGATATAAAAGCAATTTTGCAGCAGCCCCAGGAAGTTTGATAGGACCGTCACTATTTACAGTAAATGATAAAGAAGCGTCGGAAGCTGTTTAAGATTGTTCAAAGATGATGTGGTTGCTATAAGAAAATAGAAACGCCAGGAAACAGTGTCAATTTGTAGAACAACTTGCAGGCGCCAACTTCTGCTGTGCAGCGACTCTGTTTTAACCCCTGGCCTCGAAGGCTGTCGGAGAATTCTAAGATCTGCCGGAAAAGTGCTACTAAGTCGCAAGACCTTCAGACTCCGACGAAGATCAGATCGTGAATGTCCTGCGCCCTCGCAGCGCAAGAGCGAAGCCAACGTTACTCAACTCCCACTGCCCTCGAAAACCGCGAATCAGCATTCAGTGCTGATCCCAAAATTCCTCCACACTATCTTAGAACATGATTCGTGCCAATAGCGATCGTTCCCTCCAGTTTGTTTCGAGCAGGGCTTCATAACATCAACTGGCGTCAGCTTCAGTTGACCGGCCATGCCTCTGCTATTTAGCTCGGGGCACTGAACTTGGCATTTGACCAGCTACGAACCGGCCATTGTTGCCGAGCAGTTCTAGGCGCTTCAGTCTGGAACCGAGCGACCGCTACGTCGCAGGTTCGAATCCTGCCTCGGGCATGGATGTGTGTGATGTCCTTAGGTCAGTTAGGTTTAAGTAGTTCTAAGTTCTATGGGACTGATGACCTCAGATGTTAAGTCCGATAGTGCTCAGAGACATTTGAACCAGCTGCGAAAACATGCCTAGAGCAACTGGCGTTTAGCACCACACAGTGACGCCCAGCAGGGCACGGTCCACGAATGTTCTCAGAATCATGAGGACAGTATAGTCAATCGGCGCCAGCGGTCTTCGTTCCAGACGCGCTGGAACATTAAATACACAACCTGAAGTGACACTCAGATGGCGCGCATGTCGTTTCGCCCTGCCTACAATAGGCGAAACTCGACTGAGGTCTGTAGTCCCGCCAGTTGCTCAAGCCCGCTGATGTCTGACACTCTCAGAATTCGCAGAAGTGCAGCCCCCCACTAGAAACGCAGTGTGCCGCGTCCTCTAGCGCTCTCCTTGCACACGTCACCCAGGGAAGTAACAGAGGAAACTAAAAGCAAGACTACATACAGTTCCCAACACGCATAGGAATCAAGTGAAAAGTATTTTGAGCGCTCAGTGCAAATACTCTCATTAGAATAACCTTATTAGCCGTGCAATGACATAAAATATAAAACTGATGAAAACGAGAGGCGACATGCAAAAGAAGCACACATACGGAAAGAAATCCTCTACTGTAAAACTACAGTATTAATTACTAATTGCTGGAAACAGTGCCTACTGAAAACTATCTAGGAGTAACTATACAGCGCGATCTTAAGTAGAATCACCACATAAAACAAATAGTAGGAAAAGCACATGCCAGATTGAGATTCATAGGAAAAATCTTAAGGAAATGTAACTCATCCGCGAAGAAAGTGGCTTATAAGGCACTTGTTCGACCGAATCTAGAATATTGTTCAACAATCTGGAATACTTATCATGTAGGACTGGTGAGAGAAAGAGAGAAAGAGAGAGAGAGAGAGAGAGAGAGAGAGAGAGAGAGAGAGAAGAGCGACACGTTTAGTCACGGAACCGTTTAGTCGACACGACAGCGTTATAGAGATGCTGAATAAAGTCCAGTGGCAGGCGTAACAAGAGTCGTTGTCCGTCACGGAGACGTTTACTATTGAAATTTTGAGAAAGAACTTTCCAAAGCGATTCTGACAACATATTACTTCCTCCCCTATACACCTTGCGCAATGACTATGAAAGAAAATTCGAGAAATTAGAACTAACACGGATGCTTACCGACGATCATTATTTCCACGCGCCATTTGCGGGTGAAACAGGATAGAGGGGATTAGTTAATATTGCAAGATGTATCCTCTGCCACACACCATTAGGTGACTTTGGAGTACGAAGTAGATGCAACCAAAAGGCCCGTTTAGTCTTGTGTAGTTTGTGGCCGCTCCGTTGCTCACGGTAGTGGTGCCGCGTCTGCAAATTGGTGGCTGGGTTTTGGCAGGCAGCTCGATGTTCGTGGTGGTGGGATTCAGTGCGTGGCAGTGAGTGTGAGAGCGGCGCAGGGTGTTGACTGTGGGGTTACGCAGGTGCCTGGCGGCCGACGACGCGGTCATCGTGCTGGAGGATTTGTCTGCACGCGGCTTCGCTGTGCCCTGCCGCTACCGCGGCCTGGGACTGGACCAGCTGCGACTCCTCGTCCACCAGTTGGGCCGCTTTCAGGTGAGCACAAGGATCCTGCACTCTACTTGCAGTATATTCCGAATATTGCATCGACGAGAAAGAGTACTGGTGTATTTCCTAAATTTAAGATATTTCTCCTTCACTACCCCGTCTCAGTTGCATATTTTTGGTTAGATTACATGTTTCGACCACGATGAATCATCTTCAGAGCTAAGTAGTTGCGTCAGCAACCCGTCTTCTCTACTCAGAACTGCATATCAGAACACTTTGTTCATTTCAGCGTCTTCCACCTTCTTGATAGGAGTGTGCACCTGTTCTCTTTTAGCACACCACTGCTCTAGTCTGCCATCACGTGCTAAAGCGATTATATTATTGTATGTTAAACGGATGTAGCTAGAAAGCAAATACATACAGTGATATATACGGGTGGTTATAATTAAACTGACGGTATTCAGAATGTTGCAGTGTGGACTGTACACATGGTAGAACGCTGTAACGTCGTAGGTATGTTCATTTGATGCGCTCGTGGAGTGTTCTGAAAAAAATAATAGCTCCACTTTCTGCCACCAAACAGTAAGCAGTCATAATGTTTCTTTTTTGACAACAGTATGTTGTTTGTGGCCTGATGGTGCGTGTTGATTACTTCTGTGAAGTGGGTGTTGGTGTAAGGTGTTAAGGTTGAAACTTTCCTGCAAAAGACACACTGAGAAGAAAAGACCATGCACGGTTTGTAAAGTTGTTTAAAATAGCGCTGACAATAACAGCTTCGAAGAGGCCCTGTGTCAACAAATGGACTAAAGAATACAATCAAGAAAACTGAAGAAACAGGTGAAGTAAATGGCGCAGCAGGGAGAGGAAGCAGGCCCAATCCCAGGCAGTTGCTGCTGATGTTGCTGTAGCTACCGACCGTGCAACATATGCCTCAAATCCCACAGCCAGTGCTTGAAGTGTGTCACGGAAATTCTCTCTTCCCTGGTCAACAATTCAAAAGATTTTGTGGCGGATTTTACACTGATATCCCTACAAGGTTCGCAATGTACACCATATGAAACCACAAGGTAGGCTACAACGCCGTGACTTTGCCTTTCGTTTCTTACTACCCATGAAAATCGATTACATATGGCCAGGAGATGTTCTTTGGATGGAGGAGGGACATTTTACTCTGCATGGAGCCATGAATGCACAGAACCGTTGCATATGGGGCTTTACTCCGCCACATGTTGCGCGGGTACATCCACTGCATCAGTTTGACTGTATGGCGTGATTTCATAAGCCCCTCCACCCTCTGTCCGTTTTTTATTCGAAGAGATGACACCCCTCGGGACGGTGAAGTGTACAGTGACATCTGCACGTCGTAACACCCTTCCAGCGTAAAACGTGATTCAAACTTTGCAAGAGCGTAACTGTAACCACACCACTGTTTTCATGCCAGATTGGGGGGCTACACATGTAGCTTGTCAGGTGAAAGATTTGCTTCAAGTAACCTTCGGTGACGACCGCATCATCTCTAGACAATTTCTAGTTGCGTTACCTTCGATTCCGTGACCTAAATCCATGTGAATTCAGGTTTAGGTGATTGCTGAAAGATTGCATATATCGGGAATGTATCTGGACTCATCATGATCCGAAAGGCAGCATATGACAAGTACTCCGATTACATCATATATGCTACGAGTAATGTCAACCATGCCGTGTTATGAATGCAGGGAAATGGTGAGTCGGGAGACCATATTGAACACATGTTGTAATCTGTGACCACATCTTAATAAATGTGCAAGAACCAGCTTTACCGTGTGTGTGTGTGTGTGTGTGTGTGTGTGTGTGTGTGTGTGTGTGTGTGTGTGTGTGTGTGTGTGTGTGTGTGTGTGTGTGTGTGTGTGTGTGAGTGTGTGTGTGTGAGTGTGTGTGTGTGAGTGTGTGTGTGTGAGTGTGTGTGTTCCTCTTCTTTTCCTGTACCTACACCACATTCTGAATGCTTACAGCGCTACAATTTCACCTGTTGGCAGAAATCGGAATTATTATTTTTTTCAGCATACTCGGCGAGCGCACTGATTAATGAACATACGTTCGGTGTTTCAGCGTTCAACCATGTATGCAGTCCTGATTGCTACAGTCGGAACACAGTCAGTTTAATTATAACCACACGATATTTAGAAACCACTGTGAGCTTACCTTCTAGTTTTCTGTCTTCGGAAAATAACAAAAACCGGCCAGTGATATTGGATTGTCACTCAAGAATTCCTTTAGCTCAAATGGCGCCTGTCCTCTTGTTCCTGTTTGTTACATTTATCAGAAGATGCCAGTAGTAGTCCGACGTCGTCAGGTATATCAAACTCTTCAAATATTTAACGAATATGATTACCTGCTGTGCACAGTTACCTAACTGTCAATATAGTGGACTTAGAATAGTGTCTCGAGCGAAATGATTAGCAAGTGTAACGTGCTCCTTACCTTGTGTATTGAGACAGGAAGGTTCTGCTTCACTGTCTTCCTTCTTATTTTTTTTCTCCCTGATACAACACACTATCATTCCATTTAAAGCAATTAAAATTGTTGGCATCACTCCATTGTAAACTGGTAAGAAAAATGCCCATAGTTTTCACTCCTCTCTCAAAGTATTTGCACATATTGCACACTAATTGACATAGTCCAGTTTCCTTTGTCATTTCAGTTGTTTGAACTCTGAACCCAGGATTTGCCCCTTGTATGTTGTTTTTCAAGTGATATATCAATAAAAAGAAACAATAGAAATAAACTAAATAATTCTAACATACAATACATTCGGGTATTATACGTCTCAATACTGAACACTGGAAAAATATTGATCTTTTCTTTTAACAGTGACAACCATGGCGATGATTGGCACGTTATACAGGGAAATCAGGAAGAGTAATTTTAATTAGGCTACAAAATGTTAACTACTATCGTCTTTCAATAGATTTAATATTGTTGCTATAAGAATACACAATAGATTTAATATTGTTGCTATAAGAATACACAATAGAGAAAGTTATTATTTATGGATTTGTATTTCTACAGGCAGCTTCACTCGCTGTTCGCACTCTGGATCCAGCAACATATTCTCTTATGCAGCAGAACATACGGGAAGTAATTTACACTGACAAATTTCTTCAGCTGTATGCTCCTGTGTTAGAATTTGCTGCTAGAGACGCTGTGCAGGTGAGTGTGTTAATCCTGCAGTAATTTAAGTTGTATTCTATTTCTGCTTTCCGTACTGTAATCCTCAAAGATATTGTGGTTTTCCTGTAGCTAACGCCGACCCTTATGAGTTTATTATTATACCCACCACACAGAGTTACACAAAAGACAAATAAATTGGAAACACATTCATCAGTTACACATAAAGGACAGCTAGAGGAGGAGATTAGTGTTTAACGTCCCGTCAACAACGATCTCACTAGAGACGGAGCACAAGATCGAATTAGAGAGGGACTAAGGAAGGAATTCGGCTGTCCCCTTTCAATGGAACCATGCCGCCATTTGCCTGGAGCGGTTACGTAAATCACGGAAAACCTAACTCAGGATGGGCGGACGCGGGTTTGAACCGTAGTCTCCACGAATGCGAGTCCAGTGTGCTAATCACTGCACCATCTCACTTAGTGGCAACTGACTTAGTTCGATATAATTCCAGTTGTGTAAAATAGCGGGAAATATGCGTACAAACTGGAATGGGACAAAATAGAGGAAAAAAATATGCCGAGTTTTTTTTTCAGAGGAAGCGTCTCCACCGTTGTCTCTGAACACTCGCAGTCGAGGACATAATACTGGCTTCTATTACTTAAGAACTCTTCGAACCTCTCACATATCTACGATCCTATTCCGTATGCTTGTACCTTTTAAAGTTCACACTGGGACACTGTGTCAAATGCTTTCTGGAAATCTAGAAACATGGAATCAGGCTGTCTGCCCTTCATCCATATCACGCAGACTGTCATGCGAGGAAAGGCAAGCTGAGTTTAGCACGAACGGTGCTTTCTAAAACCGTTCTGATTCGTGGACGTTAACTTTTCGGTATTCAGAAAATTTATTATATTCGAACTCAGAAAATGTTATAGAATTCTACAGAAAACCGATGTTCAGGTTACTGGTGTGTAATTTTGGGAGTTCGATCTTTTACCCATCTTATACACTCCTGGAAATTGAAATAAGAACACCGTGAATTCATTGTCCCAGGAAGGGGAAACTTTATTGACACATTCCTGGGGTCAGATACATCACATGATCACACTGACAGAACCACAGGCACATAGACACAGGCAACAGAGCATTCAATGTCGGCACTAGTACAGTGTATATCCACCTTTCGCAACAATGGAGGCTGCTATTCTCCCATGGAGACGATCGTAGAGATGCTGGATGTAGTCCTGTGGAACGGCTTGCCATGCCATTTCCACCTGGCGCCTCAGTTGGACCAGCGTTCGTGCTGGACGAACAGACCGCGTGAGACGACGCTTCATCCAGTCCCAAACATGCTCAATGGGGGACAGATCCGGAGATCTTGCTGGCCAGGGTAGTTGACTTACACCTTCTAGAGCACGTTGGGTGGCACGGGATACATGCGGACGTGCATTGTCCTGTTGGAACAGCAAGTTCCCTTGCCGGTCTAGGAATGGTAGAACGATGGGTTCGGTGCGGTCCCCTACGGCACTGCGTAGGATCCTACGGTCTTGGCGTGCATCCGTGCGTCGCTGCGGTCCGGTCCCAGATCGACGGGCACGTGCACCTTCCGCCGACCACTGGCGACAACATCGATGTACTGTGGAGACCTCACGCCCCACGTCTTGAGCAATTCGGCGGTACGTCCACCCGGCCTCCCGCATGCCCACTATACGCCCTCGCTCAAAGTCCGTCAACTGCACATACGGTTCACGTCCACGCTGTCGCGGCATGCTACCAGTGTTAGACTGCGATGGAGCTCCGTATGCCACGGCAAACTGGCTGACACTGACGGCGGCGGTGCACAAATGCTGCGCAGCTAGCGCCATTCGACGGCCAACACAGCGGTTCCTGGTGTGTCCGCTGTGCCGTGCGTGTGATCATTGCTTGTACAGCCCTCTCGCAGTGTCCGGAGCAAGTATGGTGGATCTGACACACCGGTGTCAATGTGTTCTTTTTTCCATTTCCAGGAGTGTATAATGGAGTCACCTGCGTTATTTGCCAGTCGCTTGAGTCTTTGCGGTACCCGAAGAGATTCGCGGTAAATGTAAGCTAAGTAAGAGACCAATGCCGTGGAATACTTTTGTAAAACGAACTAGGCATTCCATCTGGACCCGGCGACTTACTTGGGTGCAGCTCTTTGGCATTTACTTTTCAGACACCCTCAGTAAATCTACTTTCAGAATGAAGGAATTAAATACTTTAAGAATGAGGAATGAAAAATTAAACTATTTCGCTATGTAGCTAGGCAAGAAATATATTCTTGTATGCTTATCGAAAAGGTTACCTTTATAAGTTTATCATAGGCGAGCTGATGTTCTGCGTACGAAAATTTAGTTCACTGTTTTCTTTCAGATGGTGAGAAAAGCATATCAGAACAACGGCGTATATCTCCAGAAACTGTTAGAATTCGCGCCTTCAGTGGTGGAACGCATGAAATCTTTTATCACCCAAAGCACCGGCGACTTCGTGGTGCTCACCCATGGAGACATTTGGGCGAGCAACCTGCTGTTCCGATATTCGTGCAGTAGTAACGGCGTGCAGGTCCCGGAAGAAGTCTGCATCGTTGATTACCAGACGTGCAGGTGAGTCATGACATATAGTACTTAATGAGGAGCATAGCAGGGAGCAGGGAGTGGAAGTTTTCCGGCAAAAGCAAGAAAAAAAACTTATTTTGAAGACAAGCTTGCACAAAATCAATAAAATCTGTACACGTTTATTGCCGTTACACTTAATACAATTACCTAAGAAACAAACACATGCTACACTGGGACTAAATAATTTACGAAACCGTACCTTAATACGCCCAATTTACAATAAGTGCCTGGCCTTCGCCACCAGATTTTGACATGCACACCGCCTAGAAAGATAATGTAACCTTGCTCTAACTCTTGGGCATTAAACTGTGCATACATGGAGACTAAACATTTAAAGGATTCTCGTAAAATATGGAAATACATAACACGCATGAAAAGGATAGGTTACTATTCGATGTGTCATATTTACAGTGATTAGCAATCTACCTTCCCTACTCCCCGTAAAGATGACACGTAGAGTTGCAGGTTGCAGACATAAACAACAGAAAGACTGTTACACATTAAGCTTCGGTGAAGGCTCTCTTCGGAAAATAAAGGGAAAACAAACTCTCTCTCTCTCTCTCTCTCTCTCTCTCTCTCTCTCTCTCTCTCTCTCTTACTTTCTTTTTCCTCTTCCTCTTCGCGACCGTATCACCACTGCAAGTCTGACGAGAGCAACCGTACACTGCGGTCATATGTGATTGAAGTCTTCCTCTGCAACTCAATGTATCATCTTTTCATAATTATTGATGTTCTGTCCTGGACCTTCCACTGTTTGATAGAAATAAATAAAACATACAAAACATTAAAAATATGGAAACAACCTCAGATTACGCGTAGGTGATGTAAAAAAATAATTTTCTTAATTCTTAATAGACATAAATAGAAATCTGATAAAATTCAGTAAAAAAATTTAACTTTTAAAAACCGTCAGACAGACGGTAATTAATGTCGATACCAAACCACAATCGCACATACACATATAAAACAATTGTTAAACAACAGTGATGATCGACAATTTTTTACACTTTGGCAGGGTAGCAACGATCATGGAGAAAGAAAAGGAACGCGACTGCACTGCTACAACAGTCAAGAAGTAAATGAGCTTCGGCAAGTTAAAGATAGGTTATCTAATGTTTGGAAACATATGACACACAACTACAAAAAAGAAAATTAAAGCGAAAACTAAAAGGCTTTAAGATACTTCTCAGCGGATGAATTTTCTTGTGTGGTCCACTGGCGGTGAAGTCAGCAGACCGCTACGGACGCAGGTTCGAATCCTGCCTCGAGCATGGATGTGTGTGATGTCCTTAGGTTAGTTAGGCTTAAGTAGTTCTAAGTTCTGAAGACTGATGACCTCAGATGTTAAGTCCCATAGTGCTCAGAGCCATTTCAACTATTTTTTGCAGTCTTAGGACCAGCTGGCCTCGGTCTGTCACTGGCCAGTCCCTTCACACTGTACCACATTAAGGGCGAGATACCCTCAGATGCAGTAACCAAGTGCATCTCCTGCAACGGTACTAGTCTAAGCAGCGTGGGTCAACGCAGCAGTTCGGCTTGCGGCCTTGTGTTCTCGTTCTGGCCACCGGCGTAAAACACAGGCTTTTGGATCTGTAGTCTGGCATTTAATCATAAACCATTTTTCTTATCCTCCTGAAAAGTTTAACCTAATTATGTACTTCCACATTACGTACTCTCTTTGGTTCTTCGCTCTTTCGACTGGTTTAATGCGGTTCGCTACGAATTAGTCTACTAACTTCTTCATTTGAGAGTCGTACGTGCACCCAACATCTTCCGTTATTTGTTCGTCTGTACAGTATTCCAATACCTGTCTTACCCTGCAGTATAACTCTCAAGAGTTCCCTCTAGTACCACGGAAATTATTACCTGATGCCTTAACATGTCCAATAATCATGTCTCTTTGTTAGTATTTCCCATGAGTTACTTTCTTCGTCGATAATGTGGGAAAACTGTTCATTCCTTATCAGTCGCAATTTTCAACAACATTCTACAGCACACTCTAAACACTTAAATCCACTTCTTTTCTCTTGTGCCCATAGTCTGTGATGAACTATCAAAACATGCTTCAAACGTACACTCTCAAAAACTTTATCTTCAAATAAAGGCTGATTTTTGAAACTAGTAGGGCTCTTGGGTGGGAACGCCCTCGTGGCCACCCCTTGCGGGTCCAGGGGTTAGAGAGACCCGAGGTATTCATGCCTGTCGTCAGAGGCGACTAAAAGGAGTGTCATTCTTTTCGGTCCTAAGAATTCAGGTCACATTCTATGGTTTGACCTGACACTTTTCAAATTCCTAAGAAGTGCGGGCCATATGGGGAAGGACACCTTACGTGGTGCACGAGTTATCTATAGTGCCCTTTAGACTCGATCTCCTGGATCTCTGGTAATGGCTTTGCATCTCCACCTGTGATCCAATTATTTGGTCGAGGACACTTTCCGGGGTATGTTATGTTCTTCTGTTGTCTCTTGTCCTCTTTTTTTTTCCCCCCATGACAATATTGGATTTCTCTGCACCCAATATCCAGCAAAGCAGCCAGTCTGTTGTTGGAGGCATCATGTAGCATTTGGTGATAACCCCCCTGACAACACGGGGATTGCACTGCTGATGCCTGAACTGTAAAGTGTGCACGTATGGCAAGGAGTATATGCCTGTCTTCCTGAGGTATCAGAACTCCCAGCAACGGCCATCATGCCAGTTAGCCTTTGCTGTGGCTGGTTGGCGTCCGTGGGGAGAGCCTCAGATTGATTGGATGGATGGCATCATGGTGGATGGCCCGCAATGCAGCAGACTGTCATCTCTTTCTGGCGACAATACGGTACCAGCAGTCTCTAAGAAGGGCGAGATCGAATACAATAGTGAGAGGTATGACCCTAAATCGTTTCCCTCCCTCGCTACATCATGGGAGGAACGTAGGGCTACAGAACAGAGTGAGCCATATTCGCCTCGGTTTTTAATCTGTAGCAGAACTGATGACTCCTTTCCATCTATGAAGCCTCAGTTTTTCATTGAACACCTTGAGGACAGGATTGGAGGAGTGACAGAACTGTCCAAGATGCGAAACGGCGCAGTCTTAATTCAGACAGCATCTCCAGCCCAATCCTTAGCATTACTTGTGTGTGACAAGCTGGGTGATAGTCCTGTTTTCGTCACTCCCCATAAAAGCCTCAAAATAGTCCAGGGGACGATCTCCTCTTGCAGTCTGACGACGAGCTTCGCGAAATTTAGAATGGCGGCGTGTTCATTTTATCTGGCGCATTTACAGGGGACCCAAAGACAACTGGTTTGCTGCCAGTCCCTTCATCTTGGCCTTTGAGGGTGGTTCATTGCCTGAAAAGGTCAAGGTGATGGTTTACCACTGTGACGTTAAACCATACGTCCCTCCTCGAGCTTTATGTGCTGGAAGCTTGGGCACATGTCTTCCCACTGCATTTGCAGTGCCACATGCCGAGACTGCGGATGTCCACTGCAACAAGATAATCCGTGTACGCCACCTCCCACTAGCATCAGCTGTGGAGAGCACCACTGCCCCTGCGCGCCAGACTGCCCAGTTCTCCAAAAGGAGCGGAAAATCATGGAGTACAATACCCTGGACAGGTTGACTTATAGAGACTAAACGTAAGTTTGAAAGATTACACCCAATTTGGTTGATGTCGACATACGCTGCACCTATGTAACCATCACCATCCAAGTGCCAGTGGTTCCTCAATCTGTGCCACGAACTGGGGGCGCTCTGAGCCACCAGAATACATCCGCCCCCTTGGTGGTAGGGGCCAAATCTTCCTACTTTGGGAGCAGGGCCCCCACCCCCCAAATGCAGGGTACATTAGTCCCACCGCCCCTGGTGGAGAAGTAATAACCTCCTCTGGCTCGTCTCATGTGGAAGGGGTCCCTCATGGCCCTCTCTTCCAAGGTCTCCGCTAATGCCACGGCAGACACTCGCCAGTGACTCAAGAAGCCAAAAGCTGCTGGACGAAGACCTCAGTCTTCCTCTGTGCCTGAAGCAGCTTCGAAGAAATCTTCCTAGCAAGCCCCTAAAAAGAAGCGAGAGAGCAAGTAAACTAATAAGTCCACTAAGAAACAGGACCCTTTGGTGGCCCCAACACCACCACCCCCTTTCAGTTCTGAATCTAAGGATGCAGTGGAGATCTTAGCGTCCCCTGCAGACCTGGATCTCAAAGATTCCTCATCCACCATAGAAATGGCTACAAATACTGTCGGAGACAGTAGGTGACCCAGAGGCATATCCTGTCTCCTTGTGCGCTTCATGCCTTCTCAACCTCACGATAACATCCCCCAGTGGAATTGCGGCAGTTTTTTCCACCACCTGGCTGAGCTACAGCAACTCTTAAGCATTACACCTGCTTTCTGCAATGCCCTTCATGAAACCTGGTTCCCAGAAATGCGGACCCCTGCCCTCCAAGGCTATAGGGGATATTAAAAGAACTGTAGTGACTATAATAGTGCCAGGTGGAGTTTGTGTCTGTGCTGAAATCAGTATGCAGTGAACCTTTGACCTCTTCAAACTCCTCTTGAATCTGTGGCTGTCAGAATGACAACGCTGGAAATAAATATCTGCAATGTACATCTTCCTCCAGATGGTGCAGGCCTGAACGCATTGGCTGCACTTATTGATCAACTGCCTACTTTTGGGCGATTCCAACATTCACAACTCCTTGTAGGGTGGCACTGTGCTTACTAGTAGAGGCAGAGATGTCAAAAATTTACTGCCACAACTCGACCGCTGCCTCTTAAATACAGGTGCCCCAAACATTTCAGTTTGACAAATGGCACATATTCCGTCATTGATCTCTTGGTTTGGTGTCCTGGCCTTTCGCCATCTGTCCACTGGAGAGCACATGACGAGGTGTATGGTAGTGACCATTTCCCCATCTTCCTGTCACTGCTCCAGCGTCAGGCCCACGGACGCCTACCCAGATGGACTTCAAACAAGGCAGACTAGGAAACCTCCGCCTCTGCTGTCATCGTTGACTCTCCCCCACATGGTAACATTGATGTGGTGGTTCAGCAGGTAACTACAAAGATTATTTCTTCCCCGGAAAACGCGATCCCTCGTTTTTTAGGGTGCTCCCGGCGAAAGACAGTCTCTTGGTGGTCGCAAGAGGTCGCTGAGGCAATTAAAGAGCGTCGGCGAGCTCTACAGTGGCATAAGCGGCACCCTTCCCTGGAACACCTCACTGCCTTTAAACGGCTCCGTGTCCGCACTCTCCAGCTTATCAGACGATGGAAACAGAAGTGTAGGGAGAGAGACATCTCGACCATTGGGTGATATACGTCACTTTCCCAAGTCTGGACAAAGATCAAACGAGTTTTTGAGTACCAGACCCCAACAGGTGTTCCCAGCCTTAACGAAAATGGCCTGTTATCTACCGACGCAAACGCGATTGCCGGGCACTTTGCTGAGCATTATGCTTGCTACTCTGCGTCGGTTCGGTGAATCACCCCTCCTGACCCCCCCCCCCCCCCACCCCCACCCCTTTCGCACTCTCAAACAGCGGATGGAAGAGGAAGTCCTCTATTTCACTAACCGCCAAAGTGACCCTATAACGCTCCTTTTACAGCTTGGGAGCTCTTCAGTGACCTTGCACATTGCCCCGACACAGCTACTGGACCAGATTGGATCTACAGTCAGATGATTAAACGTCTCTGACTATAAGCGTCATCTCTCCGTGACCTTTAACTGTGTCTGGTGCGATGGCGTCTTTCCATCGTACTGGCGGGAGAGCACCTCAAACCCGGCAAAAACCTGCTTGATATGAATAGCTATTGACCCATCAGCTTCACCAACGTTCTTTGTAGGGTGCTGGAACGTATGGTGTGTACAGTTGGGTTGGGTCCTGGAGTCACGTGGCTTACCGACTCTAAGCCAGGGCTGTTTCCACCTGGGTCGTTCTACCACTGATCATCTTGTGTCACTCGAGTCTGTTATCCGAACAGCCTCCCCCCCCCCCCCTCTCCTTGTTGCCGCCTTTTTGATTTACGAAAAACGTATGACACCACCTGGCGACATCATATCTTTGCCACATTATACGAGTGGGGTTTCAGAGGCCCGCTTCCGACTTTTATCCACAATTTCCTGTCACTTCGTACTTCCCGTTCCCAAGTTGTTGACTCCCATAGTTCCCCCCGTTATCCAGGAGAGTGAGGTCCCTAAGTGCTCTGTATTGAATGTATCTCTAAATTTAATGGCCATTAACGGTCTAGCAGCAGGTGTAGGGCCGTCCGTCTCACTTTCTCTGTATAGGGACGACTTCTGTATTTCGTACTGCTCCACGAGTACTGGTTTTGCTGAGCGGCGCCTACAGGGAGCCATTCGCATTACCCAGTCACGGGCTCTAGTCCACGGCTTGCAGTTTTCAGCTGCGAAGTCGTGTGTTATGCACTTCTGTCGGCGTCGTACCGTTCATCCGGAACCGGAACTTACCTTACTGACGATCCCCTCACTGTAGTGGAGACGTATCGATTTTTAGGACTGGTTTTCGACGCCCGATTGATTTGGCTTCCTCACCTTCGTCAGCTTAAGCGGAAGTGCTGGCAGCACCTCAATGCCCTCCGCTGCCTGAGCAACACCAACTGGGGTGCAGATTGCTCTACGCTGCTGTAGCTCTACAGAGCCCTTGTTCGATCCTGCCTTGACTATGGGAGTCTGGTTTATTGTTCGGCGGCGCCCTCAGCGTTGCGTTTACCGGACTCAGTGCACCACTGTGGCGTTAGACTAGCGACGGGAGCTTTTAGGCCGAGGCTGGTGACTAGCGTCCTGGCGGAGGCTGGAGTTCCTCCATTGCAGGTCAGGCGTACACAACTGCTCGCCAGTCACGTTGCACACGTTCGTAGTTGTCCCGCGCTTCCGAATTACCGTCTCCTTTCCCCACCCACGGCGGTTCATCTCCCACATCGGCGGCCCAGGTCACAGCTTAAAATTGCTGTTCGCGTTCGATCTCTTCTATCTGAACTTACCTTTACCACTTATACCCGACATCTATTCGCGTTCACCTCCATGGTGTACACCTGGGCCGCGCCTTCGTCTGGACCTTTCACATGGCCCAAAGCGCTCAGTTCACCCCGCGGCTCTCCTGTCACTTCCTCTCGATTCTTGACATGTGCCGAGACCATGAAGTGGTTTACACCGACGGGTCGATGGCTGATGGCCATGTCGGCTTCGCGTATGTCCATGGAGGACACATTGAACAGCATTCCGTGCCCGGTGGCTGCAGTGTTTTCACTGTAGAGCTCATGGCTGTATCTCGTGCTCTTGAGCACAACCGTTTATGCCCTGGGGAGTCGTTTCTTCTGTGCACTGACTCCTTGAATAGCCTACAAGCTATCGACCAGTTCTATCCTCGCCATCCTCGGGTAGCATCCATCCAGGAGTGAGTCTATGCCCTGCAACAGTGGTGTTTATGTGGACCCCAGGACATGTCCGAATCCCAGTAAACGAACTTGCTGACAGGCTACACGGAAACTGATTATGGAGATCGGCATTCCAATAACTGACCCGCGTTCGTTTTTACGCCGCAAGATTTTTCGGCTTTGGGAGAAGGAATGGCATAGTCTCAGTACACACAACAAACTGCGTGCCATTAAGGAGACTAAGAATGTGTGGCAGTTCTCCATGCGGGCCTCTTGCAGGGACTCTGTGGTTCTCGGCCGAGCCGGCCGGGGTGGCCGAGCGGTTCTAGGCGGTACAGTCTGGAACCTCTCGGACCGCTACGGTCGCAGGTTCGTATCCTGCCTCGGGCATGGATGTGTGTGATGTCCTTAGGTTAGTTAGGTTTAAGTAGTTTTCAGTTCTAGGGGACTGATGACCTCAGATGTTAAATCCCATAGTGCTCAGAGCCATTTGAACCATTTGATGATAAAACTTACTTCAAAGCAATCAACCTCTTAATTTCAATCGGCAACCAAGGTGGGACTGGATCCCAACCCGTCCCATTTGACAATCTTATTTTGACTAAAGCCCTGGTGACAGTTGGCTGTTAATATTTTCACAGTTAGACTGATTGTCAGTTATGAAGACCGCTCTGAAGGAACGTCTTAAAACATTACTTGTGTACACTTACTAGAAGAGAACTCATACGGCGGAACCACAAGATCCAGCTAAAATACATTAATAATGGCCCTGTCTTCAAACACAGAAACTAACAGCTTAGTACAACAGGTGGTTCAGATTGACTAATAACTGAAAAATGCAATTACAATCAAAGAATTGAACAGGTTAACATTTAAAGCTAACCACGAGGTACCTCTTTTGTTTAACGGCAACCTGTGTCTTAGTAGAAATGTTCTGGCTGTGTTTACGACCAGGAGTGATTCATTAGAACATTAATGATCGGGTTCAACCAGGAAGAAAAGGCAATATAATAGCGGGACAAATTTTCAAACAAGTAGTGTCTTATTACAATACTACGGCCTGTATTTACGACCAAAAAGCCGACCGAGTAAAACCTTGAGTGTCGGGTAAAACTCAGAAAATAATGAGGGCAGGTAGACAATGACGCAAATCACCACCAGTATTACTGAACGTTACTCCCATTTATCAACTAGCAGTTCTATGGATCGATGGTGCATCGCAGCGGTTACTGAATGGTGCCGATGAAAGCCAAGTAGGCGAGGGCAGCCAAGCCACGAAAGGTCGTCCGATACGAATGTTGTCAGCCAACCGACGGGATGTCTGCCTGGACCCCAAGAAAGTACTCCGGTATCGTCGCTGTGCGCAGGCCCTCCTTGCACAGCTCGTGGCTTCGGCCGCTCGGACCTCGTCACCATCTCTTGTCCCGACGCTACCGCCAATCCTCCGACTTCCCAACTTCGTGCCTCGTTGGCAATTGGGCTGCGAGGGGGATAGTCGATACGGCACCAGTGTCACCGTACAGAACAGTCTACTAGCTCAATGGCGCCACGGGTCACTCTGGTGCCATTACCTTTCCGAAAACCGAAGCGTTCCTCTTCCAACTACTTCTCGATATTCATTTCCATTCTTAATCTTGTCGGAAACTTGTGTGCATGAGACGTTAAGCTGACTGTAATTGTCTGCCCTTGCTGTCTTACTGATTTCGCGGATGTTTCCGGAATTCTAATTGTGTGCGTCTAGACTCACAATCTACACACGAAACTGCGTAGTCATTTGGTGGCCACGTCCCCTCAATGCTTTCTAGAAATTTCGATGGAACTTTATCTACATCTTTTGCCTTACTTGATCGCAAGATTCCAAAGCTCTGTTAACCTCTGGCTCTAATACTGGGTCACTTTCGTCCTCCATAACGACTCCCATTTCTCCTTTCATGTCATCAAGCAATTTCTCCCCTCATAGAGGTTTTCAATGCACTCTTCCCACCCATCTGCCTTTCCACTGCGTTTAACAGTGGAATTCTGCTCGTACTCTGAATGTTCACGTCTTTGTTTTAATTCACGAAATATTATTTCGACTTTTTTGTTTATACGCTGGCGTAGTCCTCTCTACGACTGTTACCTTTTACATTTCTTCATTTTTTCCTCACCCATTTCGCTTTGGCTTTCCCGCACTTCCTCTTTCACAAATTACGGTATTCCTGTATTTTTCCTGGGCAATATTTTACTGTCTTCTTTCATTAGTCAGTATTCTTCTGTTACCCAAATCTTCTTCGAAATTACCATACTTTTACCTACATTAGTCTGTCCAACTTCTATCACTGCTCTTTTTAGACATGTGCATTTCACTTCAGATGAACTGTCTAATGTGGTATCTATTATCACAGTATCTACAGTCATAGAGAACTTCTCACATTCCTCAGTACTTCGTTATCCCACTTATCTGCACACTGATCCTTCTGGGCGATTCTTTTAAACTTAAGTCTGTTCTTCATCACTAAATTGCTATGAGTCTTCATCTGCTGCTGGGTATGCCTTAGAATCCAATGTTTTAGTTCTGAATGTCTGACCATGATGCAATCCAGCTGACACGTACCTGTATCTCTGGACCTTTTCCAGGTGTACCTCCTTTTCAGGTGATTTTTGAACCGTGTATTCGTTATCACTAGCTAAAACTTATTGCAGAACTTAGCCTTTCTCCTGTCATTCCTTCATCCAGGCCCATATCTTCCCGTAATTCATTTCTTTACTATAGCGTTCCAAACGTCCATCATTAATCGATTTCATTTCCCTTTACACAGTGAATATCTTTTTCAGTATCGTCAAATATTTTCTTTCTCTCCTCATCTTCTACTTTTGATGTCATTTGTACCCGAAGTATTGTTTGTTGGCCTTAATTTGCTTTAGATTCTGGTAAGAACAACCCTGCCACAGAATTAGTCGCAGTAACCTTCCTATTTTTAACGAATCTCCTCCCGTAATACCATTTAATGCTGCTGTTGATATTAACCTATAATTGATTGAACTGAAGTCTTTATCCTCCTTCCATTTCACTTCCCTAACCCACCTGTATCTGGATTGACTCTTTAGATTTCCCTTTTCAAATTTTCTAGCTTCACAACCACAACCACTATCAAACTTTCAAAATTGCAGGCTGTGGCCCCATTTCTCCTTCACTGCTGATTCAAACATTTTCTCGCTTACATAAACTGTATAGATTAAAAAACTGACCATATCAGCACATATTTTTGTGTTCATAGAAAGACATTTCTTTGTAAACAACATAAAGTTCAACTTCTTCTTTCACAAGATATTTCCTGAGCTCCATTGAAAAATTATTTGAACTATTTTTGAATATAGATCAGAGAAATCAAAAGGAAGATTCGCTGGAATTGCCACAGAACATGCGTTGTAAAAACAAAAGCGTTCAGTATTGCGCAAGATGATAATTTCGTCTTCATTTCATTCTCATACATTTTCTATTTCCATATCATTTAAGAAGAGGCTTTTCCAAACTGCCTGATTCTATCAGATAGGAGCTACTGGTTTGAATGTGAACTGTTCATCACAATTTCAGGTATTACCTCATTCAAGAGTCATATGCAGATATTATGCGCCGACGGTCTATGTTTGCCTCCTAGCTGAGATTTGAGACTCTAACGTTTAAGTGACAAAAATCCAATAAATTCCTTTGTTAGTGTCCTTCAGTTTAGCAAGAAAAATAATAGATGACCAAAAAGAAAGCCAAAGGCACTGTGTTTAGAATGCACCAAAAACTCCAATGAAGCCACAGAGCGTGGTCGATGCTTTTCCTATTAATTGCGGTTCACGTGATTCAGAGCTTTTTCTGAACCAATTCAAAATGACAAGTTTTCTTGCAGAGATGTATGTGACGCTTTTGTTTCAAAGTCATGAAGCCACAAAAGTAAAGTATTATTGCAAATTAAAATTCTCTTGAGAAACGAGAAGTACCCTCTGAAAATAGTATCCTCTTTCAAATGTAAATTATTTTTTGAATCAAAAGATTTTTCTAAAATACTTGTATAAGGTCTTCCGAAAATCAAAATCTAACAGTTTTCTATCTAAATTGTTTTACATTTTATGCGTTATGCCTGGAATTGTACCTGACTCAGTTAAAGGTAATTTTTTTAAATGATACACTGATCATTCACAAATCCTCAAAACGTCCTTAACGCTTACGAATGTGAGTAAATCTTCCATACGTGACAAGCATGGGTTTTTTCCACCGAGCCACATGCAATGTTAACAAGGCAGTGCTAAGAAACCTCGTCGGTTGTAGTGTCTTGAGCAAGAAATTGAAGATAGGCATTCTTATCCCGAAACGTCATACGACGACACTAGAGAGCGTCCCAGGGGCCAACGCCTGCCGCTAAGTAATTATTCTCTGCCTTAAACTTGAGTCTGTGCGCTCCACACTGCTGCTGTCACTCATGGCCGCGTTGTCTGCCGTCGAGCATGCATAATGGCGTCAGGCTAATTACGAGTAATTCCATTTACTGCCCATCAGCGTACGAGCTCACATCAGCTGCTGAAGGGGATGCCTGGCGGCAGACGTTACACGCTGTAACATCTGTAGAGACGTTGGATGACGTTTCCCGACCTGGGTCGCTATCCTCGATTTGTTTCTTAAGACTTCGTAATACTCCGAAGTTTTCAGTTTAATTTTATTACACTCCGCATAAAAAAAGCTTATTAAACGTATCTACAAGTGAGACTGATGATTAACCGTTCAATGCACCGCAAAATGGGTTCAGAATCAAGCTCGATTGGGCCCTACTTACGTGTGGTAATGCTGCGTAGAGTTTGCCATGAACTCCGGATACGCTATGGAGTAGTGTAAACGTCATTGATGACGAACCCTTACAAAATTACAGTTTTTACTGGGTTAAGTTGGGCGGTGTAAACCATATACACTAACATGGAAATTAAATAACTGGATAGTTGGTTTTATTCTGGTGCCGAAAGCCAATAAAGTGCTTAAAAAAGAGGTGAGGAAACGAAATGAAGTTTCACGAGGGATGTGATGTTACTCTAACGATTAGAATGTAATCAAATTTATAAAGAACTAGGCAGTATGAGCCCACTTATCTGTGCACCGTTGTATCTCTGATCTGGATGGGTGTACTGATGCGGTTGTGAAGGGTGTCACAGTGCCATTGTATTCTCTCTTGAAGCTACGATGGCCCATAACTGCAGCAACTGGTCCTTGATGTCCTGAATACTGGCAATGGGACAAAGTAGTTGATCGACTGACTGTCTGTCTGTCCATCAGCTTCACCCATCTCAGGAATGGGTAGAGGTATCAAGTTGAAATTTGACACGTACTAACGTATGCGGTTCATGCGTGGTGTACGAAATTGAAGCTTCTAAGTCCGTGGTAGTCCCCATAAATGTTCTATTGGGGACAAAACCGAGGATCTTGCTGACCAAGGGAGTACCTCAACATCCCACAGTTCAGACACGTGCCATGTGTGAACGTGTATGGTCCTATAGAAAAATGACACCACAATACCGTCTCATGAGATGGAACACATGAGGACGCAGGAAGTTCATGACTCACCACCACCCAGGTAACTGACGATGTTCAACAACTGGTAGTGCAGAACCGCGATTCATCGCCGAACCCGTTGCAAAGCTATTGATGAGCTGTCCATACTTCCCGGTCATGGCTCCGATCAAAACGCAGCAGTTTGTGTTGTGACGTTAACTGCAACCTACGCGTAGGACGGTAATTCCTTAGCCCTGCTGTCGCCAGTCTCCGGCCAATGACGCACGATGACACGGAATGTTAGCGAGAGTCCATTACTTGTTCGCGGCACAAATGTGGAGTCCACTCTAGCATCCGGATTCCCCAAAAACCTGGATACTACACCGCTGGACCAGCCGGCCAAATGGAAGTACGGTGTTTATTTTTTATAAGGCACTGAATAAATTAAATGCCATTCTGTTGGATATCAAGAATGCAGTATAAAACTTTTTTTTACCGTTTATAGCCACGTGATAGTCGTTTAACCCTTTATTGCTCAACAGTTTTATTTTGCTATAATCTGAACGCACAATAATAAGAGAATTAATGGGGTGCGCGCACAAACACACGCGCGCGCACACGCGCGCACGCGCGCGCGCACACTTTCTGTTCTTGAAATTCAGTTACATTGTCATCCTTGACTGCTATACAGTTAGCCTTATAGATCAGTGTTTTGTGTGACAGAGGTTTTCATGTGTACATGTGTGTGCCAGTACGGCAGTACTGTTACTTTAAATCTTTGAAAAGTGTGGAACATTGTTCTCACTTACGAATGACATCCACTTGCGTACACAACTGCGTAGAGTGAGAGTATGGCACCTGAGAATAGCTCAAAGCTGAAATCAGCTGACAGTGTGACATACACGACCTTGATCTGTAATAGCTACGATGGCAAATAATTGTCTTTCTGTATGTTTGTGCCTGTGGGACCCAATATGAGAAATTTCTTGACTATTGAATCACTTGGTCTTTATTTTGAGTGTGCGTCTTGTTCTGTCCACTACACCCAAGGAGACATTTCCAGAACATGCTGCTTTATCTGCATCATTGTAGCGAATTCTGTAGGAGTACCTCCCAACATGGTGACCTTACTATAAACCTGTGATGTATTCGTGGGATGGTAGTTGCGTTGAATAAGAAACTCAATTTTTGAGAAACGATTTATTATTAACCATTTAGATTCTCGACACCAACTTCAGTGTGCAGAACTAGTACACATTCCACCATCTTTGTCAATGGTGTTAGACATTTAATCTATTATCGAAATAAACACAGTACTTTGCTTATTATTCAATTATGATATTCTTACCTCTCTTGACCCTCAACATGAATTTTGTATCATTTTCGGTGTAAAAGGTCCACGGCTCCGTGGTCCTGCCCTTTGTCTTGACCCTCTTGATATCAAGTCAAAAATTTGTTTTGGGCGTCTGTAATCACGAATTCACTTTACATGTTCATTTGCTTCTGCTTAAATCTATTTCATTATTTCTAGCTTTATTTTACGAATTAATTTTTTTTAAATGTATGAGTTTGTAAAACTATGAGGTGGCTCCAAGGTGTCAGAGGACACGGTCACCTTACACGCTGGACATTGCAGTTCCCATGAGGAAAGACGATCATCGGAGTGACATTGAGTGTTCAGAGGAATTACCGGTTACGATGTGTCGTCCTCGGATCAACACATGCACTAACAGTGAACTGCAGCTTGTTGGCAGGACGAGGTGCGTTTCGCAATAATTAGATGTGTGAATCTGAGGATGACTTATCGAAACCAAGAATACAAATAAACCTTAAGCCGACGCTTTATCCATTATAATCTGTAGTACTAATTGACTAATCCAGTTCACAGTTCCAGCTGCAGGTTACCTATCTATAGGTTTGCAGCACCAACAAAAATCTAATTTTTAATATTTTTTATAATCATTAACTGAATTTAAAAATTTAAAATGCTGTTATAATCTGCCCATTAAGAGGTATAATCTTGATTTAATGGGCTAACAAAAGTCAAGAATTAATGTCTTCAGGCAGTGTAGTTCCCGGCGCGTAGATTGCCCACACTATCCTCGCCCAGTATTTGAGAATGAGTGCACTTACTGACTTTCAACAAAATTTAAATATAATTCCAAACTTTTATGAAACTTTTTCTCACTGACACGTAAAACTTGAGCAACAGGCATGACTTTCTAATTTTTACTTCTTCACTACAGACTCCATTCACAACACAGATAACACATGTAACACTGAATGTACCTGCAAAACTATATCATTGTATGACAATTAGTTTAGGGGATATGATGTCATAAACTAAGTGATGAGTAAAAACTCACTTTTGCTTAAGACACAGTTCTCACAGAGGCGAAACAATGTTATACGACACCTTGGGATCACAATGGTGTGATGTGACGATTATCCGTGGGACAGAACAAGCAACAAGACAGAGCAGACGACAGCAGGTGGTCCGTCGCTGCCAGGTTCATTGCGGTCAATTTTCAAATACGTAGTAAGATGAAATACCATCAGCCCGTTGGTAGTTGATTGCTGCAGAATCAACATCGCTTTTACAATATTGTGCAGAAGCTGATCCATAGATGTTGGCCACTGATGGGATCGTGTATACGTTTGGAGTTCACTCCCTCACTGTCAGTTAAGGCCTGGAGAGGATGCCCAGGTCACCGGTACTGGTTGCAGAATTGTAAAATATCAAAATGACCGCTACAGGTATTCCATTTTATTACGTATGTGAACGGCTGAAGTCCCGCAAACTGTGAGTCACAAGGATGAACACACAAAATTCCAAATATGTCACGTCTTTGTTTCAAACTGGAAAGAGGTATGGCTCTTCTTCCTGCTTTAAAAATAATTCTGCCGCGTTTGCCTACATTTGGCATACAGCACTGTATATCCTAAAATACACCAAACGTAAACTGGCCAGCAAGATTTTATTGCAAGCTTTCCGAATTATGCACTGTGTTTGATTTAATTTCGAAATGCCACAATAACTTTGGGCAACAGAGAGAAGTGTGCTCATTATCAAGTTTTAATATCTGAGTATAATATGCAAAAGATTTTTTTTTACCGAATAGTTTTCTCAAACTCGAATGAGAGATTGCATAGTGGAAAACATGTGTGAATCCCAAAACAGAGGTTTTTAAGTATTTACGTAAAAAGTAAGTTATACTAGAAACAAACTACAGAGACAGATATGCCATTGCTTCAGCTACACAATTGTTTTATGAGGCGCATCAAATGGATTGAAATTTCCCTACCTATGTATAAGGGTCCGTCAGATGAAATCCGAACATCCGCCACAACGTGACCATTTAAACGTAATCACCATACGTATTAAGACAATTATCCTAGTGAGAAGCGAGATGATCAATTGATCAATTGCAGCTTTATAGAATGCAGTCGGCCACTGACAGATAGACAACCGCACCCATTCTTCGTCTACCTCATCGAACTGAAACCGGCGCTCATGCATGTCTTTCTTAAGTTCTCCAAAGATATGAAAATCATACGGTGAAAGATCGGGGCTGTATGGAGGATGTTGCAGGGTTTCTTAATCTTATTGGCATTGTGGGGGCGGGCGCTATCGTACAACAGCATGATTCGGTCAGACAGCATTGTTCGGCGTTTTCACATTATGCCGCATTGCTGCGCTTCAGCAATTTTGTAAGGAAACTCTGCAACATCCTCAGTACAGCCGGGAGCTTTCACCGTGTGGTCTTCAAAGTTCTGGCAAACTGAAGGAAGAGATGCGTGGACAGCGATTCAGTCGTGTGGGGAAGTGCAAGAGTGGGTCCACCTGTGGAACCATCAGCGGCCGACTGCGTTCTGTGAACCAGGAATTGCTCGTCTTGTCTCCCTATGGACAAATGTCTTAAGGCACTTTCGATTGGATCCATTAGTGTCGTGGCGGTTTTTCAGTTTACATTTGACTGTCCGTCATATCTTATAGATGTATGGAGCAACCCGCAGTCCGTGCTACGCCAGGCGCTACAACAGAGACTCGTTTCACTGTTACATTGCTATCATCCCAGTGTGAACCAGTGAAGTCTCTTCAACAATGTTTCTACGAACGCTTCAATGCGGGCTGTTTCTATGGAACATCACAAGTCGCTTAGCGTTTCGTATTGCATGTGGCATCGCTTCAGTGAGAACCAGACCTAATTTCAAACATTTTCTCACTTCCGTGCTTAATGTCAAGTAACAGGGTTGGAACTTCAGTAGTGACAACTATTTATTTACAGCTCGTACAAAACAGATACTTGTTTCAAAGTAGTCACCAGCATTGTGTATGACCCGCTGCCAGCGACGTAGAAGTGGATACTCTTAGCAGTGCCAGTTATGTTGACAGTTCGACGAATTTGTAGCAATTCTTAAGTGAATGGCGTGAGGTGTTTCCTACAGTTTAGAAACAGAGTTGAATTCACGAGGGCCTAAGTCAGGGTAGTGCAGTAAGTGGTATAGCACTTAGCAGCCCAATCGGTCAAATAAATCAGTAACAGCTTGTGCTGTACGTGCTTTAGCATTGTCCTGCAAAATGATGGTCAGGTCCTGCAGAAAATGTCGTCACTTCGGTCCCTAAGCTGGTCGTAGGTCGTGTTCCAAACAGCATGGAGACAAAAGTGATGACACTTTCTTCAGGACGTGACTATCATTTTGTAGGACAACGCTCAAGCACATACAGCGCAAGCTGTTACTGATTTGTTTGACTGATGGGGTTGCTAAGTGCTATAGCAGTCCCCTGACTTAAGCCCTCGTGAGTTCAACTCGATTTCTAAACTGAAGGAAACACCTCACGGCATTTGCTTCAGAACTGCTACAAATTCGTCGGACAATAGACCGCACCGCTCGAACTGGCAACACAACTGGCACTGCTAAGAGTCTCCTATGATTTCCACATCGCGTGGAACGGGCTATACACAATGCTGGTGACTACGTTCATGGTCAGTAAAACTTTGAAACACGTATCTATTTTTTACGAGCTGTAAATAAATAGTTGCCACTATTAAAGTTCCAACAGTCGTATTTAACACATTAGCTCATTTGTGGAGTACTCAGACGTTTGAAGCTTTTTTATTAATTTTTGTAACATGGGAGTTGGATTTTTAAGGAACCGGGCATTACTGGTGGTACTGCACCAGTGGTTCCCGACCTTATTTAGACCATTACCCGCGCTGTTTTTTTCTTTCTTTCACCTCACTAAACTGCACACTTTTTGGAACACTTTTATTTTTAAAACGATAAAAGATATCGAGTGGTGCATCGCAAGTGGTACCCACAACTTCTCTTCAGAAAAGAAAGCTAACTGTCGGCAGTGAAGGTATACTTGTTACCAAACATGCTTCTTCTGCATTAATCCCCTCCATTGCGGCACTTGCTTCACGTGGACACTGAAACCTCATTTAAAATCAAACATGTTGATATGTGTGCACTGTACTTGCTGTTCGTAAATCACTTCACTGCTGCAGTCCTTACTTCTGAACTGGCAGAAATTGGACGACTTCAGGCTGTTAATGCGTTGTGTGTAACCACTCTCATAATAATAATAATTTAATAATAATAAAAAAACTGCATACAGCAGTGTAGTAGCCCTTACGTAGTTACTGCTGTGTCGTGCTGTCAGTTAATTCATTTATCTGTTTCGAAGCGAGTATCGGTTCATGCAAATGCCGGGATCATTTCTTTGAAAGGGCACCGCTGATTTCCTTCCCTAATCCGAGCTCTGTCTCTAGTGACCTCGTTGTCGAAGGGACGTTAAACAGTAATCTCTTCCTCCTCCTCCTCCACCTCCTCGAAGCGAGTAATGAAATTATTTCTGGACTACTGAAGGTACTATCTACAGCTTGGAGAAGACATTTTCTTGACATATTTGTTACATATAAGCCTCACTGTTTTCATCAGCGATGTACGGGACGAAAAGCAACATATACAGGGTGAAAAGTATTTAAACCGACAATCTCTGGGAGGTTGTAGGGGACATTAAAACAAATATTTGTCCCTAATGTCATTTTTTCCTATGAGGACTATTTAAACTGGTAGAGGAAGATTTCTCTGGCGGCAAATTAATTAAACCAACAAACACTTTTCCATTTTTTATGACCAAGAGACAACACGTTAACACAACCCAATTTCAATTACAGTAGATTTTCAAAAATGTCTCCATTGACACGTAAACAAAGGTTACACCGTCGGATCATGTTCTGTCTGACACAGACAAAAACCCCAGGAGTATCCTGAATTGTTCCTGCTGCTGCTGCTATCCGGGCAACCAGATCCTCTTTTGATGCACCAGGAGTTGCGTAAACAAGGTTGCGCATCTCTCCCCACACAAAGTCCAGAGGGGACATATCTGGGGATCGAGCAGGCCGTGGTACAGGACCACATCTGCCAATCTATGTTTCTGGGAACCGTCTGGTCAGGAATCGTTGCACACGATGACTGAAATGTGTCGGCGCCCCGTCATGTTGGAACCACATGCGTAGTCTTGTAGGGATCGGGACGTCTTCCAGCAATTCTGGCAATACTCTGGTGAGAAAATTTTAATAGTGCCTGCCATTTAATGGGCTAGGTAGCAGATACGGCCCAATTAAAGAGTCCCCAACAACACCGGCCCACACATAACGCAGATGGCTCTGAGCACTATGGGACTTAACTGCTGTGTTCATCAGTCACATTAACGCAGAACCGCACTTGATGAGCGCTAGTAACTGTGGCAAATGAGTTATCCTCACTCCAAACATGCGAATTGTGCATGTTGAAGACTCCATCACGCCCGAACGTTGCTTCATCGGTAAACAACACAGAGGCTGAAAATGTAGGATACATTTCACACTGTTCCAGGCACCACTGCAAAAACTGTGCTCTGGGTGGATAATCAACTGGTTCCAGTTTGTGGACACGATGTAAGTGAAATGGACGCAATAATTGCTCTCGAAGGACTGTTCTTACAGTCGTCTTATCCGTCTCCATGTTATTGCACGAGTGCTGATTGAAAGATCCCGCTCCACATGCTGCAAGACAGCTTCCTCAAATTGCAGCGTTCTTAGTGTGCGACGGCGTCCCTGTCCAGGTAATCTGCTAAATGACCCTGTCGCACGCAGATGTTGGTACACAGCAGCAAAGGTCGTACGATGCGGGATACGGCGATTAGGATATTGTTGTTGTTAAATCCGCTGTGCAGCTCGTTCGTTGTGGTGCGCTACGTCGTACGCACCAACTATACCAGTGTACTCAATCCAGCTGTGTCGCTCCATTAGTAAACAGAGACCATGCACTACTACACTGGTGGACAGCAGTTGCCTGCAACTGAAGAGTGTCATGCGGCCCCTGACGACTGAAGAGTGTCATGCGGCCCCTGACGACTGAAGAGTGTCATGCGGCCCCTGACGACTGAAGAGTGTCATGCGGCCTCCACCGGTTTAAATAATCCTCATAGGACAATAGATTAGGGAAAAATAGGACAACCTCCCAGAGTTTGTTTAAATACTTTTCATCCTGTGTGTGTAGTGGGTCACTGTGTGAGGAACCTGCGTTACTGCTACTAATTGAGAGAAAATAATTACTGATATTTTATGAAATTGTTTTAATAATGATTTTTTGGCAGTTCATGACTGAAACGTGATGGAATGGTCTAGTTTTTTCCCCTGACATAATTTAATTTTACCCTCAGGGGGTGATTACCCCCAGTTTGGGAACGACCGGTCTAGACGATGAGCTCCCTGCTTTGCGTACCGCAGGTGGGCGCCGATGGGCCTGGACGTGGCGTACGCGCTGCTGACGACGCCGTCGCGGCAGCTGTCGGCCGGCGAGTGGTCGGAGCTGGTGGGCGAGTGGGAGCGCGGCCTGCAGGCCGGGCTGGCGCCGCTCGGGCTGTCCCAGCTGGCGCCGCCGCGGGCCGCGCTCGACGCGCTGCTCGCCGCCGCCGCGCCCTACGTGCTGGGCGCCGGCCTGCTCAACGTCGTGCTCACCCTGGACGAGGGCGGCGGCGGCGGCGGCGGCGGCGGCGCTGGCAGGCAGCCGGCCGACGAGGGCGACGCCCTGGCAGAGTTCGTGCGCGGCCTGCAGGCGCCCTTCACCAGGAAGACGCCCAACTGCCAGCAGCGGGTCCTCGACCTCATTGTCAACGTCATCGATAAGGGCTTCCTATAGACAACCTTCCCCCTTGCATACTTGGTAGTAAACATTGAAACATTGAATTGCGAGTCTTTTTTCTAATATTATGATATTTTTGGTCAATAAAATGCTATGAAAATTTATAACCTTTTTAAAATATTGACCTCAACGTCCACATCCTCACCTTCTGTTACTTCCCACCCTGACTCTTTTTTTTTTTTTTTTTTTTTTTTTTTTTTTTTTTTTAACATCAGTTTTCTGACTAGAGAATAATAAACTTGACTGTAATCCATCGCTTCATTCGTGCTAAGAAAGCGAAAGACAAACAAATGTGCTGTCGTTCTCTAGTTATTGTCGATTATTATGGCACCACAAACACAACCCATTGTAAAAAAGTTAAAAATTAATGTAAACTATACTAGTTGCACACATCCGGTATTGCCTTAAGAAGTTTAGGCATCTGCCCACTTGGCGCGCTGCTTTCGCAGAGTATAATAAAATCAGCAGGAGCGTTGTGATTGTATGTGCTATACTGTGGTTTACAGTTCCAGAAGCTTCGTTGTGACTGCAAGGAAACGCCGATTTCCTGCTGAAACCGAAATGCTTTATAATACACACTCACAAAATCATTATCCTTGCTTTCCCATAGGGTAGCTTTTGCGCTGACATGAAAAAAGTCATGGAATATCTCGTCATATCGTGCCGACCCATTTCTTGCCCGGCGTAGTGCAGCAACTCCACGTGGCATGGACTCAACAACACATTCGAAACCTCCTGCAGAAATACTGATCCCTGCTGCCTCTATAGCCGTCCATAATTACGAAAGCGTTACAAATGCAGAATTTTGTGCACTAACTGACCTACGACGGGATTCATGTTGCGCAATCTGGACGACCAAATCATTCGCTGGAATTGCCAGAATGTTCTTCAAAACAGTCCCGAACAATTGTGGCCCAGAAGCATGTTTGGCAACATGAAGGCCATGAATGACTTTAAATGGCCTCAAAGTAGCCGAACACAACCCTTTATAGTCAATGATCCGTTCTGCTGGACCAGAGGACCCAGTCCGTTCCAGGTAAACGCAACCCAAACCACTAGGGAACCACCACCACCACCAGCTTGCACAGCGCCTTGTTGGCAACTTGGGGCCATGGATTCCTGGGTATACACCACACACTAACCCCTACCATCAGCTTTTACGGGAGTCATCTGTCTTATAGGGTGCAACCAATATGATCACAAGCCCAGGAGAGGTACTGCAGGTGCTGTCATGCTGTTAGCAAAGGCACTCGATCAACAGTACCGTAGCCCACTAACGCCAAATTTCGCCGCATTTCCCTAACGAATACGTTCGTCGTACCGTAAACTGACTTTACTTGACCCCTGGGGTGTAACTTGGACCCAAAGCCCAAAAATTTATCAAATCAATTCAGGATCTGTTGTAACGCTTGTAGACATCTGATCAGTCATTTCTTAGACATGTAAGACATGTAGTAGAACTAGCTAGCGCCCAATGCAGTAGTGTGTCTGCTTTTTCGCGCCTTCTCATAGCTAACGTTATATAGTAGTGAAATTAAATAATGGATCGTCACCGAGGATGCAAATTTCCATAGAGGATAATAAATTGTACAAAGACTGTCTTGTTTTGTAGCAATGCTGAATAATCATCTTTCTCGCCATTCGCAATATATCAAGCGGAACATCTTTCGACACCTTGGACAGAAAAAGGACCAGCGGGTGCTAGGTACAACTGAAGTAAGCATGGTTGAATTGACCATGCAATACCTGATGACTTGTTTATTGCCAACCTTCCGCCTATGCTAAGAATACAAGAAGACACTAAGACTGTAATTGGAGATAATTTGTCATTCCATAGCCAATTTGTTGCCTGCCACCGAACTCCTTACATTTGATACGCGGCCCCTCGATATAGCCTACTTTAAGCCCTCGGCAGAAAAACGGAGAGATATTTTAACCGAATGAAGAGCGGCTGAAGCTGGAAAGAAATCAGCATTCTTGCATGAAGACCAGTCCCCTACGTTATTAAAAACTGTATTAGAAGAGATAGACTAAATTGCCAAGTAATCTCCCAGCAGGTTTTAAGATCACTGGCATTTTCCCCACAAATAAGGATGGAATTTTATCTCGTTTGCCAAAACAAGGTAGACCAGTAAACGTAGATCTTGTTGGAGTCGCGTTCTTAGCTCACCTTCATACAAAGAGGCGAGAGTTTGTTCATGTCTGGAGAATTTGGTGGCCAGCAGAATTGTTTAATCTCAGAAGAGTGTTCCTGGAGCCACTCTGAAACAATTTTGGACGTCTGGGGTGTCATATTGCCCTGCTGGAATTGCTAAAGTCCATCGGAGTGCGCGATGGATATGAATTGATGCAGGTGATCAGAGAGATGCTTATATACGTGTCACCTGTCAGAGTAGTATATAGACGTATCAGGTGTTCCGTATCACTCAAAGTGCACGCCCCCACACCACTGCAGAACCGCCTCCAGCTTGAACAGCCCCTGCTGACATTCAGGGTCCATGGATTCATGAGGTTGTCTCCATATCCATACACGTCCATCCGTTCAACACAATTTGAAATGAGACTTGTCCGACCAGGCAACATGTTTCCAGTTTTAAACAGTCCTATGTTAGTGTCGACGGGCCCAGGCGAGGCGTGAAGCTTTGCCGTGCAGTCATCAAGGATACACGAGTGGGTCTTCGTCTCCAAGAGCCAAATCTATTACGTTTCGTTGAATGGTTCACATGCTGACACTTGTTAATGGCCCATCTTTGAAATCTGGAACAATTTGCGGAAGGGGTTGTACTTCTGTCACGTTGAACGACTCTCTTCACTCGTCGTTGGTCCCGTTCTTGCAAGAATTTTTCCCGGCCGCAGCGATGTTCGAGATTTGACGTGTTATGGGATTCCTGAGATTCTCTGTACACCTGTAAGTGGTCGTACGGGAAAATCCCCACTTCATCGCTGTCTCGGAGATGCTATGTCCCATCGCTCCTGCTCCAACTATAGCAGCACGTTCAAACTCACTTGATAACTTGCCATTGTAGCAGCAGTAAGCGATCTAACAACTGCGCCAGTCGTTGCTGACCGCAGCTCCGTATTCTGCCTTTTTACACATCTCATGTCTGTTTACGTATCTCTGTATTTGAGTACGCATGCCTATACCAGTTTCTTCGGCTCTTCAGTGTATAAACTACTCAGGAGACAATCTGATCACTCATATTAGATTGTTTGCAGACGATGCTTTCACTGGCGTCAAGTAAAGTAATCAGGAGATCAGAACCAGTTTGAAAGTGATTTAGACAAAATGAAACTTCCTGGTAGATTAAAACTGTGTGCCTGACCGAGACTCGAAATCGTGACTTTTGCTTTTCGCGGACAAGTGTTCTACCAGCTGAGCTACCCAAGCACGACTCTTGACCCGCCCTCACAGCTGTACTTCCACCAGTACCTCCTCTCATACCTCTCAAACTACACAGAAGCCCTCCCGCGAAGCTTCTAGCACAAGCATTCCTGGAAGAAAGGATTTTGCGGAGACATGGCTTAGCCATAGCCTGGGGTATGTTCTAGAATTTAAACAAGATGTCTATGTGGTGCGAATAGTGGCAACTGAACGTAAGTAATGAAAAGTGTGGGGCTGCCACGTGAATACCAAGAGAGATCCGTTAAATTTCGGTCACATCACGAATCACACAAATCTGAAGGTTGTCAATTCAATTACATACCTAGGATTTATGATTACGAGCAACTTAAATTGGAACGGTTACATAAATAATGTTACTGAGAAGATAAACCAAAGACTACTTTTTATTGACACAACACTCGGAAGATGCAACAGTTCTACTAAACACAGTGCCTACACTACGCCTGTCCTTACCGTATTCTGCTGGACTACTGGTGTGCGGTGTGGGATTCTTACCACTTAGGACTATCGGAGGGCATGGAAAATGTTCACAGAAGGAACGCTCGTTTCGTATTATAACGAAATAGGGGATATGAAACGTGACTTGCGGTGGCAATCATTACAACAAAGGAGTTTTCCGTTGCGGCGAGATGATTTCACTATATTTCAATCTCTAACGTTCTCCTTCCAATTCCGAAAATAATTTGTTGACATCCACCTACATAGGGAGAAATTAGCGTGTTAAAATAAGAGAAAACAGAGAGCTCGCAAGGAAAGATTTAAATATTCGTTTCTTCCGTGCACTTTTAGTGAATCGACGATAGAGAAATAGTGCATGATAGGGTGTTCATCCAACTAAAGTGTGACTTGTAGAGTAGCCATGTATATGTACAAGTCACACAGGCAGGGAGTCTTGCAGATTCTAGAAGAAATATCAGCAATCGAAGCATTATTCTGGAACGATTATCTGGAAAGTGTGTGTTTCTTAATATGGGAAACTAGAACTGTACCGAATAACAATAAATATTTATAACAAAAAATTGTATTGCTAGGATGAAGAACCAGAGCCGCCTAATAAACGTAGAGCACTTCACAGAGTGTCAGTGGAGACACCTACTTGACATCCTTGTGCCGTGCAGCACTTCATTTCTTATCCTGAAGTGAAATTCTACAGTTTCTGTTGGAAGGTTGTCCAAGATTTCAGTCATGAGATTAAGCAATGACGACCATACAGAGTAGTTGCTGATAGACTCCAGGCCTGGACTGCCTCTATACAGCTGCGCACCCATCTGCCCATCGCAGATTCCATCTCTATGTGCGGAAGTAATGCAATGACCATCCCTACAAAAGACTGCCTTCCAATACTTAAACGTTAATTGATGGGAACGAAAATCAATAGAATGGGAAACATGTTTTTAATCTTAGTTGTGATTGGAGATGTTAATTCGTTTGGCTAAACATTTCAAGCGAGAGTATCGATAATTATGTAAAGAATAACTACAATCAAAATGGTTAACTCTTGGGAAGAAATAATGATGTACTTTAATCACATTCCTAATACTGGCGAATCTAATTCTCCGTTAAATGTGGCAATAATCAATCTATCTGATAACCATTTGTCATACTTGAGTACCCAATTAATAAGTAATAAACTTACTTAATTTCTTCCACAAGCTGGATAGCGTAATGAAATTATTACCGCTAAAGTTTCCCCGTGCCCTATTAAAAAAAATACATTAAAACCTCTGTGTGAAGTCCGGGAACTGACGGATGAAGATATTAAAAACTCTTGCCATAATTTAAATATTTCTTTCATAGTTGCGAGAGGAAGCTGTTTTAAGGACAGTGACGGGTTTCAACTGTTAAACGAATTGACAACGTCTAAAGATTTGAGCAACAGAACTGCAGAAAGATGGAATCCTTCAAGGAATGAAAACAGCTTACATGAGACGAGAAAATTGTGCTGTCATAGATTCCTAATCCACATACTGCAATGAATATTCTTGTGATATTACCACTGCGTATTCGGCCAAGCGAAAGAAGTGCTACCAAACGCAGTCCAATATGGTAATATTTACGGATGCCAATAACTTGAGAGGTGTGAAATTTCAAATTTTCCGGGTATACGGACTTTTCCACAAAATTTCAGGCGAACGGGCAGATTCCTGCAACTTGCTGCCACTATATTTCGACACAGAGTTTTCTGGCCAAGTTCAGGTGAATACTGACGAAAATACACTCCTGGAAATTGAAATAAGAACACCGAGAATTCATTGTCCCAGGAAGGGGAAACTTTATTGACTCATTCCTGGGGTCAGATACATCACATGATCACACTGACAGAACCACAGGCACATAGACACAGGCAACAGAGCATGCACAATGTCGGCACTAGTACGGTGTATATCCACCTTTCGCAGCAATGCAGGCTGCTATTCTCCCATGGAGACGATCGTAGAGATGCTGGATGTAGTCCTGTGGAACGGCTTGCCATGCCATTTCCACCTCGCGCCTCAGTTGGACCAGCTTTCGTGCTGGACGTGCAGACCGCGTGAGACGATGCTTCATCCACTCCCAAACATACTCAATGGGGCACAGATCCGGAGATCTTACTGGCCAGGGTAGTTGACTTACACCTTCTAGAGCACGTTGGGTGGCACGGGATACATGCGGACGTGCATTGTCCTGTTGGAACAGCAAGTTCCCTTGCCAGTCTAGGAATGGTAGAACGATGGGTTCGATGACGGTTTGGATGTACCGTGCACTATTCAGTGTCCCCTCGACGATCACCAGAGGTGTACGGCCAGTGTAGGAGATCGCTCCCCACACCATGATGCCGGGTGTTGGCCCTGTGTGCCTCTGTCGTATGCAGTCCTGATTGTGGCGCTCACCTGCACGGCGCCAAACACGCATACGACCATCATTGGCACCAAGGCAGAAGCAACTCTCATCGCTGAAGACGACACGTCTCCATTCGTCCCTCCATTCACGCCTGTCGCGACACCACTGGAGGCGGGCTGCACGAAGTTGGGGCGTGAGCGGAAGACGGCCTAACGGTGTGCGGGACCGTAGCCCAGCTTCATGGACACGGTTGCGAATGGTCCTCGCCGATATCCCAGGAGCAACAGTGTCCCTAATTTGCTGGGAAGTGGCGGTGCGGTCCCCTACGGCACTGCGTAGGATCCTACGGTCTTGGCGTGCATCCGTGCGTCGCTGCGGTCCGGTCCCAGGTCGACGGGCACGTGCACCTTCCGCCGACCACTGGCGACAACATCGATGTACTGTGGAGACCTCACGCCCCACGTGTTGAGCAATTCGGCGGTACGTCCACCCGGCCTCCCGCATGCCCACTATACGCCCACGCTCAAAGTCCGTCAACTGCACATACGGTTCACGTCCACGCTGTCGCGGCATGCTACCAGTGTTAAAGACTGCGATGGAGCTCCGTATGCCACGGCAAACTGGCTGACACTGACGGCGGCGGTGCACAAATGCTGCACAGCTAGCGCCATTCGACGGCCAACACCGCGGTTCCTGGTGTGTCCGCTGTGCCGTGCGTGTGATCATTGCTTGTACAGCCCTCTCGCAGTGTCCGGAGCAAGTATGGTGGGTCTGACACACCGGTGTCAATGTGTTCTTTTTTCCATTTCCAGGAGTGTACATTGAGCTCATGTACGTAAGACACCACCGGCACATTCGAGGTGAATCCGGCGTTGCACACGCGGTTCTGCTGCAAGTCTGTACGCTGCTTATGTTTGTAGCGCTCTCTGTAATTTCTCAGATGAATATCAAATACATGAATGTTCGAAAGAAAAGACAACTCATTCATTTAACTGATAGCCTCAGTGGGCTATGAATCTGCAACCGCCAGTGCAGGGGCACACTTACGTGCGACCTCCAAACAAAATTAGCGAGCGTGGAGTACATGGACGTGGACAGTGGGTAAGTGGTGGCGCTACGTGGGAATGAGAATCAGCCGAGAAGTTGCTCAGATAGTCAAAAATGGTTCAAGTGGCTCTGAGCACTATGGGACTCAACTTCTGAGGTCATCAGTCCCCTAGAACTTAGAACTTTTTAAACCTAACTACGGACATCACACACATCCATGCCCGAGGCAGGATTCAAACCTGTCACCGTAGCGGTCGCGTGGTTCCAGACTGTAGCGCCTAGAAGCGCTCGGCCACCCCGGCCGACGCGCAGATAGTCCGCGCATTTGCGGTTAACGCAGTGTCCGGGTGACGCAGTAGTTAACCCAATTGCCTAGTAAGCAGGAGATCCCGGGCTCGAGTCCCTGTCGGGCACACATTTTCACTCGTCGCAGCTGTGTCACCATGGGGGCGTCCTGTGCCTCTTTAAACCAACACTATTCTGGCAACACGTTGATGGAAATTTTCTAATTGGCCTCATGGTTTGTACGATCTCCAAGAGTTCCTTCAACATCTAATCTCCATACTTGAAAATATAAAATTTGCTAGGGAGATGGGGTAAGCAACGCTTACTTGCTTTGCAACGTAACAGCGATGGCTTGGGCATTTGGTGTTTCGAAAGCCCACGCACACAGACTTATGCTTACAAACTACTAGTTGCCAACATCCAACACATACGATGGGCGTTCTAAAGATCTTAATCCACCGAATCCATGCCATGTCGGATATCAATAACCTGCAAACTAAACTGGAGCTCCTGCAAACTGTGTTCCTGAACAATGGATGTTCGTCTCAGTAAGTGTATTGTGGGGTACAGGCGTACAAACTAAAGAGCAAGGAGGAGGATGGGCCCTCAGAGCGACTGCTTATCTACCATACATTGGAAACCTTTCAGCAATAATAGACACAGTATTAAGGAGGCATAAAGGTATTCTTTCGTCCTCCCTACAACGGTTCCGTGCCAATGCTGCAAATGTTATACGGGGCAGACGATACGCACTGTGCAGGAGCTTATTGCAGAGCATGCGCCGTACTCGCCTCCTCCAAGCCAGTGTATCCGCTATTGCCGAACACTGTACTTCCTTCTACTGGTCATATGATGAAATACAATGAACCAAAAGTTGTGGCCTATAGGGCAAACTTTTGGAGCTCCATCGTCAATGAATCAGAGGAAATACGACTGTCTGAGTCCTTTGTTAATTTAGATGGTGGCTTCCAGTTAAATTCTGCGTGGAATCCTGTCTTACAAAGACTTCGTGTTCTGCGTAGCCAGCGCCGTTCTGCATTTTATACCAACGGCAAGTACAGTCAATGTGATATCGATGACCTCGATCACCGCAGCCGACACACGTTGTACCGCACAGATTTGCAGCGGACGCATATACGCAGCACCAACTGGATACACCACGGATGTACCGGAGGGGTGTTAAATATATGAGCTCAGAGCATTTTCGTCAGCATTCACCTTAAGATGGCCAGAGGCAGCAAGTTGTAGACATCCGGCTGTTCACCCGAAATTATATGGAGCAATTTGACTTACGTTTAACGATCGAAGATTATTTGCTGTGGAAAGGGAACTGTGCTGTAACTTCTAATAGCAGGATGAAACTGACGAATTTTGGAATAAGTAAACAAAGAATGAAGTCTTATGTTAATGGACACATGGAAAATTTCCCTAATTATTATACTATGTAGAGTATTACCGTAATTGTTTGTTGCAGAAATGGAAATTAGAATTTGGATGTAAACTTGCACTCATACATACAAAGGTTGGAAGAAAATATGGAAACAATGCCAGAAATGCATATTTCAACGTACACTGTCCACTCACCTTAATGTGATCAGCTGTCAGAAGCCTGAATAATCACAGTTTGCAGCGCGGACATGCAGGAAGAGAGTCAATGCGGTTGTGGAAGGTACTGACAAGGGTGTGGAGCCATGCCGACTATGTTACTGTGGCCAGGTGCGCTAGGTCTCTCGGTTGACGATCCATGGCGCGAAATTACCGTTCGAAGTTTTTCCACAGATTGTCGGTTGAACTTAAATCCGGGGAGTCTGGTGGCCAGGGGAGCGCAGTGAACTCATCCTGGTGCTCACTGAACCACGCACGTACACTTCTGGCTGTGTGACACGTTGCATTGTCCTGCTGGTAGATGCCATCGTGCTGCGGGGAAACAAACTGCGTTCAGGCCACGGTCCCCAAGGATAGATACATACTTGTGTTGATCTACTGCGCCTTCCAGAATGACGACATCACCCAGGGAATGGCACGAAAACATTTCCCAGCCCGTAACGTTCCCTCATCCGTTTTCCGACTGTTGTTGCACAGCCGTACATACCAACAGCCATCCTGTCCCATGGAGCATAGAACGTGGTTCAACTGAAAACGCCGCCTGTCCCACTCAGTGGACGTCCATTTCCGGTATTGGCGTGTAAATTCCAACCTTTGACGCCGATGAACAGTATTTAGAACGGGTGCAGAAACCATGCTCCTGCTACGGAGGCGGATATGCAGTAACTTTCGCCTGGTGATAGACCACTTGGTTCATATGGTCAGTTAGTAGCTAAAAACTTGAACATCTATTCACCCTCACATATTTCCGCAACCGTCGTTCACCCCTGACATCTATACTCTGGAGTGCACCATCGTTGCCTCGGCGCTGGGTTTGGTTGACGCCATATTCTCATGCACCGTATTTTTAACCACGACGGTAAGCGGCAGTTTACACATATACAATTAGCCGTTTCGGAAATGCTTACACTCACCTTTTACACCCGAGAGCCAATGATTACAACGTTTTGGAAGGCAGGTAAATTGCCCCGTTTCCGCACTGCTACAACGTCTGCATTGTTTTCCATGTCCCCCGCCACGCTTTATACCTTTCATTGATTTGACGTCGAATATAAGCAGTGGTCACATTAATGTGACTGAACCGTGCAAATGCAGGTGGTAGCCAAGCATGTAGGCTGCGCCATTTTGCGCTGAAAAAAAAAAAAAAAAGACGCACCAGCAAATCGGACGGCAATCGGTATATGTGATGCACATGTTCTGATAAATGATTACAATTTCGGAAAAACTGGATAATTTATTCAAGAGAAAGTGCAAGTCAGTACGCGTTGGTCCACCTATGGCACTTATGCAAGCAGTTATTCCGCTTTGCTTTAATTGATAGAGTTGTTGGATGTCCTCCTAAGGGATATCGTGCCAATTCTGTCCAATTGGCGCGTTCAACAAAATCCCGAGCTGGTTGCAGGCCCTCCCCATAACGATCCAAACGTTCTCAACTGGGGAGAGATCCAGCGACAAGCAGTAGAAACTGTCGCCATGTGAGGGCTGGCATTATCTTGCAAAAGGGTAAGCCCAGGATGGCTTGCCAGGAAGGGGGCGTAGAGTATCGTCTCCATATCGTTGTGGCTGTAATGATACCCAGAGGGGTCCTGCTATGAAGTGAAATGGCGCTGCAGTCCACACTCCTGGTTTTCGGGCCGTACGGTGTGCGATAGTCTGATTGGTACCCCACCGCCGTCTGGGGCTTCTCCGGATACGTCTTCGCTGGTAGTCGGGGCTCAGTTCCAAGCGGGACTCACCACTGTTCACGCATCTTTTCACTTGCAGACCTCTGAACGATTCTTTCGTACACTTCAGTTTTGAGGGTGCAGAGCAGGGTTGTCCACGGCGTGCAGAACTGCAAAGATGCACAATGTACAACGGCCTGTCTCGGTACAATTCTGTGCTTCTCAGCTTCGCTCCGTCTTTTTCGGTACTGCCCGGTATAGAGCGACATTTCATTTAGCAGTGCGATGCGACACTTTCCTACCGTATTTTGCTTGGCTTTTTTCAGTTGGACTGCTTTCTTTTTTTCGCCAGAATCGTAGTGCTAGCGCTATTTATGCTTCGCCATTTTTTCTTGGTATAAAGGAAGTTCACAGGTTCACTGGCTACATGCATAAAAAGGGGGAATCTAGCGATGTATCGTCACATGTCTTTTAAAAATGAATTACCATCACTGAGGAGAAGGATGAGAATTCTCAGAATCTATTACGCTGTTAGAAATCTACGGGTGTGAAATGACATTACATCATGCAGAAAGAATTCAAAGATATAGCTGACGATGAAAGAGCACAAAATTCCAACTATCGGCAGACGATTTGTACAGATTTCGTTCGTCTGTGCTTCCTGCTACTACTCTTACTTCTACTTTACTTAGGTACAACCGAGTGTAGGACACTTAGGGAGTGGGAACGGACAAGAAATATAGTTCTATTATTTGCTCGCATTTGCTGACACGAAAAGTAAGTTTTCTGAACTCGTCCGGATTATTACATTGTCAGTTAAAATAATTTTTGGTAGAACTGAACGAACAGTATGAAAACGTTATTTATTACTACGAACTACGTTTCTTAAGTCAACGGGCTTGCCTCGAACGATTTTTTTATTTAAGACCGTTACTGTTGAATTTCTGGTAGAGAGAGGAAAGCAAGAACGAAAATTAGATGATTCGGAATGGATTAAAGATTTCGCATTTTAAATAGAATTGATTGCAGACTGTCCCCAGCAAGACATTACAAGGTGAGCAGCAACTTATTTCTGATTTCTCGTCGAAAGTGGATGCACTTTAAAAAAGAATCGCGTTGTGAAAGACAGAACTTCTGATATAAAACACTGGCGTTGAAGGAAACGCATATTTTTGAGAATTTGTTGTGGCATTGAAAGAATTATAAGAATAGTTTTCTAAACTTTTTGAGTACATTGCCAACCTTGTACCTGTTTTTGAGCTGTTCTCGAGATCTTTGCCGTTTCAATTGAAAGCGCTCTCGTGTTTCTGCTGATGTAGCTGTTTGATCTGCTACGCAGTTCCCGTTCAAAGGGTAAATTCTTTTATGTTAAAACTGTCCTGAAGGTGTACGTTGTTTTTCTCTTGACAGTTTCCGCGTGTCCATAATGAGCTTGCAAACATGACATCATTGTTGTGCACAACATACGCGCGTTAAAGGCTTATTTCGGTTTTGAAACTAAGTAAGTCGTTTGTTAAGAATTTTTTTGAGGATAGCTGTATTAGGTATAGATATATCATATATTAATGACATATGAAAATTTGTGGCTGGCCGGGAATCAAATCAGTATTTCCCGCTTTTCGCGGACGGTCGCCTTATCCAGTTCGGACCGACCCAAACCTCCATACTCCACAATGTCTACATTACATTAAGTATTGGTCGTAACATTACTTGTATTCCAGCGATAGGGAGCGTGAGACATCAAAGCGTTCTATGTTATTATTGTCGTCTTTTTACCCGTCGAACCACGCGTTACAAAATTTATTTTACAATGTCTCTTCCTCGAAACATGCATGCATCTTTGAAAGAACAGACATTGTAAAATAATCTTTGTAACTAAGTCATGATTAAGTGGCAGTACGTGTGGCGAAAATCTGCGAGACTGTCTGCATCTGTCTGTATGCTGACAGTTTGCACCATTTATTAATTTTGCTTTGTCTTCAGCACACCGTAAACCATTAAACAATACTGGCTTTGAGCACTATGGGACTTAACATCTGTGGGCATCAGTACCCTAGAACTGAGAACTACTTAAAACTAACTAACCTAAGGACATCACACACATCCATGCCCGAGGCAGGATTCGAATCTGCGACCGTAGCAGTCGCGCGGTTCCGGACTGAGCGCCTGAACCGCTAGACCACCGCGGCCGAATAAAACAAAACTGAAAACTTGTTTTGTGATGTTTTGTTGAAAAATACGTAATATGAAATCAATTTACAACTGAAGTGTAGGACACTTAGGGTGTGGAAATGGACAAGAAATATAGCTCTATTATCATAATCCTTATGGCCACCAAGGCCACATTCAATTAGGCACTGAAAACTGTGAGCTCATTCAGGGAATATCACAGAGCAGCCGATGGAGTTCCTCTTGATTAGACTCATTAGTACGAGGATAGCTGCTGTGCTCTAGTAAACATACTGTAATTCTTTTTTAATAATTGATGTTATTTCGAGGCACTGTCTTGAAGTACTACGGTTTGCTGGCTCCATCACGTTTTGGCACGTTTTTTGGTGGAAGCTGCTGCATCAGTGAGATCTTGATCTCCCTTTCAAAGTGCAAGGTAATGACGCGGCAGCGCTGATGAGTAAGGAACTTCATTGGCGTGTGGGGTGTGAGTATGCTCCGCCCGATGCTGGAACTCCGATAAGCCGGGCTTAATTAACGAAGCGGCGGGGGGTGGCTGGTCTGGCCTTCGGGTAGAGGGCGTAAGTTAATGCTTTCGCATCGAGCAAGAAAATGGAAAAGTTAACATCCGACAATTTTGTTAAATACATGACAGAGGCAACTCGACCTCACAGAAGAGTTTTCAGTCTACCTATATATCATGACCATAATTTTTCTGATTGTTGCGGCGTGGATAAATTTGTGTGTTATCCAGGGAAGCTAATGCACGTCGTCTGATTTCTAGATGGGAATTACATTCACGTGAACGAATTAGGAGCCTCCTTGGTGTGTGCATTCATGCCCTTCAGTTTAAAATATGAGATATTAAGTTCATCATATCCACTGTGAAAGGCAAACTGCAACTAGATTTAAATTGATAGATTATGTAGAATTGATACGGAACCAGATGCTTTCCGAGCTTTGTACCGTTTAAGTTTGTACCATTAACTAGTTTTAAACACACGGCACGATCATCACCAGATGGAGCAACACTATTCTCTCGAGCACGTAAAACTTGACGCAAGTCTCGTGCTAGCGGTGAAAATAACGGAAATTTAGGCATAAGTTTACCAGATGATTACAATACGAAGACATCTATAGATGCTAAGGAGCAGTGTAACGTAAGTTTCGTAAAACATAACGATCTATTCGTTTCGTAAACGTTTCTTTAATCTAAATTTACGTTATTTGTACAAGCGACCGAGCGAGGTGGGGAAGTGGTTTGTACACTGGACATGCATTCGGGAGGACGGTTCAAACACATGTCCGGCCATCCAGATTTAGGTTTTCCGTGATTACCCTAAATCGCTCCAGGCAAATGCCGGGACGGTTCATTTTAAAGGGAACAGCCGATTTCCTTCCCCATACTTGACACATTATGAGCTTGTACTCCATATCTAATGACCTCGATGACGGCGGGACGTTAAACCCAGTTTCCACCAGCAACGCGACCGATGCACAGGCTGGAGGTACTAATGATTTTGTACCACCTCCATCTGATGAATAGCTTACAGCCGCTCTAAAACTGGTTCATGGTACAATATACTGTACCAAATTCAAGAAACGACTGGTAGCATACCTTACCTGCACTACTGACCATTAAAATTGCTGCACCAAGAAAAAATGCAGATGATAACGGGTATTCAGTGGACAGATATATTATACCAGAACTGACATTTGATTACATTTTCACTCAATTTGGGTGCATAGATCCTGAAAAATCAGTACCCAGAACAACCACCTCTGGTCGTAATAACGGCCTTGATACGACTGGGCATTGAGTCAAACAGAGATTGGATGGCGTGTACAGGTACAGCTGCCCATGCAGCTTCAACACGATTCCACAGTTCATCAAGAGTAGTGACTGGCGTATTATGACGAGCCAGTTGGTCGGCCACCATTGACCAGACGTTTTCAGTTGGTGAGAGATCTGGAGAATGTGCTGGCCGGGGCAGCAGTCGAACACTTTCTGTATCCAGAAAGATCCGTACAGGACCTGCAACATGCTGTCGTGCATTATCCTTCTGAAATGTAGGGTTTCGCAGGGATCGAATGAAGGGTACAGCCACGGGCCGTAAAACATCTGAAATGTAACGTCCACTGTTCTAAGTGCCGTCAATGCGAACAAGAGGTGACCGAGACGTGTAACCAATGGCACCCCATACCATCACGCCGGGTGACACGCCAGTATTGCTATGACGAATACACGCTTCCAGTGTGCGTTCACCGCGGTGTCGAACACGGATGCGACCATCATGATGCTGTAAACAGAACCTGGATTCATCCGAAAAAAAAAATGACGTTTTGCCATTCGTGCACCCACGTTCGTCGCTGAGTACACCATCACAGGCGCTCCTGTCTGTGATGCAGCGTCAAGGGTAACCGCAGCCATGGTCTCCGAGCTGATAGTCCATGCTGCTGCAAACTTCGTCGAACTGTTCGTGCAGATGGTTGTCGTCTTGCAAACGTCCCCATCTGTTGACTCAGGGATCAAGACGTGGCTGCACGATCAGTTACAGTCATGCGGATAAGATGCCTGTCATCTCGACTGCTAATGATACGAGGCCGTTGGGATTCAGCACGGCGTTCCGTATTACCCTCCTGAACCCACCGATTCCATATTCTGCTAACAGTCATTGGAACTCGACCAACGCGAGCAGCAATGTCGCGTTACGATAAACAGCAATCGCGATAGGGTACAATCCGGCCTTTATCAAAGTCGGAAACGTGATAGTACGCATTTCTCCTCCTTACACGAGGCATCACAACAACGTTTCACCAGGAAACGCCGGTCAACTGCTGTTTGTGTATGAGAAATCGGTTGGAAACTTTTCTCAAGTCAGCACGTTGTAGGTGTCGCCATCGGCGCCAACTTTGTGTGAATGGTCTGAAAATATCACAGCATCTTCTTCTTGTCGGTTAAATTTCGCGTCTGTAGCACGTCATGTTCGTGGTAGCAATTTTAATGGCCAGTAGTGTATATACACCGCCTTGACACTGAATACTGAGACCTCTTTAGTATTTGATACAAGACGAAATTCTAGCACAGCTGTATTTTATATATTTATCTGTGTCTGGACATATTGAATATTTTTTCTGGAGGAGACATATTTGTATCAGACTGTTTAACTAATTTGTTTGTGATCGTCAGTTTGATAATTTACTCGCATTCGGTCTGCTACGGACTACGTAAATAACTACTTCCGTTTTTTTCAATAACGTTTCCTTCGATCTGAGTGCTGTGGTTTCTAGTCGTTTTTTCCAATTTTTTTTTCCTTTCTCTGGAAATGAGGTATTTACAACCTTGTTACGAAATGTATCTCTTTTCAGAATTTCATGTTCTTCGACTTCCATATCTTTCACATCTCTTGTAATTTTTTGGCGTCACTTGCACCAGAGAAAGAGAGGGAGAGAGATTCATTACGGTTGACACGCTCTAAAATTCTCCTCAATGTCCTGTTTTCATTCATACCTTCCCATATTAGTCTATTGCTCAGTCATATAGCTTCATTATGTTACACTCCTGGAAATTGAAATAAGAACACCGTGAATTCATTGTCCCAGGAAGGGGAAACTTTATTGACACATTCCTGGGGTCAGATACATCACATGATCACACTGACAGAACCACAGGCACATAGACACAGGCAACAGAGCATGCACAATGTCGGCACTAGTACAGTGTATATCCACCTTTCGCAGCAATGCAGGCTGCTATTCTCCCATGGAGACGATCGTACAGATGCTGGATGTAGTCCTGTGGAACGGCTTGCCATGCCATTTCCACCTGGCGCCTCAATTGGACCAGCGTTCGTGCTGGACGTGCAGACCGCGTGAGACGACGCTTCATCCAGTCCCAAACATGCTCAATGGGGGACAGATCCGGAGATCTTGCTGGCCAGGGTAGTTGACTTACACCTTCTAGAGCACGCTGGGTGGCACGGGATACATGCGGACGTGCATTGTCCTGTTGGAACAGCAAGTTCCCTTGCCAGTCTAGGAATGGTAGAACGATGGGTTCGATGACGGTTTGGATGTACCGTGCACTATTCAGTGTCCCCTCGACGATCACCAGAGGTGTACGGCCAGTGTAGGAGATCGCTCCCCACACCATGATGCCGGGTGTTGGCCCTGTGTGCCTCGGTCGTATGCAGTCGTGATTGTGGCGCTCACCTGCACGGCGCCAAACACGCATACGACCATCATTGGCACCAAGGCAGAAGCGACTCTCATCGCTGAAGACGATACGTCTCCATTCGTCCCTCCATTCACGCCTGTCGCGACACCACTGGAGGCGGGCTGCACGATGTTGGGGCGTGAGCGGAAGACGGCCTAACGGTGTGCGGGACCGTAGCCCAGCTTCAAGGAGACGGTTGCGAATGGTCCTCGCCGATACCCCAGGAGCAACAGTGTCTCCAGTTTGCTGGGAAGTGGCGGTGCGGTCCCCTACGGCACTGCGTAGGATCCTACGGTCTTGGCGTGCATCCGTGCGTCGCTGCGGTCCGGTCCCAGGTCGACGGGCACGTGCACCTTCCGCCGACCACTGGCGACAACATCGATGTACTGTGGAGACCTCACGCCCCACGTGTTGAGCAATTCGGCGGTACGTCCACCCGGCCTCCCGCATGCCCACTATACGCCCTCGCTCAAAGTCCGTCAACTGCACATACGGTTCACGTCCACGCTGTCGCGGCATGCTACCAGTGTTAAAGACTGCGATGGAGCTCCGTATGCCACGGCAAACTGGCTGACACTGACGGCGGCGGTGCACAAATGCTGCGCAGCTAGCGCCATTCGACGGCCAACACCGCGGTTCCTGGTGTGTCCGCTGTGCCGTGCGTGGTTCTAGAGAAATGGCCTACGGTGTTTTATTCCTTCATCTTTTGCTAAGTGAACTATACGCTCCCTTTCTAGTATTGCCGATGTCGACGGGAAGCTACGCAATAGTCTTTCTTCTCACCGTAGCATATATTTACAACGCAGACTCTCTTGAGAAACCGAATTAGAGAAACTTATTAGTCGGTAAAGCCAACCGTAAAGCCGGCCGCAGCGGGATCTAACCTGCACACATGACTGTCAGGTACAGTCACCTTCCGGTTCAAAGCAGGGAAGGGGGAAGGGGGGGGGGGTTGTTACCCGCAGTTTACAAGCAGCGAAAGTGGTCACGGATAAATGCCACCGGAGGATGCCCCTACCGCTTGCTGTTAAAATCGATAAATTTAGTGACGATATGAAACAGGAATAAGTAACAGTGCAGGAGGAAAGACGAAATGTGCAGACAAAATGTTAAAGCTGAGTAGCTGAACAGAGTGCAAGTTACTACAGGAGGGGTGGGATGCTAAGCGGATTCAGGCTTATACCGCAAAGAAGAAGAAGAACAAGAAGAAAATTCCAAGCATATTTATTTTTGATGTTATTATGCGATATTATGAAGAGTACTAAGAGGTACAAACTTGCGGAAACGTCACAGCGCTTTCCGCACGGATTAGGGGTACAAGGAAAGCAAGGAAACTTCGATAAAAACGAAAAAAAAGCTTCTGCGTATGGGATTTTGCTTTAAAAGTTACCAGAATAAACAACCGAGTTTTAAGGTAGTTATACATTACATTTTAACGAAAACAGGAAGTATCAGAGTGGAACTGTCCAGGGTTTATTCAAAAGAAATGTGTTTTCATGTACTTCACACTTCGAATAAATGCCATCACTGCGATAGTGTGCGATAAGTATTGTCACACAAAAGTGCTAGTCTATGTTGCATTATTGTGGTATACAGGATATCCTCGTCTAGAATTGTAGGCTGTTGCTATAGTTTGTTCACGACGTCCTCATCGAGTTTGTAGGTGGTTACGAGGAGCGGAGGTAGCAAAGTCCGTCTCCCGAAGCACAACACATGGATAGCCACGAGTAGAGTGGTGATATGATTCTGCCAGTACACATACTCTTACCCACTTGGGCACGGCACGACAATCCCTTCATAATGGCTACGTTACACACAGGCACTCTATTGTTAGGTCGCCAATGTTGGCAGCGGCCAGACACAAAACACTCGTGGCCCGAAGTTGGCTATCTTCTAACGGCCGATTCAGAACTAGGGAGCCCTCGTTCAGGATGTTTTCAACAAACTATATCTCATCCTCTGTTTCTTGGATATATACATAGCGGTTCTTCTACCCTGGCCAGGTCTAGTAGCTTGTAGTACCCGATTTAGCTATCATGACTGTAAGTACCTGGAGTGACAAGTCTCCGTTACACACCGAAACCGCTGAGGTATCGTACATAACCTCTTAAGTGCTGCCCATGGCTCACAGAGACTTGTAGGAGCGGATACTAAGGGCATGGGTAGGGCGAGATGGGGAGACACGCGAGTGCCCTCATATCCGGGGAGTGTTCCTGAACGCTTTGGCACTTTCCAGGGTGATGGGATGACGGTCTCGGTACAGGACGCTTGTGGGGTGCTCCGTCTGACAGTAAATTCCTGATACTCTATGTCATTGCATTACATGGGAACGTCTCTTAACAGAGATTACCTCCTCCAAAAACAGTGGTAAGTAAGATATTTAAAGAAATGTGGTGTTCTAGGTGTTCACGTCTTGCCGTAGCCGTGTACTAACGGGTATCAGGCCTTACTGGGCAACCCTTTAATATTAGAGCAGCAAGTTGTGGTTGTTTCGCGATGATGCTAATATCTGTGTCCTGTTGAGTACTACCAATGTTTATTTTCTCATGTACTCGAGCTCGCAACAGTACCAAATCCACTACTGCCGTAGATATAAGTGACTTAATTCATGTCCTTTCGGTCAGAGTTGCAAGTTATAATTACCCCAGATTGATGCCTAGTAAGCTTTCCTGCATCCATTGATAACAATTTTTGTAAATTGAATTATGGGTATGTTATGTGTAAATTCGCTCGTATCTTGGTGTTTGCAGGGAAGCTCGTTGTATCCATGTTATTTTAGTTACTATCACATCATGGTCGTGTTTGAAATTTATTTGAACATTTCATATGCATTTAGAAGACATGATAATGGTAAATTCGGAAAGGTTAGACATCGAGAGATTCTTAACTTCAGTTGAAACAGAATTAATTAAAACAATAATTATAAATATTAATAGAAATCATATTCTGCAATAATTCATGAGTTTCTACTTTTGAATGTGTCAAAAAGCTGTTATCACACACTAAATTTTAATATCAGTATCACATCTTTAATACAATACTGTCTCTGGTAGTATGTTGGCGCCAAGAGTGACAGAGAGAGTTGCTATGAGCTGTATTTAAGTTATGGAATATGTTGACACTGTAATGGACTTGTTACGAGCAAAGTTTTCTATTAAATATTTCAAGATGTTGGCAAGTTTTTATGAAAAGAGTTGCAGAATTTATACATGTGACAGCAAGGTTTGATGAAAAAAATGTGGTGTGCTCAGAAAAGTATTTGAGTCATTTCACAGCAAGCTGGGGCCTCATTTTTTGAAGTACCTGAATGGAGCTGGGCTGCCCCTGGACACTGACGCCACAAGATGAGTTGAAATGCCTGTTTTATTTGATTGAGTACTTTCGGCTGTTCTGCGAAATTGCTGTTAACATTTTATGCACAATGATTCCACGACCGACGAAGCTTTCTTCTGGAGTTGCTGCTGGTTGGGAGCCGAGGCAGCGAGTGCACATAACAACAAACCTCGCAGCACCTGAAAAATGTGGTTGAGTTGGTCGTCGAAACACGTGCATAAAATGTCGACAACAATCCGGCCGAACACCCGGGAGCACACTATCAATCAATAGCAGCGAGAAAGCCTGAGCATCACTTTTTTTTTCCTACAGCGGCTACCCGTTATAAAATTCACGTCCTTGCAACAAATTTGGTATACACACTATACGCAATGGTGTGATTCATCTACGCAGTTTATTAATAATTATTATTCAACAGTAGTCGGGAATTTATGACTAGAGCTGTTTTTCTTTATGAGGTGATACTGATATCTGAATAACAAACAGGAACGTTAGATATTGTTTATTTATTATCAAATCCAGTCCTAACAAAGACTTTTAGATGATGCAACCCAATATGCCTTTCACAAGTGCTGCCACCACATCTATTTAAAAACGAAAATAGTGCTGTAGCAATGAAATGAAATGTCGTGTGACGAGGGCCTCCCGTCGGGTAGACCGTTCGCCTGGTGCAAGTCTTTCGATTTGACGCCACTTCGGCGACTTGCGCGTCGATGGGGATGAAATGATGTAGCAATGAAATCAACGAATTTGACTCTTCTTGAGGTTCTGCCAGCAACTACCTTCCTTCATCCGCGCCAGCTTCTTTTGTAAAGGGTAGCTTCCGACGTACACCTGAATCTCGTCATTGGCGGCTGGTTACTGTAAGCTACCATATTTCCGGGATGTTGATTACTACGTTATACGTGCATTACCAAATAGCCACAGACATTTTCTATGGGATTAAGGATCGGATGACTTAGCGAGACAGCCGAGGTACGGAAGAGTGACTGAGTGATCATCAAACCAGGAACGTATACATATAACCCTGTTGACAGATCTACTGTCATCCTAGAAGGCGGGAAGTGTCAACAGCATACTAACCACGAATATGCAGTGTTCCTAATTCCGTTAGGACTGTGGCTATGAAAAATGTAAGTCGTGAATTATATTCACAAAACCATTATATTTATTCAAAAAACCATTACACAGCTGAAACGTTCTAAAAGTCTTTTGAAATAGTCACTGTAATGCTATTTTGGAATTGCATTTAGTACTGCAGTACACTTTGCTTACTTGTTCTTAACTGCGTCATAGCGGCGTCCTCTCATTGGCATCGTCAATTTGGGGAACAAACGGAATTCGGCTGGGGCCAAATCCGACGAAGACGGTGGGTGATCCAGGACTGTGATCCGTTTGCTGGCGAAAAACTCTCCCACGATATTCACTCTATGTGCTGGGATGTTGCCGCAGAGGGCGATCAGGGACTTGCCTCGCGGTATTTGGGTTAAATTCGACGAATTCTCGTCCATAAACCAAAACTTAACCCAAAACTCGCTGCTGTCTGACTGCTCCATCGCCATTTTCTTACGAGTACTTTTATCGACCAGGATGTCTGCTGCAGCGATGCTGTTGAAACTTCAATGATCGTAACGCCACAACTCGCCATGACATAGCATTGCAGTCTGGAATTTCACACCCGCAATCCTAACGGTCGGTCGTTGTGACCGATCGGTTCTAGGCGCTTCAGTCCGGAACCGCGCTGCTGCTACGGTCGCAGGTTCGATTCCTGCTTCGGGCAGGTTAGTTAGGTTTAAGTAGTTCTAAGTCTATGGGACTGATGACCTCAGATGTTGAGTCCCATAGTGTTCAGAGCCATTTGAACCGATCCTACCGCAACGGGGACACATTGTGTATACTGAAGAAAGGGCAACACTTAGTCACCGAGTATGTTGCTAAAACAAAAACCATTCGGACTCATTTTCACGGTAACCCTAATGAATGGGCCCAAGTTATTGTACAAATACGTTCCCAAAACCCATCAACCAACTGGGGCCCTAACTACACCCTCCATGCGCTGCTGTTTAACCATCTAATTGGGTCGTCATAGCACTCACGCTTTGCGTCTGTAGAATAGAGGCAAAATCGCAATTCCTCGCGCCACTCTTCGTTTCCCCAACCATCCGCTCTCAAGTTTCTTTGTTTAGCCAACTGAAGATGTGCACGGTCCAGTCTCATTAATGTGATTTCCACCTGTGTTCGACGTCAACGTGTCAGTCATTCACGGACGGCAGGTGGCACCACTAGCAATGGAGACTACGTAAAGCGTGTCGGGAGGACGTGGGAAACAGTATAGTCGTTGTCGTAATGCGAAAAGGGGACGATTTGTCTGACGTCCAAAGGGGCATGATCATTGGCTTTTGGGTCAAGGGTGGAAGCATTTCGGAAACGGCTAAGTTCAGAAACTGTTCGCATGCCGCCATAGTTAAGGTACGCCGTGCATGGCAAAATGGAGCTGCAAGAAACCAGCGCCGAGGCAACCGTGGTGCACCACTGGACATAGATGACAGGGACGAACGACGTCTGCAGAGATGTGTGCGGCTGAACAGACGTGCAACAGTTAAGCAGCTGACCCTCCAGATGAACCAGGGGCTACTAAGAGTGTCTTCTCAACGGCCGTGCAACGAACGTTGCAGGGTATGGTTCTCAGCAGCAGTCGTCTGCTTCATGCACCCATGCTAACTGCTGTCCATAGGCGATGAAGGCTGGAATTTGCGTACCGCTAGTGGACGTCCACTGAGTGACGCCAAGTGTTTTTTTTTCACATGAATCACGTTTTATGCTCCATCGGACAGATGGTTGTTGGGCATGCTGCGTGAAGCGTTTGAAAGTAAAGGCCCCAGGCTGGAGGAGGAAGCGTTATGGTCTGAGGAATGTTTTCCTGGCATTCTGTGTGTGATCTCGTCATTCTGGAAGGCACAATAGATCAACACAAGCCTGCATCTATCCCCGGGGATCATGTCCACCACAACACGCAATATGGTTTTCCGTGGCACTATGGCATCTGTCAGCAGGACAATGTAACTTATTACGCAGCTTGCAATGCACGTGCGTGATCCGAAGAGCAGCAGGATGAGTTTACCGTACGCCCCTGACCCTCCGGATTTAAACCGAATCGTGCATCTATGCGATCACCTCGACTGAAATCGATCCTAATACGAGAAACCGAGTGCAGCTGGACACGGCGCTGGAGTCGGCTTGGCTCTACATCACTTTTGGTACTTCCGAGAACTTCACTGTCTCTCTTCCTCCGCATCTCGTAGCTGTGCAAAATGTGCTATTCAGGCTTTTTACCGGTGGTCACGTTGATGTGACTGGACAGTGGCTATGTGCATGTGTGAGCACTGACCTTTTGTGGGGTACATGTCACCAAAAGCTTATTGTATGCAGTTCCTTTGCAGTGTCGGTTCGGTAACTAAAATAGACGGCATCGATTCGCCGATGGCACCAATACAGCTTCTACACAGTTCTACATTACAATTCCTGTGTGTTTCGAAACCGTTGTCATTGGCAGGTATGACCATCTTCTCTGGTCTCTGTCGATGAGGAAATTTTTTTCCAACTACTATTCTTACCCCCTCTTACATTGCTGTGGGTGGTACACCAGTTCTAATAGACAACTTGGACAGTCCAAGTTAATGCGCTGTCAAACTGGGCAATCTTGTTTACGCTGTGGTCATGGACACGGGCAAACACGATAGCTTGTTTCTGCCACGTCTCCACATTTTACTGTGCAGGTTTCACAGAATCTGTAGACACACCCAAATCTACGTGCTCATAAATACTCCGAAAGCAATCGTACACTGATTAACAGAGGGACCATATTTTAAAGGTAAATAATAATTAAAGAACTACGAAAACATTATTAAAGGTATGAAAATTGGTATTTGGCATCACCGTTGGAAATTGAAAAAATGAGTTTCATTGTTTTGAGAAATTAAACTCCTAATAGGGAAACACACAGGATGACAAGCTTTATAAAAATATTTTATTATGAAAGCATTTTTGAAGCCAAGTCTACGAAAACTGGTGTTTGACGTCTCGGTTAGAAATAAACAGCAGGATTAACAAACAACTCCGACTCCAGCTGCCAGAATCGCTGTTTCGTCCGAAATACATTCGGGAAAGACGATACTTCTATGGCCTTAATTAAGGCGAAAAGTTTAGCAAGTGTTGCAATTTGTGAACAAAATCAAAGAAAGCTATTTACAGTCACCATGACAAATCAGCTTTGTCAGAAATGGATGCAAAAAGGAACGGCTTTTTGACATATTAATTTTCCAGTAGCCCTAATATACGGTTATGAAATTATTTTTGTTGTAATTACTACACAAATGGGAGTGAAGCAGCAAACGCTGAGCTAGTATGTCCATAGCCGTACATAGATTTCCTGATATTTGGAAGAAGTTGCGAGAATTGTGATGGAGACGTGATTTTTGCATCAATAAATGGCACGCGCTGATTATATTTTGTATAACAATTAATCTGACCAATCAGGGTCTCAGATGAGCAAGGTAGGGTAATGAATTCACAACTACCATTTCGGAGCTAATTGATATCAGAACTGATAACAGACAAGTGGCAGCGTTTCTGGTCCTCGTAGTTCTACACTACATTAATACTGTGAAACGAGATAATCAGCAACCAGTTGAAAAAGAATTGCCTGTTTCGCCCTCCTTCAGAAGTTTTACATATTTGGTTGTTTATTACTTCGTTACGCACAAAAACAGTTGCTGAGGATGGATAAAATACTGAATCCTGTTGAAACGGGGAAATGAAACTAGATATTAGTTAACACATGTGACACTCACATTAAAACAAACGATGATGAGGGAAATAAAACTGGAAACAAAAATGGAAATAAATATTCTGAAAAAGAGAACCACAGAAATGAGGTAACAAAAGAGTTATGCAAGGAAATAATAAAACGATTTATTGTGGCAAACATATTGTATCGATAAAAAGTGTGCTCTAGCTTCCTGTAGCATGGTGCCAGCAAAGCGTTCCCCTCGGTTCTCATGAATTAGCCACTGATTTATTTTCTCTTTGTTGCAGGTCACATCCAAATACTGCGATGGTGGGCAATAGTAAGTATAGCATTTTACTCGAAATTCTGGAAAGGTATTTACGAATTATTTCCCAGTTATCTGTAATGCAGGACGAAATGTTGTATGGTAATGAGCGGACGCTAAAATACACAGCCAAAGGTGACTGGGCAGAGGAAGATGCAATACTTTCGGAGCAGTGTATTACACACACACAGAGTCAGTGGAAATACGTATCGAATTAGTGTGCAGTGAAGTCGTGTTGATTCAGTGTGCTGATGTCAGAATAACGGTACAAGCGGAAAAGATAGAAACAATGTTTTGAAGGAAGAAACGGATCAATAAGAAATAAAGAAAGTAAATAAAGCGATGAAAGACAGAGTCACAGGTGCAACTGGATCATGATTAAACTGGCAAGTGCGTAGTCTTCCGTATGGTGTACAGAACGCAAAAATTTTTAATCGTGAAATTATCCAGTTACTTCAATTAAATATAAATAAATGGAATTTACTACACTAATTCAACTTCTGTGCGAGGAGAACTACTTTTCTGACCTAGAGTCAACGCTTTTATTGCTTCTATAGGAGCACTGACGTTGACAATGAACTTACAGATTGTCTCAGTGTGGTTACCATCGGTGACACTAACCGACTGAGGAGGCACGCAAATCTGAAGGTGATTTCAGTTGATATCCCTGAACCACGACGATGTAAAGCTTCTTTAATAATGCCAATGATATCGGTGACGTTTGATCTCACATTTAACTAACGGCTGCGGACTCGGGTTACCGTCATAGTATTACGTCGGTGCATTACATGTCGGACAGGACATGGGGTGTTTGGTGATGCTATATCCTCCATGAATGACTATGGTGCACGTAACCCTCTTGTGGAAAGTGGTCCATAGCTTTCCACTTTTAAGGTTTTCGATGGCGCAATAACAAAAATTTAACACTTCTTATTCTAAGAAGCTGAAAATAATTTTTTTTAAAGTAAACTAAAATACTGAAAATCGGCTGAAGTAAAAATTATTTATTTAAAGAAAGAGAAGAAAATTATATCTAAAATGTCCAAGCACTGGTGCCCAAGTTACTAAAATTAAGAGGGAAAGAAGCCACGAAGCTTTTAGGCACGATATGGTTTCCCACATATAAACTGAAAAGACGTTTACCATTCGCAGCTTTAATACCCAAGACAGAGGACAAATTCCCCGCCAAACTAGTTGACACCTTCTGCTCAATATAGAAACTGTTGTGAAACGCTGTTACCTTAGCGTCACAGGCGGAACACACGCAAAGTGGCGCTTTTTCATGGACCAGGTTGTCATGTTTAAAGAGCAATTCATTACCTATAGATAAGAAAGTTTATGTAACCACACTCAGGTACCTCAAGTTGTGTGACTTTAATATATTATCCAACCTCAGAAACTATTATATATTAATTACATTTCTAACTATAAAACAGGCTGAGTTACTAACTATTACCACCAAGAATAACTCCGAAAGTATGACAGGAGCTGAAAAGTTCGTGGGATAAAAGTTGCCGTGGACAACAGGGACCATAATATGACGTTAGTTTTTTGTTGCTAGGTGGGGTCGCTTCAGATATGTGAAGGTCAACTATAGTTTGGTACTTATTTTCTGATAGCGGATATCGAAACTAATCCAATGATGTGTAACAGTAAGACTTCTTAAGGTCAGCTAAGGTCAAAAATGTGGTATGAACGTCCATTCCCAGAATGTGTTCGAAGTGATGACCATTGGTTCAAATGGCTCTGAGCACTATGCGACTTAACATCTGAGGTCATGTCCCCTGGAACTTAGAACTACTTAAACCTAACTAACCTAAGGACATCACACACATCCATGCCCGAGGCAGGATTCGAATCAGAGACTGTAGCGGTTGCGCGGTTCATCTACATCTACATTTATACTCCGCAAACCACCCAACGGCGTGTGGCGGAGGGCACTTAACGTGCCACTGTCATTACCTCCCTTTCCTGCTCCAGTCGCGTATGGTTCGCGGGAAGAACGACTGTCTGAAAGCCTCCGTGCGCGCTCGAATCTCTAATTTTACATTCGTGATCTCCTCGGAAAGTATAAGTAGGGGGAAGCAATATATTCGATACATCATCCAGAAACGCACCCACTCGAAACCTGGCGAGCAAGCTACACCGCGATGCAGAGCGCCTCTCTTGCAGAGTCTGCCACTTGAGTTTGCTAAACATCCCCGTAACGCTATTACGGTTACCAAATAACCCTGTGACGAAACGCGCCGCTCTTCTGTGGATCTTCTCTATCTCCTCCGTCAACCCGATCTGGTACGGATCCCACACTGATGAGTAATACTCAAGTATAGGTCGAACGACTGTTTTGTAAGCCACCTCCTTTGTTTATGGACTACATTTTCTAAGGACTCTCCCAATGAATCTGAACCTGGTACCCGTTTTACCGACAATTATTTTTATATGATCATTCCACTTCAAATCGTTCCGTACGCATACTCCCAGATATTTTACAGAAGTAACTGCTACCAGTGTTTGTTCCGCTATCATATAATCATACAATAAAGGCTCCTTCCTTCTATGTATTCGCAATACATTACATTTGTCTATGTTAAGGATAAGTTGCCACTCCCTGCACCAAGTTCCTATCCGCTGCAGATCTTCCTGCATTTCACTACAATTTTCTAATGCTGCAACTTCTCTGTATACTACAGCATCATCCGCGAAAAGCCGCATGGAACATCCGACACTATCTACTAGGTCATTTATATATATTGTGAAAAACAATGGTCCCATAACACTCCCCTGTGGCACTCGAGAGTTTACTTTAACGTTGGTAGACGTCTCTCCATTGATAACAACACGCTGTGTTCTGTTTGCTAAAAACTCTTCAATCCAGCCACGCAGCTGGTCTGATGTTCCGTAGGCTCTTACTTTGTTTATCAGGCGACAGTGCGGAACTGTATCGAACGCCTTCCGGAAGTAAAGGAAAATAGCATCTACCTGGGAGCCTGTATCTAATATTTTCTGGGTCTCATGAACAAATAAAGCGAGTTGGGTCTCACACGATCGCTGTTTCCGGAATCCATTTTGATTGTTACAGAGCAGATTCTGGGTTTCCAAAAACGACATGATACGCGAGCAGAAAACATGTTCTAATATTCTACAATAGATCAACGTCAGAGATATAAGTCTATAGTTTTGGACATCTGCTCGACGATCCTTCTTGAAGACTGGGACTACCTGTGCTCTTTTCCAATCATTTGGAACTTTCTGTTCCTCTAGACTTGCGGTACACGGCTGTTAAAACGGGGGCAAGTTCTTTCGCGTATCGAATTGGTATCCCGTCAGGTCCAGTGGACTTTCCTTTGTTGAGTGATTCCAGTTGCTTTTCTATCCCAGACTAAAGCGCCTAGAGCCGCTCAGCCACGGCGGCTGGTCTATGACCATTGGTATCAATGCATTGCTGCAGTCATCTTATCGTGGATTGGGTGGTATTCCTTATCACATCGTACTTATCGAAGCACTTGCTCTGACAACTCGCTCTCGCATATCTTCAGGTGTAGTTGGAACGTCTTTATAAACAATGTCTTTTACGAATCCCCACAAGAGAAAATCCAGAGGCGTCAAGTCTGGCGAAAGGACCGGCTACGACACGTCTCCTCCGTGCCCAGTCCAACGATTTGGGAATTGTCTCAGCAACTCATTTCTAGCTATCAGCTTAAAATATGCCGGACACACATCGTGTTGGTACCACATTCTGTTCTTTGTTCCTAAAGGTAGTTCTTCCAATAACAGACGTAATGTTTCTTGCAGGAATGTGGTGTACTTCCTACCATTAAGATTTACATTTCCTTGGTTCGTGAATGGAGCCTCATCAGTAAATAAAATCACATTAATAAATGTGTCATCCTTCTTAATCTGAAGTTGAGCCCATCGCCAGAATTCAATGCGACGCATACAATCCGTACCAGTTAATTCTTGGTGGAGTCTGATAGGGTAAGGATGATATTTATGGCGATGCAGAATAGGAACAACTCTACACTGGCTCATGCCAGATATCCTTGCGGTTTGACGAGAACTAACACAAGGATTTCGAACCACAGTGGCAAGAGTACCTATTTTCGTTTCCTCGTTAGCAACTTTCCTTTGCCGGATATGTTTCCGATGAGTTAAAGATCCAGTTGTCCTCAATTTTATCATACACGTATTTAAATGTACGACGCGTAGAGTGAGTACGTTGAGATATATGTCTCTAGCTCTAACTGAATTTCGTTGGCATTCTCCGTAAATGAGAAGCAAATCGACTTGTTCCTCGAAAGAGTACATCATTCCATGCGCTTGATTCTACGATAATAGTCTTGCCATTCCTATCAGTGTCGTATTGCAAAACCGTCGAATGGTGTTTACATGTCAATGGCACGTTAGATGGATACACCGTATTCGGCGAATATTTACTATTTGCACGATGTACGAAAGAGAATTGTCAGGGAATGTGCCTCGATAAGTGCACTCAATCCATGATTAGAAGATTGCAGCACTGTATTCGTACCAATGGTCATCACTTCGAACACATTCTGTAAATAGACGTTTATGTCACCTTTATTACCTTAGTTGGCCTTCAAAGACGTTACTGTTACACATCATTGGATTCGTCTCGATAGCCGCTATCAGAAAATAAGTACCAAACTATAGCATCCCATTTTAAAAAAAGTTGACCATCATATCTCTGATGAGAACCCAGCTAGCAACTAAAACAACCGTCATATTATGGCCCCCGTTGTCTCATGCAACATTTGTCCCACAAACTTCTCAGCTCCTATCATACTTTCTGAGTTATTCTAGGTGGCAATAGTTAGTAACTCACCCTGTATATTTGTGGTGTCTTGTGCTTTGAAATAATTCAATGACAGAAGTTGAAAATTTATGCCGGACCGCATTATTTCCCATTTTACGCAGCGGACGCCTTAACGGCTTCGCCTATCTCAGAACGTTTTCTGTCCGATCTAGGTTCTCAGCTTATGACGTAGCGACCCTGTCGATTTACCTCAGTTGCTCGTGGCGTTTCCTGTATTCCCGCAAGAGGTACGGACGCTACCTCCTAGTGTGCGGCAAGCTGAGAATTTGGGTCAGAAGGAAATCATGCTCGTGTAGCAGAAATGGTTGAGGTGACCGCTCGCATAAAATAGGAAATCTGGATTCAAGTCTCAGTCCGGACAAATTATCAGCTTCTGACACTGAATTATTTCAAAGTCCATCTGCGGCTGATGTCGGTACCACCCTCTTAATATTAAGCTCATTGTAATTACGCTTTATAAATTGTTTTCTGAAACAATTAACATCCGTCCGTCATACAGTAAGATTTCCGCACACAGTAAGATTAAAAACAAAACTATACTCATAACGTTCATAATCACCTTAGTGTGACTGGCCTAGGCGTTGACCATTACCTTCTGTCATAGATGACATTGGCAGGCAGATATTAGGATGTTAGACAGGCACTGGCATATCGAGTAGGTGTGTACGTGAGTACACAGGCAGTAAGTCCGGCTAGCCGGAATTGGTTGCAAGTTGTGGGTAGACTGTCCCTGCACTTGCCAGCAATGACGTAAGCTTATGCCCATGACGAAAGTCCTGAGCGAGCGCCAACACGGATATTTAAGCGCCTCCCACAGAGAGTACGCAATTGTTTTCTTGGAAGCCACTGGTTTCTGCGTTCGTACACTTGGATTCTGTATGTATAGTGCTAAAGTAGTCACTGCCTTAGCCTTGTTTCCCCTCAAATGATGAAACAGAAAATAAAGTATTTGCCACATCCATTTAAAGATTGGCAAGACACACAATGCGCTCCGCTGACTATGGGCTTTGCTGGGTTGGGCAAAGCGTCCGATCGCTGCGGCGTCTTCAAGCTAGCTGGTCGCCGCGAAAAAACGAACTGGATGCTCGAGGTAGATGTGCCCAACACAGTTGCAGAGTTACCGACAGGGATCAGGTTACGTTGAACAGGTTTGCCTGTCCAGTTGCAAAATATAACACTAAGGCGCCACTGCGAATGGCAGAAGTGACTAAGAGAACTTAACGGCCGGCCGCGGTGGTCTCGCGGTTCTAGGCGCGCAGTCCGGAACCGTGCGACTGCTACGGTCGCAGGTTCAAATCCTGCTTCGGGCATGGATGGGTGTGATGTCCTTAGGTTAGTTAGGTTTAAATAGTTTTAAGTTCTAGGGGACTGATGACCACAGCAGTTGAGTCCCATAGTGCTCAGAGCCATTTGAACTTAACACAAGGACAACAGTAAAATATTCCAGAGTAAGATCATTGTTTTAGTAATAAAACTATTTTAGAGCTATTTTAAGCACCATCCTTCACCATACTAAATGAAAGACAGTGAGTGATCGAATCCCTCCAATTTCAACTTCCTGGACTTAATGGGTGATATACGTAGGAGGTAGCAATTTATTGTTCGACTCTTCTAAGAAAGTACGCTCTTCAAACTTTAACAGTAAACTACGTCGTGATGCAGAACGCTACTCTTGCAAGGCCTACCACTGTAGTTCGCTGATCTTCTCTGTGACGCTGTAGCTCTTACTAAAAGAACCTGTAGCGAAGCGCGCTGCGTTTCACTGAATCTTCTCTAGTTCCTCTATGAATCCTATCTGGTACGATCCAAAACCAACGAGCAATAATCAAGTATTGTTCGAACGAAAGCTTTCAGACAGTTCCAGGATTCTTCCACTGAATCTCAGACTGGCAGCTGCCTTACCAGCGTCTGGTTTTATGTAGATAGTAGTTCCGCTTTAAATCGCTCCATACCTACATCATATTCCTAGATATTTTACGGACGTCATTGCTTACAGTGACTATTCTGCGCTCATATAATAATAGATCTTTCTGCCTATTTATGCGCAGTAAGTTTCAGATGTTTCTTCTGAGGAACAGTTGGCAATCCTGCGATCGTCTGCAGGTCTTCCTGCATTTCGTTACAAGTTTCTAGCGTTGCTACTTCTCTGTATACATCGTCTGCGAAAAGCTTCATGGAATTCCGACATTGTATTTATGTGTATTGTGAAAAATAATGGACCTGTAACACTCCATCTGCCTACGATTAAAGTTGTTTTTAAATCTAAAAATTTGCCTCCGTTGAGAACGACGTGCTTTGTTCTAATTACTAGACACGCCTCAGGCCAGTCACACAGCGGCTCTGATATTCCGTTCTTCATAAGACAGCAGTGCAGAACTGTGCTGAACGCCTTCTGGGAGTGAAGGAACGCGGTATAAACCTGGTCCATGGCATCTACTGCTTGCTAGCTCTCACGGAGGAAGAGAGCGAGCTCGGTTTTACACGATCGTTGTTGGAAATGACAACCCAGATCATCACTACTGGCTGCCGGGCCGCATGAGGGGGGTGACGATCAGATTGGTTTCCCACTGCTGTCCGTCCCACGTCTTCGGCCTGGAATCTCGCTCACTATAGTCGAATTGTTTTCAGTGATGAGTCCCACCTCGAACTGATCCCTGAAGCCCATTGGAGACGAGTGTGGAGACGCCCCGGACAGCGGTGGGATACCAAGCTGAACGTCGGCCGCCATACGGCCCGATAACCAGGAATGATGGTCTGGGTGCCATTTCCTTCCATCGCAAGACTCCTTTGGCTGTCATCCGCGGCATCCTTACAGCACAGCGGTACGTTGACGATATTCTACGTCCCGTTTTGTTGCCCTTCATAGCAAGCTATCCTGGGCTTACATTTCAGCAAGATAACGCCTGCTCACACACAGCTAGTGTTTCTAGAGCATGTCCTCCTGGTGTTTCTAGAGCATGTCCTCCTGATTGCCAAACCCTACCCTGCCAGCGAGGTCGCCGGACCTCTCCCCAGTTGAGAACGTTTGGAGCATTAAGGGCAGGCCCTCCAACCAGCTAGGGATTTTGGCGATATAACGCGATAATTGGGAAGAATTCGGCACGATATCCTTCAGGAGGACATTCAAAAATTCTATTAATAAATGCCCAGCCGAATAACTGCTGGCATAAGGATCAGAGGTGAACCAATGCATTATTAACTTTCGCAGAGTTTGAAGCTATTTCTCTTGAATAAATCATCCAATTTCTCTGAAACTGTAGTCACTTGTTTGTCTGTACATGTACATCGCACCTACCAATGTCCGACCCATTCGGGTAACTGCTTCGTCGTGCGTCGTTTCCTTTTCCCTTACATTCTACACTCCTTCCCAGGAAGGGGAAACTTTATTGACTCATTCCTGGGGTCAGATACATCACATGATCACACTGACAGAACCACAGGCACATAGACACAGGCAACAGAGCATGCACAATGTCGGCACTAGTACAGTGTATATCCACCTTTCGCAGCAATGCAGGGTGCTATTCTCCCATAGAGACGATCGTACAGATGCTGGATGTAGTCCTGTGGAACGGCTTGCCATGCCATTTCCACCTGGCTCCTCAGTTGGACCAGCGTTCGTGCTGGACGTGCAGACCGCGTGAGACGACGCTTCATCCAGTCCCAAACATGCTCAATGGGGGACAGATCCGGAGATCTTGCTGGCCAGGGTAGTTGACTTACACCTTCTAGAGCACGTTGGGTGGCACAGGACACATGCGGACGTGCATTGTCCTGTTGGAACAGCAAGTTCCCTTGCCGGTCTAGGAATGGTAGAACGATGGGTTCAATGACGGTTTGGATGTACCGTGCACTATTCAGTGTCCCCTCGACGATCACCAGAGGTGTACGGCCAGTGTAGGAGATCGCTCCCCTCACCATGATGCCGGGTGTTGGCCCTGTGTGCCTCGGTCGTATGCAGTCGTGATTGTGGCGCTCACCTGCACGGCGCCAAACACGCATACGACCATCATTGGCACCAAGGCAGAAGCGACTCACATCGCTGAAGACGACACGTCTCCATTCGTCCCTCCATTCACGCCTGTCGCGACACCACTGGAGGCGGGCTGCACGATGTTGGGGCGTGAGCGGAAGACGGCCTAACGGTGTGCGGGACCGTAGCCCAGCTTCATGGAGACGGTTGCGAATGATCCTCGCCGATACCCCAGGAGCAACAGTGTCCCTAATTTGCTGGGAAGTGGCGGTGCGGTCCCCTACGGCACTGCGTAGGATCCTACGGTCTTGGCGTGCATCCGTGTGTCGCTGCAGTCCGGTCCCAGGTCGACGGGCACGTGCACCTTCCGCCGACCACTGGCGACAACATCGATGTACTGTGGAGACCTCACGCCCCACGTGTTGAGCAATTCGGCGGTACGTCCACCCGGCTTCCCGCATGCCCACTATACGCCCTCGCTCAAAGTCCGTCAGCTGCACATACGGTTCACGTCCACGCTGTCGCGGCATGCTACCAGTGTTAAAGACTGCGATGGAGCTCCGTATGCCACGGCAAACTGGCTGACACTGACGGCGGCGGCGCACAAATGCTGCGCAGCTAGCGCCATTCGACGGCCAACACCGCGGTTCCTGGTGTGTCCGCTGTGCCGTGCGTGTGATCATTGCTTGTACAGCCCTCTCGCAGTGTCCGGAGCAAGTATGGTGGGTCTGACACACCGGTGTCAATGTGTTCTTTTTCTCATTTCCAGGAGTGTATTTCGGCATTTTCTGTCTATCTTCTGTTTCGATGCTATCGTGATCACGGCTGCTATCATTCTCATTCAACAATCTGAAATCATATGCTCATATGGATAAATACAGGTATCTAACCAGTTACGGGATGAAACTAGAAATTGTTGACAAAAAAAAAAAAACAGTTATCATTTCCCCAACGTACTAAGCTGAAGCTGAAAATTAAAAGCCCAAAAACTAAACGCAAAGAAAAGAACAATTGAGATAATTCTGGTTGAACATCATCAAAAATTGTCATTTTCATTGCCATCGCAGTAGCGAAACAGGGAATAAGCATATAAAATGATTTATTCTACATCTATCGGAACACTTCACATCTGATCACGTTGATAGATTCATTGCATTACTTTCACATTTTCTATTTTATTATCTGGCACTATAGCGGAGAAAAATATGCTTTGAAAGCTAGATTATTTGAGATGGTTACCTGAAGTGTGCACCAGAATCATTACATGACCAAATGGATGCGGTAATCTCCCAAAACCACCCTCAAATTGACCGGTAGGATGGAATTTCAGCAGCCTAGGAAAGAACCAAAACAGTGCATGGCTGCAGACCCATTACTTTGGAAGACTACAGAATAGTTGACCGAATTGTTTACTTTCCTACAGGAGCAGTGGCTCTGATGATTTTCTATAATGAATATTTGCCAGTGATTGGTCCACGTACGTCATGCCGCTAGAGATCTTGTCGGTGTGTGCAACGCAAGTGATGTCAGTGGCACCGCTCTGGTATTCGGGATACAGTTACGATGAAAGAGATAACCGTTAGTTGTCTGTAAGGGCACGAAGAACATTATTGTCTACCGTTGTGAGTGTTGCAGGTGTTCACTTTCTGTTGTTGTTGTTGTTTGTTTTTTGGCGAAGGACACCAGACAGCCTGGTCATCGGTCTCATCGGGTTAGGGAAGGACAGGGAAGGAAGTCGGCCGTGCCCTTTTGAAAGAAAGCATTCCTGCATTTGCTTGGAGCGATTTAGGGAAATCACGGAAAACCTAAATCAGGATGGCCGGACGCGGGTTTACTTTCTGTATTCTTTATATTGTTTCTACTTTACTATCGCCTGTGTATACTGTTTTGTGACAATATGCAAAATTTCAGTTTGTTCCTTTAATTTTGGACACCAGTGTAGTTTTATATACGGTTTTAGTGCTTACCGTTGGATTTTGTGACTGTATTTTCTCAGTATTTCGCTGTAAAAACCACCCAGTTTTGCCAGATGGTGTTGCAGTTATTACAATTTGAGAAACCATGCGCACAAGTAAATGTTGGATTCGCTCTGTCACGAAATAATCTGTGAACACTCGTAGTCGCCTTCCTTCGTGCAAGCGTCGTCTGCGAACCGCTCTAGTGTAATACATTAAAGAGATTAATAATGTTGTACTCAAAGAAATAATATAATTTTTAAACTTGCCTTGTTCCTCGTGGTTCAAGCTATCTCCTTCCCACATTTCAAGAAATCGGCGCTGTGATTTACTCGTGAATAAGTAACAAACTGAGTTACTTTCACATTTAATAATTTAATACGGTAGCGTGGATGTAACACGGTAGAGATCCCACAAGCACTTTATTAATTACCTTGAAACACATTATGTAGAACATATCGACCTAAAGAATTGTCACAAATAGGATGTAGTTCAAAAGTCAAAGAGTGGACAGCTTTCTGAAAGGTAAATAATTATCGTCAAGTCAATAACATGCTACAAATCGATAAGTATCATGTACTACACACTTTCTAAAGTAGCCTGTGCTCTTCTTCATGGTCCAAGCTATCTCCATACCAAATTTCAGTAATACTGGTTGGCCGGCCGTTGTGGCCGTGCGGGTCTAGGCGCTTCAGTCTGGAACCGCGTGACCGCTACGGTCGCAGGTTCGAATCATGCCTCGGGCATGGATGTGTGTGATGTCCTTAGGTTAGTTCGGTTTAATTAGTTCTAAGTTTTAGGTGACTGATCACCTTAGATGTTAAGTCCCATAGTGCTCAGAGTCATTTGAACCATTTGATATTGGTTCAGCGATTTCGGTGTGAAAACGTAACAGACAAGAATTTTTTCGCATTTATAATATTAGCATCGATATCGACTTTATTCGATATTCCGATTCTACGTATCTTGAAATGTCTAACACAAAAGTCTCAGGTTGTTGTTGTTGTCATCAGTCCTGAGACTGGTTTGATGCAGCTCTCCATGCTACTCTATCCTGTGCAAGCTGCTTCATCTCCCAGTACCTACTGCAACCTACATCCTTCTGAATCTGCTTAGTGTACTCATCTCTCGGTCTCCCTCTACGATTTTTACCCTCCACGCTGCCCTCCAATGCTAAATTTGTGATCCCTTGATGCCTCAAAACATGTCCTACCAACCGATCCCTTCTTCTAGTCAAGTTGTGCCACAAACTTCTCTTCTCCCCAATCCTATTCAATACCTCCTCATTAGTTACGTGATCTATCCACCTTATCTTCAGTATTCTTCTGTAGCACCACATTTCGAAAGCTTCTATTCTCTTCTTGTCCAAACTAGTTATCGTCCATGTTTCACTTCCATACATGGCTACACTCCAAACAAATACTTTCAGAAACGACTTCCTGATACATAAATCTATATTCGATGTTAACAAATTTCTCTTCTTCAGAAACGCTTTCCTTGCCATTGCCAGTCTACATTTTATATCCTCTCTACTTCGACCATCATCAGTTATTTTACTTCCTAAATAGCAAAACTCCTTTACTACTTTAAGTGTCTCATTTCCTAATCTAATTCCCTCAGCATCACCCGATTTAATTTGACTACATTCCATTATCCTCGTTTTGCTTTTGTTAATGTTCATCTTATATCCTCCTTTCAAGACACTGTCCATTCCGTTCAACTGCTCTTCCAAGTCCTTTGCCGTCTCTGACAGAATTACAATGTCATCGGCGAACCTCAAAGTTTTTACTTCGTCTCCATGAATTTTAATACCTGCTCCAAATTTTTCTTTTGTTTCCTTTACTGCTTGCTCAATATACAGATTGAATAACATCGGGGAGAGGCTACAACCCTGTCTCACTCCTTTCCCAACCACTGCTTCCCTTTCATGCCCCTCGACTCTTATTACTGCCATCTGGTTTCTGTACAAATTATAAATAGCTTTTCGCTCCCTGTATTTTACACCTGCCACCTTTAGAATTTGAAAAAGAGTATTCCAGTCAACATTGTCAAAAGCTTTCTCTAAGTCTACAAATGCTAGAAACGTAGGTTTGCCTTTTCTTAATCTTTCTTCTAAGATAAGTCGTAAGGTCAGTATTGCCTCACGTGTTCCAACATTTCGACGGAATCCAAACTGATCCTCCCCGAGGTCTGCATCTACCAGTTTTTCCATTCGTCTATAAAGAATTCGCGTTAGTATTTTGCAGCCGTGGCTTATTAAACTGATAGTTCGGTAATTTTCACATCTGTCAGCACCTGCTTTCTTTGGGATTGGAATTATTATATTCTTCTTGAAGTCTGAGGGTACTTCGCCTGTCTCATACATCTTGCTCACCAGCTGGTAGAGTTTTGTCAGGACTGGTTGTCCCAAGGCCGTCAGTAGTTCTAATGGAATGTTGTCTACTCCGGGGGCCTTGTTTCGACTCAGGTCTTTCAGTGCTCTGTCAAACTCTTCACGCAGTATCGTATCTCCCATTTCGTCTACATCTACATCCTCTTCTATTTCCATAATATTGTCCTCAAGTACATCGCCCTTGTATAAACCTTCTATATACTCCTTCCACCTTTCTGCCTTCCCTTCTTTGCTTAGAACTGGGCTGCCATCTGAGCTCTTGATATTCATACACGTCGTTCTCTTCTCTCCAAAGGTCTCTTTAATTTTCCTGTAGGCAGTATCTATCTTACCCCTAGTGAGATAAGCTTCTACATCCTTACATTTGTCCTCTAGCCATCCCTGTTTAGCCACTTTGCACTTCCTGTCGATCGCATTTTTGAGACGTTTGTATTCCTTTTTGCCTGCTTCATTTACTGCATTTTTATATTTTCTCCTTTCATCAATTAAATTCAATATTTCTTCTGTTACCCAAGGATTTCTAGCAGCCCTCGTCTTTGTACCTACTTTATCCTCTGCTGCCTTCACTACTACATCCCTCAGAGCTACCCATTCTTCTTCTACTGTACTTCTTTCCCCTATTCCAGTCAATTGTTCCCTTATGCTCTCTCTGAAACTCTGTACAACCTCTGGTTCTTTCAGTTTATCCAGGTCCCATCTCCTTAATTTCCCACATTTTTGCACTTTCTTCAGTTTTAATCTACAGGTCATAACCAATAGATTGTGGTCAGAGTCCACATCTGCCCCTGGAAATGTCTTACAACTTAAAACCTGGTTCCTAAATCTCTGTCTTACCATTATATAATCTATCTGATACCTTTTAGTATCTCCAGGGTTCTTCCACGTATACAACCTTCTTTCATGATTCTTAAACCAAGTGTTAGCTATGATTAAGTTGTGCTCCGTGCAAAATTCTACTAGGCGGCTTCCTCTTTCATTTCTTAGCCCCAATCCATATTCACCTACTATGTTTCCTTCTCTCCCTTTTCCTACACTCGAATTCCAGTCACCCATTACTATTAAATTTTCGTCTCCCTTCACTATCTGAATAATTTCTTTTATTTCATCGTACATTTCTTCAATTTCTTCATCATCTGCAGAGCTAGTTGGCATATAAACTTGTACTACTGTAGTAGGTGTGGGCTTCGTATCTATCTTGGCCACAATAATGCGTTCACTATGCTGTTTGTAGTAGCTTACCCGCATTCCTATTTTCCTATTCATTATTAAACCTACTCCTGCATTACCCCTATTTGATTTTGTGTTTATAACCCTGTAGTCACCTGACCAGAAGTCTTGTTCCTCCTGCCACCGAACTTCACTAATTCCCACTATATCTAACTTTAACCTATTCATTTCCCTTTTTAAATTTTCTAACCTACCTGCTCGATTAAGGGATCTGACATTCCACGCTCCGATCCGTAGAACGCCAGTTTTCTTTCTCCTGATAACGACATCCTCCTGAGTAGTCCCCGCCCGGAGATCCGAATGGGGGACTATTTTACCTCCGGAATATTTTACCCAAGAGGATGCCATCATCATTTAATCATACAGTAAAGCTGCATGTCCCCGGGAAAAATTACGGCTGTAGTTTCCCCTTGCTTTCAGCCGTTCGCAGTACCAGCACAGCAAGGCCGTTTTGGTTAATGTTGCAAGGCCAGATCAGTCAATCATCCAGACTGTTGCCCCTGCAACTACTGAAAAGGCTGCTGCCCCTCTTCAGGAACCACACGTTTGTCTGGCCTCTCAAAAGATACCCCTCCGATGTGGTTGCACCTACGGTACGGCCATCTGTATCGCTGAGGCACGCAAGCCTCCCCACCAACGGCAAGGTCCATGGTTCATGGGGGGGAGGAGTCTCAGGTAGTCTTACAATTTGTCCATCGTTATTTGTTTGCTTATTACTCCAAATACTAGGATAATCCCAAAAGTAAGGTCTCCTATTTTTTATAAGTACATAGACCTGTTTATTTCTACAATGGTTTACATCGATTTACAGCTTGAACATTAAGATATTCGACATAATCACCATTTCTGTCGATGCATTTTTGTAGCCGCTGTGCCAGTTTTTGTATTCCCATGTCATACCAGATCGCCGCCATGCTGTTCAGAAAGTTATGAACCTCTTCTTACACCTCGTCGTCGGAGTTGAATCGCTTTTCGGCTAAATGTTCTTTCAACTTAGGGAACAGGTGATAGTCACTGGGTGCCAAGGGAGGCCTATAGGGTGGGTGGGTGATTATGTTCCACTGAAACTGTTGCAGGAGAGCAACGGTTTGCCAAGCGATGTTGGGCGGGCGTTGTCATGGAGAATGTGTGCGCCCTTGCTCAACATTCCTCTTCTCCGGTTCTGAGTTGCCCGTTTGAGTTTTTTCAGAGTCTCACAGTACCTGTCAGCGTTAATTGTGGTCCCGGTGAGCATAAAGTCGCCCAGCAATATCCCTTTGCGATTCCAAAAAACGGTTGTCATGACTTTACCGGCAGACTGTGTTTGAATTTCCGCGACTTTGGTGAAGAAGGATGCCGCCACTAGCATGACTGTTGCTTGGTCTTAGGTGTAAAGTGGTATGACCAAGTTTCGTCACCCGTGACAACTGAGTCCAGAAAGTTGTCATGTTCGGTTGCAAGGCGATGAAGTAATGCGCGGGAAGCATCAACTAGTTGCCGCATGTGGTCCTTAGTCAGCATGCGTGGCACCCATCTTACTCACACTTCCGGTAGTTCAATGTTTTCGTTAAAATTCTGTGAGCGGTGCTTCAGGAAACCTCAGGGACCAAAGTGCAGAGATCATCCAGGGTGATCCGCCGATCTTCACGCATGCTTTTCTCAACCTTCAACACTGTCTCCTCAGAAATTGACGGTCTCCTGCTCCTTTGTTAGTCGTGAATTTCGGTCCGACCACCTGCAAAACTCTCTACACCACTTACGAACATTTTTGACATCCATGCACGACTCAACATACGCTTCCGTCAATTGGCGATGAATTTCAATCGGCGCAGTGCCCTTTGTGTTCAAAAACCGACTAACTGCGAACAATTAGCACTTGGCGGTAACATCTAACGGGAGCTTCTTTCTCAACGCCTGCCAAGCCAAGACTGAGTGCCTCAGCGCGGCGTGCGCATGTTTACACACAGCGCGTGAAGCACATTTCATAACAGAGTGGCCAACTGACACACAAACATATTTCTGCATTAAAAAAAAATAGGAGACCTTACTTTTGGGATTACTCTCGTAATAGCAATAAGAAACCGAAAGTGGCTTATTTCAAAAACCGGTGTTCTTGAGAGGATTTAACAGTCAGGTTAAACTGGTTATAAAAAACCTATGTAATCGAAAATCGGCTGTTTCAGCAGTAAACGCCATCGCTATGATGAGGTCAAGTGCCCTACCGATGTGAAAGCGATGTTATTGTCACTTATTGGTACAGCCACCGCAACTCCAGAGGGCATCGAGGCTTCACCAGATTCCGTGCCACACCTAATGGTCTAGCAAAGGTCGGCTCCATAGCTCAGAATTGTCAGTTAGGGGTATGGGCAAGCTCCCTAATAAAAAAAAAACTAACTTTTCAATGATGAAATTTCAGTGTTGTCATGTGACATCCACACAGAATCGATGACAAAAAATGACGGAGAAACAGCAGTACAACAGCAAACGCCAGTGAAGTTTTAAAACATACGTCTGAAAACTAGGTTGTCAGATTGAATCCTGGTGAACCACATATTTTTCTGGCTGCTTTTTAATCTAGTATTCACCTGTCAGTGACGTACAGATTGACCAAAAGCGGAACTTGTGATGCGACGTTAATCTGTAGGTCTCCTTTAAGCATTTGGATAACTGGTTAGGGACACACAGGTCTACCTAATGACATCCGATTAAAACGCTTGCCCAGGCCATTAAGCCACATGAAATTATTACTAGCTTCAATAACAATAATATGTTCAACGTCAACGTGCAATAAACCCTCACAGACAGCAGATGGCAGCACTAACAGCAGATAGTATACAAAGCCTACTGGAAGGAGGTGGAGAATAGTGCAGTCATTGTCGTAACGCGGAAACAGAGTGATTTATCTAACATCCAGTCGGTCATGACCATTGAATTTCGGGCCAAGGGTGGAAGCATTTCCGAAATGGCTAAGTTTGTAAACCGTTCGCGTGCTACCATGGTTAAAGAACACCGTCCACGGCAAAATGGGGCTATCGAAAACCAGCATCGAGGCGACTGCGGTGCACCGTGGGCCATGGGTGACAGTAGTGAATGACGACAGCGGAGACGTGAGCAGGCTAAGAGACGTGCAATTGCTGAGCAACTAGCTGCCCCGATGAACCAACGGGCTACAAGGGGTTACAAACAGTGTGTCTCAACGACCATTCAGCAAACGTTGCTCCATATGTGCCTCCACAGGAGGCACCTGGTTCAAGCACCAACGCTGAATCTGTTCATCGGCGACGAAGGCTGGAATTTTCACACCAGTATTACAACTCGTCCTCCGCTGAGTGGTGACAAGTGGTGATCTCGTCGTTTTGGAAGGTACAGAGGCTCGGCGCAAGTATGCACCTACCCTTATGGGGCAATGCCCTTACATACATACAGTTTTCTTCCTCGGTACGATGGCATCTACCATCAGGACAATGCAACGTACGATGGAGCATCAACAAAGAAACCTTGAGCATCTGGCCACGGCACTGGGGTCGGCGTGGCTCCACATCCCTGCCTGTATCTTCCACAACCGCACTGATTCTCATCGTGGACGTCAGCACTGCATAAAATGGCTAGTCAAGGTGTTGATAGGTGGTCGCTTTAATATGTGTCTAGACCGTGTATTACCACATTCTATGCAGACATGCAGGCACGTCGATAGGGCATGCATGGTCTGTAGCGAAGCCATGTGTAGACGAGGAGCGATGGGGAGGGGTGGGGCTGAAAAGGAAAAAACGGAAAATTTGCTTTAAAACAACTCGTTTCCTTTATCGGGAATATTAATAACAATTATAAATGAAATCATCGACTACCTCATTTTAAACACGTGAAATCACATAACATAGCAACAGGTATGTAAAGTATTTATTTAGCCAACAGCAAGTTAAACAAAACAAACGGAAACTGTGCTACTGTTTTTGGCTACCCTAAAGTCGTAAAACGCTTTACTTCTACCCATGTAGAAATCGTATCAATGTCAATAACCGCACCTTAAATCGCACAAAAATCGCGGCGTACGTAAGAAAAGGTACAGTATGTAAAATCTACATCTACATCTACATGGATACTCTGTAAATCACACTTAACTGCGTGGCAGAGAGTTCATCGAACAACTTTCACAGTTCTCTATTTTCCAATCTCGTATAGCGCACGGAAAGAATGAACATCTCTATCTTTCCTTACGAGACCTGATTACCCTTATTTTGTCGTGGTGTTAGTTTCTCCCTATGTAGGTCGGTGTCAAAAAAATATCATTCGGAGGAGAAAGGTGGTCATTGGAATTTCGTGAGAAGATTCCGTCGCAACGAAAAACGCCTTTCTTTTAACAATTTCCAGCCCAAATCCTGTATCATTTCTGTGACACTCTCGCCCATATTTCGCGGTAATAGAAAACATGCTGCCTTTCTTTGAACGTTTTCGATGTACTCCGTCAGTCCTACCTGGTAAGGATCCCACACCGCGCAGCAGTATTCTAAAAGAGGACGGACAAGCGTAGTGTAGGCAGTCTGCTTAGTAGGTCTGTTACCTTTCCTAAGTGTCGTGCCAATGAAACGCAGCATTTTCTATGTGTTTCTTCTAATTTAAGATGTTCGTAGTTGCTATACATAGGTATTTAGTTGAATTTACAGCTTTTAGATTAGACTGATTTATCTTGTGATCGAAGTATAACGAGTTCCTTTTAGCACTCATGTGGATGACCTCACACTTTTCCTTATTTAGGGTCAACTTGTGGCACCATTCAGATATCTTTTCTAAGTAATTTTGCAATTTGTTTTGAGCCTCTTATGACTTTATTAGTCGATAAACAACAGCGTCATCTGCAAATAACCGAAGACAGCTGCTCAGATTGTCTCCCAAATCGTTTATACAGATAAGGAACAGCATAGGGCCTATAACACTACCTGGAGGAACGCCAGAAATCACTTCTGTTTTACTCGATGACTTTCCGTCAATTACTACGAACTGTCACCTCTCTGATAAGAAATCACAAATTCAGTCACATAACTGAGACGATATTCCATAAGCACGCAATTTCACAACGAGCCGCTTGTGTGGTACAGTGTCAAAAGCCTTCCAGAAATCCAGAAATACGGAATCGATCTGAAATCTTTTATCAATACCACTAAACACTTAAGGTGAATAAAGAGCCAGTTGTGTTTCACGGGAACGATGTTTTCTAAACCCATGTTGACTGTGTGTCAATAGGCAGTTTTCTTCTAGGCAATTCATAATGTTCGAACTCAATACATGTTCGAAAATCCTGCTACATAACGACGTTAACGATATGGGCCTGTAATTTTGTGAGTTACTCCTGCTACTCTTCTTGAATATTGGTTTGACCTGTGCAACTTTCCTGTCTTTGGGTACGGATCTTTCGTCGAGCGAACGGTTGTATATGATTTTTAATTATGGAGGTAATGTATTAGCATACTCCGAAAGGGACCTAATTGGTATACAGTCTGGACTAGAAGACTTGCTTTTATTAAGTGATTTAAATTATTTCACTACTCCGAGGATAATTACTTCTACGTTATTTGGAAATCGGGTAATTAAACCTTAACAGCCGGACACTACGCGTAAGCTTATAAATGCAGAATTTCCGTGCCTTCCGCAAAGCAAACTTTCGAGTCATGGCTTCTTCAGCTGAAGCGCTTCATCTCTCTCGACTGGAAGAATGGCGAGTCCGTTAAGGTGGTTCTGCCCCGTGGTAGATCTTAGATAGTTTGAAAAATTTCTTTCTTCAGAGACCACGGTGACAGGTGTCGTCAGCAAAATGCGGTAGACTGTGATCATATTAGAGCTCGATTCTCTGGGCCTAAGTGCTTAAATGTGTCCAGTATCTTCGCTGTGAGAGAGTTGCAAACCGTGACAGTTTCACTTCTGAGACGAGGTCAGATGTGTCTCCATTAGTTAGTTCCCCGTCTTGCAGATAACTCGCTTCTTTTGGCGACGAGTCAGAAACACTGCGTCCCATTCTAAATTTGCCATAAATTCTTTTGCAGTTTACATAGCAGATATGAACCCTACCTTGTTGTAGATTTTGAGGAAGTCAGTCATTCCACTTGCACTTTTTCAGCTTGAAGAAGCTTTTGGCCTCATTGACGGCACGTAAGATGTTGTGCCATATGGTAAGAGTCAAAACGAATTAGAAAGAGCTGAGGGAATGATTTGCTGAAGTCACTGCTGCAGATCGGACAGAAGAATCGTTTGTTGTTTCTGCAAGCTCTTCGAGTGCTTCACAAACTTTCCCCATCTGATATCTGACAGGTTTGACACCCTCAGCACGAGACTCCCATTTAACATCTCTGTGTCTTTACGGTTAGTTCAGAACAGATTTCAATGAGAATATTCCACCTCTTTGTAGATTCAGCAAATAAAGAGTGTATTATGCCGAAAAATGTCATTGACTCCTTACTACATTTAGCCATGTCCCCAAGGACCAATTTCAAGCTGTGAGTAACACAAGGCGTAAACACTACCCTATTGTTGATCTGCAAAACTTGAGCCTGCACTCCTTCGGATTTTCCTTTCATGCTGGCTCTGTTGTCATATCCTTGGTCTCGACGATCCGTGATGTTTAAATTCGTCCGTACTTCTCCAGTTGTATACTAAAAACGGGATGAACTTTTCGAATATGGTCGTAACTGGAACATCCGACATCTGGACGTAACAGATAAACTCGTTTGCTCCTGACGACTAATGTCCGGGGCGCAATAGAGGATGACGGCTTAATATTTTGCAGCTCAAATGTCGTCTAGAATCCTTCCCTTAGTTGCCATGCCTGTAAGGGGGGGAAAAAAAATACACTGAAGGATATTTTTAAGACTGTCAAGGATTTTACGTTAACTTTTAAGAATGTTAATGGAGGTAATACTAGGGAAAAATAATGCTGTCTTCTGAACTGTACAGGCTGTCCAAACCAAGACTGTGCACATCTTGAGCGATCCAAGCGCATGTCATTATGAACACGGTGCATCGTTTGAAAGAGCGGATGTCAACAGAGCAGCTGACGAGTGAGCAGCGCTGCCAACGGATGCGGTTGAAGGAAGGAAGGAAGATTGGGTTTCACGTCTCCTCGACGTCGAGGTCGTTACAGACGGAGCACAAGCTCGGACTGTGTCAAGGATGGGGAAGAAAATCAGCCTTGCCCTTTCAAAGAAAACATCCCGGCATTTGCCCTCAACGATTTGGGGAAATCACGGAAAACCTAAATCTGGATGGCTGGACGCGGAATTCAACCATCATCCTACATCCACATCTACGTGATTACTCTGCTATTCACAATACAATTCCTGGCAGAGGGTTCAATGAACCACCTTCAAACTGTCTCTCTACCGTTCCACTCTCGAACGGCACGCAGGAAAAACGAGCACTTAATTTTTCTGCGGGAGCCCTGATTTCTCTTATTTTATCGTGATGATCATTTCTCCCTATGTAGGTGGGTGGTAAAAGAATGTTTTCGCAATCAGAGGAGAAAACTGGTGATTGAAATTTCATGAGAAGATCCCGTCGCAACGAAAATCGCCTTTGTTTTAATGATTGCCACTGCAATCCACGTATCATGTCTGTGACACTATCTCTCCTATTTCGCGATAATACAAAACTAGCTGCCCTTCTTTGTACTTTTTCGATGTCATCCGTCAGTCCCATCTGATGCGGATCCCACACCGCACAGCATTACTCCAGAATAGGGCGGACAAGCGTGGTGTAAGCAGTCTCTTTAGTAGACCTGTTGCACCTTCCAAGTGTTCTGCAAATGAATTGTAGTCTTTGGTTTGCTCTGTCCACAATTTTATCTATGTGATCGTTCCAATTTAGGTTATTTGTAATTGTAATCCCTAGCTGAATTTACAGATTTGTGTGACTTACCGCGTAATCGAAATTTAGCTGATTTCTTTTAGTACTCATGTGAATAACTTCATACTTTTCTTTATTCAGGGTTAATTGCCACTTGTCGCGCCATACAGATATCTAAATCATTTTGCAAGTAGTTTTGATCATCTGATGACTTTACAAGACGATAAATGACAGCTTCATCTGCAAACAATTTAAGACGGCTACTCAGATTGTCTCCTAAGTCGTTAATATAAATCAGGAACAATAGAGGACCTATAACACTTCCTTGGGGAACGACGGAATACAGTATATGTTCCAAAACCCTACTGCAAATCGACGTTAGTGATATAGGCCTGTAATTCAGCGGATTACTCCAACTTCCCATTTTGGGTATTGGTGTGACTTGAGCAATTTTCCAGTCTTTAGGTACGGGTCTTTCTGTGAGCGAGTGGTTGTATGTAATTGCTAAATTTGGAGCTATTTTATCAGCATACTCTGAGTGGTACCTGACTGGTAAACAATCTGGACCTGAGGCCTTGCCTTTATTAAGTGATTTAAGCTTCTTTGTTACACCGAGGATATCTACTTCTATGTTTCTCAAATTGGCAGTTGTTCTTGATTGGAATTCAGAAATATTTACTTCGTCTTCTTTAGTGGCACTGTCATCAGTGAGTTCACCGTTGTTATCGTGCAGTTACGGTATTGACTGCGTCTTGCCACTGGTGTGCTTTATGTATGACCAGAATCTCTTTGGGTTTTCTGCCAGATTTCGAGACAGAATTTCGTTGTGTAAATTATTAAAAGCATCTCGCATTGCAGTACGCGCTATATTTCGAACTTCTGTAAAACTTCGCCAATCTTGGGGATTTTGCGTTATTTTAAATTTGGTATGCTTTTTTCGTTGCTTCTGCAGCAACGATCTGACCCGTTTTGTATACCATTGTGGATCAGTATCATTACTTATTAATTTATGTGGTATATATCTCTCAATTGCTGTTGATACTATTCTTTGAAATCCACATCTTTTCTATGCTTACGTGATCAGATCGGAAGGAGTGAAGTCTGTCTCTTAAAAAGGCGTAAAGAGCATTTTTATCAGCTTTTTTAAATAGATATACCTGTACTTTGCGTTTTTTATGGTTATAGGTGTTGGACGGTATTCAGCCTAGCAGAAACTGCTATGTGGTCGCTAATCCCTGTATTCGTCACAATACTTCAAAAATGGCTCTGAGCACTATGTGACTTAACTTCTGAGGTCATCAGTCCCCTAGAACTTAGAACTACTTAAACCTAACTAACCTAAGGACATCACACACATCCGTGTCCGAGGCAGGATTCGAACCTGCGACCGTAGCTGTCACGCGGTTCCAGACCTTAGCGCCCAGAACGGCTTGGCCACCCCGGCCAACGTCACAATACTCACTATTGGTCCAGGATTATTTGTTGCTAAAACCATTTACGTTTTGAGTGGACTCGTGAAGTAATTGTTCAAAATAATTTTCTGAGAAAGCATTCAGTATCGAGGGTAGATTGAAGTCACCAGCGACTATAAATGTATGAGCAGGGTACTTATTTGAAATGAGACTCAAGTTTTCTTTGAACTCTTCAGCAACTATATCTTTTGAGTCTGGGGGTCGGTAAAACGATCTAAATAATAGTTTAGTCCGATTGTCAGGTATAATCTCTACCCATACTATTTCACACGAACTGTCTATTGAGCTTCAGTGCTTTCTATTAGGGCTTGGAGCTCTGGTTCTTTCCCAACACAGCTACGACAATTTGCAACTACAATACCAATAGTTTCTACAACTACCTTACTGTGTTTTACCTGCCCACTTTTAGACGGACGCCCCTTCTGTGGATCCCTGAGGCGCTCTAACCTAAAAAACCGCCCAGTCTCTTCCACACAGCCCCCGCTACCCTTCTAGCCACCTCCTGTGTGTACTGGACTCCTGACCTATTAAGCGGAACCCGGAAACCCACCACCCGATGGCGCTAGTCACGGAATCTGCAGCCTGCACGGTTACAGAACCTCTGATTCAGACCCACCACTTTGCTCTCCACCAAAAGACCACAGTCGGTTCTATCGACGATGCTGCAGATGGTGAGCTCCGCCTTAATCTCGGAGTCTTTACCATTTCCGCTAGCCGCCCGAAACCAGACAGAATCTGCTCCGATCCAAAGCGACACACGTCGTTGGTACCGACATGAGCCACCACCTGCAGTCGGCTGCACCCTGTACTCTTCATGGCATCCGGTAGCACCCTTTCCACATCCGGAATAACTCCCCCCGGAATGCGCACGGAGTGCACACTGGATTCCTTCCCGTCCTTGGCAGCCATGTTCCTGAGGGGCGCCATTACGCACCTAACGTTGGAGCTCCCAACTATCACCAAGCCCGCCCTCTGTGAATGCCCAGACCTTGCGGGCCGAGAAGCTTCCCCCCCGAATTCCTGCCCAGTGTGCTAATCAGTGCGCCACCTCGCTCGGTACGGATGGTCTATGTATAATCTTTTACCGTATCTTTAATATTATTTCTCAGTGTGTTATTTAACTGCGTTTATACCACAGCACATCTTTATGTTACCACTAAAAACAAAAAAATCTTTAAATTCACTTTAAAAACGATACATAAAAGTGGAGGAGGGCATTGCCTCAAATGGCACATGAAAACAAAGATGGCGATAAACAGGAAATCTGTTCATGTTGTATACTTCGTCGCTATGGAACTTTAGCGCAATCGTACCCATGTGTCGTAAATGGAGCTTAACGGGCGGATAGACACTCCCAATATATAATGAAAATGCATTAAAACTAGTGAGTGTACAACTGATAAATACAACGGGTAAAGCGAATTTTTTTTATTCAGTCATGTAATTCTTTTACACCCAGTCTGTACATTGAACCCCACTCCCACCCCCGCCTTAATTGACACGTATTATTTCGTTGTGGGACCAATGAATAAGAATATAGTTTCGACTTACCTAAAATTTCAGTCACGTAGTTTTGAATTTGCAGTCCATGATAGTGATAAAAAGTCTCCTCGTCACAAGTATGACCTAAGTACTCCTTGATGGCTGCATCGAAAGATGCGGTCATTTCTATCAGCTTCAGGAAGTTTCCACTGTCGCGTTGGTAAACTATTGACGAAGAACCTTGAAACGCTGAATGCGTTTGCGCTAGAAATTGCACCGCTGCAATTATTCTTGATAAAACATCTCACCATTCTTTCTTTCCTTGTCGTATTCGTGCTACGCTCACGTCGTCAGTGGTACAGTTCTTTTTGGCTTTTGTTTAAATTCCACCCATTTTCCTGCCTTACACCCTTTTTAATCCGGACACGTCGTTCTTGGTCTTCTACTCTCATTATTTTCTCTAGGCCCTTGTACATGCTGTATTTTACCCGCCCCTCTCTATAGCTTACCCCTATTTTCCTCAGAATTTCGAACATCTTGCACCATTTGACATTGTAGAACGCTTTTTACAGGTCGACAGATGCTATGACAGTGTCTTGATTTTTCTTCAGTCTTGCTTCCATTATCAACCACAACATCAGCACTACCTCTCTGGTAGCTTTACCTTTTCAAAAGCCAAGCTGATCGTCATGTAACACATCTTGAATCATAGTTTCCATTCCTCTGTATATTATTTTTATCAGCAACTTAGATGCATAGCTGTTAAGCGGATTGTACGATGATTCTCGCACTTTTCAGCTCTTGCAGTATTCTGAATTGTGTGGATGATATTTTTGCGTCAGATGATACATTCTCAGACTCATACATTCTACGCACCAAGGAAAATAGTCGTTTTGTTGCCATTTACCGCTACATTCTGATGGAATGTTAGCAATCCCTAACGCTTTATTTCATTTTAAGTCTTACAAAACGCTTTCGAATTTCCATTCAAACACTGGATCCCCTACTTTTTCTACACACATAAAAAACTAGACGAAGGAAGCGGCTACTAGAATAGTGGAATAAGCGTAGCGTGCAAAAACAAAACAAAAAAGGGTCAAATGGCTCTGAGCACTATGGGACTTAACATCTGTGGTCATCAGTCCCCTAGAACTTAGAGCTACTTCAACCTAACTAACCTAAGGACATCACACACATCAAAGCCCAAGGCAGGATTCGAACCTGCGACCGTAGCGGTCACGCGGTTCCAGACTGAAGCACCTAGAACCGCACACCGGCCGGCCATAGCGTGCAGACGGGCGTTTTTTAGGTTAGAGAAACCATCCCTTGCAATCACAGAGGATTTGCCTTATAAAGCAGCCACAATGTCCTCAGGGAACGTTCAGTCTTTGTTGATCCATTATGGACTGTGGGACAACGGCTAGCATGTATTTCTTGATGCAATAATTTACCAAAATCCTTATGTATTGTGGACTTTATTTTATGAACTTCTTATATGCTACCAGTTTCGGCATCACGTTGATGACATCTTCAGGCCCCACACGTCATAGTCGTAAAATCGCTATACACGGAAGGAGCCGTATAACTGGATCCGTGAATTAAATCGCTATGCAACAGTTCTTGATGGCCAGCGACACCAAGAGCTGTATTAGGAGCAGAAAGTTGGTTGAAGCCAGATGTTAATGACAACGAAATCCTAAGTTCGGATTGGGATATTTATTGTAAGGATAGGTTAGTCACCAATGGTGGTAGATGATTGATTGCAGTAAAGAATTCGATAAAATCTAGAAAGGTTATCACGGATTCCGATTGTGAATTAATCTTGGTGAAGTTAAGTATCAAAGATTGGTCAAAAATACTAATCTGATGCTTTTATAGACCGTCTGGGCCAGGAGCTCTAGTGGTAGAGGGCTTCAGACAGAACTAGCAGGATGTCGTCAATAATTTTCCTGTTCATGCCGTAGTAATACACGGTCACTTCAGCTTGCCACGTATCGACTGGGAGTGTCGTGCCATCAAAACCTGTGCCAGGGACAGGGATTCGTGTGGCACTGTTCTGCATGTCTTGTCCGAGAATTATTTTGAGCAGGTAGAGAACCAACTTGTGAGGCTAACGCCTTAGACTTCCTGTACTTGTCGGGTCAGTTAACTTAGAAGAAGGTATTAGTGGTCATAAGGCTGTGATAGCATCTATGACGACGGGTCTAACAAAGAACGTTAATACACTTAGGAAGATATTTTTGCTTAGCAAGAGTGACAGGATTCATTGTTCAGAGTATCCGAGCAGTCAGCATAAAATATTCGTTGATGAGGTGGAAAACAAATGGAAAAAATTCAAAGGAGCCGTACAATATGACCTAGACAAACACGTTCCGAGTAAGGTCTTAAGGGATGGATAAGACCCACGATGGTTTAATCGCCGTGTTACGAAACTGCTATATGAATAAAGAGAACTTCTTATCTGATTCAAGAGAAGTAAAAACCAACCTGACTAGCAAAACCTGAACGAAGCAAAAATGAGCGTAAGGAGAGCAATGAGAGAAGCGTTCAATGACTTTGAAAGTAAAACTTTGACAACCGACCTGAGTAAAAGTCCTAAGAGGTTTTGGTCGTATGTAAAATCATTAAGTTGGTCAAAATCATCTATTGATTCACTCTGTGATTATATTGGCATCTAAACGGCAGATAACGTAGAGAAGGTCGCAAATACTGAATTCGATCTTCATAAATTGTTTCATTGCGTAAGATCGTAATAGGGCTCCTCTTTTCAATCGTCGTACGAACGTCCAAGTGGCATATATTGAGGTAACCGATTGCGGAACAGAAAAACAACTACAATAGCTTTGTAGTGGAAAGGAGTCAGGACCAGATGAGATAGCTATAAGATTCTACAAAGGTTATGCGAAAGTACTTGCTCCCCACCTAGGAGTAATTCATCGTAGATCGCTTTAGAAACGAAGGGACTGGAAGAAAGCTCAGGTCATTCCCGTGTTTAAGAAAGGCCGTAGGATAGGCACACGATTATAGACCTATATCGTTGACGTCAATGTTATAGAATCATGGAATATGTTTTATGCTCAAGACGTTCTTGGATAAGGAAAATCTTCTCTGTAAAAATCAACATGGATTCCGCGAACAGAGATCCTGCGAACCTCGGCTCCCTCTGTTCCTCCATGTGATCCATAGCGCCGTAGACAGTGGCGCTCTTGTTGATGCCGTTTTCCTTGACTTCAGCAAGGTATTTGACACCGTCCCGCACTGCCGTTTAGCGAAAAAGTACGAGCTTATCCAATATCAGAGCAGATTTGCGACTGGATTCAAGACTTCCTTGAAGTCAGAATTCGTCACGGAACAAAATTGACAGATATAAAGGTAATTTCAGGTATAGCCCAAGGAAATGTGATAGGACCGTTAATGGTTCAAAGGGGCTCTAAGCACTATGGTACTTAACGTCTGAGGTCATCAGTCCCCTAGACTTAGAATTATTTAAATCTAACTAACCTAAGGAGATCACACACATCCATGCCCGAGGCAGGATTCGAACCTGCGACCCTAGCAGCAGGGTGGTTCCGGACTGAAGCGCCTAGAACCACTCGACCACAGCGGCCGGTGGACCGTTAATGTTTATAATATGTATATATGCTCTCTAAGGGTGTTCGCAGATGACGCTGTTGTCTATAACAAAGTAGAAACGCCAAGAGATAGTAACGATTTGCAGGACCTGCAGAGAACTGATGAATGGTGCAGGCTCTAGCAGTTGACCCTGAACGCAAATAAATGTAACATATTGTTCATATATTAAAAATTATGTAATATATTGCGCATACATAGGTAAAGAAATCCACTACTGTATAACTACACTATTGATGACAAACCTCTGGAAACAATATCTGCCGCAAAATATCTAGGAGGAACCATCCAGAACGACCTTAAGTGGAATGACCACATAAAGTAAATATTGGGAAAAGCAGATGCCAGACCCAGATCCATAGGAGAAATCTTAAGGAGCCGGCCGATGTGGCCGTGCGATTCTAGGCGCTTCAGTCCGGAACCGCTCTGCTGCTACGGTCGCAGGTTCGAATCCTGCCTCGGGCATAGATGTGTGTGATGTCCTTAGGTTAGTTAGGTTTAAGTAGTTCTAAGTCTAGGGGACTGATGACCACAGATGCTAAGTACCATAGTGCTCACAGCCATTTGAACCAAATCTTAAGGAAATGTAACATCCACGAAGGGAGAGGATAATAAGGCGTTTGTTCGACCGATTCTTGAGTACTGTTCATCTATCTGGTACCCCTACCAGGCAGGGCAGAAGAAGAGATAGAGAAGATCAAACGAATGCCGGCAAGTTTCGTTACGAGATCGTTTAGTCGGCGCGAGATGCTCAACAAACTCCAATGCTAGACGTTACAAGAGAGGCGTTGTGCTTTACGGAGACATTTACTATTGAAATTTCGAGAGAACACTTTTCGGGAAGACTCTGATAACATTACTTCTCCCCACATATCTCTCGCGTAATGACCACGAGGAAAAAATTCAAGAAATTGGAGCCATTACAGAGGCTTACCAACACTCATTCTTCCCATGCGCTGTTCGCGAGTAGGGCAGGGCTGGAGGGCTCAGTTAGTGGTACAAGAAGTACACTCCGTCACGCACCATTAGGTGGCTTGCAGAGTATGATGTAGATGTAGGTGTTAGATGAAGAGAAACTGAAATCAATCTGGAATTTGCTAAAATGTTTGAAACTGATTGAAAAATTTCACACACGAAACTAAAACAGAAAATAATTATTTAAATAAAAAAACTTGTTAATACAACACTTTTTAAAAGTAAAAAATAACTTCTCCTAGCCGCACACAGATTCCTCATACTAATAGTCCTGAAAATGCGCGCTTGTGAATTTTTAATAGCTGTGACAATACTTATGAAATTGAAAACGAAATATTCACGCATCAGTTACCTATTACACATACAGAGAGCGGTAGTATCGCGTACACAAGGTATAGAAGAGCAGTAAAGGGCAGTGTATTGGCAGAGCTGTTATTTCTACCAGGTGATTCATGTGAAAATATTTCCCACGACGGGAATTAAGAGACGATGAACTCTGAACGGTTGTTGGATTCAGACGCTTGGGACATTCCAGTTCGAAAATCGTTGGGGAATTCAACATTCCGAGATCCACACTGTCGAGAATGTCCCAAGAATGCCAAATTTCAGACATTAACTCTCACCAAGGACAACGCAGTGGCCGACGGTCTTCACTTAACGACCGAGAGCAGCGCCGTTTGAGTAGAGTTGTCAGTGCTGAGAGACAAACAACACTGCGGGAAATAACTGCAGATATCAATGTGCTATGTACGACGAATGTACCCGGTAGAACAGTGCGGCGAAATTTGGCATTAATCGGTTGTGGCATCAGACGAGAGTGACTTTGCTAACAACATATCGCCTGCAGCGCCTCTCCTGGGCTCGTGACCATATCGTTTGGACCCTAAACGACTTGAAAATTGTGGCCTGGTCAGATGGGTCCCAATTTCAGGTGGTAAGAACTGATGTACCCGTATCCGTACCCGTGGTCTAGGGTGCCGAACCGATCAAAAACGAACTTAAACGGATGTCTTACGACGTCCGCCCCGAGCAGATCCAACGAAAAAAAGTGAACAAAATGAGATTTAAAAAAAGGCGTAGCGTCTTTGATTCATAATCAAAACGTGTCCGGTTCCGGGTTCGATCCCCGCCACTGCCTAAATTTTGATAAATAGTCAGCATTGGCGGCCGAAGACTTCCGGCATAAGAAGTCAGCCTCATTCTGCCAACGACCTTGTCAAAGAGGGCGGAGGAGCAGATAGAGGTTCTGGGCACTCTCTTGTCCCAGGGGTGGGAAATTGCACCTAAAGGCGGAAGAATCAGCAATGATCAACGACATGAGGATGCAGAAGGCAATGGAAACCACTGCATTAAAGACACGTAACGTGTATCCACAGGACATGTGGCCTGTAGTTGAAGAAGTGTCATGATGATCTCTCCATTGGCAAAAGATTCCGGAATAGTCCCCCATTCGGATCTCCGGGAGGGGACTGCCAAGGGGGAGGTTACCATGAGAAAAAGATTGAATAATCAACGAAAGGATAATGTTCTACGAATGGAATGTCAGAAGCTTGAACGTGGTAGGGAAACTAGAAAATCTGAAAAGGGAAATGCAAAGGCTCAATCTAGATATAGTAGGGGTCAGGGAAGTGAAGTGGAAGGAAGACAAGGATTTCTGGTCAGACGAGTATCGGGTAATATCAGCAGCAGAAAATGGTATAACAGGTGTAGGATTCGTTATGAATAGGAAGGTGGGGCAGAGGGTGTGTTACTGTGAACAGTTCAGTGACCGGCTTGTTCTAATCAGAATCGACAGCAGACCAACACCGACAACGATAGTTCAGGTATACATGCCGACGTCGCAAGCTGAAGATGAACAGATAGCGAAAGTGTATGAGGATATTGAAAGGGTAATTCAGTATGTAAAGGGGGACGAAAATCTAATAGTCATGGGCGACTGGAATGCAGTTGTAGGGGAAGCAGTAGAAGAAAAGGTTACAGGAGAATATGGGCGTGGAACAAGGAATGAAAGAGGAGAAAGACTAATTGAGTTCTGTAACAAGTTTCAGCTAGTAATAGCGAATACCCTGTTCAAGAATCACAAGAGGAGGAGGTATACTTGGAAAAGGCCGGGAGATACGGGAAGATTTCAATTCAATTACATATTGGCCAGACAGAGATTCCGAAATCAGATACTGGATTGTAAGGCGTACCCAGGAGCAGATATAGACTCAGATCACAATATAGTAGTGATGAAGAGTAGGCTGAAGTACAAGACATTAGTCAGGAAGAATCAATACGCCAAGAAGTGGGATACGGAAGTTCTAAGGAATGACGAGATACGTTTGAAGTTCTCTAACGCTATAGATACAGCAATAACGAATAGCGCAGTAGGCAACACAGTTGAAGAGGAACGGACGTCTCTAAAAAGGGCCATCACAGAAGTTGGGAAGGAAAATATAGGTACAAAGAAGGTAGCTGCGAAGAAACCATAGGTAACAGAAGAAATACTTCAGTTGATTGATGAAAGGAGGAAGTACAAACATGTTCCAGGAAAATCAGGAATACAGAAATACAAGTCGCTGAGGAATGAAATAAATAGGAAGTGCAGGGAAGCTAAGACGAAATGGCTGCAGGAAAAATGTGAAGACATCGAAAAAGATATGATTGTCGGAAGGACAGACTCAGCATACAGGAAAGTCAAAACAACCTTTGGTGACATTAAAAGCAACGGTGGTAACATTAAGAGTGCAACGGGAATTCCACTGTTAAATGCAGAGGAGAGAGCAGATAGGTGGAAAGAATACATTGAAAGCCTCTATGAGGGTGAAGATTTGTCTGATGTGATAGAAGAAGAAACAGGAGTCGATTTAGAAGAGATAGGAGATCCAGTATTAGAATCGGAATTTAAAAGAGCTTTGGAGGACTTACGGTCAAATGAGGCAGAAGGGATAGATAACATTCCATTAGAATTTCTAAAATCATTAGGGGAAGTGGCAACAAAACGACTATTCACGTTGGTGTGTAGAATATATGAGTCTGGCGACATACCATCTGACTTTCGGAAAAGCATCATCCACACAATTCCGAAGACAGCAAGAGCTGACAAGTGCGAGAATTATCGCAGAATCAGCTTAACAGCTCATGCATCGAAGCTGCTTACAAGAATAATATACAGAAGAATGGAAAAGAAAATTGTGAATGCGCTAGGTGACGATCAGTTTGACTTTAGGAAAAGTAAAGGTACGAGAGAGGCAATTCTGACGTTACGGCTAATAATGGAAGCAAGGCTAAAGAATAATCAAGACAAGTTCATAGAATTTGTCGACCTGAAAAAAGCGTTCGACAATATAAAATGGTGCAAGCTGTTCAAGATTATGAAAAAAAGTTGGGGTAAGCTATAGGGAGAGACGGGTCATATACAATATGTACAACAACCAAGAAGGAATAATAAGAGTGGACGATCAAGAACGAAGTGCTCGTATTAAGAAGGGAGTAAGATAAGGCTGTAGCCTTTCGCCCCTACTCTTCAATTGTACATCGAGGAAGCAATGATGGAAATAAAAGAAAGGTTCAGGAGTGGAATTAAAATACAAGGTGAAAGGATATCAATGATTCGATTCGCTGATGACATTGCTATCCTGAGTGAAAGTGAATAAGAATTAAATGATATGCTGAACGGAATGAACAGTCTAATGAGTACACATTGTGGTTTGAGAGTAAATCGGAGAAAGACGAAGGTAATGAGAAGTAGTAGAAATGAGAACAGCGAGAAACGTAACATCAGGATTGATGGTCACGTAGTCAATGAAGTTAAGGAATTCTGGTACCTAGGCAGTAAAATAACCAATGACGGGCGGAGCAAGGAGAACATCAAAAGCAGACTCGCTATGGCAAAAAAGGCATTTCTGGCCAAGAGAAGTCTACTAATATCAAATACCGGCCTTAATTTGAGGAAGAAATTTCTGAGGATGTACGTCTGGAGTACAGTATTGTATGGTAGTGAAACATGGACTGTGGGAAAACCGGAACAGAAGAGAATCGAAGCATTTGCGATGTGGTGCTATAGACGAATGTTGAAAATTAGGTGGACTGATAAGGTAAGGAATGAGGAGGTTCTACGCAGAATCGGAGAAGAAAGGAATATGTGGAAAACACTGATAAGGAGAAGGGACAGGATGATAGGACATCTGTTAATACATGAGGGAATGACTTCCATGGTACTAGAGTTAGCTGTAGAGGGAAAAACTGTAGAGGAAGACAGAGATTGGAATACGTCAAGCAAGTAATTGAGGACGTAGGTTGAAAGTGCTACTTTGAGATGAAGAGGTTAGCACAGGAAAGGAATTCGTGGCGGGCCGCATCTTGGAATAGACTGGGCCCTATGGCTGACCTGAGACGGTCATTGACGGGAAATGATTATATTCGGCTACTTGGGAGACCATTTGCAGCTATCTACGATGGAACTTTTATGGATGAAAATGCGCCATGTCACAGGGCCACAATCGTTGGTAAGTGGTTTGAAGAACATTCTGGACAATTCGAGCGAATGATTTGGTCACCCATAACGCGTGACATGAATCCTATCGAACTTTTATGGGATATAATGGAGAGGTCAGTTCGTGCACAAACTCCTGCACCGACAACGCTTTCGCAACTAAGGACGGCTATAGAGAGAGCGTGGATCAATATTTATGCAGAGAACTGCAAACTAGTTGTTGAGTCCATGCCATTTACTGCACTATGCCGGGCAAATTGAGATTCGACACGATAGTGTGGGGTGGCAGAGTGTGTACTTAGTAACTTGGCTCGTAGCTGCTCAGACTGTGCTGTCGGGTTTGGGGCGCAGTTGGTGTAAGGACGCTCTGTTGAGAATGGCCCACTGTGCGGTAGGGTGAGGAGCAGGTCGAGAGCTGAAGCCTACACACAAACGCATGACACTTGTAATGTACAACTAGAGGTACTGCAAACGATTTTAATAATAGCAAATGTCGATGCGGCCAATAATAATTCGACAATTATAGACGTTCATATTCAGTAGTTTCTCACTAGAGCACCGAAATATAAACATCTGCGTAAACAATAGATCAACCTAACCAAAAAAGGTCCAACCATGTGCTAACACATGGAAATTTCATTAAAAAACCAGAAGTTGTAAACAAATGTAGCTTAGTGGTCAATGTTGCTTACTATAACAGTGAAAGTGTAAAATAAAGAATATCTGTCACGTGGAAATTGTGTCTCAGCTGCCGTGACAACCTGTTCGTTAATCTATACCTATGTTCACACAATTTCACATTAAAGATGATCTCTACATCATTAGCTTCCCATGTTTTTATATGTTGGTTTCAATCCAATTTTATACTTGCTTTCCTCTGACCGAGCTGTGGAGTTTAGATTTTACCTTCGTATTAGTAATGTTTGGGATAGGTCCCTGTCTTATAAATAGTAATTGCCTCTGCCATGTCTAGCACATCGGCTTATTCGTTACCACTAACACCTGAGTGACTAGGGACCCAGGGCAGATTACCCTGCTGCTTTCCCCTAGCCTCGCAACGATTTTATGGCATTATGCAACGATCTTTGACCTCGTTGTGGGGGTTTATAGAGATTTCATGATCCTGGGACAGAAACTGCACTTCAGAAGTGCTGCTGCTCATAATAATGATACTGCTGATTTCCTCGGGGGCACACTGTCGAGGTCTTCGCTGAAAGAAGTCTACTCGCATACAGCGTAGGTTATAACTACAGCGAGGAACGTCCGGCTGGAGCACAACTTTGTATGCGAATGGGTCACAGCCTGTGGGTAATCCGGAAAAAAGAGTGGAGAAGCGTCTGAAAAGTGATGTTACAGAAGTATGTTGAAAATTAAGCGTGTTGAAAAGAAATGAAAAGGTCCTCTACATAAATGTCGAGGAGAACAACAGTTTGAAAGTACTGACAACTGAAACGGACAGTTTGATGGGACATGTGTGCAGAAATCAGGGAAAAAATACCCATGATAAAGTCTTATGAGTCTTCATTAAAATATTTAAAAATAGCGTTTTATGAAACGCGTAAACTAGTTTCCCAAGATTAAGCCACTAACGTTGACCCTTAGCGTGGCGCATCAGAGCATCAGAATACCGGCAGATAAAGAAAAAAAAAAAAGAAGTCAGTCGAACTGGCTAGCTAGCTAATTTTTCCTCGGCAAGGAGCTAGATGTATTACAGCAGTAACGGCAAACTGATGTTTAGTTCCTCCCCCAATAGAGAAGGAAAGTAGCTTCATTGGCAATGTCACTACAATGGGCGTTTTCTTTGTAAAATGATCGTGTGTGGTAACCTGGTCACCGCTGACGTGAAGTGTTTGCTTCCTGTGTGCAGCTGCCCCCCGCCTAAGGAGTGCTGCGCGCAGGGCTGCTGCGCCTACAGACCACCCCTGCCTCTGCCGCCTGCCACGAGCTTCGTCTTCTGGAACCACTGGTACTTTGGGTGAGCATCCGACACGTACTCACAGCCAGCTTCTGAGTGCATGCCTCATGATACCAACACGCACACATAAAACCATTTACTTGATACTGAACAAATACAGGGTGACAATTATTGAACTATATGAAGTAAAATAGTCACAACTTCCGAACGGTTTGCGTTTGGACGTTCAAACTGCGCCGTTGGCCGCCTGGCATGATGGAAACTAGCGTGGGTCGATTTAGCGACGAAGTTCACATTCATCTGACTGGGTTCGTCAATAATCAAAACTGGTGCATTTGGGGGACTGAGAATCCGCAATTCGCGATTGAGGAGTCTCCTCACCCTCAATGGGTGACTGTGTCGCGTGGTATGACCAGTCACGGAATAGTCGGTGCGATATTCCTTGATGTTACATGACTACCGAACGGTACGTGAAGGTTCTGGAAGGCGATTTCATCCCCATTATCCAAACTGACTCTGATTCCGACAAGATGTGTTTCATCAAGACGGTGATCAACCCCATCGAAGCAGCACAGTGATGTCCTGGAGGAGCACTTTGGGAACCGCATTCTGGTTCTCGTGTACCCAGAGGCCAATGGCATTGGCCTCGATTCTCCGGATCTGAACACATGCGACCCTTTTTGTGAGACTATGTTAAAGACAAGATGTACAGCAATAAGCCCAGAACCACTGCTGAGGTGAAAACAGCCATTCAGAAGGTCATCGACATTATCGATGTTCCGACACTTCAGCGGGTCATGCAGAATTTCGCTATTCATCTGCGCCACATCACCGCCAATGATGGCATACATATCGAACATGTCATAGCCTAAATCCTAATATCTGCAGTGACGTTTAAATGTTGAATAAAGTATGTGCATGCCATGGTCTGTAAGTAATCTACGTTTTTTTTCAGATAGTTCAATAATTGTCGCTCTGAACATTCGTTGGCAACAGTCTAACCATCGTGTGGAAACAATAAAACGAGATTATGGGCACTGAAATGTGATGAATGTATAACTGAAAGTAACTGAAATGAAACCGAGACACTGAGAACCATAAGGAACCGAAGAACATACACAAGGTTTTGAGAAAAATAGATGTTTGTGAAAATCAGATTTATAGGCAAAGCACCGTTCTCAAAGGTTTGATTTGTTTTCTATCATCCTACATTTCCTATAAAAATTATGTACCCACTTCATACTATGCAATTTAATTAATTTTTAGGATTATTATAATTATTTATGTCAATTCACAAAATTTTCACGTATAGTTTAGTGACAATAGCGTCTTTTTGACTCTTGTGTAGTTTGCAATTAATGTGATACTAGAGTCAGAACGTAAGAACAATGGCAAATGTACCACACACAATTATGGCCGATCACAACACTTCGTGGTCCTCGTTATCATCGTTTTCATTACGCACATTATCTGGCTTGAGGTTCAGAATAACTATCCACTTCACTCATGAAATCTAGTATTTTTCTTAAGTCCTTGTGTCTCAAGGCTTATATTTGCCTTAGATTTCCGTATTTGGGTACAACGTTTCGCAAGGTATTTGCACACTGTAGGGAACTAACAAATCGTCATCTCCCTCGATGTGAATTGAGCAAAATGTTGGCTTCCCTCTACTCCAATTCAGGATGTGTTGGTTTTGTTGTGGTCTTCAGTCCTGAGACTGGTTTGGTGCAGCTCTCCATGCTACTCTATCCTGTGCAAGCTTCTTCATCTCCCAGTACCTACTGCAACTTACATCCTTCTGAATCTGCTTAGTGTATTCATCTCTTGATCTTCCTCTACGATTTCTACCCTCCACGCTTCCATACAAAGCTAAATTTGTGATCCCCTGATGCCTCAGAACATTTCCTATCAACCGATCTCTTCTTATAGTCAAGTTGTGCCACACACTTCTCTTCTACCCAATCCTATTCAATACATCCTCATTAATTATGTGATCTACCCACCTAATCTTCAACATTGTTCTGCAGCACCACATTTGGAAAGCTTCTATTCTCTTCTTGTCCAAACTGTTTATTGCAATTTTATATTTTCTCCTTTCATCAATTAAATTCAATATTTCTTCTGTTACCCAAGGATTTCTACTAGCCCTCGTCTTTTTACCTACTTGATCCTCTGCTGCCTTCACTACTTCATCCCTCAAAGCTATCCATTCTTCTTCTACTGTATTTCTTTCCCCCATTTCTGTCAATTGTTCCCTTATGCTCTTCCTGAAACTCTGTACAACCTCTGGTTTAGTCAGTTTATACAGGTCCCATCTCCTTAAATTCTCATCTTTTTGCAATTCCTTTAGTTTTAATCTACAGTTCATAACCAATAGATTGCGGTAAGAGTACAAATCTGCACCTGGAAATGTCTTACAATTTAAAACCTGGTTCCTAAATCTCTGTCTTACCATTATGTAATCTATCTGATACCGTTTAGTATCTCCAGGATTCTTCCATGTATACAGCCTTCTTTTGTGATTCTTGAACCAAGTGTTAGCTATGATTAAGTTATGCTCTGTGCAAAATTCTGCCAGGCGGCTTCCTCTTTCATTTCTTACCCCCAATCCATATTCACCTACTATGTTTCCATCTCTTCGTTTTCCTACAGTCGAATTCCAGCCACCCATGACTATTAAATTTTCGTCTCTCTTCACTACCTGAATAATTTCTTTTATCTCATCATACATTTCTTCAATTTTTTCATCATCTGCAGAGCTAGTTGGCATATAAACTTGTACTACTGTAGTAGGTGTGGGCTTCGTGTCTATCTTGACCACTATAATACGTTCACTATGCTGTTTGTAGTAACTTACACGCACTCCTATTTTATTTATTTATTATTAAACCTATTCCTGCATTACCCCAATTTGATTTTGTATTTATAACCCTGTATTTACCTGACCAAAAGCCTTGTTCCCCCTGTCACCGAACTTCACTAATTCCCACTATATCTAACTTTAACCTACCCATTTCCCTTTATAAATTTTCTGACCTACCTACCCGATTAAGGGATCTGACATTCCACACTCCGATCCGTAGAACGCCAGTTTTCTTTCTCCTGATAACGACATCCTCTTGAGTAGTCCCCGCCCGGAGGTCCGAAGGGGGGACAATTTTACCTCCGGAATATTTTACCCAAGAGGACGCCATCATCATTTATCCATAATGTAAAGCTGCATGCCCTCGGGAAAAATTACGGCTGTATTTTCCCCTTGCTTTCAGCCGTTCGCAATACCAGCACAGCAAGGCCGTTTTGGTTAGTGTTACAGGGCCAGATCAGTCAATCATCCAGACTGTTGCCCCTGCAACTACTGAAAAGGCTGCTGCCTCTCTTCAGGAACCAAATGTTTGTCTGGCCTCTCAACAGATACCCCTCCGTTGTGGTTGCACCTATCTGTATCGTTGAGGCACGCAAGCTTCCCTACCAACGGCAATGTCCATGGTTCATGGGGGGTGGGGATATTAAGGATATACAATGATGAAGTTTTCAACATGTTGCCATGAACTGTTATTTAAAGTAGCAATTAAGGATATGCTACTTTAAATGGCAGTTCATGGCAACCTGTTGAAAACTTCATCATTGTAAAATTTCTAAAATGTACATTGTGACGACGAACAACTTTTGGTTTGGTTATGAGGTACTTAAGGATTCTGGAATCCTCAGCTCCCATCATACAGTCTGGACTGCTGAAACCATGGAATGAGGGATTATAATGGGACGTGCCTTTGAGAGCTTCCAGTTTTTATGAAGAAATGGATATAACTGTAGCCAGTGAGCTTTGGCTGCTACAGCGATGAAAATTTTGCTTTCAGTCCATATGGAAGTGAATATTAGAGAAATGGGAGAGTTACAAAATGTCCATATATACAACGTAAAGGTACAACACTGAGAAAGCTGGTTCACCGTAAGATCAACAGATGTCAGGAGAATGCATACCTATTACAGTCTCAAAATCGATAACGGTGTGCTTTGGACCCATTTGGTTCACACTGCTTCAGTTATATGAGTATTGAAGATTGGATGGATATTTCTGAAAAACAAATAAACACAATGTTTTTATTTTATAAATGCACATGATTTTTTTAGGGTTGAAATATGTCAACTTCATTTAACACATCGCCTGAACATCGATTTACATATCATCTCACGGAACTCCCTATTATTACCAAAAGTTTTTCAAGTTCTCACTCAGTCAAACCCCTTAAATGCTGTAGGTTTAATGGTTTTATAGCGAAAACGTTGTCTTTCAGTATCCCCCACATAGTATAATCATACCGTGTGAGGTCCCGCGATCTTGGTGGCCAATCGTTTTTACCCCACCTTCCTACCGCTCTTGGAAACTGCCATCCAAAAATGCATATACATGTACAGGGTGTTTCAAAAATGACCGGTATATTTGAAACGGCAATACAAACTAAACGAGCAGCTATAGAAATACACCGTTTGTTGCAATATGCTTGGGACAACAGTACATTTTCAGGCGGACAAACTTTCGAAATTACAGTAGTTACAATTGTCAACAACAGATGGCGCTGCGGTCTGGGAAACTCTATAGTACAATATTTTCCACATATCCACCATGCGTAGCAATAATATGGCGTAGTCTCTGAATGAAATTACCCGAAACCTTTGACAATGTGACTGGCGGAATGGCTCCACATGCAAATGAGATGTACTGCTTCAGCTGTTCAGTTGTTTCTGAATTCAGGCGGTACACCTGGTCTTTCAAGTGTCCCCACAGAAAGAAGTCACAGGGGTTCATGTCTGGCGAATAGGGAGGCCAATCCACGCCGCCTTCTGTATGTTTCGGATAGCCCAAAGCAATCACACGATCATCGAAATATTCATTCAGGAAATTAAAGACGTCGGCCGTGCGATGTGGCCGGGCACCATCTTGCATAAACCACGAGGTGTTCGCAGTGTCGTCTAAGGCAGTTTGTACCGCCACAAATTCACGAAGAATGTCCAAATAGCTTGATGCAGTAATCGTTTCGGATCTGAAAAATGGGCCAATGATTCCTTTGGAAGAAATGACGGCCCAGACCAGTACTTTTTGAGGATGCAGGGACGATGGGACTGCAACATGGGGCTTTTCTGTTCCCCATATGCGCCAGTTCTGTTTATTGACGAAGCCGTCCAGGTAAAAATAAGCTTCATCAGTAAACCAAATGCTGCCCACATGCATATCGCCGTCATCAATCCTGTGCACTATATCGTTAGCGAATGTCTCTCATGCAGCAATGGTAGTGGCGCTGAGGGGTTGCCGTGTTTGAATTTTGTATGGATAGAGGTGTAAACTCTGGCGCATGAGACGATACATCTACGTTGGCGTCATTTGGACCGCAGCTGGAACATGGCGAACGGAAACCCGAGGCCGCTGTTGGATCACCTGCTGCACTAGCTGCGCTTTGCCCTCTGTGGTTGCCGTACGCAGTCGCCCTACCTGTATAGCACGTTCATCCGTCACGTTCCCAGTCCGTTGAAATTTTTTAAACAGATCCTTTATTGTATTGCTTTTCGGTCCTTTGGTTACATTAAACCTCCGTTGTAAACTTCGTCTTGTTGCAACAACACTGTGTTCTAGGCGGTGGAATTCCAACACCAGAAAAATCCTCTGTTCTAAGGAATAAACCATGTTGTCCACAGCATACTTCCACGTTGTGAACAGCACACGCTTACAGCAGAAAGACGACGTACAGAATGGCGCACCCACAGACTGCGTTGTCTTCTATATCTTTCACATCACTTGCAGCGCCATCTGTTGTTGAAAATTGTAACTACTGTAATTTCGAAAGTTTGTCCGCCTGAAAATGTACTGTTGTACATATTGCAACAAACGGTGTATTTCTATCGCTGCTCGTTTAGTTTTTATTGCCGTTTCAAATATACCGGTCATTTTTGAAACACCCTGTATCTGTAGTGCAGTGGAGCACCGTCTTGCTGCCAGCTTGAAGTACAGAGGTATTGCCTGATTTAATGACAACTTCTCTTAACATTGCAAGGTACCTTTCTGCAGTCACAATCTCACAGAAAAAATAAGGGCCTAGTACGTTTTTGCTGCTCATATCATAACTCCAAGAACATTTAGCTTCTCCTCAATGATAAACTGCGTATTTTCAGGAGACCAATGTTAATCGTTGTGTTTAACTCTTCCATTAACCTCAAACTTGCTTCGTCTGAACAAAAATTGTTTTCTGACAGTTAGGATCACTTTCACTGCATATCACACACCACTCACAGACTTCGATCAGGATCGTCACAACTTAGGGCGTGTAGTATTTTACGCTGATAATGTAGTAATGTTTTTACAATTCTCCTTAAGCTCCTTTTGGAAAACTGCTTTTTTTTTAAAAGCTGTTCTTGCAATTTGTTTGGCTGAAGAAACGAACGCCTGTGCAATGAGCTGCAGTAGTTAGGGCCCATTAATTTTGGGCGGCCACTGCGTAGTAAGATGTCGCCTCGAACCTTCTTAATTTTCACGACACCTGTAAACCAAACAAGCACTGTTCTGTAGGCAATTTTCTCTTCATGACGGACACCGTTCACCCTTACAACGTACGTACTTACGAGGCCAAGACTCAGACTGCCACTTGTCAATAGCATCAGTTCTGTTATCACTATTTCAGCAAATTTCGCTGTGCACAGGTTTCGCGATTTTTCAGTGTGAGGCGATATTAATTAATTCAATGAAATTTGACCATGGCCAGAAACGCGAAAGGGTTAACTGACTTACGCTGCATTGGGTACCTTCAAGTAAGATTTTTGATAACATAAAAACGCTGTAAGAATGCTATTTCTTTCTGTTGGCAGTTAGTCATGTATTTTAGGGATCATTTTGCATGGTAGATCGTAATGACATGGTACGAGTCATGTTATATTCACATCACAAATAAATTTGTGCACATAGTTACAGCATGAACATTTTTAAGTTCTTATCACAAAAAGAAAAAAGATGTACAGTTGTGAATTAGTAATTCCTGCCCATCACCTTTTACACACTACAGTAATAGAAATTCTTCTAAGGAATAGAAGTTTTCAAGGAGAAACTTTTTCTCTTTGTTCCCAATTTTTATTTGTTGGTAGTCAGACATTTTGTATCACTATGTACGTAATCAAAAATTTCTTTTTGCAGCATTGTGCACCCATTTTGTCCAAAAAACAGCCTTATTGTAGACTAATGAATGTCACTTTTGCTTCTGGTATTGTAACTATGTACATCCTTGTTCCTTTTGAAATGTAGTGAATTATTTACAGCAAACTTCACGACGGAATAAATATACCGCCAAACAATAGCAAGAATGCCCAACTCCTTAAAGATACAGGGTACTTTTCTGGCTCAATATTATGTAAAAATCGACACCTACATCTTTCAGGCACTGCTTATAATGTATATGTTTCACAGATTTTTTGTTGATATCAGGTATATTTCTAAACAAATTAGAAGTATTTTGAATATTTTTGAACCTGCTTAGGGTTATTAAAAAATTACATAGAAACTGAGGCAATTTTTTTTCCAAAATGCTTCCTCAAATTGAGGTACCATTTAATCCAATGTTATACATTTGAAGGAGATCAAGTTTTTACCAGATATATATGACATGATGGCTGAGTTCTAGACCTATTTAATCCCACATGTATATTACAAGGATAAAAAATATCACATCCTACATTTTAATTTTTATATTATTTTCCTAATAAAAATGTTTTTTTTCTGTAATTTAGTTGAGTCTGCAATAAAGCTTAGGTCTGCTATTTAAATATGGACGATTGCAAGTTACAGAAAAAATTAGAGCAATGCTATATAATTTTTAGGAAATATTTGTACGTGAATTCTGAAAAATACAACTTGCGAGAAATTGTGAATGAAAATTGAGTCCAGTTAAACTGTGCCTCAGAACATTCCTGAAGCACAGTCTTCTTCCTGCACCATTTCTTCATCTTCAAGCTTCCTCTTGGCATTCCTTTTACCACTTCTTGCTTCTTTGGTAACTTGAAGAGCGAATCTTTCAGCTTCATTCACCCGTTGTCTGTCACATGCACTTGTCATGGCCCGGGCAGCTCTCCCTGTCGGATGTTTGAGTTCTCCCTCAGGTATGGGTTTGTGTGTCGTCCTTAGTGTTAGTTAGTTTAAGTTAGATTAAGTAGTGTATAGGCTTAGGGACCGATGACCTCAGCATTTTGGTCCCATACGACCTTACCATAAATTTCCAAATCTTCTGTCACATGTAAGCAATTGATCTTCCATATTAGAGCCACATTTTATGCCTAAATTTCCCAGGACTTCCAACCATCCTATCACTCCATCACTGAAACATATCACTGCATCTAGTACACAAACCTCATAATGTATTTAGGCCTACAAAACATTCTTGGGTAATCTTTCCCATATGCAGTGGTTAAAAGTTTCATTTGTATTCTGAGTGCCCCAATGAAGACATTTACTAAGCAAAACAGGGTAATTCAGGTCTCTAAAAATTGGTTTTATGTCATTCATAACAGGCTCAGGAAGAGAATGCTTATGATGGTATATTTGACCAGTTTATTTTGCTTTTTGGTAGCCACACCAACAATGCTCCTTTAGGGGAAAGTCTGTGAACAGGGTGGTCATCTGTGGACAACTCATGAAAGTAGGTGGCCTGTACAGCTTATCTCATTGCTGCAATATCATTGAGAGGTGAAGGTCGTCTAATGGTCAGTCCATAATAACTCTGAAAAAGGTCTACTTCAGTTTCTGTCAATCTGCCTCGGCCAGACAGAGATTTTCCATTAGATACCAACTTTTCTTTCATTTCTCTTCATAGCTTCCTCAATCTAGCAACCATCCTCTTTTGCACATGTCCACAACATCCCATTTTTGTTATCAAGGCATCACCATAAACATGAAACTCATTAATTTCATTGAAAACTTTAAGAGTCCCCATCGCCCAGGTACTACGTACAGCCAACGTTATAAACGGGCACCGACCTCTGAAATATTTTTAGAGCTCCATCACGCTTCATACCTCCATTGTAACCATTATAATTCTTAGAACACTGATGTTCAATATGTCCTCCAGTGTTACCGTTTCAGGTGTGGCAGTACTTAGATAAGCACTCAACACCAACAACCTTTCCATTCTCCAGAGAAGTAGCGCTTACAACGCAATTCAAGGAACGATGTTCTCGACGTTGTCATGTCCCATCAAGTGCAACAGTTATGTCCCTGGTTCCACTAATATGTACAGTTTCTTATAGTGAACGTTTCATAGATGCTTTAGACACAACCGCCAAGACACATAAAAGTATTTTTATGTACTTCCTGAACCTACTGGGAGGAGGAGAAAGGTCCATCAAACCACAAAACATTTGAGCATCCTTTTTTCCTTTACCTACTGCATGCATTGCATACACTAACTTCATATTCACATCATATGAATTATGCATAATGTTCGAAGTCAGTTACGAGGTAGATTTATTGCAGGGTCTACACAGAACAACTAATTTTGACGCTAAACCCTTATTGCTACTTTGTTGTTCAGTTATTCCCAGACAGCCTACACCATCACATTGTTTACATTTCGCCACATCCTTTATCAAAGAAGATAAGAAGCTCACATCAACAACAACAAATCCACTACAAACAGCGTCATTGTTATCACAAAAATTTGAATCACCAGGATGCGTGCCTTTTGGGAGTGTCTTCCCTGAAGAACTGATACATATGTTACTTTCAACAGTGTAGCTTTCTTTGTTTGGGAACTGGTTACCACGGAATTCCCTTTCATTGAATTTCTTGATGCGTGGCATAGTTCGTATTTATGTAGCACTTGTTCAACAAACATTCAGTAACATTTGAACAAAATGATTCAGCGAAACAAAAATTAAATAAGATAATCATTTGCAGACACTAGAGACCTGCACTGTTACCAATATATACAATATATCGTTCGTATAACAGGAAGTTCACAGTTCTCTTCAAAATAATACTGGTTTCTGTAACAGTAATGAAGGGGGGCATGGCGGCATACATGACAGTAACTTTAAAATTTGGTTTACGTACATAGGTCATTTTTAATTTTAAATCCTATAATCTCCTATATATCTATGTAATCAGGAAAGACTATAGAATTTAATAAAGCCATAAAAGTTTCGATATTTCCACCTTTTATAAGTACCCTTTATCCTTAAACAGATGTCTACGAGATGATTATGGGTGAGCCCTGCATATTCTTACGGAACATTTTTGTGCAAAGAAGGTGTTCTTTCTTAAAGACGAGTTATCCAAGAACATTGTTCCATAAGACAGTATTGAATGAAAATATTCAAGATACGCTAACTTATTGATTTGTCTCTCCTCAAGATTTGCATTCATTCAAAGTGCAAATGTGGCTGAACTAAGTTGTTTTAGGAATTCTGAACTGTGCTTTTTCTAAATGAAATTCTGATCAACATGGACACCTAAGAGTTTTGAAATTTTCACCCTATTTATTATCTCTTCACTATTTGTTACTCTTATCACTGTAGCAGTACCCCTAGATGTGCAGAACGAAATATGTCGTGTCTTTTTAAAATTGAGGGTGAGATTGTTCCGAGACAACCAGTCAATGATACTTTTAAGAACTTTGTTTACCATTTCTTCTGTTTCTGTATTTATACTTGGATTGATTTTAGAACGAGTGTCATCTGCAAAAGCAACTAATTGAACTTGTTGTACATTAGACAGAAGGTCGTTCACATGGATGAGGAACAATAGTGGACCTAAGACTGAGCCTTGATGAACGCCACACCTGATTTCTTCTCAGTCAAAATTATGTCCCTGGAATATATTGGTCGAATTACGAAGTACAACTATCTGCACTCTTTTGTTTAGGTATAACACTCTCCTTTGTTTGGCTATAACATCAGTCCCATACAATTTCAATGAATCTAGCAGAATACTGTGATTCACACAGTCAAATGCTTTAGACATTCGCAGAAAATACCAATCAGTGCCGCTTTATTATTTACTGCTTATTAAATCTGTTGAGTGAACATGCAAATGGCATTCTCAGTAGAGAACTCTTCTGAAACCAAAACTGTGATTTTCTGAGGATATTGTTGTTGCTAAGACGAAATTCTATTCTAGAATACACCATATTTTCAAAATTATTTGAAAATTATGTCAGCAGTGAAACAGGTCAGCAGTTACTGACGTTTCTCGTACCTTCTTTCTGAAAGAGCGGTTTAACAACTTCCTGTTTCTTTCTCTCTAGAAAAATGCCTTTATTTAGTGATGCATTATATATTTAGAATTGGATGGGGTTTATTATATTGGAACAAAATAGGATGAGTTTTCATTTTTGAGAGAATGTATAATTTTCTTAATTTCAGAAGAAGAAGTTGGTGATACATAAGTTCGAATTTTATGAGCGTTACTTTTTCATCATACTGCTGTGATTTTTCTCTTGGACAGTTTGTCCCTGTGCTTTCTACTATACTTAATAGATGATTGTTAAATATATTTGCTACCTGTGACTCATCATTTATAGCCCTTCCATTCAATTCAATAGTGATTTTGTCTTGTTCTGAGGATGTTTGTCCTGTCTCTCATTTCATAATGTTCCATGTAGCCTTTAGTCTGTTATCGTAACTACTGATTTATGATATTATGTGCATGTTCCTTGATTTTTGAATAAGCTTGAGTAGTAATTTGAGTATTCTTTATAGTGTGCAACTACTGCACGATATCCACTTGTTCTTGTTAAGATGATATACTTCAATCCCTCTAGTGATCCATGGTGTTTTAAATGTTGTTTATGTCCTTTACGATTTGCTTATACAGAAAGCTATTTGCAAATAATGATATGAATTTATCATGTGTAAGGTGTCAGGCAAATCCCACACCTTCCATGAAAACCCTGACATGATGAGCAAATCCAGCAGTATGTCACATAGCTCCGAATAAATCGTGACATTAAATTAACAAAAGTAATACGATCAACGAGTGAGCAAATGGAATACCACAGACTAACACAAGAATGCCTAAATGCATGTCATACCTTCCCTCCGTGAAACAGACGCAGTTCCGAGGGGAGAAACGAGAACAGAAGCCGAGAACAGAACCGTGTTAAGCTAGAAGGCCCTACGATAAGGGACAGACACCCACGTTGCCAGCCAACCGCCAAGACCACTCTCCAGCCCATGTTAAAAGATAGAGTCCTCCAGAAGAACAATATAGATCTTACGATAACACTAAAAGGGCCACAACAACTGCAAGTTTTAGCGTGAGACATTTTCGTGTCCCTGTTATGTTGCAAACATTAAAAGCATTGCCCCACCAAGAAAAGTATAACGTTTCTCATTGGATAGACAGAATTTTCTAGGCGGAGCTTAAGGTTAACATTGAGACCCTTATTGGTCAGTTGAAAACACAGCCAGATAGCTTTTTTTAAACCAACTTCGGTAAATTGTAGCAAGGAGAAGTTAGGAGAGAGTTGCTTTCGAGACGGCGAGCTGTATGGAGCTGCACCACCCGCCGCCCCCTGACGCTGACTAACCACCGACAAGGTAATGAACGCACGTGATGCCGCATAATAGCGCATAAGGCTTCACTCAGAACTGCAGAAGTCTCATCTGTTACACCCCCTTTTTATGTAATACTAGTGTTGATCGTCAATTAAATCTCATGGTGTTGACATTTGCTACTTGAAGTAAAAATCGGAAATGCGAAGATTTTTCTGTTACATAATTATTGAGAAGCCACATCAGCCACTGTAATTTACGACAAGTTAGATAAGTAATTAAAGATAATTGAGGGTCACTGTAGACCATTTTGATAGTTTTCTCTTTTGTGAAACTTAATTTAAACTTAGATTATAGATGTGATATGGCATAGGTCATCCTTCAATCCATTGTAGAACTTGGAAACCCATTCAGGGAATATTCGTTCTCAGTTTTGTTGAACGCACTCGGTTTCTATCATCCTGTATCAAAACATTTCCTTTTATCTATAGTGCAATTTATAAACAATATTTTGTGAGTAAAATAAAATTTCCAATGGTAAACTTAACTGCTTTTTCGACGTTATTTTACCAGCTAACTAAAAATAAGAAAGCCTTGAACCCCTTCCACTAAATTTGGTTAGTATTAAGATTCTTTTACAGGGAGTGCAGTGGAGCTGAGGCTGAAATCATTAAGTTTTTGGTTATATCGTCGCTAGTCTCACTAAACTCTTCTGAACTCTACATGTCATGTGTGGTCTGGTGTCTCCTTACCAGCAACAGGTCCTAGGTTCAAACTAAAACGCTCAGGGCGTCGTTGCGCGAAAGTGGTAGGGAGACACGACTTAGAACAAACAGACACCACACAGAATGTTAGACACGGAATAAATAAAATTTTATATTACAATTTGGTTCATTATAAATTTAATCCCACGTTATCTTATGTAAACTGTTCTTAATAACATTTGTCCTGGAATCATTAATTATTCTAGCTGATTCTTGACTTAACTTTGAGCTTCACTGAAAAAAATATATATCCCCATATATACGACAGTTTATTACTGAGATCAAACTGTGAACTCCAAATTAGGTTTCCAAATAATTCTCCCTATCAGAATCCTTTTTCAAATCTTCACGGAAGTCAGCACAGACGATTAACTGCTACATGCTGTCTGACAGACAGCACAGTACGGAATCAATATTCCTCATAAACAGTTCGAAAAATCCCAGTGAGGTTAAAATTGAACCATATTTCAGTATTAATTCATAAGCACACACTTCTGTGTGCTGACAACTACAAAATCTACTTGTCTCAATATTTTTGAACTTGTGTTCTGTCTTAATATATGTAACAATTCCTCCTTTTCCCTTATTAGTTCTGCATTAGTACACGGCTATGGTGTAAACTTTTATGTTCTTGTTGTTGTTGTGGTCTTCAGTCCTGAGACTGGTTTGATGCAGCTCTCCATGCTACTCTATCCTGTGCAAGCTTCTTCATCTCCCAGTACCTACTGCAACATGCATCCTTCTGAATCTGCTTAGTGAATTCATCTCTTGGTCTCCCTCTACGATTTTTACCCTCCACGCTGCCCTCCAGTACTAACTTAGTGATCCCTTGATGCCTCAGAACATGTCCTACCAACCGATGCCTTCTTCTGGTCAATTTGTGCCACAAACTCCTCTTCTCCCCAATTCTATTCAATACCTCCTCATTAGTTATAAGATCTACCCATCTAATATTCTGCATTCTTCTGTAGCACCACATTTCGAAAGCTTCTATTCTCTTCTTGGATAAACTATTTATCGTCCACGTTTCACTTCCATACATGGCTACACTCCATACAAATACTTTCAGAAACGACTGCCTGACACTTATATCAATACTCGATGCCATCAAATTAATGTTCTTCAGAAACGCTTTCCTTGCCATTGCCAGTCTACATTTTATATCCTCTCTACTTCGACCATAATAAGTTATTTTGCTCCCCAAATAACACAACTCCTTTACTATTTTAAGTGTCTCATTTCCTAATCTAATTCCCTCAGTATCACCCGACTTAATTGGACTACATTCCATTATCCTTGTTTTGCTTTGGTTGATGTTCATCTTATACCATCCTTTCAAGACACTGTCCTTTCCGTTCAACTGCTCTTTCAAATGCTTTGCTGTTGCTGACAGAATTACAATGTTATCGGCGAACCTCAAAGCTTTTATTTCTTCTCCATGCATTTTAATACCTACTCCGAATTTTTCTTTTGTTTCCTTTACTGCTTGCTCAATATACAGATTGAATAACATCGGGGAGAGGCTGCAACCCTGTCTCTCCCTTCCCGACCATTGCTTCCCTTTCATGCCCCTCGACTCTTATAACTGCCATCTGGTTTCTGTACAAATTATAAATAATCTTTCGCTCCCTGTATTTTACCACTGCCACCTTCAGAATTTGAAAGAGAGTATTCCAGTCAAAATTGTCAAAAGCTTTCTCTAAGTCTACAAATGCTAGAAACGTAGGTTTACCTTTCCTTAATCTTTCTCCTAAGATAAGTCGTAGGGACAGTATTGCCTCACGTGTTGCAACATTTCAACGGAATCCAAACTGATCTTCCCCGAGGTCGGCTTCTACCAGTTTTTCCATTCGTCTGTAAAGAATTCGTGTTAGTATTTTGCAGCTGTCACTTATTAAAGTGATAGTTCGGTAATTTTCACATCTGTCAACACCTGCTTTCTTTGGGATTGGAATTATTATATTCTTCTTGAAGTCTGAGGGTATTTCGCCCGTTTGATACATTTTGCTCATAAGATGGTAAAGTTTTGTCAGGACTGGCTCTTCCAAGGCTGTCAGTAGTTCTGATGGAATGTTGTCTACTCCCAGGGCCTTGTTTCGACTTTTTTTATCAATTAAATGCAGTACCTCTTTTGTTACCCTAGGATTTCTAACAGGCCACGTCTTTTTACCTACTTGATCCTCTGCTGCCTTCATTATTCATTCCTCAAAGCTACCCATTCTTCTTCTACTGTATTTCTACTTCACTAATTCCCACTATATCTAACTTTAACCTATCTATTTCCTTTTTAAATTTTCTAACCTACCTGCCCGATTAAGGGATCTGACATTCCAAGCTCCGATCCGTAGAACGCCAGTTTTCTTTCTCCTGATAACGACATCCTCCTGAGTAGTCCCCGCACGGAGATCCGAATGCGGGACTATTTTACCTCCGTAATATTTTACCCAAGAGGACGCCATCATCATTAAACCATACAGTGAAGCTGCATGCCCTCGGGAAAAATTATGGCTGTTTTTCCCCTTGCTTTCAGCCGTTCGCAATATCAGCACAGCAAGGCCGTTTTGCTTAGTGTTACAGGGCCAGATCAGTCAATCATCCAGACTGTTGCCCCTGCAACTACTGAAAAGGCTGCTGCCCCTCTACAGGAACCACACGTTTGTCTGGCCTCTCAACAGATACCCTTCCATTGTGGTTGCACCTACGGTACGGCTATCTGTATCGTTGAGGCACGCAAACCTCCCCCCACCAACGGCAAGTTCCGTGGTTCATTGGGGGGAACCTTTTAAATGTAACTTATTTAAATGACAAATAAATGGTGCAGTGTGAAGTGTTGATGACAAACGTTTCTAGATGGCAGGAAAAAGTATCTCTCGTTTTGCAATTAAATTTCCCAGTTCATGGTAAGGACATAGAAAGTGGTAGCTATGTAGGATGTATGTCTAGTGCTTATGTCTAGTATGTCTAGTATGTCTAGTATTGCATCATCAGTTATTTTGCTCCCCTAATAGCAAAACTCCTTTACTACTATGTGTGTCTCATTTCCTAATCTAATTCCTTCAGCATCACCCGGCTTAATTAGACTACATTCCATTATCCTCGTTTTGCTTTTGTTGATGTTCATTTTATATCCTCCTTTCAAGACACTATCCATTCCGTTCAACTGCTCTTCCAAGTCCTTTGCTGTCTCTGACAGAATTACAATGTCATCGGCGAACCTCAAAGTTTTTATTTCTTCTCCATGGATTTTAATACCTACTCCAAATTTTTCTTTTGTTTCCTTTCTGCTTGCTCAATATACAGATTGAATAACATCGGGGAGAGACTACAACCCTGTCTCACTCCCTTCCCAACCACTGCTTCCCTTTCATGCCCCTCGACTCTTATAACTGCCATCTGGTTTCTGTACAAATTGTAAATAGCCCTTCGCTCCCTGTATTTTACCCCTGCCACCTTCAGAATTTGAAAGAGAGTATTCCAGCCAACATTGTCAAAAGCTTTCTCTAAGTCTACAAATGCTAGAAACGTAGGTTTGCCTTTCCTTAATCTTTCTTCTAAGATAAGTTGTAAGGTCAGTATTGCCTCACGTGTTCCAACATATCTATGGAAGCCAAACTGATCTTCCCAGAGGTCGGCTTCTACTAGTTTTTCCATTCGTCTGTAAAGAATTCTTGTTAGTATTTAGCAGCTGTGACTTATTAAACTGATAGTTCGGTAATTTTCACATCTGTCAACACCTGCTTTCTTTGGGATTGGAATTATTACATTCTTCTTGAAGTCTGAGAGTATTTCGCCTGTCTCATACATCTTGCTCACCAGCTGGTAGAGTTTTGTCAGGACTGGCTCTCCTGAGGCCGTCAGTAGTTCCAATGGAATGTTGTCTACTCCGTGGGCCTTGTTTCCACTCAGGTCTTTCACTGCTCTGTCAAACTCTACACGCTGTATCATATCTCCCATTTCATCTTCATCTACATCCTCTTCCAATTCCATAATATTGTCCTCAAGTACATCGCCCTTGTATAGACCCTCTATATACTCCTTCCACCTTTCTGCTTTCTCTTCTTTGCTTAGAACTGGGTTTCCATCTGAGCTCTTGATGTTCATGCAAGTGCTTCTCTTTTCTCCAAAGGTCTCTTTAATTTTCCTGTAGGCAGTATCTATCTTACCCCTCGTGAGATAAGCCTCTACATCCTTACATTTGTCCTCTAGCCATCCCTGCTTAGCCATTTTGCACTTCCTGTCGATCTCATTTTTGAGACGTTTGTATTCCTTTTTGTGTACTTCATTTACTGCATTTTTTATATTTTCTCCTTTCATCAATTAAATTCAATATTTCTTCTGTTACCCAAGGATTTCTACTAGTCCTTGTCTTTTTACCTACTTGATCCTCTGCTGCCGTCACTACTTCATCCCTCAAAGCTACCCATTCTTCTTCTACTGTATTTCTTTCCCCCATTCCTGTCAATTGCTCCCTTATGCTCTCCCTGAAGCTCTGAACAACCTCTGGTTCTTTTAGTTTATCCATGTCCCATCTCCTTAAATTCCCACCTTTTTGCAGTTTCTTCAGTTTTAATCTACAGGTCATAACCAATAGATTGTGGTCAGAGTCCACATCTGACCCTGCAAATGCCTTACAATTTAATACCTGGTTCCTAAATCTCTGCCTTACCATTATATAATCTATCTGATACCTTTTAGTATCTCCAGGCTTCTTCCATGTATACAGCCTTCTTTTATGATTCTTGAACCAAGTGTTACCAATGATTAAATTGTGCTGTGTGCAAAATTCTACCAGGCGGCTTCCTCTTTCATTTCTTTGCCCAAGTCCATATTCACCTATTACGTTTCCTTCTATCCCTTTTCCTACTACCGAATTCCAGTCACCCATGACTATTAAATTTTCATCTCCCTTCACTATCTGAATAATTTCTTTTATTTGATCATACATTTCTTCAATTTCTTCGTCATCTGCAGAGCTAGTTGTCATATAAACTTGTACTACTGTAGTAGGTGTGGGCTTCGTATCTATCTTGGCCACAATAATGCGTTCACTATGCTGTTTGTAGTAGCTTACCCGCATTCCTATTTTCCTATTCATTATTAAAGCTACTCCTGCATTACCCCTATTTGATTTTGTGTTTATAACCCTGTAGTCACCTGACCAGAATTCTTGTTCCTCCTGCCACCGAACTTCACTAATTCCCACTATATCTAACTTTAACCTATCCATTTCCCTTTTTAAATTTTCTAACCTACCTGCCCGATTAAGGGATCTGACATTCCACGCTCCGATCCGTAGAACGCCAGTTTTCTTTCTCCTGATAACGACATCCTCTTGAGTAGTCCCCGCCCGGAGATCCGAATGGGGGACTATTTTACCTCTGGAATATTTTACCCAAGAGGTCGCCATTATCATTTAATCATACAGTAAAGCTGCATGCCCTCGGGAAAGATTACGGCCGCAGTTTCCCCTTGCTTTCAGCTGTTCGCAGTACCAGCACAGCAAGGCCGTTTTGGTAATTGTTACAAGGCCAGATCAGTCAATCATCCAGACTGTTGCCCACATCGTGTTTGCTCGGCACCCTTCATATCGGCTTCTCTGTTTTTCTTTATTTCTGCCAAAGCCAGCGACCTTGCAGTTGTAGTGTCAGAATTGCGTGGTGAAGCTAAACGTTGCTAAACGTTGCGCCGAGCGCCGATTATGTCAGCATTTCCTCTCACACGTCTCCGCCTACCATAAGAACCAGTCTTGTCATTTAGATTTTTGTTCGTGATTTTCAGCAACTGTTTTTGAAGAATGCTGATGTGAAGAAACGGCACACTGGTGCAATCAGTCTTTTTCTTTTGCGCCAAATATACTTGCTTCAAAGAGAAAGACTGGATCTGTTTCCACTGAGTGAAAGTAAAAATATGTTCCACTTCAGTTCTTTCTTCCCAAGGCACTGGTCTCACTGTCTCCCGTATCGCCAGCGTGCTCGGCCTTTTGACTAGCCCCGGACGAATTCGCAGTAATTATGGGATCCCCGAAAATTGCGCCAGCCCAAGATATCGAACAAAGATAACTACAGACAATGAAGGAAAGGCAACTGCACCACAGCTCATTTAGTCAGGCTGCGCCATAAATTTCCTTTCTTAACAGTTCGGCTCAGTGCTTCCTCATTAATTACTTGATCTGCCCATGTAATCTTGAGCATTATTCTGCTGTACCACATTTGAAATTCTGTTCTCTTTTTTTCTGAACCATTCATTGTCCGCGTGTCACTTCTGTGCAAGGCTACACGTCACACAAACATTTTCAGGTAAGACTTCCTAAAACAAGTTCCTATTTGATATTAAAAAACTTCTATTTTTTTCTTTGAGAAACTTTTATCTTGCTATTGCTTGTCTGCATTTTATATGGTCTTTACTTCAGCCAACATTATTTATTTGGCTGCCCAAACAGCAAAACGCATCGACTACTTTTACCGTCTCATTTGTAAGTCTAATTCCCTCATCATCTCCAGATTCACTTCGCGTACGTTCCATTAAATCTTTTTACTTTTTTTCATGTTATAACCTATTTTTAAGACACTATGCATTCAGTTATGCTGCTCTTTCAAGTCATTTGCCGTCTCTGATAGATAGTTTTTATTTCTTCTCCCTGAGCCGGCCGGGGTGGCCGAGCGGTTCTAGGCGCTACGGTCGCAGGTTCGAGTCCTGCCTCGGGCATGGATGTGTGTGATCTCCTTAAGTTAGTTAGGTTTAGGTAGTTCTAAGTTCTAGGAGACTGATGACCTCAGAAGTTAAGTCCCATAGTGCTCAGAGCCATTTGAACCATTCTCCCTGAACTTTCTAAATTTCTCCTTAGCTTTATTTGTTGCTTGACCAATGTACATATTGAGTAACATTTAACAGGCTATACCCCTGTCTCTCTCTCTCTCTTCTCAACCAACGCCCCCGTTCACGATCTCCAGTTCTTGCAAGTGCAGTCCTGTTTCTATACGAGTTGTAGATAACTTTTCGCTGCTTGTATTTCATCCCTGCAACCTTAACTTACAAAGGGACCATCAGACTTAATAATCACGGATTTTGATGAGTCTTATGTTATAGAGGAACCTGTCCTGAGTACCAGGCTAATGGCTTTTCATGCGACAGCCCCAGTTTCCGATAAAATCGATGCTACTTTCATGCGTAATGTTTCAATCAAGCAAGTGTGGAGTAGCGGTTAGTTTTCGCAGCTACCACGTTGGTGGCGCGGGTTCAAATCTCACATGTTTATTTTTTTATTTTTTCAATTTCATGTACAGAATATTATTAAATACATAGTATATGTCTTGCAGAACTATTCAAAAGTTGTCATTTTAGCGGCAGTAATTGCAATAATGAATCAACCACTGCAGCATACTTTTTCAAATGTGTTTCCCGTTAGTTACAGAATAGATTACAGAGTCTCATTACTTGCTATCACTCGCATCTCTTGCTGTGCCAGAACAGAATTGTGGGTGATATTCGTGTGCAAGCAACTGGAACACGAATCCGTTGAGCACCTATTTCCGATATCGTATGACTGGAGGGCTGGATTGTTAAGCGTCGAGGCTGGAATGGAATCAATGTAAAATTTCTTTAATGGGTTTCAGCAGTAAAAAAATCAAGGACCCATCGCCCGCTGTATGATGGCAGGAAGCAAACGCCGTCTGTCCTGACAGGGCTCTGGATCTTGGCCGACCTCCTAGGAAGACCTCCCGCAAGAGCAGATGGTGAGACTTGAACCCAGGTCAAACGTGCAACACGCTGCAGCAAGACCCTTGAAACTAAGGCCAAAATCACTACTTTCGTCCTGGAATTAACTTAGTGCAAATTTAACAGCAGGCTTAACAGCTTAAACTCCCAATGAACAGTTTTTTTTCTTTTTTCTTTTTTTTTTTTTTTTAATCGGCCCCGATAAGTACAAATATCACAGCACAAGAAAGGGCGCTAGGCCACTTCAGTACTAAGGTAAGGTTTTAACCATCAAACTCATAAAAGGTAGGCAAAACAGGTTCAAGCTTTAGAAACAATATTCTTACAATTTAAACTTAATAGTGGCCAAGCTCAAGACTGCTAAATTAATCTAACAGGACTCAGATTTAGCAACAAGGCTTTTAAAACTTACTACACTAAACTTAATACCGTCCAAGCTCCATGACCACTACATTCAAACAATAAATTACTGCTGCCCAGACGCGCTATACGCTCACAGGTCCACAACCGCAACGCGATAGTTTCAGCTTAACGGTGCGTAGCAACGCAAGCGAGGCCGAACACTAGCCAGGCTGTAACAGTGCAGACACTAAGGCGCTCCCCAAAACAATGTTAAATAAGCCCGTGTAACCGTACCCAGCTCAGCAGTTGCGGTCAAGCACCATTACTTAAAATTTACTAGCTGCGGCGGTGCACCACTATACTATTCAACAGAAACGAAGCGCTCCACCGCAATACAGCCGCCACAAAGGACAACATACACACTTTATAATAAAAACTTTAGAACCAATTCAAAGGAACAATACGATAAAAGCCCCGGACATACAACACCCTAGGACGTTGTGACCACACAACACAGCGCAGGGACGTCTCAACTTTCCAACCTTTCCGCTTTCCTGGAAAGTCTTACAGTTAATCCGGATTTGAAATCTCTGCCTTATCGTTATATTATCTGAAATCTTCCAATGTCTCCAGGTTTCTTGCATTATCTGAAATCTTCCAATGTCTCCAGGTTTCTTGCATGTGTACTCTCCCCTTATGCGGTTCTTCCACCAAGTATTATCACGGATTAAACTGTACTCTGTGCAAAAGTGTGCCATGTGATTCCTCTTTCCTTTCATACTTACAAGTTCGTGGCGCCCTCCATTGGTTCTGCTGAAATTCAGTATGGTGTTACCCTACCCTTAGCCTCGATGACAGCTTCCACTCTCGCAGGCATACGTTCAGTTAGGTGCTGCAAGGTTTCCTGGGGAACGGCAGCCCATTCTTCACGGAGTGTTGCCCTGAGGAGAGGTATCGATATTGGTCGGTGAGGCCTGGCACGAAGTCACGTTCCAAAACATCCCAAAGGTGTTCTGTAGGATTCAGGTCAGGACTCTGTGCAGGCCAGTCCATTAAAGTGATGTTATTGTCGTGTAATCACTCCGCCACAGGCCGTGCATTATGAACACTGCTCGATGGTGTTGAAGGATGAAATCGTCATCCTCGAATTGCCCTTCAACAGTGGAAAGCATTAAAACGTTAGTGTAGGCCTGTGCTGTGATAGTGCCAAGCAAAACAACAAGGGGTGCAAGCCCCTTCCATGAAAAGCACGACCACACCCTAACACCACCGAATTTTACTGTTGGCACTACACACGCTGGCAGATGATGTTTCCGGGCATTCGCCATACCCACACACGGCCATCGGATCGCCACATTGTGTACCGTGATTCGTCACTCCACACTTCTCCACTATTCAATCGTCCAATGTTTACGCTCCTTACTTCAAGCGAGGCGTCTTTTGGCATTTACCGGCGTGAAGTGTGGCTTATTAGCAGCCGCTCAACAATGAAATCCAAGTTTTCTCACCACCCTCCTAATTGTCATAATGCTTGCAGTGGATCCTGATGCAGTTTGGAATTCCTGTATGATGGTCTGGATAGATGTCTGGCTATTACACATTATGTCCCTCTTCAACTGTCGGCGGTCTCTGTCAGTCAACAGACGAGGTCGGCCTGTACTCTTTTGTGTTGTATATATCGCTTCACATTTACGCTTCACTATCGCATCGGGAACAGTGGACCTAGGGATGTTTAGGAGTGTGAAATCCCACATACAGACGTATGACACAAGTGACATCCAATCACCTGGCCACGTTCGAAGTCCGTGTGTACCAGACAGTAGGTGGCAGCACAGTGCACCTAATATGAAAAACGTATGTTTTTGGGGGTGTCCAGATACTTTTCATCACATAGTGTACCATCCAATTGTGGTTGCACGTACACTATGACTATCTGGATAGCTAAGCCACTCAAACGACTCCACCTCAATGAAATTAGTGGATCGTGGGGGCATTATTTACTACAGAGTTTCAAACGATAGGCAAATATAAATTGTAACAAATACATAACTACGTGCGTGTGCAAAGTCTTCAATGACCACTTTGTCTCTTTAGAGTAGCAAATGGAACAGGCTTTGCTTCAGCCGCTTCTTCTTTTCCTTCTTACACTTCTTCTACTTTACCAATGTCCTCGTTCATTTCGCATGAAACAGACAAAATTTAATGGTTAGTCAGGCTACCACAGACTTCTACATGATCGTCAAAATGTACGAAATCCTCGAATTTCACTGTTTCTTCTAAATCAGGAAGAAGCTTCCAGGTATCTTATAAACTCAGTCCATTTCTCCACTCATGTGTTGTTGATAATGATGCTGTGGTAACTTGATGAATCGGCGTTCTTGAAACTGATGAAGGAAATCGCTACGATAATGCTTTATCGCTACGAAACTGTTGTTTGAGCGTCGGAGCACCTTTAATGCTATACAACACCATCACATCGGCCTTTGCGGTACAACTAGAAATTGAGATTGTTCCCTGATCAAGTGGTTGTATTTTCCCAGTGGGGTTTAAAGGGAAAAAAACGAAATTTCACATCATCCAGAGATAGGGGGTTATTGTGAACTGCGGAATTTTCCAGAAATAGCCTGGTGTGATGGTTCCTCTGAAAGAGAACGGCCGACTTCCTCTCCTAATCCGATGAGACCGATGGCCTAGCTGTTTGGTCTCTTCCCCCTAACAACCCAACCTAGAAATAGCAGGATTTTTTGCGTCTGTTTTGTCTCCTAATTTCTCTGCCCAGGCTCAATACCCAGTCATTGAACAATTATGTTGTCATCAACGATTTTTTGTTGGAGTGATAGGAAATGATCTGATATTTTTGAAACAAGTAGCATTACCAGCTTTTGCTGTCATAAGAGGTTTCAGTTTCCGTTTCCTGTCCATGTTTATTGGAGCTATAACGTTATCCCTTTTTCCTTATGTTTCCCCCATTATATTTTTCGTGCTCAAAACCAAAAAGGGAGGAAGACGCCTGAAAAAAGTTTCATTTCATCAGGTATCACCGTGTTACCAGAATAGTGATCTGTTGCGGGCTTCCAAGTTCATTTTTCTATGCCAAGCAATCTTCGAGATCACTGCTCACTCTATCTCCATAAGTCATCTTGGAAACTACTTTAATGTCTTTTTTTAAGTTAGTGAGCCACCTATGTTGTTGTTGTTTCTTCATCACCCATCACCTACTACAACCTACATCCTTCTGAATCTTCTTAGTGTATTCATCTCTTGGTGTCCCTCTACGATTTTTACCCTCCACGCTGCCCTCTAATGCTAAATTTGTGGTCCCTTCATGCCTCAGAACATGTCCTACCAAGCGGTCCCTTCTTCTCATCAAATTGTGCCACAAACTCCTCTTCTCCCCAATTCTATTAAATACCTCCTCATTAGTTATGTGATCTACCCACCTAATCTTCAGCATTCTTCTGTAGCACCACATTTCGAAAGCTTCTATTCTCTTCTTGCCTAAACTACTTATCATCCACGTTTCACTACCATACACGGCTACACTCCATACAAGTACTTTCAGAAACGACTTCCTAACACTTAAATCTATACATCATGTTCATAAATTTCTCATCTTCAGGAACGCTTTCCTTGCCATTGCCAGTCAACATTTTATATCTTCTCTACTTCGACCATCTTCAGTCATTTTGCTCCCCAAATAGCAAACTCCTTTACTACTTTAAGTGTCTCATTTCCTAATCAGCATCGCCCACCTTAACTTGACTACATTCCATTATCCTCGTTTTGCTTTTGTTGATGTTCATCTTATATCCTCCTTTCAACACACTATCCATTCCGTTCAGCTGCTCTTCCAAGTCCTTTGCTGTCTCTGACAGAATTACAATGTCATCGGCGAATCTTAAAGTTTCTATTTCTTCTCCATGGATTTTAATACCTACTCCGATTTTTTCTTTTGTTTCCTTTACTGCTTGCTCAATATACAGATTAAATAACATTGGGGAGAGGCTAAAACCCTGTCACAAATCCTTCCCAACCACTGCTTCCCTTTCATGCCCCTCGAATCTTGTAACTGCCATCTGGTTCCTGTACAAATTTTAAATAGCCTTTCGCTCCCTGTATTTTACCCTTACCACCTTTAGAATTTGAAAGAGAGTATTCAAGTCAACATTGTCAAAAGCTTTCTCTAAGTCTACAAATGTTAGAAACGTAGGTTTACCTTTCCTTAATCTTTCTTCTAAGATAAGTTGTAAGGTCAATATTGCCTCACGTGTTCCAACATTTCTATGTAATCCAAACTGATCTTCCCCAAGGTCGGCTGTAAAGAATTCGTGTTAGTATTTTGCAGCTGTGACTTATTAAACTGATAGTTCGGTAATTTTAACGTCTGTCAACACCTGCCTTCTTTGGGATTGGAATTATTATATTCTTCTTGAGGTCTGAGGCTATTTCGCCTGTCTCGTACATTTTACTTACCAGCAGGTAGAGTTTTGTCAGGACGAGCTCTCCCAAGGCTCTCAGTAGTTCCAATGGAATGTTGTCTACTCCGGAGGCCTTGTTTCGACTCAGGTCTTTCATTGCTCTGTCAAACTCTTCACGCAGTATCGTCTCCCATTTCATCTTCATCTTAGAACTGGGTTTCCATCTGACCTCTTCATATTTATACAATTGGTTCTCTTTTCTCCAAAGGTCTCTTTAATTTTCCTGTGGGCAGTATGTATCTTACCCCTAGTGAGGTAAGCCTCTACATCCCTACATTTGTCCTCTAGCCATCCCTGCTTAGCAATTTTGCACTTCCTGTCGATCTCATTTTTGAGACGTTTGTATTCCTTTTTGCCTGCTTCATTTACTGCATTTTTGTATTTTCTCCTTTCATCAATTAAATTCAATATTTCTTCTGTTACCCAAGGAGTTTTACTAGCCCTCGCCTTTTTCCTACTTGATCCTCTGCTGCTTTCACTACTTCATCCCTCAGAGCTACCTATTCTTCTTATACTGTACTTTTTTCCCCCATTGCTGTCAACTGTTCCCTTATGCTCTCCCTGAAACTCTGTATAACGTCTGGTTTAGTCAGTTTATCCAGGTCCCATCTCCTTAAATTCCCACCTCTTTGCAGTTTCTTATGTTTTAATCTACAGTTCATAACCAACCATCTATAACTAATGATTAACTTTTCACCGCCAAGGCTAACAGTACAGGGCAAGGTTGCTCAAATTGTACTCCTTAAGGGAGAACTGCTGTATTTTAAAGAATAATTGAAACACCATAACTTGTTTTGCATGCATTGAATCTTTATTTTTTAAGCTACCAACCAGCTTCCAAACAAATACAAAAATGATTTCCTCAGATTGAGTTTTCAACTTCTTTTAATCTGTACTTTTGATAAGATTATAGCACCTACCTTCCTAATTCGTACCTTCTGTAGCTTAATTCGTACTTAGGATATGATAATAAATCCATTGAATAATGAAGCAACACGTCACAGTATCAAATTACGAACCATAAATGTAATCTTATTTCCATACTTACATGTAATTAAATTACACATGGGAAACGAAATATAAATGCTTAAGAAACTAAATCGCTTAAACTGGCATATCGAAAATCTGTTGATTTGAACACAGATATCACAGAAATATTTCTTAATTTTACTTTGCACGCCAATGCAAAGGTCATGTACCGAACCTTTACATTTCATGCGCCGAATCATATCTTCTTCTCGAGCTTCCTTACTCAATGGATATAACCGATTCACTCTGTCCTTTACTTTTTTATTCTTAAAGTTTTCACTGATCTGTCTTTTTTATAAGTTCGTGAACAGTTTTTAAAAATTTTGTTAGTCTTTTCTTTGGCTTCTATTTCTTTTCTGTAAGGACTTGATGTTGATTCCATTGTTGGTTTAAGTCGTTTCATATTCCTTATCTATATCTGTTGTTACACACGGGTTAGAGATAATGCGTTCAAGTAAGACTTATATTAGTTGACTGTTAATTTCGGTAACTGTAGCAATATCGATTTTGGGTCCACATTCAAGAGACATTTCAGAAGATTCAGACTGATCATTGAGCGGCTTTTCAATGTGTGCTGGCCTTACAGATTTTCTCATTGTTGCTTCAATTCCATCAGCCGATTCTTGGTCTGACTGATCAACAATACGTACAGTAGTGGCTACAAAGCCCTCTTGTTTGATGACATTTCTATCACATGGCCACAAGCCAGCTGCCTTAAAAACGTTTAGTGCTGACCTGAGATATACATTATCCACGGATTCCTCAATGTTAGCTTGTTTTATGACACTGCTAGGACGAGGACGTAGCCATGAATATACTGCTTCATTTTAGCCGTTTTTTACTGTTTTAAAGAACAGTCTCTCCAATGACTGGAGACGATGAGTTGTGTGAGCAGGAAGTGATATCATGATTATGTCATACTCACGAGCCAGCCGAATTCCCTCTAAATGTGTGCTATATGTATCAACTTAAATTTTTTTTCTTGTCCCTTTCTCCTAATTTTGCACACTTTATGAAATGTGCTAGTCATCCAACCTACAGTTCTGATGCTCTCCATTCATTTGTCAAGCATCCAAATGCTGTGTTTGATGGATCATAATGATCATGATGTTTGTGGGACCCTCAACGGCATGGTTATCAGTGCCTGTACAAATTCCCAATCTTTTCACTTTACAATCTCGCCAGTTTCATGAATGATGATGAAATGATGAGGACAACACAAATCCCCTGTGTTTGATGGAGCTACCCTTTTTAAGACACCATTCATTCTGCTGTGCTCAAATATTAAAATCGGAGGTATGAATTCTCCTGCTGCATTCATTGTACATACACCCATCGTAAGACCATTTCCTCCACTTGTGCTTGCACCCACGTGGTGTTTACCTTTTCGAGCGATTACTTTAGACGGTTTGTGAATTGTGGATAAGGCGGTTTCATCTAAGTTATATTTATTTGGTTGGCAGTAAACATGTTCATCTAATATTTCCTCAAATTTATCAAATAACTCATTATCATGTTCTTTATTAGACCCCTTCATTCATGCCATCAATTTTGCTTCGGGAAATCTCAAGGAAAAAGCGGGATTGTCCTTTATAAACATGTTCTTTATTCAAGGGATGCAGGTTAGTAGGCAAATTTACTTAAGTCAGTAATAGTTATTCTGAAGAAACTGAATTCTAAATTAATTATATGCTGTGCTATTTCATCTCTGCTCTCAGATCATTAGGTCTTCCAAATTGTGATGTTTTATCTAAACTCTTCAAACGATAACGCCATGCAGGCTTTGGTGTATTGTATCTTCTACATGTCCGCCTCGATAGCTGAGTGGTCCGTGTGACGGATTGCCATAGTGCGGTCCCGGGTTCGATTCCCGGCTGCGTTAGAGATTTTCTCCACTCAGGGACTGGGTGTTGTATTGTCTTCATCATCATTTCATCCCCAACCGGCGCGCAGGTCGCCCAATGTCGAGTCGAATATAATAAAACCTGCACCAAGGCGGCCGCACCTGCCCAGCAAGGGGCCTCCCAGCCACTGACGCCAAATGCTCATTTCCTTTTTTCCATATCTTCTACATGCTTCATTACATCCAATTTCACCATTCCGTTGTATCAGTAAACCTCATTCCATATCCACATGTTTCCATTTATTATAAACTTTCTCCATTGTATTGATCAGCTGAAACGAACAATATTTAGTTGGTATATAATTTTTTGAATGTAGTTTCTGTCAACGCCTAAATCTTACCAGTAAAATTTTTTGAGTGTTGAATAGCCTTCGGCTTCCAATTATAGGGTGTTTGGAGGTGATTTATCTCTCGATAAATCGAATGTAGCAAGACACATGAGAGTTCTTCGATTTATCGAATATTTTTTTTTTAAAAGGATCGTAATTCTAGTTCGATTTATCGAAGTTATTAGCAAGAGCCATTGAATTTTAAAATCTTGGAAAACTTTCTGCTTCCTGTTCCATCAGCTCTTTCTTTCGTGGTGTTCGAGTCGTCTATTAACTTAATACCAGCATAATCAAAGCTTTAGAAATATGTCGCTTTCCATTCGCTGTTACCAGTTTCTGTGTTTATACTTGGTGGCTATAAGTGAAATGCAGATACTTATAGAGGTTCAGTGTGGGCTGTAATTATCTACAGCCGCTGCTCCTCGCTGCACCGCACACCCACTCCATACATAAAGGTGAGAAGATCTGACCGATGGTTATACAGCAGCATACTCAAGAAAGGACGTTATATACAAGAGCTCGGTGAAAGTTCTCAGGCTGACAAGAATTATTCGTAGCTATTGGTAGATATTCTAATGCCTTAGTGTGGAACTGAGTTATGCTGGAAAAAAATTAATTCCAATTTTGGCTACCAGGTGCAAATCTGGCGCAGTGAATGCAAGAAAGACGTATAGGGGTTTCCGTAACTAATGAATTAGGAACATGATGTAGTCAGGAAAGGTCAACAAGTGAGATTATTAACTGCTGCTTACACTATGTTTTTAATATGAGCACCAGAGATGCTAGTGAAGTGCTCTGCAGCCGCAGACTTGCACCTAGTGGCCAAAATTGGAACTAATGTTTTTTCCAGTGCGAAACGGTTCCACATTAACACATTAGAATGTCTACCACTACCATACGATAAATACAGCCGACACTTGAACTCTGTGAGTACCTGCATTTCAATTGTAACCACACGGTATCACAAATAAGAACGCGCACTACTCAGCACCTGCCACGTGAGCAGCACTAGATCCTCCGACGTAATGAAGTTCTGTGCCTGCCGTCGCAGGCTGCTGCTGCTGCTCCTGGTGGCGTCGTGCGCTGGCGGCTGCGGGCTGTGGCGACGGGGTCGCAGCTGCTGCTGCGGCTGCGCGCCGCAGGACGACGACGCAGCGGGCAGCGACGCGGGCGCCCCTAGCGGCTCCCTGCGCAGCTCGGCCGGCTCCTGCTGCCCCCCACCACACTACAGCCGCTGCTCCTCGCTGCACCGCGCGCCACCTCCGTACACTGAGGTGCGTAGCTCTGGGTAGCATTCATTTCACGCTAGGTGGCGAGAGCCCTACGTCAACGTGACGTAGGCTCGCGTCATCATGAGTTTCACGAGTTGTCCTATCGACTGTTGGGTGCATTCTGTATACATCGACTGTTGTATACGTCTTGAATCTGCACTGTTCTTTGTTCTTAGTTGATTTACAAGATGAAGGCAAAATTAAATGGAACTAGATGGTTTAATATTTCCAGCAACATTCGGAATTACTTCCAACTTCAGTTTCTCAGTAAAACGTTTCTGCCCACATGAGTTATGTACATTGCATTGGCTTTTATAAAAATACGAAACACTTTAATTTCTCCCTATTTCACGTTTTTATCCACATGATTTATGCATGATTAATCGGACTAAAAAATGCCTAGACACTTTCGTTATAGTTATGATTTCTTCTTTCAGATATTCGTAATGTTCATGAAACACACAATAACATCCCACATTCTTTGGATTGCAGCTTAATATTTAATTATTTCATGTTTCTATCCACAGGATTTAGACACGATTCATCGGATTTAAAAAAAAATGGGATAGCATTCATTTCAGGCTAGAAAAATAACAAGACACTTTCGTTAGGGTTATGATTCCTTCATTCAGATATTCGTTATGTTCATGAAACACACAGTAACATCCCACACTCTTTGGATTGCAGCTTAATAATTAATTATTTCACGTTTCTATCCACACGATTTATGCACGCTTCATCGGATTAAAAAAAATTGACTAAAAGCTTTTTTTTTTACTTTCGTTATGGTTCCTTCGTTCAGACATTCATTAAGTTCCTGAAACACACAATACCATCCCAAATTGTTGGGATTACAGCTTAATAATTAATTCAACTGCGATGAGTGTAACAGATAACTCCTGTCACTTCGTTTGTACACATGTATTTACATTTAGCTTTGACGTTATCGGTAAAACCGCAAAGATCGATATACGCACTCATGTAGTCGATTTAGGTCACAATGACGTAGTGCTACGTCGCTATGACGTAGGGTGTTGTGGTTGGCAGGGGAGCCAACACCGTGTTACTAGAGGAGGCCGAAAGGCACGCGATTTAGCTCATGCAGGCTGGCGTGAGGTCTGGAACAGGACAAGGAAATTATAATTTAGAAATAACGGACGTAGCGGGGGGAATACTTAACTTTAATCCATTAATGACGAACGTCGCTCTTGACATTACATGATTCTCAATATCAATGTTAACTGAATATGGCGCCATGCTAGGTCGTAGCAAATAACGTAGCTGAAGGCTATGCTAACTATCGTATCGGCAAATGAGAGCGTGAATCATCGCTAGCAAAGTCGGCTGTACAACTGGGGCGATTGCTAGGAAGTCTCTCTAGACCTGCCGTGTGGCGGCGCTCGGTCTGCAATCACTGATAGTGGCGACACCAGGGTCCGACGTATACTACCGGACCGCGGCCGATTTAAAGGCTGGTGTCTGGCGGTGACACCACATAGGCTTCTCCTCACCTAGGGTGAGATGAATGCTACCCATTAGCTCTGACAGAAGGTTATACAGCAGCGTATTAGAGGAAGTACATTTGTATGAAACAGCAAGGTGAAAGGTTTCTGGCTGACAAGACTGTATTCGTAGCTATTAAGATACAGGTGCTAGGAAAAACGGAAGATGTATTGATGAAAGTGTGGCAGTAATAAAAACATCGTTTAAAAAGTAAAGTTATTATGAGCGCAAAGACAGTTGACACTCGGTGCAGTGTCTGATGGGAGCGGCTGTATATGGAAAATGCCTTTACGGTCGCTCCCAGCAGCCACCGTGCCGAACGTCAACTTTGCGGATACAGTATCAACCCTTGGGACTATTACACCAAGGATTTTTTTTTTTTCAAATAAGTATTTCAAATCCTTAATATCGAAAGTCAATGTATTTAGCGAGATTAAAAAAGGAAAACTAACACAAATGAAAGAAAACCGAACTTGCTTACTAAAAATCAGATGTTTCCTTCATTAATTAGCAGTGATGGGACTTGCAGTATGATGACATACTGATGAAACAACTAACTCCGACAATTTATTGTGCCTTCGATGTGACGATAATCAGCCAGCAACTTTTCATGTGTTTACAGCACTAAACTTATAAATGGACGTCCCGTAATGTGCAAAGTGAATTTTTGGCTACCTTAAGTACCTGTAATACGCTTCTTAGAAACTTATTCGGTGACATAAAAAGTGTAAACTATGTTGCAGTCATAGCAGATGAAACAACATAGCCACCAAAGTGCGACTTAGTGTCTGTGTACCATTTGTTGATGCTTTGTTGGAGGTAGATGAATGTTTTTAGGGCTGTACTCAACGTAAAGTAACACTGCTAAGGCTCTGTTTCATATGATTATCATTGTTTTAAGTCCGTTTGATCTGCTTGCATCCAGTTGTAGAGGTCAGTGCTTTGATGGTTCAGCTAACATGATCGGATTATGTAACTGTGTCCAGCTGTATTTGTGCACCGCCCAGCAAACTCTTTAAACCTAACACTACAAGAATCTGCGAAAGGGGTCCTGGGATCTCGAAGTGCATTGAATGCACTGCCATGCAAACTCTTTGAACCTAACACTACAAGACACTTCAAAAAGAATTCTGTAATCTCGAAATGCGCTGAATTTTGTGAAGGATCAGGGATCCACCGAAAATATTACATCTCTCTTCACTTGAACACTGGTACCTCTACAAATTTCAAACCACTCTCTCCTACAAGTGTGGCCATGAGGTACTTGGTAACGCATTCTGGTTTGTACAGCTGTGCAGAACTTCAAGAAATTTTTCGAAATGTTAAAAAAAATGAGAATTGAGACATTGGGTCCAAAACAAATGACCTTTTTTATTAATATGCAGTCTCTTGCCTTCTCTTTCATGTTATCAGTTTTTGTAAAACGGGTTGGTCACCTAAATAAGCTATGGAAAACATAGCACTGCAGAAGAATTCCCTACACTTAAAGGAGGCCAGTAAGAGATTTCCACCTTTGTAATATTGATTACATTTATGAGAAACAATTTTGAATCATTCTGGGCTGAAACAACTGTAAGTAGGCTGTTTAGGTTTTTTTTTATTGGTAACGCCTCCGCCACGTAGCGCTCTATGAAAATCACTGGCTGTGCCGTGTGCAGTCTGTGGCTGGTTTGCATTGTTGTCTGCCATTATAGCGTTGGGCAGTTGGCTGTTAACAGCGCATAGCGTTACGCAGTTGGAGGTGAGCCGCCAGCAGTGGTGGACGTGGGGAGAGAGATGGCGGAGTTTTGAAATTTGTAAGAATTGGTGTCATGAACTGATGTATATATATGTATATTATGACTATTAAGGTAAATACATTGTTTGTTCTGTATTAAAATCTTTCATTTGCTAACTATGCCTATCAGTAGTTAGTGCCTTCAGTAGTTGAATCTTTTACTTAGCTGGCAGTAGTGGCGCTCGCTGTATTGCAGTAGCTTGAGTAACGAAGATTTTTGTGAGGTAAGTGATTTGTGAAACGTATAGGTTAATGTTAGTCAGGGCCATTCTTTTGTAGGGATTTTTATTGTTCTTTCCTTTTCAAGTGCTCCTTTTTTTTTTGAAGAATGTGTATCATAAAATTATTATTTAACACATCTGTCGACAGAAAGTTTTCACATTAGCAAATGCATTTAATTTTATTTTATAAAACCAATGCTGTAACACAGCTGGAAAACAGATATAAAATGAAACAAGCAACTATGAAAGGCAAAGCATAAAAATATCATTCAATAGTCATGTGACATTTCATAAGTTAGTACAAATTCTCTCAACTCTCGTAGAAAGACGCTTTTCATTGTCAGCTATACAGATGTAAGAAAATATCTTTCCAAGTAATGAGCGTGTCGTTTTTGCGATGCTTTCTACAAAGGAATGTCAATAGCGGGGATAATGGCCTCTTTATTTTTTTCTCCACCTGTGCCTCTGAAAGGCACACACTAATGGCTTGTTTCCAGGTGGCTGTCGCCCAGCTGGGTGCCCACGACGCATTACGTGCAGGTGGTCAGTTAACTTTCTTACCGAAATATTTACGACACCAGTCAGACAGAAGTCAATGTACTTACCTCATGATAAACAAAAGTGAAATGCTTTGTGTATAGATATCGTAGTTACTACGCTTATTGCTGTGATGAAGTAAGTACTGTACTGTAACGTATTGTTGTGCTACAGAAAAGACTGTCTCATTGTAGATATACCACAAAGTTACTACTAAAACATGTTTTCCTTTCCAGAAGAATTCAGAAAAACTGTGCAGATATATAAAAAAAAAAAGATACACCGCAAAAGCACAATGTAAATTGTGTCACACATTAGTAGCGTCGTGATATAATCGTGTAGCTATCAAAGAAACCAAATAATCTCACAGAAAGTACTTCAAATAAAGAATGTCTTTTCAACTAAACCAAAATGTTGCATTAAAACCTCATTAACAGTATATGTTCTAAGTATGTAAGCCTTATAGTCGTTACGTAATCGTGCAACTAACAAGCAAGAATGTACAAATAACAACACTGTGTCGTCTGTACACTATAACAATGCATTCGTAATTTCTGTTTAAAAATGTTCCCTAGGTTCTAGACTGGATAGTTAACTTCAAAACATTGTTCCATGTTAACAGTTTCTCAGTGTGACAAAGCATACTAGAAATGTGAAGTGAAAAGTTTTATCGCAAAGACAAAGTTAAAAAGCAGATTATATTTCAACAAAGGGTTTTAAATGTGAAATGTGGTGCAAGCCGTTAGTCTTCCTACTATGCAGAGCTACAGCTTCAACGGAGTTATCATTGGGTATATGGTACATCGGTAAAGAAAGCTGAAATTTTTCTCAAGGTTAGTGTCTATGTTATTTTCCTCTGAGCCAGCCGGTGCACGCGGCTACCTGCGGTGCGAGTCATTGTCTGTCTCTTTGTTGGCGCACGCCGTTATTGGGATTAGGAGACCTAACGTCTACAAATTCACCTTGACGAGAAGGCCCTGCCCTGTTTGAAGCTCGCCAGTTCTGATGGAATTCAGGTCTGTCGTTTTGTCGGTAGTTTACATAGTTTCTTGTTTGTCGGTCATGTGGCGGAGAATTTCTCCCTGAATCGTAACTGCGCGCTGGACCGATGCGTCTGAAGTTATTCTGTCTCCCTTGATAATAATTTTGGTTCCCAAATTGTCTGTTTCTCTGATTGCCTCTGTGATAGTCATTACTATGGAAATGCGATCTTTCTCTGTAACTATTATTACTCTGCCAGTGGTTGTCATATGGGTGGTGTCTGTTTTGGTCACGATTTGCGTTGTAAGAATAGCTTTGTCGTGTCCAGTTATTACTGTCATCGCGGAATTGTGACAGGTGTGACCTGTAATTGTTGTGCTCCTGTTTTCGCGTTCCGCGATTGTCAGAGTCAATTTCCAGTTCTTGTAACAGTCCCTGAAAAGCTTCAATGTCGTCTTTGCATCGTCCTGCTAAAATAATCTGTCGTAAATGTTCAGGTAATTTGATTAAGCAAATGCGGATGAGTTCTGAGGGGCTGTATGGGTTTGAAAGATACTGATGCTTATGTAATATGTCTTCAAAATATTTCACAAGACTGGAAAATTCAGATTGTTCGAAATGTTTCATCATAATGATGCTATGTTTCACTCGGTCTTGTGTAGCTTGAGACCAATATGCTGAGAGGAAGGCATGATAAAATTCTCCTTCACTGTGACGATCGTGAATGACCGATAGCATTCTTACAGCTGGTTCATTCTCCAAGTAGCCACACATAAATTCTAATCTGTGCTCTAATGACCAGTTGGGAGGAAAACAATGAGAGAATTGATGAAGCCACGCTTGTGGATGAATGTCGTTGCCAGAATTCTTAAATGTTTTGAATTTACGTGCAGTAATGAACAGCTTATAGTCAAAATCATCGTGTCGGCGGGTAGCATATCGGTCATTGTTACGTCGTGTCGGCGGTTCCATCTCAAAATTTGGTGCACCTTGCCAATTTCTTTCATAATTTCCGAAATGCCCTGTGTTATTATTTTGTGGCTTTTCCGTATTTCTAAGTCCCTCTTCAAGTGTTGGAGTGCGAGTGTCCTCTAAAATACGTAATTCTTGTATTACCTGTGTTAGCTGATCTTGCACTTCCCGGATTTCTCTTTGGTGTTGTGTATTAATTTGATTCTGATTTTGTTTGAATTTCCTAATTTGTTAGCACTCTTCTGTATCATTCAGATCATCATCTACCTTTGTAGATAAGTTAATGAACTGATCTGAAAGTTCGGCTACTTTCTCCAATAGTGAACACATTTCCTCAGTGTGTTTTTCTGATCCAAGTTTCAGAGTGTCCATTTGTGTTGAAATCGAATCTACTGTGTCCTTTAAGTTTTCCTGAGTTCTTGCAAGTTGCGTAACCGAATCGGTGGATGCAACTGAGTCCATTTTAGCTTCCCAGGTGTCGTGATTTTCACCAACAATAGTTTGCAGTTCTTTTATGGCTGCTTCATGATTCTGTAATGCATTTTCATGCCGGGAAAAAATAGGTTGAAAATGCTCACAAATTGGTGTTTCTACCTCATTACAGATTTTTTGGCATTTCGATTCAATGTTATGTAACTCAGTAGTTAAATCTTCACGTGTTTGTTCAAGTGCGGTGTCTAACTTTTGAAGCTTTTGCTGTGTTTGTCTCTGATTTTGTTCCATTGTGTCTAACTGTTGCTGTGTTTGTCTCTGGTGTTGTTCCATTGTGTCCAACTTTTGAAGATTTTGTTCCATTGTGTCTAACTTTTGAAGATTTTGTTCCATTGTGTCTAACTTTTGAAGCTTTTGTCCCATTTGTTGCGTTAATTGTAATAACAATGCACTGGTGTCTGAAACATGTTCCTTAGTGCTATGCGGCAATGCATTTGAACCGGCAATATTCGCAGTTTGAAAAACAGAAAATGTGTCTTGACTTATTTGAGAAAACGGTGAGGACACAAAACCTGAATCTACAGTATTTGCAAGATTGTGTCCTGTCATTTCGGAATCCTGAGGTGAGCTGTTGCCGACCGATCGATCGATAATGCTTCCCTGTTCACTAATTGTTTCACTGCCTACACAATTATTTGCAACTCGCTCCATTTCCCTATGCACAATTACCAAATTACTACTTTGAACATTAGTTAATTCATTACATGGTGGCGCTAACACACTGCTTTCGTCTTCACTGTCATTTCTCAGTTTACTTTGGAGCCTAGTATTACGTTTTTCACACGCCATTATTGTCACAATATTTCACACAATAACACAGAAAAGGACAATTTGAAGAGCAAAAATAAGAAAACACATTAACATAGCACTGAAAATAATATCTCGTTAATTGCAAGCCCAACTGCGAAATACTTGGTGCAACTCTGCATGCATGCCACAGGACTAGTAACAGTAACTGCATATATAATTTTCTTTTCCAGTACTTGGTAATTTTTTTTAGAATTAGTTTTTGTAGTGTGCCACTTTAATTTCATAGACATTAAGATGTGAATATATATTTCTCTTATCTGCATTGTTGTCTTTAGTGTACTATTTTTTCTGCTTGTGGGTTTGTCATGTTTAGGTATAAGTTATTACATTTATTGCTGCTTGCTTTGCTTACTTGGATTTTTTTGTCATTGCTGTTTGTATTAATTGTTTTGTCCTGCTGCATTTCCTCGTCCCTTAGTTTAGCATCTAAGCTCAGTAGCTTTAACTTAGCTTAAGATGGGGTAGGTTATAAAAGAGAACGAGTTGTGATGAATTGGAAGAAATGCATTGAGAAGCTATAAGAAATGATTTGGCCAAAAAAGTAGTGTACAATGGAGAAAAACTATTTTTGAAAGAGGATGTGAACAGAATAAGGAAAGCATGCTTGGATAGGATATTTTTGGTGGAAACAGATGTTGAGATATGACGAAAGATCTACAGAATGAAGTTTTGGGTTGGACTGCAGTACCAAATGTTACACTGAAAACAAACCCTGTCCTTTCCTTTTGTGTTATCCCACTATGTGTTTGTGTACCTTGTCTGATGAGAGCTACGTTGTAGAATTTTTCTGATAATGTGTTATTTACTTTGTAAAGATGTTTAGACATTATTTATCTGTTCTGTTTTGTTGCTCATATGTGAAGTTGATGTTTAAAAAGTTATTCTGATCTTTTATGTACTTATGTCATAATTTATGTAACACTGATGTGCATGTTTAGTTCTATTCTTTTGTAAAGCCTGTTTTACTACAAATGTTATCCGTATTATTATGTTTTTAATGATGTATTTTGTACCTTTGTTGTTGTATTCTCATGTTATAAAATTGTAATTGACACCAGTTCATCAAATTAAGTAACTTGTAATTTACATTTCGCTGCACACGTTTCTGTTGCTCATAGTATATGCACAATATGTGAGAAGTAGGGACTGATAGTGTTTGCACGTGTGTTAATAATTCAGCAAGGGACTGGATAACAGCATTGCTGGTTCTAAGGACAGTTCCAAAAACTTTGTGTGTGCACAAGTGGTGGTTGATGGACTTGCTATATTCTTCGCAAGACTCTTCGATGGTGATTGTGCACCTGCACAGTCGCAACAGATGGCTGCTGGCTATCTCTACAAGGACTGAAGTGGTTCTACACCTTTGATGACTCACCAATACCATTATTTCTACAAGGACTGCAGTGGGTCTGCACCTCTGGTGGCCCACCAATACCGTAATCTCTACCAGGAGTACAATGGGTCTACTCTGTGTTGACCTACCTACCAATATTCTTCAAAACTTCGACTGACTCTGCTGTGGGTTTGCTCTGTTGTGGCCCATTACCTGTCTGCATGTCAAGAGTCAGCACTGTCTTTCTGTTGGAAGGACAACACTACTTCTTCTAGACTGCATGGAAATGCACTACTTCCGTGTGCATTTTCTTATACTACTTAGACTTTGAGAAAAACGCTGCAATTTTACTTTGATGAATGATCAGGTCTGTCTTTATGGACTGTGAGAAAATTTTAGCTTTTGACCAACATTGTATCAGTAAGTGTGTGCATTTGATATCTTTGTTATTGTAATTATGAAAAATTTTATCAAATCATTATTGGCCATTCCCCAAAACGATTTGTAATTTTTTTTTTGGGGAGCATGGGGGCTATATAAGTAGGCTGTTTAGGTTTTTTTATTAGTAACGCCGCCGCCACGTGGCACTCTGTATGAAAATCACTGGCTGTGCCGTGTGCAGTCTGTGGCTGGTTTGCATTGTTGTCTGCCATTATAGCATTGGGCAGTTGGCTGTTAACAGCACGTAGCGTTATGCAGTTGGAGGTGAGCCGCCAGCAGTGGTGGACGTGGGGAGAGAGATGGCGGAGTTTTGAAATTTGTAAGAATTGGTGTCATGAACTGATATATATATATATATATATATATATATATATATATATATATATATATATATATATATATATATATATATATATATATTATGACTATTAAGGTAAATACATTGTTTGTTCTGTATTAAAATCTTTCATTTACTAGCTATGCCTATCAGTAGTTAGTGCCTTCAGTAGTTTCAATCTTTTATTTAGCTGGCAGTAGTGGTGCTCGCTGTATTGCAGTAGCTTGAGTAACGAAGATTTTTGTGAGGTAAGTGATTTGTGAAACGTATAGGTTAATGTTAGTCAGGGCCATTCTTTCGTAGGGATTTTTGGAAGTCAGATTGCGTTGTGCTAAAAAAAAAAAAATATTGTGTGTCAGTTTAAGCACAGTCGTGTATAATTGTTCAAAGGGGATGTTTCACAACTTCAAAATATAAAGATATGGATATTGATTACCCAAAATTCTCCTGTAAAAGAAAAGTCCTTGAGCAGCACAATGATTCCAAGAATTCATCTGTAAACATTCACTGAAATGGGTGATAAACATAGAAGATTTTATCACAGAATAATGGTCTTACCTATCAGCTTTACGGAATCACATAGCATTAAATTATTCATGTTTGTAAACCAAACTGAAAAAATTTCTATGTTAGAACAAATAAGCCCTCCATCACAAATATTAAGTCAAAAGTGACCAGGTTTCGACGTTACTATGAGCATCATTTTCAGAATTAAACTAACTGTTCTAAAACATATCAGGTATGTAATACATTAATAAAATTAAAGTTTGTACTGACTGGAAAGAGATGCAGTACTTACACGTCACATTTTAAAAAATCTAAGCCAGAAAGGCGACGTCATGAATAGTTGTAAATAAGATGGCGAGCCGCTAAGGGCTGTTCGTACTTGAGTGAATAAGGGCTGCAACAAATTTCTTCTTCATGATGACAAACACTGAGACTATATTTTATCTTTCTATGAAACAGATACAGTCAAGGAACACTTGCTACTCCAACGATGTCTCATAAAATTACCCCAAGAAGTCATTCTACAAACATTGGTTCAATGGATAAAATAATGAAATATCAAAGAAAAAAAGGAAAAACACCTACCTGATCTACTGCCAGAACTAGGGACAATCATACAAATAGCGCTGATGACGCCTACAATGTCCTCTACTACAGAGTGGCCCTTTTCTTGTCTGTGAAGGGTGGAAACGTATGTTCGGCCTGTAATAGGGCTGGACTGTCTAAACGTCATTTTTTTCCAGTGCCCATAGATATGACTTGATGAAACTTGATGTTGGTGACATGTGCAAAAAGTTCTTATGTAGCAGTCAACTGAGGAGGAGTACTTGCCTCTAGAAATAAGTTATTCCTCAGATTTATTTATTTGTCTTGTACAGCTACTGACTTACTTCATAGGGCAAAAATAACTTCAGGCATAATTTGGTGGCACTGCTATCGCGTTTATGCACAGCTTGGCTGGTTGGGAGCATTCAAAATGCTAGTAAAACCATTGCCACAAGTAAACAGATGCAAAGTTATCTGACAGATGTCATACTTCATATAATGATTCTTGCCGCCTCCCTACCTCCAAAATAAATAAATGTTCTGATGTCAGCACCTAACTAAAGGTGCCGGCCGGTGTGGCTGTGCGGTTCTAGGCACTTCAGTCTGGAACCGCGTGATCGCTACGGTTGCAGGTTTGAATCCTGCCTCGGGCGTGGATGTCTGTGATGTCCTTAGGTTAGTTACGTTTAAGTAGTTCTAAGTTCTAGGGGACTGATGACTACAGATGTTAAGTCCCATAGTTCTCAGAGCCATTTGAACCATTTAACTAAAGGTGCCTCGGTTAAAACATATGGCGATCTTCAGGAATAAGTAAGGTTGTTGTTGTTGTTGTCTTCAGTCCTGAGACTGGTTTGATGCAGCTCTCCATGCTACTCTATCCTGTGCAAGCTGCTTCATCTCCCAGTACGTACTGCAACCTACATCCTTCTGAACCTGCTTAGTGTATTCATCTCTTGGTCTCTCTCTACGATTTTTACCCTCCACGCTGCCCTCAAATGCTAAATTTGTGATCCCTTGATGCCTCAAAACATGTCCTACCAACCGATCCCTTCTTCTAGTCAAGTTGTGCAACAAACTTCTCTTCTCCCCAATCCTATTCAATACCTCCTCATTAGTTACGTGATCTACCCATCTAATCTTCAGCATTCTTCTGTAGCACCACATTTCGAAAGCTCCTATTCTCTTCTCGTCCAAACTAGTTATCGTCCATGTTTCACTTCCATACATGGCTACACTCCAAACAAATACTTTCAGAAACGACTTCCTGATACATAAATCTATATTCGATGTTAACAAATTTCTCTTCTTCAGAAACACATTCCTTGCCATTGCCAGTCTACGTTTTATATCCTCTCTACTTCAACCATCATCAGTTATTCTACTTCCTAAATAGCAAAACGCCTTTACTACTTTAAGTGTCTCATTTCCTAATATAATTCCCTCAGCATCACCCGATTTCATTTGACTACATTCCATTATCCTCGTTTTGCTTTTGTTGATGTTCATCTTATATCCTCTTTTCAAGACACTGTCCATTCCGTTCAACTGCTCTTCCAAGTCCTTTGCGGTCTCTGACAGAATTACAATGTCATCGGCTAACCTCAAAGTTTTTACTTCTTCTCCATGAATTTTAATACCTACTCCAAATTTTTATTTTGTTTCCTTTACTGCTTGCTCAATATACAGATTGAATAACATCGGGGAGAGGCTACAAACCTGTATCACTCCTTTCCCAACCACTGCTTCCCCTTCATGCCCCTCGACTCTAATAACTGCCATCTGGTTTCTGTACAAATTGTAAATAGCCTTTCGCTCCCTGTATTTTACCCCTGCCACCTTCAGAATTTGAAAGAAAGTATTCCAGTCAACATTATCAAAATCTTTCTCTAAGTCTACAAATGCTAGAAATGTAGGTCTGCCTTTTCTTAATCTTTCTTCTAAGATAAGTCGTAAGGTCAGTATTGCCTCACGTGTTCCAACATTTCTACGGAATCCAAACTGATCCTCACCGAGCTCCGCATCAACCAGTTTTTCCATTTGTCTGTAAAGAATTCGCTTTAGTATTTTGCACCTGTGACTTATTAAACTGATATTTTATAAGTAAGGTAACAAAAAAAATTTAAATCCATGTCATTCCTTACTTGTGTAGGAAGTCCATCGTCTAAAACAGGCCAGCTCCTCGCCAAGCACAAAGCTTAATTGATTTTTGAACTTTGGACGAAGACAGTAGTACTTTTGGGTTCCATCGAGAGCGATTTAGTGCTGCTACAGGATGCTTTATAAATTTGGTCTTTCATACAGCTTAAAAAAAAAAAAAAAAGACATGACACACCATTAAAGAATTATTCGAATAGGACAGAAATCGGTAGTTGTGATGTACATCTACAAACAAACAAATGATTACAATTTCAGAAAACAAGGATGATTTAATCGAGATAAAGAGCTTCACTAATTGAGCAAGGTAGTGATGCATTGGTCCATGGCTCCTATGCAAGCAGTTATTCGGCTTGGCATTGACTGGTAGAGTTGTTGGATGTTCTGCGGTCCAGTTTGGGCGTTAGATTGTCAAAATCTCAAGTTGGCTGTAGGGCCTAGCCTATAATGCTTCAATCGTTCCGTCTCTAACAACCTCACTGTTGATGGGACGTTAAACGCTAATCTCCACCTCCTTCCAATTGTTTTCAGCCAGGGAGAGATCTGGCGACCTTGCTAGTTAAGACATGATTTGACAAGAACGAAGATAAGCAGTTGAAACTATTGCTGTGAGCAGAAGAACATTATCTTGTTGAAATATAAGCTCAGGACAGCATACCATGAAGGGCAACAAAATGGGATTTGTAATATCATCAGCCTCCCCCCCCCCCCCCCCCCCCATGAACCATGGACCTTGTCGTTGGTGGGGAGGCTTTCGTGCCTCAGCGATGCAGATAGACATGCCGTAGGTACAACCACAACGGAGGGGTATCTGTTGAGAGGCCACACAAATGTGTGGTTCCTCAATAGGGGCAGCAGCCTTTTCAGTAGTTGCAAGGGCAACAGTCTGGATGATTGACTGATTTGGCCTTGTAACAATAAGCAAAACGGCCTTGCTGTGCTGGTACTGCGAACAGCTGAAAGCAAGGGGAAACTACGGCCATAATTTTTCCCGAGGGCATGCAGCTTTAGTGTATGATTAAATGATGAGGGCGTCCTCTTGGGTAAAATATTCCGGAGGTAAAATAGTCCCCTATTCGGATCTCCAGGCGGGGACTACTAAGGAGGATGCCATTATCAGGAGAAAGAAAACTGGCATTCTAATGGATCGGAGCGTGGGATGTCAGATCCCTTAATCGGGCAGGTAGGTTAGAAAATTTCAGAAGGAAAATGGATAGGTTAAAGTTAGATATAGTGGGAATTAGTGAAGTTCAGTGGCAGGAGGAACAAGACTTCTGGTCAGGTGACTACAGGGTTATAAACACAAAATCAAATAGGGGTAATGCAGGAGTAGGTTTAATAATGAATAGGAAAATAGGAATGCGAGTAAGCTATTACAAACAGCATAGTGAACGCATTATTGTGGCCAAGATAGATACGAAGCCCACACCTACTACAGTAGTACAAGTTTATATGACAACGAGCTCTGCAGATGACGAAGAAATTGAAGAAGTGTATGATGAAATAAAAGAAATTATTCAGATAGTGAAGGGAGACGAAAATTTAATAGTCATGGGTGACTGGAATTCGAGTGTAGGAAAAGGGAGAGAAGGAAACATAGTAGGTGAATATAGATTGGGGCTAAGAAATGAAAGAGGAAGCCGCCTGGTAGAATTTTGCACAGAGCACAACTTAATCATAGGTAACACTTGGTTTCAGAATCATGAAAGGAGGTTGTATACATGGAAGAACCCTGGAGATACTAAAAGGTATCAGATAGATTATATAATGGTAAGACAGAGATTTAGGAACCAGGTTTTAAATTGTAAAATATTTCCAGGGGCAGATGTGGACTCTGATCACAATCTATTGGTTATGAACTGTAGATTAAAACAGAAGAAACTGCAAAAAGGTGGGAATTTAAGGAGATGGGACCTGGATAAACTGAAAGAACCAAAGGTTGTACAGAGTTTCAGGGAGAGCATAAGGGAACAATTGACAGGAATGGGGGAAAGAAATACAGTAGAAGAAGAATGGGCAGCTTTGAGGGATGAAGTAGTGAAGGCAGCAGAGGATCAAGTAGGTAAAAAGACGAGGGCTAGTAGAAATCCTTGGATAACAGAAGAAATATTGAATTTAATTGATGAAAGGAGAAAATACAAAAATGCAGTAAATGAAGCAGGCAAAACGAAATACAAACGTCTCAAAAATGAGATCGACAAGAAGTGCAAAATGGCTAAGCAGGGATGGCTAGAGGACAAATGTAATGATGTAGAGGCTTGTCTCACTAGGGGTAAGATAGATACTGCCTACAGGAAAATTAAAGAGATCTTTGGAGAAAAGAGAACCACTTGTATGAATATCAAGAGCTCAGATGGAAACCCAGTTCTAAGCAAAGAAGGAAAAGCAGAAAGGTGGAAGGAGTATATAGAGGGTCTATACAAGGGTGATGTACTTCAGGACAATATTATGGAAATGGAAGAGGATGTAGATGAAGATGAAATGGGAGATATGATATTGCGTGAAGAGTTTGACACAGCACTGAAAGATCTGAGTCGAAACAAGGCCCCCGGAGTAGACAACATTCCATTGGAACTACTGACGGCCTTGGGAGAGCCAGCCCTGACAAAACTGTACCATCTGGTGAGCAGGATGTATGAGACAGGCGAAATACTCTCAGACTTCAAGAAGAATGTAATAATTCCAATCCCAAAGAAAGCAGGTGTTGACAGATGTGAAAATTACCGAACTATTAGTTTAATAAGTCACAGCTGCAAAATACTAACACGAATTCTTTACAGACGAATGGAAAAACTAGTAGAAGCTGACCTTGGGGAAGATCAGTTTGGATTCCGTAGAAATACTGGAACACGTGAGGCAATACTGACCTTACGACTTATCTTAGAAGAAAGATTAAGGAAAGGCAAACCTACGTTTCTAGCATTTGTAGACTTAGAGAAAGCTTTTGACAATGTTGACTGGAATACTCTCTTTCAAATTCTAAAGGTGGCAGGGGTAAAATACAGGGAACAAAAGGCTATTTACAATTTGTTCAGAAACCAGATGGCAGTTATAAGAGTCGAGCGACATGAAAGGGAAGCAGTGGTTGGGAAGGGAGTGAGACAGAGTTGCAGCCTCTCCCCGATGTTATTCAATCTGTATATTGAGCAAGCAGTAAAGGAAACAAAATAAAAATTTGGAGTAGGTATTAAAATTCATGGAGAAGAAGTAAAAACTTTGAGGTTAGCCGATGACATTGTAATTCTGTCAGAGACCGCAAAGGACTTGGAAGAGCAGTTGAACGGAATGGACAGTGTCTTGAAAAGAGGATATAAGATGAACATCAACAAAAGCAAAACGAGGATAATGGAATGTAGTCAAATGAAATCGGGTGATGCTGAGGGAATTACATTAGGAAATGAGACACTTAAAGTAGTAAAGGAGTTTTGCTATTTAGGAAGTAGAATAACTGATGATGGTCGAAGTAGAGAGGATATAAAATGTAGACTGGCAATGGCAAGGAAAGCGTTTCTGAAAAAGAGAAATTTGTTAACATCGAGTATAGATTTGTGTGTCAGTAAGTCATTTCTGAAAGTATTTGTATGGAGTGTAGCCATGAATGAAGTGAAACGTGAACAATAAATAGTTTGGACAAGAAGAGAATAGAAGCTTTCGAAATGTGGTGCTACAGAAGAATGCTGAAAATTAGATGGGTAGATCACATAACTAATGAGGAAGTATAGAATAGGATTGGGGAGAAGAGAAGTTTGTGGCACAACTTGACCAGAACAAGGGATTGGTTGTTAGGACATGTTCTGAGGCGTCAAGTGATCACCAATTTAGTATTGGTGGGCAGCGTGGAGGGTAAAAATCGTAGAGGGAGACCAAGAGATGAATACACTAAGCAGATTCATAAGGATGTAGGTTGCAGTAGGTACTGGGAGATGAAGACGCTTGCACAGCATAGAGTAGCATGGAGAGCTGCATCAAACCAGTCTCAGGACTGAAGACAACAACAACAACTATATCGTCAGCATAATGCTGTGCTGTGAGAACGCTATGGATGACAAACAAAGGGGTTCTGCTATGAAATGAAATGTCATCCCAGACGATCACTTCTGATTGTTGGGCTGTATGGTGGGTGACAGTCAGGTTATTATCCCACCGCGTTTTAGGGTGTCTCCACGTACGTCTTTGCTGGTAGTCAGGGCTCAGTTCGAAGTGAGACTCATTACTGAACACAACTCTACTCCACTCAATGAGATTCCAGCCCTCATGACCAGCAAAGATGAGTTTGGAGACGCCCTGAACAGCAGTGGGGTACCAACCTGACTGTAGCCGACCATACAGGCTGACAATTATGAGCAGTGGTCTGAGGTGGTGTTTCATTTCATGGCAGGACCACTTTGAATGCCATCCCCAGCACCTTTAAATCATAGCAGTAAATCAAAGATAATAGGCTACACATGCTGTTTTGTTGCCCTTCGTGGGAGCCATCCCAGGCTTACATTTCAGCAAGATAATACCCGCCCACACACGGCGAGAGTTTCTATTGGTTGCCTTAGTGCTTGCCAAACCCTACGTTGACCAGCAAGGTCACCAGATCTCTCCCCAATCGAGAATCGTTCGAGTATTATGGGCAGGGCTCTCCAACCAGCCTGGGATTTTGATCGATCCAACGCACCAATTGGACATAATATGGCACGATGTCCATCAGGAGGACATTTAATAACTCCGTCTATCAGTGCCAAGCCAAATAACTGCTTCCAAAGGGGCCTTAAGTTGGCTTTCGTGTCATTGACTTGCTGAATTCGTGAGGTTCTTTCTCTTGAATAAATTATCTAGTTTTACCAAAACTCTAATCGTTTGTCTGTACATGTACTTCAAATCTATCGATTTGCATCCCATTCAGGTAATTTCTCCATAGGGCATTTTTTCCTATCTTAGAGTGCATATTGGACAGACATTGCATACAGTCCACAGAAGGTGCCCAAAACATCGAAACTGTATCCTTCTCTCACAGCCCAATTAATTGACTGTGGCAGAGCATTACTTTGACATCAGTTTTTCTGTACTTTACGGCAGTCTCGAAATTCTTGCATCAACTTCATCTTTCTTGGACTACAAGGTGAAGGTAGCAGTCGAAACTCATTTGTCGAGAATTTAATTAATAGAGATATAGGTTTCATCCTGGCCAAAGCTTGGATTTTAGCACTTTCCTTTATATTCAAAGACGTCACTGCAACGCAGCTCATATTGGTGCTTGGGATATTCCAGAATGGATCAGCCTTCTACCCACAGATTCAGTTTACACATAGTTCCTTGCATAGTTTCATTTCTGATGTATTTGCAGCTGCAGATGCATTCCATAGTGGTGCGGTCATTGGATTTGTAAGGGTGGATGAATGCATGGATGGAGGCAAGTGATCTGCCTCTCCAAAATTTTACCACTCCCTCCAAATCCTAGAGTTCTGTTCTCCCTGTCTTGCCTTATATATACTCTATGTTTCCCGACCTGTCTTCTATACCAGTTAACCAAATTTCCCAATCTCCTTCAATAATTAGAACACATATGTCTCTTCTACATCTACTGTAAACTTGATTCCCAACACCATACAGTCTTCCCCATCCTTGAGAACTCTGGCAACTGCCACTCCCCTATCAACAAGCACCACTTTCCCACCATCTCCATGCATCTCCTTTGGCAATGGAATTTCAATCAACTTCCCATCCCAGGCATTGACCTCATCTCTAAGATCTAATCCTCCTTCCAGTCATAACCTAACTGATCCATGCCATTGCCAACAAACACTCCAATCCAACTTTATCTCACCCACTAGGCACCACACTGTTGTCCTAACACTTGTGCCCAAACTATCAGCTCATTTCCACAAAACCATACCTTATCATTCTCCATCTGATATCCTCCCCCATACCTCCCACATCCCAGCCACCTGGGGCCAATATCACGTCATCCTTACCAAGAATTTGAATGTACATCACTTCATCATCATCTTTTCATAATTATAATAGTCTATATTTTAATTTAAAAATTGGTGTATTTTAATCTGAAAATATCTTAAAAATCAATGGGTGAAGAGTGGCAACATGGCCACTGCCAGCCCACCTCCCCACAGGCAAGTGCTGAAGCTTCAGTCTGGCAGCTCACTCAGAAGATGGGAGAAATGTATACAGCCGAAATATCTGAGGAGAAATTGGGTTTCTGTCACTTCGTGCACCATCAAAACGTGAAAATGCACAACAGACTTTGACCCATATGTATTAGTGCATTTAATCATCAGATAGACAAACAGTGACTACAGCATTTTTGTAGATTGGAGTGTAATGCAAGGCAGTCACGGCTGTTCTGCAATAGCTGGCAGGTGGTGCTACTTGCAGTTGTCCAATACTGGACTCAGCAATATCTCATATCAAGTTTATTAGTGTTCTCACAGTCATGTTATCAGTGCATGAAATTTATTTGCAGTAGCAAATATGGACTACCAGCCACTATATAATGGAATTATGAAAATGAATATTTTTGTTGAACCAGGACTCAAACCCGGGTTTCCTACTAGTGCGGTGAGCTGCCTTTCCATTAGGCTATCTGGTCACAGTTCATGGCTAGACACATGTCTGATGACATATGGAAGTTTGGGTCTGGCTGTGAGTCATGTTTGGATAGCCTAATGGTAAGGCGACCACTCTCAAAAAGTGGGAAATCTGGGTTTAAGTTCTGGTCTGGCACAAATGTATATTGTCATTCTGTTATACAGCTGATGGTTGTCCATATCCACAACTGCATATACATTTCATGTATTTTGTAATGTCGGTAGTTGCTACATTGCCTGTTCCTTTGCATATACACACATGTATGAAGGTATATTGCATCATAATTTGGAATAACACAGGCCTTACAATATCATAGCCTGTCAGTGCTCTTGAGCAAATTCTCTCATGCTTTGGCAGGGAAATTTTGAGTAGAAGTGACTGCATTGTATTTTCAATTTTGGTATATAATTGTTTGTTAAAATTAGCTGTTATATAAGGTGTTATTCATCCTCTCAGTCCTCATCTGTTTGGAAGAGAGTTTTTTTCTAAAAGCATCTTCCACTAAAAATCCATTTTACAGACCTGGGTCATAAACCTTACATTTACCTACCGGTCACGTCAGTTCGTCATTTGTCTCTGCTAATGAGAATAACTGTACAGTTCTCTCCCTTGGGTACAATAATGTTGTGAAGGTTTGATTGTAATGTCTTTGCCTGGTGAGATGCATCCTTCTGTATTTTGTGAGCCTTTGCCACACAGACGTGTCACTATGCTTGCATACATCCTTATACTGGGCCAAGTAGAAATGATTTAAATGTGCAAAAGTGGTAACACTTGATCACTCAGGGATTGTCTCATATAGGAGTATCTTCAACAGGAAATAATAACTCCATATTTTGAACATTTGACTTTTACTGTAATCTAACTTTCAATTAAGTTTACTTGTACTATACTGGACTAGTCATCATTTATACCATGTAATTTGTTCTGCACTCTACATAACTTTCAGACACTCAACATATAAGTTTCTTCTGTATCATTATTTTTGTAATTTTTCATTAATTTGTGGAAGTTAATTATTCTTTGTGGTTGATAGGTTTGGGACAAAATTATGCAATATGTTTTGTAGTCATTTGAACAAACCAGATGACACATTGATACTTATTGTTTGTTGTCATTTTGTCTTACACTTTGTAGAAATATTTAAAACTGTATCTGTACTGTGATCTTCTGTATTATACACCTAATACATAGCTGTCACTTGGAATGGTTTTTGCAAGATGTGAGCACATCTTAGAAATTTATGGGCTAATCTAATACAGAATAATTGAAATTATTGCAAGCTCCATATTTTTTAGATATTTATGTGTATTTTTCACTTTAATTATGGTTTTCCCTGCGCCCTGTTGTTGTAGGTGACATCGAAGCCTGACTTGTACCCTCTGGTGATCAGCTATGGTGATGCTCCCAAAGGCAGTGTGGGCAACAGCTACCTCATGGTCCAGTATTTTCGCAACTATATAGTGCGACCTGTAGGTAAGAACAGTCTCACAAATCAAGCTTGACGCCTTTGTAAATTCCTTCTGATGATCAGATTGTTAGTGAGAAAGCACATACTCAGACTGGGCAATAATAGGGAAGAATGTTAGTGTGAATTTTTTAAAAGTACAATTCTTTCATTTGTTTTAAGTGATCGAGGTAAAGCCCAGTAAATGTAAATGAGCGTTGGGTTTCAACCCTTTTTTATTTGGCTTATTTATTTTAAGGCACTGTATTGCACTCATGTTTGGGAGGACTAAAATTCAAATTCTAGCATTAGAGTTGGTTTGTAAGCTTCTGCATTGTGATTCTCAGTGATACTTTCTGGTTCATTAGCATTCTTTTGCACTTTTCTCAACTCATCACACCAGTGCAGTTTTTCCAATCTTGTAATGCAATCTTCTATATATGTAGCTGGTACCTTCAATTTACCTCCAAAAAGTAGAGCTTTCTGTCCTGTTAACACTGACATTGGACTGTTGATGAGTGTGAACATGTTCTCCAGTGTACCATTTCACTTGGCATATATTATAGGACTTGGCAAGGAAAAGTTAATTTACTGGCATGGCCCTATGGTCAGCAATGCCTATATGACAACAAGTGTCTGGCACAGTTGTTAGATTGGTTGTTGCTACTACAATCCCAGATTATCAAGATTTAAGTGAGTTTGAACGTGGTGTTATAGTCAGCACATGAGTAATGAGACACAGCATCTCCGAGGTGGTGATGAAGTGACCATTTCATGAGTGCAACATGAATATCAGGTATCCAGAAAACATCAAATCTCTGACTTCACTGTGGCCAGAAAAATATCCGGTGAGAATGGAACCAATGACATCTGAAGAAAATAATTAAACATGACAGACACACAACCCTTCTGCAAATTGTTGCAGATTTCAGCGCCGGGCCATCAACATGTGTTAGCCTGTGAACAGTTCAATGAAACATCATTGATATGGACTTTTGGAGCCAAAGTTCCACTCATGTACCATTGATGACTGCATGACAACACTTAATGCCTCACCTAGTCCTGTCAACACTGACATTGGACTGTTGACAAGTGGAAACATGTTGCCTGGTCAGACAAGTCTCATTTCAAATTGTATTTGAGGTGTATGGGTATGGAGACAACCTCATGAATTCATGGGCCCTGCGAGTCAGCAGGGGAATGTTCAAGCTGCTGGAGGTGCTGTAATGATGTTGGGCATGTGCCGTTGTAGTGCTATGGGACCCTTGACATGCCTAGATATGACTCTGACAGGTGACACATACTTAAGCATCCTGTCTGATCACCTGCATCCATTAATGTCCATTATGCATTCCAACAGACATGGACAATTCCAGCAGGACAATGCAACACTCCACTCATCCAGAATTGCTACAGGAACACACTTCTGAGTTAAACACTTCTGCTGGCCACCAAACTACCCAGACATGAACATTATTGAGTATATCTGGGATGTCTTGCAATGTGCTGTTCAGAAGAGATCTCCGCCCCCTCATACTCTTACGAACTTATGGACAGCCCTGCAGGATTTGTGGTGTCAATTCCCTCCAGCATTACATCAGACATTAGTCGAGTCCATGCCATGTTACATTTTGGCACTTCTGTCAGCTCGTGGGGGCCCTACAGGATATTAGGCTGGTGTACCAGTTTCTTAGGCTCTTCAGTGTACGATGTACTTAGTTTTTAATGCAAAAAATATAAAAAGTGATGACAATAAAATTGCATGCAATAAAACTTCTTGTGAAATGACATAAGTATCAGGTTTCTAGACTGAATGTTCCCATTTTAAAATGGGCAAAAATTATTTTTTGATAAATATCACAGTTTTTCTAAGCATCAGTGAAGTACAAGTAAATGTCAACAAGATGAGTTGTAATTTTGCATTCCCGTATTCTATTCAATTGCCAACTTCAAGGACGATCCCCCAAAATAAAGTATAAAAAACATTCCCCTGTGACCACCCTAGAACAGCACACTATCCATGCCATTCACCAACATGTTTCAAATGTAAGTTGTAAAACCTAAGGTCCCTTAAGCTCAGTGTTTTGCTTTAAAAATGCTTAATCTTTCTCATTTGTATATCAGACAGAAGATTCCCTATTTTTAAAGACCTCCTGATTTGTTTTTATTTTTATCCAATATACCTACTGCAGCTATTTGTAATATAGTCTTATTTATTATCCATGTATTGGAACTATTAATATGTTTTACATTTTTTTTTTAAATTTAATGGTTAGCAATTGTATAATACTAAATAGGCTCTATAATTCTTCTAGAAGAAAAATTTTAAGTCTTTGTAGAACAAACCCTATGACAAATATTAATATTTAAATCTATAATTTATGTTACCACCTCAGTTGCACATATACAATAAAAATAAACGTACAGCTGAGACAGTGAAATAAAAGATATGTTTAAATTTCAACACAATTGCAGAATTTCTCATTACAAATCTTTTGGCAATAGTGATATGTTGATATGTTCATTGGAGTTTATTTAAATACAGGATCAGCATTAAATAGTGTGTGTGTGTTATAATAATATACTGTATCTAATATTCTCTGGAAAATAGTACCACATACAATTTTGTGAATTAATAAATAAACAAAAGTACTGACATTTTCTGCCTTTGCAGCCAACCAATCAACACATTCCAATCATTCATTAATTCATTCATTGCTCATCGTGTCCCATAGATCCCAAAGATGGAGAACTTTCAGTGATATTGAATGAGTTATCAGTAAAAGGAGTGCATTCTTATCCTTATTACAAGCCTTGGTGGCGTTAGTACATCCACAATCTATAGGTATCTAATAGGGTGTTTCAGAGTCTTTGCCTCAAACATCTAGGGATGATAGATAATATCATGGGGAACAATTTTTGTTATGGAGAAAATGTTCAGTGATGCTTCCTGCTGTCATTAGGCATCCTTTAATATTTGCCAGCCCTGGGATAGTGAGATTTCAGCAAACTTTTAGGTTCTGCTTCAAGGTGTGCTGCATACTACCTACTCCATAAATTGATACAGTGATTTTAAATAAGAAAACTGTAATAATTAATGTCTCTAGATGGAGAAAAGTATTTAGAAATAGTCAGGAACTTAAATTTTTCTGGGCCTGTCCCTTTCATATGAAGCAAATGAGTGGATTATAGGTGACACATGAGACATATGCATAGTGTCTATGCCCTGCCAACTCTCAGGGACATACCCAATATAGAAAAAACCATCAGATATGTCAAATAAATCAAGTTATTGTTAAAAGGAGAGAAGTATGTGATAAAACTGAATTAATATAATCTCTTGATAAAAATATCATTACACTACTAACTACTATCTCTGCTTTCCAGTACTAAATTTAAAACTGAATAATTAGCAGAAAGCATGTTTGCAGGAAAATAAGACATTTTTATTCACGTTTATTTATTTAATTGGATACTGATGTCAATGACAGACTGTAATAGAACATCATAAATGATTTACGCACACACACACACACACACACACACACACACACACACACACCTTCCTCTTTCCTTATTGATCTGTAAAATGATACAAGCTCTTACATTAGATGTTTGTTATTATTACTGTTAGTTTTAGTGTATTTTTAATTTGAATCTTCATAATGCAAGAATTATAAAGTTTCAAAATTAAAACTAAATTGAAACTTCATGCTTCTTGCTTTTATGAATTACAAAGCTTCAAAATTGAAATACACAAAAACTGACAATAACAATGACAAATGTATAATGTAAGAGCCTGTTTCATTTTACAGGTCTTAGTGAACAGTAAGGAAAGAGAAAGGTGTGTTTTCTCATTTATATTAGGTGCTGATTGTATTAAAGTAACAAATTAAAGTTTACCTGACAACAGGGATATTTAACAAAGAATGAGACTTAATTACATTTCGAATGGTAAAGAAACGTTTATAATGAGCATTATTGTCAGAAAGGCGACATGAGTCTTCAGTTCTGAAGTTTAGATAACCAGATAATTTGTATAAAGGCAGGCTAATATGAAAATCCTTAATTTAATTTTCAATATGTAGGAGTTTCTAATTCCCTGTTTGTGAAAGGTATTTTCTGAAGGCCTACCCAAGACAATAAAAAAAATCTTCATTTGAATGCTTGACAGAGAAGATATTGTGCATGAGAATTATATTTTGTTTCAAACAGTGGTTGTGTGAAACAGAGACTGAATTAGTTATTAATAAGAAAACTAACAATTAATAAGTACACTAGGGTGACAAAAGTGATGTGACAGTGATATACACATGAACAAATGGTAGCATCACGTACACATGTTATAAAAGGGCAGTGCATTGATGGATCTATCATTTGTTTCTGACAAGATTATGGATGCACCATGGGAATTAATGGGTTTGAATGTGGAATGATAGTTGAAACTTTCATTTTGGACATCATTAGTGAATTCAGTATTCCAAGATTCACAGCATCAAGAGTGTGCCAAGAAGACAAACTTTCAGGCATTGCCCCTCACCACAGACAATGCAGTCACTGATGACATTCACTTAACAATTGAGAGCAGCAGCATTTGTATAGAGTTGTCAGTGCTAACACATAAGCAACACTGCATGAAATAACCACAGAAATCAATGTGGGATGTACAGTGTGGTAAAATATAGTGTTAATAGGCTATGGCAGGAGATGACCAAGTTGATTGATTTGCTAACAGCATGACGTCATCTGCAGTACCTCTCCTGGGCTCAAGACTGTATCAGTTAGACCCTAGATGATTGGAAAACTGTGGCCTGGTCAGACAAGTCCTGATTTCAGTTAGTAATAGGTGATGGTAGGGTTCGAGTGTGGTGCAGACCCCATGAAGACATGAACACAAGTTGACAACAAGTTCCTGTGCAAACTGGTAGACCAAGTGAGGTGGCACAGTGTGGTTAGCACACTGGACTTGCATTTGGGAGGACAATGGCTCAAACACTCGTCTAGCCATCCTCATTTTGATTTTCTGTTATTTCCCTGAATTACTTCAAGCAAATGCCACAATGGTTCTTTTGAAAGGACATGGCCAACTTCCTTCCCCATTCTTCCCCAAGCCAATGGGACTGATGATATCACTGTGTGATCTCCTCCCCCAAATCAGCCAACCAACCAACAAAGATGGTAATGGTTCCATAATAGTGTGGGCTGTGTTTAAATGGAAAATTGACAGGAAATGGTTATGTTGAGCAACTTGGTGACCATTTGCAGCCATTCATGGACTTCATGTTCCCAAAAAAGGTGGATTTTTTATGTACAAGAGTGTCTCATGTCATCAGGCCACACTTGTTCACGATCTGTTTGAAGAACATTCTGGACAGTTGGAGGGAATGATTTGGCCACCCAGATTGCCTGAAATGAATCCCAATGACAATTTATGGGACATTGTCAAGAGGTCAGTTCATGCATAAAATTCTGCATTTTGAACACTTTCTCAGTCATGGACAGCTATAAAGGCAGCATGGCCCAATATTTGTGCAGGGGCTTCCAGCAGCTTGTTGAGTCCATTTCACACTGAGTTGCTACACTACATTGGGCAAAAGGAGGCCCCACAAAATCTCAAGAGGTATCTCAGGCCTTTTGTCAGCTCAGTGTAAATTTACTTTGGAATGATTGGAAGGATTTCAAGGTATTTCAAGAGACCTTTACAAGGTGAGTTTGTCCAAAGTACCCAATCCCAATGTTTTTACTGATCTCATTGGCTAATAAATACCTTATTTACTTTACCTGCATTGCAATAGAAGCTAATTCCATATTCAGAATAAATCCTTTGTCAAGCTATAGTACAAACACACACACACACACACACACACACACACACACACACACACACACACACACACACACAAACGTTGATTGAAGCAGATTTAGTACATTACATGCCTGCTTTCACTGGTGGCCATGTCTCTAGTGGGATAGGGTAAACCATCAACCAGACTGGAGCAAAAAGTGCTGAACTGGCCAGGTCTTGCACCTGGGTCGCCCCAGGGATATGGTCCCTGTGACCGGGGTTTGAAAGTACAGTGGCTTGGTAATGAAACAGGAAGTTGTGTATGAGTGAGTGACTGTATACCACTTTAGGAGGAGTGGAAAGCATCTTTGCTAAGATTTCCCCCATTTCTGGGCTTGATGATAGATAAGTGAAGTACTGGTGAAGGATATGGTTTAGTTGTTCCATTCTGGAGTGATACTGGGGACAAAGGGGGCTTTCCTCTGTAACCAATCCTTGAGGCTGGTGGAAGGATTTATGATGTGTGAAGATATAGCATGGTAGATCTGTTTGAGGGCAAGATTTGGGGTGTAGTGCCTGTGAAGGGCCTCATGAGACATTCAGAATTCTTGACAAGGCAGTTATCATCATTGCAAATACACTATCAATTGCTGGACAGACTTTAAAATTAATACAGTGGGATATATGCATCTCAAAGAAATTTAACAGGTGGTGTTCCTTTTGGTGTATTACCATTAATGTCTATTTCTGCTGTGAACAGATTATTTTGTGCATTTGAAATTTTATAATTGCTGTTCAACTGTAATCCACAATAAAACACAAAAACCATTTTCATATATACATTGCTTTGTTGCCCAAGGATCAAAGTGGTGTTCTCTACTCTAGTGCAAAGGCCATAATTTTGCTTCCTCAGACAAGCAAGAAATTAACAAGAAAATTAACATTTTTTGCCACTATTTCTATAAATTATCTGATTATTTTGTTCCAAGGATTGAAGATTTCTGTCATCTGCCAAACAAATTGCTATGTTCACAATTAAAATGACAGTATCATTATGAATTCAGTGAACTGCATTTTCATTCTAGCAGTCTCATTGTTATTGGGACAATAAACCCTATCTAACATGTCTACCTTTTTTAAATAAATAATAGCAAAATATTAAACTAGCAGTAGAGACAAACAACAGCTATTTAATATAGTTCAAGAAGCCACCTATTTTCACATTTGTTCATTTTCTGTTAATTTTGCAGTTTAAAATTCAGCCTACAAGTCATGTATCATATTATTGGTAGTTCATTTTTTATATATTTTACAGATATGGCTTTTACCATCTGTCTCTATTTTGTTAATGAATACCTTGATTCTAGCATCAACCCAGAAGAATTTCCTTCATAATAGGACCTATGGCACGTGATCACTGAATAAATGAATGAATGAATCTACATCATATTCTCTGTGTTGGATGGACTTCTCTCTGTCTGACATAAGTTGCACTCATCCGAAGTGTTGCAGGTCTAACAATATTTTGCACTGTCCTTTTCATCTTGAGCTTGTTACTACCTTTAGTTTTGAAAAATTAATTAATTAATAAAAAAGAAACAGTAATAATAAAGAACTCTATCCAGTTATACTATTGTATTATCAATAATACTGATTTTACTGAGTTGCATATCATTTACCTGTTGCAGGTTCTCTGTCAGCAGCAAGCACTGCAGATTCCTTAAGTTCCAGTTTCCTGTGCAGTGCTGCAAATGAGGTAAATCAAGAAACAGACAGGATAGTGTTTTATGACATTTATGATTCTTTATCATCATCACTGTTACCATAGTTGTCAGCTGACTGAAATTCAAAGATAAGTAAAAGCCTTCTTTAGACTTTTCCATACATTAGTCTTCAGCTAGACACATCCTTATTGCCGATGTATGTTTTTGAATGTTAGCTACTCATCTTCGATAAGGCCATCATTTAGACCTTTGCTTACCTCTCAGGATACAGCAAAGAACTTCCTAGATCCACAAACCATCCATTCTCTGGTCTACATGTCCAGTCACTTCCATTCCATTTTCACAATTCTCATAAATGTGACTTCTACATCAGTCTATTCCCTGACTTATTTATTTGTGTTCTGATCCTTTCTAGTATTTCTGAACAAGAATCTCTCCATTGCTTGTTGAGTAATTTGAGTTTTTAATGTTTTTTGGATTAAAAGTCCATTTATCATTACTGAAAGATAAAAGCTGGTAGTTCTTACTGATTGTGAGCTTCCCTTTTCAAATCAGTTAGTTTTCCATATTTAGATGGTAAAAATTACTGATTTTTACTCGAAAGAATAGTGCTATTCACCACATAGAGGAGATGTTGAATGGCAGACAGACACAATGAAAAAATACTGCTAGGTATTATGTAGCTATCAGGACTAAGTCCTTCATCAGACACGGACAACAAAACTCACACACATTCATAACTCACACATACAAATGGCTGTTGTGTCCATTACAGATTTCCATTATTTCATTTCAAATGTTTGATTACATTTTTTTTTTTTTTATAAATGCTTTTCAGGCCTATTTTCAGACTTACTCTATGATCTTTTTTTGCTTGCTGATGATCTGATATCTGCTTGCATTAGAGGAAAACAGTACAGTGTCATCAATGAAACAAAGATGTTCCAAAAGTGCTCCATTAACACACATTCTAAGTCTGTTCATTCACTTTAAGTCACTGCAAACTTCCTCTAACACTGCTGCTAATAGTTTTCATAATATGTACAATTATTGACTGAATTTTCTTCATTTGTAACTTTCTCACTATCCCAGGTAAGTCTAACAAAACTCTAACATTACTATAATATATTATTTTCAATATGCTACAATATATTGAATGAATGAGTTGTTTCTCAAGAGCTTTTACTACAGAGCAGATATCAGAATATGGAGAGCTGCATCAAATGAGTTTTTAAACTGTAGGTTGCAACAACATCAACATACTAGAAAAAGTTACTGTATGTGTACATAAATACTGGTGAAGAACTAATGCTGCGCTTGACTGTGGGCATGTGATTCCTCATCCCTATCCAAGAAAAAAGTGTATCTACTAAAATGTAGTCCCACCAGTAGGTTTAATAGAAATTCAGTTTAAAAGAATGAGGGTCTGACAATGCTGTAACTGTGTGCAGCTTGACCAAGAACAGCTAGGATGAATGCTGTGCTCTGCCTGAACTGGCTCACTAGCTCAGTGAGATGAGGAAATGGCATTGGAAACAATAAGTAGACTCACCAATGTTAGAGTCAACATCTACATCTACACCTGCATGATTACTCTGCTATTCACACTTAAGCATCTGGCAGAGGGTTCAATGAACCACCTTCAAGCTGTCTCTACCATTCCACTCATGAACAGCATGTGGGAAAAATGAGCACTTAAATTTTTCTATGCGAGCTCTGATTTCTCTTATTTTATCATGATGATCATTTCTCCCTATGTATGTAGATGCCAGCAGAATGTTTTTGCAATTGGAGGAGAAAACTGGTGATTGAAATTTTATGAGAAGTTCCCATTGCAACAAAATTGCCTTTGTTTCAGTGACTGCTGCAGCAATTCATGTATCATGTCTGAAGCACTATCTCCCCTATTTTGCAATAATACAAAACGAGTCGCCCTGCTTTTAACTTTTTCAATGTCATCCGTCCTTTCCACCTGACGCAGATCTCACACTGCACAGCAATACTCCAGAATAGGGCAGACAAGTGTGGAGTAAGCAGTCCCTTTAGCAGATGTGTTGCACCTTCTAAGTGTTCTGCCAATAAATCACAGTTTTTCCTCCACTTATCTACGTGATCTTCCAATTTAGGTTACTTGTAATTGTAATCCCTAAGTATTATGTTGAATTTACAGCCTTCAGATTTGTGTGACTTATCATGTAATTGAAATTTAGAGGATTTCTTTTAGTACTCATGTGAATAACTTCACACTTTTGTTTATTCAGGGTCAATTGCCACTTTCTGCACCACACAGATATCTTATCTAAATCATTCTGCAATTCATTTTAGTCATCTGATGACTTCACAAGATGTTAAATGACAGCATCATCTTCAAATAATCTAAGAGGGCTACTCAGATTGTCTCCTATGTCATTAATATAAATCAGGAACAATAGAGGGTCTATAACACTTCCTTCAGGTATGCCGGATATTACTTCTGTATTACTTGATAACTACCCATCTATTACTATGAACTGTAACCTTTCTGACAAGAAATCAAAAATCCAGTCACACAACTGAGGTGATATTCCATAGACACGCAGTTTGGTTAGAAGACACTTGGGAGCAACGGTGACGAAAGCCTTCTGGAAATCTAAAAATTGGAATCAATTTGACATCCCCTGTCAATAGCACTCATTATTTCATGAGTATAAAGAGCTAGTTGTGTTTCCTGAATCTGTACTGACTATTTGTCAATAAATCATTTTCTCTGAGGTAATTCATAATGTTCAAATACAGTATATGTTCCAAAACCCACTACAAATTAATGTTAGTGATATGGGCCTGTAATTCAATGGATTACTCCTATTTCCACTTTTGGGCATTGGTGTGATTTGAACAATTTTCCACTCTTAAGGTACAGAACTTTCTGTGAGTGAGTGGTCATATATAATTGCTAAATATGGAGTTATGGCATTGGCATACTCTGAAAGGAACCTGACTGGTATACAATCTTGACCGGAGGCCTTGCTTTTATTAAGTGATTTAAGCTACTTTGCTACTCAGAGGATATCTACTTCTATGTTTCTCATATTTGCTGTTGTTCTTGATTGGAATTCAGGAATATTTACTTCATCTTCTTTGGTGAAGGAGTTTTGGAGAACCGTTCTTAATAATTCTGCTTTAGTGGCACTGTAGTCAGTGACTTCACCATTGTTATCACGCAGTGAAGGTATTTATTGTGTCTTGCCACTGGTGAGACAGAGTTTCATTGTGGAAATTATTGAAAGTATTTTGCATTGAAGTACATGCTATATTTTGAACTTCTACAAAACTTTACCAATCTTGGGTATTAATTTATGTGGTATATATCTCTCAGTTGCCATTGATACTATCTCCTTGAAATCATTCCACATCTTTTCTATGCTTATGTGAGCAGATTGGAAGGAGTGGACACTGTCCCTTAAAAAGGCGTTAAGGGCATTTTTGTCAACTTTTTTAAATAGATGTGCTTTGTGTTTCTTTTTTATGGTTGTAGCTGTTATGGTATTCAGCCTAGCAGCAACTGCCTTGTGGTAGCTAATCCCTATATTCGTCATGATACTCCCTATTTGTCAAGTATGATTTCACAGCCATTTACACTTCAAGAGGTCTCATGAACTACTTGTTCAAAATAATTTTCTGAGAAAGCATTCAGTACAATTTTGGATGATGTTTTATGCCTGCCACCACCTTTAAAGGTATGATTTTTCCAGCATATCAAAGGCAGATTGAAGTCACCACTGACTATAATTGCATGAGTGGGGTACCTGTTTGAAATGAGACTCAGGTTTTCTTTGAAATGTTCAGCAAATATATCTTCTGAGTCAGGGAGTTCGTAAAACGATCCAATTAACTGTTCAGTCTGATTGTCAAGTATAGCCTCTACCCATACTACTTCACAGGAACTATCTAATTCAGTTTCACTACAAGGTAAACTACTTCTGACAGCAATAAATGCTCCACCACCAACTGTATTTAATCTTTCTTTCCTGAATACTGTTAGGTCACTTGAAAAAAATTTGGATGAACTTATTTCTGGCTTTAGCCAGCTTTCTGTACCTATAACTATTTGAGCTTCAGTGCTTTCTATTCGGGCTTGGAGCTCTGGTTCTTTTCCAACACAGCTACAACAATTTACAGCTACAATACCGATTGTTTCTACAACTACCTTACCATGTTTTACCTGCCTCTTTTAGACGGATGCCCTTTCTGTGGTTTCCTGAGACCCTCTAACCTAGAAAGCTGCCCAGTCCCTTCCACACAGGCCCCGCTACCATTGTAGCTGATTCCTGTGTGTAATGAGCTCCTGACCTATTAACTGGAACCTGGAAACACAACATCCGATGGTGCAAGTCAAGGAATCTGTAGCCTACACAGTCACCAAATTGCCAGAGCCTCTGATTCAGACCCTCCACTTGACTGTGCGCCCAAGGACCACAGTCGGTTCTGTTGACGATGCTCCAGATGGTGAGCTCTGCCTTAACCTCGCAAGTAAGACTGGTAGTCTTTACCATTTCTGCTAGCCGCTCAAAACCAGAGAGAATCTCCTCAAATCCAAAGTGTCACATGTAATTGGTACCAACATGGGCCACCACCTGCAGTTGGCTGCACCCCGTACTCTTCATGGCATCCAGAACCTTCCTTTCCACATCCAGAATGACTCCCACCCTGGTATGCACACGGAGTGCACACTGACTTCCTCCCACTCCTTGGCAGCCATGTTCCTAAGGGGACACTTTATGCACCTAATGTTGGAGCTCACAACTACCAGCAAACCCATCCTCTGTGAATGCCTAGATCTTGCTGTCCAAGAAGCTGCATCCATCTCAGAGACTTCATCAGCCACAGATAACCCCTGAAAACAGTTCGTCAAATGAACCAGGGAGGCCCTACTACCAGCCCCTCAGATGGTCTTTTGCTGCCTGCCAGACCTTGGAATGATCTCCCACTCAACCACGGGTGAGGGGTCACCTTCAGTGCAGGCAGTACCCGGGGTGGTCACAGCAGTGGACTGATAGGGGGACATGTGGGTTGTGCTCAATGTCCCTCACATCTGAACCCCCACAGTGATGTCCATGGCAGCAGTCTCAAGCTGTGTGATGAAAGCCAACACTGCCTGGAGCTGTGAGCAAAGGGTCACCAACTCAGCTCACATCTGTACATAGCAATCACGGTGCCTATCCATTACTGAAGCCTCTCCTGTTTGAAACTCATAAAAATATTTAATAAACAAATGTTGTACTCATCTTATTAGCAGCAGGAGCTCAAGCGGCTGTCACTGATGGTCTAAGTGACACTGAACTGTTCTAAGCAAAACAAACAAAAGCCTGTATGATACGAGGGTCGATAGCAATGGCGGTAGTGTACACTATACTGTTTTTAAAATGAAAGGTTGTTCCTAGTAAGTAGTTACACATGCAAGAAATTACAAAAATGTACTAGTAACTACACAGGTAACTGAAAATAAGTTGCTCCTGTTTGAAGCTCGTAAAATTATGTAATAAACGAATGGTGTACTTGCCTTATTAGCAGCAGGAACATGCAGTGTTCTCTCACTGATGGTCTAATCGACACTAAGTCACATTAGGCATGCTAGACTGCACATCATGCTACATACAATAATACCATTGTGCATATTTGTTGTCTAGATTTATTTTCACAGAGGTGGTATGTATACCTACTAGCAATCCTCACTTCAGAGAAGATGTTCAACTTGAGGTGACCATCTTGTGTTTACAAACACTCACTGGATCATACTTCACAGGATCTCACATAACACATCTGCATCCAATATTGTTGTAGCAGCATGCACATGAGCTATTACGTCACATACATCCATGGGTGGAGTGTGACAAACTTGTTCCTTTAAGTGCCTTGCAAATAAAAATCTAGTGGATTAAGGTCCAGGGAACTGGAGCCTAGACCAACAAGAGCAATCTGTTGCCTTGGAAACACTTCATTATGCACATTAATTCCAAAGAGTGGCAGTCTGCCATCTTGCTGAAGCCATAGCTGACACCAAACAGGGAAAGTGAAACATTTTCAGTGTGTTTTTGGAGCTTATGAATGCTCAATGGCAAGATTATCAAATGCTTCTGAGCACTATGGGACTTAACTTCTGAGGTCATCTGACCCCTAGAACTTAGAACTACTTAAACCTAACCAACCTAAGGACATCACACACATCCATGCTTGTGGAGGATTTGAACCTGTGACCACAGTGGTCTCTTGGCTCCAGACTTTAGCGCCTAGAACCGCTCGACCACTCCAGCTGGCGGCAAGGTTATCAGCACCCAGAATATTTTCTAATGTGTCTGGGAAATTATAGCAGAGAAACATACAAACAGGGCTACATTCAACTTGTCCAGCAAAAGGTGAGGGCCAAAATCTCTCTTCCCACAATTCCAGCCCACAGGTTTATGTCAAAGCATGCCTGAAAGTCATGTTCATGGGTGACATGTGGGTTGTGCTCTCACCAATAATGGTTGTTGTGGATGTTGAAAATGTCTTCATGAGTGAAGCTGCATTGTCAGCCTGTATCACATTACTTATAAAAAGATTGTTATCTTCCCCTTCATGTAAAATCTATCCACTAAACTGTACTTATTGAATGCTAGTAGTGTTGAGTTAATGCATAATAAATTACTGGTTTTATGAAGATGTTGCTCCAGGCAACAAAAAACATTCTTATTGGGATGGTGACTTTAAGGGTACCATGCAGCATATGCACAAGCAGTAGCAGCTTGTTTATCAGATGCAATTAACACCGAAAGTATATTGACATATTCATCATCCGTGTTCTCCATTAGGAAGCCACTGTACATGAACTTGACAGGACCAGTTATGGTTGTGCACTGTGCAGTTAGTAGTCACATTCATGCAGTTTAATGGATCACTCTGTCATACGATAGGCCATTGTCATATGACAAACTGATGTCCTGTTTACAAACAATGAGAACTGGGGAACAGACGTCTAAAAAATAAAAAAAGGAACCTGACGAGGAGTTGAACCATAGCTCCATGGTAGATGTAGGTTTTATGTCTGAACTGATACAATAGAGTGGATTGAAACACATTCCTCTGAACACTCTGTTTACTGCACGATATGCGAGTGTTGCCAGATCCTCATTTTCACACATTTGTTTGCAAAGTACACTTGATCTGATTTTACTAGATAAATTTTTACCTTGAATATGGATAATAAATAGTGCACCGACTTCCAAGTGCAGCATTTTTTCTTCATCCTGTATATGCCTTTAGTGAAATATGACAGGATTTAAATATTTACTTATGTACCTTACTTCTCTGTGTACGTTACAACACTGTCCAGTGACACACATTTGGGATTTGGCTAAGCTGTGCTATTGGGTATGTTATGGGAATAATTAAGAAATGGCATGCAGAAATTTTCTGTTTACTTAGATCTTCATTAATGTGCATTTTCTATTTACATAGGTCTTCATTGACCTGCAACTTATCTGTCATTTATTACGTTCTGAAAGTGAACCTTTCAATTCACTACAGGAGTCAGTGAACTCATACATCTATCTGGGTGTAGAAGTCTGTGAGTGTATGCAATGGAATGATCACATGAGCTCATTCATATGAAAATTTTCAGGACTGGTGCTGCCATTTGTTGAAAACCTTACCTTTGGACTAATGGTCACCATCACCCTTGAAGTAATCCCCATCTGCATGTACATACCAGTCCCAGTGCTTCTGCCACTGATAAAACAGTTTCTGGAAGCCCTGTTCTTTGAAGGTGTTTATCACCACCAGCAATGCTTCTTGAATCCTCTCTAGAATGTCAACTGATGGCCTTTCAACTTGAGTTTCAGTTTTGGGAATAGCGTGAAGTCACAAGGTCCTGAATCTGGAGAGTACGTTGGGTGGGGTACAACCACCATGTTGTTTTTTGCCAAAAAACTCATCATGAGCAAGGACTTGTGACAGGGTGCATTGTTGTGATGCAGCAGCCAGTTACCTTGACACCAAACTTCGGGCCATTGTCGCTGCAAGTTTTCATGGAGCTGTCGCAAAACGTCACAGTAGTACACAGAATTCAATGTTTTGGTGGGTGGGATGAATTTTTTGTGCACAATTCCCTTGGTATCAAAGAAAATGATGATCATGCTCTTCACTTTGCTCTTCACCTCTCTCGCTTTTTTGGGTCTTGGAGAGTCCAGGCTCTTCCACTGGCACACACACGTACAGCTCATGCTCTGTTCCCCAAACACTTGTTGAATTATTGCAAGGGTCTCTGTAGCACTTTTCCCAAGATTTGCACTGAATTTGATACACATGTGCTGTTCTGTTCACTAACCCATCATAAAATCGCCACACACCAAACACAGAGTATTATGGAAATCACTGTGGACACCCCACACGTCCTTCCAGCTGAATGCCACTCCACACACTGATTCATCAGATGTGTAGCTCTTGCCACTAGTGGTGCAAATATCTACTACTCCTACTTTCCAGATGGCAGCATCAGTCCTGAAAATTTTGGATTCCACTTCATAGGTCAACCAGGTGACAGACTTTTATTAATTGGCATGATACTAGAAAAATGCAATTAGTTTACAAAGGAAATTGGTTAACTTGTTATAAAACAGTTGTACAATCTATCTTGATGTACAATTCTTGTATCTTGAGGATACAATTCATACAAACAATGACATGAATGATTACAGATTTGTTTGACCCTTAGGAAAGCATCATGTAAAAATGCTGAAAACCTGAAGTGACAGATGCTTGAAAATAGACATCAACTATGCAATGAGAACAAACTTGAAAATGTAAACTAAACACACTGTCTTACAGGAATACAGTGGTCAAATTGTAAATTATTTTTTTACTATATATTTCAGCCTCAGTTCACTGAATAAAATTTAGGAGAATCATTTACCAGTACTTACAAAGTCTGAAAAATCTAGGACTGTACTACAGTTTTCTATAGGTCATCCCATGAGAGTAAAAAATGCATGATTAGACTGATTATAGTATGTTCACTCTCATTTAAACAGGCATCATTCACATAATGTGTAGTACAATGGGAAGTACCCTCTGCCAAGTGCTTGACAGTGTAGATGTAGGGCTTTATTCACTTATACATTGACAGGTAGAAGCTACAACTGCAGGCAACTTCTGTAAAGTATATGAACAACAAATTATGATTAATGGTAACTTACTTACACTTCTAGAATACATTGTATATGTACATATGTATTATGGAAAAGCAGATACTTTGAAAAGAATCCCTGCTTCTCTATATGCATTGCTTAGTAGCATTTTTTAGCTACTATGTCACCCTAAGCATTTATTTGAACTTACACAGAACACTATCACATGCAAAGTCAAAACCTATAAGGGACAGTCAAATGAAAATGAGACAGATGAAACATAGGAAGTAAACTGTTAGTTATTTCAAAAGTATTTGTCATAACTGTTAATTCATGTATTCCACCATGAGACAAGATGGTCAGTGCCGTAATGGAAAAATGTATGTGGTTGTCTACAGAGAGATGACTGCACAATGGCATGCACTCTTCTTCCAAGGCAAGTTGAAATCCATGAATATCTTCCTTCAGGTCTCCAAAAATATGGAAGTCATGTGGGGAGAGATTTGGACTGTATGTGAAACCTCTGCAGTGTAGTCGAACAGCCTCAGCAACATGTTGTCATGTTGGGGCCCTGAAGGAAGACATTTGTGGCTGTCAATTTGCTTCAAATGAATCCTGATACAGTAAGCAACTGCAAACAATCTTCCACGAAGCCAATGACTAGTTTATCTCACAGGGAGATAAATGTATTAAAAGTAATGGTGATTGCTTCTGAAATAGTAAACAGTATTCTTACTTTTTTCGATGTGTCTTGTTTTCATTTGAGTGCCCCTTATATTTAATATGATCATTAGGGTTACATCCTCGAGTCTAAATATTCTGACAAATTACAGGAATGGCACCTAGATGGATACAATTTAGTATCCAATTACTGTTGGTAAAAACTGTGTTAAGATAGATTGGCTATATACATAGAAAGTGGAATGAGACTCGAGCCACAGACCTCGGCCATGGAATTACATAGCTTTTGGTTCTTTATGGGCCTCAGAGTAGCCTTTTATTTCATGAGTATAGTTGTACATGAACCTGCTTAGATTGACCATAAGTTTTTCATATTTCTTGATCTGAACAGTAGCATTGCATTACATCCACAAACATTTGAGACTAGATAGCAAAGAGTAGTATTATCCCAGATAGATTTACGTCCAACATAAGAATGAGTAGCCAAGACATTTGATATTTGTCTTCCTGTCTGCATGAAAAAAAAAAAATTGTCTTTGGGTCTTCTAATTCCTGATGTACTGAGTTGTCCAATAGTTTCATAGTCCCATTCTGATATATATTCATTGTAGACTTTGTTATATATACATTCATACAGTCCTTGATGTGTGTTACCACTGCTGAGATATCAATAAGATAAAAAGGCATTTGTAATTGAATTATGCTGGTCCAGTATTCATTGTTTGTTAGTTATTACAATGGAACTCTGCAATTTTAGCCCATGTGTCTTCAAGCTCTCTTAGTCTCTCAACTGCACAATTTCATTTGCAATCACCACAAGAGGTAATTCTGAACAGGGAGAAGAAAATTTGTCATGAAATTTAGTCTAAAGCTTACTTTAGATGTCAAAACAATGAAAAATTCAGGATGGAATGCAACAATATTGTGGAAATGATACTGCTACTCACCATACAGCAGAAATGTTGAGTCGCAGATAGGCACACCGAAAAATAAGCTTTCAGCCAGCAGGGCCTTTGTCAAACATGGACAACACACACACACACACACACACACAGACACACACACACACACACACACAAATGCAACTTGCTCACACATGACCACAGTCTTTGGCAGTCTGGCTCCAGCTGCCAGAGACTGTAGTAATGTGTGTGTGAGTTGTGTTTGCATGCACATGTTCATGTGTGTGTTTGTGTGTGTGTGTGTGTGTGTGTGTGTGTGTGTGTGTGTGTGTGTGTGTTTGACAAAGACCTTGTTGGCCAAAAACTTACTTTCTGACAGTCTTTTTGTTGTGCTTATCTGTGACTCAGCATCTCCACTATATAGTGAGTAGCAATTATCCTTTTCATAATGTTGTTACTTCAGATGTTCTAATATTTAAGGACCAAATGATAATGAAGCTGCGGAAAGAGTGCCAATGTAGTAAATGTTAGAACATGAACTGCTGAACCATAGCCCTTACAAATTACTGAAAAGAATAAGGAAATGGCATCAGTGCTTTGATGCCTGTGAACAAAATAATATAAGCAGCTCAGTGATATTAGGAGCAATCTGGCAGTACATAATGCAATGGAATGTCAATTTTACATTCTCCAATTTTACATCCACAATTTTATAACATAAATTTGTAGCCCCTTTGAAAAACATACAGGGTGTTTCAAAAATGACCGGTATATTTGAAACGGCAATACAAACTAAACGAGCAGCGATAGAAATACACCATTTGTTGCAATATGCTTGGGACAACAGTACATTTTCAGGCAGACAAACTTTCGAAATTACAGTAGTTACAATTGTCAACAACAGATGGCGCTGCGGTCTGGGAAACTCTACAGTACGATATTTTCCACATATCCACCATGCGTAGCATTAATATGGCGTAGTCTCTGAATGAAATTACCTGAAACCTTTGACAACGTGTCTGGCGGAATGGCTTCACATCCAGATGAGATGTACTGCTTCAGCTGTTCAATTGTTTCTGGATTCTGGCGGTACACCTGGTCTTTCAAGTGTCCCCACAGAAAGAAGTCACAGGGGTTCATGTCTGGCAAATAGGGAGGCCAATCCACGCCACCTCCTGTATGTTTCAGATAGCCCAAAGCAATCACACGATCATCGAAATATTCATTCAGGAAATTAAAGACGTCGGTCATGCGATGTGGCTGGGCACCATCTTGCATAAACCATGAGGTGTTCGCAGTGTCATCTAAAGCAGTTTGTACCACCACAAATTCATGAAGAATGTCCAGATAGCGTGATGCAGTATTCGTTTCGGATCTGAAAAATGGGCCAATGATTCCTTTGGAAGAAATGGCAGCCTAGACCAGTACTTTTTGAGGATGCAGGGATGATGGGACTGCAACATGGGGCTTTACAGTTCCCCATATGCGCCAGTTCTGTTTATTGACGAAGCCGTCCAGGTAAAAATAAGCTTTGTCAGTAAACCAAATGCTGGCCATATGCATATCGCCGTCATCAATCCTGTGCACTATATCGTTAGCGAATGTCTCTCGTGCAGCAATGGTAGCGGGGCTGAGGAGTTGCAACGTTTGAATTTTGTATGGATAGAGGTGTAAACTCTGGTGCATGAGACGATACGTGGACGTTGACGTCATTTGGACCGCAGCTGCAACACGGCGAATGGAAACCCGAGGCCGCTGTTGGATCACCTGCTGCTCTAGATGTGCGTTGCCCTCTGTGGTTGCCGTACGCGGTCGCCCTACCTTTCCAGCACGTTCATCCGTCACGTTCCCAGTCCGTTGAAATTTTTTAAACAGATTCCTTATTGTATTGCTTTTCGGTCCTTTGGTTACATTAAACCTCTGTTGAAAACTTCGTCTTGTTGCAACAACACTGTGTTCTAGGTGGTGGAATTCCAACACCAGAAAAATCCTCTGTTCTAAGGAATAAACCATGTTGTCCACAGCACACTTGCACGTTGTGAACAGCACACGCTTATAGCAGAAAGACGACGTACAGAATGGCGCACCCACAGACTGCGTTGTCTTCTATATCTTTCACATCACTTGCAGCACCATCTGTTGTTGAAAATTGTAACTACTGTAATTTAGAAAGTTTGTCCGTCTGAACAATTTATCTAGAATATTATTCAAGAATTAAGTGGGGCTGCATGAAAATATTGTTATTTGCCACAATTTATAACACAGCTCTTGAGAAACCAGGTATTCATTAAATGTCTTACAGCATTTTTGTTGTTGTTGTTCTGGTCTTCAGCCCAGAGACTAATTTGATGCAGCTCTCTATGCTACTCTATCCTGTGCAAGCTTCTTCATCTCCCAGTACCTACTGCAACCTACATCCTTCTGAATCTTCTTAGTGTATTCATCTCTTGGTTTCCCTCTACGATTTTTACCCTCCATGCTGTCATCCAATGCTAAATTTGTGATCCCTTGATGCCTCAGGACATGTCCTACCAACTGATCCCTTCTTCTAGTCAAGTTGTGCCACAAACTTCTCTTCTCCCCAATCCTATTCAATACCTCCTCATTAGTTATGTGATCTACGCATCTATTCTTCAGCATTCTTCTGTAGCATCACATTTCAAAAGCTTCTATTCTCTTCTTGCCTAAACTATTTATTGTCCATGTTTCATTTCCATACATGGCTACACTACATACAAATACTTCCAAAAACTACTTCCTGACACTTAAATCTATACTCAATTTTATCAAATTTCTCTTCTTCAAAACCGCTTTCCTTGCCATTATCAGTCTACATTTTATATCCTCTCTACTTCAACCATCAACAGTTATTTTGCTCCCCAAATAGCAAAACTCATTTACTACTTTAAGCATCTCATTTCCTAATCTAATTCCCTCAGCATCACCCGACTTAATTCGACTACATTCCATTATCCTCATTTTGCTTTTGTTGATGTTCATCTTATATCCTCTTTTCAACACACTGTCCATTCCATTCAGCTGCTCTTCCAGGTCCTTTGCTCTCTTTGACAGTGAACCTCAAGGTTTTATTTCTTCTCCATGGATTTTAATTCCTACTCCAAATTTTTCTTTTGTTTCCTTTACTGCTTGCTCAATATTCAGATTGAATAACATCAGGGATAGTCTCACTCCCTTCCCAACCACTTTTTCTCTTTTATGCCCCTTGACTCTTACAACTGCCATCTGGTTTCTGTACAAATTGTAAATAGCCTTTTGCTCCCTGTATTTTACCCCTGCCACCTTCAGGATTTGAAAGAGAGTATTCCAGTCAACATGGTCAAAAGCTTTCTCTAAGTCTACAAATGCTAGAAATGTAGGTTTACCTTTCCTTAATCTATTTTCTAAGATAAGTTCTTGCAGGGTCTGTATTGCCTCATGTGCTCCAACATTTCTATGGAATCCAGTCTGATCTTCCCAGAGGTCAGCTTCTACCAGTTTTTCCATTTGTCTGTAAAGAATTCATGTTAGTATTTTGCAACCATTGCTTATGAAACTGATAGTTTGGTAATTTTCACATCTGTCAACCCCTGCTTTCTTTGAGATTGGAATTATTATACTCTTCTTGAAGTCTGAGGGTATTTCGCCTGTTTCATACATCTTGCTCACCAGATGGTAGAATTTTGTCAGAGCTCACTCTCCCAAGGCTATTAGTAGTCTAATGGAATACTGTCTACTCCTGGGGCCTTGTTTCGACTTGGGTCTTTCAGTGCTCTGTCAATCTCTTCACGCAGTATCATATCTGCTATTTCATCCTCTACATCCTCTTCTATCTACATAATATTGTCCTCAAGTACATCTCCCTTGTATAGACCCTCCATCATATACTCCTTCCACTTTTCTGCTTTCCCTTCTTTGTTTAGAACTGGGATTCCATCTGAGCTCTTGATATTCATGCAAGTGGTTCTTTTTTCTCCAAAGGTCTTCTTTAACTTCTATTAAACTTTGTTAAAATAGTAGGAAATTAAATCTTACAAGAGTAAAAACACTTTGACATCATTAAAACTGTTCACAGTGACACTACGAAAATTTTCAGATCTTTAAACTGGGAAAATAAATAAGGAATATGTGTTTTGGAGAACATATGAACCACTTTCATTCTGTCAATGACATTTCAATCTTTGTCTCAAGTGCAGACACATTTTTACAGCTTCCAGAATAATGTAATATAGCAGTTTTGAATGGATTTTAAGAGAAATAAACAGTACTTAAAAAAACTGGAGTGCTTCTGATGAACTAAATGGAGTTTGCAAGACTAAGCTTCTGATGTGTTGGATTTACAAAGTTCACAAACATCATGTGTTACCACCAGTTATGACTTACTTCAGTGACATATGGTTTTCAATGCAAAAACCATTAAAAACTGAGGTTTGCTCAGCAAGCTATGAGGAGATGCATGTAGGGAATCACTTGCAGGGACACGAAAACAAATAAATGTACCAGGGAAGGCACTGGAGTACAACATGTAATTACATCTCTAATGAAAAAGAAATGTAGGTGTTCAGGACCATATGAATAGATGGTAGATTGACTAAGAAAGCACTTTACTTGATTCCACTATTTGAGGAAAAAGCTGAAGCAATAATGTATTGTTAGATGTGTACAACACATAAGAGACCATCTTGGAGCAATGTAGAGACGTGGAATTGACACAGGAAGAAATAAGGTGGAAACATTTGTCCAGTAGTAGTGGTTGTCCAGTAGTAGTAGTGATGATCATGGACTGCTAATTCATAATTTCTTCGTTCAAATTAGATTGCTGAAAATTTTTGCAATGTAAGGAAGAATCACAATCTGAACCCTACATAGAGAGACTATGCTTGTTTAATAAATTATGGCATCCTTATATTGTAGTTGAGTAACTAACAATTCAACTGAAGTAAAATTTAATTATTAGCAGCAAATACCATTGAGGAATAAATGTTGTTCAGACAGAAATAATCTGAAAAGCTTTCTGAGGATATAGTAATTTAAACAATATTTTTACTTTTCTGTCCTATTCCGGATAGGCAGAGAAGAGTTTATGACCACTTGCTCTGGTGGTGACGAGGAGAGTGGTGGAACAAAAAGTGGATTTTTTGATCAATAGTAGTGGAGTTCATGAAGCATTGCTATTCAGAAAGAAACTCCAGAGACTAGCAAAAAGTCATCATAGGGATGGGCAAAACCCTCGAGTTAGCAGTCTGTATACCCTGTGGCCAATGTCGTACCCCTTGTTTGACAACAGACACATCCCTTCCTGATACATCTCAATGGCATCAATCTGAAAATACAATTTACTGTGGAGATGGAGATTAATGACCAGCTGAAGTTTTTGGATATGTGATATGTGGTTTATTCATCTCATTACATACAATTTTCAAATCATTTGATTTGGTATACAGGAGACATGTTAAGGTTTACAAAAGAAACTTTTTTCACTTTTTTAAGAGAAATACAAAAGTTTACATTATATTTTATATTTCTAAGTTACATGTACATAAAATAATAAATGTAATACAATGCCTGAGTTCAGATTGTGTGTTATTGAGTGAGAGGACAGAACATTGGGCCATAAGGTTTACAAAAAAGCCAGTCATACTGACCAGTACCACCAACCCAGACAAAAAAGAGGTGTGATTAAAACCTTGGTATGTAGGGTGTACAAAATTTATGAACTGAATTAACTTTAAAGATGAGGTTGAACATCTATGGTCTACATTGAAGAAGAATGGTTATTCTAACAACTTTGCCTTAGGGAGAGAATCAGAACCAAAGAGAAACAATGGCCATCCAAGGGGAAAGTTTGCCCTCCATTCATATGTCAAATTACAGATCATGTTGGGAAAGTCTTGAGCAGGTATTGTGTAGAAACAACAAGCAGACCTACCTGGAAGCTAAAAGCATGTTTAAGATTGGAAAAAGATATACGACATCAATTGGCTACACTAGGTGTATCTAAAATTCCTTGTAATTGCAGTCTGATTAATATTGGTGCCACAAAAATAAATGTTAACATCCATCATATTGAAAAGAAGAGGAATTGCCATCTGGGACATAAAGATAAATCAGCCATAATCGAACATGTTTACCATGAAGGTTATCATGAAATAAAATTCAGTGCAAAAAGCATCATATAAAAAACACCACATTATCATGGGCACATGTATAGGGAGACTATTGAGATTTAGAAACAGCATAATAATTTTTACAGGAAATATATCAAATTATATAAAATCTGGACGTCAGAGTTGCAATGTAAGAATCACAATTGATTACTTTCAATCGAGAATGTTGGCATCACTAAAGATAATATCATAGCTGATGTTATGTTAAGGGCTGTGGTGCCCTCTACACTGGTCATGTACTCAGAGCTCCCTTGAGTTCTGGTTGCAGTTCACAGCTTTACTTCTAAAGATGTCTCCCACAGTCAGAGATGAAACATTAGGAAAAAGTTTTATACATTGACCATGGCCTATTAGCTCAGAAGTTTTAAGTGATGACATAAAAAAAGAAGTAATTGTGCCTCTTAACAAAGATGATAAACAAGATATTAATAGAGGGATACCAATCAAAATGCCCAAAAACATCCATAAACCAAGCTGCCCTTAAGAAATTTAAACCAAATAATTACTGACCCATTTCACTTGTCCCAATAATTTCTAAAATAACAGAGTACCATATGTCCCAGCAAATCAATGAATATTTTAAATGTAATAACCTTATGTGCTCTGCACAATATGGCCTTAGATCGACATTCTCTACTGTGAAAGCAGTTGACAGCATTTAAAAATATGTGACTGTTCTGAGAATAACCAATAAGCTGTGTGACACTATTGGATTTAAGGAAACCATTTCATGCAAGGTCTCACACTATCCTAATAAGAAAGTTACATTACTATGGAATAGGAGAGTGATCTTTCCCTACTGTGGTCAAACCTAAGCAATAGGGAAAAGTTAGTGCATGTAAATAACCGAAACTCTGATTGCTTACCAGTTACAACAGAGGAGGCAAGGGTCATGTTCTTGGGCCATTTCTGTTTATTATATATGCAAATGACCTGCCTTTTATGTAGCCCTGTAATGCTGAACTTTATGCAGATTACACCACATCAACTGCTCAGAATACCACATGGGTGAGTTATAACTGAATGTAGTGTTAGCAATAGATAGGTGAGCTTCCTGGTTTGTGGCTAATACATTGCACATAAATAGTAGCAAAACAAAAGACATATTTAATTTAAATCCCCCCAAACAGGAATAATAAATCAATGAAACTTCTTGCCTTTAATACTATTCCAAGTCTTAACTGGGATACACACACAGATAAATTATGCTCCAGGCACACACATATGATTTATCTGCTATATAAGTTGAGAGGCCATGTTTATAGAACTCTCCTTGCATTCTTCACATATTGAGAGCTATGAGCACTTGTTCATCTCCAATACTGTGAAATACATTTCTTCTGCTGCAAGCTTTTTGTTTTCCACACTTTTAGAGGAGGCAGTAGGGACCAAAACAAGAAAAAATATCTAGTAAATATGGCCTCTAAAATGTATACCTTAAGAGCTATGGATATTTGTTCAGAAGAAGAGATGAGTCACACAGTAGTGAAAATGAATAGGTGCTCATAAATATTCAGCATGTAACCATATTTACAAAATAATTTGTGATTTGAATATAAATGATTCATCCCACATCACCATATCATTATGATTTATTTTGCAAATGATCCAGGGAACATGAACTAACTAACTAAATCTGCAATGATGTAGCTAAGGTCATAAAAATAAAAATGTACACTTAGTAACCAAAAATCTTATTGAAGCCTCTATGATAATTTAAGAATTCTTACACTTATATGTCAAGAAAGACAGTTGTTTGGTATTCTTAGTTAATAAAAAGGGAGAATTTAGGACAAACTGCGCAAATCACAGTCACAACACTTAGTATAAAAATTATTTCCATATAGAATATGTGTCTTGTAGGATTCAGAACACCACTTTATATTCTGCTGCAAAAGTCTATAACAGGTTTCTTGTAGACATTAGACAGAAACTTTAAAGTAGCAAAAGGTACAACAATCAGTCACAATTAATGTTATTTGCAAATTCAGATTTCAGTCACTGTGTAGCCATCTTCAGTGCTAAAAGACATACACAGGCCAATCACATTAATGTGACCACGTGTCAAAAGCCTTAATAGCCACCTCTTAGAATGCAGATGTGCAGGAAGAGAGTCAGTGAGGTTCTGAGAGGCACTGACATGGGTGTGGAGCCATGCTGACTCTAGTGCCATGGCCAGATATGCTAAGTTTCTTGGTTGAGGATCCTTGCAACAAACATCCAATTGCAGTGGTACCACAGATTCTTGATTGGGTTTAAATCCAGGGTGTTTGGTGGCCAGGGGAGTATGGTCAGCTCATCCTGGTGCTCTTCAAACTACTCAACTGCACAGCGAGCTGTGTGACATATTGCATTTTCTTGCTCGTAGATGCCATCATGCCAATGAAAAAAAGAACTGCATTTAGGGGTGGACTTGGTCCCCAAGAGCAGATATGTACTTGTGTTGGTCCATTGTGCCTTACAGAATGATGAGATCACCCAGGGACTGCCATAAAAACATTCCCCTGACCATATACCTCCCTCCGCTGGCCTGGACCCTTCTGATGATTGTTGCAAGGTCATACAGGCCAATGGCCATTTGTCTGATGGGGTATAAAACATAATTCCAGAATGAGACTGTCATTCTGCAGTGTAGTGTGTGCTGATAAAACATAATTTGTCTGGAAAGGTCACCTGTCACCACTCAGTGGACATCTTGTTGTGGTATTGGCTGTGAATTTCAGCCTTTGTCACCAATGAACAGCAATCAGCATGTGTGCATGAACCAGGCATCTTCTGCAGACGCACATGTGCAGCAACATTTGCTAAATGATTGTTGAGGAGAGACTGTTGGTAGCCCCTTGGTTCATCTGGGTGGCCAATTTCCAACAGTTGCACATCCGTTCACCTATAAACATCTCCACAGCTGTCGTTCACCCTTGTCATCTGTGGTCCATGGTGCACCACATTTACCTTGGTGTCAGTTCTGAATAGCACCATTTTGCCATGTATGGTATGCTCTAACGTTGGCATCACACAAAAATTTTTAGAAATGCTTCCATCCTTGGCCTGAAAGCCATTTATCATGTCTTTTGGATGTCAAATAAATTACTCCACTTCAGCATTATGACAATGATATCCCTATTTTCCCCATCCCCCTTGACAAGCTTTATATACTCTCCCTGCTAGTGCTGCCACCTGCCATCTGTGAGTGGGATGTTCATGTCAAACATAGGTTATTATATGAACAGCTGCGTAAGTGTTAAATGTGAATCAATAATAAAATACATACAAGTAAATGAAAGTTAAAACTATAAAAATACATATATGTATACAGTCTCAACTGGACTATTCATGTTAAATGTGGAGTTCACGCTGAGGCCACTGTTTATAGTTGTATACAGCTGGTTTCAGTGTACATCATACCAATATGCAGTGCCCTCTTTACATGTGTGACTCATTGACAAAATGTATTGACCTTATTTTACAATTCACGTGTTTTATCTTTTTATCTATGATTTTATAATTTCAAAAACTTATATACATAAATCTAATCAGATGGTTGTTACTAAAAATAGTGACTAATGTTTTACATTTATACATATGTCTGAACTACCCAGTGGAATTGGTTATTGTTGCACACTTTACAACTGAACTTAGTATAAAGATACAGAACATCTCATGTGAAAGATCTAAATTATTAAATTTTTTTTATAAAAACAGTGTTATATTCTAAGCACAGCCGAAGGAACTAGAACAGAAAGAATTGTGTTATAAGTTCTTGTATCAATAGTGGGCAGAAAGGACCCAAAATCTTTCTGCTTTATAATGCCTTCTCTCATTAGTTTCACATAAAAGTACATAGTAATTTATGCAGTTTGGTGTGAAAAGTAATATTCTTTCAACTACAACATATAATAATGTGATAACTACGTTATATTTGTCCCCAAAATTTATGTACTCATATGCAGTCTGCAAATATAATCATATATATGTGATGTCAGATCACTGAATCTGTATGAATTAAACCACTGTAGACAATGCTTTTTAGAAAGCTATCAAAATTAGGAGCTTTTTGAGGCCACTTGCTGATTAAGTCTTGCCAATTTTGCAGAGAACCACCTCATTTCTTACTTAATCAGTCCACCTAATTTTCAGCATTCTTCTATAGCACTACATCTCACATCCTTTGATTCTCTTCTGTTCCAGTTTTTGCATAGTCCATGTTTCACTGCCATACAATTCTGTGTTCCAAACTTACATTCTCAGAAATGTCTTCCTCAAATTGAGGCCTATGTTTGATAGTAGTAGACTTCTCTTGGTCATGAATGTGCTTTTTTATGTCCTCCTTGCTCCATCCATCATGGGTTATTTTACTGCCTAGGTAGCAGAATTCCTTAACTTCATCTACTTCATAATCCTGCTTTCTCATTTCTGCTACTTAGCATTAGTTTTGACTTGCGATTTACTCTCAATCCATATTTTGCACTAACTAGAGTGTTCATTCCCTTCAACACATCCTGTTATTCTTTTTCACTTTCACTGAGGATAGCAATGTCATCAGCAAATCTTATCATTGATATCCTTTCAACTTGAATTTCGGTCCCACTCTTGAACCTTTCTTTTATTACTGCCATTGCTTATTTGATGTATAAATTGAATGGTAGGAGGAAAAGACTACATTTCTGTCTTACACCATTTTTAATTCAAGCACTTCATTCTTGGTCTTGCAATCTTATTGTTCTCTCTGGGTTCTTGTACATGTTATATTCTGTTACCCGCCTTATCCTACAGCTTACCAATATTTTTCTCAGAATTTTGAACATCTTGCACCATTTTATTATGTTGAAGGATTTTTATGAGTTGACAAATCCTATGATCTTGCCTTTTTTTTCAATTTTGTTTCCATTGTCAACCACAGAGTCAAAAGTGCTGCTCTGGTGTCTTGGCTTTCTAAAAGCCAAACTGATCACCAGCTAACAAATCCTCAATTTTTTCCCATACTTCTGTATATTATTCTTATCAGCATCTTGAATGCATTACCTTTTGTGCTAATTGTACAATAATTCCTGCACTTGTCAGTTCTTGCTATCTTTGAAATTGTGTGGATGATGATTTTCTTAAAGTCTAATGGTATATTGCCAGTGCACCAACATCAATAGTCATTTTGTTGTCATTTGCCCCAATGATTTAAATTCTGATGGAATGTTATCTACCCCTTCCATTTTATTTGATCTAAAGTTCTTTTAAATTCTGAGTGTAATGTTGGATCCCCTATTTTTTCCTTGTTGACTCCTGAAATGTACTGTTTGCACCTGTCCACTCTCTCCTCTGCATTTACCACTGGTATTCTAATTGCACTCTTAATGTTATTGCCTAGACTTCAATTTTGCTGAAGGTTGAGTTGACTTTTCTACATGCTGAATCAGTCCTTCCAACAATAAATTCTTTTTCAATTTCTTTACATTTTTCATGTAGAAATTTCACTTTAGCTTCCCTGCACTTCCCATTTATTTCATTTGTAAGTGACTTGTGTTTCTGTATTCATGAATTTCTCTGAACATTCTCCCTTCTTTTGTTGATTAACTAAATTATTTGTTCTCTTCTTCATGATTTTTTTGCAGTTACCATACTTGTACCTACTTTTTTCTCCAATTTCTTTTTAGAGATGTCCATTGCTCTTCAACTGAACTTCCTACAGAGCTATTCATTATCACAGTACCTGTATCCTCAGATAACTTCAAACGTATCTCTTTATTTCTAAGTACTGCCATGTCCCACTTCTTTGCACATTGATTTTTCCTGACTAGTCTCTTAAAGTACGGCCTATTCTTCAACATTACCAAATTATGATTTGAGTCTATAGTTGGTCTTGGGTATGGCTTACAAACCAATATGTGATTGTGGAATTTGTGCCTGACCATGATGTAATCTTCCTGTATCTCTTAGCCTTTTCAAGTATACCTCCTCCCCTTGTGATTGTTGAAGAGAGTATTTGCTATTAGCATCTGAAATGTATTGCAGAACTCAATCAGTCGCTCTCCTTTCTCATTCCTACTACCAAGTCCATATACTCCCATAACCTTTTCTTCTACTCCTTCCCCTATAACTGCATTCAAATCCCTGATGGCTATTAAATTTTCATCTCCTTTTGCCTACAGAATTACCTGTTCAATATCCTCATATACTTTCTCTATTTCTTCATCTTTTGTTTGTGACACCAACATCTATACTTGAACTGTTATTGTCAGTGTTGATTTGCTGTTGATTCTGGTGAGAACAATCCTATTACAGAACTGTTAATTGTAACTTACTCTCTGCCCTATCTTCTTATTCATAACAAATCCTACTCCTGTTATTCCATTTTCTGCTGCTGTTGATATTACACATTATTTGTCTGACCAGAAATATTTGTCTTCTTTCCATTTCACTTCACAGACCCCAGAATATCTAGACTGAGCCTTAGCAACTCTCTTTTCGGATTTCCTACCTTCCCTACCATATTCTGTCATTATGTGCCTAAACTTACAGAATGTTATCCTTCTTTTTTAGTCATTCAACCTTTCTCTCACGGTCACCTCTTCCTTGGCTGCCTCCTCCCAGAGATCCGAATGGGGGATTGTCCAGAATATTTTGTCATTGGAGAGATGATCATGACACTTTTTCAATTACAGGCCACATCTCCTGTGAGTACAGATTATGTATCTTTAATGCAATGGTTAGCATTGACTTGTGCATCCTCAAGCCATTGATCACTGCTGATTCTTCTGCCTGTTTGGGGTAGTTTCACATCAAAAGGACAATTGAGTCTACTGAAATTCTATCCACTCCTCCACCCTCTCTGACAAGACTATTGCCAGAATGAGGGTGACTTATGTTGGAAGACTTCAGCAGCCATTGCCGATGGTTTTTATTTGAAGTTTAAGCAGTGGCAATGTTTGAACCCAGAACAAATTTAATGTATTATTATTATTATTATTATTATTATTATTATTGTGGGTTAATTAAAAATTTTCTTTTTTTATTATTATAAATGAATCTTCTTTATGTGTGCTTTTATTTTAATTATTGGTTGAGTTATTAGCTTTATTTGGTTTAGCTTAGTTCCTTATTTCCTTTTATCTTTATTCTCCTGAAAACCAGGAATATGCAAATAATTAATTTTAAATACCACAGGAGACCAAGAGGTGTATTCCACATTGGTGGGAACTGCTCGTTGTTTTCTGCTCCACCTGAAATCTCTAAAACCTTTACTCGTTACACAGATCATACAGCACAACTATGTGCTATGTTGTTTGATGAGTCTTTACGATTGGTCCAACAATTTAGCAATTTAAAATTTATTAATTCGAAGATAATCTCTTGACGAATTATGACCGTCGAAAATGCAGGTTAACACTATCATTCCAAACTTCACCTCCAAGCAGTTTATGTCTCATAATATCTGTACCATGATAATTAACTAATTTCAGTATGGAGATATACACTTGGGAGGGTTGAGGACTTGATGTTAGTTATTGGATTTAATTTTGTGTGAAAGATGATTTGAACATCTCACAACAATACAATCTTTCTTCTCCTCTCACACATCTGATCTCTCCATTCCCTTCTCAAAGAGTCCATAAAACAAGTCTTTGGTTTAGTAAAATACAGATATGCATTTGTAGCATGGAATGTTCGAGTCTCACAATCAGCATATGCCTTGCACTACAATATCAATTCGTCACACCCATATTGAGTTTTGCATTATTGGTACACTGTACCAAGGACATTTTGATAGCAAGACTCTACCCCTAGGGCACAAGTGCCAGCTTCTATTTACTACATTGTTATATGAGTTTTTGATGTAAATATGCAGGGAGTTGTTAACCTTAGCAATACATTACAATGTATTCAGCTCAGCATCATGCCCTGTACTTGAAAGTGGAATTTTTAATAAATGCCTGATGGCAAAATTAAGGAATGTTCATTTTCCTTCCTGGGGTGATTTGACGTGTAATTCATGATACTGTCAGGACAGTGACAAATAGGCTAATATGCTACTTTAAAAACATAAGATACTTTACTATTAATAAGTGTTAATGATGACTGTCTTAAAACAGTTGCCAATAATTTCAGCCACCCACATACTAAAATTGAATTCACATGGATCAATTAATCTTCTATATTGGAACATTACTGTTTTAAACGAGAGATATGCATTCAGGACTTCCAGATAAAGGAGAGGATCTGACAGTATCATAAATTACATTTCAAATTACTCCAGACCACACAAAAAAGCATGCATTAATTTCACCATTGATTGGTTATTAAAAATTCCACTTTCACATACAGGGCATGAAGTTGATCTGAACACAGTAAATTATATTGCTAAATAAATATCTATGTAATTACACCAGTACCATGTATAAGGAGACAGTAAACAAAAGGCAGAAAGAAAATAGTTTCAACATAGTTGATGATAGCAGTAATGAGTACATTCACGGTAAAAAAAAAAAAATGGTAAAATTAGTGACAGAGTGACATTAATTCTTAAAATACATAAGGTAAATGTAGCTTTTTCTACCATGGGTAACTTGAGTAGAATTAAAAAAAAAATGTATTTAAAAAAGAAATATTTTCCATAGACCACATGCCTATAGAATTGAACATCCCAGCTGTGATGCTTGCTATGTAGGACAGTCTGGTAGATGGTTTCAAGCCAGATTTAGTGAACATGCCACTTTAGATCATAAAAATATGACAAAAAATTAAGTTTCAATGCCCACATTCTTGAAAGTGCCCATAGTGCACCAGTCTTGTCCTCACATATAATGATACTCCATCCATCCAAGATAGGTAGCGGTATAGAGAAGTCCAAAATTTTTTATGATCAGGCATGGTCTCAAAGGACACTGCTAATGACCAAGTGACCACAAAAAGCTCCCATTATCAGAAATGTTTAAAAATCATTGGGATTTGGCTACTGTGGACTGATACAAACAGATGCAGTGAGCTTTTTTCCCCCCTTCACTTTTATTTCATCCCCACCCCCTCCCCACTCCATATGGGCTGTCAGTGGTACAATACTCTGCTCTTCACTCAAGTGAATATACACTATGTCATCAAAAGTATCTGGACACCTGCCTGAAATTACACCCCCCCCCCCAAATTGGTAACCCTGGAATTCAATATAGTGTTGGCTGACCCTTAGCCTTGATGATAGCTTCCCCTCTTGCAGGCATACATTCAATCAGGTGCTGGAAGGTTTTCTGGGGAATGGCAGTCCATTTTTCATGGAGTCCTGCACTGAGAAGAGATACTGATGTCAGTCAGTGAGGCCTGGGATGAAGTTGGCCTTCCAAAACATCCCAAAGGTGTTCTATAGGATTTAGGTCAGTACTCTGTGCAGGCCAGTCCATTACATGGATGTTATTGTCATGTAACCACTCCACCACAGGCCATGCATTATGAACAGGTGATCAATCATGTTGAAAGATTCAAGCACCATCACTGAATTGCTCTTCAACAGTGGGAAGCAAGAAGCTGCTTAAAACTTCAATGTGGACCTGTGCTGTAATGGTGTCATGCAAAGCAACAAGGAGTACAAGCCCTCTCTATGAAAAACATGACCACATCATAATGCCACTGCCTTCAAATTGTACACTTGGCATTACATTCACTGGCAGATGATGTTCACCGGGCATTCACCATATCCACACAACATTTTTACACTGTTCAGTCATCCTATGTTTATACTCCTTACACCAAGCAAAGCGTCATTTGGCATTTACTGGCATGATGTGTGGCTTATGAGCAGCCGCTTGACCATGAAATCCAAGTTTTCTCACCTCCTGTCATAGTACTTGTCATATTACTTGCAGTGCATCCTGATGCAGTTTGGAATTCCTGTGTGATGGTCTGGATGGAAGTCTGCCTATTACACATTACACCCCTGTTCAACTGTCGGCAGTCTCTGTCAGTCAACAGACAAGGTTGGCCTGCATGCTATTGTGCTGTACATGTCCCTTCACATTTACACTTCACTATCACATCAGAAACAGTGGACCTAGAGATGTTTATGAGTGTGGAAATCTTACATTCAGACATAAGACACAAGTGACATCCATGTTCGAAGTCCATGAGTTCTGCAGAGCACCCCATTCTGCTCTCTAATGATGTCTAATGACTACTGAGGTCGCTAATATGGAGTACCTGGCAGTAGGTGCACCTAATATGAAGAAAGTAGGTTTTTGAGGGTCTCTGGATACTTTTGTGGCTGTTGTTATATTTTAAATTAAAAATCAAAAGCTGAGAGTTAAAACATGGTAATATATACATTTTAAAAACACATCACAAAAGGTAAAATTCTTCTCATAAAAATAACTGAAGCACTGCACTTGGGATTTAAAATCTGAAGGACTGGTGCTGGGCAAGATGTATTGTGGGAGGAGAGAACATGTCCCATAGATGTTGAGGGGTGTTGGTAAGGTAGGCGTCTGTTACGTGGGGAAACTATAGAGGTGACAGGTAGGTCATGAATCAGATATTGGGAACACAGATGGTGGGAAAGACCTAAGGTGAGGAGGAGTAATGGTGTGTGGGGAGGTTAGTACAAGATGAAAGGTATAGAGGTGGGTGGAGAAAGAAAAAGAGAGAGGAGCTCTGATGTGGAGTGGGATAGACAGACAAGGGTTAAAGTTTAAAGTTGGTGGGAGGTATAAATGTTGGAGCAGATTTCATGGTCTGGGAGAAGAATTTAGCTGAAGTAGCACTGAGACAGGATGCAGTGTGCGTGGAGGTGGAGTGATGGAGGGTTGTGATTGTGAAAGCATGACAGTATATCTCAGCTGGTAATCAAAGGTGAAGCAATGGAATTATTGGAAACTAGTTTGTGGGTGGTACAGGAGATATGGAGGTGATTGATGTAGGTGATGAGGGGTGTGAATGTGACAAGATGGTAGATGATCCATGTGGGGGAAGGTAAAGGGATGTAGAATGTGAGATAGAGGACATGGTGTTTGAGGATCTGGAGGGAGTTATAGAACTTTGGGGAGGGGGCGGGGGGCAGTGATGCATGCAATGTTTGCATTGCAGAGAATGAGTTGCCTGAGAATTTTGTAGATGTTGACAATAGTGGAGGGATGTAGTCCCCAAGTTTGACCTGTTAGTAGTTTTACTGTGTTGTGAGCTTTCTGTTGGATGGTTAGTAGGTGGGGCTTCCATATTAGTTAACAATCAAGAATTAGTCCAAAATAATTTAGTGTGCTAGTTAATTGGATAGGATGACCATATATCGTAAGGAAGAAGTCATGGAGTTGGGAGGGGGCAGGGTTCATCCTACAATTATTGCCTGGGTTTTGGAGGGGTTCAAATCAAGGAGCCATTGGTTACACCAGGAGGTGAAAAATGACTGTGATGGCTTTGGAGAAATCATTCAGATTTATGGAGTGTAGGGTAGAGGGCAAGGAAAGTGTTGTCATCAGCATACTGAAGAAGATGGACAGGTGGGGGTGGTTTGGGCATATCAGGAGTGTAGAGGATGAAGCCTTGGGGCACACCTGCAGTGGAATGGAAAGTAAGAGGATTGGTACAGCTAATATTGACAAAGGATGAGTAATTATAAAGAAGGAAGTAATAAGACAGACATAGTTAATTGGAAGTGCATATGCCTGAAGTCTGAAAAGGAGACTGTAATGCCTTGCATGGCTGTAAGCTTTCTCAAGGTTGAGGAACACAAAAAAAACTGTTTTATGGGAGTTGAGTTGGTGTGTTAGGAGATGAGTGAGGTGCAGGAGAAGGTCATTAGAGGAGAAATTGGGACAGAAGCCTTAATTAGAAGAAGGCAATGTTGGTTCAGGTGTTGATGGATGCATTGGGAGAGGATGGATTCAGAGACCTTGTTGAATACTCAGGTGAGGCAGATGGGGTGATAGGTGGATGCATTAATAGGGTGTTTGTGCACTTACGAAAAGTAGTATTTTGGAGGTGTTTTAGAACTCTGCTTAGTAACCTGTGGAGAGGATGGTGCTATAAAGGTCAACAAGGGTGGCAAGACAGGAGAGGGAGCATTGTGTAATGTGTCGATAAGTGAAGCAGTCATGACCATAGTGCGTGTTGCATTTTTTGTGAAGTACATGTTTTACATCATGTGCTGTGACTGGTGTATTTCATTATGTATATGGTATGTTGCCTAAGTACTCGAAGTGAGGAGCTACAGGCTGGAGGGTAGCGTTAGCACATTCATGGGTAATGGGGAAAAGAGGCAGTCAAAATGAGGGTCATCTACATCTACATCTACATCTACATTTATACTCCACAAACCACCCAACGGTGTGTGGCAGAGGGCACTTTATGTGCCACTGTCATTACTTCCCTTTCCTGTTCCAGTGGCATATGGTTCGCGGGAAGAACAACTGTCTGCAAGCCTCTGTGGGTGCTCGAATCTCTCTAATTTTACATTTGTGATCTCCTCGGGAGGTATAAGTAGGGGGAAGCAATATATTTGATACCTCATCCAGAAACGCACCCTCTTGAAACCTGGCGAGCAAGCTACACCGCGATGCAGAGCGCCTCTCTCGCAGAGTCTGCCACTTGAGTTTGCTAAACATCTCCGTAATGCTATCATGGTTACCAAATAACCCTGTGAGGAAACGCGCCGCTCTTCTTTGGATCTTCTCTATCTCCTCTGTCAACCCAATCTGGTACGGATCCCACAATGATGAGCAATACTCAAGTATAGGTCGAACGAGTGTTTTGTAAGCCACCTCCTTTGTTGATGAAGTACATTTTCTAAGGACTCTCCCAATAAATCTCAACCTGGTACCAGCCTTACCAACAATTAATTTTATATGATCAATCCACTTCAAATTGTTCCGCACGCATACTCCCAGATATTTTACAGAAGTAACTGCTGTCAGTGTTTGTTCCGCTATCATGTAATCATACAATAAAGGATCCTTCTTTCTATGTATTCGCAATACATTACATTTATCTATGTTAAGGGTCAGTTGCCACTCCCTGCACCAAGTGCCTATCCGCTGCAGATCTTCCTGCATTTTGCAACAATTTTCTAATGCTGCAACTTCTCTGTATACTACAGCATCATCCACAAAAAGCCGCATGTAACTTCCGACACTATCTACTAGGTAATTTATATATATGGTGAAAAGCAATGGTCCCATAACACTCCCCTGTGGCACGCCAGAGGTTACTTTAATGTCTGTAGATGTCTCTCCATTGATAACAACACGCTATGTTCTGTTTGCTAAAAGCTCTTCAATCCAGCCACGCAGCTGGTCTGATATTCCGTAGGCTCTTACTTTGTTTATGAGGCGACAGTGCGGAACTGTATCGAACGCCTTCCGGAAGTCAAGAAAAATAGCATCTACCTGAGAGCCTGTATCTAATATTTTCTGGGTCTCATGAACATTGTTTCCAGAATCCATGTTGATTGCTACAGAGTAGATTCTGGGTTTCCAAAAACGATATGATACGCAAGCAGAAAACATGTTCTAAAATTCTACAACAGATCGACGTCAGAGATATAGGTCTATAGTTTTGCACATCTGCTCGACAATTCTTCTTGAAGACTGGGACTACCTGTGCTCTTTTCCAATCATTTGGAACCTTCCGTTCCTCTAGAGACTTGCGGTACACGGCTGTTAGAAGGGGGCAAGTTCTTTCGTGTACTCTGTGTAGAATCGAATTGGTATCCCGTCAGGTCCAGTGGACTTTCCTCTGTTGAGTGATTCCAGTTGCTTTTCTATTCCTTTGACACTTATTTCGATGTCAGCCATTTTTCGTTTGTGCAAGGATTTAGAGAAGGAACTGCACTGCGGTCTTCCTCTGTGAAACAGCTTTGGAAAAAGATGTTTAGTATTTCAGCTTTACGTGTGTCATCCTCTGTTTCAATGCCATCATCATCCTGGTGTGTCTGGATACGCTGTTTCGAGCCACTTTCTGATTTAACATAAGACCAGAACTTCCTAGGATTTTCTGTCAAGTCGGTACATAGAATTTTGCTTTTGAATTCACAGAACACTTCATGCATAGCCCTCCTTACGCTAACTTTGACATCGTTTAGCTTCTGTTTGTCTGAGAGGTTTTGGCTGCATTTAAACTTCGAGTGAAGCTCTCTTTGCTTTCGCAGTAGTTTCCTAACTTTGTTATTGTACCATGGTGGGTTTTTCCCATCTCTCACAGTTTTACTCGGCACATACCTGTCTAAAACACATTTTACGATTGCCTTGAACGTTTTCCATAAATACTCAACATTGTCAGTGTTGGAACAGAAATTTTTGTTTTGATCTGTTAGGTAGTCTGAAATCTGCCTTCTATTACTCTTGCTAAACAGATAAACCTTCCTCCCTTTTTTTTATTCCTATTAACTTCCATATTGAGGGATGCTGGAACGGCCTTATGATCACTGATTCCCTGTTCTGCACATACAGAGTCGAAAAGTTTGGGTCTGTTTGTTATCAGTAGATGCAAAATGTTATCTCCATGAGTTGGTTCTCTGTTTAATTGCTTGAGGAAATTTTCGGATAGTGCACTCAGTATAATGTCACTCGATGCTCCGTCCCTACCACCCGTCCTAAACATCTGAACGTCCCAGTCTATAGCTGGTAAATTGAAATCTCCACCTAAGACTATAACATGCTGAGAAAATTTATGTGAAATGCATTCCAAATTTTCTCTCAGTTGTTCTGCCACTAATGCTGCTGAGTCAGGAGATCAGTAAAAGGAGCCAATTATTAACCTAGCTTGGTTGTTGAGTGTTCTGCCACTAATGCTGCTGAGTCAGGAGATCGGTAAAAGGAGCCAATTATTAACCTAGCTCGGTTGTTGAGTGTAACCTCCACCCATAATATTTCACAGGAACTATCCACTTCTACTTCACTACAAGATAAACTACTACTAACAGCAATGAACACTCCACCACTGGTTGCATGCAATCTATCCTTTCTAAACACCGTCTTTACCTTTGTAAAAATTTTGGCAGAATTTATCTCTGGCTTCAGCCAGCTTTCTGTACCTATAACGATTTCAGCTTTGGTGTTTTCTATCAGCGCTTGAAGTTCTGGTACTTTACCAATGCAGCTTTGACAGTTTACAATTACAATACCGATTGCTACTTGTTCCCCGTATGTCCTGACTTTTCTCTGCATCCGTTGAGGCTGTTGCCCTTTCTGTACTTGCCCAAGGCCATCTAACCTAAAAAACTGCCCAGCCCACGCCACACAACCCCTGCTACCCATGTAGCTGGTTGTTGCGTGTAGTGGACTCCTGACCTATCCAGCGGAACCTGAAACCCCACCACCCTATGGCGCAAGTCGAGGAATCTGCAGCACACACGGTCGCAGAAACGTCTCAGCCTCTGATTCAGACCCTCCACTCGGCTGTGCACCAAAGGTCCGCAGTCAGTCCTGTCGACAATGCTGTAGATTGTGAGCTCTGATTTCATCCCGCTAGCAAGACTGGCAGTCTTCACCAAATCAGATAGCCGCCGGAAGCCAGAGAGGATTTCCTCCGATCCATAGCGACACACATCATTGGTGCTGACATGAGTGACCACCTGCAGATGGGTGCACCCTGTACCCTTCATGGCATCTGGAAGGACCCTTTCCACATCTGGAATGACTCCCCCTGGTATGCACATGGAGTGCACATTGGTTTTCTTCCCTTCTCTTGCTGCCATATCCCTCCATTATGGATGGAGATGATGTTGGAGAGATAGGTTGCAAAGTGGTCAGTTTTGCTCAGGTTTTCTGGTAAGGGATGGTCATTGTGGAGAAGCAGGTAGTGAAGTCTGGTGTTATTACCAGTGAGTTGTAAAATGCATTTCACTGTTTGGAGCTACAGGCTAATGGGGAGTGTAGTGTTGAGTCTGACACCAATCCTGACATTTTCTGCATTTAATCAGTTCCTGATGTGTCTTTTTATTTGCTGGTGGCATATAAGTGTATCCCAGCCATGAGTTTTCAGGGAGGAGCAGTACATGTGACAGGGTTCTCAGAGGAGGAGCAGAGCTTGTGGGGGGAAGGTGGGATGGTGCAAAGTGGTCAGTTTTGCTCAGGATGTGGCTACCTGTCTGGGTTTTTACGGAGCCCAGGAAGGTATTCCAGTTGGTACAGGAGTAGTCTTGGATAATTTATTGATGGAGATGAGGGATGAGGTTGTGTGTAGGAGATGGTAAAGAGTACAGGTATGTGTCACTTCCAGTTGGATTGAGGACTTCTGCAGTGGGCATCCAAGGAGACTGGGAGATACTAGGATGACATCAGAGTGGTATTGCTTTCAGGATGGGTGTGGTGTGGGATGGGAACAATGCCACTTAGCAGGGAGCTAGTAGACTGATGCTACAACTGGAGTTCTGCAGAGAGTTCTTCTATTGACAGTGAAGTCAGCAGCAATAATGCAGAAGGAAAAGGTACAATCTATGTTGGTCAGGAAATCATAGAGGATGGAGTGGTTTGATATAGATGGTTGCTCTGGTAATGGTTAAGGTGTGAAAAAAGAGGGTAAGGGTAAGGTGTTCTGTGGAAGAATTGTGTAAGGGCTGTGTCAAACAGGGATATTGTTGCGGTGTCCCAGTGCAACTCTGTATCTGGCCAAGAAAAGGGTGTTATCTGTATGGTGTAGGATGTAGGGAGAGGTTTGGATGATGTGATAAGGTTGGAGGAACATTTCATCAAGGATAAAGGTATGGACATGGTGTTGGGACAGGGTATGCAATAAAAGATGTTTATTGGTGGGTATGGAGCAGATGTTGTGATATAGGATTTTGTAATGCTGTCACACCAGTACAATGAAATTAACAGGGGTGTGTTTGTGTGATGACCTGATGGATCTTAGAGTAGGGTGTTGAGATGGGTGAAGAGGAATGGACCTCTTTTTTGGGAGTAGGTGCCTTGGGTGTTGAGATGAAAGACAACATGAGCAGCAAGCAATATTTGTTGAGAGGTGTGTGGACTTTGGAATGGATGAATATTTTGGAGGATGATTGTCATGGATTTAATGATGTCTTCAGCAGTGGATGTTGGGTGGAGGGAATTGCTGAGATTAATGAGGGTATCAATGGTACAGATTGGGTCAGTGAGTTTTGGTTTGGTTCATTGAGGCTTGGTTTTACATTTACTGAATAGGTGAGGTGGGAGTCATTGCAGGTATTGCAGGTAGGGACAGGGGGTGTGGGAGCTATGTTAGGGCACTACTTAATAAAATGGGAAGGTTTTCCTGTGTGACCAGGTAAGTGGATTTTTACAGTCTGCAGTTATGTGTTGCTTGTAACAAAGTCACTTTTGACAGTGGCAGCACTGGGGATTGGATTTGAAACGTTCAACCTCATGGTGGTGATGGTATATCAAGGCTCCCTCTTTAATAAGAAAGGAGGCAGATTCAGTAAATAACCTGACAAGGTGAGTGGAACTGTGATCATTGTTGATCCATAGGGATTTTCAAACTTCTAAATTTGGGTTGTTGTTTAGTTACAATTCCAGCTCCTCATCCATGATCTCAACTTTGGTGATCACAGAAGTGAGGGTGGGATGATAGTGGGAAGGTTGGAGTTGAGTGGCATATGGTATTGTGGCAAAGGGTGTTAAGGAGGCTTTGGGAGCAATGATAATGTGAGGAATTTTGGAGAGAATGTCTCTGTGGAAGTGGAGTTGAGGGACTTAAGTAATACAGAGCCTTTTCTAGCTATATAATTTAATTGTATAGATAAAAAACCTAGTCACCAAGTGGCAGCAGGAGAACACACATGTGAAAAAGGTTTCATTTATGCAAGTTTTCAGAGTCAGTGACTCCTTCTTCTGGCAGAAGGGTTGAGGGAAGTTCAGGAAAAGGTGTTGAGTCATGGAGAACCCTATGTCTGAGAGGACTTACCAGATGGGATGGGAAGGAAAGAGTCTTTCCTAGAGATGGTTTGTTGACAGGTGTTTTTGATTTCCAGTGTGAGGTATTAGGGTTTGAATCAAACAATGGAAAATCCAGGATGGAATGTAACAATGACTAGAGAAGGAAAATTGCTACTCGCCACATAGCGGAGATGCTGAGTCGCGATAGGCACAACAAAAAGATTGACACAATTTTAGCTTTCAGCCATTAAGGCCTTTGGCAACAATAGACACACACCCCACACACACACACTCACACACACATACTCATGCAAACAGAACTTGCATGCACATCTGCAGTCTCAGTTGTCTGAGCAAAACTGACCACTGTGCTAGATGCATTTGCATGTGTGTGTGTGTGTGTGTGTGTGTGTGTGTGTGTGTGTGTGTGTGCATGTGTATCTATTACTGACAAAGGCCTTAATGGCCAAAGCTATAATTGTTTTGCCTATCGCGATTCAGCGTCTCCACTATATGGTGAGTAGCAACTTCCTTCTCTAATAGTATTAGGGTTTGAGGAATTTCAGATCTGAGCTGGAGAGGCCAAAAGTGTGGATGATAGGGAAATATGTTGGAGGGGCAGGAGGTGTGTCCAAATGCTAGATGTAACCAGGATCAGTTATTGTTTTTTATGTGAGAGTTGGACTGATGTTGGTGTTTTGCCATTTTGTTGATTTCTTAATGGCTGTTGGGGGGTAGGATGGTTGCGGGATGGGGGTGATGGGATGTGACATTTTTGGTGCTACCTCTGAGTGGTGCAGGTCCTTCAGCATGGTAGGCATTGGTTGGTGTGGTGAGGTGATTCTGGTGATGCCATCCGAGATCTGAGGCAACTGGTGCTCGGCAGGCAGTTATGCTTTTGGCGGTGATAGATGCTGAAAGAGAAAATGTAGGGGGAGCTGGAGATGAGGATAGATGTGTGGATTACTGCAGTGGTGGGAAAGAGTACTGTAAATAAAGGTAGGTAGTTGTAAGGAGTGGGGGTGGGGGGGAGGTTTGGTGAGATGATATGCTCCGTGTGGTGATGGTGGGAGCAGCAGAAAGAGAGGTATAGATGATGGTTGTTGTGGGATGATCCATGACAGTGGACAGTGAGGAGCAGTGTTGACTGGATTGGGTAGCCACTGAAGCAGCAATGGGATGATGGTGATGTGCTGTGGTTGAGTTGCAAGTGATGAGAATGTCTCCAATGTGATGTGGCAGTGGCAATAAACAGATGGAGGCAGTGGTGGTGACAAACTGGTGACAAAATGGTGATGACCAGCTGATAGAGACAAAACTGGCAGTGAATGTGATGACAAGTAGCAAGCACAGCCAGTGAGAGAGATGACTGGCAGCAAAGGCAGAAATGAAACCCTGAGAGCAGCCCAGGAAGTTCTAATTTCTGACAGGAAGAGGGGTTCTAATTGTCAAATGATGCAGTGACCTGAGAATAATTATCTACTTATGATTACACATGTAGACCACTTGTTACATACTTTGTGGATACAAATATAATATATTTCCCACATTATTACATGCTGTAGTCAATTGTTCATTACTTTTAACATCAAACTGTCTAGAAGATTATGTATCTTTTTGTGAAACCAATGAGAGAGTAAATATAAAGCAGAAAGCTTTTCGGTCCTTTTGACATACTACTGTTGATGCAATAATTTGTCTGTTCCAATTCCTTCAAACTGAGGTAACACTGTTTTAATGAAATATTTTGCTAACTTAAGTATTTTGAACAGGAAGTTCACTTGTAAAGTGTGCTGCAATAACCAATACCACTGATTAGTTCAGACAATTACCACCACTTATTTATGAATGTAAATTGTTAGTCACTCTTTGATACCACCACCTATTTATGAATGTAAAATGTTAGTCACTCGTTTTGGTTACAACCAGCTTATTTGTTTTATGTACATAAGTTTTAAAAATTATAAAATAATAAACAAAATTATAAAACATATGAATTGTAAAAGAAAAGTTAATACATGTTGTCAACACATCACATATTTAAAGAGGGGACAGTAGATTGGCATGATGTACACTGATCCTGGCTGTGTTGTAACTCTAGCCAGCAGCTTCAGCTTGAACTCAATCTTTGACATGAATAGCCGAGCTGGGACTGTGTGTGTATGTAAGTGGTTTTAATGTTTTAACTCTCATTTACTGGCATGTTATCACTGACTCGTATTTAAAGCTTGCACAACTGAACTGGTACATAAATAAGGCATGTATTTTACCCTATTTTACCTTCTCTACTACATACATCTGGCCTAATAGTTCAATCCCCTATGACTTCCTTACCCACATCAACCTCACCTTTTCCACCTACTTTATTGCCATAGACCTCAACATGCATAGTAGGACTCCTGGAAAACTCCTTTGATGGTGTCAGTTTACAGATTCCCTCCTTGATGACATTCATCCCATCCTACAGATCACTCATCTTGAAAGCAGTGCTATCTCAGCTGTCATCCTACTATCTCCCAACCTCCTTTGATACCCCATTGCAGAAGTCCTGACTGAGCATCTACCTGTTCTCCTCACCATCTCCTGAACACTACCTATACCTATCCCAATCTCCATCCAAAGTTTATCCAGAATTACTCCTGTACCAACTGGAATGCCTACCAGGAATCCATAGATACTCAGATGGAAGCCACTCACTAACCTTCCAACAACCTGATGATATCCCCCATGCCATGACCTTCCCTACCACAGCCATATATGCACATCGTCGACTCTCCTCACACAAGCCCCACTCCTTCTCTAAGAGTCCTTTCACTTATACCATTCCTCACTAAGGACTTGTGACTGGGATACACTCTCATGTCACTGGCAATTACAGACACACGTCAGGTATATTCTCAATTTTAAACACACACTGGGACTGGCTAACCACACATGCAACAGACTCAATGCTATGCTCCCTATTAACTCTTCCAAGTCCTGGAAAGCATTCCACTGACTCACTGGTGGTAATTCTCCTCACTACCTGCTCCCCCACAACAGCCATCCATTTCCTTACAACCTGAGCAAAGCTGGTCACTTTGCATTGTATCTCTCTGATATCTTCTCAATCCCTGTTGACACTCACTTGATTACTCTTTGCTTCCTACCATCCATGAATGGACAAATACCACTGTCTCACCCTTACCTTCCATCTTTCAGTCCTCAGATAACATAACATAAACAGAATTAAACACCCCAATCACAGCACACGACATAGAACAAGTACTTCACAGAAAATGCAACACATACCCTCGTCACAACTGCATTACCTGTCGACACCTCTAGAAAGCCCTGTCTCCTTACTAGTTACCATTGAAACCCATCTCCTACCCCACCAGGTCAACTTCAGTTAATCTATTATTTTTGTCTCCCTCAACTAAGGGAAAGCCTATGCCAGGATGTGTTGTAGGGAAGGCTAACCAAAGGCTGCATTTTATTGGCAGGACACTTAGAAAATGTAACAGACCTACAAAGGAGACTGCCTACACTACACTTGTCCATCCTCTTTTAGCATACTTCTGCATGGTGTGGGATCCTTACCAGGTAGGACTGATGGAGTACATCAAAAAAATTCAAAGAAAGGCAGCACATTTCATATTATCATGAAATATGGGAGAGAGTGTCACAGAAATGATACAGGATTTGGGCTGGAAAAAAATTAAAGCAAAGGCATTTTTTGTTGCGATGGAATCTTCTCGCGAAATTCCAATCACCAACTTTCTCCTCCAAATGCAAAAATATTTGGTTGACACTGACCTACATAGGGTGGAACGATCACCATGATAAAATAAGGGAAATCAGAGCTTGTACGGAAAGATAGGTGTTCATTCTTCCCGTGCACTATAAGGGATTGGAATAATAGAGAATTGTGAAGGTGATACAATGAACCCTCTGCCAGGCACTTAAATGTGATTTGCAGAGTATCCATGCAGATGTAAATGTAGATGTAGACAATGTGTAACTGGACATCTTCCACACCCTTAAAGGATTTTTTTTTTTGCATGTGATACATTTATATCAATAATATTGGCTGTGTCTATAGGAATCTGAGCAATAAATGTTCTTAGCAGCTTTATTTCAAGATGATATTAACAGAATACAGTGTATGAAGGACTGAATGTGTTTTAGTTATAAAGTTCATTGTGTATTACTTTGATGCTATCCTTGTCTCTTTCTTAAAATATTTTGAATTATTGCATGTTGTATGGTTTCCTAATTCAAAGAATATCACATAAACAAAACAATTTGTTTAGATGGTGTTACTTTCTATGGGTGCACATGGAATTACTTCTTACCAGCAAGTGGTGCATTTGAATTGCAATACATAACATGATCAGCCTAATCCATATTAAACTAAGGATCCCCACTTTTTTCTGTCAGCCTCTTCAATTTTCTGATTATTCCCCGAATCTTGTCATTATCAGAGGTTCCCTTGGACATTCTCTAGTCTCAGATTTAAAATTTTGTAGAAAAAGTTATTTTAATATTATCTCTCCACTGGCAAAAGATTTTGGATTAGTCCCAAATTCAGATCTCAGGGAGGGATCTCCCAAGGGAGAGGATACAATGACAAAAAGGTGGAATAACCAACAAAGAGATAAGATTCTATGACACGAGGCATGGAATGTCAAAAGCTTGGACATAGAAGGAAAGTTAGAAAACCTGAAAGAGGAAATGCAAAGGCTAAATCAAGATAGAGTGAGGGTCAGTAAAGTGAAATGGAAACAAAATAAGGACTTCCAGACAGACAATTATAGGGTAATCAATAGGAGCAGAAAATAACATAATGGGAGTACGATTTCTTATGACAGGAAAATAGGGCAGAGAGTGAGTTAGTGTGAACAGTTAAGTGATAGGGTCATTCTCAGTTTGCTATTATGAACTTCAATAGCAAACCAATGCTGATAACAATAGTTCAGGTACACATGCTGATGTCACAAGAAGAAGATGAAGAGATAGAAAAAATATATGAGGGTACTGAATGGATGATTTAGTGTGTAAATGGACATGAAAACCTAATAATCATGGGATTTTGGAATGTGGTTATAGGGGAAGGAAAGAGGAAAGGGTCTTGAGAGAAAATCAGATATTGGATTGTAAGGCGTACCCAGGAGCAGGTATACTTGTAATTCACATCACATTTGAGTAATAATTTAGAGCAGACTGAAGTTTAAGAGAATAATCCAGAAGAATCTGTGTGGAAGGGAGCAGGATATTGACATACTGAGGAGAAATGGGATGCATTTTAAGTTCATTGAGAAGGTGGGTACTTAGTTGAAGGCAGTTCTGTTGAAGAAGAGTGGACATCTGTAAAAAGGGCAGTCACAGATGTTGGACAGCACAGGCAAACAGGACATTCCTGGACAAGATACATCTGCTGATATCAAACATAGGCCTTAATTTGAGAAAGAAATTTCCAAGAATGTGTGTTTGAAACACAACATTATATGGACAGCAGGAAAACCAGAACAGGAGAGAATTGAAGTGTTTGAGATGTGGTGCCACAAAATAATGTTGAAAATAAGGTGGTCAGACAAGACAAGGAATGAGGATGTTCTCTGCACAATCAACTGAAGAAAGAAACATATGGAAAACAGAGGCTAGAAGAAGGGACAGGATGACAGAATATATGTTAAGACATAAGGGAATAGCCTCCATGTTATGAAAAGTCACTGTATAGGCAAAACTTTTAGGGGAAGGCAGAGATTTGGAATACATCCAGCAAATAATTGAGGACATATGCTGCAAGTGCCACTCAGAGATGATGATAGTGGTGCAGGAGAGAAATCCATGGCAGCCCACATCAGGTAAAAGCTGCTGCCTGCTCAGTTATACTGTGTAACTGCTGATTACTTGTTAGGTTAAGATTTGCTTGATTCACTGGTATTTGCAAAGAAAATGGTTACCTACATCTGTAAATGCAGAATCCTGTTTACACTACATCACTAACAGCCATAAGCTTATCAATGAACACTGTTGCCAATAGAACTTTTCAATTCTTAAATATGGATTTTCAGATGTTTATTTGTGTTGGTATCAATTTCCATCCTGTTTGTTTATTTTGGATGGAAATTTGGTAAATACTTTTGTAACTCAATTACAAACCCTACATAAAAAGTCAAAGTGTACATAAAAATTATTATGTCTTGCACTGTGATTGTGCAAATCACACTTAAGCTGGAACAGATTTTTATTGGCAGCAACAAAAATCATTAATGAGTAAAAATATTGGAAAATGAATGTAAGTCTAAGATCTTTACATGGTTTCTGCAAGACATTTGGTTATCTACTTTACTGCTTTGGAAGGCAATTCCATAATGCAGCAGGGAGTGAAAATGTAAAAAATAAGTCAACAGTCTCATCTTCAGATTAACTCAACGAGAGATGGTTCTAAGGGCAAAACTTGCTGAACTGTGTTTCAAGATTTACTCCCCTTTTGAATTGAATTGAATTGAATTTTATTTGATCCTGTAAGATTACATTGTGTACAGTGAATGCCCCTCCTCCCACATTATTCGCTTATTGACTCAATTTTAAATTGTTACTAAACTGAGCCCTGAAGTATAATACACAGTATTTAATTTGAATCACTGTCAGAGAATTAGGGAAGTGGGACAGCTATGCTGAAGAGCTTCCTTGCAGTAAACTCATTCTTACTCTGTCAGGACTGTAACAATAATACATCTACATCTCTATCTGCATCCATACTCTGCAAACCATTGTGATGTGTATGGAAAAGGATACATCAAATTGTGCTAGTTATTAGGACTTTTTTTCTGTTCCATTCATGTATGCAGTAAGTGAAAAGTGATTGCTTAATGTATCTGTGCATGCTTTAAATAGTATAATTTTGTCTACATGATTTCTGTGGAAACAATATGTAGAGGTTTGTAATGCTTCCAGAAACTTTCTAATTTGGTTTCCATGAGATTGGTTTAATTTGAATTGATTTGAACAGGAGACAAAAACAACAACAGACCTAGCCCACTATTGCTGTACTGAAGGAGGGTTTATTGTGTGGTTTCAGTCCCCGTGGTTATAGTAAAGCTAATCAATAGATTTAAAGAGAAGTAGGAAACCATTTACTAGTCCTTTATTAGACACAATACCTTCAGGACTTGATGACCTCAATACTCTACGTTTTTTGATCTCCAGTGCATCACACTGGAAGATTCGGTGTGGTCCAGTTTCATCACACACACCACACAGCCAACACATTGAGTGTAAGTGTTTCTTAAATTTACTGTGGCCTGCCATTAGTCCTGCCATGATTTTAGTCTCTCTCCTGTCCAAGCCTAGGTTTATTACAGAACTTCTCATAAAATTTGGCTTTAGTATCATTAGCCTGTCATGTTTTTGTTTTTAGATTATGGTCCAGTATTCTAAATGCTGTGTTTTGATTCAGTTTTATAGTTTTTATTTGTGCATTGCCTTGGAGATGGTTAGGACAGGTTCTGGTCCAATAAATGAAGTCGCCGCACCTGTCCTTGCCAGTCTTCAGTTCGTTCATTGCCACTGATTCCTGTATGATAGGGAGCCCACAGCCTGTTTACCCTGTTTCTTTCCTTTAGTCTCATGAGGGCATTGTTCAATGATCTTTGAACTTGCTGCAGGGGCTGATGGAGACTTCCCAGCTTCTTGGCTGCCTTAATGAATGTAGAAGCCATGATCCTTGTAGCACCACTTGGAATCCTGTGGCCATTTTCCCTAGAGAGATTGCTCTCTCTAGTCTAGGCTGTACCCTTTATACCCTGGCCCTGGCACCTTCATCTGTTTTTAACTTTTCCATAACTTTCACATTTATTATGTCTCATATTCAATGCAAGTCATGTCATCAGTCAGTCAAAGGGCAGGTTTCCTGTTGGATTTTATATTGCGTCATCATCATCATAAACTAAAGGCTATCCCTTGTCAATTTAGCCATATCCCTCTCTCCACTGTCATCCTCTTCAATTCTTCATACAATTTTATCCCCATATCTTCTTTGGTGTTGTTAAAATATGTTGCTCTTGGCCTGCCTCTTGGTTTTTCCCCTAAAACTTTCCCTTCAAATACATTCTTTAGGAACTGGTTGTGTCTCATTATGTACCCTATCATTTTTGATTTTCTTCTTCCTATATAATTTAGCAGTGTTATGTTCTCATTCACTTCTCTTAAGACCCGCTCATTACTTTTTCAATCTACCCTGCTTGTTTTCGCCATTCTTCTCCATATATTGTGTAAGAAGGTAAAATTATCCCACAGCTCAGTATATTCATTTGTTATTCTGTTTCTCTCAGAAACGTTTACTGTTCTATTTATCCATGGAATGTTAGAAGTTCCCATTAATAAGTAAAGCCTATTCATGTGCTCGAAATTCTAATGATAGATGAGCTGCGGTGTGTTCTTTGGGCAGTATAACAAGTAAGTTACAAGTATTATGTCATAAAATGATAGATCAGATGCAGATATCTACTCTTCCCAACTTATCCTTTCTGAGGTCTTTCTAGAATGAAGGACATTAACCTCTAATCTTCCATCCTTCCTTATAGAACAAATATTAGTAAATATAAACCTCTTTGGTGTATGGTGCAAAAAGTGTCAGATTTACAGTGATGAATGTTTGTTGTATCTGTATTGATTCACTCAATCATTCAATGTATGGATTAAATGTATATAGTGAATTTTTAAGGGTGTTTAGACTAATATTTCAAATTATAATTTGTGATGCTTTAGCTGCTTTCAAATTGTGAACAGTTTATTGCACCAAACTTCATAAGAATATAAATATGCTGTGAACTTTTAGTGATATGACTAGTTGCTGAAATAATTTGATATGAGCATATGAAGTACATGTAAATTTTATTTTACAGTTTTTGCCAATGTGAACTTTGTATCCAATAATAATAGAAACATTAATCCACAGACTATGATAGTGAAAGTTTATAAAGCAAATGAATTTTCTGACACTTTCATAATCAGTATCAACAGTTATATGTGAAACAAAAATGTTGAAGAGAGCTGTTTAACCACCTTTGTCATACACAAATTTCCAATGAAATTACATATTAATATGAACTTCCAAAAATGTTGAATATTGCTGCTATTCTCTTTATAAGAGAGAAAAGACCAAAGTACAAATTAATTGTATTCATATTCACTGCATCAGATTTATCAGTGACAATACAACAAGGAAAAATCCAGAGAAAGAACTAAATAAAATGCTTAAGCTCTTAAATCAAGAGATAACAAAACAAACTAAGAATAAATACCAAGAAGGCAACTGCTATGGTCACAGACAAGAAGGGGGGGGGGGGGGGTGGCAGTAAGACTAACATAAAAATAGGCAGTGTGGAATTCAAGGTTTTACAATTTTTAGAAATGCTAAGTACAACAGTGTAAGTATATATTTTATAATATTAATAAGTGAATGTTCTGATGAAGTACAGTGCATGTACAAATACTGAATGACTAATGATATGAATTTCACAATGTCAGCAGCATTGTGGATAAAAACTATGGATGTCTTACAGAAATGAAGAAAAGAACAGTACTGGTCAAGAGTGCCTACCAAAATAAGAAGAACCTTTTACTGAACAAGCACACTAAAAAAAGATTTGTGAAGGCCTTCATGTGAAGTGTCTTGGCATACTGGGGTGAAACTGGATGTTAGCAAAGCAGGGGAAAACTCACCTTGAAGTACAGGAAATGTGGTTTTGAAGGAGAGTTAAAAGTTATCTAGACTGACAGAAAAATGAGTCAAATGAGACAGTTTCATAGTAAATAGGAGAGAAGAAAGAACTACTGAAATTATAGACAACAAAGCATGACTTATTGGACACCTTTTTTTTTTACAATAAATACTTTTTTATAAAACATTTCTAAAGGCAAGATAGAATGTAAGGACATGATGGGATGACTGAGAACATTTTATTTAAAAGTATATGATCAGTGAGATAGAATATTTTCATACATGAAGATGAAGAGCACTGTTATAGAGAGGAAACTGTGGCTGCAGAGACAAGGCTTAGCCTTTCGAAAGACATGGTAGTCTTAAGCTCTGCTTTTACTGTTGAAGTTAAGCTACATTTTACAGAACTGTACTGAGTGAGGTGGCACAGTGGTTAGCACATTGGACTCGCATTTTGGAAGACGATGGTTCAAACCAGAGTCTGGCCATCCTGATTTAGATTTTCCGTGATTTCCCTGAATCAATTCAGGCAAATGCCAGGATGGTTCCTTTGAAAGGTAGGTGTATAGTTTCCATCTACTGATACTGTTTCACTGCAAGCTGAGTTCAGGTACATTTCTGTGTATTTATTTGGCGAAGAAGGTTTACATTTGTGTGAATACAGCAGTGAAAGTATATGTAAATTTGAGGTAACTTGTCTGAGGAAGTGTTCATAATGTTTGCATTGAATACATTTCATAGTTATTTAGGCAGTTATGAATATCAAGTTATTTATGCAGATTACTTGTGAAAGGCAACTGCATGTAATACTCCACTCAGATCCCAAGACTTGAATGTTAGTCTATGTGGAAATGATGATTATGTCCAACACTGATACAAATATAACTGTTCATATGAAATTTTCTATTAGTTAGTTTCATATTCCATTGACCATTTTGCTTGATAAATAATAATGATGTGGAATGAGTCATTTTATGTTAACATCACAAATTAATCCTGAACATCTACATGGACTTTTTAATTTTTTTTTAAATATGCAGATGTGAGTCATTACCTTTCCCTCACCTCTAATACATTACAATAATAGAAAGTTCTTCTACAGAAAAGGAGGAGCTATCAAGGAGAAACTTGAAAGGGATTGTCAGGATCAGTAAATAATGCCCTTGAACGTCTGAAACTAGCCTTTACAAATAGCTTCAGGTACATGAATATGTCACTCACTTCACCAAAAGAAACAACTTCCATAATAAAATCTTTAAAAACAAAGCATTCTAGTGGTTATGATGAAATATCAACAAAGTTAATTAAGGCATGTTCTTGTGAGTTTGGTACAATTCTAGGTTACTTGTGTAACCAGTCAGTTATAACTGGGACATTTCCTGACTGGCTAAAATATGCAGATGTTAAGCCTCTATTCAAGAAAGGGGATAAAGAGATACCATCAAACTACAGACCGATTTCACTTTTGCCAACATTCTCAAAAATTTTAGAAAAAGTAATGTACAGGCAGCTTCTCAACCATCTGACCACAAATAACATATTATCAAGAACACAGTTTGGATTTCTGAAGGGTTCTGATACTGAGAAGATTATTTACACCTACAATGAAAATGTACTTAATTCATTAAATAACAAATTACAAGCAGCAGGTATTTTCTGTGATTTGTCAAAGGCATTTGATTGTGTGAACCACAACATCCTTTTAAATAAATTAGAATTCTATGGTGTCATGCGGAGTGCTGTAAAGTGGTTCAAGTTGTACCTCGCTAACAGGAAACAAAGGGTGTCAGTGCAAGGGACTAGTGAATTAAGTCATCAGTCATCATCAGAATGGGAATAAATTACATGTGGTGCCCCATAAGGATCCATCTTAGGACCATTGCTTTTTCTTGTTTACGTTAATGATCTCTCATCAGTTACACTGTCAGAAACAGAGCTCGTTATGTTTGCAGATGACACAAGTATTGCAATAAATAGTATGTCGAGTACAGTTCTAGAAAGATCTGCTAATGATATTTTCATAGATATTAATAAATGGTTTAAAGCCAACTCACCGACATTAAACTTCAAAAAGACTCACAATATGCAATTCAGAACCTGTAAGAGGTTTCCACCCAGCATATGCATAAAGTATGAAGAAGAGCAGATAGAAGAGGTTGACAGTTTTAAATTCCTGGGATTACAAGTTGATAATAAATTCAGTTGGGAGGAGCACACCACAGAACGGCAGAAACACCTTAACTAATCTGTATTCGAGTGTTAGCAGGCATAGGCGACATAAAAATGAAAAAGCTTGCATACTTTGCCTACTTTCATTCCATAATGTCATTTGGTTTAATATTTTGGCGTAACTCTTCAAGTCAAACAAAAGTTTTCAGAGTCCAAAAGCATGTAATATTTATTATTTGTGGAGTAAATTCATGGACGTCCCGTAGAAACCTCTTCAAAGAACTGGGTACACTAACTACTGCCTCTCAGTATATTTACTCCTTAATGAAATTTGTCCTAAATAATATATCTCTTTTTCCAACAAACAGCTCGGTTCATACATACAATACCAGGAACAAAAATGATCTACACAAGGACTTAAAAGCACTTACTTTAGTTCCGAAAGTGGTCCACTACTCAAGAACACTAATCTTTAATAATTTGCCAGCAAACATAAAAAATTTAGTTACAAATAAAGATCAGTTGAAAAGGAGCCTGAAAGACTTACTAGTGGCCAACTCCTTCTACTCCATTGACAAATTTTTTAATAGAAACAAATGATGTATTGTATGTACTCATTGTTGTGGTTAGCAGGAGAGCCAACACCGTGTTACTAAAGGAGGCCGAAATGCACGCGTTTCAGCCCCACGCAGGCTGGCGTGAGGTCTGGAACATGACAAGGGAATTAGAATTCAGAAAAACGGACGTAACTGGTGGAATACTTAACTTTAATCCATTAATGATGCACATCGCTCATGACAGTACATGATTCACAATATCAATGGTAACTGAATATCGTGCCTTGCTTTGTCGTAACAAATAACGTAGCTGAAGGCTGTGCTAACTATCGTCTCGGCAAATGAGAGCATATTTTGTCAGTGAACCATCGCTAGCAAAGTCGGCTGTACAGCTGGGGCGAGTGCTAGGAAGTCTCTCTAGACCTGCCGTGTGGCGGTGCTTGGTCTGCAATCACTGATAGTGGCGACACGCGGGTCCGATATATACTACCAGACCGCGGCTGTTTTTTTTTTGATTGACATGTTCCACATCCACAAGGATTTCATCAGCATGGATCTATGGAATGAAAAACTAATTTAATCTAATCTAGTTTATTTTCAAATTTTAGTTTGCTGTATGTCAGCCTTTTATACAACTGGATAAGGGATCAGAAATTTTTGTTGCAGCATTGTGCACCCCTTTTCGTGCTAAGGACAACCTTAATGTGGAGTGTCGAGTGTCACTTTTTCTTCTATTATTGTAATCATGAACATAATTATTCTGTTTGGACTGTGGTGAATTATTTACAACAAACTTCATGAGAGAATAAATATGCTGGGAAGCAACAGTCAGAATGCATAACTCCTTAAACAGAGGTCTATAAGATGATCATGGGTGAGCACGAAATATTACTCTTACACCACATTCTTACACCACATTTTTGAACAATGAAGACTTTCTTCTTTAGAGATGAGTCACTCAGAACATTATTTCATATGACATTATTGAAGTGAAAATACACAAAATATGTCAACTTATTGATTGTTTTCCTTCAAGATTTGCAGTGATTCTAACTGCAAATGGAGATGAACTAATTTGTTTTAGGAATTCCAGACTGTGCTTTTTCCCCATTTAAATTCTCATCAATATGGACATCTAAGCATTTTGAAGTTTTCACCATATTTATTATTTCCTGACTATGTGTTACACTTATCATTAGTATCATATCCCTAGATGGGCCAAACTGAATATGTTGCATCTTTTTAAAATTGAGGGTGAGACCATTCACAGAAAATAAGAGAATCTTAATTTTAAGGAGATTGTTTATGATTTATTTTGTTATGAATCCCGTGGCCCATTAAGGATAAACTTGTTGCATAATCATCCTAAAATGCCAAGTTCTTCAAATTGACCTTTACTTAATATGCTATTATTGATGTCATGTACATCACTTTTGCAGATCAAACGCATTACCATAATGAATTTTATTGTGGTACTTCAGGAGATAGTGCTTAAAGCATATGATGAGCAGCAATAAGCTGAAAATTGCTAGAAAATTTTGTCACATTATATAATAGTACTGGATGGATGATCCATGAAAATACTGTGCAGCTGTCTCATTAACACCCAATAATTAAACTGAAATCACTGAAAACAATTAAGTGAGAAACTTTAAAGTAGTATTCACAACATCTCTATGTATGCACAACATCTCTATGTATGCAGTTTATGCAATTTTTAAATAGGAAACAATAAGCGAATTGTTAAATAGGTTGAGGATAAGGATGTGGCTGTGCAGACAATTGCTGAAAGTGCTCAGCAGCAGGCAGACACTCTACATGACATGTATTGTTATAGAAAAAATGGGGACCCTGGAAGAAAAGAAAACATACAGACTTGTGCAGTGTAAGGAATTATGACATCTCCAGAAAAAAAACATCTTTCTGTCTTGTAGTGGATTTCATTCACTTTGCATATTGTATAGTGTCCATTTTACTCTTTCACATCCACATCTCACTTCATATTTATTCTTAAGGTAAATTAAACTAACCTGCCATCTTGACTGATTTAATAGTTTGTCTACATATTCAATGCTTTCTTTATGTCACAGGGATTGTCACCACAAATAATTTTATTTTTGAATCCAATATGCATAGTACACACTTTTTACTGTTTTCTCATAGTTCGTGCTTGTGCACATTCAAGGCATAGCAGTCTGTATGTATTTCAGAATTTACTTGATCAATGTGTTTATTCCATTTTATTTTATGTTGTCACTACAAACCCAGGAATTTTGGATTCACTGATAGTTTGTATTTGTTTCTTATTAACTGTTACAGATGATTGTGAGGATTTGTGTTTTGTGTGGTGTAAAAGTACATGGGAACATTCTTTTTAGTGTTGTTGGTCCGTCTAACAACAGCAACAATAACAATAATAACAATGATAATAATAACAATAATAATAATAATAACAATAATCAATACTTTGATCAGCATCAAATGATTTATTGCATATGTATGGAAAGAGGATACGCTTTTTGACACATAACCCAATAATACAGTCTTCTGAATATATCATTGATTAACAAAATGATTAGATTACAAATAAAATTGTTTGCTTAACACGATTTGCATATTTTTCAAAGCACTTCTTATTATGATTGTAATTATGATATTCTTCTAATGGGTAAAAAGGATATTGTAACAGGATTTTTTTTTATCTGAAACGTAAGCTTCATTGTGAGAATGACCAAATCTGTACTGGACAGTGCATTGGATAATTTTAAACCTGCATATTGTGGACACTTTTCAATGAGTGCTTTTCTGTGGCTTTTGGTATACTGATACTGATGAAATCAGAACAAATGTTGGGCTGTAGTCTCTTAACAAGTAATGTCGGTTTTAGAATGTACATGTTTACTACAGTTGGCACACCAGTTTTTGCTCCAGAGATGATTCTTATAGCTCTTTTTGACATAGCAGTAGCTTGTACATGTTTGCTTTGGTTGTTGCTCCCCAAATTTCTATTCCATAATTCAGGTGAGAGGAAAATAAAGCATGTTATGCTGTCCTTAGGAAACAGTGTATTTGCAGAACTTGCTAATCATATTAACTGCAAATATATCCTTAGAAGTGTCAACATGTTTTCCCATTTTAGATAGCTTTGAATTGTTAAACCAAGGAATTTTACACTAAACTCTTATTTTACCAATTCATTGCCTATGTATAGTTTAATTTCATCATTAAAACTCCATGAGACATGTTCCACTGATGCTTACATTTGAGTGGCTTTCATTAAAGTACTGAACAATTTCATTTGTGACATTATTACAGTCACAGTTCATTAAATGTTTCTTTTTCACATATGATGGATGTATCATATGTATACAGAACTACTTTGGAATCTTGAGTGCAATATTATATGTCATTTACATAAATCAAAAGTAGAAAAGAATGCAATACCAAGCCCTTGGACACTCCATGTTTTATATTAGTTATTTTGAATTTGTGAACACCACTTTCAGTCTTCAGCACTACGAAATGTTTTTGGTTACTCATGTAAGACTTTATTAGGTCATGAGCAGTGCCTCTTTTGCCAATGTTTCATAGCTTATCTAATAGGATAGTAGTATTTACACAGTCAAAATCTTTCTCAAGACAGATAGCTGCAACATGTTGCTTGTCCTTGATGCCACTTATTACCTCTTTAATTAACTGTGCAGCTGCTGTGCTAGTTGATTTACGTTTTAAGAATCCATTTTGATTTTGAAACATTAGCTTAGGTTTGTTGAGAAAGTTTCTAATTATGTTATATATTTATTTTAAACTATTTTGGAAAGGACGGGAAGTATTGAGATTGGTCTGTAACTTTCAATTTTGTAGGCTATTTTTAGTCTGTTTGGGAAGGTGCCTGATTCTGTTGTATTATTTACTGCTACACACAATTGCTGCATTGTTTGGTAGCCAAGTTCACAGCTTTCTGTACTTCTGCACTGCTGCTGTGTTGTCCTCTTTAATGAGCACAGTTGTGCCACCTGAAAATATAATGGATCTATGTGCATCTGCATTCAGGCCAACACCATTGATATACAGAAGGAATAGCAGAAGTCTTAGCACTGAGGCATAAGGCACACTTTGCTTGATTGCTTTACCTCCAGATAGAATTTTAGTCACTTAATTGAGTTGTTTTGTATAGATATGTCATATCATGTAGGAATGATGCAGTCCTTTTGTTTGACATTCCTCTGACAACACACTGTTAAGGTTTTTTAAGCAATAATTTATGATCCACTGTGTGGAAAGCTTTTGATAGATCTAGAAATATACCTGTAGTGGGTTGTGTTCTCTAAAAGATCCAATAGACCTATTGTATTAATGCAGTCATATTCAGCCATTTGTGTAGATTTGTTGCGTCTGAACTCCTGTTGAGATAAACTCTGTACAGTTTTTTATCAATGAACCCCACCAGTTTTTTGAGCATTATTTTTTGAAATATTGCAGAGAAGCAGTATGAAATTGTAATAGGCAAATAGTTCATGTCTTTGTTTTGCATGTTTAAATGGGAATTGCTTTTGAGATTTTCAGTGACTCTGGGAAAGTATCTGCATAGAAATGACAGTCACAGAGGTGAATTTATGCTTCAGCAATAGAATACACACATTTTTTGTTGACAGGTACTGGAATACCACCAGTACAAATTCAATAGGAATTTATTAATCCTCTGAGGGGTTTTACAACATCATTAGTGACTTGACTATGAATTTTTTTCTGATTTTCTTGATTGATATTTTGTGATTGGGTTGTTATTTTTTCCAATTCTTCATCTATGCTGGTAACCAATTTTGTGAAAGTGGTCACTGCTTCTTGAGGGCTAGTTAGTGTTTCAAAGAACATTGTGTATAATTTCTGTGTTTGTTTCCTTCTCTTTCCTTTCCTTAATTCCATGTTGCTTTTACTTTGTCATTGGATTTGATAATATACTCACCATTGTGCATCCATGTTGAGTGTCTTATCAACCTTCTTAGGATACAAGTGCACATTTTATATTATCTTAGTATTTGTTCACACAATTTATGGAATATTTTCTTGTCTTGGTATGAGGTTTTTTACCACTGGTGTTATCCAATTCATATATATCCCTTACTGTTGTTTAACATTAGTGGTTGTTATGAAAACACCTCTTCAAAGTGGTGGAACACTGTGTCAATTAATATGTTAAATTTTTTGTTGACATCATTGATTGCATACATCTCTGTCCACTTTTTTTACATGGGAGGTCACTGAGTTTATCAAGTGAGTACCTCAATAAGGTTTTAAGGGGGACTGGACTTGTTGTATCCTTGTTTACCTGAGCATTTAATATGAGAGATTGGTGGGCTCTGATTCTTGCATTGTGCTTGTAATGTTGAGGTAAGTCTAAGGCTATCTTGGCCCAAATTTTAAGATTTCACAAGGTTGAACAGTGTCTCTCTGTTTCTGTTTTAGGTGAGAGAGAGTCAATGTTAAAGTCAACACATAGAACTACATCATGTTTCTATTGGCTTACTTTGCTTAAAAACAAGTGCAGTTTGTGTAGAAAATTGTTAACATTACCTGCAGAGGGCAATGATTTGTATAAACTGTAACTGCAATAAGATTAGATTTATAAGTTTGGTGGCTACACTTTCAGAAATTTTATCTGCTCCTGTCTCTTTCATTGCAGGTAATGGGTTAGGTTGAGCACTATGTTTTTTAAAGAGACCTACCCATCATGTTTAGCATTTTTTCTCCAGTAGTGTTTGCACAATTTATAATTTGGCTTTAAATTAACTTCATTACATCAGCACAGAGCCAGTGCTCTGCAAGACACACAACTGAGATTTCACTGAGCTTATTGGTTAGCAGAATGTTTAAGTCTTCAGTTTTGTTGTGTAAAGATTGGACATTGTGAAAACATTTTCAAAACTGTAATGAGTTTACAAGAGAGGCTTGAAGTAATAATTACTGTGGCACTGACTTTTAGCTTAAATTGTGCTGTATCCCACAAACGTTGGCTTTGCACCTGTTGTGCTGGTTCAGATGGTCGTCCTTGGTTGCAGGCTCATCTTCCAGGTTTTCTTTTATTAGATGCACTTGCATACTGTACTGTTGGGGTCTGATGAGCTGACACAATATTGTTTTGGTGAGATGCCACATAATTTTTTCCTCTTTTCTTTGTTGTACAGAGAGGACCGGCAGGATGCTGATACTGCATCCAGGTGTACAGTTTCTGAATTCGCAGTTACACTGCTTAGAAGAGCTGTTCAGCACCTATCTAATTTGGAAGGCCAGAGGATTTTCATCTGCTCTCAGAGGTTCTTTCTTTAGAGAAATTTCTGCTCAGCTGCTCAGAGTTTGATTACTGAAAAGAGGGAACAGGTTCCTTGGATTTCCATAAAAATCTTCTGGGTGTGTGAAAGTATCATTATGTAATAAAACTACTGATGTCTCAGGTAGTATTCCAAGCAATATTAATGGGTCAACTGAAGTTTGCAGTATTACCCATCTGCAACAACCCATAATTGTGTTGTGTTGAGTGACATAATGGTGGTATGGAATATCTGAAATGGATGTTTTTGCAGAGGGTATATTGAAATATGTGGCAGCATTCTCTAGTGTGTTTTTTGTTATGGTTCTAAATTGTTTGTTGGGTGCTGTTAGTGTTCCACTGGACTTCTTGAGTACTGTTTGTAAGAATAATATTTGAAGAGTTTTTGGCAATTTATTAGTGAGATATTTTGGTGTTGGCAGTTATGAGCAATAAAGTCATCTTCATGTTTGGAATTATTAGTGTGGTGTGTTGTTTACGGTTGAAAATTTAATTTCATGTTTCATCTTTCGTTAGTTATGGATATGACAATGAAGTTCACAATTAGGCAGTGCATACTGTGATGGAGACTGATGTGTTGACTGTGATTCTGTCATTCAGTTTAACTGGTGAGTATGTGAAATTTTATGCTTTGTGGAGAAAGTATGAGGTTGATCAAGGCTGCTGCAACTTGGACCAGTAATCAATATGTGGGACAAGAGAGATTTTGTTAATGATAAACTATTTTTATATCAGTAGATTTCTAGGATTATTTGTCAGGTGACTATAACAGGAAGGTGTTAGGTTGGTGCATAAGTTTATAGAATTTTCCCATTAAGGTTTAATAAAAACAACAGATACTGAGACTTTAGGCATCAATAATACCTTCTCATTTACTATTTACAGCAGTCTGTCATACTGGAGTAACTTTTCCATTCTGAAATTGTAGAAATCATGTGGTTTTTAAAGCAAAGAACTTGTTGAGACTTTTTGCAGAGTATTTTCGTCTGGAAAGAAAGTTCCTTGTAGGTTGTTCAACAGAGAGCAGAAATGGTGAAAATGTGAGGGTGCAAGATCAATAGGTTGGGTGTGGAATGACTTACCAAATCAACTCCTATTTAACATTGTTTGTCAATCTAGCAAAATGTGGTTGGGCTTTATCATGGAGTAGCATCACATCATGAGCTCTTCCTGGTCATTGCTCTTGGACTGTATCTGCAAAATGTTTCAGTTGTTTATGATAAATGTCAGCAGTGATGGTTACACCTCAGGGAAGCAGTTCATTGTACACCACACTATTGCTGTTCCATCAGATACATAAATTACCTTTTGTGGATATGCACAGGTCTTTGCACAGGTAGTTGCTGCTCTTTTTGGGCTCAACAATTCCTTTCTTTTCCTATGTATACATAAAGACACAATTTCTTGTTCATGAGCCAATTGATGATGAGAAAACAGAGACGACATGTGGCCATCTGTCAATTTTTGTGATTTGGCTTAGAGCATGTGGTACACATGCACCCAATTTTTGAACCTTCCCCATTACTGCAAATGTTGCACTACACTGCAGTGATCACAGTTCAACACACATGCTACTTCTTGAATACACTGATGTGAGTCATTGTGGTTTAATTCATTTAAACAATCTTTATCACTTCCTGAAGGTACAATTTTTATGTATTGGTATTATGCTTCCAGGCACTGTAAAACAACAAACTGAGAAAAACAGGACAACCATAGGATAGGTCTACAATGTGCTGTAGCAATGGAAGTTGCCATGGTTGGGCTAAGTCTAAGGCTGTCTTGGGTGTAGGTGTTGTTCTGGTGGGCTAATTTACTAGTCCAGGCAAATTATAAGCTTTTACAAATGTTAAGAGTTTCTCTCTATTTCTATTTTAGGTGAGAAAGTCAATGTTAAAGTCAACACACAGAATTACATGATGCTTCCATTGGCATTCATTGCTTAAAATCCAGTTTTTGAACAAAATCATTAACATTGCAGTGCAGTGTGCAAGTGAATCTAATAAAAAATACTTGGAAAATGAGCCTTCAGCCAAGGATGACCAACAGAACCAACACAACAGCTGCAAAACCAACATACACGGAATGCAACAGAAATTGTACAATAAGCAAGTGTAAAGATGAAATCCACCAAATATGGGATGATAACTTTTGAAACTGTGAAATTGAAATTGCTTTTGTTACTCAATCTGGAAAGAGGACACATGATATCCTCAGCCAACCAGAATACAAAATAAGAACACATTAGGGTGATTACATGAAAAGCTGTAACCAGTACTTTTGAGTGCTGCAAAATGCCCTAAAAGATAATGAAATATGTCAGCAGCTGTGCCATACATGGCACGTAAGGAAATTTGCATTTTATCAGTTAGTAACATTAGGTTATAATGGCCACCCATTAGCTGATTTGTGTTTGCTGAATCAGTATATCTTCAAGTGGTATAACTGCTTATCTTGGGTGTGATACACTGAACTGGTTCTAGTTCCTGAAAGTAGTAAGTATTATTATATTCAGTACACATATTTTATTAACATATTTATAGCTTATGAACATATAAGTTTGAGTTCAACCATGCAGAATCACTTGTCCTGCATCTGACAAAAATAAGGTTATGATTCAGATTGAATTGAAGTAAAAAGTTTGAAATTAATATTGCCCTCTTTCCTTAGATAGGAGTGGAATTACATATGACAGCAGTAGTTCAATTATATGTTCACTGTAGTCATATATATATCTTAATTTTACTTTTTTTCCACACATGACATCATATCCACACGAACTTTTGTAAAGGATGCTAATTTTACTTAAATAAGCTGTAAGAGTATGAATTTACTCCTTTCTATCCATAATTTAAGAGTTCATAGGTCTGATTTGGTTTATGTTTTGACATGACCAAAACAGACTTCCACAATTTCAGCCAGGATGAGAAAAATAAAAAGTCCCTGTATAGAAGAAAATCCATGGTTTCAGAAAGAAGAAAATAAAAGGATAAATGAAATTAAAAAATATAAAAAAAGAACGTATTACATAACTGGAACTACAGGAGCTTGAAAAGAAGGAGTGTGACAAAAAGTGCCTTCAAGGGGTGAAAAAGAAGAATGGTATTCTTCTGGCCATCCCAATGCCAACTGTATCACCATACCAATGTCCTCAGATATTTGTCAAGACTTTATCAAAATCTGTCTGGGCTCTTCCTACATGCCATTGGAAAAGTTAGCTGTGGTTGAAGGACTGGTAAAGAAATCTGGACTGGCCCTTGCAAATGAAATGTCTGCTAATCACAATAAAGATTATTCCCAAGTTGCAGAGTTCTTCTTTCACTCTGATATTGTACACACATGTCCAGAGATGAAGGATAGTATATGTGATTGGGTGAATGGAAAGAAACAAATCTTGCAAAAGTATTATCTGACAATGTTTTTACAAGAGGCCTTCCAGATGTTTGAGAAAGAATGTAGTGCAGATTTACCTACAGGCTTTTCGAAGTTTTGCTCCTTGAGACCACAGAATGTTCTAGTTTTGGAGTCTACTCATCCTGACCAATTCAAGTGTCATGAGAATTTCATTCTGAAGTTTAAGAGTCTGCAATACCACTATAGTGATGACTTTTGCAAATTCTATTTGTGTGATTCTACTTTAAATTCTAATTAATGACAAAACAAATGTTCCACATGTAGTTCTGAGGGTAAACGTGTGGCTTCTAGTGGACCTGAAGAAGCAATAGCTTGGAAAAAATGGAGAAAAGATAATATTGGGAGCTTTCATCTCCCCTGTAAGGAAGGGTGTTCATGAGAATTGTTTGAATTGCTCATAGAACAATTCCCTAAAATTCTGCATCACATGAACATTAAAAACATAAAGCATAAACACTCTGAAATGGATAAAAGAATACAAAGTTGGAAGGTAGTCTTTAGGCAGGTTTTGATATGTCATACTCCTGCAAGTATAAAAATGAGATTCAGAGTGCACTGTGGTCTAGAAGAAGTTTTAAATATTTGTCTTTATGAATATGCTGTATGATGCAGTTTGCCAAAATGAGCTTGAATCTGATTCTGAATAGGTGGTAATTTGGAGTGATGGATCATCCTTAGAATTTAAAACTTGATTCATGGTTACAATTCTTGATTTTTTGTTTGCAAAGCATTCCAAGAAATTTGCTTGGAAATATTTTGCCTCTTAACATGGAAAAAGTTTTGAGGATGCAGTTAGCAGCAATGCAAAGTGTCCCGCAACATGTCTAGTGTCCAGAAGAGTATGGCCCAAGGAGAGGAAGCAACAATTGCCCAGTCTGACAAGGACTTCTACAAAGAGGCGTCTGAAGTTTGCAAAAGGACTACTGTACTCTTTGAGGACCAGGAGACAGCTAAACAGAACATTTAACCAGAGAAACCATGGAAAAATTTTCCTGAAATTCTGGTAATGTCACATTGTCATTTGAGTGAAATAAATGAAGAAGGAATAAGCTGTAAAAAGAGTAACTTAGATTATGATGTAATTTACTCTTGCAAGCACAGACAACATGACAGCTGGTCGGTTGGAGACTGGGTAATTATGTCACACAATGGACAAAAACACCTGGAGAGATTTGTGAAATTGACTCTGAAGGGGTCAAGATATCAATCATGCACAAAACTGGCACAGGTACTTTGAGGTGGCTAGTTCCCTGTGACTGCATTTATTACAATGTCAATGAAATTTTAAAAAAGATTACCATGCCAGAAATTGTAAACAACTGTGGACACTTTCACTTCATGGAATATATTTAATTGCCACTGTTTATATTATCTGCTTTTGATTCATATTAAACTGAACCTAATAACCTTAAGAAATGTTCATTTTGAATATTGCAATTTGATTATGCTGGGATTTTTATAAAATAAATCTGTCAGACAGGTGACATAGTTTTTGAAACTGTGCTCTGCAACTTCCTTTGTCATTAGATCACACTTTTTCCATAAGCTATAATGTGTAGTCTTGAAATATGGTTGACTGATCTCTTCACACAGTTGTGTCTTACCAGATATGTGTACAGAGTCCTGCACGTGATACCTCTATTCCACATGTCACAGAAATAATTTTTTTTGTAGGACTCACAAATTTTAGTGGTATTTTGTTTATATTATGTGAGCCACACCGCATTCTCATTCTAAAGTAAAAATTGTCTTATTACAGTGACACTTTTAATTAGCAGAGCTTTTTAATTAACTCTTGACTTGTGCATTTTACATTTTATGCAATGTTCTGCATGTGACATCTGTATAGAGCAGTTCTTCAAGAATATGTAACATTACAAGATGGTAATTTATAGCAGGAAAAATAAATAATGTTCCATACTTTGGATATGCCATGCTGTTTTCATATTTTTGACAGTCAGTAACACATGTAGGTAATCAGCCAATCATATCATCAGATTTTTCAATACACGAACACACAAATGACGAAAAAATATTTAGCATGAAACATGAATAAGGTAGATATTCCAAAAAATATACAAAATGAGCAGTACCAAGGTAAACAATGTTGTAACATACCAGTAATGTTGAGGAAACTGAAGGTGCTGGTTTCCCTGAAAGGAACAGAATATTGGTCCTTAGTCAGGCTTACAACATTCTTTGAAAGAACTGTTGCATCACAGTTTCACCAGGCGGTAAAGTTTACCTGCTTCAGCAAAAGAGTGATTTAACATTTATTTCTGGCAATATGCATGATGGAACATATACTCAACTAGTTGACCTATGAAATGTTTGGTCTTTCTGCCACATTCTCCCCACATTCAGTGAGAATGGAATAATCTTTTGGATATACAAAGTTCGGATTATGGTTCACTCTATACGGTACAGAAAACCTTCAGTACACAGAGTGTTCTATAACTGAAGCAATCACTAACGAGCATTATCCCAAGGAGGATCTTTTCTTTTGTTATTCTGAACAACATTTTCTTAGTCCAAAATTCAATGGTCTCAAGGAAGTTTTTTTTTTTTACCCTCACTGAATTCCACTGAAGACCCAGTTTCCTACAGTTTCATAGCCTTTGTTGTATTTCCTTTCCACAAATTTCACTTCATCAATTCACAACAAAATTGTTGCATTCCAACCTAAGCTAGACTTCTGGCTGTACTACAGATCAGTCTGTCACCACAAGCCATTTTTTTTTGCTAATTCAAGTCATAGTCTTATGTACCAGTCTAACCCCATCATAGGTCATCATGAGATATTTGGGAAATACAGTCAGGAACAGCTTAACTATACTCTTGGACGTTGTGACATATCCATAGAACAACAGCTAAGTTTTTGTAATAACAAAGAATATAAAAGTCACTTCTTGACCCCTAGCAATTACTAAACTCTTCTATGATGTACAGCTGCAGCTGGTACAATTTGTGCAGTTATAGATACAGAGTGGAAAACAGAACATTTTGCTCTTACTTTGAATGTGACATACCACTGGATACCTAATATCGTAATTGACCAGAGCATGAATTATATACTATGACTTCCTTTAAATAAAATATGGCGTAATAACACTTAATAAAATGGTTTAGTAATGATGTCACAGTGCCCCCTACCTCTGCACATTTAATGATCTAGGATTAAGGTCTGTTGTTACATCCATGCCATCCCATACCCTCAGAAAATGCGATGTGGAAACCGCAACATATTCAGAATAAAAGAGCCATATATTTCTCATAGAGAAGAGTACAAATGTAATTGCTTCATTCCCATCAATTTAAGATGTAGCCGTACATCCCAACCTAACCACACCTCTAATGAATATAAAACAGAACTAAAATTACATATGACAGCATAGCACTACTTATTTCTATACTGCATGTATATAAACTTGTGTGTGCATGCAAGGAAATGATCATGTTGCCTTTGGCTGAGTAGATCACATCTTCCATGCTTGCTGTAATTGACTAACTAGATCATGAGTTGTGCCCAGATTGCATAACAAAAGCACACCATTCACCATGCTATCGATTTCATACTTTGCAAACCATTTTTTTCTTTTTTCCCCTTTTTTTTAGTCTTCTGACTGGTCGGATGTGGCTCCCCACAAATTCGTCTCTTGTGCCAAACTCTTCAGCTTAGAGTAGCACTTGCAACCTACATCCTCAATTATTTGGTGGATGTATTCTGACATTTGTCTTCCTTACTGTTTCTGTCCTCTACAGCTTCTCCTAGTACCATGGAAGTCATCCCTGCTGTCTTAACAGCATCCTCCCCCTTCTCCTTTTCCACATATTCCTTTCCCCTTCAATTCTGCCCAGAATTTCCTCATTCTGTACCTTATCAGTCTACCAAATTTTCAACCTGTAGCAGCACATCTCAAATGCTTTGATTGTCTTCTGTTCTGGTTCTCCCACACCGCATGTTTCTGCACCATACAATGCTGTGCTCCAAACATATATTCTCAGAAATTTCTTCCTCAAATTAAGGCCTATGTTTTATGTTTGATGCTAGTGGACTTCTCTTGGCCAGAAATGCACTTTTTGCCAATGCTAGTCTTCTTTTTATGTCGTCCTTGCCCCATCTGTCACTTTTTATTTTGCTGCCTATGTAATAGAATTCCTTAACTTCATCTATTTCCTGACCAACAATCCTGATGTTAAGTTTCTCACCATTCTCATTTCTGTTACTTCTCATTACTTTCGTCTTTCTTCAGTTTCCTCTCAGTCCATATTCTGTACCCATTAGACAGTTCATTCTATTCATGTAGTTCTTCTTCCCTTTCACTCAGGACAGTAATGTCATCAGCGAATTGAATCATTGATATCCCTTTACATTGAATTTTAATTCCTCTCCTGAACCTTTCTTTTTATTTTCATCATTGCTTCTTCTATGTACAGACTGAACAGTAGAGGCGAATGACTACACCCCTGTCTTACATCCTTTTTAATCCGAGCACTTAGATCATGGTCATCCGCTCTTATTATTCTCTCTTGGCTCTTGTACGTATTGCAAATTACTCATCTCTCCCTACAGTTTACTTACTCCTATTTTTCTCGACATTTCGAATATCTTGCACCATTTTACATTGTTGAACGCTTTTTCCAGGTTGACAAGTACGTGTCTTGAGTTTTCTTTAGTTTTGCTTGCATTATTAACTGCAACGTCAGAATTGTCTCTCTGGTGCCTTTGCCTTTCCTGACGCCTAACTGATCTACATCTAACACCTCCTCAGTTTTTTTTCCAGTCTTATGTATTTTATTCTTCTCAGCAACTTGGATGCATGAGCTGTTAAACTGTTTGTGCGATGAAACTTCCTGGCAGATTAAAACTGGGTGTCGGACCGAGACTCGAACTCGGGACCTTTGCCTTTGACGGGCAAGTGCTTGGGTAGCTCAGATGATAGAGCACTCGCCCGCGAAAGGCAAAGGTCCCGAGGTCGAGTTTCGGTCTAGCACACAGTTTTAACGTGCCAGGAAGTTTCATATCACATATCACTCGCTGCAGAGTGAAAATCTCATTCTGGAAACATCCCCCAGGCTGTGGTTAATCCATGTCTCTCCAATATCCTTTATTCACGGAGTGCTAGTTCTACAAGGTTCTCAGGAGAGCTTCTGTGAAGTTTGGAAGCTAGGAGACGAGGTACTGGCGGAATTAAATGTGTGTGGACGGGGCGTGAGTCGTGCTTCGGTAGCTGAGATGCTTGAGCACTTGCCAGGGAATGGCAAAGGTCGGTCCCGACTTCGATTCTCGGTCCGGCACAAAGTTTCCCGCACAAAGTTTTACTCTGCCAGGAAGTTTAATATCAGCGCACACTTCTCAGCAGAGTGAAAATCTCATTGTGATTGTGATAGAATTGAGGCACTTGTCAGCTCTTGCAGTCGTCGGAACTTTGTGGATGATCCGAAAATCAGATGATATGTCGCCAGAGTTATACATTCTACACACCAACGTGAATAGTGGACTTTTCTTTTTTTGCCACTGTCCGCAATGATTTTAGAAATTCTGATGGAAAGTTAGCAATCCCTACTGCCTTATTTGATTTTAAGTCTTACTAAGCTCTTTTAATTTCCGATTCTAAAACTGGATCCCCTATCTCTTCTATACAGACCTCCGTTTCTCCTTCTACCACATCAGACAAGTATTCCCCTACATAGAGACCGTCAGTATACATTTCCACCTATCCACGCTCTCTTCTGCAGTTAACGGTGGAATTCCCGTTGCGCTCTTAATATTAGCTGTCTTGCTTTTAATTACAAGGAAGGTTGTTCTGACTTTACTATATGCCAAGTTAGTTCTTCTGACAATCAATTCTTTCTCGATTTCTGCAGCCATTTCGACTTAGCTTCCCTATTCTTCCTATTTATCCCATTCCTAAGCGACTTGTATTTCTGTATTCCTGAATTTCCCTCCATATTTTTGTACTTCCTTCTTTTATCGATGAGCTGAAGTATTTCTTCTGCTACCCATGGTTACTTCGCTGTTACCTTCGTTCTACCTATGTTTTTCTTTCAAACTTCTGTGATTTCCCTTTTTAGGCACATCTATTCCTCTTCGACTGTGCTGCCTACTAAGCTATTCCTTACTGCTGTATCTATAGCCTTAGAGAACTTCAAGTGTATCTCGTTATTCCTTAGCACTTCCGTATCCAACTTCTTTGACTATTAGTTCTTCCTGACTAATCTGCGACGTCGTAAGCTGAAGACGAAGAGATTGAGAAAGTGTACGAGGATATTGAAAGGGTAATGCAGTATGTAAAGAGGCATGAAAATCTAATATCATGGGGGACTGGAATGCTGTAGTAGGGGAAGGAGTAGAAAAAAAGATTACAGGAGAATATGGGCTTGGGACAAGGAATGAGAGAGGAAAAAGACTAATTGAGTTCTGTAACAAGTTTCAGCTGATAAAGTCGCTTACAAGAAAAATATACAGAAGAATGGAAAAGAACATCGGGGATGCACTAGATGGCATGGCCTTAGAAAAGGCCGGGTGATACGGGTTGATTTCAGTTAGATTACATCATGGCCAGATAGAGATTCCATAATCAGATACTGGATTGTAAGGCGTATCCGGGAGCAGATGCACACTCTGATCACAATATAGTAGCGATGAAGAGTAGGCTGAAGCTTAAGACATTAGTCAGGAAGAATCAATACGCAAAGAAGTGAAATACGGAAGTTCTAAAGAATGATGAGATACGCTTGAAGTACTTTAAGGCTATAGCTACAGAAATAAGGAATAGCTCCGTAGGCAGTACAATTGAAGAGGAATGGACATCTCTAAAAAGGGCCATGATAGAGGTTGGGAAGGAAGACATAGGTACAAAGAAGGTAAGTGCGAAGAAACCGTGGGTAACATAATAAATACTTCAGTTGATTGATGAAAGGAGGAAGTACAAAAATGTTCTGGGAAACTCAGGAATGCAGAAATAGAGGTCGCTGAGGAATGAAATAAATAGGAAGTGCAGGGAAGCTAAGACGAAATGGCTGCAGGAAAAATGTGAAGACACCGAAAAAGAAGTGATTGTTGGAAGGACAGACTCAGCATACAGGAAAGTCAAAACATCAAAACGATTATTCACGTTGGTGTGTAGAATGTATGAGTCTGGCGCCATACCATCTGACTTTCGGAAAGCATCATCCACACAATTCCGAAGACGGCCAGAGCTGACAAGTGCGAGAATTATCGCACAATCAGCTCAACAGCTCATGCATCCAAGTTTCTTACAAGGAAAATATACAGAAGAGTGGAAAATAATATCGGGGTTGCACTAGATGACGATCAGTTTGGCTTTAGGAAAAGTAAAGGCACGAGAGAGGCAATTCTGACGTTACGGTTAGTAATGGAAGCAAGACTAAAGAAAAATCAAGACACGTTCATAAGATTTGTCGACCTGGAAAAAGTGTTCGACAGTGTAAAATGGTGCAAGATGTTCGAAAGTCTGGAAAAAGTAGGGGTAAGCTATAGGGGCAGAAGCGTCATATACAATATGTTTAACAGCCAAGAAGGAATTATAAGAGCGGACGACCAAGAACGAAGTGCTCGTATTAAAAAGCGTGTAAGGCAAGGATGTAGCCTACTGTTCAATCTGTGCATCGAGGAATCAAAGATGGAAATAAAATAAAAGTTCAGGAGTGGAATTAAAATTCAAGGTGAAAGGATATCAATAATACGATTCGCTGATGGCATGGCTATCCTGAGTGAAAGTGAATAAGAATTACATGATCTGCTGAATGGAATGAACATTCTAATGAGTACACAGTATGGACTGAGGGTAAATCGAAGAAGGACGAAGGTAATGAGAAGTAGCAGAAATGAGAACAGCGATTGAGGGTCACGATGTAGATGAAGCTAAGGAATTCTGCTACCTAGGCAGCAAGAAGGACATCAAAAGCAGACTAGCTATGGCAAGAAAGGCATTCCTGGCCAAGAGAACTCTACTAATATCAAATATAGGCCTTCATTTGAGGAAGAAATTTCTGAGAATGTACGTCTATAGTACAGCATTGTATGGTAGTAAAACATGGACTGTGGGAAAACCGGAACAGAAGAGAATCGATGCATTTGAGATGTGGTGCTACAGACGAATGTTGAAAATTAGGTGGAGTGATAAAGTAAGGAATGAGGAGGTTCTGCGCAGAATCGGAGAGGAAAGGAATATGTGGAAAACATTGATAAGGAGACGGGGCAGGATGATAGGACATCTGTTAAGGCATGAGGGAATGACTTCCATTGTACTAGAGGGAGTTGTAAGAGGGCAAAAACTGTAGACGAAGATAGAGATTGGAATACATCCAGCAAATAATTGAGGACCTAGGTTGCAAGTGCTACTCTGAGACGAAGAGGTTGGCACAGGAGAGCAATTGCTGGCGTGCCGTATCAAACCGGTCGGAAGATTCATAAAAAAAAGTCCTAAACTTCATGTACGCATCATCACAACTGCATTGTTCTATATTTGCTCCTGGGTACCCTAACTGATAACGTCCCGTATCACCCGGCCGTTTCCAAATATACCTCCGCGTCTTGTGATTCTTCTATTACTAGCTGAAATTTATTACAGAACTCAATTAGTGTTTCTCCTCTCTCATTCCTTGTCCAAAGCCTATATTCTCCCTTAACCTTTTCTTCTACTCCTTCGCCTATAACTGCATTCCTGTCCCCGATGACTATTAGATTTTCATCTACCTTTACATAACATATTACCCTTTCAATATCTTCTTATAACTTCTCTATTTCTTCATCTTTAGTGTGCGACGTCGGTATATATACTTGACCTATCATTGTCGGTTTGCTGTCGATTATGATAAGAACAGCCCTATCACTGTTCACACTGACACATTCTCTGTCCTACTTTCCTATTCATAACGAATCCTACTCCCGTTATACCATTTTCTGCTGCTGTTGTATTATCGTACAGTCATATGAACGGTAGGCCTTTTCTTCTTTCCATTTCGCTTCACTGACACCTACTACATCAGAATTGTGCCCTTGCATTTCCCTTTTTAGATTTTCTAGGTTCCACATCACGTTCAAGCTTCTGCCATTCCACGCCCCGACTCGCTCGTAGAACGTTATTTGAACGTTATCCTTTCTTTGGTTATTCAGCCTTCTTCTCGTGTCACCTATCACGTTCAAGCTTCAGTTTTTGCACGCCCCGACTCGTGGAACGTTGTTAGAACTTTATCCTTCCGTTGAGTATTCAATCTTTTTCGCTGCTGGAGATATGAATAGGGGGTCTATTTCGGAATCTCTGGCTGATGGATAGATCGTCACGACAGGATTTCAATTACAGGCCACACGTCCGGTGGATACACGTTATGTGTCTTTTATGCAGTGGTTTCCATTGCCTTCTGCATCTTCATGCCGTTGATCATTGCTGGTTCTTCCGCAATTAGGGGCATTTTCTGACCCTAATGACAAGAATGCGCCCTGAACCTGTGTCCACTCCTCCATCCTCTTTGACAAGACCGTTGGCAGAATGAGGCAGACTTCTTATGCCGGAAGTCTTGGGCCGCAAATGCTGAATTTTATTCAAAGTTTAAGAGGCGACGGAGTTCGAACACGGGACCGAGGACGTTTTGATTAATGATCAAAGGCGCTGCCCACAAACCATGGGTGCTTCTAAAGCTACCGGGCCGTATTTGGTGAATTCCATATTTATAGTTGCTCACTGCACAAATATGTAGTTTCAAAGCTACAGCACGTTATAGATCTATCCTACAGACGCACTTTTCTCGGTTTGTTGTACTACAGTGCCTGAAGGTCCGGTACCGATATACTGCATAAAAATTTAAACTTCTTGAATTGGGACAGTCTCTAATGCCAAAACAATCACCCTTAAAACGAGAAAATCATTTTCTTGCTGAGCTCCTCCATTGACGTTATCTCCATACACGACGCAAATGTTTCTGGCTGCCTCTGATGCTTCACTCATCTATTGAATTCGAACAAAAGAATATCTCCGGAATGTTTGGTACTCCATTTTCTGGCGTCACACCTCCACTCACTATTTACAAAAGATGAAATGACAATATGTGAACTGAAATAGCAACAGTGAAGTAAAAAATAAGAAATGACAATCGATAAGTAGACTCATAGCAACCAGTATACCAACATACAAAATAAAAACATTGTGAACTTATGCACCAGCCTAGTATGTTTTTATGGTTTGATATTTTTGTTGTAGGTGTGCGGTATATGTGTATAATTGTGTATTTCTTGTTTGCCGAAATTGGTGTTAATGAATTTTTGGCTTGTGTTAGTGATTGGTAATTATGTTGGATTGTGATTGTAAGGTAACATGAAGTTCGTTTTACTTTATTTAGCTATATAAGTCAACGAAGTATTAGCTACTGAATTCTTATGTCGGATCACATATTTAGTTTAGCTATATAGGTAAAATAAACTTTTTGATAGCGGTTCTGGGCGCTGGAGCTGCAAGTGGGTTCGTGGTATGGTGAACGTGGCTTGAGCTTGCCACCTTCATTAGGGAGACCGCTTGTGGTTTACGTGTATTTTACGGCTCCTGTCCCTCCATTTAAGGACAGATGGCCGTCCGGGCGTCCTGTGTGTTAACGGAATGACGTGATCAGTGGAGAGAGATATTAAATGCATATTTCAAGTACTGTAATATGCTAATTTTTATCATCTGTCATCGGCAAAATTAGTGGAATTTTCCATCGTAATGGGATGCTGCTTGAGCGTTAGCCAGGGGCGTTTGAGACCCGTCAAGAGCTTCCTGTTGCCTCCAACGTGGTGTTTCCGGAGCGAGCTGGAGCAGCTCCTCAAGCATCCTGACAACCAAGACAGCGTGAGCCTGGTGCCTGCTTTAGCTGTATGAAAGCCGAAGCATTGGTGCTTTTATTACATTTTTGACGTCTACACAAAAAAGAACTTTTATTGAAATGGACGCTGGTGCCACAGAAGTCTATGTTCTTATTGTTTTTTTTGTAATCCTTCAACTCTTTTGTATGAATATCCGTTGATAATAAACCGTACAAATTAAACAAATTTATAATGGGATGATATTCAACTTTATACATTTAAACAAATGAACGAACATTAGAAAGCTATAAAAGAAAACTTATTTCTATTTATGTCATTTTGCATCTGTGTAGCACTTCGTTTTGCTGCCATTATGCTCAACGAGCATCTTGTCAGACGACTTTGATCCATTAACAGAATTCTCTTACGACCGACATGCGTCGTTTTTTTTTTTTTTAGTACTGGTAAACTGTAAACTGATAATGTCTGGCTTTCGAATTTACTTAACACTTATGACACAGCCGGCTGATTCAACTGGCTCTGAGCACTATGGGACTGAACTTCTGAGGTAATCAGTCCCCTAGAACTTAGAACTACTTAAATATAACTAACCTAAAGACATCACACACATCCATGCCCGCGGCAGGATTCGAACCTGCGACCGTAGCGGTCGCGCGGTTCCAGACTGTAGCGCCTAGAGCCGCTCGGCCACTCAGGCCGCCGACACAGCCGTATTTTTGACTTTGTTCAGCTTTAATTTCTCAGTAAGAATTCATTTTTGGCATGAATTTGCAACGTAATTCTACCAACTTTCGCAGTAATGTCCTAATGTTAACTGTAGAGTAATTCTGCCTTACGCAATCTAGATTTGACTTTGCTTTACCCTGTGATGGTTCAGCACTTTCTGTGCTTTCTATAGTGAATTTTTGTTTATCGCTCAGTCTCACATGACGCGATCAGTTATTTTTGTGCTTGTAGTTCTATATCGATCACACATTCTACGGCCTGTCATAGTTTATCATGCTGTTGTCTTGCTTCCTGTTGTTTTACTTGTTTACACTTCCTTCCTTCGGCGTTTTACTTTTAACTGTTATACATTTTATTTATTTAATCACAAAATACAAGGTTCAAAAATGGTTCAAATGGCTCGGAGCACTATGGGACTTAACATCTGTGGTCATCAGTCCCCTAGAACTTAGAACTACTTAAACCTAACTAACCTAAGGACATAACACAACACCCAGCCATCACGAGGCAGAGAAAATTCCTGACCCCGCCGGGAATCGAACCCGGGAAGGGCGTGGGGAGCGAGAACGCTACCGCACGACCACGAGATGTGGGCCAAAATACAACGTTCCTACCAGCTCAAACGATATCCAAAGAATTATTACTTTCTATAATTATAATTGAACTCTGGTGGGTACTTTACATTCTTCACCATCTTCTGTGGAACAAACTAATCTAGCACGTGGCGTACAGTATTTCTAAACTTCGGTCGTAGAGCGCCCGCTTTCTACTCTACAATACTGGATGTTTGGTATTGGCTGCATAAGCACTTAACGAGTTTTTTGTCAGTCTGTTAAGGAGACATAGCGTCCTATCTTTCTTAACCTTTCGTTTAACAATAGTTATCAATGATGCACTTATATTTTGTGATAGCTGATTCCTTTCTCTATTTTCACTGAACTGAGGGATGTCTGGACATCCTATGTTATATAAGTGTCGGTATGATAAAAGAGTCGACGAAAAAGGGAAATACAGTTGTGTGTTGTAGGAGACAGTCGATTACGTTCTCAACATAGAAGCCATTTATGTCTCCATAGTACTGAGACAAACCAGAACAGCAGTAATGTAAAGCATCAGTTTAACACATTTGCTGCCGGATCTGAATTACCCAGGGCTATGTACCGGACCAAGACCTTTTTCAGGTGCGTATAACTGTTAGACACATGGCCTGCGAAGTTAATTTCTTCAGCATCTTTCCCGCTAAGCTATGTCTGCACGAATTATGCACAAACTTTAATAATAAATCAAGACTCCTTTCAGCATTTCAGACGAATTACTTTTTTTTGGAAGAATAGTACAAAAAATAAATTTTGAATATTTAATACCTCAACAGGCTGGTTTACACGTTCACAGCAGATGTGACAACGAATTTGAATTAATGCCAAATGCATGAAGTTATTACTCGGACAACCCTTTCAGTTTGTGATGATTTGCTTTGATTTCTTCTTAACTTCAGCTCGACCAAATTTTTGAGACTATCTTCAGTAACATGATGTGCATCTGTTCCTCTTGCTGCCGGTTTCTTGCTTGACATTGCTCAGTGAACTTGATGTTCCTCTTGTTCCTGGTGACTTCCATCTTCCGGATTTCCAGTTTTATCAATATAAATGCAACTTTCTCTCGAAATTCACTTACGTGCATGTTTTTATCAGTTCCTTACTTGTAGTACCTTGAGCACTGACCACTGGCATATTTGTGCGGAGCTCCAATGCAGTTCATTTCACACATTTCACACATTTCGTAAAGCTAAGGCATGAGATGCCATTTGATCTGACACATCTATGACGGATTTTGCAGCCCGTGGATGGTGTTTTGGTTGCTCCTTTTTTGAGGTGCTTGCTACCATTTCTTGAACTTCCTTCGAGGTCGGAAACAAGACGTCTCCCTTGTCCTCCCATTTTCCTACAACATTTTTTGTGTTACATTGCATAGATATTTCACCTTTCCTGACCTTTTCTTTCACTATGATCGTTGGGTTGTACATTCTGTTATGTCTCAATGTATCAACGAGTTGGGCTGAATGTATGTTCAGCTTACAGGCTAAGGCGACGCTTGTGTTGTAATTGACGATGTACAGAGTGCGTCCGACATTCAACAATGGATCCATGAATTCCATCACCACACGAGAAGACACTTCATGATCAATATCCTTTCCAGCATACATTTTTTCTTGCCAGCTGAACGCGCAGCTTGAAAAATAGCTTGAGAAATTGTTTATTTCGTTTACCTGAAATATACTGGCGGGACTCCAGCCTTCCTGTAAAACGCACTGTAGTTCATCAGTGTACACTTTCTCATCAGGGCAATACAATTTGTGAAATATACAGTTTATTAGATTAGCTAATAGTAAAAATAAGTACGATTGGCCTTTGATTGTGTCACTGTTGACCCAAAAAACTAGTATACTCAAAAGAACTTCAAACCTGTTGCAGGGCAAAACCTTATTTAGTTCGATGTGAGGTCGGCCAGTTATGCAAAACACCGTTTTTTCTCAGTACCCAAACATACAACAGCCTCAAATAGCACTTTCTGCCTGTCCTAGTGATGACTAGGACAAAGATATTGCAACGTGAAAAGCGAAGGATTCTTCAGTGCTTGTTGGAAAAAGCGTGCTGGACTCAAAACCATAAATTAGCTACCCCTTTGTGAACCCTTAAGTGATAATAATTCAGAATAATTAACCTAAATGACAAGAATATATCGAATTAATCATTTGTAAATGCGCGTTAATTCATAAACGCTTCTCCTCTTGTGCCCTTTTAACCCTTTTCGTAAATGGTACGGATCATTCTGTGTAATGCCTAGGAATTGTATAGAATGCCTAGGAAAAGTATGTAACACTTTCACAAAAAAATTACATTTGATAGTTTGTCCAAAACCATCGGAAATTCTATATATTACCTAGGCTTTCTATAGAATACCAGGATTTCACACAATGCCTGTAACATAAAAACCTACTGCTACATTTGCGTTCTTCCGTGGTAGACCCATAACGCTGCTTAAGTATCACTGTGGACTGAACGTAGACGTTTAATGTTTCGAAGCCGAAAGCGAGTATTATCCTGCTAATTCTTGACAATTTGGGATACTGTGTTTTATTAAAAGAGCCTTTTTGGTAGCGTTATCGTGATATGTTGTAATTACATAATTAGTATTAGCACAATGTATAGTAATTAGGGCTTTGTTCTTAGTTTATTGAACACAGCATATGAGCAGAAGAGATAAATAAATCGGCAGCAATATAGTCTTGCACATTATCTAAAACACTCTCACAATGGTTGGATTGTTTTTTTCGCCTTCACATCTACAGACAATAATATGTCGTAGCACCTTTGTCTCCTTACAAGTTATGCTGCATTAATAGACAGTAAAGCTGTGCGATTTAGTATAACAACAAGGCGAGAGGTATCGCGAATTCTGTCACCGACTGTGCATTTATCACTGACGATACAAAACTTGTGTGAACTCCTAAGGTACAAATGGCTCTGAGCACTATGCGACTTAACTTCTGAGGTCATCAGTCGCCTAGAACTTAAAACTAATTAAACCTAACTAACCTAAGGACATCACACACATCCATGCCAAAGGCAGGATTCGAACCTGCGACCGTAGCGGTCGTTCAACTCCAGACTGTAGCGCCTAGAACCGCACGTCCACTCCGGCCGGCAATTCCTAAGGGATCAAACTGCTGAGGCCATTGGTCCCTAGACTTACACACTACTTAAACTAACTTAAAGTAACTTATGCTAAGAGCAACACACACACCCATGCCCGAGGAAGGACTCGAACCTCCTGACAATATAGTTAGTAATTAGTTGCTCGGCATAACGATTCCTGTCTGTGAAAATTATTTCAAAACTTGGTCATCAAATAAACAATCGATTAAAATTCAGTTCATCACATCTTCCAGTCGTTTTCGTCTTCATATGAGCAGCAATTCCCTCATTACAAGTTGTGGTTAAGTCATTCATATTTCCAGTTACATCATGCCAAGTAACTTAGGAAACGTATCAGGGAGGCATATTTTATGAATCCTCAACAGTTGCTGTTTTTCTTTTCCTCGGTCACCTTCATCAGAATCGTCGGAACCACGATCGCAACTCTCGGGACAGTATTTAGGATCAATATCAGATACTTCGCCAGACAAACTAGCCTCAATGTCGCTGAATTCGCTTTTCTCATCCAGCCAAACCGGAATTGTCTTCGTGTTGGATATTGTCACAAACTTAAACAAGTTCAATCTTCACCCAAACACGACTTCAAACACACATTATTCTTAGCATTGTTGCCGCACGAGTCACCGCGAGTGTAACCAGAGTTTGTAAGCGCAAGGAAACAGTTGTCTGCATGGCAGACTACAAGAGTCAACTGTCAGACTGTCCGTCAACTAATTTCGAAGCCTATCCTGGAGGCCATGGTAACTGTATATTCGTTTGAATTCATAGGATCTCTGTATACGAATTATAAACACGGCCCGGAATATGTCTATCAATTTGATGCACATGGCCTTCCAAGGAAGTGAACTTATGTATGAATCTGATATACATAGAAGCCAACGTGTTAAGTTATTTTGTGTCGAACAACGTAGCAGAGCTCCAAGGAAACAGGTCTCTTATGTAAACACAGCTGTCCCCTTCTTCCACGCGTAATTATCTGTTATATCAAACGGAAAATTACCGCAGGAATCACAGGAAGAATTAAATTGTGTCTGAACCATCACTTACAGCTCTTTAAAGATCTACAGCCTAGCGCACAGAACGATAGTTGACGAGATTACGAGTTAAGCCAGATTCGAATAGTACCAACATGCGGGATTAACGATCGTTCCTCTAAACAACCGACAAACTGGTAGTGGCGTGCAAACGTTTTGCTCACAATCCACTTACGTGAAAATGGAGAGACCGTATGTCTCAAATCACAACACAACACTCGAACAGGAAAACTTTAATTTAAACATTTCCTCAATCTTCTGTATCCGGACCCAGGTAAATGATAACAGTTCTGTCACCAATCGGCGCAAACTCCAGGAAGGACCCTTTGTTGAGAAACCTGTCACTCAAGTGTACCAGTACAGATACCACAAGAGTGCTTTATATGAATCTCTCCAAGTAAAGTGAGCGTTTGCCGAAAGCTTGGTGTGAACATCGCAGAGCGATATTTGGTAGATCCAAATGGAAGTGGTTTATAGCTGCCTCCCTCCTACATGCGAATCACTCATCCAGGCAGATAAGGTGACCTCCAAGAGACCCCGAGGTGTAGGTTGATTAGGAATAGGCGATTATTTGTAGTTAATCAAGTAATCGTAATTAATCAAATAATTTATTATCGGTCTACTGACAATTCTTCCATGTTAATTAATTTTACATAATCTCTTATGTTTACGATTAGTTAATTGAATATAACCCTTACATGAACAAACTCTTTCCGTTTTACAAGCCGTGTCATTCAAAATGAATCACCACTACCGGTTACTACAGAAAACGATTTGTGGATTATTCCCAAGTATCAGTACAGCAGGAACAGAGTTGCACCACAGCAATAGCAGTTAGGCAGAATTCAGTATGTGAAATTCTATTCCGTTTGCACCAACATGCCGGCCGCTGTGGTCTAGCGGTTCTAGGCACTCAGTCCGGAACCGCGTGACTGTTACGGTCGCAGGTTCGAATCCTGCCTCGGGCATGGATGTGTGTGATGTCCTTAGGTTAGTTAGGTTTAAGTAGTTCTAAATCCTAGGGGACTGATGGCCACAGACGTTAAGTCCCATAGTGCTCAGAGCCATTTGAACCATTTTTTTGCACCATCCTGTAATCAACGGAAAATAATCTCCTCTGCAGTTCTTGAAAGACAACGAGGCAGTATATTCTATTTTTCACAGCGTTGCTCATAAACATCCGGGAATAGTGCCATCCTCTGTTCCTTCTGAAAGTCTGTTTTTTAAGACAGGGAAACCGCAACAGTTGGCTGTTCGAGACTCAACAGAAATAGGTTATGTAAATTAATGTTCCTTAGTCCATTTACTGAAAAATTTCGACACTTGTAAGCATGTTCAGTAAAGTATATGTGTTTAAAGTAACGATACTAATTAACTTTACTCGGTAATAAATGTTAAATAGGTACATAATTTCTGATGAAAATAAAGAAGATAGTAATTATGTATTTGAAAGTCGGGTATGTAAAGAGAAATGGAAGTGTGATACTATCTTTTTTTGTACAACTAAACCTTTTTTTTTAAGTGTTATTTTTGGGGAATTCTTTGTAAATCTAAAAGACTGTCAAAACAATGATCAAATAATCGATTATTAGAAACCAACTAATGATTGATTAATTGGTTTGCTTAAATAATCGGAAAGACAAATTCGTAGACTCTTACTCAATCACTCATCCCTAAGGTTCATTCATCTATCCAGAAAAGGGATTCTTCCTTTGCACACTATGACCCATTTCCTGGTGGTGTGTGAGAGTTCTGCCTTAAGTGTAGGCATCTCATGTGCAGAAAAAAAAACAGAACACCTTTAACGACTAGAAGTAGGACGTCCATTTTCAGAAGATATGTACATTAGTATGTTCTGCAGAAATGATTAGCAGTTCAGTTATCTCGGTTGAGCACGTGTCCTGTTGCCTAGCATGCTCAGGGTCCGCCATGGGCCCTGGTAACTTGTTGCATGCGTGATGTTATCAACGCGTATAAGGCGCGAATGGCGTCCTGTGGTATAGCTAACCATGTTGCATTCACCTGGTTCCGAAGTTCATCTGTGGTGGTTGGCATTGACCCAGTGCGCTGTGACCGTCGTTCCACCATATCCGACACATTTTCTATTGGCGACAAGTCCGGCGATCTGGCGGGCCAGGGCAAAAGGCTGACATCCTGTGACACCGAGAAGGCACGTGTGCGTGCAGCAACTTGTGGTCGAGCACTGTTTTGCTGAACAATGGTGTTTGGGGTGTAGTGCAGAAAGGATATGGTTACGGGTCGCAGGATGTAGGTCACAGTGCCCTGGACCAGCACCAACTGTGATTTGTGGTTCCATCCGACAGCATCCCACACCATAAGACCTTGATTTGGCGCTGTATGTCTTGTGCGAATGGAGCCACTGTGATGCCGCTCAGCAGACCGACCTGTCTGCTGCAAACCAAAATGCGGCCATCATTTTCAAAGAAACAGAACCCGGATTCGTCAGAAAACACTATCTGATGCCATTCCTATCCCCAGTGACGTCGTTTCATACACCGTTGCCGTCTAGGATGTTTCTGCACACCATTGCCGTCTAGCATGCTTCTACACACTTGTCAAAGGTAGGCGGAGAAGTGGACGACGCGCATGTCATGCCACAATAAACCGCGACGGACTGTCACCCCTGACATTCTAACATGTGTTCCACTGTTCCACTTTTGCGCCAGGCCAGAGGCGGACGCAGATCTGTGCTGCAATGCCATTCGGATGAGATGTCGATGTTCTTCCGTGAACCATAAAGCATACCCATTGCACTGCCGAGATACTTTTCCCCAGACGAACAGTAATTTCCTGGATGGACACCACATTCTCTCACGCTAATAGTGCGCCCTCTCTCAGACTCACTAACTTGACAGTACGATTCTCGCCTACGTCTGCGAGCCATCCCGCACGTCTGCTGATGTCGCACTGATCCATTACCGGAGGTTCCATGCGACAACGAGAGCCGCAGACACATTTTATCGGTAGGTGGTGTTGCACCGCTATATCAGTGTTGACCTTGAATCCGCAGGTCGATGGTTCAAATGCTAATCGTTTCTGCAGATCATACTAACGTACACGTCCAGTGAGTATAAACGTCGTGTCTCTAGTCGTTCAAGGTGTTCTGTCTTTTTACTGAGCGTGAATGTATATACACTCCTGGAAATGGAAAAAAGAACACATTGACACCGGTGTGTCAGACCCACCATACTTGCTCCGGACACTGCGAGAGGGCTGTACAAGCAATGATCACACGCACGGTACAGCGGACACACCAGGAACCGCGGTGTAGGCCGTCGAATGGCGCTAGCTGCGCAGCATTTGTGCACCGCCGCCGCCAGTGTCAGCCAGTTTGCCGTGGCATACGGAGCTCCATCGCAGTCTTTAACACTGGTAGCATGCCGCGACAGCGTGGACGTGAACCGTATGTGCAGTTGACGGACTTTGAGCGAGGGCGTATAGTGGGCATGCGGTTGCTCAACACGTGGGGCGTGAGGTCTCCACAGTACACCGATGTTGTCGCCAGTGGTCGGCGGAAGGTGCACGTGCCCGTCGACCTGGGACCCGACCGCAGCGACGCACGGATGCACGCCAAGACCGTAGGATCCTACACAGTGCCGTAGGGGACCGCACCGCCACTTCCCAGCAAATTAGGGACACTGTTGCTCCTGGGGTATCGGCGAGGACTATTCGCAACCGTCTCCATGAAGCTGGGCTATGGTCCCGCACAAGGTTAGGCCGTCTTCCGCTCACGCCCCAACATCGTGCAGCCCGCCTACAGTGGTGTCGCGACAGGCGTGAATGGAGGGACGAATGGAGACGTGTCGTCTTCAGCGATGAGAGTCGCTTCTGCCTTGGTGCCAATGATGGTCGTATGCGTGTTTGGCGCCGTGCAGGTGAGCGCTACAATCAGGACTGCATACGACCGAGGCACACAGAGCCAACACTCGGCATCATGGTGTGGGGAGCGATCTCCTACACTGGCCGTACACCTCTGGTGATCGTCGAGGGGACACTGAATAGTGCACGGTACATCCAAACCGTCATCGAACCCATCGTTCTACCATTCCTAGACCGGCAAGGGAATTTGTTGTTCCAACAGGACAATGCACGTCCGCATGTATCCTGTGCCACCCAACGTGCTCTAGAAGGTGTAAGTCAACTAACCTGGCCAGCAAGATCTCCGGATCTGTCCCCCATTGAGCATGTTTGGGACTGGATGAAGCGTCGTCTCACGCGGTCTGCACGTCCAGCACGAACGCTGGTCCAACTGAGGCGCCAGGTGGAAATGGCATGGCAAGCCGTTCCACAGGACTACATCCAGCATCTCTACGATCGTCTTCATGGGAGAATAGCAGCCTGCATTGCTGCGAAAGGTTGATATACACTGTACTAGTGCCGACATTGTGCATGCTCTGTTGCCTGTGTCTATGTGCCTGTGGTTCTGTCAGTGTGATCATGTGATGTATCTGACCCCATGAATGTGTCAATAAAGTTTACCCTTCCTGGGACAATGAATTCACGGTCTTCTTATTTCAGTTTCCAGGAGTGTACACTACTGGCCTTTAAAATTGCTACACCACGAAGATGACGTGATACAGACGCGAAATTTAACCGACAGAAAGAAGATGCTGTGACATGCAAATGATTAGCTTTTCAGAGCAACAACCATCTGCACGAACAGTTCGACGACGTTTGCAGCAGCATAGACTATCAGCTCTGAGACCATGGCTGCGGTTACCCTTGACGCTGCATCACAGGCAGGAGCGCCTGCGATGGTGTACTCAACGACGAACCTGGGTGCACGAATGGCAAAACGTCATTTTCTCGGATGAATCCAGGTTCTCTTTACAGCGTCATGATGGTCGCATCCGTATTTGGCGTCATCGCCGTGAACGCACATTGGAAGCGAGTACTCGTCATCGCCACACTGGCGTATCACCCAGCGCAATGGTATGGGGTGCCATTGGTTACAATTCACGGTCACCTCTTGTTCGCATTGACGGCAATTTTAACAGTGGACGTGACATTTCAGATGTGTTACGACCTGTAGCTCTACCCTTCATTAGATGCCTGCGAAAGCCTACATTTCAGCAGGATAATGCACGGGCCTTTCTGGATACAGAAAATCTTAAACTGCTGCCCTGACCAGCACATTCTTCAGATCTCTCACCAATTGAAACCGTCTGGTCAATGGTGACCGAAGAACCGGCTCGTCACAATACGCCAGTCACTACTCTTGATGAACTGTGGTATCGTGTTGAAGCTGCATGGCAGCTGTACCTGTACACGCCATCGAAGTTCTGTTTGACTCAATGCCCAGGCGTATCAAGGCCGTTATTACGGGTACTGATTTCTTGCGATCTATGCACCCAAACTGCGTGAAAATGTAATCACATGTCAGTTCTAGTATAATATATTTGTCCAATGAATACTCCTTTATCATCTGCGTTTCTTCTTGGTGTAGCAATTTTAATGGCCAGTAGTGTATTCATTTCTGTGTGTGTGATGTGCGGTTCACAGTGAAGCGATGCGATATGCAATACGCTACGCGATACGATGCGAAGCAACCCGAATCGGTGGAGTGCACAGAACTGCAGTTGAAGCGACTTAACTGGGACGGCAGCAGTACGACACCGACACGTATCCCTATCGTATAGACCGGCGCAACATGTTGTGGTGATCGCTCACACAAGTGGCATCGCACTATACGCGGGGAGTGAAATTTCAAATCATCCGATTTAACTAAAAAAATTATTTTTTGTAGATGAAGCAAAGCTACACGCGTCTCTGTAATTAGTTTCTCAGTAAAGCTTTTACTTTTCGCGTAAAAGAAATAAAAACCACAGTTTTGGGAATCGCGCACCTTCTTTGCTACGAAGTCCTTCTGTTCGGTTTTGAGGCAACTATCTAGTAAAAAACTTTATTTCCGCATCTTATAGCCACATATGTCAGCTTGATAGTGAACTGGTTTTCTTTTCGTTATTGCCTGCAACTACTGCTATAGTTCAAAGTAAAGTACGTTATCCTGCACATTCAGAAAAGTTTGCAGTAGTCACTGGCCACTTCACGTTTGGTGCATTTTATGGCTTCTTTACTAAAATATCGAAATTGTTTTTAGCGCTGGATGGAAAGCCGTACTTCTTTTCGGTCTTGAGTAAATATGCTGTACATTTGGCGTCTGGCGAAGAGCTGAAACGGAGCTATCGCGTGTTGCTGCCATATCGCTGCCTATCTCGCCAGTGGGGACAGCGCCTAGTTGGCTCCCCTGTATCTCTCGGCGGCCTCACTGTACTCTCACCGATTCAGCCACACCATTTCTGACACTGCTTGTCAGCAATCAGATAAACGATTATTAAAAAAAATTGTTGAGAACATTTGTCTTGGGGAACAGCGGTTCTGTTATTACTTTAAAATGAGCATACACAGTCTAGATCGCAAGAAACTTTTTTGTTGTTGAGTTTACTGATTTCAATCTGTTTTATACCATCTTCATAGCTCATACTACGTGGCGGTGAACGGAGCAGGCTTTTCGATTCCACGAGTCGTAACGCCTGCTCCGTTCACTGCCACCACCTACCGTCATGGTATGAGGTCTGAAGATGGTCTTAAACAGACCGAAACCAGTAAGGTCAAAATAAAAAAGAAAGAAGGAAAGTACTTGCGGTCGAGATTGTTTATGTTCTTCTTGGAATAGTATTTAAAAAGATGTTTGTGGCGATCATTGTTGTGTACGTTACTCCAGACGTTAGAGTAGGTTGAACCTGTAATTATGTTGGGTAATGATGTCAGTATCTCGCTAGACAACAGAGCGTTGTCTCCTCTGTCAAACACACTGCTCTAGTGCATTTTCACATTCATCACTTCTAATGTTGTAACTGTCATCCTCACTTCTGATTGTTTCTCCAAGTGTTACACCTTGGTCACAGGGTTCATTCGAGTATGTCTCACCATATGGCATTATATATTTTAAATATTTTAATTCTGTGGCCAGATATCCTCCACATCGTCACAGAGTCAGTTAAGGCAAGGGAGGAAAGTTGTGAGCACCTTATGTTTGAAAAAAAAAAAAAAGAAAATTATGTTCAAATATGTGTGAAATCTTATGGAACTTAAGTGCTAAGGTCATCAGTCCCTAAGCTTACACACTACTTAACCTAAATTATCCTAAGGACAAACACACACACCCATGCCCGAGGGAGGACTCAAACCTCCGCCGGGACCAGGCTCACTGCCCGTGACTGCAGCGCCCTAGACCGCTCGGCTAATCCCGCGCGACCCTTTATGTTTGTAAATCGTGTTAACTTTGTTACTGTGTTTTAACAGTTTGTATATCACTTTTTTGATACTGAATTTGCGAACGAACTCAACATTTACGTAAACGATGTGGGAAAACAGCCTCAAAATCGAGTTACGCCGTCTGGTGTACCAGACGTATGGTGATCAATGCAGTATACTGATTTGACCTGGCCGGCCGGTGTGGCCGTGCGGTTCTAAGCGCTTCAGTTTGGAACCGCGTGACCGCTACGGTCGCAGGTTCGAATCCTGCCTCGGGCATGGACGCGTGTGATGTCCTTAGGTTAGTTAGGTTTAAGTAGTTATAAGTTCTAGGGGACTGATGACCTCAGAAGTTAAGTCCCATAGTGCTCAGAGCCATTTGAACAATTTTTTTGATTTGACCTGGGTTTTGCCACTTGCCTCTCTCGTAAGCCAAAGTGCTGCACGTTAAGCATTACCAACAGGTCAATAGCTGGCGTCGCTACCACTGGTGCAATACACTTACACGCTAAGCACTCATCACCTTCAACGAGAAAATATCGGATGTTATTCAAATGGTTCAAATGGCTCTGAGCAATATGGGACTTAACATCTGTGGTCATCAGTCCCCTAGAACTTAGAACTACTTAAACCTAACTAACCTAAGGACATCACACACATCCATGCCCGAGGCAGGACTCGAACCAGCGACCGTAGCAGTCGCGCGGTTCCGGACTGAGCGCCTAGAACCGCTAGACCACACCGCGGCCGGCTCGGATGTTATTCAGTGATGTTTCCTGAGTATGTTGGAGTAAGGGCCGCGTGGTCCACGGTGTCCTGTGGCAGAGTATTTGCACTTAATTTAATTTATTGTACTTATTCACTGAACTAACAGAGCTAATGCACAAGAACAACATTGAGGGTAAGGCAGGTCATTGTCGCGCTAGTGCTGTCAACCCACGGAGCAGGAAAAAGTTGTTTAACTGTCGAATGATCCTCTTGCATAACATGCATACAGTGACGTTACTATTTCCTAGCGCTGCTCATTATCGAGCGTGACGGTGTTTAGTTTGAGGGAATGTATACTATGTTACAGGCGAATACGGCAGTGCCACCGCCCTACTCTTCTGCGGGCAGCCTGGACGGCTTGACGTCGGCCTCAGGTCCCGCGGGGGCAGCGGATATGGCGGGCGTTCCCGTGACGGTGAGCCCCGAGGCGGACCGGCGCGCCCCCTCCGCCTCCTCCTCCGCCACCGCCTCCGACGTGAGCAGCCTGGCAGGGTCCGGGTCCCCGGGATCGCCGCCGCGCGCCACCAGCCCCACGCTGGAGCCGCTGGCCAAGGCGCGCGGCCCGCCGCCTCCCGCGCCGCCCCCGACGCCGCCGGCACCGCCCCCGCCGCCCCAGCTGTCGCGGCCGCGCCGCCTCCTGCCCCCGCGCGCCGTGCCGGGCCGCCGCTGGCTGTCGCGCTCCGCCCCCACTACACCGTCGGCGCCGCCGCCCGACGGCAGCCCGCTGCTGGCGGAGCCGCCCTCTGACGAGGAACTAGACGCCACCGTCTGAGCGTCAGACGCCGTGCCTTAACCGACAATCGACTGCTCATGTGCTCTAGTGCCCTTTTCCCTTACGTAGCGTTACCGGTTCGCAACATTAACCGACTACCGTCATTCAGCAGTACGTTATAAACCGAGAAGTCTCATCGTCTGTTTCATATGATCGTACAGTGAATGAAATGTAATGACGCAGCGCAAGTTTACTCGTCTTTACGAGGGAAGTCATAAAGTTAAATAACTAATTTTTTATTTATTTTTGTCAATGTATGTCATGTTAATTACGAAACTTTAATTTTCTAAGGTGTAACCACTTTGCGACTATTTCTCGCACTTCTCTTTCTCTCTGTCTTACTAATACGCTAGAACTCAACACACACACACACACACACACATACACACACACACACACACACACACACACACGGAGAAAGAGAGAGGGGCAGGGAAGAGAGAGGCAAGTAAAACGAGAAGAGATAAACAGGGAGTAGGCAGGTGTATATTAGGCAGAGACCATCCCGTTCAAGAGAACCACATCTGCTTTCATTTCGTTGTGTGTTCTTGCCCGTCTGGTTTACGCAGTGTCGAATAGGTCGCTTGTGATGCACTCAAATGCCTTAGCGCTCTGTTGTCACTCCGGCTCCTAGCTGTTATCATCAAATCTAGAGCTCCCGAACTTATCCTAGAAGGATGCATAAACACAAATATTTTGCGTCTCCAGTTTGATGTTTCATGGTTACCGTTGCTGTCCATTGAAGTGGAAATCACTGGTTTGATTCTCGGTGTCTAGTTCTGATTTTTCTTTCGTAGAATAATCTGCCTTATAAAAAGAAGAGAGGAGTGAGTTGCATAAATAAGCAGCGGCACTGAGACCTAATTCCGATGAATTACGTGAGGCTGTGAACCATCCGACATTTATTTGTATAGCGATTTTCTCATTCTTAATGAATTCTTATAGCGTGTACTTATGGTGTTCGGAACCCATTCGAGCACTCCCTTCCATGTAAAGTTCGAGAAAAACGTGTCAACAAACTGCATGTAAACTACATTACCATTTAAAGATCTATCTGGAGCAATTTCAGCAACAAAGTTATTTATTTTCACGAACCCTATACCGTAAACGATCGTTTTCATTAGGTGTAATCACGAGCTGTTTCTCGAGAGCGGTACAATGCTTTTACATGTATAGTTTCTAACTAGAACAGTTCTCCTAACATGTATTCATTCCAAGACCAGAATACCGAATGGACCGCAGGTGAATACGCACAAACGAGGAATATGTGCTTCAGAAACAGAGCTGACCTAAATACGTGTCGTACACGAGTATAACGAAATTACTGACAAATTAGGAAGGGAATTTGGGAAGGAGATGTAAGCACTAGATTAGAAGGGAGGAAGTGGAAGGAGCAAAAATTCCAAAAGTCAGTGGAGGAGAAAAGATGGAATATGTGGCGGCTTCTCCAGAGGGAAAAAGAAAAAAACAATGTCTGTGAATTCCTATGGGACCAAACTGCTGTCATCGGTCCCTAGACTTACACACTACTTAAACAAACTTAAACTAACGTACAGTGAGAACAACAGATACACCCATGCCCGAGGAAGGACTCGAACCTCCGGTGGGAAAAGCCGCGCAATCCGTGACATAGTGCCAGAGGAGGTATTGAAATGAATTTTCTCACGTGGAGAGCAGTTGCGCTCATTTGTTGTCAAACCAGAAACCAGAAGAATATTACAAGGTTTTTCTCTTCTGAAAGCTGCAGATTGCGTGTGGTTAGGGTTCCTAGTCAAACGTGTACCTTGCTCTAGCTTACGCTGTCGACCCTACATAATGGAAATAATAGTAATCTTTGGTTCTAGCTTACGCTTTTTGAACGTGACACAATGGAGACAAAGGTATTGTGAAGGGTTGAGTGAGTGTTTCTGCTACATCTGTATCATCTAACACATTTTTCAAACAGTACATCTTCCTCTTACTTTATTACTCAAAAATCGCACTTCATTTTATACTACGACTGCAGTTCCGTGATGTGAAACTCTTACTTTAGTTCGTGCGTAGTTAATTAACTAAATCAGTTTTGAATGTTGACTTTGTAGTATAAGAATAGTCTAGTAATGCTGCGTTCTAGAAGTATGTTTTTTTACTTATTATTTGTGAAACACTTATATTTTTGTGTGGTCTAATCCAATCGCAAAAGGAAATGTTACTGACAGAATCTGCGACATGCAATATTCATTTCTGAGCACTCAGTCCCATAAGCGTTGTGCTAAAACATATGTCGTGATGTGTCTTCTATGCTGGAAGAGATGGCTCCCGAAGCATGCCAACGATGGGTCCTGTATTACCAGCAACAAGACGGTGGACCCTTGTTGAGCGTGTCGCTGCTTTCATGGTGACCTTTTATCGGAAGATGATCCAATTAAAGAAGGAATCCGCAATTCGTCGTTTTGAGTTGTTAATTATTATTGTTCACTTTTTTTTCAACACCAACTGTTAAAATACTAAACTGGTACCGACTACACAACCTTCATTAACCGTGAAAGACTTTTGTGAGCCCCGACATCACTTCTGCACATGTTTCCTTATTTTACTTTTAATACTCGCGCCTTCGTTACACGCTCGATATTCTTTCTCAGACCTTAATTTTAACAATACTCTCCACTCACACGGACGTCAACTGCCGCCCGGTGCATTTACTTAGTGGTACAATGTGATCATGTGAACAGCACGCGGGGGATGACAGCAAAAACAATGAGCCTTTCGTGTGGTCGTCGGAGAAGTACAATACTCTTCTGGACATTTCTTTTTCTTGACTTCCATAATCAAACAGCTACATAAAAGGGACATTGAGTTCACGGGGGAATTTAGATACTCATTTACGTATAAAGTATTTTAATCGTCTGTGCATTAATAAAAAATGTTAGGTGGCATCTGAGATCTCCGACGGTATGGACACCTTACAACATTTCGGGGTTTAGTTCCAGTTCCACATAATTTAAAAAATACACATATTCCGCGATACAAAAGAAGCGCTAATTTTGGTATAGTTCGTACATCTGATGATTGTACTTCGTCACCGAAACCAATAACTATACTTCAACTCCTACAATCAAGACGGGAAAGTCATCGCTGCATTCCTCCAATACATGTTGTTACATATTAAAAGTTCATTCACGGTTACAATAGCAGCAGACTATTTCCGAATAATTTTTCGGGTATGTCTCGTTCGCCGTTACCGTTAAGTTTGACAATGCTGTTTCAATGTGACCTGTGTGACGTGGAACGACACTTACCATTCTCGAAACGGTATTCAAGTGAGAATCACAGTACTCTCTTTGTGGCGCTTATTCACCTATACACTGCTTTTTTTAAAAACACAGATTTACAAAAGCGTTGCTTCTGCTTCAGACTGAGTGGGAAAACTCGATGCTGTACAGTCCAGGAGCTCATTCCTGCAGCAGCGATTACACAGTGGGAGATAATGGGACTTTGCATAATGCACCGTGTAGCGTCATCTACATCACGTCTCTACCACAAATTGCAATGCATTGTTGTTAAATCGCGCTTTAAGTGCGACTCTGTTTTGAGTCATCCCTATTCTCACTGGTTAGAGCGGCCCGCCACGAATTCCTCTTCTCAGAGCAGCAATTGCTATCAACATTCTTAATTATTTGCTGGGTGTATTCCAATCTCTGTTTTCCTCCACAGTTTTTACCTTATACAGCTCACTCTAGTACCATGGAAGTTATTCCCTGTTTTAACAGATATCCTGTACCCTTTTTTTTTGCGTTTTCCATACATTCCTTTCCTCGTCGTTTCTCAGGAGAACCTCTTCATTCATTACTTTATCAGTCCACCTAGTTTTCAATATTCTTCTGTAACACCACATCTCAAATACTTCGATTCTCTTCTTTTCTGCTTTTCCCACAGACCACGTTCCACTGCCATACAATGCTATGCTCCAAACGTACATTCTCACAAATTTTTTCCTCAAATTCAGACCTGTGTTTAATACTAGTTGAGTTTTCTTCGCCAGGAATTCCCTTTTTGCTAGCGGTAGTCTGCTTTTTCTGTCCTCCTTGCTCGGTTCGTCATGGGTTATCTTGCTGCCTAAGTAGCAGAATTTCTTGATTTCATCTATTTCGTAATTCCCAGTCGTGATGTTGTTTTTCGCTTTTCTCATTTCTGCTACTTCTAATTACTTTCGTCTTCCTTCGGATTACTCACAGTCCATATTGTTTACTCGTTGGACTGTTCATTCCATTCAGAGGATATTGTAATTCTCCTTCACTTCCACTGAGGATAGTAATTTCATCAGTGAATATTTTCATAGGTATCCTTCCACTTTGTATTTTAAACCCATTCCTGAACCTTTCTCTTAGTTCCGTCATTGCTTCTTCGACGTATAGATTAAACAGTAGGAATGAAAGAGTATGTCCCCGTCTTAAACCCATTTTAATCCGAGCACTTCATTCGTCGACTCTCACTCTTATATTCACTCTGGGTTCTTGTACATATTGCACATTACTCGTCTTTCCCTATAGCTTACCCCTACTTTTCTGAGAATATCGAACACTTTTCAGCATTTTAAAATGTCGAACGCTTTTTCCAGGTCGACAAATTCTATGAACGTGTCTTGATTTTTTTTCAGTCTTGCTTCCATTATCAACCGCAAGGCCAGAATTGCCGCTGTGGTGCCTTTACCTTTACTAAAGCCAAACTGATCGTCATCTAACACGTCCTAAATTTTCTTTTCCATTCTTCTGTATAATATTCTGGTCAGAATCTTGATGCATAAGCTGTTAAGCTGATTGTGTTATAATCCTCGCACTTGTCGGTTCTTGGAGTCTTCGGAATTGTATGGATGATGTTTTTCCAAAGGTGATATGGTATAGCGTCAGACTCATACATCTACATACCAACGTAAATAGTGATGCAATGAAATTGTGATGCAATGTTGTGTACTCTTTCTGCGTTATTCGATCGTAAGTCATCCAAAGCTCTTTTAAATTCTGATTCTAATACTGTATCCCCTATGTCTTCTATCTGAATCCTGTTTCTTCTCCTATCGCGTCATCACGCAAGTCTTTTCCCTCACAGAGGCCTTCAACCCTAGCGGGTTGCACCTTTGTGCACTCTCTTCTGACTCTACCATTATTGCTAGGCGGAAATATTCATAGACATTTGAGTCTGAGATCTCTTGGTATTGTACACATAACATACGTTTTGACGAAATAAATCTCGGGTGAGCAGCCTGAACAGTAATCGACCACGATTGCCGAAATATTATGTCCTATGCACACTCATACCAGGCTGTTCACCCGAGATTTATTTCGTCACAAATTACGCCTGGACAAATTGAAGAAGCACAACATACGTTTTCCTTGTATTTTTTAGTAACAAAGGTAGCCACTTTCATTGGATTGCAGTTGAAACACCGATCACAATGATCATCTTCAGATCAAGTAAGCAGGTTGCTGAGACAGCGCATGTTGTACTCTCATAGTAATTGATTGATTGTGAAAACACATGGCTTATGCATTCATGAGGTGTCACATCATATTGCTTATTGGATATGAAGGTGAACAGCGGTCACTGAAACCACTCAGCTGTGTTCAGATGGAAGTGACTGTATCTGGCAATAAAGCTGATCAATCCGTAACCTCCACTGTGTTCATAACGCTCTTATCTTTCGAGTTTGGCCATCTGGAAACCGCGCGACGGTTTCAATTCCGTCGCTTTGCTCTTTTTTTCCTCCAGTACACTTTTATATTTTCACCGTGCTTCATTTAGACCACTTCAGACGTGTGTTCTTGCTTATTCTACCTTGGAATACTTTTACAGTCAACACTTTCCTTCTGAAAAATATCTCTTTCTTCTGCTTCTTTTGCTTTTATGCTGTGTATTTCTAAATCTTTTTCATGTAAATCAGCCTTCTTTTCCCTATTGTTTCTGTTATTTATTTTTATAGTTAGATGTATTTTATTATTGTTGCTTCCGAGCTTCTCCGCTTCTTATGAGACCTAAAATTTTTCGTGTCTTTTTCTCTCTAATATTTTTTCTTCTTCTTCTACAAATACATGTATACATTTCTGGTATGTCTGCCCCTATTTGTGCCCCCCACATTCGAGTGGCTCTTCCATGGGCTACATTGACTAAAAGCAATGACAATGATGGTTTTTGAAGAAAGTCAAAAGAATTTCATAACACCAGCTGCATATAACAGTGACTCCTGTGGAACTGGGTTTCATGCTGCAAACTGCTATGGATAACATACACATCACGCCTATCCACAGAATTCTTTTAAAAAGAGGTACCGGTACATGTCAGTGCAAGTTATTACATCATCTCCAAAGCTAATATATACAGACACGCAAATACTTCAAAATTTGCTAAAATAACCAGGAATCTGATATTTAATAGTCGACACAAGAAAAACTTATGAAAACCTTAAGTGCTTGAGAGCAGTTCTACAATCATGACCTGAAACGTTATCTGTGGGGAGGACACTGATCAGTGAATGGAAGAGAACCGCTGTATCCCATTAAGCTTGTGAGGAAAACAACGAATAACCCATGTTATAGATATAATATCAAATACTTTAGGCCTAATTCTTGTATTTATTGTGGTAAATATGATTGTCATTTGCTTAGATGTGAATATATTTGTGCTGCTTACATTTTTAAATTTTTTGGGAAGAAATGAATTCTACAGTGGCTAATTTCTAATAAATGTTCCTTTTAATTAGCAACATTTCTGAGTTGTAGGATGTGCTAAACTAGAAAGAAGCAGATAGTAAAAATCTGAGGCGTTTATTTGCGCATTATTGGTTTTAGTCAGCATTGACACAAGAAAATATTCCCTTTTATGAAAAAGCTTAACATACAATAGTCCAGATGGTGACATTTTCAATGAAATTTGGGCTGATAGAAACACAAATTTGTTTTCTGGTTGTCCAAATATTGAAATATAAATGAAATTATTTTTCTTTCTGTTTCAGGAATTTCTGTAACTAAAAAGGTGTGTGATTGTAAACCACAAACATACAATGTGCGACTCGCTCATTACATTACCTAATTTCTGGTTAACAGCTCTTGTTTGAATGTAATTTTGGTTATAGTTCCTTGCGTCCCTTGTTATTCCGTGAATCTTATTTAAAACAGGTAATTCGTGTTATTGTGTATCAAAATAAGAGAACTTCACTACTATGAGAAAGTTCATGCACCAAGTTTGGTTGCTTTTTATGTTTCTCACAAGATCACTAAAGTAATATCAGTCTGCATCATTTGTAGGTGAACTTGTCTAATAGTTACCGATTTCTTTCATATGTGGACTTTAACTTGGCAATGTTGTAACATGCTCACTATGCATACTATTTGATGTCTTACGATCTGATATTCAAAGAAAAATTATTATACAGGAACGAGATTAATAAACAAATAATATCCTCTGGAGAGAAGAGAATAAGATGATGTAATTATAGATATTATGACTTACTTATGAAGAAAAGGAATTATTTTTTGCTTCATGTTTTTTCTTGTGCTTAAGGGTAATGGCATCTTGAATACAAGTTGCACAAAAGTTTATTCAAGCTTTTACAAAATGAAACTTTGGTGTACACTTTTTCTTCGATTACGCCAAATTATTTTGCTTTACTACATAAGTGAGGATCGAATCCATTGACTGTGACCAGAAGTTGAACATTTTGGTCATTAACCCCGAAGTACTATACTATTGTGTAAAGTAACTGGCTTGGACATTATATGAATCCAGTCTGGTCTTTTATCTCAGGAATAAATCCAAGTGCAAGTTTCAGTGCATATTCATGTTCTACTGTCTGAATTCAGTCCTATGGATATAGTGTGTTCATTAAAAAAGTTAGTGATTAAGTAAGAAGCTCACATTTACGTAAATTCAAGTAAAATGTGTCACTTGTTACCGAATATGAGAGATAATGTATTTTATTTCTGTTAAGGTTGAAAGGAGTTAAATATGCGTAAGATAATCCAACAATGAACAATGTGCCTACGTGATGATTCACAATAGTTTCTGAGAAATCACTAAAATAACACTACAACATCAGATATTGCACATGGAAGTAATTTTGAAAACTATTACATTATTCCCAAATTATGTGACTCAGACTGTTGGATTGTAGCAGTTTAAAATGCTAAATGTTAACATGAATAAAAATATAGGCCTATTCTTTGTATATTTACATTGTGTGTCAACAATAAGTAGATAATGTGTAATACTACCATTAATAATAATAATAATAATAATAATTGCTTTTTGCAAAATCTCTATATCTGTGTATTATTTGTTTTCCTCTCATCTGCTCTATGTTTAGATTGAAGTATCTGTCATGTAAAAGAGGAGTCTTATGAAATTAAAAAAAAAGTCATAGTTGAGTTCGGTCCCTGCAGATCTGTTCATTTGTTCTTATTTATTGGTTTATTTAACCTGAGTGTATTAATATCTTCAGGCCAATGTGGTGTATAGTATAGAAACTAATCATGTGCAACTTTATAAATATGCACCAAGACATGTAAGACCTGGACTCGTGCTGAAGAGGACTTTGATTCAAGTCGATATCTGGCCATCCAGTTTTACATTTTCTGAACTTTCGCTACATCTCCTCAGGAAAATACCGGGAAAGTCCCTTTTTCACCCTCTCCCAGTCTTAACTTGTTCTCACTTCTCTAATGAGTTGGCTAGCGACAGGATAAACTTTACTCTAATTTTCTTTCCTTTTGCAATGTTAGTCTCAGTAATGAAATTATATACTGTCATGGTATACAATAACATCGTCATCTACATTTACATGAGTACCCTGCTATTCACAATTAAGAGTCTGGCAGAGGATTCAATGAACCAGCTTCGAGCCCTCTCTACTGTTCCACTCTCGAAAGGTGCGCTGCAGGAACGAGGACTTATTCTGTGTGAGCCCTGATTTCTCTAATTTTATCGTGATGATCGTTTCTCCCTGTGTAGGTAGGTGCCAACAGAATGTTTTAGCGATCGGAGGAGAAAACTGGTTATTGAAATATCATGAGAAGATCCCGTTGCAACGAAAAGCGCCATTATTTTAATGGTTGCCACTCGAATTCACGTATCATGTCTGTGGCACTATCTCCCCTGTTTAGCGATAATACAAAACGAGCCACTCTTCTTTTGATTTTCGACGTCATCCGTCAGTCCCATCTGATGCGTATCCCACACCGCACAACAATACTCCAGAATAGGGAGGACAAGTGTGGTGCAAGCAGTCTCTTTAATAGATCTGTTGCACCTTCTAAGTGTTCTGCCAATGGATCGCAGTTGCTGATTTGCTCTATCCGCAACATTATCTAACTGATTGTTTCAGTTTAGGTTACTTGTAGGCTTATAGTAACCCTAAGTATTTAGTTGAATTTACAGCCTTCAGATTTGTGTGAATTATCGCGTAATCGAAGTTTAGCGGATTTCTCTAAGTACTCATATGAATAGCTTCACACTTTTCTTTATTCAGAGCCAGCTGCCACTTTTCGCACCATACAGATATCTTATCTAAATCATTTTGCTATTCGTTTTGGTCATCTGATGACTTTATACTGCAGTTAGAATGACCAATAACAATTTGAATAGGAACAGCTCTGCTAATGAATTAAACACCCTAATACTTCGTATTATAATAAAATATAAATTATATGAAATTTTTCTACAATGTATATGTGAATGCTATTCGGTTCCCCCCGTAGGAGTTCGAGTCCTCCTTCGGGCAGGGGTGTGTGTGTCGTCCTTAGCGTCAGTTAGTTTAAATTAGATTAAGTAGTGTGTAAGTTTAGAGACCGATGACCTCAGCAGTTTGGTCCCACAAGACCTTACCACAAATTTAAATTTGAATGCTATTTTCAAATAAAAACGTTAGTTAGTTACTCAGTTTGATAACAATACATAAATTTAACTACATCATAGAGAAAGGAAAGAATAGGAAATGGGTGAGGTATGTAAATCCAAATTGTGCACATCTGTGCGATTCTAAAGGTGTGACTTATGCCACCGACCTTAGTATTGGTTAAAGGACTGTAATTCGCAGTTAATGAAGAAACTGTCTAAACCTGTTTGTTTAGCATGCTGCAGATGTGGGAGTCACACGTCTTTGCTTAACGACCAAACGCAAGACGGATCACGGCAGCGGTTGGCGTAAAGCCCAGAGAACTCGTGCATAGAGATTTCGATGTGTGCCACCGTCTCGTGGTCTCGTGCTGGCATAAATATATTCGCAGCACGTGGATACGGTGTGACCTACTTGCGGGTACACAACACTTGGATGTGAAATATGTGGTGCCCACAATAGCAGAATGGTGGTTGTCAATGTGTGAGCTGCTGTCAACGAGCTCGGCACCTCTTGTGAAGATTCTGTTGAGAACAAAACAGTCTGTTTGGTTTTTGTCTGGGATATTTACTAACAAGCGAGACCAGTGCTGGTGGGTGATGGGTTTTCCGACATGGCAGCTGATTGCAGAGGATGACACCTGATGACTGACCACCTGTGGGCTACGAGTGCGTGCCTGGTTGCTATCTAGTAGGCACATAGTCGCAGACACGGCATCCCTTCTCCCTAGGGATGACATGGCGAAGCCATCTTGAGAGTGACTGCATAGCCTCCTTCCTCCTCTGGAAAACGATGGCATCGTCATCGGAGGAATCAGACTGAGAAGTTAGTCCTTTAGCGGTTGCGTCCATAGGCTGGGGTCCTGGACGAGTCCTGAGGCTGGTGTGGCTGACCCAGAATGCTTGGGGACAGCTGATGGGTGGACCATCTGGAGCAAATCTGCAAAGATATCAAATGAAGTAGATACACTGCGCTGTGAGAGCAACTGAAGAAGAAGAGTATAGAATCCCTGGGGGATGAGATCGAGAGTACTTGAAAAGTAGAAATGTTGCACCCGGAAAGTGTATATTAGTGCTCCAGCAGCTGAGGAATCGAAATATCGCTCCTGGACGGCGTAATGCTTGTGTAAACACTTCGGACGGGGAAGTCACAAGGAGGGAGGACAAGTAGGGAGTCCTGTCATGTCAGTGGCGACGTCTACAATGACTAAGTGTGCAGCAAAATATGAGAAGGTGCTGGAGAAAGAGGCACTGGGTTGAACCAAGTGACCAGAAAGAGGTTTGACTGCTGACGACGATAGCCCCTTGGTGGGTATCGCTGAAAGACCCATGTGTGATGAAGTGCAGTTTCAAGCCCAGAGCGCATAGGTCCCACCGAGTTAGTGCTGAACCGCTGAGCCAGAAGAGGTAGGCTACATCTGAGTCATACAGAGCTTACAGACAGCGGAGGTGCTTTGGGGAAGGCGGATCCATTTCTTTGAAGCCGCAGTGATGCTGGATATACCCATGCTGGACACAGTGATGAAAATACTGCAAAGAAAACTGGAAAGCAGCATATCAAGTTGTGGAAGAAGAAGCTGACAGGCCCTGTCTAACTGCGGAGTTCAGAGAAAGCTCACAAAAAAAACTTCATCGCTGGTGAAAGTGGGATTAGACACTTGGGAGATTGGTACTAAATTCGAAAGCCATGGACGACTATATGGAACGAAAAATATTGATGCTGTCGCAAAGAACTGGGATGAAACTGAAAGCTATCCTCAGTGATGGGAGGAAAGTTAAAACCTTCGAAGCCATCTCCAGTGGAGCGATGAAACTTGAGATCGACTACCAATGGTGGGACGAAAAGTAGAATCCATCGCCAAAGGTGTGGCGAAAACTTTGAGTGCTGGCGCTGGAGCCAGTAGTGGTGCTGGAGCCGGTAAAAATGTTTATCCTCTTCACCAACTGTTACGGCGCACTTCGTCTGTGGAGAGCTCGATGTGAATTACCGTTGTACGGTTGTGTGCCAACATGGGGCACAATGATACGGTGTGACCTACTCGTGTGCAAGTAACAGATGGAGGTGAAACAGCACGATGTCACCAGAGCCATGAACATGAGTTCTGCTGCTGAAGAGCCATGCATCTTTTGTAGTGCTTGCCGAAGATTCTGTTGACAACAAAAAAAACCTGTATTTGTTAACAAGGGAGACATGCACCGATCGGTGATGGGCTTGCCTGCTTGACGGATGGCCGCATAAAAGATGACGCCTGATATTTGGCCACCCGCGGTATGTTGGTGTGCGACTGATTGCCGTGTAGTAGGCGAATAGTACGATGAATGCATGGACAAATCAGTACGTGATTTATGCGTAGACCTCCAGCTTCAGAGCAGAGCGGAAATCAAGAGCAACAGCTTATCGGTTTCTTACGTCTTTAATTTTAGTGCTATTCTTATAAGCAGAAATGAGAAGTAGCTGATTATTTAGTTGTTTTCAGTAGTGCTATAAATTTTCTTGAAAGAATTTGCACATTTTTCGATTTTTTTCTTGAGTAAGTTTACTTTCTAATATAATTTTCCGCCGCAGAAGTCACTAGCGCCGCTTCATTTACATGATTCCATGATCTATCGAGTGATAAATATTCGCTAGAACTCCAGCACCAGATTCTCAGAGTTTAATCTCGCGCTTTGTAAGTGTATATTCAAGTGTAGTAGTTATTCAGCTGTTTGTTTTAAGATTAGTGAGTGGTGTAATCAGCGTATTTAGCGTAGTTAGCCACTTAGTTCGGAGCCAGCAGTCGCCTGTGATACATCTGCAGGGCATCATGTTACGCATCTAGCTTTTTCTGTGTTCTCTTAATAGTATATATCTGTTTAATTTGTAAGGTGTCAGGCAAATCCAACACCTTCCATGAAAACCCTGACATAATAAGCAAATCTAGTAGTATGTCATATAGTTCCGAATAAATCGTGACATTAAATTAACCAAAGTAATACGAGTAACGAGTGAGCAAATGGTATACCACAGACTAACACAAGAATGCCTAAATGCATGTTGTACCTTCCCACCGTGAGACCGACGCAGTTCCGAGGGGAGAAACGAGAACAGAAGCCGAGAGCAGAACCGTGTTAAGCTAGAAGGCCCTACGATAAGGGACGGACTGGACACCCACGTCGCCAGCCTACCTCTAAGACTACCACCCGCACGTTTTAACGTGAGACTTTTTCATGTCTCTGTTACGTCAAGGACCACCCCCCCCCCCTCCCCCAGCCCATGTTAAAAGCTAGAGCCCTCCAGAAAAACAGTATAGATCTTACGATAACACAAAAAGGGCCACTACCACCTGCAAGTTTTAGTGTGAGTCTTTTTCGCGTGTCTGTTACATTAGGACCACCCCCCAGCCTATGTTAAAAGATAGAGCCCTCCAGAAGAACAGTATAGATCTTACGATAACGGTGAAAGGACCACATCAGCTGCAGGTTTTAGCGTGAGACTTTTTCGCATCTCTGCTACGTTGCAAACTTTAAAAACATTGCCCCACCACGAAAAGTATAACGTTTCTCATTGGATAGGCAGAATTTTTGTAGGCGGAGCTTAAGGTTAACATTGAGATCCTGATTGGTCAGATGAAAACACAGCCAGATAGTTTTTTTTTTAAACCAACTTCGGTAAATTGTAGTAAGGAGAAGTTAGAAGAAGTTAGTTCCGAGTCGCCGAGGTGAGCGGAGCTGTGCTGCCCGCGGCTCCCTGACAAACACCGACAAGGTAATGAACGCAAGCGATGCCGCATAACAGAGCATAAGGCTTCACTCAGAACGGAAGAAGTCTCATCTGTTACACCCCCTTTTTGCGTAATACTAGTGTCGATCGTAAATTAAAGCTCACGGTGTTCACATTTGCCACTTGAAGTAAAAATCTGAAACGTGATGATTTTTCTGTTATATAGTTATTGAGAAGCCACATCAGCCACTGTAATTTACGACAAGTTAGATAAGTAATTGAAGATAATTGAGGGTCAATGTAGACCATTTTGATAGTTTTCTCTTTTGTGAAACTTAATTTAAACCTAGATTATAGATGTGATATGGCATAGGTCATCCTTCGATCCATTGTAGAACTTGGAAACCCCCTCAGGGAATATTCGTTCACATTTTTGTTGAACGCAGTTGGTTTTTACCATCCTGTATTAAAACACTTCCTTTTATTAATAGTGCAATTTATAAACAATGTTTTGTGAGTAGAATAAAATTTTCAATGGTAAACTTAACTGCTTTTTCGACGCTATTTTACCAGCTAACTAAAAATAGGAAAGCCTTGAACCCCTTCCACTAAATTTAGTTAGTATTAAGATTCTTTTACAGGAAGTGCAGTAGAGCTGACGCTGAAATCATTGAGGATTTGGTTATATGATTGCTAGTCTCACTGAACTCTTCTGAATTCTACAGGTCATGTGTGGACTGGCGTCTACTTACCAGCAACAGGTCCCAGGTTCAAACTAGTCAATTCCCTAAAAAAAAAAAAAAAAAAAAAAAAAAACGCTCAGAGCGTCCTTGCGCGAAAGTGGTAGGGAGACACGATATAGAACAAACAGACACCATCATGAATGCTTAGAAATTGTTTGCGTGTTTTGGTATTTAGGAAGCTTAGTTTCTCTTTTTTTGTTAGCTGTAAGTTCAGGCAGTCTGTAGCTCAGTTATCATTTCTTCTGAACACCCAGATACATAATTCATTGTGATATCAACTGTCCCTCGATCACAAGTTAGGATTGTAACAAGTTGCTTATGTAGATTTCTGTCAGTTTTTCTGTTTACTCTTCTGCTAGTCTTACTAGGAAGGGTAAGATGTGTGCCTGCTATGTGCGGACGCAGCATGAGCTGGCCGCAGTTCGCGAACAGTTGAATGTGGTTTTGGCTGCGATCAGTCGCCTTCCGGCTACAGTTTCGGCATGTATCGGTGGTGGAGATTCTGCAGCATCGAAGGTGCACCTCAAGTGTCTCTTATTTCGCCCGAGGCACCTTCTGGTGCATCCAACTCGGTGGACCCACAGGGTGAGTGGCGGATGGTAACGCGTTCTCGTCGCTCAAGACGGAGGGCCAATGTTGAGGCTGGCCATGTGGCCTCACTTATTCACACAGTGAGTGAACAGGTGGTCGTTCCTCAGCAGGGCCCGAGCAGGCACACGTGGGCAGGGGTTTGCTAGTTATTGGGAGCTCCAATGTTAGGCGCGTTATGGATCCCCTGAGAAGATTACGTTCAGGGCTGGAAAGAAAGCCTGTGCACTCGGTATATCGGCCGGGGAGCCTCATTCGAGTTGTGAAGGCGGTCTTGTCTGCAGTTGTCAAGAGTGTTGGGTGCAGTTGTTTGCAAGTTGTGGCTCAGGTCGGCACCAACGACGCCTGCCACATGGGTTCTGAGACCTTACTAGTTCTTATAGGGGGCTGGCAGAGCTGGTGAACACTGCTGGCCTCGTAAGCAAGATGCATTTAAAGTTCGCAATTTGCAGGATCGTTCCCAGAGTTGATCGGGGACCTTTTGTTTGGAGCCAGGTGGAGGGTCTCAACTAATGGCTTCGTCGTCTCTGCCACGGTCATGGCTGTAGGTTTCTGGACCTACGCTATCGGGTGGGAATGTGTAAGACTCCCCTTGATAGGTCAGGGTGCGCTACGCAAAGGAAGCAGCTATTCGGGTAACATAGTAGCTCTGGAGTGCACATGGTTTTATTTTAGGCTAGGTAGTAGTTTGAGGTACTCTCATGAGCACTCACCATTCGATACGCACACAGGAAAACCATACGGTATTCAGAGTAAAACAATTCGACTACAAAAATTTTATCAGTAAATTGTCGAAGTATTCCTTACAAAGTTATCGAATTTACTACGCTTCAGGAAAGTTCTCAACCTGAAATTATTCTTGGGACTGAGAGCTGGCAGAAGCCCCAAATAAAAAGCTCTGAGATATTTAGCGAGCCTTGAAATGTTTATGGGAAAGACAGATTGGATAATGTAGGAAGGGTAGTGTTCACTGAAGCTGACAAAAATATCGTCTCTACTGAGGTTGAAATTGAATGCGATAGTGGAGTTATATGTTCGTACATGACAGGTCTAGATGAAACCAAGTTACTTCTATGTTTTTACGGACCACCCGACTCCGAAGTGACAATTCTAGAATCATTCAAAGAAAGACTACGGTTAGTTGTGCATAACTACCCAGATCATTCAGAACTAGTTGGTGCTGACATTGACCTAACGACCTAACGAGTAGATAGTGAGAACAGACAGACAGTCTTGTAAAGTATTTTTGAACGTGTTTTCCAAAAACTGTCCTGTACAGTTAGTTCGGCTGCCCACACGCAATGGAAGTATCTTCAACCTTGTAGCTATAAACAGGCTGGGTCTTATCGATGGCGTCAGTAAAGAGACGGAGATTAGTGATAACGACGTCATCATAGCGACGGTGGCTACGAAAACTAATAAAGCAGTCAAGAGGTCTAGGAGAGTGTTTCTGCTAGAAAGAGCAGATAGTCAGTTGTTAGCCCCTCACTTAGACAATGAATGATGGCCATAGAGTCCGCAGCTCGTGGTCGTGCGGTAGCGTTCTCGCTTCCCACACCCGGGATCCCGGGTTCGATTCCCGGAGAGGTCAGGGATTTTCTCTGCCTCGTGATGACTGGGTGTTGTGTGATGTCCTTAGGTTAGTTAGGTTTAAGTCGTTCTAAGTTCTAGGGGACTGATTACCATAGATGTTAAGTCCCATAGTGCTCAGAGCCATTTTTGATGGCTATAGAAGAATAATGGGCAAACTTTAAACTGACTGTATATCGTACTCTGGACAATCATGTGCCTAGTGGACGGAAAAGACCTATCGTGGTTTGATAACGAAATTCGGAAAACGCTGAGGAAGCAAAGGCTGTTGCGCTCTCGGTTCAAAAGAATAGGCGCAAATAACGACAGTCAAAGATTAGTGGCCGGTGTGGCCGTGCGGTTCTAGGCGCTTCAGTCTGGAACCGCGTGACCGCTACGGTCGCAGATTCGAATCCTGCCTCGGGCATGGAAGTGTGTGATGTCCTTAGGTTAGTTAGGTTAAAGTAGTTCTAAGTTCTAGGCGACTGATGAACTCAGAAGTTAAATCACATAGTGCTCAGAGCCATTTTGAACCAACGATTAGTAGAGACTCGTGCGTCTGTGAAAAAATCTATGCACGAAGCATACAACAGCTTGGGTAAAGACCTGGCAGAGAACCCGAAAAAAATTTGCTCCTATGTAAAATATCTAACAGAGTCTAAGGCTTCTTTCCAGTCACTCGTTGAATAGTCTGATTTGGCAGTATAAGATAGCAAAAGGAAGGGCGAAGTTTTAAGTTCCACATTTAAGAAATCGTTCAAGTAGGAGAATCGTACAAACGTACTATTGTTTGACCATCGCACAGAGTTCCTTATGGATGGCATAGTAATAGGCATCCGTGGAGCAGAGAAACAACTGAAGAAGTTGAAAACAAATAAGTCGCCAGGTGCGAATGGAATCCCAGTTCGGTTTCACTAAGAGTACCCTACGTCATTGGCCCCTTACTTAGTTTGCATTCATTGCGAATCTTTCCTCCAACTCGAAGCTGCAGAACTCCAGAGCATATTCTGAGTTCGAATGTAATAACACCGAACAGCTCATGTTTACGAATCAGCACAACTTTAGAAAGGTTCGATAGTGCGAAACACATGGAAGAAAGGCAACAGGCAGGTTCTTGATCTCCGAAAAGCATCCGACAGGGCATCCCGCATCAGACTGGTAACAAAGATGCGTGCTTACTGATTAGGCTCCCAAATGTTCAAATGTGTGCGAATTTCTCAGGGACCAAACTGCTGAGGTCATCGGTCCCTTTTTTACACGTTGCTTAAACCAACTAATGCTAAGAACAACACACATACCCATCGATGTCCGGAGGGAGGACTCGAACCTCCGGCGGGAGGGGCCGCGCAGTTCGTGACATGCCGTCTCAAACAGTGCGGCCAATGCGCGCTGCGAATAGGCTCCCAAATATGTGACTGGCTCGAAGACTTCTTAAGTAAAAGAACGCAGTGTTTTGTCCTCGACAAAAAGTGTTCATCGGGAACAGTTGTAAAGGAGTTCCCCAGGAAAGTGTGATACGACCGTTGCTATTTTCGTATACATAAATGATATGGCAAACAGAGTAGACAGTAATCTGTGCTTGGTTACAGATGATGCTGTGGTGTACAGGAAGGTGTCGAAGACAAGTGACTGTAGGTTGATACAAGATGATCTAGACAAAATTTGGTGTGATGAATGACAGTTGGCTATGAATGTAGAAAAATATAACATAATGCGGATGAGTGACAAAAACGAAACCGTAATGTTCGGATACAATATTAGTAGTGTCGTGCTTGGTACAGTCACATCGTATAAATATATGGGCTTCACGTTGCGAAACGATATGAAATGGAACGAGCATGTGAGAAAATGTGTGGTAGCGAAAGCCAAAGGTCGACTTCGGTTTATAGGGAGAATTTTAGGAAACTGTGGTTCATCTGTGAAGGAGACCGCTTGTAGGGCGCTAGTGTGACATACTCATGAGTACTGCTCGAGTGTTTGGGATCTGCACCAGGTCGGTTTGAAAGAAGACATCGAAGCAGTTCAGAGGTGAGCTGCTAGATTTATTACCGGCAGGTTCTATCATCATGCAAGTGCTACGGATATGCTTCGGGAGTTCACATGGGAATCGCTTGAGGGAAGAAGACATTCATTGCGAAGAACACTACTGAGACAATTTAGAGAACCGCCATTTGAAGCTGAATGCATAACGATCCTACTGCTGCCAACATACATTTCGCGTAGGACCATGAAGATAAGAAAGAGAAATTATGGCCCATAAGAATGTTCAAATTTGTGTGAAATCGTATGGGACCCAACTGCCAAGGTCATCAGTCCCTTAACTTACACACTACGTAACGTAAATCATCCTAAGGACAAACACACAGACCCATGCCCGAGGGAGGACTCGAACCTCCCCCGGGACCAGCCGCACAGGGCAAGACTGCAGCGCCTTAAACCGCTCGACTAATTCCGCGCAGGCTAGGGCCATACGGAGGCATATAAATAGTCGTTTTTCCCTCGCTCTCTCTGCGAGTGGAACTGGAAACGAAACGATTAATTTTCGTAAAGAGTTCTCTGTGCCACACACCGTACGGTGGCTTGGGGAGTATTTACGTAGATGTGGATGTGTGCAGAGAGCGAAATGTCATATACAGAGCTGCTACGTCTGGCGCAACCACGGCTCTAACGAGGTTGGGTGTCTAGTCGATCTGAACGTGGATGGAAAATATTTGCTTGTCAGTCCATGCTGCTTCAGCTCTTTATCAGTATTCATCATTGACTTGGCACTGAGTCGAACTAACAAGGGATAGGTCAAAATGCACTGTCGGAATTGCAGTGCAAATATTTAAAAAAAAATTTTAAGTCATTTATTTTTGTCGCACGAAGAATCGTTTATAACAGCGGTTTGTACTGCGCTAGCGCACAAATCGGGGAATGGATAATAAGTGACTAGCATAGGAAAGAAAATCAAGGCAGTGTATGATGTTACATTACAGACGACTTCAATCAATGAGGACTTTAACTTGTAGACATTAAATATTTTATAACAATTCTTGCAGCACAGTTCTTAAATGATTGATAACAACGAAAGAGTTCCTTGTTTATTCCTTGTAATCGTCACAAACATGCGAAGCGTCTGTTCGACGACGAAATTAAACGTTCTCCTTACACCAGGCACACCTGATAAAAGAAAAAATTAATGTATTCAGGTATTTCACAGTACTTATTAATTTAGGCAGACATGGAATGGTGTAAGAAATGCCAGTGGCCGTTGTTTTACGTATTGTGTTGGCACCAGGTATACTCGATCAAATTCGTAAAGTATGTTGACGCAAAATGACAATTCAGAAATGGCTAAAGTTTAACAATATTGTTCCACGAAGAAACTTGAAATGACTAAAAGCTAACGGAAATTCTATTGTCCTCTAATTTTCTGAAAAATGTTTCAGGCTGTTCAAATGTTTTTTCATCGAGTGACTGACTCACACTCTTAGTTCCGGGTGGAATCCGAATTATATTAACATTTGTTTTGTCGTCCTCCTAAAGTGGCGTCGTTACGTCCAGGCCAAAAGTACAACAAAATCGTGATGAGCCGTGTTATCTGTTACCGACGTGCCATTAACCAAGGAAATGTGATCACCACGTTGCTCGGACGCTGTCTGCTATAGCTATGGCAGGGGTATACTCGTACATTTCTCCAGTCGCCTGGCGAGCTATGGATTTGGCAAGTTACAATAGTTTTTTTTTTAAATACTTGCAGTGTGTCTTAGCAGCTAAAATTTTAACATTGTTTTTCTTTCGGTGTATTCTCACAACATAAAATATTTCAGGGCAGGTTCGACATGTGGGATTGGACCGTTCCTTGTACGCTTGGTTGATGGATACGAGGGTGTCATTCCACGCTGCTTCATCTCTCGGTTAGAGTTCATCAACTGTAGTGGCTGGTGATTAATAGCGACCCAGTCTGTAGGTAACTCATGACCTGATGTTCCCAATGGTGAGAGACCTAGAGAATGTGATGGCAATGGCAATAGTAGAACTCCTTGTGTTTCAAGGTACCTCGAAACAGATTAGGCAACACGCAGTTTTGCATTTTCTTGTTGAAGGACAACCGCAGATAGACCTCGAAGATAGTGGGCAGACTCCGCCTTAACGCAGCAGAAATGTAACGTCTGCTGTGTAGCGCGAACCAGAGGCGATCGTGTTATGCACCAAACTGCGCACCTTGTCATTACGCCAGGTACTTGGCCTCTATGACGATGACGAATGCAACGGCAGAACAGTCATTCTCCTTGGAGCCTCCGCATCTGGATAAAAATGGAAATGAGCATAAGGCATGGTTGGCTGGGAGGCCCTATTCGGCGACATTCGGCAGCCAAGTGCAAGTCTTATTCCATCGACAACACATTGGGCGACTTGCGCGCCGGTGAGGAGGATGAAATGACGATGAGGACAACACAACACCCAGACCCCGAGCGGATAAAATCTCCAACCAGGTAGGGAATCGAACCCGGGCCCGCTTAGTGGGAGGCAGTATTTCGTTGATGGCAAGCCAGCACGCCATTCGTCGTGTTATGAAGTCTGAGCTGCTCCTGTTGCAGCAACAGGTGCGTTGCTCTCGTTGCGTCTGCACCTGCTGTCGAATCAAGGCAAGCCGCAAAAACGGTCGCCAACCTCTCAGTTCGTGCTGCTCCAAAATGTCGTCGGCCTACACTTGTCGATACTTGTTTGGCTGCAAATAAGCCCAGTTCCTTACTGAAAGGCACTTTGCGTGGCTGTACTATCTTGGTGGGAGGCGAGCACGTTACTACCCAGCTGTGGACTCCACCTCTGGATAGACTCATTGTGATGTTCAGCGGGGCTACTCCTATGTCCAGTCTTACCCTTGCAGGTGCAGTGGTACTGGTAACGCAGACACCACCGTTAGCCAAGAAGGTCGTTTCTGCCCCAGAATGGCATGTGTGGGAACTGTGGGTTGCGTTCCACCAGTGACACTGTGAGCGTGGAGTCAGGTGAGCTCATTCAGTATCAACATTCTTAATTCAGCGTAAGTCCCGTACAGCAGAGTGCCACCTCAGCAGAACTCGCGGCGGCCAGCTTGGCCCCATAGCACTAAACTTGTACTTTAGGCTGGGGGTGCAGCCACAGCAGGAGTGCTGTGGCTGGTGAGTTATCTGTGCTGACGCAAGGAGCTAACACGGCGGCTGGCGTGAACAGCAGTTCAGGAACACAGGTGACCTGCGTCGAATCCAGGACTCGTTGGACTAGTTCTGAGCGTGAGACGAAGTCGTCTTAACTTGGTGACACTGGATCAAGACCTGGAACCACCAGCGCCTACCTGATCTCGCTGCTAGACGTGACTGTAGCTACTTGACCCCACACTGAACCAATTTTCTGCTTGAATGTTTTGTCAATATTTATATCAGGATGATGCGGAACCTTTCTAAGTACAGATACCGGAGCTACTAAGTACGAGGAATTATAATCACTATGGTCAATCATGATAAGACACGATGCCGTCTTCAGTTACGTAGATGGGTACATATGTTCAGTGCTGTGTCACGACATGCGGGAAACCAGTCCACTGTTACGACAGACTGCGGTATTGCAGCATGCTGTGGCAGCGGTACTCTGCACTCGTCGGCAGTATTTCGGAGGTGCCAAGCCAGCACGCCCTTCGTCATGTTATGAAGTCTGGGCTGCTCCGGTTGCCGCAACAGGTACGTTGCTCTCATTGCGTCTGCACCTGCTGTCGAATCAAGGCAAGCAGCAAAAACGATCGCCGACCTGACAGTTTGTGCTGTTCCAGAATGTCGTCGACCTACTCTTGTCGATACTTGTTTGGCTGCAAATAAGCCCAGTTCCTTACTGAAGGCACTTTCCATTGCTGTACTATCTTGTATGTCCGTCCTCCATGGTGGTAGTCGCATGGTGTCAATGAGATCCTGCATGATTCTTCTGAATCCACAGATTGCAAATTTACGTGTCAGAATGAGATTCCGACCAATGCGAGCAGCAGTATCGGTCAACGATAGACCAGTCTCGATAGGACACAATGCTGCCTTTACTGAACTCCGATATTTGATGATAGGTATTGTAAGCTACCCGCTCCTTCCTACTCCCATCTATAGTGCACATTACAGAATGTATTTTATGAAGACTCGAGAGGAGCGAAGTTTACAAAAACTTTCTAGTTTACTTAGCTTGTCATGTTTAGTTGGCTTCAGTTCTTTTTGTCCAGGGGTCTGAGTTTAGAAGTTGAAAAAGTCGCATGAAGTTCTCACGGTTGGTTAAAATTAACCTGTCGATTTTATTGTACAAAAGTTTTTACGTAAATGTATTTTTTCACAGTTTTGTATATCATACAGTATTTTGATTTTTCACATTAACAAAGCCGAAATTACATTGTTCGCATAAAACTACAAAAATATGTCCAATCACGTCGTATACCAGCTTACTACTCTGCGGAAATGACAATATTCCAAAGGGTTTACAATTTTTCTTAACAAGTGAATTTCTATTAGTTTCTGTTACATTGTTAATTTCGAACATTATTTCATAAATAAACATTATTTCATAAATAAACATAGTAAACAGTACACTATTGCATAATTAACAACAGAACTTTCAAATGCAGAAATATTTCGTAATTTCGAATGTTTCTAAAAAAAAATAATTTTAACTGTAGCCTACATTCAGTACTAGTACTTATAGATTATAACATCGAAACTAAAATACTTTATAAAGTGATTCCTCTTCACAGATTTTAGCTTTAAATATAACATACTGTGTACAAGATTATATGAAAGTTTTCAGAAAACTATGTGAGATATTACTGACCTGTCCAAAATTTGAAAAATGACACTGGTATCGACAACTACTCTTGAGGAAAAGTAATGCTAGAGTAGGATGGTCCGTCACAATATTTCTCCTTCTTACACGAGACATAAAACAATCTTCTTACTACCAGTCCATATTCAATCGAGGTTTCTCAGTGTGAAACCTACGGTGTAAGCTTTCCTTGCACGCAGATTAAAATAGTGTTAATCCTAGCAACGTTGTGCGGTTGCGCCGAAATCTGCGTATCGGAGCACACCCACTACACATTTGTTGCCTTCATGGTATTTTAATTTTAGTGGCCGTCAGTGTCAATCCACACGCTGTGGAGGACCACTATCATTTTTCTCCTTTCTCATTTCATCCGTGACTGGGAAGTCGGCTGTACGACGCCTATTGTATGAATTCGAATTTATCTAATTTTCCCATCATAGTTATTTTGTGTGGAAGACTGGTATATGAGGCTGAATCTTCTATGAAATTACCCTGTCGGGATTTTAACTGTAGTCACCTATGTGTGGCGCAAGACTCTCTCGCTGCGTTTAGCGTTGGAATTCGAACAAGGATCACCGTCACGCCCACGCGCATACTGAATGAATCCGTTACGAAAAGTGTCATTCTTCATTTGGTCTTCTCTATCTCCCTTACTAATCTTCCCATTTTAAAGTTCGCCGGCCCTAGTGGCCATGCGGTTCTAGGCGCTACAGTCTGGAACCGAGCGACCGCTACGGTCGCAGGTTCGAATCCTGCCTCGGGCATTGATGTGTGTGATGTCTTAGGTTAATTAGGTTTAATTAGTTCTAAGTTTTAGGCGATTGATGACCTCAGAAGTTAAGTCGCATAGTGCTCAGAGCCATTTGAACCATTTTAAAGTTCCACGCTGACTCACAATACTCTAGAACCCGTGAAATGAGGATTTTGGAATTTACTTCTTTCTTGGGTGATGCACCCGTTATTAGAATTCTTCGAATGAAGCTCTGTCTGATACCCGGTTTTCAATATACTGCATTTTGTGAAACACCGCTTGTACCTAACAATACGCTGCAGGACATTTGTTCATGAGAAAATTTTCTTTTATCTTAGAAAACTTGTAACACATCTACGAAAACGTCATGTGTATGTAATACAGCTATCACGAGATTGTATGGCTACGCTCTGGGTATGATGTCTTACAAGTGGCTACTTATTTCACATACGGCAGTTCCAATTAGTGTGAGTTAACTTTTGTTTCCTGTTGCTGTAGTTGATTATTACTTCTAAACCATTGCCAACAGAGCAGTATACTTGAACTAATGAAAAAAGTAAGCATTTTTTGACAGGTTGGGGCAAGAGTGACGCAGAGGGGTGGGAAGAGGGAGAGGAAGAAGGATCATTGATAAAGCTACACAGGGTTCGACCTTTGGTTCCCTTTCGCTAATCATATTGTGAATGAACTCCCAATTAATAAAGAGCAAGCGTAACTAGCCCTTTCTGAAGGCGGCACAAGGAATATGGCCACCATACTGAGTAAACTGTAAACTTTCTAGTTTTTTTTTTGCCGTTTATGTACCTATTAAGTTTGAAGGAAGACAGCTTATTCACTTCTGCACAGCACTAAGTAAGATGCTAATCACGCATGCAATAAATGTTCAAGAATCACACAGCAGCTAACGCTGTTGTAAATTTATACGTGTTCTTGTAGGCATAAAATCTAGAGTGAAAGAACCATGTTCACAAAAGTTTCCCCTTCATATCGTTGATGTTTAGGACGTAAAAAGAAAAACACAATAAGTTAAAGTCGTGAACCTGTTTCAATTAAGTTCAAATAGAATACTGTTTATGGGTGGCTAGTCTATTACTAAGAAATATTTTGTTGCACTAGGATGCTGTTGTGAACTTCTGACTCTGTTATCAAATAACTATAAAGCACTGTTCGTTCTCGTAGTAAGTAGTTCTTTGCTGAATTTTACTGGTAACTTCACAAGGCTGTCACCTCTGCACTCAAATTGGTTAAATATTTCAAAGTTTATTATGCTCAGGGAAATTACTGTCAGCCAATAGAGTTGCTGCTCTACTCCTCTTTAGATAATCGACCACCATATATATATATATATATATATATATATATATATATATATATATATATATATATATATATCGATCACTAACTTTCTCTGTTTGCGCTACCTCATCCTTTGTACATAAGAAACACAGGTGTGCTCACACGTTCAAATACACACATAACGACAGGGCAAACAGAACATAAAATAAATTACAGTAACGATAATTGACTAAGTAGTGGATGAAATCTATGTTGAATTAAGTCTTTATCGAAGTTTATTGATATGTGATGAGGGTTGCTAATGTTGGATTACTGTTGGCTATGTAGCAAATTTTAAAAGAAGGGAGGGTGTCCCAGGAGAAACGATCGATTTCAGAGATAGGACAAGAACGATCATCTGAAGCAAGGAAGTCTAGTAAACACATGCTGTAAAAAAGCATACCTTAAGAGCTATGAACATCTTCATATTCGCTGCTGCGAAACAAATGTATACCACTGGAATCTCTTTCCTTCCCATGTTTTGAAAGATGGTAGTATAGGCCAAAACAAGAAAAAACTTCTTCTAAACAAAAGCTATAAAGTTCATTCCTTAAACCTAAGAGCACTTGTTCATCTTCGCTACTGTGAAACACAACTCTTCAAACAGGAGCGACTTATTTTCAGTTATCTGTGTAGTTACTAGTTTATTTTTGTAATTTCTCTCGTGTTTGAGTGCTTATTAGGCACAACCTTTTATTTCAATAACAGTGTAGTGTAGAGTGCCGCCGTTGCTATCGACCGTTGTATCGACCCTCGTACAGGGTTTCGTTTGTTTGGTTAGAACAGGTCAGTGTCAGTTAGACTGTCAGCGAGAGAGCACTTCAATTTCCCACTACTAATTAGGCGAGTACACCTTTCGTTTGTTACATATTTTTACGAGCTTCAAACAAGAGTGACTGCAGTAATGGATAGGAACTGTGATTGTTGTGTACAGATGCGAGCTGAGTTGACGACTCTTCGCTCAGCTCCAGGCTGCGTTGGCTTCCGTCACACAGCTTGAGGCTGCTGCCAAGGAGCGTCACTGTGGGGGATTGAACGCGGGGATGCGAGGGACGTCGAGCACGTCCCACGTGTCCTCCGATCGGTCCACTGCTGTGACTGCCCTGGGTACTGCCTGCTCTGAGGTTGACCCCTCACCCATGGTCGAGTGGGTGATCATTCCAAAGTCTTGCAGGCAGCGAAAAACTTTCCGAGGGACCGATCGTAGGGCCTCCCCAGTTCGTTTGACTAACAGGTTTCGGGCGTTATCTGTGACTGACGAAGTCTCTGAGCCGTATGCAATCGTTCACCCCGTTCCAGAGGAAGCTTCTCGGCTCGCAAGGTATGGGCATTCACAGAGGATGGGATTTCTAGTAGTTGGGAACTCCAACGTTAGGCGCGCTATAGGGTCCCTTAGGAACATGGCTGCCAAGGAGGGGAACGAAGCCAGTGTGCACTCCGTGTGCATTCCGGGGGGGACTCATTTCGGATGTGGAAAGGGTGCTTCCGGATGCCATGGAGAGTACAGGGAGCAGGCAATTGCAGGTGGTGGCTCATGTCGGTACCAACGACGTGTGTTTCTTTGGATCGGAGCAGATTCTGTCTGGTTTCGGGCGGCTAGCGGAAATGGTAAAGACTGCCAGTCTTGCTTCCGAGATTAAGGCGGAGCTCACCATCTGCAGCATCGTCGATAGAACCGACTGTGGTCTTTTGGTGGAGAGCAAAGTGGTGGGTCTGAATCAGAAGTTCTGTAACCGTGCAGGCTACAGATTCCTTGACTTGCGTCATCGGGTGGTGGGTTTCCGGGTTCCGCATAATAGGAGTCCACTGCACACAGGAGGCGACTACACGGGCAGCGGGGGCTGTGTGGAAGGGACTGGTCGTTTTTTTTAGGTTAGAGGGTCTCAGGGAACCACAGAAGGAGTGTCTGTCTAAAAGTGGGCAGGTAAAACACAGTAAGGTAGTTGTAGAAACGATTGGTATTGTAGTTGTGTTGGGAAAGAACCAGGGCTCCAAGCCCTAATAGAAAGCACTGAAGCTCAAATAGTTGTAGGTACAGAGAACTGGCTAAAGCTGGAAATAAGTTCAGCCGAATTTTTTTCAAATGATCTAACAGTGTTCAGAAAGGATACATTAAATACAGTTGGTGGTGGAGTATTTATTGCTGCCAGAGGTAGTGTGCCTTGTTGCGAAATAGAAGTAGATAGTTCGTGTGAAATAGTTTGGGTAGAGGATATACCTGACAATCGGACTAAACTATTAATTGGATTGTTTTACCGACCCCCGACTCAGAAGATATAGTTGTTGAACAGTTCAAAGAAAACTTGAGTCTCATTTCAAATAAGTACGCCGCTCATACAATTATAGTCGGTGGTGACTTCAATCTACCCTCGATATGCTGGAAAAATTATATTTAAAGCCGGCGGCAGGCATAAAAAGTCATCCGAAATTATACTGAATGCTTTCTCACAAAATTATTTTGAACAATTAGTTCATGAGCCCACTCGAAGCGTTAATGGTTGCGAAAGCAAACTTGACCTTTTAGCAACACATGATCCTGGACAAATAGCGAGAATTGTGACAAATACAGCTATTAGCGACCACAAGGCAGTTGCTGCTAGGCTGAATACCGTAACACCTACTACCATCAAAAAGAAACGCACAGTATATCTATTTAAAAAAGCTGGTAAAAATGCTCTTAACGTCTTTTTAAGAGACAGTCTCCCTTCCTTCCGATCTGATTACATAAGCATAGAAAAGATGTGAAATGATTTCAAAGAGATAGTATCGACGGCAGTTGAGAGATATATACCACAAAAATTAATAAGTGATGGTACTGATCTCCCATGGTACACAAAACGGGTCAGATCGATGTTGCAGATGCAACGAAAAAAACATGCCAAATTTAAAAGAACGCAAAATCTCCAAGATTGGCTAAGTTTTACAGAAGTTCGAAATATAGCGCGTACTTCAATGCCAGTTGCTTTTAATAATTTCCACAACGAAATTCTGTCTCGAAATCTGGCAGGAAACCCAAAGAGATTCTGGTCATACAAAAAGCATACCAGTGGCAAGACGCAATCAATACCTTCACTGCGCGATAACGTCGGTGAAGTCACTGATGACAGTGGCACCAAAGCAGAGTTATTAAACACGGTTTTCCGAAACTTCTTCACCAAAGAAAACGAAGTAAATACACCTGAATGCCAATCAAGAACAACTGCCAAGATGAGAAACATGGAAGTAGATATCTTCGGTGTAACAAAGCAGCTTAAAACACTTAATAAATGCAAGGCCTCCGGTCCAGATTGTATACCAGTCAGGTTCCTCGCAGAGTATGCTGATAAAATAGCCGCATATTTAGGAGTTATATACAACCACTCGCTCACAGAAAGTTCAGTACCTAAAGACTGGAAAATTGCTCAAGTCACGCCAATATCCGAAAAGGGAAGTAGGAGTAATCCGCTGAATTACAGACCTATATCACTAACGTCGATTTTCAGTAGGATTTTGGAATATACACTGTTTTCGAACTTTACGAAGTACCTCGAAGAAAACGATTTATTGACACATAGTCACCACGAATTCAGAAAATATCGTTCTTGTGAAACGCAACTAACTATTTACACTCATGAAGTAATAAATACTATCGACAGGGGATGTCAAATTGATTTCATATTTTTAGGTTTCTAGAAGGTTTTCGACGCCGTTCCTCACAAGCGACTTCTAACCAAACTGCGTGCCTACGGAGTATCACCTCAATGGTGAGACTGGATTCGTGTCTTCCTGTCAGAAAGGTCACAGTTCGTAGTAATATTGTTCCTGATCTACATTAACGACATAGGAAACAATCTGAGTAGTCGTCTTACATTGTTTGCAGATGAGGCTGTCATTTACCGTCTTGTAAAGTCATCAGGTGATCAAAACAACTTGCAAAATGATTTAGATAAGATATCTGTATGGTGCGAAAAGTGGCAGTTGATCCTGAATACGCCGGCCGGAGTGGCCTGCGGTTATAGGCGCTACAGTCTGGAACCGAGCGACCGCTACGGTCGCAGGTTCGAAATCTGCCTCGGGCATGGATGTGTGTGATGTCCTTAGGTTAGTTAGGTTTAATGATTTCTAAGTTCTAGGCGACTGATGACGTCAGAAGTTAAGTCGCATAGTGCTCAGAGCCATTTGAACCATTTGACCCTCAATAAGGAAAATTGTGAAGTTATTCACATGAGTACTAAAAGAAATTAGGTAAATTTCGATTACACGATAAGTCACACAAATCTGAAGGCTGTAAATTCAACTAAATACTTAGCGATTACAATTACAGATGACCTAAATTGGAAAGATCACATAGATAATATTGTGGGTAGAGCAAACCAAAGACTGCGATTCATTGGCAGAACACTTAGAAGGTGCAACAGGTCTACTAAAGAGACTGCTTACACCACGCTTGTCCGCCGAATTCTGGAGTATTGCTGTACGGTGTGGGATCCACATCAGGTGGGACTGACGAATGACATCGAAAAAGTACAAAGAAGGGCAGCTCGTTTTGGATGATCCCAAAACAGGGGAGGTAGTGCCACAGACATGATACGTGAATTTGTGTGGCAACTATTAAAACAAAGGCGTTTTTCGTTGCGACTGGATCTTCTTATGGAATTTCAATGACCAGTTTTCTCCTCCGATTGCAAAAACATTCAGTTGGCACCCACCTACATAGGGAGAAATGATCATCACGATATAATTAGATAAATCAGGGCTCGCACAGAAAAATTTAAGTGCTCGTTTTTCCCACGTGCCGTTCTAGAGTGGAACGGTAGAGAGAGAGAGCTTGAAGGTGGTTCATTGAACCCTCTACCAGGCACTTTATTGTAGATGTATTGAACATAAGGCCATAGATCCTATCGCTTGCAATTTATAGCCCAGTTTACGAGATTATATTGCCTCAAGATATGATTATTGTCATCAACCAGATTACAACTGTGGTCTACACAACAGTAAACTAAATGAACTACCGTGTAAGTCTACACTATTTGCAAATACAATTCGCAGTATGAAATAAATTATGACATGAATTTTGATTACGTACTTGTATACTGAATGATACGAATATAGCTGCGTCGTGAACTGCGTGTAGTCCATGTTGCAACACTCGAACGTAGTTATTACTGTTAAAGTGTACTGTAGTTCACAATCTCAATTAAGGAAATTCTTTTTCTTTACTCAGTTATTCCTACTGCTAATGTTAATAATTTATTTGAGTACTCGCTCGAGGTTCGTAGTAAACCACAGTGTACACATATTTACTTTGTGTATGTGGTTAGTGCTCTGCGGTTTCCCTCATGCTGTGCAAAGACTTGTTTCTCAATTCGCTTACCTCTGACTGAAGACATGTGCCGGTAGTATTATGCCTTGCGAAGTTTCCTGAGCCGTGCTCTGTCAGTCGTCTGAGAGGGCTTTAAATTGGGGGCATAATCCAGTTACAATTTAACACAATTCAACTGAGATTTTAAACAGCGAAGATCGCACATCAAACAACTGTTCGATGTACTTTAAATATTTTGAATAAGTCATGGAAAACTCAGGACTGATTTAGATGAAGTATTTTATGAAAAACGCAAATGTTTATCTTCTAACAGTGGGGACCAGTACTATTATTATACACTGAGGGGAAAAAAGTCATGGGACACCTCCTAACATCGTGTCAGACCCCATTTTACCCCGAGTAGTGCACCAGCTCGGCATGGCATGGACTCAACAAGTCGTTGAAGGTTCCCTGCAGAAATATTGTCCATGCTGCCACTATAGCCATGTGTAACTGCGAAAGCCTGCGCGAACTGACCTCTCGATTATTGTCCCATAAGTATTGGATGCGATGTGGGTGCCCACATCATTCACTCGAACTGTCCAGAATGTTCTTTAAACCAATCACGAATAATTGTGGGCCAGTGACATGCGGCATTGTCATCCATAAAAATGCCATCTTTGTTTGGAAACACGACACGAATAAATCAACCATTTTCTTTCATTGATCGGTTCATTTCTTTCAGAAGACCCAGTCCATTCCATATGAATACAACTCACATCATTACGGAGTCACCACCAACTTTCACAGTGCCTTGTTGATAACTGGCTTCGTGGGATCTGCGTCAGACTCGAATCCTATTGGCAGCTTTTACGAACTGACATCGGGACTTATCTGACCAGGCCACGGTTTTCCAGTCGCCTAGTGTCCAATCTACATGGTCACTAGCTCAGGAGAACCGATGCACGCGATGTCGTGCTACTAGCGAAGGCACTTGCACCGATCGTCTAGAGCCATAGCCCATGAATGCCAAATTTCGTCTCACTCTTCTAATGGATACGTTCGTCGTACGTCCCACATTGATTTCTGCTCTTATTTGATGGAATGTGGCTTGTATATTGGCACTGAAAATTCTACGCAGGCTAAATCCAGTTACAATTTATTAAAATTTAGCTAAAATTTTTAAACAACCAAGATCGCACTTCAAACAGTAATTAGATGCACTTCAAACGTTTTGAATAAGTCTGGGAAAACTTACGATTGACTTAGATCCTGTATTTTGAGAAAAAATACACATGTTTACCGTAGGCAACCGCACTAGTATTATATTTATTCATGCAAAGTGCAGATTTATTTAAAACTTCCGGAAAACACATGCTACGACATTAAAAACAATTAAACAGTTCCAAATACAACTTTGTGTACGGAAGTCGACGCAGTAGTCAGTAATTCAACTAAACACTTTGTTCATTTGCCACAATCTGTCTGCACGACATTGTCTACAAACACTTACCGCATTCATGGCCAATAAAATTTTTCTTGTTACTTGTACTCTCCGTTCACCTGTCTCCTTCACGTATTTTCTATACGACTCCAAATAGCTATTCAAAATTCTTGAAACACTAGTAACGGTAAACCTACGTAGTAGCTCGAATTTCGCGGGTTTTCTCCTCTTGGTCCTTTCTATAGACATATGGGAGGAAGTGATATGTTGCCCGATCCTTTTTAAATGGTACGCTTCCGGAACTTCAACAGTAAAACTCTCCGTGATGTAGAACTCTCTTGCAGGGACTACCACATATCCGTAATCTTGCACTTACTAAATGATCCCGTGACGAAACGCACCACCTCTGTTGGATCTTTCTCGTCTCTTCAGATAATCCAACCAGGCGACAGATTTAGACTAGAGCAGTCCTTCAGCTAGAAGAGGCTAAGTACTTCCGCACAATCTCTGTAGGCTTTCAGAAGTATACGTGTCTATATGTGCATAAGCCTTTCCACTTTTGAACGATTTTCGTTGATTTTATATTTCACAATCACTTATCTCTGTATCTTTCACTTCGGTATATGTGCTATGGAAGGGGGCACTATATTACGATCATCGACAGTGCAAAAAATTTAGGAAGACCGAACTAAGCATTCAGGTCTTTTTTCTGTCACCTTTAGTTTAGGAACCAAAAAGGCCTTCGAGATACTGAATAAAAGATACCAGAGCTTATTAAGGCTTTTGACCAGATCTCTTAACAAAAATTTACGTTCAAATCCATTGTATGCTGGTCGCACTGTTCTGATTACGCTCCTTTCGGCGTTGTTCAGTTTTTATTTTGTTAACAATGCTCTGTCTCCGACGAAATTTTAAATATTTACTGTCTGTTAAAATTTGGAGAAATGATCGTGAAGGTCAAATCAGAGACACAGCTGGCCCTTTTATTCATGCACATGTCAATGTGCCCCCCCCCCCCCCTCCCCCTCTGGGCCCCTCCATTTCGTGATCATGGCACAGGAGGGGTAAAAATGCATAAACATTCTCTGCCACTTTGCATCGCGTTCAGATTGTGTGGAATGGTTTTGTGCGGTCTGTACGGGTACCACTCTGTACACGAGAGCAAAAACTGCTGTCGTGCTGCGCTCCAAAGGGGGGCAATCACGCTATCTGGCGATACAGGCCCACAGTGTCCTGAGAGAAAGGTTGAAAGGTCTGGATATGATAGCAGTGTCGAAGTTTGTAAAGAATGTCGTCCTGCTGCTCACCGTACTGCGAACTGTCGTCTTCGAAATGTTGTCCTCGGCCACCCATTAGAAATCCGCGTGATTTAAACGTTGCTCTGATCTCCATCGCAGAGGCGTCCAAATATAGGTTGAAATGTGGGGGAGAGTGGGTGTGTCTACCTTCCTATTGTGTGACACCTGTACGGTGGCGGTGCAGGGCAGAATCGTAGTGGAATTTGGTGCAAATGTGACATCACCAGCCCATATTACACCTCCATTGAACTCCTGAGTTCTGGCCTCTTTTTCGCATACCTCGATACCTTGTCGTCTGAAGCTTTGTCGAACTCGAGGGTGACGTCACAGGGCGCCACACGTTTGAACCACATCAGAGGAAAGTTTTAGACACCTATGAGCCAAATTTGAAACTTTTGCTTCGCACTTTGCGGGAAATGAGGGGATTCTAAAAAGTGATTCATTAATTATGTTTAACGGTGTATATTGCTCCCACATCCTTAAGGTTTCTTTTCATTTACACACATCTGTTACAACAAAAGCTTAAAATACATTAAATAAAACTATACTTATCCCATTAACGGATTGTCACCTGCCCTTTTAAAGAGTTCTTTTGGAACTTCATATAAGCCACGATGTAGGTGAAATATCGTTATCTTGTATTTCCATTGTAACAGCACAAAATCTTGTGTTTTCAACAGGATCAAAAATACCAAATTAAAACTCTCGTCGATCTTTCGTCCTGCTTTCTAGTATTTGGCGGCACTGGTCGGCGCCTGTCAAACCGTCAGGGATTACCGGTTCCCGTGAGACCTTTCTGAAACTCTCGACGCCAGACGCAGTTTCACAAGATCTGGAATAACGAGTTGTATATTTCCGAGAAGTGATTTCTACTAATGGTGCATATCCTGTACTTTAGCAGCCTTCAGAATAAATTTCTCATTCAATAGGAATCTTAATAAGCAATGTTGATTTTGAAACACATTTCACGCCAAATTATTTTGCTAGCGTGAGCATTAATGGATTCGAGAGTGATAACCTTGGACGTCGATGGAGTTACGTTTTGAAAAACGTGCAACAGAAGCACAAAGAGTGTATGACACATCTTGTACCTAGTAACTCATGAATATAAATAAAGCCGTCCCCCCTCTCCAAATCACAAAGGGATGAGTCTTACAAAAGGATAAGGTGGAGATAGCAACCCCATCGCATATTAGCTCAATGTGCAGATGATTTTTCCCATTACTCGTGTCACGCTGCTATAATTCAATTAAATGCCAGAAATTTCGTGATTTTATTAATTCATCTATTGTTCTTGTTTGCGTCGTGCATCAAGACGGCCCTAGTAACCGGACTGTTTGAGAAGTAATCCGATGTAGAACTCGAATTTTTTCGGCCAAATCCCAGACAGCTGGTAGTGAGATTACGAGATTCCAATCGATGAGTGCTTAGGAGCATTTTCAGCTGTAACTGGAAGAGTGGTATGGGACATACAACCTATTTTTAAATTAGTCTCCGAGAAAGACGTTCCGAACAAAACTACGAAGGTATAGTGAGTGCATGTTTATCTGTTAAGGTATGGAAGAGAGTAAAAAGAGCGACTCAGTATGGGTCACAATAGTGTTCTATACGCGACTTCTTTTCCAGATGAACCACACTTATCTAAAATTCTCCTAATGAACCGAACTTGGCCATTCGCCTTCCCTGCTGTCGTCCTTACGTGTGCTCGTTCTATTTCATATCCGTTTGCAACGTTAAGCTTTGATATTTAATTGACGTGATTGCGTCAAACAGCACACCGCTAACAATTACTCGAACTTTACGGGAGTGTTTTTTCTGCTAATCTGCACTGACTTACATTTTCCTACATTGAGAGTAAGTTCATCATACCAAATAGAAATATTGTACAAGTAATCTTGTATCTTTTAACAGTTACTCAACGACTTTATCAGCAAACAATTGGAGACTGCTGCTCAAGCTGTCCATCAGATCATTTGTTTATATAGAGAATAAAAGCAGTCCTATCACACTTCCCTGGGGCACTCCTGACGACACTCTTATCACTGCCGAATATTCGCCGTCGAGGAGAACGTTCTTGGTTCTATAGCTTGAGAAGTCTTCGAGCCACTCTCGTATCTGGGCACTCGGATCTTCCTTAACATACGCAGTGGGGCACTCTGTCAAATGCTTTCCGTAAATCTAGCAATATGGAGTCTGGTTGTTGTCCTCCATCCATGGTTCGCAAGATATCGTGTGAGGAAAGTGCAGACTCAGTTTCGCACGAGCGGTGCTTTCTGAAACCGTCCTGACTTATGGACAGAAACTTCTCCGTCTCAAGGAAATATATTATACTGGAACTGAGAATATGTTCAAGAATTCTGCAGCAATTCCATGTTAAGGATGTTGGTCAGTAATTTTGCGGATCCGTTCTTTTAACCTTCTAACGTACAGGAGTCATCTGCCTGTTATTTTTCAGTCGCTTGGGATTGTGCTGGGAGACTGACTCTCAATAAATGCTAAATAATTGAGGGGCTTTTGCCGTAGAGTAAAGTCGACCTGAAATTCCGTCAGGACGTGACGCCTTAATTGCTTTCAATTCTTTGAGCCGTTTGTCTACTTCAGGGACCCCATACGATTGTCAAAAGACCATATGTTTCTAAGATTCTCCTGCGTGAACGATTTCTTCAGTGGGAAATTTATAACATCGGATCTCCCTTTTCTACCTTCTACTGCCACAACAAACTAGCAAGGGAGTGACTGAATAGAAGCCTCAGGCGCCTATAGTGAATTTACGTAGGACCGCAAATTTTTCTGGTTCTCAGCAAGACTCTTTTGCTAAGGTATGACAGTGGTAATTGTTGTGTGTTCCACAGAATGTGAAGTATCACTCGTTGTACATAACCCCTACTAATGCGATGTAATCCAGCACGGCAGGACTGGTGAAAACTCTATGCGGTTAGATTCAACCATGAACACCCGTCTCCTTACACATACACCACCGGTCTGTGCGACCAGGACGATGTTTCGTAGGCCCACTTAGTATGACTACGATACACATTGTCTGCTGCAAAGGCTCCTCGGTTCGCGTGTATTCCAGTACTCAGTATTAGAGATTAACTACCTGCCAACCCATCGTAATAGCAACACAGTCTCACTCGTCTAGTGCCCTAGCTGCATCAAACAAAAACGTAAAAATATTCCTAAGCTCCTCAGTGGCTGCTGCTGTCCGCCTCTAGAGCGAGACAAGCTACACTCAGAGGACAATTCAGTGCCCTGCTGTATTGAAGAAAAAAAGTTGAACCGCTTTCCATTGTCAGACTTCTTACTTTTCGCCAAAAAATTAACACAGCGAGCAATAAAACTAATGCTCCCCACTTCTCCCAGCTACGCTAGTTGCTCTTTTCGTTTCTCAGACAGTCGCGTCACAATTTTCCTCCTATCTTCATCATTTCTCTTATCAGCTTCCTCTTTCTCTACTATTCCACCTCTTCTCTAATGTCCATTGCTGCTAGCGCTCGTTGTTTAAATCTAGCTACCTGTAATTTGTTTGTATTGTTTTGCTTCTCATGAACGAATATAAACAACGTTTTTTCCTGCAATGTTTATCGCACAGTACTTTCGAAATGTGCGATTCCATCTGACATGTAACTTAAATGCTTGTCGTAACTAATGTAATGTGAAATACACTGGTGTGCAAAACGTACGTACGAAAACAACTTCCGCATGATGTGTCGCTGCCAAACAATACATCTCGATGAAACTTGGATCACGCGTAGAAAGGACTGCTTCGGTACAGTACAGACGATAAATGAAAGAAATACTCAGTAAGATGGACAAACATAACACTTTTATTCAAAACATAATAATTACTTGAAGTTACTTCGATTTCTGATGGTCTCCTGGGTATTACAAAAGGCGGGACATGGTTGTTAATAGGGTGCGTCATCACCACAAACGACAAGGGGCTTCCACGCTCCCCACACGGATGGTAAAAAGAAATTGTGGTAGGGCGTTCCATTCATCCAGCAAAGCAGTTGGCAACTGCTAGATGACAACTGGTCCATGTGGACGTACAGCAGCACGGCTTCCCAACTTATGACATACGTGTTCGACGGGGTTTAAGTCAGAGGAACGGGCAGGCCATTCCATTCCCCAATTATCCTATAGTCCCAAGAGGTCCCCCACTTGCAGTGTTCGATGTGGTCGCTCACTGTAATCCATAAAATGAAGTCAGGACGGAATACACATGTAGTACAGTGACACAATGAGATTACCTGTTGAATGTCCCATGTTCTAAGATGTAGAGGCCAGTACACACATGCAACATAATGACTAATCACATCATTCTACCTGGACCAATAAACTATCACGTTTGACACTATTCCTGGGTGCACTAAGTGTTCCCACCTTCCGCCATGTAGGCGTACATCCAGCACTGTCGAACATGATCGTTCTTCTGGTCCGGTTGATATGGTGTATGGAGGCGTAACGCTGCATGGGCGTACTGATCTCTAAATCTTTAACCTCCTAACCACCCTTGTAGCCAGCATGGGAGAACGCTGTCCGTGAAGATCAGACACCCCACTAAGAGCCATGTCCTGCCTTTCGTGATGTCCAGGCGGCCATCATGAATCGTGGTGACTTCAGCGTAATTACTGTTTTTTAACAAAATTGTCATTTCTGTTCGTCTCACTGCGTATTTCTTTTAGAGAACTTCTGTGCTATGCTGTAGCAGTTCCTTTCTATGTATAGTCCTAGCTGCTATGTTACTCGTCAGTGTTAATCAGGCTAAAGTTACTTTCGCCCTTAAGTTTTGCACACCAGTGTAAGTAGAATAAGACGTTGGACGTAAGAGAAGTCTTGATGCCCCTAACCTTCAGAGGCTAAATAAATTAACAAGTAAGTAAACAAAAATAGTATGTTATACCTACCTCGATGAAACAACTGTAATGTAAACCACATGCTAATGTCGAGCCCAGAATCCACTTTCCACGTGACCACTTACGAGTGGACCTATTTATAGACCTTGGAACTTTTGTTGCCTCGTAACACTTTCCGCGTCTCCTTGGTGGCCTCTCGAGTGGAGCTTATCTTTGGTGTCAGTTGCAGCAGAAAGCTTTTTCTCGCACCATAAACCTGTTAGTTTAAGCGCAGAATGCCTGTTAAATACTCGATTCAAATAGTACATATGTCCCTACTGATTGTTCTAGCATGAGGTCGCTCGTACCTCATGTACTAATTAGAATATTTCCTTTTACAATGTAAGATTAGCTATTTAATTATTTAGATAACCTTTCCATGACATTTCCTAATCGTATGGAAACAGTCAGTTGACAGGTGATTCACATAGCTTGCTCTTACTCTTCGACGCAAGTTCTGCTTCTACAGCAATACTGTAATAAGCATACAATTTGTAACAGCAAATGCACATGGCATTTTATTTACGCTGCTAATGGAATGGAACGAATTGTCGCTGTAAAACTTTTTTACTTAATATTAATGGTAATTTTATCTGATGAAATTCTACATCATTGATCTGATTATCTAAAATTTTTGTTAAGGAATAATTTTAATTTTCAGCTCTTTCAGCCAAAGTTTTCATCAGTGAAAAGAGTGAAAACTGTCGAAGATAATTTTTTCTTCTAGTATTCTGATTATCGACATCATTAGTCTTTCAGTCAGAACTGTAAGCAACCATTTGCGAAGATTGCTGTGTATTGCTAAGCTAAAATTAAAATTTCTAACTCTTTAAAGAAGTGTCTGCAAAGCTTCCTTGCAGGGCCTGTATGCCCGTATAGTACCACTCTACTGGTGGACGTCTGAACCAACGTCTTGCTACATAATGCTTCCTGTGGAATGCAACCTCCAATGGGCCAAACAGAGGGAAGTCGAAAGGAGCGACATCCGGGCTGCAGGGTGGATGAGGAAGAACAGCCTACTGAAATGCTGTGAGCTCTCCTCGGCGCGCAGAGTTGTGTGAGGCCTTGCGCTGTCACGGAGAAGTTCGTTTGTGTTTTTGTGGCGACGAACAGGCTTAAGTCGTTTCTTCACCTTCCTGAGGGTAGCACAATACACTGCCGTGTCGATTGTTGCACCGTGAGGAGGACATCAAACAGGATGACGCCTTCATAGTCCCAGAAGACTGTCGCCGTGACTTTGACGGCTGAGGGTGTAGCTTTGAACGTTTTCTTTGACTAACAGGTAGGGTGGCGCCACTCCATGACTTGGCCTTTTGTTTCTGGTTCAAGTGATGAACCCATTTTTCATCGCCTGTGACGATGTTAGACAAAAAAATTGTCACACTCAGCCTCGCAACCTGCAAGTAATTCCACACATATCGTCTTTCGTTAACCTTACGATTTTCTCTAGACTCGCGAAGAACCCAGCGGGCGCACACCTTTGAGTGCTCAACGGGTGGACGAGTGTTTCAGCTCCACCAACAGAGACGTCCAGCTGAGCATCGTAGTGTTTGATTCTGATCCGTCGATCACCTGGAATGAGAATGTCAGCGCGTTCCACAGCAAATTTCTTATTTCTTCAACCGAAATTGGCCGAAAAAAAAATGTTGTACATTATTTATGGAACGCCCCTCTTGTACTTGGACTTGTGAAACTTTATTTATAAATGTATTCCTTTTGTTTTACTTTTGTATAGTGTCATTATATTTAATGTATTTAGGCCAGTGCATACCCCGTTAAGTCGTAATTTTTATCTGCGCTTTGTAAATGAGAAGGAAGAAAATTAATAGTGGAAAGGTAACGTTTTTGGAGAGCAGAGTTTGACGAAGGCACGTCAGTGGCGGATCGTTAATATAATGAGGAAGACCAAATATCTTGAAGCAATTTTTAAAATTTGATGTGTCGAGAGCAAAGTAAGTAGAAGTACTGTCACGAGACGGAATTGAAATGAAGCTGTTTCTGAGAATTTTTTTTAATGTTACGAAGCTTTCCAGCTGAGATTGTGTAATGGTGTCGTGTTATAGCGTGTTGGTGGACGTTTTCGTACGAACAATTGCGATGTAAATTATTCGAAGACTCTGGAGGGGTATCAAGAAAGAAGTGATGCTAAATGGAAGACGGAGGAAGAAGTGGTATTAATTTTCTGATGAAGGTTCAGAAGAGAGAAGAGAAGAACCGAAGAGATTATCAATTGTTGATAGCCGACGGCAGCTACGTTTCGTTTGGATAATTTTAAGTGGGTGTTTGAACTCATATTGAAAATTTGTGAGCGTGGCGGGTGAAGGGTGAGTATAATGGCAAATGCAGTGACAAGAAAAATTTATTGGTCTGAAACTGCGGAAAGCATTTGTCGACAGCGTTGTGCAGACGGATAAGCAAATGAAAAAATATTATCTGAATTAATGACTGTTAAGTCGACTTTCGTACGCAAAAAAGTACGTGTTTTCTGAAAGTTTTAAATAAATGTCCACTTCGCTGGAGCAAATACACTGAAGTGACAAAAGTCACACGATAGCGATCTCCACATACGCAGATGGCGGTAGTATCGCGTACACAAGGTTATGGGTTGTTTGGGGTAAGAGACCAAACAGCGAGGTCATCGGTCTCATCGGATTAGGGAAGGACGGGGAAGGAAGTCGGCCGTGCCCTTTCAGAGGAACCATCCCGGCATTTGCCTGGAGCTATTTAGAGAAATCACGGAAAACATAAATCAGGATGGCCAGATGCGAGACTGAACCGTCGTCCTCCCGAATGCGAGTCCAGTGTGCTAACCACTGCTCCACCTCGCTCGGTACACACAAGATATGAAAGGGCAATGCACTGACGGAGGAGTCATTTCACTCAGGTGATTCATGTGATAGGGTTTACGACTTCCTTATGGCCGCACGACGGGAATTAACCGAGTTTGAACGCGGTATGGTAGTTGGAGATAGACCCACTATTTCGGAAACAGTTAGGATATTCAATATTCCGAGATGCACAGTATCAAGAGTATGCCGAAAATGCCACATATCAAGCATTCATTCTCACCACAGACAACGCAGTGGCCGACGGCCTTCACTTAACGACTGAGCAACGGCATTTGTGTAGAATTGTCAGTGCTAATATACAAGCAACACTGTCAGAAGCCAATGTGCGACGAACGTCGAACGTATCCATTAGGACAGTGCTGCGAAATTTGGCGTTAATGGGCTATGGCAGCAGACGACCGCCGCAAGTGCTTCCGCCAACAGCACAACATCGCCTGCAGCGCATCTCGTGGGCTCGTGACCATATGTCAGTTGGACCCTAGGAGACAGGGGAAACGGTGGCCTGGCCAGAGGCCGGCGGCTGTGGCCGAGCGGTTCTAGGTGCTTTAGTCCGGAACCGCGCTGCTGCTACGGTCGCATTCTCGAATCCTTCCTTGGGCATGGATGTGTGTGATGTTATGTTTAAGTAGTTCTAAGTCTAGTGGACTGATGACCTCAGATGTTGTCACATAGTGCTTAGAGCCATTTGAACTCTTTGAATCCTGACCAGATGAGTCCCGATTTCAGTTGGTAAGATCTGAAAGTAGAGTTCGAGTCTGGCGCAGACCCCACTAAGCCATCACCAAGGCACTGTGAAAGCTGCTGGTGGCTCCGTATGTGAGTTATGCTTGTATGGAATGGACTAGGTATGATAGAAATTAATCGATCATTGACAAGAAGTGGTTATGTTCGGCTTCTTAAAGTAATTCATGGGCTTCATGTTCATGAACATAGATGGAATTTTTGTGGATGACAATACGCCAAGTCACTGGACCGCAGTTGTTCGTGACTGGGTTAAAGAACGTTCTGGACAATTCGAATGAATGATGTGGTCACCCAAATCACCCGAAATGGACATGAATAGCATCGAATATTTATGGGAGAATAATCGAGAAGTCAGAAAATCTTGCACCGGCAACGCTTTCGCTGCTATAGTGGCAGCGTGGCTCAATATTTCTGCAGAGGATCCTCAAGGACTTGTTGAGTCCATGCCAAGCCGAGTTGATGCACTACGTGATGCAAAATGAGGTCTGACACGATGTTAGGAGGTGTCCCATGACTTTTGTCACCTCAGTGCGTAACAATAGTGCTGGTGACCACTGTTAAAAGATAAAAATTTAATTTTTTCGTAAAATACTTCATTTAAATCAATCCTAAGTTTTCCATGACTTAGTCAAAACATTTTTTAGTACATAGAACTGTTGTCTGAAGTAGGATCTTCGCTGTTTAAAATCTCAGTTAAATTGTGATAAACTGTAACTGGATTATGCCTCTAACTTGTAGCCATCTCAGTCGGTTGACAGCAGCACGGTCCAGGGAGCTTCGCTAGGCATCCTGCTACCGGCAATTGTCTTCAGTCAGAGGTAGGCGAATCTTAGAAACACATCCATGGACAGGATGAGGGAAGCCACATAACTAACACCACTTGCTTACAACATAGAGTAAATATTTCTAATCAGTGGTTTATTACGAACCTCGAGCAAGTACTTCAAATGAATTATTAACAATAGTAGTAGAGATAACTAAGTAAAGAAAAAATACCTAATTGAGACTGTGAACTACAAACACTTTAACAGTAATAACAACGTTAGGGTGTAGCAACATGGACTACACGCAGTTGGGCTCGCAGCTACAATCATATAATTCAGTATAGAAGTACGGAGTCAAGTACAGGGTTCAGTTGCACAATAATCTAATTTGCGAGGCATGTGTGTTTACACAGTCTATACAAGGGTGATATACTTGAGGACAATATTATGGAAATGGAAGAGGATGTAGATGAAGATGAAATGGGAGACATGATATTGCGTGAAGAGTTTGACAGAGCACTGAAAGACCTGAGTCTAAACAACGCCCCCGGAGTAGACAACATTCCATTGGAACTACTGATGACGTTGGGAGAGCCAGTCCTGACAAAACTCTACCATCTGGTGAGCAAGATGTATGAAACAGGCGAAATACTCTCAGACTTCAAGAAGAATATAATAATTCCAATCCCAAAGAAAGCAGGTGTTGACAGATGTGAAAATTACCGTACTATTAGTTTAATAAGTCACAGCTGCAATATACTAACACGAGTTCTTTACAGACGAATGGAAAAACTAGTAGAAGCCGACCTCAAGGAAGATGAGTTTGGGTTCCGTAGAAATACTGGAACGCGTGAGGCAATACTGACCTTACGACTTATCTTAGAAGAGAGAATAAGGAAAGGCAAACCTACGTTTCTAGCATTTGTAGACTTAAAGAAAGCTTTTGACAATGTTGATTGGAATACTCTCTTTTAGATTCTAAAGGTGGCAGCGGTAAAATACAGGGAGCGAAAGGCTATTTACAATTTGTACAGAAACCAGATGGCAGTTATAAGAGTTGAGGGACATGACAGGGAAGCAGTGGTTGGGAAGGGAGTGAGACAGGGTTGTAGCCTCTCCCCGATGTTATTCAATCTGTATATTGAGCAAGCAGTGAAGGAAACAAAAGAAAATTCCGGAGTAGGTATTAAAATCCATGGAGAAGAAATAAAAACTTTGAGGTTCGCCGATGACATCGTAATTCTGTCAGAGACAGCAAAGGACTTGGAAGAGCAGTTGAAGGGAATAGACAGTGTCTTGAAAGGAGGGTATATGATGAACATCAACATAAGCAAAACGAGGACAATGGAATGTAGTCGAATTAAGTCGGGTGATGCTGAGGGAATTAGACTAGGAAATGAGACACTTAAAGTAGTAAAGGAGTTTTGCTATTTGGGGAGCAAAATAATGGTAAGGAAAGCGTTTCTGAAGAAGAGAAATTTGTTAACATCGAGTATTGATTTAAGTGTGAGGAAGTCATTTATGAAAGTATTTGTATGGAGTGTAGCCATGTATGGAAGTGAAACATGGACGATAAGTAGTTTGGACAAGAAGAGAATAGAAGCTTTCGAAATGTGGTGCTACAGAAGAATACTGAAGATTAGATGGGTAGATCACATAACTAATGAGGAAGTATTGAATAGGATTGGGGAGAAGAGAAGTTTGTGGCACAACTTGACCCGAAGAAGGGATCGGTTGGTAGGACATGTTCTGAGGCATCAAGGGATCACCAATTTAGCATTGGAGGGCAGTGTGGAGGGTAAAAGTCGTAGAGGGAGACCAAGAGATGAATACACTAAGCAGATTCAGAAGGATGTAGGTTGCTGTAGGTACTGGGAGATGAAGAAGCTTGCACAGTATAGAGTAGCATGGAGAGCTGCATAAAACCAATCTCAGGACTGAAGACCACAACAACAACAACAACAACAACATTATTAACTTTGATATTGTGTATACCACAGCTATATGACAAGACAATAACTCAAGGCAACAAAATCTCGTAACATTCGTTCTAAATTGCATACCTTAAGAGTTGTAGTCGTTTATTCAGAAGAATTGTGTTTCACAGCAGGAAAAAGCTGTGATGTTAAAAACACACTACTTGTCATGTATTTTATAGAGATTCGAAAATTGATGACGTCTTGCAGAGAACACGTATAATTTCCTTAGATAATATATCCACCCAGAGTAGGTGAACTATATGATTCAAAACTGTTAGGTCTTATTATGAGTCGCTATATACGTCATTTACTTATGTTTCCAGCCCCTATATTGGTAGACAAGATATATTGCCCTCCATTTCTCTCGAGATTTTACATACTGCACGATGCACTGTTAATGTGTTACCAGGATATTGTACACTCTTTCCTGGCACTTTTCAATGTTTCTCACTAAGAGAGGATAAAGAGTATTGTTGCTCAGTAGGTCCAAATTCCGGGGTGCGCATGTAAATTTTTAAAGTTATTACTTGACGCAAACAGCAGAGAATCAGATCCGGCTCATACCATATGTTGCAACCGGTATCTGGAACACGCAAAGGGGGCACTTAGCAGAAGACAGGGCGCCGTTCCTAATAAATTTCCGCACCGAGCCGAGTCGTTAAAAAGAAATGCAAAAAGCACAGTATGACAGCATCTAATGTATCATTCTGTGAGCCTTGCAGTTCGGAGCCATAATATGTAATCTCTGAGCTAAGCCGCTGCATGGCGTTGTAGCAGTGCTGGGAGTATCGAAGTCAAGGGAACTGGCAGCATCTCAGATACTAGGGGTAATAAGGGCAAGTCCGAAAGAACAGTCACCACATACATTTAATTCAGGCGAGGATGGATAATGATTTCAGTGCGGATGCACACTATGCTCGAGCTGTTACGGTAATAGGCGATATTTTGTGAGTAATGAGAATATTGGGCAAGGTTCAAATGGGTCAAATGGCTCTGAGCACTATGGGACTTAACATCTCAGGTCATCAGTCCCCTAGATCTTAGAACTGCTTAAACCTAACTAACCTAAGGACATCACATACATCCATGCCCGAGGCAGGATTCGAACCTGCGACCGTAGCAGTCGCACGGTTCCGGACTGAAACGCCTAGAACCGCCAATGCCGGCTGTTGGGCAAGGGGCACTACATCTACATCTACATCTACATGACTACTCTGCAATTCACATTTAAGTGCTTGGCAGAGGGTTCATCGAACCACAATCATACTATCTCTCTACTATTCCACTCCCGAACAGCGAGCGGGAAAAACGAACACCTAAACCTTTCTGTTCGAGCTCTGATTTCTCTTATTTTATTTTGATGATCATTCCTACCTATGTAGGTTGGGCTCAACAAAATATTTTCGCATTCGGAAGAGAAAGTTGGTGACTGAAATTTCGTAAAAAGCTCTCGCCGCGACGAAAAACGTCTATGCTGTAATGACTTCCATCCCAACTCGTGTATCATATCTGCCACACTCTCTCCCCTATAACGCGATAATACAAAACGAGCTGCCCTTCTTTGCACCCTCTCGATGTCCTCCGTCAATCCCACCTGGTAAGGATCCCACACCGCGCAGCAATATTCTAACAGAGGACGAACGAGTGTAGTGTAAGCTGTCTCTTTAGTGGACTTGTTGCATCTTCTAAGTGTCCTGCCAATGAAACGCAACCTTTGGCTCGCCTTCCCGACAATATTATCTATGTGGTCCTTCCAACTGAAGTTGTTCGTAATTTTAACACCCAGGTATTTAGTTGAATTGACAGCCTTGAGAATTGTACTATTTATCGAGTAATCGAATTCCAACGGAGTTCTTTTGGAACTCATGTGGATCATCTCACACTTTTCGTTATTTAGCGTCAACTGCCACCTGACACACCATACAGCAATCTTTTCTAAATCGCTTTGCAGCTGATACTGGTCTTCGGATGACCTTACTAGACGGTAAATTACAGCATCATCTGCGAACAGTCTAAGAGAACTGCTCAGATTGTCACCCAGGTCATTTATATAGATCAGGAACAGTAGAGGCCCCAGGACGCTTCCCTGGGGAACACCTGATATCACTTCAGTTTTACTCGATGATTTGCCGTCTATTACTACGAACTGCGACCTTCCTGACAGGAAATCACGAATCCAGTCGCACAACTGAGACGATACCCCATAGCTCCGCAGCTTGATTAGAAGTCGCTTGTGAGGAACGGTGTCAAAAGCTTTCCGGAAATCTAGAAATACGGAATCAACTTGAGATCCCCTGTCGATAGCGGCCATTACTTCGTGCGAATAAAGAGCTAGCTGCGTTGCACAAGAGCGATGTTTTCTGAAGCCATGCTGATTACGTGTCAATAGATCGTTCTCTTCGAGGTGTATCATAATGTTTGAATACAGTATATGCTCCAAAACCCTACTGCAAACCGACGTCAATGATATAGGTCTGTAGTTAAATGGATTACTCCTACTACCCTTCTTGAACACTGGTGCGACCTGCGCAATTTTCCAATCTGTAGGTACAGATCTGTCGGTGAGCGAGCGGTTGTATATGAGTGCTAAGTAGGGAGCTATAGTATCAGCGTAATCTGAAAGGAACCTAATCGGTATACAATCTGGACCTGAAGACTTGCCCGTATCAAGCGATTTGAGTTGCTTCGCAACCCCTAAGGTATCTACTTCTAAGAAACTCATGCTAGCAGATGTTCGTGTTTCAAATTCTGGAATATTCCATTCGTCTTCCCTGGTGAAGGAATTTCGGAAAACTGCGTTCAATAACTCCGCTTTAGCGGCACAGTCGTCGATAACAGTACCATCGGCACTGCGCAGCGAAGGTATTGACTGCGTCTTGCCGCTTGTGTACTTTACATACGACCAGAATTTCTACATTCGTAGTATGTGGATAAGTTGAGAATTTGGGTCTGATGGGAGGCATGCAAGGGTTGTCCTTGCAATTCACATGAACTCTGTGCCCAGATGGCTTATTGTGTTCGGTCAGAGGGTTTGTCGCTCTCTGTAATGAAAAAAACTGAGTGACCTCACTGAGTGACCGAGTCGTGAGACGTCCGCCTCGAACAAATACAACGAAATGAGATTAAAAGAAAAAAATAAAAGTGGCCAGTGTATCTGCCTACTGAGAAGGAGATCCGCGTTAGAATCCCGGTCCAGCACAAATTTTCAACTTTCCCCATTTAATTCAATCAGTGCCTACTCGGAGCCAATGTTTGTAATTCTTTTGTGTCTTAAATGACTAAATGTTTTAAAGTGTTGTAACAAAATACAGTTATTCAGTATATAGAGGAGATTTGTTTTTATTATTTATTTCTATATGTTTCTGGAAAGAACTTGGTCCTAAATTCTGTTGACTTTTCAGCTTCTGTTCACATTTGGGCAATGCTTATACATCATTTGCAGATCTATGCATTTTTTAATTCCCTCATGTACATTACTTCCCACATCACGTATATCTTCACATTTGTTTATTGCACCTTCACTGAAGAAGTTAATCAGTCAATTTTGTGTCACTGCTTTTTATTTGGATAATCGTCGTCTTTTACCTATTAACCTGCTGAATATTTTCTTGTCTCGATCGTGTAATGCAATGCAGCTTAGTATTTCCATCGTTTTAGGTCATTACACATGATCAAAACGTTTTCTAAATCAATAATGGCTACAGACATTGATTATAATTTCTGGAGATTTTTTCATACAGTATTCTTACGTTAATGGTTGCTTCTCCAGCTATTCTGTCCTTCTGAGAGGTTTTGATTGATCTTGTTTGAAATTGTGTTGTTTACGATCTTCTTCAGTTTTTGGAGGCATAGGTTAATACTCTTAGTGTTCGACACTCTTCCCACCCCTGTGACACGATCATTATAGGCACGGGCACATATTTATGAAAAAGAGTGTCGATTTCTTATTATATCACAATCAGAGAAGACTTACTTTCCATTTCCTAAAATTTGGAGTATTTATCCACTTTTGCGTCATATCCCAGAGATATAGCTCTTCACCCATTTTATCCTGTCATCACCCAACATTTTACTGTCAATTTTACTCAATAAATCTTTTGAATGTGTGTACATTTTTAATCCATAATCACGGCAGTGAGTGTACATGCAGCTATAGACAAATTAAATACTGAGACGTTAAAACAAAGGCCTGCTTTAACTTCGCGAACTGACACCACAGATCGTTGTAACTGTTCATTTCTGGGCTAAGAACTAATACTTTTCTTATGTCACCATAGAGCTGCCCCAAAAATACTGCAACGGGGAGGAGAATAAACTTTAAGTAAGCGAAGTAATCAAGTTCTTATATTTCAGTGTCACTAACTAATTTCATGGTTCAGGTAGCTGCAAGGTTGCTATGTTCCGCCAAAAGAATTTGATTGTTCGGCTTCGCTAGTTATTTGACCATTGTATGATAGTTACAGTTAGCTTCTGTGACAGTTCCAGATTAAAACTGCATGGACTGCATTTTGTTGCAATTAAGCGACGATCTAATGTCCCTAAGACACGAGTCAGTGTTGTCTACGGCTTGTTTGGTGAAATTATATTTCATTCAAAGTATTTTAGAATGATATTTGCGTTGTCAATAAGATTAAAATGTTTGAAATCACCTTTTACGCTCAGTGACGTATCAGCGATGTAGTGGACTTAAGTCACGACCCCTGTGATGCATACCAGTTCACAGCACTCAACTCATATATCTATTTCTGTTTTATAGTACTGGAGGGAAACCTTGTGTTTACTCATTTGCTACATATGAAACCAACTATTCGTGAGATTTTCCCCTATTCCTGTCAAGTACCACTTTGGGATTAAGTATAGCTTGGTCGACAAAATCAGATGCTTTGATAATGGAAGATGGCTAGTGTCCTCAAAATTTGTCTCTGTAAGTGTCTTACACACAAAAGAATAAAGTGAATGTTCTTCTGATTCACTCTTAATTCAAATTGCATGTGTGATAGCAAAATATGTGTGCTGAAGAGTATTACAACTCTTCTGCGCTGTAACTTCTTAAAAAAAATTAGAAACACCGTTAGCTATGATACTGCCTAGAAATCCACATTTGATCTTTTACTAATAGTAACAGACTTCATAGCACCCCACGACTTTCTAAAGATGTAGGTAAGAATACTGTACAAATTTACCAACGAGAGATCTGGAACAAAAACGTTGACGTCTCGGACGACTGGTACGCCGTGAAGGCTTCAAAGTTCGTGAGGTATTATGTCGGTTGTTACGTCATGCTGACGTCCAACACTCACAGGAGGAGGCAGTTGTGGCCTCGTCACACACCTGTGGGGTCGCACATGTTCAGTGACACCTCCTGTGGTTTCTCGAATAGACAACCGCAAGAGCAATGGTAGAGGTTCCCACAGAAACTGGTTCCAAGAGATACATCGTGGCGCGTGGCCAACATAGGAAGGACGACCGTTTTTCGGCAGTTGATTCGCTGCGGTGTGTGTGAATCCAGGACATCCTCATCGGCTCAACTAGCAGCCAATGGCAGCTCCAAGACTAGCACGGCCGCGGTCCGATGGCTGGTGGGAGTAAATTGTGCAGTTGAGAAAATACCTCCGTATCAGACCAGTTACGTGTTCGACTTAAGGTTGATGTACAAAGTGCTCTAGTAATGAGACACTGTGCATTTCAGTACTGTAACAGAGAGGGTTACTTCATAATAATGACTATTATATTTACTTATTTGTCGTTGGATTATTTAGCACAATGCCAAGTTACACATCACACAGTAAGACATTTAAACTGGTGCAGAGAACTGAAATACACTACTGGCCATTAAAATTGCTATACAACGAAGATAACGTGCTACAGAGGTGAAATACAAATGATTAGCTTTTCAGAGCATTCACACAAGGTTGGCGCCGTTGGCGACACCTATAACGTGCTGACATGAGGAAAGTTTCCAACCGATTTCTCATACACAAACGGCAGTTGACCGGCGTTGCCTGGTGAATCGTTGTTGTGATGCCTCGTGTAAGGAGGAGAAATGTGTACCATCACGTTTCCGACTTTGATAAATGTCGGATTGTAGCTTATCGCGTTTGCGGTCTGTCGTATCGTGACATTGCTGCTCGCGTTGGTCGAGATCCAATGACTGTTAGCAGAATATGGAATCGGTGGGCTCAGGAGGGTAATACGGAACGCCGTGCTGGATCCCAACGGCCTGGTATCACTAGCAGTCGAGACGACAGGTATCTTACCCGCATGGCTGCAACGGATCGTGCAGCCACGCCTCGATCCCTAAGTCAACAGATGGGGACGTTTGCAAGACAACAACCATCTGCACGAACAGTTCGACGACGTTTGGAGCAGCATGGACTATCAGCTCGGAGACCATGGCTGCGGTTACCCTTGACGCTGCATCATAGACAGAAGCGCCTGCGATCGTGTGCTCAACGACGAACGTGGGTGCACGAATCCAGGTTCTGTTTACAGCATCATGATGGTCGCATCCGTGTTTGGCGACATCGCGGTGAACGCACATTGCAAGCGTGTATTCGTCATCGCCATACTGGCGTATAACCCGGCTTGATAATATGGGGTGCCATTGGTTATACGTCTGGGTCACCTCTTGTTCGCATTGACGGCGCTTTAACAGTGGAAGTTACATTTCAGATGTGTTACGACCTGTGGCTGTACCCTTCATTCGATCCCTGCGAAACCCTACATTTCAGCAGGATAATGCACGGGACTTTCTGGATACAGAAAATGTTCGACTGCTGCCGTGGCCAGAACATTCTCCAGATCTCTCACCAATCGAAAACGTCTGGTCAATGGTGGCCCTGCAACTGGCTCGTCACAATACGCTAGTCACTACTCTTGATGAACTGTGGTATCGTGTTGAAGCTGCATGTGCAGCTGTACCTGTACACACCATCCAAGCTCTGTTTGACTCAATGTCCAGGCGTATCAAGGCCGTTAGTACGGCTTGAGGTGGTTGTTATGGGTACTGATTTCTCAGGATCTATGCACCCAAATTGCGGGAAAATGTAATCACATGTCAGTTCTAGTATAATATATTTGTCCAATGAATACCCGTTTATCATCTGCGTTTCTTCTTGGTGTAGCAATTTTAGTGGCCAGTAGTGTATTTGTCAGATGCAGTACGTGTTATTTATTAAGACTGGACGTTCCTGTGCAGCTCTCACTTATGGGGGTTTCTTGCTAATTATTACTTGTTCTATTACATACTGGCCTTGAATCAATGTCATAAATATGCACTGGTGTCAAAAATTAAACCAACCAACTCTTATTTCTCCGTCGTCGGTCTAATTCACGAGATAATCATACAAAGTGTCAACAGATGTTGTTACGATCATGTTTTCACGGAAGATAACATTCCGATCAACAGAGAACCACGTCAGCAATGAAGTCAAGGTATCTATCAAGAGGGGTAGTTTTTGCAGGGTAGTCCCACAACTTCACTCGCTGTGTACACAGTCACAGACGTTGCACTACGACACAGAGAAGGCGCCTACAGACTATCTACTGTACAGAGCCATAGGAAGAATGGAAGCAGGAGAGTCACAAACTGAAGTGGACCGACGTGAATCGTTCTGATGTTTTCCGTACGTGGCGACAGTTTTCAGAGATCGGAATTGTATCCCGAAAACTACGGGAGTGCTGATCACGTGTAACATCAGAAAAGAGAACCGTTTTGGCTGTAAGGGCACGACGGTACCGCCTTAGTGCTGCAAGCCAACTGACATCTGCCCTCGCACTAGCCAATGGACATGTTACAGCGAGCCAAGCGGTGTACAGAGGGCTTCGGATGAGTAACCCTTCTAAGGCGCCGCAGTCATGGACTGTGCGGCTGGTCCCGGCGGAGGTTCGAGTCCTTCCTCGGGCATGGGTATGTGTGTTTGTCCTTACGGTAGTTTAGGTTAAGTAGTGTGTAAGCTTAGGGACTGATGACCTTAGCAGTTAAGTCCCATAAGATTTCACACACATTTGAACAGAGTTGCCTTTATTGTCGGAGACCTGCTGTATGTGTGCCCCTGAAGCGTCGTCACAGAAGGGAACGTGCAAGGCGGAGCCGTCAACGTGCCACCTGGATGGTATAACAGCACACCAATGTTATTTTCACAGATGAGTCCCGATTTGGCCTGGAGAGTGATTCTCGACGGATTCGAATCTGGCGGGAGCGTGGAACATGATTTCGAGACCCAGTCATTGAGGAAAGAGGCTGATATCGAGGATGATCTATAATGGCGTAGGCAGTGATTATGATGACCACTCGAACAACTCTTTATGACGTTGCGCTGTTGAATCGGGAAAATTTAACTGCTGTAAGGTATCGTGACGGGATCTTGGGACCTCATGTGCGCTTGTTGCGAGGTGGTTTGGGCTCAGACTTCGTACTGCTGGACGATAATGCTCGACCTCATACTACACGAGTGGTTGATATTTTCTTGGAAACGGAAGACACTGCGCGCATGGCGTGGCCTGCTCGCTGTCACGATTTGAATTCTATAGAGAACGTTTCGGGTGCACTAGGGACACGGGTTGCATCACATCACCATCCACCAACCACTCTCCAAGACTTGCGAGCAGCGTTGCAGGAAGAATGGGCGTTACTGATGACATCATTCACAGCATGTCCTGTCGTTGTCAGGGTTGGTCACTCCCCATACTGAACACATTAAGCAATTGTGTGGAAATCCGTTAAGTTGGAAAAAACGAAGAACATTTTTGTCTACCGTTGCACATGTTGCAGTTTATTACGATTTGTATTGTTTACATTTTTGTACTTTGCTGTTACCAGTTTATACTGTTTTGTGGCAAAATAAACGAAACCTTGCAAAACTTCCGTTTGTTGTTTTAATTTTGGAGACCAGTGTATATAAGGAGCATGACTAACCGGCGTCCTAATTATACTGCGTATATAACCCCAATTACCTTTCTATGGTCTTGTTACTGAACTACACTCACATAAAAACATTCGTACATATAAGAACATACATTAACTAAACCACTAGCCGGCCAGGGTGGCCGAGCGGTTCAAGGCGCTACAGTTTGGAACCGCGCGACCGCAACGGTCGCAGGTTCGAATCCTGCCTCGGGCATGGATGTGTGTGATGTCCTTAGGTTAGTTAGGGTTAAGTAGTTCTAAGTTCTAGGGGACTGATGACCTCAGTAGTTAAGTCCCATAGTGCTCGGAGCCATTTGAACCATTTTTGAACAAAACCACTAATCTTTTTTTGTGATCCTCACTTCATCGGGCTGATGCTGCAAGCTTACTCCTTCACTCTCAACCTCTTTACTGAAATATCGAATGTCTAAGGTTATCAGAATGTTGGGCTCTCAGCGTTCCTTAAATTAATTTCGACTACTTAGGAGACAAATGACCGTGGGTCCTAAAACCCCAATGTGTCCTAAACTGTTAATTCTCCAGTTTTATTATTATGTCATGGAGATACATATACAACATTTCTTTCACGTGTTCTTGTTCTTTTTGGAGTAACAGTTCGTATATATGACTAATTCTTGCTACTGTAGACAATCTACTCACTTCTCAAGCCTCTATTTCCACGGAAGACGATACCATCAGACGTACGCTATTTGTTTTATAATTTACAACTCCTGAATTAATGGCTCCGCTCAATGTTAAAAGTTCAAGGTAGCTGTATATTCGCACACCTCATCATTCCAATATTTGTTCTACAATAATAGGTTAATAGCATCTATATTAACACATCATTACTCCTCTTACTTTAACACATCGTTGTGTTCAAATCTAGGAGGTTAAAATAAAGGGAAGAAGACGTTATCTATGCCGGCCGCAGATGTCAGTTGAAGCTGTGGTGCGGGGAGGGGGGGGGGGGGGGGGGTCTTAGGAGACTGTTCCTCCGTTAAAGAGATGTGTTAAGCCTACCCTCTTGAAATTAATGCGTTGAATTGCTAGTCAGTTCGAAACGATATAGTTTATTGGGTAAATACTCATCATCAGGACAGTTGAAAATTTCATTTTTGGTGTTCCATACCTGAATAGATAAAAACATTCTCTTATAGGATCACTCTGGCTTCCGTTATTCTGTCTGTCTGTCTGTCTGTCTGGGTGTCCGACTGTTAACACCCCACTTTTTCAGAACAGTTAGAGATATCGAGTTGAAACATATGTCAGACACTAAGATCTACAATCTCTTGGTGGTTTGGAAAAGTCACTGTAATCAAAAGATACGGCCAGACTTGTCACTTATGTTAATACCCACTGACCAATAAAAGCCTATAGGTGAACTACTACTACTACTACTACAACTACAGATGTGCCCGTGCTCTAGAGGTAAATCGTGTGACCGTAAACCCAGAGGTCGTGTGATCAAATCTAGGTCGGACTACGGATTTTTCTGTCTTGCTTTGAACCTTGGCTTCACCACTCAACGATGTAGGAGTCCACGTCAAACTACAGGTCCCTTTTCCCCAGCTGGATAACTTGGGCAGGTTATGCACACGCAAGTCGCTGAAATGACGTCCAACAGAAGGACTGGCACCAGGCCATAGAGCCACACGAAGTTATTATTATAATTTATAATTATTATAATTAAGTTTACACGGAACCTCCATAGCACTTCTTCTACTCGCACTTGTCATGTTTTTAACGCCGATTCTAAGTAATCGAGGATTATATACATAGCAGAAAACAACCGAACGTTTTATTCCTGTTTTAAATGTTACCAAAGAGCAGCACTGCAATACGAAAAGTTCACAAGACTCGGCAATACTGCAGAAGCAGGCCGGACTTTTTCGGTGTAATGGAGTTTCTCGGTACGCAAAGGCAGATCGGTGCTTCATCCACTATCGATTTCTTAGAAGCAGGAACTCTTTTGGGCCTGGGGCAGTTCATGTTTTACCTTTAACGAGTGCTCATGGACGTAGCGTCAGCTTTCCAACGGTGCAAGCCGGGGGCACCTGCCTTTGAGTAAGCCGCACACCTGCTTTCCTGCCTCGAAGGAGAAAGCACGGACTGCATTACCTGATCAGCAGGTGTCGTACGCTGTCGACAGGCCGCCGTCCAGTAGCCTTCAGCCTTTTCCTCATCTGAGTGGACGAAAATATAAATACTGCGTTTAAGTGCACTCACTGATTCTCAGTTCACATCGTTTCTCGGCGAAGCACGTGAGTTACGTAATCCTCATAAGCACACCCATCTGTTTCTCTAATTATTGGGAGAAACTAAACTCATCGTTGGTTCTATTAGTCTTGTTAAACACTAAACACAGAATTTTGAACTTTTTTCGCGGTAGCATGCTTCAATAAAATCTTCTCGTTTACAAGCCGCGTCACTTCGAATAAAACACTCGAGCTTTCGATAGATTCCTCTACAATCGTCATCAGGAGTTCAAATAGCAGTTAGAGCAGAGGAAACATACCAGAAGCTTTCAGGTGCCGTTGCCAAAAGACGCCTCTTGAATCGGCGAAAGAGGCGGTGCCAGCTGCATTCTTTCCATACTATGGGGCAACCGCTAGGAAGATAGGATGCGTGCTAAAGAGACATGGACTGAAACTAGTGTTCTGGCCTGCATCCAAAATAAGATACGTGTCGCGTCCCGCTAAACACAACGTAAGTTTTCGACTTTAGGCGCGTATGGCGTTCCATGTGAATGTGGTAGCATTTACATATGTGAAACTATTCGCACTATTCCTGAGCGTCGTACAGAGCATTGACGACATGTCGAACAAAGGGAGCTTGTGAAGTCGACCGTGGCTGACATTGCTAGAAAACATGTAAGGTGTCAGGCAAATCCAACACCTTACATGAAAACTCTGACATGATAAGCAAATCCAGTAGTATGTCACATAGCTCGGAATAATGTCACAAACAGGCATACTATACTATCAGAAAGGACTAGAATTTTGGCTCAAACACCATCTTACTGGGATTCTATTATAAAAGGAGCAACCGGCATTGGAATAAACAGCAACAATTTTAACCGAGACCGGAGGCACGCACTCTTTCAGGCATGGGGGCAGGCTTTGGACATAGAGCGAAAGCAAAGACATAGGCTTGTCGTTAGTAGGGTCGCGTGAGGGGCAGTTTCATGGACGGGGCCGATCCATTGCACCTTCTGACTCATTCGGTCCCGCAGCAGGCGGAGCTGCTAGGAGCTGCCCAACTTGCCTTTCGCGCTTGCATCTGGTCTTCACTGGACGGTTCCAGACGCTGCCATTGTGTGTATATCTGCTTACTCGCACAGTTTTTAGGAAAATGTTGTTCATCTGTAAAGGAGACACTATTTCGACCCATCATTGAGTTGTGTTCGAGTATTTTGGATCCTCACCAGGCCGGACTAAAGGAAGACACCGTAGAAATTCAGAGGCGGGCTGCTAGATTTGATGCCGGAAAGGTTCTAACAACATACAGGCATTACGGAGACACTTCGGGAACTCAAAAAGAAATTACTAGACAAAAGGTGACGTTCTTTCAGAAGAAGAATTGAGAAGACCGGCATTTGAGGCTGACCGTAGGGCAATTACCGTGCCGACAACGTACATATCGCGTAATGACCACGAAGATAAAATTAGTAGGGCTCGTACTGAGACAAACAGACAGTCGTTTTTCCCTCGTTCTCTTTGCGAATGGAGCAGGAAAGGTAACGAGTAGTAGTGGTACATGGTACCCACCGCCACGTACCACACGGTGGCTCACGGAGTATGTATGTATACGTAGATGGAGATGTAGATGTAAGCAGAACATTGTGCCAGCCCCGAGCTGTCAGTGGTTTTAACTCCTGATAACGATGGTGAAGACAACTATCGGAAGTTCGAGTCTTTTATGGTAAACCGAGATTTTATTGATTCAGAAATATTATTTGCAAATTTCTATTTGTTGCAAGACAAAGATCACTAATTCAAGCACAACAGTCGATATCTAGACCTTCTATTGTACTATACGCTTCCATTGTCATTTATTTCAATTAAAAATAAAGTCAACACAGAGAAGAACTATTTACAGAATCGTAGGTTATAGACATAACCTTACATTATACCCTCCACTCGCCCCGCCCTCAGAATGTAAGTCAATTATTTGTACTTATTGGGAAATTTTAAAGCTCGACCAAATGGGATAACTTTCTCTGTTCAGCCTCATGGAGATGTGGGTAAATATTGACAGGCGAATTGTGGACAAATTTAAACACCTGGGAGAATTTATAACAGGAAGGAACAGGAGCAAGGAGGGAATAACAGAGAGGATAAGGAAGATGAGGTCAGCCTTCTGTATGACGAGCGAGATGTACGATAAAAAGAATATATCCACAGAGGCAACGGTGAGGAACGCAGTGTTATATGCTGCTGAGACGATGACATTTAGGATGAAATGGGGCAAAACAACTAGAGAAAGAAGAGAGAAAAATACTGAGAAAAATACCAGGTCCCAAAAGAGGTGGATGCAAAAATGGCAAGGTTTCCTGGACAGGTAGTTAGGAAGAGTATGGACAGAATGACGAAGAGAGTGTGGGAAGCAACAGTGAGGACAAGGGGAAAGACAGGAACCAAGTGGGTTGTTTAACTTCGGAAGGACTGGTTGGAATTTGGGATCAAGGCCGAAGGGAAGGAAAATTGGAGGAAGAAATATAAACCGACAAATATGCAGGAGATCAACGACAGAGAATACAGGAAAAGATTAGAGTATCACCAGTGGAGCCGACAGGAGAAAAGGACACTGACGATCTGGGAAGAAGAGCGGGAGAGAAGATGAGAAAAAATGAATAGGTTCTGGGAGAAGAACAGCAAAATGCAGTCCACGAAGTGCCTACCCTTGGTCCTACAGAGGCCGTAACGCAAGAAGAAGAAGAAGAAGAAGAAGAAGAAGACAGGCGTAGGTTATCCTGTAAAGCAAAGGTGTTTGAGTTTACAAGAATACAGTCAGGGTTCAGTCTGTAAGTGAGACATTAATTGCCACATTCTTAAGTTTTGGATTCAAATTTTAGTTTTTCGCTCCAGGATATAATAGGGGCCTTCGTAGGGGTAACGAGTTCGGCTTTGTCACTCCTGACAAATATGTAGATCTTTAGTAATGAATGATGTTTTCTTTTCCTTATGGGAACATTCTGAAAGGATTAGTTTATCCATATATTAGCATAACTGAGAAGTGAATGCTGCTAGCTGTACTTCTTTGTTTTCTGCCCCTAAAGTGAAATTATCATGCTGTGTTAACAGATGGGCCATACAGTGCCTCAGCAGATGCTGAGTTACATTCTTCTCTCATATAGCAACGTAGTCGTAAGGGAATCGTAGGAATGATGTCTCTCCATTTGTTTTTACTGTGCGTTAACATTTGTTAACATCGAGTATAGATGTAAGTGTCAGGAAGTCGTTTCTGAAAGTATTTGTATGGAGTGTAGCCATGTATGGAAGTGAAACATGGATGATAAATAGTTTGGACAAGAAGAGAATAGAAGCTTTCGAAATATGGTGCTACAGAAGAATGCTGAAGATTGAATGGGTAGATCACATAACTAATGAGGAGGTATTGAATAGAATTGGGGAGAAGAGGAGTTTGCGGCACAACTTGACAAAAAGAAGGGACCAGTTGGTAGGACATGTTTTGAGGCATCAAGGGATCACAAATTTAGCATTGGAGGGCAGCGTGGAGGGTAAAAATGGTAGAGGGAGACCAAGAGATGAATACACTAAGCAGATTCAGAAGGACGTAAGTTGCAGTAGGTACTGGGAGATGAAGAAGCTTGCACAGGATAGAGTAGCATGGAGAGCTGCACCAAACCAGTCTCAGGACTGAAGACCACAACAACAACAACAACAACAACAACATGCGTTCTCATAGCTGCCTTCGATTTTCAATGGAATCTCTCTATTTTCCTATTTAATTGTAAACGATATGTCGTAGTTTCTGTTATTTTAGAACCAAAAATTCGAGGTAATGCGCGGGACAGCTCTGATCGAAATTCTGATCCTTGGTCAGTCTTCATTTGATAAGGTGCTCCAGGAGTTAGAAAAACGCCTGTGCCATCGTCTCTGCTCGAACAACACGTTGTGGAATAACTTCCGTCCAGTTACTGAACCGCGCATTTTAAACAGTATATGGATTCATTCGAGGAAGGCAATGGATACATCATATCATTGTGTGCCACTTTAAACTTCAAAAATGGTTCAAATGGCCCTGAGCACTTCTGAGGTCATCAGTCGCCTAGAACTTAGAACTAATTAAACCTAACTAACCTAAGGACATCACACACATCTATGCCCGAGGAAGGATTCGAACCTGCGACCGTAGCGGTCGCTCGGTTCCAGACCGTAGCGCCTAGAACCGCACGGTCACCACGGCCGGCCCTTAAACTTCCATTTGTGCTTGAAAACCGGTCAGTTTCAGATTTAGTGCGACTAAGCACTTTGTTCTTTTGCATGCTACACATGATTTCGCCCACTTTTGCGTATGTTGCTTCATGTTTGACAAATCTACACACGAGTAACTTTGCAGAAGACTTAATATCTGGGTGGTGATACTGTGGTAACACTGAAAAACTGAATATCTAAATTGCCGAGGAATATAAGTACGAATGTTACTTGTTGATACATGGTATCACAATAATTTTCTACCAAGGGCTTAACGATGTTTAAAATTTCAATAAGGTATGAGAACAAGACCGAAGTTTTTCGAGTTCTCCATCACTCACTTGAAAATTTTCTATCGTCACTAAAACAATTGCTACTACTAGTTCAAATCTGGATAGCTTGACTTCCACAGTATTTTGTTTTCCAGAAATGTGTCTTATATCGTAAACTGCAATATAGATTGTAGGTGATGTAACTGCTTTGGCTTGCCTTATCGTTTCACTGTTTAAAATCAACCGACAAAGGAGAATGATGAATATACACTGCAAATGAAAGTCCTTCAAGGAGGTATTTAAAATATCTTATTGCCAAGTGCATGCTGAGAAGTCCCCTGTCGTATGCTGAATATTTTTTCTGTGTTGGCGAGAACGTTTTGGAGCAGTAACCAGCTGGTCTCCATATTCCTTCTTCTTTCTGTTTCAGCACTTCGCCGGATGCAAAATCGGATGCGTCTACAAGTAATGCAAGTTCATTGTTTACATTCGGGAATGTTAAGGCGGTTGTGTTTGCAGGCTCCACTTTGCACTTCTCAAACTGCCTTAACTGCATTGTTGCATCTTCAGTTCGCCGAATGCTTGTTTCCTCGTTTTTCTTGGTGTTCTTCGAGTTATCATTTAGGGTAGCTTGATGTTCTACGGCATGTTCCAAACGCCTTCGGTAAGAATTCAGAATGCCAAGGAAACGACGCAATTTTGACACAGTTCCTGCACATTTGGAATTAGTTATCACTTTTACTCGTTTTGGGTCTGGTTAGGTACCTCGTAGAGTAATCACATGACCTGCAAAGTTAATTTCTTGAACTTCAAAAACAGATTTTTCCAACATTAATTATTAAACCAAAATTGTTCAGTTGTACAAACAGAATAGTTGAATGTTGAGTGTGTTCTTCTGGAGAGTTAGAAGCTACCAGTAGGTCATGTAAAAATGAAAAACAGAAATATCAATCTCTCGGAATTTCGTTAATAAATCTCTGAAATGTACGGTGTACATTCCAGAAGCCAAACGGCTTGAAATTCAGTTAATTCAAAAATGTTCAAATGTGTGTGAAATCTTGTGGGACTTAACTGCTAAGGTCATCAGTCCCTAAGCTTACACACTGCTTAACCTAAATTATCCTAAGGACAAACACACACATCCATGCCCGAGGGAGGACTAGAACCTCCAGCGGGATCAGCCGCACAGTCCGTGACTGCAGCGCCTAAGACCGCTCGGCTAATACCGCGCGGCCTCAGTTAATTCCAAAGGGTGTAATAAGAGCACTCTTTTTCCCTATCACTTTCGGCTAGTGGGATTTGGTGATATGCTTTGAGGAGATTGACTTTAGAGAGTATTTTATTGCCCGCAAGGATTTAATCTTATCATTTATGTGAAGAAATGAAAGGCGGTCAGGAAGGATCCGGTCCCTAGGACGTCCGTAGTCTCCACTGACTATCTAGCTTTTCTACGATGTGCAGAAGACTATCCAACTGGGATTTAGATGGGCGAATTACGTTATGATTGATTAGGAACTGGAATTCTTGTTTAGCCAAATATACACTCCTGGAAATGGAAAAAAGAACACATTGACACCGGTGTGTCAGACCCACCATACTTGCTCCGGACACTGCGAGACGGCTGTACAAGCAATGATCACACGCACGGCACAGCGGACACACCAGGAACCGCGGTGTTGGCCGTCGAATGGAGCTAGCTGCGCAGCATTTGTGCACCGCCGCCGTCAGTGTCAGCCAGTTTGCCGTGGCATACGGAGCTCCATCGCAGTCTTTAACACTGGTAGCATGCCGCGACAGCGTGGACGTGAACCGTATGTGCAGTTGACGGACTTTGAGCGAGGGCGTATAGTGGGCATGCGGGAGGCCGGGTGGACGTACCGCCGAATTGCTCAACACGTGGGGCGTGAGGTCTCCACAGTACATCGATGTTGTCGCCAGTGGTCGGCGGAAGGTGCACGTGCCCGTCGACCTGGGACCGGACCGCAGCGACGCACGGATGCACGCCAAGACCGTAGGATCCTACGCAGTGCCGTAGGGGACCGCACCGCCACTTCCCAGCAAATTAGGGACACTGTTGCTCCTGGGGTATCGGCGAGGACCATTCGCAACCGTCGCCATGAAGCTGGGCTACGGTCCCGCACACCGTTACGCCGTCTTCCGCTCACGCCCCAACTACGTGCAGCCCGCCTCCAGTGGTGTCGCGACAGGCGTGAATGGAGGGACGAATGGAGACGTGTCGTCTTCAGCGATGAGAGTCGCTTCTGTCTTGGTGCCAATGATGGTCGTATGCGTGTTTGGCGCCGTGCAGGTGAGCGCCACAATCAGGACTGCATACGACCGAGGCACACAGGGCCAGCACCAGGCATCATGGTGTGGGGAGCGATCTCCTACACTGGCCGTACACCTCTGGTGATCGTGGAGGGGACACTGAATAGTGCACGGTACATCCAAACCGTCATCGAGCCCATCGTTCTACCATTCCTAGACCGGCAAGGGAACTTGCTGTTCCAACAGGACAATGCACGTCCGCATGTATCCTGTGCCACCCAACGTGCTCTAGAAGGTGTAAGTCAACTAACCTGGCCAGCAAGATCTCCGGATCTGTCCCCCATTGAGCATGTTTGGGACTGGATGAAGCGTCGTCTCACGCGGTCTGCACGTCCAGCACGAACGCTGGTCCAACTGAGGCGCCAGGTGGAAATGGCATGGCAAGCCGATCCACAGGACTACATCCAGCATCTCTACGATCGTCTCCATGCGAGAATAGTAGCCTGCATTGCTGCGAAAGGTGGATATACACTGTACTAGTGCCGACATTGTGCATGCTCTGTTGCCTGTGTCTATGTGCCTGTGGTTCTGTCAGTGTGATCATGTGATGTATCTGACCCCAGGAATGTGTCAATAAAGTTTACCCTTCCTGGGACAATGAATTCACGGTGTTCTTATTTCAATTTCCAGGAGTGTAGTTTATGCAGGTCTTACCTATGGGCTTTTTAGTACACTCGAGGGTCTTAACATCATGCTTCATTTCTCCCGGCATAACGGTGTGTTTTGCCTGTTCAGCAAATTTTTTAAGTTGTTGTTGTTGTTGTCTTCAGTCCTGAGACTGGTTTGATGCAGCTCTCCATGCTACTCTATCCTGTGCAAGCTGCTTCATCTCCCAGTACCTACTGCAACCTACATCCTTCTGAATCTGCTTAGTGTACTCGTCTCTCGGTCTCCCTCTACGATTTTTACCCTCCACGCTGCCCTCCAATGCTAAATTTGTGATCCCTTGATGCCTCAAAACATGTCCTACCAACCGATCCCTTCTTCTAGTCAAGTTGTGCCACAAACTTCTCTTCTCCCCAATCCTATTCAATACCTCCTCATTAGTTACGTGATCTATCCACCTTATCTTCAGTATTCTTCTGTAGCACCACATTTCGAAAGCTTCTATTCTCTTCTTGTCCAAACTAGTTATCGTCCATGTTTCACTTCCATACATGGCTACACTCCAAACAAATACTTTCAGAAACGACTTCCTGATACATAAATCTATATTCGATGTTAACAAATTTCTCTTCTTCAGAAATGCTTTCCTTGCCATTGCCAGTCTACATTTTATATCCTCTCTACTTCGACCATCATCAGTTATTTTACTTCCTAAATAGCAAAACTCCTTTACTACTTTAAGTGTCTCATTTCCTAATCTAATTCCCTCAGCATCACCCGATTTAATTTGACTACATTCCATTATCCTCGTTTTGCTTTTGTTGATGTTCATCTTAAATCCTCCTTTCAAGACACTGTCCATTCCGTTCAACTGCTCTTCCAAGTCCTTTGCCGTCTCTGACAGAATTACAATGTCATCGGCGAACCTCAAAGTTTTTACTTCGTCTCCATGAATTTTAATACCTACTCCAAATTTTTCTTTTGTTTCCTTTACTGCTTGCTCAATATACAGATTGAATAACATCGGGGAGAGGCTACAACCCTGTCTCACTCCTTTCCCAACCACTGCTTCCCTTTCATGCCCCTCGACTCTTATTACTGCCATCTGGTTTCGGTACAAATTGTAAATAGCCTTTCGCTCCCTGTATTTTACCCCTGCCGCCTTTAGAATTTGAAAAAGAGTATTCCAGTCAACATTGTCAAAAGCTTTCTCTAAGTCTACAAATGCTAGAAACGTAGGTTTGCCTTTTCTTAATCTTTCTTCTAAGATAAGTCGTAAGGTCAGTATTGCCTCACGTGTTCCAACATTTCGACGGAATCCAAACTGATCCTCCCCGAGGTCTGCATCTACAAGTTTTTCCATTCGTCTGTAAAGAATTCGCGTTAGTATTTTGCAGCCGTGGCTTATTAAACTGATAGTTCGGTAATTTTCACATCTGTCAGCACCTGCTTTCTTTGGGATTGGAATTATTATATTCTTCTTGAAGTCTGAGGGTATTTCGCCTGTCTCATACATCTTGCTGACCAGCTGGTAGAGTTTTGTCATGACTGGCTCTCCCAAGGCCGTCAGTAGTTCTAATGGAATGTTGTCTACTCCGGGGGCCTTGTTTCGACTCAGGTCTTTCAGTGCTCTGTCAAACTCTTCACGCAGTATCGTATCTCCCATTTCGTCTTCATCTACATCCTCTTCTATTTCCATAATATTGTCCTCAAGTACATCGCCCTTGTATAAACCCCCTATATACTCCTTCCACCTTTCTGCCTTCCCTTCTTTGATTAGAACTGGGCTGCCATCTGAGCTCTTGATATTCATACACGTGTTTCTCTTCTCTCCAAAGGTCTCTTTAATTTTCCTGTAGGCAGTATCTATCTTACCTCTAGTGAGATAAGCTTCTACATCCTTACATTTGTCCTCTAGCCATCCCTGTTTAGCCATTTTGCACTTCCTTTCGATCTCATTTTTGAGACGTTTGTATTCCTTTTTGCCTGCTTCTTTTACTGCATTTTTATATTTTCTCCTTTCATCAATTAAATTCAATATTTCTTCTGTTACCCAAGGATTTCTAGCAGCCCTCGTCTTTGTACCTACTTTATCCTCTGCTGCCTTCACTACTACATCCCTCAGAGCTACCCATTCTTCTTCTACTGTATTTCTTTCCCCTATTCCTGTCAATTGTTCCCTTATGCTCTCTCTGAAACTCTGTACAACCTCTGGTTCTTTCAGTTTATCCAGGTCCCATCTCCTCAATTTCCCACATTTTTGCAGTTTCTTCAGTTTTAATCTACAGGTCATAACCAATAGATTGTGGTCAGAGTCCACATCTGCCCCTGGAAATGTCTTACAACTTAAAACCTGGTTCCTAAATCTCTGTCTTACCATTATATAATCTATCTGATACCTTTTAGTATCTCCAGGGTTCTTCCACGTATACAACCTTCTTTCATGATTCTTAAACCAAGTGTTAGCTATGATTAAGTTGTGCTCTGTGCAAAATTCTACTAGGCGGCTTCCTCTTTCATTTCTTAGCCCCAATCCATATTCACCTACTATGTTTCCTTCTCTCCCTTTTCCTACACTCGAATTCCAGTCACCCATTACTATTAAATTTTCGTCTCCCTTCACTATCTGAATAATTTCTTTTATTTCATCGTACATTTCTTCAATTTCTTCATCATCTGCAGAGCTAGTTGGCATATAAACTTGTACTACTGTAGTAGGTGTGGGCTTCGTATCTATCTTGGCCACAATAATGCGTTCACTACGCTGTTTGTAGTAGCTTACCCGCATTCCTATTTTCCTATTCATTATTAAACCTACGCCTGCATTACCCCTATTTGATTTTGTGTTTATAACCCTGTAGTCACCTGACCAGAAGTCTTGTTCCTCCTGCCACCGAACTTCACTAATTCCCACTATATCTAACTTTAACCTATCCATTTCCCTTTTTAAATTTTCTAACCTACCTGCCCGATTAAGGGATCTGACATTCCACGCTCCGATCCGTAGAACGCCAGTTTTCTTTCTCCTGATAACGACATCCTCCTGAGTAGTCCCCGCCCGGAGATCCGAATGGGGGACTATTTTACCTCCGGGATATTTTACCCAAGAGGATGCCATCATCATTTAATCATACAGTAAAGCTGCATGTCCTCGGGAAAAATTACGGCTGTAGTTTCCCCTTGCTTTCAGCCGTTCGCAGTACCAGCACAGCAAGGCCGTTTTGGTTAATGTTGCAAGGCCAGATCAGTCAATCATCCAGACTGTTGCCCCTGCAACTACTGAAAAGGCTGCTGCCCCTCTTCAGGAACCACACGTTTGTCTGGCCTCTCAACAGATACCCCTCCGTTGTGGTTGCACCTACGGTACGGCCATCTGTATCGCTGAGGCACGCAAGCCTCCCCACCAACGGCAAGGTCCATGGTTCATGGGGGGATTTTTTAAGTAATTCGGTATATTTATAGTTAGCCTAGAGCGAGCTAAACTGGAGTGCAGCCACATGTAACTATTACCTAAAACTAATAATTTATTTTCAGGTCAGTTAATAAGCCAAACTGATGGGGAAGTCTGCACCGAGTGTACCTTTTATTGTGTTGATTACAATAAACTGCGTTTTAAGCCTAAATCAAGATTCAATAACTGTGATACGTGAGTGTTAATCTCAGATCCCTTTGTGACATAAAGTGTGTATTCTGACTCTTTAACCTCATCTTTGGGACACGCTGGCTTAGCGGAAACATCATCACCGCTGTCAACAGAAACGCAGTCCGAAGTTTTATCTCTCACAAATAATCGATGTTGGCGGTCTGGTATAATCGTTGCTGCAGAACATTCAGCAGCAACTGTGTCTGACAACTGGAGTTTCCCTTACTATTCCATCGGAAGAGTTGAACCCACCTCTCAGGTCTGCAGTATGCACCATAACGAAAACGAAAACAGCAGTACTTTCCTAAACTGCTATACAGTATCTTGGCTTGCTACGGCCTCTGCTACCAGAACGTCGTCGCGATTGATACTGTCGCACCATATATCTGAATTTTTGGACTTTACTTTCAAACTCTGCGATCCTTAACAGAAGATCTTTCACTGACGTTGAAGAATCACACGCCACACGGAACAGACACTTCCATTGAAGTTGACAGAGGTTCGCATTTACATCATCCGGTGAGCCATTTGCACTATTTTGTTAACATTTTTTTTGGTAATTATTAAAGTATTTCGGACCCTACGCGGAATTTTGTCCAGCCAGAGAGTCTAATATTTTATTGGAAAAATTCATTCCTCCACAACCTTTAATCTTCTGAAGTAATTTCTAATTCGGTAACTAGTTTCTTACTTTGAGGTTCCTCGCTTTCCTTATAAGTCATTTACAGTCTTTTCTTAGCTAATGAATATTCGAAGCTTTTACCATTGTTCACGAGATTCCAAATATCTTAGTCAAATCTGGGCACAGATCGGGGCTTTAACTGTGCTAATTAGTAATTGAATTTGGTTGCTTCAGTCTCTATTCCCGCCATTGTGAACGGCGCTTCGACTTGACAAAACCAGTCCAGAACGGAGAAATTTTCGCACTAGCTTTGCAAAGTTCAGAATATAATATTAAAAGGTATCACTGTAGTGTGGATACTTTCGTAAAATGGTGGAATATGGCTCGCCTTTACTTGCAATTAAGAGTGATTTGAAAACGACAGGAAATATAGCCGTCACAAATGGGCTTGATAGTGACGCTTAGTCGAAAGTAGGTAATCGCACGATTAAATAATTATCGCATTACAGCCTACTACGGACAATGTTTATGTTTATTTACACAACTGACTCTACAGTCAAATTACCATCGTCGTCACTGTGTTTAAAAAAATGGCACGCTATGTGCTTTTAATGGTATTAATGTAACGATTGACCGGTAGTACAGTTTGTATAAAAGCCCAAAAGCCCATCTGACATTTAAGCTTTAATCTATTCACGCCTTTTTGTGTTATCACCTCAGTTGTGGTGTGTTCGCAGCAGTTTGTGAACGAATATTCTCTTCAATTTTTTAATAAGTTATCGCTTAAGCAAGTGTCTGTATAGTCGATTATGAGCATTCAGGCACTAACTTCATGTTATAAAAGTAATGGTTTATGTTGGGTCCCCATTATCATTCTTGAATTAACCAAAGCTCTTGGTGATAAGTCTTTGTAACGCAATATTTTACCTCTGTCGTTTCTAAGTTAGTAATTCATCCTCTCTGAAGCATATAACGGTGAACTGATGTGTTAAAAATGGTTTTCAGTGCAATAGCAGGGCAGCAATACTTTTAGGCAAAGGGTATTCAGCCTGGGCTTATTCTTCGACACTTTCACGTCAGTTTTAACGTTATCTAACAAGGGCTTCATACTTCGGTAGAGCTAGTGTCAGCTTTAATTAAGATGGTTTGATTGAGATTACAGTATTTATTATTGCAGTATAACTACTGAATTCATTCAGACTGCAGTATTGTAGGTCGGCTGCATCGAGTACACATATACCGATTGCACAGGCTTAGTAACTTTAATATATTTATCTATAAAATGGATTTGAGGGAGAAGGAAAACTAACAAACTTCACTGTATGTTACGAAGACACATAACAATTACAATCGTCTTATGTGACCCAACCCAGCAGCCTATCACCAACTGCACTAACCTCAGTGTGTTCAAAACTTTATATACTCGGTACCTGAACATTTTCCTTGGCTTCTTATAGAAAGTGTGCATCCTCTATCCACCACTCTGACTGGTGCAGGGAGTTGCGGAGAATAACGCGTGCCTTCCTCACACAGTGCAGGCACAAGACTTACCAGTATACTTTGAGTGTATTGTGGAAGTAGATACAGCACAGGCTTTACTGTGTACTTAAGGTACGTTGTCCAAGGAGCAGTACGTAGTACTCCCAAACGACCTTCAAAATCGTTATTCCTTATTTTGAAACGAACAAACCAAAGTATTCCATTCACAGTGTAGTATGTACTACAAACTTACACACAGTGTTGTTACTGTTAGTTATGAAAGTTTGTAGTAGCGAGAGGTGAAACATTAGAGGTGGAAAGTCTTCCTTTTTTTAACAGTTTATATCTAATCAGCAATCAAAAAAAGTGCAACAAGCACCAATAGACCGCCCGGCGAAGAGATTTGGGACTTCATATAAAGTGGTATTCCATTGTTTGCACAGTGCTACTGAATAAGTTCCAATATATCTGAATCCATTAATATACAGTAAGCAGAAAAAAAAAATAGGACGATGCACCACGAAGGAATTATCCGAATGGGACTCAAATTTGTAGATGTGCTGTACGTTTACAGACAAACAAATGATTACAATTTCAGAAAAAAATATGACTTTTTCACAAGAAAGAGCGCCACTAATTGAAGAAGTCAATGATGAGTTGGTCCGCCTCTGGCCCTTATCAAACGGTTATTCGACATGGCTTTAATTGAAAGAGTTGTTCGTTGTCGTGCCGAATTCAGTTGGCGCTTTAGATCGCTAAAATATGGACCTAGTTGGAGGACCCTGCCCAATATGCTCCAAACGTTCTTAGTTGAGGAGAGATCTGACGACTTTTCAGGCGAAGTTAAGGACTCTGGAAGCATGAAGTCAAGCAGTAGAAATTTTCTTCGTGTGCGAGCTAAAATGTAAGTCCCAGATGGATTGGCACAAAGGGCAACAAAGCGGAGCGTATAATATTGTCGACGTACCGCTGTTCTGATTGCCGAGGATGACAGCCAAAAGAGTCCTACTATGAAAGGGAGTGGCATCCGAGACATCACTCCTGGTTGTCGGGCCTATGGCAGCTGACAGTCTGGTTGGTATCGCATCGCTATCCTGGGCGCCTCGTTGGTCTTCGGGCTCATTTCAGAACGGGACTGATCACTGAAGACAGTTCTAACCCATTCAATGAGATTCCAGGCCGAAGATGTGTGTGGAGACGCTCTGGGCAATGGTGTTATGCCAGCCTGATCATCGCCCACCATACGGTTCGACAACCAGAAGTGGTCGTGTGGGGCGCCATTTCTTTTGGTTGCCATCTGCGCCAGACTTACGGCACATTATATTCTACGTCCTGTTTTGTTGCCCTTCATGGCAGGCCATCTTGAGCTTACATTTCAGCAAGGTAATGCCCACCTGCACGCTGCGAGTTTCTGCTGCTTATCTTCGCTGCAAAACATTACCTTGCCTACAAGGTCGCCGGATCTCTCCAGAACTGAGATCGTTTGAAGCATAATAGGTGCGGCCCTCCAGCTAGCTCCCTGTTTTGACGATCTACTGAGCCAATCGAATTCAGCACGTCAACCAACAACTTTTTCAATTAACGCTATGCTGAATAACCGTTTGATGAGGGCCAGAGGTGGACACAAACGTGTCGTTGACTTGTTCAATCTGTGAGGCTCTTCCTCTTGAAAAGATCGTCCAGTTTTTCTGAAACTGTAGACGTCTGTTTGTCTGTACACGTACAGCCCATCTACCGATTGCAGACCCATTCGGATAATTCGTACGTATTGTGTCTCTTTTTATCTTAGAGTGTATACGTCACCCAAAAGACTTTTACGTCACTTGCATATCTGCAAATCTGCGTGTGCTTAAAATCAAAGGAGCAGAGAATGACAGAAGTGACTTTATGATATTAAAATATACGTTGAAAATGAAAGAAAAGACAAGAACCAACATGAATGCTGCGGTTCTTCGAAAGTGCTTGTGTTTGCACACTCGAGAAGTAAAAATCTGCTGCTGAACACCATGTTGCTTGGTTTCAAGCACGCTCAGCCGACTTCTTGTCAGCAGATAATGCCGATCATTCTATTCAACGGAGTCCTGCCTCCAGTGGGAATGTGTTGACAAGGTGTGTCTGCTGGGTCCGTACATTATCATCTTGCACCACGATCCCATCGTTGAAATGTGGTCTGTAGAGATGGACCATACTTTTATGAATACTCTCCCGATATTGGACAGCTCTTAACACGACTGATCTATATTATTGCTGAACATGTATGTCTTCTTGCGTGAGAAGTTAATTGATACATGACCGGTTCCACACTTTTCTACAACGAACATCAGGCGCAGACAAATCTTGCAGTCATCGAAAAAGAGAACCCGGCAACATTGGTCCATATATATACAGTTGTTCATAATGGATGATTAAAGGCAAAATCTGAAGCGAGGAGACAGTTGTACACTGTCAGGATGCACACATCCGTCTCAGGTACCTCCAAAAAGTTGCAGTTCTGTTACATCCGGGGTACCCGCAAGATATAATCTGTACGTAGGGCCCATCAGGTTATGTGGTTGACAGCTGGTAAGTACTATGAGACAAATTTTCTGTTTTCACTCTCACGACAGAGACTGAGAGTTTCTGGGGTGAACGGTAATTTGGCGCGTAACACACCAAGCAGACAAAAGCCATAAAATGGCAATGCGCTCATGATATAAGATCGTAATGACATTTGAAGCACACTGACAGACTGAAGAATGCAGACTAGGGTCTCTGTCCTGTTAAAGCTTGGAGACACAACGCACTATCCAGAACCACCCTGAAAATGCAGGTCTAATTTTACTCCAGCAGATAGGTCTAACGCAGCGATTTCCTGTGGTCAAATGTGCGCCGATAACGATGTTTCCATTTTATGCATACAAACTATGCAGGCCTTGAATGTGGCGTATAACGTTTTTTAGTAATTTATAACACACGGATTTCCATCATTAAACAATATTTAGGGTAGCTGAGAACAACGATTGCATTAGCAAGAAAACAAATACACAGAAGCGTAAAACACTCCTGGAGTCTTGTTGCCAAACTAAAGAGAGCTTTCAAAGCAACACTTCTGGAGTCTTTTTGGCAAACTAAAGAGAGCTTTCAAAGCTTACATTATGATATGTTTCGAATGAAAAATTTAAATAGTGCTTATAGGCAATAAGGCATCGATTTAGATTGAAAACTCATATAAAATTTGAAGGTTGACCAATGGTCATTTGAGTGATGCACAACTGGAATCACTAGGAGAGTCAGCGAAAAAAAAAAGTGAAACGGATTTGGTTGCAATCTAGAGTGGAAGATGTAATAACGATGGTAATGAAAATGAAATAAAAGCGGCAACGGCGTTTAGCCAGGAGAACACATAGCCAGTGGACAGAGAAGGTATTTTTCTGGTCTGGAGAGATAAGAAAGACTGATGAGATAATCTAACGGAAGATGGGTAGATGATATGCAAGAGCAAGAGCAAAATGGACGTGTGCAATTGAAAATTATAATGCAAGTAGAAGTCTAAAGCAGACCTCACTAGCACTGAATGTTCAAACTGCTACTATATGTAATAGAAAAGTAATGATCTGTGAATATCTAAAATAAGAAAATTTCTGCGAAATGCAAATTAATCTGTAGGGGATTGAATGTTAGTGGAAGGACAGTAATGCGACTGAATTCATCCTGGGCCACTTTGATTGATAGGTCAATCATGCCCATTGCCTCCCCCTTGCTCAAAGGCTACAAACTACCGCTACCTCACCCATCTCACGCCTATCCTTCGCCCCAACCCTCGCCACATCTTCATCAACCCCTGCTTCTGTAGGTAAACTGTGTGGGTTAAGAATGGTAGGGCGCAGTCATTTTGGTCGTCAGATCTGCACTCCCACTTGCTCCGGGCCTCCTATTGGTCTTGGAAACCATAGCAGTTTGCAAACTTGCCAAGCACATTTAGTGTAACTCATGTTCTGCATACAGTAGGGAGACGACCAGCACCCACCACCTAGACGAACTGACGTACAGTTACGCTGCTTGTATGAAGAATGGGTGTTTGGGCTATGCATGACTTGTGACTCTACATAACTTACCACACTACGTACATGCTGTTACACAGTATACATATTTTATGGGCAAATGTAAAAATTTCTTAAAGTCCTCTCAAGCCAGCTCCAGACCATGGCAAGCCAGGTCAATGCCCTGTGTCGAAATCGAAACAACAAACAAGCAGAAAGCGGGCATCGCAGAAAGCAGAACAAGCTCAGAAGTTACTGCCTCGCATAGAACAAGTTAGAGGCTGGAATTGTAAACTCGGCAACATAAGTTCAGCAAGGAGAAGACATCTCGTAATTGTAACAGCACAGTTTGATTTCACAAGAAAGAGTAAAAATATCACAGCCTAGTGACATGGTGTAAAAGCGTTCTTGAGAAATAGAGGAGTGGTGAAGACTACTGACGAGCGCATAAAAACAGGTCATTTGAAGCAATGCTGGCCAGGAATAACATTACAGCCTCAGATGAGCAGTAATAAATACTCAGCCTTAAGAGCCTTGAGATCTTTACGTTGCAGTACACCATCTGCGAGGCCAAACCAATGATGTGCTGCTACTGTTCTTCAAAATGACTTCCACCTTCGAAACTGCTACCTGTCTGGCCTGCCGTACTCAGCCACTGCTTATCTCACAACCACTCATACTTCTAACTCTAGCTTGCTGAGGGCACCACCCACCTGTCATAATACTTGAGAGGCTCAGTAACTGCTGCTGTCTCTGACTAGTACCTTTAGGTAATCAACATCCCCAGTCTTCTATGGTGGCAGGGTTATGCTCATATCCATACCATGCAAAGCTGCTGAGAAATTACCTGTCATGAGACGTTACTGTGCAATGTCTACAAGAGTGCTCTGTTCATATGAAGTCGCTGCCCCAGACAGTAACGCATGATGTATGGACGACGACGACCGCCAGTGAGGTCTGCCGCCCGCAAAGTACTGTGTTTACATAAACTGGACACCACTGGGTGACATCCGCTGCAGCTCACTGAGACGGTGGCAGAACATTCGGATGCTGTGGGTAACACTGTCACTGTCATAAGGGCCACAAGAGAGAAAAACACGTGATAGTAAAGTTTAATTTACAAAGTTCTTGTTCCACTAATGTTGCATCTTAGTACCCAGCATGTTAACTAGCCTGCTACACTGTACTCCACGCTCCATCATCTCGACAGCAGTACAAGTCTGAATACAGGCTCTTACAATATTAAAACAGTCGCAACCAAACATGTATTAAGTTAGAAATACTACGACGAGCTTATTATCTATGACTGGAGATGCTAACCAGACAAAATGATTCTTTTAATTCGAAAATATAGAAAGTGTACTCTTTCCAAAATATAGTAGCCCTGTTAGACAAAGAAAAAAATAAAGCCATCTGTGATAAAATATGTTACCAGTATCACATTAAAAAATCCACACATCTTCACCACATACTGTTTCAAATGCATTTCCGTGGAACGATTACACTCACACTTTTAACTGTGGATGTGAGCAGTTGCAGTTACACTTATTCCATGACCTGCCATATTCCTTCATTTATTCTCTGTATCATTAGAATGCACACTGACCAAAAACAGTTTGATAACTCTAAGAAGTGTCTGCACACACACACACACACACACACACACACACACACACACACACACACACACACACACACCACTCTTGTCACAGAACACATACACTGCAGATTCACATACAAATTATCACTGTTAACTTCTTGTCTGCCAGGCTCAAATGGCTCTGAGCACTAAGGGACTTGACATTCTTATCTGGTGTTGTAGAGCATAGGCCTAAGCAAGGTAGGAAACACGTCTTTTGTTAGGGAGGCCATCATCTGCTGGGAGTCAATAACAACAGTGGCCAGCACTCCTCACACCAAGAGCTGACCTCCCAGTGCCCAGTGAGGCACCCACCACACTGCACCACAGTGAGGACGCTGCTTGCGTATGTCGCAGCCCACAGCTCGTGCTCGTGCGGTAGCGTTCTCGCTTCCCACGCCCGGGTTTCCGGGTTCCATTCCCGGCGGGGTCAGGGATTTTCTCTGCCTCGTGATGACTGGGTGTTGTGTGATGTCCTTAGGTTAGTTAGGTTTAAGTAGTTCTAAGTTCTAGGGGATTGATGACCATAGATGTTAAGTGGCATAGTGCTCAGAGCCATTTGAACCAATTTTTTTTGCTAGCAGAGGAACGACAAGCCAGCCGACATTTGGAGCCGTCTCCTGCCCCCACCCACTGACTAGCCACTGCGGATCATGCGAGTTTCTCTTGCCTGGCACAGAGGTGGTCAAGTGGCCGCCTTTTTTTCCAACCAATCCACTCCCGTAATGATCTACAGGCATTCAGTGATAATCCATTACATAGATAGTGCTGTCACAGGACCCTGACCACTGATCACCCTCACTGTAACTGTGGCTATAGCTCAGAGACATGTTAGCGAGTTGCATGCGGCCCCAATAACTCACCACTATAGCCGCTTCTGTATCACATTCAAAAACTAGCGTGAAATTCTATTAAAATACAGATCTCATTTACCTTGTTGCAGTGTGCTGCTTTTCTCAGTGCGTCTATAAATCATTATAATGTTACCAAACACAAACAAAATAATTTGAAAATGAATTATTTGCTGAAGGATGTCATGTAAACCTGAATATTAGAACTTTTTTTTTTAATAAATGGAAAGCACCAGTTTGCTTTTGTTCTACAATATTACTTTTATGGCTAACCGGATTTCGGCTTACAAGGCCATCTTCAGGCATTTACTTGGTTGATTCTTTTTGTGATGAATAAAAGCGATGAGTTTCGAAGTTATATTCGTTTTTTTCGTTGTCTGCTTAACTGTGATGGTGCCATCTGTAGAAGATTGTCGTTTTACGAAAATTGTTTGTTCTTCCAATAATAAAACGTAAATGGTTCTTACTCTTGTGCTTCATATTCTTGAATATATGTTATGTGTATACTGTCCTCAAATTACCTATAATCTTCATACATATTTCTACACCCTTTTTAAAATATGGATATAACTTGGCTATGTGACCAGGGTCTTGGAATCTAATATCCATTCCAGCATCTATTAATTAGATTCAGAAATTTCTGATTTAGTGTTTGACCCCATATGTGCATCATTCTGCGTTTATTCCATTTTCTGCTGTTACATCCCTATTCTTCATTTCTTTTCATTCTGTTTCTAATTCCTCTAAGATAATGGAATTTACATTCCCATAAACAGCCTCATCGTTCTCTTCTTCTTTTTGCAGGGAGTTATTATACCACATATCTGTATAAACTTGTACCCGTTGCTCTTCTTCGATTAGATTTAGATTTGCTACATCTCGTTGCTGTCTATACAATTAAGCACTTTACAGGCTTTCAAAAGCGTCCCCGTCACACACGATTACTATTCTCTTTGTAATGTCACTAAATTGAGATTATGAGATTCTCCAATTATTGTATCTACCTATTTACCCTGTAAGCCACTATACAGGGTATAAAGGAAGATAATAACAAAATTTCCTGTCATATTCCTTCCACATATTGAACTAAATGTAAATGATGTCTGTATACATGGTGTGAGGGCTCTCTCATGTTATCCCTGTGTTGGTCACATCATAATGCTCACCGTCTTCTTCGAATAGTGATTCTCTAAAGTTACCCAACAGGGTTTTGTAAGAATTATGTAGTCTTTCTTCCAAGGATTTAAGTTAGCTGAAGATTAGTTTTGCACTTTTATGTGGAATGAACCGAAATGACTGGATCCTAACAGCATGCCTCCGAAATTTTCCTTGCTTGCTTCATAAAGACTGAATTGATTAAACATTTTTGCAGAAGCATCGTATAACGGATTTCCCCTACAGGTAGTCTACGCTTCTACAAGTATTCCATCAAATCTAATTCTTCTATTCTCCTTCCTAACGCCCCTTTTCTCTTTGTATTACCCCATACACTGTGAAATGCTTCAGATGTTCAAGACTGTAATTTCATTTTTTCTCTTTATATTACGCATTAACCGACTTTTTTTCCAAATTGACATCTGCAATTCATTAGAGCAAGTAGATATTATTTCATTACATCTAACGTAGAATTACGATATTTTCCTGTAGGCAAAATGTTGTCAGTGGACAATCTAAAATTGAAATAACTTATGGGAACCCAGCCGGCAGTTACCCCTTGAAGATGGCAGGTTGTGCTTCTGTCGAGATACTCTCGGTCGTCGACGACGTCACCTAGCTGCATTCCTGCAAGTATATGCCAGGAGAAACTCAGATCTCATGACAGACTAATAGTTCTGGTCATCCCACATTAGGTACGATATATCGTTATATACTGGGTTCCATTAAACAAGTATTTATCGAGCCAGTCACATGTTTGAGATAAACGTGTGATCGTTTCTTGTTAGAAGTCGACCACATGGCACAGAGTTGAGCTCTACTTGAAGTCTCTTTCGCTCAATATGCAAATGGAATTTGACAGAAATTATATTATTCCTGTTATTATCCTCCTCTGTACACTGTATAGCGGCTAGCGGAGTATATATGTAGGTACAATTATAGATTATCATCGTAGTGATGCTGTGCAGTGGATAGAAATCGCTTCTGACATAAGTATCTAGATGGTGAAAATGGTTGTGGTGATGATATATATAGGGTGCTCAACAGGATAGTGAAGAGATATAGCAAATATACATTTCATCAAAGAAGAACAATAGATACTTCATACAGATTTGTTGTCTAGCAATTCCCAGCAAAAAGAAGAAGAAAACGATGACCCTATCTATGGAAATCTAGATCCCATTACATTAGAGAAACTAGAAATAGTATTAAAAGAGATGAAGAATAGGATGAGTGCAGCAGAAGATTAAATAAAGACAGAATTATGGAGATGTGGGGGCCGAACATTAAATCACATACATGTTAGAATGGATATCAAAAAATGGTTCAAATGGCTCTGAGCACTATGGGACTTAACAGCGGAGTTCATCAGTCCCCTAGAACTTAGAACTACTTAAACCTAACTAAGGACATCACACACACCTATGCCCGATGGAGGATTCGAACCTGCGACCGTAGCGGTCGCGCGGTTCCAGACTGTAGCGCCTAGAACCGCTCGGCTACCTCGGCCGGCAATAGATATCAGATTCCAAGATGGTGATGATGGATGGAGAGGGTTGTATGGGCGCATCACGGCAAGATCTTCAGCGTCCGCTCAGTAAGAGATTGAGACGGTTGTCAAGAAAATACTCAGAACAGTAAGATAAAACAACGTAAAACACAGGTAACAAGCTTGGAAAAATATGTGCCTACCCACACCGAAGCGTGGGATGAAGCATGCCGTCAGCAGTAAAACATAGGTAACACAGGAAGAAAGTGGTAGAGGGAGCTAAAACGGTATAGCAGATGGAAGTGTCTGGCTGACCGGAAGATCCTGGTAGAATACACACGTTATGCCTATATTAAAAAACAGTGTTAGAAATTGTTGTGAAAATTGTAGGAGAATAAGTGTTTTGAATGCAGGATATGTAGAATACATGCAAGCCTATTGAGTATAAGAGTATGAATCATCAGGGATTCTTATTACTGAAAGAACAAACCCGTTTTAGAAAAGAGCGATCCGGTACAGATGCCAGTTTGAAAGTTAAGCAGATGATAGAAGAAAAAAGGGGTATAACCTTGAAACTCAGAGCTTGCACTGATTACGAAAACCATCTAGTAGGAAAAAGTGCAAACATTCAGAGCTGCATAAGGTGTTTTCTTGTATTTAGTAATATTACAATAATTTATGGATGCACTTAAAAAAGCAATAGACTGTGGAAATAATGAGAATTTGCAATGAGGTAAAAAAGGTTACTTATCTGTATGTCAACATAATTTCACACTAGTTATTCGTCAACATGTCTCTGAGCTATACCCACAGCTCGTGTCACATGGGGGTACTTTCTGCTGGTAAACTGCCAGTGACTAGTGGGTGGGATGCCTCGAGGGCCTTGGCTGGGTGATGGGTTACTGCTGGACACCTACAAATCATTATGATAGTGGGCTAGCAGAAAAGAACTTGGTCCCTTTACAGGGACTGTATGGCATAGGCGAAGCATGCAGCATCCAGGGTGGGAGGCAGCGGGTAGGGGAACGAGAATGCTGCAAGGGCACTGGGCCCATCATTCCCCCACAAACTGTTGAGTGATATTCACGTTGAGTGCTCGCTGCATTGTTCTATGGTGGGCTTCTGCCTGGGCCTGGGCAGGTCAGGCCATGGTGTGTAGGAATATCGCCCACAGTTCTTACGGATTCACAACAGATGATGACATACCAAAATAAAGATATGTTTGTTAATTTGCTTAGCCCTACTTCCTGTGCAACCTGACGGTAGGGGCTAACAGTGGTTTCAAAAATGGTTAAAATGGCTCCAGACACTAAGGGATTTAACATCTGAGGTAATCAGTCCCCTAGACTCAGAGCTACTTAAACCTAACTAACCTAGGGACATCACACATCCATGGCCAAGGCAGGATTCGAGCCTGCGACCATAGCAGCAGTGCGGTTCCGGACTGAAGTGCCTAGAACCAACCGCTAGGCCACAGTGGCCGGCTTAACATTGATTTCTCGAGTCTAAACTGTAGTGTATGTGTTTCATAGCAGATTGATGTATATGTGTGGGCACAGGCGCTTCTTAGAGTTACCAAATTGTTTTTGGACTGTGTTCATCATAGTAATACTTAGAACCAGTAACAGGATGTGTCAGGTCATGGAATAACTGTCAGTACCTTCAGGACAAGCCATCGCCCTCCCCACGTAAGCGGAAGCTGTCGATTTAGCTGTCAGGGCATCACCCGACCGGCTCACGTGTTTCTCAGTTGTCACATGCCTAATTCCAAGAGCCAATGACAGACGTTAAGAAGATTCTTCGATAAGCTTTTCAACGCGACAGAAGAGGCAATGACCGTGAAGTTCACCTCCAGTGAACTGAAGTAAATAAATACGCATGACGCACTGGACTCAACAGCAGTTTTCAGTTCAGTTTTGGTTCGAGGTCAGTTCCAGTACAGTTCAGTTGGTGATGAAGACCGTCATGCAGGGACAGACTACACTGCACGCAGAAGCACCACGTCCGCCGCTGAAATGGAATAGCAAGAAGCAGCCACGCCGCCAGAAGACAGAAGTTAGAAGGTATTTGAAGACTGATTTTTATGTACCCAGGTGACTCGTGAGGATGGGAAGGAGACGACCTCACATCAGCAGTCACCTGTGAGCTGGTGATGAAGATCTGCCAGCCGAAGACTGGCAAACTGGAGTCCGTTGTTCGAGTCCGGGACACTGGCCTTCCCCCACCGCGCTGCTCCGCTGGCCGACGCACAACACTGACACACGCGGCCGCATAGAGAGAGAAACACTGGGACGGCACAACCCAGGTATCACCATCCGATTCACGACTTCGTTCTCAGTAATTAAACGGGCCGCCTCACGGTGCACGTCTCCAGTCAACTGGGCGAAACAGCGACAAGAGATACACACCGCCAGGCGTAATCAGACGTCGCCGCTCACGCAGCAGAAGGCTTCGCAAACGATACAGCTGCTGCTGCTCTCCCAGCCAGAACAATCCAGTAAGGAAACCATTGCACAAATCTTTCAATAAAAGTTATCTTATGTAAAAACGCTGTTTCATTCTACCTTATACCCGAGCCAAGGAAGAACCCACCCTGCCTGCATGTTGTTAAGAGAGAAAAAGTAATTTATTTAGTGTTTTACACCCTGACATAATGCTTTAGAATTAGATGCCCTTTGCAGTAATGCTCGTCCTGACAACTGACTAGCATCAAAAGAGGTTACCCACTTGCAATGAGGAATAACTAGTTTTGAACTGGTGTGAGTGTGTTTTTCACATAATACTTGCTTGTTGGCGATTGCTTTAATATGCACATAGTGTGATATGGTACGTGGACTCACAGATCATGATTAGGGACTAGCTTTCCTGCTATTAACCATAGAATCAGTATAAATGTAGACCTGTTCGACTAGGTGGATTCCGTTAATCCTCTCACCATGATGAACAGACACATCAGATCATTAGTGTGACCATCAAGAATAGGAGGCTTAGAGCAAGTGGGGGTGGAGATCTAACAACCAACAAGGCGATATCCTGCCAATTTTAAGGGACATAGTAGACCCACATAAGTGGTAGTTGGAGAGTGGTTTGGGAGGAGTAGGTGTGGGAGGGGTGAGTAGAGATGATGACTTTGACCTTGTTCTTGACCTTGACCTTGGAGGGTGCAGTTGGAAGGGGGTACAACTGACCTGTCAGTCAAAGTGTCCCAGGATGAACACAGTGCCACTACTAAGGACTAGTAATTGACACACAACATTAATAAATATAAAGTATTTCTCATAAGTAGTCGGAAAGTTCCATTATTGTTCGATTGCACAATTGGCAAGAAGTAGCTGGAAACACAGACAATCGTTAAATATCTTCATCTATCAGTCTGGAGCAGTCTTAACTGGAATGGCCACATAATTTAGTTGTAGGAAAGATTTCTGGGAAGAACCCTAAAAAGTATCTAAAAGCAACCTCCTTCTAGCGTTTCTTGTGTGTTGCTGATAAACCTGGGATGGTTACCAGTTGGGACATGCATTGAGGTGACAAAAGTCACGGGATACCTCTTAATATCGAGTCGGACCTCCTTATGCCTGATATAGGGCAGCATTAGGATGTGGCATATAATCAACGAGTCGTTGGAAGTCCCTTGCAGAAATACTGAGATATGCTGCCTCTGCAGCTGTCCATAATCACGAAAGTGTTGCCGGTGAAGGACGCTGTGCACGAATGATCAGTCGATTGTGCCCCACAAATGTCCTATGGGATTCATGTCGGGCCATCTAATGGCCAAATCACTCGCTCGAATTGTCCTGAATATTCTTCAAACTTAGCCAGCCGGTATGGCCGAGCGGTTCAAGGCGCTTCAGTCTGGAACCGCGCGACCGCTACGGTCGCATGTTGGAATCCTGCCTCAGGCATGGCTGTGTGTGATGTCCTTAGGTTAGTTAGGTTTAAGTAGTTCTAAGTTCTAGGGGACTGATGACCTCCGCTGTTAAGTCCCATAGTGCTCAGAGCCATTTGAACCATTTTTTCTTCAAACTTACTTTTTTTAAAATTTTAGTATGGGACTTAACATCTGCGGTCATCAGTCCCCTAGAACTTAGAACTACTTAAACCTAACTAAGCTAAGGACATCACACACATCCATGCCCGAGGCAGGATTCGAACCTGCGACCGCAGCAGTCCCGCGGTTCCTGACTGAGCGCCTAGAACCGCTAGACCACCGCGGCCGGCTTCAAACTTATTTCAAACAAATGTGGCCCACTTACAAGACATTGTTGTTTGGGAACATAAAGTCCATGAATGGGTGCAAATGGTCTCCAAATATCTAAGCGTAATCATTTTCAGGCAATGATCGGTTCAGCTGGACCAGAGAATTAAGTCTGTTCCATGTAAATCCAGACAACAACATTGTGGAGCCAACACCAGAGCGCACAGTGCTTTGTCATAATGGTTCCACGGCTTCATGGGATCTGTGCCACGCTCGAGACCTATCATCAACTCTTACCAAGTGAAAACGGGACTCATCTGACCACCCATGGATTTCCAGTCATTTAGGATTCAACCGAAGTGCTCTAGATCCCAGGAGAGGTGCCGGGGGCGATGTCGTGCTGTTAGCAAAGGCTCTCGCGTCGGTCATCTGCTACTATAGCCAGTTGACTCCATATTTCGCCGCACGGATTCCTTTTGTCGTACGTCCCAGATTGTTTTCTGTGCTTCTTTCACGGAGTGTTGTTTGTATGTTAGCCCTGACAACGCCTGAAATTTGGTATTCTCGGCTCACTCTTGACACCACAGGTCGCGCAATATTGAATTCCCTAACGTTTTCCGAAATTGAATGTCCCATGCGTCCAGCACCAGCTACCAGCCCGCGTTCAAAGTCCGTTAATTCCCGTTGTGCGGTCGTAATGATGTCGGAAATCATTTAACATAAAAGATCTGAGTACAAATGACAGCTCTACTGATACACGTCCCTGTCATATGTTGTGTACGCAATGCTACCGCCATCTGTATATGCGCAAATCGCTATCCCATCTCAGTGTAAGCAGGAGACCAGATACAAACAAGAGAGGTGCATTTCGTCGGGATTTCGTTTAGTAAACGCAAGTGTTTCATTAGACGCTCATCTAACTCCAGAGGTAGATTGTGTGAAAGAGACATCAACCTTCACCAGAGTGGTTTTCAATTAAAAGCTGAGCCAATTCAGTTCAATTCAATTCAATTCAATTCAATTCAATTCAATTCAAGCAGAGCCAACCAATATATTTCGTTCTACTAGATATATCTCGCGAGAAGACCCCTTAGTAAAAATTAGAGAGATTTAAGCTCACTCGGAGGTTTACCAACAACGTTCTTCGTACACACCGTTCGTGACTGGAACACGAAAGGTTGGAAGTGACAGTGCTGCCTAACCCAGTCGCAGAGCATAAAGTCGCCAGCGGAATATCGGAATGTAGATGTGGATGTCTGAGCGAAATAATTTCCTTAAAATCATCGTAAATGATCACTTGTGAGCACTATGGGCTTAACATCTATGGTCATCAGTCCCCTAGAACTTAGAACTACTTAAACTTAACTAACCTAAGGACATCACACACATCCATGCCCGAGGCAGGATTCGAACCTGCGACCGTAGCGGTCACGCGGTTCCAGACTGAAGTGCCTAGAACCGCACGGCCACACCGGCCGGCGATCACTTGTACAAACTAAATATTGAGGTGTATCTACCATCGATACCAGTGGTAAATGAGATAGCTAAATGCTCGTAAATGATATTAAATAATGAATGTTCAGCATATCTGAATCTATATTAACATAAACCCTCTGCAGGCCACTGCATAGCTCAGGGTACAACGTGCCAGTATTATCGATTTTAATTTCTGCTTCTTCTTCTCGACGAGTAAGCAAAATGGATGTCTAAACACCTCTGTAAGTGCCATGATCTGTCTCCACTTTTTCTTATGATCTCTAAGCGAAATATAAATTCGTGGCAGGATAATGCTCACGCTATCAATTTCGATTAAAGGTTGCCTAAATTTATGCGTCAGGGATCTGCTAGAACTGCATCGTCATTCTTTCAAGGATTCTCATTTAAGTTACCTCAGCATTTTTGTTACGTTTTTGCATGGACTATACCGACTTGTTGCAATAACATTTACACCTCTCTGATTCCGTTCAGTCTTCGCGTAATTATTTAATAAAGAGTCCGGACACAGGGAAAAAATTCTATAATTGCTCCCACTAGCTTATTGTATGTAATTTCCTTTATAGAAGCACCGCACCTTCCCAGAACAATTTCAACTAATGTAAATCTCCCATTCATCTTTACTAAAACTGACTGCATTTGAGCGTCCAATTTCATATGGCTTCTTAGTGTCACCCATACATGCTTATACAGTGTGACATATTCAAGACGTTCACCACAAATTTTGTAATCAGATACTATTGGGTTCTTTCTGCTTTAGGCATTATCGTACATGATCTCTTTATCTACTTTTAAGTGGAGCTGCTATTCATTGCATCAAGTGGAGACTTAGTCCCAATCTTTCTGCAGTTCTTTACGATCGTCCAACGACAATACTGTCTTGTATACAACAGCATAGTCAGCAAATAATATTATGGTGCTCATGATCTACGCCTACATACATTTTCCACAAGCCACCGTACGGTGCCTGGGGGTGAGTTTTCTTGTAGGACTATTAGTCATTTCCTTTCCTGTTCCATTGGCGAAGAGAACGGGGGCAAAAAGACTGTCTACTTGCCTCCCCCCTTTTTTTTTTTTGAGTCGTCAGTCTTATGACTGGTTTGACGCGGCCAGCCACGAATTCCTCTCCTGTGTTAACCTCTTCATATCAGAATAGCACCTGCAACCTACGTCCTCAATTTTTTGCTCTGTCTTCCTCTACAGTTTTTGCTCTCTACAGCTCCCTCTAGTATCATGGAAGTCATTCCTTCATGTCTTAACAGATGTCCTATTATCCTGTCCCTTCTTCTTATCAGTGATTTCCATATATTCCTTTCCTCTTATTCCGCGCCGAACCTCCTCATTCCTTGCCTTAATTTTCAACATTAGTCTGTAGCACCACATCTCAAATGCTTCGATTCTCTTCTGTTCCGGGATTCCCAATGCTGTACTCCAGACGTCCATTCACAGAAATTGCTTCCTCAAATTAAGGCCGATATTTGATATTAGTAGACTTCTCTTGGCCATTAATGGCCTTTTGGTTGTTGCTAGTCTGCTTCTGATGTCCTCCTTGCTCCGTCCGTCATTGATTAATTTACTGCCTAGGTAGCAGAATTCCTTAACTTCATTGACTTCTTGACCATCAGTCCTGATGTTAAGCTTCTCGCTGTTCTCATTTCTACTACTTCTCATTGCCTTTGTCTTTCTTCGATTTACTCCCAATCCATACTCTGTACTCATTAAACTGTTCATTCCGTTCACTAGATTACGCAATTCTGCACTTTCACTAAAGATAGCACTGTCATCAGCGAATCGTATGGTTTATATCCTGTCACATTGAATTTTAATTCCATCCCTGAACCTTTCTTCTATTTCCATCATTGCTTCTACGATGTACAGATTGTTCTGTATTCCTGAGTTTCCCGGAACATTTTTGTACTTATTCCTTTCATCGATCAATAGAAGTATTTCTTCTGTTACCCATGGTTTCTTCCCAGTTACCTTCTTTGTACTTATGTTTTCCTTCCCAACTTCCAAGTATCTGATTTCAGATTCTCTTTCTGACCATGACGTAATCTAACTGAAATCTTCCTGTATCATCCGGCCTCCCTAAGATCTCTTCAGTCAGCTTCAGATGTCGGTTCTCTAAATTTTTTCAGTTGTGTTCCTCGAAAAGAACATGGTCTTACCTCTAGAGATTCCCATTTTCTTACAACGTGACATTAATCAAAATTGTAACGGTGATTGTTCTAATTCAAGAAGATCAATAGGTGATAAAACCAGATATTTGAAGAAAAATGTATTTCACTGTAAACTTTTAAATGATGAATCAACTTTGAGTGATTTTCTGGTATACTACCTTATGATGCTGTTTTTTTGTGCACCATGTAAATTTTTCGGAGATAAGGCGACGATTGCTACTAATGGTATTGCAGATTGGAAAAATATTTCTAATATTTTCTCTCATCATGAGAATTCACTTGAACACAAAAATTCTGAGTTATCACTCTTAATAAGAAAAAAGTCCCTTGGAACAATAAAGAACCATTTCGAGTCATATATTGAGACAGAAAAAATGTACTGGCGCAATGTGTTGAAAAGGGTGTTTGCAGTAGTGAAGAAGCTAACAAGTCGTGGACTTCCCCTATGTGGACACGTTGAAAGATTCCATTCATTACATAATGGTCAATTTACTGTATGATGTCTCTTGAAGTTATAGCCGAGTTCTTTTCTTGCAGAGGACATTGAACGATATGGAAATCCAGGGCCGGGACATACAAGCTATTTTTCTTCAACAATCTGTGATGAAATAATAGAGCTTATTTCTGAACGAATAAAAGGAATTTTCATAAGTGAAATAAAACAGGACAAATATTTCTCTATAATAGTAGATTCTACTGCAGACATTTCACATATTGATCAATTATCTTTCATATTAAGATATGTGAACGAGAATGGTGAACCTATTGAACGTTTCTTTCTGTTTTTACCAAACCCGAGACACAAGTCCGAAAACTTAGCTGAGGTCGTACTAAAAGTCCTGTCTACAAATTCCATTGATATTACTGACTGTAGAGGCCAGTCACATGACATCGCAAGCAATGTGTCAGGAATCTAGCATGGTTTGCAGGCACACATTGAAGAACGAAATCCGAAAACGCATTATCTGCCTTGTGCAGCACTTTCTTTGAATTTAGTCGACACTAGTGCTGCAAGTTGTTGTTGGGAAGCATGTTCATTTTTAAATATAGTGCAAAAGCTTTATAATTTTTCTCTGCTTCTACACAGCGCTGGGAGAAACTTCTTTCTTTCGTGAAACCAAGAAGCAAAACGGTAAAATGTTTATCACAGACACGTTGGTAAGCAAGAGAGGAAGCGTGTGTAAGTCTACATGAAAGCTGGGAGGCCCTCACACATACTGCCAAAAATACTTTTGAAAAACCACTTGTACGAAATGAGGCTTCAACTTTATTGAATCAACTGAGCACACTAGAAACGGTATTCATAACATATTTGTAAGGACATTCTCCAGAGACTTAATAGTGTAAATATGAAATTGCAAAGTGTAAATATTGATACTAAAATAGTGCTTGAATTATATGAATGACTTGTAGGATTTATTGCACCTATTCGTGCTATGTTCGACTATTATGAAAATAAATCTATGGTGACTGTGACTGATATAGACCATGATTGCACCTATAAAAGATCAAAAACGTGCAAACTTGACGAAGAAGCGGACTCTGAAGAAGTTTTTCTGACAGGAAGGGAAAAATTTAGAGTCGAAATATTTCTCCCAGTACTTGACAACTTCTACGCCGAATTATTGAGGAGGAAAGAAAGCTGTAGAACACTGTTGGACTCCTTCACAGTTTTCAGTAGCCTTAAGAACAGTTCATCTGTCGGAATCATTGAACGTGCGGCAAAATTCCAAGCGTCATATGACACAGATTTAGATCCTTCCTTCCACAGTGTATGTGTACATTTCGCGGAACTGTTGAAATCCTCTGAGATTAGTGATATACCAGTCGAAATGAGTAAATTTTTACGAAAAGAGAGGTTATAGACCATGTTTTATTTCTATGTATGGCACATGCAAATTGTTCAGCACAACGTTTGTTTTCGGCTCTTAAAACACTGAAATCGTACCTACGTTCTACGTTGTCTGAGGAGAGATTGAATGCCATGTCAAATGACTTTGAGCACTACGGGACTTAACTGCTGAGATCATCAGTCCCCTAGAACTAAGAACTACTTAAACCAAACTAACCTAAGGGCATCACACACATCCATGCCCGAGGCAGGTTCCAGACGGTTAGCGCCTAGAACTGATCGGCCACTCCGGCCGGCGAATGCCATGTCCATTCTTCACATCGAATCCGACCTCCTAGCTGATAACCATCAGAACTATGAAGATATGAGCAACGAGTTTTCTGCCTTCAGACCCAGACGCAAACTTTTCCGACAGATATATTTGTTTATTGATTTATATTAGTTTTAAAAATTTAAGATGTGATTTTTGTTATAACTTAGATCACATTCATTGGACTTACAGACTTGGTATTACCTGTTCATTTTACAATTTCCGATGGCAGAACGCGGAACTAAACCTTGTTTACGTGCTGACGTGAGCGAAGGCGCCCGACAATACTAAACAGTACCCGAATGACCCAGGCCGCTCGGCGCTGAACAGTCAAGTCATCCTGATACTGTAGTATATTAAAATTGATGCGTATTCTTGGCGTCTGCTGAAACGTGTAGTTATCGCGGATGAAAAAGTGTTAATAAATAACGTAGTACAGTTGTGTCGATAAAAACGTAAAAGATTTACTAATACTGTTAGAAAGAGCTATGGTGAGAGCAGTAGCTGCAGTACAAAACTGTTCAGCCCTTACATGGATTTAAGTTATTGTGTACACTTATTATGCAGCATCTAGCTACACAGACCCTAATGCTTTACATTTTAACTATTAGATTATAAAGCTAATTTGATTTTTCCACACTAGTATGCAAAATTATGTAATAGGAAATCCAGTTCTGTGTTCGTTCATCTGTATTTAGTACGAGTATTAGTTTGAGCATCGAAATCTCTATTACATTTTCATTTCTTACGCTTTCTCATAGATTCACGTACGTGTTTTTTTCTATCTGCGACACATTCAAATTATTAGATCGTAAAACAACAGTTTAATTTTAATTTTGAACGCATCTCTGTAAAAGTACGTATTAATTGCTAATGTATGACACGTTCGCTTCAATTTTTAGATCGTAACGCAACTTTTTTATTTTCATTTTGAACGGTTTCGTGTGAAAGAATATATTAAAAGTGAATGTATAACAAAAATCCGTTGTCTCTTACACGCTCTGCCGGATTTTTAGACCATTTTAGAAAAGTTATTTTTCTAGAGTTCCTTTCTGTTGTCTTTCGACAGACGAATGTGTCAACACAATGCAGTTCTAAGTCTGTTTTACCCGCTGTCGCACACCAAGTACAGTTCACATCTTGATTGAGCGCGACTAGAGCGCTGACGCGTCCTTCAGAACAACGAATAGCAGAGTACGGAAACAGCTCACTGCACTCCCGCCCAAAACTGCAGTTGTGAAGTGATCGGGTAATAGTTATTATTTAAAACACTTTTTTTGGGCTGCGCATATAATATGGTGTGCCTAGGGGGGCAAAATTTTTAAATCCACCACTGATTTTGAGGGTGAAAATATCATATGAAACAAGGGACACAGCAATTTATGACCGAAGATGGCCACTGATCTTTCTCAATCTCTTTTAAAGATACAGCATTTCGGGTGACAGACAGTAATGTAAATTAACCCGTGACTGAAACTGATTATGGGATTTCAGATTATGGTATCTGCAACTGCACCAGTGACTTTTTGTATTATATTCATTGTTCGTTAAATAGTTTTACGGCAATTTACATAGCCGTCTAGTGTGTACTGGAAAGACTTTCACATTGAGTCAGATTAGGTGAGTGAATGGAGCAACCGGTGCTACCACACTAAGACGTTTGATAGCTGAGAATCATTGGTCTGAAAACCGAGAAGGAACGGCGACAACATTTTTGGTCGTGTTTTAGTTCGTTTGAAACGTCACCCCCTCTTCAAGTACATCCGGTTTTAGCAACGGTAACAGCTATAGCATGTTCCAGCCACTATTCGAGGTCAAATGACTGCCTTACCTTCAACCTCGCAGATGGCGAGGTCATTAAAAACGGGTCAAAGTACGGACGTCACGTACCAGACACGTTTACCGCAAGAAGGACAAGATGTTGAATTTTCTTTTAGAGAGACTCATCAGGTTTTACAGTCACTCTCACTTTGTTCCTCAGCTAGAATAAGTGTGTAAGGACGCATTCTGTAGTCGCGGCGCAGTATATTTCGCACGCTGCCATGTGAAATGCCAAGGACAGCTGAGTGTTTGCCCACGCAGCGCTCGAAAATGGCCAGACGACTTTATGTTAATATAGTAGTTCACATATTCAGAAGTCTCATCACGTGACTCGTTCCTGCAGGACATCAACCAAGTCTGCAGTGACTCTGGAAGACGCTGTCTCGATGTAATATTTACACTGGTTTTAGAGGTCGTTTCTATATTGAAATCAAGGCTGTCCCACAACAGCACCTCCTCCTAACGGAAAACACGTTCCATTCGCAGAGTTTTCGAACAATAAGAAGTAAACTATCCTATCTTTACGGCGCCCAATAGCTACTGCACCATCAGGTTTGGTGAAGAGATTATTTGAAGTATAACTGTAACATAAAAACCAACTTCAGTGTAGGGCAATATTTATACTGAAGTTTCAGATTTACTATTTTTCAGAAACGTTTCCCAGTGTCAAATTAAAAATGTCTAACAAGCTTTCATATAAATGCATCAGACTGGTTAGTGATAATTTTCACCAAGCGCGGATTACTTATGGATGACAATTTTTTTTTAAGGGTAAAATGTTTTCCTGGTCTGTTTTGGGTGTTCATATCAGGTAAAGTACTTAGAATGTTCAGTCACATGCAATTTTTACACAAGTTTAGAATGCAAAAGTATGCAAAATAAAACTATTTAAATCTTGCAATAACGAAAGTATTGTTTTGTGAAGGTTTTTAATGTAACCTACGACAAAATATGTTTAATTTTGTTGTCTGATATTGTAATGTTGAAACCCCATATTCGTACTACATATCGTTTCTCCCGTAAACTTTAACGAGTGATAAATCGGCTGGTGCCTATTTTTTCAAGTTTCGTGACTGTAAGAGCTTGTATTAATTCTCCTGACCACTTCTGATACATCTGTGTCAAATTCGTGGTGAAAAAGGAGCAGCGGACAATCTCAGGCTATCTCACAAAATTGTATTTTGTGTACTTTCGCGTAATCTGGACAAGTCATGAGTCCCATGTTAGTACAGTCGTGGAAGAGACAATTATTGGTCTCAAAAAACATGGCCTAGTAAACGCCAAAATTTGGAGGGAGAAACATACTCGTCGATAATAATAATAAAAACCTCCTTCTACCTCTACTTTACATGGTGGTAGGGAGACTTTCCAGTATGTGGCAAAGACGAAAGAAAGTGTTTTTCGTATATCCGTGACGTTCTGAAACTAACGAAGGACCAAACATTTGAAGAGAAAATAATTAAATTTAAAATTAGTCTCGGATATCCTTTACATAAGTTGTCAAGAAGTTTCTTGGCAACTACAAAGATCTCGACTGCGATAGTAAATAAGAAATACTTCGAAGTATTGGATGACTCAGTGAGCTAGAATCTCATGTTCCCGTAATCGTGGGTTAGCTATTTTCTAGAAAAATCTAGGTGCTCTGAGGACTGGGAGAAAGGATCCAGGAAAACATCAAACATATGAGACAGGAGCACCAGGATCTATGGGATGTTAGCATCACAGCTGACGACCGCTGAATGCTGCACAGAGAATGCAAAAATAAAACGCGACGGAGATTTGAGAGGAAAACAAAGAGACGTTAAGGTTTGTGCCTCTGTAGTAAAGCTGAAGAACATAGTATTTCATTATAACACAAGTTCATAGGCTTCCATAGGCAGTGTCATTTTGAATAAAATTATTTTGAGTATCAGGCCCCGTCGTTATAATTAGTGTAGTCTCTGAGAGACAGTTAATAAGTTAAATGGTGGGCTTAAAAAACTGGGAAATATTATTCTTACCAACAATCTGTTGACATGGCCATGAGTACTACGTGAGAGAGCATGAAGCTTTAGTGAAAGGACGCAGCCTCGAAAATCCCCAAGTATCGTGGATGAATGTAAACAGTCTGTTGTCTGGAGCTCAGGTTGGAAGTTGTTTGTCGCATAGTCAGCTCTCAAAATTGCACTTCCTTCTGTGTATTCTGGATCTAAGCATGTTGGGAAGACTACTGAAAGTAAGAATAGTCTTCGACTACGTGAGAAGGCATGTTAGCGTACTGTAGCGAGTAGAGGTTCGAGACAGTGGTAAGTCAGCTCGGTCGCATGCCATTATGCCCCATTTGAATGTCTCGAAGCAGATTAATCTGTACTTGTCTGGTCTTCTGCGAACGGCTCTGGCCGTTGCTTCCGCGTTTTTGCTATGGACGATACAAGTAATAGCTATATTTCAAGCTGTTTACTGATGTTCATTCTCATGGAACGAGTTACAAAAGTGAGGTGACAGCCTAACACTGTGGTAGCTTCGTATAATATTTGCGTGCAGCATTTTCAGGTCTTTAATGTGCCTGTGCTTGTGTTCAAACTTAATGTTCGTTATTCAGGGAAGTATGAAGTTTTCGATGAACTTGGTGCAGACTCAGGTTCTCATTGCTCCTTCCAAATATCGATTATATAAAGCATTCCACGATTTTATAATGTCTTTAGACTTCTTGTTTGTTCAGTTCCTTCTTATGTGGTGTCCTTGTATGGGCGTGGCGCACGTACGGACAATTGTGATCCACCTTTTCTTCATGTTTATCGTTTGACTCGTAATAATTATACGCTGAAATGAAGCTACAGTGATTTATTTACATTCAAGTGTTACCATCAACTCAGATTTAAAAATACAACATTTACGTGGCACTGTGCACTTTGCACTTAACTTCGAGTACGATCATTTATATTTGCTCTGCCTTCAAGAGGAATATTAGTCAGTACAAGCCACAGTAGCAGTCGGTAAAAACTTCTTTTCGGAAATGGAGTCAGCGAAATCCTTTTGTTATCATCTGCGTATTTTATGTGATACCAGGTAAGTGATTATGTGGGAATTTCGAGGATGCAGTTGCTTCGGATATTTAAATTTCTAGTTTTGCACAGAAAGGTATTAGGTTATCAGACGGAGCTACAAATGTTCATCGCATTTGCTTCATCTTGATCGATCATTTAAACGCTCTACACAATCAGATTATAGAACTGTTAGAAGTAACTGCGATCATGAAATCCATTCAAATATTCATTGAGGCCCACAATTCTTTTCGTCGCGTAAAGTAATCACTAACTAGACCTACTCTTGCTTTTAAAATATGATCAGAGTGCGCTGTAAATCATTTCTTGGGTCAAAACGTCAGGGTATTTTTCTGATGCCGTACTTTCATGTGTACAGAACAGTACACAAAACAGTATTCGACCTACAAGGTGTAGACTGATTATGAAAGTGCAATTGCGTGAAAATGTATACCGTAGACACATAATTTATGCAACGGTTGCTATCTGAATTAGTGCAAAACGCAAAACATATAAAGAAGTTTAGTTTGCATCGGGTACACATAAATAACAGCGAAACAAAATCGCGCATTGGCGTTACTGAACAAAACGTACTGCTTAGTGATGGACAGCAGTAAATGATAAACCAGAATCATTTTACATTAAATACCATATTCAAAGAATGCAACAATGTTGTACAGTTATAGTCTACAGTTAGAGCCATCATGGTTATCAGTTTCTTACGTGAAATCGCGTTACGGAGCACGGATCTGAAGACCGTTAGCTAACCAGGAAATGTCACACGGAGGTAATAAAGATGTCATGAAGATATTATAATTCATTCCTGCTCTGATAAAACTTGCTATCCAAAAAGAAAGATAGCTAAAGAATGTAATGAGTTATATACACTCTCACTCTGATTATGTACAGCCGACTGCTGAATTCATTGAAACACAGTGGTGGTAAACTGTATATGGTATGTCTCTGCATCATCTTCTGTGTACACAAACTCTATGCAATACCAATTCTTAATTTAATTAAAATTAATGGAGATATTATTGCTTTTTACTTTCGGCATTAAAAAAAATAATCCGCTCTTAGTAACTGATAATAATAAACCTTAATCTTAGAGAACCAGTTTAGTAAAACGTTCTACGCAAATTCCAACAAGTTTCAGAACTTCATAATCGCATTTCAGCATCACATTTATTATTTCTTTGTTGTTTCTGCTACATCACCTCTTCTCAAAGTCTTCATTATAAAATACGAAGTTCTTATCATAAATAATGGAAAGACTGGCAATAGTGGTAACAAGACGGCGCAGTAATTTTCAACAGTTTTCATAGTTTAATTCATTCATACCGATTTCAATTTTTAAGTAGCGTGAGAGTAAATGCAGAATGCATTATTGTTGAGTACTATGGCTGTTGAAAAAAAAAAAAAAGATCGTAAACATAAGATGTAAGTTTTACCTAGAAAACCTCAAAACAAATCCTCATTATTTTAAGTGAAGTTCGTGGAAAGTTAACAATAAACTGCAGTACCCTTTCACATTATTCTGAAAATACTCAAGGAGGCAGTGGGAACATAATCTACAATCCTGGAAATGGAAAGAAGAACACATTGACACCGGTGTGTCAGACCCACCATACTTGCTCCGGACACTGCAAGAGGGCTGTACAAGCAATGATCACACGCACGGCACAGCGGACACACCAGGAACCGCGGTGTTGGCCGGCGAATGGCGCTAGCTGCGCAGCATTTGTGCACCGCCGCCGTCAGTGTCAGCTAGTTTGCCGTGGCATACGGAGCTCCATCGCAGTCTTTAACACTGGTAGCATGCCGCGACAGCGTGGACGTGAACCGTATGTGCAGTTGACGGACTTTGAGCGAGGGCGTATAGTGGGCATGTAGGAGGCCGGGTGGACGTACCACCGAATTGCTCAACACGTGGTGCGTGAGGTCTCCACAGTACATCGATGTTGTCGCCAGTGGTCGGCGGAAGGTGCAAGTGCTCGTCGACCTGGGAACGGACCACAGCGACGCACTGATGCACGCCAAGCCAAGACCGTAGGATCCTACGCAGTGCCGTAGGGGACCGCACCGCCATTTCCCAGCAAATTAGGGACACTGTTGCTCCTGGAGTATCGGCGAGGACCATGCCCAACCGTCTCCATGAAGCTGGGCTACGGTCCCGCACACCGTTAGGCTGTCTTCCGCTCACGCCCCAACATCGTGCAGCCCGCCTCCAGTGGTGTCGCGACAGGCGTGAATGGAGGGACGAATGGAGACGTGTCGTCTTCAGCGATGAGAGTCGCTTCTGCCTTGGTGCCAATGATGGTCGTATGCGTGTTTGGCGCCGTGCAGGTGAGCGCCACAATCAGGACTGCATACGACCGAGGCACACAGGGCCAACACCCGGCATCATGGTGTGGGAAGCGATCTCCTACACTGGCCGTACACCTCTGGTGATCGTCGAGGGGACACTGAATAGTGCACGGTACATCCAAACCGTCATCGAACCCATCGTTCTACTATTCCTAGACCGGCAAGGGAACTTGCTGTTCCAACAGGACAATGCACGTCCACATGTATCCCGTGCCACCCAACGTGCTCTAGATGGTGTAAGTCAACTACCCTGGCCAGCAAGATCTCCGGATCTGCCCCCATTGAGCATGTTTGGGACTGGATGAAGCGTCGTCTCACGCGGTCTGCACGTCCAGTACGAACGCTGGTCCAACTGAGGCGCCAGGTGGAAATGGCATAGCAAGCCGTTCCACAGGACTACATCCAGTATCTCTACGATCGTCTCCATGGGAGAATAGCAGCCTGCATTGCTGCGAAAGGTGGATATACACTGTACTAGTGCCGACATTGTGCATGCTCTGTTGCCTGTGTCTATGTGCCTGTGGTTCTGTCAGTGTGATCATGTGATGTATCTGACCCCAAGAATGTGTCAATAAAGTTTCCCCTTCCTGGGACAATGAATTCACGGTGTTCTTATTTCAATTTCCAGGAGTGTATAACCCAACGCCACTAACTGAGAGCAACTGACGTTTGAGATGTAATCTTGTGTCATACGATTTTGGAGAAGACCGTCAAATGACATGACAAGTAGTTTCTGAGACCAGAGACATACCAACAGCGCCAGTGTTCGGAATTCTGACTAATGATTTAAACAGGAGAAAATTCTACGCATGACTGGTCACTCACTGCTTTACTGCTGTAAAGTACTGAAGAAAAACCGGCTGGGATTTGTAATCTATATGTACCACTACTTCTATGCTTTGCAAGCCACATTACGGTATGTGGCGGAGTGTACTTTGTGCATCCACCTCCCAGGCCCCTTTCCTGTTCCAGATAAGACTGGTTCCTGGGAGTCAGCTTGAGTCACTAATTTTACTTTCATGAACTTTTCACGAGATATACGTACGAGGAGCCTACATAATGGTTGTTCCTTCTAGAAGAATATGGTGAGGGAATTTTAATGGTGAACAACAACGTGACAAAATATTCAAATGGCTCTGAGCAGTATGGGACTTAACTGCAGAGGTCATCAGTACCCTAGAACTTAAAATTACCTAAACCTAACTAACCTAAGGACATCATCACACTCATCCATGCCCAAGGCAGGATTCGAACCTGCGACAGTAGTGTTCGCGCGGTTCTAGACTATAGTACATAGAACCGCTCGGTCACTCCGGCCGGCAACAACGTGATGGTCAGCGTCTTGTTGTAATGTATTGCTGAAGCAATGATCTGCAATGAAGATGACATATTTCTGTATCGAATTGTCACAGTTGTTAAAAAGTGGGTAATATACTTTGAGTGTATTTGAAATAATAGTCCAACGTGAAAGAGGATCAATTTATGTACGGCAAAAATATTTCTATAGATTCAAAAATAGAACAAGTGAGAACCTTCGTTCCAAGTGCTGAGGACAATTTCATGTAGAAGAAGGGTCACCGTAGTTTATTACCGTTACTTAATGCATAATCTCCTCATTCATGGGAACACCTTGACAACGCTCGCCTCAACCCTGGAAATGTCGCAACTGAAAATATGCGTGGATAGAATACAGAGTGGGGCAAATGAAAGTGGCCAAGATGAATGGCAGTATTAACGGAGGCGAAAAAGACCTACAGTTACTTCCAACAGGGTGGAGCAACTGCCCGTACAGCCGGCCGCATATTCGACCACATTTACATTATCTTCAAGCCTAACGGAGTTGTTAGCAGCGTTCAGTCTGGTCGCCGCCATAGCTGGTCATCCAGTTCACCTAATCTGTCAGTGTACGATTACTTTGTGTGGGGAGCCCTCAGGTCTAAGGTGTATCGCAACAGCCCTCACAGTCTTCAAGAACTGCAGCAGAACATTTCGCATGAGACTCCATCAATTTCAGCAGTCCGGCTTCGATCCCCCGGGCCTTGTTTATTTGCCCCGCCTTGTATATGTAGAGACGTAGCTGCATCATATTCCATCACATTCATAAAGCTGAAACAGGTTTTCAGTTTATGTTGTATCGCCCAAAGATCACAGTGCCACACCAGTGTCGCCAATGTGCATCGACATCGCAGACATTAGGGATGTCTTGCTGCAATCCTCAACGATGACTGGAAGGCGCATCTAAAGACCATGCCTCTCTGTTGGCATAGCAACGCCCTCACATGGATGCCAATATAGAGCTGAGCATGGAAGCGCTCTGCCCCAGTTTGTAACCTCAGCTGAAGGAATCAACATCAACGAATAGGACTGAAGAGTTATTCAGGTCTCAAGCCTGCTTTAATAGCCAGTGACAGTTGTAAGGATTCTAGTAGTCCTGTGAGAAGGACTGGATCAAATTAAGTAAATCTTTTTTTTATTAGTGTAATAAACTTAGCTAATGGTTCAAATGCTCCTGAGCACTGTGCGACATAACTTCTGTGGTCATCAGTCCCCTAGAACTCAGAACTAATTAAACCTAACTAACCTAAGGACATCACACACATCCATGCCCGAGGCAGGATTCGAACCTGCGACAGTAGCGGTCGTTCGGTTCCAGACTGTAGCGCCTAGAACCGCACGGCCACACCGGCCGGCTCTCAGCTAATGTTTCATACGTTTTAGTTCAGATGAGCCATCCTCCAGTGCAATCAAACAAGCCACAGTTACGGCTGAACGATTGTAGTTTGGTCTGCTGATAATAGTTTATGACCCTTTTTGTGTGTAAAGTCTTCATGTTTTTACTGTGCAGTCCATTAGGCAGATGAACAAAGCATGTGTCAGGACATTAATTTTTTATTATCCGCAGATGTTCCACCATGGTCACTGAGAAGCAAGGAGACTGTAGTCAAGGTTTGTAAAGAGATACTGTAAAATAAAAATAATTAGGGGAACAAATAAAATGAGTGTATCAGTTATGGAAAGAGCTTTGCAATTTATTTACGCATTGTGTACGCCATGTTCATAAAAGATGCAGGCACGAAAGTGGTGTCGAATCCTCACCACAACAAAACGTCTTTGCGGCAGTCATTTTAGTAAGAGCCTAAAACTTCACGAGAAAGTGAGACTTATCAATGCCTCTTATCTGTCTAAAGCATGCTATGTCACACAGATGTTTTCCCGCCTTAAAGCTAACAGGCAAGACAGTTTCACAAGCTGGATTCTGTGGTGATACGAAATCTTGAAAATTAACGCATAGACCTGTCTCCTGGACACTTTTCTCAGAGGCATAGAAGTGTCGACTTTCAGCCTGAGTGCACTGAGCACCAACGATGCAGGAAACCAGATTGGGGGGAACAATATTTTACCCAAGAGGACGCCATCATCATTTAATCATACAGTAGAGCTGCATGCCCTTGGGAAAAATCACGGCTGTAGTTTCTCCTTGCTTTCAGCCAGTCGCAGTACCACAACAGCAAGGCCGTTTTGGTTAGTGTTACAGGGACAGATCAGTCAATCGTCCAGACTATTGCCCCTGCAACTACTGAAAAGGCTGCTGCCCCTCTTCAGGAACCACACGTTTGTCTGGCCTCTCAACAGATACTCCTCCGTTGTGGTTGCACCTACGGTACGGCTATCTGTATCGTTGAGGCAGCCTCTCCACCAACGGCAAGGTCCATGGTTTATTGTTAATCTATCATACAAACCAAAAAACAAGCGATTAACGTACTATTTCTCTAGTTTCTTCGAATGTTATCAAAGAATTTATATTGATTCAAAGACTATCATCGAACATGACAATTTTAATGATTTACCCTGACGCCCGTTATAATTGCAAGACCACATATAGGCGGTGGACAAAGATGTAGAAACACAACAAAAACAACACATTACCATGCCTAATACTACGCAGGGAAACACGTTGCATTTGAAACAGCTTCCAGTTATGGATGGAATCATGTTCTGTACTTTTCAAGGTATCCGGTACCATTCTTGCTGCAAAACAGTGACAAATTCTGGTAACGGACGTGCATTATGATCAGGTAGCCTTCAAAGTAGACCACAATGGCTCGATGGTCTTGAGATTTAGCGTCTGTTATGGCCAGGGGAGATGTGACAATTCATCCGAATGCTAACAATACCACTGCAGGGCATGGAATTGTTCTAGCAACTGTTGTCTGCACCACTCATCACGCTGCAGCAGCACCCCGCAGGGCTTCCTGATATGTTGGAACCAATCATCGAACGATACCTAAGTGGTCCCATTGCACTACTTTTTGTCATACCAAATTATCTGACTGCAAAAGGATGGAAACCTGTAAGTATAAGTATCGTAGCAGTCACTGAATACCTTGTAGTAATAGAAATTAAGAATGTCAAACACGGTGCTCAAGTGCAGTTTATGGACATGGTGCAGCATAAACTATGTGGTGTGATGTTGTACATTAATGCTCTTATGGTGACTGAGTTTTACCAGACTCATCCGCCTCCAGACGTCCATTTCTTTGCTCTGATGCTGTTCGTCATAAAGAAGTATGGGGAGGCAACACTCAAGGTAACATTTAGAGACCCTTCCATTTATCTACGTCATTCAAGTGTTATGAACTTACATAATCTGGTTAGTGCATTATGAACTATGTTAGAAAGAATGAGCTTGTGTCAGTTGTATTTAAAGCTGTATTAAATGACTTTGTGTGTTACCTTTGTGGGCATAGCGTACATGTGAATGATTTAGAACAGTGTATAAATTTATGTAAGACAGCTACTATCACTCCCATAAAAACTAAATCCCTACGTGCGAAATTTGCCGGTGGAATACCTAAATTTTTGTCTCACCCGTCACTTTAAACGCTATACAGGTCGAATTTAGTGCAGAGGAGAAACAATTATTTAGAAAATACTGCACTGTTGTTGATGAACTAAAAAAGAGGAATCTGTGAAATTTTTGAAGACGATTTACTGCGCCCAATGTACAATTGATGATGTTACAAGATATATAATATATAATAATATTTCCTACAAAAATGTTTTATTTTTCACTTCATGTCATTCAAAGATTGTATAGATGTGCAGTCTTTATAGCGCAATGAGTAAGGTAACTTAAAGGGAAATCATTACTGGATAAGCTATAGTGACTATACATTTTTCTGTGCATTTTTCTTTACAGAGAAATGCACAGAAATTATTTTATTTGTCCCTTTCTACAGAACTCATAGTGTAGTTTAGTAGTAGGAAGTCCATCAGTTTCACATCGTGCACTCAAATTATAATGTTTATACCAAGGTTCATATTTAGAAATAAGCATATCACTTGGAAATTGTTTACGTAGCCAGTGAAAGCTGTATGAAGTATCACACAATAGACGTATATGTTGTTTAGGAAACAAATAAGAGTCAATTAGATTCAGACTATGTCTTCCTGCAAGTTTCTTTTAAATGTCAAGGAGAACCTTACATACATTAAAGATTTATGCAACCCAACCCGCATTAACACTCTCCTCTCCCTTCACGTCGAACCAATAGTCCTCAAACTGCAGCATTATGACATATTTAGGAATAATTAGGTCCAGAATCTTCAGGATGTCTGGGCTTAGTAGATGTCTTTAAAAAACTTCGTAGAGTCAGCACTCTTCTTTAGCAGATAGATTCGTTCAAAGTATGGCTGGAAATTTCGGTGTTCAGAACTTGAAGATACTCTCACTGCCCTCACTTACATTAACAATAGCATAACCTTCCTCACATTCAGCAGAGTATGTGGTGACGGCACAGGTAATAGCAATAAATTAGCTGTAGGACACAGTGTTTTTGTTTTGTTTCATGTCTGAAAGCAATGATGATATAAATCTTTTTTTCGTTTTAATGTCGCACACACTGCGACAAATGCTACTCATTAACTTAGGGTAAAAAAACATTCTTCCATTCAAGTAAGAGCTCATAAAGTGTGAACATATCGACATATGTAGGAGCATTGTAGCTGTCATGTCAGTATTAGGGAAATGGTGATGACTGTGGTAGAATGTGGACAAAAAATGTACGTGTAATTCATTTTCATTTCTTCACGCAGGTGAGACAAAGCCATTGTGTGTGAAAGTAATACTGTTTAATTCAATACATATTTTAGCCCCCCCCCCCCCCCCCCCCCCATGAACCATGGACCTTGCCGTTGGTGAGGAGGCTTGCGTGCCTCAGCGATACAGATAGCCGTACAGTAGGTACAACCACAACGGAGGAGTATCTGTTGAGAGGCCAGACAAACTTGTTGTTCCAGAAGAGGGGCAGCAGCCTTTTCAGTAGTTTCAAGGGCAACAGTCTGGATGATTGACTGATCTGGCCTTGTAACAATAACCAAAACGGCCTTGCTGTGCTGGTACTGCGAACGGCTGAAAGCAAGGGGAAATTACGGCCATAATTTTTCCCCAGGGCATGCAGCTTTACTGTATGATTAAATGACGATGGAGTCCTCTTGGGTAAAATATTACGGAGGTAAAATAGTCCCCCATTCGGATCTGCGGGCGGGGACTACTCAGGAGGATGTCGTTATCAGGAGAAAGAAAACTGGCGTTCTATGGATCGGAGCGTGGAATGTCAGATCACTCAATCGGGCAGGTAGGTTAGAAAATTTAAAAAGAGAAATGGATAGGTTAAAGTTAGAATAGGAGTAATGCAGGAGTAGGTTTAATAATGAAAAGGAAAATAGGAATGCGGGTAAACTATTACAAACAGAATAGTGAATGCATTATTGTGGTCAAGATAGATACGAAGCCCACACCTACTACAGTAGTACAAGTTTATATGCCAACTAGTTCTGCAAATGACGAAGAAATTGAAGAAATCTACATCTACTCTACATCTACATCCGTACTCCGCAAGCCACCTGACGGTGTGTGGCGGAGGGTACCCTGAGTACCTCTATCGGTTCTCCCTTCTATTCCAGTCTCGTATTGTACGTGGAAAGAAGGATTGTCGGTATGCTTCTGTGTGGGCTCTAATCTCTCTGATTTTATCCTCATGCTCTCTTCGCGAGATATACGTAGGAGGGAGCAATATACTGCTTGACTCTTCGGTGAAGGTATGTTCTCGAAACTTCAACAAAAGCCCGTACCGAGCTACTGAGCGTCTCTCCTGCAGAGTCTTCCACTGGAGTTTATCTATCATCTCCGTAACGCTTTCGCAATTACTAAATGATCCTGTAACGAAGCGCGCTGCTCTCCGTTGGATCTTCTCTATCTCTTCTATCAACCCTACCTGGTGCGGATCCCACACTGCTGAGCAGTATTCAAGCATTGGGCGAACAAGCGTACTGTAACCTACTTCCTTTGTTGTCGGATTGCATTTCCTTAGGATTCTTCCAATGAATCTCAGTCTGGCATCTGCTTTACCGACGATCAACTTTATATGATCATTCCATTTTAAATCACTCCTAATGCGTACTCCCAGATAATTTATGGAATTAACTGCTGATGTATGATGAAATAAAAGAAAGTATTCAGATAGTGAAGGGAGATGAAAATTTAATAGTCATGGGTGACTGGAATTCGAGTGTAGGAAAAGGGAGGGAAGGAAACCTAGTAGGTGGATATGGATTGGGGATAAGAAATGAAAGAGGAAGCCGCCTCGTAGAATTTTGCACAGAGCACAACATAATAATAGCTAACACTTGGTTTTATACATGGAAGGACCCTGGAGATACTAAAAGGTATCATATAGATTATATAATGCTAAGACAGAGATTTAGGAACCAGGTTTTAAATTGTAACACATTTCCAGGGGCAGATGTGGACCACAATCTATTGGTTATGGCCTGTAGATTAAAACTGAAGAAACTGCAAATATATGGGAATTTAAGGAGATGGGACCTGGATAAACTGAAAGACCCAGAGGTTGTACAGTGTTTCAGAGAGAGCATAAGGGAACAAAGAAATACAGAAGAAGAAGAAGAAATACAGAAGAAGAAGAAGAATGGGTAGCTTTGAGGGATGAAGTAGTGAAGGCAGCAGAGGATCATTGATAATAGAATGTAGTCGAATTAAGTCGGGTGATACTAAGGGAATTAGATTAGGAAATGAAACACATAAAGTAGTGAATGAGTTTTTCTATTTGGGGAGCAAAATAACTGATGATGGTCGAAGTTTTTTTTTTTTTTTTGGTCATCAGTCTACTGACTGGTTTGATGCGGCCCGCCACGAATTCCTTTCCTGTGCTAACCTCTTCATCTCAGAGTAGCACTTGCAACCCACGTCCTCAATTATTTGCTTGACGTATTCCAATCACTCTCTTCCTCTACAGTTTTTGCCCTCTACAGCTCCCTCTAGTACCATGGTAGTCATTCCCTCATGTCTTAGTAGATGTCCTATCATCCTGTCCCTTCTCCTTATCAGTGTTTTCCACATATTCCTTTCCTCTCCGATTCTGCGTAGAATCTCCTCATTCCTTACCTTATCAGTCCACCTAATTTTCAACATACGTCTATAGCGCCACATCTCAAATGCTTCGATTCTCTTCTGTTCCGGTTTTCCCACAGTCCATGTTTCACTACCATACAATGCTGTACTCCAGACGTACATCCTCAGAAATTTCTTCCTCAAATTAAGGCCGGTATTTGATATTAGTAGACTTCTCTTGGCCAGAAATGCCTTTTTTGCCATAGCGAGTCTACTTTTGATGTCCTCCTTGCTCCGTCCGTCATTTATTTTGCTGCCTAGCTAGCAGAATACCTTAACTTCATTGATTTCGTGACCATCAATCCCGATGTTAAGTTTCTCGCTGTTCTCATTTCTACTACTCCTCATTACCTTCGCCTTTCTCCGATTTACTCTCAACCATACTGTGTTCTGATTAGACTGTTCATTCCGTTCAGCAGATCATTTAATTCTTCTTCACTTTCACTCAGGATAGCAATGTCATCAGCGAATCGTATCATTGATATCCTTTCACCTTGTATTTTAATTCCACTCCTGAATCTTTCTTTCATTTCCATCATTGCTTCCTCGATGTACAGATTGAAGAGTAGGGGCGAAAGGCTACAGCCTTGTCTTACTCCCTTCTTAATACGACCACTTCGTTCTTGATCGTTCACTCTTATTATTCCCTCTTGGTTGTTGTACATATTGTATATGACCCGTCTCTCCCTATAGCTTACCCCTACTTTTTTCAGAATCTTGAACAGCTTGCACCATTTTATATTGTCGAACGCTTTTTCCAGGTCGACAAATCCTATGAATGTGTCTTGATTTTTCTTTAGTCTTGCTTCCATTATTAGCCGTAACGTCAGAATTGCCTCTCTCGTGCCTTTACTTTTCCTAAAGCCAAACTGATCGTCAACTAGCGGATTCTCAATTTTCTTTTCCATTCTTCTGTATATTATTCTTGTAAGCTGCTTCGATGCATGAGCTGTTAAGCTGATTGTGCGATAATTCTCGCACTTGTCAGCTCTTGCCATCTTCGGAATTGTGTGGATGATGCTCTTCCGAAAGTCAGATGGTATGTCGCCAGACTCATATATTCTACACACCAACGTGAATAGTCGTTTTGTTGCCACTTCTCCTAATGATTTTAGAAATTCTGATGGAATGTTATCTATCCCTTCTGCCTTATTTGACCGTAAGTCCTCCAAAGCTCTTTTAAATTCCGATTGTAATACTGGATCCCCTATCTCTTCTATATCGACTCCTGTTTCTTCTTCTATCACATCAGACAAATCTTCACCCTCATAGAGGCTTTCAATGTATTCTTTCCACCTATCTGCTCTCTCCTCTGCATTTAACAGTGGAATTCCTGTTGCACTCTTAATGTTACCAGCGTTGCTTTTAATGTCACCAAAGGTTGTTTTGACTTCCCTGTATGCTGAGTCTGTCCTTCCGACAATCATATCTTTTTCGATGTCTTCACATTTTTCCTGCAGCCATTTCGTCTTAGCTTCCCTGCACTTCCTATTTATTTCATTCTTCAGTGACTTGTATTTCTGTATTCCTGATTTTCCCGGAACATGTTTGTACTTCCTCCTTTCATCAAACAACTGAAGTATTTCTTCTGTTACCTATGGTTTCTTCGCAGCTACCTTCTTTGTACCTATGTTTTCCTTCCCAAATTCTGTGATGGCCCTTTTTAGAGACATCCATTCCTCTTCAACTGTGCTGCCTACTGCGCTATTCCTCATTGCTGTATCTATAGCGTTAGAGAACTTCAAACGTATCTCGTCATTCCTTAGAACTTCCGTATCCCACTTCTTAGCGTATTGATTCTTCCTGACTAATGTCTTGAACTTCAGCCTACTCTTCATCACTACTATATTGTGATCTGAGTCTATATCTGCTCCTGGGTACGCCTTACAATCTAGTATCTGATTTCGGAATCTCTGTCTGGCCAATATGTAATTGAATTGAAATCTTCCCGTATCTCCCGGCCTTTTCCAAGTATACCTCCTCCTCTTGTGATTCTTGAAAAGGGTATTCGCTATTACCAGCTGAAACTTGTTACAGAACTCAATTAGTCTTTCTCCTCTTTCATTCCTTGTCCCAAGCCCATATTCTCCTGTATCCTTTTCTTCTACTCCTTCCCCTACAACTGCATTCCAGTCGCCCTTGACTATTAGATTTTCGTCCCCCTTTACATACTGCATTACCCTTTCAATATCCTCACACACTTTCTCTATCTGTTCATCTTCAGCTTGCGACGTCGGCATGTATACCTGAACTATCGTTGTCGGTGCTGGTCTGCTGTCGATTCTGATTAGAGCTACCCGATCACTGAACTGTTCACAGTAACACACACTCTGCCCTACCTTCCTATTCATAACGAATCCTACACCTGTTACACTATTTTCTGCTCCTGTTGATATTACCCGCTACTCATCTGACCAGAAATCCATGTCTTCCTTCCACTTCACTTCACTGACCCCTTCTATATCTAGATTGAGCCTTTGCATTTCCCTTTTCAGATTTTCTAGTTTCCTTACCACGTTCAAGCATCTGACATTCCACACCTCGACTCGTAGAACACTATCCTTTCGTTGATTATTCAGTCTTTTTCTCATGGTAACCTCCCCCTTGGCAGTCCCCTCCCGGAGATCCGAATGGGGGACTATTCCGGAATCTTTTGCCAATGGAGAGATCATCATGACACTTCTTCAACTACAGGCCACATGTCCTGTGGATACACGTTATGTGTCTTTAATGCAGTGGTTTCCATTGCCTTCTGCATCCTCATGTCGTTGATCATTGCTGATTGTTCCATCTTTAGGGGCAATTTCCCACCCCTAGGACAAGAGAGTGCCCGGAACCTCTATCCGCTCTTCCGCCCTCTTTGACAAGGCCTTTGGCAGAATGAGGCTGACTTCTTATGCCGCAAGTCTTCGGCCGCCAATGCTGATTATTTATCAAAATTTAGGCAGTGGCGGGGATCGAACCTGGGACCAAAGACGTTTTGATTATGAATCAAAGACCACGGGTACATCTTGGTCGAAGTAGACTGGCAATGGCAAGGAAAGCGTTTCTCAAGAAGAGAAATTTGTTAACATCGAGTATAGATTTAAGTGACAGGAAGTCTTTTCTGAAAGTATTTGTATGGAGTGTAGCCATGTATGGAAGTGAAACATGGACGATAAATAGTTTGGACAAGAAGAGAATAGAAGCTTTCGAAATGTGGTGCTACAGAAGAATGCTGAAGATTAGATGGGTAGATCACATAACTAATGAGGAAGTATTGAATAGGATTGGGGAGAAGAGGAGTTTGTGGCACAACTTGACCAGAAGAAGGGATCGGTTGGTAGGAGATGTTCTGAGGCATCAAGGGATCACCAATTTAGTACTGGAGGGCAGCATGGAGGGTACAAATCGTAGAGGGAGACCAAGAGATGAATACACTAAGCAGATTCAGAAGGATGTTGGTTGCAGTAGGTACTGGGAGATGAAGAAGCTTGCACAGGATAGAGTAGCATGGAGAGATGCATCAAGCGAGTCTCAGCACTGAAAACAACAACAACAACACATATTTTAAACAGTTGCGACAGTAAATGCATCAGTGTGTGAATCATGTCAGATTTAGAGTGCTTCCCAGGGATGGCTTTCGAAAGTTTTTGATGGTGTATATGAAAGTTATATCATCCTTCAATGAACGAATTCGCGTATTTGATTCTTCAATGCAAGTTGCTGACATGTTAAATGGAAGTTTTTTAGCTTCTCAGAGAAATTAGGCGATCATATGCTCTCCTAAGTGGATTTCCCACGAATATTTAAACTTTTCAACGAGAGAGAGTGCACCCACCTGCAAAACTCGAAGGTATACCTGTTACATGACACAGCATGCTCCAAAGAAATTACTAAGCTGACAGTCATATATATATATATATATATATATATATATATATATATATATATATATATATATATATACAGTGTCTACGTGAGCATATGGACCAACCTGGTAGAGTTTGAGTGCCGAGCTCAACATCCATTTGAAGAAATCGTCTCTTAACTTTGAGACCTGCAGTACTCCACAGAAAATACGTATGAAGCAGCTGTACTGGATGTAGGCACAGTGCTATGTTCTCATTTAAACTTGTAGACATGCTCAACAATGTGTAAGAGTTTATGAGTACACAAGTTTAAGAGACATATGTTTTTATATGTCTCCATTAAACTTCCTACATGCTGTTGTTATCACATACTTATCACCATAACCAAGTGGGTGAAACGCCCTCAGCACAATGGCTTTCCAATAACTAACAGGTCCCGCAGTAGCAATGAAGATCAGAAGAAGAAGATGATGATAAAGAAGAAGAATGGCGCATTCCTTCCTTTTAATATAGAGTGTTAACTGTAGGACCATTCAGCTGCGGCAACATCAATGTTTCCATATCATTGGTAACTCCACCAGACTGGATTCGTTTTGACATACCTGCTATTACAGGAGCTATTGCAAAACGTCTATGGTATAACATTGACAACATTTAGTGAACACAGCGATATCCCTTTACCTGATAGTGTAGAAACCACATACTGTGTTTAGGTAATGGGTAGTCCAATAAAAATGAGACAGACTGAAAAAAAGAAAATAAACTGTTTACTATTTCAAAATTAATCACTATAATTGTTAATACATGTAGGGCACTGTGAGACAAGATAGTTATCGCTTTCATTGAAGCATATATGCAAGTTACCTACAGAACCGAGATGTGCATCTCTTTGCCTGAAGCAAGTTGAGAGCCACTAACATATTTCTACAGGGCTCCAAAAATATGGAAATTACATGAGGAGAGATCAGGACTGTACGGAGTATGTGTAAGGGCTTCTGAGTGAAATTTCTACATCGTACTCGAAACAAGCTTTCTAAAAAGTGGGTTGACATTTTGTTTTGCCTATTCTACAGAAGTTTCGCCGGATAACTTTTACATGCCCTCTATATAGACCTGATCCCTGCTCATGCTGTCTCCATATTTTTGTAGCCCCAAAGAAAGACATAACGTGACCATTGATTTGCTTCAGATAAAGAGGTGCTCTCCTGGGTACAATCATGGCTCCACAAGCAACTGAAAACATTTTTCATGTATTCATTGACCATCTTGTCTCTTAGTTGGATAAATATAGTAACAATTGTGATGAATACTTCAGAAATAATAAACAGTTAACTTGAATGAGATTTTCACTCTGCAGCGGAGTGTGCGCTGATATGAAACTTCCTGGCAGATTAAAACTGTGTGCCCGCCCGAGACTCGAACTCGGGACCTTTGCCTTTCGCGGGCAAGTGCTCTACCGACTGAGCTACCGAAGCACGACTCACGACCGGTACTCACAGCTTTACTTCTGGCAGTATCCGTCTCCTACCTTCCAAACTTTACAGAAGCTCTTCTGCGAAACATGCAGAACTAGCACTCCTGAAAGAAAGGATACTGTGGAGACATGGCTTAGCCACAGCCTGGAAACATCCCCCAACAGTTAACTTCTTTTTTCCATCTGTCTCGTTTTCAGTTGACTGCCCCTTATAGTTGATGATGTTGTGGTGGAAAACCAAGATCAAATGCGGAAATATTTATATTTTGCCCATAAAATTGGAGTTGATGTCTCTTAGTTGAGGCAGACATACTCTAGAATTCCGAATCAATTGCTGAGGGATAATGTAATCCTTATTCTCACTTTTAAACAAGGGAGTAGGGATTTGAAACACATTTGGAATTACATGTAGGAATTACCGTGAGATTCAACGAATGTATAAAAATATGTGGAGATTGCTGTAACACACACTGTATGGATTTCTGGTTGAACAAGAAACTTGTACGATGGTCAGCATAGACGAAATTTTCAAGTGTTTCTCTTAATTTAAATATATAGTTAAGAAAGAAGTAAGTACATCAATAAACAATACACCAAGCACACGATACTAGTTGGTGGTAGAGAATTTGAGTGTGAAGTCTAATATCGCTAAGAGCCTGAAAACCTGAGAACTATTTACTGAAAGGTCTAGAAATGTGCGTTGAAATATTACATTTGATCGATGTGCATAGGAAAGCCAATGGAAGACCAAAATGTCCAACCTGTGTGAAACATGAAACCATTATTAAAGTGACATTACGTTTTAGAAGTAGCATGGCAGAAGGTACAGACACTCAGAATAGAAGAATGGATAATCGATCCCTGCAGTATATACATTGTGATGGCTCCAACAGAGCGATTAAGAGTGCTTTTGGCATCAGCCGTCGCCAGGAATATGGTTCACATGAATGAAATCGTAGAAATATACAGTTAGATACATCACTGAATAACTATGGAAACAGTAGTTGCACAAAATTTCGGGAGAACTGCCGGATGTTTGTAACTTCCTGCCACAGCATTTCGGCGCAGTCTTCTGGCCATCTTCAGGTGATACTGGCGAAAAGGCACTGAGCTCTGGTATTTAAGGCCCCGCCAGCACATGCGTGGCGGATTCACTTGGCGTTGCGCGTGCGCTACTTGGACGCTCTCGATTCTGCTGCGCCGCTCACCATCCGTGGTGAAAACTCGTCGCATCGATATCAGTTCAATTGTCTTTTCGCGGTTCCATCACAGAACTACCCCAGATACGGAGGACAGCTACGTTTTACAACGATTGGATTCCATGCCGAATCCAACTGAAAACCGCCGTCTCGATTAATAAGAGGATACCTGTCAAACAGTCGTAATTCCACGATTCATTAATAATAGAACTCCAAAAGTTAGACGTATGGGCCACGATTTTTGTTTCACTTTAATTATTACATGACCAGTGGAAATACAGTGTTCGGCGATGGCAGACTTACAAGGCTGAAGGAGGTGAGTATGCCTCTGATGTTCTACAATGCGATCCTGCTCAGTACGCGTCGTCTGCCGTGTATAAGATTTGCCGCATTCGCACGGAATTCTGTAAACACCTATCTTGTGCAGCTCTAGGTCGCCTTTGACAGATCCCAACAACGACGAAATTTTTTCAGGAGGGCGAAAGATTGCTTTCACTTTATTTTTTCTTAGTATTCCGCGTATTTGTTCTGAAATATTACCACTATATGGTAAATAGGCAGTCGTTTTAAAGGTCTCTTCCTCTTCTTTACTCTGTCGTTTACAGGTCTGCAGCGCTATCTCCACGTGCTAGGACGAATACAGTCTGCAGGTGCTCCAGTTCCGTTTGCAATTCCTTCATCTTCGTCTTGCGACGTCGACATGTATATCTGAACTATCGTTGTCGGTGTTGATTTCCTGTCGATTCTGATGACAACCGTATCAATGAACTATTCACAGTAAATCTCTCTACCCTACCTTCCCATTCATAACGAATATCAGTCCCGCTACACCATTTTCTGGTGCTGTTGATGTTACCCTGTACTCATCTGACCATAAATCATTGTCTTCTCTCCATTTAACTTCACTGACCACCACTACATCTCAATAGAGCCTTAGGATTTCCATTTTCAGATTTTCTAACTTCCCTACAATGTTCAAACTTCTGACACTCTACGCCCTGTCTCGTAGAAATTTATCCTTTCGTTGGTTATTAAGTCTGTTTCTCATGGTCATCTCCTCACAGAGATCGGAATGAGGGACCAGTTCGGAAGATTTTGCCAATAGAGACGTCATCAAGTCACTTTCTCAATGACAGGCCACATGTCCTGTCTTTAATTCAGTGTATTTCATTGCCTGCATCCTCGTACTGTTGATCACAACTGATTATTGCGCCTTTGGTGGTGGTTTCGCGTCCCAAGGGCAAAGGAATGCCCTGAACCTCTGTCCACTCCTTGGCCTATTTTGACAAGGCCATTGGCTGAATGAAGGTGATTCCTTATGCCGGAAGTCTTCGGTCGCCATTACTGATGATCTGTAACCATAATTTGAACGGTGGTGGGATTCGCACCCGGAACAGAGGACGTCTATTTTCCTAATCAAAGACGCTACCGCGAGACGTAGTTACAAGCGTAAATACGGATGCACACATGCACAAGTACAAGAAATGCGTCTCCTAACCATTAGATTGAAAATTAATAATCACTGTGATATATATTATGGAAAGGTTAACCGAATGAGGTGATGTGAGAGTTGAATGTTGTGGTAAATATTGTGAGAAAGTTAACAGGAGTGAAACACTGTGGCGTTAATGAATGCTTTACCATCCGTGGGCTGACCTTAGAAATTAACCCGCGTTGAAAATTGTAGCACGGTTAATTGGATGAAATGCAGTGGGTAGGCTTTAGAATGTTGTTGTCAACGTCAGAGTTGGAAATCATAAGAAAGAATGTATCCTTGGAATGAAAACTTGTGGTATATCATGTTATGTGGAGAATAAATATGTGGGACCATGGTTTGGTTTCCGCTGGATCATATCTGCGGCTAAACACTTGAGAAGGAATTTATAAATGGTGGGCTCCATGTGGTTCCCAAGTCGTGCAGCGACGGTAAACCATAAAATTACCAAATAAGCAGCAACCAGTCGCAAAATCATGTTAGGGGTCCAAAGGTGTGATAACCCAGTATTTGAATGCGACAAATGCCTCTGTCTGCAGCAACAAGTCTATATCTGACGGTTCCAGTAGGCCGGCCGGAGTGTTCGTTCGGTTCTAGGCGCTACAATCTGGAGCCGAGCGACCGCTACGGTCGCTGGTTCGAATCCTGCCTCGGGCATGGATGTAGGTTAGTTATGTTCAATTAGTTTTAAGTTCTAGGCGACTGATGACCTCAGAAGTTAAGTCGCATAGTGCTCAGAGCCATTTGAACCATTTGAACCGGTTCCAGCATGATGAATTGCTGTCTCATAATCACTCGAGATCCTCCACGGTGGCAGGGGCAGCTTCCAGCGACTTGCTGCACAGGTCATCTATGCAAGTGCACCTGCTAAGTGATGGGGAGCTTGGCGGTCTGGGAGGGGAGAGGGAGAGTATGAAAACATTCTGCTGTGGCAGTCTACCTTGGACGCACAAGCTGTACGGCTGGCATGCTTTGCTATGCTAGGCCCTTGCAAATGATACCCCTTCGGATCGCAGAATACTCACGAATACTGGCGTGTGTTATGCAGCCAGCCCGCAGCTTGTGGTAAAGTCTCTGAGTTTATGGATACTCAGCCGATGATGCCCTATCTCATTTTTCGTTTATGTTCAATAAAGGTATATTTGCCATATTTCTTAGTCACCATAGCTTATCCACTTCTTCCTACAACTCCTGACGGTACAGTGTGAATGGATAAAAAAGAAACCACCTGTGGTAGGGGCCAACAAAGTAATTTCTGGCGATGTGTGTGATCTGCAGTTTATTTGTTGTGACGATTGCATGGTTATTTAATGGCAAGAGTGTGACTTGATATGCTACGTAAGCCAATCAGTGTAACTGCTCTTATAATTTATATAAATCTAACCAGAATGGTAGGTTAATTGGACTCATCCCTTCTTCAAAGAGTAAATTCATGAATGAATTTATGTGTTTTTTTTAACGTGATACCCGTCTCTATATAGCCTTACTACGAGAATCAGTGCAACTGTGGAATTTAGTAGGTAAAATATTCAGTCATACACATGCACAACTTAATTTTGAGGTAATTGGTAAACATGGAATCACTATAATTAGTTTGGTAGGTCAGTTGGATACAACCCTTAATTATTAGCTATAGTAAAGGGTAATAACCAGGAGGATAACGGATCAACTCACTTTGCTTCATAGTATTCTATCAGGATCTTCCACTATCATGAACAGAACACAAATGAGAAGAGACTGCAATTTTTCCACTATTTTTCAGTCATCCATTTCGTCTAGACAAGTGGTGGCAGGAGGGGATGTTTGATAGTAATGTCATACTTCAGCCATCTTGGACACAATCTTCAATGGTGTCATAGATCACAAAATGGTCCACCATATTTGGAGTGAAATCATAGTCCACCAACTTGGTCTGTATCTTGGGTCTGTCATCTTGGATAAATTTTACAACCATGCTGACTGTCAGCTTGTCCTCCAGTTTTAAACAACCCAAGTGGTCAAAAAGTTGGGATGGGACGGATGTTCTTCATGACCTCGATGTTGGTTCCAATCTGGCAACAATGCAAAGTCGATCAGCTCTCCGACAGTCATATTACTTGTGGCTGCCCAAATAATCAACAAATCCCTGCCAAGTTGGACTCTTGGCAGCAAGCAGGCTGCATTGTAGGCTTCGGATGGTGTATGCCTGACTTAAAATCTGTCAGAAATCGGAACAGTGTGAAACAATACTCACCTGACCAAATGACTTTCCTCCATTGCTTCAGAATCTATAGTCCATAGATTTATGGCTTTGGTGTCATGTTTTCATGTTACGAACATTTGAATTGGTGATGTGTGGTTCTGGAATTCCCACTGGCCCTGCAGTTCACAGCTTATGGAGCTCTTTTCATGTTGTGATGACAGGGTTCGTGAGTGCAACATTCAGTTCTATGGTGACTTTTGTAGCTGTCCTTTTATTTTTCGTAACAATCCTCTTGACTGTCTGTCATGATCACTCAACAAACATTTTCGCCCACATTGTTACTTAGCAGATGGTGTATTCCTGCGTTCCCTGTATGGGGTCCCCCGAAACACCCAACACTTCGGCTAACTTGGTTCTGGAAGCACACATCACATGAGCACCAACAACCTGCTCACATTTGAATTCATTTAGCTCCGACGTAATGCACTCATAACTACACGGTACAATATTCTGACCAGCGCTGACACTTGGAACGTAGAGAGCATTGCACAGGTGCCATGGTCAAATGCAACAGCGCCACCTGCGACTCTGCTAGCAATTGTAGTCATGCACTAGCATGTATTTCTCGCGGTGTTTCCGTATTTTTGTCCAACCCCTGTACATGTCACATAGAAAACAATAAATTGGCTTAAAGTACACTACATGCAGGGATATGCAAATGATTAGCATTTCAGCGCAACAGCACGATGTGGTCTGGAGTAACTTCGTCTGTATATTCGGTATATAAAGAAAGATTATGCAACGGTTTCCTTATTCAGAAGTCGCATTTGAAAGTATATTATTGATGAGAAACTGTGCTATTCCTCATATCAGAAGGAGAAACGTCTAGGAGCACAGTGGCAGGGTCGAGCTAATCGTAACTGCTGTCATAATTCCACCTTCCGTCACGTGAACAAAAAAATCGATGGATTCAGGAGGATCATACTCAATGTCTTTAAGGACCTCGAAGGTCTTTGCTGACTAGCATCCAACAGAACAAATATTCTGTTCACTTGACTGTCACAGATTTTTTCAGGTTCATACCTTGAGTTAGGAAATGGTTTTGGTTGCAGCAAGATAAGTATCTACACATACAGTGCGACGACTGCTCGAGAACCAAGGACTGTTACCTCGGGAATGATCGTAATGGCTTCCATTAATACGACAGGAAAGATTGCTTTGCGCTGACAGTGGAGTGTGCAACGAAGACACTGGGCACCGAAGTGGCACCATGCCGTCGTTTCAGACGAATCTAAAATCTGCGTACAGCATCAGCATAGCTGTGTGTGTGTGGGGTAGCTTCGAAAAGAGGAAAAGCTGCCAGATTAAGTTGACCATCTTCATACGCACTCAGCACCTAGCGTTATTAGGAGTGTTGGACACACAAAAAGGTACACTTTTCGTTCACGTTGCTGGTAACTGGTATAGCAGGCGTTATGATTCTAACATTGTATGGTTTGTGGACGTACCCTGTCCTTCAAGTTTTATGACGTTATCTTTCAGGAAGATAACTAAGGCGACATGTTGCCTATGCTGCCTTGATCTGCCTCCATGCACAGGGTATTTTACTGTTGTCCTGGTGGTACATTCTCTACGTCTCAAACCCACAAAAAACACCAGATCATGGGCCGCACCACTAACTGTTTTGAACTCTCGCAGAGAGTTGAGGCGAGTACCTGTATGTATCACCCAAAAACTGACTTGATACCAGTCGAGTTGAGCCGTTTTTGCTAGTGATGGTGGCAGCCGTGTGCCCCAAATTTCATACTCCATACAGCCGCAGATCACCTACAGATTCGATTATGTATTCTTCCTGACATTCTGATACGCACAGTAAGTAAAATATCATTATTTTGCCATTTTTTCTGCTGTATTAATTTTAATGGCAAGCAGTGTACATTAATCTCAGATTTATAGCAACTTTTGATTAACACTTCGTGATTTTCACAAAATGTACTTCATTGACAAAGAAAAAGATTCGCGCCAAATATACCGAGGTAAACAAAATATAATAAACAGATTTCATACGCTAAATCCGAAGGTGACCATCGAAACCTTCTCCACTACTTTAACGCAACCATAATCGTAACAACAGTCCCTCAAAATTTGGAAGGATGTTTCTACCGATCCTTGTAGTTAAGCAGAAATTATGTGCGCTACATCCTCAATTTCAAATTCTCTCACTGCTGTCATAAAACACGCACTTTGAGTGTATACGTTTCTTAGCTTCTTTCTCCCTCGCAAAACAAGAAAGGTGGCTCACAGGTGAAACTCGTACTGGGAGAATCAGTTAAAACGTTTGCTACTTCAGATATTTTACTCCCTACAGTTGCCGCTTTATGAAGAACGAGGACTTTTACGGCTGGTAACAGTTTAAAGGCGTACACTGCCCTACAGCTCGAAGCTCAATTCCTGTCTCTCGCGGAGAAATCGCTTCCTGCTGCTATGTTCAAACAGCATGCACCTGCTGCTGCGTAGTTTTAGCACCTCCTGGCACCGTGTGGCAATCCAGGACTGAACGGGAAGCCAGTCTAGTAGCAAATGCCATTTCAGTGGTCACATAACACACGACTGTGGCAGTGCGGCTCTACGCTCTAGAGACACAACAAATCGAAAATCGAGCTACGTTAAACCAGAACTGACAGCGGTTTGTTTACAATACCACAGTCACATCGACTCGCTATAGTACTGGTGGCACTGAAGTGCCTGTTATACAAAATTAACTGTGTGAAAATGAATAGTTCAGACATTATGACTTATTTCAAACGCAATATACACGAAACGACTGGTTGTAAGCTGTTCCTGTTTCGTAACAACAAACTATAGGGCACGTAGACACTGCTCGAGATACCATAAAAAATAATACACAATTATACGTCACGTTTGCAGTTGTTTGCAATTTAGATCTATGTATGTTCAGTTTTGGCACATAATTCGACCCCCATAACTAGTTTCACAAATCCACAGTTTCTTCCTATTGATATACTTATGGCTGTGTAATAATTTTGTTCACGGTTACAGATCCAGACCCTCATTGCTAGTTAGCTACATTTTACATCAATCAATTGTACGATTAATCGTAATGACGTGGAACGAGTCATTGTACATTCATATGTAAACGTGGCTACATGCCAACCATTTTAATTCTTTTTTAGATGTAAATTATTAATTTCACACATAAAAAGTTTTGCATCACCTCGGTTCCGAGAGTTCCGGAATCTGTACAGAAAATTTGAATAGAGATCACCACAAGCACCATTTCCACCATTTTATTGCTCATGAAAACCACACATTGCATCTACCACTATACAGCGAGACCTTCAGAGGTGGTGCTCAAGACTGCTGTACGCACCTGTGCCTTTAATACCCAGTAGCACGTCCTCTTGCATTGATGCATGCCTGCATTCGTCGTGGCATTATATCCACAAGTTCATCAAGGCATTGTTGGTCCAGATTTTTCCACTCCTCAGTGGTGACACGGTGTAGATCCCTCAGAGTGGTTGGTGGGTCACGACGTCTATAGACGCACCTTTTGAATCTATCCCAGGCATGTTCGATAGGGTTCATATGTGGAGAACTTGCTCGCCACTCTAGTCGAGCGATGTCGTTATCCTGAAGGAAGTCATTCACAAGATGTGCACGATGGGCGCGCGAATTGTCGTCCATGAAGACAATATGCTGCCGATATGGTTGCACTATCGGTCGGAGGATGACATTCATGTATCGTACAGTCGTTACGGCGTCTTCCATGACCACCAGCGGCGTTCGTCGGCCTCACAAAATGCCATTCCAAAACAGCAGTGCACCTCCAAGTTGCTGCACTCTCTGGACAGTGTGTCTAAGGCGTTCAACCTGACCGGGTTGCCTCCAAACACTTCTCCGACGATTGTCTGATTGAAGGCATATGTCACACTCATCGGTTAAGAGAACGTTATGCCAATCCTGAGCAGTCCATTCGGCATGTTGTTGGGCCCATCTTTACCGCGATGTATGGTGTCGGTGGTTGCAAAGATGGACCTCGCCATGGACGTCGGGAGTGAATTTGCGCATCATGCAGCTTATTGCACACAATTTGAGCCGTAACACGACGTCCTGTGGCTGCACGAAAGTTATTATTCAATTTGGTGGCGTTGCTGTCAGGGTTTCTCCGAGCCATAATCCGTATATAGCGGTCATACGCTGCAGTAGTAGACATTGGGCGGCCTGAGCGACTCATGTCATCGACAGTTCCTGTCTGTCTGTATTTCCTCCATGTCCGAACAACATCGTTTTGGTTCACTCTGAGACAGCTGGACACTTCCCCTGTTAAGAGCCCTTCCTGGCACAAAGTAACAACCGTGATCGAACTGCGGTGTTGACAGTCTAGGTATGTTTGAACTACAGACAACACGAGCCGAGTATCTCCTTCCTGGTGGAATGACTGGAACTGATCGGGTGTCAAATAGACGCTGCTCATTCATGGTTGTTTACATCTTTTGGCGGGTTTAGTGACATATCTGAACAGTCGAAGGAACTGCCTCTGTGATACAGTGTCCACAGTCAACGTCTGTTTACAGGAGTTCTGGGAACCGTGGTGTTGCAAAACTTTTTTTGGTATGGGTATTACCTCTTATACATTACATGAATAGAAATTCTTCAGCAGAATGAAAGGACTTGGACTTGTCAAGGAGAAACATTTTTATTTTGTTTTCAAAATTTAACTTTGCTGTCTGTCAGATATATCATCCGGTAAGTGATCATAAATTATGGTGGCACCTTTTTTCACTCCTTTGTTTTGCTAAAGCCAACCTTAATGTGGAATTATCTCTAGCTGTACTATTTATATCTATAGTGACGTTATTCTTTCCTGTGAGCTGTTGTTCCTATTCTTGTTTGACTATTGTCAGAGATACGGATTCCTGACATAATGCAGAGGTTCCTTGATTTTTCTACTAACTTTTTTTAGCAAATTTAAATATTTTCTGTAATCTGCAATTCCTGCAGGATATTTACTTGTTTTGCCAACAGACAAACTTTCTCTTCCTTTCACGAAGTACTTTAATCACTCTAGTGGCACACTGATTTCTACATGGCTGTTTAATGTTCTTCTGGTCAGTTTATGAAGAAATCATGTTTTAAAAAATTACGAGAATTTATGAGGTAGGAGATGAATTTTCATGTTAGTATTTGGTTCGTGATAAATTTCATTTCGGCCTTGTCTTGTAAACTGTTCTTAGAAAACTTTTGTCCTGGAGTCACCAATCACTTATTTATATTACACGTCTAGTTCCGTAGGACCAAATTGAGGAGCAAAGCTCCTTGGTCACAGAAAGTATCAGTACATGAAATTATAACAAAAAATTATAATAGATAAAATGAAATATTTATGAACCCAAAAGAGCCGACAAGCTACAAGTCTATAAACGCAATAAACAATCTCTGCAGGATTTAGCTCAATTTTTCATGAAACTCTTTGACAGAACAGAAGGAATTTACGATGAGGAAACTCTTCACTTTAGATTTGAAAGTACGTCTATTACTGCTTTGATTTTAGAACTCTTTGGTAGCTTATAGAAAACTGATCAAGCAGAATACTGCACACCTTACTGCAAAAGAGTCAAGGAGGTATCATCCAAATTAATATTGAATTTCCTCCTAGTATGAACTGAATGATAACTGCTAATTCTTGGGAATAATTTGATATTATTAATAAGTAACACCATTAAAGAATATATATGTATTGAGAGGCCAATGTCAGAATGGCCACACTAATAAACAGAAGTTGCCAAGACCCCGAGAACCTACACTACTTATTGCCAGAACCGTCCGTTTCTGAGTCAAAGATAATCTTTGAGAATGGGAAGAGTTACCCAAAATATAACACTATACGTCATAAGCGAATGAAAATAAGCAAAGTGGACTATTTTTGTTTCTAACTATGACTTACTTCAGATACCGTTCTAACAGTGAAAATGGCAGCACTAAGTCTTTGAACAAGATCCTAAACATGGGCTCTCCACAACAGTTTACTATCTATCTTAACAAGTAGAAATTTGAACTGTTCAGTCTCGCTAATCATGTGACCATTCTGTGTAATTAGAACGTCAGGTTTTGTTGAATTGTGCTTTAGAAAATGTAAAAACTGAGAATTAATGTGATTTAGCTTTAGTTTATTTTCCACAAGCCATGAACTTGTATCTGTAGCTGCACTATTTGAAACAGTGCCAACTGCTTTCTAGTGGGGGAAACTATATCGTAAGCACTATCGTGCTTATCCTAATCAACTGTACATAATGTTTCTTGCCTCAGACGACGAAGTATCCGTCAAAACAAGTTTTATTGAAACTTTATGCCGCAAGCGAATTGAAAACATTCTACCCAAGCATGTCCTCGGAAAAAACTTTATATCAGTATTACCTACAACTATTCCTTAGTTTGTTACCTTTTATTGAAATTTTTTGCTGCAAGCGAACTGAAAACGTTTTACTCAAGCATGTTTTCGGGAAAACCTATATATCCGTATTACCTACAACCATTCCTCAGTTTGTTATCTTTTTAGATGTATAACACCGTTATCTCTTTGTGTTAAATCCCTGCAACAGGTCTCTTTCTTTGTGTTATATCCTTGTAACAATCATCTCATATGTGGTTAGAAAGCCCAGTTGGGTGTCAAATTTAAGACTATCGATTTTCATACATGAATGATTGAGTCTCTTTGACAGATACAAGGTTCCGAAGTCAGTGGCCAAATGGTAAATGCAAATGCTGTGTCAATAATATGTCAGAGCCAAGCGTTTAAAAAAGAGGTTTCTTCCTTACAATGGTTTTTGTTTTTTTGTTTGAGAATATACTGCATGAGACTAGCAATGTGGAGCTGTATAGTTTCTTTTCCATTTTGTGCTGTGAAACTTGTATGTACCGCAAAAATAACCACTTTCAATGCACCTAAATTGACTTTAATATACGTTTTGATGTGTTGAAAAACGACTTTCTCTCAGTACACAGCCCATTATGCAGTCTCTGTTTTGCTACTGCGGCTCGTTTTGTCGACACACTTCTTGAAAGTGTCGCCATACGTTTCCCGCTCGGCTGAGCAGCGGCGGGTTTCAGGCAGCTCACGATGTGTGAGCAGGCGGCAGACGCGGTTGGCCTCGTTACTCAGCTGGTCCACCACGGCTACGAAATACCCCTCACATATTTTAAACCGACATGCTGTCCAAAGGAGGCCGGAAATCGGACCTGTTCTCTGATCCGCCCGCAGACGTAATGGAACGTGTAACTAACAGGTTTCGGGGGAGACAGAAAGGAAGCAATATAATTACCTGAAATTAATCAACGCGAAATGTTCGTTTTTAGCGGGCCAAAATCTTTCGTAGTAAATTAACTACTTCCAGGATTTCCCAAAGCACATGATATTTGGTCGTTATCAGCAGGAAGAAACTCATTTTCTCGCCTCACATTGATTGCTTCTCATGAAATATGCAGTAAACGTTTCCGGTGTCGAAAAATTTTAAACAAGAAAACGAAAAGCTATATCTGTGTGAAAACAACAGTAATGTACATTAACCACAGAAAAAAAACATGCAAATAAACAGTTTAGCCTAAATCTAGGAGTCATAAAACAGTGAAAGAGCAAGCAGTGTGGTATAACAGCTTCTTATAAAGAACTGATGATCGGAGTTAGAATTTGAATGTAACGTTCAAAATATAGCAGTTTAGTACAAACAGGGAACATTGCTACGTGACGTGGAGAGTCCATTACGCAATGAAGCACATACATCGGTGTGGGACGCTTTAAGTAACCCCGTTTTCTAAATATTTATATTTATTATTTATTGACGGTGTCACCGAACTCCATAAAAGGCAACGTTGATTCCAGCACCGCAACAATCTAGAGAGGTAGACGGTGATCGCCAATAAGCCTCAAAAGCGTTTCCAAAGCGTATTGTATGGGATTCAGCTTGCTCCTCATACTGAACTGTAAAAATAATTCCATTCTCGATTACACGAACTGGGTGGCTCAGATATTAGCCTCCCAAAAGTTACAGCAAGAGAAGACTGCAGTTTAGATAGCAACCTTATTCCTTCCAATAGATCTACAGTGATTCAAGGTATACGTTCAACCATAGAGCATCGAATATAACGAGCACTATCATAAGAATATAGCTAAGGAACGAACAGTAATAATTGCCTAACATCATTTACTGTCTGTAGTTAGACATAAAACGCTGTTTGGTTTCACATGCTGCTTAATTTGTCAACAAATCCACGTTATTTAAAATCACGCTCCAGTTGATGTCAAACAAATGTTCGTCAAGTAAATAAGATCCCAAGTACAATGTCTCACTAGCATGAACCCGTCTCCCTTTTCTTAAGCAACTGTGTTTCATCCTCTGTATTGAATAGTACCCTCACTGGTTCCAAGGCCGTTCAGTGATATTTAAGTGATACGTGTCGAAAACGTCGTGATACTGTAAAAGAAGAGATAGAAGAGAAAATAGAGAGAGAGAGAGAGAGAGAGAGATGTGCATCAGATTGTTTCGAAAGGGAAAATCCTTTCAAGAAATCGAAGAAACCATTGGTAGACCTACTAGTACAGTGATGACTATTATATACAGGTTTACTCAGAACAAAACATACGAAAACCAATGACAAAGTGGTCGTCCTGCATTTCTCTGGTAGAAATGGGAGACAGCGACCTGCAGAGACCAAGAAAAATCCTAAACTAATCGCTCCAGACCTTGTTACTGCATTTCAAATGCATACAGCAAACTCTGCTTCAGCGCAGACTGTAAGAAATGTAGGACAATCTGGACCAACAGTGCGTTGATGAACTTGTGGATAGTATGCCACGACGAATACAGGCAGGCATCAGAGCAACAGGACGTGCTACTGGGTATTAGAAGTACGGGTGTATATAGCAGTCTCGATTACCACATCTGAAGATCTAGCTGTATGGTGGTAGAACATGCAATGTGTGGTTTTCATGAGCAATAAAAAGGGCGAAAATGATGTTTATGTTGATCTCTATTCCAATGTTCTGTACAGGTTCATGTACTCTCGGAACCGAGATGACGCAAAACTCCCTTTCTTGTGTGTATACTTGTAGTCGCGCTGAGGGTCCGGACTGCTCGGCCCCTCCCGCCTGAGATTCGTGTCCTCCCTCGGGCATGGGAGTGCGACTGCGCACGGCATTATTTATCATGGGGCCATGTTTTTTCGAAGAGACAGGTGCTTCCGGTCCTGTTACCTGTACCGTCACTGGTAAGAGCTACGAGTGTCTTTTGCGGGACGACGTCATTCCAGCTCTCAAACAGTACGGCTCCAATGGCTCTGAGCACTATGGGACTTAACTTCTGAGGTCATCAGTACCCTAGAACTTAGAACTACTTAAACCTAACTAACCTAAGGACATCGCACACATCCATGACCGAGGCAGGATTCGAACCTGCGACCGTAGCGGTCGTGCGGTTCCATATTGTAGCGCCTAGAACCTCTCGGCCACTCCAGCCGGCCCAACAGTATGGATGGGATCATTTTTATGCAAGATGATGCCTTTCCGCACATAGCAAATCCAGTTAAGAATCTGCTGAAGCGCAATTTCGGAAATGCTAGAATTATCAGCTGCCATTTCCCTACAGCCTGGCCGTCCCAGTGATCTGATCTTAATCCCTGTGACTTCTGGCTGTGGAAGGATATTGTGTTCAGTGTTCCACTTGCTAACTTAGCTGCGTTGAAGGCACGCATTGCGCAACACATTCTGAACGTGACGCCAGGAACACTTCGATCAGTTGTGGAATATACTATTTCTCGATTTCAACTTGTTGCATAAAATGGTGGTCAGCATATAGAACATTTTTTGATGGCAGTCACAAGGAAATTAATAATCCGATTTGATTTTGATTGATGCTTTTTATGCCATTTTGGGCCTCAGAACAATTATGAACCTATGTCAATGATGCTTTTTATGCGGGTTTTGGCCTCAGGTCAATTAAAAACCGATTTCTCCCATCCGATGTGAAATGACCTTGCCGTGGTGGATGGGCTTACGTAACTAACTGTATCACACCTGTACACCCATGCATACTGAGTAGTACAGTTTATAGAACGTACTCTTTAGGCATTGTTGTGTAATTCATTTGTCGTTTGCAGTCGACCACTATTAAATTATGATACTTACAGAGCCATCTATTGCAACATTTTGTAACTTTTTTTTCCCTTCCATACGTTTTCGCCCTTCTCCGATAATATTCCGTTGCAATCCTGACCAGTGGTGTTATTTCTACAGCGGTTTGAAAGTTTAACTTTAATTATAATCACCCTGTATATAGAAGTTTCTAACAACCTCATAAGAAACTGAAGCAGAGCTACCCGCAGTGTTGGGGACAAGGTGCTGTTGTTAAGGGGAATTGATCTGTTCGGTGCCTTGTGTGACCTGCATATCGACATACCATGTGGTTGCCGTCAGCGCGAAAGTTGAGCGCTAGGCCCACAACACGCGTGACACCGGCGCAATTCGGCATATCGCATGTGCCGGACGCATAAGGGATCCCATCCACGAGGTCGCTCTGGAAATGGCCTTTACACTTGCCGCTAGATTGAGGTTACCAGCCTGAGAGCTTGCAAGCTGGTGTTTATTTGATTTTTTATACTCTGGTTGTTAGATTGCCTTTGTTGTTGGTTTATTTAAAGCTTATGATACTTATTTAAGGTTTGTGGTACTCAGCATTGTACCAAAAAAGGCGTTTACTCCCAGTACCCGTTCCAGTCACGTATGGAGCATGGGGAGAAGTGCTACTCAGTCCTTTATTTACTAGTGCGACTTGGGAATCTCGGCAGATTCTATGTGGAATAACGTAAGTCAACAGTCTGTTAGACCCGTAGGAACCGAAAGGTGCCGTTCCATAAAGTTTGTGTTTCCTATGCTGGATGTTAAATATAGCCTGTGTGCCATTCCGAAGTCTATGCATAAGCCTGAAATGTGAACAGTTTTTCAAAAATGGCTTCTTGGTGTGTGAAACAACGCCGCAATGTTACGTATATAAATATGAGGTTTATTTATGAACAGAACTGAGTGATAATTTCTGTGTAGCTGCCTTTATACATTCTAATGTTAATTTTGACAAAATATCGGTACAGTACACTTGTATATTCAGTTGTAATGTAAAATGTGATTGAGACTTAACACTTCCGTCATTTGAGGTTACATTGACATTTAGTTACTTTGCTTTCATGTTTATAGCTTTCTCTGCTTTCGGGACATTCTATAGATAAAACATATGCTTGCTGAGGATAATATGGCATTTCATTTTATAAAAGTCAACAGAAATAACGTGTAACTTGTAAAACGCTAGTGAACTCAGGGAGGTTTTGTGTCAGGTTATGGCTATTACACAGATGTCTTACACACCAAAAAATTCGTACTAAACTAGAAAACTTTCAAGATGGTATTGATACACCACATGAATGTAACGATGACAGTGAAGATGAAATATGCGTAGCATTCCACGGAATAGTAATGCTAAAACTCTTCAGGAGTGTGCTCGTACTTCACAAAATGTTACGGGACCCGAACTAAGGTGCTAATGAGGGAGAGGCAGACAACGAGGAAAATGTTCAGATTGTACCCCTTCAGGTATATGCTAGTGCTTCACAGAATACGGATGGACGATCGTTCAGTTCACTTTCTTTTAAATTATCATGCAAATAAAGTATGGAGTGTAGCCAGAACCCCGAAGGTGACACAATGATTTATGTGGGGACACGCAATTCTGCAAGACTGTAATGAACAGGCGGTTGGCGTAGATAAAGTTGACATGGTGAGATCTCTTTATGAAATAGACAAAGAGTAAACAAAATACTGATACAGTTTTATGCAATGATGGAAATGACCCCTGTGACTGATTGGCTTCGCAAGTAGAACTACACTTGGTCTACTAACCATTGCGAAGCAAATGTCCAAAATACGGAGACGACCAAAACAGGATCAGAATTCTCCTCTTTCAACTCCAAGGACAACAAAGACAGCATTTTCGGTACCAAACGACGTGCGTTTTCACTTACTGGTCAACATTTGTCATTTCAAGAGGAAAATGTGAACCTTGGTCATCTACTGAAAGTGGAATCTAGACTCTGTTAAAAGTGTTCGGAGCGTAATATTTTTTTGTCTTTTAATGAAAAAGAGAACTGTTTTTCTAAGTATCACCAGAAGCAGTAATCCTAACTATGTGATTCTTATGTCACTTTTAAATCCCTTAATGTACTTCACCTGCATTTTAATGACTTTGTACCTATTTTTAAATAAAACAATTTGGTATTAATTCAATAACAGTTCATACAATAGTAAAGTAAAAAAATTTAACCCTAGATTTCCTTCACTTATTGTAACTAAAGGATTAAATGTCTCTGTGTTGCTGTAATTGCTCTAATTTAATCTTCATGGTTACAAAGGATCAACATGTCGTGAGGCTGATAAATGAATGTTGGTCATTCGCTTGATACTTCTTGAAACTTTGTAAACAAGGTTTTGTAGGATGATTACCGCATATCAATTCAGCTTTTTCAGTGTCTCGACGGTGCTTTCACGCTTGTAAAACGCGCCTGTGACAATTTGCGCCGTCCTTCTTTGTGTTCGTTCAATGCCCTCTATTAGTCCTATGTGGTGGGATCCCACAAACTAGAGCAATATTCTAAGGTAAAACGTACTAGTGATTTGTAAGCAATCTCTCTCGTAAAGTGGTTACATTTTCCCACTATCCTACCAAGGAATCAAAGTCGTGTGCTCCAGTTTTAGGCACAACTGAGCATAAGTGGTCATTCCATTAAGTATTACAGCAGGTACGTGTATGAGATGTTTCATTCTAGTTGTTTCGACTCTTTCACGTTGTAATCATAGCGTACTATTTTTATGCACTTTGGGAGGTCCACAGTTTTACACTTCAAAACATCGTACCACTTTAAAATTTTATCAAAATCTGATTGGATATCTGTGCAATGTTTGTTAGATAGTACTTCACTACAGATAACTACATAACCAGCAAATAGTCTGAGGTTACTATTAATATTGTATGCCAGAGGATTAATGCACAACATGAACAACTACAGTCGCAACACACTGCCAGGGCGCACCTGGAGTTACTTATGCTGCTGGCAAGGACTCTCAGTTCAGAATAACATGCTGCGTCCTGCCTGTCGAGAAATCCTCCATCCAGTCACAAATTTTGATTATCCATATGATCGTACTTCGTTTAATAAACGTCGGTGTGTTGTCGAGCCCGCAAATCAATAAATACTGTATACACTTGTTTGCCTTGGTCTGTGGCCTTTATGATGTCATATGGTAACAGCACACATTGGCCATCGTAAGGCCAATTCTGGCTGTAATGGAAGAGGTCATTCTGTTCGAGCCACCTAATTATGTTTCAGCTCAGAGTATGTAGTAGGGAACAACTAGCAATTGTCAATGAGACTGGATTGCAATTTTATGACTCAATTCTGCTACCTTTGTTGTAGGGGGTCATCGTGGACTGTAACAAAGACTTGACGGAACACAGAGCACGAAGTCCCCCGCCAAAGCACAGCTAGAGCAGTGGTTCTCAAACGCTTCTTCTGACTCATCGCTTTGAGAATCCTGGTACTTTGATGGGAAAGGTTAGTAACGTTTTTAAAATTGAGAAAAGCTTGATTTATTCAGAGATTACTTCAATTTTAAACCACATTTAATAATATAGAAATCATTTAAAAAGTTAAAAAATAGTTTTCACAGTCATTTTATTATTAAAAAAATGGAAATTTCAGATTGGAATATGAACAATTATGACAAGATTAATGTCTGATGACTTAAAAATGACACGTTGAACTGCAGACATCCGACTAGAACGGCCGGAGACAGTGGCAATGTGTGCGTGAGCTGTAACTGCTTCATTGAATATGTGTGTATTTCCCTTTCTTTTCTGAAACAGCCTTTGGCCGAAAGCTTCGTGGGTAACAGTCTTTTCGTTGAGCCTATTTGAAAGATATAATTGACATGCTTTCACCTCGAATTCTAATTTCATCCTTGAATCTTTTTTTTATTTCCATCATTGCCTCTTCGACGTTAAACAGTAGAGGTGAAAGATTACACCCTCTCTTACACCATCTTTTAATCTGACCACATCGTTCTAGGTTTTCCACTTTTATTATTCCCTCTTGGCTCTTGCACATGCAGTACGTTACTTGTCTCTCTCTATAGCTTATCCCTATTTTCCTAAGAATTTCGAACATGTTGTGCGATTTGAACGCTTTTCCCAAGTTGACAAATGCTCTGAACGTGTCTTGATTTTTGTTTAGCCTTGTTTCCATTGTTAACTACAACGTCAGAAGTACTTGTCTAGTGCCTTTACCTTTCCTAAAGGCAAACTGATCATCTAACACGTCCTCTTTTCCTTTCTTCTGTGTATTATGCTTGGCAACAACTTAGATGCATGAGCTTTTATGCTGATTGCGCGATAATTGTCGCACTTCTTGGCTGTTTGCAAACTTCGGAATTATGTGCATTATCTTCTTCCAGAAGTCAGTCACAAACGTGAATAGCTGTTTTGTTGCCACTTCCCGCAATGATTTTAGAAATTCGAATGCAATGATATCAATTCCTTCTGTGTTATTTGATCTAAAGTCTACGAAAGCTGTTTTCAATTCTAATACTACATACCCTATCTCTTCTATATCGACTTCTGTTTCTTCTTCTATCGCGTCATCAGACAAGTCTTACCCTCATAGAGGCCTCCAGTGTGCTCTATCCACCTATCTGTTCTTTCCTTTACATTTCACAGTGGAATTTCTGTTGCTCTCCTAATGTTACCACCCTTACTTTTAATTTAACTGAAGTTTTTTTGACTTTCCTGTATGCTGAGTCACTCTTCCCAACGATCATTTCTTTTTCGATATCTCCACATTTTTCATGCAGCTATTTCGTCTTAGCTGCCCAGCACCTCCATTCCTCATCGACTTGTATTTTTTGTTCCTGAATTTCCCTGAACATTTCTATTCATTTCCGCAGTATATATAGCCTCAGAGAACTTCAGGCGTATATCTTCATTCCTTAGTACTCCTATATCCCTCTTATTTGCGCATTGCGCATTGATTATTCCTGACTAATCTCTTAAAATTCAGGCTACTACTACTACTACTACTACTACTAAATTGTCATCTGAGTCTATATGTGCTGCTGGGTAGCATTAAAATCCAATATCTAATTTCAGAATCTCTGACCATGTAATTTAACTGGGATCCTCCCATGTCTCCTGGCGTATTCCAAGTATAGTTCCTCCTCTTGTGATTCTTGAACAGAGTGTTCGCTGTTACTAGTTGAAATTAATTACAGAACTTAGCCAGTCTTTCTCCTCTCTCATTCCTTGTACCAAGTCCATATTCTCCTGTACCCCTTTCTTCTAATCCTTCTCCTAAACCTGCATTCCAGTCACCATGGTTGTTAGATGTTCACTCCAGTTTACGTACTGAATTACGCATTCATTATTCTGAAATACTTACTCACGGGTACTCCTCTAAAACAGGGTACAAAGAACTTTGCTCAGAGTCAGTCATTTACTGCTTAACACTTTCCGAGCTGGTAATAATGTTCCTCTTCTCTTATCTCTGTATTTGGGAAAGGATTCTTGACAGTTGCTTATCTCTTGCATAGTAGCCAGTATGGTTCCTGTCAGTATTACTATGTCTCTTATTCTAAACTGTTCTAGACAGACAGGAGTCCTTATTTTTGGTCCATGGTTTTAGGTCAACACAGGCTTCGTTTCACGTGCGTTTTCTCAAGAATGTTATTTGAATGAGATGATCTACCAAATGACTATCCCTTTAAGCTCTTCCATTTTTACTATTAGCTAGAGAATTCTCCCAGCGCTGCTGTTTATTGCTACAAGGGTGTTGCCTTCAACACCGAGATATGCACCGTTTCGATATTTCGGAGTATGGGCCTCTTCCCCACAGTTCTTTGTGAGGTGCTGTCGCCACTAAAACTGTGATTGCTTCACACAGTTTGACAGTGAGCGATCAGAAATCACCATCTCTGGATGCTGCCGCAGGGCATCGTTTCCCAGTATGACGCCAAAATCAGGATTTCTCTCCTTACAGCTTCCATCTCATAAGCTGTGCCATTAATTATCTACTTAACTGCATAAGCACATGCTGGATGTATTACCCAAACCACTAATATAACAACGACGCATTATTAACGTCCTATTGGCGCTAGGAGTAAGGAACACTAAACTGTTCTCACTAAATTTGGGCCGGTTTTTCTTGTATTTCTCCATTCACAATCGCATTAGTCAATGTGCACGTCTTTACAGGTTGGATCCTGAGCAATTGCATGTGTTTTGGATGAAATTAAGTCTTATGTGATCAAAATCTTCCCCTGATCATTGTTTAAGGTGGACAATTTATCATGGTAGTAACTGACATGCGGCATATCAGAATACCACTCTGCTAAATCTCTTGCAAGGAAGTTTTTCGGCGTTTTTCAAAGTGTCAATCGACTCTACATAGATGGGTGCATTTCCGGGCAACTTCAGCAGTGCCACATTAACAGCGAAATGTCAGGTGATGCCTAAATGTGAACCACATTGTGGGCATTTAACAAGAAAGGTTTCCACATTTTCTGTAGGCTTTCCCAAGAAGGACGGAATAGAATTAAATACTGAAAAGCTACTTGCAGTGATTGGCGGTGTAGAACTACTCCAACTTCACTAATGGTAGGATGAATACTGAAATCTACCTTCAGTGCGGCTCCTTGGTTTTGCAATTAACATCGTCTAAAATGACAGAGAAGAGCAATCAGTCATCATTTCCTTCCAGGCTTTGTTAAAGCGAGTCTAGATTTCAGCTAGTATTTCAGAGCTTTAATTAAAGCCCTATTACGTAAGTCTCCTGTTGTTTGGTCTCCTGTCATCGTCTTGAATGGAATGTGACGACCCTGAACGACAGAGGACAGACGTACTAGGGCATGCCTTAAGCCTCTGAAATACTGCAGTGATAATGGCTAGTTGCTAGCCAAAATCCAGATAAGATCTTATGGGACCAAACTGCTGAGGTCATCGGTCCGAAATATACATTTGCTTGAAAAAAGCCTGAAATAAAAGGACCACTAATTGCTCTTCTCCATTATTTTGAAAGTCATATCACAGCGGTTGATTGCAGTTCACATTCCTAACGGAAGGTAACTTGACTAATATTGTGATGTACAAATTCTGTCAAGATTTTATCAGTTTGTTGTTGAACAGGTCCAAGAAGGCCATCATCATCATTCTATAGGTTATCGCCTACCTGGAGCCATCGTTTTTAAGACATGGTTACAACAAAAGAGGCCTAACAGTTAACAATAATGGATGAAATCAAAACAGGAACTAACACAAAGCCTAGAGGATGAAGATTCCCTACTGCCTCTGGCTGCTAGGCAGCATGTACATTTGTTGGCAGGTCGGGTACAGGATAAAAAAGCAGTGGCTTGCGCACTCACATTAACCATCACTGTGTGTTGCATGCTGCATGGTGTAGGCAGCGTGATCTTTGTGTAGGCGGCTGCATCTAGACGGTGGACGTTGCTGTCGTTTCTTAACGCCGACGGCAGGAACAGGCAGCATCTGAGTTAAATGCAGTGTTTTATCGAGCAGCGAGGCGGCAGCAGTTGGCTGCGAGATGAGCAGGGCCCAGCTGGCTGTAGTGTTGTGGCTGGCAGGTAATGAGTGAGCCTGGGGCGTCCAGGACCACAGCGCAGGCTTGCCAGACAGCAAGACCATGCACACAAGTGTGCCGGGATTGAAACACTGGTAGTATGCTCTACGTCAGGCTGTTCCAACCGAGCTCCATGGTGCCGGAGTGCTCCGGAGCGCTCACTGCGGCAGCTCGGAGCCGGCGTGGAGCGGGAAAGCGTACTCACTGCCCCCTGGCCGCATGCAGCCACAACTGACGCAATAATGCGTGTTCAATGACAGCTATGACTAGCCACGGGAGCCTTGTACCTCTATAGGAGCATACCTTTCTATTCACTGAGAGGGAATACAGTTCATTGTATGTCATAAAGTATTTAATTCTGGGAATATGTACAATATACAACGACATTATAGACGTCTTCACGCAGCGCACTACGATCAGGTAGAAGGCGTTGCACGCAGAGAACTGGTAGCCAGGCTTAAGAACGACATACCAGGAGACTCTAAGTTTAAAAACCGTTTCGTAATACGGAGGGTATCAAAACATGCAACATAATTCGTGTTCTGTAATGCGTTTATAGTTTTCAGGTGAACGAGAGCAGAGAAAACACTACTGAATTTGCAATTCGAGCAACCTATGGGGTCGCTCATATCATTGCGACAAGTGGCAAGCCGTTTTCGGTGGGACCACTCGTAAAATCGTGAATGGTAGCAGTTGTAGAATGTTTGTTTCCAAGTGAGGTGCAGGCAATTGAAGGGGTTTGCTTGTCAAAGCAAACAATGTCTCGTCGAATCCTGGACATGGCAGTGGATTTAGAGACACAGCTCACGAAATAGGCGCAGAGCTTTGTTGCGCTTGACCAAAGCACCGCACATGCTGAACTTGCAGTTTTTATTTATTTCCTGAACATCGTATTTCCTGGTGTAGCATGTCACCACGTCTTAGCAGCTAAAGTATGAGGTTGTCGATCTTGTAAGACGCAGCTGGCACATCAAAACGCTTGTCTTGCCGCCTGCCTCAGCCAGCTGTGCCACGTGCCGGCGTGCCGGCCCACTTGAATGGTCACAGCGAGCGACGTGGCTCCCTGGAGCAGGGAGCGCTCCGCGGCTCACAACGGAGCCGAAGAGCTGGAAAGGCCTGGTCTACGTGGTGAGGCAGGTCCACGTGCTTCACAGTGTTGCCTAACACAAGCGATAGGCTGCTACAGGCTGCACGAAAAGCTGTGTGTGGCACCTCCCCATGCTGAAACTAACACCTGCCACTAACGCCAGATTTGTATGGGGCGGAAGGAGCTGGTACTGATCAGATCAGATCAGGATGTAAAAGAGAAGCAGGCCGGGGTGGCCGAGCAGTTCTAGGCGCTTCAGTCCGGAACCGCGAGACTGTTACGGTCACAGGTTCGAATCCTGCCTTGGGCACGGGTGTGTGTGATGTCCTTAGATTAGTTAGGTTTAAGTGGTTTTAAGTTCTAGGGGACTGATGACATCAGATGTTAAGTCCCATAGTGCTCAGAGCCATTTTTGTAAACGAGAAGTCGGCCAATTTCCAAAAAAGAACGCCGAAGATATCATTTAAGAAAAGGGCTCTCATTTGAGGCACCGCTGCTTTGAGGGTTGTCCACTAAGATCAAAACCTATAGGATAGCTAAGGGGAGTGGAAGAGGAACGTGTTGGCAGTCAGGTGCTGGCATGCAAGAGACAGCAGCGTCTGCACACTGTCCTCTGCATGGCCGCGTCTGCGGCATCATGCGATACTCTCACAGAATCATATTGACCAAAAATGGTGAACAAAGTCCACTCAAGGTTTCCCTCATTGAGCAATCCTCACTGTGAGACCCTTAACATGTCACCAGCGCATGAAGAGGCCGTCGGTGGGCTCTGGGTGATATGCTCAGCATCCAAAATTATAGCAAAGAATTAACAACCTGAATAAAAATTTAGAAAATCTGTTGCCTCTCCTCACTCCAAGATGGTGATATGTGTCCCGTACTAGTTAGTTAAATGGGAAACACGATGCATCAACTACACCAGAATGGAGGGTTCATGGTCGTCTACAGTGTCAATATTAATGCTATGCAGGAGTCTTACGACACTGCACTTCACACGTTTGTAACAACAGTAACGAGCAAGTAAACTGGGTGTTCAATAGTCACATGAAAGATGTTTCGTATTTTAATATGTGGGATTTTATGACACGTCAGCATTATTCCTACACGTCGTATACAACATGAGTAAATATACAGTATCTGAGCAGTCTTTTACAGACTGTAGAAATTAATAGACTTTGAACGTGGGGTGATAATAGGCGCAAGACATATGGGCCATTGCTATAGTTGCGACAAAATATTTATGACAGCTCACTTTTAACATAGACTACGTTATTCAGGAACCTCTACTTTCCCTGTTGCTTTCTGCAAGCTCTTTCATTTGCTAATCTCCTTCCTGCTCGCAGCCAAGATTGCACGTACGGTTCAGAATTAAACACATTTAGTCTGGGCCCAGAAAACTCAGAAATATAGGCGTACTGCATTTATAGCAAGAAATTTCTTCTATCGGTCCTGACGATGTTCATTGTGGTGAATAAAATTTCTCGACATTCAGTAGCTAAAATGGGTATAGTTTTAACATATTAAAGAAGAGGGATCAACTCTCTGCGTGTTTTTCCCCTGCCAATGTAGTCTAGAAAGGCATTTACATAATTTATTTACTCTGGAAACTAATTTTTTCTTCGTCATATCTTATATGTACATCTACTGGAAAATTATTTTTAAAAAACACATTGACATCCTGCATGAGATCATTTTTTGTTGTGCCTGTCATCTTCGTTGTTTCTTGTGATTATCTGCTTATGTTTTGAATAAACCTATTGTTGAGTTTTGATGCAAGACTTCTGAAGAACTGTGATTAGTTTATTTCCGAACTTTTAGAGGTTTTTTTAAAAGAATACTTTGAAATTTGTGTTGACTGTTGGCTTTCGATGAACCTTTTTGTTTATTAACCTGGTAAATACACGGGCTCTAATGCTTGTATCTTTCTTCGAATGACACTTTTAGCACCGGGTAATGTTATATCCAGTTTCTGTAGGTGTAAACGTTCACTTAATTCTGTTATTGCATCACCCAACCTAGGTTCATTATAAGATGAAAAATTATGTAGGAAGCCTCAAATAATCCTTCATTCTTTCCTCTTCTATTCGAATCTCTTGCTTTATCAGGCTGTGCAAAAGAAAAATGAGTTGCCAGTTATCCCACACAACTTTAACAGCCATTACTCATCTTTGGTGTCTTCCTCCTTTTTGGTGTTTTTGCGAGAGATCATATGAGTACTAAAGCTACTCAAAAATGTTTGAAAGTGATTAACGCCTTATACCTCATGTTTTGAATCGTCAACTGCTAGTTCTAACCGATGATTGCAGCAGTGCCATATCACCGAATTTTGAAACTTTTTTTTCAGTTATGTTGCAGCTTCTGGCATTCTCCCCGGCATGATAGATGCACCATCAAAAGACGTTGTAATTAAGGATGTTCTCACGAACTCATCATTCATACTATGACTTCTCAAATTATTTAAAGACGCCTTCTTAATTCTTTTTCCCTTCGTGTCAGTAAGTACAATTAAATTCCCCTCCACAAAAAAAGATATGGGCTCATCACCTTTGGAAAATGTGCACCTTAAACATACAAGTAACACCGGTTTTCGACTCTGGTGTAGATTCATCAGTCATAGCACTTATTTTAATATTGTTCTGTACTATATTTTCAGTAGTTTGCCCTATAGTTTCTTTTGTAATGTGGTCTAGAATATTAGCACAACTGAAGTTCGAATGCACTACCCTATCCGTAACTAAGCCATTTAGTTCTTGTAGCTGAACATCAGAAGGAAAGTCGGTGAATAGTCTGTCCTTCTTGACTGTTTGACATGCACCGCGAAATATCCTAACTGTAGTTTCTAAATGTTCAGTACTACTCGTGTCAACTATGATATTTTAAAGATATTTTTGATACCTTCAGTTTTGGTTAACTCCCAAGCTCCTCGGGAAACTGAAGTCTTATGTATATGGATTACTTTCCTCAGACTAAATTGTTCCTTCACTTTTTTTTCAGCATTTCCGTTAACTTTAGATTAAACATGTAACGCAATGACTTTGTCAAGCATATAGAAAGCCCACAGCATCTGGCCAGATCAGTCCTCATCACAAATAAAGCGAGAGAAATAAAATTATTACTTAAAGTCTGACCACAGATTCGAACTCCATATAAAATTCCGCGTAAACTGGTACAATGATCAGTCGAATAGTTGTGACACTTCAAGCTTTACTCGCGGATATGTTGTAAGTGGTCTTCACAGGTTTGCCGCCGGATGGCGTTGTTCAAACTCCACAATATTTTCTCGAAGCAACTGTCCGACGACTTCCGGTGGGTGAAACTTGATGGTAGCACCAGCAAGGTTCAACCACCTGAAGATGTCGGACAGTTGCTCCGAGAAAATATTGTGGAATTTGCACACATCATCCGGCGGCAAACCCTTGAAGACTATCTAGAGTCGAATAATTAATTAACAATTCATCAAACTTGATCACTGAATTAACGCGACGGGCGGAACTCTACCACTCCACTCCACCTCTCACCCCTGTGAGGCTGGCTAGGAGGACCTATTCGCGTACTGCGGAGATGCAGTGTAGCTCATCGACCGAGCCTTTAAATAACCTGCAGAGCAGCTCTCTAGCCCCATTCTGTTGCATTTTCTAGAGGAGTCAACATCGGGAAGTTCAGTGTACGGCAGTTACCGCCATTTAATGGCTAGTGCTTCCCACTGCCCTGGGAACTGCATAGGTTTTGTCACCCGGGAACCACTCGTGATGTTCCTAAAGCACTCCGCAACTACGATGATTGTGGCTGCGTTAGTCTGTACCGCAAGACACTGGCGCTGCAGAGCGACATGTAGCGTAGTAAGCTGTTTTTGTCGGCCCTTGCTGCTGTTAGCGTGACCCGTGGTTAGTTTCTCTGCTATACTGATACCCGCTATTTCATTTCTGTGCTGTGTCTGGGGACTGGTATTGGTACTGAAGTGAGTGATCTGGTGTACTTTCAACTAGTCCTACAGCAAGTACGCTCGCCCAGCGGCTACATTTCGTGTGTAACGATTTATTTATGTGACAGGGCTACCTCTGGATTTGTGTGTTCATTTCTGAATATAGGTTTTCGCCAGATTACCACGAGTTCAATTGTCTGTGGCTTCCATGCCGTCTCTTTCGTAAACCAATTTCTTACTAGGCTACGAAATACCTTCAAAAGAGATGAAGTACGATGGCTGGGACAGAAGATCCTCGGGTGAGGGATTTGTTAGGGAACATTGTCAGTAATCTGCTACCGCTACTTCCACCAAAAACCCAAACGCTTCGCACATACTCCTTTCAAAATTTAATTTCTATGCGCCTTTTTGTACCATACCAAGTGCACTGATTTCACGGCAAGCACATCAGAGAAATCTGATTTTCACTTTAAGTCATGAATTTTTAGATGTGATATATTTGTACTGTTCTTATATCCGACATTCAGGAAAATTTGAAGCTTCACATCTCACATCACCCTCAAATACACAGACTTAACACTTATTTTCAGTAACATGTGCACTGTTCACGTTCTCAACAGACATCTTTTTACTTATAGTTTTACCTTGCTGTTCTGTGGCTGGACTCTCCTTCAAGCGTTTTATCAAACTCATGATAGAAAAATACGAATACGACATAAAATTATAATTGCTTGTTCTTTAATCAACTCATGCGAAATTTCTCAATTGCAGATAACAATTTTGTTTTCTTCCGGTGCTATTACCAACGTAAAAACCACGAATTAATCAGTTACATTTTTTCTAGAAGCCCTCCGTTCTCTTTGAACTAGATTCGTTGCCCTCTGTCAGTGCCGCTCTAAAGATAGTGGAGTTAACAACGGTGCCGCTAGTGTCGTTCTAGTGTAGCTGTAGACTGTAGTGATGGAGAAATAGTCGTTTCCTTGCACTCAACGAATTTCATGATTGTTGATTGGTATAACAATTTCTGGGAACTTTCCAACCCGCCTCTGCTAGAGCTTCAGTACCGCAGAGATACTGATTTCACATGTACAAAAAGCCGCTCAGGTAATCACAGGTGCCTTCAATAACCGACGACCAACTCGTGTCCCTTAACTCCCCATGACGACTGGTCACTGCGTTTACGCTAAACACACTATGGAAAAGCAAACAAGAAATCCTAGAAAAAGATATTTCTATTCTTAGTAAATACTATTGTGTGAGGCATTTTTTTATCTTTTAGAAAACACCCTGCAATGAATTTTAGTTTCAGATAAAACGAAACAATCAAAAGGGAAGGGAAGTTTAGAATACTACGCTTTCAGTGCAAGCTGTATTTAAATTACTAGTTTCCACATGAAATCTAACTACTATACTTTTATTTATTTACAAATGGCTATGAGCTTGAAGTTCTCTACGGCTATAGATAGTGCAATAAGGAATAGCTCAGGAGGCAATACAGTTGAAGAGAAATTGAAGCCTCTAAAAAGAAGAAACCATGGATAACAGAGGAAATACTTCAGTGGTCGATAAAAAGAAGAAACTACAAATATATTCCGGAAATTCAGGAATATAGGAGTACGAGTAGCCAAGGAATGCAATAGACAGGAAGTACAGGAAAACTAAGAGGAAATGTCTGTATGAAAAATGTGAAGAAATCGAAAAATTGTCGGAAGCACTGACTCAGCATATAGGAAAGTCAAAACAACCTTTAGTGAAATTAAAAGCAATGGTGGTAACATTAAGAGTGCAGTGGCAATTCCTTTGTTAAATGCAGAGGAGAGAGCGGAAAGAGTAAACTGAAGGCCTCTGTGAGGGGGAAGATTTATCTGACGTGATAGAAGAAGAAATAGGAGTTAATTTAGAAGAGATAGGGGATCCAGTATTAGAATCAGAATTTAAGAGAGCTTTGGGAGACTTCAGATCAAATAAGGCAGGAGGGATAGATGACTTTGCATCAGAATTTCTAAAATCATGGGGGCAGAAGCAACAAAACAACTATTCACGTTGGCGTGTAGAAGTATGGGTCTGGCGACATACCATCTGACTATGGGAAAAGCATCATCCACACAATTCCGAAGACGGCAAGAGCGTTCGATAATGTATAAAGGTGCAAGGTGTTCGAAATTCTGAGAAAAGTAGAGGTAAGCTGTACGGAGAATCGAGTAATATGCAATATGTACAAGAACCAAGAGGGAATAATAAGAGTGGATGACAAAGAGCGAAGTGCTCGTCTTAAAAAAGGTGTAAGACAGGAATGTAGTCTTTCGCTCTACTGTGAAATCTGTACATCGAGGAAGCAATAATGGAAATAAAAGAAAGGTTCAGGAGTAGAATTAAAATTCAAGGTAAAAGGATATCAATGATACGATTCGCTGTTGACACCCTACCTGAGTGAAAGTGAAGAAGAATTACATGATCTACTGAACGGAATGAACTATTTAATGATTACAGAATACGGACTGAGAGTAAATCGGAGAAAAACGGAAGTAATGAGAAGTAGCAGAAATGAGAACAGCGAGAAACGTAATATCAAGATTGATAGTCACGTCGTAGATTAAAGAATTCTACTGCTTGGGCAGTATAATGACCAATGACGGACAGAGCAAGGAGGATATCAAAAGCAGACCCAGCAATAGCAAAAAGGGCATTGCTAGCCAAGAGAAGTCTACCAGTATCAAACATAGGCCTTCATTTGAGGAAGAAATTTCTGTGAATGCACATTTGGAGCACGGCATTGTGCGGTAATGAAACATGGACTGTGGGAAAACCGGAACAGAAGGGAATCGAAGCATTTCAGATGTGGTGCTACAGAGGAATGTTAAAAATTAGATGGACTGATGAGGTAAGGAATGAGGAGGTTCTGTACAGAATCGGAGAGGAAAGGAATACGTGGAAAACACTGACAAGAAGGCTTCCATGGTATTCGAGGGATGGAGATGGCGAAACTGTAGAGGTAGACAGATGTTGGAATACATCCATCAAATAAAACTAGTCAACAGCCAGTTTGAATCTGGGATGTGATACATCAACTAGTATGTATTTTGGTGTGTAGAATCCGAATATACCTTTAAAAATGTTCTAGCATGTATCATCATTGAGTTTTTAAAGGTTTTTTATTTTTAATATTCAGTATTTCGCTTTTTGCTGTTATTCTATTTTGATGTTTAATTGTTTGTTTTTGATTTGCAGAGGAGAGGTAGAATTTCCACAAATAGTCAGCAAATGGTTGGTGTGATAATCCAGTGGTGTGAAAGAGATACTCAGTGTTTCCTGTGAAAAACAATGCAAACTTTTTTTTGTTTAAAACTCACACTAAGACAAATGGCAACTAGTAAAGCTCGTCCCTGTCCAAACCACCACTAGAACTTTTGTTATGTGTGTGGGAAATTCACTCCAAAAGCCGAAAGAAAACCACTGATTTTGTTAAGAAGGCATATAAATTGTATTTTGAGTGTCCTGTTGGTGATCAAGATAAAAATTTTGCACCTCATATTGCCTGCATAGCCTGTACTACAACCTTAACCGAGTGGTTGGAAGGATAACGCCGAACCATGCCGTTCACTGTTCCGATGGTGTGCTCTGAGCCTGATGATCATTATTCAGACTGTTACTTCTGTCTTACAAATATTTCGGGACATTCAAGCAAAACTAGACATAACATAAAGTATCCAAATGTATCTTCAGTGCATTTGTCTGTGCCCCATTTTGGGGGGTTGCCATTTCCTGTCTGTAACTTGAAAGCCACGGAACCAGACACCATGTCAAGTGAATCAGAAATTATTGAACATATAGAAGAGTACTGTCCTCTATATCATGACTCTTCGCCTCAGCTCTTTAATCAACTGGAACTCAAGGATTTGGTTCACGATATAAGACTTCCGAAATTCCAAGCGGAACTCTTGGGATCGAGACTGCGACAACGGAACCTTCTAGTTCCAGGAACAAAAATTTCCTGTTTCAGATCAACAGGCGCTTCCTTCGCTCAATATTTCGATATGCAGAATTAAATGTGTGTATGTTGATATGCCAATCGTCCGATGATGCAGCTGGGTGTACAGCATAATCCACAGGAGTGGCGACTGTTTATTAACTCCAGTGAAACCAGCTTGAAAGCATTACAACTGCATAACGGCAATGCATTTCCATCGGTACCTTTGGCTTACGCAGTAGACATGAATGAAAGTTATGAAACCATGGCTGCTGGAGGCAATCAAACATAAGGATCATGAACGGCAGCTTTGTTGTGATTTAAACGTTATTACACCCCTTACAGGTTTACAGACTGGATTCACGAAATACTGCTGCTTTTTGTGCCTTTTGGACAGCCACGACACCAAGAACCACTGTATAGTTACTGTATAAAGTAATGGCCTATAAGGAAAACATATGTTCCTGGAAACGTAAATGTGAACAATATCCCATTGGTTGAGCCCGATAAAATCATTTGGCGTCCCCTTCGTATCAAGTTGGACCTTATGAAGAACTTTGTAAAAGCTCTCGATAGTGAAGGTGAGATCTTCAATAATCCAAAAGAAAAGTTTTCCAAATTAAGTGAGGCAAAGCTGAAAGAGGGTATATTTGTAGGACGACAAATACGAAAACTGCTGAAATATCCAACCTTTGATACCAAACTCACAGATATCCAAAAAGCTGCTTGTTCTACTTTTTAAGCAATTGTCAAGTGCTTTTTAGGTAACAGGAAAGACAAAAACTATGTTACCATTATGAATGATCTTTTGGAAAACTATAAGAACATGGGTTGTAGAACGTCACTGAAAATTCAGTTTTTACATTCTGACCATGATTTCTTCCCGGAAAATTTGGGAGCCATAAGCGATGAGCATGGTGAACGCTTTCACCAAGACATCCTTACCGTGGAACACCGTCACCAAGGCCATGGAAGCCCTTATGAATAGGTAAGTAGGGGAGTGACCTAGTGTGAATAGTTTAGTGATAAGGTTCTTCTCATCAGATTCAACAGCAAACCAACGCCGAAAGATAGTTCAGATATACATGGTGACGTCACAAGGAGCAGATGAAAAGGCAGGGAAAGTATATGAGGATATTGAACGGATAATTAAATATGTAAAGGAAGAGTTCGACTTCAGCACAAGCACACTACATCCAAATTGAAAATAATGATCTAACCATCATTTGTTGGGGTTCCAAACTTTCGCACATTACTCTACAGCACTAAATTCCATTTAATTACCGATTAAAACATCCTGATAGCTTCTTTGATAAAAAAAAACAAGCTCCGTAAACCGGTTGCCAGTGCTTCCATCGATGGGAACTCCTTCTCAGGCGCTACACCATCTGTGGGAGCGTGTCCACATCGACTATATCCGCCCTTTCTTTGCGAAATGAGACGCTCTTCTGAAATTTCCACATGTTGGGCAAACCAACCAAGCAACAGTACAAGCTACAATTGAATTCATGAAAATCTTTTCCACGTGGGTGCCCCACAGACTTAAGTTTCCGACAATGGACCTAAGTTTACGTCAGAGCAGTTCTAGTCTTTCTGCCTCAGAAAAGTCATTCACCATGTTTGACGTCTATCATTCCATCTTTCCACCATTGGAAAAAGGAAATGTTTCGTCTGTAGTATCAAGGTTTCAGTAAAGACAACGCTCTCTACCATTTCGTAGCTTCTTACAGCTCCAAACCAGTAAAAGGAAATCCTCTACGGAAGTTGTTCACCTCCGGATTTCAAGAATTCTGTGGGACCATCTGCGCCACGTACCTCTGCGTCAGCAGCAGTAGTCAAGTTACCACGGATGGGAGGCGTTGGATCTCTCCGCCTAGCGCAGCTATCTTGCCCCGTTGGTCTTTCACCTGTTCTCTGCAATGAAAGCAGCACTCCTGGGACGTCACATTCAAACCAACGCTGAGGTAGAGCAAGCTGTGCGACAATTCCTTGCATCACAGGACACTGAGTTTTACCAGAGTGGTTCTTCAAACTGGCTACACGTTACGACGAACTTCTCAATGTCAGTGGCGACTATAACAAAAAATAGTACAAGTTCATGACGTCGAGTGTATTTGTTTTTGACTATAATCTTTCATTGTGAGAAACAATGACGATACTTACTTTCGAAACGTCCCTTGTACGTTGTACTTTGCCTTCAAATCTATTCGTTCTCATACGCCTTAATATTTAACGGATGCGGATGTTGTAGTTTTAAAGTCACTGTTCGGGATTATCAACCAGCATGGCGGATTTCTGTCAATTTGTGAGTCATCCGTTAATTTGTTGTTTACATAGACAGTTAAAAGCCAGTAATTGCTCCAAGCGTCGATCTTTTGCAGGTCTTCAGGTCCTATCTGCATTTGATTGTAACACTTATTTTAAATGGACATTCCCGAGACCGTGATCATAGTTATAGTTTCCTCTTCCTTTATTAAATACACCCATCCTCTTTTGGGAGGACTGTAAAACTAATTACGCAAACCTTGTACGGCATATCTTACGCTCTCTTCTTGTCCTCGTCATCTATCTGCGTTTGTCATGTTAAATTTAGGTGTCGGTAGTTCTTCCCTTCTTGACGCATCGTTTTGCCTGTAAACTTTCCATTAACTCTTACGCCAACCTTACTAGTTTCGTTTTTTTTACTGCCAAACATTTTTAAGTGGCCTGTTCATACACAATGGCATTTACGTCAGTTTTCGAAATATCTATTAATTTTTTCCACACTGCCATAATTAGCTTAACCATTATAAGGGAAATTATATCCTATTCCTTAAGCAGATAGTCAACATATAAATTGTCATCCAACTCTTTTATCAACAAGAATAGAAGTTATAGCTTTCAAACAGGTCCCGTCTTACGCAGTCTTGTGCACTGTTCGACCAATAATGGTTCATGAATGTTCAAACCTAGTAGTAGTAGTAACAGTGGTATAGCTTTATTCATCTGTAGATCTGTTTTTACAAGGATTTAGAACTAGTTAAAGTATTCACAAGTTTAGATCAATTTAATATAAGCTAATTCGTATAGACATATATTTACAGACTTCTAGTTAGAGACAGTCATTAGATTTACTCCTGGTATACAATACTTTTTTTTCAAATAACTTATTAAATAATGTAATGCCACACTATTCACTCATATCTCACTATCAGTCACTGCACACACTATACACACGTTGTTTCATAACACTTCACTCACTACACGCAGACGCACACGCACACACACACACACACACACACACACACACACACACACACACACACACACACAATGGTGATCTCTGCACCATTTTCTGTACCGCTACTTTCCATTTGCTATCCTAAAAAACTGAGTCAGCATCCCTCCATAATGAGAGAGATGTTGAGTTCAGAAAGAGGAAGAGGTGTTGGTATTGTGCTATGCATAGCTTGGGGGTAAGTGTTTCTAGAAAGGAAAAAAGAAGGAAAAAAGCAGAAAGTGAAGGTGTTATGTGGAATGATGGATGTTTTATAATCATTATTATTTATTATTATTATTGATTATTATTATTATTATTATTATTATTATTATTATTTTAGCAAATCCCTACTCTGTTTTATCTAAGTAATCCTTCAATGTATAAAATAACAATAACTCTTTAGCTGCCTTTTTAAATCAGCGTAATTTATTGTACAGTTTTATTCCTTGGTAGAAAATGCTGTTTTGAGTTTTATGTTTATTTTTTCTTTGTAAATGTATGTTGAGTCTATCTCTTGTTTCACAGTCATGGAGAGAGCTGTTTGTGCACTAATTACCAATGCTATTTTTGATGTGTACAATTGACTGGTAAATGTATTCACATGGAGCAGTTAAAAATCCCCAGTGTTTTGAACAGATCTTTACAATCAGCTCGACTAGCATTTTTGTTAATCATTCTTATAGCTCTTTTCTGGAGAGGTGTTGGTATTGTGCTATGCATAGCTTCATATTTTGTGTATTTGTTCCCAAACAGAGAATGCCATAGCTAAGAATTGGGAGCACATATGAATATATGTAACTAAAGGACAGTGCATGTTACACACTGGTGATAGTATTCTAAGGGTATAACATGCTGATGACATTCTGATTGAAAGTACCTTTGTGTGTTCACACCAACTGAGAATTAATATGCATTCCTAGAAATTTGCATTTGTTACACAATCTATAGAGGGGCCATCCGCATTTAATTTAAAATTCTCATTCTTCCTCTTTAAACTGAAATTCATGGCATTAGTTTCCTTTATGTTCAGTGTCACTTTATTGCTTATTGACCAATCATAAACTTCCTTGAGAGCTTCATTTGCTTTCTTGGCAAGGAGTTCTCTTGTTTTCTTAATGACTATACTAATGCTGCAATCAGCGAACAGAGTTTTTTCACCATGACCACTACTGGGAAAGTCATTGAAGTATATCAGCAACAACATTGATCCTAATATGCTACCTTGCAGAACCCCTATATTAATGTATTTTGATTCTGATAAACGTTTTACTAAATGTTTAGATCTATTTGAAGTATGTGTTATATCTACTCTTTGTACCCCATCTGTTAGATATGATCGAAACCAGTCATTACCTACCCCTCTTATTTTTAATGCTTCTAATTCATTTAATAGAATTATGTGGTCGTCTGTATGAAATGCCTGAGAAAGATCCAAACATATGCCTGTGACACACACATCTGCATCAAGAACATCAAGTACATCTTATGTGAATTCTACTGTGGCTGACTCCATATTTTTGCCACTTTGGAAACCTAACTGTGATTCACTTGAAAGATTGTATTTATTCTGGTAATTCATTAACCTGCCTTTTCAAACTTTAATTTAAACAATGTGGACAATTTAGAGAATTTTATATTCACATTGGTTTCCTTATACACTTCATCCCAACACATTAACAAGTAATGACCGTCAGACACTACATAATTTGTTGTTTTGTCTTCCTGATTTTCTTGCTCGTACCAACCCTCAAACCTTTGGTTTATTTCAGAGTCAACATAAGTAGCACATTGTTATGTGCACTCTAATTCTACCTCAGGTCAATTATCAACTTTTTCACTAATTTCTTTCAACTTTGAGTGAAGCACACGTGTTTTTAACTACTTCTATTCAGCTCCAAATATCAGTATGAGCCTTCACTGTTTTGCTGCCTTGCTGCTTGTGAGTGATTTCAGAAATATCATTATTTTAATTTACGTCATTCACTAATTGTACCACATTAAACGGAGAGCAATTTATTCTAAGTTCATGTGCTTCAAACAATGTCTTACACACAGATGCTTCCGCTGTTATTGTATTCATTACTAATTTTTGCCTCTCTTCAAATTCTGTCAGTAAATTTGAGGTTTCTAAGTGAATCTCGTCTTTCGGTATATCCATTTTAATATTTGTTTGTCCATTACAAATTTCGATTTCTTTTAAAGTGTTTCTGAGATGCTCATAGTTACTTCAGCAACTTATCGTCCCTACCATTAGTATTTACTACACTGTATTCACTAGGCGATTCACCATCACTCTGAACTCTTACAGTGTCGGACGACACACTGCAGTGGCTTCCACTTGGCACACATACATCTAACACTTGCTTATATTAATGTACTTGTGAAAAGTGCAAATGATCAGTGTGTTACATGGCATTTGAAATGTTTTGTACTTTTGTCATGTAATTCTGATACATTTAATTCTGATACTTCATAATGTGAATCTGACGCAGTCTCGTCATAATTCTCTTCTACTGAGATGAGTAACGAAGCACCCTAGTCCGTAACACTACTATTCTTTGTAGTCACCTGTGATTCAGTGTTACTAATAACTTTCTAACTGAACTGTTTGCTATTGTCTAAGCTACTGAATTGTTCCGCTCCACACTAAAGGTATTTGCTGCTCTGCGCTGAGACGTAGCCAAGTGCCATGCTGTGCTGCAAAGTGACCAGGAACCACCCTACACTGTCTTTTGGTTTAGGAAGATAAGATCAAACAGTCAGTCTTTATTTACGACGTCTACCCGCCTGTTGTCGAGGGAAGGGATGGCCCTCTCTCCCTGCATCAGGTGCTGTTTCCTTTCGCTTTATCGGATTCCATTACTTCTACATTTCAGGTTAATGTTATTTCTGAGCGAGCAATATTGTCACAGTCCAATTCCAAATTTTTTAAATTCCCTTTGCTTTCGTAGGTGAGCAATGTTTACTGTTTTTGCCCATTTTTATCTTTTTGTGCGTTAGTAGTTCAAATGGTTCAAATGGCTCTGAGCGCGATGGCACTTAACTGCTGTGGTCATCAGTCCCCTAGAGCTTAAAAATACTTAAACCTAACTAACCTAAGGACATCACACACATCCATGCCCGAGGCAGGATTCGAACATGCGACCGTAGCGGTCGCGCAGTTCCATACTGTAGAGCCTAGAGCCACTCGGCCACTCCGGCCGGCTGTGTTAGTAGTTTCTTTGCTTATTTCAGTTATTCATGTATATGTCAGAAATGTTAGAAACTTTTTCCGTGACATTTACTACAGTTTTAGGGCTACTCCATTATCATACCAAAAATATCTTCCAGCATGCTACCTGTTAGACTTTCGCTGGTGGTGGAAGCAATTACTGTTAGATGTAATGTTCTGCCCGTATCGTAAGTATGTGTTGTCTTAAGAATTAAAGTTGATTTTTATGTGACAGCCGTTTTCCAAATTTTACCTATCTAAATCGACAGTTTTGTTGGAGAAAAAGCGAGGGTAATGATAGTATTTATGAATATGACAAAAATAATACTGAATAAGTTTATGAATTGGAGTAACTAATGTGATTGCACACTGTAATTGTGAAATTAATGAATAGAGAAATTTACATTTCATTCCTAGAGTGTTACATTACTTATCATGCAAGTCATTACTCGAGTTTTTATACAGTATGGAAAGGCTAAAATAGTAACTCTCGAATTAACTACTATTTGACAGAATACTTTGTTTAAATACGGTTTAAACAGCAGTGGTGGTAAACGCCTTCATGTGTGAATGATGCTGGGTCATAATGTTCACTATATTCTGAAAGTCACAGACCAAAAAGAATCCAAACAATTCAACTACCAGAGCAGTTTCAGAGTCTAATGCACTGATGCCACTATAACTGTTCAAATTAAATGTTGAAGTGAATGCTCGCCATAATTTGATGACAATGTTCATCAAACGCCACGCTAAATAATGGCAGAATGTCTTTCCTGCGGCGGCACGTGAAAATACGACATACGCAAACTGAAACTCGAAAACGATTTCGTGGTTATGTGTATCCCGAGTAACTTATTACAGTATCCGAGACTGTTTATAGCAATGATACCGACGCGACGCGACTCTCGGCACAGGTGGTGCGCTAATCAGCATCTGGAGAGAACTGGGGCTTTCTTCTTTCTCGATCTTACATATAAAGCCGTGGTGTGAACGGCTAAGGGAACGCCTGATCAAATCTGCTCTCCTGCCTAGCTGCTAGGCTAGTAATGCAGTAGTAGTTATCGAATAAATCATTGCTTCCTTTGCTGATGGCCGATGAAGCTTTCAATTTAATTGTGGAATCAGCACACAAGTAAGTAATCATAATAAAAGTATGACGTGGCTATGTCAAATATTTTGGGCGAGAGAATTAATTTAATTACACTACAGGCAGTAGACGAGCTCTGAACTTGCTCTTTGGAGATACGCTATAGCTGTAGTTTTATAGTTATTCCGTTGAAACTTATCACATTTTTATGATTGTAGCGGATCTCCCTTCTACTTAAATTTAAACATCCTAGCTTTATTTATTCGCCTACTTAATCTATCTTGCTTCTTTAATTTTTAAGACAAAAACCAGAAAATCATGAATTTCAACTAAAATTTTAATTTGTGAGATCCAGAGTACTGTTTGTACCAAATTATTATGCAAAAGTAATCTAAATATAAATTTTTAAGTTTCTAGCTCTTATTCTGTTGCGCCAATGATTTTTACAGAAAAATATCCGAATTTCGAAAATGGTTGAAGTTATTGAACTGATATTCAACACATAATGATTTTGTATTACTCGTGACATGCTAGAAACGTTTCAGGTTATTAACTTCATTTTAAAGTATTGCACAATATTTATGACGTCAGAGCTAGTTACAGCAGAGTAGGCTGGCACACAATGGAAAGACTGATGTGAATTTTATAAGGCGTGAGTGTGCTGCTTCCCTACATCACCCTCTACTTAATTTTTTTATTGTAAATAAAAAAATTACAAAAAAGGAAGCAAGAGTACAGCTTAACTCCCTATGAAAATGAAAATTGAAATGTAAAAATATAGAAATATGAAAAGAAAACTTAATACCTACTTCAATTATTTAAATTGCTGGCATGTTCACTGCCTCTTAAGCAATATTATCACTCAAAATTTTAGCAAAATCAATGAAACACTTTGGCATACATATTGCCTTAGAGAGACAAACACATAAAATTTTTTAAAATTATGAAAATCTTAAATCCATTAAATTGTCTGTAAATATTTTAACATACACAAATTCAAAGAAAATAACACAGTTATTCATGATACATAAACAGATAATTATATCTTAGCAGTCTTTTCTAAACCTGAAACAAAATTTCACAAATCATGACAATTTCATTTTTACACACGTGGTTGTAGCCTGTTTGGCTGGCGTTCTACACTTCCATTCAAAAGGGTAGATTAATATCTAAGGGTGGGTGACAATGAAATGGGGATATATATACATTTTATCTTTCAATATGTTACTGGAACAAAGTTAACAGAACTTTTTCAATTTTACTCTCGCGGTTACTTAACTGTCATAAAATCGGTAAACAAATGGCTCAAAACGCCGTTAGTCACGTACTAGAGAAAATTTATGCTCAAGGCACACAATCAAAAATCCTATTTAATCTCAATTTATTATTTCTGGGCCGGAACACTGAACCAATGCTCGGTACATTCCTGACAAATATGTATTTTATTTACTTAACTGACTAATTTTCGATTACCTTATTCTTAGAGATAGTATGAGTATATTTGCTTAGCAGTTGTCTTCTCAGCCTCTTTGTACATGTGAGCAACTTGTCGTAATAGTACAGTTCTGAGTGTTCAAAACACTCTACGTTTAGTTGACTGCTAAATTCACTTATTGGTCCTCTTCTGCTGTGTCAGTTCCACATCTGCAATTATGTACTTACTTTATCGAAGTGTATTTATGCTGAGCTATAAATAATGTTTCACATCTGCCATTATGTTACTCAATTATGTTGCTAGTGTATGTACTTATTTAACACTCATTCTATTAACATTTAACGCATAGGACAGCACATTTATTTCACATCTATAGTGTATTGCAGCTGATCAGTTTGCTCATGTTGCAACCCATTTCCACTTGATTGGATGCTGAAACCACAGATAGTCTCTCTCGACCTACCATTAAAGTGCATCAAGTAATTATGGCCTAGCGTAATGCTAAATTCCTTAAACCTATAGGACACCATGAGCTGCTCTGTCTCGTCTAACATAAGGGTACCTATGGTCGCATTCACGCCTCCAACTCATAGCCTCAATAAGTGTAGGTGTGTCCTGTCACACTGTACACCAAATAAGGGCCAGCTCCAACCTTATAAATATTTCAAGGACGTGTCCTTGACATCTCAACCACAAACACTGTTCAATTCTATTACACTGCCATTCCTTGCTACACAAGGTGAGTTCATTCTTACAACTTATCTGCATATTTTTCATAACACTAAGCAATCTCTTTTACTATTAATTAGTTAGCTCTACAGCATACAATAGGTTTCACTGCCACTTCAGATCCTGCTTGTACACGAATTTGTATATCTTTTTAAATTACTGTTGGTGGACCATTTCCAATAAAACAACAACTTTGTAATTATAATATTACCAGGATTCTATACATACTTGTTACTCAAATACTTTTGTATCTTAATTACATCATACTTCTGTGTTGTTTATGTCATTGTTAGGTTTGTCACATTAGGTATTTTCTTCACTAATCGGTGGAGGTTACAGAACTCATGGCTTCATAGCTATGACGGAAAAATTTCGTATAGCAAAGAAGGAGTCGAAACTATGGTGGATAGGAAAGATGAAGATAGAGTGAGACCTGAAATGGAAAGAAGATCTCACACAGCTGAGACTTCACAGCTGCCACACTGTGTAGAGGTTACAGAACAACCTCCTCCCTACAGAATTCATTAGTTTATTATTGGCTTGATAACCATAACGGAAAATTTAATGTGTTGGAAAGAAGAGGTCGAAATTTTAGGTGGATAGAAAAGATGAAGAGAGAGTGAAATCTGAAATGGGAAAGAAGATCTCACACAGCTGGGACTGCACAGCTGCCATACTGTTTGAGGTTACAGAACAGCCTCCTCCATGCAGAGTTTGTTAGCTTAATGCTGGCTTGATAGTCATACCGGAAGATTTTAGTATTTGAGAGTAAGAGCCGAAATGTTTGTGGATAGGAAAGACGAAGAATGAGTGAGACCTAAAATATAAAACACTTCTTTGCTGAGCAATGGCTACACAATAACACATAATGTCTGGTGGAATTTTCTTTCAAGTTCAGTCACTGTTTCACTTTATGACTGGTAGCTGTGTTAGAAAGGTCTTGTTAGAAAATCATTATTAAGGTGTTTGAAGCTTCAGAAGATTCGGAAACAATCAGAAGGTGAAAACTGAAAGACAAGACGGGAGCAGTCAACGCCAAAACAGCAAGAAGTGTACGATAGCATCCTCAAACGAAGATTTCAATGTGGAATGTAACAAAATTGAAACAACAGAGGAAACAATGTGCAAAGCAGGATATTCCTGTTTCAATGATTTTACTCATTTTAGAGACAGCCTGTCAATGAATAAGACAAAATCTGAACAGAATAATGTTTCACTGGATTACATGAGAGTGGACTTGCCTAATAGATGCAGGGCGGAGACAGACGATAAAGGTAGATAAAGTTTGTTGTCAATCTCATACTATATGAAAGAATCGGACAGAGAGATCCCTGTGTGTAATTCAACATTCACAAAATTAACATGTAAGTCACACTTTATTTATAGCCTAAACAAAAAGTTTGTAGAGTGCAAATAATTTTCTGAATAGGTTATGTTTGCTTTGCTAGGAGTGTCTGGAGACAGACTCAGGTCTACTGCCGAAAGGTAAAATCTTGAGGGTGTACTACCTAAGGAGAATCAAGGGGAATGGTCTCTCACGCTGCTGGACAGGAAAAATATCAGGTATATTTAATTAAGAACTCTAGAAATAAAGTGGTTCTATCTCCCGCCAGAGCTGTATCTCAAAAAAACACATGTTAGGTGCAATGCTTCTCAAGCTAAACAAGGGAGTACTGGTATGCTCTCTTTGAAAGTATTAGGTCTAGAACTTTGCTTCCGCCGTTTTGCAATAGACGGCAGTAGTGGAAGCGGGGTTCAGATAGTTGGTCATAGGCGTAATACAATAAGCTTAGCTATCTGTAAACATAATTCCATAAAAATATTTGTCCACTTGTGATTGCATCATACGGTTATTCTCGATTAAGTACGTTAACTTACGTACCCATTTCTCGTTATTTGCGGGAAGTTTTAATTTGTTTTAATTTTCTGTTTTAACGTGAAGAAATCTGCGCTGTGGCTCTTAAAATGCTGGGTAAGACCAATGATGAGGGAACTATTAGTGGAAGAACGTGCAGAGAACGTTTTCAACGCTTTAAGAACGGTGATTTTGATTTCGAAGACGGGCAAGCCCTGGGAAGAGAGAACAAAGAGAACGTTTTCATTGCTACTGAAACAGGCGAAGACAGTCACAGGACATCATTATCGAAAGCAAATGATGCGTTCGAGCCCAGCACTGAAACACAAACGGCCACAATACAGTGATAGACACGTAAAAGTAACTTTGTAGCAGGTCAGTGCTCGACCACATGTCACATAATCCGTCACAATATACACGGAAACGTTGAAATGAGAAGTCCGATCCCTCCCACCGTATTTTCCATACGTTGCTCTCTCTGACTACCACCTTTTTTGATCAGTGGCATACAGTCTGGCTGGCCAGCACTTCTGAGCATATGAACAAGTGCAAAATTGAATCGATTCATGGATCCCCACAAAATACGCCCAGTCCTTCCGCCACGGGATTCGTATGCTATGCGAAAGATGGGAGAATGTAGTGGCCAGCGAAGGGAAATACTACGAATCATAATTGTTTTGTACGTTTTTCCCAATAAAGCCCCGAACTTCGAGAAAAAACGGCGGAAGAAAAGTTCTCAGGTAGGCAGCAAAGTCACGAATATAAACAGCTTTCCATGTCTTCAACAGACACGCCTTCCTTTATCTCTTGGATTTATAAACTGAAGCGCCAAAGAAACTGGTGTGGCATGGATATTCGAGTACAGAGGTATGTAAACAGACAGAATAGGGCACTGCGGTGGACAACAAGCGTCTGGCGCAATTTGATCGATCACTGCTGCTATAATGGCAGGTTATCAAGATTTAAGCGAATTTGAACGTGCTGTTATAGTCGGCGCATGAGCGATGGGACACAGAATCTCCGAGATAGCGATGAAGTGCGGATTTTACCGTACTACCATTTCACGAGTGTACCGTGAATGTCAGGAATCCAATAAAACATCAAATCTCCAACATCGCTGCGACCGGAAAAACAACCCGCATGAACGGGCCTAACGACGACTGAAGAGAATCGTTCAACGTGACTGAGGAGCAACCCTTTCACAAATCGTTGCAGATTCCAATGCCGGGTCATCAAGCATCAGCGTGCGAACCATTCAACGAAACATCATCGATATGGGCTTTCGGAGCCGAAGGCCCACTTGTGTATCTTTAATACTGCGCGACACTTGATGCCTCACCTGGGCCCTTCAACACCGACAATGGACTGTTAATGATTGGAAACACGATGCCTGGTCGTACGAGTCTCGTCTGAAATTGTATCGAACGGATGGATGTCTACGGGTACGGAGACAACCTCAAGATTCCATGGACCCTGTATGTCAGCAGGAGACTATTCAAGCTGATGGAGGCTCTGTAACAGTGTTGGGCGTGTGCAGTTGGAGAAATGTGGGACCCCTGATACGTCTAGATACGACCCTGGCATGTGTGACGTACGAAAGTGTCCTGTCTAATCACCTGCATCCACTCACGTCCATTGCGCATTCCGACGGACTTGGGAAACTACAGCAGGACAACGCGACACAAAACACGTCAAGAATTGCTACCGAGTGGTTCCAGGAATACTCTTCTGAGTTTAAAGACTTCCGCTGGTCACCAAACTCCCCAGACATGAACATCATTGAGCATACCTGGGATGCCTTGCAACGTGCTACTCAGAAGAGATCTTCACCTTCTCATACTCTTACGTATTTATGGATAGTCCTGCAGGATTCATGGCATCAATTCCCTCCAGCACTACTTCAGACATTAGTCGAATACATGCACGTCGTGTTGCTGAACTTCTGCGTGCTTGCGGGGGCCCTAACAGATATTAGGCAGGTCTACCAGTTCCTTTCACTATACAGAGTATATTCCCTTTTGCTTGCTCCAGTTGCTGCATAATCTTGTTTTTCCCTTTCGTCAGTTAAATTCCATATTTAATGTTTTATCCAGGGGTTTGTACTAGATCTTGTCTTTTTGCGGACATGGTTCTTTGCTGCGTTCAATATTCTTCTTTGGGATTTCTGATGTATTTCTTTCCTGACTCCATATTTATGGGTGAAATGTCTGAACGCATCCAGCAGTGCAGGTGGAAGAGCACTTAGAACGAAAGGCTTTTAGGCGACTGGACTGCCGTGTCCGCTGCCCCGACCTAAATCCCATCGAGCACAAGTCGAATGCGTTGGGGAGGCATTTTGCAGCACTTCCACACGCATCAACAACCATCCTAGTTGTCAGCTGCGTGGCAGAGGAATGGAACGCCCAACCTTCGCCAACCTTGAGGCCAGCATGAGACAGGGTGTAGGGCACATACTGGTGTCTCTGGTGATCATATTCTCTTCTAAGAACCATGCCTCGTCTTTTGTAATGTCCAGGGTACCATCATAAATTTCCCTTGAATAAAGGTATCTGTTTGTCCCATTACCTATTTCTTTCATTTACTTTCTGCGCTATACTGGAACAGTTTTCTTTACCCACTGTACAAATTTCATCGGGTTGTATTGTTTGGGTGTGATACGTCATGCAAAACTATCTTTGGTTCTTAAGTTTGCGGCACCAGTGTATTACCTGCCAAACAAACCTCATAATGGACATTGTTGAGACAGCCACAAGAGAAAATTTTACGCATTTAAGGGGATGAAAGACTAGCAAAAGCGTCGTACAAACTTTTATTACACAAAACCTAAGGGAATAAGGATACAAGTAACAGAATCAGCATTACTATGAGGGATAACAGAAATCATTTTTTTCTTTGTTCATTGCATTTTGAATTATGTTCAGTTACGAAACAATACAAAGAATGTATAGTTTTCCGACCTGACTGGTGCTGACTTTCATAGCTAAAGCATTGTTCAAACAGGGAGCGCTTCAGTGAATTGTTTATGTTCTCACTTACGCACGATAAATAGGCTGCTTTGATATGTCCACATATTGTAATCTCACAAACAATACTCAGTTATTGAGTCTCTTTGTAACTTGAGAACACTCATAGGAAAAAATTTAATTAAATTTTTCTTGCGTCGTCCGAAATGTGTAGCGAAAAAGAATCAAGAAATGAAACGATTTCAAAGTTACAAACCCAAATACATAACACCATCTTGGAGCACGAAGAGAATATCAGGAGGAATCAGGGTGAATAGAGAATTGATAGAATGAATATGAACAGAATAACCAAGAGAGTATGAGAACCAACGGAAAGAACGTGGGAAAAGGCAACAACGAAGTGGGTTGTCGAACTCTAGAAGGATTGAGGTGGAAGGGAACAAAAACTGGACCAGTAAACACAAGCCAGAGGTAAGCGACGAGTAGGGAGTCACCAATGGATCGGACAAAAGAATACTAAAGGGATCATAGGAAGATTTGGAGAGGCGAAGGGATAGGATGAAGAGTTTCGGTAAAGAGTGCTGGAAAACTAAATCCATGAATGGGCTGTTCTTGGTCCTACGGAGCCCGTAATGTAAGAATAATCAGACAAAAGAAGAAGAATATCAAGTAAGTGTGACGAGAAGAGATTAACTTTGTATTTCAGCAGCTCGCAGATTTCTTGATTACGCCATAGGGTGGTGGGTTCTCGGGTTCCACTTAATAGGTCAGGGGTCCACTCCACACAGGAAGCGGCTACACGGGCAGAGGGGGCAGTGTGAAGGGGACGTAGCTGTATTTTGGTATAAAGTGTTTCGGAAAACTATAGGAAGGACATCAGTCTAAAAGGGTGGAGGGTAAACACAGGACGAGAGTAAACCTAGCAACAATCGGTATTACAGCTGAGAGAGAACCAGAAATCACTGAAGTCTACACCCCTATAGGTATGGAAAGCTAGCTAAAGCAGTTGATAAGGTCATCGGAGATTTTTACAAAGTACCTAGCCGTCTCCAGACAGGGTATTTTACATACAATTGGTGGTGGAGTGTTTATCGCTGTCAGAAATATTTTGTAGTGAAATTGAAGTAGATTGTTTCTGTGAGTTAATACAGCAAGAGATTATGCTTGACAACCACAAAAATTAATAATTGAATTCGTAACTGGTTCCTTCTAGCCCGCCCCCTCCCACCCCCGACTCAGACTGCTGCAGTTGCTGAACAGTTAAAAGAAAGATTCCGTTTCATTTTAAATAGGTACCCCAATAAAACAATTATAGTGGGTGGTGATTTCAATCTACCCTCGATATGTTGCAGAAAATATATGTTTAAAATCGGTGTTAGGCATAAAATCGTACTGAATGCTTTCTCAGAAAATTTGCTTGAACAGTTAGTTCAGGAGTCTACTCAAAATGTAAATGATTGCGAAAACATACTTAACCTCTTAGCAACAAGTAATCCTGAGCAGATGGGGAGCACCGGGACGGATACAGAGATTACCAAGGTACATATGCTGCATTGTAGGGAGATACATACGGTTGGAAATGAATGCACTTCATACACTCTGATTGCAATATAGACAGTTTTATTGTTCCAAGACGACCGGTTTTGTGCTATCATCATCTAATCTTGCGGAACTTATTATAAAATTACGATGTTTCACTTCATGAAGTCAAAGCACATCGGCGGCAAGCTTATGAGAGTCAGGTTCGCCGCCAATATGCATGGATGATATGTATACGTGGTAGAGCCTCTTATACTCTGACATCATACTGCGTACGAAGTGTGTTCATTTACAGGGATTAGTGACCACAAGGTAGTTGTAGCAAGGCTGAATACCGTAAAGTCCAAAATCATCAAAAATAAACGCAAAATACATAGATTTTAAAACAGCAGATAAAAAATTGGCACATACCTAAGAGACAATCTCCACTTCTTCCAATCCGACTGTACAAGCGTAAAACAACTGTTATTTGGATTCAAGGAAATAGTATCGACAGTAACCGAAAGATATGTACCAAATTAATTAATTAATAATAGATGGTACTGATGCCCACGGTACACAAAACATGTCAAAACACTGTTTCAGAAGCAACGAAAAAAGCATGCCAAATATAAAAGAACCCAGGACTGGCGAAGTTTTACAGAAGCTCTAAATTAAAAGCGATCTTCCAAGCGAGGTGCTTTTAATAGTTTCCACAACGAAACTATCTCGAAATTTTGCAAAAAGCTCAAAGAGATTCTGTTCGTATGTGATGTGCACTAGCGGCAAGACTCAGTCAATATCTGCATTGCGTGATACCAGCTGTAATGCTACTTATGGCAGTGCCACTAAAGCAGAGCTAAGCTAAACAAGTTTTTCTGAAACTCCTTCACCAAAGAGGACGGAGGAAATAGTCCAGAATTCGAATCAATAAAAATTGCCAACATGAGTAACTTAGAGGTAGATATCCACGGTGCAGCGAAACAACTTAAACCACTTAATGAAGGCAAGGCCTCCGGTCCAGATTGTATACCAGGTATGTTCCTTTCAGAGTGTGCTGTACGATTTCTCCATATTTACGTCGGCAATTATATACAACCGCAAGATGCGTACCTAAAGACAGGAAAGTTGCACATCTCTATTACTCAAGAAAGGACATATCAGTAAACTGCTGAATTACGAAGTCCTATCACTAACGTCGATTTGCAGTAGGCTTTCGGAAGATATAGAGTGTTCAAATATCGTGAGTTCCCTCAAATAAAACGATTCATTGACAAATAGCAAACACGGATTAAGCAAACGTCGTTCTTGTGAAACACAATTGATTCTTTATTCTCACGAAGTAATGAGTTATATCGACAGCGGATGTCAAATTGTTTACATATTTTTAGATTTCCAGAGCGCTTTTAAAACCATCCCTCACAAGCGACTTCTAAACAAAGTACATGTCTATGGAGTATCGTCTCAGTTGTCCAATGGGTTAGTGATAATCTGTCAGAAAGGTCACAATTCGTAGTACCTGACGGAAACTTGTCGAATGAAACAAAAGTAACGTGTGGCGTTCCCCAAGGAAGTGTTACTGTTTCTATCTACAACTACATCCACATTGATACTCCGCAAATCACATTTAAGTTCCTGGCAGAGGGTTCATCGAACCAACTTCACAATTCTCTGTTATTCCAATGTAGTATAGCGCGCGCAAAGAACGACCACCTATATTTTCCCGTGCGAACACTGATTTTCTGTATTTTATCATGGTGGTCATTTCTCCCTATGTAGGTCGGCGTCAACAAAATATTTTCGCATTCAGAGGAGGAAGTTGGTGAGTGGAATTTCGTGAGAGCAGCGGAAAACGCCTATGTTTTTCGTGATGTCCATGAAAAGACCTGTACCATTTTAGCGACACTCTCGCCCCTATTTCGCGATAATACCAAAACATGCTGCCCTTTTTGAACTTTTCCGATGTACTCCGTCAATCTTTTCTGGTAAGGATCCCACACCGCGCAACATTATTCTAAAAGAGGACGGACAGTGTAGTGCAGGCAGTCTTCTTAGTGGATCTGCTAATAAAACGCAGTCTTTGGTTAGTCTTCCCGACAACATTTTCTGTATGTTCCTTCCAATTTAAGTTGTTCGTAATTATAATTCCTAGGTATTTAATTGAATTTACGACCTTTATATTTCAATGACTTGTCGTGTAACCGAAGTTTAACGGATTCCTTTTAGCGTCATGTGGATGACCTCAAACTTTTCGTTATTTAGGGTCAACTGCCAATTTTCGCACCATATAGATATTTTTTCTTAATTGTTTCGCAGTTTGTTTTGTTCTTCTGATGACTCTACTAGTCGATACACGACAGCGTCATCTGCAAACAACCAAAGGCGGCTGCTCAAATTGTCTCCCAAGTCGTTTATATACACCCCTGGAAATGGAAAAAAGAACACATTGACACCGGTGTGTCAGACCCACCATACTTGCTCCGGACACTGCGAGAGGGCTGTACAAGCAATGATCACACGCACGGCACAGCGGACACACCAGGAACCGCGGTGTTGGCCGTCAAATGGCGCTAGCTGCGCAGCATTTGTGCACCGCCGCCGTCAGTGTCAGCCAGTTTGCCGTGGCATACGGAGCTCCATCCAGTCGGCGGAAGGTGCACGTGCCCGTCGACCTGGGACCGGACCGCAGCGACGCACGGATGCACGCCAAAACCGTAGGATCCTACCCAGTGCCGTAGGGGACCGCACCGCCACTTCCCAGCAAATTAGGGACACTGTTGCTCCTGGGGTATCGGCGAGGACCATTCGCAACCGTCTCCATGAAGCTGGGCTACGGTCCCGCACACCGTTAGGCCGTCTTCCGCTCACGCCTCAACATCGTGCAGCCCGCCTCCAGTGGTGTCGCGACAGGCGTGAATGGAGGGACGAATGGAGACGTGTCGTCTTCAGCGATGAGAGTCGCTTCCGCCTTGGTGCCAATGATGGTCGTATGCGTGTTTGGCGCCGTGCAGGTGAGCGCTACAATCAGGACTGCATACGACTGAGGCACACAGGGCCAACACCCGGCATCATGGTGTGGGGAGCGATCTCCTACACTGGCCGTACACCTCTGGACTGCATACGACCGAGGCACACAGGGCCAACACCCGGCATCATGGTGTGGGGAGCGATCTCCTACACTGGCCGTACACCTCTGGTGATCGTCGAGGGGACACTGAATAGTGCACGGTACATCCAAACCGTCATCGAACCCATCGTTCTACCATTCCTAGACCGGCAAGGGAACTTGCTGTTCCAACAGGACAATGCACGTCCGCATGTATCCCGTGCCATCCAACGTGCTCTAGAAGGTGTAAGTCAACTACCCTGGCCAGCAAGATCTCCGGATCTGTCGCCCATTGAGCATGTTTGGGACTGGATGAAGCGTCGTCTCACGCTGTCTCCACGTCCCGCACAAACGCTGGTCCAACTGAGGCGCCAGGTGGAAATGGCATGCATGCTCTGTTGCCTGTGTCTATGTGCCTGTGGTTCTGTCAGTGTGATCATGTGATGTATCTGACCCCAGGAATGTGTCAATAAAGTTTCCCCTTCCTGGGACAATGAATTCACGGTGTTCTTATTTCAATTTCGAGGAGTGTAGATAAGGAACAGCAAATGGCCTATAACACTACCTTGGGGAACGCTAGATATCACTTCTGCTTTACTCGATGATTTTCCGTCAGTTACTACCAACTGTGACCTCTCTGACAGGAAATCACGAATCCAGTCAAACAGATGAGAAGATATTCCATAAGCACGCAATTTCATTACATTGTGTGGAACAGTGCCAAAAGCCTTCTGGAAGTCTCGAAATGCAGAATCAATTTGAAATCCCTTGTCAATAGCACTCAGCACTTCATGCGACTGAAGAGCTAGTTGTGTTTCACAAGAACGATGTTTTCTAAATCTGTGATGACTGTGTGTCAATAGACCGTTATCTTCGAGGTAGTTTATAATGTTCGAGCACAATGTTCCAAAACCCCATTGCATATCGACGTTAATGATATGGGTCTGTAATTTAGTGGATTACTCCTACTACCCTTCTTGAATATTAGTGTGACCTGTGCAACTTTTTAGTCGTATACAGTCTGGACCAGAAGACTTGCTGTTATTAAGTGATTTACACTACTGGCCATTAAAATTGCTACACCAAGAAGAAATGCAGATGATAAACGGGTATTCATTTGACAAATATATTACACTAGAACTAACATCTGATTACATTTTCACGCAATTTGTGTGCATCTATCCTGAGAAATCAGTAACCACCTCTGGCCGTAATAACGGCCTTCATACTCCTCGGCATTGAGTTAAACAGAGCTTGGATGGCGTGTACAGGTACAGCTGCCCATGCAGCTTCAACACGATACCACAGTTCATCAAGAGTAGTGACTGGCTTATTGTGATCACCCAGTTGCTCGGCCACCATTGACCAGACGTCTTCAATTGGTGAGAGATCTGGAGAATGTACTGGCCAGGGCAGCAGTCGAACATTTTCTGTATCCAGAAAGGCCTGTACAGGACCTGTAACTAGCGGTCGTGCATTATCCTGCTGAAATGTTGGGTTTTGCAGGGATCGAATGAAGGGTAGAGCCACGGGCCGTAACACATCTGAAATGTAACGTCCACTGTTTAAACTGCCGTCAATGCGAACAAGAGGTGACCGATACGTGTAACCAATGGCACCTCTTACCATCACGCCAGGTGATACGCCAGTATGGCGATAACGAATACGCGCTTTAAATGTGCGTTCACCGCGATGTCGCCAAACACGGATGCGACCATCATGATACTGTAAACAGAATCTGGATTCAACCGAAAAAATGACGTTTTGCCATTCCTGCAGCCATATTCGTCGTTGAGTACACAATAGCAAGCGCTCCTGTCTGTGATGCAGCGTCAAGGGTAACAGCAGCCATGGTCTCCGAGCTGATAGTCCATGCTGCTGCAAACGTCGTCGAACTGTTCGTGCAGATGGTTGTTGTCTTGTAAACGTCCCGATCTGTCGACTCAGGGATCGAGACGTGGCTGCACGATCCGTTACAGCCATGCGGATAAGATGCCTGTCATCTCGACTGCTAGTGACACGAGGCCGCTGGGTTCCAGCACGGAGTTCCGTATTACCCTCCTGAACCCACCGATTCCATATTCTGCTTACAGTCATTGGATCTCGACCAATGCGAGCAGCGATGTCACGATACGATAAACCTCAATTGCGATAGGCTACAATTCGACCTTTATCAAAGTCGGACACGTGATGGTACCCATTTCTCCTCCTTACACGAGGCATCACAACAACGGTTCACCAGGCAACGACGGTCAACTGCTGTTTGTGTATGAGAAATCGGTTGGAAACGTTCCTCATGTCAGCACCTGTCTTCTTCCTGTCGGTTAAATTTCGCGTCTGTAGCACGTCATCTTCGTAGTGTAGCAATTTTAATGGCCAGTAGTGTAAGTTGTTTCACTACTCCGAGAATATCTGCTTCTACTCTACTCATGTCGGCAGCTGTTCTTGGCTCGAATTCTGGAATATTTATTCGTCTTCTTTGGAGAAGGAATTTCGGAAGGCTGTGTTCAGTAGCTCTGCTTTGGCAGCGCTGTCTTCGATAGTACCTCCCTTGCCATCGCCAGAGAAGGCATTGATTGTGTCTTGCCTCTAGCATACTTCTCATACGACCAGAATCTCTTTGGATTTTCTGGCAGGTTTCGAGACAATGTGGAAACTATTACAAGCATCTGCCATTTAAGTACACGCTAAATTTCGAGCTTCTGTAAAAGTTCGTCAATCTTGGATATTTTGTGTCTTTTTAAACTTGACACGTTTTTTTCGTTGTTTCTGCAACAGTGTTCTGGGATATTTTGTGTACCAAGGAGAATCAGCTCCGTCGTTTGTTAATTTATTTGGTATAAATGTTTGAGTTGCTGCCGATACTGTTTCTTTGAATTCAAGTCACGTCTGGTCTACAGTCACATTGATAATTTGGAAGGAGTGGAGATGGTCTCTCACAAAGGCGTCAAGTGAATTTTTATCTGCTTTTATGACTAGGTATATTTTTCGTTTATTTTTGGAGGACTTGGGCGTTACAGTATTCAATCTCGCTACGACAACTCTGCGTTCACTAATCCCTGGATCGGTTTTGATACTCGTTTTTAACTCATGATTATTTGTTGCTGAGAGGTCATGTGCGTCTTCAGAATAGTTTACTGTTCGCGTGGGCCATGAACTAACCATTGGAAACAGTTTTCAGAGAATGCGTTTGGGACAATTTCGGATGATGTTTTATGCGTACCTCCGGAATTAAACACGTATTTTCACCAACATATCGAGGGTGAGTTCAATTCACCACCACCTATGATTGTGTGAGTTTGGTGCGTGATAGAAACTAAACTCAAGTTTTCTTTGAACCTTCCAGCATTTTTATCATCTGAGGTGGGAGGTCTGTAAAAGGATCCAGTTATACCGGTTGCAAAGAATGACCTCTGCGCTCACAGGAATTATCTACTTCAGTTTCGCGACAAGGTAAGCTACTTCTAACTCTCTGATCTACATGAACGATTTAGGTGACAATCTGAGCAGATGTTTTGCGGATGTTGTCATTTACCACCTTATAATGTCATCAGATAATCAAAACAAATCACAAAATGACTAAGTACTAACTGACCGACACACGAACTCTGTATGGTGCGAAAGGTGGCCATTTTCTCTGAATAAGGAAAAGTGGGAGATGATCCACGAGAGTAGGAAAAGAAATGCGTTAAATTTTGGTTGAACAATAAATCACACAAATTTTAAGGGTATTATTACCACAGAGGTAATGTTGTGGGGAAGGCCAACAGAGACTGCGTTGTATTAGCAGAACACTTAGAAGATGCAACAGGTGTACGTGAGAGATTGCCTTCGCCACACTTTTCCGTCCTTTGCTAGAGTAGTGCTGTGCTGTATGGGATTCTAACGGGATAGGACTGACGGAGGACATCGAGAAAGTTCAAAGAAGGGCACTCGTTTTGCATTATCGTGACACAGGGGAGAAAGTGCAGCGGATATGGTAAGCGTTTTGGGGTGCCGATCATTAAAACAAAGGTGTTTTTCTTTGCGGCGAGATCTTTCCACGAAATTTTAATCACCAACTTTCATCTCTGAATGTAAACTATTTTACTATCGCAATTTAACCGAGAGAGAAATGATCATCATAATAAAATAAGACAAATCAGAGTTCGCTCGGAAAGATTTAAGTGTTCCTTTTTGGCACGCGCTGTTCTAGAGTGGAACGGTAGTGAAATACACAGACGGAAAAAAAACCGCAACAGCAAGAACGATGTGTGACATGAAAGATAGTTGGTAGGCGTGTTTCTATATCTGAAAGACGGTGTCTGTTCATATTTCGTGCCAGTCGCATAAGAACGTCTCCAGCGTCGCCACTATGAAGATGTAAATCAGGTTTGCTTTAAATACACGTTGTAATGGTCGTGAGTGTTAGTTACCTTTGAGGTCAGACGTTGTTAGTTAAGAATGTATTAAGGTCACAAAGACACCATTATCGACACCTTACTGAGTTTGAACGAGGTCGTAACAGAGACATGGGAAGCTGCAGAAAGACTTTTCTGGCAGCCGTGGTCACGAGAGCGTCCAGCTGCAAGAAAACCGCACAACCGAGAGGAACGACCATCGTGTTGGGTTTGTGGGTCTGGCGGATCACGCTGCAGCTACAACAGCAAATTGAGCAGCAGTTGTCACTGCAGTGACATAACGAACTGTCACAAATCGGTTACTTCAAGGACAGCTCCGAGACCGAAGCCCTGTAGCGTGCATTCCGCTGACCCAAAAGCACCATTATTTGCAGCTTCAGCGGTGTAAAGCAAGAGTTCATTGGGGAGCAGCGTGAAAGGCTGTTGTATTTTCTGATGACAGTTGGTTATGCCTGGGAGCCAGCGATGACCATGTGTTGTTGAGTGGACCAGTTGAGAGCCTGCAACCAATATGTTTACGTGCTATACCCAGTGGACCTACGACTGGAGTTATGGTCTAGGTTGCGATTTCGTATGACAGCAGGAGCACTTTCGTTGTAAGTCAGTCTGATGATTCGACCTGCTGCGTCGCCATTCGTCAACAGCATTCGGGGGGGAGGGGGGGGGGGGGGAGATACTGCTCGCTCACATACCACTGTCGTGGCGCAACAAGCTCCATGGATTTTAATACCTACTCCGAGTTTTTCTTTTGTTTCCTTCACTGCTTGCTAAATATACAGATTGAATAACATCGGGGAGAGGCTACAACCCTGTCTCACTCCCTTCCCAACCACTGCTTCCCTTTCATGTCCCTCGACTCTTATAACTGCCATCTGGTTTCTGTACAAATTGTAAATAGCCTTTCGCTCCCTGTATTTTACCCCTGCCACCTTCAGAATTTGAAAGAGAGTATTCCAGTCAACATTGTCAAAAACTTTCTCTAAGTCTAAAAATGCTAGAAACGTAGGTTTGCTTTTCCTTAATCTTTCTTCTAAGATAAGTGGTAAGGTCATTATTGCCTCACGTGTTCAAACATTTCTACGGAATCCAAACTGATCTTCCCCGAGGTCGGCTTCTACCAGTTTTTCCATTTGTCTGTAATCAATTCGCGTTAGTATTTTGCAGCTGTGACTTATTAAACTGATAGTTCGGTAATTTTCACATTTGTCAACACCTGCTTACTTTGGGATTGGAATTATTATATTCTTCTTGAAGTTTGAGGGTATTTCGCCTGTCTCATACATCTTGCTCACCAGATGGTAGAGTTTTGTCAGGACTGGCTCTCCCAAGGCCGTGAGTAGTTCTAATGGAATGTTGTCTACTCCCGGGGCCTTGTTTCCACTCAGGTCTTTCAGTGCTCTGTCAAACTCTTCACGCAGTATCGTATCTCCCATTTTATCTTCATCTACATCCTCTTCCATTTCCATAATATTGTGCTGAAGTACATCGCCCTTGCATAGATCCTCTATATACTCATTCCACCTTTCTGCTTTCCCTTCTTTGCTTAGAACTGGGTTTCCATTTGAGCCCTTATTCATACAAGTGGTTGTCGTTTTCCAAAGGTCTCTTTAATTTTCCTGTTGGCAGTATATATCTTACCCCTAGTTACTTTGGTTATAGAAACTTTCTACCCAGATTTTTACTAGATAGTTTGCCTGTATCTCTAAGCGTCTTCTAGTTTTCTTTCAGCATCGTGACACTCTCCCATGCATCGAACGAACCTGGGACTATTCGTGCTGCCTTGTTTCTGTCTGTTCAATATCCCCCGACAGTCCTGTTTGGTGCGGGCCCCACACACCTAAACAATATTCCAGGATGGACCGCACTAGTTTTTTCGTAGTTGATGTTCTGTTTAGGCTGATTACACTACTGATTCTTCCAGGGAATCCATGATAGCTGGCGCTAGCGCCGCCAGTAAATTTTGGGTCGATCTGATGCGTCCTATCGTGACGTAACGTGACACCCACTGTGAATAGACGGTAAAGAGGCATCTCTTGCAGTGATGTAACGGTAGCTTAGTCTTTTCGAAGGACGACTGGGAGGAGTCAGGCCTGGTTGTCCCTTAGTTGGAGGCGCTACCACCACTTCCGGCGAGGCAGCCCCTGCGATCACGATCGGCTCTCCAGGGCGGGCGGCTGCCAGTCTGGCTGGCAACACGGTCGCGTCAACGTCCTCTGCTGGTGTGCGCAGTCGCAAAAGTGTGCAGTTACGTGTGCCGACATGCAGGGCGTGTTGTAGCGACCTCGGATCAGTGCGCGACTAACTGCACTACGGTATTTTGCTTAGTGCTTAGATTTTATGTTGTGCTGAAAAAATAATATTGCGATATTGGGTGGAGAATACTGTGATAACGGATGAGGGTGCGGACCTCAATTCGGAGGGAAGCCTCTAGAAATAGGAGCTAAGTGCGGTAGCGCGAAATACTGTGACCTGTAGAGCCATCATGCAAGAAGACACTTCACACAAAGAAATCAGAGAATACACAGCAATTCTAACTGAATACAGCGGTTACAAACGGCTAATACTGTTTAATGCACAGCGATACATCGTTAAGAATGAAAAAGAGTGTAAATGAAAAATCAAAATTTCGATCATTGTGTAAGCGCCTTGAATCGGAAGCCGAACTATACTATGAAAATACCGGAAGCCGTGGAGGAAGAAAGAAACATTTGTTACACGACAGATTTAAAACGGTGAGGCATTCACGTACGTGACAAGGGTGGTAGGACAGCATTCGAATATTGGTTTTAGTGGAGCGCGTTGTAGATTGATACATTTCTCATACTTTCGGATCTAGCCGGCCCTGAATGGAAGTTTGATGTATTTTCTTATCCCATATTTTAATAGTGGTATTCATTCTTTATGTGCTCTGTGTTTCTCTGAAATTAGTAAAATTATTACAGTAAATTAAGAAGTTTTATCAAAAGCCAGTTAAAAGTTAAACACATTTTAAAATAGGCGTTACTGGAAACTAACTTAAATTTCCATGTTCCAGACAGATAAAATTGTTAACACATTAAAGAAACTCATTTCATTTGCAGGTATCACATATTCCACAGTGAAAGACCTTCTTGTGTTTCAAGCTACAAGATCGTGAGCAAAATAAAAAGAATGGCGTGACTGTTCACATGTTACATAAAGAGTTTTAAAAAATATATATAGCATTTTACTCGCGATAAAATTCAGTAACTGAACAATTAACGATACGTTCTACGCAGCTTTAACGTATTACATAGGACTGAAATGTTTACAACACGAAATATTCACAAATGCTGCGAAAAAGGAACCGTCGTGCCTAACAACACAAAGACTGTAGAAAATGGTGGAAGCTACGTATGGCGCTCCGTAGTGGGCATTCGTTCATGTGACTCTGAAATCAGTAACTAGACTGAAGTACCGAACGAAAAACATCATATGTACCTAGGTACATTATCCTCTATGTCAGCTGTTTCCCCCCAACCTTTCTCAGACCATTACAACTGCAATCACTTATTAGCTAATACCCCACTCCCCGCCACCCATCAACTTGAAAATTAACGCCTGAAAACACTTCAGAATGAAAAGAATTCTTTGAGACCTTTTATTTTTAAAACGACTTAAGATGACATTTAATATGTCTAGGCGTTTCATTAAACCATGAACTAATTATTCAGTTTTTTGAATGATGCTCCTGCCATTTTATTGCTATACGATCCAGAAGATTTCCAAGTAAAAAAAACTAATTTATATGGCAAAAGACATCAGAGTGATATGAAATACAAGACCTTGTTAAAAAAAATATCTGGCCATATGGGCCAGATCAGACATCTGAAATACCTATGTTGTTGTTCAGACACGATAGTGTGGAACATATCTGTTTAATTATTAGGACGTTCATATCACAGATATGCTACAGGGTCCAGAAATAAAAGTCTGCTATATATTTAGACATTGCATAGATATTCTCACTTTTATTAACGACATGCATGAGGAGATATGTTTCTCCGAGAAGGACTTGTATTTCATACCAGTCTGATGTCTTTTCCCACAGAAATCTGGATCGGATAACAATCAAAAAATTATTACAGTCAAATGGCAGGAACGTCGTTAAAAATTTCCATAACTGTGGCTTCAGAAAAAATAAAAATCATTAATTAGTCAATGAGACTATTGATAGTGCTTCTTTGTAACAATTTTATTTGCTTAGGATGATGAAATAATCAATAGTGTGAGCTACTGGTCTTTCTCAGGAAATGAAGCTACCTATCCACATTGAGGATAGAAACTTGCTACAAAACGTGAATCCTGTGCACCAATATTCTCACTGGTGGCACTTACACCTCCCTGACACTGCACTCTTATTTAAAATTAACCAAGTTAAAATGCATGTGCTCTGCTTGATGTTTGTAAATGATTTGATTACTTGCCTCCTAATGACAGAAATTGTATTACTTTATTCTTCCAATACTTTATATCATACTACTCCGACTAATAATTATAATTATTATTATAATTATAAAAATACTGCGTAGGCCCCACAGCAGTCTAGTAGCCATTACATAGTTACTGTTGTGCTGTCAGTTCGTCTATTGTTGCGAAGGGAAGAATGAAGGAGGTTTTGGTCTATTGCGGGAACTAGCTACAACACAGAGCAGCCACTTTCATGAGATATTTAAGCATTTGTGACATGTATGTGTCAGGTTTACTGACATAAATGTGTGATACGAAGTGCAAAGTATGTGTGTGGTAGGTGGACCATGTGAGAAAGATGTTCATACATTGATTTCGCAAGCTGTAGCCTCCATCGCATTCTGTCATGCGTTAATGCTTGTATCTCAAAAAAAAAAAAAAAAAAAAAAAACTTAATGGTAGCTTATGTAATCAGTTTTACGACATTATGAAAATAATTATGATTTTTAAGAATATTTTGGTTTTGCTTTTAGCCCTCAGAAAATATTATTTTACCCCTTAGTGTAATTACGCCCAGGTAGGGACCCACTGCTCTAGGTAGAACGCTCTTCCCTACAGAAAAGCGTTCAGGTGTGACCACATGTGTAACTCACCGGAAGCCAATATGTTCTGTGTGATCACAGCACAAAAATTTACGGCCCATTTTTTTTCTCTTTCAATTAAGCGTTTCAGCCAACATTTGCACGGAAATGCACGAGCGGCAGAGTATAGGGATTCACACCTGTTCAAATCAACATCTTCCAAATGTTGTATCGGTCGTGTTGGAGATGACGACGCTGCTTCCTGCTATTGGCCACCTAGATTTCCGAAAATGACACCCACGAATTTATTACTCTGGAGATATGTGGAAGACCTTGTGTGTGTGCCTCATTTGCTGAAACTAGTTACATCACTCATATTACTGATTTCCCATGCGCTCGCGTCGCTGGCTACGCATATAGAACAGTTGGCGTGAAATGGATTATTGCTTACATGTCATGCCAGTGAATAACGGATCCTTACAGAATACATATAAAGTAAGTAACCGCTTCACTCATTTAGAGTTGCCCTGTATATTATAAGAGACTGGGAGCAATACTGGATGAGACAGTAAACAGGTGAGACTAGATCGTTGTCGTAAAAAGCTAGCAGCAAGACACTGACACTTTCCTTTTCCAATAACGGAGAATATGCAGACGATGTCCTGCCTTCTTGGCTTATAATGGGAACAGCGTTACTGTTCTGTAACGACACGCTGAGGCTGCCAGTGGAAAAATACTTCGACCTTGTGCTCACCTTGGGGGAACTTGTTCCAATTTTTTCGTGACCGAGGATCGAATAGCAGCCCTGCCCATTAATGCCACCGCGATCTCGCTGACGGCTCACGGTAAGTGTATCAGTAATAAAAAGTAACGTAGCAAATACAGTGTTTATTGTTCTAGTCCTTTTGTAGTATACACGGATATGGCTTTACGTTTCTCCAAATTCATAAGTCATCATTATTATCATCATCGTCATCAACAGAAAAGGCAACGTCAACCAACCTCATTCACTGTTGAACAATGGCCTCCTCTAGACTGTTCCATCTACAATAATCTCCAGCTATACGTATCCATGTTTCCTAGCATTACGAACCCATGTTTCAGTAGGTCGTTGTCTCGGTCTTTTCCAATCACCGGAATCCAATGGAAAGCATCGACAGTGAAGCTACCAGTCGCTTTCTATTCCGGTCGCCTCAACGTATTTTTCATTACCGTCTAATTACGTCTTCCACTCAAGTGTATTTCATGTGTCATGTGCTTTCTTCCTGCCTCTCCTGATAATTCCCCTCGTGCACCTATACATTTCTCTCAGAGCTACCCTCCAGTTTCATTTAGTCTGCCAGTCAGTGTCTATATTTCGCTATTATCAGTCAAAACTGATGTTACCTGTGGCTTTATCATGCGGATTGGAGTTTTCTATCGACAGGTCTTATTAGTTTATCATTTCTTCGGATCGTCAGATTCTGCAGTTTTTTGTCGCTAAACTGAAAGCAACAGAAGCAATGGAGTTTCAAAGACTCATAGGCAGACTTATTCACATAAATTGCCCTGATAATAAGTGGCATTTGGTTGATGTTTCTGCTACTGGAAGAATGAATTACAATGGAGGAAGATAGCAGAGCAAAAGGAAAGAATTTACAAGGAGAAACATAATTTAGTCCACGAATGTTACCAATGTAACGTAAATATCAACCTGATCTATACGTTCACTTCATTTTAAAAAACGAAGAAAAGCAAGGTGTTATATGAGGCGATGCTTCAAGAATACACGAATCATAATCATTGTAGATGTTATCATTATAGCCATCATCATCTTCATTCTTAGGCGTTTAGTAGGCTGACGCTTGCTACGCTAACTCGTAAAATTCCAAACAAATATCCCCATCTTATGATGCATTAATTCATAACGTATAATTTCATAAATTTAACACACTCTCATAAAACATGTTGATTAACACAGCATTGTTACGTTTTTCATATTGATCAACACTGTTAAGAGGAATAAGAATTCAAATAAAATACCGAAATGTATTCAAAATGTGTTCCTGGTAGTTAAATAATTCCATGTTGTGTTTAATACATGGACCCATACAGATGTAGCCACGGGTGTTTTGAGCACGCTGCAAAAGTTTCGCTCAGAAGACCTTACACATAGTTCATACTGTACCGATCTCTCTCCATGCGATTTCCTTAGTTTTGGAGATCCGAAGGAAAACGTTCGCAGCCGTCGATTAGCCTCAGACAAAGATGTGCACGTTTGGGGACAATGGTGGTTGCGTAGGTAACCGCAAACATTTTTCCTTGAAAGCACTGACTGTCTTGTGTGATAGTAGGATAAGTGTATTAACAGGTATGGCGATTATTTTCGAAATAATAGAGAGTGTACTTATTTTTCTGGTTTGTTTCGTTTTCATTTGGCTTGTCTTTATACATATGCATTTGCTAGACTGTGGACTACGATATTAATATCTAACCAAATGGGACAACTGGCTGTTAACAAATAAATTTTTGGCACCAGAGAAGTCTCATCTGCTGATATATTCTCACAGAGACAAGTAATGTTTAATAATATTGATTTTAAGAAGTCAGTTAGATGGAAATAAATTTTATGAGCAGACGCTTTAAAATACGGTTTAGGTTGAGTCCATAACTCACTAGTGTAATAAACTGGTGTAGTTCTATCCAATTCGTCAATTGAATAGCGTGTAGCAGAGAGAAAGTGATGAACAGGCTAAGCGACCAATGTCTTTGAAAACGATCATATTGTACTAATATGTTATTTAAGGAAACAGGAAAAGTACTTCATCAGGCGAGTCGGCAAAGAGTACACACTGGAAGAGATGTGTATATGAGACAATTTAGGTAGGAAAGTCGGCGAGGAAAATTTCGGGCCATACCAGTTACAGTGGAGGGACTGTATATCATCATGACATTTTGCCAATGTAGAAAGAAGTATCAAGTATCGTTATATCAACGAAGATGATCGAAATATATGAAATTCCGTTTCAACTTCGTTTATGTTTCAACCGTACGTTGTACGGATTACAACACAAATTCACACACCAAGCCAATCCTGACGACCCTTACACACGCCTGGCGAGTCTGTTCAGTACATATCTGTACTGATGGACTCAAAATTATAAGAGGCGCAGTGGGTTGCGAATCACACTGTATCAAATGTGGCACTTGGAAAATATCGAAAGGTAACTCTGTAATTTAAATTTGTACATGAAATTTGCTGTCATTATTAATGCGATGCAGTATGCTTCTTAAGGTGCAAGGAAAGTAATTAATGTCAAATACATGACGTGATGTATGTGTCGATTGCACAGAACTCTCCCAAAAAAGAAATAGAACCCATTTATCCCTCTGGAACAATGTAACAGACTCCAACAGTGAATGAGAGGATCAGTTATCAAAATAGGGTATTACATCAGAAACACTCTTAACAGAACTATTATCTGAAGGGAAACAGGAAAGAAATATAAAGTACAACTGTACATCTTGATACAGTCTGATGGCTTTATCCATAATTCAGCAAAATGTCGACCATTCATAATTTCTATTCGTACAAAACTAAGTATGTCAGATTGTCAAAACAGCTCATCACTTGAACTTCAGTGGAGAAATATATGCGACTGAAGAAACCATTTAACACATAAGAAACGCGAGGGAAGGTCAGTGGGAGAAAATAAAAGTTTTTAATATCTTCTTCGGTGAACGTACTGTACCATCAGGCCGCATACAACACAAATGATTAAATATTTGTTACTATTTCTGTAAATTTAAGTGGGTACTGAATTTTTGGGTTATTTATAGGTAAAAGCACTTTCTTTCTGCAGGTATTTTATTTTTTCCTTGTTGGTATAACACTTTCGCCATTATCAACTGATGAGTCAAAACATTATGACCACCTGATTACTAACTTGTTTGTCCGTCTTTGGAACGAAATACACCAATGATTCTACGTATCAGGGATCCGACCGTTTGTTGGTAGGTTTGTGGAGGTATGTGACATTAGATGTCTACGCACAGATCATGTAATTCGCGTAAATAATGGGTCGCTGATTTGCGCACGCAGTGGTGGTGACCCAGATGGGCTCCAAGACATCAAAGTGACTTCACTATAATGCTCGTCAAACCACTGTGGCAAGGTTCTGGCTCCCGAAACCTGAACAACTATACTGCTGAAAGATGACATGGCTGTTGGGGAAGACATCAAGTATGAAGGGATGCACGTGGTTCGCAGCTGTCAGCATGTCTTCGATTACTACCAGAGGTTCCTAGCAAGCGCTGTAGAATGGCTCCCATAGCATAATACTGCAGCCACCAGCTTACGTCGGTGACTCACTGCAGGTTTCGAACCGCCATGCACTCTCGGTTTCGGCTTTTGTGGAGACGACCATCAATCCAGTGTAGCAAAAACGTGATTCACCCGAAGAGCCGACAAGTTTCCATTGATCGACGATCGAATTTCTATGGTCCCGTTACCACTGCAATCGTAATTGATGACTTCGTTGGGTCAACATGTGAACACGTAGGGGTTCCAGGTTCAGGAATGTACGATAAACGGCGTGTCCCGAAACATTAGCTCGTGCAGCAACAGTGTGCTCCTTCGGCAGAGATGCGACATGTCACTACGCATCCTACTTTACAGAGCAGATAAGCCTCCGAACCCCAAGTTCTGTGAAGAGTCGTGAACGTCCAACCATTTAGCGCCTAGTCCTTCAAACTCTTTCCGTATATGCTCACGACAGTAACACGTGAAAATTCGACCAAATTCGCCGTTTACGAGATACTCTTTCACAGGCTCTGCGTAATAATAATCTACCCTTTGACCAAGTCGCTTGAGCCGGTCGGTGTGGCTGAGCGGTTCTAGGCGCTTCAGTCTGGAACCGCTCGACCGCTATGTCGCAGGTTCGAATCCTGCCTCGGGCATGGATGTGTGTGATGTCCTTAGGTTAGTTATGTGTAAGTAGTTCTAAGTTCTAGGGGACTGATGACCTCAGATGTTAAGTCCCATAGTGCTCAGAGCCATTTGAACAAAGTCGCTTGTCTCAGTGGATTTCCCCATTTGGAGCCCATGTTTTCGCTAAGATGATCCCCCGTCCGTCTCTGCTCCGCTTATATACCTTTGTTACCGCGTCACGTGCGCGCAACGTCACCAGACGACATCCAGCGCCGCGGTGGCTAGTGGTCATAAAGTTTCGGCTGATCAGTGTATACTTTTAATATGAAGAGAATAAAACATGACTAACGACTTATTTTGCGGCTGAAAGGAGTGTTTAATTAGAAGAAACGCATTTCATGTTATTTAAAGAAGCACTATTAGTGGCTACCTCAACATGCAGGCTGTCGATTGTAATTTGGTTTCGTAGCGGGCAAAATCTTGAATTTGCAGTTTCCGAAGATGAACACTGTGGGCATCACTCCGTGTGTTCTCTCATACATTGACACTAGTTTTCGACACGCACTGAATTTAAGCAGATGTTAGCGTGGCTGTGTTGTATGGAGTCTTCATTGAGTACAATAAGGAAAGCATCACATACGTATTGAAGGGGTCGATTGTTATTATTATTTATTACGGGCAGTCCTTATACGGCTGTGTTTATAACTGTGCGTGTGTTTTTCTGATACGTAAGTGTCCATATACACATATGTCTACTGTCTCATGTACCTGTAGACTGCGCCCAGAAAACATCCCGAAACTGACATAGAAGGGGAGACGGTGAACAGTTTTAGTAGACGTAAGAAGTCAGGAGACGGAAAGACAGATCATATCATGGGGAAAGGGGGGAGTTAACCTGATTGATATTCTATGACCTATCAGTTAGTAATATTTGACGATTAACATATGTTTCGATTTTGTCAATTCAAGAATTCATACCGAGCAGCAACACAGCAGAAGAGATCGGACATGCGTAATGTAGACAATCTCTTTAGCAGAGTTATTGTATCTTTTAGGTGTTCCGATGATAACTGGCAGTCTTCGGTTCACCTTCCCCACCAACATTTTCTGTATAATGGTTCCAAATTAAGTTGCTCATAATTGTAGCCCCTAGGCATTTAGTTGGATCAACAACATTTAGAGTTCTCTCTCTCTTTTATCGTGCAGCCGAAATATGTAGCATTCTTAATAGTACTCATGTAGAGGACATCATACTTTTGATTGTTTAGAGTCAACTGCCACATTTCGAACCACACAGATATCTTGTATGAAGCATTTTGTAATTGGTTTCGATCTTCTGACCTTATTAGATGGTCACGACAGTATCATCTGCAAACAAGCGAAGAGCGCTGCACAGATTGTTTCCTGAATCGTTTATGTAGAGTACTAAGAGCAGGGAGCCTGTTATACTTCCTTGGAGAACGCAGGTATCACTTCTGACTGTCGATGACCTTCCGCCAATTATTACGAACTGTATTATTTCATTGACGGTTACAATACGTACTTACAGTGCCTGTATCTTTACTTTACAATATGCATGCTTGTCTAAAGGAATAGACACTGTTCTGGTGATTTCAGCTATGATAAATATTACGAAATTTTTAAGCACTTTGCGAATCAGGGTTGACGTCAGCTGTTGGTGTCAAACGCATGTTTGTGCGTGACCGGGACTCGAAACTGAATATCCCATTTTTCACCAGCGGCAGACTTAACCACTTTTCTTTCTTTTTTTCTTGCCTCCGTCCACCTCTTGTATCTCGTCTTTGGGCTCGCCAATTTTGCTCTCATTGCCCTGGATTCTACGCCATTAAACAAAATATTATTTTTTTAAATTTTTTTGCGTTATTTGTACATACAAACAGAAAAAATTATAATAAAGTACTTAGTTCTTAGGCAGCGAATAATTGCCCTTGGATTAAATAAATTATCACTTCTTCCAAAAATCAATGAAAAATTGAAATGAATTTTTTTCTTAAACAGTTGCATCTACATAAAAGTTTTTTCTATTCTCTTGTGTTCTTGGAAGAGAACTATATAAGTAATAGATTATATCTGCATCTGCGTTAATCACCTTGTTCTTCACAGAAATAAATAAAATTAACATTGCTCTATTTTGTGAAAGTCTGTGAGATAGCTGTTGAAATGATGTGAACTGAATAAATGTCAAATCATCTATGTATAAGAGTGGAAGATAAAAATTAATGTAAAGTAAACAGAGCACTGATGCCATGGATATGTTAACATTCGCGCTATAGATGACTTACAATAAATTGAAGTCATTAATATTGTTACCACGTAGTGTCTTTGCTGGCTCAATACATCTTGTACCAGAATATATGCTTTGCCTTAATTTTACGATACTATTTTCAGCCTGTCGCTAAAATTTCTCATATGGTCTCTCCTGACGTAGGCTATATGGATTTAAAATACAATATGTGATACGCACTCCTCAACTGAGTTTGGTCCTCTGTTATTGATCGGGTAGGAGATAAATTTATCGTACAGCCACATAATCGAGATATTCTTTTGTTTAGGAAAGTTTGTGAAATCCAGTGTCGTCAATTCATCCGTTGTCATATATCTCCCATCATTTCTCGTTAGTAATGCCGCCTTTTCATTTTTTGACGAAATACAGTGCTACATCCTTTGCATTTAAAACGTATTAAAGTGTGGCCACCAATCCACATTTAAGACACAAGTTCGTATCACTTAACCCTGTTGTATGCAATCTGTTACTTGTTTCTACAATTTCATTAACGACTCCTTACCACGTAGACCGTAATTCTGTTAACAGAACTTTTCCGTTAATATTGCTCCAAACATTCTCCCAGTTTTAGTTCGTTTCTTTGCTTCCACTCAACTTTTCATTTTATTTCTTGCTAGCATTATTAGACTGCTGCCTTGGTGATACTGCCTTTATTTTTACGTTTTATCTGAGTATATTTTGACAAATTCTGATAAGCTTTAATTTAAAATGTATTGATAATATGTCTACAGGCGGATCTGAACTATTTGGCGCCTTTTTATTAAACAGTAATGAGTTTATACTGTCAGTGTATTTTTGAAGAATTTGCCAAGTCCTGATGATACGTGAGTTCAAAGTCTTCTGTAGGATGTCCAACAGGCTTCAGCCGCCTTCTCCACACCTCCAGGAAGTACCAGAATGCGCCTTAAATACATGTCGTCTCCATGTGAGTTGGCAAACTGTTCTCGTAATGTCCTTCGCAGTTGCCAACGGTGTCGGTGGGCACTGAGCAAGATAAAAGACTTTTAAAAGGATGGCACAGTTGGTCAACTGTACTGAATTTTTCCAATCATTTCCTTCCAGTTTGCTGCAGCCATTGAGAGTGGGCACGAATAAAGGATTATTCCCTGTGATTTGTGGTGATGTTAGATTGCGCTCATGCTAATAATTTGTTGTGGAAACCATTCAAAGTAAGGAATGAGTTTTCGCTTTGTTGATTTCTGCGCCCGTAACTAGGCAATAAAGCTGAATTACGCTCTTTAATTTTGCAGTGTCATCGTCCCTCCCAGTTATTTCTACATCTACATTCTACATTTATACTCCGCAAGCCACCCAACGGTGTGTGGTGGAGGGCACTTTACGTGCCACTGTCATTACCTCCCTTTTCTGTTCCAGTCGCGTATGGTTCGCGGGAAGAACGACTGTCTGAAAGCCTCCGTGCGCGCTCTAATCTCTCTAATTTTACATTCGTGATCTCCTCGGAAGGTATAAGTAGGGGGAAGCAATATATTCGATACCTCATCCAGAAACGCACCCTCTCGAAAGCTGGCGAGCAAGCTACACCGCGATGCAGAGGGCCTCTCTTGCAGACTCTGCCACTTGAGTTTACTAAACATCTCCGTAACGCTATCACGGTTACCAAATAACCATGTGACGAAACGCACAACTCTTCTTTGGATCTTCTCTATCTCATCCGTCAACCCGATCTGGTACGGATCCCACACTGATGAGCAATACTCAAGTATAGGTCGAACCAGTGTTTTGTAAGCCATCTCGTTGTTGATGGACTACATTTTCTAATGACTCTTCCAATGAATCTGAACCTGGTACCCGCCTTACCAACAATTAATTTTATGTGATCATTCCTCTTCAAATCGTTCTGCACGCATACTCCCAGATATTTTACAGTAGTAACTGCTACCAGTGTTTGTTCCGCTATCATATAATCATACAATAAAGGATCCTCTATTCTATGTATTCGTAATACATTACATTTGTCTATGTTAAGAGTCAGTTGCCACTCCCTGCACCATCTGCCTAAAAGCTGCAGATCTTTCTGCATTTCGCTACAATTTTCTAATGCTGCAACTTCTCTGTGTACTACAGCAAAATCCGCGAAAAGCCGCATGGAACGTCCGACACTATCTACTAGGTCATTTATATATATTGTGAAAAGCATTCGTATTGTCACTGGATGCGGATGTGAAGGGGCATGTGATCAACACACCACTTTCCCGGGCGCCTGTCAGTTTCCTAGACCGGAGCCGCTACTTCTCAATCAAGTAGCTTCTGAGTTTGCCTCACAAGGGATGAGTGCACCCAGCTTGCCAACAGCGCTCGGTAGACAAGGTGGTCACTCATCCAAGTGCTAGCCCAGCCCGACAGTACTTAACCTCGGTGATATGACGGGAACCAGTGTTAGGCCGTTGGCAACCTTCTGGTATGCCCCCTTGAATTTCAATGTCCTGAATGCAGTGTCCACTGACGAGTATCAGAGCTTCCATTCCTGTGATTATATTCCATAGCGAGTTTAGAAAGTGGTCACGTAATCCCACTTTTTTCAGAGTTGTATAAAGGAAACAGTGATTGAATGGCTAGCACGATTTGATGAAATACATAAAGACTATGCATCCTCTAGCTTTAGTCACTGCGAATATGGACAAAACTTCCCTGTTTTCATTGGCGGCTTTTATAATACTGCTCCAGGCATGACTTGTTGGACGTGTCTTATCATCTTTTGTATTATACTGATAATTCAGTCTTCTATTGTTCCTGCAGATATTTTATAAACAGCTTTCAATAAATATATACGTCCTTTGTTCCCATGTGTTTTGTGGTATTAATACCATCACAATTTCTTTGGCGTCTGGTGGTATGGAGGTACCAGAATTCCTCCAGTCATATTCCATCCATATGTACACCTACAGGGATACTCTGCAAAATCACATTTAAGTGCCTGGCAGAGGGTTCATAGAACCACTTTCACAATTCTCTATTATTCCAGTTTCGTATAGCTCGCGAAAAGAACGAACAATCTTTCCGTACGAGCTCTGATTTTCCTTATTTTACTATAGTGATCGTTTCTCCCTATATGGGTCGGCGTCAACAAAATATTTTCGCATTCGGAGAAGAAAGTTGGTGATTGGAATTTCGTGCGAAGATTCCTTTGCAACGAAAAATGCCTTTGTTTTAGTGATGTCCATCCCAAATCCTGTATTATTTCAGAGAGACTCTCTCCCCTATTTCGCGATAATACAAAACGTGCTACCCTTCTTTGAACTCTTTTATGTACTCCATCAATCCTATCTGATAAGGATCCCCCATTGCGCAGCAGTATTCTGAAAGAGGACGGACATCTATGTCTACAGCCTACGCAGTCTCCTTAGTAGATTTGTTACATTTTCTGAGTGTCCTGCCAATAAAACGCTGTCTTTGATTAGCCTTCTCCACAACATTTCCTGTGTGTTCCTTCCAATTAAAGAAGTTGTTCGTAATTGTAAATCCTAGGTATTTAGTTGAGCTTAGGGCTTTCAGATTTGAATGATTTATCGTGTAATCGAAGTTTAACGGATTCCTTTTAGCACTCATGTGTATAACCTCACACTTTTAGTTATTTAGGGTCAATTGTCAATTTTAGCACCATACAGACATCTTCTGTAAATAGTTTTGCAATTTGTTTTGATCTTCTGATGACTTCACTAGTCGATAAACGACTGCGTTATCTGCAAGTAACCTAAGACGGCTGCGCAAAATGTCTCGCAAATCGTTCATATAGGTAAGGAACAGCACAGGGCCTATACCACTACTTTAGGGAACTCCAGAAATCACTACTGTTTTACAAGATGATTTCCCGCCAATTATTACGAACTGTGACCCCGCTGACAGGAAATCACGAATCCAGGACCTTTTATAAAATTCCATTGGTAGTCAATCTCGACCGGAAGTGTTTTCATTTGGGATACTTTTGTGGTGTCTAGCAGCTCTTCACTAGAAACAGCTGTCATTATCTCCGTATTGTAACCTTTGTAATCAGAGCATCCGTTCTTCTGCAAATCGCTGCTCATAAGGCGCCGCAGCATGTATTTCTTTATAAAAGCGATGGATTCCATTGACTATGGCTTTTGATTCTGTGAGTATTGCCTCATTTTCATCACGAATCCACGATAACTGTTTCAGTAAATTATATAAGGAGGAATTTTCTTTTCCTATGAGTGATTGCGATCTGGATTTAGAGGGTCTTTAATGAGTAACGCATTTTTATCTCCACGAATTTCCGTTGAAAAAGTGCGGATTTCGTTGTGGGACATCGTGGAATGAGACAGCTTCAGTCCACATAATTTCATGACGTTCCGATAAGTGGCAGCGCCATATGTAACCTTCAAAATGGTATTTCAAGTAGAGTGCTGTCAATGATTTTCTTTCCGCGGAAAACCAGACCAGCGTAGATATTTATAGGAGCCTGCAGAATGTCTACTGAGACATGGCACTGAACAAAAGCACAATGAGTCGTTGAGGGAGGAGTCAGTCATCATCGCAACAATGTCGCACTAACCAGTCAGATCTCCCTCGTGCCGGCAGGCCGCTCACATCAGTGTCTTCTGCCATGTTGGGAACGTGCAGACACTCGCATACTGCCGGCCGGAGGTTATTGACGCAGAAAGATGTTGGATCCGACGTTGACCTGTGGAGTGGGACCATACGGGCGTACAGGCCATCTCACTAAGGTGGCGTACGGCTATGGTACTGAACGGAAATTGTGTCGAAAGACAGTGTTTTGTAGCCAAAAGAGTGGGGAATGATATGGTGTGCTGGAATCATGAATTAAAACAACGTGCTTTCAGAAAAGAGGACATGTTGCATTACTGATTAAATGGCTGTTGTATCTTTCGGACTCTCGGGATTCTTCATTTTTAACTTACAAGGGGAGGGCACGATATTAGGATCACAGATTTACTTCAGACTTTGTACACCTTTGGTAGGCCACTGAAACAACATTATATGTAAATAGTATGGTTAACTACTCTGGCAATTTCCAGAAAACCGCAAGAGAAGTTTTAGGCGTCTATTTTGTAACTGATGCATCTGTGCGTAGGTCCCAGAAGTTAGAATTCAGGATGGTCAAGTGGTTAGCTTTCGAGCTGCGTAAGCTAAACGTGTATGTGGCGGCGTTCGACTCTTGCTCCAACTTCATTTTTAATCTATATTATTTCCATAACAGGTCATATTATTTAATTTCTGTGGAATTTGAGAGGTAATATAATTTAAAAAACCACGCGTATTTGCATGAAATTTTAGAGAATTTCATGCTATTTGACAACTTTCTATTTTCAATTAAATTTAATCATTAGAACAAACATATTATCACTAACCACAAGTACATGAAGAAACGCATAAAATTTCATGATAATGTACGCCTGTTGTGATTTGCGAAATTCCTTATACATGCAATCTGGTAATGTACCCAGAACTACTTTGTACCTCGACGCTTCGAGCTGTAGACATAGAGGCAGGCCTGTTTGGCAGTTAACTAAGAAGCGCTAACAGATTGCTAATGTAGCAAGAACGAATAGTGAAGGCGCAAGTTTTTTGAATATCACAGAATTTATGCTTGTAGCACAAAAGTGGGGGATTGAGGGGAAGCCGAACAATCGCCACATACACGTTCGTCTTACGAAGCTCGAACGCTAAGTAGTTTTCTTTTCTTTCATAATTTGTTCGGTAGTATTCATGTCGTTTGGTCTTGGTGGACGTCACATATCGTCCTTTCGGATTCGTTCATATACTCAGTTCTCTTTATTACAGAGGACAATCAGCCCTCTGAGCGAACACGCTGAGCTACCGTGCCGGCGCCACTTAACCACCATGAAATCTAACGTCCAGTACCAACGTCGAGATACATCAGGTACATAATAGACACGTGGCTAAATGGTTCAAATGGCTCTGAGAGCTATGAGACTTAACAGCTGAGGTCATCAGTCCCCTAGAACTTAGAACTACTTAAACCTAACGAACCTAAGGACATCACACACATCCACGCCAGAGACAGGTTTTTAACCTGCGACCGTAGCGGTCTCGCGGTTCCAGACTGAAGCGCCTAGAGCTGCTCGGCCACACCGTCCGGCAATAAGCACATAAAACTTCTCTTGCGATTTTCTCTGAATTGGCAGAGTAGTGCACCTTACTTCTTGCACTTTGCGTAGTTTTTAATGGCATACTAAAGGAGTACAAAGTTTGAAGTAAATCCGTGATGCCAGTGGAGTGGCCTGCCCTTGTTAGTGAAAATTGTTTTTATTTTCTTTATGTTTGTGAAATGGTCATCAGCTAACACGGGGCTAAAGCACTTCGACTATGCGGGCACGCATCCAGAACCGACCCAAACTTCCATACGTCGCGAAGTCCACAATCCTTATGCTCGCAGATTCCTGCACAGGGAGAAACAAATATTTTACTGTCTTTGTAGCCCTTCGAGGTATGAATGCAACACTGATGGTTACAATGTCGGTGTTTGTGCTCAGTGTCTAATTCTTCACTTTACAGTTACAATACAGACACTACTAAAAAAGGCATTGTATCCATCAATGATGTATCCATGCATCGATGGGCTAAACAGGTGATAAAATATTTGTCTTTCCCTGTACGGGAATCACAAATGTGTCAGCGTCAGGATTGTGGACTGTCTCATGCGGAAGTTTGGGCCGGTCCTGGAGGCGCTCGGATAGCCGAAGTGGTTTTCGGTGAGTGCACATCGTGCGCGGCCACTCCGGGCTTGTTTACATCGCTGGGCAGTGCTTGCAGAGAGGAGGAGGAGAGCAGCGTGTGTTACCGAGGCATACGTGCTGAAGGCGACTGAACTACGAGTAAATATGACGGAAATCGATAGAACCAACACCCATCAGTGTGTTTCTGACCGGAATACAGTACGCCCTACAGCATTCCAAATTCACGTTTTTGAGGAGCTGAATCGGCCAAAGCAAATCGTCGACACTTTTCACTTACATTTTGTGTCAAGCGATAATTGTGAGAATTTTGTAGCAGAAAGTGGCGGAGTGCGGAAATGTTGTAATGTTGACGGACGTATGAGTGATGTTCAAATTGTGCCAGCAGATTAAGGTGTTCGTCATGTCAGAATTTTTATGAACCGTCTGAATTGACAAATGAGCTCACAGCTCATAATGTGTCGCAATATTATGTCGTGTTTTCTCTGACCAGTGAGAAGTGGTCGACTGCATGTAGATGCAAGATGAATAGTGGAATGCGAAGTGTTCGTATGGACCTTAGGTAGTGCTGTGTACATAGTTATGCGTAGTCGGCACGTACACAACTTTCCCACTAGAACGCTCCCCGCTAAGCACAACAGCGCAGGCGCAGCGCTCGTCCGTCTCCGCACTGCGAGATGGCGCTGCCATAGAGACGGACCAAATTCTGCTTCCGCCGATCTGCGTATTAATATGTAACGCAGCCAATGGGATTGCTGCTAACGTAGAACCTTTTGTCCTCGCAGATCACACTCGCGCAGTGATACATGAATGCGCGAGGTATTATAACGAGTGTACAGACCTCCGATTAGTCAGTCTGCATTTGTGTGCACCAGTCTGTCCCAGTCTGCATTAGTCTGTACCAGTCTATAGTCAAGTTTCAGTCTGCGCCTAATAAGATTACCATATTCCTGTACATAGCCATGAAGATAAATGTATAGACACTTTTGTCAAGTATCAGAGATAAGTGAGAATAAGATTAACGTACCAATACCAAGGGAACTTCAGATTGTCAATTGTAAATAGCATCCAGAACCAAGTTAAGTAATTTTTATGCTTGTTATTATTTTAATAAATGTGTGTAAAAATTAATCAAGTTCTGTTTGAAGTTGGTCACCGTCAATCTGCTACTCTAAGCGTGCAAGTGGCATTTCTATCGTCTGACCTAACGGCAGAAGATAAACACGCGACGGTAAGATCACGAGACATATTGCTGACACTCGCCTACTTCGTTAGAGCGACAAGTCAAATAATGTTGAGGTTGTGTGTACTGAAGGTCTTACAGTACGCACACCACATGTAATTATTTAGTTACACGTTCCAAAGACAATTTGAACGATTCTTTTATCCAAATGATGTGAAACGACTCAGATTACAGAATATGTATACCTGATTAGTGTTAACATTAAAGAGCACATTATAATTTTAGTCCTACTCGTGCAGCTACGTTTATTACTAATTTTTTGTTGTTGTTATTGGCGGTTATCATGCTCAGGTTACGGATATCGGACATCCGCCAACCTGTGCTTCTTATCCTTCGACTGACAATTTAAGGATTAACTGCAGCTTCCCCGTGAGAATATGTATCCGGTGATGATAACTTTGAGCCGCTCTTAAGTTTATAGCTGTGGGAACAGTGTCACCACCACAGCCGAGACCTCAAATCCACCAGGTGGAAGAGGCGGCTTCTTCGCAAAGCAGCATGATGGAATTTCAGGAAAAGATGGAAGTTAGTACGGTTCCCAAACTCCTGCCAAAACGGCAGTATCGGAAACCGAAGAAATACAGCTCATTCAGATGCTGGTCAAAGTGCAGTTAAGGAACAGTTGGCAGTACAGTAGCTCCACGACCCACTGCGGTAAAGTTGCTGCTGTAGGAAGAAATGTAACAGTGGAAAGGAAAAGAAACCTGCCACATAAACGAGTGTTGTTTTTTCGAAAGCTGTAATCTTGTGAGTCGCAGTTCTCACATAATACGCAAGGCGAGATAATAGCGAAGCCTGACTGGTGTTCATGAGCAAACGGAGCACCTTAAAGTTTTGTTACAGAATGCGAAAGAGCAGGCGGAGGCAACTTCAGAGCTATCACATCGGCGACAGCTGCCGCAACACTTACGTAGGCACTCGCTGACAACACGCTGATAACCTGGGTGCTGATCGCCTGTAAGCACCATCTCTGACAGCAGCCCCGTACGGGTAGGCAGGCTGAAGCGACCGCTACCACCGCCTCAGCTGCCGCTGGCGGCCAAGGGTGCGGTCTATCACAACGGCACAGCGACAGATGTGGGCCGCAGTGGGAGGTGGGCGAGGTGGATATGCAAAAGCTGCTTCGTCGTCGTTTGCATACCAACTCCTGTTATGCGATGTCAACAACTTTTCCTTCATTTAATTGGCATTCGTTCGTGCCCATTCGACCATCTGAATAGCTGATTGTCAATTACGACAATACGAACGTAGGGACAACACAATAGCCAGTCCACGAGCAGAGAAAATCTCCGATCCGGCCCGGGCCCCTTCGCTTAGCAATCCGCTACGCTGTGACAACGTATTGACAGCACAAAAGCCGCTTTTGAGTGCAGTGACCGATGTTCTCAATCAAGCGTCATTAATGTGTCTCTTAATTACGTCTTTCTGCTGGAAATGGATCTCAGAAAATCCATCTCTACAAACACTGTCTTTCGTCTTTGCACTCAGTAACGTCAAACACCAACAGACAGTTTAACTATAAATGCAGTACTATTTTTGCATCTACTTCCGCCTTTTATTGACTTGTTACAATACAGCCTTGCCGGCCACGGTGTCTGAGTGGTTCTAGGCAATGCTGCTACGGTCGCAGGTTTTGAAAACTGCCTCGGAAATGGATGTGTGTGATGTCCTTATGTTAGTCGGGTTTAAGTAGTTCTAAGTCTAGCGGTCTGATCACCTCAGATGTTAAATCCCATAGTGCTCAGAGACATTTGAACCATTTTGAACCAATACAGCCTATGTGAGATAGTTTCACTCCAGGAAGCACGTGCCACGTTCTTTGGCAAGTTAATAAAAATTTTATATTTTAGAAACACAAAAACTCCTGTCTGAGGTTTGTGACCACACTGATACTTATAAAAAAGCCAGCTGCTACTGATATACTTGCGGGGCTGACAAGAATCCACTTGAGTGCGAGGTCTCAACTTCAGTCTTTGGTAAGTCTCAGTTGCTTTAACAATTATGACAGTAAATATGTTAGCTGATTATTTTTTTTTTTTTTTTTGTAAGTTACTATGGAACCAAACTGCTCAGGTCATCGGTCCCTAGACTTACACCCTACTTAATCTGACTTAAACTGACTTACGCTAAGGGCAACACACACACCCATGCCCGAGGGAGGACTCGAATCTCCGACTGGGGGAGCCGCGCGAACCGTGGCAAGGACCTAGACCGCGCGGCTACCCCGCACGTCTAGCTGCTAATGACTCACCACGTGCATCAGGAGGGCGACAGAAGATGAGTGTCTGGGAGGTGAAGAGATCAATCTTCTATGGGATGTTTGTATTACACTTCACAAAATGGTGGGCGCGTGGGGTAGCCGCGGGGTCTTACGCGGCTCCCCCCGTTGAAGGTTCGAGTCCTCCCTCGGGGATGGGTGTGTGTGTCGTCCTTAGCGTAAGTTAGTTTAAGTTAGATTAAATAGTGTTTAGGGATCAATGACCTCAGCAGTTTGGTCCCATAAGACCTTACCGAAAATTTCCAATTTTCCACAAAACGCGCATCGTCGACATTCAAGAAATATTCAAAACAAGGCATTAGCTTGTAACATGAACACGGAATGAAAAATGGCACGCCACAATGTTCACAGAGTTCGTACCATCATGATCGAAGGCGAACTCCTTGGGAGTTATGAAACGTACAGGACGTTCAACTAGATATCCGCTCTTAATGAATTCATGTCCAATCATATTTGAGTTTACGGTCTATCGTGGAGCTTATCGTGGAACTTGTTATCCTTTAAGGCGTAGCTGCAGATACTATGACAATATGTTTCTTTTTAAAAGTGCAGAGTTTCCATGTAACCAGAGGTTGAATTTGTCCAGTGGCTCCAGGAGAAATGTGTTACAATGTCACGCACTTTCTAGGTCAAGCAAAAGCAAGTTATTTTGACTAGCTGTTGGCCAGAAGCAGTGTTCGTACGTAGTTACAGTTAACTCACGTCCATTTTGTCACTTTTGCTTGTTATGACGCAAATATTCCATGCTGCCTTTGCAAGATCACACATACGAGAAAGAATCGTAAGGGCAGACCTCCTCCAATTTCTCGCAACACCATTAATAACTTTGCAGTCAATTTACCATCCAGATTAACAGTCGGCATAGTTGTGTGCGAATGCGTTAGGGTACTGATCATAGTTGATCTGGATACAACTCTTTTCGTACCTCTATTTTCCAGTGTTTCTTTCATACCCATTTCCTCTTCAAATCCTCATTGGTCGGAGCTGAAAACAAACTCCTTACTGAACGACGGTATAAATTTGTCTACCATAAAATTTTCGGGCCGGTTCCATAGTTTGCTGTGCATCATCAAGCTGACGCTTTGTTTGAAATTTCGTTATCTCACGTCTTTCAGTTCTATAGCACTGTTTGAAGTAACGCATCCACCCACTGCTTCGCTTGAAATCACTGTAATGTATGTAGCGTGGAATTTGATGTGCATAACGTAGCAGGTGACTATCATGCACATCCTGCAAATCGTATCGAGCACTCTTGAAACGCACTAACACCAGTTTTTGTACCAAATGCCCGTAGTTTTTGTTTTACACTACACGTTCATATTGCTGTGGAATTTTCGAAATCTGCTCACAACTGTTATTTTACTATGTTGCGGATGGTCTTTCGTATGCGTAATTATGTTTAGTACTCGCTACTTGGACAACAATTGTCCTTTAGTACTGAAGACAGGATTTATGGCTCCCTGTCCGACAAGGATGATGAACTAGATAGTTCAACACCTGTTTCACTGTACTTTCACTTGTTAACCGCGTATCGTCATCATTGTACTCATCATGTACTTTGTCCGTCCATTCGAGCGTATAAGACACCACACATTTCACTGACTCACCATGCAGAAACGCTAATATTTCATCTACTACTTCTTTCTCAGTCTGCGTCGGCCGGGGTGGTCGTGCGGTTCTAGGCGCCACAGTCTGGAGCCGAGCGACCGCTTCTGGTGCAGATTCGAATCCTGCCTCGGGCATGGATGTGTGTGATGTCCTTAGGTTAGTTAGGTTTAATTAGTTCTAAGTTCTAGGGGACTGATGACCTCAGAAGTTAAGTCGCATAGTGCTCAGAGCCATTTTTTTTCTCACTCTGCGAAATTCCAGGGTTACTTTCTGACGAAATACCATCTTCGGCAACTATTGTTGTAGATATAATGCAATATTTGCTTTGTTCATGTTGTCATTGCTCTGGTTTGTCCCAACACGACTAGCACAGTGGCACTGTTGAGTGTTACTGCCGACCAGAGTATCCGAGCGGTTCTAGACCCAACAGTCTGGAACCGCGCTACCGCTATGGTCGCAGGTTCGAATCCTGCCTTGGACATGGATGTGTGTGATGTCCTTAGGCTAGTTAAAGTAGTTCTAAGTGAGTGATGACCTCAGAAGTTAAGTCCCATAGTGCTGAGAGCTTTTTTCTTTTTGTTACTCATCGACTAAGCAGTTCAGTTACACTCTGTAGCCTCATGCTGTGTTCACCACCGGATACTTCCAGTCCTCTCCCTGTTGCCATTAGCAAAAAAATGGTTCAAATGGCTCTGAGCACTATGGGACTTAACTTCTGAGGTCATCAGTCCCCTAGAACTTAGAACTACTTAAACCTAACTAACCTAAGGACATCACACACATCCATGCCCGAGGCAGGATTCGAGCCTGCGACCGTAGCAGTCCCGCGGTTCCGGACTGAGCGCCTAGAACTGCTAGACCACCGCGGCCGGCTGCCATTAGCAGCCAGTCATTCAATACTGTGGCTTTATCGTAGACAACATCTGGGGCGTCGTATACCGTAAACATCATTGGCCCCTTGTGTTCCCGCACTCACTGGGCGTCTTGTGAGAGTACAAGTGGCCCAAGTGCTTTCTGAAGAGAATTGAGTAAATGACTGCCAAAGTTAAACGGCTATTTAATATCATGTGAGTTACTATCAAAATATAAGACATTTTCTGATGGCTAGTTAGTCCACGTATAGCTGTAGGATTGGGTCGAGTTCGTGAGGCTTCTACACTATTTTTGAGTATATAAAAATTGCTTACACTTCTTGCACTTTAAAAGTTTTTGGAGTAAAAGAGGTGCAATTTCGACACATTTTCTTTATTGAGCTTAATTCTGAAGATTATTTTGGTACAATACTGTTCGCTCGTGGTACAATACGTGCTCGTTATAAAAGGACATGTGCGCCATTAAAGAAAGATTAATACAAGAAACTGAAAAACAATAGGTAAATAGCAAATAAAATAAAGAAACTTAAACGAAAACATACCTGTATGACTCCAAAACATACGAAAGATTATTCATTGTATTTTTTTCTATAATTCCCGCACAGTCAGTGTCTTAATATATAATCAGAATTATTTCCTTTTGTGGTGTTTCTTGAAGTATGTCCGTCCTGGGGCAATTCTAGTTATTTTGTTCCGTTGTGTAGTGCATTTTTCATCCTTGCTTTTCCCATCCTTTGTACATGTCACCTTTTCTCTCCACTCCATCTTCTTACACTCACTGTAACTGCACCCTGTAATGTAATATATTGTTACAGAAACCATAAATTGTAGGAATATAGTTCTTTATTTCCCGACAATTTTTCCACCTGTCAAATTTAATTTCATACTCATCTTGATACAAAGGCTGCGACCAGAACTGTGACTTCTAAAATCAGCTTCAATAAACTCAAGTTCAGATTTTAGTGACTACTTCAACTGCATATAGTTGGAGTATTTTCTTTCCTGATTTTTATCCTACAGATATTGCTCCACCGTACTTTGTTTCCGCGAGTGTCTTAGCAACTCTGATACGCCATGGCTACAACTGAAAGAGTTTTCTGTTTTAATTGCCACTGTGGAAGACTATAGACTGATCTTCACTTCTTCCACCTTGTGTTGGGGAGCAAATATATACTTCGAGTTTGCGTTGCATTGTTACATTCCACATACGCACGAACAGGATCAAGGAACTTGTGATCTATTACGTCAATATGCTGATTTTACATTAACAAATGGTTCAAATGGCTATGAGCACTATGGGACTTAACATCTATGGTCATCAGTCCCCTAGAACTTAGAACTACTTAACCCTAACTAACCTAAGGACATCACACAACACCCAGCCATCACGAGGCAGGGAAAATCCCTGACCCCGCCGGGAATCGAACACGGGCGTGGGAAGCGAGAACGCTACTACGTTAACATGTTTACCCGCTATTTCAAAAAAAGGTCTATTTAAACGTGCATTAAATATTATTATAAGTAATCTTAAAAACATACAAATCACGCTATTGCACTGCTTTTAGAAAATGCGCACCTAAAGCATCATCAAAGATAGCAACAATTCTCCTTTCGTCCCCCATTTCACGTATACTAGTTTTATTCTGAATGCAGTTTAGGCATTGGCTTAGAGCCGAAAGTTTATAATCACATAGTGAGGAACTATGTAGGAAATCGCCTGTACTTCTTTCGCAATGAAGGCAGCCTCACTTTAGCTTGACAAATGTACGCTTAAAAATTTTTCTTGTGAAGTGTGGCTTGTACCACTTCTACTCTCAGCCCATCACCTTCCAACGTACAAGTGTGAATATTTTTCGTCGACGAAGTGAGGTCTGGATAACGGTTCTGTTAATAAGGAAACAAATATTATAGTACAGGTGGGAGAAGCCAGTGGCAGTTCGGAAAAAATCATACGTGATACGGATAGTAAAATTCTTAATAAAGTGCAACGTCAGTCATTTACTTCAAAGGATAAAATTACACACGCATACATGTCCTACTTCGGCCATGTTTGCCACATAAATGTGCATCCCTTCAGAGAAATGAAGATTCAGATAGATTTCCACACTACAAGAAACTCAGATTTCATAACGTCTAGGCTTTCATGGCCAGCTTCATTAGTTAAAACTTCCAGGCTGAAAGGCTGTGGTCGACCTGTAAGGCTTCTTCTTCCTGACGTTTCGTTGCCAACTACGGGCAACATCTTCCGAGGTGAGTCAACGAGTGGCTGCCGGGCAGTGGAGGTCCCGTTTCTATAGAGCGCATGGAGGGCACCACCATACGTCACGTGGGGCCGACTTGTAAGTCTGACTAAAGTCATTACTCTCGATTGAAGGTAATCGATTGTCACATCTTTGGCGCAAATTCGACAGCCATATCTTATCTAACTTTGAGAGTTTCTCTTTTCTATTAAAATTATTGTGATGTTTCTGAATCGCTATAGCTTCTCTGTACATGCGTGCATAATAATGCGATGTCCTGGCTAGCACGCTCGTCTCACTAAATTTTATTTCATGATCCCGTATTTAAAAACATGTTCCGCTACAGCTGATTTGCCCGTACGTCTTAGTCGACAGTTCCTTTTGTGTAAGGTGAAGCGGGTATTGACACTTCTTTGTGTTGTTCCAATATAAACCTTCCCACAGCTACACGGAATTTTATAAATCACAGTAGTAGCTAAGGGTTGTCGTGCGTCTTTCGCCCATCTTAAACACTCGCTAATCTTCTTGGTGGGTCTAAAGACTGTTTCAACTTGAAACTTGGCCAGAAATTTCCCAGTACGGTCCGTCACATTGCGAATAAATGGAAGAAAAACTTTTCCAGCTGTGTGTTGTTGCTGAATGTTGTCAGACACTTTTCTTCTGGGATAGACTGCTCGATCTATCTCGTTGTCAGCGTGTCCATTTTTCTTAAAAGTCGTTCGTGAGTGATTTAGTTCATCTTTCAAGTAAACTCGATCACAGATCTTATTAGCTCTGTCCACCAATATTGTAATGACACCTCTCGTCTGCCTGGGATGACCTTTATGGAGGTAACCATCGGTGTATGTATCTTTTCTATACACTTTATGCCGTAGACTCCCATCTATCCGTTTAATTACTGATGCATTCAAAAAATTTAAGTTGTCCATTGCTCTCTTTCTCCGTAGTAAATTGTATCTTTGGATTAATAATATTTAGGTGCACCAAGAAACTATACACTTCATTTTCACCGTAATTCCATACCACAAAAGTGTCATCCACATACCTACACCACTTCAAATGACTTTTACTGGCAGATTGTAGCGCTTGCTGTTCCAAAAATTCCATGAATAATTAGCAACAGCTGGCTTCAGAGGGATTCCCATGGCTATTCCTTCGGTTTGTTCGTAAAACTCATTATGGTACTGGAAATAAGTCGTGGACAGGCAATTCAAAATAGAGCTACAGTATCAGTGGAAAACATATGAGCTCTGTATAAAAGAGCTTCGCCAACAGGAACCATGGTAAACAGGGATACCACATCAAAACTGACAAGGACATCACCTGCAATGTGAGTAATTTCCTTCAGTTTTTCGATGAAGTGCATAGAATTTTTAATGTTTTAATCAATTTTACCAATATGCGGTTGTAGCAAGGAGGAGAGATGTCTAGCCAACTCTCGAGTAGGCGATCCAGTGACATTAGAAACAGACTTACAGTCAGCTGCATGTGGCGTGGTGCCCTCTATGCGTTCTACATCAACGGGACCTTCATGGCCTGGCAGCCAGTCGTTGACTCACCTCGGAAGATGTTGCCCGCAGTTGGCAACGAAACATCAGGAAGAAGCTGTTTTACAGATCGACCACGGCCTCTGAGCCCGATAGTTTTAACTAATGAAATCGGATTTGTTTTGCAGCTGGTACGCAATACCCGCTTCAGACTGTCTGTGATAGGAAGGACAAGGACAAAGGGGGATTGAACATCATTCGTGTTTTGAACTTTCTCTTTATTTTAAGAGAAGTCACTGCGTTACATTTATCAACATTTACTGGAAAAACACTTCCAGTGGTACTGACTACAAGAAACAGAATAATTTACAAATCATAAAAGTGGCCCAGATTGATGAATGACAAACAGATTTAGTATAATAATAAAATCTGTAGCACTACAATAAAAGATTTAGAATCCAAACTAGACGTATATTCCACAAATAAGCTCCATATAAGAAAATTAATATACAGCCGGGTGGGGAATGTGCGTGAGGCACGCAAGAGAAGTAACCAGACAAAATTGATGTAAAATATTGCGTTCTGAATGGTACAAATAGCCAGCGAGAATCTTCAAGAAATTAACAGGTGTTATATCTCGTAGTGTTTGGTGAGCTAAAAAACCAACAGTGCATACAACTGGTAAGAGTAATAACCATTCAGTAGCCAAGCCACACTCACATAAACACATTTAAGTAAATACGTCTAGTGAAGACTCGTTTGGTAAATTAGCCAGTTAGCACTTCAACAGTTTACATGAACTAAAAAAAAAATGAATAAGAAGAAGAAAAAGAGAATAAGTAGACAACACACAGAAGGAGGGCTGCAGTAGGAGCGCAGTGATTAAGACACAAACAAATACATTGAAGTGCTTTACAACCCTGCCTTGGAAAGGAGTAGTGGGCTCGGAAAGATTAAGTGGTCCAGGACGACCCGCAGCCGGCTGGCGGCCGTTAGGTCGAGCACGGCTTGGCTGCGCTCTGGGACATCACGCCTTCTGAATCAACCACGCAGATTTCATCCAAATTCCACCAAAATAAATACAAATTGTAGCATAATTAACAGAGAAATTCAGTAATTAGAACAGAAAATGTGCCAGGCGTCTGCTATAGACAAAAGTCGCCACAAGACAGTCAAAATTACAGAAACAAGAGAAACAAATAAATAATTTTTCAGTGAAATAACGGGGTGAAATCAATGAAACTTGCAAGGCAGATGAAATATAAACACAATTCTAAATACAGCTGCCGAGCAGAAAGATAGACTGCCAACCACAAATTGTACCAAACTCGCAGAATAGCGAGGAGAAAACAAGTAACCACCACCACTACCACTAACCAGCACTAAACCCCAATCCAACGCGTTCGGATGGCTAACGATCTCTTTACTAACAGGAGATGGAACAGAACTTTTGAATACATTACCGCCACTTATAAGTTAGTAACAAACGCAAAATAAAGTCGTCTCTGAGGGAGAATAATTAAGATAAAGTGGGCCCATACTTACAAATAATAAAAAAACTCAGTCAAATAGTGTAGTATAAATACCCAATAAGACAATACATGAATTTGTACGCTCCAGTAATAGTACTTGCATAATGTGGCACATAAAATGGACCCAATTAATAAATAAATGCACGCTGCCAAAAATCTGACGGCTTAGAACAAATAATACTCAGATTGGAGCATTAAATAATGATACAAAATCAGTAATTTTATAGAAGTGCGCAACAACTTTCGTGCCTAGAGACAGAAGTGGGATGAATAACCAAAAGCGTGATATGGAACCAGAGGTGGACCTGGAACAAACAACCAGAAAACTACCGAACTACGAGTAAACAGTCACAGTACTGGCACATGCAGTGGCAGTTGTAGCTATGCCGATGCTTAGCTCTCTTGCATCCGCTAAACCAAATCAGAAGTTCGCTAGTCACATCCGTGCAATGAACCAGGAAAACAGCGTGGAGCCCACACACAACTTCAACACAGAGGAAGTCCGCCATCCGCTTCCAGATACTGTCGGTCGTTGAAGCAAGCAACACGCTCCTTTCCACGGTACGCACCCGACACGTCCAGTGGTTCGCAGCCGGCAGCAACGGAGGTAATAATAGTTCGAAGACCAGGAACCCACTTGTTGTGGTTGGCAGGAGAGCCAACACCGTGTTACTACAGGAGGCCGAAAGGCACGCGTTCTAGCTCACGCAGGCTGGGGTGAGGTCTGGAACAGGACAAGGAAATTAGAATTTAGAAACAACGGACGTAGCTGGTGGAATACTTAACTTTAATCCATTAATGACGAACTTCGGTCTGGACGGTACATGATTCTCAATATCAATAGTAACTGATAATGGCGCCTTGCTAGGTCGTAGCAAATAACCTAGCTGAAGGCTAGGCTAATTATCGTCTCGGCAAATGAGAGCGTATTTTGTCAGTGAACCATCTTTGGGAAAGTCGGTTGTACAACTGGGCGAGTGCTAGGAAGTCTCTCTAGACCTGCCGCGTGGTGGCGCTCGGTCTGCAATCACTGATAGTGGCGACACGCGGGCCCGACGTATACTACCGGACCGCGGCCGATTTAAAGGCTACCACCTAGCAAGTGTGGCGTCTGGCGGTGACACCACACCACTTGAGTTTCACTTCCTGGTATCGCAACTACACTCGCAGCCGGTCACTATTAACTGCTAAACCTCTAATAGCTATCAACTGCCGGACACTGCTAGCCACTCGGCCACCTCACCCTGAGCAAACTGTTTCACCTTCCCGGTCTCACTGTCACTGCCATCGCGCTTCCGATCTCCTCGCAAACCACGCCCTTCTCGGGCGAAGACGTTCTACTAGAGCCCGAGGCGCGATCTATCGATTACTCAACTTTTCAGTGGCATAGTCTCGATGATAGACTAAAAATTCAGGTATTTGCAGAATCAATGTGATTCTTGCGATGTCATCTACGTGGGTCAGTTGGGGAGAGATTTTATAACAAAATATAGGGAGGACACTTATAAAAATAACAGCACACCTGGGTGTCATTTAAGAAAGAATGGTCGTCTGTGTACCTCAACCTTCATCCCGCATTAATGATGGCTTAGAGATATTGCATGTTGAACCTAAGGGTAGGGACTTAGACATCGCCGAGGAGATGGAAATTTACATGAATTGCCGGTCTTCCGGCGGTTGTCATCAGTGAACAAGTGGCGGCGGTTGTCATCAGTGAACAAGTGGCAAGCAGTAGCGATGTTTTAAAAATATTTTTGATGATTTGCTGATTCATTAGTATGGCTTTCATCCCTCCCTTAGTTGTATCATATTTATCAGCAAATATTGAGACTGATTTATTTTGTCTTTTTATTATAACCTTTTCGGGAGTATTATAGGATTTTTAGCAAAATGTACACCCTACTTTTTCTCTCATTTGGAATTTTTATTGTACTTATTGTCATTATTATTGCATTCGTTTTGTAGTTGCATCATTTATCTACAGTGTCCTTTTACTTCAATTGAATTTGAATGTGTGCGCTGCTTCAGTTGGTAGGCTCAAGTGCATCCCTGTGCATAAGCAAAATCAATATATAGCTGTGTACATTTATATTGTAGGGAATTCATGTTGTTTTCTCTGATTCAGTGCTTTGTTTTACATTCTGTACAAAACATATTCCTTTTTTACGCTTTGAAATTAGGTTTCTTCGCCGCCTGGTAGTGGTCTATACATATAATAGCTGTCTAATCGTTTTTCTAATACTTTTTGTAGATATTTGTCTTATACTACTGATCCTTAGTACGTCAGTTTCCTTGGCTTCTTTTGTAATATTTACGGCACGTTTGAATATAAAAAGAAAAAAAAGACATTGCTTGCGTCTATGATTTTTTCATCAAGTAGTGTTTTGGTATGTATCATTTGTACATTCTATATTATCATGTGTCACAGAATTTTGTATTACAACTTTGTGTGGATAACATTTGTGCTCATAATTTTATAATAATTTTGTGAGAGGTAATAATACAATAAAGGCGTTCAACGAACATCCTGGAATTGTTATTAGTGACCTGTCAGCATTGGTAATGATTTTTATTTATAAATTCTGCCTACAATCATAATATCAATAATAAATCTTAGTGTTAATGACATTTTCTGTAATTATGTCCACCAACAGTACAAACACATGTCCGAACATTTTGAAGTGCATTAACAGTTGTTCACAGTCTAGTGAGCTGTTATCTTTAGGACTAGCTATGTTTTATGAAATATATTTATACTATCGTTATTTCATGAAGTACACGCCATATAGCAATTACAATCGACTACATTATCGTTGTTTGTCGTCTGTCGTGTATACACTAATTAATATCCGATGGTATAAAACCTATGAACTGTTTGATGTAGTTCTTCATCAAGAAATTGATGCTAAGGTCTTTTCCGTCTGCTGCAACATTGTTTACAAATTTCACTATGGATCTGTTAGCTACCGTAAAGATGTCCACGTGCAAAACTGAAGTAACCATCAGGTCGTTTTGCAGTGTACAAACATTTGTTTATACACTCCTGGAAATTGAAATAAGAACACCGTGAATTCATTGTCCCAGGAAGGGGAAACTTTATTGACACATTCCTGGTGTCAGAAACATTACATGATCACACTGGCAGAACCACAGGCACATAGACACAGGCAACAGAGCGTGCACAATGTCGGCACTAGTACAGTGTATATCAACCTTTCGCAGCAATGCAGGCTGATATTCTCCCATGGAGACGATCGTAGATGCTGGATGTAGTCCTGTGGAACGGCTTGCCATGCCATTTCCACCTGGCGTCTCAGTTGGACCAGCGTTCGTGCTGGACGTGCAGACCGCGTGAGACGACGCTTCACCCAGTCCCAAACATGCTCAATGGGGGATAGATCCGGAGATCTTGCTGGCCAGGGTAGTTGACTTACACCTTCTAGAGCACGTTGGGTGGCACGGGATACATGCGGACGTGCATTGTCCTGTTGGACCAGCAAGTTCCCTTGCCGGTCTAGGAATGGTAGAACGATGGGTTCGATGACGGTTTGGATGTACCGTGCACTATTCAGTGTCCCCTCAACGTTCACCAGAGGTGTACGGCCAGTGTAGGAGATCGCTCCCCACACCATGATGCCGGGTGTTGGCCCTGTGTGCCTGGGGTCGTATGCAGTCCTGATTGTGGCGCTCACCTGCACGGCGCCAAACACGCATACGACCATCATTGGCACCAAGGCAGAAGCGACTCTCATCGCTGAAGACGACACGTCTCCATTCGTCTCTCCATTCACGCCTGTCGCGACACCAGTGGAGGCGGGCTGCACGATGTTGGGGCGTGAGCGGAAGACGGCCTAACGGTGTGCGGGACCGTAGCCCAGCTTCATGGAGACGATTGCGAATGGTCCTCGCCGATACCCCAGGAGCAACAGTGTCCCTAATTTGCTGGGAAGTGGCGGTGCGGTCCCCTACGGCACTGCGTAGGATCCTACGGTCTTGGCGTGCATCCGTGCGTCGCTGCGGTCCGGTCCCAGGTCGACGGGCACGTGCACCTTCCGCCGACCACTGGCGACAACATCTATGTACTGTGGAGATCTCACGTCCCACGTGTTGAGCAATTCGGCGGTACGTCCACCCGACCTCCCGCATGCCCACTATACGCCCTCGCTCAAAGTCCGTCAACTGCACATACGGTTCACGTCCACGCTGTCGCGGCATGCTACCGGTGTTAAAGACTGCGATGGAGCTCCGTATGCCACGGCAAACTGGCTGACACTGACGGCGGCGGTGCACAAATGCTGCGCAGCTAGCGCCATTCGACGGCCAACACCACGGTTCCTGGTGTGTCCGCTGTACCGTGCGTGTGATCATTGCTTGTACAGCCCTCTCGCAGTGTCCGGAGCAAGTATGGTGGGTCTGACACACCGGTGTCAATGTGTTCTTTTTTCCATTTCCAGGAGTGTAATATAGTGTCATTTAGTATTAAAAGACAGTCCTGGGTTTCAGAAAGAGCTTTGTTGACCCAAAAACTGAGCGTTTCACGCGGGAAAGGCATCATCAGATTATCTGAAAATACAATGGAAAATGGATATAATAAATATCCTGAGCTACTACACTCAACAGAGAATAGCAATAACATAAATACGTATGAGGATAGGAAAGTACGTAAAAAAAACGTTATTACTGCCAAAAAGCATTCTTCAAATACGCCTAAATAGCTGGTAACCGAACATGAAAACACCAGAAGAGATGGCATTTTTACGAATATTTGAAGAATGCCTTTTGGCAGTAATTATAACATTTTACATGCTTCCCTCTTATTTACGTCTTACACATTTAGTTTTTGGTTTTCACTGCTGAGTATACTTGCTCAGGATAGGACCACATGTCTTTATTTATTGTCCATTTTTCGTTGTGCTTCCATGTATCCTGATGACGCCTTACCTGTGTGAAACTGAAGAGCTTTCTGCAACCTATGAGTGTCTTCTAATATTAATCACAATAGGAAGTTGCTCTACCACCGCGCCTCAGTGGATTGGAATAAATTTTGTAATATCCTTTGCGTTTCATAACATATGGAGATCATTTCTAGACGGTTGAAGTTGTTTTCGGTTTTAACGCTCAATATCACTACGATAACAGCTTCAAAAATTGTCATTAACTGGTTTTTTAAACTAGAACATTTCTAAATAGTTCTGCTACAAGGTCTTCGGCAACATACCCGGCTACTAAGTAATTTACAACATCGATTAACATTCCAAATGCGACACTACCATCCTCCATTGCCGAACGGTCGAACCGTAGCTTGCAACATATTATGGGGTATGCGCAATCTGTCACAGACAACAGAAGATCAAGGGCCACAATTTGGGGTTCTGTACCTCAGTCGTTAGAAACGGAACCTTTACAGGAACACTTTGTTATGTGTCTGTCTGTCCAACTATTAACAGCTCTTTTTCTTAGGAATGGACTGAGGTATCAAGTTGAAATTCGTGTCAAACACTAAGATCTACAGTTCCTTGGCGGTGTCAAGAATTGAAGCTTCTAAATAAATGTATTCGATAGATATGCCATTTATGTTACATATTTTGCACTCGCAAATTCACTCGTCGAAACCTATAGGGTAATTTCCGTTGACCTAAAGGCTTGAAATTTGGTAAGAAGCAAGATTTCAAAATTTAAGGAAAGGGCAAAAACCAAATAAGTGTTAACTTTTAATTATATCACACGAAAAAATATTTCTTTTGTCATTTGTTATCAAACTTCAACCGTAAAATCTTGGAATTCCCGGGACCGATATGTTGCCAGTATCAATGTCGATAAGAGGCAAAAATCGTCGAGGTTCTCGACTCCCAGAATGCATGAGCTTTTTATGTACACAATTAAGTTTGTAATGAACCCTCAGATAGCGAATCCTGCTCCCACCTGGCCATTTTTTTCCTTTTTTTCAGTACAGAGGTGTACCCATTCTTGTCTACACAAAGATAAGCTGCCCAACCCAACATGATGACCAGAGTTGATGTCTGAAAAAGAACTGGTGGGTACCTGGGCTCATGTCTTTCTCCGAATGCTGCAATTCATGCACTTCCGTAGCACTGGCGCAAGCAGGATTGCTAGGACCTATATTTTGAAACAACTCATAAACTCAATGAAGAAGGTCGATGGCCATCTGTTTGCTTTTAGTGATTGTTGTGGTTACCTGAATTTATTGAAACTGCTGTGTGGTAATGGGGTAGCCAGGTCTCCCCACTGGAAACTAAATACGAGGCAGCGTGCTGTGGCTGACCTCCGATCAGAGGCGTATGCTGTGTAGCAGCACTGCCTAAAACAACAGGACTGTTTTAATACAACTATCTAATGGTGGACTCCTTTAGCGAAGCCACTGTTAAGGACCACTGCGCAAGGTCATAGTATGGCGTGTCTCTTTGGAAGCTGTACACACTCGAATTTTACTAGCAATGTCTCAATGATGCCCTCGATGGCCCCGTTGGCCAAAATGATAACTTTCACCTGCGGCTGAACAGAATCAAGATTAAGATCCTTGGCATTCGACGCGGTAAATCTTAGCTTGGAGTAGGCCTCTGGGTGCCTTTGGTGACTTATCCCTTTGTTTGTGAAAAACGACAAGTGCGAAAGAAACACGTTGCTATAGTGGTGAGGGTTCCCGGCAGCCGCCTTTCAAGGAGGAAGACGATTATTGCGCATCACGAATTATTTTACTCGTTTGCTTACCGCTACTGAACATGACACTTCTGCAATGAATATCCTGCTGGAATAGCTTAGAATGATATAGCTCTCACTTTGATCATATAAAGTTGATCGTCGGTAAAGCAGATGCCAGACTGAGATTCATTCGAAGAATCCTAAGGAAATGCAATCCGGAAACAAAGGAAGTAGGTTACAGTACGCTTGTTCGTCCACTGCTTGAATACTGCTCAGCAGTGTGGGATCCGTACCAGATAGGGTTGATAGAAGAGATAGAGAAGATCCAACGGAGAGCAGCGCGCTTCATTACAGGATCATTTAGTAATCGCGATGATAGATAAACTCCAGAGGAAGACTCTGCAGGAGAGAAGCTCAGTAGCTCGGTACGGGCTTTTGTTAAAGTTTCGAGAACATACCTTCACCGAAGAGTCAAGCAGTATATTGCTCCCTCCTACGTATATCTCGCGAAGAGACCATGAGGATAAGACGAGAGAGATTAGAGCCCACACAGAAGCATACCGACAATCCTTCTTTCCACGAACAATACGAGACTGAAATAGAAGGGAGAACCGATAGAGGTACTCAGGGTACCCTCCGCCACACACCCTCAGGTGGCTTGCGTAGTATGGATGTAGATGTAGATGTGAGGAGTTAAAAAAATGGTTCAAATTGCTCTCAGCACTATAGGACTTAACAGCTATGGTCATCAGTCCCCTAGAACTTAGAATTACTTAAACCTAACTAACCTAAGGACATCACACACATCCATGCCCGAGGCAGGATTCTAACCTGCAACTGTAGCAATCGCTGCGGTTCCGAACTGAGTGCCTAGAACCGCGAGACCACCGCGACCGGCTGTGAGGAGTTACGCAAGGCAGTGTCAAAGCAGGGTCTTGGGGTCGTTGTGAAAGAATGCCCAAAAGGAAACTTATCTGGGCCCGATGGGCTCCCAGCAGAATTCTGTTGGATAATGCGGGATATCGTTGGCGACTAAGTAAAGTAATTGGTGAACAAAGTAGATAGTGGAACCAAGGTCCAAAAATAGTGGAACCGAGATCCTATTCAAATTTATGGAAGGATGCATCGTGCTGATCCAATAGACACAAAACATGTCTCAATGAAGACTTCAGACCAACCACCTTTCTCAATTCTAACTAATGGCAAGATGCGTAACACTGATGATATAATGGCTCCAGATAACTTTATCAACCCACACCAGTGATGTCGAGTTAATCAATGTAATATTTTCCATGCAGCGTCTGCAGACAGGGAAGTGGTTTCCTACTCGACCGCAAACAGACTTTCAATGATCTTTTCATCAACAGACTTTGCCAACGCTTTAGATTGAATAGGCCACGATTACTCCTCTGTGGAATCTTGGTTTTGGTCCTTGGTTCATCCAGTTTATCAAGAACTTTATAGTGGGAGCCACGCCAGTAGTAATGATCAGTGGATAGAGAACAAGGCCAATTCCAATACAACAGTCTGCAAGTAACATCTACATCTGTATTCCTGTACGTCATAGCAACTGACTCCTTGTCATGAGCTATTGATCACATGGTTAGTGGTATGCAGCTACATAATGCCAGCTCCAACTGCGTCGCCTTCACTCATGACGTCGGCATTTTTATAGTGGACGATCAAGACAGACATCAAACTCACCACTTACTCAGCTTTTCCAAAAGAGGCACTGGCGCAGCCGTCAACCAACGTAAAACAGTGCACCTGCACTCAGCCAACAGACAACAAATAGTATACATAAATGGTATCGTGTTGTGTAGAAACATAAGATTCTAGGACTGGCTATTGCCGCATGTTCATAAAAGATGCAGGCACGAAAGTGGTGTCGAATCCTCACCACAACAAAACAACAAAACATGCTTGCGGCAGTCATTTTAGTAAGAGCCTAAACCTTCACGAGAGAGTGAGACTTATCAACGCCTCTATTCTGTCTAAAGCATGCTATGTCACACAAATGTTTTCCGTCTCAAAGCTAACAGGCAAGACAGTTTCACAAGCTGGCCTCTGTGATGATATGAAATCTTGAAAATTAACGCACCGACCTGTCTCCTGGACACATTTCTCAGAGGCTTAGAAGTGTCGACTTTCAGCCTAAGTGCACTGAGCACCAACGATGCAGGAAACCAGATTGGGGGGAACAATGGCGACACTTCTTGGCTTCTACTGTCATCTGGTAAAGCCACAGTAACAGTCGGAGCCACCTCATGTTGTTGTTGTGGTCTTCAGTCCTGAGACTGGTTTGATGCAGCTCTCCATACTACTCTATCCTGTGCAAGCTTCTTCATCTCCCAGTACTTACTGCAACCTACATCTTTCTCAATCTCCTTAGTGTATTCATCTCTTGGTCTCCCTCTACGATTTTTACCCTCCACGCTGCCCTCCAATGCTAAATTTGTGATCCCTTGATGCCTCAGAACATGTCCTACCAACCGATTCATTCTTTTTGTCAAGTTGTGCTACAAACTCCTCTTCTTCCCAATTATATTCAATACCTCCTCATTAGTTATGTGATCTACCCATCTAATCTTAAGCATTCTTCTTTAGCACCACATTTCGAAATCTTCTATTCTCTTCTTATCCAAACTATTTTTCGTCCATGTTTCACTTCCATAAATGGCTACACTCCATACAAATACTTTCAGAAACGACTTCTTCACACTTAAATCTATACTCGATGTTAACAAATTTCTCTTCTTCAGAAACGCTTTCCTTGCCATTGCCAGTCTACATTTTATGTCCTCTCTACTTCGACCATCATCAGTTATTTTACTTCCTAAATAGCAAAACTCCTTTACTACTTTAAGTGTCTCATTTCCTAATCTAATTCCCTCAGCATACTCGATTTAATTTGACTACATTCCATTATCCTCGTTTTGCTTTTGTTGATGTTCATCTTATATCCTCCTTTCAAGACAAGTCCATTCCGTTTAACTGCTCTTCCAAGTCCTTTGCCGTCTCTGACAGAATTACAATGTCATTGGCGAACCTCAAAGTTTTTATTTCTTCTCCATGGATTTTAATACCTACTCCGAATTTTTCTTTTGTTTCCTTCACTGCTTGCTAAATAAACAGATTGAATAATATCGGGTATAGGCTACAACCCTGTCTCACTCCCTTCCCAACCACTGCTACCCTTTTATGCCCCTCGACTCTTATAACTGCCATCTTGTTTCTGTACAAATTGTAAATAGCCTTTCGCTCCCTGTATTTTACCCCTGCCACCTTCAAAATTTGAAAGAGAGTATTCCAGTTAACATTGTCAAAAGCTTTCTCTAAGTCTACAAATACTAGAAACGTAGGTTTGCCTTTTCTTAATCTTTCTCCTAAGATAAGTCGTAAGGTTAGTATTGCCTTACGTGTTCCAACATTTCTACGGAATCCAAACTGATTATCAACGAGGTCCGCATCTACCAGTTTTTCCATTCGTCTGTAAAGAATTCGCGTTAGTATTTTGCAGCTGTGACTTATTAGACTGATAATTCGGTAATTTTCACATCTGTCTACACGTGCTTCTTTGGGATTGGGATTATTATATTCTTCTTGAAGTCTGAGGGTATTTCGCCTGTCTCATACCTCTTGCTCACCAGCTGGTAGAGTTTTGTCATGACTGGCGCTCCCAACGCTGTCAGTAGTTCTAAAGGAATGTCGTTTACTCCAGGGGCCTTGTTTCGACTCAGGTCTTTCAGTGCTCTGTCAAACTCTTCACGCAGTATCTTATCTCCAATTTCGTCTTCATCTACATCCTCTTCCATTTCCATAATATTGTCCTCAAGTACATCGCCATTGTATAAACCCTCTATATACTCCTTCCACCTTTCTGCCTTCCCTGCCTTTATATAATGGTAAGACAGAGATTTAGGAACCAGGTCTTAAATTATAAAACATTTCCTGGGGCAGATGTGGACTCTGACCACAATCTATTGACTATGAACTGAAGATTAAACTGAAGAAACTACAAAAAGGTGCTAATTTAAGGAGATGGGACCTAGATAAACTGACTAAATCCGAATTTGTAGAGAGTTTCAGGGAGAGCGTAAGGGAACAATTGATAGGAATGGAGGAAAGAGATACAGTAGAAGAAGAATGGGTAGCTTTGAGGGATGAAGTAGTGAAGGCAGCAGTCGATAAAGTAGGTAAAAAGACGAGGGTTGCTAGAAATCCTTGGGTAACAGAAGAAATATTGAATTTAATTGATGAAAGGAGAAAATATAAAAATGCAGTAAATGAAGCAGGCAAAAAGGAATACAGTCTCAAAAATGAGATCGACAGAAAGTGCAAAATGGCTAAGCAGGGATGGCTAGAGGACAAACGTAAGGATGTAGACGCTTATCTCACTAGGGGTAAATAGATACTGCCTACAGGAAAATTAAAAAGACCTTTGGAGAGAAGAGAACCACGTGTATGAATATCAAGAGCTCAGATGGCAGTCCAGTTCTAAGCAAAGAAGGGAAGGCAGAAAGGTGGAAGGAGTATATAGACGGTTTATACAAGGGCGATGTACTTGAGGACAATATTATGGAAATGGAAGAGGATGTAGATGAAGAAGAAATGGGAGGTAAGATACTGCGTGAAGAGTTTGACAGAGCACTGAAAGACCTGAGTCGAAACAAGGCCCCCGGAGTAGACAACATTCCATTAGAACTACTGACAGCCTTGGGAGAGCCAGTCATGACAAAACTCTACCAGCTTGTGAGCAAGATGTATGAGACAGGTGAAATACCCTCAGACTTCAAGAAGAATATAATAATTCCAATCCCAAAGAAAGCAGGTGCTGACAGATGTGAAAATTACGGAACTATCGGTTTAATAAGTCACAGCTGCAAAATACTAACGCGAATTCTTTACAGACGAATGGAAAAACTGGTAGATGCGGACCTCGTTGATAATCAGTTTGGATTCCGTCGAAATATTGGAACACGTGAGGCAATACTGACCTTACGACTTATCTTAGAAGAAAGATTAAGAAAAGGCAAACCTACGTTTCTAGCATTTGTAGACTTAGAGAAAGCTTTTGACAATGTTGACTGGAATACTTTCTTTCAAATTCTGAAGGTGGCAGGAGTAAAATACAACGAGCGAAAGGCTATTTACAATTTGTACAGAAACCAGATGGCAGTCGTAAGAGTCGAGGAGGATGAAAGGGAAGCAGTGGTTGGGAAAGGAGTGAGACAGGGTTGTAGCCTCTCCCCGATATTATTCAATCTGTATATTGAGCAAGCAGTAAAGGAAACCAAAGAAAAATTTGGAGTAGGTATTAAAATTCGTGGAGAAGAAATAAAAACTTTGAGGTTCGCCGATGACATTGTAATTCTGTCAGAGACGGCAAAGGACTTGGAAGAGCAGTTGAACGGAATGGACAGGGTCTTGAAAGGAGGATATAAGATGAACATCAACAAAAGCAAAACGAGGATAATGCAATGTAGTCAAATTAAATCGAGTATGCTGAGGGAATTAGATTAGGAAATGAGACACTTAAAGTAGTAAAGGAGTTTTGCTATTTAGGAAGTAAAATAACTGATGATGGTCGAAGTAGAGAGGACATAAAATGTAGACTGGCAATGGCAAGGAAAGCGTTTCTGAAGAAGAGAAATTTGTTAACATCGAGTATAGATTTAAGTGTGAGGAAGTCGTTTCTGAAAGTATTTGTATGGAGTGTAGCCATTTATGGAAGTGAAACATGAACGACAAATAGTTTGGACAAGAAGAGAATAGAAGCTTTCGAAATGTGGTGCTACAGAAGAGTGCTGAAGATTAGATGGGTAGATCACGTAACTAATGAGGAGGTATTGAATATAATTGGGAAGAAGAGGAGTTTGTGGCACAACTTGACTAGAAGAAGGGATCGGTTGGTAGGACATGTTTTCAGGCATCAAGGGATCACAAATTTAGCATTGGAGGGCAGCGTGGAGGGTAAAAATCGTAGAGGGAGACCAAGAGATGAATACACTAAGCAGATTCAGAAGGATGTAGGTTGCAGTAAGTACAGGGAGATGAAGCAGCTTGCACAGGATAGAGTAGCATGGAGAGCTGCATCAAACCAGTCTCAGGACTGAAGACAACAACAACAACAACAACAACAACAAACTTCCAGCCCGATTAAGGTATCGGACATTCCACGCTCCGATCCGTAGAACGCCAGTTTTCTTTCTCCTGATAACGACGTCCTCCTGAGTAGTCCCCGCCCGGAGATCCGAATGGGGGACTATTTTAACTCCGTAATATTTTACGCAAAATGACGTACTCATCATTTAATCACACAGTAAAGCTGCATGCCATCGGGAAAAATTACGGCTGTAGTTTCCCCTTGCTTTCAGCCGTTCGCAGTACCAGCACAGCAAGGCCGTTTCGGTTAATGTCCGCAGCTAGTGGTCTCGCGGTAGCGTTCTCGCCTTCCGGGTTCGATTCCCTGCGGGGTCAGGGATTTTCTCTGCATCGTGATGAATGGGTGTTGTGTGATGTCCTTAGGTTAGTTAGGTTTAAGTAGTTCTAAGTTCTAGGGGACTGATGACCATAGATGTTAAGTCCCATAGTGCTCAGAGCCATTTGAACCTTTTTTTTTTTTTTGGTTGATGTTACAAGGCCAGGTCAGTCAATGATCCTCTTCAGGAACCACACGTTTGTCTGGCATCTCAGCAGATACCTCTCTGTTGTGGTTGCACCTACGTTACGGCCATCTGTATCGTTGAGGCACGCAAGCCTCCCCACCAACGGCAAGGGGCATGGATGTATGTGATGTCCTTAGGTTATTTAGGTTTAAGTAGTTCTACGTTCTAGGGCACTGATGACCTCAGATGTTAAGTCCCATGATGCTCCGACCCATTTGACTCATTTTCATTTTTTTTAATTGAAATTCAATCCCGCTCCAGGGAAGTTAAAGTATTTCTTGCTTGTAAGGGGTAAAGACCTTGTCTGTAAAACTGAACATTGCTCTTCTTAAATGTAAAGTATTTCGACTGTCAAATATCTACACAATGATGCCAACTATGAGGGAATTAAATGAAACTTCAACGATCTTGAAATAAAAGGCACACTCTTCTCCAGCTCATATGTCCTAATCAAACCCGTAGTTGTCCTCCTAAAAGTCGCTTCGAAGAAAAGGAAAATATTCTCTTCAAAATAAGAGGCACTACTCTTCAGAACATCACCTTGCCAATAAAGATACCTACAAATAAGTCTGTGAACAGTAAAGCTAAATTAGTGAACTCATAGTGATACTTTTTTTATATAGTCATCAGTCTACTGACTGGTTTGATGCGGCCCTCCACGAATTCCTTTCCTGTGCTCACCTCTTCATCTCAGAGTTGCACTTGCAACCTACGTCCTCAATTATTTGCTTAACGTATTCAAATCTCTGTCTTCCTCTACAGTTTTTGCCCTCTACAGCTCCCTCTAGTACCATGGAAGTCATTCCCTGATGATGTCTTAGCAGATGTCCTATCATCCTGTCCCTTCTCCTATCAGTGTTTTCCACATATTCCTTTCCTCTCCGATTCTGCGTAGAACCTCCTCATTCCTTACCTTATCAGTCCACCTAATTTTCAACATTCGTCTATAGCACTACATCTCAAATGCTTCGATTCTATTCTGTTCCGGTTTTCCCACAGTCCATGTTTCACTACCATACAATGCTGTACTCCAGACGTACATCCTCAGAAATGTCTTCCTCAAATTAAGGTCGGTATTTGATATTAGTAGACTTCTCTTGGCCAGAAATGCCTTTTTTGCCACAGCGAGTCTGCTTTTGATGTCCTCCTTGCTCCGTCCGTCCTAGGTAGCAGAATTCCTTAACTTCATTGAATCCGTGACCATCAATCCTGATGTTAAGTTTCTCGCTGTTCTCATTTCTACTACTTCTCATTACCTTCGTCTTCCTCCGATTTACTCTCAAACCATACTGTGTACTCATTAGACTGTTCATTCCGTTCAGCAGATCATTTAATTCTTCGTCACTTTTACTCAGGATAGCAATGTCATCAGCGAATCGTATCATTGATATCCTTTCACCTTGTATTTTAATTCCATTCCTGAACCTTTCTTTTATTTCCATCATTGCTTCCTCGATGTACAGATTGAAGAGTAGGGGCGAAAGGCTACAGCCTTGTCTCACTCCCTTCTTAATACGAACACTTCGTTCTTGATCGTCCACTCTTATTATTCCCTCTTGGTTGTTGTACATATTGTATATGACCCGTCTCCCTGTAGCTTACCCCTACTTTTTTCAGAATCTTGAAAAGCTTGCACCATTTTATATTGTCGAACGCTTTTTCCAGGTCGACAAATCCCATGAACGTGTCTTGATTTTTCTTTAGTCTTGCTTCCATTATTAGCCGTAACGTCAGAATTGCCTCTCTCGTGCCTTTACTTTTCCTAAAGCCGAACTGATCGTCACCTAGCGCATTCTCAATTTTCTTTTCCATTCTTCTGCATATTATTCTTGTAAGCAGCTTCGATGCATGAGCTGTTAAGCTGTTTGTGCGATAATTCTCGCACTTGTCAGCTCTTGCCGTCTTCGGAATTGTGTGGATGATGCTTTTCCGAAAGTCTGATGGTATGTCGCCAGACTCATATATTCTACACACCAACGTCAATAGTCATTTTGTTCCCACTTCCCCTAATGATTTTAGAAATTCTGATGGAATGTTATCTATCCCTTCTGCCTTATTTGACCGTAAGTCCTCCAAAGCTCTTTTAAATTCCGATTCCAATACTGGATCCCCTATCGCTTCTAAATCGACTCCTGTTTCTTCTTCTATCACATCAGACAAATCTTCACCCTCATAGAGGCTTTCAATATATTCTTTCCACCTATCTGCCGTCCCCTCTGCATTTAACAGTGGAATTCCCGTTGGACTCTTAATGTTACCACCGTTACTTTTAATGTCACCAAATGTTGTTTTGACTTCCTGTATGCTGAGTCTGTCCTTCCGACAATAATATCTTTTTCGATGTCTTCACATAGGGAGACACCCTTGCATAAAATTCACTTCCTGGATAAAAAAAGATAAATTCAAAGCACTTTTTCTCTTTCTTCATTCATTCACTCTTTCTTTCTCTGTAACTTATTACCTTGTCAAACACGAAATTATTTCCTATAATTATGTCGCAAAGCCACCGACAAAAAATAGTAAAATGTCTCGATACTTACTGAGGTATTGTACTTGCAGATGCTGTCCCGTAGGTCAAAAATGTGATTTCATCTGTGATTTGTTGTTCGATTAGAGCATAAACTGTATGGCTCAGAAGGCACATGATGCCATTTTCCTTCACGAGGTTTGTGGTCGGGCATGAGAACGCTTCTAACAATCACATTTGGAGCTGCAGGTCTGCTTATGAGTGCCACCATTACTTGACAGTATCCCCAAACTGTGTATACTGACCAACACTTGAAATGGTGTTCTACAGTGCTAGGAAAATCATCTGTCCTCTTTTTGTGGACTAGGTGCTGGTTCGTTGGCAACGTATTGTTAACCACTTTGTACCTCAGCACTCGAACTTCCGTCAGCAGCAGTGGGTACCTGCTGTTGGACCACATCGTTTTCCTGTTCACAGAGGGATTCGAGGTCTTATAACATGGAAGTCACCCTAGCATGTCGCGAAACAGCAGCCAGTCTGTAGCTGTCGACAGCAGGTAGCTGACACAAATTTCGATCCATCCAAACAGCTGACGTCAATCCAGATCGAAAAGGGCGAATTAATTTCATATAAATCATAATCCATTCAAGCTGTACTTTCCGACATACAACCACAAAAGCAAACATCATGTTTATTATCTTCTACAATTTTGAAGTCCTTTGAATTTCAAGTCATTTCTACTGATTCATCTTCAAAATTAATCTGTATATACACTCCTGGAAATGGAAAAAAGAACACATTGACACCGGTGTGTCAGACCGACCATACTTGCTCCGGACACTGCGAGAGGGCTGTACAAGCAATGATCACACGCACGGCACAGCGGACACACCAGGAACCGCGGTGTTGGCCGTCGAATGGCGCTAGCTGCGCAGCATTTGTGCACGGCCGCCGTCAGTGTCAGCCAGTTTGCCGTGGCATACGGAGCTCCATCGCAGTCTTTCACACTGGTAGCATGCCGCGACAGCGTGGACGTGAACCGTATGTGCAGTTGACGGACTTTGAGCAGGGGCGTATAGTGGGCATGCGGGAGGCCGGGTGGACATACCGTCGAATTGCTCAACACGTGGGGCGTGAGGTCTCCACAGTACATCGATGTTGTCGCCAGTGGTCGGCGGAGGGTGCACGTGCCCGTCGACCTGGGACAGGACCGCAGCGACGCACGGATGCACGCCAAGACCGTAGGATCCTACGCAGTGCCTACGCAAAATGGTCCAGAAAGTAAAGACAAATGTCAATTTTTATTGTGAAAAACCTTTCAGAAGTTAGTTACCTCAGCTTTGCAGGACACAAGGAATAATATTTTCCTTCAGCTGAATAAACATGTACCAAATAGTACTCCCCTTGATAATCATATTCATCACCTGAAAAACAGCTGTATTCATTGAGTATTGTAAAATAAGGCTACAGGATGAAGTAAGGCTCCACAGCAAGAACATACACCATCTTCTGATTAGAAGCCTCCACACAAAAATAGATTTTTTAGTAATCGGAGATTTTATGATTGTTCTGAAAATAGACTCACATACATACGTGGTGGCGCCTAGAGCTGCAGAAGTCAACTCACTTACAGCTAAACTGTATTTCTTTTGTTGTTTGCATGAAACATATTAATGAATTTGAGTCCTATTCTGTAGACCTGCTCTGTATGTACACCCCCTGACACTTTACCAGAAAAAGCTGCAGCCTCAACACAGATAATATAGCCTACTGCAGGTCCTAAAGAAGTTATGAAACTGACTACCATCCTGTTTAAAGAAAAAAGGCTGTTTACCTTCTTTTCCGAGAAAGCAGTTCATCTATAAGAAGTGTGCAATAATATTAAGAAAAACACAACGGTTAATGTCTGTATAAAGCGTTTTGGGTGTACATTGCTGTCCATGTAAATGATGATTTTTTTAGAGGATGGGGGTGGTGGGTGTTGGTGTTGGCACATTTTAACTCTGTTGTAAATGAATCCTCTGGAGCAGGGCACTTTAAGTAAATAACGTGTTTTGGCAGTAGTAAATAGTCTCTATTCACCAAAAGTGAGCAGCAAGATTATTATTATTATTATTGTGATAACCACACATTATGTAGAGTTCTCGGCTCGTGGTCTCGCGGTCGCGTTCTCCCTTCCCGAGAAAGGGGTCCGGGTTTCGATTCCAGGCGGGGTCAGGGATTTTCACCTGATGGGTGTTTGTGTTGTCCTCATCATATCATCATTCATGAATGTTGCGAGTCTGGACTGATCAAAGGTTGGGAATTTGTAAGGGCACTGATAAGCGCGCAGTTGAGCGCTCATCAACATTATGTAGAGAGCCTTTTTAGGCTCTTGGAATGCTTACTCCCCAAAACCTGTATTCCTTCATGGTTTTTTGTACTGACAACTAAAACAAGTTTCAGCTGAACTGTGTTGTACTTAACACAATACAAGTCAATCAGAATCATTTTCATGTGCACTTTGCAGTCTTGCCCAGCTTTCTGAGAGGTCTAATGGCAAACGTATGGTATTCAACAATCTCCCATATGATATAAGCAAGAAATTGGGAATTTATACCAATTCAAAAGAAAATTATTCTTAAATTAGCCATTTTTATTACTTGAAGATCTAGATTCAATAATTTAAAAGTTGTGTTTGTTACTCGGCAAGTACAAAGATGTGTTGTAAAGCTAATGTTGTTAAACGGTAATGCATTGCAAGCAAACTCAGTTTCTGCAGATTCAAGTAACTATAGTTTTTGATAAATTCAAATGTAATCAAGTTACTATTAAGCTACGAGTGTGAGGTCAACAGTAAGTATTTAGTGCAACTTTGGATGCAGCAGCTTTTTTAAGAGTAGCATCTTTCCTTTTACTTCAACAAATTATGCGCTATAGCTATGAATATAATTATGCAATATAGAGATATGGACATCAATGTTAACACTGATTGTCTAAAATTTGCTTGTTGTTACTGCAGATCTTGACTGATTTCACATCCCTGAGCCTTCTCCATTTACAGTGTAATTTTGTTACAGATCAAACTTCGTGCTTTGTCTTAGCAGTATTATTAACAACCTTCATATATGCCAAGAAAAGTTTTCTTTTGACCCTACGCACTTTACAAACAGATGAAAATCTCAATTTTGAAAGGGAACTATTTCAAAATCCTAGCAGAGGTGTTTTGTGACTTGAAAGTTAGGATGGATGTGGGTCCCTTTATGTAAAACTTGATGAGCGACTAAGATTTTGAGACGGTATATCGTTAATATCTAGCTCACTACACAAGTATAATAACGTTTTGTAACATATTACGCTTCCCATCTTGATATCGTTTTGGTATCTTCTGGATAGAGTAAAAGTCAGAATATATATGCGCTTATTTTGCTTAAGTACCTGATATTACGCATACAAACGAAATTCCTTTCTTACAACAGCATACAAAAAAATTTCATACATTCTAATGGAATCGTTAGAAAACTAATGCTGCATGCGAAAACGTTATTTTGTCTTCCACTCCTGCGGAAGCGGTGAACTGCAAGAATTCACAGAGCAAAAAAACGTATTCACTAAAGAACAGTGATTCCGTCGCTTGTTAAAAAGAACAGTCAATATGTTTCGACTGTACCACATGTAAAATCTATAGCCATTGCTTTATTATCTGGAATTACGGAGAAACTAGGTTAACTGCGCTGCTACATCTGTAACAGTACTATTATAGAAACTTCCTGGCAGATTAAAACTATGTGCCGGACCGAGACCCGAACTCGGGACCTCTGGGTTTCGCGAGCAAGTGTTCTGCCCTCACATCTTCAATTCCGCCAGTACTTCGTCTCCTACTTTCCAAACTTCACAGAGAGATTCACAGTTTTAATGTGCCAGGAAGTTTCATATCAGCGCACACTTAAAAATCTCATTCTGGAGTAGTATTACAGTTCGCTGAATTGACAAAATCAGTGCCTGATTTCAGCTATAAATGAGAAAAACTGTAACTGTCAGCTCCACCTCACACAGCGCCTAGTAACACGAACTCGTCTTGCTGCCCCGAGTCAAGTGACTTATATGTTGCTTTCAAGCATTAACACGACAGCGACAGGGATATGCGTGGTTTATGTTATACTGTTATTTGGTCTATGGGGCGTGCATCGGCACGGCTTCTTAGGACCCTGATTCCTTGGGACAGATAGCCACCTCAGCGGCTACCGAGCGATGACAATCGGAGTGCGTGTGCATCCAGATGGCTCGCCAACATGTGAACACAAAAAATGTTCTTAAGGCAGTGGTACAGTAACACAGAAGCTACGCGCACATAACCTAGCTTTCCTCGCAGCCTCTAGTGATAATACACTCGCATTATGCCACACAAACATCTTCATGGTACCACAACACAGTTTATAAAAACACATAACGTTAATGTTTCCTTAAAACGAGCTCGTTGTAGCTGACCACTTCAGTCTATTTATCCTAGATCACAACAGCTGCAGACTATTGTCCCTTTCTATAATTCACTGTACCGTCACTTGTAAACACAAAACACTGTTCATAAAATTTTATCTTTGCACTTTTTCTCACTGATAGCACATTTTGATGTTCTTAACGCGTTGAAGACTGTGATACTGACCAGACTTCCACCGAATTCACGTGTACTGTTTTCTGATCGTAAATGGCCTATGGAGTAAAATTTCTTTATTTCGTCGTTAATACTTGAAGATTTCGTGTGCCTTCAGGTAAGTATTAAATCACTGACTTCATAGGTGATAGACCCAACGATTGTGTCATGTGCTAACTTCCTTTCTTCTACTCGCTTCTTAATTTTCTCAAACACGAAGTTCAGACGTTGTTCTTGTGTGCTGTCGTCTTTTCAAAGAAAACTACATTCATGAAATATGCTGTTCGCCTCCTTGCCAAAGAGAACAGTACATGGTGGTAAACCAGTTGAATCATGAGCTAAGCTGTTCATCACACTTTCAAAATCAGTTAGTCGATCAATCCATTTAGTGTGTTTCTTGTCGCAATAGGCACGGAACAAACGTCCCAACTCTGGCTTAGAGCCCTCAGAAGGGTTGGCTGGGGGCCTATAAGCTGACGTATCAATATGTCTAACAAGGCATAAAATTTTTCTACATATATGAACGCAATTGTGAGCCGTTATCAAATAGAATGCACTCTGCTTTAATTGTATTAAAGAAGTATTCTTTTCTCAGCCTCTTGATTATAATTTTGCTATTGTCTTATCTCAGTGAGTAAAGGCGCTTAAATCATGAAAAACGTCCATCACAACTAAAATTTGAGTGAAATTCCCTTTAGATCGAGGCAGGCGTCCGTAGAGGTCATGGGCCAAGATACCTCCAGATTTTTTAGGTATTATACTGTGCATAAACGCATTATGTTCCACAGTAGATACTTTAGTTTTTGACACAGTTCGCAAGACTTCACCACTGAGAGTTCTTTCCTAGCCACATTGTCAAAAATACATTTTCCTGTAACCAACATGCACTTATGTCCAAAATGAGCGTATTGGAAATTTGTGGTAAGGTCTTATGGGACCAAACTGCTGAGGTTTCGGTCCCTAAGCTTACGCACCACTTAATCTAACTTACGGTAAGGACAACACACACACACACACACACACACACACACACACACACACACACACACACACACACATGCCTGAGGGAGGACTCGAACCTCCGACAGGGAGAGCCGCGCGGACCGCACGGCTACGACGCGCGGCCACAAATTTTATTAGGTCGTCTACAACGTTTGTACGTATGTACAACCTCCATTGATCTATCATTTTACCATCGGTATAAAGTTCTGCCCTGTTTTAAATAATACTGACTTATTTCATAACCACCTACAGCATTCGGATGATCAGATTTCTTCCTTACTATTTTGAGTGTTTCGTCGGCGTCCTGTTCATGTTTTATGTTTCTGAGCATTTTTCGTACGGAACATTTGCCTTCCACGCCTCTTATAAAGTGGATTCTCACGTCTTTCTGCCGCGGGTGTGCAGTATTAACAGATTTGTGTCCTTTAGATAACCCTGACAACGCGTCCGGTTCCATACTTTTGTTTCCTGGTATGTACTGTATATCGAAGCTGAATTGTTGAAGATTCAATGTCCAGCGGGTGAGTCTGTCGTGCATCAGTCTGAAATTAAGTAAAATTGACAATCATTTGTGGTCTGTCACTATTACTGTGTGTCTTCGAGACATGTAAAAGTGAAACTTTTCCAAACTCCACACGGTAGCGAGCGCTTCTTTTTCTGTCACAGTGTGTTTTCTTTCGCAATTAGTTAGGGCACGGCTCACGACTGCAGTTGTGTGATGCTCTATCACTCAGTTCATTCTGAGCCAATAGTATAATCGTTGAATCAGTTCCGAAATAAAATTTCTCATTTATCATGGTGGTGCAGTGTTGGTGCTTCACATAGTTTTTTAATCAATTCGACCTCGTCGTGGTGTTCCGTACACCATTTACATCAACAATCGAGAAGATAAACAAAATCCAGGCAGAAAACGCCGACAGAAATTACAAAAAACCGATTAACGATATCAGTTGCTTGCAGCATTTCAGTAGCGGAAAATTGCTCACTGTGTCCACTTTTGCCGGATCCGTTTCAGTTCTACGCGACGAAATAACATGACCAAGAAACTTAATCTGTGACTTGGAGGATTCTGATTTTTGCAAGCTAATGGTAACTCCAGCTCTTCTAGAAGCGTCAAGTACTTGACAAACAATATACAGATGTTCCTCTCAGGAGGTAGTACTAATTAAAATATCATGAACGTAGAGCGCCGCATGCTTTAAGAAATCTTCTCCTAACGCTTCATCAAGAGCTCGCATAAAAGGTGTTGAAATTGCTGACAAACCTAGCGGCATCCGCCAAACAGGTAACATCTTCCGATGTATAGGAATGCAGGGCTACCAATAGCTGCTAGTCAAGATTACTTTAATATTTGACTCCTCTGAATTTTTGTAGTAAACTGTTCTAAGTTTTCAGGCTGATGGCGCTGCTGCAGAATTATGCGATTCACCTCGCAGGCATCCACAACAATACGAACCTACCATCGTTCTTATCAGCGTGTATTGAATTGGAATATTCACTGTCCGAACGCCCAATTATTTGGTCATTCAGCATTCTCATGATTTCTTTATTATCGGCTTCCCTCCTGGCTAATGGTACTGCATACGGTTTATTGCGGAACGGCACACTTTTTAATTCTGCAGAGGCATCCTTTAATTAATCCAGATAATTTTGAGAATAAGTCGGCATAAGATTTCAACACCTCAATCAGTTCTACTTGCTACGCTTTAGACTATTCTATTAACTGTCAAATCTTGATTTGCACACTGTTTAGAGCTTCCTCATCATCATTGTTGCCCTACAGTTCAATATCGTTCTTAGAATAACTAATATGTACAATTTCATTTTCTCCTCCAAAATGCATTACCCTTATTTTGATGCTCGTAACGTTACTATCATTTTCAATTATTGACCCTTTAAACAAAATCTTCTTTTCTCCGTTATTCATCTTAATCCACAGACACCTTATCTCAAAATCAATACTACACCCCATTTAAGCTAGCCAGTCTGTTCCGAGAACCAGTCTAACGTTAAGGGAGCCAACAATTCGTACACGCTGTTCGGACCCAACGATTGTAATCCGAAACTTCAATAACGCCTGTCATTTAATGGGTTTGCCTCTATTAACGACAGCACTGAAAACGCACGTTGTTAACAGCTGACGTTGGGAATGACATCCCATTGTTTAACTGTGGCCGGCCTTGGTGGACGAGCGGTTCTAGGCGCTACAGTCTGGAGCCGCGCGACAGCTGCAGTCGCAGGATCGAATCCTGCCTCGGGCATGGATGTGTGTGATGTCCTTTGGTTAGTTTGGTTTGAGTAGTTCTAAGTTCTAGGGGACCGATGACCTCAGAGTTTAAGTCCCATAGTGCTCAGAGCCATTTGAACTATTTAAATGTGTAAATAAGCTTTCAGAAATTGCACTCACTTACTGAATCTATTACAGCATCTATAATTGTGCCACGCGTTTTTACAACAAAAGGCATTAAAATTTCGTTTTCTCTTTGTTCCTTTCCTCGGTACAAATCCTCTACCGCATCCGCGCGTTCACACCGAATAGCAATAGTCACAATTTCTGACCCTTCCGTTTCTAATTGAGTTTAGGAGCGAGTCTCATCCGAAACTAGGCTTAGTCTAACGGTCCAGTATTCCTCTGATTACGGTCACGGCTCCTAGAACGTTCTGGTGATCGATATTGTGTTCTTTCTCCGCTGTTAGGCGGCCGGTTCGGCGAACAGTTTTGGTTGAATCGATGGCGTGTGTCAATTATTTTTTCGATGCCTCCCGCCATCTCGGCTATCAGATCTACTTGGCCGTCCGTGCCCCTGGAATTCCAATCGTATCCGGCCATTATTTTGACTCTTACCTCTGTTATTACGTTCTCGCTGTTTTTGTTCCTTATTAAGTGCTTCAGTGTTGTCAATTAAAAACACACTTATTCCATTTTTAACCGGCCTGTAAATGCTAGCTTCTTACAAACTACGAAGGGTAATTTCTGTATTAAAGTCAACATCCCTTCTTTTTCCTTTGCAAGATAGTCTAAATATGGATTGTCGTTCCAGTACTTGTGTATATACTCGCTCATGGTACCAGGATGTCTTGCATAATTGGAAGGAATAAGATTTTTTATTTGTCCCACTGCTTCTTCTTACACTAATAATTATTTAAAATTGCAGACTCAAATTATTCATACTTGTGGTGATTTTTGGACTCTCGGATACCCCACACATGAACTTCACCTTTTATGTGAATTTTGGCACGCTCGTTGTAAGGCTTCGGAAATGGGTGTTTGAATTGCTTAATAAATGCAACAGCATGAATATCATGTTTCGGATCATAGTCCTGGAAATTTCGAGTGCTCAGTCCATTGTTAAGAATTACGTATGTCCCGCTTTGCGTAGCACGGCAATTTCGTCACACAAATTCTCTTTACTAAGTACGATCGACTCTTCGTCACTGGCAGCAATTGTGTTAAGGATTTTGTCCACTTAAATTGCACTGCGTCCGTACGCCGTTAACCATTATACTCATAGATTCTTTGTTCTTCTAGCACGTATGCTTGATTTTAATGATTTAGTCATTTTGCGCCCGTGTTTTTTTATGAGCTTTACTAACCAATTAGGTTGTTTCCCTGCATTTTTCATCAACTTGGTTTCGATATCCTTGGATTTCCGTTTCGATTTCTTCATGTTTGACTTTACATTCCTGTCTGAGCTGATTATGATTTTCATAGGACGTCTTATTAAGCTCGGTTCGCAAATTATTACAGTATTTATACGAATCAGTGATACCCCTTTAATTTATACATTATTAGTATCTGTTAAAATGTTCAGTCGAGTTTCGATTTTCTCCTGAATCTGTTTGTTTTCCTCCGGCATTTTTTTCGTTCCTTCCGAATAGATTCTAATTTCCATTGCAATTCTTCGCTTTTGTCGTCCACGATTAATTCTGTCTTCCCTAATATCTGAGTAAAGAAGATATTTCTAAAATTAGTGTTTCGCATTTGTTGAGTAGCCAACTGCGTTGAATCAGGCTTGGGCGGATCAGGGCTAACGATACCACTATCTTCGGTTAATTCGTCTGAGATATTTTCTAGCACTTTACTCTGTTCTCTGTTTACTGAATCGTTAAAATTTCCTTCCTCATTTACACCACTGCCGTTTTGCTTAGTGTCGACCATGTTAACGATGTTATCAACAATCACTGTTTGTTATAAGTTAGCGAACGCGTAATTAAAAATGTTCTTTCCTGTAATTAAATGTTATTAACACCGTTAGTGTTCCTTTTCGAAGCACTCTTATACAGTGATTAATCAAATTCCACATTAAGCGCTGCTGTGCTGAATTGCTACGGACTCACCAGTTGCTGTGATGTCTTCTCCGTCGTACCCGAAGCCGCGTTGGAATCGAAATCTGAACTCGCGTCGCCATATCCAAGGTTTCTCCTCGCGTCTGCACACCAAATACACACGTCTTCGTCAACGGGTGGCCTGAATTTAATTGATTTACATTGGAAATGGGGCTTTCCTCTGTTAACTTTACTCATTATTGTAAATTTTGCTGGGCGATACGTATTGAAAGTAGCAAATCACAGATTTTACTATGTAACATTTATTTCGTTAAATACACGAGCATTGATACTGACAGACACAAAGAACGCTTCAAATAAACTGTGTGCTACTACACAATAACTGTATGCATGACAGACTATTAGACCTGACTACGGTATTGCTTGCAACGAGCGACATCAGGTCTGTCTGACCGCTGCCGCCTCCAAGCTCGGTCACTCCACAACAATTACAATTGTACTCTCAGTTTCTGCGCATAATCTATCCAAAGATCTTATGTAGAGGGTAGTGTACCCTTACATATAATGTATTGTTTTATCATATCGTCGATGTCTCCGGTGCTCACAACGAACAAATTGTGTAAGCAACGGTTCTCCTCAAGTCCAGTTCCTAATCCGCTACATGTGGAAACACTTCTGTACGTCTTTCACATTTACAGGTTCAGATGTACACCTGCTGGCCAAAATTGGAACAATTTTTTCCAGAGCAAACCGGTACGTCATTATCTCATTAGCATATCTACCAAGTGTCGCTGTCGTACGACAATTACAGCCCACAAAGGACCTCTTTGAGTAGCTGCACATCAGTTACAGCCAACGAGTACTCTCCTTACCAAACTACGTGCCCACAAGGCCAGCAGGGAGATTTCAGTCTCGTACTAAGCACCTGTTATAATGTTTTGGCTCAATAGTATATAAGTTCAGCAAGTCAGTCTACAGTGCATGGCAGAAGGTACTTCTGTCCCACTCACTCGTGTATTCGTCGAGGGAAAAATTACTGCCTTTGTGCCTCCCTTATTCTGATATTCCCTGCACTACATAGTCGACGGTTATAGCCCAACTGACGCACAGCTTTCTGCCAGTACAGGTTATCTAAATTTAACTCACAGTATTACGCGAGAAACTACGTCTTCTTTCCCCCAATGGTTCCCATTTAAGTGTCCAGAGCATTTCTGTTACAATTTCGCATGAACTGTAGTGACCTGTTATCATTTCTGAATTGTATTTAAGTTGTCTCTCTTTACACCATCTTAAACCTTCAGACCGACTACAAACTGTATACATTAATTTTTTGTGTTTCTTACCGACGTCGGTGGAAACCCCATGTACGCGATTATGAATGTTTGGACTTTTCTTCATGCACTAGTGCTACCACCGCTTGTCATCACTATACAAATATAAATAAGTGAATGTACCAGTGCGCAGTAGCTTATGATTAGTAGAATACAAGGAAGTATTTGATTAGTTATATTCCACTCAATAAGTGAATGCTTTTGTTGTTATTTTATACGGCAATTATCGAATGTAATTTATTGTAATAGTGTATATTCTAAAAGTAAATAATTTAGTCCAAAAAAAGAAGCCATGTTTACAAAGTATAGTCTGAAAACAAGTACGTATATTTGTGTAAATCTTGCTTGTAAAATTATTAAAAATCGTCTAAGAACATGAGAGCATTAAAAAATTTCCTTCCTACAGGAAAAAAATTCAGGTCTGAAACCGTTCAAGTTCTCTACAGCCTCAACAGATTACGAACAGTGACTTTCCACTGTTAAGTTGTGACCGACCTTGCAGTTTATGGAGAGCGGAAGTAAATCAGGTCTTTCTGGAATCCGTTAGAAAGAAAAATTGAAGAGACGGACCACAGCCAAGAAGACTGGCCTTTCAAAATGTTGTATGCATCGATTTAACTGACTCACAGCTCTCTTCGGAATTCATTAACGTATTTTAGTATCTTTCGGATATACGGCGAAACCACGTCCCTAATACTTTCTACTTCGAATGCAGTACACAGAGATGGTCACGCAAACATTATATATTCGGCTAGATTACGTCGGTTATGAATATCAATTGAAAAAATATTTTGCTTTAATCAGTCTCATTTATTATTATTCTCACTACACGTTTCGGAGCATTATACTTCTATCATAGGGGGCGTTATGTGAATTAAGAAGGCATGGACGATTTGCATGTGCGACTTCCTGGTAACCTCTGGTTCCATCTGCCAGCATAATAAAACCATTTCACTACAAAGCTCAAAGTTCTGTGGATGCCTCTATTGCGTAGAAGAACAACAATATAAATGTAAATGTCTCCCAGTTATCACATGTTGATTTCCGAGTCGTATTACCATCGAATACACTTTCAATGAACTGCACAAAGATTGCGTATTAGGAACTAACAAGCGCAAAATGTTGTACGCACACACATAATCAACTTTCAGTACAATAATAATAAAAAGTGATTTCTTGTACAGATTATGCCACTGTTGTCAAAATTTCTACATTATATGATTTTTCATTTGCACAATGGACCCACCTGGATGAGATGTCTTTCTTCAGAACAGTTCGAACTATTTAAGCATAACGCTACTTTGACTAGGTATTGGTGCAGCGATTTCCTTGTAATCCTTGAGAATATGTCGTTAATTATGACCACGCCATCGCCCGCTGTTTGGGTGCTTAGTCTCCCTGACGTGGGTTGGCATCTTGCTATGATGTGTTAGTTGACAGGTAGCACCAGTTCCGCACCGAATCCACCATCACTTTTGCATGCCACCTGAGGCCTGCAAACCTTCCAGATGGCCGCTGCCTCTGCTCTTGCACGTTTAAAGTCTGTGCCACATTTGTAACCTCTGTCGAATCAAACATTTAATAAATGATCCAGTGCCTATTTAAATTCAGTAAATCTAGAGAAAATATACAAGCAAAATTAAGGACTCACTTATTAGACGCCTTATTATGGCCTGTGTCCGTTTTCAACCTGTTCTGCTGTGGGGCTGTCGGCCCAAAAATTTACATTTTTATTAGTCGTTTACGAGGTGGTTCGCCCGCGCATTCCAAATAATGATGTGAGGTGAAAGTGCGATGTGATGGAAGCAAAGCGAGAAAACACAAGATAAGAAGCGTTAAGTGGCGTAATGTACTTTGAATTGCTTAGAGATGTAGATCTAATTACTGTTTTTGAATCAAGAAAATGGGCTACAACACGCTGAATGCGAATCTAACATTTGATATGAACTGCAACACTTTTGGTGGTCTTAATGAACATAGAGGTGTCCCTGAAACGGCAGGGCAAACATTTAACTTCAAACAAATGTGGACGTATACCAGTTAACAGTGCGAAGACATATTTACCCTATTAGGCCAAACCTTTGAAACTAGCAACTAAACAACGGCCATAAAAGCTTTTGTATCGACCATGTTATCGGCAGAAAACAATGTGGACGACATGTAGTGAAGTGTGAGTGTGCTGCACCGTTAGTATAAAATCTAGTTAGCATCAAGTGAGATGTGCGGTTCGCGTCTTGGCATAGGTGAGCTTATTTTTATTTGCTTATTTTGTTCTGTCCAATAACACCGTAGTATGCACTGTTTATCGAGCCATATGTGTCCTGCAAATAATTAGTACAGCAGTTTTACCAATGAACATAGACGTGATTGAGCAAAGAATTCGAAAATACAATTCAAGTATCATATACACTACTGGTCATTAAAACTGCTACACCACGAAGATGACGTGCCACAGACGAGAAATTTAACCGAAAGGAAGAAGATGCTGTGATATGAAAATGATGGTGGCGACACCTACAACGTGCTGACATGAGGGAAGTTTCCAACCGATTTCTCATGCACAAACAGCAATTTACCGGCGCTGCATGGTGAAACGTTGTTGCGATGCCTCGTGTAAGGAGTAGAAATGCGTACCATCACGTTTCCGACTTTGATAAAGGTCGGTTTGTAGCCTATCATGATTGCGGTTTATCGTATCGCGACATTAATGCTCGCGTTGGTCGAGATCCAATGACTGTTAGCAGAATATAGAATCGATGGGTTCAGGAGGGTAATACGGAACGCCGTGCTGTATCCCAACGGCCTGTCTAGATGACAGGCATATACGCATGCCTGTAACGGATCGTGCAGCCACGTGTCGATCCCTGAGTCTACAGATGGGGACGTTTGCAAGACAACAACCATCTGCACCGAACAGTTCAAAGACGTTTACAGCAGCATAGACTATCAGCTCGGAAAGCATGGCTGCGGTTACCCTTGACGCTGCATCACAGACAGGAGCGCCTGCTATGGTGTACTCAACGACGAACCTGGGTGCACGAATGGCAAAACATCATTTTTTCTGATGAATCCAGATTCTGTTTACAGCATCGTGATGGTCGCATCCGTGTTTGGTGACATCGCGGTGAACGCACTTTGAAAGCATGTATTCGTCATCGCCATACTCACGTATCATCCGCCGTGATGGTATGGGGTGCCATTGGTTACACCTCTCGATCACCTCTTGTTCGCATTGACATTACTTTGAACAGTGGACGTTACATTTCAGATGTGTTACGACCCGTGGCTCTACCCTTTATTCGATCCCTGCGAAACCCTACATTTCAGCAGGATAATGCACGACCGCATGTTGCCGGTCCTGTACGTGACTTTCTGGATACGGGAAATGATCGACTGCTGCCCTGACCAGCACATTCTTCAGATCTCTCACCAATTGAAAACGTCTGGTCAACGGTGGCCGAGCAAGTGGCTCGTCGCAATATGCCAGCCACTACTCTTGATGAACTGTGGTATCTTGTTGAAGCTGCATGGGCAGCTGTACCTGTACACGCCATCCAAGCTCTGTTTGACTCAATGCGCAGTCGTATCAAGGCTGTTATTACTGCCTGACGTGGTTGTTCTGGGTACTGATTTCTCAGGGTCTACACATCCAAACTGCGTGAAAATGTAATCACATGTCAGTTCTAGTATAATATATTTGTTCAATGAATACCAGTTTATCATCTGCATTTCTTCTCGGTAGCAATTTTAATGGTCAGTAGTGTATAAACCAGGGGAAGAATACCCCATTCCGAGCACAAAAAGGCGAATATGCTCCTGTTTAAAAGACTCTGACTGGGGGTACCTTCCTCATCACCTTTAGAAATTTTCGCAAAACTCTTACATGCAAACGCTCTTTGTAACATGCAACTCATTTCTCGTTCCAGGCTATCCTAACTGCCACTTGTTCACACTTACTAGTCCCCCGTTCTCCCTCTCATACTCATCCACTCCCACTTGCCCAATCTCACTCATTCATTCATCCCGATTCACCGACATTCTCTCTTCGTGTCCTTCTGTCACTGTCCCTGTCTCGCAGCCACCTCGTTCCTTCTGTCCTGCTAATGCTATCTCCTCTCACTATCACCCTCCACCTCTTGCTCTCTCTTATTGCTATCGCCCACTCATTCGCTCCTGCTGCTGCTGTCTCCTTCCACTCTGTCAAAATTCTTCCCCTTTGTAATTGTCATAGACTGTCTCTCATTATCACTGGCTCTCGCCCACCTGCACTTTATCGTTTTCTATATTTCTCTCCCAATGGCACTGCCTCCTTCACTCTTTTCCTAACGCTGTTCTGTCACTGTCGTCTACGAGGGGTTCAGTAAGTATAGCAACACTTTTTTTCCTCCACCAATTTAGCTTGAAATAATGCGTAATTTATTGTAGGATATGGTGAAATACTTCCGCTTCAGCCCCAAGAGTGGCATGAACTTCTGTTTTTTTTTCTTTTTTTTTTTTTTTTTTGGCAGTTTGTTCGTTGTTGATCGTTGTGTTCGGTCGTTGCGGACGTCACATGATATTCATAGGAGCTTGCAGAATGTCTATGCAAATCTGGCAGTGAACTAAAGAAAGGTGGGTCGTTGGGCGAGACTCCTGTCATTATCGTAACAAGGTCGTGCAGATCTCTTATTCAAGGTGATCGAAGGCCGGCCGGTGTGGCCTTGCGGATCTAGGCGCTTCAGTCTGGAACCGCGTGACCGCTACGGTCGCAGGTTCGAATCCTGCCTCGGGCATGGATGTGTGTGATGTCCTTATGTTAGTTAGGTTTAAGTAGTTCTACGTTCTAGGGGACTGATGACCTCAGATGTTAAGTCCCATAGTGCTCAGAGCCATTTGAACAAAGTCGCTTGTCTCAGTGGATTTCCCCATTTGGAGCCCATGTTTTCTCTAAGATGATCCCCCGTCCGTCTCTGCTCCGCTTATATACCTTTGTTACCGCGTCACGTGCGCGCAACGTCACCAGACGACATCCAACGCCGCAGTGGCTAGTGGTCATAAAGTCCTAAAGCCAAACTGTTCGTCACCTAACATATTGTCTATTTTCTTTTCCAGTCTTCTGTATATTATTCCTGTCAGCAACTTGGCTGCATGAGTTGTTAAGCTGATTGTGCTATAATTCTCGCACTTGTCAGCTCTTGCAGTTCGTGGATGAAATGTCGAAAGTCAGATGGTACGTCGTCGGACTAATACATTCTGTTCATTAGCTTGAATAATCCGCTTGTGACACTTTCCCCAGTGACGCTAAAAATTTGGATTTTTATCCATCCCTTCTGCCTTATTTGGTCTTAAATATTCCAAATATCTCCTACTTTCTGATTCTAATAGTGGATCCCCCATCTCTTCTAAATCGACTACTGTTTCTTCTTCTATCGCATGAGACAAATCTTCCCCTGCATAGAGGCCTTCAGTGTACTCTTACAGCTGTCCTCTCTCTCCTCTGCATTTAACAGCAGAATTCCCGTTGCACTCTTTATGTTACCACTCTTGCTTTCAATTTCACCGAAGGTTGTTTTGACTTCCCTTTATGCTAAGTCAGGCCTTCCTGCAATCGTTTCCGTTTCGATTTCTTCACATTTTTTATACAGCCATTTCGTCTTAGTTTCCCTGTAGATCCTGTTTATTTCATTCCTCAAAGACTTTTATTTCTGTATTCCTGAGTTTCCTGGAACATTTTTGTACTTCCTCCTTTCATCGATCATTTGAAGTATTTCTTCTGTTACGCATGGTTCCTTCACCGTTACCTTCTTTGTACCTATGTTTTTCTTTCCATCTTCTGGGATTCCCCTTTTCAGAGAAGTCGTCTTCAGCTGTTCTGCCTACTGAGCTATTCCTGATTGTTGTATCTATAGCCTTAGAGAACTTCAAGCTTATCTCGTCATTCTTTAGTACTTCCGCATCCCATTCTTTCCGTATTGATTCTTCCTCAGTAATCTCTTAAACTTTAGCCTGCTCTTCATCACTTCTATATTGTGATCTGATTCTATATCTGCTCCTGATTTCGCCTTGGAATCCTGTATCTGATTTCGGAATCTCTGCCTGACCATGATATAATCTAACTGAAATCTCGCATCACCCGGCCTTTTCTAAGTAGACCTTCTCCTCCCGTGATTCTTGAACAGAGTGTTCACTATTACGAACTGAAAATAGTCTTCTCCTCTCTCATTCCTTGTCCGTAACCCCTATTCTCCTGTAACCTTTACTTCCACTCATTTCCCTACAACGGCATTTCAGTCCCAGTCTATTAGACGTTCATCTCCCTTTACGTACTGTATTACTCTTTCAATATCCTCATGTACTTCCTCTACTTCCTCATCTTCAGCTTGCGCCGTCGGCATGTATACCTGAACTATTGTTGTCGATGATGATTTCTGTCGATTCTCATAAGAGCAATCCTATCACGGAACTGTTCACAGTAACAGACAGTCTGCCCTACCTTCCTGTTCATAACGAATCCGAGTCCAATTATACCATTTTCTATTGCTGTTGATATCACCCTATACTCATCTGACCAGAAATCGTTGTCTTCTTTCCATATTACTTCACTGACCTCTACTATATTTAGCTTGAGCCTCTTTGCATTTCCCTTTTCAGATTTTCTAGCTCCCCTATCACGTTCATGCTTCTGAAATTCCTCGCCCCGACTAGTAGAACGTTATCCTTTCGTTGGTTATTGAATCTTTTCGTCATGGCTGCCCCATATTCCAGGTTTTGTGGTTTAGACACGACTTTTTACTGTTACGGGGATTTGGATCGTCGATGATGCATATGGAGCTCTCTTCGTGTTGTTTTGTTGCTTACAGGGTTCGCGAGTGCGACTCTGTTCTGGAGTGACTTTCCATCTGTCGTCGTCTTAGTTATGTTACAGTCCCCTTCACAGTCTGTCACGGTCACTCAACACAAAATTTCTTACGCTTTTTCACTTAGCGGATCATAATTAGAAGCTTTCCCTGCATGTGATATGATTCTTCGATATGGTGCCTCTTGAGGAAGCAAACACTTCCCCTACCTTGGTTAGAAAAGCACCCACCATACGAGCAGCAACAATTTGACCACATTCCAGTTCAGTTAGCTCCGACATAAAGCACTCATAGCCACACAGAAAACTGTTCTGATCACTACTGACACATGTGTCGCATTGAGGATTTTGTATTTCTCACAGTGTTACATCTATAAATGCGCTAGCAACTAGAGGCGGCAAACAGTGTGTGGTTAGCGTTTGGTGAAAGAGGTTGTAAGGTGTTTCTCCTGATCCATTAATGTCAGGTTTTCTTCAGGAAAACTTAACGCACTGACCAAGTTGTACATTATCATTCAAACCATTCAAGCCAACATATTTTATTTTTCAGTTTTGCTGTGAGTCGCCTATTCAGGATTTTATAAAGAGTAATATTTAAGACTGGTTCTGAGCGTGTTGGACCGTGGCATTAACAGTGAGTGCAGTGGCGTGATCAGGTGCTGCGTTGCCAGTCACAGGCAAACCGTTTTCCAACAGCCCGGGGTTTCGCGGCAGCGACGCATTCATTTGCACAGCTGTTCACACTGTTAATCGCGAGGTCCAACACAAGCAGAACCAGTCTTAAATATCGCACTTTATACAATCCGTATCACTCTATATGACCACAGTGGTCGTAGCTTCTTGCAACCACAGTTCTTAAAAACAAACCCAAGGTTTTTGTTATGTTTTTATTCTGGACTGAGAAAAAATTGCTTTAGAAAAATCATAACATCTTTTTCAGATGATTGATAAATTCTGTAGCTTGAGATTTCCACTACCAATTTATATGACTATAACCTATTAGAATTTCATTAACACATTAACATCGGACAAATGTGATTTCCATTACCAATGTATATGCCTATTACCTGTTAGAATTTCATTAACGTCGAACAAACACATTTCAAGTGGGCAGTTCGTATCAAAGAAGCAGAAAACCGGACAACACTTAGTACAATTTAAAATAAGAAATATATATTAAACTTAAAAACCAAATTGCTGCATGTAGCCTAACGCAGAATAAAACAATAAAATTACTGGTATAGCTCATTTTCCTGTAGGCCTATTGGTTAGCTTTTAATTAAAGCTTAAACTCGAGTCTCCATAATAAAAAAATGGTGTCAGCTTGAACTATCAAGTGTGAATAAGAGATGTGCATTTGAGCAGTCATTTGTGATATGTTGTGGACGGCTGCTGTATTGTGTCAATGTTGGTTAGTCGCAAATCGCAACGGAGTAGCATTTCAAACTGAAGTGTTCAATGTATTCTCCACATTTTTTGAGCACTAGTAATATGTGTGCATTGTTTCTCCGCCAGACCTTGACTCCAGAACAAAAACGACGACTCATAGGCGCCTGTCTTGACTTGATGTCAACACTACATGCGTAAATTATCTTTTGAAACAAAATCATCGCTGGTGACGAAGGTATTATCAATACAAATCTATCATAAAACGACAAACTGCAGAAATTCACATGAAGGGTCAACGCTTTGACGACATAACCGACTTCCAGGTCAATGGGAAGCACGAGTTGAATAAATGTGCCTTCTGACAGTTTCACATGGTTGTATGAACGTTCTGTGCGATGTAGTTAAATGGGGGAAGACTATGTACAAGACCTGAAGCATGTATACCACCATATTAACGTTTCTCAATTTTTTATTAATGCAGTCTCGAAACTTTTTGGAGTGGCAGGGTGTGAACTCGATAATATTTCTCACGGCATTGATTCCCCATGTCACTCTTAAAAGGGACAATATGTCCAGCTTTCATTAAAGCTGTGTGCAACTTGTGTTACAGTTCCATTTACAATACAGCTTTGTCCAACTTGCGCGACAGTCACGCTTTCACTAAAGCTGTGTACAACTTGTGCTGCTGTCTCGTTTTCATTAAAGCCGTGTGGAACTTGTGCCACAACTTGTTGTCTGCAACTTGTTACTTCCATTTTAAGTTTTCCCTTTCACTTTACTCCAAACGTAATCGTCTAGTCTCTGATAAAGAAGAACGCAGTGTGTATACTAATTTATTTCTTTCCCCCAGCAGTGGGTTTTCCTTTCCATTCTTCCCTGCATGTATTTTTTGTGTGAGTGTGTGTAAATGGAATTATCCGAATGTTTTCAAGCACAGTCACCTGTAGTCGTAGGGTACCGCAGTGACATTGGCGTGTAGTGCCAACTTAACATTCCAGCTAGTTGTGGTAGTGCCTCTACCTTCTCCCGCCAGATGCTGGGGTAGTGGCGTGCTTGTAGACAAAACCTTTGGCCCACTGTTCGTGCAGAGTTGGTGGATAATGCGTATGCTTTGTTGGTCTGCTCTCAGACCGTGAACAAAGCTTTGTATTGACCTTGGTATTTCAAATGGTTTAGATCAGTTGTTAGTCATGGCAATGTGTACATTTGCGATTACTGATTATTCGGTTTTGTGGTGTAAATTAACGTGATGAAGGAACTTTGAATATCTTACTTTATTCCGGAAATAACCGTTAAATCTGAAGTTTAAAAATGACAAGGACTGCTTATAAGGAAATTATACCTTCCTTGCATCCGCAAATTTCATCTTATTTATTCATTTGGTGTAAATTCTGGTGGTTTTCCCATTGCCTAACTGATAGATTTCAGCCACCTGCCAAAACGCGTCCTCCAACTTAGAGGTATTTCATTTTAACCGTGTTTAACTCACAGATCTCCAATTCCTAAGTTTAATGAATCTCCGTACATGTGGCTAACATGAATAATTTCAGGAGTGATAGGGTATTACGAAACTGATAAATTTTGGCCGTCAGACACCACATGTTCTATCGTGAATGTGCACGGTCCCATAATCCTAATCCGGGCGTATAGCAAAGTAGATTTAATCAGCAATATGTTTACGTAAATATGTGTAAAGTTTCTTCCCATTAGTGAGTTTTATTTATTTTTCCTTACCTTTCTGAGTCTTCGTGACGGATTCGTAGGAAATGCCATCACTCGCCTCCTTGTTACTCCACAGTTCTCTGTAGGTCATGTGGAATCACTGTGGATGAACTGTTGCATGTATCCTTAGTGTATGTCTCCTGCATGAATACTACTCTGATGCCTATTTCAAGCCCCAAATCCTGATAAATCGGGTGGCACCTGATTAAATCACAGTTCAGCTGTTTCAGTTCTATGTACTGAATAACTTAAACTAAATATCAGATTCATATTGGATTTTTTACCGGTTATTTGTGAGACAATGAGTGGATCTTGCCAAGCAATTGTTATAAATCAGCTGTATAATATAGTAACTCTGAAGTGCGTAAACGAGCCATAAATCTCACCACCATTTTCGTGTTCCAACCATTTCTTTATTCTACCCGAAAAAGTTAGTAATAATCATAACTGTGAGCTCCAAAAGTATTGAGAAGTAAATGGAAGACTAGCCCCTCAGATTATAACTAATATTTCCACTGCTCACAACATGGTCTTCCTCTTAATCGTGCATGTCCATCGTATTTCCAGTGGAATCCTAAAATCTTTATCCGTTGAGCTAAAAAAAATACACCATTAATTATTTCATTGGACCATTCATACCATAACATTTATTCAAATCTTGTCGTATAAAGAAAGAGTGCGTGTGTGTGGCAGACCTGACTACTGAAGCAGTGCGTAACCGGACCAGACACCAGGCAAGCCATCACGAGATCAGTTTCACATCCAGTAATTGAGCTCTCGTACAAGGAGAGTCTTTCTTGTTGTCGATCTAGCTCAGGACTGCTTGTTTTGCATGAGCTTCCGTAAAGCAGTCGAGTTGTAGGATCATGTTTAGTTTTCAGGAGCCATAAATTCCCATATGTGCTATCAATCAGCGTTATATCGGAATTGTTTTCTTGTCTGAATAACGGTTGTGTACGTTATTTTGTCTCTGTTTACCCTTGCGGCAGTTACGCTGTTTTTGTAAGTGTCTAGTTTGTGCGTGTGATGAAGTAGGGCGCTAATTAGTAAGACCAGTAAAATTTTGATTAATGATATTGGTAGGAGGCGAGCTTTGAGTGGGATAAGTCTAACTACATTGTCCGCACCGAAAGTGCACGCAATGGTGAGTGAAATCGGGGACGATTCATGCAGTCTTGAAATACAGAACAGTCAGGATACTACGTTCAAAAAAGTTGAGAATAGTTTTCCATAAGGCACTGGAACGATCAGGCAGATAGTGCAGAGAATGAATTAATCAATGCAGTGTTGACCAGACTGATCATTTCCCCACGTACTGGACATGAGAAAGTCACGTCCAGATCAAGGCAGCACACTGTGAAAGAAATGATCATGGACATGGTAACAGAGGTTACATCAACACCGGTCACCTTCACGATGGACATGCAGAGCTCGGAGACTTACTCGAATGACAAAGTAAAGAACAATGTGAGGAACTTACAGAGAACGCAAGGAACTGTTTCGTGAACATCATAAAACAAGTGATAGAATTTGTAGAAGGACGTTCCACAGAATAGTCAGCGCATCGAGAATTATGGAAGTTAGGATTGAGGTAGAAGGAGTTAACCTCTGGAAAAATGAAATCGTGAACGCAGTGTACATTGGGGATTCTCTTTGTGTGGACTGATAAATTTCTTTGTGGTTATGATGAAGTCGACTGGAAATTGTGGAGATTGTTAAAGCTCACTTTGAGGCAATAATATACTATAACAGAGATACGATTTTAACTTGCAGCTTTTCCGATGTAGACCCACCATTCTAAAATTGGACTACAGTTGGACTTACACAAAAGATATTAAAACGTTCAGAATAATAAATGCAAATGAGTCTCTCCTCTCATGGACAAAATAAAAAAAGCTGCGTAATAAATATTTGTTACACTAAATGCTAAGTATTGTAATGTCCTTGAACTAGTGGAGACGTATCACAGCTTTGCCTGAGCATTTAAAGAAGATGATATTATTATACGTTACCAAGTGTTGCAACAGAAAACTCAAAGAGTCCTACTTAAATCATCAAACTACTGTCACGCTGGAAGATAGCCAATTGTGGACTTCATGTACATTGTTTTCAGAGAGAATTTGATCTTAATGTGAACTGACATAAGACTAAATCAGTTTTACAAGAACACAATTGACACTCATTTTCCAGATTATTACATAGGTAGTATTTCGAAGACTTGTTACTACTGGAGCAATTGTTAAGAGTAGTAAAAGCTGAGGTTAATGCTACTTATCTCAGTAATGTACTTTACACACACTTCCCAAAATGTGACACGTGCTGATATTTGTAGATGTATTGTTGTTGTACATGCCAAAAAAAGAATCTATAATTAATTAACGTTTCACACGATCCAAGGAATGACGTTTTGTGGTAGTGATCAGTAAATGAGTTAATATTTGTTGATAATAACAGTAATATTTGGTGCATATCGATTAATGGGGACGTTTTACATATAAGGATGTCTGCGCATCACTAATGAGTGACTTGAATAATTGAAAGGGTCAGTTAAAGTTACACACTAATTGTGAACATTAACCTTCTCGCTGTTATTAATAATCACTTAGACGTATTTTATTAGTAGTGTGTGTGACATATCGTTGACCTCTCCCTCCCTTTCATTTGTCCAATTTCCTTAGGCAGCACACGGCTTACTTTCTATAGATAAAGTGACTTACACCTTAACATTGCTAATTTTCATATCCTCTGAGAAGTCACACAAAATTAATGATAGAGGGAGATTAGTGAAATGAGGGGGAGACGTTGCAACATAAAACGACTTTGAAAATCGAAGACAAATTGTTCAAGACCAGCAGAGAGCAGATCAAAAGTAAGAACGATTTAAACATCGAGTTTGTGGCGGGAAACCACCGTCCTGGTAAAGGAAATACGCTAATGAAGGAGAAAGCTTGTAAAAGTCGCTAAAAGAACAAATGGTGTATTCCAAAAATGTAAATAAAAGAGAAAGATATAATTACACCTACCACAATTATATTTTGCAACGATCTTGGCATATTCATATTACAATTCTAATCTGGGTGCATGTGTTAGTTCTTGTGTTGAAGGTGAGTCTATTTTCAGTAGTTAAATGTGTTACGAAGGACTTGGAGTTGTATATGCAATGGCAGACACTGAAGATACTGGCGTTCTTATGATATTTGAAAGAGTAATGCTGAGACTTAGGTGGTATGAAGTGGTAGTTTGATGGTGTAGAAATGGTAGATCGGTGTCGTAAATTGGAGTCTGTTCTCATATCGCCTTCCTTTCTCAAATGCAGTTATAAAATACCTCGTACAAAAGATGAAATATGCCAAAGAGCAGTAGCTGATAAAACTGATTGTCATGTGATACTATTTATATGGTTCCATAGCACTAGTAACAGTCTAACAGTTGACATTGCCCATAGGTTCTCAGAGTTGTGCTATGTATAGATCGTTTCAAATTACTATAGTGTAAAAGGCACACTATCGTTTGCACAGTTACTTTCCTTTTCTTGCACAGTATGAGAGGCACACTGCCGACAGCCAGTTAGGGTGTCATTTGCACAGACAACTTGTCTCCTCTGATGTTTCGGAAAATATTTAGATTTTAGGTGATTCGTGAGTATTAATGGCCGTACATTTTGTTCCGTGAAGAACTACGAGACATGATAAGAAAAGATGTGTCCAAGTTGTGTGAAGCATTTGGATTGGTAAGCTGACCGCAGCCCTCTTGCTGGAGTGAAAATGCTTACAAAGGAAACTCCCAGGGCACTGCGTAGAGGGAGACCAAGAGATGAATACACTAAGCAGATTCAGAAGGATGTGGGTTGCATTAAGTACTGGGAGATGAAGAAGCTTGCACAAGATAGGGTAGCATGGAGAGCAGCATCAAACCAGTCTCAGGACTGAAGACCACAACAACAACGTAGATCACACACGTTTATTTTCTGTTTAATTTCGGTGAGACCTCTATATATATGGTATCTCGCCTGCTGTCACTATTCATTACATTTACTTGCGACGGTACGTATTCTCACCACCTTACACGTGTTCTACAACCGATGTACAGTATGACAAATGCTAAGACTACAGAACGAGAAGAAACATTTCAGTGACTGGAGGGACTGTTCATAATGTCGTGAAAAAAAAAAAACATTAATGGCACGAGGGAGTATTGCACTCGGCTCGCCCTCTTGGCAGTCAAACACCATGACCACCATGACCGCGACGTCGTTGCCGTTTCCGGCTGCCCTTTATTGCACTTCTTGTTCTTGGACCGTTCGCTGGGCCTATTTTGGTTCTTTTTTCACAGTGCAGTACACCTTTTTCCTGTTTTCATGCCTGATCTGTGTTCAGTTTCAGACGGGCTATCCACTGGGCCATCTTACCTCCAAATCTGAGGCAGTGCGCTGGGGAGTTTCGTTTGTAAGCAGGGCCTATCCATCAGATGACTCACATGAGCAGCTTCTTCCATTTGTCCTTCAAGATCAGTGTTTTGTGGGGAAGGTCACTGTCCAGTCCGCCTTTCTGTGGAATGCAGACTGACGTCGCGCAGGCGTCCTGAAGATACAGGACTCAGCCATAGCCGAGAGAAGTATATCACAGCTATGGAAACGTTGGCGTGCTGTTTAGAAACACCGCAAGGAGCATGCACCCAGTGCCACGCCCGCCCCAGCTTGTCAGGAGCGCTTGTATCCTGTATCCATTAAATTCCAACATGGAACATGGCATTTACACGTGAACACAACTGTCTCTCTCCATTCCTTCTGTCAACATAGTGAAAGCTTACCTATGATGAAGAATGAAGGGTGGTCGATCTTTGATGTATGAGAAGGTTGTTGAAATGAAATAGTTCTGTGAGTTAGATGATCAATGAGTGACATTATGTGAAGCTAACGAACAATTTCTGTTTATTTTCTGTATGGTTGTTTGATTTACGTCCACTTACATGCGTGTGTGATGCTTTGGTAGTTTCTATATTTTCCGTTTGAAATCAATATGTTTTAATGATTTTTGCCAGGTTTGGTCTGTGTGTTATTGAAATGTGTCTACTGGGGTACACTTATATGTGGCACTCGAATATTGTAATGATACTAATGTAAACTAAAATGATGGTCCTCACAAGCGACTTCTAATCAAGCTGCGGGCCTATGGGTTTCCTGACAGAAAGGTCGCAGTTCGTAGTAATACACGGCAAATCATCGAGTAAAATGGAAGTGATATCACGTGTTCCCCAGGGAAGCGTCCTGGGACGCCTGCTGTTCCTGATCTATATAAATGACCTGGGTGACATTGTGAGCAGTTCTCTTAGGTTGTTCGCAGATGATGCTGTAATTTGCCGTCTAGTAAGGTCATCCGAAGACCAGTATCAGTTGCAAAGCGATTTACAAAAGATTGCTGTATAGTGTGGCAGGTGGCAGTTGACGCTAAATAACGAGAAGTGTGAAGTGATCCCCATGCGTTGCAAAAGAAATCCGTTGGAATTCGATTACTCGACAAATAGTATAATTCTCACGGCTGTCAATTCAACTAAGTACCTGGGTGTTAAAATTACGAACAACTTCAGTTGGAAAGACCACATAGATAATATTGTGGGGAAGGCGAGCCAACGGTTGCGTTTAATTGGAAGGACACTTAGAAGATGCAACAAGTCCACTAAAGAGACAGCTTACACTACACTCGTTTGTCCTCTGTTAGGATATTGCTGTGCGTTGTGGGATCCTTACCAGGTGGGATTGACGAAGGACATCGAAAGGGTGCAAAACAGAGCTACTCGTTTTGTATTATCACGTAATAGGGGAGAGAGTGTAGCAGATATGATACGCGAGTTGGGATGTAAGTCATTAAAGCAAATACGTTTTTCGTCGCGGCGAGATCTATTTACGAAATTTCAAACTTTCTCTTCCGAATGCGAAAATATTTTGTTGTGCCCAACCTACATGGGTAGGAATGATCATCAAAATAAAATAAGAGAAATCAGAGCTCGAACAGAAAGGTTTAGGTGTTCGTTTTTCCCGCGCGCTGGTCGGGAGTAGAATGGTGGAGAGATAGTATGATTGTGGTTCGATGAACCCCCCGCCAAGCACTTAAATGTGAATTGCAGAGTAATCATGTAGATGTAGATATAGATTTATGTCTCTGACGTGCTCTATGAAGCGGATCGCTGACTGTGCACGACCGCAGAGCTAAGGATGCTGCTTCTGGTCTGAGATTGTAGTGTAGGAGTAAGAGAGCGTTTGGCGCATAGCAGTGGGTAGCTCTCTGTGAGCAAAAGAGGATGGAGTAGGCAGTTTTGTGGTGTGCTCTGTGAAGCCACCAAGTGTTAGATTATAATGTAGGAATTACAAGTACATGTATTATTGGAAACACAAGCAAGATAAAGAAGCTAAATATTTATGACTCTCGGTTTGCCAGCGCGTTAGTGCAAATAAGTTGGCTGATAATTGGCAATATTTGATTAACCACAGAGTGAACGTAGACGTATTTGATATAAAGGTTAATTGGATATTTCCCTTTTGTAATATTTCTAAGATTTGTTAACACAGGTATACATAATATGATGATTCGTCTTTATGCTTTTTTGTGAGCTTAGAATTACTTGCTGTATAAATCACATTGTTTTTGTTATTCAGTTAGTAAAAAGAATGTAATTTTTCTGCGGCATATAATTTCAGTTGTCAGACATTCTTGAAACCCAAACTTAACTTCGAATACAATTTCACTATCTACACTCCTGGAAATGGAAAAAAGAACACATTGACACCGGTGTGTTAGACCCACCATACTTGCTCCGGACACTGCGAGAGGGCTGTACAAGCAATGATCACACGCTCGGCACAGCGGACACACCAGGAACCGTGGTGTTGGCCGTCTAATGGCGCTAGCTGCGCAGCATTTGTGCAGCGCCGCCGTCAGTGTCAGCCAGTTTGCCGTGGCATACGGAGCTCCATCGCAGTCTTTAACACTGGTAGCATGCCGCGACAGCGTGGACGTGAACCATATGTGCAGTTGACGGACTTTGAGCGAGAGCGTATAGTGGGCATGCGGGAGGCCGGGTGGACGTACCGCCGAATTGCTCAACACGTGGGGCGTGAGGTCTCCACAGTACATCGATGTTGTCGCCAGTGGTCGGCGGAAGGTGCACGTGCCCGTCGACCTGGGACCGGACCGCAGCGACGCACGGATGCACGCCAAGACCGTAGGATCCTACGCAGTGCCGTAGGGGACCCCACCGCCACTTCCCAGCAAATTAGGGACACTGTTGCTCCTGGGGTATCGGCCAGGACCATTCGCAACCGTCGCCATGAAGCTGGGCTACGGTCGCGCACACCGTTAGGCCGTCTTCCGCTCACGCCCCAACATCGTGCAGCCCGCCTCCAGTGGTGTCGCGACAGGCGTGAATGGAGAGACGAATGGAGACGTGTCGTCTTCAGCGATGAGAGTCGCTTCTGCCTTGGTGCCAATGATGGTCGTATGCGTGTTGGCGCCGTGCAGGTGAGCGCCACAATCAGGACTGCATACGACCGAGGCACACAGGGCCAACACCCGGCATCGTGGTGTGGGGAGCGATCTCCTACACTGGCCGTACACCTCTGGTGATCGTCGAGGGGACACTGAATAGTGCACGGTACATCCAAACCGTTATCGAACCCATCGTTCTACCATTCCTAGACCGGCAAGGGAACTTGCTGTTCCAACAGGACAATGCACGTTCGCATGTATCCCGTGCCACCCAACGTGCTCTAGAAGGTGTAAATCAACTACCCTGGCCAGCAAGATCTCCGGATCTGTCCCCCATTGAGCATGTTTGGGACTGGATGAAGCGTCGTCTCACGCGGTCTGCACGTCCAGCACGAACGCTGGTCCAACTGAGGCGCCAGGTGGAAATGGCATGGCAAGCCGTTCCACAGGACTACATCCAGCATCTCTACGATCGTCTCCATGGTAGAATAGCAGCCTGCATTGCTGCGAAAGGTGGTTATACACTGTACTAATGCCGACATTGTGCATGCTCTGTTGCCTATGTCTATGTGCCTGTGGTTCTGCCAGTGTGATCATGTGATTATCTGACCCCAGGAATGTGTCAATAAAGTTTCCACTTCCTGGGACAATGAATTCACTGTGTTCTTATTTCAATTTCCAGGAGTGTATAACGTCAGTGTTAGTGATTCACCGAAATCAGTAGCCTCCTTGGCCAAGTCACATGTTTTTCAAAGAAACTGAAATTTTCTTAAATGTTTTTATTTATCGGCCAAAAGCATTTCAAATGTATTTAAAATATTACGGCCAGCATTGCACATCGCTGAGCCTGTAGCTAGTATACTGTTTTCTTCTTCATGAGACACCAGAATACATTGCGATCCACCTTCGCTCCTTTAAAGGGAAGACAATTTAATTTATTTTCATGTGCTCAGTGAGCAAAGTTACCAGTTTTGAACAGGGCACAGGATTCAGTGCCTAAAGGGCTGAATGCATTTTGCGGTGGCTGTATTTCTTTATCGATATTGGGAGTCGTATCGCCCAATCAGTTCGTATAAAACTTTGCTAACAATAGCACAGAGTAAGCACACCGCTTGCAGTCACAACGCGCTACATAATAATTCCAGTTTTGTTTGCATTCCCAGCTCTGGCATTCATTTGAAGTGTTCCTATCAAGATTATTTTTTAAAGAAAGTTATATTTTTATCATTTTTAAACTTTTAATGAAATTGCTATGACGATGTAATGGTACTGTGACTGTGAGCCACATGTTATTATTCTAAGGTTATTACTGTTACAAAAGTTTAAGGCAATCGTGGTATCATTATAGGGGCACGCTCTTTACTTTCTGCTAATAGTGAATAGGAGTTGTTCTACATCCACAGATCTCGTACATGTGCGCTTAGTTTCCGCTTGTATCTGTTTACCCTTATTAACATAAAGCCATTATTTTGCGTTATTGAGGTAAGAGATGAGTGAAAAGCCCATTTTAATATTGGTCATTAAACAGATATGTTTCAGTATATGTCAATGTATGTTGACACCTGTGTACTGTTCAGTTAACATGGTTGCATTGTTTGTAATAATCATCTTTCCTTTTACTTGCCAGTTTTATGAAGGACAGTTTATTATTTTTGAAACCACAGTGTTTGATGCATAACCTGATCTTTCTTGTGTGCTCTGTCTTATCATTACTGTCATATATTTATCTCTATTTTCTATTCTTTGTGTAACTGATCTGTGAAATTTAGTGGCATACACATCTTTGAGGTGTTTGACAGGATAGTTACTATTCAATATATGTATATGTTCATGAACATATATGCATTATAGTGGGTGTTAGGTCAATGCCACCTCTCCTCCGCTTTCGTAACTTCACATGCAATTATACGTACATAGGCATGATTTTGTGGCTGCTACTTTTTGATGCTTTTGTAAAGTTGATTGACGAAAAGGACTTTGGGTCCCTCGCAATTTGAAATGGACAGTTTAAGAAATATTTACGAATAGCAAGACAAGTTCTGCACGTTTCCCTCCCAGACACAGAGCGAGATGAAAATGGACAGTATGCGCTACTTTAATTGAAGCTTCGTGAAAGTTGTACCACAACTTGTCAGCAACTTGTAGCTTCCATTGTAATTTTTCTCTTTCAGTCATCTGCAACCATAAAGGATCAGGCTCACATTTGTGTATCTGCTTATTTTTCCATGCTACAATGTCTTTTCTCTTCCATTTTTCCCTACGTGTATATCTGTTTAACTAAGGAGTACCCAAATGTTTTGAACCACGCTAACCAGCAGTCACTGTGTATCACATTGCCGCTGGTGTGTAATGTGTTGTGCCAAATTAACATTTCAACAGCTTGGACTGGAGACATATCTCAGAACCAGGAAGTGAACGTTAGAAGCACGATGGAAGACAAAACTTTTGGCTGAATGTTCATTCAGTATTGGTATGTGGTGGATGTCCTTGGCTTGCTCTACTCTGATGGTGAGAACAAAGCACTTTGTAAATTTGTATCGTCACCGTCTTGGCATTTCAGTTAGTTCAGATCTGATGTAATATTTGTACTTTTTTCTGTGAATGAGCGTAAGATTTCAGTATAAAGGTGAGAGAAATTGCCTTTAAAGAGATTCGAGCTTTTCTAAGAGCCACAAATTGCATTATATTTAGTCGTTTAGTCTGAATTTTGATGGTTTTTCCCATTTTCTAATTGATAGATTTCCGCCAACCGCCTCCACGTGTTCTTCAGCTTAAAGGTTGTTCATTTTAACCAGGTTTGATGCAGTGATCTTCGCTTTCTGAGTACAATGAGTCTCTGTAGAAGTACCAGATTTGAATAACTTCCGAGTAATAGAACTTTAAGAAACTCGTTGGTTTTGGCCATCAGGTACCATATGTTGTATCGTGAATTTGGTCGCACCTGTAAACCTAACTGAGCGTATAGAAAGGTAGATCTGATCAGCTAGATGGTTACATATAGATACGGAAACCTTATGTCCCTCAGTGACTCCTATATATTTGTACTTCATTTGTGGTAGTGACGAATTCACAGGCCTTACCAAAGCACACCTTCCTGGTACTCCACAATATAATATCACAAAGAGAGTCTTTATAGTGTTTTGAAAGAAGCTTAAAAATCTTGACAAGTTATTGGTTTGAGTTAATAGGAAATTAATGATACAATCACTGATAAATTAAAGCTTAACAAATTCTTCACACAAGTGGAAGGAAATAACATCATTGACACAGTTGTCTATGGAAACCAGTTCATAGATGTTGGCCAATGATGAGATCTTGTATTTGATTGAAGTTCACGCCCTCACCATCATTTAAGGTCTGAAGATAGTGAGTCACGAAACTGGTTGCTACATAATAAATAACATTTTTGTAGTAGCAATTGAACCTTCTATGCAGAGTCCTCTTTTGTGTTTTACAATATAAGGTGTGATGACCTCATCAGTTATTCTGCGTTTTCCTCAGTATCATTATTCAATTGCCTTCAAACCCATATTTTCATCGTCACAGTTTGTCTACTTTTCAGCAACAATATAAGTTTTTTGTACATATCCCACAGTTCGTGTGGATTCATTAAAGACATTTAAGCCATAGCAAATGCATGTGTTTAAAATGTTACCTTCACATTTGGTTATGGCATCTTTTCAGGAAATCACCGCTGGTTACAATTCTAGTGTCAAATTACATGACTCCATGTACTGTTGCTTATGAAGTTGATGATTCGGAATTTATTTACACAAATATTAAGACATCAAGGGATAAAATACCTCCGAACCTCAAAGAATTCAGATCTCTATTTCAACAAACCTGAGTGCTTCACACCAGTTGCTAATTGATTCTGGCTTAACGGTTATTTATTCCTACTGCAGACCACATTCAAAAACCACAAAGCCTAACCCACCTGTACCAACTTGATAGGTATGACATGTTGGTATGTGACTTGCATAATCACTTTACTTCTTTACTCATTGTACGTGTATAGCCACATTACTGGCAAAATTGACATATCCAGTTAGTTAGGAAAGTATTGACCAAATACCTCAGTTAATATCTGAAGAAAGTCATGTTAACTTTGCTGTACTGACTTTCACATATTTTGTTATTTTGGGATAAATGTATAAAATGCAATATAGCGAGGTTAACATGCATTTCTTAAAATATATTCATATTCTGCATTTGCACCTAAAAATATTTGACTTTAATTAACATTTAATTCAAGAAAATTTACAAATTTTGATTATGAATTAGTGAATTTTCTTAATATCTACAATTGGAAAAATAGAAACAACATTAACCTTACTTAACAATCATTAACCTATTAGAACAGCAACGAGTGAAAGCTACAAGACCATTATATACATATTATAAAATGACTATGTACAAGACGTGTCCCTATCCTGGGATAACTTGATTAGTGCACATAAATATAAATACACACAGAAAAAAATAACCTTAGAACATAGAAATACATCGGTCTGTGGAGGGTTCCTTAGGTCCCATTTAAACATTCGCTAGCTCTTCCCTTTGATTGTCGACTTAAGTCTCCAAGGGACTGAATAAAAGCTATAGCGATATGTCTTGCGTGGAAAGACTTCGATATTATAAACACGCCATTTAATAATTCTGAGCTTCTCTTCAAATACAAGGTAATAATACTTTAAGAGGTCTGATAATGGCTTCTTTTGTTTCTCTGTGACGTGCTCAGGTTCTTTCAAGTTTTGTTGTGCTGGATCTATTAATCCTAAAACATCTTTCTCCTTCACGTGAAGATGCGACATTAGTGGCCATTACTCATAATCGTACGAATACTCGATCCCTGGCAGTATCGTCCATGTACTGCGTCTTCCGAAGTTAATCAAACTGTGCTACTGATTAATAAATCTTTTTCTTTAGAGAAGTCGATAGTTATGTCCTTCTCTAAGATAATATCTAGGCCCAGAATACAGTTTGTGACTATCTTATTTGTCACTAAGAGCGTGTATTTCAAAGCTCCATTTCCTAGATTCATTTCTAATTGAATCTGTATTTGTACATTTTGAGGCTGATAGCCAAACGCTCCAATTACTTTACTTCTGTACTGGAAGAGTCGGATAGTTAGTACTTTGCAGTACAAGCTGGAAGAAATTATTTGAGATGGCATTTACTAACGCTCCTAAGTCCAAATTCGTTACGACAGGGATGCCCTCAACCGTAATTCTGATTGCTGAGATAGGTACTGAGGCATTATACTTACTGCAAGGACTGACGTTTGTGTAAAGCTCCGCTCTAATATCAAAACCATTGTTGAACCCGAAAAAATTATTTCCTGACCGTAGCCCCTATTTAGTTCCTCGACTGTCTCTTTAGGTCACGATACAGTAGATTTTAGTTTTCTGAACATCATTCACGATCGTGAATTACACTGTCTGACACATCTGTAATAATCGGTGTTTGTTCCTGTCGATTACTACAAGATGTCTGTGTCTCTTGTTGTTGATTATGGTTCTCGTTCCTGTGCTGCCATTGACATTTATTGTGATTGAGATTATGTGCTGGATTAAATCGTCTTTCTGAACTGCTTCTCTTATTCTGATTTAGATGGAAACAATTCCCATTATCATTTTGTGGATAATAATGTCCTGCGTTATCTCCTAACTGCTTAAAATGGTTAGCACTTACTTTTTGCACATAGTCACTGTATGCACCATCAGTGCGTGAATTAGACCCATGCACATTAAAGTACTTTTGCGCCAACAGTAATCTGATATGCTAATTATCAAGTCTATTGAGTCTAAAACTAACATAAGGTCATTGATATTTTCTTCAAGTGCATATATCAGTTTATCTCGAATCTCAATAGGCAAATTAATTTTCAAAATTCTTAAGATGTCCATGTTAGTCATGGGCTGATCGCAATATTTCATTTATTTAATATATATCTCCAAGTACTTTCTTAGGCTACCTTTCTTGCATTAAACGGGCTCTGAGTTAAAGATTGGTTTCTGCAATCCCTCACGAACCTTTTCAGTCCAATATTTCACCAGAAATGCCTTTTCAAGTTCACCATATCTCAAACAGGAATTCACCATCTCAGTAGTCCAAAGTGATTCATTTCCTTTACTGAATCCTGAGACAGCTTATCTTTTGTAAGTCAGTGCAGGCCCTCGACAAAATTCCATGAAAAAATCCGATTAATACCATTTGATTAATTGAATTTTTATCAAGCATAAAATGGTGGGAATTGTCTGCATTTAAGGATTTTCTCCTTCATTAACATTGTGTGTGTAAGTTGTTATGTAATGTGACACCTTGAGTCGGCTCCAGATTGCTTTCACAAAATGCTCTGATTACTTGTGTATTGCCAAAGGCTGGTCCAGTGCTCGAGGTCAGAAGAACGTGTCCCACGTGGAGCAGCCCGACCAACCTTCATCTTCCTCCAGAGTTCCTCTCTGTCACGTCAAAAACTATCAACGAACTTTCTCATCTTCGTTCTACACTGAGAGAAATCAACACCTAATAGATCTCCTTAACTATCCACTGTACTCGATTAATGGAGGGTAATTTATATAACGAGAAACTCTCTATAGCTTCTTTTATTCCTTTATCTATGTTTCTTCTTTATTGGCCGGTCTTCTATCTTTCTAGACAATTATGCTTCGTATTCATCAAACTTCTTTCTATTAAATTTTCACAACCTGACAACAAATTTCAAACTACTTTGCTACCCTGGTTCACGGTAATCTCTGTATTTTACTACGTCTTATTAATATCTTGATTATCCTGCTCTGTCTGCTATAATCGGGCGGGAAACAGATCCTGGCCTTTCCAGAGTTGATTCATCCTATCAGATACCACTTGCTGTTTTGTAGCTATTGCGGAGGCTTTAGTAGACAATTCGGACTGAACTTCTGTCATTCCAGTTTGCTGAAATGCAACATTGTCTTGCTGAGATGCAATACTCTCTACCTTAGCAGGCATATTCTCTACTTTAGGAGACATATTACACCACTGAGATACTAAAAGTCTTGTTTCAAAATTTCCACGAACGAATCATCTACAATCTGGGCTGAAACTGTAGCCACTTCCATTTCAGCCAACTCACTAACAGGTAGAACGTTTCACTGCAGTTGTATCGGCATTCTATACTCTGATAAGGTCTTTAGCAAAGCATGGTAAACTTCGAGAACTAATTAACAATGCCCTTAATTTAGACAAAATTGTGAGCGTGAACACAATATACCTAGATCAATTTCTGCAACGGTAATTCCTGGAAAAGACAACCAAATAACATAACGTCTGTAATCTACAATTGAAGATACACTAAACATTGTAGAAACGAAATAATGTAACTATTGTTTGTATTTCGGAAGAAAACAATCAAGGGATTCCGGTGTGGAAAGCTTGTAGCTGTCAGATGTGCTTGCTTTTGCGAAGCTCTTAACGTTAGATCCACAGACTGTATATCGGTACTTCGCAGCTACAGATGTCCAGTCTATCAGATCATGAAACAAATTTTTAAATACTGATTAGTACACTATATTTAAGAGTCCTGTCAAATAGGTCGTCAATTTTAACTGTTGCGTCTGATTAATTACAGCTTAATAAATTCTTTGCACAAGTTTAAGGAAATTAATGACTTGTAAGTATTAGTTCATAGGTTTTAGAACGTCTTGCCAATATTTATTTCAGTGGAAGTGATAGTACGAATAACGGCGTGACTGTAGTTCCAACAGAAGTGAAAAGTTTGTGAAGTCGATGCTCTGCGACCTCTCCGCTGAATCAGCACATCTCGAGTACACTGAAGCCTTAAATATTCTTTATTCATCTCATTAGATCCACTGGAGTCTGTCCTTGCGCAACGCAATATGTCAGTGAGCAATGATTGGCGGTACTACAAATTTCCGTAATTCAATACGAGAGAATAACTGCACACTTGTAATCGTCGTGACGTGATCGAGCTTGTCCAACAAATCAGTTCGCATTAATATCCAAAGAACCTAGGCGTCGTCGTGATGCTGCTCATGTGAAAACTTATGTTGTATCTTTTAGACAACTCTTTCCTACTATGGAGGTTTACATGGAATTAAGTCTCTAGTTAATATTGTGCCTTCAACTTTTCGCAGATACAAAATTATGTAATGGAGGCCATTAACAATGTAATGCGATACGAAGACTAACTATGTGAGAATGCAGGCATTCTCGCCGAATCTCGATGATAAAATGTGCTCGGGTTGACAGCTGAGTCAATGTGTCTGACTATCACACAACCCGACCATCTAGTATACTGGTTAGATTACAAGGAGAATGCTGATTACCAGCTTAAGATTAATGTAGGTAAACAACAAAGAAATGAATGCTCACAGAGCGCTGAAGGTGCTCGCAGGGGAATATTGCTACTTTTGGATATATAAGATTAAAGACGTTAAAAAGGTTCTTCCGTTCCTCAAAATCATGTTAATTGCTTTCCGTTCAGCAATAATTTGACAACATATGAAAGTAGTTGTTATCTTATATGTTAATCCATTACTTGTAGCTAAAACATAATTTGTGGCGAGAGAAAGAGGAAACTGATCGATTATTTAATTATAAGTTGGCATTCTGTGTTTGTTGATTTCCAGCAAGAACGCCTTTGTACATTTCTTTACAGAATGTAAAGCCACACATTATATTCTTACATCATATGAGTGGCTTTCTGTTAAAGGATGATCAGCAGAAGTTGAATCTCTCTTTTCTTAATCTACATAACCTAGTTGAGACAACTCTGCCTGACTAGCCAATACATATTTTCCCGTAGTGACTGTTTGTGATTTCATTTACACCTTTCTGTGCCAAGGATTGCTGTTTGTCCTAACTAATGAATAGAATTTTTGATAAGCTGTTGAAAGTATAAAATGCAAGTCTGTAATTACCAGACTTCTACTTTTCACGGCGTTTATCTGAAATTTTGCCAGTATAATGGGATGGTGCACTAGTTTTGTAACTACTGATTGGTACCTGTTGGCCTGCATATAGAAGTGAGGTATTTTTAAGCATTTCCTTTCTTCGCACTATATTTCAAGGGTGAACTGTAGTGCCACTGCTTTAAGCAATATGTTTTATGGTCTGTAATAATAATAATAATAAGAATAAGAATGAGTTTCAAAAGTATTGAACAAAAGACTAACCCTCACATCCTAATTAGTATCTGAGCTGCTCACGACGTTATCTTCCTCTGGATGCCGTGTATTGTGTTCTGATTTTGCCGACTAACACACGAGCTAGTAAAGACCGCATGCATGTGCCGGATGTGATTATCAAACAAGGGCATAGCAGATCTAGACATCAGGCAAGAATTCCTGAAATTAATTTCACATCCAACGATTGAGCTTTCAGCCTCGAAGGCATCACCTCTTCACACCAGGGAGTTGGGTGTCCATCCGTATCAAATATGCGTCTCAGAACCCGTAGCATCTACATATGCGATACGACGCAAGAGACTCCAAGTTTAGCTATGAATTCCGATGCACAAATTAAAATTTTCCTCGAATTTCTGTCTTCATTAAACTAGTAGATATATTCCTTCCAAATCGGAAGAATATTTGTGAAACAACATGATTTATTTAAAGAAGAACTTATAGTGATCTTTGGTTTGTTTTGTGAGTGGATACAGTGAGACTACGTAGCACCTCAGTGACGTATTATTATTTGCAACACTATTATATCAATGCTTAGGCGCTGAATTAGTCCGAAGTTTAGGCAATAGGAGGACTCACAGGCTCTTTATAGAAAAGTCCAGGTGAGGACTCTCAGTTGGCTCACTACTGTGTTGTGAATGTGCGTGAGGATCACTCTAACAAGTCCTGTCAACTACGACATGAGTCGCCTCTCTAACGCGTATCACTAGTGTGACACTCGATAAAAGGGGGTGAGGAGATATACGACAGATTATTTCCGTAGTTGTGAAAAATTATCTGAAGTAAGTTTTCAGAAATAGGCAGCAATTATTGAAAATGTACACTAATGATTAAAAGTAAGCAATTTGTTCAGTAAGAGAGTTGTATATCGTTATTTATTACACGATTTGCTATTATGGCTAGAGGTGGTTCTGTTATGAAGTCCAGGATAATATGTCGGGTGATGTGGAGTACTCGTACTTGGTATTCCATAAACGCCACCTTGACTGTGCTGTCAAGATTATTAGACCCATAAACTGTGAAAATAGATGAAGTTTAAGTTAATTTTTCTACTGTATCAACTAATATTTGTTTCAGAACTTCGGTTTGAAGTTGATAATCTTAAGATTTGTTATGGAATCATTATTTTTTTCTGTTGGTCATACCTAATCCTTTTAAGAGTTATAATTCAGGGCAATCTCGGGATTCTATTTTGTGTACACAAAATATGTTCTTTTCCCAAAATTTCCATGATTATCTTCGTTTATACAACCCATATAAGTCCACAAGTCGCCAATATTCCATATTAATCTCCAAGTGTAACTCTTTTTTAAACTTGTTTATTGGTAGTTAGTATTTTAAATTTTATTAAGAAAAGTACAAATACTTATTGCTAAATACTTAAAGTTTATTATAAAGTATGTTTGAGAGCTAAGAACGAGTTCATTTTGGAGGTACAACTGCAAAAGTTTATGATATTCCATAATTCCGGAACTTCATCTACTTCACAAAACATACTATGTTATCAAAGCAGTTGCTCAAAGTGACGTTCTCAGCAATTTAGCGACTAGGTGGATGCCGATTCTTTGCAATATTCGCAACGCACAGCGAAGAACCAAATACATTGTTATTATCTGTTTAATATTGTCTTTATATACATTTGGAACCCAATGAAGCAACTCCTATACTTAGTATGGATTTAGTATGTCCTTGATAGGTTTCGTAGCTCACGGATTTCCCGTAAATCACGGGCCAATGGTCTGTGGAGCTATCACCCCTTAGTGTCCCCGATGCATTTCTCTAGTCTAGAAACTTTTTTGACAGAATGGGCATGAATAGAGTAATATTTCTAACGGGACTTTAATTAAAGCTGTGTGGAACTTGTGCTGCAGGGCCGCTTTAATTACAGGTGCGTGCAACTTGTGCAGCGGTGCCGCTTTCACCGGAGCTGTGTGCACCTTGTGCAACTGTCCTGCTTTCATTAAAGTTGTGCGGATCTTTTGCTACTGCTCCGCTTCATTAAACTACTGTGAAACCTGTGCCACAACGTGTTGTCAGGAACTTGTTACTTCCATTTTAATTCTTCTCTTTCTCTTTGCTACAACGCTAATCGCCTAGACTACGAGGAGGATAACTGTTCATGTGTTTATTTATTTATCTCCTGATGCAGTCAGTTTTCATTTCCCATTTCCGTCCCCTGTCTACCCCCCTCCCCCTCTCCCCACCGTCTCATTAACCTGTCCTCAGAGAGCACCATAGTGTCACTGGTATGTTGTTGCAACTTAACATTTCAACTTCTTGTGGTAGGAGCAAAGACATGCTCAATAACAGGAAGTGAACTCACTGCTGTGGTGTGAAGTGCATGTATTTGCAAAAAGTGCCTCTTCCTTCCCTCACTAACCGCTCGGAGTAGAAGCATACTGGGGGACAAAGCTTTTGCTAGCCTCACTGTTCGTGCGGGGTTGGTAAGTGATGGATGTCTTGGATTTCTCCTGCTCTGAGACTGAGCAACTCATTTTGAAATTTGTATTACCTGGAACTCACAAAGGTTTTGTGGAATCCACGCCGCTCATAATCGCATCTACACTGAAGAAAGAAACTGGTCTAGGCATCCGTATTCAATTACAGTGATGTGTAAACGGGCAGAATACGTCGCTGAGACCGGTAACTCCTATGTAAGACAACAAGTGTCTGGCGCAGTTGTTAGATTGGTTAATGCTGCTACAATAGCAGGTTATCAAGATTTAAGTTAGTTTGTTCGTAGTGTTACATTAGGGGCATGAGGGATGGGACACAGCATCTCCTAAGTAGCGATGAAGTGGGGGTTTTCCTGTACGATCATTTCACGAGTATATCGTGAAAATCAGGACTCCGGTAACACATCAAATCTCTGACATCACTGTGACCAGAGAAAGATCCTACAAGAACGGGACCAACGACGACCGAAGAGAATCGTTCAACGTGACGGAAGTGCCACCCTTCAGCAAACTGCTGCAGATATCATGGTGGGCCATCAAGTGTCAGTATGCGAACCATTCAAGAAAACTTCATCGGTATGGGTTTTCGGAGCCAAAGGCCCACTCGTGTACCCTTGATGACTGCACGACGCAAAACTTTACGCCTCACCTGGACCCGTCAACACTGGCATTGGACTGTTGATGACTGGAAACATTTTGCCTGGTCGATGAGTTTCGTTTCAGGTTGTATCGAGCAGATGGACGTGCACCGATTTGGAGACAACACAACCTCATGAATCCATGGACACTGCATGTCGGCCACTGTTCAAGCTGGTGGAAGATCTGTAATGGTGTGGAGCGTGTGCAGATGGTGATATGGAACCGCTGATAAGTCTAGATACGATAGTACTCACCTACGTAAGCATCTTGAATGAGATTTTCACTCTGCAGCGGAGTGTGCGCTGATATGAAACTTCCTGGCAGATTAAAGCTGTGTGCCGGACAGAGACTCGAACTCGGGACCTTTGGAAGGTAGGAGACGAGGTACTGGCAGAAGTAAAGCTGTGAGGACGTGGCGTGAGTTGTGCTTGGGTAGCTCAGTTGGTAGAGCAGTTGCCCGCGAAAGGCAAAGGTCCGGAGTTCGAGTCTCGGTCCGGCACACAGTTTTACTCTGCCAGGAAGTTTCGTAAGCATCTTGTCTGATCACCTGATCCAGTAATGTGCATTATGCATTCCTACGAACTTGGGAAATTCCAACAGGACACTGGGACACCCCACACTCCCAGAAATGCTACGGGAACAGTCTTTTGAGTTTAAACGCTTCCGTTGGTCACCAAACTTGCGAAACATGAACATTATTGACCAAGTGTTGACGTACTTGGAAGATATAGTGGATGAAATGTTGTCGCTGCGAAAGGGGATAATTTCGGTCATGCCGAACTTTTGATTTCAGAACACTTTCAGTTAATTTCGAGTGTTTTCATTAAGCTATCTTGAGTAGGATAAAGCGTTACACACGGTCTTAGTCTACCCCACAATATTAGAGCTGCCGTGGACCTTTTTTTGTTACGGTCTCCACGAAGAAGGTGATAGAGTGGAGGGAATTCTGTTTTTTCGTTGGGTGGAGGACCTCGATTTACAGTGAGACTAGATTTATGTGCTAAATACTATGATTCTTGGGTTTGATCATCCGGAATCAAGGTACCTACGTTGAAGTTCTGTAGAACCACAACCATCAAAAAACATAGACCAATGTTTGAAGCCACATCATGGTAACGCTTTCAAACAGTTCTTGTAAAAAATGTATTTACTGTTACGTTGCTGAAATCACCGTAGCTTTTCAGATCTAAAAATGAATTGTTCTTTCCTGATCACTATTGTGAGAAAATGTTTGTTTAAGATTACTTACCCAGCTGACTTCGGCAACAAGAATGCACAGAGAGGTTTCCCAAACCGATTTTTCGTACTATTGACCGATAGTCTCAAAGTTGTTGTTGCAGTCGATTTTCCGTTATACTTGTTTTTTCACTCATCAATCTTCTGACTGGTTTGATGCAGCCCGCCACGAATTTCTCTTCTATGCCACCCTCTTCATCCCAGAGTAGCACTTGTAACATACGTCCTCAATTATTTGCTGAATGTATACCAGTCTCTGTCTTCTTCTACAGTTGTTTCAGTTTTTGCCTTCTACTGCTCCCTCCAGTACCATGGACGTCATTCCCTGATGTCTTAACAGATGTCCTATCATCCTACCCCTTCTCTTGCCAGTGTTTTCCAAATATTCCTTTCCTCTCCGATTCTGCGTAGAACCTCCTCATTCCTTACCTTATCCTGATTCTTCTTCTGTCACATCAGACAAATGGTCCCCCACATAGAGGCCTTCAGTGTATTCTTTCTACCTATCCGCTCTCTCCTCTGTATTTAACAGTGGGATTGCCGTTACACTCTTGATGTTAACGCTATTGCTATTAATTTCACAGCATGTTGTTTTGACACTCATATACGCTGTTGCGTCCTTCCGACAAAACTCTCGTTTTCTATTTCTTCACATTTTTCCTGCAGCCATTTCGTCTTAGCTTCCCTGCACTTACTGTTTACTTCGTTCGTTAGCGGCTTGTATTCCTCAATTGTCCTGAATATTTTTGTGCTTCATTCTTTCATCTATCAATTGAAATTTCCCTTCCGTTACCCATTGTTTTCTTGCAGTTACCTTCATTGTACCTATCTTTTTCTTTCCAGCTTCTGTGGTTACCCTTTTTAGAGGCGTCCATTCTACGTAAACTGTACCGCTGATTGAACTATTCCTTATCGCTGCATCTACAGCGTAGGGAACTTCAAGCGTATCTCGTAATTCCTTAGTACTTCCATATCCCATTTTTATGACTATTGATTGTTCCTCACTAATCTCTTAGTCTTCAACCTACTCTTCATCACTATACATTGTGATTTGAGTCTATATCTGTTCCTGGGCACGCCTTGCAATCCAGTAACCTGATTTCGGAATTTTCTGATCATGACGTAATCTAACTGAAATCTTGCCGTATCATCCGGCCTTTTCCAAGTATACTTCCTCCTCTTGTTTTTCATGAACAGAGCATTCGCTATTACTAGCTGAAATTTATCACAGAACTCATTTAATCTTTCTCCTCTCTCATTCCTTGCACCCAACACATAATCTCTTTCAACCGTTTCTTCCAATCCTTCCCCCACAACTGAATTCTAGTCCCCTAAGACTATCAGATTTTGACCTCGCTTAATGTACTGTACTACCATTTCATTATCCTTATACACTTTCTGTATTTCATCTTCAGCTTGTGTTGTCAGCATGTATACCTGAACTATCGCTGTCGGCGTTGGTTTGCTATCGAATCTGATAGGAACAACTCTGCCACTAAACTGTTCACGGTAACACACTCTCTGCCCTACCCTCCTATTAATAACGAACTCTACTCCCGTTGTACCATTTCCTTCTGCTGCTGATACTACCCTGTACTCATTTGACCAGAAATCATTGTCTTCTTCCTATTTCACTTCACTGACCCCTACTATATGAATCTGAGCCTTTGCATTTCCCTTTTCAGATTTTATAGGTTCCCTACCATGTTCAAATTTCTGACATTCCACGCCCCGATTCGTAGAATGCTATGCTTTCTTTGGTTATTCAATCTTTTTCTCATGATCACTTCCCACTTGGCAGTCTCCTCCCGGAGATCCGAAAGGGGGACTATTCCTGAATCTTTTGCCAATGGAGAGATCATCATTACACTTTTCCAATTACAGGCCCCAAGTCCTGTGGATCCACGTTATGTGTCTTTAATGTGGTGGTTTCCATTGATTTCTGCATCCTCATGGCCTTGGTCATTGCTGACTCCTCCGCCTGTGGGGGCGGTTACGCACACAGAGGACAAGAGGGAGATCTGAACCCATGTCCTTTTTGACAAGGCCATTGGCTGGATGTGGGTGACTTCTTATGCCGGAAGCGTTGGGTCGCCAATGCTGATTGTTAATCGAAACTTGAGCCTTGACGGGTTGCGAACCAGGGACCGAGTACGTTTTGATTGCTAATCGAAGATGCTACCACTAGACCACGGGGTATTCGTCCGTCAGTTATATTACATTCATTATGAAACATGACCACTCGGAATAAATGTTACTCCGATTTGGAAATAAGTCAGGAATTTTCACTGTAGTCAACTTGAACACCGCAGACTGTGTTAAATTTATGAAATGTTACAATAATTTCTTAATATGAAGTGAAACTTCTGTGACTCTTTCCTCAACTTTTTCCTCCATCGTCAACGTCTCAACTGTGCCTGTTTCATTCGAGATGTTAGACGATATATGTGATTTGGGATGTTCATTAGCTTGAACTTGACATACAACTCTACAAGCTTTGGTGAAGCGTTCTTGGCAGTCGGTGATTTCGTGGCGGTAATATATGACTTTCCATGTTATTTTCAGTTGGTTTTCGAGCTTTTACTAGATGCCCCTTCTCCTTTCTTGGTGCGTTCTTTCAGGCTGGAAATAGGCGATTCCAATATACAAAACTCTGGAACATGTAGATCCAACAGCCCACATCTGTAGACAACGTTTGTAACTCACGCTTGCGTGCTGCCAATCTACTTGAGGATGGGAGGGGGGGGGGGGGGGGGAGGTTGGTTAGAACCCAGGTGCTGAAGAAGATCTTCAGCGCCAGCATGTGACAATGAAGGGAAAGAGTGGTAGTAGACTAAACTTCCCGGACTTTGTTCCAGAGTCTTGGAAACGTCTCTGAAGAGAGGGTCTATGACAGTATTGCTGTTGATAAGTAATCCGTCTATTGTTATTCACCTAGTCCACTATAATCATGTTAATTATTTGGCGATGTCCGCCCCACACTTTCTAATGATCTCTTGATAAGTACCTCATTGCACCCTGAAGTTCTCTGCTGCTGAATGGTATGGCGAGCTTGCTATATATACAGCGCACTTCGAGCTTGCCTTGACAAACCTCACTGAATAAATGAACAAAGTATTTAATAGCAGAAGTGAAATGACGCGTTCTTACCAAACTTCTACAACCATTCGGTTACGCCAGAGAGGATGAATTGTCATAATTAACTATAGGAGCTTGACTAGATATTTTAGCGCTTTCAGATGTTCCAGTTTTACTGAATCACCAGCATTTTTCTAGTAGACGAAACACAGGAAAATGTTCTCTCCCCTCAATTTGTCTCCCTAGTGTATTTATCTGACCGTTTGTGGGATCATAAAAGGAATACTGGTTGTAAAATATCGTAAAATCGAGAAAATAAATGAATATGCGTCAAAGCGAAGGAAAGAAATGCTAGAGGAGCTTCTGTGAAAACTTGACCATAATACATATATGCTAGAATAAATTAAAGCGAGAAACCACTAGATGTGGATAGACGTGGAGTGGGTCAGGATACTGAGCCGGTCAGGATACTGAGCCCGTCTAATTTCGCGTATTCTAGTAGGTGCAGGAGGTGTTTGCGCGTGAGACGTTACATAATATGAGCTAGTGAAACAGAATAAACAATCCTTCAAATTGCTTTACGTTCGCAATACAGAATATGTGTTGATGCCAGAGTACGCTACTACACTACCTGACCAAGAGTATCCTGACAGACCTACGTAATCGATCACTAGATGTCACGAGAAGTGGGTAGTATTGTGTTGTCCCTTGAGAAGCAGTAAGAATGACTCCGTCAGAAGAGCTCACTTCCTTCGAACGCCGACCAGTCACTGCATGTGGTATTAGAAGCAAATCCATCTGGGCCAGTCCAGCCCTCCTAAAGCTGCCGTAGCCGCTGTTGGTGGTGTGACTGTGAAGTGGAAACGCGAGGGAACGACAACTACACCAAGACCAGGCAGACTTCATTGAACGACGGACAGGAATGACTGAGCATTGCGGAGGTCGGGCGTAAAACATTGCAGTCAGTGTAAGGAATCATTCGTGAGTCCTAAAGTGCTAAAAGCAGTCTAGATAGCACAATGACTGTGCGTAGGGAGTTAACGGGTACAAATTGAATCAACACCTTGTAAGGCACACATTTCTGTACTAATTGGTAAGTAATACTTGAGATTTTGTAAAGGGTGACGCCACCTGACAGTGAATGATTGGAAATGCTTATTTGGAGCGATGAATGACGGTATGCAGTGCGGCAGTCCGATGAAAGGATTTAAGTTTGGCGAGCGTGTGGAGGACGTTACCTGTCGTATTATGTCCTGTGATGGTGTAATACTGGAAATCGGAACGAGATTCTACTACTTGTATGTACTTGTGTGTACCGGCAGACGCCGAGCGGCGAGGACGCGCCAACAGCGGTAGCACCAGCAGCAGCAGCAGCAGCAGCAGCATTTGCCTGATGCACAGTAACTCACGTCCTTCTGCAAAGGAGTGAACTGTATCTGCGTATTTTACTGTGTAGACTAGTAGTTAGCAAGCGTGTATATCCTTGTGTAAGGAAGCTTCCTAGTGTAATTTTCCCGTCGTGAGACCGCCACGTCACGCAACTAGGTTTCAATGTTGTGCTCGTACATAGCATATACACTCATACTCATAAATTATGGATAATTGCAGAATGTGGTGCTACACAACGTGTCACTACACAAAACTGGCGCAAATAACATAGGCACAAAGGGAACATACACGACACAGATCTGTAAGTCCATGGTATTGGTAATAAGTTGAGAAATCCGTCCCAAAACACATGTGCGACAAAACGCCACTGTTTCCTGCGCATGTACCCCGACATCAATTTGGGATCTGGTCACCATGCACACGCACACATGCCGCACAAAGGATTGGCATACTCTGGATCAGTTGGTCGAGCAGCTGCTGGGGTACAGCCTCCCATTCTTGCACCAGTGCTTGTAGGAGCTCCTTAAGTGTCCTCGGGATTTGAAGACGTGCAGCGATACGTCGACCGAGAAGATCCCAGACGTGCTCGATGGAGTTTAGGTCTGGAGAACAGGCAGACTACTCCATTCTCCTGATATCTTCTGTTTCAAGGCACTCCTCCAAGATGGCAGCTCGGTAGGCCGTGCGTTATCATCCATCAGGAGGAAGGTGGGACCCACTGCACCCCTGAAAAGGAGGACATACTGGTGCAAAATTACGTCCTGATACAGCTGACCTGCTACAGTTCCTCTGTCAAATCATGCAGGGGTGTACGTGCACCAATCATAATACTACCCCACACCATAAAACCACGACCTCCATACAGGTCCCTTTCAAGGACATTAAAGTGTTCGTATTTGGTTCCCGGCGAGAATCGCTGTTCAGATTATACCCGGATTCGTCCGTGAACATAACCTGGGACCACTATTCCAGTGACCATGTACTGTGTTATTGACACCAGGCTTTACGGGCTCTCCTGCGACCAGGGGTCAGTGGAATGCACCTTGCAGGTCTCCGGGCGAATAAACCATATTTGCTCAGTCAACTGTAGACTGTGTGTCTGGAGACAACTGTTCCAGAGGCTGTGGTAAAATCCCCAGCGAGGCTACCTGCAGTACTCCTTGGCCGTCTGCGGGCACTGATGGTGAGATATCGGTCTTCTTGTGGTGTTGTACACTGTGAAAGTTCGTACTGTAGCTCCTGGACACGTTTCCTGACTGAGATCACACTTAGTGGCACACAGACGGCCCGTGTTACGACCTGCTGTGTATGACCAGCCTCCAGCCGCCCCAGTATTCTAACCCTCATAATGTCATCAATATGTGTCCTTTCAGCCATCTGCAACAAGCAGTCACCATTAGCACGTCTGCCAACGTCTGCACACTTATTCGCTGCACAAACACACTTCTGCGTATGTGGACTGCTGCAAGCGCTACAGTGCGACGACTGCAATCAACTGCACCACATGGCCATACTCCGAGGTGGTTTAAACCCACAAACCACCCACCAGAGCGTTGTTTCACCATGTATCAGCATTATCCTTAATTTACGAGTATGAGTGTAGTTTACACCAGTTCATTCTAGTTTGCATACTCATCTCCGGGAATAGCTTTCGGGTAAGGAGAATTTCTAGTAACAGGTAACTTCAGTAGAGAAATTTATTTCTGTTTAAGAGTTTGCCGTCTCTGGGCTTAGTGAGAAATCTGCACAGAATTTTTAAGTATTTCTTTATTCTCCTTGTTGCATTGTGCACACATTACAAACTCAGTAGCGCCACTTGAGGTCTTATATCTATTTTTACACGCTACGACGTGGCTAGGAACTGTGCTCGTTGTGAGCGGAGTGTAGGAGAGTTGGCTGCTGTCCCTAAACAGCTGGAAGCAGTGTTGGCTACCATCGACAAAGTTGTTCAAAGTTGTGGAGGCTTCGGAAGGCTCGGAACGAGACTTGCGAACTTTTGGTGGCATTAGAATCCCCTGATGTCTCGGATGTTGCTGCATCTTCTGATTCGCAACATCTGATCGGTCCGTCCTCACTCGTATGTGGGTCGCTGACATTGGTAGGTTCGCGTGTAACTGGATGGAAGGCGGAAGAGGGCTCACAGTGTTGATGATAACTCTGAGCCAGTACAATATGCTTCTCCTGTTGTGCCAGCAGCCGATATTCCTGCCCAGTCCAGACAAATGCAGAGAGTGGGTATGCTTGTCATTGAGAGCTCCAATGTTAGGCGGGTGATGGGAGTCCCTCAGGAAGATAGCAAGAAAAGCGGGAAAGAGTGCCAGCGTGCACTCGGTATCTCTGCCGTGAGTTCTCGTCCGTGATGAGGGAGAGGCCCTGCCGGCAGCTATGGAGCGCGATGGGTGCAACCAGCCTCATGCAGTGGCACATGTCGGCACAAATGACACCTGTCGCTTAGGTTATGAGTGCGTCCTCGGCTTCTTTTAGTGGATGGCTGATATCGTGAAGGCAACTAGCACAGCAGGCGGGGTGCAGTCTATACTGTCTATTTGTAACATCGTTCACAGGATTGAGTGGAAGGTGTAAACCAGAAAATCAGACGGCTCTGCGACGGTATCAGATGTGAATTTCCCGACCTCCGCTATTTGGTACAGAATTGCAGGGTTCCCCTTAATAGGTCAGGTGTGCACTACATGCTGGAAACGACTGCTAGGGTAGCGGAGTACACGTGGCATGCACATGAGGCTGTTTTAGGTTAGAGAAACCCTCCCTCGGAATCAACAGCAATTGTCCTGATAAGTTAGCCACAATCTACTCAGAGGACGTTCTTCGTCTCAGATCAGAGACAGAAATGGTTAAAATTATTGTAGTAAATTGGAGGAGCATCCAAGGAAAGCTCACAGAATTAGTACCGCTTACTGAAGGTTAAATAGCACAGATAATATTAGAAATAGAAAGTTGACTGAAACCGGACGTTAATGACAACGAAATCCCAAATTCAGATTGGAATATTCATCATAAGATAGGTTAATCACAACTGTGAAGGCGTATTTGCAGTAAAGAATTCGATAAAATCTAACGAGGTTGCCATGGATTACGACTGTGAATTAACACGGGTAATCGGATCCTTTTATGGATCACCTGGGTCGGGAGCGCTTGTGGTAGAGCGCTTCAAACAGAATTTGCAGAATATCGTTCGCAAATTTCCTGATCATGCTGTTGTAACAGGGGGTGACTTCAGCTTGCGTGGTATAGACGGGTCATGCTATCAAAACTAGTGCCAGAGACAGGGATTCGTGTGATGTTGTTCTGGATGTCTTGCCCGTAAATTACTTTGAGTAAATAGTTAGAGAACCAACTCGAGAGGGTAGCGTCTTAGACCTCCTGGCAACAAACAGACCCGAATCATCGAATCAGTCAATGTAGACGAAGGTCTCAGTTATTATTAGGCTGTGATAGCATCTATGACAACGGGTCTGGCGATGAATGTTAAGATAGGTAGGAAGATATTTCTGCTTAGCAAGAGTGACAGCATACAAATTTCAGTGTATCTGAGCAGTCAGCACCAAATGTTCTATGTTGAGGACGAAGATGGGGAAAACAAATGGCAAAAATTCAAAGGAATCGTGCAATATGCCTAGACAAATATTTTGCGAGTAAGGTTTTAAGGGACTGGAAAGACCCACCTTGGTATATTAGTCGTGTTAGAAAACTTCTAGTAAGCAAAGAGAACTTCCTCTCAGGTTCAAGAGAAGTAAAAACCCAGCTAACAGACAAAAGCTGAACGAAGCGAAAATGAACGTAAGGATAGCAACGAAAGAAGCGTTCAATAACTTTGAAACTAAAACTTTGCCAACCGATTTCACTAATAATCCTAAGAGGTTTTGGTCATAGGTGAAATCAGTAAGTTGGTCAAAATTATCCATTCATTCACCCAGTGGCCACTCTGGCACCGGAACGGAAGATGACACAGAAAAAGCCGAAATATTGATTTCGATCTTCCAAAACTGTTTCACCGCGGAAGATCGTAAGACGATTCATCCTTTCAATCGTAGTACGAACGTCAAAATGGCAGAAATTGACATAACTGATCACGAAACAGAAAAACGACTACAGTCGCTTAGGGGTGGAAAGGCATCAAAACCAGATGAGATACCGATAAGATTCTACCAAGATAATGCGAAAGAAATTGATCCTCTTCTACCAGCAATTTACCGTAGGTCGCTTGAACAACGAAGGGCACCTAGCTAATGGAAGAAGGCGGAGGTCATGCCCGATTTTAAGAAGGGCCGTAGGATAGATGCACACAATTACAGATCTGTATCGTGGACGTCAATCTGTTGTAGAATTATGGAACACGTTTTATGCTCAAGAATTATGACATTCATGGAGAAGAAAAATTACCTCTTCAAAAATTAACATGGATTCCATAAAGAGAAATCCTGCGAAACTCAGCCGCTTTATTCCTCCTTGAGATCCGCAGTGGAATGTAACATATTGCGCTTACAAGGGAAAAGAAATCTACTACTATATAGCTACACTATAGACGACAAATCTCAGGGAACAATGTCTATCATAAAATATCTAGGAGTAACTATCCAGAGCGACCTTAAGTAGAATGACGAAATAAAAGAAATAGAGGGGAAATCAGTAGCCAGACTAAGATTTATGGGAAGAATCGTAAGGAAATGTAATTCATCCACGAAGGAAGTCGCTTGTTCGACCCATTCTTGAATATTGTTCATCTCTTTGGGATCCCTAACAGATACGACTGATAGAAGAGATAGAGAAGATCCAAAAAGAGCGGCACGTTTATTTACGGGATAGTTTAGTCGGCACGAGAGTGTTACGAAGATACTCAACAAATTCCATTGGCAGATGTTACAAGAGAGGCGTTTCGCATCGTAGAGACATTTACCATTGAAAGTTAGAGAGATCACTTTCCGAGAAGGGTCGGACAACGTGTTACTTTCGACCACATACAGTTTGCATAGTGACCATGAGGAGCAAATTCGAAAAATTACGAGCCAATATAGAGGCTTACCGACAATAATTCTTCCCACGTGCTATCCGCGATTGGAAGAGGCCCTCAGCCATACACCATTAGGGACCGGAGGAGTATGATGTGGATCCGTATCTAACGCCTCATGTGGCATTCCGCTCTTCTAGAAACCTGTTTCTTTCTGTTGTTCGTGGCAGCCATTTGTTATTCTTCCGACGGAGTGCCTTCGGGCCGATTGCAAAGCAAGTCCAATGCCAGGTCCCTGATTTGAGGCAGGTATGTGTCCGGTTACCTTAACGAGGAGAGTAAGCTTCTGGAATCCGACGTTATTCTCTAGCTCACGCCTGCTGATGTTCATCTGTGTATTACACAATACTCTTGTTATTTGCATTACATTTCATTCGCGCATTGCAGTGTTATTAGTTTACAGCACATCCACCACATTGCTCTACTATACATTAAACTGCAAAGTCAATTAATGATTACTATTGCCCTCTAATCTCTTGTTTTTGTTGTAGACTGGTTTGATGCAACTCTCCGTGCTACTCTATCCTGTGCAAGCTTATTCATCTCCAAGTGCCTACTGCAACCTATATCCTTCTGAATCGGCTTAATGTATTCATCTCTTGGTCTCCCTCTACGATTTTTACCCTCCACGCTGCCCTCCAGCGCTAAATTTGTGATCCCTTGATGCCTTAGAACAGGTCCTACCAACCGGTCCCTTCTTTTTGTCAAGTTATGCCACAAACTCCTCTTCTCCCCAATTCTATCCAATACCACCTCATTAGTTATGTGGTCTACCCATCTAATCTTCAGCATTTTTCTGTAGCACCACATTTGCAAAGCTTCTATTCTCATCTTGCCTAAACCATTTCTCGTCCATGTTTCTCTTCCATTCAGGGCTACACTCCATACAAATACTTTCAGAAAAGACTCCCGACACGTAAATCTACTCTCGATGTTAACAAATTTCTCTCCTCAGAAACACTTTCCCTACCATTGACAGTCTACATTCTATATCCTCTCTACTTCGCTTGTCATAAATTATGTTGCACCCCAAATACGAAAACTCATCTACTACTTTAAGTGTTTCATTTCCTAATCTAATTCCCACAGCATCGCCTAATTTAATTCGACTACATTCCATTATCCTCGTTTAGCTTTTGTTGATTTTCATCTTATATCCTCGTTTCAAGACACTGTCTACTCCATTCAACTGCTCTTCCAGGTCGTTTGCTGTGTCTGACAGAATTATAATGTCATCGGAAAACATCAAACTTTTTATTTATTCTCCATGCACTTTAATTCCTACTCCAAATTTTTCTTTTGTTTCCTTTCCTGCCCTGTCTCACTCCCATCCCAACCGCTGCTTCTCTTTCAAGCTCCTCAACTCGAATAACTGCCATCTGGTTTCTGTACAAATTGTAAATAACCTTTCTCTCCCTGTATTTCACCCCGGCCACTTTCAGAATTTGAGAGTATTCGATTCAACTTTGTCAAAAGCTTTCTATAAGTCTACAAATGCTAGAAACGTAGGTTTGACTTTCGTTAATCTATCTTCTAAGATAAGTCGTTGGATCAGTATTGCCTCACGTGTTCCAACATATCTATGGATATGGCTTCTACCAGTTTTTCCATTCGTCTGTAAAGAATTAGTGTTAGTATTGTGCAGCCGTGACTTACTAAACCGATAGTTAGGTAATTTTCACACCTGTCAACACCTGCTTTCTTTGGGATTAGAATTATTATATTCTTGAAATCTGAAGGTATTTCGCCTGTCTCATACATCTAGAGGAGGACTTTTGCCATGGCTGGCTCTTCCAATGCTATCAGTAGTTCTAATGGAATGTTGTCTACTCCCGGGGCCTTGTTTCCACTTAGGTCTTTCAGTGCTCTATCAAACTCTTCACGTAATATCGTATCCCCCATTTCATCTTCATCTAGATTCTCTTCCGTTTCCATAATACTGCTCTCAAGTACATAGCCCTTCTACAAACCCTCTTTATATCCCTTCCACCTTTCTGCTTTCCCTTCTTTGCTCAGAAATGGTTTTCCATCTGTGGACTTGATATTCATACAGGTGGTTCTCTTTTCTCCAAAGGCCTCTTTAATTATCTACCTTACTCCCTAGTGATTTATGCCTCTACACCCTTACATTTGTCCTCTAGCCATCATCACTTAGCGATTTTGCACTTCTTGTCGATCTCATTTTGAGAGGTATGTACTTTTTTGCCAGTTTCATTTACTCCATTTTTATATTTTCTCCTTTCATCAATTAAATTCAGTATCTCTTCTGTTACCCAAGGGTTTCTACTAGCCCTGGTCTTTTCACCCACTTGATGCTCTGCTACCTTCACTATTTCATCTCTCAAAGCTACCGATTCTTCTTACTATATTTCTTTCCCCTGTTCTTGTCAATCGTTCCCTAATGATCCCTCTGAAACTCTCTACAATCTCTGGTTCTTTCGGTTTATCGAGATCCCATATCCTTAAATTCTAACCGTTTTGTAGTTTCTTCCATTTTAATCTACAGCTATTAACCAACAGATTCTGATCAGAGTCCATATCTACCCCGGGAAATGTCTTACAGTTTAAAACTTGGTTCCTAAATCTTTGTCGTATCGTTATGTAATCTATCTGAAACCTTCCAGTGTCTACAGGTCTCTTCTACGTATATAACCTTCTTTCGTGATTCTTAAATCGAGTGGTAGCTATGATTAAGTTATGCTCTGTGCAAAATTCTACCAGGCAGCTTCCTCTTTCATTCCTTACCCCCATTCCATATTCACTCACTACTTTTCCTTCTCTTCCTTTTCCTATTATCGAATTTCAGTCGCCCATGAATATTAAATTTTCGTCTCCCTTCAGTATCTCAATAATTTCTTTTATCTCATCGTAAATTCCACCAATCTCTTCGTCATCTTTGGAGCTAGTTGGCATATAAACTTGTACTACTGTGGTAGGCGTGGGCTTCGTGTCTGTCTTGGCTACAATAATGCGTTTACTATGTTGATCGTAGAAGCTTACCCGCGTTCCTATTTTTCCTTCATTATTAAATCTACTCATGCGTTACCCGCATTTGATTTTGTATTTATAACCATGTGTTCACCTGACCAGAAGTCTTATACTTCCTGCCACCGAACTTCAGTAATTTCCACTATATCTAACTTTAACCTATCCATTTCAATTTAAAAATTTTCTAACTGACATGCCCGATTAAGGGAACTGACGTTCCACGCATCGGTCCGTAGAACGAGAGGTGTAGATTTTTTTTTTGTCCTGAAACGACGTCCTCCCTAGAAGTCCCTTCCCGGAGGTCCGAATGGGGGACTATTTTACCTCCGGAATGTTTTACCCAAGAGGGTGCCATCATCACTTAACCATACAGTAAAGCTGCATGACCTCGGGAAAATGGCCACAACAGTCAGTCATCCAGACTGTTGCCCCTGAAACTACTGAAAAGGCTGCTGCCCCTCTTCAGGAATCACATGTTTGTCTGACCTCTCAACAGATACTCCTCCATTGTGATTGAACCTGCGGTACGGCTATCCGTATCGCTGAGGCACTCAAGCATCTCCACCAACGGCAAGGTCCATGGTTCTTAGGGAGTGGGGGGAGGGGGGGGCGGGGGTCTCTAATCTTTTATGCCTCTGTAAATCATTGACGTCCTCAGGTACGTTGGTTGTCCACAGTTCAAGTTGACGATTGTTTTATGAATTTGCTCATTGTCATCGACAATCATTTACACCAAAGCCACGAATTATATTTTATTCTTCGCTACTGCTGCTTATTAGCGTCTCCACGACGTTTACTTGGAGGAAATGTTTTTTACAAGAAACATAAATAAAATTTCGCTCTCGAAAAATATGTGGAAAATTTTATGGAACAGTTAGTAGACGAGTACTACTTCTGTAATGAGCCTGTGGTTGTACATTTCTAAAGTGCTTTCGTGTATATTCATATAATTAGTCTAACCACGTTTCTTAGTTTTCTTTGTTATAAAAGTGACTTTTTACCTTTCATATTCCGCTAGGTTCTTCTATATTATCTGGCTTTTTATTACCTTAATTGTTTCTGAGTGGTTTCATCTTTTGAGTTCCAACTCGTGTCCAATTACTTCCAGTCTCCTTGCAACCCTCAAAATGCACAACGCTGAAGTTGATTTATTTATTTGTTCCAAATGTAAGAACATTTTCAAAAACCATTATGTAGACGTGTGTTGGTATTGGTGTTCCATACCGTTAGTACTACACTGTAAGGTTGTCAGTACTTGTGGCAATACTGACTGTTTGCACACTTGAGAAAATGTCTATGGAGCTCCAAAGGTATCAAATATTTCTCGATTTTTCTGGTACATTTACACGTTTAACATCTCTTGGTCACAACGAGTGCCATGAATTTTTCCATTCATGTGACATTGTAAGGTAAACGGAAAAATCCCTAAAGATGTTACTATTTCCCCAGTCTGCCCGGCCAAGTGGAGACCATCAGAGTTAGTTGTGGGCTGCCACGTTCTGTTGAATAGTTTACTAACATTAGAGCTCATGCCACTGTGCTTATAAAACGAAATAATTCCTTTTCGTGTCACAAGGATTGAGTTAATTACAGGAAATGCTGGTTTGGCTGGAGTGCACCCAATTACAGTCGTTGTTTCGTATCCTAGGTCCTAGGCAACCGTCTATCAAGAAATTATGAAACGCATTTTCTGGGGAAAGCAGAAGCTGTTTCCCGTTGGTATAGAGAGAAGACAGTAGCTGCAACAGACCAGACGTCTGTTGTGCTCCCACCATGTGTAGGTGTCAGTCCTGAGACGTCACACGGTCAACTCTTATCGCCGGATCACAGATTTGTCCTCCCGTCTGCTTCGGTGGTGAATTGCAATTGTTCCTATTCCTTTGTCAATATCACTTTCTTTTCTGTGCTGTATTTTTGAAGTATTAATACTTCTACAAATCTTTATAATGGAAGCGATCTTCAGCAGTTCAATATTCCGTTTACTGTGGGGATCATAGGAGAAATTGATGACATTGTTTCGGGACACTGGATGGCATTGATCTTCCCAGGGGCTGACTTATGCATTTTCTTTTAAGCTAATGATTAATGAAAACCACCTCAGCTGCATTTTTACGCTTTTATTGTGTTATGATCGATTTCGCTTTCTTGAACATCTTGTTGTGCTGAAGCCAAGACATGTCTGACTATCGTATATAATGTCAAAGATAACATCCAAGAACACTAATCGTAAACAGTTCCACCAAGCAGTCAGCAGAATGTTTTCGATCAGTTTTCTGGTATGTTATCTTTAACATTACACACGACAGTCAGATAATCATGTCGTGACTTCAGGACAACTCGGCAACCTGAAGATGTTCAAAGAAACGAAACCGGTATCAACACAATAAATATGAAATAATACAGCAGCGTTGGTTTCCATTAATCATTAACATTAAAGTCAACTGGGGGCTCAACAAGCCCAAGATTACGTATTACCCTCTTCTACAGTTGTATACCTTTTCGAGGGAACTTTAAAAAAAAGGCTCCAGAGCGCTTGGCTTGCCTCTACTCACCCTACCATGCCACACTGTACAGTGGAAAATGGTCACTAAATAAACATCTGAGGCTATAATGGCTCTCTATGAGAATACCGATTTAAAATTATAATAGCCTCATATTTCAGTTAACTTATTTAGACCCTAAACGTTTCAAAAGTTGAATAATTTTCTTGCCCTCTCTGCAGCAGGAACAAACAATTATCTTGATACAATATTGCAATGTCCGCCCCCGGTAGCTGAGTGGTCAGCGCGACAGAATGTCAATCCTAAGGGCGCGGGTTCGATTCCCGGCTGGTTCGGAGATTTTCTCCGCTCAGGGACTGGGTGTTGTGTTGTCCTAATCATCATCATTTCACGCCCATCGACGCGTAAGTCGCCGAAGTGGCATCACATCGAAAGACTTGCACCAGGCGAACGCTCTACCCGACGGCAGGCCCTAGTCATACGAAAATATTGTAATGGTCTATCTGGCCGCCATCTTCACCTAAGAACACCGTTGGCATATTTTTTTCCTGGCATTATTCATTCTCACTCCTGAAGGAAACGAATAAGCTGATGAGAGGGGTTATGCTCTTTTCAGCCATAGGTTTCGTTTCCCTGTTTTGACCGCTTTCATTTTTAGCCGGGGAAAAAGGAGGATTCTGAACTTATCGTCTGTTTTCTGATTTAGTTTTTATTTTCGGAGGTAAACTGTAATCCCAGCATTCGAGCTACAAGTGAGGGAAACCCCTCTAAACCTTCCCCTGCGATTAGTCTGTAGACAGTAGATTTTATTGCTACGTTCCTCGCTTGTTTTTCTTGGCTTCCTTGTAACAAATGGCTCATATTGCTGGTTAATCCATTTTGCAGTTGTATTTCGTTTTACGCATTATTCACTGTTCTCTTTATAGTTTTTACTCAGCTTGCACTTCATTATATACTCTTGACATCTGTGTTTATACAAATTGCAGATACTTACACTTTTCGCTGAGATCTTGAGCCGCATGTATTTTAGCAGATCAGTCCCCCTTCCAGCATAAGACAGTCGGTTTATAGGCCAGACAGAACCAGAAGCGCATGTGCTAGAATTCGTCCTTGCTGAAGATTCAGGAAGAGAGAGGAAGGAAATCGGTCGTGTCTTTTTCAAAGAAACTACTCTAATCACCTTCCTATGAAAGTGATGGTTGATCAGCAGGTATTTTTAGGAAATAGTTCCTACAAAACATCTTTCCGGTATCCTGTTACCGTTTAGAACAGCAGTAAAAGACCTTGGAATAGTACTGGATGAACATCTAAATAGGGAAAGGCAAACTGTAGCAGCCTGCGTGAAGTACGTTTCCTGCCTACAACTAATTGAAAAATTCATAAAAATATTGCCTCCGAAATTTAAATAAAATTTAATCCAGTGATTAGTCCTGTCAAATCTTTTCTACAGCGATGTGCTTCAGCACGGCACAAATAGTGAAAATTCGAGACGACTCGAGCTACCTATGAATGCTTGCGTAAGGCATTTGTGTAACACTCGGTTGTATGATCACAGCAGCCCTCCCTACACTCAGACTGGCTGCGGCCAGATATGCGACGTGACTTTCACACGATCTGTTTACTTCATCGGTCTCTATGTCACTGTTGTTCTCAATGTCTCTCCTCACATATCAAATAACTGTCACCATTCCATAACTGCAGTACCAGACCGGATACGTCCAGCATCTTGCCTATACCATTACGTAACACCAAATCCTTTTCCATCTTCTTCTCCATTTCAATTATACGACTGTAATTTCCTCACACATATCTCTTATCCAAAATCATTATGCAGTTAAGAGAAGATTAAAGCTTTATCGTCTTCGTAGTTTCGCTCTGAGTATATCCCAACTGTTTTGTTTCCGTACAACAGGGAACTAGTGTCCCTGTCATATTGTAACGTATGTTTTTCTCATCTGTTTTCGTTTAAGATTCGTTGCTTTCCATCTCATCTGTTAATCTTACTATATTACTTTTCGCTCTTCCTCTGACAAGTCAACTTCTTCTCCAGAATGCTTCCTTCTGTATTGTTGTCACATATTTTTGTAAAATGTCATTACTCACATTCGACAGGAACTTAGTAAGACTACTATCCATATTAATAAGCATGTCTTCATTGCTATACATATTATTATTATTATTATTATTATTATTATTAGTAGTAGTAGTAGTAGTAGTAGTAGTATCGTTATGAATATGTATTGCTCATGTATTAAACATGGATGACATGGACATGATTCATTTTATTTCTTTTGGGCATTTATATACAGTGAAGCGCCAAACAAACTGGTATAGGTATGCGTATTCAAACACAGAGATACGAAAACAGACACAATGCGGCGCTGCTGTCGGCAACGTCTATACCAGACAAGCCTCCGGCGCAGTTACTAGATCGGGTACGCTGCTACAATGGCAGGTTATAAAGATTTAAGTGAGTTTAAACGTGTTGTTATAGTCGGCGCCCGAGTGAAGGGAAACAACATCTCCTAGGTAACGATGAAGTGGTAATTTTCCCGTGCTAGCATTTCACAGTGAATATTAGGAATCTGGTAAAACATCAAACTTACGACGTCGCTGCCGCTGGAAAAAGATCCTGCAAGGACGGGACCAACGACGACTGAAGAGAATCGCTCAACGTGACAGAAGTGCAACCATTCCTCAGATTTCAATGCTGGGCCACCAACAAGTGTCAGCGTGCGAATCATTCAACGAAACATCATCTCTATGAGCTTTCGGAGCCGAAGGCTCGCTCATGTACCATTGATGACGACACAAAGCTTAACTGCTCGCCTGGGCCCGTCAACACCGACAATGGACTATTGTTGACTGGAAACATGATGCCAGGTCGGACGAGTATCGTTGCAAATTGTATCGAGGGGATGGACGTGAACGAGTATGGAGACAACCTCATGAATCCATGGACCCTGCATGTCTACAGGGGCTGTTCAAGCTGGTGGACGCTGTGAAATGGTGTGGGACGTGTGCAGTTGGAGTGTTTTGGGGCCCCTGATACGTCTACATACGATTCCGACAGGTGACGTACGTAAGCATGTAGGGGTTCACCACCCTGCTGGAGCAAATGTAATTTCGACGTATTCCTCACTTGCTAGAACGACAATTCACAAGCCCTGCCTGAGACATAAAAATCTTTATCCCTGAAACTTCCTGACAGATTAAAATAGTGTGCCGGACCGAGACTCGAAGTGGGGATCTTTGCCATTCGCAGGCAAGTGCTCTACCAACTGAGCTATCCAAGCACAACTCACGGCCCGTCCTCAAAACTTTACATCTGCCAGTACCTTGTCTCCTACCTTCCAAACTTTACATAAGCTTTCCTGCGAAACTTGCAGAACTAGCACTCTTTAAAGAAAGGATATTTCGGAGACACGGCTTGCCACAGCGTTGGTGATGTTTCCAGAATGAGATTTTCACTCTGCAGCGGAGTGTGCGGTGATATGAAACTTCCTGGCAAATTATAGATAGAGCACTTGCCCGCGAAAGGCAAAGGTCCCGAGTTCGAATCTCGGTCCGGCACACAGTTTTAATCTGCCAGGAAGTTTCATATCAGCGCACACTCCGCTGCAGAGTGAAAATCGCATTCTGGTATCTTTATCCCTGTTAAAAGAGAGCTGCAATAGAGTCATATGTCAGAGCAGTCTCTGCAGCAGTTGCAGTCGCTCGCTGCTACACAGTAGTTGTAGTCTGTCGCTGGTACAGCGCAATTTACAATTAGTAGTTGTTAAAGTCACAATGCAGAACAAACTGTAAAATTTTGTTATATGGAACTGAATAACAATTGTGATCAGCCGCAGAGCTAAATGATACCATGGAATGAGATGATAATGAACAAATGAATAATTGCTAATACACACCTGGAAATTGAAATAAGAACACCGTGAATTCATTGTCCCAGGAAGGGGAAACTTTATTGACACATTCCTGGGGTCAGATACATCACATGATCACACTGACAGAACCACAGGCACATAGACACAGGCAACAGAGCATGCATAATGTCGGCACTAGTACAGTGTATATCCACCTTTCGCAGCAATGCAGGCTGCTATTCTCCCATGGAGACGATCGTAGAGATACTGGATGTAGTCCTGTGGAACGGCTTACCATGCCATTTCCACCTGGCGCCTCAGTTGGACCAGCGTTCGTGCTGGACGTGCAGACCGCGTGAGACGACGCTTCATCCAGTCCCAAACATGCTCAATGGGGGACAGATCCGGAGACCATGCTGGCCAGGGTAGTTGACTTACTCCTTCTAGAGCACGTTGGGTGGCACGGGATACATGCGGACGTGCATTGTCCTGTTGGAACAGCAAGTTCCCTTGCCGGTCTAGGAATGATAGAACGAGGGGTTCGATGACGGTTTGGATGTACCGTGCACTATTCAGTGTCCCCTCGACGATCACCAGAGGTGTACGGCCAGTGTAGGATATCGCTCCCCACACCATGATGCCGGGTGTTGGCCCTGTGTGCCTCGGTCGAATGCAGTCCTGATTGTGGCGCTCACCTGCTCGGCGCCAAACACGCATACGACCATCATTGGCATCAAGGCAGAAGCAACTCTCATCGCTGAAGACGACACGTCTCCATTCGTCCCTCCATTCACGCCTGTCGCGACACCACTGGAGGCGGGCTGCACGATGTTGGGGCGTGAGCGGAAGACGGTCTAGCGGTGTGCGGGACCGTAGCCCAGCTTCATGGAGACGGTTGCGAATGGTCCTCGCCGATACACCAGGAGCAACGGTGTCCCTAATTTGCTGGGAAGTGGCGGTGCGGTCCCCTACGGCACTGTGTAGGATCCTACGGTCTTGGCGTGCATCCGTGCGTCGCTGCGGTCCGGTCCCAGGTCGACGGGCACGTGCACCTTCCGCCGACCACTGGCGACAACATCGATGTACTGTGGAGACCTCACGCCCCACGTGTTGAGCAATTCGGCGGTACGTCCACCCGGCCTCCCGCATGCCCACTATACGCCCTCGCTCAGAGTCCATCAACTGCACATACGGTTCACGTCCACGCTGTCGCGGCATGCTACCAGTGTTAAAGACTGCGATGGAGCTCCGTATGCCACGGCAAACTGGCTGACACCGACGGCGGCGGTGCACAAATGCTGCGCAGCTAGCGCCATTCGACGGCCAACACCGCAGTTCCTGGTGTGTCCGCTGTGCCGTGCGTGTGATCATTGCTTGTACAGCCCTCTCGCAGTGTCCGGAGCAAGTATGGTGGGTCTGACACACCGGTGTCAATGTGTTCTTTTTTCCATTTCCAGGAGTGTATATCTGGCACCAACCGTAACCATAAGGGCAGACAGACAGTTCGGCAGATTTTCGTTACTCACGTTGCCACGTAATCGTGACTTATTTAAATGCAATCGAAAGAACCCTTTGCACATATGTTTATCGAAACATTGATATTACTTTTGCAAACCCATTATGGTGATATGGAAACGTTTACTGAAGAAAACCGACTAGAAATCTGGACACTTTTGATATAGCGAATTTGTTTTAAACCTTGATTATATTCCAGATCGATGAGCTCCATCTGCAGATACAAAGGGGTGCTTTCAACTGAAATGGGAAACGGTCTCGAAAACAGATGTAAAATTGGCAGTGTAATCAAACGTTTACAAAGGTATTCCGAGAAATCTTTCAATGCCACAATCTTTTGCTCAAAATTCGCTTTTAAATTGACTGTGGTCCTTGTCGATCCCTTCCATAGTGAGAATTTTTGTTTTTTAAACGCACCCACATTCGCCATGAAATCAGGGGTAAGTTGTATCTTGCGTTGGAAATTCTTACTGTGGACAGTCTGCAGCCAGCTCTGTTTTAAATGCAAGTTGTGCAATGTAAACAGTATCTTACAATTTTAGTTCCTTTTTTCCCTTTTCCTTTAGAAATTTAACACAAGAGTTCTTAAATCGAAAACTTGTTTCAGGTATGTCCTTTGACTTGTCTAACGTGCTTTGCATTTATATATATCGTCTTCGTTCAATTCCAACAAAAACTGTTGTAAATGAGTTCATCCAACTTCAGAAAATTTACTATTCGCACTATTGGTTCCATGTCTGAATATTTCATAGAAAGTGCTTCTTGAATTACAGAACAATTAACCCCGTAAACATAGCCTGTTGATCATTACAATTTTTAGTTCTTTTATCGTCAGATAAATCGTTACAGCATTTCTGTATGGTGCTGTAAAGCCAGTTCACACCAAATTTGCGGTAGTCGTCGATTATGCGAATACATAATCGACATTGAGAGTTCTCGATCTTTCTCATCTGTGATACCTATTCATTTTTAAAGAATTGTAAGGACAGATCTCTAGAGTGTCACTTTTTACGCAAACAGCCGCTGGACCTGTGAACTTCCCTTGCACCACAAAAAAATAGCGAAGGATAAACAGCAGTTATACCCCGAGTCTGCCGAAGTGAAGAAAGCCATGCCCACCAAAATAAGCCGCATCAAGTACTGGAAGAAAGTGTCACATCGCACTGCTAAATGAAATATCGTGCTATAATGAGAAGGGTTACGCACAGCCGAGTAGTGCCACGACACCTCGAACCTTGGTCCACATTGCATACATGCGAAGGTCTGTATGCCACAGTCGGTCCTAGCTTAAGGTGATACAAAGTTAATTAATTACGAATAAGAATGGAAGCACTTGTCGATGTACAATCCAAAATATTCATCCGTATACATCATACATTCATAAGAATCGATGAGAACACACTATCTGACAGTCAAATGGGTTATGTGAAAAGTTACAACATAAATAATCCATTAACACACACCTGGAGGAGAATATCCAATAACGTGGGTATAATCAATGCAAACCCAGCCCTTTTTTTAGCACATGTGAGGCAATACAACAGGTGGAATGAGGATATTCAGTTCATTTGCATACAGGTTCAAAAGGAAAATGGACGTTTAGATTGCAATTTATTACCACCGATGCCATCAGATATCAAACGTGGATGCCAGGGACGTCCATCTGACCTGGATCATGTATGTAAAATGAGTAGAAAACAGCAAACTCAGGTACGAAAAGAAATTTCCTGCACAATTCATTATTCACTAGGTTCAAAATTATGTATTCTATAATATGGCTTCCAAATTTAACAGCAGCAACAAAATTTAGAACACGTGGTTCGCTAACTAACAAAAGTACTCTATAATAAAGAAATAAAAAACTACGAAACAGAACTTCTCTGCATATATATCTATTCATTGGCAACAGTATTTAGGACAAGTGGTGGGTTTACTTAAGAAGTTACACAACCATCAAAGTCGTAAAATTAGCAAATGAGCAGAAATTTTGTACTGATATAGGTATTCATTGGCTACATTACTTTGAGATCTGTAATATGAATCACTACATTTAAGAGCAGCAACGAAATCTGGAACACATGGTAGGCCAATGGACAAAGTCTACCCTGCCAGACACACAATCTACACTGTTAAGATCTAAGAAAAAAACAAACTCATGATTTTGTAAACAGACTATCAAAAAAAGTAGCCTAACTAGCTTAATCATTTCGGACAAGAGCACACACAGGTTGGCTCCTCTATAAGAACGAAGTGCATCATTCATACATACATTCGAACACATGCAATTACACAAAAAAGTAATGAAACAGGTGGATCACAAATCACTTCCCTATCTACCACAACTGAAATAAACGAATCAGTCACAGTCTCGAGCTAAACTATGCAATTCCAATCTATTATTTCGTACTACAGAGGTATTTATAAATTAGTTGTATGAAAATAGCCTTTAATTCTGCAAAGAGTAAATGATCTACACATATGTTCGACACAGCACTGACCGCAGTTTATCTTAAAGTTCTATTCCCTCCTAACACTGTTAGTTTCTGACATTTCCGCTAGGTGGCAGGCATGAATAAATTATTCCAACAGTCATCATGTAATCGTACAAGTGTACTCTTTTTTTTTTTTTGTTTTGTTCCATGATCCAAGTCCGTCACTACAGTACAGAGACACTTCAGGGCTCAATATCGGAGGTCACCATCACAATGACAAACGGTTACTAACTCGTAGAATCGTTTCAGCGAAACGGATTAACGCACAGGACGCCGGAGCAGGTCGGCCGGTAGTCTCTGACGCAGCAATTGATTTATGATCCTTTCTCTTTTGCCGAATCAACTGTAATTGGCATATCGTAACTGGACATACCTGATCATTATCTAATGACTCAGTTACAACAGGACATAGCCATTGGACGTGGTGGAACAGTGTCCTGACCACCACGATGAGATGATTTAACCACAATGCATTTCTGCGTACGGGGTTACATCGAAGACATTCCGCTTCTGAGAAACATTGACGAGCTGTGACAACGGATAACACAAGCAGTTGCCACCATACATCAAGACTTGCTTCATAGGATTTGGCAGGAATCTGATTACAGATGGGACATTTGTCGTGTTAATAGCGGTAGCCACAGTGAAGATTTTTTTTTAACTTGAAGATATCTTGCATTTAATGCTCCATCAAATTGATTCCATTAGTCATTCACCTTTTTCACAACTAAAGATTACTTGTGTATAAATGATTTAAGAACACCCGGTAAAAGAAGACCACCTAAAGTCGCCTCTCCATTAAATTGTAGGGCTTACTTCCAATTACGAAGTGACTAGTCAGCTGCCCCCACGTGACTGACTGGCTTAATCTTCTTCGTACCTGCCACTGACCGATACTCCCTGCTCTCTGTTAATCCCATCTACAAGGTTAAGGTGGTGTTAGCTAACCTACTGTTCTTCTAACTCTGGGCGTTGAGAGGAATATGTGAAACCCATTCGCTCATCCGCCCACTGACAGACATTTGTAGGACAGAATGGGAACTCAATGGGCTTTGTATAGTTGAACAAATAAAGAAGTTCGCTCATCCCTCATCCACAGGCTCAATATTGTTGCGACCGAATGATGTGTAAGGTGAAATTAACACGTTTAGCAGGCTAAGACGCCAAGAACGTCTATCTTTCATGAAATGGATCCAATTATGTGTCAACTTTTTTTAACCTTAGGGAAAATGTAAAAGACGTGGCAGAGCAGAAGTGTTCCACACAAAGAAATACGTGCTAACTTGAATAATGATTGAAAAAAAATGGTTCAAATGGCTCTGAGCACTATAGGACTTAACATCTGAAGCCATCAGTCCCCGAGAACTTAGAACTACTTAAACCTAACTAACCTTAGGACGACACACACATCCATGCCCGAGGCAGGATTCGAACCTGCGACCGTAGGGGTCGCGGGGTTCCAGACTGAAGCGCCTAGAACCGCTCTGCCACTCCGGCCGGCATCATGATTGAAATATGCGAAATTGATGTTCTGGTTTGGTGTAGCACAAATGTCCTCAGTGCCGTGTGTTATTACCACGAGAACGAATACAGCATGTGTTGAGTCGTGTGGTTCTCTTAATTGTAGGCAGCCTCTCGATATAAGGGAAAATACTGGTCTATTCTTTATACAAAGATACTTGGCATTCCTCGTAGAAGGGAGGCATTTTAATTGAAAGTCGTTCGCCCGGTGACGGAGGATAAATACGATATTGCTTTGCCAGTGTTGTTCAGAATTACGATGTAACGTTCCTTCGGACAGGTATATACACTCCTGAAAATTGAAATAAGAAGACCGTGAATTCATTGTCCCAGGAAGGGGAAACTTTATTGACACATTCCTGGCGTCAGATACATCACATGATCACACTGACATAACCACAGGCACATAGACACAGGCAACAGAGCATGCACAATGTCGGCACTAGTACAGTGTATATCAACCTTTCGCAGCAATGCAGACTGTTATTCTCCCATGGAGTCGATCGTAGAGATGCTGGATGTAGTCCTGTGGAACGGCTTGCCATGCCATTTCCACCTGGCGCCTCAGTTGGACCAGTGTTCGTGCTGGACGTGCAGACCGCGTGAGACGACGCTTCATCCAGTCCCAAACATGTTCAATGGGGGACAGATCCGGAGATCTTGCTGGCCAGGGTAGTTGACTTACACCTTCTAGAGCACGTTGGGTGGCACGGGATACATGCGGACGTGCATTGTCCTGTTGGAACAGCAAGTTCCCTTGCCGATCTAGGAATGGTAGAACGATGGGTTCGATGACGGTTTGGATGTACCGTGCACTATTCAGTGTCCTCTCGACGATCACCAGAGGTGTACGGCCAGTGTAGGAGATCGCTCCCCACACCATGATGCCGGGTGTTGGCCCTGTGTGCCTCGGTCGTATGCAGTCCTGATTGTGGCGCTCACCTGCACGGCGCTAAACACGCATACGACCATCATTGGCACCAAGGCAGAAGCGACTCTCATCGCTGAAGACGACACGTCTCCATTCGTCCCTCCATTCACGCCTGTCGCGACACCACTGGAGGCGGGCTGCACGATGTTGGGGCGTGAGCGGAAGACGGCCTAACGGTGTGCGGGACCGTAGCCCAGCTTCATGGAGACGGTTGTGAATGGTCCTCGCCGATACCCCAGGAGCAACAGTGTCCCTAATTTGCTGGGAAGTGGCGGTGCCGTCCCCTACGGCACACCGTAGGATAGTACGGTCTTGACGTGCATCCGTGCGTCGCTGCGGTCCGGTCCCAGGTCGACGGGCACGTGCACCTTCCGCCGACCACTGGCGACAACATCGATGTATTGTGGAGACCTCACGCCCCACGTGTTGAGCAATTCGGCGGTACGTCCACCCGGCCTCCTGCATGCCCACTATACGCCCTCGCTCAAAGTCCGTCACCTGCACATACGGTTCACGTCCACGCTGTCGCGGCATGCTACCAGTGTTAAAGACTGCGATGGAGCTCCGTATGCCACGGCAAACTGGCTGACACTGACGGCGGCGGTGCACAAATGCTGTGCAGCTAGCGCCATTCGACGGCCAACACCGCGGTTGCTGGTGTGACCGCTGTGCCGTGCGTGTGATCATTGCTTGTACAGCCCTCTCGCAGTGTCCGGAGCAAGTATGGTGGGTCTGACACACCGGTGTCAATGTGTTCTTTTTTCCATTTGCAGGAGTGTAGTTCCGAAGGAACAGCCACTGTGGCTGCTACAGACGTGAAAAAGTACACGAAATATGCAGTTGCGAATATAGACTGCCAACAGCTGTATAAAGGAAGGACGATAATGGAAATTTGTGCTTGACCAGGAATTGAATCCGGCTTTCCTGCTTATCGCTATCAGTCGCCTTGCCATTAGGCTATCCGAGCACGACTCACGGCCAGACCGAAACTTTCATTTGTTGCCAACCACGTGTCTACAGTCCATCAATCCTGATGTTAAGTTTCTCGTTGTTTTCATTTCTGCTACTTCCCATTACTTCCGTCTTTCTTCGATTTCCTCTCAAAACATATTCTGTACTCCTTAGACTGTCCATTCCGTTCACAGACCATGTAATTTTCTTCACTTTCACTCAGGACATCAACGTCATTAGCCAATCGTATAATTGATATCTTTTCCCCTTCAATTTTAATTTCACTCCTGAACCCTTCTCTTATTTCCATCATTGCTTCTTCTATGTACAGTTGAGCACCAGGGGCGAAGGACTTCTTCCCTGTCTTACATCTTTTTTTATCTGCGAAGTTGTTTCCTGGCCGCACATTCTTATTATTCTCTCTTGGCTCTTGTACATACTGTATAAACATCAAAATAAGTTTTGCATTACCCCGGTTCCTATAACTCCCGAAAACGTTCATTGTGCATATTGCATCGCAGACACAGTCCTTTTGACTGTTCAGAGATCTCACAAAACCCGCCCAAATTTGTAAACAACCATGCAAGAGCAGCGCCTTTTAGACGGGCGGGGTCCGAAAGCCGATAAGTTCTAGTCATTTCACAAGGAAGGAGGCACAAGCCTCGATTTGTCTGTAGTTCAATCATCCCTAGACGGTCAATATCGCGGTTGGATCTTATCCGCATTATTACTTTGTGCCAGGGAGGACTCTCGACAACGAATTTGTCTAGGTATCTCGGAGCGAACCAAAGCGATGTTGTTCGGACATAGAGGAGATCCAGAGAGACAGGCACTGTCGATGATATGCCTCTCTCAGTCAGCCCTAGGGCTACTACTGCAGTGGATGACAGGTACCTACGGATTATGACTAGAAGGAACCCTGACAGCAACGCCACCATGTTGAATAATGCTTTTTCAGCAGCCACAGGACGACATGTTACGACTCAAACTGTGTGTAATAAGCTGCATGATGCGCAAATTCACTCCCGACGTTCATGGCGAGGACCATCTTTGCAACCACGACACCATGCAGCGTGGTAGAGATGGGCCCAACAACATGCCGAATGGACCGCTCAGGATTGGCATCACGTTCTCTTCATCAATGAGTGTCACATATGCCTTCAACCAGACAATAGTCGGAGACGTGTTTGGAGGCTACCCGAGTGTAGCAAGCTGGAAGTTACCTGCTGTTTTGAGATGGCATTATGTGAGACCGACGTACATCTCTGGTGGTCATGGAAGGCGTCGTAATGGCTGTAGGATCCGTGAATGCCACCCGCCGACCGATAGTGCAACAATATCGGCAACGTATTGGTGAGACATTCATCTTCATGGATGACAATTCGCTCCCCCATCGTGCACATCTTGTGAATGACTTCCTTCAGGGAAACGACATCGCTCGACTAGAGTTGCCAGCATGTTCTGCAGACATGAACCCAATCGAAAATGTCTGGGATAGATTGAAAAGGGCTGTTTATGGACGACGTGACCCGCCAACCACTTTGAGGGATCTACACCGAATCACCGTTGAGGAGTAGGACAATCTGGACCAATAGTGCCTTGATATACTAATGGATAGTATGACACGACGAAGATACGCATCCATCGATGCAAGAGGACGTGCTACTGGATATTAGAGATGCTGATGTGTACAGAAATCTGGACCACCACCTCTGAATATCTCGCTGTACGGTGGTACAACATGCAATGTGTGTTTTTCATGAGCAATTAAAAAAGGGCTGAAATGATGTTTATGTTGATCTCTATTCCAGTTTTCAGTACAGGTTCCGGAACTTTCGGAACCGAGGTGATGCAAAACTTTTTTTGATGTTTGTATATTTCCCCCGTCTCTCAGTATAGCTTACCCCTATTTTTCACAGAATTTCTAACATCTTGCACCATTTTACACTGTCGAACGCTCCTTCCAAGTCGACAAACCCTATAAAGGTGTCTTGATGTTTCTTTAATCTTACTTTTGTTATCAACGGCAACGCCATACTTGCTTCTCGAGTGGCTTTACCTTTCCTAAAGCGAAAGTGATCGTCATCTAACATATCCTCAGTTTTCTTCTCCATTCTTCTGCATATTATTCTTGTCAGCAACTTGGCTGTATTAGATGTGAAGCTGATTGTGCGATAATTCTCACATTTGTCAGCTCTTACAGTCTTCGGAATTGTGGGGATGATATTTTTCCGAAAGTCAGATGGTATGTCGCCAGACTCATACATTCTACATACCAAAGTGAAAAGTCGTTTTGTTACTACTTCCCCCAACGATTTTAGAAATTTTGATGGGATGTTGTCTCTCCCTTCTACCTTCTTTGATCCTAAATCCTCCAAAGCTCTCTTAAATTCTAAATCTAATACTGGATACTCTATCTCTTCTACATCGACTCAAGTGTCTTCTTCTATCGCGTCAGGCAAGTCTTCCCCGTGACAGAGGCCTTCAATGTGTATTTATCCTCAGTAATTAGCAGTGGAATTACCATTACGCTCTTATTTTTATCAACCTTGCTCTTAATTTCACCGAAGGTTCTTTTCATTTTCCTATATGCTGAACCTGACCTTCCTACAAACGTTTCTTTTTATATTTCTTCACATTCTTCATGCAACCATTTCGTCTTACCTTCCCCGCACTTCCTATTTATTTTATTTCTGAACAACTAGTATTTCTGTATTCGTAAATTTCCCTGAACATATTTGTACGTCCTTTCTTCATTGATCAGCTGAAGTATTTCTTCTGTTACCCTTGGTTTCTTCACAGTTACCTACTTTGTGTTTTCCTTTCCAACATCTGTGGCTGTCCTGTTTAGAGATGTCCATTCCTCTTCAACTTTACTGGCTACGGAGTTGTTCCTTATTACTGTATCCCTAGTCTTAGAGAACTTCAAGCGTATCTCGTCATTTCTTAGTACTTCCGCATCCCACCTTTTTGCTTATTGATTCTTCCTGACTACTCTCTTAAACTTCAACCTACTCTTCATCATTACTACATTGAAATCTGAGTCTATATCTGCTCCTGGGTACGCCTTACAATCCGGTATCTGATTTCGGAATCTCTGTCTCACCATGATGTAATCTAACTTAAATCTTCCCGTATCATTCGTCTTTTTCCAGTATACCTCGTCCAATTGTTTTTCTTGAACAGTGTGTTCGCTTTTACTAGCTGAAATTTATCACAGAACTCATTTAATCTTTCTCCTCTCTCATTCCTCTTCCCAAGCCCATATTTTCCTGTAACCTTTTCTTCTACTTTTTTCCTTAGAGCCACTTTCCAGTCCCCCATGACTATCAGATTTTCATCTCACTTACGTACTGTATTACCCTTTCAATACCCTCATACACTTTCTCTACAGCTTCAACTTCAGCTTGCAACGTCTTCATGTATATCTGAACTATTGTTGTATGCATTTGTTTGTTGTTGATTCTGATAAGAACAACCATATCACTGAGCTGTTCGCAGTAACACTCTCTCTGCTCTACGTCCCATTATTCCATTTTCTGGTGTTGTTGATATAACCATCTACTCATCTGGCCAAAAAAAAAATAATAATAGAAAAATGGCTCTGAGCACTATGGGACTTAACATCTGTGGTCATCAGTCCCCTAGAACTTAGAACTACTCAAACCTAACCAACCTAAGGACATCACACAACACCCAGACATCACGAGGCAGAGAAAATCCCTGACCCCGCCTGGAATCGAACCCGGGAACCCGGGCGTGGGAAGCGAGAACGTCATCTGGCCAGAAATCCTTGTCTTCTACCGATTTCATTTCACTGAGCCATACTGTATCTAGATCGAGCCTTTGCATTTCCCTGCCACTATCAAGTTCCTGACGTTCCACGATCCGATTCGTAGACCGTTATTCTTTTGTTGGTTATTCATTCTTTCTATCATGGTCATGTCCCCAATCACAGTCTTGTCCCGGAGATTCGAATGGGGGTTACTCCAGAACATTGTCAGAGAAGCGTATGTGGTGCTGTATGAAGCTATCGACACTCAACGTATTAGAGAAAACCTCGGGAAACTCCCCTAGTAAATTCAACAACTGCCCTACCTGACCTGGCTCAAGATGGGCCACATCACATTCCCTGGAGTTAAAAATTACCGAATGCCCCACACTTCCGCAACGGCAAGAACGAAAGGCTACCTTCTCACAAATCGAAAACCTAAAAGAGAGGATGCGGCTTGCAAAGTCGAGAACTAATCGAGTTTTCTGAGTAAAATCCCACCCGAGCAACAAATTGAGAGCTAGCTCTTTAACAAGCAAGAATGTAACGATCCATTAGAAATTACGAATGCACAATTCCGCGCACGTCGCGTACCAGAGGCAACTGTTGCCCGGAAATATTATCGAAAGAAACATCTACCTCGCTAATGATGCTCGCCGAACTGCAAAGGGGGGGTGACCAACGCAGGCTTTCAATGATAACAGCTTCAGCTAAGAAATGTTACAAAATGTTAAACAGGCAGGCCTTCTTTGATAACAGCTTCAGCGAAGTAAAATTACCAAACAGAAAACAGGCAGGCCTTCAATGATAAGAGCTTCAGTTAAGCTAAACTACCAAATACCAACAGGCAGGATTTAAGTAACAACAGCTTCAGTTAAGTAAAATTACCAAACAGAAAACATGAAATAACTGCTTCAGTTAAGTAACCAAAAGTTTGAACTGCGTCTCACAAGGGATGCACCAGAAGGCTTATACACAAGGAGCAAAAGACTACAGTATAGAGGAAGACCAAGAAAGGTTATAACGACAGGACCGGCCCTCTAAGGTCCTTTTCGTTGGGTACAGACGGGCAAAGGAAATGTTAACACAGCAAGATTAATTACGTGAAAGCACCAATAACTGGTCAAACGGCATCACTGCATGATACAGTCCCTTCAACGAAACGGCGAAAAAAAACTGGGCTACCAGACCTAATTTCATAGCTTCTACAATTGCAAATTTGGAGACTTTCCACAACCTAAGCCAATATGATTAACAGAGCCATGACGTCCTCAATGCCCATAGGTTTCTCTTAACTGTCATCCAGCTGCATTACAAGAGGAAGGTACTTACACTCCTGGAAATTGAAATAAGAACACCGTGAATTCATTGTCCCAGGAAGGGGAAACTTTATTGACACATTCCTGGGGTCAGATACATCACATGATCACACTGGCAGAACCACAGGCACATAGACACAGGCAACAGAGCATGCACAATGTCGGCACTAGTACAGTGTATATCAACCTTTCGCAGCAATGCAGGCTGCTATTCTCCCATGGAGACGATCGTAGAGATTCTGGATGTAGTCCTGTGGAACGGCTTGCCATGCCATTTCCACCTGGCGCCTCAGTTGGACCAGCGTTCGTGCTGGACGTGCAGACCGCGTGAGACGACGCTTCATCCAGTCCCAAACATGCTCAATGGGGGACAGATCCGGAGATCTTGCTGGCCAGGGTAGTTGACTTACACCTTCTAGAGCACGTTGGGTGGCACGGGATACATGCGGACGTGCATTGTCCAGTTGGAACAGCAAGTTCCCTTGCCGGTCTAGGAATGGTAGAACGATGGGTTCGATGACGGTTTGGATGTACCGTGCACTATTCAGTGTCCCCTCGACGATCACCAGAGGTGTACGGCCAGTGTAGGAGATCGCTCCCCACACCATGATGCCGGGTGTTGGCCCTGTGAGCCTCGGTCGAATGCAGTCCTGATTGTGGCGCTCACCTGCACGGCGCCAAACACGCATACGACCATCATTGGTACCAAGGCAGAAGCGACTCTCATCGCTGAAGACGACACGTCTCCATTCGTCCCTCCATTCACGCCTGCCGCGACACCACTGGAGGCGGACTGCACGATGTTGGGGCGTGAGCGGAAGACGGCCTAACGGTGTGCGGGACCGTAGCCCAGCTTCATGGAGACGGTTGCGAATGGTCCTCGCCGATACCCCAGGAGCAACAGTGTCCCTAATTTGCTGGGAAGTGGCGGTGCGGTCCCCTACGGCACTGTGTAGGATCCTACGGTCTTGGCGTGCATCCGTGCGTCGCTGCGGTCCGGTCCCAGGTCGACGGGCACGTGCACCTTCCGCCGACCACTGGCGACAACATCGATGTACTGTGGAGACCTCACGCTCCACGTGTTGAGCAATTCGGCGGTACGTCCACCCGGCCTCCCTCATGCTCACTATACGCCCTCGCTCAGAGTCCGTCACCTGCACATACGGTTCACGTCCACGCTGTCGCGGCATGCTACCAGTGTTAAAGACTGCGATGGAGCACCGCATGCCACGGCAAACTGGCTGACACTGACGGCGGCGGTGCACAAATGCTGCGCAGCTAGCGCCATTCGACGGCCAACACCGCGGTTCCCGGTGTGTCCGCTGTGCCGTGCGTGTGATCATTGCTTGTACAGCCCTCTCGCAGTGTCCGGAGCAAGTATGGTATGGCGTTCGAAGGCGTTTGGCAGGGAGGTCGACTCAAACTCAACTATCTAGGCAGAGAGAGGTCGGCTAACATTCAAACATCTAGGTACTGCGCGACGAAGGGAGCGGGTGCTGTGTGTGTGGGAGGGGTGGGGGGTGGGGGGTGCCGGTCCTGCCACAGCATAGAAACACGTTGTCACTCAAACTTAGTGAAAATTGTCGGTTGACACGGTTTGAGATATACTAAAGTTCACCAATCGAAGCTGAGCTTGCCGCTTCCCAACGGGGTCCAGAATTCAGCACAGCGAAACTGGCTTTAGTTCTCTCATCGGTACGTCCCGTCCCAGAGCTGGCTCGGCAGACTACGGACGAAGACGGCACTAAAGTCAACCAGGATTCATATCGGCCCACAAATATGATGAGCAAACACTCGCTGGGTGCAATGCCCTAGACGCTTGCGCAAGCACTCCCTTTTCTCTCCGGACGGACCTCTCACTATCCTCCTCGCTCCATTACCACTCTTAAAGTCTCCACGCTACAACATGCCCCGTCTCCATCTTAGTGGCTTCAAACGAGAGAGACGTCACACGACAGATCGAGGTAGTGGCGACACGCCAGGAACTCGAAACGCGACACCAGCAACCCCGCTACGGCCCAAGGACAACGAAGAAGACCTGCATAGTCGAACCCACTATTTACATCAATTGTGCCACACATAGCGAGTTCTAGCAAGTTAAATAACGCAGAATACTGACTGCTCTGCTGTACAATCGCACGCAAACTGTTCTTTGTCATTGTGTTTCACGTAAAGTAGCTTGGTAGACGTGTGGCACACAAAAATGCATGCCAACATGTTTTTGATTTTGCGATGCGTAAGAGAGAAGCGCCAGCGTTCATGCTACGTATGCTGGTCTACGTTGTTCAGACAGAACGATCTTCTTCGTCTTGAGCATCACCTTTGAAAGATAAGTTCTCTCCTTCCACCGTTGGGTAGAGGTCGTTTGCGGAGTAGCCGTTCTCCAGGTAACGAGGAGCACTTTCTTGTAGCTGTACACCACAAAAGCCAGTGACGTACGTAATGCATGGCGTGGGATGGCGTGCCGTGTCCCACAACCCATAATTACGAGTATTCACGTGTCGCATGGTGGAGGACTATACATGTCGACACAACTATCCTGTAAGCCAAAGGTGGAATTTTTCAATTGTTCCAACAACAGCAAGGAAACAACGACCTCATAAGCATTGTAATAAGGATCGCTAAATCTGTATTAACAGATGATGGTGTCTGCAAAATTCACTACGTCGAACCCTGGCGCGAACCTAATTTGCACTTCACCCACAGCCATGGATGTTAGCTACGCTTCAGCTTCTCCATGTGAGTCAGAGTAATTAGAGAATCTTGGCTAGAAGCCAATAACAAAAGTTAAAGAGGCTCTGAACATTCATCTCACAACTGATCGTGGAACGATAGCTGTTACTAAATATTTATGTAGTGGGGATGATATATTCGTCTGTGTTTATAGGTCTTATTTCATTTGCAATCAATTTTTATGTTCCATTACACAATCTTCAGGTGTCTCTATATTAGTAGATGGTCATGTGGATACCGGATAATCATGGATATATATATATATATATATATATATATATATATATATATATATATATATATATATATATATATATCTTCAAGGGTACAATAAAAGCGATGTGCTACGCTGAAACTTCTTTCTTGCTACGTTGTGAACGGCAGCAGCAAATGAACAAAACTGTTCGTAGGAAGTTGACAAAATCAGAGGTTGATGTCATAACCATAGAGAACAGGGCAATAAGGACTTATCTCTCACAGAACCAGTGGGAAAGGATACATAGTTCTGATTAGTACTTTGTTAAACGTAATATTATCATAGTACTAGTTTAAGTCTTTCCATCATGTTATAAAACTCATAATATGTGTCAATCTTTCTTTTATTAACATATCATAAAACTCAAGTACCGGTACCATAAATGTGGCATGGAAATCATAGCTATAGGGAGAGCCTGTTTATATACGAAAGGAGAATGTATCATGTCCAAGGAGAATGTAACTATATGTAACACACTGCCATAAGTTGGTATTATTTAAATGGTAGCTCCGGTTTGCTACATATATCGAACAGGAAGTGAGTCTTACATGTAACAGTTGATAGTATGTGTCAGCTCTAGGATTTAAGTATGCTACGTGTATGGTGTGGAACAGCATACTAGCTACATGAGTAACGATGTCGTAATTATTATAACCCTTCCATCGAAACTGCAATGGGTCCACATAAATCTCCTTAAAAGTCTAGAGTATATTTGCCTGGTAACTAGATATAAAGCTGATCTTTGAGTAAAAAAGAAAGTATTAAAACGTGCATTACAAACTGACCCGTATCAGGCAACATTTAAATCAGGTGGTTATACCGACTCAGCTGTAAACTGTGAATTAAGAGCCGGCCGAAGTGGCCGTGCGGTTCTAGGCGCTGCGGTCTGGAACCGCGAGACCGCTACGGTCGCAGGTTCGAATCCTGCCTCGGGCATGGATGTGTGTGATGTCCTTAGATTAGACAGGTTTAATTAGTTCTAAGTTCTAGGGGACTAATGACCTCAGAACTTAAGTCCCATAGTGTTCAGAGCCATTTTTGTGAATCAAGATTGTTAAGATGTTTTATACGGATCAATTGCACTTTCCATGGAAAATTAAATAATACCAAAACAGTCTCCTTATATATTCAATAGTATTAGTTGCTGGGTTAGAGTGATGAACACAGGAGCCATTTTGGCCAAACCAACCCAGTTGCGTATGTGCTCAAGAAAAGTCCCAACGTTTATTCACTTACACTTACATGTTTCACATATTTATACGCTGGCCTCTCAGAACATCATACACCTGCGCCATCATTATTCGTTTATCGCGCTTCTTAGTTGTTATCAAGGTCAGTGCAGTCACATTTAAGTCTATTAATTACCTGTTACGTAAGCCCCACCTCACGATTTATCCTTGGCAGACAGGCACCGTTCAGCGTAACAACTTGTCTTGTTAAGAACGAACAGGTGAGTTTCCCTTGAGGAGGTAGGCAGAAATATGACGGTGCAAGTATATTTGAGAAACGACGTGCAAGTTCATTACGACAGACAGCTAGACAGGAGAATGAAAATAGCAGCTGAAAGTACAACGTGCTGTAACCAGCCACACTTGTTGTATTATACCTTCCACTACGAAATTTCGGGTAACCTGTGGCACCGTCTAGAGGTAGAAGCTAGCTATTTACACAGGTTACTGAAAAAGTTGTACATACAACGCAGGCACGGGTTAATTGACAGAAATCCACCTGACGATGTAGGTATCTGTAATCCTCCGAAATTCTAGTGGCAAGTTTAATATAATAAATGTGCTTGGTTACAAAATTTTAATTTTCAATTGATATAGAGAATTGTTATGGTCAAGTCAAATATAAACGCATTTAAAGTGGGTTTCTATGATTTATTTCTCCCAGAACTGCGACACGATCGATTGATAGGAAATACTTCGTTCTGTGCATCAACGAGTAAGAGGCCAATTATGGAACGTCAAGTTCGGTAAATTGTCACCAGGAACTTAGAAATAAAATTAAATTTTAATTAGGCAATGTAAAAATTGTCTCTGAATGTGGGTACAGAACAGAACTACTTTAGCAAGTCGTTAAGAAAGTTATGGAACGGAACAGTGAGTGTAAATTATCGCTATATGTCGGATTCAAGTATTCTAAGAAAGCCTTTGACTCAGTCTGATCGAAATACGTACAAACAGAAATTAGATAATTCAATATATGTTAGTAGCGTTGAAGATTACATTAGACTTTTTCAGAATAATGAGAAATTCGGTGTAGAATAGGGATCAACCAGGAAGGTTCCATATCACCAAAAGACTCTCAGAAGTCCTACAGGAAGTTTTAGATCCTTGGACTGGGTAAACGAGAATAGTATATATCCGAACCAATTTCTTTTCGAAGATTACACTGTGCTATTTGATTTTAGTGCAAGCTCAGCTCTGACAAAGAACGGGAGGACAAAATATAGTAAAACTGAAAATCATTTACAAAATGACTACAACTACAGTGAACATCCAAAAAGAAAATAATATAAGGTGACCCTGAAGTCATAGATATAAAATGGTCGGTTTTTATAACCAGCACTGATGGAGACAATGACCACATGGATAGTAAAAGAAATGCCGGAAGACATTACTTGAAACGCTTTTGGGGAACTGATGATGTCTTCAAACCTACGCTTCGAATATGTCTAAAAAGAAAAGCGTATATTGCAAATTTTGACCTGTCTAAGCGAAATTTGAACTTTAAATTCATGAACATAAGGCTGTTCAGTAGCAAACGTAAATGACCAATGAAACATCCTGGCAGATGAAAACTGTACACCAGTCCAGGGCTCAAACCGGGGACTTTTGAGGAGGGGCTATTGGAGACAAGTGTTCCACTAACGGAGCTAACCGAGCAAGATTACGACACGTCCTCTTATCTTAATTTCCGCCACTAACTCATCTCCTACCTTCGAAAATTAACAGAAGTTGAAGCTTCTTGGCAGATTAAAACTGTGTGCCCCACCGAGACTCGAACCCGTGACCTTTGCCTTTCGCGGGCATGTGCTCTACAATCTGAGCTAGCGAAGCACGACTCACGCCCGGTCCTCACAGCTTTACTTCTGCCAGTATCTCGTCTCCTACCTTCCAATCTTACAGAAGCTCTCCTGCGAACCTTGCAGAACTAGCACTCCTGAAAGAAAGGATTTGCGGAGACGTGTCTTAGCCACAGCCTGGGGGATGTTTCCAGAATGAGATTTTCACTCTGCAGCGGAGTGTGCGCTGATATGAAACTTCCTGGCAGATTAAAACCGTGTGCCGTGCCGGGCCGAGACTCGAACCCGTGACCTTTGCCTTTCGCGGGCAAGTGCTCTACCATCTGAGGTAGCGAAGCACGACTCACGCCCGGTCCTCACAGCTTTAATCTGCCAGTATCTCGTCTCCTAACTTCCAAACTTAACAGAAGCTCTCCTGCGAACCTTGCAGAACTAGCACTCCTGAAAGAAAGGATATTGCGGAGACATGGCTTAGCCACAGCCTGGGGGATGTTTCCAGAATGAGATTTTCACTATGCAGCGGAGTGTGCGCTGATATGAAACTTCCTGGCAGATTGAAGTTTGGAAGGTAGGAGACGAGATACTGGCAGAAGTAAAGCTGTGAGGACCGGGCGTGAGTCGTGCTTCAGTAACTCAGATGTTAAAGCACTTGCCCGGGAAAGGCAAAGGTCCCGGGTTCGAGTCCTGGTCCGGCATATGGTTTTAATGCGCCACGGGGTTTCAGATCTGTGCAGACTCCGCTGCCCAAGAAAAAATACTTATGAAAATTACCCATCTCTCTACGACAAAGAAGGAAAAAACCATCGGATCGCTGGAAAAAATAGTGGAAATGAAAAGCTGACTCCAATGAAAGTGCGATGAAAGTGGTGTGACATTACGAGTAATCGGCCTGCTGCGCGAGAGCTGGTGGGGGGCAGTTAGCTGCCAGTGCAGCGGTCGAGCAAGGTTGGGCTTAGGCAAGCAGAATGACCGGTGGGTGCGGCATTTTCCACGGCGGGTCCGCGCCGGTGTGACCAGCAAGGGGACCGCGCCTACTCAACTCCGATTTTATCGATATTTATGGTTTGCGCAGGGCTTTGCCACAAATGAAGGGACCGTGAGTAGGAGCTCCAGATGGTCGAGAGTTTAGAAAAAAGCGGGTCGGGTGGGGAGTGGACCATTTATGCTAGTGTGGCTTCCAGGCAGCAACTGGAATAGCGCCAAAGTTACAGAAGGCGAAACTGAGGAGCCTGGGTCGACTACGTGTGCGGAAACTTTTATCTTATCTAGGAGAAAATTTAATAACCAAGATCATATCCAGTGGTGCACTGACGGAGAAAAAAGTCTCAACACCAAGACGGAGTTGTGCGACATAAACGAAAGTTGGTACGCGTTTTTCTACACCCGAAAGATAGTGTCTGTTCATACTTCACGGTGACAAAAGTGTGCCTCTAGTAACGCTACTATGGGGACCCTAATGATGTTTTCATTAAATAAACGCTGTAACTGTCGTGAACGTTAGTTACCTTTGACATTGGCCAGGGTCAGTTGATGTTAGTCAAGAATGCCTTTAAGACGACAAAGATGCCACTATTAGCACTCTCAATGGGCTTGAACGGGCTCGTGCAATAGAGCTACGAGAAACTGGATGTTCTGCCATATTGCACAAAAAAGCAGCAGGAATGTTGTCACTGTCCATGATTGCTGACAGCGGTGGTCATGAGAAAGTACGGTCGTAAGAAGACAGGTATCCGGACGGCTACGTGGTTCTACGGAGAAGGAAGACCGTCGTGTTCGGCGTATGTTTCTGGCGCATCTTACTACATCTGCAGCATTGATTCGAGCAGCAGCTGGCACAACGAATTGTTAGGAATCGGTTACATCAAGGACAGCTCCGAACCAGACGCTCTCTAGTGCGCACTCCACCGAGCCCAAACAACCGCCATTTGCAACTTCAGTGGTGTCAAGCTATAGCTCATTGGAGGGCAGAGTGGAAGTCTCTTGTGTTTTCTGATGAAAGCTGGTTCTGCGTGTTGGTTAGAAGGACAGCTGAGGGCAGGCAGCCAATGTGTCTGCGGGCGAGACACATTGCACCTACCTGTGCACCTGGAGTTACGGAACCGGGTGCTATTTCGTATGACAACTGGAGCACTCTCATGGTTACCCACGCAACCTAACTAGAAATTTGTATGTCTAGCGTCATCCACAAAGAGCATTAATCGTTCCTGTATTGGCCTACCAAATGGAGCAAGCACGGAACTTTATCCCCTCACAAAAAGACATCCGCCACTATAACACGCAATACAGGCACGTGTGCATGCTTGGATTCAACAGTTTGGTGGTTACACCGGTTATTAATGTACCAAAGTATCACATATGCCATGGCTTATCTTGCCCTTACATTAACCCGTGATCTTCCAATGTTAATCACTTAAAAATGTTAAATAAACAAATGTACTCTAGAAATTTCATTACTGTACATTTATTATTTTTTGGTGTTGCGATTTTTTCCGTCTGTGTATTTATTCCTGATTACCGGTTTCACCAATTAAAACTGTCATCCTCTGATTTTTAAAAACTTTGTTGTCATAAGTTCTTTTCCATTATGATTAAAATACACACACCAAGTTGACGATCCAGTGGATATTATGTAAGACATGCCACACAGGTTTGCTAAAAATACGTTTGTTGAGAAATAGAACAATACAGTTGAAAAGCATTTTGGTTATCCAGGAAAGTCCACAATAACATTCCCTGATGCTTGTTAGATGTTGAATTGCGTAACAGTGCACATTTCAGCATTTGTGTACGTTTACATGGCGAGTTAAATAGTTACACATGGATCGACGTTCTTTGAAGTATACAGCTCCTTATTTCATTATGAAAAATTTCAATAATCTTTTTTACATTACCAATACTTCAAATAAAAAGAAATAATATTTACTATTCTGTATTTATTAATACTTTTCTGAAAGGAAAAGGAAAGACAAAGAAAAATTTGGGACTGCCAACAAATTTCCAAGAAGGGATTGTACTTGCGGAATCCTGTTTCTGTTTCTGGCCCAGGCCTGCGTTCACCATCAGTTTGGACCAAGTCGTGATGACGAGCAGGCGCTGTCCCCTTGTACGCCGGTTGTGTAGGGCACGGTGACGACTGACGACTACAATGAACGAAATATGAGATGGATACTGCATTTTAAGCGAAACTACGTTACAGACCATAGAAACAAAACACAACAAAAGCAAATACATCATAAAACTCAGGTCGACGACTGAGCTCATTGCAGCCTTAAGCGTAATTCTATGATAAGTATTAAAAACTTTCAACTGTTTTTATTATGAATATTATGCTGAAAATAGAATTTAATATCAGTTCAGTCAAGCTACATTTCAAATCCTGGAAGTGTATCAAAGGTTAAGAATGATTTTACAAATGGCTGATTTGAACATATGCCACAACGATTAATTCTTCACACCTACACGTAGTATGAACGCAGCATGAGTTATCTAGTTTCTCACCTAACAATCCCACATAATGACTACGTGCTGTTAATAATAAGATATACTTTATGTGATTACTTACGTAAACGCCCATTTATAAACGTATGAGATATACTTCATATGGTTACTTTCATAAACGCCCATTAATAAAAGTTAGAACGCTCTTCCTTCAAGCTGGTCGTGTGTATTTTGTAGTTTTGACCTAATTCTTCCATACTGTAATAACGGATATAATCATATTTATGAATTTTGCTAATAAGTTACGTAATGCTGGGTTGTTTTTGTAACGAAATCGTGCAAATTGACCCTAACAACTGAGATTATTCTATTATTATGTACTCTTATATAAGTGCAAACAGCATTAGTGGCCGCGCGAGGCTAGCCGTGCATTCTGAGGCGCCTTGCCACGCTTCGCGCGGCTCCTCCTGTCGGAGGTTCGAGTCCTCCATCGCGCATGGGTGTGTGTGTGTGTTGACCTTAGCGTAAATTAGTTTTAGATTAAGTAAGCCTGGGGTCTGATGACCTCAGCAGTTTGATACCATAGGAACTTAGACCTTAGTTTTGAATGGTGGCCGTTGTTTAAATACTTAACATGGGTTCAGTAATGTCTGACATGATAGGAGGTCTTTCTGGGCTACCAGCAGCTCCAAATAACCATAACACCATAGGAGAATTATCACCATCAGTTTTTATATTTCTAATTTTTTATGTCGCTTTGGAGGCAAAATCTGTTCATGTTAAAACTCCATCTTCAGAACGGGGCAGTCGTCCCCATACTTACACAGCGACAATACGCATATAGTCCTTGAAGGTTTCCTTTTCTTGCGAGCATTATTGTATTTGTAGCTTTGTTTTGTGGCATTCAAAACAATATCGGCGGTGAAGCAGCCACGTTAGGTAAACACTTTACCTCTGTTTGGGTTCTGACCGTTAGACTAGCAATAACGTTTTTGAGTGCAGGCTTGTAGTTTTCGTTAGTGGAGTTCATACTTTAACTTTTCACTGGGAGTTAAAAGGAAATTTTTTTCACATTTTCGGAGTTTTATCTAATTATTAAATACGCAATTTTCCGAATATATATATCACTTATAAGCCCACATGGGAAGTATTTTATTTTCTTTTGTAAATATAATTTACACCGGTAGAAAATGTTAAAATTTTTGCGTGCATCACTTCAAGGTCTAATAAAATCGATATTTTTTAAATATGTAGAAGCCTGCGGATTGCTGTGTTATAAATTACGTGACTGAATTGGTAGCACTGTCATCAACAGTATCGTATCGTTTCATAGTATAAATAAGCGTTGAATGTGAAAGTGCTAACGTTTCTCCGAGGATAAGTGACAACGAGATTGGCACATCTCTCAAAAAGTATAGTATGACCCCATAACGAAATGTTTTTTAAGAAACGTCGGTTTCATGGTAATAGATTTTCGAATAAAGGGAAATATTGTGTAGATCTTGTGGCGTGTGAAATTACAGACAATTAAATACTGACAAACTCGTCAGTGTCTAGAGAAACACACATTGATGCTTCGAAGATTAAAATAAAACGCTGTGATACACAGTTTTCTTAAAACGAAAGTGATGTAAATGGTAGGTTAGGTTATATTCTGGTAGATTTACACATCCTAACAAGGGTGTTGGGTGAATGTATGTGTTGTAAAGTATGTAAAGGGCCAGATAGTTTACATGAAGAGAGTGGGGTATCAAATGGAATAGCCAGGAAACGTATATGATTAATTGTGCCAGTTGTAAATATACTCGTTCATTTTGGAATTCTGATAAGTGTATACATAATTATATTGAAGTAAATGTAGGGTGGTTTTATGGATTGAGAGCTATTGGCAAATGACACACAGCAGCCGAAACAATGTGTGCCGTGATTGATGTGCCACGCCGACCTTTTAAAGTAGACAATGATGCAGGGTTTATTGGAGCTGCTGTAGAACCTGTTGCATGTGAGACAATGAAGTGTGCTGCAAACGAAGCTGTTGAAATAAACGATGGTATGACTGACATATCAGTAGCCTTTGATGACACTTGGCAGAAGCGCGGCTACAGTTCTAAGAATTCTGTTGCTACTTTGGCCAGTGTGGACACTGTACAGGTAATAGATTTCCACATTTTAACCAAACATTGTTATAAGTATAAATCAGGTAATGAAGAAGGGCATATTCGTGACAGAAATTATGAAAGAACAAATGGTGGTATGGAGGCCTCTGCAGCTACTGAAATTTTTAGTCGATCTGTGAACGAAAGGGGAGCGTGTTACACTAAGTTCTTAGATGATGGAGACTCAAAAGCATATAACAGTGTAGTAGCCGTTCAGCCTCATGGTGAGAAGATTATCACAAAACTGGAATGTGTTGGTCATGTCCAGAATAGGTTGGGCACCAGGTTGAGGAAGTTAAAATAAAGTTTGAGAGACAAGAAACTTTCTGGTGGTAAAACCATAAGAGGGAGGCTGACAGACAAAATGATTGATGAACTACAGCAGTGTTATGGGATGGCCATTGGAAATAATACTATTTGTTGAAAATGAAGCAGGCAGTATGGGCTACCTTCTTTCACATACTGTGGACTGACGGAAAACCATTCCACCACCTTTGCCCTCCTGGACCCGATTCATAGTGCAATTACCGCAATGCCTAGTACTCAAACAGTTAATACAGCTATAGACATTCCGTCCCAGCATCAGTCATGGGTATCATAAAACTTATTTACAGAGACCTGGCAAATCCTGAATTACGGAAGAAGTGTTTGCATGATCAGACTCAAAACCCCAGTGAGTCGTTCTATAATCTTCTATGGACTCGCTTACCGAAAAATGTTTTTCTTGGAATGAAGACACTAAAGTAGGAGGTGAGCCGTGGTTGACTGGTGTCATGCTTTGCATTAGACCTTGGTTGCTACTCAGTGATTAGTCTCTCGCGGTTATCGCGATTATGCTGTTATCCTCTCTCTCCACGAGTGGCAGCAGAAGCGTTTATCGGTATTCGCACGCTTATACTATCTTTGGCCTCACGCTTATAATTTCCGGCTGTGTCGTGTGCGGGCAGTTGGTCGGTTGCTGTGGAGCAACGAGGAAGTCTCCGTGGCGTGTGTCTGGCCGGACCCGTTGGCGCCGTCCACGTGTGGTCGGAGTCTGTGGTGCTGTTCCCATTGCTACGAGGTCCATGGCTCACCCATCCCGGACGCGAAATTTGTGTCTTTATTTAATCTACCAGCGAGTCCCAACTGTTCACATTGTGTCGTCTGAATTTCGTTGTGGGCTGCTGCGACATACTGCGAACAACAACGTGTGTTTTGAAGTTGGCGAAATTATAGCCGCCCTCCTGCGTAGTTTAACTTAACTTGATTATTTTGGAATTGAAATGTACCATCAGAATCCTCTGCCTTGTGGACGTTAACGTTCCGGTTACCTGCCCTGGCCGTTGACGTAAATTCAGACAGTGTATTTTCCTCGTCGTGATGTGGCCGTCCAGCATGGCGTGTAGTTTGACAGCCAAGTGTGTAATTCGTTGTGGTCGCCGATACCCTCTGCGTCGTTCCATTGAACACCCTGTTGCGTGCTGGTCGGGTGGTCGCTTGGTCCGTTGACTGTCTGTCGGTTGGGTTGCCGTCGGATTGAGAATTGTTGGGCCAACTGCCTGTCTCACCTAAGCGAGCGTCAGTGAATTCCAGGCCGACCCTTGGGAACTTCTGAAAGCCGTTTGATGTGCTGCCTTTTCTTATTTGTCCATGCTGTTTGTTTACGTATGGCTTCTAGTCGATTTTAAATCAAATTTCTTTGCCCTAAAGGCGTGAGATTGTATGGGCTTTCAGACTGATTTAAAAAAAATAGAAGGCCTTCTGCCTTTTAAAATTCAAATTCTTGTTTTTTGAGTCTTAAGTGACTGGCCTTTAGCCGGTTTTATAGTAAAGTTGTTTTGCCCTGCAGGCGTGAGTTTGAATGGCGCATTTAGCCAGGAATTAAGTTCTAAAATTAATGATTGGCTTGCTCTGTTTTTAATGTTTTCTTTTCTCTTGTAATGTTTGTCAAATGAATAAAGTAGTATGTTCGAGTGCAACTGGTAGCCACTCATTTTGGCACCTTTCCACAAATTAAACTATCTGTCCTGTCCTGCGGGTATAGCAGAGGACCTCAGGAGGTCAGTGATACTGTTATTACTTTTCATGGTGATAACATTGGTGGGGTGAATGTGCTACAGCATATGTGAATTAATCCTGGAACAAACTGCATCAGATAACTTGAGCGGATGGACAATGTTCGCATTGATAAATCAGAGTATGCGCACAGTTGGCCAATAAGGAGTCCAGAAAGATGAAAAGAAGACAAAACTTGAAAAAAAAACAAGAGGATGATATACAGTATGGTGCAGGGTTGCTCTGAGTGACTAAAAATAAGCATATATTAAGTGAGTTACAGTCTATTCAAACTTCAGAAGCCGTTCCTGAAAATTTACGTTTTCTGTTGTTTTTTCCCCTACATTTCAGAAACCACTTCGAGTAGAGTATTAAAATTTTCAGGGATTAATAACATACATATCCTGAGTATACTGAACTAAAAGAAGATAATGTTGGGTATAATTAAAATTATTTAGGATAACGTACAAAAAAATTACACGATATTTTAACCGTGTAATTAAAAAAAATTGTATTTCCGAAAGAAGTGGTCGAAATGCAATTATTTTGGTTCAGTAGACTCTAAACATACAGTTTAATGTCCTGTAAAAGTTTCAGGTCAATGGCTACAGCAGTTTCTGAAATATAGGGGAGCCAAAACACTAAATTTCACATTGTCGGGATAGGGCGTCCCATCTCCCTGAGCCGTAACAGCTCTCTGGATGTCGACCTCTGCCCTCTGTTTTGGACTTCAGTCGTCGGCTGCGACTGGATCGCCAGGTGGCGTGCTGTGGCCGAGAGAAAAGGGGTCTCTGGCGGCACGTGAGGGCGGTACGAGTGTAGCAAGTGTCTCGCAAAGTGGTCGTCGGTTTGGAGCGGCGTCGGAAGAACTTGCGGTGCGATGTGGACTTGCCGGAGAGCCTAGGCTCTTTGAGGTGGTTAACGGGTGTTACTAGGTGGACCTGGTTTTCTTACACGCCAGTTGGAAAATTCATGCTGCCAGACATGCTGATTTTCTTGTGCTGACGGAGTTTTATTTTAATGTGCTTTCTTTTCTATATATCTGCATAGTGTTGTTTTAAGTGCAGTTTGCTGTTTGCTCCTGTATTCTGAATTAATATTCATGATTTACTGCGCATACTGAAGTTAGTTTAACAGCCCATTAATCACAAATTCAAAAACAAACACTCGAAGTCAGAGAGTACTGTTTCTTACTATCAAGCGTGACAGAAAATTGACCTTCATTATTACAAACAAACAAGTCCAACACACTTGAGTCTCAATATTGACTTAGGGCCGGCCGCTGGTAGCCGAGCGGTTCTAGGCGCTTCAATCTGGAGCCGCGCGACCGTTACGGTCGTAGGTTCGAATCCTGTCTCGAGTATGAATGTGTGTGATGTCCTTAGGTTAGTTAGGTTTAAGTAGTTATAACTTCTAGGAGACTGATGACCTGAGATGTTAAGTCCCATAGTGCTCAGAGCCATTTTCAATATTAACTGCAGATACCTGAAGTACGGGCGGTCAAACTCAAGGGTGTCAAATGTTCTATGTAACGGGAAAAACTCGGCACCCCATATCCGCCAATAAGAGTTGTAGTGGAAGGAGCGGACCCTAGAGTTTTGGATCGTCATTCACCATTTACTGCACACAAAATGATTTATTCATAAAAGTTTCAGGATTGAAACAATGATCTTTACATGAAAATATAAAGGTTCTTTAAATTCAAACACAGTTTTCGGTTTTAAAACCGCAGTTCGACAATATAAAGTCTTTAGAAAGAAAAACAATTATTTAATTTAAAGGAACTTCAAAATTTGTTTGAATGACTAACAAACCCCCATTGGGTAAGAGATCATTAAGTAACACTTCATTTCACATGAACCAATCAACAACAATTTTAGCAGTCAACAAAGTGTTGAACAAATAATGACAGTACCCTAAATCTATTTCCAATAGATAACAAACCCCAAGGGCGGCAACTGTACCAATAATAATTTGCCCTTAGAAAAAAAAAAATAATGGCAACAAACGGCAAAAACTCGATTCAGCATAACGAAGGTATCACAACCCTTGCTTATTAAAATAATTTTGAACAAGTGATAATCGCTATTAGCGGGGACAAAAGACTTCCATACTCTTTGTGAATATCACGGGCGAATTTTTCATTCCCACCAACATTCTTAGGAAAGCATTAACATAGTAACATTTTTTCTTTTAACAATATAAAAATACAACATAAAAATGTACCACTAGATATATACAACACAAAGACATCGTAATATACAGAAATAAAACCGTGTTCTTTAACACGGAATTTGGTGACCGTTTGGAGAGCACAAGTTATTAAAGCAAACTCTCCAGAATAGTGCAAAGCCTTTGTGCAGCAGGGAGTGGGCTCCGATTACCACCATACACCGGAGGGACAAACCGTGTACCTACGGACTATGGGCTCGCAAAACAAGGACCACCAGCCCCAACTAGGCGCGAACACTCGTGGCCGCGCGTAACAGTACAAAGCCTACAAGCGATCAAGTTCAGCGGAGACATCTGGTTTTCAGAGAATACCCTAATAAACATTAAATTACGGACACCTCCACCGCTTGTACACCAAATAAAATTGACAGAGCTAACGCCAGAACAGTCAAAGCAATCTCTATGCAGTGATCCAATTTCAAATTAGTGTACAAATATAAATTACGAGGACATAGGGGGGACAGCAAAATCAAGTGAACAAGGAATTTAATTCTTAAAATGTACGGGTCAAAAACACATCAAAATTGCCATAAAATTACTTCATCAAATAGCCTATTATAGATCTGTTTTACATTCATCGGCAGAAGTAACACCAAAAACTCCACAGAAAATATTTGGTGGAATAGCAAGGCTGCCGAATACATCAGCTCGGGAATACACAGTGCTGGCTGGAATAAAGTAAACGCCAGTACTGAGAGGGTAAAACAACAAATACCCACAATTATCACAGACGTTCAAGCTGACAACGTCAGTGCCTAAGGTGGGTATATCATTTTGATTTTTGTAATTTATCGATGCGCACATCAGAAAGAAAGCAAGCTATGATACTGTTAAACAATGTTTGGTCTTGTGGCACAGTCTTTGCCTCGGCGCAGTCTGATACATTCTTATTTGAAGTGTGGTAGGTGAGTCATATTTGGTGGTGCTGTGTTATATTGTAAGAGAAGACGTTTGGGGTAAGACTGCAGCACTGCACAGTTTGTCGAAATGATCGTTGTCAGCTCGTTAACGTTTTTCCGCTTGCTTGGAGAAGGGCCACCCTACTTTCCTGAGTCATGCATTAACATATCAACTGATTGAGGTATTTGGTGTTTGAAATTTTCTGTTAAGGTTTTACCACTTTTAAACCATTATTCACCTGGTAAGCATAGTATAGTTGAGACGAATGTTACTGTGAAGATCACGCGAAGTTTTATTTTGTTGTTTTGAATACACACTTCATTCTAAAACCTTTGTCTTGGAATATAATTTCATAGGAATAGTTACTCTTCGATCCCACTGTTTAAAGAAGGTTTATTCCTAAGCATTATCACGTTGCACCACGTGATATGCAACAGTTTGAATACTGTTTGGAAATTTTATTCGGAAATAGAAATTAAGTTTAGCCGCTGCCTGCTTGCTGTTTGTTGTTGTGCTTTTAAGAAATCTGCACCAATATCATCAAGACGCAATGTACGTGGAAATTTTCGTTAGGGACAGATAACTGTTTTACTTCAGTTGCGCATTTAATATAACAAGTTGTATTCAGACCAGTCACAGATCAAATTCAAAATATGTTCTGTTTAGTCAAAGGTTATCATACGAATTCGAATTGGACAACAGTTTGTGTATACATGATTTTGATGATGCGTAACCGTTTTACAGAGTGGAGGGGAAATCGGGCAAAATTTAGTACAGAAACATATAGTGGGGAACTTACAAGTTAAACAACTCATGTCCTGGAGTGGATAATATGAATTACTACTCAGTATGCGCAGTAAATCCTGAATTTGATTTTAACGATAACTATCCAGTTTGGGCAACATAATGGATCTCACGGGATCTTTCCATACAGTTCACTTATAAACTTATTTCTCTAACTTGCCTACGAATGTACAATGGTCTAATGACCAGTTCATTTAATGCGCGGTCATTAGAGCGCTGGTGTACGAGCGATCTCTACGACACTGAAGCGAGTCAAGCTAAAAGACGAGGTCGCGTGTGCCTCACCAGTCAGCAGACCTTAAGACAACCAGTTCGGTAGCAGAGGGACCGACATATGGGCATGCGACAGGAGGTACATAGACGAAGTAATTTCTTTTACATGGAAAAGTCCAATGGAAGCCTTCATCCAGAAACTGATGTCAAAAGGCAGATAACGATCATAATGTGTTGTAAACAGGAAACAAAAATGATGGGTGATGTATTTACAAAAACGGAAGGTCATGTTCCAACATAGTTCATTTTGATCTCTGTGCATTTGGTTCAGCTAGATTCCATTTCTTCCATTTCCGTTATACACCAATCAAATAAGGTTAAGCATATAAATGGTTCTCGTATCTTGAAATGAAATAATGTCTTATATTGTTTTTTTTGTAATAATATAGAATATTACGCGAAGGAGCACTACTCTATATGTTCTCTTTGAACCGGTTATGAAATGGGATAGGAACATTATTTGGAAAAACAAAAACTTTGCAATGTCCCACGTCAAAAAACATAAAATGGTGTGTACAGTGGAATGTTCAAGAACGTGTAAGTCCTCCACAAAGCCTCAGGCACTCTTGAATGCGACGGGGTATATTGAGTATCGACTCATTGCAGACCCCTTGAGACATATCGTCCCACTTCTCAATGGCAGCATTCCTAAGAGCTTCAGTCGTTAGTGTAGGATGCTGACGACTAGGAAGCCTTTGAGCAAGCTCTGTGCATGCTCTATGCTCTCCATATCCATTGGGCATGCTGCCCAATCAGTTTTCGGATCCCGCGTCGTGTCAGATACCGACACACACGGCAAGCAGGGTGAGGTCGAGCATTATCATCCTGTAGTGACTTCTTCCCCCATAGTCTCTGGAAAACAGTGACTATCGGTCGGAGTCCGCATCCGTAGCGCGGGAGTAGCGTTACCGCCTGCTACGCAAGGGAGCACGGGTTCGATTCCCGGCAGGTGACTGAGTAACGTGTCCCTCGTCATCATTTTTATCAGAGACACGCAAACCGCCAAAGTGGCGTCAACTCAAAAGACTTGCAACACGATGGCAGAACACCGAAGGGAATACCCCGTTTTTTTTTTTTGTCGTACATCTGCAGCAGTCATGTTGCCTTCAATTGGAACAAGTGGTGTGCGGTGGCCATGCGTGATACCTGCCCAGAATAAGACTGCGCTACCGGATTGTTGGTGACATTACACAGAGAGTGAGGGATGATTGCGTTCACTTGTTCGCCTCCTTATGCGAACAGAGCGGTCGTGAAGGTGCGAGCCTAATCCAGCTTCGCCTGTGAACAGCATATTGGTCCATTGGTATCGTGTCAAACGTTCATGTGCTTTAGCCCATCTTACAAGAACAGCATATTGGTCCATTGGTATCGTGTCAAACGTTCATGTGCTTTAGCCCATCTTACAAGAGCACTACCGTGATGTGGACGGAGAGGTGGAACCTTGAGAGGTCTTCGGCTGTCTCCCCGTCACGTTCCGCACAGTTTGGGTACTTACAGTAACCCCTATGGCTTCTCGAAGCTTTTGGCGTCGAGTAGTCGCCAGGTTTTTAGGGTTTGTCCGTGCAGATATCGGTACATCCCGGTCCTGAGCACTTGTAGTTTTGTGTAGATGGCCTTCGCGTTTTCGATCCCCTGTTGAATACGTTACCTGGAACTTGTCTTCTGTTTTGTCCCAAAAATGCGATGATTCTGATACGGCCTGCCATTAGAGAGCCTGCGCCGAGGCAATGTGCGGCACTACGAGGCACACGGACACTGTGCATTCACAAAAACTCAGCTCTGGTGTACTGTGTTTGTTTACAAGCCGTGATTGCACGGCCCATGATGAAGCAGAGTGACAACGAAGAACGACTTATTATGTACACAGCCAACTTCCTACATAAATACAAAAGGAACGTCCATAGTGACTGTTGGTGAGTAATTCGGAAATATGCCTAACTTTATTTTTGATGCGTGTAAATTACCTCTTCATGTTTAATGATTTCTCCTCTCACCGGACTTTTGTAATTATTTTGAAGTGAGACGAATTAAAGGCCATATCCTAAAACTAAGATACGAAGTTTTTACTTAGGTGATTGTCTTTATGTTTGCTTCCTTGTCTGCTTTAGAGGTATGATAACATCCGCAGGATGGCCTAGAAGTTAGAAAATTAACTGATGTAAGGTTTGTGCATATCTGGTAAATGTCAAGCTACAAAATGAAGAAAAGCATATGACCTTTTAATCGTTTGTATTCTGGAAGCCTTCACACATTGTACTAACACAGTTAGAACTAAGAACTCGAACAATGCGTTCGCTTTCCACAGTTTCACAAAAATGACTTGATACTATTCACCGCAACTCCCTGCTCAATCTGTACACGATGAAGAAATACAATGATACTATAAAAAGCAAAGAGTTTCATCTTTTCAGACACTGTCGCTGGCACACATTTATTAAAATCTAAAAGTATTGAATTTACAAAATTTTACAGTAAAAATCCAACATTGTCATAAAAATATGAAATAAAAATATTTAAGCATGGAACAATTAATTGTAGTCGAAAATTTTTTATATGGACTTATCTTTTTGTAAACGGAGATATCGATACCCGCTGGAATCACAGGATACACTACGTGTCTTGGGCTTCGTTACATTAAACCAGGTAAATGACTATTTTTTCCGAATCTAGGAACACCCTTTTAGAGTGCAGGAAACCACTTTATTTGTCGAAGAATGTTACACAGAAAAAAAAATCGGATGAAAAAAGTCACTGGGGAACTATTTGGACGCAGCAGTAGGTGTAAATAACGTAGAATTGGCAGAAAGTGCCTGTGTTTGTCGAAGTGGACGTTCATCTGCATAGAGGTACTGAAAAAAAATCGGATTGGAATCATCTGTTAACACGTGTACTTCACGAGGTGTCGCTCCCTCTATTGTTCGGCGTTTACATATTTTTTTAAAAGTAATTTAGCGTAACTTTTAGCTATTTCTTTCGTCACAGAAGCGCTCCAAAGCTTTCCAGTCTATCATAGTGCTCTCTAGCGAAAGCAGTGAGACTAATATTCTGTCCAATAGAATTGAGACTTTTTGATAAGTGCAGTACTCAATGATAACTGAACGTCTCAGTTTAGACCACTCCTTACAAAGTCACTTTAGGCGTTATGTGTTATGCATTAGGCGTTATGCGTTAGAGGCGTTATGCAGTAAGCATTAGCTGTTAAGTAACAGGTGTTAGCCTTTAGACCTATTTGATTCCTTTCTGTGCTTGAAAAGTGTGCCAAATCTCACGTGTAAAACAACTATATTTTGCTCGAATTTTCAGCCTTACATATTACAATAACCTTGCAAGCAGTGTGTATGTTAATGAGACACCTATAGAATAGGAAAAATATTTAAAGGTCCATAGAGCTTGCAAGGTTGAAAGTTTCATCGTAAACGAGTACTGCTTAACCTAAAAGTTCATATGAGTATTGCCAATATGCAAACTGCGAGTATTTCAATAAGTAAGATAGTCAATTTAGATGTGACAGTGTTTAATTTGATACTGTATTGTATTTTCAAAGTGTTAGAGATCTCACACATAAAGCAGTTTTCTTTTCCTAGAATTTTCGTGGAAACTTGCTTATATTACGATAAGGACGCAAGCTTGTGTGCATTTTAAAAAAGTAATGCAGGTAATTTAGATGCTGAAATAATTTCTTTGAAACTACTTTGTGTTCGCAAAGTCTGAGAAATATATAAAGAGATACGAAGTTTTATTTATTTTCGACGTAACGAATCTGACATTGTCTTTGAAGGTATCACATCACGCAGTGTTGCGGACTTTGGTCATCTCCCGTGTATAAACAAGCAATGACTTTCCCCAGTTAAAGTACTTTATGAGTCGTAAATCTTCTGTACGAGCCTTAAGTCTTCTGTCTGGTTTGATGCCATCCTCCACGAATTCCTCAAATGGTTCAAATGACTGAGCACTATCGGACTTAACTTCTGAGGTCATCAGTCCCCTAGAACTACTTAAACCTAACTAACCTAAGGACATCACACACATCCATACCCGAGGCAGGATTCGAATCTGCGACCGTATCGGTTGCGGAGGTTCCAGGCTGTAGCGCCTAGAGCCGCTCGGCCACCGCGGTCGGCACGAATTCCTCTCCAGTACCAACATTTTCATCTCAGCGTAGCGATTGCAACCTACGTCCTCAATTATTTGCTCGAAGTATTCCAGTCTCTTTCTTCCTCTATACTTTTACCCTCTGCGGCTCCCTCCAGTACCATGGAAAATATTTTATGATGTCATGGCATATTGTCTCTTCGTATCAGTGTTTTCTATAATCGTTGCCTCGACGATTCTGCAGAGAACCCCTCACTCCTTAGCTTCTTCCTTAGTTCATCTACCTTTCAACGTCCATTTGTGGAACCACATCTCAAATGCTTCCATACTATCTAATAATGTTCTCTTCTGATTTTCCCACACTGTGTTTCACTATCATACAATGCTTTGCTCCAAACGTACCTTCTCAGAAATTTCTTCCTCACACTGCGGCATCTGTTTGATACTAACAGACTTGACTAGCCCAAGGAATGCCTTTTTTTGCAAGTGCTAGTCTGTTATATAAGTACTCTTCCCTCCGTCCGTCAATAGTTATCTTGCTACATAGCTAGCAGAATTCCTTAACTTCGTCTACTTCGTGACCCCTAATTCTGATGTTAACTTTCTCGTTGTTCACATATCTGCTACTTCTCGTTACTTCAGTTTTTCTTCTATTTACTCTCATTCTCATTTGTGCTTTTGGGACTGTTCATAGTATTCAACAGATCCTGTAATTCTTCAATTTTACCGAGAATAGCGATGTCATCAACGAATCTTATCACTGATATCCTTCCACCTTGCGTTTTAGTACCGCTTTTCGATGTTTCTTTGACACTGAAGAGCCAAACAAACTGGTACACATCCCTAATATCGTGTAGAGCGCCCGCGAGCACGCAGAAGTGCCGCAACACGCCGTGGCATGAACTCGACTAATGTCTGAGATAGTACTGGAAGGAACTGAGATCTGGAATCCTCAAGGCTGTCCATAAATCTGTAAGAGTACGAGTGGGTGGAGATATTTCTTCGGAGCAGCACGTTGCAAGGCATTCCAGATATGCTCAAAAACGTTCCTGTCTGGGGAGTCTCCCTGGTGCCTTTACCGTTCCTAAAACCAAAGTGACCGTCATATATGAGATCCTCATTTTTCTTTTCCATTCTTTCGTATGTTATTCTTGTCAGTAACTTGGATGCATGACATGTTAAGCTGATAGTGCGATATTCCCGCACATTTCACCTCTTACAAATTGGGAACTGTGCGGATGATGTTTTTCCTGAAGCCTGATAGTATTATCTCAGTGTCATAAGTTATACACACCAACGTGAGAAGTTGTTTCTCTTGATGGTTTAAAAATCCAGTTGAATGTTATCTAGCCTTTCTGCCTTACATGATGTTAAGTCGTCGGAAGCTCTTGTAAATTCTAATTATATTACTGGATTCCCTGTCCTTTCCTGTCGACTCCTGTTTCTTTCTGCATCACCTCATCAGACAAGAGCTCCCCCTCTCAGATGCCTCCAGTGTTCTGTGGATGTCCTGTTTAGAGATATCCATCCCTCTTCAACTGTACTGGCTACTGAGCTATTCCTTATTACTGTATATGTAGCCTTAGAGAACTTCAAGCATTTCTCTTCATTCCGTAGTACTTCCGTGACCCACTTCTTTGCGCATTAATTCTTCTTGACAACTCTTTTAAACTACAACATATTCTTCTTGATTACTAAATTGTGATATGGATCTACATCTGCTCCTGGGTACGTCTTAAAATCCAGTAACTGATTTGGGAATCTCTGCCTGACAATGATATACTCTAATTGGTATCTTCCCTTATCTCCTGGCCTTTCCAAATGTACTTCCTCCTCCTCTAGCCATTTTTGATGAGCGTATGCACTATTAAGAGCTGTAATTTATTGCAGAATTCCGTTAGTCTCTCTCTCCTCTCTCATTCCTCTTACTAAGTCTTTATTCTCCCGTAATACTTTCTTCTACTCCTTCCTCTACAACAACATTACAATCCTCCATAACAAAAAAATTTAATTCCTTTACGCTGTGAATTACCCGTTCAGTATCCTCAATAGACATCGTCGTAGATGTCAGAACTATTGTTGTCATTGGTGGTTTGCTGTCGATTCTGATGAGGACACCCTATCACTGAATTGATCATATTTACTCGCTCTCTACCCTATGCAGATTGTACCATCTCCTGCTGCTATCACCCTATACTCTCCTGAGCAGAAATCCTTACCACCTTCTTTCCATTTCACTCCACTTACTCGCACTGTACCTAGACTGAGACTTAGAAAAAAATGGTTCAAATGGCTCTGAGCACTATGCGACTTAACTTCTGAGGTTCCCGTAGCGGTCGCTCGGTTCCAGACTGTAGCGCCTAGAACCGCACGGCGACTCCGCCCGGCTTTTAAGACTTTCTAGATTCCCTGCCACGTTCAAACCTCTGACATTTCACGCTCCGATTCGTAGAACGTTACCATTTCTGTGGTTATTCATTCTTCTTCTCATGCACACCTATTCCAGAGATCCATATGGGGGACTGGTCCCGAATCTTTTTCCAGTGGAGAGATCTCATGGCACTTTTTTAATTACAGGCCACACGGTGGGTACAACTAATGCCTTGGTTTTCTCTGCCTTCTGCATGTTCATGTCGCTGATCATTGCTGATCGTTCCTCATTTTTTTGATCATGTTCTCACTCCAAGGGAAAGAGGGTGCCCTGAATCTCTGTCCGCTCCTATGCCCTCTTTGACAAAACATTTGGTATAACGAGGATGACTTTTTAAGCCGGAATTCTTCGGACGCCATTGCTGACATTCCTTCCTTCTCTAAAAAAAAATCGGTTTGTAAATGTGTGCATATGTGTACGAGTATGTATGTGTGCTGATATTTCCATCAGATATTGGTGTAGATGATTACAAATTTCTTAGCCAGCCATAACTTCTAACGCAGCAGCAGCGGCAGCAGCTGCAGTTTCTTTGTAATACTTGTCATGAATTATATTTTTTCTTCTGATGTATTATCTCCACTCCGTCCTAGAATGGTGATAAAAACAAACGTCAGGCGATGACAGTGCACACATTATCAGATTGAGTGCACTGTGCATATTTAGGTATTTTTGCAATGTAGAGATTACATTTTCTTACATATTTTAAGATGCTGTGGCATTGTGGAGAAGTTAAAACAATTAATCCAAGAGTTACAAAGTTTTTCGTAACCTCGGCTAGGTCCAAATCATTTGAAAAAACTGATATCGATTATTTTCGAGTAATCTTTTTTCACTCTTTCGTCATAATCATCACCAATTTGTGTGTAAAATGATTTCATGAAAAGAGTGTGAAAATCTGCATCAAAATTGCACTTTTTGTAGAGGAGGAAGACACTTTACGTATTTAGATATTATTACATCCTAAATATTACATTTTGTGATGCATTTTAAAATATTGTGATATAGATTAGTTAAAGTAATTAATTTGAGCCTTACTGCTATTTTTTTAATTACTTAAACCTAGCTAGATTCCTAGTCAATCGATATAAACATCACATTTTTTGCCGAAATATTTTTGAGATGTATTACAACTATGTCTAAAGCTGTGTTGTGTCACCAACAAGTGTGGTTCATTGCTCGCATATCGACTACTTTTAGCTAGTACAGACACATGTTGGCAACAGCGAGAATAATTCGTTGTACAGATATCGAAATTGAGTCGCTTTATAGTAGTGAAGGCATCTGTTGGTGACAGTACTCATCTTAGTTGTGAAGCAGATGATTTTATTTCGTATTTCAATGTTTATGGAATAATTTTCAAGTAAAATTCACTTTTGATACCTATGTATTCCTAATTTGTTCTTTTATATTTTATGTGCAAATGCTGGGTTTTAATTATTTGTAGAGGAATATGTTGTATACTCGTTCCTATTTTCCACACTGATATAGCTACTAATGAAATCTACCGATGCCTCGCTCTCTCCCTCCTCCCTTCCTCCTTCCTTCCCTCCCTCCCTCCCTCCCTCCCTCCCTCCTCACCCTTGGCTTTCCCTACCCCTTACCTTCTTTCCTCCCCCTCCCATCCCCTCTGCCACTGGCATCTACACCCTCCCCTCTCCCTCCTCCCGCACCTTTACCCCTTTTGGCAGGTCCCCGGACTTTTACACATACAGTGAACATTCTCACGCCGGAGATCGTCGCCAGTGTTTTGTGTGTGCCATCGTGTTAGTGATTCAGTGTTTCGTCACCTGTGCTCCTTCGTTCACGTGTGCCATTTGTGTCATCTCTGTTAGTGTCCGGGTGCTGAATGTTTTTATTTGGACGCTGCACCTGAGAACGACTTCATGTATTTTAAATTTGTGTGTCTACTGTTGTCTATCCACTATGTTGTTTCGTTTTTCGATGTCTCCGCTTGTATTGATTGTTTTGTCTGTGGCCGAAGAGCGGCGTGATTTTGCCGCTGCCGGCCTGCCTTGTATGAGGTTTCAAAATACCAATGAAGAAGAAAAAGAACCGATGCCTCTAGTGACCCACTCAGTATTTTGGAACTCAGTAATGCAAACTCAGTTCACAAAATTTTTGGCATTTAAGCATTTCAAATACTTTGACATGTTTTTAGGATTCTGTACCTAAACTGAAAACAACAACAACAACAACGGAACTCTTACAGTATCACTGTGTTGTCTCTCTGCGCTACTGTTAAGACCTTGTTTTCAAGAACGTTTAGACGTATCAAGTTAAAATATGTGTCGCATACTAAGGTCTTACGCCCCTTGGAGGTGTAAAAAACTGAAGCTTCTAAGTCAATGTAGTCAAAAGATACGTCCATATATGTCACAAATATTTGATACTCGGAAACTCACTCATCAAAACCTGTAGGGTAAGCCACCGTCCCGTTGACCTAGACCGTAAAATTTGGCAAGAAGCAGTATTTTACAGTGCAAGAAAGGAAAAGATCCGATGACCATTCATTTGTACATATGCACAGTATGACAAGACATGATAAGCTAATGCTGCATCAATTTGGCACGTTACTGTGGCGAATATGATAGTCTGATACACATTTGCATTTGTAATTATGTCATTCGAACAGTAATTTTTTTTGTTTTTTTTTGGTCATGTTAGTCGACCGTCTGTCCGTATATGAAGACCACTTTTTCTCAAGAACGGGTAGATTCGTTAAGTAGAAATTTGTCACATGTAGCGTCTACAGTCCCTCGGCGGAATAAAACAAGTTTAGCTCCTACGTCAATGCAGTCAAAAAGATACGGCTATTTATATCACATGGTTTGGTATCTTGCCGGTATCGAAATCAAAACAGGCAAAAATCATCGAAATTCTAGGTTCCCGGAATGGATGGAAAACCTATACACATATTTAACTAACAAGTAAGTTTATACAGAACCCTTGGTGTGCGAGTCCTGCTCGTGCTTACCCATATTTTTGGTTAAATGTTTCTGATACATTTTAGCGCAGCCAGATGGGGCCGTATTGCGGCAGAGGTACTACGCTCCGACTGGAGGAGAAAAGAAAGGGGTGGACCACTATGTAATGTGTGAGCGCCATTTTACGCATATAACGCATATCATTGACTTTCGAATTGAGGTTACGTAACTTTGTACTGAATATTTGGCACATTTTCTAATACTGCGCTATGATTGTTTGGAAAGAGGAGGGTCGTCGGTTATAAAGTACACAGTTGGTCGGGTTTTATCATTTTATATTTTTAATAGCGCACTGTGATTAACTGGAGATAGGGAGTACTGCCCTCTTTGATTTGACGATAGATGAGGGGGTTTAAAATTTTCTCCATTAACGCCATTAGACTGCTTTCGCCATCCTGATCTTAAGTTTTTGTTTCACATTTAATGGTGTGCCGTACTTGGCTGGGGGTGGGGGGTTGGGGCGGCTTGGGTGGCGTAGTGTCTACAGGGTTTATGACGCAACCCCTTTATGTAAGCAACCCCCACCCCCATGCAGAAGAGAATAGTAGTTATCTATACTACTAGTGTCTTATTCAGCTGCAAGAGAACTTATTTTCTTTCCTAAATTATGGTTATGTATAATAGCGATACATTTTTCCCTTTACAATTAGGAAATATGATGATGTCTTGTGAATCACAGAAAACTGTCGCTATCACTTTTCCCTCCAACAAAATGATTTTATATTGTTTTCAGCGTTGCACGTACTTACTGTCTTGCCTGAGGGACATTACGGTGGACACACTGTAACCTCCGTCCTCCTATATCCTCACTAATTCTTAATCGTAGCAATTATCTATGCGATGATCGGACGTGGGTGAGGGGTGCTTAACAGAGAGAACACCCTTTGTACGAAACCTGAACATGTTCCTGAACATGTTGCCTAAACGAAAACATGTCTATTTTCTTTACGATTATTAAAATCAGTATTTCTGCAAATCTGAATGAAAATATTGTTTTGAAAGGAGTAAAATTCATACTGTTTACTTCATTTATTCAGTTCGTAAGCAGTACACTTCCTAACAATGGGTAGACCCAACCATGCCCATAATATCAGTTAAAGTCAGTTCGAGTTTCACAGTGAAGTTTGCCTTTGCTGTATTGCTTTTCCGTATTAAACTATGACGCAATAAAACTTCGTGCTCTCCTTCACAATTGTTCAAACAATAATATGGCCAGCTAACACTTGCTACCGGGTAAGAAAGACGGTACTGAATTGTTCATGGATTACGAGCGTGATTACATGCACCCTGCGCGAGTAAACCGATTAATCACTCACTTCGCACTATTATACGACGGATAACTATCGATAATTTTTAGACATGGCTCGGCTGCATACGACGACGCGAAACCGGAAAAGCGGCTATTCACGCCTCGAATGAAGGCGCGCGAACGGCAGCTCTTGGGCTGTGCTGAACGGAACAGCAAGACACAGCCTCCTGCCGGATCATGTGCACTCAGCCCTGAATGTTTCAGAGAACGAACTACGAGTTAGGATTACGACTGATTACGTCATACTAGTGTCGGCAGTCGTACCCCTCATAGCACTAACCGTCGACAGTCACGTAACACGGCCTGAAGTACTCAAATTATATAATCCGTCGATTATATAATTTTGTGACAAGTTTTCTTGAACGTTTCTGTTCTGCAGTCAGCAAATACTTCAACAATTGCCCACTAGTGTCTTCGTACGCGACGTCAGTAGGGATCTTAAGGACCTTTCCATATGAGATTCCTCCCAGCTCTATACCATCATTTAATCTTCTGAATCATAATCAGAGAGTATTCTACTACTATACGGGCATCTAGACCGCATCGTAACTACACTGCCTATACGCCGATGTTTAAACTGATTTATTCAATTCTCAAATGGCAATCAACAAAAATACCTTATTTTGTCCACTAATGAAAGGTATTGAGTACCTATGTTATTGGTATTTGGGTTAAAGTCTTAGTGACATATAGTACATTCATTAACGTTTTCCGCTACTCCAGTAAAAGACATGTAGATATTTATGGATTCTGACCCCTTGCGGTGCCACTTGATAGGATCGGAGTACCAGGTGAAAATTGTCTTCCATTATTTCCTTGCTCTAGATCTCACACTATTATCATTATGTAAGAAAATGTGTATGTGAACATTCATTGTGAAATAGGTTGGTGTCCACGTTAAATTAATAACCTAGACGTCGGACTATGGTATGGTGCTTCTGATTTCCATTACTGTAATATGCAAAATGCTATTACGTTTATACCATGTTTGTGTAGCGATGTATGCGTTAGATTTTTTTTTTATTTGTGGTAATTCCCATTGGATTAAACTGCTGAGGTCATCATTCCCTAGGCTTACACACAACTTAATCTAAGTTAACTTTCGCTGAGGACAACAGACACACCCATGCCCGAAGGAGGACTCTAACCTCTGGGGAGAGGGGGAGGGGGGGGGGGGGCGGCGGGGCGCAGGAACGCCCGGTCTGAACACTAGCAAGGCGCCTCAGGCCGCGCTTAGAAGTAAACAATAATGTGAAGTGGCACTATAATCGTAAATTTCAGTATGATGTATACCGTAAGACGAAAAGTATAACACGTGTTATTACAAATTAAAAAAGTAGGTATTGTGCCATAATCCTGTTAAATCAACGATTCTCATACTATTATCTACATTGATTCCAATGTACGTCGCTCATTTAGTCAGCAACAAATGTCAATGTCAGCTGCCCCGTTGGAAATAATTTTTCAGTTCTTGAAAATTGTTGAAATATTTTTGATAGCGTATTTTCTATTTTATATATCTCACATTGTAAAACTGTCCATTTTCTTTGATTCACTTTGCATTCACTGTTATAAGTCCCTTTTCCTAAAAAAAAGTGGTGAACATTTATTATTTATGAGACTGCTGCCATCTGCTCCTCTGTATTACTTTGTCTGATTGGTATCTGGGAGTACATAGCCAGCAGCCAACGGAGACACATGAGGCACTTTTTAATGTGCCACAGTTGTGCGACTCTTCCTTTCCATGGAGACACAGCTACATTTTTTAATGTACTACTTCCTTCTTGTTGTAAGGTAATATTTAGACATATGCTGGAATTTGTTTATTATAATAATTTATTATAATAACTTATGTAAATTTTATTTAGTTTCATTTCAGATACACGGTACAATGGTATGAAAAAGAATTTGTTGTTTTTCGCACAACACGATTTCATACTCTGCGAGAGTGTCAAGAAGAACTTACGTTCAACAGTGTAAATATTTTAGTAATTTTTGTAACCTTGCAGATCTGAACTTAGACTTGCCGAAACTAGTAACCCAGTGAACATATAGGCGATCAAGCCAATAAAAAAAACTTCATATCAGTAGATTTCTTCGCATTGAGTTAATTGCTCTCTTTCCAGCTGACAATGTCTGGTATTTATAAAAACTGATTTATAGCACTGGCAAAAGACACTTTTTTCAGCATAACATTTCGAACACTTTGTCTATATCCCAACAGAAAACAAGTCTTTTGTGCTATGAAATTTCTTGGACACCATAAATATACCAAAATTTTGCCTTTTTTGTTTTTACTATTTTACTGAATCTAATCATAAACTAAAAAGAAGAAAAACTAGTACTACAATGTGTGGAATCTCTCATAACTTTCTCTCAGCGGCTAAGCCGCACTACAAATTCATCAATATCCTATTTGCATAATTTAACATTTGTCCCTAGAATAATTATCTTAAAGATATTAAGAAGTTATCGCCAAATTTTACCTATACAAATCTATTCAACACCCCTCCAAAATAAAATATACTACGGAATTAGTCAACGAAACATACGTCTAAAACTTTTCTTACGTTTTGCGCAAGACTACATATTTTACCCCCACAAGCAAGTACATTTTAATGAGATCTGTTGACCTCCTTACGCCATATTGTATGTGAAAATTAATTACAGTTAAATTACATCTAGTGCTCTAGAAAGACAACCAAAATACTACAAGTAACACTTTTAAAACCCCCTTTGAAGTATCCGCTCAAATCTAACGTACAGAACCAATTATATTTCTCTTTCGTAAATGAAAAAATTAATTATGTTCTACCGATCTCCACGCACCAAGTCTTGTGCGGCCACTATTTACTCCGTTCTTGCACTAAACTGTGCTACCATAGTCTATCACATAAATATTAAATGAACCAAATTTATAATTTATGAAAAAAATATAAAATTTTTAAAATGACATATGAAAATACATTTATTTTCGATCTGATATTAATACACACTATCTTCATCATTCACAATGTTCACCTATTCCACGGTTTCCTCCTATAACATTTATCTCGCCAGTGTGAGTATCTTCCGAGTCCCACTCTTTCCTGCTTTTACACCTGCTGAAATTCTAGCACCTTTTCCTCGTTCACTAACGGATTCTTAAGTTTATAGACAAAATTTGTGAATATCGTTGGGACACTACTTTTAAAGTTGAAAAGTCGCACTTTCTTTGTCAACATCAATAATTTCACTTAAAGGCTGCACATTTATAAGTTCACTTCTCTCTAAACACTGCAACCTCAAAGGATCGTTTCAACGTCCCTTCCCTTTTTCCACAGTTATGGCACACAATGGAACATGGGTCCAACACTTAGTTTCATAATGAAAATATCCACGGGTGTACTGCCGGTCTATAGTGTCCAACGGGCACAATATTTCGGCGATAAAACATGTCGCCATCATCAGGTGAACTGACGGACTGAGCTCCTGTGAACGTGCTGGCACGGAGATCCGTACGCTATGGCTGCTCAGAGGGAACTGGGTTCGCTACTAAACAGTTCATTAAATACTTCTTTCACCCATGTTTCATTTGTCCTGCCTTCAAGACCTTTTGCTACTTTACATTTCCCCACTCCAATCAGTAAGTTAATAACAAATTCAATATTTTTCCATAGATCCACAATCATTAAATGACTAGTCACTTTTTTCTCGGTGTCCATTCAGTACTAACGTTATCACCTAAACCAATATTTACCCCATTATCCACGTCTATACTCTCCCGACCTACCTCTGTGTTATCTGTAGCACTTAAATTTTTCACAAAATTCGCCGTTGCATAGACCTCTTTAGAATCAAACATACTATCTCCTTCTTTCGAATTAATAATATCAGTAGGCAAAACATTCTCAAAACTGACAAGACTGTCTTTCTTATACAAAACTTCACTTTTTTTCCGAATCATCATGGACATTATTACAAATAACTCCATTAACATTCACGATCATTCGTAAGCTTCATTACTTAAAAAATCCATTAAATCTTTCGAAACATTGTAGAAATCACCACCAATAACTCCGTCAACTTCCGCCGTTATAACATATAAATTGCGCTGTTGCAATGTTCCACAATAAATTTCACAGTATGTTGGAACTGCGCCAAACTCGGATATACCTCTGACTCCGTTACATTTTCTCTGCTCTCACATTTATACGAACCTTTGCACTCTGACATACTACCTAACACGCGAGCTTCACATTCAGCATTCCACATCCACTCATAATTCATGCTTTCATAAAGAGTCATCGGTTCAGTTCCATCAATTGAAATAAATACGCACATTCTTTCCTCCGGGATATCTAAATCAGTAACTTCAACCTTCGCAACACTTTGCAGCACCTAAATGATTACTTTTACCGCCCTTTAACAATAAACTACCCACATCTGCCGATACGTAACAGGATTCATCAGCTGACGGGATCATTGCTATACCGTCCTCACAATTTCCATGGATACTCCACAAAATTCACCTCTAGCTGACTACACTACAGCTGCGCCCCTTAGCAGATAACCTCACATATTTACGTCGATACTAAACCATCTACATTACGTGCACCTCCATCGCTATAATTGTTGCTGCTGACAAGTTCCTCATTAGAATTCATCACACATTCTATCTCCACCAATTTCAGATCTACCTCCGCCTCTCTATTGAATACAGAATCTTTCAACAAACATTCACTTCACTTTCACAAAATAAATTTTTCATCCCCGTATCATTGTTGTTATCCTTCGTTACACGTTCTACAACATTTATTGCTCACTCTTTATGGTTTCAGCACTGAAAATTATTCTTCACTTCATTCTTACTTGCTACTACATCAATTTCGCACATTTGGGGCTTCTTTTATGCGTTTACGATATTCATAGGATTTTTAAAATAAGTTTCCTTTTCAATGCTGCCTTATTTCGCCACTTCCGGATATGTGGTGCGGCGATCGCTATTTCCCTGACCTCGTATTCTTGCGTTGCGTTTCGTGAGACTCCCGTATATCACATATTCGTTTCCAGATTTGATCTGCGTTATGGTAATATTCCTTTCCATTTCCTCTTTGAAAATTATTGATACCCATGCGGCGATAATTATTTTGGCGATTATTATGATTCCCCATTTCCATTTCTACTGCTTTCATTGTGTATCTTGAATTTCAACGACTGTTCAAACTTCTCAAAAAAAAGGAAAAAACTAAAAACTCGTGAATGGAATTTGTCGGACGGTGGACACGGTCCCACTGGAAAAATTCCACTCTCAGCGCACGATTTATAAGCGTCAACCGAGCCAGTCCATGTACACAAAAATCTTTCATCGACCCACCTTGATGTTAACAACTTGTCCCATTTAGGAACTCATTCTAAAGTCGCATTTGCTGTGCTTCTTTGCATAATTTTTCAGGAAACAACTGTGTAACACTTCATAGGTAGTAAATAAAGCACTCATTAAATATATTCACGATAGTGCCTTTCCGTGAACTTCATTTTAGCCTCTTCTGACATTTCTCCCACAAAGCCACCTCTGCATGCAGCAATGAAAGCAAGTGGATGGTATTTTACATCATTTACAAAGCACTTTGCCATTCCTGAATTACCTCATAGAACACCTGTCAGACTCATAGCCTGACACGCTGCCAAAAAATTTAATTCTGCAAGTACATCTTTCATCTGCTGTTCATGCTGCACAGTTTCTTTATACCTTATTCAAACTGTTCTCTATTTTTAAACTCATTCTACTACTCTACCTGACAAATTTCAACTGGCTTTATGGGTCACATCCCCAAATGTATTTTACCTCAGCAAATAATTGTTAACATCACCACACAGCTAGCCCTGTACCTTTTCCAATTTCTCTCCTAAATCTTTCTTCTACTGAATCTTTTCTCTACTGAATCGAACCTCCAAGATCTTGCCCACATCGGCCCTTATAATTTTTAATTTTGCTCATCTCGTCTATAATAAATTTAGTTTCTCAGTTTTTGTCCCTAATAAACCTACCTCTGCTTATACACAACGTAGCGTTCTGAACGACCCCATACTGGATTGCAATTCTAGCAAAATTTGAATTTATTGTGACATATTGTTTGAAAACTTGGTTCACCTCCATGATTTTGAACTATCTGCCCCGTCAGTGAGTTCCATTTCGGTATTCCCATGTTCAGACTTTGGTCTAAATGGTACACTAGTATTATTTGAGCCACACAGACTAGGTAATTACTTGATGATTGAAAAGCTCCATCACTGACGATGCTCCTGGAGGTTCACACATATTAGCACTACCGCCGCATGGGCTTAACCTATTGGCCATTCTGGCTGCTTTTACTGTACTGCTGCATCTGATGCCGATACCGTTGCCAACGATGATGAAGTCGAAGTCGCCGCTGTTAGCTCGTGCTGGCCTGGACATTACTGGTGCTCGCACAGCCATCGAAGAGTCTGCTGCCGATGGTCGCTGCAGACTGGAATTCCACACGTCTCTGCTTAGCCGTCTTATTCTTTCTTGAAGTTCCGCACCTAAGTTCCCACACCAAACTATTGGTACTGATTCCTAACCACGCAACTGCTGTAAAATCTTATTATTGAAGCCCCCATACAAACTGCCTATCATGCAACAGATTTGGGACCTTGATCACAGAATACTGTAATGTGTTAGAATTACACTAATGAAGCTCCCAGACTCACATCCCGGACAAGAAAACCCTAATAGGAACGTTACCTAACGGTTTTGTGCTGAATATTTGCTCTCTATACAGCATCTCACACAAGCAAACCAGTTGCGGCTTTACTTAATGTTGCTCGCATCTCAGGAAAATGGGCCATGTAATGCTCTGTCTGAAAAGTATTGGTCGACGTAGCTTTAGAGTTGAGCCACACATTCTGCTTTCACCTCAGCAGATAACTCGCTGCAAATCTCTAGCTGTGGTACAGCAATCAAAGTCCATGCACTGGTTGGAACTGTGAATTAATAAAGTCTGTGATTGACGAAGACGACAGAAAATTATGTTGAATAAATTTTACACAAGAAAGTACATCTCAAACAAATGTAAAAGGGTCCTGCGATATCCAATTAAAACACAGCCAGAAAATAACATTAAGTACAGTAAAGAATGGTAGCACAATCTCCAAGCTAAATCATCATCCAACATGCGAGAAAACGATCTGTATTATGACGCCAATACACGAAATATTCACCAGCTCAAGATAGTATTTCACATATGTTAATGAATTCTGAACTAAGTAGAAACTCCTACTCTGTGTATTCTCAATTCCATAGTACAATCGGAATAAGCCACAGTACTGCAGCGGGCATTCCCCGCCCGGTACCTATCTCCCGCTCAACCGAAAAACTCTATATTGCCAGCAGGTCTGCCTTCAAGAGTGAACGTAAAAGTGTCTAGAATCGCTCCCTTGAGTGCACCGTTAGAACAAAAGTAACTGTCCACTGGTGTTCCCTACTACCTGTTTCTCCACCAAAAATACATCTGTCTTAAGAGCTAAAGACATGATTTGATACTACTTGACCACTTATGCACTAAAAACATATCAGAACATTATTTAAATAAAGATCATTCACAAGAATTAACCTTCCTATTATGAATGGGTCTAACTGACCCAGTTAGTTTACTAAAATTAACATAAGTCCGCGAATAATATTTGTTTGTTTTGTGACAGGACCTTATGTAACCATCAAGTACGTAATAATTTACGTTATCCTTAATTTTTTTTCTGAATGTAAAATACTTTTTGAGATAAATAGCTTTGACACACATTTGAGTTCTTCCAACAAATTGTTTGTAATACATGCGATTGTTGTCGGATGGTCTCCAATGGCTCAGAGGTATTTCATATTGTTGTACGGATTGGTATGACAACAGTGTGCGAACAAGAATAGTCGTTTTCTAAGCGATGAACAATTAGAAAGGCTTCTGAATGAGTCATATGACGAAACACAAGATGATCCTGTCAATGAATCAGATTTTCAAGGTTCTCTTGATAGTTCAAGTGATGTTGATAATGCATCAGCTGGAAGTGAGGATAGTGATGCTATTGAAGCTGATGAAGTGCAGCTACGTTGTCTATCGAAAATAATGTAGTTGGAAATGTTTATAAGTCACGCAATGCTACAGAATGGTCTACAAATCCTCCAGATACGTCAAAGGCAAGGGAGCATAATAAATATATGTAATTGAATCTTACGGGTATATCTTTACTATGATAGGTCTGCGTCGTAAGGAAGTGTCTAACACGGTAAGTTATCACCACTGTGGTCTCTGATTCCGAACTCGGTTCGGCCGAAGCTGATTTTTGTGGTGGGGAAGACAATGTGCAGATTGTCTAGAAAGATGAAAACCTTCATCTTCCGTAATCTCTTGGGCATTGTATGCAATGTATCTTTACTTTTTACCTAGTGTTTCTTTCCAGTTTAGCTTGTTGGTTTGTGATTAATTCTCAGCTAGTTTTTTTTTTAATTTTCCGTTTCTTTAGGGCTGGAAACATTCTTCGTCCTGCTCCGGGACCCACTCAGTTTGTTCTTCAGCGATTTGACGAAGACATGAGTATCCTTCGTCACTGTTGTCATTGATTTTGAATGAAACCAACAGGGAAATGACCAGAGTATCGTAGGTCAGAGATGCGACATTCACATCTATTACAAATCAGGAACTGAAGACTTATTTGGGTCTTCTTATATTGACTGATGTATACAGATCTGCTGGAGAATTTCTTGGAGAACTATAGGACAACATGAATGGTCGACCTGTTTTTCGTGCAACGATGTCACTTCATCGTTTCCATACAATCAGCAGATTTCTCAGATTTGACAACAAAGAAGATCGACCAGCTAGGCGACGTCATGAACTGGCAACTATCAGGACTGTCTTTGAAATATTTGTGGAGCAGTTTCTTAAAATGTTCGTTCCTTACGAAAATGTGACTGTGGACGAGAGGAAAATATGGAAAAAAAATTATTGTTTTCTGATGTGAAAAAAGCATATGTTTGTGCACCAGAAGTGTAAACAGAAAAGCCGGAAAACGTTCCACGAGAAACAAATCATGGCAGAAATGTTTCACTGAGGCTTGTGGAAAGTATTGAAAAATACCAACGACTATTTATTTACGTATTACACCCTGGCCAAATCCTTCTAAAGGAAAATCTAACATTAGTTGGGACTCTCAGAAAGAACAGACTAGTTTCGCACTTGCCAAAAAAGAATAAGGCAGTAGTACTACGTTCTACGATGCACCATTACAGTAACTTGTCTTCAGAAGAGCATAAGAAGCCTGAAGTAATACTACATTACAACAAAAGCAAAGGAGGAGTTGACAACAGATAAACTTGCCAGCACTTATTCCTGTAAAAGCTGTACTAATATACGGCCTGTTTGTTTGTTCTATAACATGCTATACATTGCTCCAATAAATGCTTATGTGTTGTATGTACACACTAATTCTGGCCACAATCAGAAAAAAACTGTACAAAACCCTGCTATTTCTAAGAGAACTTGGATATGAACTAACAAAACCAACGCGAGAGGAAAGAATGACTAAAAATATGCCTAACAAAATCAAAGAAAGTCTGGAAAATATTGCTGCGATGAGTAAAGGAAAAGAAGAGGGGCCGTTGGAAAGAGTGTGGACCGAAGGAAGATCCAAAGACTAACAAAAAGTTGGACAGTTGTCAATCATTCCTCTGCCAAGACCATCTAAATATTTACTGCAATAATTGTGTACGCTAATACCATACCCATAGAAGCTGAGTTAAATATAGTTCCTCAAAATCAAATATCATAATTAAATTCAGATTTTAAGATAATTGTTGTGTATAGCACAAGTTAAAATTAAAGCTATAACATGCGGTTCTATGAATAAACCCTGATAGAAACACTATTTTGAAGTACCATGTACGAACATTTGTTTCTCAAACTTCAATTCTATATAACATTTTTTTTGTATTGAATATGGTCAATAAATGTTAGAAGTCCCAACTTCTGTTTTTCTACGTAAAAAGCAAAGTACAAAATATATTTTGAACAATCATTTAAGAATATATAATGTTTTCGTAAGTTGCGGGTCTAACAGGCCGTTTCACAATACGTGCTTCTCTGTTTGAAACACAATAGGAAGATTAAAGGAAAGATTTGTTCATAAAAAAATAAGCTAGTACCCTTGCGTAAGTGTACTCACGTTAAACGGCAAAAATTATCGCTAAATGTTGTTTAAACAATTATTTATGTATGCTTAATAGAAGTGGCTCTTAGTTTTCGATTCAATAGTGATGTGAGCTGACAGATGCCACTGACCACATCTTAAATTATCATGAAGTTGTATTACTAACTGTAATGAATAGTTAAATAAATATCTGAAAAAATATTAATGTATTCATTATACATATGCACAGTATGACAAGACATGATAAGCTAATGCTGCATCAATTTGGCACGTTACTGTGGCGAATATGATAGTCTGATACACATTTGCATAATGAGAAAAATATTAAACACCTAATAAATCAAATAAAATAAACACAGGTACATAGCTTTCAGGGGTGGATGTGCCTCCTTTTCTGAGATCGCAAATGTATTCAATTTTCTTCATTATCTGATGTGATTTAATATCGCAATTCTCAGAGGTTTAGGAAGCCGTCTCTCAGCTTGTTTGGCACGCCGCCATTGCTTGTGCGTCGCCGACCCTCTTAAGCTCTTGCCCATCGTCCAAATTCCCTGTACGAGGATTTGTAAACATCCGGCCATTAGCTGTCGCTTCTGCACCTGGGCTCGCCTGGAGCGGTGCCACCACTCCTGCGGGTCGTCGAGAAGCGCTCAGGATCATAAAAAAACTTCAGCTCCCTTCGAATCAATATTTTAGGCTGCGAAATTACTCACCTACACAGATGTAACGTCAGATACAATGTCATCTTTCAGAAACTTGCTTAAGCTTAGGAATCATCAGGTAAGAGTTCACGCACTCGATAGGAACGTGGTATGGTCTAAAACAGTTGAATGCAGTGCAGTGCTGAAAAGTAAGGCCTCCGAATTATTATTAAGGACGTCATACATATTACTCGGTCGATCTTCCCGCTTCGACGACGCAGATTGCAACCATCTTCCGCTCGTGGGCTCAGCGTGTAACGTGGCTGTGTTTAATGTACATGTCAGTGCGTGAGCAACAGCGTGCTGTAACCGATTTTCTAACCGCAGAAAACGTGCCCCCAATTGAAATCCATAGAAGAGTGAAATCTTCGTAATATGATGGTTGTATTGTCATTAATAATGTGACCCGTCATCACTGTTAAGAGATAAAACCGTTTTAACATGACAAATGCCTTAGCGCCTTTCTTCTTAAATTCTGATTAACAAACTAAAAGCAACCTTATGCAATATAAAACGAAAGCGCAGCTAGCGATGGTGTGCAGTTTTGGCGTAGCCTCGAAAATTAAAATCAAGGGCCTCCAGGTCGTTCAAAATACAGTTTTAAGCGGCCGTCCCACAGGACGTGGCAGTTAATGTTGACGTGGACGCGGGAGGGAAATCACACCTCACGAGAGAAGCACCTGCGGCACACAGGACGAGGTGGTTAACGTGATCTGTGCTATGAGCACTCTCCAGCGACCGCTGTCAGCATTTTGGGTCTTGCGAATCACATAATCATTTTTTACAAAAATGGACAATTTTCAAAGATTCTGGACTCGACTATGATGATGTCTTGTTTGTGGGGCGCTCAACTGCACGGTCATCAGTGCCCGTACGAAGTCTCCATTTTTACAGAATCCAATTTTCCACACCATCCAATCGAGCCACTGTCACGAATGATGATGACGAAATGATGAGAACAACACAAACACCCAGTCCCCGGGCAAAGAAAATCCTCAACCTGGCCGAGAATCGAACCACGGACCCCGTGATCCAGAGGTAGCAACGCCAGCCACTAGACCACGAGCTGCTGACGGGCTCGGAAATGGCATGATAGCGAATTTCTGGCAGAGGAAAGCCACATAATGGTGTAGAATGACAGATACGTACTAGAGGTTTTCGTTAACTTATCCGAATTTACAATGAAATGAATACCCCTAGCTGCATACGGGCGTTGATTTACGTCGACGGGGACAGCTGAAAAATGTGTGTCCTGACCGGGACTCGGACCCGGGATCTCCTGCTTACATGGCATATGCTCTATTCACCTGAGCCACCGAAGACACAGAGAATAGTGCGACTGCAGGGCCATATCTCTGGCACGCCTCCCGTGGGACCCACATTCACGACTTACTGTCCCGCACTGTATTCATAGTGCTCCTGCTCATCATACTCATTACTCGCGGCTTTACTGCCGATTCCTGTAAGAGTTCGGGCACTATTTGTGCATTCGCACAGAAGATGGTCAAATGGCCAGTGAGCTTTAACCATATTATACAGGCTGTTTCAAAAATGACCGGTATATTTGAAACGGCAATACAAAGTAAACGAGCAGCGATAGAAATACACCGTTTGTTGCAATATGCTTGGGACAACAGTACATTTTCAAGCAGAGAAACTTTCGAAATTACAGTAGTTACAATTGTCAACAACAGATAGCGCTGCGGTCTGCGAAACTCTATAGTACGATATTTTCCACATATCCACCATGCGTAGCAATAATATGGCGTAGTCTCTGAATGAAATTACCCGAAACCTTTGACAACGTCTCTGGCGGAATGGCTTCACATGCACATGAGATGTACTGCTTCAGCTGTTCAATTGTTTCTGGATTCTGGCGGTACACCTGGTCTTTCAAGTGTCCTCACAGAAAGAAGTCACAGGGGTTCATGTCTGGTGAATAGGGAGGCCAATCCACGCCGCCTCCTGTATGTTTCGGATAGCCCAAAGCAATCACACGATCATCGAAATATTCATTCAGGAAATTAAAGAGGTCGGCCGTGCGATGTGGCCGGGCACCATCTTGCATAAACCACGAGGTGTTCGCAGTGTCGTCTAAGGCAGTTTGTACCGCCACAAATTCACGAAGAATGTCCAGATAGCGTGATGCAGTAATCGTTTCGGATCTGAAAAATGGGGCAATGATTCCTTTGGAAGAAATGCCGGCCCAGACCAGTACTTTTTGAGGATGCAGGGACGATGGGACTGCAACATGGTGCTTTTCGGTTCCCCATATGCGCCAGTTCTGTTTATTGACGAAGCCGTCCAGGTAAAAATAAGCTTCGTCAGTAAACCAAATGCTGCCCACATGCACATCGCCGTCATCAATCCTGTGCACTATATCGTTAGCGAATGTCTCTCGTGCAGCAATGGTAGCGGCGCTGAGGGGTTGCCGCGTTTGAATTTTGTATGGCGCATGAGACGATACGTGGACGTTGGCGTCATTTGGACCACAGCTGCAACACGGCGAACGGAAACCCGAGGCCGCTGCTGGATCACCTGCTGCACTAGCTGCGCGTTGCCCTCTGTGGTTGCAGTACGCGGTCGTCCTACCTTTCCAGCACATTCATCCGTCACGTTCTCAGTCCGTTGAAATTTTTCAAACAGATCCTTTATTGTATCGCTTTTCGGTCCTTTGGTTACATTAAACCTCCGTTGAAAACTTCGTCTTGTTGCAGCAACACTGTGTTCTAGGCGGTGGAAATCCAACACCAGAAAAATCCTCTGTTCTAAGGAATAAACCATGTTGTCCACAGCACACTTGCACTTTGTGAACAGCACACGCTTACAGCAGAAAGACGACGTACAGAATGGCGCACCCACAGACTGCGTTGTCTTCTATATCTTTCACATCACTTGCAGCGCCTTCTGTTGTTGTAAATTGTAACTACTGTAATTTCGAAAGTTGGTCCGCCTGAAAATATAATTTTTCATCCTATTTTCAGTTTGTAATAGAAATTGAACATAAATAAGTATAGTGTATAGCATTAGTTTGTTCATGCATAATATCTATATTCCCGATGTTGCTTTGCCTACCAACGCTTTGAAATGACGTACTCCATCAATATATTTCAATATTGAGATTCGTTTCGTAAGAAACATTCCAGTCATTGAAGAAGACTTGCAGCAAATACATTAATCGTGATAAATAACGTCGACTTTTGCGATAACACTTCTGTTAAATGAATAAGAAAGTCCGAAAATCTTCTACGGGACAAAAGGTGAAAAACGATGTTCGAAGGGGGTGGATCGAACCCGCTACCCTTTGCTTCACAATTCAAGACCACAGGTCACCATCAACTGTGCTACATTGTCGACGCAATTACTGACGCTGTGTGAATGGCATACATGGGCCAAAGACTTTTTCTACAAATGTCATTATTTTCTATTGATATGAAAACAGTACCAAATAGACACGTTTCTTGTAAATCATTGTGTCGTAGCACGGAAACGGTATATTTTCCTAACATACGAATTAAAATTATGCACCGCAGGAAACCTTTACCTATCAGTCTGTGTTTCTGTCATTTTATTGTAACATATCTACATCTACATCTACATACATACTCCGCAATCCACCTTACGGTGCGTGGCGGAGGGTATCTCATACAACTAGAATCTTCTCTCCCTGTTCCACTCCCAAACAGACCGAGGGAAAAATGACTGCCTACATGCCTCTGTATGAGCCCTAATCTCTCTTATCTTAACTTTGTGGTCTTTCCGCGAAATATAAGTTGGCGTCAGTAAAATTGTGGTGCAATCAGCCTCAAATGCTGGTTCTCTAAATTTCCTCAGTAGCGATTCACGAAAAGAACGCCTCTTTCCCTCCAGAGACTCCCACCCGAGTTCCTGAAGCATTTCCGTAACACTCGCGTGATGATCAAACCTACCAGTAACAAACCTAGCATCCCGCCTCTGAATTACTTCTATGTCCTCCCTCAATCCGATCTGATAGGGATCCCAAACGCTCGAGCAGTACTCAAGAATAGGTCGTATTAGTGTTCTATAAGAGGTCTCCTTTACAGATGAACCACATCTTCCCAAAATTCTGCCAATGAACCGAAGACGACTATCCGCCTTTTCCACAACTGCGATTACATGCTTGTCCCACTTCATATCGGTCTGCAATGTTATGCCCAAATATTTAATCGACGTGACTGTGTCAGCGCTACACTGCTAATGAAGTATTCAAACATTACGGGATTATTTTTCCTATTCATCTGCATTAATTTACATTTATCTCTATTTAGAGTCAGCTGCCATTCTATACACCAGTCACAAATCCTGTCCAAGTCATCTTGTATCATCCTACAGTCACTCAACGACGACACCTTCCCGTACACCACAGCATCGTCAGCAAACAGCCGCACATTGCTATCCATCCTATCCAAAAGATCATTTATGTAGGTAGAAAACATCAGCGGACCTACCACACTTCCCTGGGGCACTCCAGATGATACCCTCACCTCCGATGAACACACACCATCGAGGACAACGTACTGGGTTCTGTTACTTAAGAAGTCTTCGAGCCAATCACATATTTGTGAACCAAACGCATATGCTCGTACCTTAGGATTAGGGAAGGACGGGGAAGGAAGTCGGCTGTGCCCTTTCATAGAAACCATCCCGGCATTTGCCTGGATCGATTTAGGGAAATCACGGAAAACCCAAATCAGGATGGCCGGACACGGGATTGAACCGTCGTCCTCCCGAATGCGAGTCCAGTGTGTAACCACTGCGCCACCTCGTTCGGTGAGAGAGATCACAAAATGGTTCAAATGGCTCTAAGCACTATGGGACTTAACATCTAAGGTCATCAGTCCCCTATGACTTAGAACTACTTAAATCTAACTAACCTAAGGACATCACACACATCCATGCCCGAGGCAGGATTCGAACCTGCGACCGTAGCAGTCACGCGGATCCGGACGGAAGTGCCTAGAACCGCTCGGCCACCGCGGCCAGCTGGAGAGGTCACACTAATCAGTGGTTGATGAAGAGGGATACACTCATTCATTAAGTAGTTACATGGTTAACAATCTGTGTGGTTCATTAATCTATCCATATACTATCAGTCGAAATGGCGCTGGTGTGCTGAACTGTGAACAGCTGAAATCAAAGGGAAACTACAGCTGTTGCCATTAATTTTCCCAAGCACATGTAGCTCTACTGTGTGGTTTAATGATGTTGACATTCTCTCAAGTAAAATAGTCGCCCATTCAGACTTCCAGCTGGGGACCCGCTCAGAAGAACGTCATTAACAGGTATAACGAAACTGGCACTCTCCAGGTCATGACTAGTAATTAGATTCGCGGAAGGCGAAGACAACAGGTACACAAACAACACTACCATACGGCCCTGTGTTGTGCATACGTAAATCATCGACTGTGACTCCCAGAGAAGCACAAGGGTGCCTCACACATAGAGTATCCCAGAGTGCCCCAGAGAGCTACTTTTGCAACATCAGCGTGTTTTTTTTTTCAATATCAGAATGTTACTTACGTAAAAGTATACTTAATTGGGCAGGAAGGTTCGAGAATTTAAAAAGGAAATGGAGGGTTTGATGGCGTATGTGTAGCAGTGGTGGCAATGACAGCTCAGACCACTGGCAGCGACTTTGAGTTCATCAACATTGACACTTTGGGCAACAGCAGCACAGCAGAATCAGCCACGACGACCAATAAATTAAGTACTTGTGTGGATAGCCTTAACATATGTGAACCCGCAGGGTCATCGTCAGTAATGGAGCTTTCAATGATTAAGCAATCCCTCAGTGTGTGCGGTTTGGATAATGTGAGTTGGCCAGTTACTACAAAATCTGACCGTGGTAGTCTTGATAGAGACAATACTAGCTGGGACAGATAGTGCAGAATCAGAGAAGTGAGATAATTGCGGATGATTTAATGGCATAATTGAGGGAAATTCTGACAAATTTGAACTCTAAAATGGGAGTACTAGAGGTTCAACAAAAATGGGGGTAGGTCCAGTAGCAGAAATAGTAAACGTTGAGCTGAATAAAGTTAAATCTGATATAGAAGGGATGACTGAGTCAAATTCTGTGCTATTAGGGCTGATGTAGGCAAAATTTCTGAGGAGATTGGACTGGTTAGCACCACAGTCGACACTACAGAAAAAGATTTCAGGAACATGTTAAAAAACATACAGGATGAGCTGGGTGGTTGTGTTAAGAATTGCGTGATGAGGCAAAATGCGGTTGCGGAAGACACCACTAAGTCTATTAATAATTTATCGGTAGAATGGTAGAGTGTGAAAAAGAGATGGTGAAAAATAGACAACAGTCGGAAGCATACATTAATAAAGAAATTTTGCAGCAGGAATAGCAGATTAAAGATATGTGGGCAGAATTAAATTATTTAGTAGCAAATCAGGTTACTACTCTGAAAGGTGTTCAATGGGTTAATTCAGCAATGACAAATTATTTTGCAGATGGTGGAAAATACGATACAGTTGATTTTCTTGCTGCATGTACATCTACATCTACATCCATACTCCGAAAGCCACCTGACGGTGTGTGGCGGAGGGTACCCTGAGTACCTCTATCGGTTCTCCCTTCTATTCCAGTCTCGTATTGTTCGTGGAAAGAAGGATTGTCGGTATGCTTCTGTGAGGGCTCTAATCTTTTTGATTTATCCTCATGGTCTCTTCGTGAGATATACGTAGGAGGGAGCAATATACTGCTTGACTCTTCGGTGAAGGTATGTTCTCGAAACTTTAACAAAAGCCCGTACCGAGCTAATGAGCGTCTCTCCTGCAGAGTCTTCAATGGAGTTTATCTATCATCTCCGTAACGCTTTCGCGATTACTAAATGATCCTGTAACGAAGCGTGCTGCTCTCCGTTGGATCTTCTCTATCTCTTCTGTCAACCCTATCTGGTACGGATCCCACACTGTTGAGCAGTATTCGCACAGTGGGCGAACAAGCGTTTGTTTTCGGATTGCATTTCATTAGGATTCTTCCAATGAATCTCAGTCTGGCATCTGCTTTACCGACGATCAACTTTATATGATAATTCCATTTTAAATCACTCCTAATGCGTACTCCCAGATAATTTATGGAATTAACTGCTTCCAGTTGCTGACCTGCTATTTTGTAGCTAAATGATAAGGGATCTATCTTTCTATGTATTCGCAGCACACTACACTTGCCTACATTGAGATTCAATTGCAATTACCTGCACCATGCGTCAATTCGCTGCAGATCCTTCTGCATTTCAGTACAATTTCCCATTGTTACAACCTCTCGATATACCACAGCATCATCCGCAAAAAGCCTCAGTGAACTTCCGATGTCATCCACCAGGTCATTTATGTATGTTGCGAATAGCAACGGTCCTATGACACTCCCCTGCGGCAGACCTGAAATCACTCTTACTTCGGAAGACTTCTCTCCATTGACAATGACATGCTGCGTTCTGTTATCTAGGAACTCCTCAATCCAATCACACAATTGGTCTGATAGTCCGTATGCTTTTACTTTGTTCATTAAACGACTGTGGGGAACTGTGTCAAACGCCTTGCTGAAGTCAAGAAACACGGCATCTACCTGTGAACCCGTGCCTATGGCCCTCTGAGTCTCGTGGACGAATAGGGCGAGCTGGGTTTCACACGATCGTCTTTTTCGAAACCCATGCTGATTCCCACAGACTAGATTTCTAGTCTCCAGAAAAGTCATTATACTCGAACATAATACGTGTTCCAAAATTCTACAACTGATCGACGTTAGAGATATAGGTCTATAGTTCTGTACATCTGTTCGACGTCCCTTCTTGAAAACGGGGATGGCATGTGCCCTTTTCCAATCCTTTGGAACGCTTCGCTCTTCTAGAGACCTACGGTACACCGCTGCAAGAAGGGGGGCAAGTTCCTTCGCGTACTCTATGTAAAATCGAACTGGTATCCCATCAGGTCCAACGGACTTTCCTCTTTTGAGCGATTTTAATTGTTTCTCTATCCCTCTGTCGTATATTTCGATATCTACCATTTTGTCATCTGTGCGACAATCTAGAGAAGGTACTACAGTTCAGTCTTCCTCTGTGAAACAGCTTTGGAAGAAGACATTTAGTATTTCGGCCTTTAGACTGTCATCTTCTGTTTCAGTACCATTTTGGTCAAAGAGTATCTGGACATTTTGTTTTGATCCACCTACCGCTTTTACATAAGACCAAAATTTCTTAGAATTTTCTGCCAAGTCAGTACATAGAACTTTACTTTCGAATTCATTGAACGCCTCTCGCATAGCCCTCCTCACACTACATTTCGCTTCGCGCAATTTTTGTTTGTCTGCAAGGCTTTGGCTATGTTTATATTTGCTGTGAAGTTCCCTCCGCTTCCGCAGCAGCTTCCTAACTCGGTTGTTGCACCACGGTGGCTCTTCTCCATCTCTTACGATCTTGCTTGGCACATACTCATCTTACGCATATTGTACGATGGTTTTGAACTTTGTCCACTGATCGTCAACACTATCTGTACTTGAGACAAAACTTTTGTGTTGAGCCATCAAGTACTCTGAAATCTGATTTTTGTCACTTTTGCTAAACAGAAAAATCTTCCTACATTTTTTTAGTATTCTATTTAAGGCTGAAATCATCGATGCAGTAACCGGTTTATGCTCACTGATTCCCTGTTCTGCATTAACTGATTCAAATAGTTCGGGTCTGTTTGTCACCAGAAGGTCTAATATGTTATCGCCACGAGTCGGTTAACTGCTCAAGGTAATTTTCAGATAAAGCACTTTAAGAAAATTTCACTGGATTCGTTTTCCCTTCCGCCTGTTATGAACGTTTGAGTCTTCCAGTCTATATCACAAATTAAAATCTCCACCCAGAACTATAACATGTTGGGGAAATCTACTCGAAATATTTTCCAAATTATTCTTCAGGTGCTCAGCCACAACAGGCGCTGAGCCCGGGTGCCTATATAGACATCCAATTACCATGTCTGAGCCTGCTTTAACCGTGACCTTCCCCCAAATCATTTCACAATTCAGATCTCCGTGAATTTCCTTCGATACTATTGCACTTCTTATCGATATAAACACGCCTCCCCCTTAACTGTCCAGCCTGTCTCTGCGGTATACATTTCAATCTGAGTTTAGGATTTCATTACTGTTTACGTCTGGTTTCAGCCAACTTTCTGTCCCTAGTACTATATGGGCATTGTGACCGTTTATTAATGAGAGCAGTTCTGGGACCTTTCTATAGACGCTGCTGCAGTTTACTATTAGCACATTAATATTGTTATTCCCTGGTGCATTTTGCCTACTGCTACCTTGCCGCGTCTCAGGAGGCGTCTTGTCGGGCCTAGGGAGGGAATTCTCTAACCTAAAAAAACCCCATGTGCACTCCACACGTACTCCGCTTCCCTTGTAGCCGCTTCCGGCGTGTAGTGCACGCCTGACCTATTCAGGGGGACCCTACATTTCACCATCCGATAGCGGAGGTCGAGAAATTAGCACCCCAGCTCTCCGCAGCATCGTCTGAGCCTCTGGTTTAAGCCTTCACTCGGCTCCAAACCAGAGGACCGCGGTCGGTTCTGGGAACGATACTACAAATAGTTAACTCTGATTCCACCCCGCGAGCGAGACTTTCCGCCTTCACCAATTCCGCCAACAGCCCGTACGAACTGAGGATGACCCCTGAACCCAGACGGCAGGAGTCATTGGTGCCGACATGAGCAACAATTTGCAGTCGGGTGCACCCAGTGCTTTCTATCGCCGCCGGTAGGGCCTCCTCCACATCTCGGATAAGACCCCCGGCAAGTAGACAGAGTGAACACTGGCCTTCTTCCCCGACCTTTCCGCTATTTCCCTAAGGGGCTCCATCACCCACCTAACGTTGGAGCTCCCAATAACTAATAAACCCCTCCCCCCTTGTGCCTGCTCGGACCTTGCTGAAGGAACAGCCACATGTCCACTCACAGGCAGAGCGTGCGATGCCACACGACCAGCCTCCACATTTACCCTCCGCCTCGTGCGCCGCGAACGCCGCTGAACCCGCGACTCCCCTGGGGAAGGGGGTGGCCCAACCGCGCCCAGTACCCGCAAAGATGTCTCGACAGCAGTGACAGTGGGTGAAGCATGTAACACCTGGGGTGTACCTTGCGACGCACCAGACTCCCCACTGCCGCTACACTCCGAGGCAGCAGTCTGAAGACGGCTGACCGCCGCCATCAACACACTCAGCTGTTCGCGAAGAGTGGCCAGCTCCTCCTGCGTCCGTACGCAGCCATCACACATCCTATCCATCCTAAGGAATCAATTTACTGAAGAGACTTAATCAAATTTTAACTAGACTGCTAATTCACTAAAGGCTGCTGATTATTGACTAAACTGTGATATCCAGCCACTTCTTGTAGAAAACAATGAAAATAGCACTACCTGTCTCTGACGTGTATTGGAAACAAACACTAGCACTACTGGCACTGTGGTTGACTAAAGGGACTCTCTCTGACTGTATACAAAACAAACACGAAATCTATGGAACACTATTAATAGCACACGACAATTAAAGCTTTCTGAAAGCAAAAACACACGGAAGAAGACGTGACAAGTTAGAAAAATACTGTTAATACTTAAATTAAGGTAGCTCGCTGCACAGCAGACGTGAATCAGACGGCGGCTAGAGCGACACTGATTTTGGGCGAGGAAAGTCAGAAGAGGCAAAAATGGATTTTTCGAAAAGAGAGATTGAGGGAAACGCACAGTCACGGGTAAATTTAATGAGTTCCTTCATTTGCTACGTATGAAATGTCTGGTAATTATTTACTGAAGAAATTCCGTAATGACGCAAAGCAAATGCGCCTGCAGAATGAGTTCGTCAACGGACCAAGTTTGAAACAAGGAAGTGGGATGATGCAGGTTTTTTGTGTGTGTGAAATGGCTAAGTTGACGCATATAAATCGTCCACTGGGAGTGTTGATGGAGATTAAAATACTCAAGAGTCGCTTATCGGAACATTTACAATGGTATCTTGTACATAGTTTGACACATGCCGTTGATGAATCTTCAGACTGTGTTGGGACACTTGAACAGGCGTTGAAATTCAGGTCACATATTGGGAACAATAGTGTGGTGTGCGTACTGTAAGACCTTCGGTACACACACCATCGGATTATTTTACTTGTCGCTCTAACGAAATAGGCGAGTGTCAGCAAAATGTCTCGTGGTCTTATCGTGTCGTATTTATCTTCTGCCGTTAGGTCAGACAATAGAAGTGCCACTTGCACGCTTAGAGTAGTAGATTGATGGAGACCAACTTTAAACATAACTTGATTAACTTTCACACACATTTATTAAAATAATAAAAAAAACATATACATTACGTAAATTGATTCTGGATGCTGTTTACAATTGACAATCTGAAGTTCCTTTGGTCTTGGTATATTAATCTTATTCTCACATATCTCGGATACGTGACAAAGTGTCTACACATTTCTCTTCATGGTTATGTACAGGGATATGATAATCTTGTTAGGCGCAGATCAAACTTGACTATATACTGGTACAGACTAATGCAGACTGGTACATACTGGTGCAGACAAATACAGACTGACTGATCAGAGGTCTTTACACTCGTTATAATACCTCACAGTGCGAATGTGATCCGCGAGGAGAAAAAGTTCTACATTAGCAGCGATCTCATTGGCTGTGTTACATATTAATACGCGGATCGGCGGAAGCAGAATTTGGTCCGTCGCTAAGGCAGTGCCATCTCATAGTGTGGAGACGGACGAGCGCTGTGCTTGTACTGTTGTGCTTAGCGGGGAAAGTTGTGTACGCTCTGACTATGTGGAACTATGTACACAACAAGTGTGCACGGACGTGTGTACCAGAATAAGTACAATAATATTAATGATCATAACACAAATAATTATCATCATAATAATTATTTTAAAGGGTGAATGGAAATAGGAATCTTCACAATGGAAATCATAACCGGAAATGAGGTACTGAAGGACAGGGTCCTTACGAAATGCAGCTCCAGAATACGAAGTCAGGAAAGCAGAGATTGTCGCAACTCATATCCGGAAGTAGCGAAATAAACTGGTGTTGAAAATGCTATTTTGAAAATTTCTACGGGTGTCGAAAATTTGGCAAGGAAGGACTAAATGTTGGAGACGGAGGTTATAAGAAATAAAAATAAAATGGGGAATGATTTTAAGCAGTACAACCATAACTGAAGAATTTAGTTTGCGAAAGGGCAGCAGATGATGGAATGAATGTTTGTTTGATGGAAAGTCTTGTATCAGAAGAGAGCTGAGGTGAAGCTGGTGGAGGCGGAAGTCTGATGAATTTTGATGCGGCACTAGTTAGTAGCAACAATTACCGTAATGTAGGTGACAGTGATACAGATACTGTATCGACAGAAACATGTGAGGATATCTGTGAAGGTGGAGAAAACGTAGTCTCGTTAACTAGAGATGAGTTTTGTGGAGTAAAGGTGGAAGTATGTGGAAGTATTTATGAAGTCGTCAAACACATGGTGATGAATTTTATTATGTGGCGGCGGATGTGTATGATTTATGGTTAATGGAAGTTAAGGTGATGTTTTAGGTGCTCAAGATGCGAAAGCTGAAGCTGCTGATTTAGAAATCTCGCAGGAAGAAATCTCTGCATTTATTTCTGCTCGTGGAAGCACGAATTATGAGTGGATATGGAAGAATGAATGTGAAAGCAATGTGTTAGATAGTAGATCAGAATACAGAGTGTTGGTTGAATCTGAGAGTGGACAATATGTGACAATGACAAAGGTATATCAGAGTTTGGTGGAATTAGGGTGTGCTGTGAATTCTAATATGGAGCGATGTAAAAGCGGTAGTTTATAAGACGTGCTGGCTAAGGTTGGCTGAGCTATTGGTTATGAATTCTATAATGTAATGTATGCTTTAAGTAGTGAATCTTGTGAGTTATCAGCGGATGATAATGGAGTTAATTGTGTTAAAGTTTGTAGTGATTGGGGGGATATAAGGAAGGTTTTATGTAAGGGAGACAAAGTTCTGATTTTCGTGGTTATTATTGTATGAGAATGTAGCACCTTCTGTTATCGTTACTTCAGAAGAAGGGAACTGTATCTGTGGTGTTTACAAGGATGAAAAGGGAAAGGAATCTGAGGGTGATTTAAAGCCTGCAGATGATTTAGATGTGGACTGGGAGGATATAAATTTTAATAAGGGGGAAAGTTTTTGATTAGATGATACTGGTACTGAATGGTACAATAAGGACGAAAGTGACCACTCTATAAATTGCTGGAGATGGTATGGAAAAATATTGAAGGCATTACTGCCTCACTGAAGGCACAGGAGAAGTATAAAGTAGCAAAGAGGTCTTGAAAGACGAAACTACAGTAAAGAAAGTTCTTAATGAATATTTTGATGGTTATAATTACAATGAGGATGGGTGTGATTTAATGTGTACCATTAATGTGGAAAGTAAAGGAAGGAATGTTGAAACTGAGTATTTGATGGCGCAATGTTGTTGGGGGGTGAAGTTAAAGATGCGCAAACTGTAAGTGAAATCAACAATGTTGATGAAGAAAGAAAGTTTGCGTCTCCTGAAACTATAAATGGTGTCCCAGCATCTGTCACAAGTATTGCCTGCATACATAAGAATCTGTTGATGAAGGAAGTAAAAGGCCTCGAGTTTGAGTTGTTCGAAAAACACAAGAAGGTGACATTTAAGAGGTGAGGACACTGGCGAGAAAAATGTTTCAAGAGACAACAGCGTCCGAGTTCCACATTGTGATAGAATGGCATGCGTATTAATAGTTGTGTAAATATACGTGTTTCACATGTAGTGTTATTTCTGTGTGGTGTAAGGGGTGAGTTGCTGAATTTATGTCTATGTGATAAACTATGGAAGTACAATTTAGTGCAACAAGGAAGTATACATTGATTGCAAAACTCATAGCAGATGGACGTTGGCTCAACATAATTAACTTCTACATATACGAAAGTGAAATATAAATCGTACTGTACATAAATTTGTGGTTTGGGGAGAATTTCAAAAGATTATTTGTATGTATTATTGTACTATTTTGTGTGGGTTTCTCAGGTAATATGTTCAGTTTATTTGTAATAACTGTATACACAACATTTGGTGTGTGGAGATCAGACCTCATAAAGATTTTAATTGCTTGTAGCAGAAGGAAGTGTAGCAATGTGTAAAGTGTGAGGAAAGTTATTGGGATTTATTTCTGTGAGTAATTCTACAATACATTGTATTTTGAAGAGGGTTTCTGACAGATTTATGTACGGAAACGTCTGGGCCTAACTCTTGTTTTAGTGGAGATAAGAGTGATCCATCTATCTGCGGAATTAAAAATGAAGTTGAATGGACGATTTCTGCACAGTGTAGTATTCATTTTAAAGTTTTTAATTAGATACAGAAAAATTGTAGAGAAATCATAAAATGTTAGTTGATTTATGGTGTAGATCAAATTCACAGCACAAAAGATGTGTTTTCTAGTGGGAACACGGTCAAAGATTTTGAAATGTCTAGCTGAATCAAGTGTTTTGCCTACGCTATAAATCAGGTTTTGTTTGCTAACCTGTCTGTGAATATATCAGTTCTACTTGGGAGGGTGTTCAGTACCTGATCTATGGGGATTTGGGAAGTCATATAATTACTGGTAACTACACTGCATATCGACAGTTCTCGTTCTTGAACATTGAAGGTGACTACAGGTTGATACACTTTCCTGCACAGTACTTGGCAACGGCCTCCTGGAGAGGCGACAGGAGTGCAAACGATCTAAACTTCGATGACAGAACACCGATTGTGTACCGTGTTTGTGTTAGTGAAGTGCTACAGAGAAGTACTCAAAGCAAACTGTGATTTTAAATGAGCGGAAGTTAGAGTTGTCAGTACCTTTTCCTTAATTTTATATGATTTATGTTTATTTGGACATTTAATTAATATGCCATAATTTTTATAATTTGAATTAGATTTAGTAGTGTATTAGGACATGTCCTCCCCCGGTAGCTGAGTGGTCAGCGTGACACAACGTCAATCCTAAGGGCCCAGGTTCGATTCACGGTTGAGTCGGAGATTTTCTCCGCTCATGGACTGGGTGTTGTGTTGTTCTTCTCATCATCAGTTCATCCCCGTCGACGAGAAAGTCGCCGAAGTGGCGTCAAATCGAAATACTTGCACCTGGCGAATGGTCTACCCGAAGGGAGGCCCTAGTCACACGACATATGCATTTTTTAATGACCTGTATTATGACATATTGTAGGAGATAAACACTGCTTTTTACAGAACCATAGATATACTTACGGTTTTGTTCTGACAATCGAGAATTTATCTTCCTTATTTTTGTTGTGTATTTACGAGGGTCAGTCAAAAAGTAATGCCTCCTATTTTTTTTTTCTACGTTTAATAGTCAGGAAATTTAAATGCAATTACATAGGTTGAAAACCACAACATTGAGGATCATTTTGTCATTTTTCAATGTAATCTCCGCCCATCTCTACAGTTTTGGTCCATCTTTGAACAAGGGCATGTATCCCAGCACGGTAAAAATCACAGCTCTGCTTCCTAAGCCATTGACGCACGGATGTTTTGACGGCCTCCTCATCTTCATAATGAATCCCACGATGAGCTTCTTTTAGTGGCCCGAACAGATGGAAGTCTGATGGTGCCAGGTCAGGGCTGTATGGGGGATGAGGCAAAACTTCCCATCCAATTTTGACAATCTCGTCAGAGGTGTGACGACTGGTGTGTGGTCTTGCATTGTCATGCAAAAGAAGAACATCTGCCATTGATTTTGTTGGGCAAACTCGCTGAAGACTTGCTTTAAGTATTTTGAGGGTTGTGACTATTGAACAGAATTTATTGTGCATCCCTGCTCCAAAAAATCAACCAGAATCACATCCTCTTTATCCCAGAAAACTGTTGCCATAACTTTCCCTGCCGATCGCACAGTTTTGAATTTTTGCTTCCTCGGCGAGCTTGTGTGACGCCACTCCATTGAATGCCTCTTTGATTCGGGTTCAAAAAAATGCACCCATGTTTCGTCCCCGGTCACAATTTTTTTCAGAAACTCATCTCCCTCCAAACGGAAGCGCTGCAAGTGTTGGGAGGCTATTGTTTTCCTTGCCTCTTTATTCTGATCGGTTAACATTCTTGGAACCCACCGTGCACAAACTTTTGAGTACCCAAATTGTTTAATAATCTTGATCACACTGCCTTTACTAAGAGAAATAATGCGACACACTTCATCTGCAGTCACCCGACAGTCACCACGAATGATGTCATCAACTTGCTGAATGTTGTGTGGAGTCACTGCACTCACCGGCCTGCCGCTCCGCTTTTCGTCAGTCAACGGTGTTTGCCCTTCAGCTTCCTTACAACGAACCCATCGTCTAACAGTGCTGACATCCACTATCACAACACCATACACCTTCTTCAGTCTTTCATGAATGCGTATGGGCGTTTCACCTTCTGCATTCAAGAATTCAATCACGAACATCGATGTCGGCCATCTTACAAACTTCTGCTGTGCTGCCACCTGTGGACACAGAAAGTTACTACTGCAGTGGATTGCAGATGAAGGTTTGAGGAATGGCGCCAAATTCAAATTTTTCACTTAACTTAATTTTTTTATGTAGAAAAAAATTGGAGGCATTACTTTTTGACCGACCCTCGTATTTATCATGTAAGTGTCAAATTTGGTACTACTTAATGTGGCAAGTTAGTGAACTAATGTGCCACATTAAGTGGTGGTGTGTAATGATACACATCTATATTTGGCCACCTGGATGTGGTAGAAGGGGAGGTGAATTTACTTGTGCGACTGAGGACTAACTGTGCCGCCTGATGTCAAGGCTGGTCGCTCCAGCGGAACCAGGTTCAAAGATGAGCATCATGGCTGGCTCTGGGAATCGCAGTATGGGGAATTTTGACGGCTGCTGCTCACATAGCCTTTAAGCAGGAGATGCACCAAAACATGGCAGAATGTCAGAAATGCTAATTTACAACTCTTTGAGCATCTGTTATAATTGACAGTCACGTATTAAAGCAAATCTGAGCACAACAGCCATCTCAGATAAATGAAGCACATGCAATGACGCAACAATATTTCAGTATCTTGAAAACTGCTGACATTAATATTTCACTCTCACTAAACATTTATACAATGAACCTCTGAATTAAAAATTTTCAAATGCTGCATGAGACTTCAGCATACAGTATTGAGATGAGAGCATTGCACTACAGCTATTATCTTTGAAAGCATTGTGTCTGTATCTTTTTATTTCTCGATTTATGACTGCTTTTGTATCTTTTCATTATGCAATTGTTTGTCAGAACATTGTATACTACACCTTTACACAGCAAATGAATACAGTATGAATATCTCATATTTTGTAACACTGGTGAATTTATTCAATGAACAATTTACTATTCTGCCAGTAGCTTTATTTAAATAAACTACTGGCCATTAAAATTGCTACACCAAGAAGAAACGCAGATGATAAACGGGTATTCATTGGACAAATATATTATACTAGAACTGACATGTGATTACATTTCCACGCAATTTGGGTGCATAGATCCCGAGAAATCAGTACCCAGAACAACCACCTCTGGCCTTAATAACGGCCTTAATACGCCTCGACATTGAGTTAAACACAGCTTGGATGGCGAGTACAGGTACAGCTACCCATGCAGCTTCAACACGAAACCGCAGTTCATCAAGAGTAGTGACTGGTGTATTGTGACGAGCCAGTTTCTCGGCCACCATTGACCAGACGTTTTCAACTGGTGAGAGATCTGGAGAATGTGCAGGCCAGGGCAGCAGTCGAACATTTTCTCTATCCAGAAAGGCCCGTACAGAACCTGCAAAATGCGGTCGTGCATTATCCTGCTTAAATGTAGGGTTTCGCAGGTATCGATGAAGGGTAGAGCCATGTGTCGTAACAAATCTGAAATGTAACGTAAGGTGACCGAGACGTGTAACCCATGACACCCCATACCATCACGCCGGGTGATACGCCAGTATGGCGATGACGGATGCAAGCTTCCAATGTCCGTTCACCGCGATGTCGCCAAACATGGATGCGACCGTCATTATGCTGTAAACAGAACCTTGATTCATCCGAAAAAATGACGTTTTGCCATTCGTGCACCCAGGCTCGTCGTTGAGTACACCATCGCAGGCGCTCCTGTCTGTGATGCTGCGTCAAGGGTAACCGCAGCCATGGTTTCCGAGCTGAGAGTCCGTGCTGCTGCAAATGTCGTCGAACTGTTCGTGTAGATGGTTGTTGTCTTACAAACGTCTCCATCTATTGATTCAGGGATCGAGACGTGGCTGCACGATTCGTTACTGCCATGCGGGTATGATGTCTGTCATCTCGACTTCTAATGATACGAGGCCGTTGGGATCCAGCACGGCGTTCCGTATTACCCCCCTGAACCCACCGATTCCATATTCTGCTAACAGTCATTGGATCTCGACCAACGCGAGCAGCAATGTCGTGATACGATAAACCGCAATCACGGTAGGCTACAATCCGACCTTTATCGAAGTCGGAAAAGTGATGGTACGCATTTCTCCCCCCATCACAACAACGTTTCACCAGGCAACGCCGGTCAACTGCCGTTTGTGTATGAGAAGTCGGTTGGAAACTTTTCTCATGTCAGCACGTTGTAGGTGTCGGCACCGGCGCCAACCTTGTGTGAATGCTCTGAAAAGCTAATCATTTGCATATCACAGCATCTTCTTGCTGTCGGCTAAATTTCGCGTCTGTAGCACGTCATCTTCGTGGTGTAGCAATTTAAATGGCCAGTAGTGTATTAATTACAACTTATTACACAAAATTATAGCACTTTATGAAATTGTAAGTTGCATGTGTTAGCTGTCACCATCTTTGTAAAAAGTGCCAAAATACGCTTCTGACAAGCAGACCTAAATAATAGTTCAAATAGCATTTCATGACGATCTGTTGTCATTTATCATGAGTGCACTTGCACAACAAATCTGGCTTATTTATTCAGGGCATGTCTTTATTTATATTTATTGCGAATATTTTGAGTGTGACTGGATATAAATAACATTTATGTAGTTAAATCTTTTGTAAAATATTAATTTAGTCTGGAAAGTGGCTCCGTTGGCTCAAATGATTTTTGTAGAATGTAATAACGATGTATTTTTGGCGAGGACGTCCATCAGCCAATTGAAAAGCAGACAGTAGAGAACACTATGGGACTTTTTCGAGTGATGAGCTCAAGATAGCGATTCTGGGCTCTTTTACACAGTTGTGTAAGGAGACACACCTGCCTGTGGTAATTATTATTATTCAGTTGGAGAGGTGTTTGATTATTCTGGGTGGTGAATGCCCAGAATCATGCTTTAACTTCTGAAGGAAATTTATATTTTAAGAGGTTGGAATGTTTCCAGTATAGGATTCCAACTTTTGGTACCTGCATTACGGAACTGAGAATAGAAAAAAGTTACTATTCTTTGTATCACGTGTGATAATTTTTTAAATCATCATGTTGAACTCTAAATTATTTTGAGCTGGTGAATATTTTAGTCGTTGTGATTACAAAACTGACATAGTTTTTGCATATCTTTGATTAAAATTAAGCTTATAGGTTTTGCTACCATTCTCCTAACGCTGTGAATGAAACTTTACTGCATTTGATAAGGGTATTTTCTGTCTGCATTTTAACTGAATATCGTCTTTACAGTTTCCATTTATTTGAGATGTCGTTTCTTGAATTAACATTATTCTATACAATTTTTTAGCGTTTACATGAATAACTTTTGTTTTGTATTCGTGTAATTTTATTGGCTATCAATTCTTGCCAATGTGTGGACTGCTTGACTGCACGGCCACAGCTTCAGATTATTATCTGTAGCGAATTAGCTGCACGGCATGGGAGCAGATGTGCACAGCTGAATTCTGTGACTACAGCAACTTAGTCTTCTGAAGCAGAGCCGTGAGTAGCCCAAGTACCTAAATCGCAAATAAATACAGGTGAAGATGCAACTGGTTTGCTGAAAGGGATGCTGTTAAGAAGACAAACTACACTATCAGTATGCATTAGATATCGTGGCGCTGGGGACACACTCAGCTTATTTGGATGTCCGATCAAGAGTATCTGGCCACCATTATCGAATGTGGAATCGACCACATGACTTCACAAGGAGTGGGTCCGCAGGTATAAAAGGTGGTGGGGAGTATTCTGTTATCAGAGGAGAAGCAGTAATAGCAGAATGGATCAAGCAGGAGAGCTCAGTGACCTCGAGTGTGGACTTGTCATTCCTCAACAGCGGAAACGAGGGGTGGTAGTAACGTTGGATGCTACAATATGGGACGAGGTAGGCGTCTGACTCATCCTAAATATTTTCCATTGGCTGGAGATCGACACTCTGTGTAAGCCAGTCAGTTTCTGGGATGCTACTAGCCACAAACGATTGTCTCGCAGATTATGTTTTATGACGGAATGTTTTTCTGAGACAGTCATCGTCTCCAAACTCTTCCTTTGTTATGCCCAGGACACAGCCGTGTAAAAAGGGACCATACCTTAACCACGAACCCATAAGGTATTCACTGAATCTGTTCCATTTGGTCGGCCTGCTACATGGTATAACATGATTCATCAGCCCAAACCGCTCTTTTCCAATCACCCTTTGTCCAATGACGTCGCTGCTTGTACCATTGCCAGCATCGCTTAGCACTGACTACAGAAATTTGTTGCTTATTGGGAACTACTCGATCATTATAATCCATGCTTTTTAGTCCCCTGCACATATTCATTGTACTATCTGGACTTCTAGTCCACTTTGGAACTCATGAGTGATTCCTTCCACTGATTTCACACATTTGCTTCCACTGCTTTCGTTCGATTTTTTCATTCATTGTCTGCAGTGCTCGATAGTCTCAGACCATCAGTACATGAGTGCTACTTGGTCTTGATTTAGCTGTAGTTGTTCTGTCAAGTTTCCACTTCACTGCCACTTCCCTAACAGTCGACTTGTCCAGCTCTAGAAGGGCTGATCTTTTCCTGATGGATCTGTTGCTCAGCACAGTGACTACTCCACGTTAGAAGTCCCTGAGGTCCCCTGTCTGACCCATTCTGCTGTTGCTGCTACCCCACTAATAATTTAATAAAAGCAGCCCCGCTTCTCTTGATGCCTTGTGATCATTTGCTCATTGCGTAGTGGTGTCCGGATACTTTTGATCAGACAGAGTACAAGAAGCCTATAGGAAAACTAAAGGGACCTTGGAGAAAAACGAAGCAGCTGCCTGGATAAGAGCTCTAATGGCAAACCAATACTAACCCTCTAGCGGGCGCGCCTGTGTATAAAGTGTGCCAGTCACAAGTAACATTGCTTTGTACCATTCCAATCTTTATATTGGAACAAATAAGCCCTCGGTCACAAATAGTAAGTCAAAATTGACCTAGTTTCTACGCTACTATGTGCGTCGTCTTCAGAATTAGACTAACTATTCTAAAACATATTAGGTATATAGTACATCAATAAAATTACAGTTTGTACTGACTGGAAAAGATGCAGTACTTACAAGTCACATATTAAAAAAGATCTGAGCCGAAAAGGCGACGTCATGAACAGTTGTGGAATTGCGAGCCGCTAAGGGCTGCTCGTACTGTGAACAAGGGTTGCAACGAGTCTCGAACTCGAGAGGGCCCTAAGCGATACTAAGCAGGTGTACCAGTTTCTTTGCTCTTCCGTGTGTGTATAGTATGCCCATGACAATGCTTTTCACCTCACTTCGAACAACCTGTAGTATAATTAATATTAAAGAGCAACTCTGAACCTTGATTTAATATCAAAACACTTTCCTTTAAAATATTAAACTTTGATAATTATACTATAACTGCTTGTATGAAATCGACTCAGTTAACTTTAGATAGATCCCACAACCAAACAAGTACATGTCTTTTGTACATTATTAAATCCCTTAACATGACTGGCAGATTTCTACCAAATCTTCGATCTGCCCACAAATCGTAACACAGTCAGAAATTTTAAACCATACAAGCACAACTTCCAAATAAGAGCAGATGCACTTCCAGAGCAATTCAACGAACAGGATCTCATCCTCCTAAGCTGGCAGCGCAACTAGTAATCTGCAAAATGATTTCAACGCCACAACAGCATTGAGCATGAACCTTCCTGAAAGTCAGATTCGCAGAAACAAGTGTGCTAACACTATTTCCTGTCAGCAACAGCAGAGGCACAGGAAGACAGCGAACACCACACCATTCCCAGGGAGGCTAGGGTGGACGCAGGCATGTACAAACAGCCCACAAACATCGACTGCATCTGCTTTGTGACTATTGCCAAACACCAGTTTTGCTACAAGAAAGTCTCCTCACAGTGCTGTATAAGACAGCCATGACATTACTGCCCTTCCGCCGTGCCAGCACACTGGAGCAGTTCTCTACAACAACTCATGCACCTGTGGCCCGTCATATGCGTTCTTTAAGCTGTGGCCAACAAGCCCAAGTGCTCCTCGCCTAAACTAAGCACTTGGGCAGATAAATCCAAGGCTCAACCTTCCTCCGCCCTCCCCTTAAAGTGGAACTGGAGGAGGGTAATTTTTAGTCCCCACTGTCTGAAGGTTTAGGTCTATCGTCCACGCAGCTTCCTCAAGTATGGAGTAGTTCTTGACTCACTAAAGAAACTACTGCTATTGAGTAGTAATTAATAGTGAATTGTGTAGAACAGTTATTACTATTGCGATTTATGAGTATACCACATTTAATTGCGACATCTGGAATATCATAACAGTAGCGGTAGAAGCAAACAGAGAAAAATCAACTTATTTTGTTTTATGTGTTAGTGTCCAGGGGCAGCTAAATTTCATTCAGATGCTTCAGAAATGAGATTCGGGCTTGCTATGAAATGTCTGAAATATTTTACTTGAAACATATGGGATTTTAGAATCTATCCTCTCTGGTGTGTGAATATCTTTTGTGTTGTTCAAATCAGATGGCTCTGAGCACTATGGGACTTAACATCTGAGGCCACCAGTCCCCTAGACTTAGAACTACTTAAACCTAACTAAACTAAGGACATCACACATATCCATGACCTAGGCAGGATTCGAACCTGTGACCATAGCAGCAGCGTGGTTCCGCACTGTAGCGCCTAGAACCGCTCGGCCACACTGGCTGGCTCTTTTGTGTTGCTATGGGAAACTACGGCGATATAATTTGTTTTATTTCGTGTATTGAGCTCTTTATGTATGTAATTCATGTAGCTTATTTAATGCATTAATAAATTGTTCCAATCAGAAACTGCCCGTTAATTACTCTGCTAACAGGTTATGGGCCCAGGATTACAAATCGGCGCAACATTCTAAAAAAATTGCGAGGTTAACGGCGAGGGAAATCTACCGCTAGGGCGCGATAATTTGGAACGACGTAATCACAAAAACCATGGTGCCAGTAAATACAAATTCATTGCTTACGATCGAAAAACTGATGGGATGAGAAAACTACAGTGCCTGGCAGTTCGCTATGCGAGCATATTTAGAACACGAACAATTGTGGGGATGCGACAATGGCGAAGTACAGGATGCAACTGAAGTTTGTACAGCAAGAGCCAAAATTATACTCTATGTCCATCCGTCGATATATGTTCACTTGCAAGATACATCTATAGCGAAAGAAGCGTGGGACAAGCTAAAGCAAGGCTACGAAGATTCTGGTCACTTCAGAAGGATAGAGTTATTAAAAACGTTATTGTCAACCAGACTGGAGAATTGTTCGTCAGTAGAGGAATATGTGTCAAAGATAATTTCCACGTCACAAAAATTAAATGGATTGAATTTGAATTTGCTCTGGTTATGAGCATAGAAAAATCGAACGTGCTGATCACAGGAGACTCCGTAAAAATAAATTACTGCAACAAATAAACGATGAAGCTTGTAAGAAACAATGGATTAGCGATGCTGCTCTGCGAGACAACAAGAAAAAGAGCTATGTAATATTCAAAGAGGGTCCCAGGTGCTATAACTGCAACAAGTACGGGCATCTGGCTAAAAACTGTTGCGGCAAGAAGAAAAACGACGAAAAAACTTCGGCCAAGACAGCCAGCTACCAGACGTTTCTCACAACAGCAGCTGCAGGTAAAGATACATGGACAGAATTGTACGTAGACTCAGGCTCATCAGCGCACATATCTAAATATATTTGTAATGAAAGTAGTGTTGAAGCATTCACCATTGACAGGCTCGCAAGTTTTAATGGAAAATAATAAAAACGTACCCATAAAAGGTATAGGATCTTCATTTGTAAATGCTCTCACTGGCAACAAGAAAGTTAGACTCAAAGTAGAGGATATTCTGTATGCGGCTCAGCTAAGCACAAATCTACTGTCTGTTAGTAAAGTAGCAGAAAAAGGTCATTCGATTTTATTTGTTAAACAAGGTTTACGACGAATGCAAAAATATGGTTGCTAGTGCGTTATTAGCAAACGGAATGTACCGACTAGACCAACCATATGATGGAAATTTTGAAGCAAAATCCTATTGCAGGCAAAAAGTGCAGACTTGTGGCATAAAAACTAGGTCATGAGCATTCTGAAGCTATGCATGCACTTTGTAATGGACTGGCTAGTGGAATATCATATAAGGGAACAATAAATACTCCCTTTGCAATTTGCTTTGACGAAAAACAAATAAGACTTCCTTTTCCACGATCTAGCTCGAGAGCCACAGAAATTCTCGAGCTAGTTCATTCAGATTTGTGTGGGCCGATGGAAACTAGATCAACTAGAAGAGCCAAATTCTTCCTTACTCTAACTGAAGACTATTCCAGGAAGGTATTTGTATATTTCATCAGGAATAAACATCAAGTAGCACAACTGATACGAGACTTCAAACATCCAGTAGAAAGGCAAATTGGAAAAGGTATCTGCACTCTACGCACCAATAATGGCACAGAATGTGTGAATGGTAATCTGATAATATTTTTCAGAAATGAAGGAATCCGACATCAGACTACAGCACCATATACACCAGAACCAAACGGAGTCGCTGAGCGTTACAACCGTACAATAGTAGAAAAAGCAAGATGCCTGCTCTTTGAATCAAATTTTCCAAATAAATTCTGGGCAGAAGTAGTCCCCACTGCAGTTTATTTAATTAACAGGTCCCCGACTAATACACTAAAGAACAAGGCCCTAGAGGAAGCTTGGACAAAATGAGAAGCCGAATCTTAAGCATCTCAGAATATTTGGAACTAAGGCATATGCTCACATCACAAGACCAAACAGACGAAAATAGGACAGAAAAAGTGTTGAGTTTATTTTGGTAGGATACTGCGAAGATTCAAAAGCGTCAGACTTTTTGAACCTAACTGTCCGAGAATCATAAAAACGAGAGATGTGATTTTTGATGAAGATACTTCGAAACAGTGTAAAGAGGGAACTGAGTCAAAGGAACGAAGTCGACTGTTTCTCCACGGACATATAAGAAGCAAGATGAAGTAACTACAACTGAAGTAGAAGAAATTAAATCAGAACCTGAGGGTGTAACATCAAGTAGGAGTTCAATGAATACTGGCGGCAATGACGAAACAAGTCCAGACGATCCAGTTAATGATGATGAGCAACCGCAGCAAATACGAAGGTTATAGAGAATTCCAAAGCCAAAGACACTGGATGAAATTGTAACTTATCTGTCTAAATAGTCAACTGTCTCCAAACTTTTGACATTACAAGAATCCATGACGTCAGACAACGCTGAAAACTGGCTGAAAGCAATGCAAGATGAGTTACCATCTCACAAAGAGAACCACACGTGGGGAGCCTGCTGATTTACCTTCATATAAAAAGCCATTAAGAACAAAAAGGGTATTTAAAAAGACGAAATGTATGAAAGGTCTCATTGCACGCTACAAAGCACGGATAGTGATAAAAGATAAAAGACTGTGCTCTGAGGCAAGGCCTGTACTATGATGAATCATATGCACCAGTCATAAGATATAATTCATTAAGGTATTTATTTGCTATGGCTGCTAAATATGATCTTGATATTCATCACTTGATGCTGCCACAGCTTTCTTACAAGGTGACTTACATGAAGAACTTTATGTGAAAGTTCCAGAAGTAGATGCAGTTACAGAGACAGTAAAAGACTGGTGTAAAAAGACTGAAAAATGCAGTATATGGATTGAAGCAAGGTGGTCGCTGCCGGAACTTGAAATTAGATGGTACACCATTGAACCTCAACTTCAAATGGTCAACAGCTGTTCCTGGTGTGTATTATACAAATTAAGGTTCAGACATTTTAATACTTGCTGTTTATGTGGACGATATGCTCATTTTCAATAAAATTCACAAGACAGAGATGCTTTTGAAAACAAACTCAGAGAAAAATTTAACCTGAAAGATCTTGGTGAAGTTACAAACTGTTTAGGCATTCGAATTACTAGGAACCGCTAAGAAGGTTATTTATGGATGGATCAGACACGTTATGTGGAACAAATTCTCAACAGATTTAATATGAAAGAGTGTAACCTAATGTGTACACAACTGGACGGTAATCAGATGCTCACTCATGACGTGTGTCCGAAAACAGAACAAGAGCAAGAAGCTATGAAGAACATACCCTATAGTGAAGCAACAGGTAGTTTAATGTATGTTCAATTACGAACAAGGCCAGACCTAGCCTTTCCGATAGGAATTGTTAGCCGTTTTTGTAATAATTCAGGCATACCGCACTGGCAAGCAGTCAAAAGAATATTCAGATATCTAAAAGGTACTAAGGATATGAAACTTTTGTTTTATAAATCAGAGGACTGCCACGTAGTAGGCTACAGTGATGCAGATTGGTCCGGAGATTCTGAAGACAGAAAGTTGACAACTGGATATCTTGTTAACTCTCAAGGAGCAGTGATATCTTGCCAGAGTACGAAACAGCCAACAGGACCTTATCTACAACTGAGGCAGAATATATGACTCTGACCTCAGCATGTCAGGAGGCTCTATGGCTTCAAAGGCTAGGCAATGAAATATCACCAAACCTAAAAAAAGACCATATCAAACTATTATGTGACAACAAGGCAGCAATTCACCTGTCTAAGACCAGCGGCTATAAGAGTCGAACCAAACATATAGATACAAGACATCGCTTCATAAGGGAAGAAATGGAGTCAGCTCAAATTAGTATGGACCACATACCTTCAGAACTTTCAGACCAAATGCTGGCAGATATGATGACAAAATCTCCGACGAAGGAGAGCCATCATTAGTTGTTGCAAGATTTTGGACTGAGAAAGTAGTTTTTAGTTGTGTGTGTATGTGTGTAGCCTTTTTGCAGGCATAATTCTAGAGGGGGTGTGGGATTTTAGAATCTCTGCCTCCCTGGTGAGTGAATATCTTTTGTGTTGCTATTGGCAACAACGGACGCTTTGATTTATTTTATTCCGTGTATTGAGCTGTTTATGTGTGTAATTCATGTAGCTTGTTGCAATCAGAAACCGTGCATAAATTACTCTACTAAAAAAATACCACACTATTTATTACGAACTTTGTTGTCGTTAACTGTTCGTTACAAGTTCATTACACTGCCGATACAGATGCCTTGCAAAGATGCCACTTTGCTGTTAAAATGTAAATCGCAATAATAATTTTTGGTTCATTAAAAGTAGAAAGTCGTGAGCTACCGCACAATATAAATTGTATTAATATTCGCAATTATTATACTAACCAAGTACGTTTTGACTGAAAGTGGGACTCCCTGGATGACTAACTTTTTCGGAGTTATTACTTCTGAACATATACAATACTCTCAAATAAACTTAAAATAAAACGAAGGAATACTAACGACTCAAAGCAATATCGCTTAGAATCGACATAATCGTTAGTTACTAAAGTAGTAAAGGTAATTTCAGTTGCGAAACCGGGTATCAATGGATCCAGTAAAGATTAAAGGTCGTCAACGAAGCATCATAACATACAATTCCCTTTCTCTCTCTCTTTCTCTCTCTCTCTCTCTCTCTCACACACACACACACACACATACACGCGCGCGAGCTCGCGCGCGCACACACACACTCGCACACACACACGTAGACCCATAAACACGCGCACAAGTTCAGGAGAACGAACTACCCATAATTTCCTTTCCTGGAAGCAGGTGAGACACCCTTCACCTTTTGCGTCAATATTACCGCATTACCGCAGTTTGTTCTCTCGTAAAGAAATCTTAATAGCAAGTACGAACATTAGTGAGTAGCTCTTACCAATAATTAACTTGATTTATGAGTGGAAAGGAGAGATTTCTGCATGTTCTTAGCGCTGTGTTTTTCATTTCATTTTTTTTTCAAGGAGTTAAATAGAGTGTTTCACTTACATTTGCTATTTACACTTTATTAATAGGTACTTGTTTAGTGGCATGTTTGTTCTAAAATTACATGTTTTACTTCTCGTGTCTATGCACTTATTTATAGCAATTCTGTCGTCAACTACTGTATCAGACTCTCGTGTTGTGGTGTAAGTTAATGAAACACAAAATGATGAAACGACTAATCCGCGAATACTTTTGAAACGAAGTCAACAAATAACATGCTGTTTCACAGAATGGAAATAAAGGAAAGAGCTGACAATAATTGGAAGCACAATGCATTTTTTGCCCAATTCCAGCTCAAATAATTCATCAAATTGTCTGCCTACCCCAACTATATGTCCCCTTGTAATCAGGTTGTTGTTGTGGTCTTCAGTCCTGAGACTGGTTTGATGCAGCACTCCATGCTACTCTTTCCTGTGCAACCTTCTTCATCTCCCAGTACCAACTGCACCCTACATCCTTCTGAATCTGCTTAGTTTATTCACATCTTGGTCTCCCTCTACGATTTTTGACCTCCACGCTGCCTTCCAATACTAAATTGGTGATCCCTCCATGTCTCAGAACATGTCCTACCAACTGATCCCTTCTAGTCAAGTTGTGCCACAAACTCCTCTTCTCCCCAATTATATTCAATACCTCCTCCTTAGTTATGTGGTCTACCCATCTAATCTTCAGCATTCTTCTGTAGCACCACATCTCGAAATCTTCTATTCTCTTCTTGTCCAAACTATTTATCGTCCATGTTTCACTTCCATACATGGCTACACTCCATACAAATACTTTCAGAAACGACTTCCTGACACTTAAATCTATATTCGATGTTAACAAATTTATCTTCTTCATAAACTATTTGCTTGCCATTGCCAGTCTACGTTTTATATCCTCTCTACTTCGACCATCATCAGTTATTTTACTCCCTAAATAGCAAAACTCCTTTACTACTTTAAGTGTCTCATTTCCTAATCAAATTCCCTCACCATCACCCGATTTAATTTGACTACATTCCATTATCATCGTTTTGCTTTTGTTGATGTTCATCTTATATCCTCCTTTCAAGACACTGTCCATTCCGTTCAACTGCTCTTCCAAGTCCTTTGCTGTCTCTGACAGAATTACAGTGTCATCGGCGAACCTCAAAGTTTTTATTTCTTCTCCATGGATTTTAATTCCTAATCCGAACTTTTCTTTTGTATCCGTTATTGGTTGCTCAATATACAGATTGAATAACATCGGGGATAGGCAACAACCCTGTCTCACACCCTTCCCAACCACTGCTTCCCTTTCATGTCCCTCGACTCTTATAACTGATATCTGGTTTCTGTACAAATTGTAAATAGCCTTTCGCTCCCTGTATTTTATCCCTGCCACCTTCAGAATTTGAAAGAGAGTATTCCAGTTAACATTGCCAAAAGCTTTCTCTAAGTCTACAAATGCTAGAAACGTAGGTTTGCCTTTCCTTAATCTTTCTTCTAAGATAAGTCGTATGGTCAGTATTGACTCATGTGTTCCAATATTTCTACGGAATCCAAACTGATCTTCCCCAAGGTCGGCTTCTATCAGTTTTTCCATTCGTCTGTAAAGAATTCGCGTTAGTATTTTGCAGCTGTGTCTAATTAAACTGATTGTTCTGTAATTTTCACATCTGCCAACACCTGCTTTCTTTGGGATTGGAATTATTATATTCTTCTTGAAATCTGAGGGTATTTCGCCTGCCTCATACATCTTGCTCACCAGATGGTAGAGTTTTGTCAGGAATGGCTCTCCCAAGGCTGTCAGTAGATCTAATGGAATGTTGTCTACTCCGGGGGCCTTGTTTCGACTCATGTCTTTCAGTGCTCTGTCAAACTCTTCACGCAGTATCGTATTTCCCCATTTCATCTTTATCTTCATCTACATCCTTTTCCATTTTCATAATATTATCGTCAAGTACGTCGCCCTTGTATAGACCTTCTATATACTCCTTCCACCTTTCTGCTTTCCCTTTTTTGCTTAGAACTGGGTGTCCATCAAAGCTCTTGATATTCATGCAAGTGGTTGTCCTTTCTCCAAAGGTCTCTTTAATTTTCCTGTAGGCAGTGTCTATCTTACCCCCAGTGAGATAAGCCTCTACTTCCTTACATTTGTTCTCTAGCCATGCATGCTTAGCCATTTTGCACTTCCTGTCGATCTCATTTTTGAGACGTATTCCTTTTTGCCTGCTTCATTTACGGCAGTTTTATATTTTCTCCTTTCATCAATTAAATTCAATATTTCTTCTGTTACCCAAGGATTTCTACTAGCCCTCGTCTTTTTACCTATTTGATCCTCTGCTGCCTTCACTATTTCATCCATCAAAGTTACCCATTCTTCTTCTACTGTATTTATTTTCCCATTTCCTGCCTCTTGTTCGCTTATGCTCTCCCCGAAACTCTGTACTACCTCTAGTTCTTTCAGTTTATCCAGGTCCCATCTCCTTAAATTCCCACCTTTTTGCAGTTTCTTCAGTTTTAATCTACAGTTCATAGATTGTGGTCAGAGTCCGCATCTGCCCCTGGAAATGCCTTACAGTTTAAAACCTGGTTCCTAAATCTGTGTCTTACCATTATATAATCCATATGATACCTTTTAGTATCTCCATGTATACAACCTTCTTTCATGATTCTTGAACCAAGTGTTAGCTATGATTAAGTTATGCTCTCAGCAAAATTCTACCAGACGGCTTCCTCTTTCATTTCATAGCCACAATCCATATTCACCTACAATTTTTCCTTCTCTCCCTTTTCCTACGCTTGAATTCCAGTCACCCATGACTCAAATTTTCGTCTCCCCTCACTATTTGAACAATTTCTTTTATCTCCTCATACATTTCATCATTTTCTTCGTCATCTGCAGAGCTAGTTGGCATATAAACCTTTACTACTGTAGTAGGCATGGGCTTCGTGTCTATCTTGGCCACAATAATTCGTTCACTATGCTGTTTGTAGTAGCTTACCCGTACTCCTATTTTTTTATTCGTTATTAAACCTACTCCTGCATTACCCCTATTTGATTTTGTATTTATAACCCTGTATTCACCTGACTTAAAGTCTTGTTCCTTCTGCCACCGAACTTCACTAATTCCCACTATATCTAACTTTAGCCTATCCATTTCCCGTTTTAAATTTTCTAACCTACCTGCCCGATTAAGGGATCTGACATTCCACGCTCCGATCCGTAGAACGCCAGTTTTCTTTCTTATGATAACAACGTCCTCCTGAGTAGTCCCCGCCCGGAGATCCGTATGGGGGACTATTTTACATCCGGAATATTTTACCCAAGGGGACATCATCATCATTTAATCATACAGTAAAGCTGCATGCCCTCGGGAAAAATTACGGCTGTAGTTTCCCCTTGCTTTCAGCCGTTCGCAGTACCAGAAGAGCAAGGCTATTTTGTTTAGTGTTACAAAGCCAGATCAGTCAATCATCCAGACTGTTGCCCCTGAAACTACTGAAAGGCTGCTACCCCTCTTCAGGAATCACACGTTTGTCTGGCCTCACAACAGATACCCCTCCGTTGTGGTTGCACCTACGGTACGGCTATCTGTACCGTTGAGGCACGCAAGCCTCCCCACCAACGCCATGGTCCGTGGTTCATGAGGGGGTTAAGCAGGTTAGCAGAAACATAATGCCTGGTAGCTGCAGCACATGCGTCTGGTTTTTCACTCAAATAAATAATGATGCACGTTACACAGTATTTGAGCAAAAAGTCCGTACTTATTATAATAATCCAAATTTTCATGCCATCTGATTTAGTCAGTCTAACGTCCACAGAAAAAAAATATATTTATTGTTTTTGATCGTGGGAACGAAGTGAGTTATACACAAGTATTCCTCAGTCTGTCACTTAATGGGAACACGTTTGTTCAGCACAGATGTATAACGTCTCGCACTATGATTCTGGCCATGCTGTTGAAAGACGTTTGTCCTTGTTGCAATGGCTTGCCACTGTCAACGGTATAGAAGCAATATCAGGCAGTTTATATACGTATCGACATCCAGCAAAAATACTGAGTTAAGTCAAGCAAGGGAGAGGAACTTTATACGAGAAAAAAAGAAATAATGTGGGCCACACAATGAACCGTTACGTCTGGAACCTGGAAAAAAATGTGCTGTGCGAAGCAACGGTAATGCTATACGTTTGTGAGCACAATGAGTACGAGAAATAACACCGCTAGTCGAGTTCCAACTACTGCACTCAAGACCCACTTCATGCCAAAGCAAAGCGTTTCATGCTTGAACAGCATTATTCTCGACGAAGGTTTATTTCGATGGTTGGATAAATAGTATAGTTAGATATTTCTTTTTATGAAAAGATCGCAGTGATAGGTCATTCGGTTTCATTCTCGTGATTGAACTGGCTGATAGGAACACCCAGCAGGTCGTGACGTCACCCACTACAGTGTCACCAGTAAATACGAGATTAGAAATACACATACTGTACTGTGTGTTAAAAATACTTTCTGTTCTCTTCATTCAGTGGTGTGTCTGCATTTACTGACGGCCATGGATAAATTTTTCTTGATATGATGCATTGTGTTTGTTGCATTCTTTTTGATTCTGGTGATGCTAATAAGTGAAACGCGAAAAATTGTATAAGATGCTAACCATTATGGTGCATAGAATTCCAGTTCCTTTTGCAGAAATTGAAGGACCGTTGGAAAGAATGTTAAAGAATACCTTAAATTTTTAAGAGAAAGGCAATGTGTGTGTTTTGCAATAAATTTTCAGAGAACCTAGTTTTTGGAGCTGGTTCACTTTGAACAGAGTGATTATCGAATAAGATTTTTTACTAGTAAAACATTTGTATAGTTACTGAATTATGACAATAAATTCAATATTTGAAACAAAAATTCCAGCATATGGAATGAGGGCGTAACTCAACTGCAAAAAAAAGCCATATCACCCACAAACAATATTTTAACTAATTTTCGCACATCGGTCGACTTTCTCAAATAGTATGGCTTAGCAAATAACTGTTTCTACTTTCAAAGGCACCAATCTTTAAACACTATTGTATCAAAACTACCTTTTCTAAACTATTCCCTTTCTTCCGTCCATATCGTCAATTACTCACCTCTCCTGCTGGGGCTTCATTGTTTATAGCAGGAGTTGTCAAACTGTGCTGGCTGCTCCAAGGGGCATCGCGGCCTCACAATAGGGGCGTCCCGAATGCCTTAAACCCACGTGCACCTTCAAAATATTATTTATTGTCAATGTTGGCAGCCTGAAGAGGTGTAATTATGCGTTCAAGGCCCTAAAATTATCGTACATACCAAAAATTAAACTATTGTAACTAAAAGTTGCAATTTGTAAATAAAAACACATAGTCCGTCCAGAAAAATAACAAAATAATAAAAAAAACACTTGCTGTAGGGACGTTAAATTTGCTTCCTTTGTGTTTTTCCGGTTGTTCTACTGTTTTACGATTAGACGATGTAGTCACTTTAGAAGCAGATGAGAGATCTATCTTGTGGCTTAGTGAGTACTTTACAGTTGCATAATATAAATGTTTTGAGCTTCTTAAGAATATACCAGTACAACATACAAATTTTCTCTTCCATAATAATTGCAGTAGAGATATGTAAAATGTAAACAAAAGGACATATTTAATCGCCGTAAACTTGTTTTAAAGTTTTATTCTGCCAGACTCATCGAAAGTTGGACACAAAGCGTTTAGTAGGTAATTATTATTATATGTGTGATTCACCTTGCTGTAAGTTTGCCTTATAAATTTTTTTATGATTAATTCCTTACATTATACAGGGTGTCGAAAAATTCCTGTTAAAAATTACTGTGACTTGTAGAGGGGAGTGACTACATAATATTTTCAATCGCAGCTCATATTTTGAAGCGTACCATATCCGTGCTACGATGCATTTAGTTCAGATATTTGAGACACACACTTCTGCTTGAGAAATTGAATTAGGCGTGATTTAGTGCAATTATTAGATAACAATTCGAAAGCAAGCATTATGAAACAGTCATTTGTCACTTAAACTTACTTGTTTCCATTAACACTTACATTACTTCTTTACATTATTCCGAAACAAAAAAAAAAAAAAAAATCGCAGCCTGCTGTACGTACAGAACAGTTCTGACGCATTACAACGGAGGCTCGATGCGTCGTTACAGCCATTGTAGCACTGATACATTTTCTGGTACACACTCTCCATCCAAGGTAGTGGTGTCTATTCAGTTTCTGTTTCTGCAGGAGTCTGGGAAATTAAATTTTGCATACGACCTCACAAGAACTAGTCCATAAGAGTACATGACATTTTGTCTATCTATTGCATATCAGAACAAGCGACTCTGAGACTTTTCCCTCTCCCTCAGTAGACGTGGACGCGTTACATAGTTGAATTGAAATGGTCTGGGAACGGAAATAGCACTTTTCTGGAGATGGGTTCATATTCAAAACATTATGTACTCACTGACCTCTGCAAGTCATAGAAGTCTGTAAAGGTAGTTTGCGAAGATGTACACTCCGTTACTGTGGAACCAATGGCCCGTTAGAAGACTTTACTACTACGAGAGACAGAAAATTAGACGATATTATAAAGAAGTTGACCATCTCTTATCTAAGAACTCTGTTGCCAACCTTGGACAAGTCATTTAGTGTACTCAGGGGAATGAAAATGCGTTTCACTAAGCGTGCATGGCTGCTTGCTAATGTGATTTCACAGTGTTGAGAACCTCCGTAAAGACGCTAGCAAGAATCCCTATTCAGTGCCAATAGATGAGAGCATGTCCACTGACAATGCTAAAATTTTGTGCATCATAAAGTGCTTTTTTAACCGAAACACGAGGAAGATCATAACAACGTTTTATAGACTGCTTAAAATAGAAGGTGATGATGCTGAATCTAATTAACACATTTAAAAAGCAGTTAACTACAGATTAATTGATTTAAATGGGTTGATAAGTCTATTTGTATGGAGGACGCTAACATTAAAGTACGAGAGCATCATCCTTTCTCTTCAATGAAAAAACGATCTCTATCTCATCCTACCATTGTCAAATATGTGTCACACTCATTGCATCTTGCCACAGAAAACGCTTGCAAAGCATTACCTCCGCATTTAAAATACACCATTAGAGAAGTTCATAATTGGTTGTCGTACAGTATGAAGTGGTAAATTGAATATTCTCTGGTACATGAAACAATGGCCTGAAAGAAACCGCTCAAAATAGACAGGCTGTCGGGAAGGCTCTGGCTGCCTTGCATAGGAGCCATCACCAAAATTTTAGAGCAATGAGAGGTTTTTAGCTTCACGTTAAACTGGCTAAAGATAGTGAAGTGAGCTATAACGCTGGACATCTGCCTATATGCTTTTACCAAAACCCAATCAGTTACAGCTTCTGTTTTTAAAACATTTATTGAAAATAGTCCTAATTGTGATTACATGTTACAAGCTGATAATGTTGAACTTTTTAAGCTATTACCCGATGTAGATAGTTCGTTGCTAAACTGTTTGACAATTTTAGTTTCCACAGAGCGATTAAATAATCTCAAGAGAGAAGATTCGAGAGGGTTAGATACAGAGACTATGTGGTGAATACTGAATGTAGCAAATTAGATTTTTGTTTCAATGTAATGAAAGGTGTTATTCACCAAAACGTCTTAAGGGTTACAAAAAACTTTGAGCGTCAGTTGTTTGTAAGTTATGCCAAAAAGATTCAGAAGACCAAAACACTCTACAGCTCTTCGAAATAATTTCCAGTTTCTCACCCAATTTGAACACTAGCCAAGTCCGGGCATAATGGATTCGAGTTTCAAGCATGCAGTGTATGTTTGGCAGAAATTCAACATCTGTGATTTAGGAGATTACACAGATTTACGGGCACAGATGTACAGTTGCTAGTGAATATTTTCGAAAAATTTCAGAGTGTTTGCCTGATGTCATACATTATGCATCCTTTATTCTATTATACAGTGCCAGAGGTTTCACTGATCCAGAATTACTTTATTTGGATACAGAAAGTCCCATCTACTGAGGGAAAGATTACTATTCATATACAGTAATCAGGAACAATGTCATATGAATATGCAGCAGATAAACATTGTCTTATATCTTAAAATAAAAAGGTTGTCTGCCTGATAGTAAAGAAGGCGAATAGGTCGCAGATCGTAGAGTTTTTGGGTCTTAGATCCAGAAACATGTGCTACTCACAGGAAGGCTAAGGATGCACGTCCTGCATCCTCAGTGGCTCCCAGGGTTGATGACTACCTGCAGTACCTGGCATCTGGTGAGGATTTTTCTTCTTCTTTGTGTATAGTGTGCCAAGCGAACATTTGATCGTGGGACCATCGAGTTATTACTGTTTCACGACGTAAAACAAGTCAGTCGTGACATGACAACAAATGATTCGTCTGTGTGTATGGGATCGAGACTCTCCCATACTTACACCATTCGCTTGAGTGATTAAGAGTGGGAATGGGTATTCATTTGTAAATTGTGTGTATGTATGTGTGTGTGTGTGTGTGTGTGTATTGTGTATAGTTATTCCTTCATGTGCTGAAAACCGTTCCACTATTATTAGTGTATGTATTTCTTTTTTTGTCTCCCACTTTTTTGTAAATACCATGTCTATTGTGAACTACCATATCGGCATTACAAAGAATCTCTAACATTGTATCAAAAATTATTGTGCCTAATACTGTATCAAGAAAAGATATAACTTTTATTTTAGACTTCCATGGGAAATGTAGTTGTTTCAAAAAGTTCCTGGCCATACTAAACGCATCTTTCCAATATTTGGTCATTAAGGCATCCGCCAAAAGAAAATATGTGTCTGTATTATCTGGTTATTAGGGAATCAAGCAAAGAAAAACATATTTCCGTAATTTGTTGTCAAATCTATTTATCTCTACACAAAAGAATCAATGTCCATCTAGTGAATGAACCAGAAATTATCATACATATTTGTAGCTCACTCTTGATATTTTTATTTACAAAAAGAAACATATCACATCTGTCTAGGTAGTTCAGGTACATGTAAAACTGCATAGTCATTATGTAACTTAGACTCATGTAGTAATGGAGGCACACTCATATTTTTCTCTTAGTGGAAGTACATTGCTAAGCAAGTTACAGTGGCATTGACTCTTCACTTGAAGTACAAAAAATTGTTTTTTCTATCTGTCACTTATTTTCGCACTTAATTTCAGATAACAATGTGGAAAAGAGAAACATCCTTAAGTAAGCACAGATTTGTTCGACCACATCAGGCAATGGGGATGCACTATTCATGTGCATATAAATTACAACATATATAAAAATTCTTAGTCAATACATCTTCAGAAGCGTTCTCATTAGTCAAATAAGCCATAAAGATAATTCCACTATCCAAGACAATCATTCACTGTGCACTGGGTTTCTGAACTGCCATCTACCAAGGTTCTTAACATCGCCTTTGGTAAATGGATGTACTGTAACCTATCCTCATCGTTGACAATTTTAATAATTTTACTGTAGTCATCGTCACACACTGAGGGACAACCCAATAACTCAGGATAATGTTCTTACTGCACAATCAGAGGATTGTGAACACTAATTAGGATACTGAAGTCATGGCTAGAGGACTTGCGCACAACAATATATTTGCTACCACTCACATTTAACTGTACATAACTGTGAACATGAACACTTTAATGCATTTGTTATGCCATTGTGACTGCATGGATTGTTGTGCAGGTGTAGGTGATAGTGATAACAGATGATCGTCCTGTGATATATCTCCACTGGATGACTGCTGCTGGTGCTGCTGCTCCCTGGAGGATCAGAGTTGAACGAAACAGTTGATGGGAACCTGAAGCCTTTCAAATCTGGTAATTACAGTGAAAACTCGAATGGTCCCCATAACACAGCCAGGTCGACTGCATTATCATGAGGAGTCTGCTGCACTTCAGGAGAAAGAAAAGTTACAAAATGACAAATGATGATGATGTGAGAGACGGAGGAAGTGATACTTACATTTGAATAAAACACTTTTTTCTATTCGCTTTGGAGGCAGTGGATGATCTCTTATGTCTCATGGCCAAGGTGCTGTTGTTCAAATAAAGTACAGACTGAGAACACCAAGTTACTTCTCAGGATACTAGGGACACTACCTGGCGTGATGGTATAGGAAGGACCAATAGGAGGAGACTGCAACAGTGATGGTGAGGGAGGCCCAAAAGGAGCACACCACCGTGGGTGGAGATAGGAGGCGTCATTTTTTGGATCATAAATTACAGTCTTCATGATGACAGTTATTACTTAACGATAAAACCATTTGTCTACTAACACATGGATAAACTAGAATGCAGGTGCGCTACTCAACCGCCATGTTGGCTAAAAATTATGGTAATTTTAATGACTTACACCATTAGTTATGATTATAATGACAGTTCTTGTCCATTAATTACGTTCTAAATAAACAGAACGAGAACCCAAGTAAGCGGCATTTTTAAGGGTTATGAAATTAGGTCAGGGCAACTAGCCGGCGTTTTCTATGTAAATAAATATGCCCACAGCTACTCTGCTACTCTGTACCTTACTAATACTATTGTAACAGAAGACACTGACAGTTTCCTTACATAATGTCCCACTTGTAGAATCTGTAAGCAGAATGACTCCTAGAAAATTAACAGATTTTTGTTTTTCCCAGAAGTGTCACGTCTTGCCATAGACATTTGTGTTTTACGCTCCTTGTTTACTGTCTAATCAACAGATTTATTAGTGTTAAGCGTTTCAATCAGCTCCGCCAAACTGACTTTGCTCATAACATTATTTATGTTTCAGCCACTTCTGCTCTACTGCAATGAGTATGGTTTGCTACCTGTGAATTAAGACGCTCTATCTGGATGAGTGGCGATAAATGTTCGATGGCCTGAAGTGGTAAGTCATAAACAAACCTGGCAAGGCGAATTTTGTGTGTTGTATGCTTGAATTGACACTAAATTACGGTAGACCATACATCAGTAGGTTTATGTAGTCATTTCGGATCGCTTCTTTTAATCATATGCTTCTTTTCTCGAGCATGATTTACTACATCCCTTCTACCAGGCGTAACGTTTAGATTACAATCATTAGCACAGAAGCAGGCATTATATCACCGAGCGAGATGTGTCAATGGTTAGCACACTAGACTCGTAATTGGGGTAGACGACTGTTTAAACCCGCGTCTGGCCATCCTGATTTAGATTTTTCGTGGTTTCCGTACATCACTTCTGGCAAATGCCAGGATAGTTCCTTTGAAATGGCGTGGCAGATTTCCTTCCCCATCCTTCCCTAACCCGCTGTGACCCACGACCTCGCTGTTTGGTCTCCTCCCCCAAATCACCCATACAACCATTATAATATTCTTTGTTGAAGCTTCTAAGCCATATACCAAAGACCGCCTCTTTTCCCCACTGAGACTAATATTTTGTAAGTCAGTTTACCTTTATGTGTGCTTTCATCACAGATGGAACACCATCCATTTCGAAATCACAATCATGAAGCAATAACACTCCACTAATTTGCATGAGCTCGTTGCGTCACCTTGTAACAGTCACCTATTGTACAGTGTCTTCGTGCTCTTCATGGCTGCCTCCCTGCTACTTTATATAACTAGTAAACAATCGGAAAATTTTGGGGTTTGCATTATTTCCATTGTTTCGTATACCCTTCGGCCATTCGGCTCTGTAGACCGGCAAATTCATTATTGACGGCATCCTTTTCGCTGCTGTGTTGTGATCGACTTGATATGTCTCATGTAACAGCATCTTCTATTACAGAGCATCTGCCACTGTTTATAATAATTTAGTTTCGTCTGCACGAAATATCCAATACCGAAGCATAAGGCTCCCGCACTCCTGCTGATGGCAACGCTCTTTTACATGACGTGACCTCACGCTTCCCATAAAAAGTGTAATTTGTTTAAGAAAGTGACCTCTACCTAAATTGGAGCAAGTGGGTACGTGTTATTCGTAAAGTCATCTGCTGCGACCAATACAGATGCCTTTTGCTCAAACGTGCCGCTACCGTAGGCTTAGACTTCCACTGGGGGAGGGGGGGGGGTAGAGAGGGCACCCCTCCACCCTCCCACCGCCTGAAATTTTGAGGCAAGGATGCTATTTTCCTTTGCAGCACTCTCACGCGTTTATAGAAATTGTTGTATGTGATCGAATAAAACAGCAAAGAAATATTGTAACTTTAAAACGTTCTAAGAAAGGTTTGTGACGCTATGGATCGGCAATTATGCCATTTACTTGTCTAGGTGCGATTTTGGCGCTGTACCACACTCAAAGCCAATGCAAATCTTAACAGAACAGTGTCGGAGCAGGAACATCTCTCTTTTCTGCCGTATCCTTGTAGAGCACTTAACGAGCGGCAGTCTGGAGCGGTGTCTGTCGTCATTTCCCAGGACGCTTTTCTCAACAAGCAAAGTTATGGGTCGAAAGCAAATTCTCTCCAGGAATAGGCGCCTTCACGATCTCTCCGAGGTACAGCGCAGCACAAAACACATTTTCCTCCCATCTAGAGCAGGAAATGACACCTTCTCTTTTAGAATACTGCATTTGGTTCCCAATATAAAGCATAGATGAACACAAATAGTGTGCCACCAATACGAATAATGATTAATAATGCTACTACGAACAAGTGAGGATTGACAGATCAACAACATTAAAGCTGAATAGGTGCACACTGATTATGCTTCTTAAACATGTTTAGCTTTAATACAGCACTGTAATAATGAATCGATAAGTATCAAACCTTCGATATGCAACACTTTTGATGTAATTCAAATCAAATTTGCTTTTTGGGGTGTGACACGTCCTGGAACTGACAACATAACTTATATCAAATATGGCTGTTTTAGAATCTTGTCACCTCTTAGATAAATTTCTGCGGATGCCCATGGCCACTCCTGATAATTAAAACAACGAATGAACTAAAGAACTGACAGATTAGTCTACTTTTCGATCAAAGGCGAAATAATTCTTTACATAATTGGTATCGCAAGCCCACCAGAATTTATGTTGCCACTCAGTGTTGAGGTTCGTGGATACGTATTACGAATGTGGCTATGTGTTTCAGTCAACAACACATTAAATACTGAGTTTTCAGGAAAAGTATTTGGCCTGCCATGAACTCCAAGCTATCTCTTCTAACAATCAGAGCGGCGTATTTAAAATATAATTACAAGAAGATGATGACTGCTGAATGCCTATACCAAACTCAACTTACATCCCAGTTTATTACAACAGCCATTAATAAATTATAGATGTACAAGAAATACCGCAGCGAGTTACCAACGGACAATAATTCTGTTTCTACAGGCGGTTTCCGACATTCGATATACTTTCGGCGACTTGCAGATGTTTCTTACTTATGTACAGCAACGTGCATGGTGCTGTTGCACGGATATCACGACTCTGCCAGAGGAAGAAGGTTGCTGTTAAAACTACACTGCTTGCTTGTAGAAGTTTAACTGTATCACGTTTTCCATATATATACACTGAAGAGCCGAAGAAACTGGTAAACCTGCCTAATATCGTATAGGGCAAGCAGAAGTACTGCAACACGACGTGCCATGGACTCGACTAATGCCTGAAGTAGATAGTTATGGAGGGAATTACCACTGTGAATCCTACAAAGCTCTCCATAAATGACTAAGAGTACGAGGAGGTGGAGAATTCTTCTGAGGAGCACATTGCAAAGCATCCCAGATATGCTCAAAAGTGTTCATGTCTGGGGAGTCTGGTGGCCAGTGGAAGTGTTTAAGATCAGAAGAGTGTTCCTGGAGCCCCTCTCTAGCAATTCTGGATGTGTGGGGTGTCACGTTGTCCTTCTGGAATTGCCCACGTCCTTCGGAATGCACAATGGACAGGAATGGATGCAGGTAATCAGACAGGATGCTTACGTATGTGCCACCTGCAAGGGTCATATCTAGACATATCAGGGGCCCATATGACTCCAACTGCGCACGCCCCACATCATTATAGAGCCTCCACCAGCTTGAATAGTTCCCTGGTCACATACAGCATCCATGGATTCATGAGGTTGTCCCTATACCCGTACATGTCCATCCGCTCGATACAATATGAAACGAGACTCGTTAAACAACACAACATGTTTTCAGTCATTAACAGTCCACAGTAAGTGTTGATTGGCCCAGGCGAGGCATAAACCTTTGTGTCATGCGGTCATCAAGGGTACATGAGTGGGCCTCCTGCTGCGAAAGCCCATATCGGTTATGTTTCGTTGAATGGTTCGCACGCTGACGCTTGTTCATGGCGCAGCGTTGAAAGCTGCAGCAGTTTGCAGAAGTGTTGCACTTCTGCCACGTTGAACGATTCTCTTCGGGCGTCGTTGGTCCCGTTCTTGCAGGGTCTTTTGATGTTTTACCGGATTTCTAATATTCACGGTACACTCAATAGTCGTACAGGAAAATCCCCACTTCATCGGTACCTCGGGGATTCTGTGACCAATCGCTCGTGCGCCATCTAGAGCACCACGTTAAAACCCACTTAAATCTTTATAACCTGCCAGTGTAGCAGCAGTAACCGCTCTAACAATTATGCCAGACACTTGTCTTACATAGGCGTTGCCGACCGCAACTCCGTATTCTGCCTGTTTCATGTCTCTGTATTTGAATAGGCATGTCTGTACCAGTTTTTGTGGCGCTTCAGTGTCTTTAAAGAGAAAGATCTCAATATAAAAATGCAGGTGAAATAAATGTAAACTGCCCAATGCGTCATCACGCAAGTGTTTTTCATTTCGTACGTTCTTTGACAATAACTGTTTATATGAAGTAAAATAAATGTGCGTGATGAACCTCTCAGGTGTGTTTAACATATGAGTGGTTACTTACATTTTATTCTATTTATTATATAGAGGTTACGTAGTCTCCTCTACGTATGTTGCAGTTTGACGGCTTCACCCTTTATTTGTTACTTTTTTATCGTCTTAAATAAAACTCACACAAACAGTTACACAGTGTCTGCCAGGAAGCTCCATTCAAACACCCCTTAGAAGCATGAATACTCGAGATCTACAAAGAAATTGCATACTTGGAGGAATAATTGTAGCTGTGCTGCAAATACCAGACATGTGTATACCAATAAGTAATAATGTGATAAAGAAAACCCGCTGAAGATGGGGAAACTTCTCCGAAACATATTTGGATAGTGAAACAAGAAAAATTCTGTTTCCTCAAGGCAGAACCACATTTCATCATTATATATGAATAGGTTATGTATATTAATTATTAGAATATTAACAAACTGTATCATATCTGGCATTGCGTATGGATTCAAATCATCTTAATCATACATCCCGGTGCTTTACACCTATACCTACTATCCAAAATTCTCAGTACGGGTAAAGAAAAATGGTTCAAATGGCTCTGAGCACTATGGGACTTTTCTGAGGTCATCAGTCCCCTAGAACGTAGAACTACTTAAACCTAACCAACATAAGGACATCACAAACATCCATACCCGAGGCAGGATTCGAACCTGCGACCGTAGCGGTCGCGTAGTTCCAGACTGTAGCGCCTAGAACCACTCGGTCACTCCGGTCAACACGGGTAAAGGAACTGTGTACTATTTTTTTAGTTTGATTTATCATAACATAATGTAAGCATCTGACTCCTATCTGGTGTGCAAGTTTAAAAGTTGCTACAAATAAAAAAGAAACTGTGTAAATCGAGGAAGTATAACAGCATTGTGGCTATCGGTTTGCCGAAGCACTACCAATGTTAATTAGTGAATGTCTATTATCATTACTGCATTACCTGTTACAAAAAAATCACGAAGTTTTACCTAACCAATTCGGAAAAAATAATCAACACTAATTCTGTTGACATTTATTTCGCAAGCAAATTGCCGAAATAAAATCATAGTTTGTCACTAACCAGTCGATGTCATTATTGCATTACTATTACCAAAACAAATACAGAAGTTTATCTTCTCGTTACGGAGAAAATTATCTGTAAATTGGTCTACAGCTGGCGCATTCCGCTTCCATCTCGACGTAGCATTCCAAAACAGTTTTTTTTTTCAAATAATTGAAAGGAATTTACCATACAGTTAGTGTGAACAGAATCTCCAAAAAAAGAAAAAAACAGAATTACAAGGTTTTTTTTTAATTAAACCATTGCATTGGTTATTGTTTCTCCGTTTCTTGAAACAAGTGTAGAATTGGACCACTCATAACAAAGACTTCCTCGAATAGCTCAACGCATTCTTTCATATTGTCTACTAATTAGTACGTATGACACGTGAGACTGGTGTTACGTGAGCGGGAATACTTAGCTGGCAGAGTTTAACAACCATTCAGCTGCACATTCCTTTCTCATCGCAATTTGTCTTGTTCCTCACCTGGAAGCGACGGTGTCAGGAGTTCATAACACCTTTGTATTTCATAACTTAAACATGTCTGCATGTTCTATCATGGAAGTGTGTGTTTTTTTGGACTTTTGTATTTTATATCTTAAGTACATCTAAATTTTTTCATCATACGAAGTTCATGTGTGAATATGAATTAAGATTTCACCACTACAAGTCAAGCGAATGAGCTCTCCTATTTTCCAAAACATTATAATCGAATTTAAGAAATGGATGGGTGTCTCATACATTAAGTGTCAGTTTTACAGTATACTGAATTTGTCGTTTCAGAAAAGGTCGACTCGCGTGTGTGTTTTTGTGGAACAACGAATATCCTACCATGACCAACCATCGTACAATATGCGTTAGATGAGTTTGTGCCAAGCAAGATCGTAAGAGATGGGAAAGAGCCGCCGTGGTACATCAACCGAGTTAGATAACTGCTGCGGAAGCAAAGGGAACTTCACAGCAAACATAAACATAGCCAAAGCCTTGCAGACAAACAAAAATTACGTGAAACGAAATGTAGTGTGAGGAGGGCTATGCGAGAGGAGTTCAATGAAATTTTGGTCTTATGTGAAAGCAGTAGGTGGATCAAAACAAAATGTCCAGATACTCTGTGACCAAAGTGTTGAAAAACAGGATGACAGACTAAAGGACGAAATATTAAATGTCTTTTTCCAAAGCTGTTTCACAAAGGAAGACTGCACTGTAGTTCCTTCTCTAGATTGTCGCACAGATGACAAAATGGTAGATATCGAAATAGACGACAGAGGGATAGAGAAACAATTAAAATCGCTCGTAAGACCGCTGGACCTGACGGGATACCATTTCAGTTTTACACAGAGTACGCGAAGGAACTTGCCCTCCTTCTTGCAGCGGTGTACCGTAGGTCTCTAGAAGAGCGTAGCGTTCCAAAGGATTGGAAAAGGGCACAGGTCATCCCCGTTTTCAAGAAGGGACATCGAACAGATGTGCAGAACTATAGACCTATATCTCTAACGTCGATCAGTTGTAGAATTTTGGAACACGTATTATGTTCGAGTATAATGACTTTTCTGGAGACTGGAAATCTACTCTATAGGAATCAGCATGGGTTTCGAAAAAGACGGTTGTGTGAAACCCAGCTCGCGCTATTCGTCCACAAGACTCAGAGGGCCATAGACACGGGTTCACAGGTAGATGTCGTGTTCCTTGACTTCCGCAAGGCGTTCGATAGAGTTCACCACAGTCGTTTGATGAACAAAGTAAGAGCATATGGACTATCAGACCACCTGTGTGATTGGATTGAAGAGTTCCTAGATTGTCGCACAGATGATTAAATGGTAGATATCGAAATAGACGACAGAGGGATAGAGAAACAATTAAAATCGATCGTAAGACCGCTGGACCTGACGGGATACCAGTTCAGTTTTACACAGAGTACGAGAAGGAACTTGCCCCCCTCCTTGCAGCGGTGTACCGTAGGTCTCTAGAAGAGCGAAGCGTTCCAAAGGATTGGAAAAGGGCACAGGTCATCTCCGTTTTCAAGAAGGGACGTCGAACAGATGTGCAGAACTATAGTCCTATATCTCTAACGTCGATCAGTTGTAGAATTTTGGAACACGTATTATGTTCGAGTATGACTTTTCTGGAGACTGGAAATCTACTCTGTAGGACTCAGCATGGGTTTCAAGAAAGACGGTAGTGTGAAACCCAGCTCGTGCTATTCGTCCACGAGACTCAGAGGGCCATAGACACGGGTTCACAGGTAGATGTCGTGTTCCTTGACTTCCGCAAGGCGTTCGATACAGTTCACCACAGTCGTTTGATGAACAAAGTAAGAGCATATGGACTATCAGACCACCTGTGTGATCTTCTTACCTTTTCATATTAAGAGAATTCTTTACAGTTGATTAATAAAGACTACAAAATATTTACGACTTATTACTGAACCTAGTCAATGACATCGGCAACAATCAGCTCACAAGTATTTAATAATTACGTTTCTAATAACCTATAAAGAAAGTATAAAAAATACATTTTTATAAATAAACAATGTAAACTAATTCAAGTTTTTTTAATTACTCTCTGAAATAAATACTTCGAATATCAGTTTTTATTTATTTTGCGATCAAAAGACACTCTCTTAATTATAACTATTATTCAAGCTTTTTAATAATTCTCTACAAACTGTACTCGCATATCATGCACATCTTGCGTTTAAATAGTAAACAGCTAGTAGGCTACTTCCTAGCATTGGATAGACCTTTAATATGTTATGAACAATTTTCAAAATTCGAAGCACAGATTCATATACTACTTTGCTTGGAAGCTTCTTAAAACAGTCACGCGTGGTTGGTTCGAGGTCTGCTCTTAGAACCATTTGTAAAACCTTGTCCTAGTGTCCAATGTTCTTAAAAGACTGTATGAATCCTCGAAGCCATTACATTCAGAGCGCATAGTATTCACTTGGACTCTTAACAACTTGTCATTTACATGAACCCGAAAACTGTGACTCACTTTGAGTGTTTATGGGGCGTACTTAAATACTACATAAGCGTTCCACGTCCATCTTCAGCACGACACATCACATATGTGACATGATGAAGACAGTTATGAATACTTTTATAGTTTAAATTGGTATTTTGATTCTTCTGGTCACCTGTCAAATACGGGTAATGCAGTTTTCTTTCGATATTCTAATCTGCTAGTTCGGACTGAGTATCAAAGGATTAACGTACTCCAGCGATCTTGAATAAGAGTACGTCACTATTTGGTTTTATATTTCCTCTAGGTTCCTAACTCCGTCTCTTACTAGGTCGGCAGTCTCCATAAAAACAGTTCAGTTTTCTAAATTTTAGAGCCCTAGCGAACAAACGATTTGCTAATTCTTCAATCATTAGTGGTGACTGTTATCTGTCATTTCGCAGCGCTGTCTCCTATTTTGATTAATGTGAAGTTTCAAACAAATGGCTCTAAGCACTATCGGACTTAACATCTGAGGTCATCAGTCTTGAAGTTTCAGTTTCAACACAATATTTAAGTGTTCGTTACCACTGTATATCAGTTTCATACAGACACCTGCCTCCCGCAGTAGTCCCTTTGCAGTGTGGAGCCTGCAATAAACGCTTATTGTAGCCTTTGTCTAATTCAAGTAGATAAATTATTACAGCCAGCCAACTTTATTGTGACAAACTGTCAGTCCTATTACATTCTTAGATTTTTTTTTTAAGTCATCAGCCTTCTGACTGATTTCATGCGTCCCGCCATGAATTCATCTCCTGAGCGAAAGCTTTCATCTCAGACTGACACCTGCGACTTAACATACTCAATTTCTTGCTGCGTTTATCCAGCCTCTGTCTTCCTCTACAGTTTATGCCCTCTACAGCTTTTTATAGTGCCATGGAAGTCATTCCCTGATTTATTAACACGTGTCCTATCATCATGCCTCTTTTTCTTGACAGTGCTTTTTATATATTTCTTTCCTACGTTATCAGTCCATGCAGTCTTCAACATTCGTGCGTAGCACCACATTTCAAAGGCTTAGATTCTCTTCTGTTCCGTTTTTCCCCCACAGTCCATGTCACACAACCATATAACACTGTGGTCCAAACCTATATTATCAGAATTTTCTACCTAAAATTACAGATTATGTTTGATTCTAAGAGACTTCTCGTGGGCAGGAATGCCTTTTTTACCAGTGCAGGTCTACTCTTATGTCCTCCTTGATCCATCCATCATGGGTTATTTTGTTGCCGAGGTAGCAGATTTCCTTAACCTCATCTACTTCGCGATCCTCAATTCGGATATTAAGGTTTTCCCTCTTCTCCTTTCGGCTACTTCTCATTACTTCTTTTGTCCTTCTTCGATTTACTCTCATTCCATGTTCTGTACTCTGTAAACTACATCTCTGCCTTACAATATTTTTAATTTTATTTCTGGTCTTCCGCTCTCAATGTTCCTTCTTGGTTCTAATACATATTGTATCTTATCCGTTTTTCCCTATAGCTTATCCCAGTTTTTCTCAGAATTTCGAACATCTTGCACCACTTTTTACTGTCGAATGCTTTATCCAGATTGGCAAATCCTATCAACGTGTCTTAGTTGTTCTTCAGTCTTGTTTCAGCTATCGACCGCAACGTCAGAACTGCCCCTCTGGTGATTTTGTCTTTCCTAAAGCCAAACTGACAGTCATGTAACAGATCCTCGATTTTATTTTCCATTCTTTTGGAGAGTATTATTCTTGTCAACAACTTGGATACACGTGCTGTTGAGCTGATTGTGAGATAATTCTCTCACTTTCCGGCTCTTGTAATCTTCGGAATTGTATGGATAATGTTTTTCCGGGAATCTGATGGTGTATCGCCAGTCTTGTTTATTCTACATAATAACTCAAATAATCGTTTTTTGCCACTTCCCACAATGATTTTAGACATTCAGATGGATTATTATCTATCCCTTCTGCACTATTTGGTCTTGAGTTGTCCTAAGTCCTTTTATATTCTGATTCTAATACTAGACGCCCTTTCCCTCCCCTGTCGACTCTTATTTCTTCTTCGTCACGTCACTTCACGTCATGTCCTCCGTCTCGTAGAGGTCTTCAATGTACTCTTACCACCTTTCTCCTCTGTTTTTCAACAGTGTAACTTCCACTGAACTCTTAATGTTGCTTTTAATTTCATTGATGTCTGTCCTGACTTTTCCATACGTTGAACCAATCCACCTGACAATATTTCTTTTTAGATTTCTTCACATTTTTCATCCAGCCATTTTCCCTTGTCTTCGCTGCACTTCTTAATTATTTCGTTCTGGTATTTCCGTGTTCCTGAATCTCCCTGAAAGTTCTTCTACTTTTGTCTTTCGTCGATAAAGTGAAGTACGATTATTTCTTCTGTTACCCATCGTTTCTTCCCAGTCAACTTCCTTACACCTAGGTTTCTCTTTCCCAAGTCTGCGGTTGCCGTCTATAGAAATATCCATTGCTCTTTAAACTGAACAGCCTACCGAGGTATACATTACCACAGTTTCTATAGCCTCAGAACCACTTCTTCGCGCAGTGATACTACCTGACTTGTCTTTTAGACTTCAGCCCACTCTGTATCTGCTCATGGGTATGCTTTACAATCCAATATCTGATTTCGGAATTCCTATCTGACCATATATAATCTAACTGGAATCTTTCGTATCTCAATGTCTTTTCCAAGCATATCTCCTCCTCTTTCAAATCTTTAAGAGAGTATTCGCCTTTTTTTTTTTGCTGAAATTTATCGCATAACTCAAATAGTTTTCTCCTCTCTCATTTCTAGCAGCAAGTCCATATTCTCCCGTAACTCTTTCTTCCCCTCCTCCCCTACAGTAGCATTCCAGTTCCCCATGACTATCATATTTCCATTCCCTTTATGTACTGAATAACAATCTTCATGTCCTTTCTCTATCTCTTCATCCTCTGCTTGCGACGTCGGCATTTGTACGATTGTTATCGGTGTTCGTTTGCTGTTAGATCGATCCTATCAGTGAACTGTTCATAGTAACTCACTCTCTGTCCTGTCATGCTATTCATAAGGAATCCTTCTCCCTTTATACCAGTTTTTGCTGCTGTCGATATTACCCTATACTCTTCTGACCAGAGTTCATCGTCTTCTTTCCATTTCACTTCACTGACTCACACTATACTTATTGTATGGCTGTGCATTTTCTTTTTCAGTTTTTCTAGGTTCCGTATCACATTTAAATTTCTGACATTCCACGTCTCGAATCGTAGAACGTTCCCCCTTCGTTGCTTATTCAGTGTTTTGCTCATGGCCACCTTCCTCTTGGCGGTCCCTTCCCGCAGATCCGAATGGGATACAAGTCCGGGATCTTTTTCAGTTACAGACCACATATCCTGTGGATATACGTTATGTATCTTTAATTCAGTGGATTTTAATGTTTTCTGCATAGTCATGGCGTTTAACATTGTTGATTCTTCCGTCGTTTAGGGAAAGTTTTACATTCCAAGGGCCCTGAACCGCTGACCACTCTTCCGTCTTTGACAAGGCAGAAAGAGGATGTCTTCTTAAACCGGAAGTCTTCGGCTAGATTACTGATGAGCTTCATTCAAAATTTAAGCAGTGGCAAGGTTCGAACACCGCACTTTTCGATTATTGGTCAAACACGCTACATCTAGACCACAATCAACTACGTGTGATTATACGGCAGCATAAAACAAATTTTCAAGTGGAATGTTATCTTTACTAGAAAACAATCCATTTAAATAGCCCATATTGTAAGACAGCCGCAAAAAAAAACTAAACGTTAATGATTGGTTACAAGGAATTACTTGTGGACAGAATTAGACTACAGTTTGTAAATATCTTTAGTGAACTGTACCACATACTCTGGACAGAAATCTATTAGAAAATCTTCTAATTCAGTATTCAGACACTGTATCTGATGACTCTGTTGCATACAAATAGATCTTCGTTAATTTTGGGCAATAGTATTATAACTACATGAATGCTGAAGATTTCACAAATAACAATCTACTCGTGGCATACCCATGTATGTTCTCGCTACAACTGTTGTCAACACTGAGAATTGTATGCCGCCGAACCCCCAAGGAATGCTGCATAAGTTAAGAAATGCATGAAGTATTCACATCACCACATGTCCCATGTTAAAAGTAGCTGTTCGTTTTAACTTCATAGTTACTGTAACCAGTACTTATTACACTTCTCCCGTGTAACAATATCGATTGAAAATGAGTCACGGAAAATTTTTCTGTCAGTCAAGTCAGATTGAAAACTTTTTTTGGACGATTTGCAAAATATTACTGCTAATTTTCACACTCACCCAGGCGATCGATGTAGGATCCTGAAGCCAGGTGACAGTACCACATACTCTGGGCAGAAATCTATCAAAACTCTTTTCAGTTCGGTATTCAGACACTGTATCTGATGATTCTGTTGCATAAAAATCATAGTCTGGCTACCTTCAAATTTAGGCCCACAGCACATTACTCGCCTACTTAATACTAAGTATCGTACTTCAGCGTTGTTCCATTGACGCTACATGGGTGCGATGGTGTTTGCCTGGCCCCTGATATGATCTGACCTATAGAACACGTCTGCTCGAGGAGTGAGCGCATCTTGGATGTTCTTCATCTCGCTAAGTTGCGGGCGATGGCAGAACTGTTGCTCAATAAAGCTGTTACAGGCATTTGACGACTCAGCAGCAGGATTTGCGCTTCCAACCTACGTCCTCAATAATTTTCTGGATGTATTCCAATCTGTGTCTTCCTCCACAGCTTTGGCCCTCTGAAGTTCCTCTAGTACCATGTTAATAGTTCCCTGATGTCTTAACGTATGTCCTATCATCCTGTCCCTTCGTCTTGTCAGTGTTTTCCACATATTTCTTTCCCTGCCGGTTTTATTCAGAACCACCTCATTCCTTACCTTATCAGTCCATCTAATTTTCATCATTCGTCTGTAGCACCACATCTCAAATGCTTAGATTCCCTTCTGTTCCGATTTTCCCACAGTCCTTGTTTCACTAACATTCATTGCTGTGCTCTAAACAGTCTCGGAAATGTCTACCTCAAATTAAGGCCTATGTTTGATACTAGTAGACTACTCTTGGCCAGGAATACTCTTTCTGACAATGCTAGTCTGCCTTTGATGACCTCCTTGCTCCGTCCGTCATTGGTTTGCTGCCTAGGTAATAGAATTACTTAACTTAATTTACTTCGTGATCACCAACCCTGAGGTTAAGTTTCTCGCTGGTCACATTTCTGCTTATTCTCATTTCTTTCGTCTTTCTTCGATTTACTCTAAGTCCGTATTCTGTTTCCATTAAACTGTTCCTCCAACCACCAGACAGTGTAGTTCTTCTACACTATCACTTACGATAGCAATGTCATCAGCGAATCCTATCATTGATATCATTTTACCTTGGATTTTAATTCCACCCCTCAACCTTTCTTTTATTTGCATAATTGCTTCTTTGACATACACATTGAACAGTAGGGGCGAAAGACGACATCTTTGTCTTACATACACTCCTGGAAATGGAAAAAAGAACACATTGACACCGGCGTGTCAGACCCACCATACTTGCTGCGGACACTGCGAGAGGGCTGTACAAGCAATGATCACACGCACGGCACAGCGGACACACCAGGAACCGCGGTGTTGGCCGTCGAATGGCGCTAGCTGCGCAGCATTTGTGCACCGCCGCCGTCAGTGTCAGCCAGTTTGCCGTGGCATACGGAGCTCCATCGCAGTCTTTAACACTGGTAGCATGCCGCGACAGCGTGGACGTGAACCGTATGTGCAGCTGACGGACTTTGAGCGAGGGCGTATAGTGGGCATGAGGGAGGCCGGGTGGACGTACCGCCGAATTGCTCAACACGTGAGGCGTGAGGTCTCCACAGTACATCGATGTTGTCACCAGTGGTCGGCGGAAGGTGCACGTGCCCGTCGACCTGGGACCGGACCGCAGCGACGCACGGATGCACGCCAAGACCGTAGGATCCTACACAGTGCCGTAGGGGACCGCACCGCCACTTCCCAGCAAATTTGGGACACTGTTGCTCCTGGGGTATCGGCGAGGACCATTCGCAACCGTCTCCATGAAGCTGGGCTACGGTCCCGCACACCGTTAGTCCGTCTTCCGCTCACGCCCCAACATCGTGCAGCCCGCCTCCATTGGTGTCGCGACAGGCGTGAACGGAGGGACGAATGGAGACGTGCCGTCTTCAGCGATGAGAGTCGCTTCTGCCTTGGTGCCAATCATGGTCGTATGCGTGTTTGGCGCCGTGCAGGTGAGCGCCACAATCAGGACTGCATACGACCGAGGCACACAGGGCCAACACCCGGCATCATAGTGTGGGGAGCGATCTCCTACACTGGCCGTACACCTCTGGTGATCGTCGAGGGTACACTGAATAGTGCACGGTACATCCAAACCGTCATCGAACCCATCGTTCTACCATTCCTAGACCGGCTAGGGAACTTGCTGTTCCAACAGGACAATGCACGTCCGCATGTATCCCGTGCCACCCAACGTGCTCTAGAAGGTGTAAGTCAACTACCCTGGCCAGCAAGATCTCCGGATCGGTCCCCCATTGAGCATGTTTGGGACTGGATGAAGCGTCGTCTCACGCGGTCTGCACGTCCAGCACGAACGCTGGTCCAACTGAGGTGCCAGGTGGAAATGGCATGGCAAGCCGTTCCACAGGACTACATCCAGCATCTCTACGATCGTCTCCATGGGAGAATAGCAGCCTGCATTGCTGCGAAAGGTGGATATACACTGTTCTAGTGCCGACATTGTGCATGCTCTGTTGCCTGTGTCTATGTGCCTGTGGTTCTGTCAGTGTGATCATGTGATGTATCTGACCCCAGGAATGTGTCAATAAAGTTTCTCCTTCCTGGGACATTGAATTCACGGTGTTCTTATTTCAATTTCCAGGAGTGTATTTTTTAATTCGAGCGTTTCGTTTTTGATCGTCCACCTTTATCATTCCTCTTGGCTCTTGTGCATATTGTATATTACCTGTGTCTCCCTATAGCTTACCCCGAGTTTTTCTCAGAATTTTGAACTTCTTGCACAGATTTAGATTGTTGAATCCCTTTTCCAGGTCAACAATTTATATGAAATTGTCTTGATTTATCTTTAGCCTTACTTCCACTATCAACGTCAGAATCACCTCTCTGGTGCTTTTACCTTTCCTAAAAGAGAGCTGATCGTCATGTAACACATACTCAATTTTCTTTTCCATTCTTCCGTATATTATTCTTGTCAGCAACTTTGAGACATGAGCTGTTAAGCCGATTGTGCGATAACTCTTGCACTTGTCAGCTCTTGGGAGTAGTGTGGATCATATTGTTACGAGAGTGAGATGGCATTTCGACAGACGCATACAGTGATGCCACTTTCCTCACTGATGTTAAAAATTCTAATGGACTGTTTTCCATCGCTCGAGCCATATTTGATCTTAAGTCCTCCGAAGCTCTTTTAAATTCTGATTCTAAATCTGGATCCCTTATGTCTTCGAATTCGACTCCTGATTCTTCTTCTACCACATCAGACAAATGTTCCCATTTCTCAGAGGCATCAATGAACACTTTTCACCTATCCGCTCTCTCCTTTGCATTTAACAATGCAATTCCCTATCCAGTGTTAATGTCACGACGCTTGATTTTTATATCACCGAAGGTAGTTTTCACTTTCCTTCTGACAGCTATTTTATTCCTATCTCTTCACATTTTTCCTGCAACCATTTCTTCTTAGCTTCCCTGCGTTTCCTAATTATTCCATTGCTAACTGACTTCCATGTCTGTATTCCTGAATTTCCCTGAACATTTTTATACTTTCTCCTTTCATCGATCAGTTTAAGTTTTTTTTTTCTGGTACCCATGGTTTCTTTGCAGTTACCTTCTTTGTACCTATGTTTTTCCCGACTTCTGTGGTTGCTCTTTTTAAAGACATCCATTTCTCTTCTGCTGGACTGCCTACTGAGCTATTCCTTATTGTTGTATCTATAGCCTTAAAGAATCTCATGCATATCTCGTCATTGCTTACTACTTCGGTATGGCAGTTCTTTAGGTAGTGATTCTTCGCGACTAATTTCTTAAGTTTCAGCCTATTTTTCATCACTACTACATTGCGTTCTGAATCTGTATCCGCTCCTGGGTACACCTTACAATCCACCACCTCATTTGGGAATCTCTGTTTGACAGTGACATAATCTAACTGAAATCTTCCCGTATCACCCAATCTTTTCCATGTATACCCTATTTTGTGATTCTTATCATCGTATTCGCCATCACTACCTGAAATTTATTACAGAACTCAATTAGTTTTCCTCGTCCCAAACCAATATTCTTCTCTAACCATTTCTTCTACTGCTTCCCCTACACCTAAATTCCTATCCCCCATCAATATTAGATTTTCATCTCCATTTACATTCTGATGTGACTGCCCTGTTAAATTGCTAAAAACGTAGTCAGAAGGAGTTGTAATTTTGAAAGGAAACTTAGTGTCAATGTCGTGTAATAAATATTTCCCTTGAAGCGCCTTTGCGCCAGAGGCAAAGATATGAGAGTAGAATAGTTATCTATATATTTATCAATAAAAAAGATTATCAAGTTTCTTTACATTGCCCCGTTGTACTAATTGTCCGAAGAAACGTCAAATTACGGGCAATGAGCCCAACCACTTTACACTCGTAATTCTTTCACTCCTTTACATACGTACTTGAATGGCACTGTTCGTGTTTTTTTAGGGGATATCTCATCACCACATTGCTTATATAGTTCTGGTGCCGGACTTGACACGTAGCTAATCATTTATTGTAACATTCGCTTATCGCGTATACTGTACATTGATGGTTTTTTAGCAATGAAAACATGTACACTAGGATACACAAAATATGCATCAACATACATACTACACACAAATATTACTGCATCGTCCTTTACATAAAGTACATTGTTATTCAACAAATCATGTACTTAATGTAAAGGACGAAGTAGTAATTACATTGTATAAAAGTCCACAGTTCAGTTCTTTATGATTGGTTTCTAGCGTCATTGTTCCTGCGTACAAATAACATTTTCAGTAGCACGATAACAAAAAAATTACATTTCACAAGTCTTCTCTATGATTTTACAATTACATTTCTTTCCGAAAATAAATTAAAAATCCACTAGAACGTTTGGTGTGCCTATCCTGCCTGTTAGGTTAGCAAGGGTATCTGTAGTGGTAAGTGTAATAACGTCTCCTTTATAGCTGCTTATGCTCTCCACTGCCTCCCTCTTTTATACCAAGATCTATTTGATAACGTCCTAATATATCTCCTTTCTGGGTTTTGTAGTTGTTTCATCAGGGGCAAGATAAAAATGTAACAAAATTCACAGAGATTAGTACTCAGTCTAACTTAACACTATCATATACATAAACATAGTTGCAGTTCTGCCTTTAGTTCAACGAACATGGGTATAGTTTTTATTTCGTAACGTGGGACGTAGATCATGAGCTGTAGTGGTAAGACTTTTATTAAGTGGCTCAGGAAATCGTGTCTCTATATCTCTGTACACTATGGTGAGTGCCAACTTGAAGGTATATTTTGCTTTCCATTTAAATTGTTCTACGGCATCAAACCATAAGTCAATAATGCGTCGGTTACAAGTAACGACAAACGCAACAATTAGTGGGGGAGCACGCTACGCGCCGTTTGGAATCCAGTCGCCACGCACCCACAACCGGGTAGGGATGGTGCTCGTGTCGGTCAATGCGTCCTTAAGAAATGTTTTGAGCGCCGTTTGCAGCATTTACGAAACTAGTGCATCTGCTGCAACTCGTCATACACCTTGGCTGTGAGAAGGGACCACAGGGCACCTGCTACGTTCACTGCACGTAGGTAAGTTGAGCACTTTATTATTTAAAATTAGAAGGAAGGTCAGCATTGGCCATAATTTTGATGATTTATTAACAGAAAAATCGAGTTTCGATCACATAATGATCATCTTCAGTGCTGGAAGTTAAATATTTCACATAGCGATCAGTGAATAAGAAACAAAAGACCACAAATACACCTGAGTATAAACCAAGTGTTGGTAAGAACATACCTTTATCGTACAAATTAAAGCTCGTAAGCACTGGTGTCTAGTTATTAGCAGTAACATAAGTTATGAAACGATCACAATAACTGAAGCCGCTGTTTGTATTCACCCATACAGCAGACCTCGGTGTGACAGGGGCTTTGACCGCCCTCTATGTGACATGTGTCACATAAAGACTTAACATTAATTTATTTAGCAAGAGGTTACCACAAAATACCAAATGTGCACTTGCAAAAGCATTAATTGAATATTTAAAATTTTAAATTGTACATTAAAAGCGCAAAGCAAAAGGAAAGGGGGAAATGCACTTCTTGCCGGCATACACCGACGTGTTATTTTCAAAACAAATCAAAAAATAAACATGCTAGAATAAAAATCAACAGGTAAATTATAAGGTGTCACATTACAGAACTAGTAACAAAGAAAAATATACAAATAAAATGACATCAAATAATTCAGTTCTAATCAAAGTATCGTCGAAATTGCGTAGTGGTGTGGATATGTCGTTAAAGTTTCTATGCACCATGACATGTACTTGTGCAACCAGTAACTAATACCGTGCCTTAGTAAGTCCGAGTTTTTTACGTAACTTACTTTGATTCTTATCATCCTGATACCCAAGTGGTGAAAATAAAAAAGTTATGACTACTTTATTTGTAATACCAGGTCTGTTGTAATTGTTCATTCCAGGTACTTGTATTAATAAACTTAAAACTAGAACTACCATGATAAAAAAATCGTTCAGTCAAAACCTTACAAGTAATTTCTGGGCGTATTTCACTAGTCACCAATTCCTGCCTGTATGTCCTACATTAATTACGCATCGTGCCCATATTGACTTGTGGTGAAAACAAATGATAAAGATAAATGAATCCTTACCAGTTCACACTAATTCTTTATCAAATCTATTATCTCTTGATGCACATAACTTAGGTTGGGTTGGAGAGTAAATAGTAGATGATGCGAGAGGTATTCTTTAGCAGCTCGAAATGAAAATGTTCAAATGTGTGTGAAATCTTATGGGACTTAACTGCTAAGGTCATCAGTCTCTAAGCTTACACACTACTTAACCTACATTATCCTAAGGACACACACACACACACACACACACACACACACACACACACACACACACACACACACATGCCCGAGGGAGGTCTCGAAACTCCGCCTGGACCAGCCGCCCAGTCCATGACTGCAACGCCTCAGACCGATCGGCTGAAGCTCGAAGTCAATTGTTCGCATTGCTGCCTAGTATAAACGTAACTTACCTTGGCCAGATTTCCTTTCTCTTATCATAGAGTACATAGTGTACTTACGTGCATGAACAAGCGTAACGTGTGATTGTAAACATGGTAAAACTTCTTTAAGTCTCGGTGTGCGTAAAGTCCTTAAAGTTTGCCGTTGTGAGGGTTCGCAATTAGGTAACATGCGGCGTGTGGAATATTTACAATGGTGTAAGGGACAGTATATTTAATAAGCCACTTACAGTATCTCTTAACCAAGAAAGATGATTTAATGTGAGTTTTAAGCAAGATCTTCTCTCCAATAATAGATATGTTTATACCATGTAATTTCCTGTCAAAATATTTCTTCCCACGACTGGCATTTTCTCTAACAGAAACTTGCACTTGCCTGACCTTACCATCTAAATTTACTTGTTCTCTTGGAACAGATGGGATGGGATTTACCCAAACTTTGCTCTCCTGCTTGTTATTGATTAGATCCGACGGTGTAACTGTTGTGTCGTAAATCGGTAGATTGTTTACCACCCGGTCAAAGAGATTTAAGTGTCGATTCATTCTGATTGCTTACGGGCTACATACATTACCATTAATCTATTTAGCTCACGGAAAATTCTTCAATGGGATTAGATTGCGGGCTACACTTTGATATCAAATTATGCTGGATCTGGCAGCTCTCTCTTAAAAATTATTTGCAAGCCTAGCAATAAAATTAGTTGCATTATCAGATAAGATCACTTGAGGTTTCCCAACGGAGGAAAGTTAGTCATTTAGTACATGTCTGATGACAGACTTAGCAGATGTAGATTTTGTGGCATACAGTTTCGCATATTTAGAAAATACGTCATATACGCCTATTATGTACTTAACACCATCTCGAGCAGGGTCTTGTAGCAGCAATACAAACTATTTCTAGTGGATTCTTTAGCAGTATAGGATGTAGTACTGTTTCAGAGTTCTGGTTGGAACGCTTCGGCTTCTGCAAACAATGCAAGATTTTAAAACTTGCTGGTTGTGGCTGAGCATATTGGGAAAACAGCAGTAAACGTTTGACTTCTTACAGCATTTACTGGCACCATAGTGTTCCCAAATGAAATGAGTGTGCCAAATTAAATTCTCTTCACACGGTTTGTGAATACAAGTACACCACAAATCACTGTTTGTGTTTCTTCTATAGTTGGTAGTGCTGCCGCAGAGGTACCTGTCTGTTGTTTCTTAACTGAAACATTACTTTTTTTCCACCGTCGATCCTCCTCTTGCAGTTTAGCCATGTTACTACGCATATCCAAAAAAAATTTCTAAACTTAATTTCCTTTATAAGCATAATCGTAAACTCAGTATCCTGTTCTACGAATTACTCGACTTCAGCTAATCCTTGAGGCAATCGTGATAAGGCGTCAGCAATTACGTTGTTTTTACCGTTCACATGCATTATTCCAAAATCGTAGACGTGTAAGAACAGTGTCCACCTTGCAAACCGATTGTGCAACAACCTACAAGTGAGTAGAAAACTTATTGCTTGCTAAACTCTGTATACTCGCACATGCTTACCGAACAGATAACAATGGAATTTTTTAAATGCCCACGCAATAGAGAGAGCCTCCAACTCTGTTGTTGAGTACCTGCGTTCACATTCAGCTAAGTGTCCTGCAAGCGAAACTGATCAGTTTAAAATCTTCAGTGCCCCCACTTTCGGTCATCTGGAAGAGGCAGGCACCTAAACCTGAAAATGATGCATCGGTAGCAATGCAAAGGTCTTGGCTCAAGTGTGGGTGACCAAGAATGTTAAGAGTTTAACAGGGCATGTTTTATGTCCTCGAAGTCGGTTTGTCTCTGTTGTGTCCAAATCCACTGCCTGTCCTTCTTTAACAATCCTAACAAGGTGGTACTATTTAGCAGCTGATTAGGTACAAAACGGCGAAAGAAAGAACACAAACGTATGAACGCTTTTAGGTGTCGTTTTGTGCAAGGCACAGGAAATTTCTTAATCGCCAGCAATCTTTCAGACCTAAAAATTAGTGTTTTTCCTTACAAACTTTGATTTCTTAAGATTCGCCGCTGCCCCAGCTGCCGAAAATATCTGTAGCACTCCCTCTAATAGTTCTAAATGCTCATACTATGTAGATGTTGCGATTAATATATTATCAGTATACGCAGTGAGCTTATGTAGGAGATCAGGCCCAGATACAGTGTCAAGTGCAGATGTAAAGACTCCCGCACTAACGTTCAACCCAAAGGGTAAAACGCAGTACTGGTAGGATCTGCATACGAAATTAAAGGACAGTGCGATCTGTCTGTAAGTACTCCGGAGATCACATTGGACAGATACTGCACACCATGAAACCGTTATAATTGTTCCTCTAAATTTTCGGACTAGGTGGTTACCGGGACATTAATTTTGTTAATTTCCCTAGCGTTGCGAGGGAGCCTTACTGTGTTATCTGCTTTTTTTTTATCACGAATAGCGAGCTGTAGTATGGCAATAACGAAGACTCAATAATATTCCAAGACAACATCCTTTTTATGTCCTTAGCTACCGCCTCTATTTGCAACCATGGTGTGGAATATGTGTTGTTACAAAATGTGTCGTGGGACCGAATATCCAAGTGGTACCGATGTGTTCTAATAACTCCGAGTCTTTTATCGAACACACTTGCATACTCAAACAATAAACTTCTAAGTCATCTTTTTGTTGCGAAGAAATCTTAATGCTTTCTTCTACCTTATTTTCGTTTTCATCACGCTCCACTTGTTGGCACTGCTCTTCTTTCAAATCATGACGGTGAAACGTGTTGACCTTCAAAATCTGAATGTGTATATTTTTACAAGGCTTACCAATCCTACCTTTAACCATTATTAAATCTATTAAACAGTTTTGATCATTGATAAACCTATGACAGTCCCCAGATTCTAAACCAATTTTAGCACACTTTGCCCTCAAGATATCCAATCCGAAAATACGTCGTTCTGTCAACCCTTCGACTACGAGGAAAATCGACTGGAATACGATCTCAGTCTGTACTTCGATCATGGTTTGCACTTTAATCAGTTTGGATTTGCCAATTTACAATTTAGTACTGGGTGGGTTGTTAGGCCTTGTGACTGTCAGTCTCTTTGAAAAGGGCTTTCGATTTTACACTAACCTTGGCGCCGATGACCAGTAAGATAGCGGTCGGTATTTTTCCTAGTAATGCCTGCATACTGGCTTGAACTATGCCATCCTCCTCGTACAAACAGGGTATTTTATCGTTTGTCAACACATCACGTATGTCAGTTTCATCTTGGCAACTCACCAAATTATTATGAAGATTGCATAGATTGCGCCCACGAATATCCATGGTCAACATTGGAGGGCATAATGAGACCACGTTTAGTTTAACGACGCATTGTTTGTTGTTATCTCATTCGTCAGTTCGATAATATTTACGGTCGGTGCTATTTTATACGTAGTGCATCTCGGTCACCATTTGACCCCGAGTTCACAGGCGTACCTGAAATTGTAAACGGTCGGTTAATTTGTGAATTCTGCCATCGCGTATTTCTGGGATCGGCTAAGTTGTTATTGCTAGTGTGCTTTGGTTGACACTGATTATAAGCGTTATCCCACTGATTTCTACCATCCTGCCTATTTCAATTTCGATTCCCGTTGCCAGAATAGCCAGAGTAATCCCTATCACCATTCTTCCTCTTTCTTTTAAAGTTTTGGTTGTAATTAGAATTGTTATAGGAATTACAATTGCCTCCCGAATTCGGGTTTTGCATCTGCGCTGCAGAGGCTGGATCGACAAAAGCCCATCGTGGGTTCAGCCGCGCTCTCGTCATTGTTGACGCCCTATTGCGCTTGTTGCGGCAGAGACCGATTTCTGCCACCCTTACGATAAGTATTTTGGATGTCACCGCTGCGCCTCGCGTCTTCATGAATCAAGTCTATGGAATGTAAGGCCCATAAGAAGTACTTTAAATTGCTCTCAGGAACCTGTACAAGATTTTCCCTAATGTTAATGGGCAGTTTGGCTTTCAAAATCCGTATAACAGCAGAGTGTGAAACTGGTTCGTCCCAGAAAAGCGTTTTGTTTACATACATTTCGAATTATTTTCATAAAGATCCAAACTTTGGATTGTATTGTTCAGTAACAAACACAGATTTCCTCAATCGTTCTTGTACACAACGCAACCGGTACTTAGAAAGAAAAGAATTTTCGCATTGCTGTGATGTTTGGCAAGTTTCAGACATTTCGGTCTCCTACAACGCACAATCGTCCGGTAACATACTGAATCTTTTGCTCTTCGGACCATGTCTTGGGCAACACATTCCTGAACGACTTGATAAAAATAACAGGATGTACTGACTTGCGTTCAGGGGCACCTGAAACTGCCGATGTTTTATAAGACTCTCTTTGAGCAATGCAGTCGACAAAGTTGGTTCTACTCTAGTCTGTTTCCTATTCACATTCCGGTGTCGTTGAGTGTCATACCCCTCGTAGCTAGGCGAATAAATATTAACATTGGTACTGAGACAGTCACAGTTTTCACTTTCGTCCTTACCTGCTGCATGTTTTCAGGTTCTTCCTCTTCTTCTCCGTCTCTACGTTGCACCTTAATGTCATGAAGTTGCCTGTTAATTTGCTCTATGTCCGTCTGTAATTTTGTAACAGATGTGTTCTGTTTAGTGTAAACTTGTTCCATTGTGTTATTCATAGTTTTCCGTAATTCTCTTTTTAAAGTGCGGTTCATATGAATATCTTTCTCCTGCAAACATTCATCAAACTGCCGCTCCTGTTTTTTAGTTATCCCTTCAACTTGAGCGACAGCTTGCTGCATTTTTGTGGTAAGTGTTGTTTGTTGTAAGTGCATAGCATTTAAGTCTTCAATTAATTTTTTTATTTGGTCAGGTATATCTTATGACGCTGTTTTTAATTTGTCAATGTCCTGATTCATATTATTTAAATACTCCCGTATTACTTCAATCACCCAAGCAGCAACTTCGACTTCTGTGTTATCTGTATTGTGAGGTTGTTGTGCATTTCTGTTTGATACTGTACATCTGTTTCTAAACTGATCGTCTGTGTAGCTATTTGTGTGGTTATCTGACTTGCAAACTGTGTCGACAGGTCAGTTTACATAACCTTGAGCAATTTTAATAAGTTAGGCTCTGCTGGGACCTGCATAAGTGCAGAGTGTGGTACGGTTTCTAGCGTAGGCGTACTAATGCCTGCCGCTTGCGACACAGAAACACTTGTGGTGTCGCTATAGTGACCGTGGTGTCGCTATATTGTACATTTTCTACGTACGTCAGGATTTATTAGAAGCTGAGCAACAGATTCGTTGTCCGATGAACTATCCATTGTGTTAGTCTGAGACCTAACTTTCACCATCGTTATCTGTACCCGTTAGTCAATGTATGACCGAGCTTCACTATTACAGTAATTCGTATAACAAGTAACCAAATCACAAATGACGTGAAGCTGTTCGTTTGAATAAGTTCAGTAAAATATCTCTCTGTTCAAACTATTGAGTGACGATCCAGAATCCCGCGAGCAACTACTAATAGTTTTTCGCCATCTTGTGATACATTCACGTACAATAAATTTCAAAAAGCTACAAAAATTTCTGAAAAAGGAATTTTGAGAAAAATGCATGCTACGCAGCGGGTGTCGCAAAAATGCAATTCCATCCCACATTTACGATCAATCAAAAGCGTAGTAGTGCTATTGCCCTTACCTTATGAATTTTCTTTTGCCGGTCGGATTTCTTTGTAGAAGGGTTCATATTAGAAACTTTCTTCTGTTCCAATTTTTTTGGAATAATGTTTGTCCGTTTTATGGACTGATTTCGGTAATATGTTTCTTGTCTGGTACGCTGTTAGCGTAAGTTGTAACGAAAACAATTGGCCATAGTCACAATAAGGGATGGAAAAAATACTTAAATATTTCAACTTAAAATTTGTACTATTTTTTCTGGAATAAAGATCGTGTCAAGGTCGTCATTGTGGCCGCCCTGTTAAATTGTTAAAAATTCAGTCAGCCAGTGTCGTAATTTTGAAATGTGAGTTAGTATAAATGTCGTGTAATAAATACTTCCCTGGAAGGGCCGTTGCAACAGTGACAAAAGGTTGAAACTAAGCCAATGAATATTAAAAGTAACGTTATTAAGGAATACACTCGACTGGCTGCACAAAATATGAGGAGACATTCACTCGTTAGTGAGTGATAGAAAATAAGAATTAATACTGGAAGGGAGATGGGTCATAAGTGTAGTTACGTTGGTCAATAAGTGGTGTAAGTTCACGAACCTCTTGCCGATCCCTGTTCACGAGCCTGGGTATTTTGACACTGACCTCTCAATATATACATTCCTTACCGTCATTTCTTGTTAACGATATTAGTTTATTCCCAAGAGTAAGAGGGTTACACTCAGTTAATACTCGGCAGAAATCAAACCTGCATTTGGATCAGACTTCTTTAAGGATACAGCGTACTTACAAATTGTGCAAAAAAAATTTTTTTCATGGCTTTATTACATTCTTTAGTCTTTCCTGGTTATATATATGGGTTGCAAATGAAAAATGACCTATAAATACCAAATTTTAAATTTACAGTCATGTATGCCGCCATGACCCCTTTATTTCTGTTACTGAAACCAGTATTATTTCGAAAAGAACTGTGAACTTTCTGTTTCCAGCTATTATATGTATGATAAATTGTATTTGTTGCTAACAGTGCAGGTTTTTAGTGTCTGTAAATGATTATGTTTTCTGATATTTACTTTTCTTTCGAAGAAGTAGCTTGTTCACGTGTTACTGAATTTTTTGCCCAAGTGCTACATATATTTGTGGAAGTACATAACCTGTAGTGTGCAATAAATACGAACTATGCCACGCATAAATATATTTAAGAAAAGGAAATTCCGTGGCAACCATTTCTCAAAACGAGGCCCACTGTTGAAAGTAATCCATGTATCAGTTCATCAGGGAAGAAACTCGCACATGGCACGCCTCTTGTTAATTTAAATTTTTGTGTTAACAATGACGCTGTGTGTAGTGGATTTGTTGTTGTTGCTGTGGGCATCTTATCTTCTTTGATAAAGGAAGTGGCGAAATGTAAACAATGTGATGGTGTAAGCTGTCTGGAAATGACTGAACAACAAAGTAGCAGAAAGGGCTTAGCGTCAAAATTATTTGTTCAGTGTAGATCGTGCAACAAATCCACCTCGAAAATAACTTCGAACATTGTGCATGATTCATATGAAGCCAATTTGAAGTTAGTGAATGCAATGCATGCAATAGGAAAAGGAAAAGAAGGCTGTTGAAACGTTTTGCGGTTTAATGGACCTTCCTCCTCCTCCCAGTAGGTACAGCAGAAACATAAAAATACTTTTAGGTGACTTGACGGTTGTGTCAAAAGCATCTGTGAAACGTGCAGTAGAAGAAACTGTAAATTTTAGTGGAACCAGGGACGTTTCTGTTGGACTTGATGGGACATGGTAACGTCAAGGACATCATTCCTTGAATGGTGTTTGAAGTGTTACTTCTCTGGAGAATGGAAAAGTTCTTGATGTTTAGTGCTTATCTAAGTAGTGCCACACCTGCCATGGTAACATTGATGGACATATTGAACGTCAGTGTTCTAAGAACTATGATAGTTACAGTGGAGGTATGGAGTGTGATGCAGCTCGACAAATATTTCAGAGGTCGGTGTCTGTTTATAAAGTTAGATATACGAAGTATCTAGGGAATGGGGACTCTAAAGCTTTCAATAAAATTAATGAGTTCAGTGTTTATGGTGATACATTGGTAACAAAACTGGAATGTTGTGTACATGTGCAAAGCACAATGGGTGCTAGATTGAGGAAGCTACGAAGAGAAATGAAAGGAAAGTTGCTATCTGATAGAAAATCTCTGTCTGGCCAAGTCAGATTGACGGAAACTGAAATAGGCTTTCCTAACAGTTATTATGGACTGTGCATTAGACGAACTGCACCTCTCAATGATGTTACAGGAATGAGAAAAGCTGTAAGGGCCACCTACTTTCATAAGTGGACCTTGCAATAAAGGAGTAGATTGTTGAAGTGGTTACCAAAAAGCGAAAGAAAGTGGTTAAATATACCATCATACGCATTCTCATCCTTAGCCTGTTATGAATGAAATAAAACCAATTTTTAGAGACCTGATTAACACTGTTTTGCTTACTAATCTCTTCATGGGGGCACTCAGAATACTAACGAAAGTTTCAACCATTGCATATGGGAAAGATAAGAATGTTTTCGTAGGACTAAATACATTAAAAGTTGGTGTACTGGATGCAGTGATATGTTTCAACGATGGAGTGATAGGGAGTTTGGAAGTGCTGAGAAATTTAGGCATAAAATGTTGCTTTAATATGGAAGATCAATTGCTTGCGTGTGACAGTCAACGGCTGCATGAAGCTGAAAGATTCGCTCTTCAAGGTACCAAAGAAGCAAGAAGTGCTAAAAGAAATGCCAAGAGGAAGCTTGAAGATGAAGAAATGTTGCAGGACGAAGACTATACTTCAGGAGTGTTTCGAGGCACAGTTTAATTGGACTCATATCTTCATTTACAATTTTCTGCAAGTTCTATTTTTTCATAATTCGGGCACAAATGTCTCCTAAAGTTTATAAAGCATTGCTCTAATTTTTTCTGTAACTTGAAATAGTCCATACTTATATAGTAGACCTAAGCTTTATAGCAGAATCAACTCAATTTAAAAAATAACATTTTTATTAGGAAAAAATTATAAAAATTGAAATGAAAGATGTGATATTTTATATCCTTGTAATATACATAATAGGTGCAATTAAATAGGTCTAGTACCTCAGCCATCACGTCATGCATATCTGGTAAAAATCTGGTCTCCTTCAAATGTATAACGTTGGATAAAACGCTACCTCTATTTGAGGAAGCATTTGAGAAAAATATTGCACCAGTTTCTTTGTAATGTTTTAAGAACCCTAAGCAGGTTCAAAAATATTCAAAATACTTTTAATTTGTTTAGAAAGTGTGCTGCATTACCTGATATCAATAAAAAATCTCTAAAACATATACATTATAAATAGTGCCTCAAAGAAATAAGTGTTGAGTTTTACATAATACTGAGCCGAAAAAGTAACCTGTATCCTTAACTCTTGTTCAAAGAGGTGTACAGTATACTGTTGCCTCCATTTTCAGTAAGCTCGAATTCAAAAATCGTAGCAGTGATGCAAGAGCTTTCAAATTGAAACTGGAGTTCCCTCATGGTTCACTCCTTCTATTTTGTCGAGGAGTTCCTTGATAAATTAAACTGATTCTCGTTGTATTGTTGACTGCGTATACTTAAACTTATGGATTGACTTTTTTCGGGTTCATAAACATTTTCTTATCTTTTATTACTTTTATGTTGTAATTTCATGTACTGACACGTTCCATGACCTCGAAGATTTGCTCCTCAATTTGGTCCTACTGAACTTGACGTGTAAATAAATAAATAACACACTCATTTGTATGCGAACGTACGATCGGGATGGAGGCACGTACGTTTTAAGTCCTATCATTCCCCGTAACTTGGGTAAAAAGAACTGTGGTTAAATGCATTTATTCATCTGAGAAACACAATAATTAGACTTCGTAATTAACATGGTTCATGGTGTGGGTTCCTTTAGTCATGTCCTAGTTCATGAACCACTGGCAACGTATGAGTGGCCAAGAAAGTGGTCTCGACAGTTGGGGTACCAGTTACTTTGGAATAAGGCAGTCGTGGTCACCTTTGTGCTCATACGGCAAGGACTACCAAATCCATCGGTTAGTCCCTCAACCGTTAGGGGTAATACCCAATGGGACTCAAGGCAACTAAGGCTAGCAACCTGCTTCCCTGGTACTTTAAATGTGATGCTGGCAACAATCAGAGCAAAATGCCTCGGACCCTTGGAGGTGACGGAGTCCCACCTCTAACTGACAAACCAGGGACTCCTAAGATACGACTTGGCAAACAAATGGTAATGAGATGGGGAGCTATTAATATCAATGGGGGCTACTCTGGGAAGAAGGTAGAGCTGGCAGAGGCTGCAAGTAAGATGGGGCTGGACGTTTTAGCTGTAAGTGACATTCGGGTAAGGGGTGAGAAAGAAGAGGAAGTGGGAGAATACAAGGTCTACCTGTCAGGAGTCAAAGCAGGAATAGCACAATGGGGTGTAGGGCTGTACATCAGGAAAGAAATGGAACCCAGCAGAGTTACAATAAGGTATGTAAACGAACGACTGATGTGGGTAGATTTGACAGTGTTAGCAAGAAAATTAGGATTGTGTCAGTATATTCCCATTGTAAAGGGACAGATCAATATAAGATGGATAGTTTTTATGAGGCACTCAGTGATGTAGTTGTTAGAGTGAAGGACAAGGACAGTGTTCTGCTCATGGGTGATTTTAACGCCAGGATTGGAAATCGAACAGAAGGGTATGAAAAAGTTATGGGTAAATTGGAGATGATATGGATGCCAACAGGAACGGGAAACAACTCTTGGATTTCTGTGGCAATTTGGGCTTAGTAATCACAAACTCCTTTTTTAAACATAAGAACATTCACCGGTATACTTGGGAAGGCAGGGGAACCACATCTGTCATTGACTATATAATAACAGATCAGGAATTCAGGAAGGCTGTCAGGGACACACGTGTATTCAGGGGATTCTTTGATGACACTGATCATTATTTAATCTGCAGTGAAATTGGGATTGTGAGGCCGAAAGTGCAGGTGGCCAGGTCCATACGTAGGATGATAGAGTGGAGGAACTTCAGGATAAGGAAATCAGGCACAAGTACATAACAGCGATCTCAGAAAGATACCAGTTAGTTGAATGTAGTCAATTACAGTCATTGGAAAAGGAATGGACAAGGTACAGGGGCACAGTACTAGAAGTGGCTAAAGAATGTCTTGGAACAGTAGTGTGTAAAAGTAGGAAGAAGCAAACAGCTTGGTGGAATGACACAGTCAAGGCAGTCTGTAAAAGGAAAAAGAAAGCGTATCAAAAATGACTATATACTAGAACTCAGGTAGACAGAGAAAGTTATGTTGAAGAAAGAAACAAAGCCAAAAGAATAACTGCAGCATCCAAGAAGAAATCTTGGGAAGACTTTGGAAACAGGTTGGAGACTATGGGTCAAGCTGCTGGAAAACCATTCTGGAGTGTAATTAGCAGTCTTCGAAAGGGAGGTAAGAAGGAAATGAGAAGTATTTTGGACAGGTCAGGAAAACTGCTGGTGAATCCTGTGGATGCCTTGGGCAGATGGAGGGAATATTTTGAAGAGTTGCTCAATGTAGGTGAAAATACGATCAGGAATGTTTCAGATTTCGAGGTAGAATGGGATAGGAATGATGATGGAAATAGGATCATATTTGAGGAAGTGGAGAAAATGGTCAATAGATTGCAGTGCAATAAAGTAGCTGGGGTGGATGAAATTAAGTCGGAACTCGTCAAATACAGTGGAATGTCAGGTCTTAAATGGCTACACAGGATACTTGAAATGGCCTGGGAGTCGGGACAGGTTCCACCAGACTGGACAAAAGCAGTAATCACACCAATCTTTAAACATGGAAACAGAAAAGATTGTTACAACTACAGAGGTATCTCTTTAATAAGCGTTGTGGGTAAAATCTTCTCAGATATTGTTGAAAGGAAAGTGCGAGTATTAGTTAAGGACCAATCGGATGAAAATCAGTGTGGGTTTAGGCCTCTTAGAGGTTGTCAGGACCAGATCTTACGGTGGAGAAGTGTTATGAGTGGAACAGGGAATTGTATATATGCTTTATAGATCTAGAAAAGGCATATGACCGGGTTCCTAGGAGGAAGTTATTGTCTGTTCTACGAGATTATGGAATACGAGGCAAACTTTTGCAAGCAATTATAGGTCTTTACATGGATAGTCAGGCAGCAGTTAGAGTTGACAGTAAATTGAGTTCATGGTTCAGAGTAGCTTCAGGGGTAAGACAAGGCTGCAACCTGTCGCCACTGTTGTTCATATTATTTATGGATCATATGTTGAAAACAATAGACTGGCTGGGTGAGATTAAGATATGTGAACACAAAATAAGCAGTCTTGCATATGCGGATGACTTAGTTGTGATGGCAGATTCGAGTGAAAGATTGCAAAGTAATATTTCAAAGCTAGATCAGAAATGTAAGGACTATGGTATGAAGATTAGCATCTCCAAAACGAAAGTAATGTCAGTGGGAAAGAAATATAAACGGATTGAGTTCCAAATAGGAGGAACAAAGTTAGAATAGGTGGACGATTTCATATACTTAGGATGCATATTCTCACAGGATGGCAACAAAGTGAAAGAACTGGAAGCGAGGCGTAGCAAAGCTAATGCAGTGAGCGCTCAGCTACGATCTACTCTCTTCTGCAAGAAGGAAGTCAGTACCAAGACTAAGTTATCTGTGCACCGTTCAATCTTTCGACCAACTTTGTTGTGTGGGAGTGAAAGCTGGGTGGATTCAGGTTACCTTATCAACAAGGTTGAGGTTACGGATATGAAAGTAGCTAGGATGATAGCAGGTACTAGTAGATGGGAACAATGGCAGGAGGGTGTCCACAATGAGGAAATCAAAGAAAAACTGGGAATGGACTCTATAGATGTAGCAGTCAGGACGAACAGGCTTAGATGGTGGGGTCATGTTTCACGCATGGGAGAAACAAGGTTACCCAAGAGACTCATGGGTTCAGCAGCAGAGGGTAGGAGGAGTCGGGACAGACGAAGGAGAAGGTACCTGGATTCGGTTAAGAATGATTTTGAAGTAATAGGTTTAACATCAGAAGAGGCACCAATGTTAGCACTGAATAGGGGATCATGGAGGAATTTTATAAGGGGGCTATGCTCCAGACTGAACGCTGAAAGGCATAATCAGTCTTAAATGATGATGATGATGATGATGAATTAAATGAAAAGAAAGATTGCAGGTTCTGAATTTCGCGGCAGATATGATCTAAGTATGGAAACTGACATTGGCGGCCACGAAGGGAAAGAGATGAACACATTCACTTAGAGCAGCGCCGTGGTGAAGATCGTGGCCTCCATCTCAATTCTCCATGCATATTTAAAATAATAATAATCGTCCAGAGTTATAGGAGCTCGGATCCATGGTATCGTAAATGAGAAAATCGTTTTGTTTCAGTAGTTGCTTTCACTATTTACCACAATTTCACTTGAAATTACAGAGGACTTCCGTTATACGTCTGATCACCAGGACATGAAGACAATGTAAGGTAACTATTACTAAAACTAATAAACGAAGAGCATAAATCTTCTTTTGTCCGCCACTGTTACATACTTTTCAAATGAGTTTGGTATGAGAGTTGTCTAATTATCTATACATCTATCAATAAAAAAGATTATCATGTTTGTTTACATATTTCATCCTTTCAATATCCTCATATAACTTCCTCTATATCTTCAGCTTGCGACTTCGGTATTTATAGTTTTATAGTTTATCCAGCGCATTTTACCACTTATTCTATTAAAGTTTCTACGTTCCGGTGCCTTTCAATAACGTATGTAGCCTCGTCTAATTTTCTAGCTACCATTCCATTTTTGTGTATTTCATAGCTATTATCGTTTCACCTTAAGCCTTGATTTGCACACGACTTCACATATTCATGTAAATTCGACAGTAAATTTGTGCTGAGGTAGGTACAAAATATTACTTCACAGTTGGTAGCGTCTAAGGCCAGAGAAGCTTAGTGAAGTACGTGGCACCAACGGCAGCGCGTTGTACAGAAGTGTTTACTCAGCAAAGAAAACTGTCAGCTCTTGAAGTGTATTTTGCATCTTGCGTGACTCTCCAGCGCCAAGACGATGCCTTGGGGCGTTGAGTGCCACACGGGAACGCTCCAAGGTCACCCCAGCAGAATTAGAACGCTTCAAGACCAGATGACATGCTGCAGCAGTGAATGAGTTGCAAGCTACGTCGCTGGAGAGTTGTAGCTGCTGTTTTTCGGCCGGACGCATGCTGGGCCACCATACTCGCAATACACTGGTGGCTTAAAACATGACACTCCTTAATACCGTTTTGACCCAATCTTGGAATACAACACAGATGACACTCTGCATGGCATCGAGTCTAAAAGTCGTTAGTAGGTTTGTGGAGGTATGATGTACCGGATATCTAAGCACAGCTCACGTAGTTCTAGTAAATAGGGGCCTATGGTTTGTAAACGCCGAGCTGCGTCCAGTAGTGTCCCAGATGTGTTCCATCTGGTTTACGATAGGCGAATTTGGTAGCCAAGGCAACACTTGAATTTACGATTATGCTCCTCAGACCACTGGACCACAATTGTAGTCTTGCAGGAAGGTGCCATCGCTGGTTGGGAAAGACGTCAAGCATGATGTGAAGCAAGTGAAAAGATTGGTCATAATAACTTCGAGGGAGGATTCTAGAAAAATACTTTCTTTTTATTCTGCATCACCTTAGTTCACTTGCTTGCACTGGAATACTTCGCATCGAAGGTGATCGAAGAAAGAACAAACATCTTGAACATAAATTAACTGTGTTTTCCGGTATCGCTTCTGAAAAGTCCATGAGCCTACAACGGAGTAGTAGTACAGAAAGCGATAGCGAATAAAATGATTCTTTAATAGATTTTGTAACAAACGAAACACACATTTGAAGAAAGCTTCCTGTAATGACTGATACATTAATGGAATTACTACGACGAAAATGTCTATTTTTAAATAATTTTGCGTGACATGTAATGGGTAACACAGAAAAACGGGAACATTTCCACAATACAATAAAACTAGAAGTGATGAAGGAAAGAAATTGCATTCATAGTAATTGAAACCTTACAACTTTGCCATTTACGAAACATTGACGGCATTTATCATTTTTTGAAGATTACGTCCTTTAGATGGCGTCCTCTTGTACGAATAAATTCGTGAAATCAGCTGTTGAGGTTCATCATTGACCGCTGCAACATCTCAGTTGGGATACTGTGAACTGAATCTCGAATTCTCTGTTTTAACTCATCCAGGTTTCTTGGCCGAATCGCGTAGACTTTGTTCTTGTGGTAGCCCTACAAGAAAAAAATCACAAATGGATAAATCTGACGATCTAGGGAGCCAGGGAATGTTAAGAAGAGATTGGTTGGTAGGGACATGTTCTGAGGCATCAAGGGATGACCAGTGTAGTACTGCAGGGAAGCGTGGAGGGCCAAAATCGTAGAGAGAGACCAAGAGATGAATATACTACGCTGATTCAGAAGTAGCTTTCAGTAGTTATTCGTAGATGAAGAGGCTTGCACAGGATAGAGTAGCATGGAAAGCTGCATGAAACCAGTCTCTTGACTGAAGACCACAACAACAACAGACACTTAGAAACTAACAGAACCAGAAACTGGAATCCAATGCTGATTACATGACTTAATTGAAGGATATACTTCTAACATACGTGCAAGTTCACACATACATTCCATCACTGTAATAGAATTACTTATTCTTGCAGTGACGCAGAATAGTTTGGACGTTGCCTGGGAGTACCGAAGTGATGCTGTGTCGATGGTAGTGAACAGTATTACGCAATCGTGGTGATTCCCACGATTTGCTCTCTTAAATTTCTTCTTGGTGATGTCAAATATTAGAGCATTCCACGTAATGCCACCTTGCAATATAGAAGTTGAACTTTCATCCGAGGTTCCTTTAAAATAATTATATAATTTTGTCTTGCTTTCCAATCCAGGATAAGGATACGTCTATAGGTGGCTACAGGTTGACTGTCGCACTGTTGGCGCGCTAGCTTACAAGGAAACCGTACGAACTTTTTCTCTCCGATTTCTTTTAAATTGACAGGATGTATAGAGCAGAACCAGGGCTTTAACAGATGTAAACAGAAGACGCATCTCTCAACCGTATCCGAGAAAATAGTGTTAGAAAATTGAACACGTTGTAATATATATTTTGTTTGGTTGCTGATATTCACTGTAACCACAGTTGACCGTGTAAGCACTTAAGCCGATGGCACACGGGATAGGCATGTAACATTAAGGTCGAGCTCTAGAAGTATTGTAACGTCACTCGTTTCGTCACATGAAACACAAAATATGTCCTGCGATACTTCGGGAACATGCCATCTAAAGTAGAACCAATAGGAAAGAACGCCTCCTACGTCACAAGCAGAAACCAACACGTCATAATGTATTTGTCGTGTTCTCAAGAAGCCCATTTTAAGTGTTTTTTTATGTTACACTTCACATCCCATGAATATATGCTATTTCGTCGTAGTACCAGCACACTGAATGTGTCTAGAACGAGTCGTTATTGATACGATTTGTTGTAATTAAACGACGAGAAACGTCGTATTGGTGGTTTAAGATGTTTCGTATTTAATTATTTTCGTGTTTTGAAGCTTCGTGTTATGAGATTAAGCCATTTTAAGGGAACGGTCCATTGAAAATTCATGAAACAGTGTCGTTTCTTGTTATAATTTGTCATAATTAAATGTCAGTTAATAACATTCCGAGGAATACAGCGTTTAGAAAATTGTAGGTTAACGTAAGTGTATCTTAGAGTTGGAGTTGGAGCATAACGTAGATGGCTGAAGCAACCTTTCCTGTTATTCTGGGTGGTGTTAATGTTACAAAACATAGACAAAAGGAAGAAAAGGCGAATAAATAAATAAACGATTTTCAGTGTACATCCACTCCATGTTCCCCACGCTTTCCTTCCTTGCTGAAGGGTGGGGCGGGACATGGCGGCCAGGGCTCTGAATTGCGACCACTGCCCAGTTTGCCTCCCACCACGTCCTTCCGCCGCCGGGAAGGTTCCTTTAATAAAACACACCCTGTTACGGAGCGGAAGACCGGACTGTGAGGGTTCGCCTCGTATGCCAATTTTTTTTTTTAACACCGCCTGTTTCTAAGAGGTTATGAGACTCTCTGTGATATTAATGGATATAATTCCTATAATATCTGACGTTATGCAAATGTAAGTGCGTCGTCAGTCAGGAGTGAGTTTGTTCGATGTGGTGAACTTTTATAAGTCCTTACTGGCTGGACATGTTCGTTCCTTTTCGTCTTATTGCATGCCAACGGATATTAAAGTTTTTATTTATGTGTACCACAGAATGGATAACATGACTAGCATATGGTAAGGAAAGGAATGTGCGTTCTGACTGGAATTCTACGCTCGTCCTTTTTCGTGAACATAGTGTATGGTCTACGAGACAAATACAGACGACAATGGGTGCTGGACGGCGATAGGAACGTAAAACCACGTAAACCAGCTCGTCACGTGTCACGATGGCTGTAGTTAGAGAAGCACGAGGCCGATGGATTGAAACTCCATGATTGCACTTTTCTTTTCACCCCACGTAATTCTAACAAAAATTGTTATGACTGCGAACTATCAGTATTGAATGACTCATATGTTATTTTCACAATCATTATCCTGAAAAAAGGAGAAAAAAATTAGTAAGGAGATTGTAAATAGAAGTAGGATACAAAAAGAACTCTGAATGAAAACAACAAAGTCATTTTGTTTGTGTTATCGTATCTACATTTGTGGCATGTGTAGTGTGTAGCCTATGGAGAGTAGTAGGGCAATGTTCGTGTCACCCCACTCTCCATTGTTGCCAAACTTATTCAAGATGGCGGCATGTAGACTTGGCAACAGTGCATGGCGTCATTCAAGATGGCGGATTTTGGCGGGAAAATAGGCCAATTGTGCTATGTCCACTAACCTAACCTCCAGAAAAAATTGAGGGAATTTTGAATTTTGGCGGGAAATAAGCCAATTGGGCTACGTCCACTAACCTAAGTCTCCAGAAGAAATATGCGGGAAATTTGAATTCTAACAGGATAATGGTGGTCTTCTCATTATTATTTATTAACCTTTATTATTATTTAAGTTCATTTATTATCATTTATTATTATTTATATTCATTTCTTATTATTATTCACTATTATTGATTATCATTTATTAACAATCATTATCATTCATTATCATTTATTATAATTTCTTATTATTTACTTTAATTATTTGCTATTATTATTGGCCTACCTCCACTTGAGAATTCCCTCCAAATTCAAATTTCAAAACGATAATGGCTGCAAAACCATACTTGTCTTTATTATTATTCATTATCATTCATCATTTATTATTATTTATTATTATTTTTATCATTTACTATTATTTATTATTATTTTTATCATTTATTATTTATTATCATTCATTAATATTTATTATTATTGGCCTACCTCCACTAACATATAAAATCGCGCCACGTTCAAATTCACACTCCATAATTTCTGGAAAACTGTACTTCTATTTATTATTATTATTATTTACTATTACTTATTAGCATTACTATCATTTATTATTATTTATTCAAGATGGTCGATTTTTGTGGCAAGAAAGCCAATTCCCTTACATCCATAACAAAAACATCTTTCACAAATTCAAATTCAAACACGATAACCTGGCAAACCTACGAAAAAAAAAGAAACCAATTGGAGCATATGCACTAACCTACGTCCACCTCATCCTATGAAGTTTTGATATTTCGCTGTCACTTATTGTTTCACTCCTAAGCTATGAAAATCGCGTTAAATAATAATAAAGTGCACTTTTACAAACGTAAGTCACCTCTTGTGAATTCGTGGGAAAAGGACTGAAGTCTTTATTTCAAACAGTACCATCATCACTTGTTCTCCAACAGAGTTAGTACACGTTCAAGAGATGGCAGTCCAGCCACCACAAGGTCCCTAGTACAACTAAATGCCCTGCTGCACGTTTGGCGCCGAAGTTTGCTCGAGAGTGGAATCCGCCATGACGTCACAACAAGTGGTCCAGCACATGCACTCGCCCCGACGTCCCTCGCTAAGTTAATTGATCAACCCACTCTCATTATTCAATCCACATTCTGCACTTACCTAATCGAAGATCGTCGCGAAAACACACACCGTACACGTGAGTCTTCGCGCGCGCCGAGCTTAGTACCTTCGTAAGTGAATGTAACAAAGTCCGCATGACTACTTAATTAAATGGATCAATTAATTAACCTCTCTGATGAGGAAAACTTCCACGTCCACCTAGGCCAGGAATCAACTTTCACCAGTGCCACACCCACCTGGACTTGCAATGAAATAGTTAAAGTCCCTACTGACCACCACGGCCCCTTACCAACCCATGTTCGTCGGCTAAAATGTACTAACGTGTACTGCCGTTTACTAACGTGCACCAACCTACACTCCTGGAAATTGAAATAAGAACACCGTGAATTCATTGTCCCAGGAAGGGGAAACTTTATTGACACATTCCTGGGGTCAGATACATCACATGATCACACTGACAGAACCACAGGCACATAGACACAGGCAACAGAGCATGCACAATGTCGGCACTAGTACAGTGTCTATCCACCTTTCGCAGCAATGCAGGCTGCTATTCTCTCATGGAGACGATCGTAGAGATGCTGGATGTAGTCCTGTGGAATGGCTTGCCATGCCATTTCCACCTGGCGCCTCAGTTGGACCAGCGTTCGTGCTGGACGTGCAGACCGCGTGAGACGACGCTTCATCCAGTCCCAAACATGCTCAATGGGGGACAGATCCGGAGATCTTGCTGGTCAGGGTAGTTGACTTACACCTTCTAGAGAACGTTGGGTGGCACGGGATACATGCGGACGTGCATTGTCCTGTTGGAACAGCAAGTTCCCTTGCCGGTCTAGGAATGGTAGAACGATTGGTTCGATGACGGTTTGGATGTACCGTGCACTATTCAGTGTCCCCTCGACGATCACCAGAGGTGTACGGCCAGTGTAGGAGATCGCTCCCCACACCATGATACCGGGTGTTGGCCCTGTGTGCCTCGCTCGTATGCAGTCCTGATTGTGGCGCTCACCTGCACGGCGCCAAACACGCATACGACCATCATTGGCACCAAGGCAGAAGCGACTCTCATCGCTGAAGACGACACGTCTGCATTCGTCCCTCCATTCACACCAGTCGCGACACCACTGGAGGCGGGCTGCACGATGTTGGGGCGTGAGCGGAAGACGGCCTAACGGTGTGCGGGACCGTAGCCCAGCCTCTTGGAGACGGTTGCGAATGGTCCTCGCTGATACCCCAGGAGCAACAGTATCCCTAATTTGCTGGGAAGTGGCGGTGCGGTCCCCTACGGCACTGCGTAGGATCCTACGGTCTTGGCGTGCATCCGTGCGTCGCTGCGGTCCGGTCCCAGGTTGACGGGCACGTGCACCTTCCGCTGACCACTGGCGACAACATCGATGTACTGTGGAGACCTCACGCCCCACGTGTTGAGCAATTCGGCGGTACGTCCACCCGGCCTCCCGCATGCCCACTATACGCCCTCGCCCAAAGTCCGTCAACTGCACATATGATTCACGCCCACACTGTCGCGGCATGCTACCAGTGTTAAAGACTGCGATGGAGCTCCGTATGCCACGGCAAACTGGCTGACACTGACGGCGGCGGTGCACAAATGCTGTGCAGGTAGCGCCATTCGACGGCCAACACCGCGGTTCCTGGTGTGTCCGCTGTGCCGTGCGTGTGATCATTGCTTGTACAGCCCTCTCGCAGTGTCCGGAGCAAGTATGGTGGGTCTGACACACCGTTGTCAATGTGTTCTTTTTTCCTTTTCTAGGAGTGTATATCACATTTCTTCTATACAAATAAGCCAAGTTTGAATTCTGATGGTGTTTCGCTACCAACACAAGAAAATTGTGGCATACGAAGCCACTAACCTAAGTTACCTGTGATGATTCAAAATCGTCGGCTTTGCCTCTCACACACCACGAGCGCGAGACCGCCCACGTCACAGCCTGGACCTTTATACTCGCGACGGACATACTCCTCTGTAAATATTCTAGCTAAACTATGGCCCGAATACCGTTGTTCAATCCACACGGTCTAGGACAAGGCCAGAGCACACCCCCAGTAACTAAGCCGAGAAAATCGCTCGCCCCACCCGTAGTTAACCGCTGAGAGACGGAGATATGCAGCAATCACATCCCTCGCGCTCTCGTAGCTACTTGCCTCAGCAATTCGGTCCAACAAAAGTAGAAAAAATAATAACCAACTCGAACTCTCTCATATTCTATATCGTCCCACAAATACTTAACGTACATTTTATTTATGCATCTGGTATATCTATCACTCTCAAACAAAAAACACTCGCCCTGACGGACCTGGTGTCATGTTGCACAGTCGTCAGACACGCAGACAGCTCCTAATTTCAGTGCACAATATCAAACTGCTCCTAAATAATGCAGTACACATAACTGTAAACATCATCAGTACTCGTAATCTGTCCAAATAAATCATAGCAAAATAACTCAAGAGACGCACGCAATCTACCTGTCCCACACTAAGTCACACGTCCGACAGCTCTCAGTTCATTCAAAGGTCTCTGTTCGACCCCTCAAACATGACTTGATGACCGCCTTATTCACACCTAACACCTGAGAAATTCATATCACCTAGACGCCGAACATGACTATCCAAGCCAGGCCGCGCGCGTCGTCTGTCACCGTCCTAACTCAGTGTGGTCCAACACACATGTTAAGGCCGCATTCCATAGCTTGCCGGCCTATTTGCGACACATCTCGACCTTCACATCTGTTGTCAGAACAGCCGAGAGCGAGTTCACACACACACACCGTCGACACACATCCCAGTACTGCCCTCCCCTCACAATCTAAAACGATCATCATATTACGTAAAAAAAAAAGAGCCCAGTCAACCTCTCCGAAACTCTATAGTGCCCCCCAGAAATAGTTAACCCTCGCTTTCGTGTTTTCTGAGCTTCTTTGTAAATTCAAATTCTTACCCTAACAGAACTTGTTCACGAAACTAATACTGAATGCGCTCCTAACCTCCTACCCTTCCAGCTCTCAACATACCCTCCTATATCCCAGAACAACCTTGTAATCATTCCCATTTCTTCTTATCGAATTTACAGGCCTAATTTCCTAAGGACCCGTTATCGAAGCACCATCCTGCTTCTCTTTTTGAGGCTTTCTGTGTTTACTTTTTTAGAGATTGCTAAATTACCTCCACAGCCCCCTCAATTTATACACACACACACACACTCACACACACACACACACACACACACACACACACACACACACACACACACACACACACGGTCATCCTCTCTACTCATTCCATAACATAAGCAATACCAACTTTACAATCCATTATATACAAACGCTACACAATGTAAGCCACAGTAACTTCACAATACCGACTATATGCCCCAATGCTCTCCATTCCTAAGGAAGCTCTGTGAACCTGCTCTTTCTTTCTACACACGTGACACTCAGCGGTAATCAGAAGTCCTTCTCAGAATTGTTCCACAATTTCGGCGATCGCTTCCCCTCAACACAAATGAGTTACTTTCTATTCTTCCTTGCCTTCTCGCTTCTTTTCTAGAAACATCTCCACACTCATAGACTTCAAGAACACACTAAAATTTTTCGATGTACAGCATCCTGCAAATCACTGAGTAACTAGAAACAAACAGACCAAAAAATGATATTCGCACTCTCGAATACCGAAGTCATTGATGTCATTATACTTCCAGCTAAAAGTTACGATCGCGGTCTTAATTGACTGGCACTCGACATTGAGCTAAGTATCGGAAATGTACTCTCTTGACCCCTGTTACTTTTGAAATATCCCTACCATCCTTACGACTTCCTCTCTACTCATCACATAACATAAACAATATTAACTTTATAATGCCATATATAAGGACGCTACACAATGTATACCACATTAACTTTACAATACAGCATATACACATTTGACACAAAACAGTGTACTTATCCAGTATATCTCTACAGCATGGGAAAAAAATTTCCTATTCCTACAGCGTCTATATACCCCAATGCTCTCCAATCTTAAGATAGCACCGTCAAACTGCTCTTTCTGTCTACGGACCCGACACTCAGAGCTAATCTTCTCTTTTACATCAACGGACGTAAGTCACACTCAAAACTCTTTTTACAAATTCAGTATCATCCCCCCCCCCCCCCCCCCCCCGCCCCCAGCAGAAACGCCTTATTCTCTCTCCGTCCTTGTCTAATCGCTTTTCTACAAACAACGTCAGACTCATCAACTGGAAGAACAGATAACAGATGAACTTTCCCCATAATATTACACGATTTTAGCTGTACTTCTCAAGGTGTCTTTTGCAAAACGAACTTCGTTTACATTCTTAACGGTTGTCGGTCATTGCGTGATTTCACCGTGTATCACGAATACCTATTGTTAGAATTATGTGATAATGAAACAAAAATGTAGTGGCAGCGAAATTCTTGTTGTTAGAATTATGTAATAATGAAACAAAAATGTAGTAGCAGCGAAATTCGATTTACAGATCTTCCGTTTATGAAACTGAAAGATTATCCGCTCCGCTGCGGAATCCTTGGTTACTAGAGAACACACGAAGTATAGAAGCACAACTAAAATTTTAAAACTCCATTTTCTCGAAAACGACAGAGAATTGCGTCTTCATGTTAACATACACTGATAAGGCAGAACATTATGATCACTGCCCACCGCGACGTTTGGTGCCGGCTGGTACTATTGCGGGCACGTGACGCGGTAACAAAAGTACGTAAGCGGAGCAGACACGGACTAGAGAAGATATGGGCTGCAAATTGGAAAATCCATGAAGCTAGGGAACTTTGAGAAAGAGTACACTTTTACTACACAGTGCATGTGAAAGAGTATCTCGCAAACAGCTATGATTTTAGCATGTTCACGTGCCACTGTCGTTGAGTATATACAGGAAGAGGTAGGAGGACAGTAAACTACCACCAAGCGCTAAATGAGTGGACGTCCATGACTCTTTAGAGAACGTGTGGTTCGGAGGCTTGTCTGCTCTGTAAAGTACGATTGATGGTGATCTGTGGCATCTCTGCCGAAAGAGCTCAATACTAGCGCACGAACAATTGTTTCGGAGCACACCATTCATTGTACACTGTTGAACGTGGAGCTCCGCAGCAGACCACCCCTACGTCTTCACATGTTGATCCAACGATTTCGCCATTTATGAGTGAAGTGGGCATTACACCATAGGGATTCGACCGTCGATCAATGGAAAAGTGTCGGCTCTTCGAGTGAATCACGTTTGCTGCACTAAGTCGCTGGTCGTCTCCACAAACGCTGTCACTGAGGTTATCTGCAGTTCGAAACGTGCTGCGCGCCACGGCCGCAGGCTGGTGGGAGAAGTATTATGCTGTGGGAGACATTCTCTTGCGGTTGTGTGGTACCTGTGACAGTAATCGATGACACGCTGACAGCTGTGAACCAGCTGCATCCGTTTATGCTTGTTGTCTTCCCCGACGGGCGGGCCCTCTTTCAGCAGTACAACTGCCGTGTCTCGGACCCAAGACCGCTCTACAGCGGTTTGAGGAGCATTATAGTGAACTTACACTGATGTCTCGACAACTAAATTCGCCTGACGTTAATCCTATGGCAGCCACCTGGGTTCACAATCGGGCGCCATTGCCTAGTACACAAATTAGCGGCCCGTTGTTTTCGCGAATTACATGACCTGTGCTTAGACATGTCCTACATATCTCCACAAACATACCAACAGACTGTCGGATACCCGTTGCGCAGATTCGGTGATGTACTTGGTTTCAAAGGCGTACAAACAAGCTATTGAGTAGGTGGTAATAATGTTTTGGCTCATCAGCGTATACTGAAGTCCTAGTCATGTCCTACATATCCTATTAGCATGAATACAAATGGTGAGGAGAAATTCGTACCGTCTCCTTTTTATTGCCTTTCAATCCGTTAACACTCCCATATAAAGAGGGGATGTGGGGAAGAATAGAATAAACTGGATGGACAGAGTGATTAACGAAATAGTAATAGAAGGGGCCGGTGAGAAGAGAAAACTGTTGCAGGTCATGAGACGAAGGAAGAAGAAATCGATGGAACGTTCGTTAAGACGGGACTGCTCGCTTAGAACCGCTCTGGAAGATCTAGTTTGTGGGATCAGATTAAGAGGAAGGAGTGGATAGAAGGTGATAGACGACATAAACGGAGTGAAAATTACGTGGACATGAAGAGGAGGGCAGAGGATTGGAAAGCATGAAGAGGTATCATGCAAGAACCTGCTTTCAGCAGATCACTGGTAAAGTTGAAGATGATTATGATGATGAGAAAAACGGGTAAGTATTGATCACTGGTAAAGTTGAAGATGATTATGATGATGAGAAAAACGGGTAAGTATTGTATCCATTACAAGGCTGGCGATCGATTTTATATGCATGGATCCAAGAAGCTACGAAATGTACAAGAAATATAGTCATATTTCGTAATAACATTCGATAAAAAAATATGTACATATGGGAACATAATCATAATACAGCAGTATTTACACAGATGACAAAAACGGTTCAAATGGCTCTGAGCACTATGGGACTTAACATCTATGGTCATCAGTCCCCTAGAACTTAGAACTACTTAAACCTAACTAACCTAAGGACATCAAACAACACCCAGTCATCACGAGGCAGAGAAAATCCCTGACCCCGCCGGGAATCGAACCACACAGATGACACAAAAATGTCAGTGTTGTAACATCAGTTATATAAAGCACTGATGTTTCGAACTGACCTGAGATTTCATGTTTTATGTATGTTGAGTCACAATAATAAACCGCTTCTGTGCGGTAGCGAGACCTGGAATCCAACAGAAAGGACATTGAAGAGAAGAAAATATTCACAAAAAGTTGGAAAGATATTTTCTGAAGACCTAATAATCTCTACCTGAATTATGGTTAGACTGTGCCTAGTGATCTACATTCTGATTTTCCTTAGAGCTTATGGACAACTTTTGACGTGTTTGTTTTTATGAGGTTTTCTTAATTTTAAAACAAGGTAGATTTTAAAAACGGCTTCAGTAGATGACGTACATCGAGTTCGGAATATATTGACTTCAGTGACCTTATAATACAGACAGATTTCCATTCTATTAACATACACCGCCTTGATGGAGACGTTCATGAAATATTCATTTCCGTCTTTTATGTGAATATTGTGGTTGATTTAATAGGCTCACAGTCTTTCTAAAAATTGATGAGCAAATTCGATCTCCATTATGAAATATTTTATATGATGCTTTTCTCTAACACCCCTAATGTGATATTAATCACTCCGAAACTTCCAAATGAAGTTCGACTGCATGTAGTAAATACGAATTCCGAGACTTTTGAGTGATATGATCTAGCTGTTACCATGGTTATGGCCGAATAGTGCAGTGACAACAATTAAATTAGCTACGTGGTACCCAGTTGAGTTTTTTCTGCTGGAAGTCATGTTCATCTCCTAAATCTGGTCGGAAGACGGGTGCAGCGGAGATTGTTTGGAGGGATTGGTAGCAGCGCAGTGAGCAGGAAACGGGTAGTAATGACTGAATTTCACTAAGGACCTACTGTGTGAAGCAAATGAATTAATATTGCTTGCGTCTATTCTACATCTATATCCATACTCCGCAAGCCACCTGACGGTGTGTGGCGGAGGGTACCCTGAGTACCTCTATCGGTTCTCCCTTCTATTCCAGTCTCGTATTGTACGTGGAAAGAAGGATTGTCGGTATGCTTCTGTGTGGGCTCTAATCTCTCTGATTTTATCCTCATGGTCTCTTCGCGAGATATACGTAGGAGGGAGCAATATACTGCTTAACTCTTCGGTGAAGGTATGTTCTCGAAACTTTAACAAAAGCCCGTACCGAGCTACTGAGCGTCTCTCCTGCAGAGTCTTCCACTGGAGTTTATCTATCATCTCCGTAACGCTTTCGCAATTACTAAATGATCCTGTAACGAAGCGCGCTGTTCTCCGTTGGATCTTCTCTATCTCTTCTATCAACCCTACCTGGTGCGGATCCCACACTGCTGAGCAGTATTCAAGCATTGGGCGAACAAGCGTACTGTAACCTACTTCCTTTGTTGTCGGATTGCATTTCCTTAGGATTCTTCCAATGAATCTCAGTCTGGCATCTGCTTTACCGACGATCAACTTTATATGATCATTCCATTTTAAATCACTCCTAATGCGTACTCCCAGATAATTTATGGAATTAACTGCTTCCAGTTGCTGACCTGCTATTTTATAGCTAAATGATAAGGGACCTATCTTTCTATGTATTCGCATCACATTACACTTGTCTACATTGAGATTCCATTGCCATTCCGTGCACCATGCGTCGATTCGCTGCAGATCCTCCTGCATTTCAGTACAATTTTCCATTGTTGCAACCTCTCGATACACCACAGCATCATCTGCAAAAAGCCTCAGTGAACTTCCGATGTCATCCACCAGGTCATTTATGTATATTGTGAATAGCAACGGTCCTATGACACCCCCCTGCGACACACCTGAAATCACTCTTACTTCGGAAGACTTCTCTCCATTGAGAATGACATGCTGCGTTCTGTTATCTAGGAACTCGTCAATCCAATCACACAATTGATCTGATAGTCCGTATGCTCTTACTTAGTTCATTAAACGACTGTGGGGAACTGTGTCAAACGCCTTGCGGAAGTCAAGAAACACGGCATCTACCTGTGAACCCGTGTCTAAGGCCGTCTGAGTCTCGTGGACGAATAGCGCGAGTTGGGTTTCACAGGACCGTCTTTTTCGAAACTCATGCTGATTCCTACAGAGTAGATTTCTAGTCTCCAGAAAAGACATTATACTCGAACATAATACGTGTTCCAAAATTCTACAACTGATCGACGTTAGAGATATCGGTCTATAGTTCTGCACATCTGTTCGACGTCCCTTCTTGAAAACGGGAATGACCTGTGCCCTTTTCCAATCCTTTGGAACGCTTCGCTCTTCTAGAGACCTACGGTACACCGCTGCAAGAAGGGGGCAAGTTCCTTCGCGTACTCTGTGTAAAATCGAACTGGTATCCCATCAGGACCAGCGGCCTTTCTTCTTTTGAGCGATTTTAATTGTTTCTCTATCCCTCTGTCGTCTACTTCGATATCTACCATTTTGTCATCTGTGCGACAATCTAGAGAAGGTACTACAATTCAGTCTTCCTCTGTAAAACAGCTTTGGAAGAAGACATTTAGTATTTCGGCCTTTAGTCTGTCATCCTCTGTTTCAGTACCATTTTGGTCACAGAGTGTCTGGACATTTTGTTTTGATCCACCTACCGCTTTGACATAGGACCAAAATTTCTTAGGATTTTCTGCCAAGTCAGTACATAGAACTTCACTTTCGAATTCATTGAAAGCCTCTCGCATAGCCCTCCTCACACTACATTTCGCTTCGCGCAATTTTTGTTTGTCTGCAAGGCTTTGGCAATGTTTATATTTGCTGTGAAGTTCCCTTTGCTTCCGCAGCAGCTTCCTAACTCGGTTGTTGCACCACGGTGGCTCTTTTCCATCTCTTACGATCTTGCTTGGCACAAACTCATCTAACGCATTTTGTACCATGGTTTTGAACTTTGTCCACTGATCCTCAACACTATGTGCACTTGAGACAAAACTTTTGTGTTGAACCGTCAGGTACTCTGTAATCTACTTTTTGTCACTTTTGCTAAACAGAAAAATCTTCCTACCTTTTTTAATATTTCTATTTACGGCTGAAATCATCGATGCAGTAACCGCTTTATGATCGCTGATTCCCTGTTCTGCATTAACTGTTTCAAATCGTTCGGGTCTGTTTGTCACCAGAAGGTCTAATATGTTATCGCCACGAGTCGGTTTTCTGTTTAACTGCTCAAGGTAGTTTTCAGATAAAGCACTTAAAAATATTTCACTGGATTCTTTGTCCCTGCCACCCGTTATGAACGTTTGAGTCTCCCAGTCTATATCCGGCAAATTAAAATCTCCACCCAGAACTATAACATGGTGGGGAAATCTACTGGAAATATTTTCCAAATTATTCACAACAGCTGCTGAGCCCGGGGGCCTATAGAGACATCCAATTACCATGTCTGAGCCTGCTTTAACCGTGACCTTCACCAAAATCATTTCACAATTCGAATCTCCGTCAATTTCCTTCGATACTAGTGCACTTCTTACCGCTATAAACACGCCTCCCCCTTCACTGTCCAGCCTATCTGTGCGGTATACATTCCAATCAGAGTTTAGGATTTCATTACTGTTTACGTCTGGTTTCAGCCAACTTGTGGCCGTTTATTAATGAGAGCAGTTCTGGGACCTTTCTATAGACGCTCCTGCAGTTTACTATTAGCACATTAATATTGTTATTCCTTGTTGCATTTTGCCTACTCCTGCCTTGCCGCGTCTCAGGAGGCGTCTTGTCGGGCCTAGGAAGGGAATTCTCTAACCTAAAAAAACCCCATGTGCACTCCACACGTACTCCGCTACCCTCGTAGCCGCTTCCGGCGTGTAGTGCACGCCTGACATATTCAGGGGGACCCTACATTTCTCCACCCGATAGCGGAGGTCGAGAAATTTGCACCCCAACTCTCCGCAGAATCGTCTGAGCCTCTGGTTTAAGCCTTCCACTCGGCTTCAAACCAGAGGACCGCGATCGGTTCTGGGAACGATACTACAAATAGTTAGCTCTGATTCCACCCCGCGAGCGAGGCTTTCTGCCTTCACCTACTCCGCCAACCGCCTGTACGAACTGAGGATGACCTCTGAACCCAGACGGCAGGAGTCATTGGTGCCGACATGAGCAACAATTTGCAGTCGGGTGCACCCAGTGCTCTCTATCGCCGCCGGTAGGGCCTCCTCCACATCTCGGATGAGACCCTCCGGCAAGCTGACAGAGTGAACACTGGCCTTCTTCACCGACCTTTCCGCTATTTCCCTAAGGGGCTCCATCACCCGCCTAACGTTGGAGCTCCCCTCCCCTCGTGTGCCTGCTCGGACCTTGCTGAAGGAGCGGCCACATGTCCACTCACAGGCAGAGCGGGCGATGCCACACGGCCCGCCTCCACATTGACCCTCCGCCTCGTGCGCCGCGAACGCCGCTGAACCCGCCACTCCCCTTGGGGAGAGGGTGGCCCAACCGCGCCCGGTACCCGCGAAGATGTCTCGACAGCAGGGACAGTGGGTGAAGCATGTAACACCTGGGGTGTACCTTGCGACGCACCAGACTCCCCACTGCCGCTACACTCCGAGACGGCTGACCGCGGCCATCAACACGCTCAGCTGTTCGCGAAGAGTGGCCAGCTCCTCCTGCGTCCGTACACAGCGGCCACACATCCCATCCATCCTAAGAAATCAATTTACTATAGAGTGTTAATCAACTTTTAACTAGACTGCTAATTCACTAAAGGCGGTTGATTATTGACTAAACTGTGATTGCTAACCACTTCTTGTAGAAAACAAGGAAAATAGCACTACCTGTCTCTGGACTGTATTGAAAACAAACACTAGCACTACTAGCACTATGGCTGACTAAAGGGACTCTCTGACTGTATTCAAAACAAACATGAGATCTATGGAACACTTAATAGCACTCGACTATTAAAGCTTCCTAAAAGCAAAAACACACAGAAGAAGAAGTGACAAGTAAGAAAAATACAGATAATACTTAAATTAAGGTAGCTCGCTGCACAGAAGGCGTGAAGCAGACGGCCGTTAGGGCGACACTGACACTACTGGCACTATGGCTGACTAAAGGGACTCTTTCTGACTGTATTCAAAACAAATACGAAACCTATGGAACGCTTAATAGCACTCGACTATTAAAGCTTCCTAAAAGCAAAAACACACAGAAGAAGAAGTGACAAGTAAGAAAAATACAGATAATACTTAAATTAAGGTAGCTCGCTGCACAGCAGACGTGAAGCAGACGGCGGTTAGGGCGATCATCATAGAGACGAAGCCCACACCTACTACAGTAGTACAAGTTTATATGCCAACTAGCTCTGCAGATGACTAAGAAACTGATGAAATGTATGATGAAATAAAAGAAATTATTCAGGTAGTGAAGGGCGACGGAAATTTAATAGTCATGGGCGACTGGAGTTCGATAGTAGGAAAAGGGAGGAAAGGAAACGTAGTAGGTGAATATGGATTGGGGGTAAGAAATGAAAGAGGAAGCCACCTGGTAGAATTTTGCACAGAGCATAACTTAACCACAGCTAACACTTGGTTCAAGAATCATGCAAGAAGGCTGTATACATGGAAGAAGCCTGGAGACACTAGAAGGTATCAGATACATTATATAATCGTAAGGCATAGATTTAGGAACCAGGTTTTAAATTGTAAGACATTTTCAGGGGTAGATGTCGACTCTGACCACAATCTATTGGTTATGAACTGTAGATTAAATCTGAAGAAACTGAGAAAAGGTGGGAATTTAAGGAGATGAGACCTGGATCAACTGACTAAACCACAGGTTGTACAGAGTTTCAGGGAGAGCATAAGGGAACAATTGGCAGGAATGGGGGAAGAAGAATGGGTAGCTTTGAGGGATGAAGTAGTGAAGCCAGCAGAGGATCATGTAGGTAAAAAGACGAGGGGTAGTAGAAGTCCTTGGGTGACGGAAGAAATATTGAATTTAATTGATGAAAAGAGAAACTATAAAAATGCAGCAAATGAAGCCAACAAAAAGGAATACAAATGTCTGAAAAATGAGAACGTCAGGTATTGCAAAATGGCTAAACAGGGATGACTAGAGAACAAATTTAAGGATGTAGAGGCTTATCTGAATAGGGGTAAGATAGATACTGTCTACAGGAAAATAAAAGAGAACTTTGGAGAAAAGAGAACCACTTGTATGAATATCTAGAGCTCAGATGGAAACCCAGTTCTAAGCAACGAAGGGAAAGTAGAAAGGTGGAATGAGTATATAGAGGGTCTATACAAGGGCGATGTACTTCAGGTCAATGTTATAGAAATGGAAGAGGATGTAGATGAAGATGAAATGGGAGATATGATACTGCGTGAAGAGTTTGACAGAACGCTGAAAGACCTGAGTCGAAATAAGGCCCCGGGAGTAGACAATATTCCATTAGAACTACTGACAGCCTTGGGAGAGCCAGCCCTGATAAAACTCTACCATCTGGTCTGCAAGACGTTGGAGACATGCGAAATACCCTCAGACTTCTAGAAGAATATAATAACTCCAATTCCAAAGAAAACAGGTGTTGACAGATGTGAAAATTACCGAACTATCGGTTTACTAAGTCACAGCTGCAAAATACTGACGCCAATTCTTTACAGACGAATGGAAAAACTTGTAGAAGCCGACTTCGGCGAAGATCAGTTTGGATTTCATAGAAATGTTGGAACACGTGAGACAATACTGACCCTACGACTTATCATAGAAAATAGATTAAGGAAAGGGAAACCTACATTTCTAGCATTTGTAGACTTAGAGAAAGCTTTTGACAATGTTGACTGGAATACTCTCTTCCAAATTCTAAAGGTGGCAGGGGTAAACTACCGAGAGCGAAAGGCTGTTTACAATTTGTATGGAAACCAGATGGCAGTTATAAGAGTCGAGGGGCATGAAAGGGAAGCAGCGGTTGGGGAGTGAGACAGGGTTGTAGTCTGTCCCCGATGTTATTTAATCTGTATAGTGAGCAATCAGTAAAGGAAACAAAAGAAAAATTCGTTGTAGGTATTAAAGTGCACGGAAAAAAATAAAAACATTGAGGTTTGCTGATGACATTGTAATTCTGTCAGACACAGCAAAGGACTTGGAAGAGCAGTTTAACGGAATGCACAGTGTCTTGAAAGGAGGGTAAAAGATGAACATCTACAAAAGCAATAATGGAATGTAGTAGAATTAAGTCAGGTGATGCTGAGGGAATTAGATTAGGAAATGAGACACTTAAAGTAGTAAATGAGATTTGCTGTTTGGGAATCAAAATAACTGATGATGGTCGAAGTAGAGAGGATATAAAATGTAGACTGGAAATGGCAAGAAAAGCATTTCTCAAGAAGAAAAATTTGTTAACATGGATTATAGATTTAAATGTCAGGAAGTCGTTTCTGAAAGTAATTGTATGGAGTGTAGCCTTGTATGGATGCGAAACATGGACGAGAAATGGTTTAGACAGGAAGATTATATGGGTAGATCACATAACTAATGAGGAACTATTGAATAGAATTGGGGAGGAGTTTGTACCACAACTTGACTAGAAGAAAGGATCGGTTGGTAGGTTATGTTCTGAGGCATCAAGGGATCACCAATTTAGTATTGGAGGACAGCGTGGAGGGCAAAAAACATAGAGGAAGACCAAGAGATGAATACACTAACCAGATTCAGAAGGATGTAGATTGTAGTGGGTACTGGGAGATGAAGAGGCTTGCACAGGATAGAGTAGCATGGAGAGCTGCATCAAACCAGTTTCAGGACTGAAGACCACAACAACAACAGTCACCCAGGATTTTGGCCTACAACATTAACATAATTTAAAGGATTAGGTGTGTCATATCAAGTAATATGAATTGATGACTGGTACTAGAATATTAAACGGTAGTACAATACGTCAGATTACTATTTTCAGTGAACATGTAAAGCTTAGTCACGCTTTGTGATTGTCGATCACAGTGTGTGGTGCCCCACAGACAGAATAGTAGTTATTAATCTCGGACCTGGTAAACTGTACCGTATCTACATAGTCCTTGTACAATTCAAGAAAATTTACAAAATTTCAGCAGAAATATTTGACGACTGTATCGCTCAGGAAGATAGGTGGCGTAAGTTAATTCCAAACGGTATATTAACCAATTTTAAGAAAGTTTCTCACATATACCTCAAATTACAAATCCTGTCTTTTGATTAAATTTACATAATTTGTTTCTTTTTATGTTGGATGAGCAAATAATTACCAACACAAAGCTGGGCCTCAGCATGAAAACTTGTAAGACACATAGGAAATTATCTGTTCTATTTGAGAGACGATATTCAGTAATTTACGGCAATAAGTGTGAATGCAGTTGCAAACTCGATAAATGTAGGCAACTTCTGTAATATCGATATTATCATATTCTTTGTAAGACTGTTTGAGACCAGAGATGATGGTCAGAGTAAATCAGAGTGTGTTGTAGCAGTGTGTGTTGGACGGTATGGCAATGTACTTGTTTTAAAAAGGATGGAAGCTGGTCTGCAATGTTGTGAAGGCATCACTATTTAAAAGGAATTTCGCAATAGTACGTTTTGAGGAAAAATATTGACCAAATGAGATTACATCAATGGAAGAATGATGAAAGTCAACTTAAGGGTATTCCAATTTTTTTATATTTGTAGCTAGAACCTTGCGTATGGTTGAACTATGCAGTAAAAATTTTATAATGAAGTCCAAGGCTCTGTCTTATAGCTGGAACAAATTCCAAAGGAAGGCAGTTGTACACAACAGAGTTATTGGTTCAAATGGCTCTGAGCACTATGGGACTTAACTTCTGAGGTCATCAGTCCCCTAGAACTTAGAACTACTTAACGCTAACTAACCTAAGGACATCACACACATCCATGCCCGAGGCACGATTCGAGCCTGCGACCGTAGCGGTCACGCGTTTCCAGAGTGTAGCGCCTAGAACCGTTCGTCCACCCCGGCTGTCACAAAAGAGTTATTAAGAAATATTTTGCAAACTTGTCTAGGTATGAGACCTTAATGAAAGGTTGTATTGCTGCCATGGCTTAATGAAGCCTAGTTAAACTGGGAGTCTTTGCTGGTATTTATCAGCCCTTAAGATTAGTACCCCATTTTCATTTCTAATTTCATGACTCTTTTTGTACACTCGCGTTGAACATCACGAGTTATGTACTGAGAAGCATTTTTTATGAAAGTTGATAAGATACCGTCTTGCACTGCACGTCGCAACTACAGCAAAAATGAAATCAGATTTTTGACAGTCACATCATTTTTCCTTGTAACAAAAAGTTGGAGAGCAGCGTTCGTTTCGTGCACACAGGTAGGCCAACAAATTTAATTACCACCAGAGTTCATTGCCACTATAGCGCACTGTGATTATCAGAGTGTTATTTGACAAAATAATATCACATCATTTCAGAAACTTAATACCTTTAGTAGATTTCAGTAAAGTACTGTGTTGTGAATTTTCAAGCAGTTTTATTAGAAAGTCAGAAACGTTAATTTTTATGTTCATTTGTTGTGTGATTACAGTAACAGTTCTGGTAAACTGATTGTCTGCAAGACTTAAGGCAAAGATTAACAATATTCAGGTCCAACATTTAACCTGGGTCATTTTCTTTTGCAGTCAGATGGCATATGCAACTTTGTTTGAAACCGGATTGCTTTCTCGCAAGGGAATTATTTGGTGTACCGTGTATTTAGGGTTTCGCATCGTATAGCATGAATTCCAAGAATTTTCGCTGCAGCAATATTCACATATTTCTCTTTCTGTGTTAGTTTATGTAACGGCTCCATGTGAGCTGCTATGGGGCTTGACACAAATCACATACTCAAAACAGATTTGGGTGCCATTCCGACATACAGGGAAGATGAATGTAAGAAATTTTGTGTAGTAATATTTGCTCATGTAAACGGTCGTAGGCGTCTTGCAAAAATGATATAGGTGCTTGGAGTGGTAACGGAAAATGGCAGTGCTGTGAGAAACCAAATTAAGAATTTTGCATAACAACAACATTTATTTCCTAAAAATCATGAAAATCCTCCTTAGTCACTCACTTTACTTAATAGTGCGATTATATGGAAAGCTGGCCCATCATCAGTAATACAAAAATAGAAATTTTATCCAACCTATCACTCCTAACGCAGAGAGTCCGTACTCACAAGAGTGTCAGAAGAGAATGCCTACTCGTCTTCCCTCGTCCGAGGTCCAGACGCGGTGGCCGGAAGGGTTGAGTGTGTCTGCACAGCGGCTACACTCCTGGAAATTGAAATAAGAACACCGTGAATTCATTGTCCCAGGAAGGGGAAACTGTATTGACACATTCCTGGGGTCAGATACATCACATGATCACACTGACAGAACCACAGGCACATAGACACAGGCAACAGAGCATGCACAATGTCGGCACTAGTACAGTGTATATCCACCTTTCGCAGCAATGCAGGCTGCTATTCTCCCATGGAGACGATCGTAGAAATGCTGGATGTAGTCCTGTGGAACGGCTTGCCATGCCATTTCCACCTGGCGCCTCAGTTGGACCAGCGTTCGTGCTGGACGTTCAGACCGCGTGAGACGACGCTTCATCCAGTCCCAAACATGCTCAATGGGGGACAGATCCGGAGATCTTGCTGGTCAGGGTAGTTGCCTTACACCTTCTAGAGCACGTTGGGTGGCACAGGATACATGCGGACGTGCATTGTCCTGTTGGAACAGCAAGTTCCCTTGCCGGTCTAGGAATGGTAGAACGATGGGTTCGATGACGGTTTGGATGTACCGTGCACTATTCAGTGTCCCCTCGACGATCACCAGACACCAGAGGTGTACGGCCAGTGTAGGAGATCGCTCCCCACACCATGATGCCGGGTGTTGGCCCTGTGTGCCTCGGTCGTATGCAGTCCTGATTGTGGCGCTCACCTGCACGGCGCCAAACACGCATACGACCATCATTGGCACCAAGGCAGAAGCGACTCTCATCGCTGAAGACGACACGTCTCCATTCGTCCCTCCATTCACGCCTGTCGCGACACCACTGGAGGCGGGCTGCAAGATGTTGGGGCGTGAGCGGAAGACGGCCTAACGGTGTGCGGGACCGTAGCCCAGCTTCATGGAGACGGTTGCGAATGGTCCTCGCCGATACCCCAGGAGCAACAGTGTCCCTAATTTGCTGGGAAGTGGCGGTGCGGTCCCCTACGGCACTGCGTAGGATCCTACGGTCTTGGCGTGCATCCGTGCGTCGCTGCGGTCCGGTCCCAGGTTGACGGGCACGTGCACCTTCCGCCGACCACTGGTGACAACATCGATGTACTGTGGAGACCTCACGCCTCACGTGTTGAGCAATTCGGCGGTACGTCCACCCGGCCTCCCGCATGCCCACTATACGCCCTCGCTCAAAGTCCGTCAACTGCACATACGGTTCACGTCCACGCTGTCGCGGCATGCTACCAGTGTTAAAGACTGCGATGGAGCTCCGTATGCCACGGCAAACTGGCTGACACTGACGGCGGCGGTGCACAAATGCTGCGCAGGTAGCGCCATTCGACGGCCAACACCGCGGTTCCTGGTGTGTCCGCTGTGCCGTGCGTGTGACCATTGCTTGTACAGCCCTCTCGCAGTGTCCGGAGCAAGTATGGTGGGTCTGACACACCGGTGTTCTTTTTTCCATTTCCAGGAGTGTATTTGCCTACCTACGGGGCCTGCTGACGTGCGGGGAACTCCCGCCTCTCAGGTCCAGTGCAGTCGCGCTGTAATTAATACCGTGGTTGGCTAAACTGCATCTACAAATTCATAGAACCCACAGCAGACAGCACACGCATACATCAGCAGACGACCCGCATTCACACTTGCAGACTATAGTAAGAGTGATAATATAACACAATTCAGAATAATACATCTTATATTGATCTTCCCTGAGTGTCGGAAGGTCACAGGTGTGTTTTGAGTGTTTTGTCAAGCCATGTAGCGGCTCACATGGAGCCGTTACATTCTACACATGTCGCATAAACCAGCATGACGCTTACAAACAACAGTTTAAAAAAAATTAAAGAAACTTTCAACATCTCATGATATATTTAAAAAGAAATGTCGAAATATTTAATGATTGAATACAAACAAACGCTTTAAATCGTATTTGTGGATAATTGTATGCGTTATAATCGTTACAGTTGCACCACAGTCACATTTCATAAAATGCCTCTGTTTTTTTATAATATAACAATAGTGTTACTAGTATAAAATGTTCTTTTTGGACTACAGCTAGTTAATATCAGTTAAATTTACAAAAATATAAAAAGAAATTACTTAGTCGGTTAGCCTACGATAGGCCATGTTTCGGGTTCGAGCCTTATTTCAGCACACACTTTTACAGTATGCCAAAAATGGTTCAATAAGCGGCACACACAGCTACAAATGACGCGATACATGCTGCCTGAGAGTGATACATTTAGTCTGGAATTAATCTTTCCATTACTGCAGTTGAAATAAGAGCACAATAATGTGCTTATTTGATTAATGAAAGTCTGCCACAGCCGCCTTTTCCAAAATTTTACTTATTATCGCTCTGGAGTGAAAGCGGACTAAACATCGAGATCCATTTCATCTGATCCCTATTAATATCCTATATTCACAATTTCGTGATAATTTTGGAGACGTAAGTAACCTACGGTATTTTGAAAATCGTTTATTTCAACGGCATAGGTATTCTGAAGTACACATTGGTGCTAGTATCGCTACCTTAAGCATATTGGAGATTAGCTCAACTGATTGAATTACGTATCGTGAAAGATGCTTACACTCATTTTCAGAAAAATCAGAACACCTTGAACGACCATAGATAAGATTCTCATATTCTCAGGGCATGCACATTAGTATGTTTTGCAGAAATGATTAGCATCTGAACCATGTCGGCCCAGCGGGTTCAAGCTCAACATCGGTATTGCGGCTCAACACCTACATGTAAAACGTAATTGCGGCTCTCGTTGTCACTATAAACCGAATGCAATGGATCAGTGTCATTTGAGCAGATGTGCAGGATACCTCGCAGATGTATGCGGGAACCGTACCGACAAATCAGTGAGTTTGAAAGAGGGGACCTTATTGAATGCGAAAACGTGATGTTGCTCTTGTGGGACGAAGTGTAATGGTTCACGGTTCGCAGAAGGCCGTAGAATACGACGAGATGGGTCAGGTCGCACCACCCAGAAGACCAACACCTCATCCAAATGACATTGCAGGACAGTTCTGCGTCCTCCTCGGCTCTGGCGCAACAGTGAAACAGTGTAACACATTTCTCACTACCAGGAGTGACAGTCCGTCACCGTTTATTATGGCATGGATTACGTGCGCTACGTCCATTTCTCCGCCTACTTTTGATGAATGTGCAGAAACATGCCAGACAGCAATGGTGAATCGAATGACGTCGCTGGGGACAGAAGTGGCATCAGATAGTGTTTTCAGACGAATCCAGGTTCTTTTTGTTTAAAAATGATGGCCACATTTCGGTTCACCGCAGACAGCGGGGGCGGCATCACAGCGACTGCATTCGCTCAACACATACAGCGCCAACTTAAGACCTTATAGTATGTGGTGCTATCGGGTACAAACACGAATCACATTTGGTACGTGTCCAATTCACTGTGATCAGTGTGACCTACGGTAATGACATCCTGTGACCTGCAGCCATATCCTTTCTGCACAACACCCCAGACGCTATTTCTCATGAAGACAATGCACGACCGGTTGTTGCTGCACGAACACGTGTCTTCTTGGTACCACGGGATGTAAACTTTTGCCCTGGCCTGCCAAATCATCAGAGTTTAGGCCAATCGAAAGTGTGGGATATGGTGAAACGATGGCTGCAGGGCTGTGACCCAAAGCCAAGCACCACAGATGAATTTTGGAACCAGGTGAATGCAGCATGGATAGCTATATAACAGGACACCATTCGCGCTTAATACACGTCGATGCTATCACGCATGGAACAAGTTCTCAGGACCCACGTCGGACCCAGTGCCTACTAGGGAACACGACGTACGCTGAACCTAACTTCCGCAGAACGTATTAATGTGCACGTCCAGTGAGTATGAACGTCCTAACTCCAGCCGTTTATGGTGTCCTATTTTTTGTGAATGCATGTGTATGGTTTGTAATTAATACTGGAAGGAGAAAGGAAGGTCCTCGATTCAAAGTACTTGATGTTGGTACGCAATTATTTCAGGTAGTACGGCAAATACGTCTCAAAACAGTTTGCAAGTATTTTATGGTACGATTATTGAGACCAACGTTTACAAAGTTATCTCCATTGTAACGGGCTGATTGATACTTTACGCCAAAGAACGTTAATTACAAAAAATGCGTATCAATTTAATCCGGAGGTCGGAAATATTGCTGGGAGGAATAATCGCCATTTTAGATAACATCTCTATTACTTGTTGTGTTGTCTATATTAATTCAATATTTATCCTTACCTACGTACTTCTGATAAATGAGATACGTCTATGTTACGTTTCTCCACTAGTATTAAGCAACATTAGTTTTATACTTTCATATTTAATTTTTTTCTCGATTTTCTCTTGAGCTGGGACGAGGACGTACCTAAGCGTCTCAAAGAGGTCAAATTATGTGGACATTCGCAGGTAGCAATTTCAGAACAGTACAGAAAGTAAAGAGTGGGGTTCCTGGAGACCAGGACACCTTTAAATGCAAGCATATCCTGAACGATAAATACTGATTCATTGACGGAGCAGATTTAGACGTTTAACCGATGTGGTGAACTTCTTTCCAGCATATTTATAAGTAAGGTTAACTGGTGATGAACGCTGAAAGAACGTAAAAGTCTTAATCAATAGGAAATCTACTGTGAAGGTGGATTGATAAGTAGTTTAGTTGTGTAACGCCGTAGGTTGACAGTTTTAAGGTATGTCCAGGTGCTGCTGGTCTTAAATTCGGAGACCAGCAAAGCAACGAGAAGCAGGCTGTAAACAGCAGCAGCATCGGCAGCAGTATCGGCATCGGCAGTGACTGATGTGGTGCTGATCAGTTACGGGAGTGTTGTAGGTAATTTGAGTATTTCGTGTAATCGACTGAAATTGTCGCGGCAGAGCCTGAATTTATTTGAACGATAATATAGTGTTTTGGGTGTGAGTTTGATCGGGTGAGTCAAAAGAGAAGGTACATCTATAGAGAAATGGTTAGTGGTTGTAATAATGATTGATAAATGTGTGAGTTTAAAACTGGGAAGGAGAGCTTACAGATGTGTTAACTCATATTTTAGCGAGCCAGAAGGAGATGAAAGGGGTCGGGAGGACTGAAATAAAGGAAATAAACGATGGTCAGAAGGAAATTAAAGTTGAATTAAGAAAGGAGCTAACACTGTCAAATCAAAGGTATGACGAGGTTAATAATAAGACAGAATCTGTAGAAGGAGTGTTAGATAGATTAACAGCACTTCCTGATGAGATATAAAATATTAAGAAGGATAAGGAAAAATCAATTATTTTGTTGCTGCAAGATGTAAGTGTTCCGATTAGTGAGAATACTAACAACATAACGAATCAAATAAGAGGTATTACTAATTGTTTACAAGCTAAAGAAAACCAAAAAATGGATTGCGGAGAAAGTAAAATAAGTAGATATAAAATTATCTGAAGGTAGCTTTCTCAGGATAACACTAAAGAAGAAAGTCAATGGAAAGTTCGAAATGGAGCTCAATCTATTTAGACTCCATGTAGCAAGAGTATATTAAGTTCAAGAAATAACAATTGGAGCGAGTCATCAATACATAGATCATTAAGTAATTCAAGCTACGAAATTAAATGTAGGTGCGTAGATGATAATGGTACCTGTAATCTAGCAGAAGAGTTCAGGTAGGATTTTAAATCGTTGGGAATCATTTTCCAAATTTTATTCCTGTCACAGAGAATATTTATCTGCCACACAGCGACGTACTGTAATCCCTGACACAGTACTCGTTAAAGCCTCTGCTATGGTAAGTGAGCGGGATTCACCTTATGAGAAAGGATTTTCGCATAGATATCGACCGCGTGTACGTGAATGGTGGCAAATCAGACTTACATCCACTCTGTAATAACAATGATTCGTCAAGCAAATTCGAAAAGCAATCACACGTCAGGATGGATCAAAAGCAAACCAGGATATGCTACCTATGCGACAATAATACGGTCGCCAGCCTAATTAGGCGTTAACTGAGTTTCTTCCCTGTACAAGTTAGTATACATTCACGCAAAACAACAAGTTGTAACACTGCACAAGATAGTGGAATTTTAGAACCAGAAAAATGTATTGAACTGATACTTTCACGTACTGTACTGATATGGAAATTCATGAATACATAACACTAAACTGTAATGCTTGCTACAAAACTTGGTACTGTCTATTAATCTGATTAAAATCGGGCTTAGGTTACCCTAGGAAATGAGCTTTCATGCCACACACAAAATGTCAATTTTTATAAAGATAAAACACTGATATATTTTGACCTTTATATTGACTTTAACCTTTGCTAGTTAAACCAATTTAGAACACTTCAGAATTCAAAAGAACGAAGGGGGGGCCCTGAAACTGTTATAATCGCTGTATTAAAAAAATGATTACTGAATTTATTATTCATTCAAGATTTCCAGTATATAAGTTACTACTCTTTTCATTTTATTTACTGCTCATTTAAATGCCTTTAAATCTGTCTCGAAATAATGAACTTGAATACTATGTCAATGCTAAAGTTATCTTTCGACTTCGTTAGACCTTCGCTATTCATTTATTGCTTCATTAACAAAACATTTCTTTAAACAGTTCTGCAAAGAATTATTATGAACACAATTTTTAATTTTTGTTTCGGGACACTCGGATTGCACAACGTTTGGAAAGGACCCTGTCTAGGTTAGTTGTGAGGATAATTAAATGACGGAAAATTTCTGGTAAAATTTAGGTTATTATTGCACCAAACAAACACAGTTCACTCTCTGATCCATGCGAATACAGTACTAAAAGTTGCAACCTGCTAGTATCGATGCGGCGGTTGGCGGGCGGCAAGATGGCGAGGCGCAGAGCACACATACAACCACAGATATGACTCTTGACGTATCGGCACTTTAATTCTTCTTAGCGTTGCCATGCTGTGTGGGCTTTGGAACGGCATACCCGAGGCTGAATGAAGCTGTCTTCCAGGAGAGCCTCCTCACTTCAGAAGGTGTTGCTCAAACCAGTGCCAAACTCCAACTACTAACGTGCCCGTTGTGCCGTGCAGCGTCCGCGCGCATTTTCCCGCGCTCGTCTGCCATCCACCTTTTACCGCTCCCTGACAGACCGGGTATTCACCCGAGGTTTTGCAATCTACATATCCTAACACATTGCCTACGTATTGGACCAGACGCACAGTTGCAATTTTAAACATCTTACAGCAGTTTCAACATTTGTTACATTTCATTTCTATTACAATATTACTTGACATTTGACATAAACATTAATATTCACATTGAAACTTATTTACAGTTTTCTTAACATAATGGCATGAATCAAAGAGAAATGAAATCAGAACATCAATTACAGAAGTTTATCAAAATATCAGATGAAAAGAATTACTTATACGTACAATAGTACAGAGTCGTTTTTGTTACAGTACTTATTTGTTTTCTTAGAAGAGTCTCTCTGAAAGCACGAGAAACATGTGACTGAACACAAAAGGAACAGAGCTACAATTGAATTTCGGCGCTCGAAGGTGAAGAGGGAAGTATACTTAAAAGGAATACTTGAAAAAAAAAAGTGAAGTACTAGGTAGGGAGGAGGAAACAAAATAAAACCACACGTTGAGAAGATTGTGATGTTATTTCACTGATAACAAAATCGAATAAAATTTACAAGAACTTGGAAGTATGACGCCACTTATTAGATGACGTTGCACTTTCTATGGCCTGGATTCGGATGGAAAGGGTGTCATAAAGCCGTCCTATCCTCTCGTGAGGCAAGCTGGCCCACAACTGTTGTGATTGGTCGTTGATATACTGGAACGGAGCTGACGTCCGAGCTGTCATGCTACGACACGAAGAGTACCACCACTGTATCTCTCCAAAACAACTGAAGAATAGTTTTTCTCAGGTCATAGCCTTACTTGCCGGGTGGCCGAGGTAGTGCGAAATGGCATTTCAACGCAGAACACTATGGGACGCCATTTATCAGCTGTCCTTGCTTCCCTCTGGTTTGCTTGATCCTCGTTACACAAATTTTCTCTTTGGCGTGGTTTATTAAGATCCATAGTTTTTGTTGCACTGCCCCAATCGATATTTTGTTAGTAACTCTAAGAATATGCCCACTGGACTTGGAAAGTAGGAGAATGGGAGTATTTTACTGGTTAAATAAAGGCAATCAAATGGAAGTAGGAAGGTTGTTTGGAACTGAGGACAATTCGAAAAAATTAAAAAGAGATTGCATATTACAACTGTGGCAAAATGAATGGGACTCTAACATCAGGGAGGGATTAAAAATAAGATTTTTTAAACCATTGAGTGGATTGATACATTACCTGACTGGCCGAGTTCGTATGCTACTTGCCTATACAAAATCAAAAGACAGATGAATGATAGTTGCTCCTGCGGCAGTGTGGGCAGAACACACATTGTGGGACTGCACACTCTATGGAGATGTGGCGGGAAATGGACGTCAGATGTTAAGTTTGTTGAGTTCCAAAGCAGCGCTAAAGAGCTAGTCGACCTGGCCCTTCTTGGATGATACTGCAGTCGTGGTATCCAGGAAGACCAAGGAAAACATCACGAGGCATTCAACCATAAGTCAGCATGTTGCCATCCAGGTTAGACAGCATACTCAGAAGATTGAGAGAAGATAACTGAGGTCAGTGACCATCAAATGAAATAGTTTCTCAAGACTCTACATTGCGTTCGTGCAAGTGAGCATAGAAGTGTGAACTTTAAAACGTAACAGTGATGGGTAGGATTGGTTGCTGTATTTGAAACGTTACTGGTGTTTGCCCACCGTCCAAGGAATGGCTCTTGAGCGGGATAGAATGAGGGCAGATCGAGGAGCGTAAATAACCATTAAAAAATTAAATCACCAAAGTAAATGAACAGAGAAGAGACTTTAGGGCTTATGATAGTATTAATAGTTGGGTAAATGGTTAAGGGGTTTATTGGAGTTCTGTATTCGTAGAAGTAGTTGTAGTTCGAAAAAAACTAAGTATCAGAAATATATAGTTAATATACAGATTCATTATTATGCAAGGAACTGTTCAGCTTCTCAGATGACAGTCTGTAATTATGAAGAATAAATAAATAAATTCCACTTCAGACGCTGGCGTTGGAATTTCGATGTTAGCACCAGCTTAGGAATTGGACAATAATTCCCTAGTCTGGGTACTGCAAGACTTTGACCAATGGTGCTGGGTGACACAGAACGTTGCAGGGCGTCCATAATCTGACCTCAGATAAAGTGGCGCAGGAGTGAATGAATTACGACTTGCTGGTGCACAAGACGGTCCTCTCTTGTGGTGGTCACACGTGGCCTACCACAAGCTTGAACACGAATGTGCCTGGCCTCGCGTACCCATGTAGTCTACTATACCAGCGAAATTGAGACACTGAGAGCCTTTCCAAACTTTGTCAGCCGCTGATTGTGCTGTGTCACAGGAGTCCGCGGAATTTCCGCGTCCTTCACAGTGAACTCTCAATATCTGACTCTGTTCACGTCCGTATGCACCCAACCAGACCTGATAACAACACTAAATACGAACAAAACTCATGCCCTCGGGGGGCCATTCTACCTGTCAACTCTAATCATCAACATAAAAGACCACGGTGTTTACATGCACGAAGTTACTTTGTCATCTGACAATTCCTTCTGAGTGATACACTTCTTTTATCAGGCAGTGTGCTTGCACAGCATAAGCCTGGGTGGCTCAAATCTATATTGTTGGCATAAACCGCTTTCGCTATGGTAAAAATACAGCACCTGAGACCAAACTAAAGGAATGACGAATGTAGAAAACCCAAATATATTTAAGGCCACTGATAATACTTCAACTAGAAAACTTTGTAGCTGATATTATTATATGTAGCTATCACTATAGTTTCAGCTTATATGAAATTGTTTGATTACTATAGTTCAGATATTTCCCGTGGTTAACTAGCAATTTAATTGTACAATAAATTCTCAAAGACGTCAATGAGATTAACGTACTAAAAAAAATCTTGCCTGTTTAGCAATACTTTCTACACGTTGAGGAATTATTTAAATAACACAGAGGTATAAAAAATCTAATATAAATAAATAATAATAACTATAATAAAACGTCAATCATTCCTTGTAACAATCACGAATTATGTTTTTTCCTTCTTTTTTTCTTCCATGGAAAAACGTACTCCGAAACTGGTAGAAAGTATGTACGCACACTGTGTGTAGGGTGCGTGGTGACTGGGAGAAATAAATGTCGTAGCTCTATCCTTTTACATTATGAAATAACTTCTTTGTAAAACAGTGATGTACAAAAGGGACAAACCGAATGAAGTAGGCCTGTTTTGAACAGAGTGGCCTTGTAAGGGTGGAAGCTCGAATCTTCATCCGTCCACCCTGATTTACGTTTTACGTCGTTTCCCCAAGTTACTTCAGGTAATGCCAGTATGGTTCCTACTATAAGGCCACGGCCGACTACCTGTTTTATACTCGCCAAAGTAGACCTGTAAGTATGAGTAAGATATTAATTTTTTGTTCTGAAATTGTAATACCAAGACATGTCTAATATCCTTGTCTAAGTGATCTACGGATGAATAAAACTACTTCTACTCCTACTTTCAGAGAGGCATTTGTTATGTTAAGTTCCGCTTTCAGGCACTTGACGCGCCGATTGGCCCCCATGCCATCGTTTGGCAATAGTGTCATCGGATGCGATATGGAGGGTCTTTTGGTCAGCACACCGCTCTCCCGGGTGTTGTCAGGGTTTTTCACTCTAGAACCGCCACTAATCGATCAGTAGTTCCTCAGTTGGTCTCAGGAGGTTGATTTCACTCTGTACCAGTCCTCTCCCGAAGGAAAAATCTCTGGCAGTACCGGAAATCGAACCCATGTCCCGTGCATGGCAGCCGGCTGCGCAGACCGCTCAGCCGCTGAAGTGGACCTTTTATTATGTAGGTGCCTCTACCGACGAGGGGGAGCAAAGTACTTGCTACTTGCATCTGATTGAAGTTTTGCTGGAAGTTTGTACACTTAGGAAGCGTCGACTCAATTAGTAACGATGTGAAAAACTACTATACTTATAAGCATTATAAGCAAGACGAATGTGGTGGATATCGACTTCTAGGTGCTGCCGATTACTAATTAGGCTCTGAGAGACAGCAGAAAATGCAGAGGAGCATGCCTGCCATTCACCTGAGACGATGCCAGAATCGCCGGTGGATGATAACGTATCTTAGTGCTGTTCAGTCGCATCTGTCTGTAGATCTGATGCGATAGGTCGTTCGTAGCTCGTAATTCCGTTGGCGAGACTCTATGCGTTTACAAGACTATGAGGACCCCTTATAACGATGAATTGGTTTGAAAGTCTGAGCTTCAACCTCGACGTAGGGAGCAACGTGAATAACAACGTCACATATTAGAGACTTTGCAGTTGAACTCTGAGTTACTTATACGTCAGTTAAGTGCACTAGGTATCCTTCTTACGACCACGTAGCGCAAAAAGGCGAGTAGCTACTCCACATGTGTTTGGATAGTGAATCGATTAAGAAAACGACAGACTTCTCATTTATGTAACCTATGTGGTTCAACAACTGCCGCTAACTTACGGTGGAGTTCATAAATTGGAAATGAACCAGAATGCACATTGGATTTCATAATCAGTTCTGCTACATACCCGGAAGAGATAGTTTGAATGATGCTAGTTTATGTTCCCGTCGTGAATCACTACCTTAAACGGCGGAAACGGAGGCGACAGAATGGCACCGCTATGTTGTAACGTACAGTTGGTACCACTGGCAGCTTATGCTGCAGCAGCAACGTCATCGTGAGGTAGCACGTTCTCCAGTCCGCCAAAGCAAATAGGGGATAAACGTAAGAGCAAGTCAAATATGGAGTTAAAGCAAATAACTACAATCGTCGACGGGAAAGTTTATCTGCAACGGTAAATATAAATTGAGTACTAGCGAAAGGAGTGCCGGGTCGTCTTTTAAGAGCAAGGTATTGCTACTACGTGACAGCAATTCATAATGTCAACCTAAAATCTAGTGTGTTTCAATCACTGTACACTGTTGGCCATTAAAATTGCAACACGAGGAAGTAACAAAACTTCACATATTGTACGTTTACGAATAGTAGCAAGGACACACGGTTAAATTTGTAGGTGCATAATTTAATACCAACAGTTGCCACCCCTGGCAAAACAATAGATTTAATCGGTCTGGGAATCGAGTATAACAGAGAGACGGGTATAGTACCTAGCGAATAGTAATTTACCCATCTCACGGCAACCAGTGACCCGATTGTTTTCAGTGGATGAGCTATCTGGAGAACGTGCCGTCCGGAGCAAGAGACAGACGCCCTCTGTATAGAGGTGGGTCAAGATAGCACGGAAAACATGCAGCGTTATCTAGTTGAAATATCACGTCACAAAGGCTTCTAAGTTAGGCCCGATCCACAGACGTTAATACGTTATAAGCGTAACGGCCGATTATCCGAATCAAGGTATATTTGACAACACAAAAATTTACTGCCCCTCAGGATTCTTAGTCCGACCGTCTCCACGATCTAATACTCAGGAGGAAATGTTATCTTCGCTCGACCTTTTCGCTGTATCTTCTCATCGTCTAGTGGTGATCAGTATTTGTACGCTGTGTGCTGTGTGCAGCGGAGCGCTTCTATACTGTGGAGTCTCATTTGAGCTGCATGGAGAGACAGCTGAACTGAAAGCAACATGTTTTTATGGAAGAGGGAAACCTTGAAATTTGCTCTTGAATGGAAACACTAAGTGCCCTGTTCCTCTCACTATTCGGATATCAATAATTAACTCTAATTACGCAACCCTCGTAAAATTTACGATTGTGGCTGGCACCAATTCGCGGTTCCCGCCAATATGGCATCGTCAGTATTTGGAGTAAAACAGATAATTTTGTTCTTATTTTGTATGTGACATATCGTTGGAGACCTCATAATAACGGTGACTTGGGTATAAACTATGAATTCAATAAAACATGGACTTGTAAAATTTACGATGGTTTAATAACAATGTAACATCGCCCCCCCCCCCTCTTTAACCATGTAAAATTGTTTGTTGCGGACGTGATAGGCGTTTGGAATGATAATGATGTACGTAGTGCTCTCCGATAAGCCGAAACATTATGACCACTGCCCAGCATGACACAGGATGGCATCTGTTGTCCATATGGACATGTGACGCGGAAACAAAAGTATGTAAGCGGAGCAGACACGACAGGGATCACCCTAGCGAAGGTATGGGCTGCAAATGAGGAAACACAGTACACTGAGACACGCGGCATTGACAAAGGGTAGATTGTTATCACGCAGAGGCTGTTAACGAGCATCTCGAAAACAGCGGAGCTGGTCGAATGTTCACGTGCTACTTTCGTGAGCATCTACGGAAAGAAGTTGAAGGACAGTGAAATAACACTAGGTGCTAAATGATTGGACGTCCACGACTCTTCGCAGTTAGTGGGCTTGTCCACTCTTTTCTGTACAGTAGGACAGATGGTGAATTGTGACATCTCTGCGGAAAGATCATAATGCTGGTGCACTCACAAGTGTTTCGGCGTACACCGTTCATCGTACATAGTTGAATATGGAGCTACGCAGCAGACCTCACTTACGTGTTCATATGTTGACCCAATGGCATGATTTCAGTGTGCAGGGAACCATCAGGATTCGACCGTCGATCAGTGGAAACCTGTCAGCTCTTCGGGTGAATCATAATTTTGCTACACTAGGTCGCTGGTCGTCTCCACAAACGGCGTCATCAAGGTGAACGGTAGCTTGAAACGCGCAACACGCCACTGATGCAGGCTGGTGGGAGTAGTGTTTTGCTGGGAGTGACATTTCCTGCGCTTCCGTGGTAATCGTGGTAGATAATGGAAGACACACTGACAGCTGCGAACCACCTGCACCCTTTCATGTTTGGTGTCTTCCCCGACGGCGATGCCATCTTTCAACAGTATAATTGACCGTGTGTAGGAGCTAGACCGTTGCTACAGGTTTGAAGAGCATTGTAACGAAAACATGTTGATGTATCGGCAACCAAATTCGCCAGATGTAAATCTTATGGGACCCATATGGATCGCTATCGGGTGCCATCACCGCGTACGCAAATCAGAGACATGATAGATATCTAATGTCACATACCTCAACAAACCTATCACCAAACTTTCGAATCCCTGATACGCAAAATCAGTTATGTATTTCGTTCTAAAGAAGGACAAACAAATGTATTATTAACGTGATTGTGATCGAATAGTTAGGGGCCACTGGTGGTGTTAAATTTAAGCATAGTGACGAGTCGGTCAGCACAGTACCAGTCATTATTATTCTCGTGTCCGAAACGTACAGGTACGCGTACATACATTTTACACAGTTATTATTAAATTACTTTTGACCAAAACGTGGCCATTTTCTATTGTTTGTTGAACAGGAGACTGGACACAACCGATACCGAAACATTTGCCGGACTGTCTGTTCTTCTCCACAGTCACACCGAATATCATTTGGATCGGTGTATCCCCATTTTGCCAGATTAACTTTTGATTTTACAACTCCGTATCTCAGTCTATTCAGGGACTTCCAAGTTGTCCATTCCCTGACATGGCCCGGGAGTAAAGCTTCAGCAACTCTTTTCCAACCAGGGGGAAGCAGGCCGTAACCCTGCATAGTTGTAACCTAGCTTTTTCAGTGGTGGTTCTAAGTTCCTAAGGAAACTCTTCCTTGTCTTCAGTCGTTGCGGATGAGGTTCATGCCCATACAGAGGATGTGTAATTTCCTGTTCCACTGCCTTTCGTTCCTTGTTTGCAGCTATCTCTCTCTGAACAGGTGGTGGTTCTATTCCTGAGAGTGGATTTCAAGCAACCTGTTATAATTCTGCAGGTTTCGTTGAGAGCTACATCCACCTGTTGCTTAATTGAATTATACTAAACAGGACAGGCATACTCTGCCGCAGAACAGCATAGTGCCACTGCAGTTGTACGGACTGTTTCAGGTTGACTGCCCCACTGTGATCCGGCCAGTTCCCGTAGGAGATTGTTCCTGGTGGAGACTTTCGACTTGCATTTCAAGCAGTACTTTTTGAAAGTGAGAGACCTATCAAGTGTCACTCCTAGGTATTCTGGAGTGTCGCAGGGTTCCAGTTCAACTCCCGACAATATTAATTTCAACTTGCGAGTGGCTTCCTTGTTTCTTAAATGAAAAGCACACACTTGGGTCTTTGAAGGGTTTGGTTTAAGCTGGTTTGTGTTGTAGTATCTGGACAGATCTTCAAGAGCATTCGTGAGGTTGTTCTCCACTGATTCAAAATCTGTGCTCTGGGTGGCTAGAGCGAGGTCATCAGCATACAAGAAGCACCTGGTGTTTGGGGATAAAGGTTGGTCGTTCGTGTATATATTGAACAGAATTGTAGCCAAAACACTTCCTTGCGGGAGGCCATTCTTCCGTAGTCTCCATCGACTACGCTGTCCGTGAAAGTCGACGAAGAACCTGCGATCCTGCAGACGGGAAGCGATGACTCTGGTTAGACCTAAGTCTCTGGTCAGGCTGTAGACCTTGACTAGTAGTAGCTGGTGATTGACCGTATCATTCGCCACTGATAAGTCTACAAATGCCACTCCTGTCACCTTCTATAAACTGTGTCAGATTTAGCAGTTGTCCAGTACAGCTTTTACCTGGAGCAAATCCAGATTGTTGAGGTATAAGTGAGGGGTCAATTGCTGGTGACAGGCGATTCAAAATCAGTCTTTTCAGCAATTTGTAAAGATGACAGATTAGTTCAACAGGTTTAAAATTCTTTGGATCATTTCCTTCTTTGTCAGATTTCAACAGAGCAATCACTCGACTCTTCCGCCATATCTTTGGAATCTGGTTTCTGTTTACATAGTTATCGAAAAGTTGGAGAATCCATTTCTTTGTATTTAAGCAGAAGTGTCTGATTTTCTCGGTTCGTGTATCATCCAAGCCAGCTGATTTTGCCATTTCTACTCTGTTTGGTAGCCTTCTGCAGTTCTTCCATGCTGAATTATGATGTAAGGTCATTACTCTCCTCATGCTCTTCTGTTTGGAGTTTCGGTTTTTGTGATTTGCCTGTTGACTTCCCATTCATCAGTAACTGATGTGCTATTTGATTGGCAGTGATATTATGATGTGTAATGGTCTTAGTTGGATCATTGTTTAGGCGTCTCTTTCCAGATCCAAGTTTTATATAGTTTTTACAGCAGCAAATAATTGGCACATTATTGGTCTATGCTGCGAGTTGGGTATTGGGGAGTTGACAAGTATTACACATTGTTGGCTGACACTGGTGCTACCAAAAATTACCTCAGGATTGTAAGCTTGCCTCCACCTGCCGCTGTAGAGATCCAGGCACTTTTGCATCACGGATAAAAGTCAGGTGACTTGCTTCTGTCCCATTCTCATCTTCATGATCATAGCCCCAAAGGGTACTATGGCTCTTGAAATCGCCAATCACAATCTGCATATGTTTATTTAGAAAATTGGGTGGTTTGTCAACAATTAATTTTGCGCCAGGTGGTTTATAAAGCAATGTAATGGTGCAGTTAACTGTTTCTAGAGTAAGAATTTCAGTGTTGTTTTTCTCTGTGAATGCTATGGATAAGATCTGGATATCTGACAGTATAAATAACATATGTTGATCTTGACTTGTGATCTGTGAGAGTGTGTGCTGCCCGAGAAGATCAGAAAAGTACTTCGATTTTATGGCACTCTTTACGGTATCAGAGAATACGTGTAGTCAGAAAGTTTTTGACGTGGCAGTGTCGATGGCAGTTGAATACTAAAGTAGAATTAAAAAAGCACATATACTCTTATTTGACTGTATGTGGTCATAGGGCGTATGTTGTGTGTGAAAACCAACCCTACACTGGCTCCATGTGTAATTACACTGAACACTTTGAGGGAAAATTGTGAGTTTGGCCGCCCTGTATAATTGTGTATAGGAGTAAGTCAACGAAGAGCAATGCCGTATGCAACTAGTAATGAAACATTGCAGTCTTGTCGCATAATAACAAACTGTTAATCGCAAGTGGTGACCATTTGCGACCCTATGTGGATCATCTCTGGACAATAATCTGCAATTTAGAGTACAGCAGAATAGAGGAAACATGTAATTTAAAAAGTAGTAACTTCAAGATAAAGTTTACGAAGTTTACACCCAGTGATGACGTGTGCAAACGATGGCACGGAGCAGGAATTGTGGATACCATCCAATGATGTCGACTATCGATGGCCTGGAGTATAGCGAAAGCTCCGCCCCTTGCTCGTCACCGTACGTCACCTTTAGTAAATGTGATACGATGTATGCTATACATGTCGTACAGCATGAATATAAACCCTAATATCATACTAGGTATTATAGTAAGTTATACCTAAGTAACAATTCGTGTGTTATACAGTGAAAAATTTTGCATAATGTGGCCTTAAAACGTATAATTGACTTGCCAACGGCATTATGTTAGTACACTTTGTGTACGCTCAAGGAAGGTTGTAGGACGCCGCAGCTTACGTAGCGACGCAGATGCCTTATCGATAGCGATCGAAGATACTACACCACTGCCATACCGCATTCGGTTCGGCGGCATATGATCTACATATCTGTGTCAGTGGTAAGTCATCCTTCAACGCCGACCGCCAACATTTTATGCGGTGTCGTGTACTGCAGAAAAGCCGTGCAAACATTGTTCAGCATCGCCAGTAACAAACGACCCTAATAATTCGGCGGTCGGCAATAAAGGATGAATTGCAACCAACGCAAGTGTGAAGATCATACGCGGCCAAACCGAATGCAGTATTACAGCATTATAGCATCTTTGATCCGACGGAAACTAGTCACTTCATATGGTTTAGAGTGTGTTATTGCATGAACAAGGGTTCTCTACATTATGTTTTATTACTAGTTCATTCGCTTTTCCTAACATATTTACAAACATTATATGCAACTGTTATGTCAGAGTGGAATGACTATGGGAACATCATGGCATGCCTGTGACAGAAGAATCCATCTCCGACCATCAACAGAACCGAATAGATGACAATGAAACTGAAATGGGACCAAATTAACTGACAACGATTGTATCAGCGTCACTGATGACACACATGATTAGGGACTCCTCTTTGAAAGCGAACAGGATGGGGAGATGGCAGCGAGCGTTAGTGAAACTACAGACACAGAGCAACGGAGCAGAATGGAGAGCTGAACAGCAGATATTCGAAGGAAATGAATCGACGAAACTTCTCTCATAGTCATTGCCAACGTACAGGACTAGCAACATCAGATTGCATCCCGGAAAGTGGAAGAGTATGTGGAGAAGACAGAAGGCAACTGTAAAGAACAATTCAAAAACAGTGAACTACTTATTCTGAACACAAAGAAAACGAATGGGATGACGAATCTGTGACCGACGAAGGCACTGTGCTGAAAAAAGTCCGTGGAAAATGGACACGATACCATAACCTCTTTTACACTGCGGCAGTCTTCAAAATCTGTATTTCGCAAGTACAAACGAACAATAGCATCTTGCTGAAAACAGATATGGCAAGCAGCGAAGAAGCTCAGACGAGATATCCGAAACTCCAGTCTCGAATAGAAGAAAGAATCGTAAAATGGAATAGAAGGACAATGAAATCGCCCCAGTCTCTGTATTTTACGTCAAAGAATTTCATGCTCTGCACGACAAGGATGGGAAACAAAGGTAGTGCCCTGGCCATCCGAACCAGTGGACTCACCGGATGGTGCCCAACTCCCATGTGCAATAGATAGTCATGATACTGCAACGCATAATGATATGGATAACCTTGAAATGGCATGTGGTATGCACCGAGAGAGGCGGAGCTCAAATAAATATGTGAAGTACAGGCAACTTTTTCTCATTAATGTGGCAACTTTAATAGTTAATGTAAGTGTAGGTACTGCACTGTTTCACAAATATCACGTTGAATGTAGGAAGCCATTTTGCGATTGTTAACCTTTTCCTTTTTATTGCTAAGAGCTTTTGTTGTAACATGAGGATGTAATAATCCCACTGGCCTGCCTTTAATTGTTCACTCCAAAAAGGAAATAAATGTTTCCCAGTCCATGTTTTGTTTTGTAATAATACTGCATAATCTATCGATGCCTCATTGTTTAAATATACTTGCAGATGATGGCCGGCCGCTGTAGCCGAGCGGTTCTTGCCTCTTCAGTCCGGAAGCTCGCTGCTGCTACGGTCGCAGGTTCGAATCCTGCCTCGGGCATGGATGTGCGTGATGTCCTTAGGTTAGTTAGGTTTAAGTAGTTCTAAATCTAGGGGACTGATGACCTAAGATGTTAAGTCCGATAGTGCTCAGAGCCATTTGAACCATTCGCAGATGATGACACGAACGTTTAAAATTTAGGATATGACGTAAATAGTTTTTTTAAAAATTGCTTAATGGCCAAATCGAAATGTTGTGTGGGGCTCAGATGTTTGATTATAGACTTTGTGGGACATTTCTGTCGTCATTTCTTCCCAAAAGAGGAATAAGAGTCAGTAAGCGCTTTTAATAATTTAAAAAAAAAGTAAAAGTTGGGCAATGTACAAGAAAAGTCTCGAGTTCAATTCCACTCATTCCGTTTATTTTTAACCGCATTTAGCCTGTCTACTGAAGGTCTCAATCTGATGGAACCTCGAAAGTGTTATGCTTTGCATTCTAACCTATCAGTAATAGCAAAATCTTCCGCCAAACAGCTCGTGACTGCGCCAAGATCGGAACGGTTAATGCTCGGGTGTTCCCCCGCCCTACAGCGGCCATCCGCCGCCGTCATAAACGGTGAATGCGGTGTGGCGCGTCTTGGGCACATTTCTGCTCTCACACTCACGTGTATAAAATTGTTCTCAGTGTAGTTGGATTTACCGCGCGAAGTAACTTCGATAAACCGAGTGAACGCCATGCACCTACACAACATCAGTAAGTTTCTGTGAGTGTATATATCAATTGTCATTTTCTTATTTGAAGATTCAGTACTTCTTTTCCAGCTACGAATTGAATTTTACATACTTGAATCTTATGAATGTTATTTAAGTGTTATAAACAAGAGTCACAAGTGGTAAAGGCCTTGCACTTGCTACATATTGTGCGCTTTGGTTTTAATAAAGGCGTGAAGGCAGCTTGAAATATTTGTAGAACATTTTACAGTTCAAGCGGGATGATACAGTAACAGGTGATAAATGTTTTGAAGAGGTGGACAGTTTTGGCTGCAAAATAGGATTTATTATTTTATATTTTGCCAATAACATGTGTCACCTAGTTTAAGCCCTCTTCAGACTCGTCTACAAAGAAAATACAAACTTTTCTTAAAATCGGTATGACTCGATTTAGTAATATTTTGGACTACCAAGGAAAATTTCATTCTACCAAGGAAAATATTGAAACCAACTGACTGGTACCAAAGGAATTTAACGCATAGGCTGCCGTCCATGCAAATGTGTTAGCATTCAAACACCGTTATACATATATTAAGAACACTGCGTGGTGGCCCTTTAGAATAAAAGTTAAAGGGATACAAAATCCGAAAGTAATCAGTAGCCAGTAACTGAACTTGTTCACGAAAGGCACCAATACATACGACAAAAGAAGTTTTAAACTACATACTGATATGAAATATTGTTTAGACGTCTGAAATACATTAAAAACCTCAGCAGCTAGTAACCAGCCCTTGTCGAGTTTTAAGAGACTTGGCACAGTGCTCTATTAAAATAAGATGAACCAAAAAATACCCGAAACGACATTCAAGGGGAATTATTTGCTTATACCTCTAAGGTACATATTGCAAAATAAGGAGAGCGAGAGCTAATGGACGAATCAAGTAAGAAAAGGATTTTCTTCTTTTCTAGAAACATCATTCTGGCTTGAATGACTTGTTTTGCGCACGAAGTTTTAGATTATACGAATTCATATGCACCACTAGTCAATTACGACCATATTACAGCTCCTTTCTGACACACTGCACCTGTCTTATCACCATCAATCACCCAGTCTCACATCTTCCATCCTCCACAGAAGTACCGCAAGGATAACTACTATCGCCTATCATCTTCGTCACTGCATCATACATTGTAGCCGCGCCTGCCTTTCAGTAAACCATCAAAAACAAAATAATAATATTAAATCTTACCTAAAGGGAGGGGCGTTAATTAACCTTCTCTATCTAGACGAGGATATAAAGTGTGTGTGTGTGTGTGTGTGTGTGTGTGTGTGTGTGTGTGTGTGTGGCTGCGTGAGAGAAGTAGGGCCAGTTTTAATTTTCTGCAGTGATGAGGGGGATGACCAGTACCTCCAAAATGGACACGGGACACAGGAAAGGAATATGATATTGGGGCAAGTACATCGCAGTTCTATTACAAATGGTCAAATTTTGAAATAGGGTTAGTATAATTCCTCTTACACACGGTCTTTCTGTGGAAGAAACTGTAGGGAAAAAAAAGTGTTTTCTGTCGGTTAGTTCACGTTAATCAGGAGTGTGTCGATGTGAAGAATGTAAATATGAAGCTGCGAGGTCAAATCCTAGTCTGACGACAGAATGATAAGTAGCTGCGCTGCGATTGGACCGGTAACAGAGGAGAGAAACGTTACAGCCCTTTTGTTAGAAATTAGTAACCATATCACACTCACACTCGCTTGCAACAGATGAAGTAATAGTTGCTTAACTTGCCGTGCCTTACTGCCCATAACCTTTGGTTTTTATCGTACCACTGGCGTTTGAGAACAGTGTTTTAAATTACTGTCAGTCATTGACGAAGAAGAAAAGAATTTATTGCGTGAAATGAAATACTGGAAACTTAGGCTGATCGGCTAGTTCTGTATGCACCAAATGATATAACATGTCACTATCGTTATACAATGATCGTTTGTCAAATGTTGGACAATTACTGTAGTATACTCAGCTTACTGACAGTTCCTTAGCAAACGGCTCTTGTACCTGGCCGTGTAGTATGGCAGAAAAATGTTTTATTGCTGGAATTCCTCATACGCGCTAAGTTTCCTAACGAACACTCAGACACTTCCTGTACGATTAGCCGACAGCAGTAAACCATCCATATATGGAATATTATATGTTGTTGGATTGGTACATTGTCCTTCTCACTTGGTCTCCGTCACAGAGAGGTGGCTGGACCACACACATAGTTTTCACCGTTATTGCCTTGGCTATAAACGATTAAAAACTAAAGTATCAAACGGAACCAAAAGGAGCCTGGACGCCTATTCCCCTTACAGTTCCGATTCAAGAGCCTCTAGCATCGCGACAGAATTGAAACAGAAATCCCGCTTTCAGCGTTGATTAAGTCGTGACGTTCTACTATGTTCGCACCTGACTGTTGCTAGGGTGATAATTCTGGACGCCATTACTGTCAACAAGTTTCGAAAACCACCAATCAAACAGCAGACGCTCCACCCAGTCTACATTAATTCATTTGTTTATTAGTCGACGTATTTATTTGGAACTGCTCAAATAAGCATTCTTAGGTAGAGTAACATTTTTGTATGGCAGAACTCGTCTGCTTCATTATCCGTGAACCTTATCTTCCTTTGGAGAAAATAATACATGACTCCTCATATACCGAATAAACTGAATTGTCTTCTTGTTTCAGCACTGTTATACGATCATTACCATCTACCTTTCAAATTTCTAAACTTTTGAGTATGATACTATTTTCCCTAGCCATCCTAACTTACAATCGTTATACCAAAATGTAATAACTCAACAAATTAGCAGGTCAATACTTACAAAATAGCATATTTTTCTCTGTAAACTTTAGCTGTGAACAAAATGTCACTTTTATTGCTGTAATATCTACTGTTCATTAATTTATCCGTCCTCTCAATGGTTTAATGAGGTCCGCCACAATTTCATATCATGTGCCAACTTCTTCATCTCACTATCACCCTGTCCCTTCTTGTTAGTGTTTTCCATACTTTCCTTTACTCGCCGATTCCTTACCGTGTCCGTCCACCAAATTTTCAACATTCTTCTATGGCACCACATCTCAAATGCTTCGATTCTCTTCTGTTCTGGTTTTCCAACAGTTCACGTTTCACTGACATGTACTCCAAACGGACAGTCCCACAAATTTCTTTCTCAAAATAAATCTTATGTTTTATACTATTAGTAGATTTTTTGCCAGGAATGCCCTTTTTGCCAGTGGTAGACTACTTTTTATGTCTTCTTTCGTCCGTCTGTCATGGATTATTTTGCTACTTAGGTAGCAAAATTCGTTAACTTCATCTGCTCCGTGATCGCTAATTCTGATGTTAATTTCCCGATTTTCTCATTTATGCTACTTCTCATTACTTTCATCTTTCTTCTGTTTACCCTCAGAATTTATTCTTTAGACTGTTCATTTCTTTCAACAGACTCTCTAATTCTTCTTCACTTTCACTAACGATAGCAATGTCATCAGCGAATCTTATGTCTAATATATATGAAGTGCGAATTCTCCCGTATGACTATTTCACGAGCGTACCGTGAATATCAGGAATCCGGTAGAACATCAAATCTCCGTCATCGCTGGGGCCTGAGAAAGATCCTGCAAGAACGGGACCAGCGACGACTGAAGACAATCGTTCAACGTGACAGAAATGCAATCCTTCCGCAAACTGCTGCAGATTTCACTGCTGGGCCATCAACAAGTGTAAGCGTGCGAACCATTCTAAGAAACATCACCAATATGGGCTTTCGCAGCCGAAGGCCCACTCGTGTAGTCTTAATGACTGCACGACACAAAGCTTTACGCCTCGCCTGGGCCCGTCAACACCGACATTGGACTGTTGATGACAGGAAATATATTGCCTGGTTGGACCAGTCTCGTTTCAAATTATATCGAGCAAAAGGACGTAAACAGGTATGGAGACAGCATCATCAATTCAAGAGCCCTGCACGTCAGCAGGGGACTGTTCAAGCTGGAGGAGGTTATGCTATGATGTGGGGCGTGTATAGTTGGATTGATATGGAACCCCTGCTGCGTCTATATACGACTCTGACTGGTGACACGTTCGTAACCATCCCATCTGATTACCTGCATCCATTCACTTTCATTGTGCATTCCGACGGACTTGGGCAGTTACAGCAGAACAATGCAACACCCCACACGTCCAGAATTGCTAGAGTGGCTACAGGGAACCTCTTCTGAGTGTAAACAGTTCCGCTGGCCACTAAACTCCTCAGACATGAAAATTGTTGAGCATATTATGGGTACCTTGCAACTTGTTGCTGAGAAGAGATCTCCACCCCCTCGTACTCTTACGGATTTATGGACAGCCCTGCAGGATTCATGGTGTCAATTCCTTCCAGCACTACTTGAGACATTAGTCGTACTGCGGCACTTCTGTGTGCTCGCGGGGGCCTTACATGATATTAGGCAGGTGTACCAGTTTCTTTGGCTCTTCAGTGTATATTAGGTGTCTTTCCTTATAGCTTATCCATATTTTTCTCAGAATTAGAACATCTTGCATCATTTTAAATTATCGAAGGATTTTTCTAAGTCGAAAAATCCTATGAAAATGTTTTGATGTGTTTTAAGTCTAGCTTCCATTATCATCAACAACGTCAGACCTGCCTCTCTCGTGCCTTTACTTTTCCTAAAGCTAAACTGACGTAATCTAACAGATCCTCAGTTTTATTTTCCATTCTCCTGTATAGTATTACTCTTGGCAACAACTTGGATGCATGAGCTGTTAAGCTGTTGTGCGAAAATTCTTGCACTTGTCGGCTCTTGCTATGTTCGGAATTGTGTACGATGTGTGATGGTATATCGCCAGTTTTTTACATTCTACACAGCAACGTGAATAGAATGTTCTTAAAAATTCTGATGGAACAGTGTCTATCCGTTTTGCCTTATGTGATCTTAAGTCTCAAATGCTGATTCTAATACTGGATCCCCTAGCTCTTCACTTCCGATTCCTGTTTCTTTTTCTATCACTTCATCAGACTATTCTTCCATCTCGTAGAGGCCTTCAGTATAGTCTTTCGACCTACCCGCTCTCTCCTCTGCCCCTTAATGTTAGCGGCGTCGGTTTTCTTTTCAGCGGAAGTTATTTTGACTTTGCCATATGCTGAACCAGTCCTTCCGACAAATAGTTCTTTTTGGATTTCTTCTCATTTTTCATGCAGCCATTTCCCGTTAACTTCACTGCGTTTCCTGTTTACTTCATTCCTAAGTGACGTTTGTACGCTTTTTTTCGTCTTTCGACTGATGTATTTGTTCTGTTAACCAAGGTTCCTTCACAGCTACCTTTCTTGTACGTATGTATTTTTTTCCACCTTTTGTGATCGTCTTTTTTGAAGACATCTTTACCTCTTCAACTGAACTGCATACTGAGCTATTCATTATCGCAGGATCTACTGCCTGAGAGAGCTTCAAGTGTATCTCGTCATTCCTTCGTATTTTCGTATCGCATTTCAATGCCCATTGGTTCTTTCTGACTAATCTCTTAAACTTCACAACTATACTACACATACCGTGACAAGCGTTGTAAGGTTAGACGGAAAGGAAGAAACGTGCACTAAAACAATGGAACGTAGTGCCCGTGAATGTGGTGGGAGGAGCGATTATCTTTAATGTGCAACTGTTTTTATTGCTCTTGCTTCAGCCTTCAAAAGCTTGCGCTTTTCTAAGAAGTTATCCTAATGACACCTACATTAGCTAGCTGCCTGGCAAACACCACCTCGTTTTCATCTTCGAAAGCAGACAGCTCTTTAGTCGCTTCCAGCGTCGAATCAAGAGATAAAATGAACTGGAGAAGCCAGTTTAACAGACTTCCCTAGGCACGGAAAACCTACCTAATGATGTCTCTTTTGAGTTCGAGGAAATGAACCATGCAACTGGCAAGAATAATATAGATGTTCAGACACATGTTTAGGGAAAGATTGCGGAAACACCTGCCTGCTTCGTATGCTCCAGCTTCTTCCGCGTTATTTACGAAAATGTCACATCACAGTGTATATTCCTGATGGTTGCGCGGCCGTCTTTGCTGTATATATATTGGTGTGCGAAACTTAAGCATTAAAGTAACTTTCACATGATGTGTCACTGCCCAGTAACATAGCCTGATGAAATTTGGGCCAGACATAGAAAGGAAAACGACAGTGTAGTTAAAACAGTAACTGAAACAAATGCGCTTTGAGACGCGCAGAATTCACACTTTCTATCCAGAGACAATAATTACACTAAAGTCACTACGATTTGACGTGGTCCCCTGCCTCTTATACAGAGAGGAACATAGTTCTTAAATGGGTGCGTGATCACCACAGATGGCAGTGTATGCTTTGCAACATGGCCCCACGGTCGCCGCTAGATTGGTAAGGAGTTATCGTGGTAGGTCGTTCCAGTGCTCTACTGGCGCGGTGGACAACAGTTGGATAGTCGATGATGCCTGTGGATGTGCTGCAGTACGTCTCCCTGTAAGGAAGTGTCTGCGTCGATGGGGCAGAGCCAGCTAGCAGGAAATAATTATTTAAGAAATTATCCATACCACTCTGGTCTCTTATTTCCAGCGTTTGTAATAATATTAATGAACAAGTAATGAGCTTTGTATGATTAACTGTGCGCTTACAGGATCAAACCGCCATGTTGAACTTTATCGATTCTGTTCACTTCATCTACATCTACATGACTACTCTGCAATTCACATTTAAGTGCTTGGCAGAGGGTTCATCGAACCACAATCATACTATCTCTCTACTATTCCACTCCCGAACAGTGAGTGGGAAAAACGAACACCTAAACCTTTCTGTTCGAGCTCTGATTTCTCTTATTTTATTTTGATGATCATTCCTACCTATGTAGGTTGGGCTCAACAAAATATTTTCGCATTCGGAAGAGAAAGTTGGTGACTGAAATTTCGTAAAAAAGTCTCGCCGCGACGAAAAACGCCTATGCTGTAATGACTTCCATCCCAACTCGTGTATCATATCTGCCACACTCTCTCCCCTATAACGTGATAATACAAAACGAGTTGCCCTTTTTTGTACCCTTTCGATGTCCTCCGTCAATCCCACCTGGTAAGGATCCCACACCGCGCAGCAATATTCTAACAGAGGACGAACGAGTGTAGTGTAAGCTGTCTCTTTAGTGGACTTGTTGCATCTTCTAAGTGTCCTGCCAATGAAACGCAACCTTTGGCTCGCCTTCCCGACAATATTATCTATGTGGTCCTTCCAACTGAAGTTGTTCGTAATTTTAACACCCAGGTACTGAGTTGAATTGACAGCCTTGAGAATTGTACTATTTATCGAGTAATCGAATTCCAACGGATTTCGTTTGGAACTCATGTGGATCATCTCACACTTTTCGTTATTTAGCGTCAACTGCCTCCTGACACACCATACAGCAATCTTTTCTAAATCGCTTTGCAACTGATACTGGTCTTCGGATGACCTTACTAGACGGTAAATTACAGCATCATCTGCGAAAAATCTAAGAGAACTGCTCAGATTGCCACCCAGGTCATTTATATAGATCAGGACCAGCAGAGGTCCCAGGGCGCTTCCCTGGGGAACACCTGATATCACTTCATTTACCGTTTGAGTCACGAGGAACTGAATAAATATGTTACAAAAGCCCCTGGTGTGATTGAAACATTAAGTGCATTCTACGACCGAGGAAGTCCATATTTTTATTGCATGCAATGTCATGCTGAGATTTTGGTGCAGTGTATTGAAGAGTTCACACTGCATTGCTGGCTTTGTATCTCGTGTTTAACTTTTCCCCAATGCGTACTTATTTTACGCATTGGTTTCTAATTTGGCTAGAAAAATGTTTAGTTTTGTCAATACGTGCGTGTTACAGGACAGATATGTCTTTATCCAATGTGTTATCCATCAGGGAGCTCACAGTATGACTTACTTGACGCTGTGATGTATTTTTGTACGGTAGCTGGCCATCTGATTACACCAGGTCCATATTGCTTGTGATTTGCTATTTTTCGAACTAGCTGTTTCTGCCTACTACTGGGCGTTGTCCATTCTATCTGTATATTTTATCCGTTACTGCTGGTTTTTGCTTGGCCCCAACTTTGAGGGATAGACCAGTTCTGATTATTTAATTATTTTTTAGTAAGTCAATGTACTGCTGAAATTATAAACTTTAAATTTCGGCTTCGCTGTGCAAAGTGACTTGTCGTTTGCTCTTAATCCATTTTATTTGGTTGTTCTTGATCTATTCCTTTTTAACTACTTGTGCTTCAGGTTTTTCAAACTATGTACGCCACATTTGTATACAAAACTGAAGAGGATACAACATAGGTATTTTTCATTACCAAAGTGGAAGAATCTACAGTAGTCGAATATCCCAAATTTATAATGTGTCTACTATGTTAGACAACATTGTGCAAAATTCGTGATAATAAAAAATTATATGTGTAATGACAGTGGGAATATTAGTGAGTATCAGCTTCATAAAATTTATGTAAGTCATCCACCACCATCATCACTGGAACATATCAAGAGTTATTTGATTTTAAATTTTACCTTCCAGTAGTTTTCGTTTTGCCTTTGTCCACAGCCTAGACCTCAAGTAACCCATAATACTATTATTAGGTACTGTTTTGTTTTACAAGAAAAAATAAAAAGAAAGTACGCAGAATCTAGTGCATACTATCGTTTGTTGACCATTCAGAAATTCTTAGTCTACCCTGACATGGTCATCAGACTTATATAAAACAGAACTACCCAATTATTTGCTAATCAAGAGAGGGAAGCATCTACATTCAAGTGTATGTAATGTTTGCACTAGCAAACTGTGAAGTGTAGGAGCTCTCATTGTCTGCACATTACAGAAATAGGTTACAGTAGATTATATGTTGCAATATTAGTTATGTACATTGTTCCAAAAGCTTTATTTTATCACATTACTAACAATTTTGTTAATTTCAAAAAGCGAAATACAAGAAATCAGTGTAATTTTTTGCATACAATGCACAATTGTCCATCCTAGATACCGGGTGTCTTTAATTCTATCATCCGTTTTGAAGATGGCTAGTATTGCATTGGTAAATACAGTAATGTTTTTAAATTGAAATGCTCACATTAATCCCTGTACTTAGTCATTAAAACAAATAAGCCAAAACTATAAATGGGTGTATATACCGCCTTCATCTTAATGATATAACATCTACAAATGTCAGTTCCTAATATGTATAATGACATGTACTACACTCTATCTTTCACTCCATTTACAAATTATCCATGTTACTACAGTTCAGTCATATTAAGATAAGCTCTACAGATGGCCCACATATAGTCAAGCACTCTATATATTACAAGAAAGACCATCTTAACCAATCAAAGTGGTCACTTTAAGTTGTAAGACATCTTTGAAATTCTGCAGGAAATTTTTATTTTTCATTTCTTTCTGCTCATTCAAGATTTCTTTTTTGGGTATAACATTAGGCGGCACAATATTTCTATTTCTTCCAATAGGTCTATGTCATTTCCTTTATTAAATTTATGTAGTAATCTTAATTCCTATCTGGTTCACCTATAGTGTGCATGTATCTTCTTAAGCATATGCTTAGAGCAAAGTTACTGGACTGCTGTATATGTATGTCATACCTTGTTCTCAATTGTCAGCCAGTTTCACCTTTGCAGACTGTTTCACATTCATCACGATCAATTCTCTACACTCCAACTTCTCCAGTTAACGTTTTTCTACATAAAATATTCTTTAACACAGTATTAACATTATTGCTCTGTGAAATACAATGGAAACATTAGTTACTCTCAAAATTTGACATATTTTATCTGAAATACTCTCAACATTTCACTTTTTAATTCATTTTGGAATATGTAATTTAATCATTAGTTTGGCTTTCTTCAACCTAACTGTTTTCCTGATTAACCTGTCTACTAGAGTGTGGTCATAATCATTTCTTGTAGATTCATATTTCAAGGTGTCTGACTCCAAGTATAACTGTTCATCTGACATTGGTATCGTTGAATGAAAGTATGCATGTTTGTATTGGATTGGATGCCACAAAATGTTATGAATAATTAATTCCATGGTGGCTGGATTCCTGAAAATGATAAAGGAAAGGTTTTTGTCAACAGCAGATACTGTGAGATATAAAATACTTGTTTTACCCTCCTTATCTGTTTGAGTTGTAAAATTTTATGTTCATTAGGTACTATGAAATAATGAAAGAAAATCTTGTATGTGTTCATCATTACCAGTAAGTATAATATTTGCCATCCATATGTCTTTAATAATTTATGATCACACCTCACAATCCTGTCTTCAACACAATCCATGAAAATATTTGTTAGGGTTTGTGCAAGATGGCATCTCAGGCAAACCCACACAATTTTGTCCTGAAACATACCAAATGAGAAATAGTTTTGTGAAAGGATCATATCAAGTCCATCAACTAACTTGTTAACTATGGGCATTGACAAACTGTTGTGAGTAATTAAACATCTTGTAAAAAGTTATGCAGTTACGAGTACATTAATATAAGCCTTTTTCTCATCAACAGAGAGAAGTGATGTTTTTGTGCAATATACACTCCTGGAAATTGAAATAAGAACACCGTGAATTCATTGTCCCAGGAAGGGGAAACTTAATTGACACATTCCTGGGGTCAGATACATCACATGATCACACTGACAGAACCACAGGCACATCGACACAGGCAACAGAGCATGCACAAGGTCGGCACTAGTACAGTGTATATCCACCTTTCGCAGCAATGCAGGCTGCTATTCTCCCATGGAGACGATCGTAGATATGCTGGATGTAGTCCTGTGGAACGGCTTGCCATGCCATTTCCACCTGGCGCCTCAGTTGGACCAGCGTTCGTGCTGGACGTGCAGACCGCGTGAGACGACGCTTCATCCAGTCCCAAACATGCTCAATGGGGGACATATCCGGAGATCTTTCTGGCCAGGGTAGTTGACTTACACCTTCTAGAGCACGTTGGGTGGCACAGGATACATGCGGACGTGCAATGTCCTGTTGGAACAGCAAGTTCCCTTGCCGGTCTAGGAATGGTAGAACGATGGGTTCGATGACGGTTTGGACGTACCGTGCACTATTCAGTGTCCCCTCGACGATCACCAGAGGTGTACGGCCAGTGAAATACATCGCTCCCCACACCATGATGCCGGGTGTTGGCCCTGTGTGCCTCGGTCGTATGCAGTCCTGATTGTGGCGCTCACCTGCACGGCGCCAAACACGCATACGACCATCATTGGCACCAAGGCAGAAGCGACTCTCATCGCTGAAGACGACACGTCTCCATTCGTCCCTCCATTCACGCCTGTCGCGACACCACTGGAGGCGGGCTGCACGATGTTGGGGCGTGAGCGGAAGACGGCCTAACGGTGTGCGGGACCGTAGCCCAGCTTCATGGAGACGGTTGCGAATGGTCCTCGCCGATACCCCAGGAGCAACAGTGTCCCTAATTTGCTGGGAAGTGGCGGTGCGGTCCCCTACGGCACTGCGTAGGATCCTACGGTCTTGGCGTGCATCCGTGCGTCGCTGCGGTCCGGTCCCAGGTCGACGGGCACGTGCACCTTCCGCCGACCACTGGCGACAACATCGATGTACTGTGGAGACCTCACGCCCCACGTGTTGAGCAATTCGGCGGTACGTCCACCCGGCCTCCCGCATGCCCACTATACGCCCTCGCTCAAAGTCCGTCAACTGCACATACGGTTCACGTCCACGCTGTCGCGGCATGCTACCAGTGTTAAAGGCTGCGATGGAGCTCCGTATGCCACGGCAAACTGGCTGACACTGACGGCGGCGGTGCACAAATGCTGCGCAGCTAGCGCCATTCGACGGCCAACACCGCGGTTCCCGGTGTGTCCGCTGTGCCGTGCGTGTGATCATTGCTTGTACAGCCCTCTCGCAGGGTCCGGAGCAAGTATGGTGAGTCTGACACACCGGTGTCAATGTGTTCTTTTTTCCATTTCCAGGAGTGTAGTACTCATTTGCGTTTCTAGCATGTAAGATTTGTAAAAGACATACAGTTCTGCAATAAAAAAGCACTCAGTCTTCAGGCCACGAGTGGCCTACTGGGACCATCCGATGGCCTTGTCATCCTCAATGGAGGATGCAGATAGGAGGGGCGTGGGGTCAGCACACCGCTCTCCCAGTTGTTATGCTGGAATTCTTGACCAAAGCCGCTACTAACCCGTCGAGTAGCTCCTCAGTTAGCATCCTGAGGCTGAGTGCACCCCGAAAAATGGCCACAGCGCATGGTAGCCTAGATGGTCACCCATCCAAGTGCCGACCACGCCCGACAGCACTTAACTTCGGTGATCTCACTGGAACTGGTGTCTCCACTGCGGCAATGCCGTTTCCATACAGTTCTGCAATAGCTGCATCAATTTTTTTTTCTAAACAGATAAGCTGCAATGTTTATATGATTCACAATTGGGCAAACAGGGTGGCCTTTTTTACGAATCTTAGATTAAGCCTGCAGTTTTGGAGGCAATGACATCATTACCATATGTTTTTTCCTCCCTTTCGTTGAATAGGAAATGACACTTTCTCACATAAGCATGGATTCTTCTTCGAAATTTCTTTGTAGGTCTTTATAAACACTAATTGTGTTATTTTCATTAAATAATTGATTGTTATCTTCTAAATATGTGACAACATACAAATTATCTTTACATGTTTTTAATAGCATATTATCATTACCTTGTAACTTCTTGTTCATTTCATTCACCTCCCTTTTGTCATGCCCTACCAGTGTCTTAGATTTTTTACTATTATCATGATTGGCTTGACTAATAAACGTTACAATCATGTTCATTAGGGATTACTTATAGGCCACAAAGCAACTTATTTAATTGATTGAAAAATATATCTGGGACATGTGCCTCTTAATACTTTTGTAAATTAATTTTTGTGGAAATGCATTTCGTCTGTAGAAGAAACAATATTTGTCAAATTCACTATTTGTCACAACATTGAAAATGAATGACAGTCTACATCTACATCTACATCTACATCCATACTCCGCAAGCCACCTGACGGTGTGTGGCGGAGGGTACCCTGAGTACCTCTATCGGTTCTCCCTTCTATTCCAGTCTCGTATTGTATGTGGAAAGAAGGATTGTAGGTATGCTTCTGTGTGGGCTCTAATCTCTCAGTCTCTCTCTTAGTCTGTTCAAAAAGCAGAATTTCCTTCCTTACTAACTTAACTACTAACCTTTAGTCTGTTTTACAATAGCTACACTTGTTTCTTGGTTCACAAATTATCAAAAGATTCAATTAAATTATTCTAGGGTAACTAATCCCATCATTTGTAGATGGGCCAAATAAGTTTACATATCTAATCCTGCCAAAAGCCTATGTTTTCTCCTTAATTGCTCTTTAAGCCATTCCTTTTGACTAAAGATGTTCACTTTATTAGCGACATTGCTGTGAGATTTGATCATCACTTTTGCAAACTTTGGGACTGTTCTTCCCAATATACTCATAAATGAACCACATCACATGTGTACACTTCATTACCTGCACTTTGCAACATCAGTAAGGAAACTCCACTTTATATGCTTGGACAGGCAGGGTTAATAAGAAGTTTTTCAAGTAGTTATCTACAGCCAATAAAACTGATTCTTTCCAAATATTTATTGGCTGTATAGAACATCTTGAAGAAAGCTTTATTAACATTGTGTGGCCAGGCATCTAAAGTAGTGTTTGCTTATCAACATTGCAGATTGAAGCTAATGAAGCGTACACAGGGAATGAGGTTAATTGATGAGTGTCTTAGGAGGAGTATAGTTGCAATTTTGCGAAACTGAAGATCAAGCCTCATACGAATGTGACTAATAAAGTGAGAGTCTTTAGACAAAATAAATGGCTTAAACATGAATTAAAGGAAAAGCATATGATTTTGGCAGGAATAGATAGACAGACCTACTTAGTTCACCTACAAATGATGAAATTAGTTGACCATTGCACAGTCAACAATTTAACTGAAACTTTTGATGATTTTGTGAACCAAGAAAAAACATGTAGTTATTGAGAAACACAGGCTAAAAATAAGTCGATAAGTTAGTAAGCAAGGAACTTCTGCTCGTTTTGAACAGATCGTCCCTCATATTCAGTTAAATGACTGGGTAGTAGATGTTACAAATATTGTTTTTAAATTTTGTCATTGTTGTCTTCAGAGAGCAGAGACCTGATGCTATATTTAAGTCAAAATAAACAGTTGCGATCACAATAATATTTCTTTATAACCAGTTTTGGCATATCTACAAGCCATCTTCAGAATCTTTAGGCCCCCTGTGGCTGGTGCTGGCACCTCCTCGGATTTCTCATAACACTATGATTGTAAACTCGAATCATGGTGTCATGAGAAATCCGAGGAGCCACCAGCACCAGCCATAGTGGCCAGAAGATTCTGAAGATGGCTCATACATCAGCTGACATTGGTTAATAGGGAAATATCATTTCGATCTTGACTGTGAAGCAGTCGTGAAATTAGAAGATAATGATAATTCACTATTTGAAGGAGGTAAACGTGGATCATCTGTGGCTCCTTATTTAGAAGTTCCAATCGAAAATTACCAATTTTTTAATGCAAGTGACATCATTAATCTTGATAAAATCCCACAACTAATTTTCAAGAAAGAATCCATGATTGTGTAATCAGTGTTATTTCCTATTCAATTAATGGAAGAAAAAACGGTTTCCAGCTATGCACCCAGTCTAAAAGACAAATTCTGATTTGCTCAACTGTGAATTACATAAACTGTTCAAGTTACCTGCTTGGCAAAACATTGATCCACTTATTAGAGAACAGCATGTTTTCATAATTCTTACATGCTAAAAATGCAAATGAGCAGACTGACAGTGTAAAACATCAGTGTCTCTGATGTACTATAACTCTTTTAATGGATGTAGAAAACCTTTACACTAATGCACTAGTAACAGAATCTATGGAGATTGTTAGAAGTATTGCTACTCACAATAGTTTGCCAATACATATAGTTAATGAGTTATTTGACAGACTTGATATGATCCTTTCACAAAACTATTTCTCATTCAGCATAGGTCTCAACATACAACTGCACAAGTTTGCCATGGCCTGCTGTCTCACAGGAACTGTGGCAAATATTTTCATGGATTGTGCTGTAGTCAAGATTGTGAGGTGGGAATCAGAAGTTTTGGAAAACAATACGTTACAGAAGATATGTAGATGACAATTGTTTTATTTATGAAGATACTGGCCACCACAAACAAATCCTCTTCATTTCTTCCTTGGTGCAAGACTGCAAAATATGTCAATTCTTCTGAGGATGTAATGTTTCCAGTCTATTTCACACAGAAAATAACGTCTATTCTTTATTAAATAACATGTCAGGTAGAAAACCGTTAGTTGGAGGAGCTGGATTTAGAGAACTGATTGTGATGAATGTGAAATAGGCAGTTGAGAACAAGGTTTGACATACATATACAGCAGTCCATTAACTCTGCTCTAAGGATGCACTATAGTTCATGAACACTGTATTTCAACCAGATAGGAATTACGATTACTACATACATTTAATAAAGGAAATTACTTGAACCAATTAGAAGAAATAGAAATTTACTGGACAATTTCATATATATCATACAACTTCATGTGCCAACCTCGACCGGTTAAGATGGTTTTTCTGGTAATGTAGAGAATGCTTGACTATATTTTGGTCCCTCTACGTCTTATTTTTGTACGACTGACCTGTAGTAAGAAGGACTGAATGATATAGTACTGTACATGTCCATATATGTGTTAGGAATTAACATTCGTAAAAATTGTCATTAAGATGAAGATGGTTCATGCACCCATTTGCCATTTCTGTTCATTTCTTTTAATGAGTAATTAAAGATATTAATGTGGGCATTTTCAACATAAAAAATCGTGATACTATACAGTACTAGTATTTTCCAAAACTGATAATTGGATTAAAAAGAGAAAATTGATCTAACATGGATAATTGTACATTATATGTAAAAGATTACACTGATTTCTTGTAGGTCACTTTTTGACAGTAACCAGGTTGTTAATAGTGCGATGAAATTCAGCTCTTGCAGAAATGTACATAACTAATATTGTAAAACATAATATATTTGACCCTATTTGCATAGTGTGCAGGCAATCTGAGCTCCCACGTTTTATAATTTCCCAGCGCAAATATTAAATATATTTGAAAGTTAAGTTTCTCTCCTTCCATTAGAAAATAACTGGGTAGTTCTGTTTTATATACATCTGATGACTATGACAGCTTAGACCAAAAGTCTGAGTGCACCAGCAACAATAATGTGTAGTAAACTGTCTCTTATGTACTTTTTGTATTTGTTGTTGCGAAATAAATGCACACCAAATAATGGTATCATGGGATAACTGAGGTCTTGTTTGCGTTCAAAAATGAGACAAAAAAGATCAGAAGCTGAAATTTGAAAAAAAAAAAAGTTTCGATGTGTTCCAGCGACGAATATGGATGACCTCGATAAATATTATGAATATGACACTTGCTAATACTTTTATTGTTCCTATATATAAAACTTGTTGCTACACGAATTTGGCATAATGTCTTGTAACATAATAAAAACATAATACGTTTTGGAATATTTAATTACTGTAGATACCTCCACTTCGGGTTGGAAAAATACCTCTGTTGAGGGCTTATTTACTTTTGTATGCAAATGCAGCATACACTTTTGGGTAACGTGTCCTTGTCACAAGTACTAATATATATCACTTTTTTTGAGTCAAGGGAGCACTTACAACCTACATCCTCCATGTTTTGCTGGATGTATTCCAGTCTCTGTCGTCCTCCACAGTTTTTCCCCCTACACCTCCCTCTAGCACCATGGAAGTCATCCCCTGATGTCTTAACAGACGTCCTATTATGTTGTCCCTTCTCCTTGTTAGTGTTTCCACATATTCCTTTTCTCTCCGATTCTACATAGAACCTCGTCATTCCTCTCATTATCAGTCATCCTAATTATCAGCATTCGTCTTCAGCACCACATCTCAAATGCTTCGATTCTCTTCAGTCTCAGTTTCCCACAGTCCATATCTCAGTACCATATGATGCTCCAAACGTACATTCTCAGATATTTCTACCTCATATTAAGGCCATTGTTTGACACTAGTAGACTCCCCTTGGCCAGGAATGGCCTTTTTGCCAGTCCTAAATGGCTTTCATGTCTTCCTTGCTCAGTCTGTCATTGGTTATTTTGTAGCCTAGCTTTCAGAATTCCGTAACTCCATCTATTTGGTGATCATCAATTTTGATGTTAAGTTTCTCGCTGTTCTCAATTCTCCTACTTCTCATTACCTTCGACTTTGTTCGATTTACTCTCAATGCACATTCTGTATTCATTTGACTGTTCTTTCCATTCTGCAGATCATGTACTTCTTTTTCACTTTAACTCAGGATAGCAATTTCATCAGTGAATGATAGCATTGATATCCTTTTCCCTTGAATTTTAATTCCACTCCTGAACCTTTCTTTTATTTCCATCATTGCTTCTTCGCTGTATAGATTGGAAAGTAGGGGTGAAAGTCTACATCCCAGTCTTAAACCCTTTTAATCCGAGCACTTCGTCTTCTGTCTTCCACTCTTATAATTGCCTCTTGGTTTTTGTACATGTAGTGTGTTATCCGTGTCTCCTTATAGCTTACCCCTATTTATGTCAAAATGTCGAACATCTTGCACCAATTTTCATTGTCAACACTTTTTTCAGGTCGACTAATCTTATAAAATTGTCTTAATTTTTCTTTAGTCTTGCTCCATTATCAACTGCAGCTTCAGAATTGCTTCTCTGGTGGCTGCTCTTCATCTAACACCTCCTCAATTTTATTTTCCATTTTCTTTATATTTTCCTTCTCACCAATCTGGCTGTATTAGCTGTTAAACTGATTGTGAGCTAATTCTCACACTTGTCAGCTCTTGCAGTCTTCAGAATTCAGTAGACGCTGTTTTTCCGAAAGTCAGATGGATGTACACAGACTCGTAGATTCTACACATCAACATCAATAGTTGTTTTGTTGCCACTTCCTCCAATGATTTTAGAAATTCTAGTGGAATGTTATCTATCCCTTCTGCCGTATTTGATCTTAAGACCTCCAGACCTATTTTCAATTCTGTTTCTAACACAGGATGCCCTATCTCTTCTAAATCGTCTACTGTTTCTTCTTCTGTCACATCAGACAAATCTTCCCCCTCATAGAAGCGTTCAATGTACTCTTTACGCGTAACCGCTCTCATCTACATTTGAATGTCAAATTCCCCTTGCACTCTTAATGTTAGCACTCATTACTTTTTCGATTTCGTCATATTTTCCTTGCAGCCATTTCGTCTTAGCTCCCTGCACTTCCTGTTTATTTCATTCCTCAGTGACTTGTATTACTGTATTCCTGAATTTCCCTTAACTTATTTGCAATTTAACCTTTCATCGATCAGCTGAAGTATTTCTTCTGCTAACAATGGTTTCTTTGGAGTTACCTCCTGTGTACCTGTTTTTCTTTCCAGCTTCAATGATTGGCATTCTTAGAGATGCCCGTTCTTCTTCTACTGTTCTGTCCACTGAGCTGTTCCTTATTGTTGTAGTTGTAGTCTTGGAGAACTTAAAGCGTATCTCGTCGTTCCTTAGTACTCCCGTATCCGACTTCTTCACGCATTGTTTATTTATTACTAATCTCTTAAACTTCAGTCCACTCTTCATCACTACTACGTTGTGATCTGAGTCTATATCTGCTCCTGTGTGTGCCTTAAAAACCAGTATCTGATTTCGGAATCTCTATCTGATGACGATGTAATATAATTGAAATCTTCCCCCATCACCCGGTCTGATTTTCTTTGATGAACATGTCATGTCTTCACGTTTTAATATTGTGATTGTATCTTTGCACTGTATTATGATCTGTGTATTTACTGTGTAGGTTCTTTGATGAACATGTAACGTATTAATCAAAATATCCACAGGTGTACTGCTGGTCTACAGTGTCCACCGGGCACAATACTTCAGCGATCATATATGTCGCCATCATCAGGTGAACTGACGGACTGAGCTCCTGTGAACGTGCCGGCACGGAGATCCGTACGCTATGGCTGCTCAGAGGGAACCTCCCCCCCCCCCGCCCCCTCATGAACCATAGACCTTGCCGTTGGTGGGAAGGCTTGCGTGTCTCAGCGATACAGATAGCCGTGCCGTACATGCAACCACAACGGAGGGGTGTCTGTTGAGAGGCCAAACAAACGTATGGTTCCTGAAGAGGGGCGGCAGCTTTTCAGTAGTTGCAGGGGCAATAGCCTGGATTATTGGCTGATCTGGCCCTGCAACACTAACCAAAACGGCCTTGCTGTGCTGGTACTGCGAGCGGCTGATAGCATGGGAAACTACAGCCGTAATTTTTCCCGAGGACATGCAGCCTTACTGTATGGATAAATGATGATGGCGTCCTCTTGGATAAAATACACTCCTGGAAATGGAAAAAAGAACACATTGACACCGGTGTGTCAGACCCACCATACTTGCTCCGGACACTGCGAGAGGGCTGTACAGGCAATGATCACACGCACGGCACAGCAGACACACCAGGAACCGCGGTGTTGGCCGTCGAATGGCGCTAGCTGCGCAGCATTTGTGCACCGCCGCCGTCAGTGTCAGCCAGTTTGCCGTGGCATACGGAGCTCCATCGCAGTCTTTAACACTGGTAGCATGCCGCGACAGCGTGGACGTGAACCGGATGTGCAGTTGACGGACTTTGAGCGAGGGCGTATAGTGGGCATGCGGGAGGCCGGGTGGACGTACCGCCGAATTGCTCAACACGTGGGGCGTGAGGTCTCCACAGTACATCGATGTTGTCACCAGTGGTCGGCGGAAGGTGCACGTGCCCGTCGACCTGGGACCGGACCGCAGCGACGCACGGATGCACGCCAAGACCGTAGGATCCTACGCAGTGCCGTAGGGGACCGCACCGCCACTTCCCAGCAAATTAGGGACACTGTTGCTACTGGGGTATCGGCGAGGACCCTTCGCAACCGTCTCCATGAAGCTGGGCTACGGTCCCGCACACCGTTAGGCCGTCTTCCGCTCACGCCCCAACATCGTGCAGCCCGCCTCCAGAGGTGTCGCGACAGGCGTGAATGGAGGGACGAATGGAGACGTGTCGTCTTCAGCGATGAGAGTTGCTTCTGCCTTGGTGCCAATGATGGTCGTATGCGTGTTTGGCGCCGTGCAGGTGAGCGCCACAATCAAGACTGCATACGACCAAGGCACACAGGGCCAACACCCGGCATCATGGTGTGGGGAGCGATCTCCTACATTGGCCGTACACCTCTGGTGATCGTCGAGGGGACACTGAATAGTGCACGGTACATCCAAACCGTCATCGAACCCATCGGTCTACCATTCCTACACCGGCAAAGGAACTTGCTGTTCCAACAGGACAATGCACGTCCACTTGTATCCCGTGCCACCCAGCGTGCTCTAGAAGGTGTAAGTCAACTACCCTGGCCAGCAAGATCTCCGGATCTGTCCCCCATTGAGCATGTTTGGGACTGGATGAAGCGTCGTCTCACGCGGTCTGCACGTCCAGCACGAACGCTGGTCCAACTGAGGCGCCAGGTGGAAATGACATGGCAAGCCGTTCCACAGGACTACATCCAGCATCTCTATGATCGTCTCCATGGGAGAATAGCAGCCTGCATTGCTGCGCAAGGTGGATATACACTGTACTAGTGCCGACATTGTGCATGCTCTGTTGCCTGTGTCTGTGTGCCTGTGGTTCTGTCAGTGTGATCATGTGATGTATCTGACCCCAGGAATGTGTCAATAAAGTTTCCCCTTCCTGGGACAATGAATTCACGTTGTTCTTACTTCAATTTCCAGGAGTGTATTTCGGAGATAAAATAGTCCGCCGTTCGGATCTCCGGGCGGGGGCTACTCAAGAGGACGTCGTCATCAGGAAAAGAAAACTGGCGTTCTACAGATCGGAGGTGCCCTTAATTGGGCAGGTAGGTTAGAAAATTTAAAAAGGGAAATGGATAGGTTGGATATAGTGGGAATTAGTGAAGTTCGGTGGCAGAAGGAGGAACAAGACTTTTGGTCAGGTGAACACAGGATTATAAATACAAAATCAAATAGGGGTAATGCAGTAGTACGTTTAATAACGAATAAAACAATAGGAATGCAGGTAAGCTACTACATACAGCACAGCGGACACATTATTGTTGCCAAGATAAATACGAAGCCCACACCTACTACAGTAGTACAAATTTTATGCCAACTAGCTCTACAGATGACAAAGAAATTGAAGAAATGTATGATGAGATAAAATAAATTATTCAGATAGTGAAGGGAGACGAAATTTTAATGGTCATGGGTGACTGGAATTCGATAGTAGGAAAAGGAAGAGAAGGTAATGTAGTAGGTGAATTTGGATTGGGGGTAAGAAATGAAAGAGGAACCCGCCTGGTGGAATCTTGCAGAGAGCACAACTTAATCATAGCTAACACTTGGTTCAAGATTTATAAAAGAAGGTTGTCTACGTGGAAGAAGCCTGGAGATACAGACATGTTTCAGATAGATTGTATAAGGGTAGGACAGAGATTTAGGAACCAGGTTTTAAACTGTAAAACATTTCCAGGGGCAGATGTAGACTCTGACCACAATCTATTGGTTACGAACTGTAGATTAAAACTGAAGAAACTGCAAAAAGGTGGGAATTTTGGAGATGGCACCTGGATAAACTGACTAAACCAGAGGTTGTACAGAGTTTCGGGGAGAGCATAAGGGATCAGTTGACAAGAATGGGGGAAAGAAATACAGTAGAAGAAAAATGGGTAGCTTTGAGGCATGAAGTAGTGAAGGCAGCAGAGGATCAAGTAGGTAAAAAGACGAGGGTTAGTAGAAATCCTTGAGTGACAGAAGAAATACTGAATTTAATTGACGAAAGGAGAAAATATAAAAATGCAGCAAATGAAGCCGACAAAAAGGAATACAAATGTCTGAAAAATGAGACCATCAGAAAGTGCAAAATGGCTAAGCAGGGATGGCTAGAGGACACATTTAAGGCTGTAGAGGTTTATCTCAATAGCGGTAAGATAGATACTGCCTACAGGAAAATAAAAGAGAACTTTGGAGATAAGAGAACCACTTGTATGAATATCAAGAGCTCAGATGGAAACCCAGGAGGGAAGGAAAAGTAGAAAGGTGGAAGGAGTATATAGAGGCTCTATACAAGGGCGATGTACTTGAGGGCAATGTTATAGATATGGAAGAAGATGTAGATGAAGATGAAATGGGAGATATGATACTGCGTGAAGAGTTTGACAGAACACTGAAAGACCTGAGTCGAAACAAGGCCCCCAGAGTAGACAAAATTCCATTAGAACTACTGACGGCCTTGGGAAAGCCATTCCTGACAAAACTCTACCATCTGGTGAGCAAGATGTATGAGACAGGCGAAGTACCCTCAAACTTTAAGAAGAATATAATAATTCCAATCCCAAAGAAAGCAGGCGTTCACAGATGTGAAAATTACCGAACTATCAGTTTAATAAGTCACGGCTGCAAGATACTAACGCGAATTCTTTACAGTAGAATGGAAAAACTGGTAGGAGCCGACCTCGGGAAAGATCAGTTTGGATTCCCTAGAAATATGGGAACACATGAGGCAATACTGACCCTACGATTTATTTTAGAAGCTTGAAAAGGCAAATCTACGTTTCTGGCATTTGTAGACTTAGAGAAAGCTTATAACAATGTTGACTGGAATATTCTCTTTCAAATTCTGAAGGTGGCAGGGGTAAAACACAGGGAGCGAAAGGCCATTTACAATTTGTACAGAAACCAGATGGCAATCTTAAGAGTCGAGGGGCATGAAAGGTAAGCAGCGGTTGGGAATGGAGTGAGACAGGGTTGTAGCCTCTCCCCGATGTTGTTCAATCTGTATTGTGAGCAAGAAGTAAACAAAACAAAAGAAAAATTCGGAGTAGGTATTAAAATCCATGGAGAAGAAATAAAACCTTTGAGGTTCGCCGATGACATTGTAAATCTGTCAGACACAGCAGAGGACCTGGAAGAGTAGCTGAACGGAATGGTCAGTGACTTGAAAGGAAGATATAAGGTGAACATCAGCAAAAGCAAAACGAGGATATTGGAATGTAGTCGAATTAATTCTGGTGATGCTGAGGGAATTAGGTTAGGAAATGAGACACTTAAAGTAGTAAAGGTGTTTAGTTATTTGGGGAGCAAAATAACTGATGGTGGACGAAATAGAGAGGATATAAAATGTAGACTGGCAATGGCAAGGAAAGCGTTTCTGAAGAAGAGAAATTTGTTAACATCGAGTATAGATTTATGTGTCAGGAAGTCGTTTCTGAAAGTATTTGTATGGAGTGTATCCATGTATGGAAGTGAAACGTGTACGATAAATAGTTTGGACAAGAAGAGTATAGAAGCTTTCGAAATGTGGTGCGACAGAAGGATGCTAAAAATTTGATGGGTGGATCATATAACTAATATGGAGTTACTGAAGAGGGAGTATGTGGCACAACTTGACTAGAAGAAGGAATCGGTTGGTAGGACATGTTCTGAGGCATCAAGGGATCACTAATTTAGTATTGGATGGCAGCGTGGAGGGTAAAAATCGTAGAGGGTGACCAAGAGATGAATACACTAAGCAGATTCTAAAGGATGTACTCTGCAGTACGTACTGAGAGATGATGAAGCTTGCACAGGATAGAGCAGCATGGAGAGCTGCATCAAACCAGTCTCAGGACTGAAGACCACAACAACAACAACAACATCTAAAGATATACTGAGTGTATATACGGCCTTGGGTTTCCTTTTCACTTTTTTATTACGTTTTCATGTTTTATGTCTGTATTTCTATTTTACATTTCGTTGTCTTGTCGCTAGATGGAGTATGTGAATGTCTGTGTGTGATGCTTCCATGCACTTTGGTTCTTGGGGAGGAATTCATTGAGTGGTATTGGCAGTTTAGCCAACTTTTGTGTACAGACTAAGTAACTTCTGCCGGGCCAAAGAAACAGTAGGACAGGCTGGTGAGCAGCTATTGTGTAATTTGGTAGAGGTGACCGAAATGTATTTTCTCTGCACAGTGGAAGCTACTACCTGGGGAACTCTGTTCGCTGGTAAGTCAGAAGCTGAGGTTGTCTACTATGGTCATCTCTTATTGTTTAGGCAGTCGTAATCTGTACGTATTTGGTTAAGTTCGAGATGCTACTGCGTTTTTCAGAAGAGTATCCGTGTAAATCACTATGGAGTATGTATTTCAGTTCTGAAGCAAGATGATGCTTATTAATATGTCAGTTATTTAACGCGTTTCTACCGTTACGTAACGGTGAGAGAGTGCTTTTTCAATCTGTGTCACGCCTTACTGTATTTTATTTGTGAATGCGTTGTTCTCATGTTATCCGCTCTTCGCATTAGAATTCTTTTTCCATGTTTCGAACTTAAATTAATTTCGTGAGTTCGTTGTTTCTTTGTGATGGTTAGCTAAACTAGACCACGTGCCTTTCCACTAAAAGCAGAACCTCTGGCTCAACGTTAGCATACACTCAAGCGTATTGTTCAACCTAAATTTCGAACTGTACGCGAATTTTACATCACATTATATATTCCCATCTTTTTCGTATTCCGAAATGGATAATTTCCACGGGAGCTGCCACCTACGTGGTTGATCCCTGGTCCATCGTGTTCCAATCTGGAGCATAAATTTATTCTGATGTTTTCTTTCTGTCTGTGTATTGTGAGATAAATGTGTGTGTATATGTGACTAGGATGAACCATTCTTTAAACCAAACCGAGGCTTGTTACGAGTTAACGAATAATTATTAAAACAGTTACTGTATTATGAACAGTATCAAGCATTCCTTTAGTGATAATTATTGTTCATTGTTGGTCTTCTTATATTGTTTGATTAGTGATTTAACTTTTTTTTAAGTGTGCGCGTAATGTCCCTTGTGTAATCCGTTCTACTTTTAATCTGGCCCCCTCAGAGTGATCTGATTTGATTCAATGTTTTTTTTAAAGTGATTTATTTCGTGTTAACAGGAAAATTTTATTCGGAATCTAATTTAACACTAGTCAGAGATAACATCTCAGTGGTTCAGAGCAAGTGTCATGATTTAATTGCTAATCAGTTCATAAAATTAAATGATTGAGACTTACTTCATGCAAACGAACACTAGGCTCGCTTTCAATACAACTATTCGGAGAGGTTGTTTAGTTGAAGCACGAGTAGTTATCAGTCAACACTCCATTGGGGTAATGAAGAAATTGTACACCTGTGGATTTCATCCCGTTAAGAACAACGTAGAAGAAGGACTCGTTAACCTGGTTTATTATTCACTAAACGCCGATGCTGAACTGTGCCAGTATACATTGAGGATTGTCACTTCATCGATGACGACCAAAAAGATCCCGAATACTCTCGGATGCATGTGGTTTGTGACGACCTAACAACAGTGAACATTTGCACTCTCGCCGTCTGTTCCCTTGTGCTGAAGGCACGTGCCCTCAGACAACGGCGTGGCCGCGTACCGCGTGCCGACCAGGACCTCGCGTGCCAGGCGGCAGCCGCTATCCCTGCCAGACGTTCGCCGCTGGGAGCCGGCGCGAGTCCGCCCACGCCCGCATTCCTGAAGGTCTCGCCGGCATCGTTCCGTCCGCCTCTTGGTGCCCTCATAGTCACTGCTCCTTGTGCTTACGCTCACACTTGGTAACGATACATGACGGTTCACTTGTTAGCATACTCTCTACTGTAAACGAGGTACACTGGCGTAGCATCTGCCGTACAGGTCTTGGTCAACGCTTATCTCACTCAGTAAAAGAGTATTTATCACCGATAATTTGATCGTCCATTTCGCTCTCCAATGCGGTTAGTAAACAATATCGCAGGTGCTTTGGCCATAGTATCGTGTGCGCGCGCTAGTGATTTGTGTGTATGAGTCTGTTGTCTGCCGCGTAACTGGCTATACCGAAGACGTTAATACCAAGCAACACGATTCTGTGGTTGACACGAGGGACTCGTTATCGAGCAGAATGATATCTATTTCCGCGAGGAGAGACTTTCCTTCGCACAATTATTCCAGTTTTTCTTCGTCACAGTTCTTTCATTCAGACTATATCGACGACACTTCAATATCGACTGTCTACTATTTTATTTTAGGCGTTCATTTGCTTCTTTATTTACCTTTGTTAATGATAATATGACATATTCTATTTTCAAATCATTTTATAGTGGCTGCATAACTGACATACCAAGTCCGTTTCAACCTTCCAAAGCCTTTTCTCAAATATCTGAAACCAACTAAGCTCGACCTACGTATTTCCAGTCTTCTTCGCCGTATTTTCATCTCTACCTCGAGACTAAAGTCTGCATCCCTTGTTTTATGGTACTAAACAAATAGGGACTTATTTATACGCTGCTAATTTCTGTTCCCAATGTCTTTATCAAATTCTCAGATTCAAATATCTGTCTTCAGTACGGGTTAAAGTTTCTCCAGAACGAAAATTAACAAATAATAAAGCTGTATGTTTACAACTAAGCCATGTCCCTTTCAAACTCGTCTATCACTACACAGTACATAAAAATCTTCCTATCATGATCGCAATTTTCACGAATTAAGAAAAAAGTAATAAAATTGAGGTATGAAAACTACAAGTCTTAAGGTAAGTACGATTACTCGTCTGAGTACCCGGAAATCCACATTACGACTATAGCTGACACTTCATTTCGAAACATCTAACACAGTTGACAGTCACTAAATGCGCTATCGAGGAAAAGAGGTAGCGACTCGTTGCAATCGAGTCTTACTAAACGTGGGTTAGTATTCGTGTTAGTGAATTGCGTTAACGATTTACCACTCTAATCATAGCACGAGTGTCAGAGTATCTGACAATAAATTTCAAAATATTCACACTTCGAAGAGAGCAGGGTAAATACATTTACATTCTTTCCAAGATTTCTAGACACTTGTCATAGGCATCTGCGAGCGCTTTACTTGCACCGATAACCACTGAAAACTTGAAACCGTTTATTGTATAGTAAAATTCAAACTTTAGATACATGTGTGACTGACTATATTTGAACATCTGATAAAGCGAGTAACTCTAAGGGATCTGAAATATTCTGCTTATAACAATGATGTTAAGGGAGAGTATACAATATAGTGCTACAATTATACAGTAGACTACCATCGCAAGGTAATCATTCAGATGCCTGAGATATGTCTTCTTACCGAGGGAACAATCGCTTTCAACAGTGATTTGTTTCTGTTACCGTTGTTAGCTACGTACTGGCATACACATCGCCCTCTGCCTTTTTGTCCACACTTACCATAACGCATTGAGCGTAATAATAGATTTTCTTTTTAATTGGCGTTTGGACATTATCCATTCAGATACATTCTAATACGGGAGTTTTTTTACCTGGTTGCACTTCAGAGCCTGGTGCATTTTAAATAATGATTTTCTAATGTTAAATTCTTCGCCCGTATAAGACACACAATTATCTGTGCCGGAGGCGGGATTCAGACAGGCACTCCCTTGCTCACAGAGTAGAAACTGAAGGTTGGGGTAGAAAACGTGACGATGTAGACTACATTTCGTCAGAACAGAAAGGACACCATCTAGCATTCGCTGCTGTGGAAACTGTTACTGTTTGACAGTTGAATCGCCACTTACTCTCAAAGCCGTGAGGATTCGTGTACACCGTTAGAATGGTGTTTATTTTTCATACAGTTTCTATTTCATTTTAGATATTATAATTTTGTCACTCAATAGTTAATCTATTATGAGGAGATTTTGTTGCTCGTCAAATAACCATAAATAGAGCAAAAAAGTACAAACGAGGCGGTATCAATTATAAGATATTCATGACGAAATATTTACGAAACAGAATGTAATTGTAGCTTTCCTATTGCAACAAAGGTAATGTGAATACACTATTTCACGTGGAGGAGTAACACATGTGAAATGGAACTATTCTGCGTAGTAAGCAATAGAGGATATCAAGACAAATTTGTGGAACGAATTAAAGTTCAGGAGAAAAATTGCCGGTGACACTATAATGCCTGGAGGGAACAACATTTTGTTTAAACGACGGCTACTGTCATAATAAAAAGTTTGGATTACTTATTGAAAAAAAATCATTTTTTTATGACACCGTCATAACCGGTTTCGGCCACAGTGGACGTCTTCAGCTGCTAATATTGGTGTTTGAACACATGCTTGGTCACAGTGCATGATTCGACAAATGCCGCTTTTAGCATCTAAAAGAGGTCGTTGTGCGATAAAAAGTGGTTATATAAAGAAATAAACAAAACTTTATTCTATAGTTCGGTCAGATACGTCAAAAGACTTGGAGGATCTATTTAACAGGATGGATACACGGTTCAGTTGCATTAATGTGACAACTGCCTGTGTTCTATGTCAACGTGCAATACCCATTGAGTGATGGCCGATGGCAGTACTAATAACGGAGGGTGTATAAAGCGTGTAGGAGGAAGGCGGAAAACGGTGCACTCGTTGCCGTGATGCGGAAACAGAGTGATGTAGCTGACGTCCAAAAGGGCACGATCATTAGCTTTCGGACCAAGGAATGCGAAACGCCTACATTCGTAAACTGTTCGTGTGCCGCCGTGGTGGCGGCATGGAAAAACGGCACTATCCAAAACCGGTAACAAAGCAACTGTGGTATAGCACAGACCACAGACGACACGGGTGAACGACGGCTCCAGAGATGTGTACGCGCGAAGAGACGTGCAACTATTGAGCAGCTGACAGCCCAGATGAATCGCGGGGCTACCAACTGTGTTTCCGAAAAGTTCCTTAAACGAACGTTGTTGCGTACGGTCCCGTGCAGCAGGCGTCTGGCTCATGCACCCATACCGATCGCTGTTCATCGGCGACGAAGGGTGGAGTTTCCTCGCCAGTACCACAACTGTACGTCCACTGCGTGGCGACAGGTGGCCTTTTCAGATGAGTCACGCTTTATGCTCCATCGGACAAAAGGCCGTTTGCGTATACGATCTGAAGCGTCTGGAAGCAAACACGCTGCAGGTGTTTTGATATTTGTAATCTTACCATGGAATTTCCTGGATAATTTCGTCATTGTGGAAGGCACTATGGATCAAGGCACGCATGCATTTATGCTTGGAGACCATGTACACTCCTACAATCACTATGTTTTTCCTTAGCACGATGGCATCTGCCAGTAGGAGAACGCCACGTGTCACACAGCTCGCGGTGTATGCGTGGTTCGAAGAGCACCAGGACGAGTTTACCGTTCTGCCCTGGCCACCAAACTCTCGGATTTATATTCAGTCGAGAATCTATCGGACCAACTCGATCGGGCTGTTCGCGCCATGGATTCCCGACGGAGAAACCTAGCGCAGGTGATCACGAGGCTGAAGTTGGCATGGCTTCACAACCTTATCTGTACCTTCCAGAACGTCATTGTATCCGTTCCTGTACGACTCGCAGCTGTCCGGGCTATAAAAGGCGGTTATTCACGCTACTTACAGGTGGTCGTGCTGAGCCTAGTATCTTGAATGGTGGTCGCTAGATGGAAATCAACAAAAGTAGAGAACTGTATCGGTGTGCTATCGAATTAAAACAGGAGATGCTGAAGAAATTATATTGAAAATGGCTCTGAGCACTATGGGACTTAACTGCTGTGGTCATCAGTCCCCTAGAACTTAGAACTACTTAAATCTAACTAACCTCACACACATCCATGCCCGTGGCAGGATTCGAACCTGTGAGCGTAGCGGTAGTGCGGTTCCACATTGTAGCGCCTAGAACCGCTCGGCCACAAATTATATTGAGAAATGAGCCTTTAACAGTGATAGATCTCCTTCTTTCTCCACTTCAGGGAGTTGGTGTTGTCCCATTCCGAAACTAGAGGAATTTAACGGAACAGATGTCTCCATCTCCTCACTGGCCACTCTACACCCCATTTACCAGTTTGGTTGAAATGTAAAGCTTGCCTTCCTGGTGCTCTAATTGCATCCCTTTTACGCGGTCAAACATTTACTTTTGATACGTCTAATCCCTTCCTTATTATTGGTTTTACGTATTGTTGTTGTCTTACATAAATTCTTCGCACTCTGTCTCTTAGCATTAATCCAAGAATTAAACCTAGGGAGCTCATCTCATCTGCTTCAATTCATAATTATGTTGTTATCAGATACTTTCGTCCGTTTTTTTCCTCTGGCTTTTTGCGTGAATTTCTTTTTCCGCAGTAAGAGGACACCAGTCCTGCCAGGACAGGCAAGCAGTGGTGCTGCCTCCGTAAGGTCTCCTGACCCGCTTGATATTTCTCGTCCCAGTTAAAGCGGCAGCAGCTCGCCTTTCACCCTCTCCCGTCTGCTATAATACTAGAGAGAGTGCATTGCCCAAGGCCTACGCAGTTTTCATCTTCCCGTACGTGGGAGTAATATTTTCTCGCAGAGCTGCTAAGCGATCGCATCATTACCCGAAGTATTAATGTCACAGCTTATTCGGCACACGATGTGACCTTCGGAACCACCCCAGCTGAGTCTTTTCTTTTGTGGTGGCATGGGGCGGAAGGCGAGGTGAGTGGCAAGAAAATAATTAATGATAGCCGATACGGTGAAGATAAAAAACAAAGTGGCGCTAACGAGAAAAGCGTCTCTGAAAAAAAATGTTAAGATCTAAAAAAATTTACGTTACATTATTTTCTGAAGGTGTAGCCTTGTAGGGACATGAAACATGGGCGCCGAGCAGTTCAAACAAGAAAGGACTGGAGGACTAGAAGCTTATGAAATGTGGTGCTGCAGAAGAATGCTGAAGATTAGATGGGTAGATCGAATTACTAGTGAGAAGTTACTGAATCGAATTGGCGAGAAAGAAATTTATGCAACAACTTGACTAAAATAAAGACCGGTTGATGGGAGGCATCCTAATGCATCAATTTGGTAATGGACGGAAGTGTAAGTCCTAAACATTGCAGACGAAGACAAAAGGATTCACTAAGAGCGCAGACTCAAGCGAATATACTTCTAGGTTACTGTAGCTATTCAGAGATGAAGAAGATTGCTCAGGATAATCAGCTGTGGAGAGGTGCATCACACCAGACTTCAGATCGAAGACCGCAACAACAACAACAGTAATCATTGAGAATTCGTTTTCTTTTAATAAAAAAGAATTTTCGTCTTCATTATTATTCAGTGTTGTACTACGTGCACCAGATTAAGAGTAGAAATATGTTGCAAACTTTGCTCTAATACACTGATAACATGTTAAACTAAAAGCCATATTCAGCATACCGAATAACTGAGTATCTTGGTAAAAGCATACCGACTGTCAACAAAGAGATGTGTAGAAATTAGTTTTTCAGGGGAAAAAATACTTGTGTTCATTTCCGAATTCCAATTAGATATATGCCATGAACTCCATGTGGATTGACAGATGACAAATGGGTAGATGAGATCACAGAATAAACCAGTGGAATTCAAACCTAAAAATAAAAGATATACTATTTCAGTGATTACCAGTGAGAGAAAGTTGATAAGGCCAGAATGAAATCACACCTATGTAGCGAAGTAACCCATTTTAGAGAGAAAAATATACGATAACTAATGCCAGATTGTAAGGTCAGAATACCTATTGCAATCAGTTTTTATGTCATATTATTCCTTGGAGGCAGATGGAACCAACGGAGAGGGTGACTAACTACAGCTGTCAAACCAAACGTTTTGACAAATGGAAGCCAACAGTCCACCGAACTACTTTTTTTCAAGTCAGGGGGAAACAGAGGATTTGATTTTATGGCTAGTCAAACAGCTTTAGAGTTTCTGCCGTTGGTATTATTGGCGTCAAGTGCTCATGTTGTCGGCAATTATTGTTTATCGCTCTTTTGTTATCAGGGTTCTCAGAGCTGATGACTTCTCACGGCTTTAGAAAATCTATAAGCGACAGTAGTATTGTCTTACTGTTAAATCAATTTTTAAAATAAATGCGATACGTGATCTCTCTGGTTTCTTGGCGTGGTTGACTAACGAAGTACTGTCGGGATTCCAGCCAAGTTGTTGTTCCCGTTTGATGAGTAAAATGAAAAAAAAAAAAACCTCGCTGAACACCCGGAAGTACACCGTTCATGTGATCCGCGTTCACCAGGTACCGTAGTCGACAATGCAACTTGCTGGCCTTTTAGTGCACTGTTACGTAACACAAAAGTCAAAACGAGATATGGCGCTGCAAGTGTATCTGTTACACTGCAGTAAGACCGTGTTCTCCCCTTACATTTAAGGAATATGAAGAGCTCAGTACGAATTAAGAATGTGAATACAAGAACACATAAAATGTTCGTGTTACGCAAGAATTCAAGGAGTACGCTCTGATCGAAGTGTCATCGAGGGCACAGAGTGTGACAGGGATTCCACGGCCGCGGCTAAGTTTCGCCTTCGTCGGATCTCACGGCCGTATTATTACATCATTAGCGCCGCGGTGTGACCGGCGGAGTCGATGAGTAGTCTGTGCCGCTGATTGGCTCGGCGGGAGCCAATAGAAGGCGTTTTCCTGGAGGCGCCTCGTCCTTCGCTGGAGGTCTATGCGAAACAGGAAAGTCCTGTCTCGTTTCCGGTGTGTACGTATAAAAATGTATGTGAATGTGTGTGTGTGTTTGTGTATATGTGTGTGTGTGTGTGTGTGTGTGTATGGCGAGGTGCCACTTGTGTTACAGATATCGGAACCAAGATTTCCGTAGCATCCTTATGAGCCTAAAAGAAGGCTGCAGCTAAATACGTGGAAGCTCCGTATCTCCTCTAGGATCCTCTTGGAAAGCAGATCTTACTGTTACTACGACCTGTACAAAGACATGCGTAAGTCTTTTGATGAATGATCTTGAACACTCTACTTTCAAAAAACTTCAAGCACGACAACCTTTTTTTTTTTTTGCATTCGGCATTTAATTCTTTGCACCCGAACAGTAATGCTCAATGAGCAAGGATATTTTTAGGAGAAATATTGTGGCACGTGACAGGCATTGGCTCGAATACTGTGGTGTAAACGTTAAAATAAAGAAACAGACGTTCTATCACTGGACTATGTCTTGGTGACATCCATACATATTATGAAAGGGGATGTATCTATGCTCGCATATGTGTTCCTTATCTCCTCCTGAACCAGTTGATCGATTTCAACCAAACTGCGTACACATATCACTTACTGTCTGTGAAAGAACCATTGTGAGGTAAAGAACCGATTACATCTCAAAGTGTTGGGAATGTATGTGAAAAAGTTTCGTAGCTCATGACGCGGAAATAGGAAGAACATATTCACGAAGCATTTGAGAATGAGAACACTTAGTGACATGTAGCAATCTTTACACATAATTTCAAACATTTAAGAGACTTTTCTCGCGGACAAGCCTCAAAAAATGATGAAAGATAAAGAAGTCGTCGCTTACTGCATTTTGCTGCTCATACAGTAAAACTACCGCATCAGGTATCACGTTATAATTTATTACTTCTTTATTAATGACTCTACTCGGAACGCATTTTTGCACGCAGTATTCATATGTACCACTGAATATACCTGATAACGTATTTCAATGCACGACGCATAGTTCAGCAAATATGAGGTCATAAACAGTGAGATGTGTGATAAACTGCCGCATCGCACATGACGTTTCAATTTATTACCTCTTTACCATTAACTCTATTCGCAACGCATTTCACAGACAATATCCATACATACCGCTTGATGCTCCTGCAAAGTTTACCGCATGTAGTTCAGGAGACATTACGTCATAAACATGGAGCTGCTTGAAAACGAAACCGCAGGGTGAAATTCGCTAGAAGTACTGGTGAAAACACACATGACACACATACACACGCACACACACACACACACACACACACTATAAGTTTTATTTGTGTGACTTCTGCGTACGTGGCCAAAGCCGTGGGTAGAGAGCTCCTGTTAACCCGCTGGTCGATTTCAACAAACTTTATACTTTTATTACTTTCTATCTGGAAAGGAAACCTGTGGGGTTAAGAACCAGCGACCTTCTGCTGGGGGTGGGTGTGATAATATGGAGAGAGAATGGGTGAGGAGGAGAGGAAGGAGGAGGATATAGCCACAGATAAGGCGGGGGAGGAGATGGACAGAAAGAGAGGGAGGGGAATGGGAAGAGAGGGCAATGGTTTTCGAGAGGGAAGAGGAGGAGATGGACAAAGAAAGGAATTAGGAGGAGATGTACTGCGAATATTGAGGGGAAGAGATGGAAAGAAAGGGCGGAGAAGAGGAGATGGACAGAGAGAGGGAGTGAAGGAGGACGGAGAAATGGGTGGGGATGGACAGAGAGCTAGTGGGAAGGATGCGAAGACTGTTGCACTCTCGTTTTGGAAGAGAGCGCGCTAATGACAATAGGCAAACGTTCGTAGATTTTTATGTCTGTAAAAAGATCGATGCGTGAACCATAACAACAACAAAAACAGTCATACCTCAACAAAGGGTCTAGCTAAGAACCAGAGAATATTCTGATCCTTCGTAAAATGCTAACAGGGGTGAAGCCTCTCGTTCACCAATAGAGTATGGCAATCGAAGAGAGCAAAAGGAAAGCTGAAGTTTTAAATTTCACCATTAAGAAATCGTTCACGTAGGAGGATCGTAGAAACGGAGTGTCATTCGTCCATCGCACAGACTACCTTATGGTGGACATATTAATGAGCATCACTGGTGTAGAGAAGCAATTGAAAGAGATGAAAAGAAATGTCGCCAGGGCCGGACGGCGAGTGTTTATCAGAGACTTGCGCAGCGTCAGAAGATGATTTGTAGTGGTACAACGTACCCTCCGCGACACCCTGTGCGGTGGCTTGCAGAGTATGTAAGTATGTATCTAGAGTAGGAAAGGGACAGACAAAGGAAAGGGGATGAGATGGAAAGAGAGTGTGGAGAGCAGGAGATGGACGGTGGGAGAAGAAAGATGAGATGGAGAAATTGAGGAGGAGGAGGAGAAGTCTTAGATGTGGTGAGAGGGAGACAGAGGGAGGAGGAGGAGATGGAGAAATTTCAGAGGAGAAGGTGAGGAGCAGACAGATGGGGAGCTGCAGATGGACAGAGGGGCGGAAGCAGATGTACAAGGGTGGAGTAGCAGATAGAGTGGTTCAAATGGCTCTGAACTCTATGGGACTTAACATCTGAGGTCATCAGCTCCCTAGAACTTAGAACTTCTTAAACTTAACTAATCTAAGAACATCACACACATCGATGCCCGAGGCAGGATTCGAACATGCGATCGTAGCGGTCGTGCGGTTCCAGACTGTAGGGCCTAGAACTGCTCGGCCACTCTGGCCGGCTAGAGAGTGTGGTGGAACGCCAGTGGACAGGGAGAGGGGCAGGAAAACATGGACATCGAATAGCAGGTAGAGTATGTGGACAGACAAGGAGGGAGGAGGAGATGAACTAATAGAAAATTGGAATCTGTATGCACACAACAGTGCACAGTACCATCATACTCCAAGATGCCAACCGGGAAAATGAATTTTCCAGGGGATCAAATCTCGGATTCTACTGATCACAGAGAGAGGGGTCAACTGTTTTGGAAAATCCTTGGTCATTTGGACACATATGGGAAGAGATTACACAGCATAAAGCCATACCACAAAACAGACTCAAAATTTAAAATTTACTCTCAAAATTTAAAATTTACTCGCTTCACCCAGGCCACGATAAATTGAGCAGATCGGTTGATTCATCAGCTTAAGGTCTGCTCAAGGGTGGACCTTACCTGGCTTATACACTGCAGAAGCAAAGAAACTGTACACCTGCCTAATATCGTGTGGGGACTCTGCGAGCACTTACAAGTGCCGCAACACGACATGCCGTAGACTCGACTAATGTCTCAAATAGTGCTGGAAGGAATTGACACCAGTAATACTGCAAGGCTATCCATAAATCCGGAAGAGTACGAGGGGATTGAGATGTCTTCTGTATAGCACGTTGTAAGGCATGACAGATATGCTCAATGAAGCTGATGCCTGGGGAGTTTGGTGGCCAGTGGCAGATTTAAAAATCAGAAGAGTGTTCCTGGTGCCACTCTGTAATAATTCTAGACATGTGTGGTGCCGCACTGTCCTGCTGAAATTGCCGAAGTCCGTCAGAATGCACAATGGACACGAATGGATGCAGGTGATCAGACAGGATGCTTACGTACGTATCATCTGTCAGAGTCGTATGTAGACGTATCGGGAGTCCCATATCATTCCAAGTGCACACGCCCCACACCATTACAGATACTCCACCAGCTTGAAAACTCCCCTGCTGATATGCAATGTCCATGGATTCATGAGGTTGTTTCCATACCCATACACGTCCATCCACTCGATGCAATTTGAAACCAGGCCTGTCCGACCAGGCAACATGTTTCCAGTCATAAACATACCAATGTCGGTGTTGATGGACCCAGGCTAGGTATACACCTTTACGTCATGCAGTCATCGAAGATACAACAGTGGGCCTTCGTTGAATGGTTTGCACGCTGACACTTGCTGATCGCTCAGCGCTGAAATTTGCAGCAGTTTGCTGAAGGGTAGAACTTTGGTCACGTTGAACGATGCTCTTCTGTCGTCGTTGGTCCGGTTCTTGCAGGATCTTTTTCCAGCGATAGCGATGTCGGAGATTTGATGTTTTACACGATTCCTGATGTTCATAGTAAACTCTTGAAATGGTGTTACGGAAAAATCCCCACTTCATCGCTACCTCCGAGATACTGTGTGCATTTCTCGTTCGCCAACTGTAATACCGCTTCAAATACACTCCAATCTTGCTGACCTTCCACTGTAGCAGCAGTAACCGATCTGAAAACCGCCCCAAAACTTGTTCTCGCACATAGGCGTTGCCGACCGCAGCGCCGTATTCTGCCTGTCTACATAGCTCTGTACTTGAATATGCATACATATACCAGTTTCTTTAGCGCTTCAGTGTAGGCTTGGCTCCCTGACTGGCGAACTTTCAACACCTGGTTACAGGAGAGATCGAGTTTTGTACAGAAAATCAGGGAGAAAACATGTTGGAGCCCTCAGAATTTTTGAGCTGCTGAGGTATGGTGGAGACAGTGTATTTTTGAAAGAAAAACAAAAAGAGACACTATAAGTGAATGAGGGGCGGTGGCAGTGGGATACACTGTAAACCAATGGAAGAAAAGGGAGACAGTGAGAGACGTATGTAGTCAAGGACAGTGAGAAAGAGACGCTGGGTATGAAAGTGTTATTATAAATGTAGTGTGGTTTTGTATTAAAAGAGTGTAAATACGTTCAAGTACAAAAAATATAGGCGAGGAAATAGGAATGGTGCAGTAGGATTCTGAATTTTTCTTGTTAGTCTCTTCGAAAGAGGAACACAGTCGACTTTTCTACACAGCATTTTTCCATTGGTTTGAACACTCTCAACTCACGTTAACGTTACTTACATCTATGATCGACGTCAACGTGTAATAACCATGTACAGATGGCTGATGGCGGTAATAGCAGTGGAGATGTAAAGCTTGTCGGGGGTACGAGAATCAGTACAGTCATTGTCATGATACTGAAATGGAGCGATTTAACCGACGTCCAAAGGGACATTTTCGTTGGCTTTCAGACGAGGGGTGAAAGCATTGCCGAAACGGCTAAGTTAATAACTGTTTGTATGCCCCATGGTAAAAGTGTACCAAGCATGGTAAAATGGCGCAATCCGAAACGGCGTCGAGGCAACTGCGGAGCAGTACAGACCACAGACGGAAGTGAACAACAGTTGCAGAGATAGAGATGCATCCAGGCGAGTAGCTGTGCAACCATAGAGCACTGACCGCCCAGATGAACCATGGTGCTACCAACAGTGCCTCCTCAACGACTGTTCAGCGAAAATTGCTGTGTAGGGGCATCCACAGCAGGCGTCTGGCTCGGGCACCGATGCAGGCTGCTGCTCATTGGCGATGAAAGCTGGAATTAGCACGCTAGTACTTCAACGTAACACCCGATGAGTGGCTACAGATGGCCTTTACAGATAAATCACTTTTTATGCTCTTTTGTTCACATGCTGTTGAAGTGTGCAGCGTCAAACGTTACCCTGCAACAGTCGTAGGAAGAGTTCAGCTTTCTAGTTTGGAGATTGTTTTTGTGGCATTCCCTGGGGAATCTCGTCATTCTGGAAGACGCACTGAATAAACAAAGCATGCATCTTGTGGACCATATTCATACACTTTAAAAGTGACTCGAAATGTAAGGACATGGGCAATGTGATGTAATCAGCTAGTTGTTAAATAAAAAAACTAATGATCATCCAACTGTCTCGAAAGTGGTTTAACTTTTTAAAAGTTTAGGATTACTTCCATCCTCTTTGTCAAAAGTATAACTTTTTGTTGGCATGTATGATGAATACAACTGTGTTGTAACTCAGTTTATTCACAAGTGGTTTCAATCGTAAAATCATTTTCACAGTAATGTACACATAGAACTAAACCAAAAGAAAATGGTGATCTTCAAAATCAGAATACAGTTTAACAGGGATTTGTAAACGAGGATTTTAAATGATTAAGAAAAATATATTTCACGAAGGCAACATCACATCGCATTCAAGTTTTTAAACCTGATGAGAAGGACACTGAATGATTTTCAAAAACGTAAGAACCGTAAGTGCTCACCATTACAGTGCCTCAATGAACAAGAAGTACACCACTGGTAGCCCATATTAGAAGTGCAATCTAAGAGGTCACAAAGCTAAGCCAAGAGTCATATGACTAAAATCAAACTAAGAATAAAGCGAATAGCAACAAAGTATTAATACAGAGAGGTGTAGAATCAATGGAAAATAAGCTATTAAGTGAATAAAGGTCGTAATTTTACACAGTTTTCATACAAATTTTAATACAGATTGAAAGAAGTATAATATAAATAATCTTATAAAAAACATATTTTTGATCAAAATCATAATAAATCTTAATGAAGTAACAAAACTCTGAAAATGGTACCAGCCATAAAGTAAAATTTCTTTCTGATTCCACGTCTATTGAAAGGTCCATTAAAAGGAAAAACACTTGGGCGTGAAAGTCACCATTATTTTACATTGCATTAAAATTTTATAAAATATGAAAAGCAATCACTCATATAGTAAAAATAAATTCCTGCATAAAACAGAAAAGATCATGAAGTTTATATAACAAGATTCAAATGTCACGTTTAAGTACAAATCTAAAGATGAATCTGATTTGCCAAGGGAAAGAAGACTTACATCCCATATGATTGTATCATATACAAACTTTTTATGCTTTAGTGTCAATGAAATGTAATAAGGAAGTTATGAGAAGAGATCAAGAATATATGGATATAAGTGGTCACAACATTATTCCCTATATTAAGCTAATATATGAGCAAATTGCCTGTAATATCAATACATAAAATGCATTTGCATTACATATCTATAAAGGATCTAACACCAAGTAACTACATTTCTCTGAACTGTTCGTGATACAAACATACGGTACCATATTTCTCAGTCAGTTAAACAAAGTTAAAAATCAGTAGTATATGTACATAATTAAAACTATAAACCAGATCTGTCAAAGAACACAAGATTTTATATTATGTATGAAAATAGCATTCAAAAAATAATATACAAAGAGGTATACTGTAATGCAAAGTATACAGAAAAGGCTATGAAAAAAGAAACAAGACCATCTGGTTATAAACAGAGGAATTATAAATTTATTTAGCTTGAACAGAAGATAATGGCACTGTAAAAATAAGTTACAGATCTTATATTATGAGAATGTGAATATACACCCTATAACTACCAGTATAAAATATTTTATCAACAGTTTGTATCTGTCAAGGCTTAGGCAGTAGCTAACTTAAATCACATAAAATACAAGGGATATCACCTTAAATTGTTCATAAAATTGTATGCAGCTTGGAAAATAAAATGCACAAGAAATTATAAGGAAAAAGGGGAAAGAGGAGTGTGAGACAAACTATAATGATGTATATCCCCATGTAAGATGTGGTTATACCAAAGCAGGTGTCTTTAATGTCACGTAGACAATGTGTGTATGTGATTCCAGTGATACATTCATGTTGACGTGACAAGTGTTAAATGTCCATCAAATGAAATAACCGATTTTACTCTGTTGATTTGCGTAATAATAAAACATCAGGGACCAGTAACAAAAAAGTGAGAAAGGAGGGAGGGTAGGAAAAGAGGTAAGAGCTACAATATTTATTGATTTAGGATGTAGCTAACACTTTGTAAGTCGCTAATATGATTTCGAATATGTCTGAAAAGTTATTCATTTAATTTTTGTTTTTTAAGTCAGTGTGTTAATTAAGAACTCTGAATATGAAATCAGATTTGCAAACATTTCAATCTCTTCTAACAAATTCATATTAACACCTTTATCAGCTTTGTGTAATAATTCCATCTTGCCTTAAAGCAGATGGAGTTGTGTGTGTTCTTTGTAGCTTATATCCATCAGACCTGTGTAAATTTTGAACGATGCTGATAACTGATCCTGTAAACTGCAGGCCTAAAGTCATGTTGTAGTTGTTTCCCAACTTACTATCTGTCGGAAATGCTACTGCTATGACAACTCTCTTGAAAAGCTGTTTAATTATCTCAAGAACATTCGCACAGTCAGGCAGAAGTGCATATTTCGGGTTTGGTTCATCATATATCTGTTTTGAAGTAATTCTGTAATTGAAACTGTCATAATTATTTAAGCCCAAGCCTTAATGTCCGGAAAAACTAGATTTCACTATGCATTGACTGAGTGTAGCTAGGTCCATCTACTAGTGAAGCGGTTTGCTGCTGTTTCAACGGACGTTGCAGTAAAGTAAGCACATTTTAATTTATTAACTTGATTTATAGAGTTTCCTTATCTATATTTTGTCGTTCTGTAAAATGTACTCGATGTAGCTTAGGCTTGAAAAAGTGTGACATCATCCATTATTAGTCTTCTCTTTAGCTCACATTTTCTTACTGTAATCTTATTGCAATATATGTTTAAAATACCCTTTTTACCAGCTATATACTTCAATGTATTAATTTCTATTCGAACTACGCCACTGTCCATTAAAATTGATACACCACGAAGATGACGTGCTACAGACGTGAAACTTAACTGACAGGAAGAAGATGCTGTGATATGCAAATGATTACCTTTTCAGAGCATTCACACAAGGTTGGCGCCGGTGGCGACACATACAACGTGCTGACATGAGGGAAGTTTAATACGGATTTCTCATACACAAACAGCAGTTGACAGGCGTTGCCTGGTGAAACATTGTTGTGATGCTTCGTGTAAGGAGGAGAAATGAGTACCATCACGTTCCCGACTTTGATAAAGGTCGGATTGTTGCCTATCGCGATTGCGGTTTATCGTATCGCGACATTGTTGCTCCCGTTGGTCGAGATCCAATGACTGTTAGTAGTATACGGAATCGATGCGTTCAGGAGGGCAATAGAGAACACCGTGCTGGATCCCAACAGCCTCGTATCACTAAGAGTCGAGATGACAGGCATCTTATCCGTATGGATGTAACGGATCGTGCAGCATGGACTATCTTCTAGGTGACCATGGCTGCGTTTACCCTTGACGCTGCATCACAGACAGGAGTGCCTGCTATGGTGTACTCAACGACGAACCTAGGTGCACGAATGGCAAAACGTAATTTTTTTGGATGAGTCCAGGTTCTGTTTACAGCATCATGATGGTCACATCCGGTGAACGCACATTGGAAGCGTGTATTCGTCATCGCCATACTGGCGTATCATCCGGCTTGATGGTATAGGGTGCCATTTGATACACGTCTCGGTCACCCCTTGTTCGCACTCACGGCACTTTGAACGGTGCACGTTACATTTCAGATGTGTTACGAGCCGTGGCTCTACCCTTCATTCGATCCCTGCGAAATCTTACATTTCAGCAGGATAATGAACGACCGCATGTTGCAGGTCCTGTACGGGCCTTTTTGAATACAGAAAATGTGCGACTGCTGCCCTGGCCAGTACATTCTCCAATTGAAAACGTCTGGTCAATAGTGTCCGAGCAACTAGCTGGTCACAATACACCAGTCACTACCCATGAAGAACTGTGGTATTGTGTTGAATCTGCATGGGCAGCTGTACCTGTACACGCCATCCAAGCTCTGTCAGACTCAATGCCCAGTCGTATCAAGGGCGTTATTACGGCCTGAGGTGGTTGTTCTGGGTACTGATTTCTCAGGATGTTTCACCCAAATTGTGTGAATATGTAATCACAAGTCAGTTCTAGTATAATATATTCGTCCAATGAATACCCGTTTATAATCTGCATTTCTTCTTGGTGTAGCAATTTTAATGGCCAGTAGTGTATTTGCTCTGATAGTGGTAGCCTAATCATTCCGTCATGAAAGAAACATGTCTGATAGAATGAGTAAAATGTCCATGTACATTTGAAAATTGAATACTTTGTAAAATAATGTAGGCAGAGAGGTAAAAACTGTTGTATGTGCTTTATATGGCATTATATTTTGTTGAAAACAAAAATACAGAGAATGACCAATAGATCTACATGACACATAAGTAATAATTAGCATAACAACTGATGTTTACTAAAGATGAGTTTGATTATAGCAAATGCTCATCATGTCGGCCAACATTCAATACAGTACTGTTATTCAAGGGGCAATGTTGTGAATAGCACTGTACAGCATATCGGCAGGTATGCTGAGAATTTGCCATCAGATGTCGTCTTTCAGCTTCTGTAATGAGGCTGGATGATTGTGGTAGACTTGTGACTTCAGGTGACTTCAAAACTAATAATCACATGGATTGAAGCCTGGTTACCTGGGAGATCAAGAGTGACAGAAGAGGTGGCTCAGCACGCATTCCTCATCAAATGATGTGCACAAGAGGTCTTTCATACAGGTATCAATATCAGCTGGAGCTCAATTCTGTGTAAAATTCGTATCTTTTATCAGATGTTTGTCAGACAGACTAGCAATAATGTAATTCTGCAACATATCAGTGTACCCCACATCCATCATGCTCATAGTTTGAAAAGCCGCAATCTGTATTTTCTCGAAGGAAAAGGGTTCAATAGTGGACTGATGGCGTAAATCCACCTCACACCATGACTTTCTCATCACACAGTAGGGTTCCCACAGAGTGTTCTAGGACACACAGTAGGCCAAATTCTGCAGTTGTGAGTACTGACACAGTCTTCGTGTGTAAAATGGGCCTTGTCAGTCATTAATATGTTAGACAATTAATCGACATGTTCCCAATTTTTTAAACAGTCCACATTGCAAATGCTATCCAAGTCATAGTATCGGTGCCAAACAGTTCATTTTATACAAGATACTCATGTGCTCTCACTGATGTCTTGCTGTCCTGCGCCATCTGTTGGCCATTATTTGCACTCACTTTCAGTTTCAATAAAATCCCATGTAATTTGAGTCTACATACATTATTCTGTGAATTAATGCATTTTAAAATGTAAATGAACTTTTGGTACACCCTCTACACTCTTGGGTGACAGGAGTTATTATTAATGATTGTATTAGTAGTGGTCGATTTTCTATGAACATTAAAGTGATGTCTGCCATCAAACTTTTCCACTCTAAGGTCCAAAAAATTAAATCCCCTTTTGATTTCAGTTTCCACAGTAAATCTCAGTGCATATAATAAAATAAATTCTGTGATATTTGGCAGTCGCTATTATCTACATCCATCAAAGTGATGGTATTCTCCACATATCTTTTATAGAAAATTCTTAACAACTTTAGATCTCCTGTTCAAAAATATTTTATGTTCAATACTACCAAGAAAACTACAGGTGTAGGTGCCAGCCTGGCAACACCCCTTGGGAAATTTATAAAATTCTGCATTAAAAGAAAAATAATTTTGAGAGAAGACTAGAGTCAGAAGTTTGGTTAATTCCAAAATTTCAAGATGCTCAGTTACTTCAATGTTGGAGGTTATTCTTCATTAACTTAATACACTCATCAAGTGATACATTAGTACATAAATTCAATACATCACAAGAGCGTGAGGCATTATAATAAGACACATTGATCTCATTTAAAAATCAAACCATTTCTCGATTACACATTTATCATGAAGGACATAATTATTATTAATGGTACAGTTTAGCTTTTGACAAAGTATGTAACCTGATATATTGAGACAATTGGTTTAAAAGTTATACCACTTTTAAGTATCTTCAGTTGCACTCTAATGAAAGTGATTTCTATTTCATTACAAGTCATTCTTTTCTGAAATTCATGACATAAATATTGAAAAACATCTATTTTTTTCTTTTAGGGCATTCTGGAAAGAGTATGGGGTCATTTTTTAATTCAATGATATTTGATTCAACAAATTCCAGTGCCCTACTAATGTAGTAACTCAAATAAAAAACAACTACAGAGTTGTCTTCATTTGGTTTTGCTTTTACTTCTGGCCCTAAAATGAACTCTTTGTTAACGTTCTTTGCAATATGAAACTCATGTTTATTAACTTTATCTGTCTTATTTCCCTGTACATACGGTTTGAAAAATTTCACTGTCTTACACGACGTGATTTTTCTGTGCTAACGAATGCTCAGCCTGACGTTAACTTTTTTATACTTACAACTAGTATGTTAATGCATTTATCATTAACTGAATGAATTACATCTTATTTTATCCTTTTTCTTAACACTTTGACCTCTTTCTTGGACAGCATGATATTTATTAGATATTCTACTCTGTCATAAAATTGTAATTCTGATACAGTATTATTTGTATATAAGCATTGACACCAATTAGATTTTCAATTTTCTTTTATGTTTATCATTAATGAATTGTCTACACACATCAGTATAATCTCAACTGTTTTTCCAGTATAAATTTCAGTCATCAGTTGCTTATAAATTTTTCTTATTTTCAGTGGTTTTGACAAACTAATTTTTCATTGTCAGAAGCCTACAAAATTATGGATGTCATGAGTCTTTAGATCTCAGCTAACATTTATGTGGAGTATAAAAAGTATATTTATCAGAAACTTACTTAGTTTAACAGAGAGTCAATATTTTCTTCATTGAAAGTTAATGCCATAGTATGTTCAGAAATTTACATATTATTTGTGATTGTTTTAAACATCATTTGTCAGTTCATAATAACTGAATCACAACTACACATCTGTTGTGCTAGCAGCAAGGAACATACATAACAGTGTATATAAAAATGTAACTAAGGTATATAAAGAAAGTATATGACATATTGAAAAAAAAGCATGACACATAGTTCTAATGTATTTGCTAAACTAAGTAAGTTTCTGTGATATACTTTTTCTGTTTCACATAAATACATAGCCAAGGTCTAAAGATTTATAATGTCCCTGATTTTCAGGTTTTTGGAAATGACAAATTGATTTGTCAAAACCGGTAAAGTTAATAAAAGTTGGTTTGACACTGATGACTGAAATTTATCCTGAAAACATAAGACAACAGTCGCTGAAAATTACTGCCATGAACTAAAAAATAATTTTCAGCTGTTTTACACACTGACTGAAGGTATAATATCACCCAGTATTATGCTCAATAACAAGTGGAACACCTTTTTAGTGAGAGTGACCTCCCAACTGTACTTCACTTTCAAATCTCCTTTCAAAAGTTTTTTTAAAGAGCAGTCTTTCAATTCCTTATACAAACATGTCTTTGCTTTATTTTTAATTGGATGAATGTGAACTCAATACAAGTTGAAAAGCATTGTTTGATGAATGTAATTGCATCCCTACACTTCATTAATTTAAACTTTCTGTGTTTGTACATTGATGTTGCCCTTTGTGCTGTGCTCACCAGTAATCCAAACATTTTATTCAGGCAACTGTTAACAATATAAGTATACTTGCTGAATGCATGATGAGCACAATACTGTCTCATAACTCAATTTACTCACTACTGGTTTTAATTATGAGACCATTTTCACAAAATTGTACACATAAAACGAAACCAACGAAATGTAGTGAACTACCAAACTAGGAAGCTAAACGAAGATACCAAGAATAAAGTATGTATAACATCATTATCACAGAGAGGACACAATCGTTGTAAAATAAATTGTTTAAACTACAATCTTCGTTTTATTAGTAGCTTAAACAAAGATTGTAGTTTAAACCGTTTATAAACATTTTAATACAAATAAAGAGACTGATATTTGGTTGGAAAAACGACATCATGCCTCTGTACAAGATTCTCTATGTGATTAATTTCTAGTTTACAGAATGAATTATCAGCAATGTGACAAAATTTACCTAGGTCAAATAGGTATAAGCTACAAAGAACATGCATATCCTAAAAATACATCTGCTCTAGGTAACCACTTGAAAGCACGTCTTCACTTCTAGGCAACATCTCAAATCAGATGGAATTATTCTACAAATCTGATAAATGTGTCAACATGAATGAATTAGAAGACACTGAAGTTTTTGCAAATTCTATTTCAAACTCAGATCGAGTTACCAATGGAAAAACTCAATTAAAACAAAAATTACATAAACAACTAAATAAATGTATTCAAAAGCATATTTGTAATATGTAAAAGTTTGACTATGTCATAAACCAAAAATGTTTCATACATGATTTGGTATGTAAGATTTCCACAGCTGAGAGGTATGGTAATGATTAACTTAGAAAGATCTGCTTCAGTTGTTTAACTGAAGTGAACCTCTCTAAATAAATTAAAAATATTTTAGCTCTTTCCCTTTCCCTCGTCACACTTTTCCTTTTCTGGTTACCATTCTCTGATGTATCATTATACAAATCAATAGGTTAAAATCGGTTATTTCCTTTGATGGAAATTCATCACTTCTCATGTCAACATGAATGCAGCATTGGAATCACTGACACATCATCTAAATGACATAAGACCCCTGCTTTGGTATACCCACATCTTACATGGTCCGTATTCCCTACTGTAGGATTCCTCACACACCTATCTCCTTTTTTGCATTCAATCCTTATGCATACATCTTATTTTATGACACCAATTTATATAGTTTTATAAACAATTTATGGTTTCATTCCATGTATTTTATGTGAATTAGTTATGCCAGACCTATGACATACACAAACAGCTGATAAAATCTTTCATGCTGATACTTAAAAGAGTAGTTATTAACATTGTCACATTGTAAGCTATATGAATTCAGTTTCTCCTGTTCCAGCTACAAAATTTATTATTTGTCAATTTATGTGCAGATAGTCTTGTATCTCTTTTCCTAGCCTTTTTTATAACTTGTACTACAATTTACCTATATTTAAATGTTACTGTAGGACATTTTGATACATTACATAAAATCTTGATTTCTTTTGCCTGATCTGAGTTATAGTTTTAATTATGTATGTAGAATTTATCTATGACTTCTACTGACCTTACTCACAAATATGGTACTGTAGTTTGACAGTTTAGGAGAACAAAGATAGATAGTGATAGATCCCTTACAGATATTGTACTGTGTATGTAATTGTATGCTTTGATAGCCTTCGGTATTTCGTTCATATACGGTTGAAAGTAATGTATAATGTTAATACTGCTTAAGTTCACATACTGCTGATATCTTCTCATAGCTTCCTCCCACTCTTTGGTTTAAATTCTAACAATTATAACGATAACTCTGTTTAGCACTGCATATTTTTCCTTTCATATTTCCACGGAATGAGATATCACATTGCATCTCAATTGCATATAACATAGTAAACATTTACACATATTATCTAAATCACATATTATGCCTGCCATGGTATATACAAGTTAAATAAAGGGATATATATTACTATAGTAATACTATACTTTTAAATCCTTACCTTACACATATATGTCATATTATCTTCTAAATTATATATAGTTTTATAAATAATTTCAGGTCATATGACTTTTATTCTATATGAGTTGAACTTTTTTTTTTGGTCATCAGTCTACTGTCTGGTTTGATGCGCCCCACCACGAATTCCTTTCCTGTGCTAACCTCTTCATCTCAGAGTAGCACTTGCAACCTACATCCTCAATTATTTGTTTGACGTATTCCAATCTCTACCTTCCTCTACAGTTTTTGCCCTCTACAGCTCCCTCTAGTATGATGGAAGTCATTCCCTCATGTCTTAGCAGATGTCCTATCATCCTGTCCCTTCTCCTTATCAGTGTTTTCCACATATTCCTTTCCTCTCCGATTCTGCATGGAACCTCCACATTCCTTACCTTATCAGTCCACCTAATTTTCAACATTCGTCTATAGCACCACATCTCAAATGCTTCGACTCTCTTCTGTTCCGGTTTTCCCACAGTCCATGTTTCACTACCATACAATGCTGTACTCCAGACGCACATCCTCAGAAATTTCATCCTCAAATTAAGGCCGGTATTTGATATTAGTAGACTTCTCTTGGCCAGAAATGCCTTTTTTGCCATAGAGAGTCTGCTTTTCATGTCCTCCTTGCTCCGTCCGTCATTGGTTATTTTACTGCCTAGGTAGCAGAATTCCTTAACTTCATTGACTTTGTGACCATAAATCCTGATGTTACGTTTCTCGCTGTTCTCATTTCTACTACTTCTCATTACCTTCGTCTTTCTCCCATTTACTCTTAAACCATACTGTGTACTCATTAGACTGTTCATTCCATTAAGCAGATCATTTAATTCTTCTTCACTTTCACTCAGGATAGCAATGTCATCAGCGAATCGTATCATTGATATCCTTTCACCTTGTATTTTAATTCCACTCCTGAACCTTTCTTTTATTTCCATCATTGCTTCCTCGATGTACAGATTGAAGAGTAGGGGCGAAAGGCTACAGCCTTGTGTGGATGATGCTTTTCCGAAAGTCAGATGGTATGTCGCGAGACTCATATATTCTACACACCAACGTGAATAGGCGTTTTGTTGCCACTTCCCCTAATGATTTTAGAAATTCTGATGGAATGTTATCTATCCCTTCTGCCTTATTTGACCGTAAGTCCTCCAAAGCTCTTTTAAATTCCGATTCTAGTACTGGATCCCCTATCTCTTCTAAATCGACTCCTGTTTCTTTTTCTATCACATCAGACAAATCTTCACCTTCATAGAGGCTTTCAATGTATTCTTTCCTCCTATCTGCTCTCTCCTCTGCATTTAACAGTGGAATTTCCGTTGCATTCTTAATGTTACCACCGTTGCTTTTAATGTCACCAACGGTTGTTTTGACTTTCCTGTATGCTGAGTCTGTCCTTCCGACAATCATGTCTTTTTCGATGTCTTCGTATTTTTCCTGCAGCCATTTCGTCTTAGCTTCCCTGCACTTCCTATTTCATTCATTCCTCAGCGACTTGTATTTCTGTATTCCTGATTTTCCCGGAACATGTTTGTACTTCCTCCTTTCATCAATGAACTGAAGTATTTCTTCTGTTACCCATAGTCTCTTCGCAGCTACCTTCTTTGTACCTGTGTTTTCCTTCCCAACTTCTGTGATGGCCCTTTTTATAGACATCCATTCCTCATCAACTGTACTGCCTACTGAGCTATTCGTTATTGCTGTATCTATAGCGTTAGAGAACTTCAAACGTATCTCGTCATTCCTTAGAACTTCCGTATCCCACTTCTTAGCGTATTGATTCTTCCTGACTAATGTCTTGAACTTTAGCCTACTCTTCATCACTACTATATTGTGATCTGAGTCTATATCTGCTCCTGGGTACGCCTTACAATCCAGTATCTGATTTTGGAATCTCTCTCTGACCATGATGTAATTTAATTGAAATCTTCCCGTATCTCCTGGCCTTTTCCAAGTATACCTCCTCCTCTTGTGATTCTTGGAAAGGGTATTCGCTATTACCAGCTGAAACTTGTTACAGAACTCAATTAGTCTTTCTCCTCTTTCATTCCTTGTCCCAAGCCCATATTCTCTTGTAACCTTTTCTTCTACTCCTTCCCCTACAACTGCATTCCAGTCGCCCTTGACTATTAGATTTTTGTCCCCCTTTACATACTGCATTACCCTTTCAATATCCTCATACACTTTCTCTATCTGTTCATCTTCAGCTTGCGACGTCGGCATGTATACCTGAACTATCGTTGTCGGTGTTGGTCTCCTGTCTATTCTGATTACAACAACCCGGTCACTGAACTGTTCACAGTAACAGACCCTCTGCCCTACCTTCCTATTCATAACGAATCCTACACCTGTTATACCATTTTCTGCTGCTGTTGATATTACCCGATACTCATCTGACCAGAAATCCTTGTCTTCCTTCCACTTCACTTCACTAACCCCTACTATATCCAGATTGAGCCTTTGCATTTCCCTTTTCAGATTTTCTAGTTTCCCTACCACGTTCAAGCATCTGACATTCCACGCCCCGACTCGTAGAACATTATCCTTTCGTTGATTATTCAATCTTTTTCTCATGGTAACCTCCCTGTTGGCAGTCCCCTCCCGGATATCTGAATGGGGACTATTCCGAAATCTTTTGCCAATGGAGAGATCATCATGACATTTATTCAACTACAGGCCACATGTCCTGTGGATACACGTTATGTGTCTTTAATGCAGTGGTTTCCATTGCCTTCTACATCCTCATGTCGTTGATCATTGCTGATTCTTCCGCATTTAGGGACAATTTCCCACCCCTAGGACAAGAGAGTGCCCTGAACCTCTATCCGCTCCTCCGCCCTCTTTGACAACGCCGTTGGCAGAATGAGGCTGACTTCTTATGCCGGAATTCTTTGGCCGCCAATGGTGATTATATATCAAAATTTAGGCAGTGGTGGGGATTGAACCCGGGACCAAAGATGTATTTATTATGAATCAAAGATGCTACCGCTAGACCACGGGTACTGCATTTATTGTCAAATCCCTGGCAGAAAGAAACTGCCCACCTCTCCCTTTGCTTTTAAATCCTTAGGCATACATGTCATTTCATTTACCAAGTTTTATATAGTTTTATGAATAATTTAAGCTTATATCCCTTGTATTTTGTGTGAATTAAGATAGTTACTAACAAGTACCTGACAGATACAAACTGCTGATAAAATCTTGTCTACTAAAACTTGTAGGGTGTTTATATACATTATTGTTTACATAATAAATACCTCATGTTCAAGGTAAATGAATTTATAATTCCCATGCTTGTGGCCACATGATCTTGTTTCTTTTTTCATGGACTTTTCCATATACCTTCCATATGTCCCTTTTTGTAAGCTTTTTGAATGAAATTATTGTATCTAATAGATGATATTGATATCTTTTGCTAGATCATAACTATGTTTTTAATTACAAACATACTTTAGGAGAATGTAGTTAATCCCTGTTAGTCATATACTGAAAATGTATTTTTATATAATGATTACATTTTGTTCATGTATTGGCCTAATATAGGGAATACTATTGATACTCATTATATCCATATGTTCTCATAAATTTTTATATGTACCTTTTTATACACATGAATAACACAATGCAATATGAAGCTGGCCTATGCGCCAAAGTATCTTTCTTTTTAATAAATCTATGGTGATATGTGGAATCAGAACCAAATTTTACATGATGGATGGTACTCTTTCCCAGTTGTGTTGAACTTCACTTTGTTATTACTTTTGTACAAAATAAAATTGTTCACAATAATAAATTCACTGAAGATTGGCATATAAATTGTGGCATATACAAACTCACATGTTCCTGTTCTTGTTTCTATGTACATCAAACAGAGAGAAATTTTTCATCCCAATATGGATGTCCTTCAACTCAAAAACCTAAATAGGTCCACCTTTGCATCTCATATTGGTCATCATGAACACTGTTAGTGCTATCAGTGACAATCTTTCCATGTTGCACATTGCTGAGAAAGGAGTACAGATGGAGCTCCTTCAACTGATACAGGTTAACATCACAAACTAACACAAATGTAAAAAAAAATGTTAATGGCTAAACTGAATCGACACATAACTTTTTCCTCCAGAATTTCCAAGACACCTGGCACCAAAACTCCAAAAATGACAATAATAACAGATAATCATCTTTGTGCATAAATTTTGTTCTCCTTGTCATGTAACAACTGTGGCATTCTGTAACTTATAAAAAATCTTTAAGTACTTAGTTAATATTCCGCTGTACTTGTTACCTTTTCAACAAAATGTAACACATATTACATTTATATTGCCAATATAAAAACACCCATGCAGCTAGCAAAATTTTCTTGAATAAAATATCAGTAATAGAAAATTTGTACTTTAATGCAATGTATTTCATGCCAAAGACCATGGTGTAGTAAAGTGTAATATCTATCACATCCATGTTCTTTGTCAAAACATCCAGTGTTTAGTTTTTGTGAATCTGTGTAAAACCAAGTGCAGGTAAATACTGTGTATATTTGTGTGCATAGCTTGATAATGTACATTATAGGAACGGATTTGATATCGATACCACAGGGCAGTATATGGTTTCATAAACATAGTTTCCGACAGCAGCATCAGCACAGCATCTTTGGTGTGAAGACGTAAGCGAGTGACTGCGTGTGAGATCACTCTCTAGGTTTTTATATATTTTTAGGTTTCAGATACATATTTAAACTGTTTTTGTGATAATATTTACTATATAAGCAACTTAATAGTGGTTTCTTCATTCACCTCTGCCTTCCTTGTGTTGTGACCTGATATTTGTGAGTGTTTTGTATCGAGCAACTTAACCTCTTACCTGTGATTACATTCCGCATGACCAGTTGCAGCTGTAGCGGTGCATCGAAAGCTAAGTATTAATTAATTGTGTGTGTATAGTGGTTTATTTAGGAACATTAGAAGTCTTCAACCGGTGTTCTAGGTGTTTTATGGTGAAATGATTTCAGAAGAACCTTTTGGGAACTGTTTTCAGTTTCGGTACTGTTTCATTAGGCATTTGATTCTCTTTTTGTATTAGTCTTTTGTTATAGTCTCATTTGTTGTTGATTAATACTGTTAATAATAGTAGTTACTTCCCATGTACAGTAAGTTTGTGATTATTGTAGTCAGTCAGGTTTTTAACGTCTTCTTATTGTAGTGGCGGAACTTAGGTAAAGTAGTTTTCTTGTTTCAATAAGTGTAAAATTTTACCATAAGTGAGAAGTGTGGGCCTTGCCACAGGTTCGTGAATAGTGGATTGCGGGTGAGACTTGTTCGAAGTATTTTTCGCTGGGGGGAATGCAGTGGGGAAGCCAGTGGGCATTCTGGTGAGATCCTCTCCTGGAACTGCAGGTTATGTAGCAAGAGCGAATTGATAGAAGAGCAGGAGTGTAAGATCTGTGCCCTTCAGGTGCAGTTGAAAAACTTACAGGAGGAGCTAGACAGGATGAGGAGAGAGAAGGGGGTTGGGGAATGGGAGCTGGCTGTTGGCCAGAGATCTGCTAGGAGAAGAAGATTTTCAGATAGTTTTACTATTGGTGTTTGCAATAGATATGACCAACTGTCAGAGTGTAGTGGAGAGGAATCTCTAGTAACTGTAGATGTAGAAAGTCTGCAGCAGACCTCAGCAGTTACGGTGGCTAGGACAGTTGCAAAGTCGAAGAGGTAGAAGAAGGTTCTGCTGTTAAGTAGTTCTCATGGCAGACGTGTAGGCCAGCAGTTGCAGGAACTGTTGGGGAGTGAGTACCATGTCACCAGCATTGTGAAGCCTAATGCAGGATTGGCTCAGGTGACTGTTAACATAGGAGGGTTATGTAGGGATTTTACTAAAGAGGATCAGTTAGTGATTGTGGGTGGGGCTGGTAATAGTATTGATAGGGATGGGGAGTATGACATAGATGGTGACCTGGAAAAGGTAGCCACTCAGATTGGCAACACGAATGTGCATTTCGTGGAACTGTTTCAGCGTCACGATCGGCCTCATCTTAATACAGCCATAAGTCGTAATAACATGAGACTTGGGGGTGCGCTGGTGACAGAAAGCATGGGTCACATTTCAGTGGTGTCGGTGGAGTCTATTAGCACGATGGGGTTCACTACACATGGCCTGCACCTCAACAGGTATGGGAAGGGGAGTTTGGCAAAGCTTATAGGTGGGGGTGGTGGGATCCATCGTGGGAAAATTCCTGCAGTAGTGGGTGTTAGAGTTGTACGTTTCTTAAATTGAAGTCAGCTGATAGGTATTCCTGCTTAAGGGAAGTCTCTCTAACAAAGGAACCACTTTTGACAAAGCTTAGGTATCCGAGTAATGAGAGAATTTCATCAAAATATACAAGAGATTAGAGATAAAGTGAGTGAACTGCTTATAGATGTTGACTCTGAAATTATTGGTATATCTGAACACTTCTTAAATAAGGAGATAATTCAGAGGCTTCCTTTACCAGGATGCAGGTTGGCTGGCAGCTTGTCTAGGAGCTCTTTGCGGTGTGGGGGAGTAGCCATGTATGTCAAAAACGGCATACCATTTGAGTCAATTGATGTTTCAAAGTACTGCACTGAAAAGGTGTTTGAATGCTGTGCAGGTGTGGTTAAATTTAATGGAGATAAACTTCTAACTGTTGTTATTTATAGATCCCCAGACTCCGAGTTCACGACATTTTTGCTAAAGCTTGAGGAGGTTCTTGGTTCACTTTATAGGAAATACAAAAAGTTAGTTATATGTAGTGACTTCAATATTAATTGTATAAGTGACTGTGCAAGAAAAAGGATGCTGATAGACCTTCTTAATTCATATAATCTTATGCAAACCGTATTCTTTCCAACGAGAGCGCAAGGGAACAGTAGAACAGCCATAGACAACATTTTTGTTCATTCCTCATTTCTAGAAGGCCATTCTGTTAGCAAAAAGGTGAACGGCCTTTCAGATCATGATGCACAAATTTTAACTCTGAAAGATTTTTGTGCTGCAAAAAGTCTAAACTGAAGAGTTACCTCATAGCTCACTCCTTCTATTCTGTCGAGGAGCTCCTGGAAGAGCTAAAAAATTAAGCAAATTCCAGTGTTACATTGTTGATATTCTTTATTTAAACTTACGACTTGTCGCCTGAATGTGCTTTTTATATTTCATTTTATCTGTTTCTACTATCGTGTTATAATTTCATATATTGACTCGCTCCATGACCATGGAGACTTCTCCTTAATTTGGTACCACGGAACAATAAATAAATAAAATGAATAAATCTAGCTACACTTGGTCTACTACATAATGGTCTTGTAACACCTCCATCTCATGATGAACCAGCGATTACTCGAAAACATCTTTATGGTAGAATAAATTGTGTTAAAAAAACTAAAAAAAGTGACTGCATATTTATTACCAAATAAATCGTCAAATTCTCGTTGGGTTCGTTTTATGTGTGCGTCACTGCGACACTAGTCTTATGAGTGAAGCCAGTGACGAATAAACTGAGTTATAAGACGCCATTGTGGTCCTCAAAAATACAACAAATATGTTGATGCTGATAACAATTGCCTGAACGAAATGTCTGCAAAGTATAAGTGACTACTATTACTATTCCGTTAAATTCTTAAGAACGCTCTAATGCTTGCATTTATTAAACGTGTGAATGACGCAGTCGGCTTATGACAGCAGACAGCGAATGATTCAGAAAGTATACGCAATATTCTTTGCAGTAGTCTGTATTACTTCCAATGAAGAAGCGTTGGTGACTTTTTAATTTTGTGAGGATGAAAATATGCTCCAGGTAGGCCATATTCTTTTTATTATAAATGGCATTGGTCAGTTTCAACCTATCTGGACCATGTTTTCATTCTCAAAACACGTCGAGGCTATGGACGCCCACAAAAATAAAATTTAAAAAATTCTTTGCAATGTTCTTTGCTGATCACAACTGGCGCAGTGTGAATGTCAAGAACCGGTCGTACACACTTTAACAGATAATAAGACAGTTACGTTCAGACCTTAATTCCTGTAGATTTACGTCAGTAGAAAATTGCCTATAACTTGTTTTTGACTTTCCGATAGAATGTGCATATTCTAAATGGTTATTGTCAAGTTCTTTTGCAAGTTCTTTCGTAAGTTTCTAAGTGTTCCCTTAGTGAGACAAGCATAGCAACCTTTGTTGGACGAAAATTTGAGCAACGTTAGGCCCGACCACTAATGCTAACTGAACCGTATCTCCGAGTTACTGATCGTTCCAAGTGAATCTGATTCGTATGCGTCTAGATATCTTGAGGGATGAGGTGTGTAGCGTTATTCTACGGCAAGTGCAAGTACTCGTTCGCTTACAGTTATCAGATGGGAGGTAAAATCAAAATATGAAGCGTATCGAGATAGACAGTTCCTTTAGACGAATGGCCCTCAACCCAGAGATTGTTTGCTAACGTCTTTCCGATGGAGTTGAGAAAACATTAAACTAGACTTAAACGGAATATTCCTGGCAGCTTAAAATTGTGTGCCCAACGCAGATTGGAACTCAGGACCATTGCCTTTTGTGGGAAAGTGCTCCACCAAGTAGGCTACTGAATGACGACTCATGTTCCGTCCTCACAGCTGTATTTCTGCCGGTAAATCTTCTCCTACCTTCCAAACGTCAGAGAAGCTCTCCTGCGAAACTTGAAAGGCTGGCACTCCTGGAAGAAAGGATACTGCGGACACATGTCTTAGCCAGAGCCTGGGGGATGTTTCCAGAATGAAATTTTCACTCTGCAGCCGTAGTTGACGGGGTATTAACAGAACTAAAACTGTGAGAACGGATAGTAAATTGTGTTTGGGTAGCTCAAGTCGGTAGAGCACTCGTCCAGGAAAGGCAACCGTTATGAGTTAGATTCTCGGTCATATACGAAGTTGCAGGGTGCTACGAAGTTTTATATCAGCACACACTCCGATGCAAAGTAAAAATTTCATTATCTTCGTAATCAGTACATTTATCTGTGTGTGTGTGTGTGTATGTGTGTGTGTATGTGTGTGTGTGTGTTCACGGATGGGGAATGTGGGGATGGGGGGGGGGGTATGCATGTTTACTTTACTTCTTCAGTTCTAATGATAGTGGAGAAAACTGAACATAGCAACACAAGATCACTTTCTGCATAACAAGTATTTCAAGTCAATAGACGAGGTACCTCAAAAGGCTAAAACTACAAAAAAAAAAAAGAGTAAGTTTCCCGAGACCATTATCACCGAATTGCGAAAGAACATACAAAGATTTTACTATGTCTTGTTGTTAGGAAAAATTGGGATCAGTTTTATATAATGTGCTCCAGTCGGAAAGGTGGGCCATTGTGCTACAGGTATTGAACCGGTTAGCGTGAGTTTGATTGTGTGGAGTAAACCGGACTGCTGACTAGTGTTCCTTCCATAAAGTTTATTGTCACAGAGAAAACCGGTAAATGAGGCTGACGTTATTTTTTATTGCCTTTTGCCCTGTCTTGCCAATAATGGGTGGTTTTCTGAATTAAGAACTGGACACCGAACGAACGACTATAAATCGGTAATGTCATTCTTCTGAAGACTCAACCAGTCTATGTGGGTTTAATTGCAATTCATAAGAATTCTCATCTGCATTACTAATGCATCACAATATGTTTCCTAACTTTTCATACAGCTGCCGAGACCTGGTGTCAGTAACTTAAAATGCTCCATATTGCACCATGGTAGACAAATATCTTTGTGTGACATAGGAATTCTCCAATGTTCTTACATTTTTTGGTCGACCTGTAGCCAAAAAACGTGAGTTCGTGCTGAGCAGTTGGTCAACGTCATCGGTTACCTTTCCGTTTTCCTAAATTATCTTGTCAAATTTGGGAGTCGGACAGAAGATGAGGTGTGAGTACCGCTTTTTCTAATAATACACGGCATGTTGTGTTTATAAAATTATACTGACTTTCCATCCTAGTGGATGGTGAGAAAGCAGCCGTTTACGATTTGCAGTTATAAGTAAATTAGTCTCCGGGTCAAGGATGGTTATTTAATAATCTCTTCAGATGCATCTTCAGATATACATCTAATCGATGTCAGGTATCACCGATTAGGAATCACAGCTGGCTACTATCAGTAGATGGTAAACTTCCAAACCCAGCCTCCACAACATCTCACAAAATGGCACCTCAGCAGTCGGCAGATATACACTCCTGGAAATTGAAATAAGAACACCGTGAATTCATTGTCCCAGGGAGGGGAAACTTTATTGACACATTCCTGGGGTCAGATACATCACATGATCACACTGACAGAACCACAGGCACATAGACACAGGCAACAGAGCATGCACAATGTCGCCACTAGTACAGTGTATATCCACCTTTCGCAGCAATGCAGGCTGCTATTCTCCCATGGAGACGATCGTAGAGATGCTGGATGTAGTCCTGTGGAACGGCTTGCCATGCCATTTCCACCTGGCGCCTCAGTTGGACCAGCGTTCGTGCTGGACGTGCAGACCGCGTGAGACGACGCTTCATCAGGTCCCAAACATGCTCAATGGGGGACAGATCCGGAGATCTTGCTGGCCAGGGTAGTTGACTTACACCTTCTAGAGCACGTTGCGTGGCACGGGATACATGCGGACGTGCATTGTCTTGTTGGAACAGCAGGTTCCCTTGCCGGTCTAGGAATGGTAGAACGATGGGTTCGATGACGGTTTGGATGTACCGTGCACTATTTAGTGTCCCCTCGACGATCACCAGAGGTGTATGGCCAGTGTAGGAGATCGCTCCCCACACCATGATGCCGGGTGTTGGCCCTGTGTGCCTCGGTCGTATGCAGTCCTGATTGTGGCGCTCACCTGCACGGCGCCAAACACGCATACGACCATCATTGGCACCAAGGCAGAAGCGACTCTCATCGCTGAAGACGACACGTCTCCATTCGTCCCTCCATTCACGCCTGTCGCGACACCACTGGAGGCGGGCTGCACGATGTTGGGGCGTGAGCGGAAGACGGCCTAACGGTGTGCGGGACCGTAGCCCAGCTTCATGGAGACGGTTGCGAATGGTCCTCGCCGATACCCCAGGAGCAACAGTGTCCCTAATTTGCTGGGAAGTGGCGGTGCGGTCCCCTGCGGCACTGTGTAGAATCCTACGGTCTTGGCGTGCATCCGTGCGTCGCTGCGGTCCGGTCCCAGGTCGACGGGCACGTGCACCTTCCGCCGACCACTGGCGACAACATCGATGTACTGTGGAGACCTCACGCCCCACGTGTTGAGCAATTCGGCGGTACGTCCACCCGGCCTCCCGCATGCCCACTATACGCCCTCGCTCAAAGTCCGTCAACTGCACATACGGTTCACGTCCACGCTGTCGCGGCAAACTGGCTGACACTGACGGCGGCGGTGCACAAATGCTGCGAAGCTAGCGCCATTCGACGGCCAACACCGCGGTTCCTGGTGTGTCCGCTGTGCCGTGCGTGTGATCATTGCTTGTACAGCCCTCTCGCAGTGTCCGGAGCAAGTATGGTGGGTCTGACACACCGGTGTCAATGTGTTCTTTTTTCCATTTCCAGGAGTGTATAAACCTCGGTGGACATCTACTAATTAGCTAGCGGTGCTTTAGTTTGTCACCAGCTGGACGGCGGATAATCTGGGAGGAAATGGATGATGAAAGACGTTACTGATCCCTCAGAGAGTAGGTGGTCCTCTGCAATGGGCTTTGTGAAGAAGAGTGACGGCAAGTGGTGTTTTTGCGTTAATTACCAATAACAAGAAATTTACGAAGAAAGATGTCTATTCGTTGCCTTTCATTCATGACATCCTGGACTGCTTGGAAGGAAAAAAATGTTTCTCAGAAATGGGCATGCACAGAGGATATTGCCAGGTCGAGGTTAACCGGGAAAAGACTGCTTCATAATTGCTGATGGCATCTAAGAGTTCGCCGGTCGGTGCGGCCGTGCTGTTCTAGACGCTTCAGTCTGGAACCGCGTGACCGCTACAGTCGCAGGTTCGAATCCTGCCTCGGGCATGGATGTGTGTGATGTCCTTAAGTTAGTTAAGTTTAAATAGTTCTAAGTTCTAGGGGACTGATGACCACAGATGCTCAGTCCCATAGTGCTCAGAGCCAGCCATCTAAGAGTTCAAAGGTATTATGTTTACACTGTGTAACGACCCACCCACCTTCAAACGTATGATGGAAAACATATTTGGACACACAAAACCTACAAGAAGTCTTATCTATCTGGATAACACAGTCGTTTTTTCTCAGCCATTTCTAAGACACTTGAATAAGCCACCTGACAATATTACTGAAGTGTGTTCATTCTGCAGGCCTCTGCCTGAATCCGAAAAAATGCCTCTTCGTCATCGAAGAAATAAAAATCTGTAGCGTCCAGTCAATGGAGATACAGCCCCCCACCCAGAGAAGATAAGAGCAGTCGCATATTTTACAATTCTCGGCACATTCACGATGTGAGAAACTTTCTTAGAATGTTCTCGCACTACCGGCGATTCATCAAGAACTTTTGCGCTCTTGCAAGTAGTACTGCAGGGAAATACAAATTTTGCTGGAATAATAGGCAAGAATGATCTTCCACTGTATTTAAGGAGGGATTAAAATTTTGTATGGCCCTAGCATCGTATGACAAGTACGCCGGGACGGAAACTTAATAGTTCAAATGTTCAAATGTGTGTGAAATATTATGGGACTTACACACTACTTAACCTAAATTATCCTAAGGACAAACACACACATCCATGCCCGAGGGAGGACTCGACCCTCCGCCGGGACTAGCCGCACAGTCCATGACTGCAGCGCCTGAGACCGCTCGGTTAATCTCACGCAGCGAAACTTAATAGTAACGCTGACTGTTATGGGATACGTAAAATCTAGTGGAGATTCAGAAACGCTCTGAGAAAGTGGTGGTTTACGCTGTCCAAGTCCGAGATGAACTATTCAGCAATCGGGAAAGAGTGTCTCGTAGTGTTTTGGGCCATCATGAAGTTCCGGCCATGTTTATTTGGCAATCGATTCATCATTGTGATGGAACATCATTACCTACGCTAGCTGATTAGCCTGGAAGGTCTGTCGGGTCGATTGGAAAGATGGGCACTGAGGAGTCAGGAGAACGACGTCACAGTGGTATACAAAAGTGGGTGCGAGAACAAGGACGCCGACTGCATTTAAATGAATCTTTTGGCGCAATACAACAGCGAAAAATCTCAGTCATCTCTACAGTAAAAGTCGTTGAAGCTGAAAAGACGGAAGATCCAACGCTCATGAATACCAATCGACCAAAAAAGGCTTACAATTAACAAACGACGCATTACATAAGAGGAAATATATCCCATCGGGGCGGAAATGCTTCCTCGTATTCGCAGCTCATCTACAGCCAGTTATCCTGAAGTACTTTAATGACGCTCTGCACCTAGTCTCCAAACAGAAACAAACTCAGGTATCACTCTCCAGGTAGAAACCGAACCGCCAGACGTGTGTGTACACAGTAGGGAATGCCAATGACGGAAGCACATGCCGGATTTACCTATGGGGCATCTGGATCATGGGCCACCGTACGGTGTATGGCGGAAGATACTGTGCAACACGTGCTGTGCAGAGTCTGTTTCTATCCTCTTCGACTCGCAAACAGAGCGAAGGGCAAGCGACTGTCTATAAGTATAAGCCTCCGTGCTAGCCCTAATTTCTTTTATCTTCTCTTCGTGCTCCTTACTGAAAATGTGATGTTGGTGGTAGTACCATTGTTTTGCAGTCGACCTCAAATGCCAGTTCTCTAACTTTTCACAATAATACCTCGGGAAAAGAGTATCATCTTCTCACCATGGATTCCCATTTGAGTTCACGAAGCATCTCCGTAATACTTGCGCGCTGGCCAAACCTGCCTACTACAAAACTAACAGCAAGCCTCTGTATTGCTACGCTGTCTTCCTTTAATCCAATCCGGTGAGGTTCCAAACACTCGAGCAGGACTCAAAAATAGGTCTTACTAAAATTCTTTTTGCAGTGTCCTTATAAATGAGCTACAGTTTCTGAAAATTTTCCCAATAAAACAAAATCGAAAGTTCGCGTTTCCTACTATCAGCCAGACGTGCTCAGTCTATTTCATATAGATTTGCAAAGTTACGTCTAGTTATAACCAATGTGACTGTGTCGGCATAGTACCATTTGATGTGCTAGGGTGAGTGGTAAAGTGCTGGGCCAGTAAAAGCATATAGAACTGTAATAGCAATTTATCGACATTAAGAGTCACCAAATAAAATCAAGTAGTAAACACTTAATACGGGAGCTCGTGTGGTTCTCGCCGCGTGGTCTAGAGCGATTTTCCACCCGCGGCTCCACCCCCCCCCCCCCTCCCACCCCCTCACCACGTCGGAGGAGGTTCTTCCAGTCCTCCCTCGGGCATGTGTGTGTGTGTTGTCCTCAGCGTAAGTTAGTTTAAGTTAGATTAAGTAGTGTGTAAGCCTAGGGACCGATGACCTCAGCAGTTTGGTCCCATAGGAACATACCAAAAATTTCGTATGGTTCTCCAGAAAGCACCTAGTGAGACAAAATAACTAAATATTTAAATTCTCCACAACGAAATTGACAGAGAGACAATTGGTTGCCGTTAGTTTAGCACTAAAGACAAATACAGTCTTAATAACAATATAGAAGCCTCACAGCAATTTTTAATATGAACATATAATAAAAAAAATTAAAATTTAACAAGGTCTTCTGCAAATGAATAAGTAATAATAAAAAATATAATATTTTCGGCCAGCGGCCAATTAAAATGTTACAGTAAGCGGGGCGTATCAGAAATGTACTCAACATACACAGAATCCAAGACTGGAATACAGGAGAGGCTCACTGAGTTAAGAAAAATATTTTAAACTCACAATTCAGTGACAATAGCCAGTTACAAGTTATAGACTAAAACGTCCCCTTTCGATGGTGCTAGAAAATATTTGTTTTAGTTTCTTCAGCCAGAATCAGTCTCCATCAGTGGCCACGTATAACTAAGATTAGAAGAAGCCCAACTAACTGGCCAGCTGCTTTAATTAAAGGAAACTGTAGCTTGTGCATAAGGAGACGGCGAAAAGAACGCTAGTGAGAACCATTTCTGAGTACTGCTCGGGTGTTTGGAACCCCAGCAGGTCGGATTAAAGGAAGGCAGTGAAGCAATTCAGGGGCATGCTACTGGTTTCGTAACAGGCAGGTTCGGCCAGCATGCAAGTATTACTGAGAAACCAAATGGGAATCCATGGTGATGTTGCGGCCACATGTAGTAAGCGTTGCGAAGTAAGTGCGGCACAGACAGCCTTGCGGACAGTTGCAGTCTACCAACAAGCTAACGCAAGGATGCACGCAGACCGAGCGCCGAGCGAAGCCTGGAGAGTGCTGAGTAAGGGAAGTGAGGCCAGCACTGTAATATACTGCGTGAGTAATAACAAGAAGCTGCCACCGAGGGTAAGAAACGTCCTGCTGCCGGATATGAATAGTAGAGCGCAGGCAGCAACGGACAGAAGTCATTGGAAGCAGTTCGGATCTGAGGACGGACGTGTTCCATGTCCGAATGTTCAATCTTCGTAGGTGACGATTCCAAAAGTCTGTTCCAGCTGTCAGGAGTCATCTGTTCGCCGCCAGATGTCACCTTCAGCTCTGTAGGTCGGCCTGAGTTTGGTCGGCACCATGTCTGACTAACTACAGCGTGAACTTCCAGCAGGACCGGCCGCAGCGCGGTCTTGGTCACAGGCGCCGCCGGGGACTGACGCCCGGACCTCACGGCAACCCGGCCCCACGGCGCGTCTTCCGTCCATGACGGGACCTCGTGGACATCGCGAATGACGGCTTCCCAGTCGCCGGTGCAGCAGGCATTGGCAGCTGATCTCACGGCGACGCTGCTGCCGAGCGGCGACGAGTCCATCTCAACCACAGGGCGTTCTGACCTCAGCGGAGCACGGGTGGCCTGAGGCTCCGAGTGTGACCGGCGGCACGCATTGTCGGAGAATCTACACAGCAGCAGCCAGGCGGGGGGATCCGTAGGACTGGGCAGCGACGACGATGGAGAAATTGTAAAGAAAGTTCAATAAATAATTCTAAAACTCCACGCCGTCTCAGTCTTTGGCGCAGCCACTGTGTCTGCTGATAACAAGTACTGCCGAACCCATAACAAGATGTGTCAGGCGCACCCACGCCACGAGTTTGACTAGCATCGTGTGGAGCAACCGAGGAACACCGAATAGGGTGAGTCCAGCAACTGCCTTCTCTCTATGTTTTCTGTGTATCTAGACATGTCGAGGGTACCGTTAAGGGATGTGAGAGTGTCATGTGAAAGGCCTAGCAGCCCTGTAGACTTATCTCAGTATCGTGGGAATGATAGTCACGTTAACTTAGTACCATCTAAATGTGTTGTGTGTGGTTAACAGGTCACGTCGCTCCATGCGATAAATTTGTACCAAGTACTTGTGATGTGTTTGGCTTCTACGGTCATGTAATGGGGCTATGTGGTAAGTCTACATGGCTTGCCATTACACGTGCTAGGAATTAAAATGCTTTGGGGTAATACAATTTTATTTTTGTGAGGTGAGGTATACCACCCGCAATGCAGGAGCAAGTTAAGAAACTGAGTGAAGAAAATAAATTGCAAAAGCAGCACATGCAATGGATGGAGCAACAACTGTTGCAAAATATTCAATCATGCTCGGGAAGCGTAGTGTAGAATGCAAAGGTACTGTCTTTTCCGGTGTGGCAGATTGTTCAGCGGCTAATTTGATACCTTCCTTCTCGGGTAAAACATCAGAGAAAGTGAATGTTTTCATTGGTGACGTACGTAGTACGGCTGGACTGTGTGGCTGGTTGGATGAAATGTAAGTGGCGAGGTTACGGCTAGTAGGTGATGCAAAGACTTATGTGGCATACCACGAAGGGTTAAAAGATGCTACTACGTTCACAGAGTTGGCTGAGGGATTATTGCAAAGGTTTAGGAAACAAAACAGTGCCAAATATTTTAGAGAAAAATTGGGGAGGATGATGCAAGAAACAGGTGAAACGGTAGAAGAATTTTCAGACAGAATTAGGAGAACGAATGCGCACACATATGAGTTAACGGAAAATGCGAGTGCAAATGGTGTTCTATTGAAAGAAGCAGAGAATAGAGCTTTAGATGCTTTTTTGAGAGGGGTCTCGCCGAATTTTTCACGCCGTGAGTTAGCAGCAGCAGCGTTGCGCGTAGCTACACATTTGCAGGAAGTGGATAGCGCCACTAGAAGTCGCAATGACTAGAAAATTTTTTCGTCTTCCAAAGAGCGTTACGGTTGTGGGAAGCAAGGTCATTTTAAGGAAAACCGCAGTGTTTCAATTGTCAGAAAATAGGGCATAAGGCACGTCAGTGTAAAGCCAAGAAACTGGTTAATGATACAGCGGGTAAAAAACTGTTAAACGAAAAAGGGAGTGTTCCTGCTGTCGGAAGGCATTCCCAGTAAAAAGAGGTACTCAGAGAGTGCACGAAGAGGCGGATTGCAGTTTGATGGTTTGGATAAAAGATAAGTGGCGAAGAGTTTCAGTGGATACTGGAGCGCATGTATCTGGTGTCAGTGTGCACCCCGTGGGCAAGGAAGGCTTGGAAGCTCTGAGATACAGATAGCGCACAGTAGGTGATAAAGAATTAGATTCACTAGGGACAGCACAGCTCAAGTTTGAGATAGGGAACCTGTGGTTCTGGGAGCAATTGATGGTGTTGTCAACCATGGGACAGGCATTTTCAGCGATATTTGGGTTGGACTTTCTGATTAAACATCACGCCAAAATTGACCTTTCGCAACATACGCTGGAACTCGATGGGAACTTGTTCTCAATGAATACAGCCGTTGCAAGTGTTTCAGAGTCGCAAGGTGCACCGATAGCTAATGTGGCACCAACTAAACTGCGTACAAATGCATTAAAGGTGATTTCGTGTGACAAAGTACGAACATGTACAGGGAAGTTGATCTGGGTACCGGTGGATGTCGATGTGCCACAGCACGGGTTATTCTTGGTAGAGCCACTACCGAGTAATGAGGTTTTAGACGAAAAGCATTGCTTTATTCGTATGAGTGTATCACGGGTAACGGACATAAATGGGCAGTTTATGGTTCCGGTGAGTTTAGATAACTTCGGCCGGGATGATGTCGATCTGCCGAAGAGATTAGTAATAGCCACCATAGAGTTAATGTATGAAAAGGACATCAATAGTTCCAGGCTAGACTATGATATAAAGCAAACCGTCGATCTGCCGAAGAGATTAGTAATAGCCACCATAGAGTTAATGTATGAAAAGGACATCAATAGTTCCAGGCTAGACTATGATATAAAGCAAACCGTCGATCTGCCGAAGAGATTAGTAATAGCCACCATAGAGTTAATGTATGAAAAGGACATCAATAGTTCCAGGCTAGACTATGATATAAAGCAAACCGTCGATCTGCCGAAGAGATTAGTAATAGCCACCATAGAGTTAATGTATGAAAAGGACATCAATAGTTCCGGGCTAGACTATGATATAAAGCAAACCGTCAGCACGTCTGCGCTTCGTGACAAGGTAAATCATTTGAGAGGAAACGATCGTTCACGTATAGAAGCCTTATTACTAAAGTATAAAGCATTGTTTGAAGCACAGGGTACTTTACCTGCTACATCGATAACACAGCATCGTATTCCGACGGGGAATCACGCTCCGGTGCATCGTAAGCCATACAGTCTACAGAAACAATTACAACCAATAATAGAGCAATTAATAGAGCAAGAACTGGAAGATGGGATAATCCAACACAGTAATAGTCCTTGGTCTAGTAGCGTGGTCCTAGTTCCGAAGAAGACACCGGACGAGTCGAAAAAATTTCGCTTTTGTTGCGATTACAGACATTTGAATGAACGGACAGTGGCGGATGTATATCCGATTCCGAATATCACAGAAACGTTAGACAACCTAGGGGCAGTGTAAATTTTTCTCCACTATGGATTTGCAGAGCGGTTATCACCAGATTCAAGTATGTCCGGAGGACAGGCCAAAAACAGCATTTACGACGCATTGAGGTCACTTCGAGTATAAAAGAATGGCGTTTGGACTACAAAACGCTCCATGGATGGAGTCCTTCCCGGGTTGAAACCGAAAAACTGCATGGTGTATCCGGGTGACATAGTTTTTTCAAGAGATATAGAGCAGCCTGTGGAACGGTTAGATGAGTTGTTTAAAAGATTAGAGGCAACATGGCTAAAATTAAGTTAGAGGACTGGCATTTGAGGTCGACTGCAAAACTGTATTAGCCACTGCATTCAGAAATTAAGTAGTAGTTCTTTGTTTTAAACTACTGTTCACTGAGGCGCTTGACATAAGGCATATTGGGCTAAACAGTAAAGCCCATTTCTGGGTTTCTTTACCCTGTGCATACGACAACAGTTATAATAATAATAATAACAACTCTATATTTCCCCGAAACATGCGAAATTATATTAATAAAGTTTCTACTAATACAGGCACACACACAGAAAAACACACACCCATGCACACATAGCAGTTTGAGAACATAGACAAGGATATAAAATGCAAGCCAGTGAAGAAGTTTCAAAGCAAATCTTTTAAGAGTGCAACTCGGTAAAAGAATAACAACACAACACACGAAGCTTGCTTGAGCGCTAATGACTTATGCACCTTCAAAAAGTACAGCAACCACTCCCATGTTGCCAACATCTGGTTCAAATGGCTCTGAACACTATGGGACTTAACTTCTAAGGTCATCAGTCCCCTAGAACTCAGAACTACTTAAACCTAACTAACCTAAGGACATCACACACATCGAAACCCGAGGCAGGTTTCGAACCTGCGACCGTAGCGGTTGCGTGGTTCCAGACTGTACCGCCTAGAACCTCTGGGTCACCCAGGCCGGCATGATGCCAACATCAACAGTTCACAGGCCAGGTTTCCACTTCTGCCCCAATGATCAGCTCACTAGTAAACACATGTGAAACAACAGCGAACCCCTAACAGCATGCTCTGCCTCCTCTGGCGTATGCCATACATGCTAATATACTGCTGCTCGGCGCCACATCACTGCCTCCTTGCTGGTTACCCAACAACTGGGCGAAGAAGTTCCTACAGAACACGTGTGCACGTGGCGCAGACATGGCTAGCGCATGGCTCACAAATGCTTTGTTTGAACGTCACCGGAGTGTTTTTTCTACTCTTCCACATTAATTTACATTTTTCTACATTTAGAGCAAGCTACTGATCACCAATCAACTAGAAATTATGTTTCAGTCATCTTGTATCTTCCTACAGTCACTTATCGGCGACAAATCCCTACCGCGCGGAATGACCGCGCAGTTAGAGACGCCATGTCACGGATTGCGTGGCCCCTCCTGCCAAGGCTTCGAGTCCTCCCTCGGGCATGGATGTGTGTGTTGTTCTTAGCGTAAGTTAGATTAAGTAGTGTGTAAGTCTAGGGACCGATGACCTCAGCAGTTCGGTTCCTTAGGAAATGACAGACATTTAAACATTTGACGAATTCCTGTACACTACAACGTCATCAGCAAATAGTCATACATTGCTGCTCACCCAGTCGGTAAGATCAATTATGTATGCAGAGAATAAGAGTGGTACTATCACACATACCAGGGATACTCCTGACAACACTGTTGTCGCTGATGAATGCTCGCCACTGGGTTTTATTACTCAAAAAGACATCGACCCACTCGCATATCTGGGAACCTAACTGCGTGCTCCGATCTTCATAAACCGTTATCAGTGGGATATCGCGTCAAATTCTTTTCGGAAATCTATGAAAATGGAATCTGCCCTGTTGCCCTCCATCCGTGGTTTGTACATCTTATGAGGAAGGGTGAGGCTGAGTTTTACACAAGCAATGCTTTACAAAACTAAACTGATTTGTGGGCAACATCTTTCTCATCTGAAGGAACTTTATTCAATTCAAACTGAGAATATGTTCACAAATTTTGGAGCAAGCAAATGCTACGATTATTGGTCTGAAATTTTGAGGGTGTGTTGTTTATCCTCTTTCTGTACAGGAATCACCTACGATTTTTTTCCAGTCTCTTGGGACTTCGCACAAACGCCGTGGGTGTGTATGACAGAATCCTCCACTAATAGCGTCACCACCTCACCTGGTCAGCTTCCACGTCCACTAAAAATCCTGACCATAGAGCTGACCCATACAGTTTGGTGTACGCTTCTTTACACTGCCGCCAGATTATCGTGCATCTAGTAGGAACTGTGTGCAGGGTCATGAGAGCTTGTAATGGGGTTGTAGTTGGGTGATGATTAAAAGGAAAGGTAGATATCTATTTCTGCAAGACTGTGTCGTATGGCTGATTGGTACCCTTAATCTACCTAGCACAATTGTAAAACAAGAATCTTCTCCTAATGTACTCGGATTATACGCACTGCATTTGGGAACAGTGGCAGTCTTGTGAAACTTGGTCGTTTAGGTGGTCCAGGTGTTGCGGTATAACGGGCGTAATGTCGCATGGGTGTACTGACCTCGAAATCTTTGAACACGGTACACCCGCTAGTCATTGTTTTATGAGATTGTACTCCTTCCCCATGTGCGTCTTTTGAGAGGTGCATTCGGCCCTGTCTTAATTTTTGTGGATGACAGTGAGCGACTGCACTGAATAGCGCAGGTGGATGGACTGGCCTGTACATTTCCTCGTCGTAAATCCTATCGAGCACCTTTGGGATGCAATGAGGAGAGGGAGGCCTAGTGCTGCATGTCCACATGCACCATCGACCACCAAACAATGGTGAAGGAGTGGAACGCCGTCCCACAAGAACTTCTTAACAACCTTGTGGACAGCATAGGTGTACATTTCACAACATGCATACCCGTCAGTGGTGATCACACGCCCTATTAAGAATAATGCCCCGCTTTTTATAATGTCCAGGGACCATCATAAATCGCATGACCTAACTACACTCTTCGAATAACAGTGTCATTACTGTTCGTCCCAAAGCAAATTTCCGTCAATTACCTTCTGTACCTCCGGGAAACAAGAGCGGGTTTACGCATGGGGTACATTTACACAGAGCAATTTTCTCGGGAAGTATTCTTGCTAGACCGTTACCGACAATGGAAGATTTGGAAATTTGTGGTAAGATCGTTGGGCCCAAACTGCTGGGGTCATCGGTCCCTAAGCTTGCACCACTTAATCTAACTTAAACTAACATACGCTAAGGACAACACACCTACCCATGCCAGAGGGAGGACTCAAGCCTCCAACGTGGGCAGCCGCACCAACCGTGATAGCACGCCCTGACAGCGCCGTGAGCCCGTTCGGCCATCTACTGAGGGATGTTGCAAACTTCATGGCACAAGCTGAGTGGACGTCTTAGTCTGAAGAACCTTTTTTCACCAAAGCTCTTTAGGGAGCGACTGTTTTAAAACTGAAAACAGATAAATATACACTACTGGCCATTAAAATTTCTACACCACGAAGATGACATGCCACAGACGCGAAATTTAACCGACAGGAAGAAGATGCTGTGATATGCAAATGATTAGCTTTTCAGAGCATTCACACAAGGTTGGCGCAGGCAGCGACTCCTACAACGTGCTGACATGAGGAAAGTATCCAACCGATTTCTCATACACAAACAGCAGTTGACCGGCGTTGCCTGGTGAAACATAGTTGTGATGCCTCGTGTAAGGAGGAGATATGTGTACCATCACTTTTCCGACTTTGATAAAGGTCGGATTTTAGCCTATCGCGATTGCGGTTTATCGCATTGCGACATTGCTGCTCGCGTTGGTCGAGATCCAATGACTGTTAGCAGAATATGGAATCGGTGGATTCAGGGGGCTAATACGGAACGCCGTGCTGGATCCCAACGGCCTCATATCACCAGCAGTCGAGATGACAGGCATCTTATCCGCATGGCAGTAACGGATCGTGCAGCTACGTCTCGATCCTTGAATCAACAGATAGGGACGTTTGCAAGACAACAACCATCTGCACGAACACTTCGACGACGTTTGCAGCAGCATGGACTATCAGCTCGGAGACCATGGCTGCGGTTACTCTTGACGCACGAATAGCAAAACGTAATTTTTTCGGATGAATCCAGTTTCTGTTTACAGCATCATGATGGTCGCATCCGTGTTTGGCGACATCTCGGTGAACGCACATTGTAAGTGTGAATTCGTCATCGCCATACTGGCGTATCATCTGGCGTGATGGTATGGGGTGCCATTACTTACACGTCTCGGTCACCTCTTGTTCGCATTGACGGCACTTTGAACAGTGGATGTTACATTTCAGATGTGTTACGACTCGTGGCTCTACCCTTCATTCGATCCCTGCGAAACCCAACATTTCAGCAGGATAATGCACGGCCGTATGTTGCAGGACCTGTACGGGCCTTTCAAGATGCAGAAAATGTTCGACTGCTGCCCTGGCCAGTACATTCTCCAGATCTCTCACCAATTGAAAATGCCTGGTCAATGGTAACCGAGCAACTGGCTCGTCACAATACGCCAGTCACTACTCTTGATGAACTGTGGTGTCGTGTTGAAGCTGCATGGGCAGCTGTACCTGTACACGCCATCCAAGCTCTGTTTGACTCAATGCCCAGGTGTATCAAGGTCGTTATTACGGCCAGAGGTGGTTGTTCTGGGTACTGATTTCTCAGGATCTATGCACCCAAATTGCGTGAAAATGTAATCACATGTCAATTCTAGTATAATATATTTGTGCAATGAATACCCGTTTATCATCTGCATTTCTTCTTGGTGTAGCAATTTTAATAGCCAGTAGTTTATGTTCCTCCACAGATTATTCGAAGTCAAATTAAAACTGAACACCCACCACAACCGAACCACGTAAAGGCCCCATTAAAAATAATCACCAAACGCGTTAAAAAAATTAATCCTACTGGGAGAGAAAATGATTCCTGTTTCGTAGAAAGCTGTCGGCGGCTGATGGATCCACAACCGCACCACTTTTGCAGTTCCTGTTCCGAAGGAGACTGATGTCGACAAACATATGTAAATCACACCGTGAAAGATCTGGTCTGTACGTAGGACGGACGCTGCGTTGTTTCCCAGACAAATCGCTGAAGCGCAGCATTCGTTCGATTTTGTTGTTGGGGTGCATGTTATCCTGCAAGAGGATGACTCCACCCGACAGCACTCCTGGTTGTTTTGACCTTACGGCTCGTCTCAGTTTCTGCAATTTGTTCGTAGCGCTGCTCGTTGATTGCGGTTTCACCCTCGAGCAACTCGACGAGCGGAGGAAGCATCTTGTTGCACGACAACGCCCGCCCACACACCGGGCGAAAGCTACGCTTCAGTGATTTGGTTCGGAAATACTGTTACATCATCCGTACAGACCGGATATTTCGTAATATGATTTTCAAATCTTTGGAAACATGAAGAAAGACATGGTTGGATGTCGGTTTCAATCCGACAGGTAAATGCGAGAATGAGTCCAGTTGTGGGTCCGTCAGCGGCCGACCCATACCTACGAAACAGGAATTGATCGTGTCGTCTCCCAATGGGATAAATGCCTTAACCCATGTGGTGATTACTTTCAAATGGAACCGTTCCGCGGTCCCCTCGTGGCGGGAGGTGGTTCTTCATTTGACTGCCCTTTAGATTTTACCAAGTACATCTGAATAATTTGAAAGCCTGACAGTTACAACTGTAGTTTCGAAACTAATGCAAACATGGCGATGTGACTCGTTTACAAAGTCCTGTTGGAGAATATTTACAGTCTAATTTGAACTGCCGTAGCAACTGATAAGCCGACCAAGGAAATCTTATGACAACAGCAGTTGTAAACTCAGTCTAAAAACATGAAGGCATAGGAGATTGAAGGTAGAAATTATTAAAAAATTCTATTTGAACCTAATAAATCTCAAGCAGAAAGAATCAATTCCGTGATAGCAAGTACCGGTAAGGCAAGAAATTGCTAAAACCAAGAACAGGGAGAAAAGTGGGTAGCTCTGCTTCGGATGTCATCATTAATGTCAACTACCGTCCAATTCAGGTGTGCGCAATTTCCGTTTCCCTTTATGTCGTCTACCGTTTTGTACCTCCTCCTTCCTCTTAGCCTCCTGTCGCAAACTAGTCCAACCAAAGCGGATATTAGCAAGTACTCCCGTCTCAACGAATGTACCATCCAGTTCTTGTTCCTTTCTCTTATAAAGAGAAAAATAATTGGTTTTGTGTTTATTGCTTGAAATGATACAATCTATCAAAAAGAAATCAATAACGAGTCCAGTGACGCAGATGCAAAAGGTCGGCTCAAGACGACTGCGTCGTAGGAAACACATTTTTTTTTGTATACATAAAGTACAACTTGAACAGTGATGGTGATTTTATGTGGACCATTATTATTAAAAATTAATTCTATGTATCGACTTGACAGAAAATCCTAGGAAACTCTGGTCTTACGTTAAATCACTAAGTGGCTCGAAACAGCATATCCAGACACTTCGGGATGATGATGGCATTAAAACAGAGGATGACACGCGTAAAGCTGAAATACTAAACACATTTTTCCAAAGCTGTTTCACAGAGGAAGACCGCACTGCAGTTCCTTCTCTAAATAGTCGCACAAACGAAAAAATGGAAGACATCGAAATAAGTGTCCAAGGAATAGAAAAGGAACTGGAATCACTCAACAGAGGAAAGTCCACTGGACCTGACGGGATACCAATTCGATTCTACACAGAGTACGCGAAAGAACTTGCCCCCCTTCTAACAGCCGTGTACAGCAAGTCTCTAGAGGAACGGAAGGTTCCAAATGATTGGAAAAGAGCATAGGTAGTCCCAGTCTTCAAGAAGGGTCGTCGAGAAGATACGCAAAACTATAGACCTATATCTCTGACGTCGACCTGTTGCAGAATTTTAGAACATATTTTTTGCTCGAGTATCATGTCGTTTTTGGAAACCCAGAATCTACTCCCAAGGAATCAACATGGATTCCGGAAACAGCGATCGTGTGAGACCCAACTCGCTTTATTTGTTCATGAGTCCCAGAAAGTATTACATAGAGGCTCCCAGGTAGATGCTATTTTCCTTGACTTCCGGAAGGCGTTCGATACAGTTCCGCACTGTCGTCTGATAAACAAAGTAAGAGCCTACGGAATATCAGACCAGCTGTGTGGCTGGATTGAAGAGTTTTTAGCAAACAGAACACAGCATGTTGTTATCAATGGAGAGACGTCTACAGACGTTAAAGTAACCTCTGGCGTGCCACAGGGGAGTGTTATGGGAACATTGTTTTTCACAATATATATAAATGACCTAGTAGATAGTGTCGGGAGTTCCATGCGGCTTTTCGCAGATGATGCTGTACTATACAGAGAAGTTGCAGCATTAGGAAATTGTAGCGAAATGCAGGAAGATCTGCAGCGGATAGGCACTTGGTGCAGGGAGTGGCAACTGACCCTTAACATAGACTAATGTATTGCGAATAAATAGAAATAAGGATGCTTTATTGTATGATTATATGATAGCGGAACAAACACTGGTAGTAGTTGCTTCTGTAAAATATCTGGGAGTATGCGTGCGGAACGATTTGAAGTGGAATGATCGTATAAAATTAATTGTTGCTAAGGCGGGTACCAGGTTGAGATTCATTGGGAGAGTCCTTAGAAAATGTAGTCCATCAACAAAGGAGGTGGCTTCGACCTATACTTGAGTATTGCTCATCAGTGTGGGATCCGTACCAGATCGGGTTGACGGAGGAGATAGAGAAGATCCAAAGAAGAGCGGCGCGTTTCGTCACAGGGTTGTTTGGTAACTGTGATAGCGGTACGGAGATGTTTAGCAAACTCAAGTGGCAGACTCTGCAAGAGAGGCGCTCTGCATCGCGGTGTAGCTTGCTGTCCAGGTTTCGAGAGGGTGAGTTTCTGGATGAGGTATCGAATATACTGCTTCCCCCTACTTATACCTCCCGAGGAGATCACGAACGTAAAATTAGAGAGATTAGAGGGCGCACGGAGACTTTCAGACAGTCGTTCTTCCCGCGAACCATACGCGACTAGAACAGGAAAGGGAGGTAATGACAGTAGCACGTAAGGTGCCCTCCGCCACACACCGTTCGGTGGCTTGCGGAGTATAAATGTAGATGTAGATTATACTAGCAGGTGGAAGTTTGTCAAAAAATTGGTTCCTTACAAGAAAATTATTGTATTTTAACATGTTTAACTGGTGTGGGCAAGCCTGTAGTTTTGTTTACCGCCGATAAAACATATTTTGAGAATTTTAGTAGTCTGTTTTGTTTACCCATTATTGTTGTCTACGTATATATAAACATGCTCCCACACGTCCGCGAACTTGCCCCATACCCATACCCGTAGCACGTATAAGCACTCGAAACTATATAAAATTATTTTGCTCTCTTAAATGTAATGTTGAGTTAGAAGTATGTAGGCAGAGCTATAATTTAATAACCATTGTTTAATACTAAACAATTTTAAACACGATAAATATAACAAAAAATTAAAAAATTCCGGAAATAAATCCGCTTAAATGTACTCAGGTCTTCCCTACAATAGCAGTTCTTTCAATGTGTGGTCCAAATTTCGTCGAGCAATGTTACTTTACAGTGACACATCAAGCGAAAGTAGCTTTCGTACTTGGGTTATGCGCACCAGTATATTTAAGTATCCAGCTTGTTGACATCTGATAGTTTTTCCAAAACATCACTAGAACATTTTTCAAAATAATGGACGCAGCAAGAGAATGGCGCAGTGGTAAAGAAACCAGACAGCGGTTCACGTCTCGTTCGGCCATCTCGTTTTAGGCTTCCTTAGGACCCATTGACGTTTTCGTACAAATATTAGTATGATATTTTTTTCAAAAGACATCCTGAGTTTGTGTTCCACTCCCAGTTACCTCGTTCATAACGGGACTTCGAATATTCCTCAGGTTTGATTCCATGGGGATAAATGTGCCTCACGACCGTGATGTGATGCAGGAGAGAAAGATGGGCAGCATCATCCGTATTTTATTGCAGATCTAGATTTCAGCTAATAGCACAGCCGTCGTCAATGCTGTTGTTGTTGTTGTGGTCTTCAGTCCTGAGACTGGTTTGATGGAACTCTCCATGCTACTCTATCCTGTGCAAGCTTCTTCATCTCCCAGTACCTACTGCAGCCTACATCCTTCTGAATCTGCTTAGTGTAATCATCTCTTGGTCTCCCTCTACGATTTATACCCTCTAGTACTAAATTGGTCATCCCTCAATGCCTCAGAACATGTCCTACCAAGCGATCCCTTCTTCTAGTCAAGTTGTGCCACAAACTCCTCTTCTCCCCAATTCTATTCAATACCCCATCTTTAGTTATGTGATCTACCCATCTAATCTTCAGCATTCTTCTGTAGCACCACATTTCGAAAGCTTCTAATCTCTTCTTGTGTAAACCATTTATCGTCCATGTTTCACTTGCATACACGGCTACACTCCATACAAATACTTTCAGAAACGACTTCCTGACACTTAAATCTATACTCGATGTTAACAAATTTCTCTTCTTCAGAAACGCTTTCTTTGCCGTTGCCAGTCTACATTTAATATCCTCTCTACTTCGACCATCATCAGTTATTTTGCTCCCCAAATAGTGGAACTCCTTTGCTACTTTAATTGTCTCATTTCGTAATCAAATTCCCTCAGCATCACCCGACTTAATCCGACTACATTCCATTATCCTCGCTTTGCTTTTGTTGATGTTCATCTTATACCCCCCTTTCAAGACACTGTCCATTCCGTTCAACTGCTCTTCCAAGTCCTTTACTGTCTCTGCCAGAATTACAATGTCATCGGCGAACCTCAAAGTTTTTATTTCTTCTCCATGGATTTTAATACCTATTCCGAACTTTTCTTTTGTTTCCTTTAGTGCCTGCTTAATATGCAGATTGAATAGCTTCGGGGACAGGCCATAACCCTGTCTCACTCCATTCCCAACCACTGCTTCCCTTTCGTGTCCCTCGACTCTTATAACTGCCATCTGGTTTCTGTACAAATTGTAGATAGTCTTTCGCTCGTTGTATTTTACTCCTGCCACCTTCAGACTTTGAAAGAGAGTATTCCAGTAAACGTTGTCAAAAGCTTTCTCTAAGTCTACAAATGCTAGAAACGTAGGTTTGCCTTTCCTTAATCGAGCTTCCATTATTTCTACGGAATCCAAACTGATCTTCCCCAGTTTTTCAATTCGCGTTAGTATTTCCCAGCTGTGGCTTATTAAACGGTTAGTTCGGTAATTTTCACATCTCTCAATACCTGATTTCTTTGGGATTGGAATTATTATATTCTTCTTGAAGTCTGAGGGAATTTCGCCTGTCCGATATATCTTGCTCACCAGATGGTAGATTATAGTCAGGACTGGCTCTCCCAAGGCTGTCAGTAGTTCTAATGGAATGTTGGCTACTCCCGGGACTCGTTGCGACTTTCAGTGCTCTGTCAAACTCTTCGCGCAGTATCATATCTACCATTTCATCTTCATCTACCTCCTCTTCCATTTCCATAATATTGTCCTCAAGAACGTCGCCTCAGTATAGACCCTCTATCTACTCCTTCCACCTTTCTGCTTTCCCTTCTTTGCTTAGAACTGGGTTTCTATCTGAGCTCTTGATATTCATGAAAGTGGTTCTCTTTTATCCAAAGACCTCTTTAATTTTCCTGTGGGTAGTATCTATCTTACCCCTCGTGAGATAAGCCTCTACATTCTTACATTTGTCCTCTAGCCATCCCTGCTTAGCCATCTTGCACTTCCTGCCGATATCATTTTTTATAAATACAAAAAAAATCAAGACTCAGAAATCGGAAAAAATACTGGCCACACTTGGTTAGCCTGACTTCGCTTTGTGTTATTAATATTCCTTCTTCGAAACACAAGTTTTACAGAGAACTAACAACAAAATATTAGGACGTGTCTATGGCAACATCATACTCGCCTAACGTCTGGAGCAGGGGTGGCAGGTGACGTTACTGATACCCCTAAATAACCGTTGTAGCGTCTCCCTCGCCTGTATAAATAGTTTATAGAGAATACTCGATGTATGTTTCTTCCAGCACTATGAACCTGAGAGCCTGCTGGTCCCATCACCCAGATATGTCTCGTGAACAGCGAATACCGTTCCTGCCCGCGCCTACGCGTTCGCCGGATGTCTCGCAGACTGCATTAAGTGGGACTCGCTTGGCCAAAGACCGGTCTTGTAGGGCGCCACGACACGGCGTCCTCCAACAAAGAACTGAGAAGCCGTTTGCTGGGTACCGGTAGTCCTTACCGGTGAGGGGTTTGGACAGTTTCACTCAAGACCACGTAGCGAGTGCTCCATGCGCTATCAGATTTCTCGGGTCGGAGTTCTTTCTCCAGAATAGATGAAATAAAATACATATAGATTAATGAGCAATTTGAATAAATATAGTTGTTTCATTTTTCGTTATGAGTCTAACTACAGTAAAGAAAAATTTTATGGCAATATTACGACAGATTAGAGAATGTGACGCTGGTACAGAGGACACACTAGTAAAGTTAAATTGGGATAACTGTCTTCTTACACTTCGTCTGAATAACGCATGTTTCTTTTTTTTATTTCAATTTACATTATGCATTCTGCACAGCTATTTACTTTATTTTACTTGTGTTTCTAGTATGAGACAAACTGTAATCATCTGAAAGGCAGAAGCCTGTCATTCGCTGGTTAATATTATCAAAGAATTTATCTGTTTTTGGCCATCAGTCTTCTGACTGGTTTGATGCTGTCAGCCACGACTTCCGCTCCTGCGCTAACCTCCTCATCTCGGAGCAGCACTTTCACCTAACGTCCTCTGTTATTTGTAGGATATATTACAAACTGTATCTTTCCATACATTTTTATCCTCTACAGCATCTTCCAGGAACACACAAATTTTACAAACTGTCTTAAAACACCTACACCTTCACCTTGTCAGTGTTTTCCACATGCTGCATATTACCACAAATTGCATATTGCCCAGCTTTTATACAGCTTATTCTTATTTTCCTCAGAATTTTGAACATATTGCTCCATTCTCCACTCTGAAGGCTTTTTCTACATTTGCAAATCCTATGAACATGACTTGATTTTTCCTTTGTCTTGCTTCCATAACTACACCCTGGTGTATTACCAAACTGACTGCCCTCTAACAGAGCTCGCATTTTATTTCCCCTTCTTCTGTGTATTATTCTTGTCAAGAACTAGAATTCATGAGCTGTTAAGCTGATTATGCGGCAAGTATCGCACTTGTCGGCTCTTACTATCTCCAGAAATGCGTGGGTGATTTTGTTTCCGAAAGTCTGATGAAATGTCTCCAGTCTTTGGAATTTCTAAAATCATTAAGGGAAATGGTAACCAAACGACAACTTAAGTCGGTGTGTAGTATTTGAAACTGGAGACATTCCATCAGACTTAGAAATTCCGAAGGGATGTTATCTATACCTTTGGCTTTATCTGTCGAACTATGAGTGCTGTACTGGATCCCCTACGTCTTCCAAATCGACTTCCATTTCTTTTTCTTTCAGGTCATCACACATTTACTCTCCAACATAGAGCATTTCATAGTATTCTCTCCACTCTCTCCCCTACGTTTAATAGCGGAATCTTCCTACACTCTTGACACCTTAGCATTCAATTTTACCGAAGGTAATGGATTGGTTGTTATTGCAGGACATCAGTTCCTTTCACTCCTTTTTGTGTGTACTGCTCAAAATTTTATAAGATCTTAATTTGTCACACCAATCTTCAGATTTCCTACAGCCATATGGCAGTGTGTTCGTTGTGGTCATGTGGAGATGTCTTCTTGGAAGAATATTGTCACGAAATTACCTGGTATCTCATAACCACCTGTTTTATGATTTTCTGTCGCTTAATATTTTGAAACACTAGGGAGGCTGAACTTTCCAGATTTACGAGGACGAATGTCATCAAATCGATAAGTGTGCTTGGTTGACAGTAGCGTTTTTCTACAGCAGTTGTTGCTTTATATTTCAAATTGTTTACAGGTATGGTCTGCTAAATCGTTCAACAATAATCCTAACATTCATTTCCATGCAACAAATCATCACACAATAATCGTTTTTCACTACTGCCAGTAATACTTTAGTAATTTAGTGTTCAAAATAAGTATGTTCCATTATGGATATTCTGTTGTAGTATGTTAATCATACCAAGGAAATAAAAATGGAACAGATTAATTAAAAATGTTTTACCGACATACTTTACTGTTCATTACAGAAAATTTCCTCAACAATTGTGTCTGAGAAATCTGATGCACGGTACCAGTTTCCAGAAAAAGAAAACAATACGGTGTTCCGTTGCGGTTTGCAGATTGTGTTCGATTTTAATTTTTGTATCAATCTTGTGTTGCTTGTGCTTGGAACTACAGGCCGGGGAACGAAGTGACGCCCCAAATAATATCAGTGCAGAGAGTCTGGAATTACTGTTACATAAGCAGCCTCCCTGGAGGCACTTACGTAAGACAGTTTGCGAGGCTACTTGCTACGAACCGTTACCTAGCTCCCGCTAGTGATCTCTTCTGGAAAATCTGCAGCACTGCGATTCCCGACAGTGCTTTATGACTTCACACTGTTTCTCCAGTACAGCTAAATAGTCCATCGTCATCTACCTGGTACTATAGTCTTTATTAGCTTGTGGAAAAACTCAGAGAGGGACTCAGTAGATGATGTCCTGTAACCTACTCCTTTCATAACTGATTATGTATAAATGACCATGATCGTATGAGAATAATCATATCGCAAAAATTAAAGTTGGTACATGCAAGGAACGTATACTCTCACGTTATTAAAAAGTGTGCCTAAATACTACGATCTACAAGTAAACTATTATGTGGTGGTTGGGAATACTATAACGCAAATTTAAACTCATTTTTCACAATTTTTCTTCGAATTTAGGAATTACTATAAGAAAATCAATTTTAGTACATCTACAACTATTAACGTTCCTTTACTTCATATTCAATTAAACTAATCCTTGCCAAAGTTGGACTTTGCTATGTTTAACCAGTATAAACAATTATTATACATAAACCATTTTGAATACCTTAGATAAATCGCATTTATAACGTTGTACATTTTTAGGTAGGAATCGGTATAGGAATTTCAGCACATTAGCCTGTATATCTCAACTCAGACGAACTTTGGTTCCGTATGTTAGTTTGTTACACTGTGAGAAACGTAAGGGCCAAGTATCATGTCACTATATCACAGATGCCCTGAGAAAAAGGTACGTAAGCATCAGGAAATGAAGTTTCTCAGAAAACTAGTTTAAAGATTAAATCCATATTTTCTTGTTATATCTTCTCAGAATGCTTCAAGGCTGTATCCGGGATCGTCTTGGTCCTCAAGACTTGCTTTGTAACTAATTTTCTTTTGTCTTGTTTTCTCACGAAGGTACTGAATAAGCATTTCAGCTATAGACATCCGACAGTAGTAAAGTCTCTTAAGAACTGCCAGAGTGATTTCACTAGTCCTGAACCCAGACTTTCACTCTTGATATGTTTCCGAGATACATAACAGTTACATCACACACTGCAAGTCTTACAGGGTACATTTACAGATAATCGTATTCCGAGACTCATTTGGATTTTTAGTTTTGAGTTTTGACGTGAAAACACTTCCTTAGTAGGTCAGGATTTGACAGCAATTTGAATGTGGGCTTGGTAGCGTATATAACACATCTAAGAAATCATTCCTTCCGGTGTAGAGAATGTTATTGCGGGGTAGTTGCGAGAGTGAGCGTGGCCGGAATACATCAAACAACGTAGATTCTCTATCATTACTTCCCGTGTAATTTCGAGAATGAAACTCTGGGAAATGGATGCCAATAAATCTTACAAATGAATGGAAACAAAATCGAAAAATGAAATTTTTGGTGACACTTGTACACTCCCTCCCCCTTAAAGCAAACGTTTCCGAAAAAGTTTCTGATTAATTGGAAAAAGTATACAATAAATTATTTTTAAAAGTAACTTCCTCTACTTTCAGCTTACGCAAGTTATGAATAATTGTTACAAAGCATTGCAAGTCCTGCACAACAAGGACAACAGAAAGCTTTTTACTAAACCACTGAGAAAGTTAGCAAAATTAGTAATAAATATGGTCGTCAGTACAACTGGACAAACTCTGCTCTTTAACCGGTTGGTGGTGGTGGTGGTAAGTTCTATAGGACCAAACTGCTGAGGTCATCGGTCCCTAAGCTTACACACTACTTAACCTAACTTAAACTAACTTACGCTAAAGACAACACACACACACCCATGCCCGAGGGAGGACTCGAACCTCCGACGGGAGCAGCCGCGCGAATCAAGCCAAGGCTCCTCAGACCCCTCGGCTACCCTGCGCGGCAAACCGGTTGGTATCACAGAATTAATTATTACTTGATTAGTCTGAAAAATGCGTTCTGACGTAACAACGTTCGCCATCGACAGAAAACTTTACGAAAATAAAGTTAAATGTTGGCTGTTACTTGAAATTACCAGAGAACAACAGATGTAATCACTTGGAAAGGTTTGCAGAGAATCGTTAAGCGGTTAAATCCCTCTATTACAGTCAAAACTACGTTACCTCACAGTAACGTTTAGTTACAGAGGGTAATTTCAATAATTTCCCAAATAAAACTTATACAATTTTAATTTATAAGTAATTTTAAAATATTTACATTAAATAAAGCAATCAGATTCAACACAGTAGCAATGCTAGAATATGAATCACCAAGCCGAACAGATAACAATTTCACAAAATAATTATGAAATGCTTATTTCATAAACTGATGGTTTTAGTTTTGATCTTAGCTTTGCTATGTTATTTTATTTGAATTTACTTTACTAACTGTCTCATCCAACTGAAATTATACGTGCCGCCTCTGATCGTTAAATAGAACAAGCAGTTTTACTGGACATGCCTTACAAAAGTTAACCAAGTTAACCTAATCCGAATGTGAACAGTCTTACACGTCGTCGATGTCGCAGATACGATAATGCTCCATTAGCTCCATTTATTACAACAGCACGATAATGGAGGACGATATTGACGCTATTTGGAGCGTAATTCATATACCCACATACGTATCACCTTCTCGTCTTGCACGAATTACAGATTTTCTTACTGTTTCGTTGCTAATATTGATGTGTCCTGTTCGCGCATTCTCTGACGTAACACACGCAGCGCCCAGGGGTGTTCCCAACTTTCCCGTTGACTCTTTGCCAAGTAGACAAAACATCTAACTTCACCCATCGTTTCCCTATTGGCAGAGAAGCAGTGTAACAATAATTTACATAAAATTAAAAGGCGATGTAAACTTCGTTTTACAAAAATCACATCAAATACAAAAATTATTTTGTTTTTGTTACAGGTGAAACTTCGGAATTACAGAAAATCCAATGGTATTATCATAACAAAATTAGATGGTATTAATGGACAATACTGAAAAAAAAATTAAATGTGTTTCACTGATACATTTCCAATAGAGAATTGAAAAAGGAGCAAATCTTTTCAGTAATCAAAAGCTACAAGGGTATGCAACAATTGTAGGAGTTTGACAGTCCTCTAAGAACATCATGAAAAAAAAAAGAGTGCCACCTATCTGCAGCCCCTGCCCATTTCCTCCATTTCCTCCATGCTCGCTACCCTGAGATTCCTGCCCCGGGCCAGACGTACTTGTGCATCCACTCAAGAACAGACACCATACATTCATATAATTCGTTCGCCAAATAGGTAATGGAGCCACCTCCTTCGGTGCGGATGCACAAGTACGTCCAATCTCCGGCGGATGTCCAACTAGCGAGCATAGAGGAAATGGGACAGGGACTACTGATAGGTGGCGCTCGTTGTGGTCAACACTATTCCCCATCCGGCTTGTGTGGCCGAGTTTTTCTAGGCGCTTCAGTCTGGAACCGCGCAGCCGCTACGGTCGCAGGTTCAGATCCTGCCTCGGGCATGGATGTGTGTGATGTCCTTAGATTAGTTAGGTTTAAGTAATTCTAAGTTCTAGGGGACTGATGACCTCAGATGTTAAGTTCCACAGTGCTCAGAGCCATTTGAACCATCTGAACTATGCCCCAGCCGGCGGGGTTGTTTGTCGCGGGATCCTGAGTTCGAATTCCAGTCCGGCACAGATTTCCACTTGTCGCCGCTGATTCTGCGTCATGTCCCGATGCAGGTGACGTCACTTACCCCTTTGCTTTGCTTTCTCTCCCTTGCACTTTCAATTTACATGTCCGAAAGAACAGACACCAATCATTCATATAATGTTCTCGGTTGAGGATCCCTGGCGCAAACCTCGCGATTGAAGTAGTCGCACAGGTTCTTGATTTGGTTTGAATCCGGGGAGTATGGTAAAATCATCCTGGTGCTCTTAGAAACAGCACGTATACCGTGCGCTATGTGACACGTTGCAGTTGCCTGCTGGTAGAAACCACTTTTCATAGAAAAAACACACTTACACGGGAAGTGGTCCCCAAGGAGAGAGATATACTTATATTGATGCAACGGATATCTGTCTGATGGAGCATGAACCGCTGAAAAGGCACATATAGAGAAGGAGTGCAGTATCACAATAACGATGAATAGTAAGTGAACCGTGTTCAAATTCTTGGCTGTCAGTAAGCTCATATAACGTCATTTCTCCCCACACTAACTCGTGGACTGCCAGAACGATCATGCTGGACAATGTTCATAGGGGCACTACGTGCTCCCGCCTCTCGTCATGTGACGGTATCTCCAGAATCACTACTCAGGCTGAATCTGCTCTCCCTCTAGCACAGCACGCGACACACTCGGCTCTGGTCAAGTTTCTATGTTGTTGGTGCTATCGCAAACAGTGCCTTCAAGGGGCGGGTGTCAACAGAACACAACATACTAGTCGTCAGACAAACAGATCACCCCAATGCAGTTGCTGTGCCACCGTGGAGCGTGAGATGGCGTGCTTTCTACGCCTGGTAAATGCGGTTGCTACTGAACCCACTGTTTGACGTGGTTCTCTTCTTACCTGTTGTACGCTGTAGCAGTCATCTGCTGCTGCAGTTGACTGTGATCAACCACCCCGGGTAGCAGTGTCCGTGCTTCGGGGCGCCCACCACGCACTCCTGGGCCACCTGTATATTCGTCTCACTTCGTCCTCGCAGTTTTCCGATTATTCTTCCCCGTATGAAGTCATCCAAATGTTGAAATGTTGTTTCCGAGCCATGTTGTAACGAAAGCAACGACCACAGTAGACCGTAACTGCATGTATATTGATAGTCACACAGACCTCACGCCGTGTAATGCCCAGCTCCCTGTGCACTACTTGGAGATCTCTGGTAAAATGCTCCCACGCTTTTATCCGTTTCTACTGATTAGGTAAAACGTTATGATACATTATCTAGCTCGTCCTTACGTTTTGTAGAGCAGTGCTCCATAAACATTCCCGAAAAATCCCAGAACCACTTCCACGCTGAACGGCACTGTCGGCACGGTGTGAGTTAAACATGTCATTGTGTCGTCGCTCCACTGGACACATGTCGTCGTTTGAAATGAAGTGAAATCAAGACTAGTCCGCGTAACACACTAAACGCCTATAAGGGGCTGGTGCCCTATGTTCTTTGGTTCATCTAAGACGAGCAGCTTTTTGTACATATGTGAGAAATGGGTTTTTATTACGTAACCGACCTCAACCTACCGAGTGAGAGTGAGCAATGATCAGCAGCCTGGATTCGCATTCGGAAGGGTGGCGGGTCAGATTTTACGTGGTAGCTCCAAATCGATTAACGTGATTGCCAAGACGGTTTCTTTATAATGGTTCAGTCGACTTTTTTCCCAATATTCCAGTATCCGAGCTTGTGCTCAATCTCTTGTGACCATCTAATCGACGACACTTTAAATCCCCGTCTTTCTTTTGACTCCAAATGTCCATTGGATGCAGCTCTCTTCACAACGCTCACTGGGAAGCTAGTTCAGGTAGAGTGGCATTAACTGACGGCAACAACCGCTGTCGGGCTCAAATCGATTGTAACTAAAGATTTAATGACAACAGTTCTGACATTGAATGAAACTAATAGATACTCAAGTCAAAGTTCATCTGCCATCGGTTTTTGAGGACGAGGGCAGTTAACAGTAGTGGCTCAAGCGCGTCCTACTTTATAATAGAACCCCCTTCCACTACTGTGCCCTTCTGTGTCATAGGAGGCGCTTGCATTATTTGGTTATATACAGAAATTCCATGCAAAATTCATTTGCGTTGGAATATCAAAAATAATTCTTATACAAGCACGCCACTGGCCAGTATTAGGTCCATCGCCTCAGTACACCTGATGTTAGTACTAATACTGATGTTGATCTGTAACAAATATCACAATGGAATAAACATTAATTCATGCAAATATTAACAAAAACCGCCTGCATTGTAGAATCATTAACAGGAAGTGGGGTTCATATCAGCTGACACTGGAATACACGACACAAAGAATGATTGTATTTCAAGCTCGCTTGTAATGGTATGATATATGTCTCTGATATATTGTGTAGTCAGCATTAGATGATCTGTGAAGAACAGCAGTGAAAAATCGAGGGACTAAGTGCCCTTTGTTACACACACAAACACACACACACACACACACACACACACACACACACACACACACACACAGACACACACACACACACATAAAATCGACGCTACACCCTCGAACTCCGGAAAATTTACGGTGAAGACCATTTTACACTGAAGACAGACTGCTTGTAGGTAGTTTCTGTCTTGTGACCAAAATGCCCTAGAAATTAATAGTGCCCAAACAGAGAAGCCCAATACCTACAGCTACTTGGAACTAGACTGCACATCTTTCGAGGTTATGCATGTATTTTCTGAGGACAACATGCAATCTTTAGAATTAAAGAAAGCCTGTTGACCATTTAACAGCTCGACTGAAACTTGATTAGGCGCCAACACCTACATTTATACTCTCTTGTACTCTATAAATCACTATAAAGTACGTGAAACATTAAACCATATGTTAAGTTTTCCTCTCATTCCATTACGTGCGTGAACATATAAAAATTAACAGCTCATTACAGTGACATGTATTATTGGGAAAAGATATTTCTAGCAGAATACTGACAGACGTTATTATTCTTACATCTCATACTGGGTATAAAATAATTTCATAATGTTTTTGGACATGACTGAGAGATACTCTGGAAGCAATTTTACATCTGCCATAGAGCTAGTACGTTTTTCTGTATGGCTTTCATATTTTGCACTGTAAATTTAATCATTCGTGAAAATAGATTTGCAGTTAATATTCATAATGTGGGCACCTTTCTTCTGCGATCGTCTTTCTTGGATACCCCTTGACTTACCGATACTCAGAGCAGGTAGAAAATACTCGTTGTAAGAACAACCGGAATAAGTTTCAACTTTCTTGTTACTTTGTTTTCCTCATTAATGATCTCCAGATCCACTACAAATAGTGAGACAACAACACCATCTACTCCAATTGTCACACAATATTTAATGTCTCTTTATGTGTGTGTTCCTGCTACAGCGACAAACAGAAAGTTAGAAATACCGGATAATGGAGAAAACATTGCAGTTCAGGTGAAAATCTTGAAGTACTCTATATGCTAACGTTATCCATAACTCTGTTATGTAATAATTTCTTTTCAGAATGTCTTTCATCAAAAGGTCGAGTTTAATCTAGTTCAAACTGCAATCGTAGCAACAGACAGTTTAATGTTAGGAGCGGGAAGGTCATTATATAAATACGTTATTACGTAATAGGCAAGTTATTCTAGTAGCTACTGAAATCAAACCCAACTAATATTTGTTTTATGGAACATTATTAATCATCTTGGTCGCAGTAACATGTAAGATAATTTTACCTGTTTCATTATTAAATTGCTGTCTTCAAGCATTTACTCCATAAAGAACAACAAGAACATGCTAGTAATGTAGCAAATGTGGTAGTTATCTCCTTGTTTCCACAGACACAAGATTTCTATCAACAAGTCTTTATCGTGATTAGATTAACATTTAGAGACCAAACACATCGACTGCGTAGAACAGAAAAATGAAATTTATGCGGTTCACAACCTAGCACAGTACAAAGTTTTGAAACTCAAAGCAATGAATAAAAAAGGCAGCATCCTAAGACGTAAGATACAGTCAAAGAAATAAAGAGATAAACCTAAAATATGCTTTGGCAGGGAGAGTTTCAAATAGAACGTTGACTTATAGAGCGTTGCTTTTGTTGCAGTATCCTGTGCCAGCTTCTTCATCTCGAAATAGCTACTGCAGCCTACTTGTTCAGGGTATACGTTCTCTCTATTTAAATGTTCAGGACATTAACATTGTAATTAAAAGGATAATTTTTGTTAGTCTAACATTTCTACAAATCAGTAGTTATTACGTAAACTGTGGTCTGCTGTACTTGTTCCTTGTGTGTTTGGTACACTCTCTAATAAACTGTTCAACGTTTGGTCTGTTCCGTTCGTTTGCTTAAGAGGTGATCAAAGTGGTGGTATTCCAGGAATAACATGATTCCTGGTCGAGCGCCGTCCGCGTTCAGCTTGATTTGATTAGCCAAATACGTAGATTTTTCCACTTAAGTAATATTACTCTTGAGCACATCGTGAAAGCAGTTTCCTGACACGAGCGTTGTCATCTACATATTCATCTACGCAAACCCTCTTACAGTACAGAAACACCTTGTTTGTCAACTGAAGTCAAAGTCTGTAAATGACTCGACGCTCAAGTTATAGGATTTTATTTATACAGGTCCGAATTGATTACATAAGCTGTACAATTCATAATTACCGGTTTCGACTATTGCCGTCTTCAGGCACATGACAAACAGGAAAACTGTGATGCGGCAAACTAAGTTGCATTAGGAAGGGCTAAATCTGCAAAGGAGCAGGAATACACAATAAATAAAAAATAGTAGCATAATGAAGAGTAAGTCATGCATACCAGCCATACATACCATAAAAATATTCTGATAAAAGTTTCAACGTCAATATCTACACTCCTGTCGTTGTTGTTGTGGTCTTCAGTCCTGAGACTGGTTTGATGCAGCTCTCCATGCTACTCTATCCTGTGCTTCTTCATCTCCCAGTACCTACTGCAACCTACATCCTTCTGAATCTGCTTAGTGTATTCATCTCTTGGTCTCCCTCTACAATTTTTACCCTCCACACTGCTCTCCAATATTAGATTGGTGATCTCTTGAAGCCTCAGAACATGTCCTACCAACTGATCCCTTCTTCTGGTCAAGTTGTGCCACAAACTACTCTTCTGCCCAATACTATTCAATACTTCCTCATTCGTTATGTGATCTACCCATCTAATCTTCAGCATTCTTCTGTAGCACCACATTTCGAAAGCTTCTATTCTCTTCTTGTCCAAACTATTTATCGTCCATGATTCACTTCCATACATGGCTACACGCCATACAAATACTTTCAGAAATGACTTCCTGACACTTAAATCTATACTCGATATTAACAAATTTCTCTTCTTCAGAAACGCTTTCCTTCCCATTGCCAGTCTACATTTTATATCCTCTCTACTTCGACCATCATCAGTTATTTTTCTCCCCAAATAGCAAAACTCCTTTACTACTTTAAGTGTCTCATTTCCCAATCTAATTCCCTCAGCAGCACCCGACTTAATTCGACTACATTCCATTATCCTCGTTTTGCTTTTGTTGATGTTCATCTTATATCCTCCTTTCAAGACACTATCCATTCCATTCAACTGCTCTTCCAAGTCCTTCGCTGTGTCTGACAGAATTACGATGTCATCGGCGAACCTCAAAGTTTTTATTTCTTCTCCATGGATTTTAATACCTACACCGAATTTTTCTTTTGTTTCCTTTACTGCTTGCTCAATATACAGATTTAATAACATCGGGGAGAGCCTACAACCTTGTCTTACTCCCTTCCCAACAACTGCTTCCCTTTCATGTCCCTCGACTCTTATAACTGCCATCTGGTTTCTGTACAAAGTGTAAATAGCCTATCGCTCTCTGTATTTTACCCCTGCCACCTTTAGAATTTGAAAGAGAGTATTCCAGTCAACATTGTCAAAAGCTTTCTCTAAGTCTACAAATGCTAGAAACGTAGGTTTGCCTTTCCTTAATCTTTCTTCTAAGGTAAGTCGTAAGGTCAGTTTTGCCTCACGTGTTCCAGTATTTCTACGGAATCGAAACTGATCTTCCCCGAGGTAGGCTTCTACTAGTTTTTCCATTCGTCTGTAAAGAATTCGTGTTAGTATTTTGCATCTGTGGCTTATTAAACTGATTGTTCGGTAATTTTCACATCTGTCAACACATGCTTTCTTTGGGATTCGAAATATTATATTCTTCTTGAAGTTTGCGGGTATTTCGCCTGTTTCATAAATCTTGTTCACCAGATGGTAGAGTTTTGTCAGGACTGGCTCTCCCAAGGCCGTCAGTAGTTCCAATAGAATGTTGTCTATTCCGGGGACCTTGTTTCAACTAAGTGGAAGGAGTATATGGAGGGTCTATACAAGGGCGATGTACTTGAGGAAAATATTATGGAAATGGAAGAGGATGTGGATAAAGATGAAATGGTAGATATGATACTGCGTGAAGAGTTTGACAGAGCACTGAAAGACTTTAGTTGAAACAAGGTCCCCGGAGTAGACAACATTCCATTAGAACTACTGACAGCCTTGGGAGAGCCAGTCCTGACAAAACTCTACCATCTGGTGAGCAAGATGTATGAAACAGGCGAAATATCCTCAGACTTCAAGAAGAATATAATAATTCCATTCCCAAAGAAAGCAAGTGTTGACAGATCGGAAAATTACCGAATAATCAGTTTAATAAGCCACAGCTGCAAAATAGTAACGAAATGAAAAACTAGTAGAAGCCCACTTCGGGGAAGATCAGTTTGGATTCCGTAGAAATACTGGAACACGTGAGGCAAAACTGACCTTACGACTTACCTTAGAAGAAAGATTAAGGAAAGGCAAACCTACGTTTCTAGCATTTGTAGACTTAGAGAAAGCTTTTGACAATGTTGACTGGAATACTCTCTTTCAAATTCTAAAGGTGGCAGGGGTAAAATACAGGGAGCGATAGGCTATTTACAATTTGTACAGAATCCAGATGGCAGTTATAAGAGTCCAGAGACATGAAAGGGAAGCAGTTGTTGGGAAGGGAATAAGACAGGGTTGTAGCCTCTCCCCGATGTTATTCAATTTGTATATTGAGCAAGCAGTAAAGGAAACAAAAGAAAAATTCGGAGTAGGCATTAAAATCCATGGAGAAGGACTAAAAACTTTGAGGTTCGCCGATGACATTGTAATTCTGTCAGCGACAACAAAGGACTTGGAAGAGCAGTTGAATGGAATTGATAGCGTCTTGAATGGAGGATATAAGATGAACGAAAGCAAAACGAAGATAATGGAATGTAGTAGAATTAAGTCGGGTGATGCTGAGGGAATTAGATTAGGAAATGAGACACTTAAAGTACTAAAGGAGTTTTGCTATTTGGGGAGCAAAATAACTGATGATGGTCGAAGTAGAGAGGATATAAAATGTAGACTGTCAATGGCAAGGAAAGCGTTACTGAAGAAGAGAAATCTGTTAACATCGAGTATAGATTTAAGTCTCAGGAAGTCGTTTCTGAAAGTATTTGTATGGAGTGTAGCCATGTATGGAAGGGAATCATGGACGACTAATAGTTTGGACAAGAAGAGAATAGAAGCTTTCGAAATGTGGTGCTACAGAAGAATGCTGAAGATTAGATGGGTAGATCACATAACGAATGAGGAAGTATTGAATAGTATTGTGCAGAAGAGTAGTTTGTGGCACAACTTGACCAGAAGAAGTTATCGGTTTGTAGGACATGTTCTGAGGCATCAAGTGATTGCCAATTTAGTATTGGAGGGCAGCGTGGAGGGTAAAAATCGTAGAGGGAGACCAAGAGATGAATACACTAAGCAGACTCAGGATGATGTCGGTTGCAGTAAGTACTGGGAGATGAAGAAGCTTGCACAGGATAGAGTAGCATGGGGAGCTGCATCAAACCAGTCTCAGGACTGAAGACAACAACAACATGTGACTACATGTACCAGTCAGTTGCACACATCAAAAATAACGTTGATAATAATTATTGCACGAAGAAAAATAAACATAAAATGGAAAAGAAGATTATCTACCAAGGAATAAAACTGCACAATAAATAGCCAAAAGAGATAAAAGAACTTGCTAAAACAATCGTATTTAAAATTGTAGTTAAAAATTACCTGTTAAGCATTACATTCTATACATTAGATTACTTAGATAACGTAAAGTAAGGATTTTGTAAAACACAAACAAATAATGATAATGACAATAAAACATCTATAACTCCACATAACATTTTCGCACTGTATTTTCTTTTCTTGAAAATCTTACTCCTAAAGCTAAACAATGCAGAACAGTAACACCACATCTTCTGAGTTCAACATGTCACTCGTTATAGAGAGAAGCTGACTCAGCTGACTCATCGGTAGTTGCGATACCCAAAATCGTCCTAATATCAGCTGATAGTGTGTGTAGTGTGATGAAATAACGCATGTATAGTGTGTGCAGTGACGGGGACTGCGAAATGAATGAACAGTGAAGCATTAGACTTTTATGTTATTAAATAACTTATTTGTGACGCAGCAATATACTTCAGGGATAAACCGAATGAGGCAGCACTGTTCTAAATACAGCGGCCTTGTATTCGGGAGGGTGCAGGCGCCAGTCATCATCCGGCCATTTGTGATTTACGTTTTCTGTGCTTTATCTAAATTAATTCCGGAAAATGCCGTAACAGTTTGTAGTATAAGGCCACGGCCGACTGCTTGTCCTATCTTTTCTTACTAGATCTGTAAGTACGTATATGCCCGTGTATGTTGGAAGGTACTTCTTGATTTAATCTGACTACTGGCAGCATAAATCTTTAGAAATATTCTTATAACTGATATAATAGCGAATTAGTAATATGTGATCGTTCCTGTACTGTTAACAAAACTTGTCTCACTAGACGTCCCATCTTTTACCGTTTACATTGGTAATCAACCATAAGTGCAGTGGCCGCAAGGGTTCTGTCCAAAATGAATCGTCTAAACCCGAATTCAAGAGAGAGAATTCTCAGTCTAACCCTGTGCATGGTGATCCTAAATGGGTACAGATTTATTGAGATGAATGCTTGATCACTGAATGTAATTTGTACGTTTCTGATTTATACTACCGGCTATGATGACGATAGGACTAGGAAACTAGTAATTAAAAAATGATCATTGTGAACTATGACATTAATTGATCTTCTCTAGTACGATGAATACTGGATCAGACTACAAATCATGGAAAATTATTACGTTATTTTTCCATAGAAGTGATACGGCAGCCATTACGAACAAAGGAATTACAGGCACTGGCTGCGAGCCAATGGCAGAATTGCTTGTTAGGGCAACGCTAATTAAAATTTCGTAGAAAATAGCAGGATGGCCTATTCCAGCACCTCGCTTTTTTCAAAGAGCAGACCGGACACTTACGCGAGCTGAAATAATGACTCTATATTTACTCAGTATTTATATCACCTCCTGGAGAATGAATTTAATGTACCGAGGAATTAATTACACTGTGGCCTAAAACTCGCTGCTAAGAACGCCTACAATTACGCATTTCTTATCATTTCAGGCTGCAGAGTGGAGCAGCTCTACAAGGCAGCAACATATGTTGACTCCCACAGCCATCTGCTGCATCTGACAAATACGCACATAAAAAAGTCTTGCATCACCTCGGTTCCTAGAGTTCCAGAACCTGTACAGAAAATTGGAATAGAGATCAACATAAACATCATTTCCTCCCTTTTTATGGCTAATGAAAACCACACATTGCAAGTTTTACCACCATAAAGCGAGACCTTCAGAAGTGGCGGTCCAAATTGCTGTACACACCGGTACCTCTAATACTCAGTTGCACGTCCTTTTGCAATGATGCATGCCTGTATTCGTCGACGCATACTATCCACAAGTTCATCAAGGCACTGTTGGTCCAAATTGTCCCACTCCTCAACGGCGATTCGGCGTAGATCCCTCAGAGTTATTAGAGGGTCACGTCGTCCACAAACAGCCCTTTTCTACCTATCCCAGGCATGTTCGATAGGGTTCAGGTCTGGAAACACGCTGGCCACTATAGTCAAGCGATGTCGTCATCCTTAAGGAAGTCATTCACAAGATGTGTACGATGCGGGCGCGAATTGTCGTCAATGAAGACGACTGCCTCGCCGATATGCTGAGGATATGATTGCACTATCGGTCGGAGGATGATTTCCACGTATAGTACTGCTGTTACGGCGCCTTTCTTGACCACAAGCGGCATACGCCAGCCCAACATGATGCCACCCCAAAACAGCAAGGAACCTCCACCTTGCTGCACTCTCTGGGCAGTGTGTCTAAGGCGTACAGCCTGACCAGGTTACCTCCAAACGCGTCTCTGACGATTGTCTGGTTGAAGGCATATGCGACACTCATCGGTGACGATAACCTGATTCCAATCCTCAGCGGTCCATTCGGCATGTTGTTGGGCCCATCTGGACCACGCTGCGTGGCGTCGTGGTTGCAAAGATTGATCTCGCCATGGACGTCGGGAGTGAAGTTATGCATCACGTAGCCTATTACGCACAGTTTGAGTCGTAACATGTCCTGTGGGTGCACAAAAAGCATTATTCAACATGGTGGCTTCGCTGTCAGAATTCCTCCGAGCCATAATCCACAGGTAGCGGTCATCCACTGCAGTAGTAGCCCTTGGACGGCCTGAGCGAGGTATGTCATCGACAGTTCCTATCTCTCTGTATCTCCTCCATGTCCGAATATCTCTTTGGTTCACTCCAAGACGTCTGGACACTTCACTCGTTGAGAGCCCTTCCTGGCACAAAGTAACAATGCGGACACAATCGAACAGCAGTATTCACCGTCTAGGCATGGTTGAACTACAGACAACACGAGCCGTGTTCCTCCTTCTTGGTGGAATGACTGGAATTGATCGGCTGTCGGATCCCCTTCGTCTAATAAGCGCTGCTCATGCATGATTGTTTATATCTTTGGGCGGGTTTAGTGACAATTCTGAACAGTCAAAGGGACTGTGTCTCTGATACCATATGCACAGACAACGTCTATCTTTAGGAGTTCTGGGAACCGGGGTGATGCAAAACTTTTTTGATGTGTGTGTCTAATTTATGCAGCGCCTAGTCTCATACTGTGTATGGAAATAGTCCCTATTAATTCCGACTGTTACCTGACTAAACCCTGCATCAAAGCTGCTCTTCATAATAGTGTCTTTTGCCCCATAACACAATCTAACATTATAAAATAACGCAGCTACCTCACTGTACACTCCGAGACGCATGGCTATGTGAACTGCTCTCTCCGAGACCGCAAAGCTACACTGTGTGATCAAAAGTATCCAGACACCCCCAAAGACATACGTTTTTCATATTAGGTGTATTGTGCTGCCACCTACTGCCAGGTACTCCACATCAGCAACCTCAGTAGTCATTAGACCTCGTGAGAGAGCAGAATGGAGCGCTCCGCGGAACTCACGGACTTCGAACGTGGGCAGGTGACTGGGTGTCACTTGCGCCATACGTCTGTATGTGAGACTTACGCACTCCTAAACATCCCTAGGTCCATTGTTTCCAATGTGATAGTGAAGTGGAAACGTGAAGGGACTGACAGAGACCGCCGACTATTGAAGATGGTCGTAATGTGTAGTAGGCTGACATCTATCCAGACCATCGCAAAGGGTATCCAAGCTGGATAAGGATCCACTGCAAGTGCTATGACAGTTAGGTGGGAGGTGAGGAAACTTGGATTTCATGGTCGAGCGGCTGCCCATCAGCCACACATCACGCCGGTAAAGGCCAAACGACACCTCGCTCGGTGTAAAGAGCGTAAACATTCGACGATTGAACAGTGGGAAAAGGATGTGTGGAGTGACGAATCATGGTACACAATGTGGCCATCTGATGGCAGGCGTGGGTATGGCGAATGCCCGGTGAACGTCATCTGCCAGCGCGTGTAATGCCAATGTTAAATTCGGAGGCGGTGATGTTATGGTGTAGTCGTGTTTTTCATGGATGGTGCTTGCACCTCTTGTTTTTTTGCGTGGCACTATCACAGCTCAGGCCTACATTGATGTTTTAGGCACCTTCTCGCTTCCCACTGTTGAAGAGCAATTCGGGGATGGCTATTGCATCTTTCAACACGATCAAGCACCTGTTCATAACGCCCGGCCTATGGCTGAGGGGTTACACGACAATAACATCCTTGTAATTGAACGGCCTGCACAGAGTCCTGAACTGAATCCTACAGAACACCTTTGGGATGTTTTGGAATGCTGACTGACTTCGTGCCAGGCCTCACCGACCGACATCGATACTTCTTCTGAGTGCAGCACTCCGTGAAGAATGGGCTGCCATTCCCAAGAAACCTTCCATCACCTGATTCAACGGATGCCTGCGAGAGTGGAAGCTGTCATCAAGGCTAAGGGTGGGCCAACACCGTATTGAATTCCGCAGCATTACCGATAGAGGGCGCCGCGAACTTGTAAGTCATTTTCAGCCAGGTGCCCGGATACGTTTGATCACATAGTAGATCTGGCTTTTCGTCAGCGGAAAAGGGGACTCCATGCCCGCGTGTTTCGCAGTCCTAGCTGACCAAACCCCTGCGACATTTTTCTGCGTGATGGTCTAGTCCAATCAGACCTCTAGCAAAGCATGTTGGAATACACCCTTTGGCACCCTCCCGCAGATAGGAAGCTACCAGATGCTTCTAGAAAATCCACCCGAAAAATCTGGGGAGCCAATGAGACGTCTCAGCTGAAAATTTGGCGGGAAGACCACTTCTGTACCTGTGCGCGTTGTACGAGAGGGCCTCACAGGAATGTGGCGTTGTTCGTTCCTTTGTTATTCTTTAGCACTTCCATCCTGCCAATATGTCACGAAAGTTAACGGACAGTATCTGTCCACCTCCACCAAGACAGAGGAGAAATCCTTCCGAACAACCAGATAAACTTATATTCTCACGCAACAGGCACAGAGTAGAACCTGATGATCAGAAACTGCACTAAAAGTAAATTACAACGCAAGGTACCCAGATACTTCCTCTGGGCATTGATATTACATATTTGGAGTTGCCTATTTAGGTTGACGAGTTCCACAATGAATGGAAGAGGTACCAAAACCAACTAGGCTATTCAATGTGTATTACTTTGCTTTTGTTATTCTTACATTGAAATAACAAGATTTGACCAAAATCCTTGTCAGATTTAAAATGAATAAAACTACTACCACCACTACTACTACTGTCATTTATAGGCCTATTTGTAACAGATCTGAAGCTGGCAATAGGCGAAACCGGTAGTTGTTAACTGTACAACTTACGTGATCAAGACGGATTTGTAGATGTGAAGGACAAGTTGTCATAAACCATGACCTGCAATTCAAATGTGTTTGCTTTGCCACACCATCATACAGGCCAATAGCCCATAATGAGCGATATACACACTGAAAGCCCACATCAAAGATTTAGGTTATCACTATCATACCCCGATATTCATCTTTCATTTGCAAATTGAGCACGTGCCAGCGGCATTCGGCAGACCTCCTTATGAGATTTGATTTCTTCAATTTTTCCATTGTGGTCATTTTGCGAGATGTATGTCGGAGAAAGCCATATATTACCGGAGTCTTCTTGGAATTTACGCACTCGGAATTTTAACAATAAACTTCTCCCTGATGCAGGTGGCTTCTCCTGAGGCGTCTACCGTTAGAGTTTTATGTGGTTGTATCTCCTTCAATTGCTGTGGACGGCTAAAAAAAAAAAGTGGTTCAAGTGGCTCTGAGCACGATGGGGCTTAACTGTTGAGGTTATCAGTCCCCTAGAACTTAGAACTACTTAAACCTAACTAACCTAAGGACATCACACACATCCATGCCCGAGGCAGGATTCGAACCTGCGACCCTAGCGGCAGCGCGGTTCCAGAGTGAAGCGCCTATAACCGCTCGGCCACTTCGGCCGGCTGGACGGCTAAAAAGACGGACGGGTAAAAGAACGGACTCGAAAAATTACAGACCAGTGTCTTTAACATTGGTTTACTGTAGAATTCTAGAACATACTCTGTTATGGAACTTAATAAATTTCGTAGAATCTGGTAAGCTTATGTCCATGGATCAGCACGGCTTTAGAACAATCAGCTTCCCCTTTTCCCACATGACATACTGGGAACTATGGATGAAGAGAAACAGGTGGCTTCCGTATTTGTAGGTATCCGAAAAGCATTTGACACGGTGCTTCACTACAGACTGTTAACGAAGGTACGAGCATACCGAATAGGTTCTCAGCTACATGAATGGCTCTAAGACTTCTTAATGAACAGAACTCAGTATGTTGCCTTCGACTGCCAGTGTTCATCATAGACAAGAGCATCGTCAGGAGTTCCCCTGGGAAGCGTGATAGGGTCACTGTTATTCTCTATATAGATAAATGATTTGAGGGACAGGGTGGGCATCAGTTTACGACTGTTTGCTGACGAAGCTGTGCTTTACGGGAAGGTGTCGAAGTTGAGTGACTACAGGATGATACAAGATGACTTAGACAAAATTTGTACTTGGTGTGATGAATGGCAGCTGACTTTAAGTGTAGAAAAATGTAAATTAATGTTAATGAGTAGGAAAAATAAACCCGTTCGAATACAACATTAATAGTATCTTGCTTGACACAATCACATCGTTCAAATATCTAGACGTAATGTCGCAAAGCGATATGAAATGGAACGAGCAGGTAATGATTGTGACAGGGAAAGCAAACGATCTACTTCGGTTTATTGTGAGAATTTTAGGGAAGTATGGTTCATCTGTAACGCACACTGCATGCAGGTCGCTGATGTGACCTACTCTTCAGTAACACTCGAGTGTTTGGGACCCGTACCACGTCGGATTGAGGGAAGACATCGCAGCAATTCAAAGGCGGGCTGCTAGAATTATTACCGGTAGGTTCGAACAAACACACAAGTGTTACAGAAGTGTTTCGGGAACATAAATGTGAAATCCTGGAGGGAAGGCGACGTTCTTTTCGAGAAACACAACTGAGAAAATTTGGAGAACTGGCATTTGAAGCTGACTGCCTAAATATTCTGATGCCGCCAACATACATTTCGCATAAGGACCATGAAGATAAGATACGAAAAATCAGGGCTCATACTTAGGCATATAGATAGTCGTTTTTCCCTCGCTCTGTATGAGAGGGGAACAAGAAAGGAAACGTCTAGTCGTGGTATGGGGTACCCTCCGCCGCGCACCGTACGGTTTGTGGATTATTGATGTAGATTTTACGGTAGTTACAGTTCCTGGCTGGCCGAAGTGGCCGAGCGGTTCTAGGCGCTACAGTCTCGAACCGCGCGGCCGCTACATCGCAGGTTCGAATCTTGCCTTGGACATGGATGTGTGTAATGTCCTTAGGTTAGTTAGGTTTAAGTAGTTCTAAGTTCTAGGGGACTCATGACCTCAGAAGTTAAGTCCTATAGTACTCAGAGCCATTTGAACAGTTTCCTGCGATTTGTCGCCAATATTGTAATGAAACAGTAATGTTTCTTCGCGCCTGTTTATGCACTATACGCTACGTGTGTGATGAGGTTTAGCTACCAGCCTTTTTCCAATCGTAGAGTGTCTGCACACGTCCCTACACTTCATTGCAGCATTACGGCTTTACGAGTGTGCTGTATAAAGCAGTCTTGCGGACTCAGGAGCGCCTCCGACGATGTCCAATGTAGCTTTGGACAAAACTTCAGGCACCGAAGAGTTCCGTGGACCACGGTCATACAACCCGGAAGAATTCTCGGCAGCTGAAACATCCGGTCGTGAAAGCCTTCATTGTATAATCAGTCTTCTGACGCGTTTGGTAACCTCTTCATACCATAACAGAAGTTGCTATACCGGTCTTCAGGCAAATAGCCAATCATCAAAGTACTCAATTATACAGGGGGATACAAAAACGTACAGTCAAACTTTCAGGAAACATTCCTCACACACAAAGAAAGAAAATATGTTATGTAGACATGTGTCAGGAAACGCTTACTTTCCATGTTAGACCTCATTTTATTAGTTCTCTTCAAATCACATTAATCATGGAATGGAAACACACAGCAACAGATCGTACCAGCGTTTGTTACAGGAAATGTTAAAAATGCCCTCCGTTAGCGAGGATACATGCATCCACCCTCCGTGGCATGGAATCACTGATGCGCTGATGCAGCCCTGGAGAATGGCGTATTGTATCACAGCCGTCCACAATACGAGCACGAAGAGTAGATAGTGTCGGGAGTTCCATGCGGCTTTTCGCGGATGATGCTGTAGTATACAGAGAAGTTGCAGCATTAGAAAATTGTAGCAAAATGCAGAAAGAACTGCAGCGGATAGGCACTTGGTGTAGGGAGTGGCAACTGACCATTAACATAGACAAATGTAATGAATTGCGAATACATAGAAAGAAGGATCCTTTATTGTATGATTATGTGATAGCGGAACAAACACTGGTAGCAGTTATTTCTGTAAAATATCTGGGAGTATGCGTGCGGAACGATTTGAAATGGAATGATCATATAAAATTAATTGTTGGTAAGGCGGGTACCAGCTTGAGATTCATTGGGAGAGTCCTTAGAAAATGTAGTCTATCGACAAAGGAGGTGGCTTACAAAACACTCGTTCGACCTATACTTGAGTATTGCTCATCAGTGTGGGATCCGTACCAGATCGGGTTGACGGAGGAGATAGAGAAGATCCAAAGAAGAGAGCCGCGTTTCGTCACAGGGTTATTTGGTAACCGTGATAGCGTTACGGAGATGTTTAGCAAACTCAAGTGGCAGACTCTGCAAGAGAGGAGCTCTGCATCGCGGTGTAGCTTGCTCGCCAGGTTTTGAGAGGGTGCGTTTCTGGATGAGGTATCGAATATACTGCTTCCCCCTACTTATACCTCCCGAGGAGATCACGAATGTAAAGTTAGAGGGATTCGAGCGCGCACGGACGCTTTCAGACAGTCGTTCTTCCCGCGAACTATACGCGACTGGAACAGAAAAGGGAGGTACTGACAGTGGCACGTAAGGTGCCCTCCGCCACACACCGTTCGGTGGCTTGCGGAGTATAAATTTAGATGTACATGTAGATGTAGTCTCTACATTTGGTACCGGGGTTGCGTAGACAAGAGGGTTGAGTTCAGGAGAGCGTGGAGGCCATGGAATTGGTCCGCCTCTACCAATACATCGGTCACTGAATCTGTCGTTGTTAAGCGTACGAACACTTTGACTGAAATGTGCAGGAGCTCCATCGTGCATGAACCACATGTTGTGTAGTACTTGTAAAGGCACATGTTCTAGCAGCACAGGTAGAGTATCCCGTATGAAATCATGATAACGTGCTTCACTGAGCGTAGGTGGAAGAACATGGGGCCCAATCAAGACATCACAAACAATGCCTGCCCAAACGTTCACAGAAAATCTGTTGATGACGTGATTGCACAATTGTGTGCGGATTCTCGTCAGCCCACACATGTTGATTGTGAAAATTTACAATTTGATCACGTTGGAATGAAGCCTCATCCGTAAACAGAACATTTGTACTGAAATGAGGATTGAAACATTATTTGATGAACCATTCGCAGAAGTGCACCCGTGCAGGCCAATCAGCTGCTGCTAGTGCCTGCACACGCTGTACATCGTACGGAAACAACTGGTTCTCCCGTAGCACTTTCCATACAGTGACGTGGTCAACGTTACCTTGTACAGCAACAACTTCTCTGACGCTGAAATTAGGGTTATCGTCAACTGTACGAAGAATTGCCTCGTCCATTGCAGGTGTCCTCGTCGTTCTAGGTCTTCCCCAGTCGCGAGTCATAGGCTGGAATGTTCCGTGCTCCCTAAGACGCCGATCAATTGCTTCGAACGTCTTCCTGTCAGGACACCTTCGTTTTGGAAATCAGTCTCGGTACAAAGGTACCCCGCCACGGCTATTGCCCCGTGCTAATCCATACATCAAATGCGCATCTGCCAACTCCGCATTTGCAAACATTGCACTGACTGCAAAACCACCTTCGTGATGAACGCTAACCTGTTGATGCTGCGTACTGATGAGCTTGATGCTAGTACTGTAGAGCAATGAGTCACATGTCAACACAAGCACCGAAGTCAACATTACCTTCCTTCAATTGGGCCAACTGGCGGTGATCGAGGAAGTACAGTACATACTGACGAAACTAAAATGAGCTCTAACATGGAAATTAAGCGTTTCTGGACACATGTCCACATAACATCTTTTCTTTATTTGTGTGTGATAAATGTTTCCTGAAAGTTTGGCCGTACCTTTTTGTAACACCCTGTATATTGGCTATATTCTTATCGGTGTCTTAGGTAACAGATTTTTCCACACACTTTAAGACTTCCTGTTGAACCATGGAATCTATTACCTTGTGGCTTATCATTCTGTCACTTCATCTAGACAGTATTCTCGATATATTACATTCCTCAACGGTTATAAGGAGCAAATTTCAGTAACACTACATCTCAAATGCTTCAGTTTTCTTCTTTTCCGAGATTATCGCAATTATCTTAAGTGACGGGACCCTGTATGTTGTCCTCCACGGCGAATACTCATCAGAGGCAAGGGTATCGTCAAGAGTGCCCCAGGGAAATGTGACAGGACCGCTATAATTTTCCATATACGTAAATGGCCTGCTGGGCGGGGTGGGCAGAAATCTGTGGCTGTTTGCTGAAGATGCTGTGGGATACAGCGTCGTCCTTGAGTGACTTTAGGAGTATACTTAAACAAAATTTCTAGTTGGTATGAAAATGGCAGCAAGCTCTAAATTTAGAAAAATGTAATTTAAAGCGGACGAGTAGGAAAACAAACACGTAATGATACTGTTTCATACAGTAACGTCTTTTAAATATGTGGGCGTAGCGTTGAAAACCGGTATGAAATGAAACGAGCATGTGAGAATTGTGGTAGGGAAAGCGACTGATGAACTTTGGTTTATTGGAAGAATTTTTGGAAAGTGTGTTTCATCTGCAGAGGAGATCTCATAGAGGACCCCAGTGCGACCTTTTCGAGTGTTTGGGATCCACACCAGGTCCATTTAAAGGGAGACAGTAATGACACAAATATCTTTTCGACTTCATATATCATCATATTTCATTCAGACAAACAGTTTCACAATAGTCTCATTACAATGCTTGGCAACACCTAAGCGTCTGGCTTCTAACAGAAGTGATAGAGGCAGCAGAGAACCCCTTAAAGTAAGCATATGCCATATAGTGGCAATAATAAAAAGCCAACATAGCACACGTAGCAGTGCCTTAAGCAGGCACTGAAAACTGCTGCCACTAAGCGAGTAACTGTGTAGTGTCAACTGACATGCATATTTGTGCATCATTCTGTTTAAATAGTTGTTTGTGTACTGTTTTATATATTTCGTTAGAGAGATTTTGTTATCGGGAACATTAAAATGCTATATAAATATTACTGTACATGGTGACGACTTTAATGTTCCGTCAGAATCATTAGGTGCATATAAATGGCGCTCGTATTTCCTCAATGTATTTAAACAGCGATAATCCACGAAAGAAGAAGCGGTTGCAATTAGTAGCCAGTTCTAAGCTAGTGTTTGCTGGGTAGCCTACCGCAGTATGTTGAAACCAGATACGTTATACTGGATGCGAAATACTGCTGAAGTAACGACGTTACTTCAAGCCACGAATGTAAGCTGCTAATTCCTCGTCTTTTGGCATTTCTCGCTAGAGGCTTGAAGATAGCTCACCACCAGTGTAAACGAAGAGAGCATTTTTTTTGTCAATCAGTGTTATTTGGGCTTCATACGAGGAACACATATGGTTCAGCAAATGCCATATCTAACTACTGTTTAAAAGCTAAGTAATGTGACTGTTGTATAAAGCAAAAGCTTTCTTTCATGTGTGTTTATTTACGTACTTAGTAGGAGTGTCCATATTTCTGCCAAACATATATTACAAATCTTATAATTTTTCGGCATTTTCTTTACACAACAGTAATTATTTTATTTATTTAAAATACCTTTCGCGTAATAGTGCATATGCACTGTATACCAGAAGGCGATCAACAGTGGAGTTGCTGAGCACCTGCTGCACTCGATTGTATGCCCAAATTAAACGAGTCCAACTGTCGATTACGGTCATCTGCAACAGCAGATCAGTGGCGGGCTGCTAGAGTTGTTATCGGTAGGTTCGAGCAACATGCAAGTATTACGGGGTGCTTGGAAACTCAAATAGGAATTCCTGCAGGGAAGGAGACCATCTTTTCGAAGAAGACCACTGAGAAAATTTAGAGAATTGACATTTGAAGCTGACTGCATAACGATTCTACTGCTATCAACACACATTTTGCGTAAGGATCACGAAGATATAATACGAGAAGTTAGGGTTCATGCGGAGGTATACAGATAGTCGATTTTCCCTCGCTCTATTTACGAGAGGAACAGGAATGGAAATGAGTAGTAGTGGTACAGATATCCTCCAACACGCACCGTACGGTGGCTAGCAGGTTATAAATGTAGATGTAGATCGGTCAAATAATATATGGACATAATGAACACTAAGTTTCCTGTAACACTTCCTTTGAGGATATACGAAGTTACTTTATAGTGTAATGATATTTACCATTAAAAACGACGTGCTTGGTTCTGTTTGCTTGGGAATCCTAATTTAAGATATATGAATACAGTAACAATCCGGGAGGAATATGTTGCCGTTGCCGAAGATATCTAACACCTTCCACAAACTAAGGAACAGGTCATTAACCTGGACGCCAATGTTCACTGCCGTCTGGACATAACGGACAAACAGAGCGAGCTCAGTTTCAGAAGATCGCCGTTTTTGGGATCCATGTCGATGTCTGTGGAGGAGATTTCTGGTCCTCGTGGTGGTCATAATAAGAAATCGTAAAACACTCTCATAGGTATATAAGCCGCGCTGGGTAGCCTCGCGGCCTGGGGCGCTTTGCCATGATTCTGACGGGTCCCCCCGTCGGAGGTTCGAGTCCTCCCTCGGGCATCGAGGTGTGTGTTGTCCTTAGTGTAAGTTAGTTTAAGATAGATTAAGTAGCGCGTAAGCTTAAGGACCGATGACCTCAGCAGTTTGGTCGCATTTGAACTTACCACCACCACCGTAACAATACAAGATATTCGAGTCAGCTTTGACGATCGTTACTGGATGTGAGAACGACCTGTGCATTTTTCTTATTTCTTGGAACTTATAACCGCCCTGTTAAAATTGTTGGGTGCTTAGTCAGCCGGTGTCGTAATTTTGAAATGAGAGTTATTATGAATGTTGCGTAATAAGTATTTCGCGTGGAGCGCCATTTCGACACTGGCAAAGATCTGTTCTGGAAACTAAGGCAGTGAATATTAAAAGTAATGTTATGAAGGAATACTCCCAACTGACTAGTCAAAATATGAGGGCAGGTACATCCGCCAGTGAGCGGTTCAAAATAAAAATTAATACTGCAAGGGATGGTTCAAATGGCTCTGAGCACTATGGAACATCTGAGGTCATCAGTCCCCTAGAACTTAGAACTGCTTAAACCAAAATAACTTAAAGACATCACACACATCCATACCCGAAGCAGGATTCGAACCTGTGACCGTAGCGGTCGCGCGGTTCCAGAGTGAAGCGCCTAGAACCGCTCGGCCACAACGGCCGACTACTGTAAGGGAAATAGGTCGTTAAGTATAGTGACATAGGTAAACACTCAGTGGTATACGGACGTACGATCGAAATAGAGGCACTTACGTTCTAAATACTATCATTCCCTGTGGCCTGGGCAAAAAGAATGAATTGTAATTAAAATGCATTTGCCGGCCGCGGTGGTCTAGCGGTTCTAGGCGCTCAGTCCGGAACCGCGCGACTGCTACGGTGGCAGGTTCTAATCCTGCCTCGGTCATGGATGTGTGTGATGTCCTTAGGTTAGTTAGGTTTAAGTAGTTCTAAGTTCTAGGGGACTGATGACCACAGATGTTAAGTCCCATAGTGCTCAGAGCCATTTAAACCATTTTTTGAAAATGCATTTATTCACCTGAAAAAGAAAATAATCGGACTTCCTAATTTAATGAAAAGAAAGGTTGCAGGCTCTGAATATCGCGGCAAATATATTGGAATTGACATTGGCGGCCACGAAGGGAAAATGATGAAGACATTCACGTACCTCTGTTGTTGAACAGCGCCGTCATGAAGATCGTCGCCTCCATCTAAATTCTCCATGTAAAATTAAAATAATAATAATCTTCCCGAGTTACAGGAGCTGGGGTCCATGGTATCGTAAATCAGAAAGTTGTACTGATTCATTAGCAGATTTCATTATTTAGCACAATTTCACTATAAATCACGCAGCACATGTTATCACCAGGACATGAGAACAACGAAAGGTAACTAATACTAAAACTAATAAACAAAGAGCGTAAAGCTTCTTTTGTCAGTCAGTGTTAAGTACTTTTCAAGTGGATCTTTGGTGTGAGAGTCGAATAATTATCTGTACATTTATCAATAATAAAAAATTATTAATTTTATTATGAGAAGATAATAAGTGGTGGATTAATTCTGACGAAATTCGATTGAACACTCAAATAGACAAAGGCAAGAAGTCAGCATTCACCGTAGAGACGTGTCCGTATTTTCTAAATTCAGTGGCAGTTGTAATTAGAAGATCGATGACATATTATGCCTGAAATATATGACTGGTTCATCACGTGATTTGAACAAAAAGGCCATGATATTAACGTTGAAAGTAAGATTGGGTAAATGAATAAATTATCGGATAATACCAGGGGTCTCTATCAGGTAAAGTGCTAACTGGAGGTTAGTATACTGAACCATGTCGAAGTATCGACCGTGGAAGATTGGAGGTCGAGCCGTAGCTTCTCAACTGTTTTTCAGAGCAGCTGGTCTGTATAATGGATACCTGAGAATTATAGATGGGAAGCAGAGGCAGCTGAGTTGGGGGGCTGAGGATGACGGTGCCGTGGCTGCCTCAGGTAACTGTGGTCACCGAGGGAGGGCGCCTCGAGACCGGCAGTAGGGTACCGCTGGGCACTGACACACGCAGAGTGGAAGCGGCGGGCTCTGCAGCCGGTGGCGAGGCGGTCAGCGCGGCCACGGAAGTTGAGCCCGTTACTTGCTGCTCGACTATCCTGTAGCACCGTGCGCGGACTGGCAAGGCATCAGCGAGCACGGAAGAACGTGCAGCTGGTGTTCGACTACGTTCTAAGACAGACGATATGTGAACCTGGAGAATCGGCGGATTTAGTAACCAGTGAAGCGACGTTTTTGCCATGTGACTGTGCTCTCGAGCACAAATCAAGTGTGTCACAGGTCTGTTCAATACATATAGAATCTTACTGTCTGTGAAGTAGGACTCTTACTCTACTGCAGCTGACCTTAGGCAACATGCTAATTTATGTTCTGTTTTGTTGTCTTGTTCACCTAAAGTTTTAGAGGAAGAGTAACGAATGAAGTTTTGAGAACAGATCGGTCAAAGGAGTGGTACTGCTTCAGAAATAAAGCGCTTTTAACTATCTGGTTTAAGTTGAATGCCGAGAGCATATTTGATTCGTTTTTTTGAATGGGTATATAGGCTTGCTAATCACAAGAATAGCTCTTTTATGCATTATCGTTTCTGACTTAATGTAGAACTACTGTGTTTAGTGGGTAATTGTTCAAAGCTCAGTATTATTTGTAAAAGCCTAGTAAGACACGTAACAACACGCGACGTTTTTATTTTATGGTGCTGCAGTTTTTATTAACTGGAGTTCTACATAAAACTGGGAAGAGAATTTACTTCTCTTGTCAGTATTCTCGAGGATTAATCTTTTTGCTAAGATTTAGGTGCAACGGTAGAACTGTACAATTGTGCAGCATAGTTTGATTCTTGTTTGGGCTAATGATGTCAAATAAGTGGTTTAAAAAGTTTCTCTTGATATCCAGTAAACCTCCAGTGAGTTCCACTTCCCTGAACCCATATTCTTATATTGTTCATATGCAGGTAACACCAATAACAAATTAAAAGCTTTCTGGTCTTCAGTTTGCTGCAGAGACAGTGAAGAAACCATACAATTAATTTAGACTTTAGGCATAGGAAAGAGAGGAAAATGCGTTTGTGGACCTAGAACAAGCGTTTAGCACTGTAAAATGGAATAAGATAGCAAAGGACGTTTAGAGATAGGCGAGTAACGTGAAATAACCTATACTACATGCAAACACCCACTACAGTCACCTAAACCAAAGATACACAAACGTTCCCAGCCCTCAAAAGTTCACAAAGGAATGGTGCCCGTGCGCGCGAAAAATACGGAAAAGCTTTTCCCATTAAGTGGCTGAACCTGCTCTTGCGGGTCTCCCAACCATACATACCGTACGACTCCACTTTACTGTCTAAAATAAACACAAACTAAGTTAATAAATATGGTATTCAAAGATAATCTCGATGTAAAGGGGAGTAAGGTAGCTTTGGAAATTACCATCACTGTTAACTAACCGGGGAAAACTAACAAGTACTGAATCGATTGGACAAGCTACAAAGAAATGAATTTGGTTTAAAATTAACGAAAACACAACGAACCTCTTGACAAATCGTGTAAATCAAGACAGTGAATTGCTAAAGATGGAAACTGGAAATGTCACAACATAAGAGGTGCAAGCCTTTCGTGATGTGGAAAAGAAGTTTAGTGAAGTTCAGTCGACAAACGAAGGAATTAAAATCGTACTGACACAGACGAATTAAGTTTATCAACAAAAGTGCTAATTACTAACAAATATTGAGAGTAGTATATTTATAGCGACTCTGGTTAACTTGCGTTTACATTTCTAACTCGCATGAGAAAGTCAAGTCGAATCCATGACTTGGAAGACGTATGGAAACACCGTCTCTGTGGTGCTGAAGATCCAACCTAACCACTGTTGGTATCGGAAACCCGAATTCTAGTATAATCTCGATTCTGATGTGACGCATGCATCAATTAGTAAACTGCCTTCAAGACCGGTTAACTCGCGTCCTACGTGACACATCTTCAAATGAGATAACTTTCTCGGTGACGTCTTGTCATGCCTTTCATTCTGACAGGCTCTTCCATTTCCGAGTTTCGGTGGCTTTAGGACACGTGTTACACTTGTTGCACCACCGAAGCCAATTAGTTGACTGCACTGGAAGGCAGGCGCTGCGCAGACATCTCCTTTCTGGAGACCGTGTTCACTGGTTTCCGCTGCGAAGACTACCTGAATTTACTTGTAGGCGACGTTACTACTATTACAACACTCTTCTTCACTGCCCAAGTGCCGCCTCAGAGCTTTTAATACCTTATTGTGGTGTTGTCTGCCGTAACTTACCTCAATAAGTGAATGCTGTACAACAGCCGCATACGAGTCAGTTGTGGAGCTGGTGGCAGTGGGATTCCCCGTCCACTTGACACCACTGTTCGGATGTAAGGTCGCTGAGGCGCAGGTTCACTACGACGTAATACGTATCCCAGAATCACAGCTGCGGGAAGCCACGGCACTTCGCAACGAGAGAATGGGACATGCCACATGCAGCAGTACCTCCAGGCGCCGGAAGGGACCTGGTGAGTCCTCAAGTTCGTAACCATCCGACTTCGTGCCCAGGCCGGCCCTTTTGCAGATGCTGTATGGCTGTACGTACTGAAACACGTGATAGCTATTGTGTATCAAAACTATTTGTTTTCTTTCTACGGTATCTGAAAGTTCACAGCTTAAGGCAGACTCTAGCCTTCTATTCCAGAGGAGAATAGTCCAAGTCTCCGTCTGTTTTACGTTAGCTGTGGCCTTGCAACTGACATCAGTAGAACTCTGGAATGTTCATAGTTACCATGTTAGTGGCTGACTGAGGACATCAGGGATCACATCACTTATCACTACAAAATTTCTTTCACTCAATACTCACTAATTTGAACCTCAGCGAAATATTGACTCCTGGCATGGTCTGATGCAGTCTTCGGGCAAGCAAACTTATGACTAGACAATCAACACTGGAATAGCCGCTAAACAATGTAGTAAGCATTGAGTGAAAATGAATTTTGTACTGAGTTCTTGAATGGTTTCACCAAGAAGACATCAGTTGATTTCCTTTCTCAATCCTAGTCTGTGTTGTCTCTAATAGTTGAATGTATTTTCTTCCTCCTATGGCAGCATCGACCATTACAAAATTATAATATGAAGGGGTTAAGATTCACCTTTGTCCTATTAACGTTTAGTGTGGTTGTATATTTAATCTCGTACTCTCGAAATCAGTTTGATTTATGAGACAGAGGATATATTTTTTGTTATTGTTTATACTTTGGCAATTTGCAAGCCGTATTGATTCTGAGCAGCTTCTTTTTCTTTTTTTACTATTTCAGTCCCACAGCTTATTACCTTCTTCACTGCTCTGTCAACGATGGTTTCCTTGTGGTCATGTTTCTGCCCTGGAAACCTGTGGAAACCTTGATTTTCCGTTTGACAATCCCTGTTTCCTGGATTCACTTTTTTTTTCCAAATCACACGAAACGGCAACACCTAATGCCTAATCTGCCCTGAACAATTCTGAGGGGTGGGGTGGGGGAGGGGGGGGGGGAGGATATAGTTCTTTACTGATGCCGACATACTTTCTAGTCTGATTTACAATTCTTGGTTCGTCTTCAACACGAGTCTCCACTCGTTTTTCAAGATCCTTATTTTTCCCTGCGAATCCAGCTTTCCACAAGTTCTAGCCTCGCACGTACTGCTTTTTTTTACAAGGTTCGGACTTCATGCTTGAAACAGGAAACAACGGTACGTACCTAGTTAGCGGACAAAAACTATCAGGTCGTAGGAATTACAATCCCTAATAACTGAAATTGGAAAGAACACATAGAAAGTGTTGTTGTGGGGTTGAATCAAAGATTGCATTTTATTGGCAGAACATTTAGAAGATGCAACAGATCTACTACAGGGACTGTCTATACTATGCTTGTCCGTCGTCTTTTGGAGTCGTGCTGCGAGACGTGGTATCCTTACCAGATAGGATTGGTGGTGTGCATCGAGAAGTTTCAGAGAAGGGCAGCATATTTTTTTATTATCAAGAAATAGGAAAGAGAGTGTCACTGACATGATACGGGATTTGGGGTGGGAGTATTAAAACAAAGGCTTTTTCGTTCCGGCGGAATCTGCTAAAAAATGGTTCAAATGGCTCTTAGCACTGTGGCACTTAACATCTGCGGTAATCAGTCCCCTAGACTTAGAACTATTTAAACCTAACCAACCTAAGGACATCACACACATTCATGCCTGAGGCTAGATCGAACCTGCGACCGTAGCAGCAGCTTCCGGACTGAAGCTCATAGAGCCGCTCGGCCCCAGGGGCCGGCCGGCTCGAAACCTTCTCACGAAGTTTCAGTCACAAACTTTCTCCACCGAATGTGAAAATATTTTGTTGATGCCGAGCTACACAGGGAGAAACGATCATCATAATAAATTAGGGGAGATCAGAGCTCGCACAGAAAGGTATAGGTGTTCGTTTTCTCGAGCGCTGTTCGGTATTCGAATAATAGAGAACTGTTATGAAGGTGGTTCGATGAATCCTGTGCCAGGCGCAAAGTATCCGCGTAGATACAGATATAGATGTAGAGAAAGGTCTGGGAAAAACCACTGAACATCATTTGTTATTAAGCACCTCCTCCAAAAGTTTGTCAACCTACAAGAAATTCTTTTCCAACATAGTAACAAGGTACAACAATCAGTGTTTCCTTTCCTATTTAAAATGGAAAAAAAATATATTAAAGACCATCTTAAAATTTTTTTGTGTGAGTCATCAGTCTTTTGACTGCTTTGATGCTGCCCACCACGAATTCCTCTCCAGTGCTGACGTCTTTATCTCACAGTACCACTTGAAAACTTCAACCTTAATTATTTGCTGGATGTACGCCAATATCTGTCCGACTCTACAGTTTTTGCCCTCTACAGCTCCCCCTAGCATCTGATGTCTTAACAGATGTCCTATCATCCTGTCCCTTCTCCTTGTCAGTGTTTTCCACATATTCCATTCCACTCCGATTCTGCACAGAACTTTGTCATTCCTTATCTTATTAGTCCAACAAATTTTTAACATGCGCCTGTAGCTCCACGTCTCTAATGCTTCGATTCTTTTCTGTTCCGGTTTTCCCACAGAAAAAAATATTGAACTTCAAATGTCAGATATTAAACCATTGAAATGCTTCACAATATTCAAAGACTACAAAAGGAGAAACATATTAAAAATTAAGAAATTGCAATTGACCTGTCCAACATGAGATCGGTGCATTCCAGCTGGTAGCACAACAGGCCCTAGGCGTGAACTTTGGACCCCAGGCCCAAGCGACAACAACGCAAGCGAAAGTAAGTTGGTCGCTACAACATGTACAGCAGTGGAAGGGTAAAACAGTGTCAAAACTCCAGAATGAATTTTCACTCTGCAGTGGAGTGTGCACTGATGTGAAACTTCCTGACAGATTAAAACTCTGTGTCGGGCCAAGACTCGAAATCCGCAGGAAAACCGTAAAGTTTTGAAGGTAAGCGATGAGAAAATTGAGGTAGGCGATGAGATACGGGTAAAAGTACAGCTACGAGGAGGGGTCGTGAGCTGTGCTTCGGTAGCTCAGTTCATAGAGCAATTGCCCCCGAAATGCGAAGGTCCTGAATTTGAGTCTCGGTCCGGAACACATTTTAATCTGCCAGAAAATCTCAAAACTAAAGCATTTGGTCTGGCTCTGAAAGCGGGTATAAACACATGAATAACCTAGAATCAAAGGTTATTTATACAGTAAATGTGAAATAAGTATTTGAGTAACATATAAAATATCGCACTTACTCCACTAAAGAGTAAGGAGAAATGCATACTGCTGACTGCAAGAACCAAGTCACTGTCACTGAGTAAAATGGATCCCCTTTCTTAGGTTCTACACAAAAGCAAGATGAAATCTAAATTTTAAATTGAGCACAGATAGCGAGCCCTCAAAATCAAAGTCTCACGACAACACCAGTTGCAACAGATTGAACTTTAACTTAAAATGGAGCACCTGGAGTTTTTATATAATCATACTCTAAACAGATATGCCCGTTTACATACGGGAGGGAGTTGAGCACGTGCCAGCGCACTCTTCAGATAATCACCAATTAAATGCAAAGCGCGGGAATGCAGCACAACTGAAGTTGAATACCATGTGGAAGAGAAGCGCAAAGCTGTTTAAAAAAACTGCAGGCAAGCTAGATAAGTTTCTGGCGAACATTACAAATGACATTCACCCATTAACAGAAGGAGGTAGGACGTGCCTTGTAATGTCTCTTTCTGCTATAAGTTATATGAGGATTCTATTCAGTTCGTGAAGTTAAATTTCGTAAAGCTATCTTTCACAAAACTTGATGACAAACAATTAAAAATAAACAATATTATATTTGCAGGTTACCAAACTTTAAATTCTGATTGAAAACGAGCGCCAGGCTCCCTACAAATAATATCAGATGCGTTAGCGTAATAAAATTTATGCAAAGAGGCACCTGACCTATAATAAATTGTATCACTGAAAATAGTCACTTTATGATAAAATAAATCTTGTGATCTGATGCTAATTAATTTTGATAGTATTTTTAAATAAGTTCTTCTGCTCCGGGTTCGTCGTATTTCCTGTGGAAATGAAAGTTTAAATGAGCCGCGTAATGGCGGTCAACTTTCTCAGTCAAAGATGATCGCAGCTAGCTCCGCAGCAGTTACAAAAAATGCTACACAAACTCATGCGTTGTAACAAATGTGGCGTGGGTTCCTTAAATGATTACTCTGCACTCCAGATTAGCTTATTATATTTTCGTAATCCTTTTACACATCAGTTACGTTCTAGTAATTAAACGAGAGCAAGACAAAAGCTATCGCTATGCAATCGTACCTTATGCACTCAAACAATACCTAAGAAAACACCAGAAGACGACTAAATTCATTGTCTTCCAGTCCTTTTATAATATAACAAAGATTATAGTGTTAGTTCTTTACACATATGATCTTATATCGCAGAGAATAATGTTTTTTTCTATTATCAGAATCGATAAATTGTCTTTAAAGTTATTTCGTCACTTTGTCCGTATCACAATTAGGCATTTAAGTTCACACAACATTACGCATGTATAGTTCTTTTGTCGTTATTTATGTTGTTCATGTCAAATATACGAAAAGGGCACTATAGGCTCTGCTCTTGATCGGAAAACTCAGAGGCGTTGACCCAGCGTCCGGCAAAAACCTACGACGAAGGCCTTCCCAGCGACAGCCCGGGGCACGATCCGTAGGCTTATCGGAATCGTACTGACTTTTGCAGGAGGAACTCCGAAGCCACGCGAACTGGCACAGGCACGGCAGCGGTAGCCTCGCCAAGCACGTCACGTCAACAACCGCACCGTTCTGTACAATAAGTGCCGGCTCACGACGCTCCCACCAGAAAATCCATGCGCCAGAAATACTGGACAGTTGCCCACCACACATCAGCTTCGACCACCCCCTTCCTTTCTACCATAGAGCGAGACCGACGACCCTCGAACCGGCAAAGAAAGTTCTCAACTCGCCGGGAGCGAGTTATCGATCTCGCAGTACGGCTCACTACTATGTCGAAGGCTCCAGGTTGGATCAATGTTAATTTCTTAATTTTCCACTAATCCTATTGTAGAGATTAATAGTGAGCTTTTGTTCTAAATTCATGTATTTGGTCCGTACCTCCATCTCTTCAGTTTCTGTCAGACCCACTCTACACATTAGCTAGATGTTTAACCTATATTTTTATGATTTTTTTCCTCCTAAAGTGATACGATTGAGAGCTGTTTTTACGTACGTCACACATTACGTCTTTGTGATTGGGAATACATATTCCTGTAATATGCATTACAGATTTTTAATTTTTCATTCATAAAATCAAGAAAGAAAAGGTGACTGCTTATTCATGACAAAATGTGTGGGTAAAAATGATAGGTCAAGACCACTAAAGCTTCTTTTTTGATTACTATTTTCAGCTTGTTGTTGAGTCGTCTTCAGATCAATAAAAATTATTACTTATTTCCGTGTGTATCAGCCACCAGGCATTACACATCATCACATTCTGTTGAGCTGCATTGCTCTTGTTGTCACGTACACACTGAAGTAAGTCCTCGTGGCTACATAATGTACAACGTTAGCCGAATATGTCTCCAGTGCCTGGTGGCTGATACACACGGAATTACGTAATAATTCTAAGTGATCTGAAGATTGCTTGGCAACGAGCTGAAACTAGTAATAAATAAAGGATTTTGGATTGCCTATTTTCCAATTTGTCAATCTCAAAAATAAAAACGTGGTTATTCACTGTTTGGGTTAGTAATATGAAAACCTAGCTAATCTCTGAATTCTTCCGAAAATCACTATATGTGAATCCCAAACAGCGGTTATTGGGATTTTATACTGCAGGTCGAGGTATGCTGTAGGAGTGCCAGGTTCATCTAAATATTTTCACAGCGCAGAATATCGTGATATTATTTATACCCGGTGTTTCTGATATGTGTAATGAAATGTTCATGCCCATAATACTACAAGGCATATTTCTGCAGTCTTTGAAACTCAGTTATCTACTTACAGTACGTAATGTCTGATGTTATCTGGAAGTTGTTGATTGATTTGAGTTGCCTGCTAAGTTGATGAATCTGTTTTTTTTCCGCAATGGAATTGTTACCTCGGCTATAAACATGCAAACATACTATCTACTTGATGGATTATCATTCCTGTTGGGCAGAACACTTGCGTCATTGGCAGTATAGAATTACACTCGTCTGGCCACATTACACCTTACCATTGGTTGGTAGTTTTGCTTTTGTTTTCCTTGCGTAGCTGTGGAATTTATTTGCATTCACCTAATTTACGACTGGTCTGTCAGCACCAGTTTTCGCGGACGCATGAACTGAACTGACCTCGGACAATTTCTCGTTGGAAGTCTGGAAGTTCCACATGACATTACGCAGACCGCGCCGTGGGGTGGAAAGGCTTCCTTAAGTATATTACAAGGAAAACAAGGGAGAACTCTGTACTTTACTGACAGATAAGAAAAACTCATGAAATTAGTGAAAAATTTATGAATAATGGTTTTTGTCATTTTTACCGACGCTTGTATGATTCTGTGTGAATTGTTTCAAGTCTGTTCTCACCTACACTGAATCTAAGACAACGGTAAATAGCTTTCACGCAATACTGCGGCGTTTTAGATGCTCCAGTTTTTCAGAATTTCTTCGACGTCTTAGAGCAAGTCTAACAACGTATAACGATTTACAGTGCTTATGCATATGCACTCCTACTGTTGCCAGATTCAGTCCAGTCCAATATAGATTTCAGATATCCGACGAAAATTATGCTGTAGATTGTGTTTAGAAGAAATTTCTGTCTCGCTCGGAGCGGAGCGATCGACTTGTTGAAACTGTCTATTCAGTGATGTAGGTTGAGCTACCAGGTATCACACACACAGGTCACTCACCCCGGTGGGTCCTCGTTTGCAAGTAATTGACGAAAAAAAATCTCAATTTTGTGTGACACTCAATAGCGTTAAGAAACCCGTGGTGTAACGGATAGAATAACAGCTTTGCACGCAGTATGTTATTCCTTTAATTGGATTGAATATAATTTTTTAACTCCATTCCCGTGTCACATAATTTTAATCGTAACATCAACTTCATTTGCTCTCATTTTTGTTCGTATCTTTCTTCTCCGCATCAAACCATTGTTCACTCGTTTTTAATTAATTTTCTGTATTAATTTCGATGTAATTTCCTTTGTTTTATCACCCTCCTTTTTTGGCCACATTATTGCGTTCATTATCCGTTTCTCATTTTGCTTGAATTTCGTTTTACTTAAATTTTCATTGCATTATTTTGCCTGTAGTGCGCTACGTATTTAGGTTATATTTTAAATGTTTGTATGACACGTATAATTAGGTAACGAAAATACGTTTTTCACACTACTGCAGAAATTTAAATAGATCATTTTGTCTTTTATCATTTAAATGATAGATCGGAATTTTCAAGTAACTGAATATTGTAATAGATAAATATCATTATATTCATATGCACAAAAATTTCGGTTGAAAAAAGAATGGTAAAAAGACAAAAGGGAAACAAATGAGAAAGTTCATACGGTGACTAAAGTGATGCGGCAAACAGAAATAAAAAATTACACATAAACTAATTAACTGAATAAAAATAATGACTGAATTAATTTCGATAAAGATTTAATATTTAAAAAAGTTTGTACATATGACGAGATTCAAACCGAAAGCCCTCTGCACAGGAAGCTGTTATCATATCCATTACACCACTCAACCACATCACGTGATGAAAATTTATGTAGAGATATTAGGTGTCACACAAGATTCCGAACTTTCCTTTCCTCAATTACTCGCAAATGAGGGAACACCAAGTTGAATGGCTGCAGTGTGTGATCTTAACCTACATTACTGTACAGATAGTTTCAAAACGACTATCGCAATGCTGTGGATGTCTCCTTGTTAGACAATTTCAGTTTCGCAGAAATCTTTCCGCAGCCGTATTCTGTCACATCCCTTAGCTAAACTAACCGTAAGCAGGGCTGCATAGCATACAGAATGAGGCCAGGTTCGGCAAACGTTAAGGTGCTCGACTCGAATGCGGGAGGATTCGTATTGAAACTATTGTCTAGACATCCACTCTGCCTGTATCTTCTCTACACCGTTTAAGGCTAATGCCAAGATAGTTTATTTGAAATTGACGCTGCCGAGTGTCCCCACCAACCTTTCTCTATCCGAGCTTGGAATCCTAATCCAACAGCTCCATACTTGTCAGAACATTGAACCCTTACATTCGGCTCTAGCGGAATATGTACTAGAGAACATCATGAATATCTTGGAGTATAATTTTGATATTTTCGTGATTCTGTTAAAAGCTGCAAACTAGAATGGATGTACAATGTGTGAGAAACAATGTCGTAGCAATTACGTTTTATAAAGTGCTTGCTTCAAAAAGAAAAAAAAGCGTTTGCTTTATTATACGAATATTTATATAATTGTCGAAGAAAATGACTACACTTACAAAAAGTAACTACTGTGCAAATTTCGTTTTTGTGGGTAGTTTTGTTCTTTAATGATTGCACTACTGGCCATTAAAATTGGTACACCAAAAAGATGACGTGCAACAGACGCGAAATATAACCGACAGGAAGAAGATGCTGTCATATGCAAATGATTAGCTTTTCAGAGTATTCACACAAGGTTGGCGCCAGCGGCGACACCTACAACGTGCTGACACGACGAAAGTTTCCAAATGATTTCTCATACACAAACAGCAGTTGACCTGCGTTGCATGGTGAAACATTGTTGTGATGCCTCGTGTAAGGAGCAAAAATGCGTACCATCACGTTTCCGACTTTGACAAAGGTCGGATTGTAGCCTATCGTGATTGCGGTTTATCATATCGCGACACTGCTGCTCTGACTGTTAGCAGAATATGGAATCGGTGGGTTCAAGAGGGTAATACGGAACGTCGTGCTGGATCCCAACGGCCTCGTATCACTAGCAGTCGAGATGACAGGCATTAAATCCGAATGGGTGTAACGGATCGTGCAACTACGTCTCTTTCCCTGAGTCAACGGAAGTGGGCATTTGGAAAACAACAAACATCTGACGAACAGTTCGGTGACGTCTGCAGCAGCATGGACTATCAGCTCGGAAACCATGGCTGCGGTTAGCCTTGACGCTGCATCACACACAAGAGTGCCTGCGATGGTGTACTCAACGACGAACCTGTGTGCATGAATGGGAAAACGTAATTTTTTCGGATGAATCCAGGTTCTGTTTACAGCATCATGATGGTCGCATCAGTGTTTGGCGACATCGTGGTGAACACACATTGGAAGTGTGTATTCATCATCGCCAAACTGGCGTATCACCCGGCGTGATGGTATGGGGTGCCATTGGTTACACGTCTCGGTCAACTCTTGTCCGCACTGACGACTCTTTAAACAGTGGACATTACATTTCAGATGTGTTACGACCCGAGGCTCAACCCATTATTCGATCCCTGCGAAACCCTACATTTCAGCAGGATAATGCACGACCGCATGTTGCAGGTCCTGTACGGGCCTTTCTGGATACAGAAAATGTTCGACTACTGCCCCGGCCAGCACATTCACCAGATCTCTCACCACCTGAAAACGTCTGGTCAATGGTGACCGAGCAACCGGTTCGTCACAATACGCCAGTCACTACACTTGATGACCTGTGGTATCGTGTTGAAGCTGCATGGACAGGTGTACCTGCAGAAGCCATCCTAGCTCTGTTTGACTCAATGACCAGGCGTATCAAAGCCGTTATTACGGCGAGAGGTGGTTGTTCTGGGTACTGATTTCTCAGGATCTGTGCACCCAAATTGCGTGTAAATGTAATCACATATCAATTCTAGTATAATATATTTGTCCCATGAATACCCGTTTATCATTTACATTTCTTCTTGGTGTAGCAATTTTAATGGCCAGTAGTGTACATGTCTCGGACAACGTTGAGTATCCCTGCACATTGTGTTGATATACTGATAAAATTCTTTAGTGTATGTAGAAATGATTGAAGTAAGTACTGAAATTTAATTTGGTTGCGAAATGATTAATTTTCTGGTGATGTATCCGGTTTTTTCCACTTTCTTTATGTGTCCCAGTTTGGGAAGAGCACCTGCTGTTTTGCACATACGTTATAAATTGCTTTATGAAGACCTCAGATTTGCTGTTGAAGTACATTGCGGTAGATGCAAAAAGTACAATATCATAAGGGAATTCAGCGTAGATCATGAATGTTCGCTTAATGAATATACCTTTGTTTTTCCAGATTTTCTAAACTTTTCGTAGGGATGCCTTTGTTGATACGGAATTTCGTCGGATAACTCCTCGAATTCTGGGCTCTCCACTACCATGAGACCCATATATCTACATCATTCGGTACAGTAACAGTTTCAATGAGGTTAACATAACGTGTAAGTAACACATTGAAAAAAATAAGAATAAACTCAAAGGACCAGCTGAAGACTTTTGTAATTAGGGCAACTGAAGACCGCGACTGGATAGACAACGGAAGAAATAAACGGGTGAGTGAAGTTGTCTAATATGTTTTAATTACATTAGAACAATTTTCCGAACTAAACTTCCAATGATTTTTTAACGGGAAGTTCACAGTAGCAGGGTAAGATATCATCTGCAGTAGTGAGGCATGTACTTAAATGCGAAAACTAATTAAAAGTGGGAGAGTGCTAAAACAGATACAGATTCACGATGGGTATCACTAGGCTCAGGGAGTGTACGAGATTATAATTTGTTTAATGAAAATGAATTGGACTTGAATGTTACATCTACTAAGAAAGTTGATGTACTAATGCAGATGCAATTCTGTGTAGAATACGAAGAAACGGGGAACACAGAGATGAAAGTCGAGGCAGGGGAACATGGGTGATGCTGTATAGCACAATGCATTTTGAAATGTGTAAGATTTCCTTTTATAGTAGCGGAAGTGAAATTATTGATCATTATGAACTGTTATTTTACATATTTGTGTGGCAGTTTTCCAAAGGATACAGTGTATACGTTTGAGAATCGTAAGTCTGACTGATCATGTCCATTAAGTGTTAGCATGGGAAATATATTGCGTTATTACTCATTGCCCCCCATGAACCATGTACTTTGCCATTGGTGGGGAGGCTTGCGTGCCTCAGCGATAAAGATAGCCGTACCGTAACTACAACCACAACGGAGGGGTATCTGTTGAGAGGCCAGCAGCCTTTTCAGTAGTTGCAAGGGCCACAGTCTGGATGATTGACTGATCTGGCCTTTTTAACAATAACCAAAACGGCCTTGCTGTGCTGGTACTGCGAACGGCCGTAATTTTTACCGAGGGCATGCAGATTTACTGTATGATTAAATGATGATGGCGTCCGCATGTGTAAAATATTCCGGAGGTAAAATAGTCCCCCATTCGGATCTCCGGGCGGAGACTACTCAAGAGGATGTCGTTATCAAGAGAAAAAAAACTGGCGTTCTACGGATCGGAGCGTGGAATGTCAGATCCCTTAATCGGGCAGGCAGGTTAGAAAATTTAAAAAGGGAAATGGATAGGTTAAAGTTAGATATAGTGGGAATTAGTGAAGTTCGGTGGCAGGAAGAAGAAAACTTCTGGTCAGGTGACTACAGGGTTATAAACACAAAATCAAATAGGGGTAATGCAGGAGTAGGTTTAATAATGAATAGGAAAATAGGAACGCAGGTAAGCTACTACAAACAGCATAGTGAACGCATTATTGTGGGCAAGATAGATACGAAGCCCACACCTACTACACTAATACAAGTTTATATGCCAACTAGTTCTGCAGATGACGAAGAAATTGAAGAAACGTATGATGAAATAAAAGAAATTATTCAGTGAGGGAGATGAAAATTTAATAGTCATGGGTGACTGGAATTCGAGTGTAGGAACAGGGAGAGAAGGAAACGTAGTAGGTGGATATGGATTGGGGCTAAGATGTGAAAGAGGAAGCCGCCTGGTAGAATTTTGCACAGAGCACAACTTAATCATAGCTAACACTTGGTTTAAGAATCGTGAAAGAAGGTTGTATACATGGAAGACCACTGGAGATACTAAAAGGTATCAGATAGATTATATAATGGTAAGACAGAGATTTAGGAACCAGGTTTTAAATTGTAAGACATTTCCAGGGGGAGATGTGGACTCTGACCAGAATCTATTGGTTATGACCTGTAGATTAAAACTGAAGAAACTGCAAGAAGGTGGGAATTTAAGGAGATGGGACCTGGATAAACTGAAAGAACCAGAGGTTGTACAGTTTTTCAGGGACAGCATAAGGGAACAATTGACAGGAATGGGGGAAAGAAACACAGTAGAAGAAGAATGGGTAGCTTTGAGGGATGAAGGCAGCAGAGAATCAAGTAGGTAAAAAGACGAGGGCTAGTAGATATCCTTGGGTGACAGAAGAAATATTGAATTTAATTGATGAAAAGAAAAATTATAAACATGCAATAAATGAAGCAGGCAAAAATGAATACAAACATCTCAAAAATGAGATGACAGGAAGTGCAAAATGGCTAAGCAGGGATGGCTAGAGGACAAATGTAAGGATATAGAGGCTTATCTCACTAGGGGTAAGATAGATATTGCCTTCAGGAAAATTAAAGAGACCTTTGGAGATAAGAGAACCACTTGTATGAAGATAAAGAGCTCAGATGGAAACCAAGTTCTAAGCAAAGAAGGGAAAGCAGAAAGGTGGAAGGAGTATATAGAGAGTCTATACAAGGGAGATGTACTTGAGGACAATAGTATGGAAATGGAAGAGGATGTAGATGAAGATGAAATGGGAGATACGATACTGCGTAAAGTGTTTGACAGAGCACTGAAAGACCTGAGTTGAAACAAGGCCCCCGGAGTAGACAACATTCCATTCGAACTACTGACGGCCTTGGGAGAGCCAATCCTGACAAAACTCTACCATCTGGTGAGCAAGATGTATGAAACAGACGAAATACCCTCAGACTTCAAGAAGAATGTAATAATTCCAATCCCAAAGAAAGTAGGTGTTGACAGATGTGAAAATTACCGAACAATCAGTTTAATAAGCCACAGCTGCAAAATACTAACACGAATTCTTTACAGACTAATGGAAAAACAAGTAGAAGCCGACCTCGGGGAAGATCAGTTTGGATTCCGTAGAAATGTTGGAACACGTGAGGCAATACTGACCTTACGACTTATCTTAGAAGAGAGATTAAGGAAAGGCAAACCTACGTTTCTAGCATTTGTAGACTTAGAGAATGCTTTTGACAATGTTGACCGGAATACTCTCTTTCAAATTCTAAAGGTGGCAGGGGTAAAATACAGGGAGCGATAGGCTATTTACAATTGGTACAGAAACCAGATGGCAGTTGTAAGAGTCGAGGGACATGAAAGGGAAGCAGTTGTTGGGAAGGGAGTAAGACAGTGTTGTAGCCTCTCCCCGATGTTATTCAATCTGTATAATGAGCAAGCAGTAAAGGAAACAAAAGAAAAATTTGGAGTAGGTATTAAAATTCATGGAGAAGAAATAAAAACGTTGAGGTTCGCCGATGACATTCCAATTCTGTCAGAGACATCAAAGGACCTGGAAGAGCAGTTGAATGGAATGGAAAGTGTCTTGAGAGGAGTATATAAGATGAAAATCAACAAAATCAAAACGAGGATAATGGAATGTAGTAGAATTAAGTCGGGTGATGCTGAGGGAATTAGATTAGGAAATGAGACACTTAAAGTAGTAAAGGAGTTTTGCAATTTGGGGAGGAAAATAACTGATGATGGTCGAAGTAGAGAGGATATAAAATGTAGACTGGCAATGGCAAGGAAAGCGTTTCTGAAGAGGAGAAATTTGTTAACGTCGAGTGTAGATTTAAGTATCAGGAAGTCTTTTCTGAAAGTATTTCTATGGAGTGTAACCATGTATGGAAGTGAAACACGGACTATAAATAGTTCAGAAAAGAAGAGAATAGAAGCTTTTGAAATGTGATGCTACAGAAGAATGCTGAAGATTAGATGGGTAGATCACATAACTAATGAGGAAGTATTGAATAGGATTGGGGAGAAGAGAAGTTTGTGGCACAACTTGACTAGAAGAAGGGATCGGTTGGTAGGACATGTTCTGATGCATCAAGGGATGACCAATTTTTACTAGAGGGCAGCGTGGAGGGTAAAAATCGTAGAGGGAGACCAAGAGATGAATACACTAAGCAAATTCAGAAGTAGATAGGTTGCAGTAGGTACTGGGAGATGAAGAACCTTGTACAGTATAGAGTAGCATGGTGAGCTGCATCAAACCTGTCTCAGGACTGAAGACCACAACAACAACAACATTACTCATTGCTTGTATGATTTGTCTTGCGCTACCACGATGGTGGGCGAAATATGTAATGACAAACTGATAGTGAAATGCGCTATTAATGTTAGATTTTTCTGGTTCACTTTAACGCTTTCACGAAGTTTGAAGAACAGAGCGAGACAGCGAGTGATCACCTATCACAATATCTATCACCTTTTAAGATCAATCAGAGGTGTACTATGAACTATGTGAAACAATTAAGAAATTAGCGGTGGTAAAACAATCATTTTACTAAAGAACGACCTTTGGAAGAGACCACGTTCCCTCATAATTACTGAGATTATTGGAAGAGCCGACTAAAAAAAAAACATTTCCACCTTATGTGGAAGATATATGAGACAGGTGAAATGTACTCAGACTTCAAGAAGAATGAAGTAAACCTAATTTCAAATAAGGCGGGCGCTGACAGGTGTGAATATCACTGAATAGTCAGTATAATAAATGGTTACTAAGTAGTCATAGGGATTACTTACAACGAATGGAAAAACTGGTAGAGCGCGACCTCAGGGAATAACCTTACATGTTGTCGTAGGAGATAGGGTAAAGAAAGGAAAACTTACATTTATGTTGTTTCTAGACTTTGTGAAAGTTTTTAAGAATGTTGACTGGACTGTTCTCTTTGAAATAATGAAGGCTGAAGGAAGAAAGGACAGAAAGCAAAGGCCTGTCTTCAACTTTTACGGAAACCGATCTGTAGTTATATAGAGCCGAAAGACTTAGGCGGTATTCGGAGCGAAACAGGAGTGTAGCGTATCCTCGACGTTATTCAATCTGTGCGTTCAGCAAGCATTAAATAACACCTAGTAGAAATTTGGGAAGCGAATTGAAGTTTAGGGAGAAGAAATAAAAACTTTGATGTTTTCCAACGACAATGCAGTTCTGTCAGAAAAGACAAAGGACTTAGAAGAGCAGTTGTACCGAACGAATAGCTTCCAGAATGAAACTTTCACTCTGCAATGGAGTGTGCGCTGATGGGGAACTTCCTGGCGGATTAAAACTGTGCCGGGCCGAGATTCGACGTGGGAACATTTACCATTCGCGGGAATGCTAGTCCTGTAAGTTTCGCAGAACTCCTGTGAACTCTCAAAGGTAGGGGATGAGATACCGCAGTAAGAAGTAAGGCTGGGTCTTGAGTCGTGTTTGTCAGCGAAAGACGAGTCTCGATCCGGCGTACAGTTTTAATCTGCCAGTAAGTTTCAGAACGTATAGACTTGAAAAGAGTTCGTACTTATAAGATGAGCATCAAGAAAAGTAAAACAATGATAATGGAATTAAGTCGGATTAAATCAGGAATACTCACAGAATTGAAAGAGGAAAAGAGACACAAAAATTAGTGGACGAATTAACTTATTTCTGTAGTAAAATAAGTGACGACGGTCTAAGTAGCTAGGATATAAAATTTAGAGTGGCAACAGCAAGAAAAGCGTTTCTGAAGAAGAGGAATTAACACTAAATATGAATTTTATTGTCAGAAGGTCTTTTTTGAATGTGCCAGGAATGTACCATGTATGGAAGTGAACCGTGGACGATGAACAACTTAGACAAGAAGAGAACAGATGCTGTTTAATTGTGTTTGCTATAGAGGAATGCCGAAGATTAGATGGACTGAGAGTATTACTATTAACGAGGACTGAATCAAATTGAGGGAAAAATAATAATTTATGGTTCAATTTGATCAAATAAGGGATCGGCTGCAGGACACAGTCTTAGACATCGAGGAATTGGCAATTAGACAATGGCGGAATGTGTGTGTATGTGGTGGGGGGGGGGGGGGGGGGGGAAGTAGAGGGTTACAGGGAGACCAAGTCTTGAATACAGTCGACAGGTTCAAATGGACGTAGATTGTAGTTACATAGAGATAAAGAGGCTTGCACAGACGAGACTAACGAGGAGAGCTACATCAGATGACAATGACACTGAAGGAAAATTGTATACTAATAAATTTTTTAGATTTTTTTTATTCATTATGTAGTGTTGTTAATTGTTGCACCCGCCATCTGTGTGTAGCATTTTTGACTAGTAACCAAACGACCTAGGTTCCGAGGTCGCACCAATCGACTGCTTATATTTAGAATAAAAATCATCTGCAGTAGCGGCTGAAGACTTTCGGCACAAAAAGTTCCGGTCGTTCTGCCGACGACCTTGTTAAAGAGGGCGGGCGAGTGGACAGAGGTTCAGGGCACTTTGTTGCCCTTGGGATGGGAAACTCTCCTTAAGAGAAAATTGAAACATATGAGCCCTCGGTCACTATTATTTTTAGTCCTTTTGCCAGGTTTCAACACTTGTAAGAGTGCCTTCATCAGAATTAAAACAATGCACTCTTAGAAGTGCTGAAACCTGGTCAATAAAACAAAAAAATAGTAGTGTCCGAGAGATCATTGGTTTTAATTTTACTTTAGAAACGGTCACTGATCCCAGCAGCCATGTTTAGAAAAAGAATTTCCTTAAAAGGCTGAAGTACAAGCAATTATAAACGGCATGAGGATGAAGAAGAAAGTGGAAACAACTGCATTAAAGTCATATATTGTGTATCCACAGACCACGTGGCACATAACAGAAAAAAAGTGTCATGATCATCTCTACATTAGCAAAAGATTCCGGACTAGTCCCTCTTTCGGATCTCTGGTTCAAAATGGCTCCGAGCACTGTGGGACCTAACTTTGAGGTGATCAGTCCCCTAGAACATAGAACTACTTAAACCTAACTAACCTAAGGACATCACACACATCCATGCCCCAGGCAGGATTCGAACCTGCGACCGTAGCGGTCGCGCGGTTCCAGACTGAAGCGCCTAGAACCGCTCGGTCACACTGGCCGGCCGGATCTCTGGAAGGCGACTCCCAAGGGACAGATGGTCATGAGAGAAAGGCTGAATAACCGAAGAATGGGTAACGGAAGCTAGAAAATCAGCAAAGGGAAATTCAGAGGCTCAATCTAGTTACAGTAGGGGCCTGTGAAGTGGAATGAAAAGAACGCCAGCAGTTATTGTCAGATGACTATAAGATAATTCTAACAGCATCAGAAAATGGTATAACGGGAGTAGTATTAGCTATGGGGAAGAGAATATGCTACTGTGAACAGTTTAGCGATAGGGGTTCTCATCAGAATCGACAGAAAAGCAACAGGAGTTCAAGCATGCATGCCGCCATCGCAAACATAAGGTGAAGAGACAGAGAAAGCATATGAGTGTACTGAAACGGTAGAGTAGTATGTACAGGTAGATGGAGAACTAAAAGCCATAAGGGACTGAAATGCTGTTCTAGGGCAAAGAGCAGATGAAATGGTTGAACAAAAATGTGTGTTTTGTAATAGGGATGAGAGAGGTGCACAATTGAGTTCCTCAGTAAACTTTAACTGGTAACACCCATCACTCTGTTCAAGGATCGCAAGAAGAGGAGGTTATAACACTATCAATGCCTCTCGTTTATGTTCTGAAACTTTTTTAAGCAGTTATGGTATATGGAGCAGTACAATGTTACCCCCTCTAAGGATTTTTGTAGTTTTGACCGTGAAATACCTAAAGGAGGTTGCCTATCGGACATGAAATTTAGAATTATGTAAATACACAACTAGAAACAGATACTTTTCAGAAACTGTTCTCATTAATCAGATTGCTCAAATGATAAAGAATACGGTCGCCAGCCTAATTAGGCATAACAATGTGTCACATTCCTGTACAAACATAGATTTAAGTAACTTCAAAGGATAGCCACAGCCTATACTCCCCCACATGAGAGTGCAATGAAACCAACCACAGGCATGTCTTAACGTAAAGAGAGTGTTGACAGCTATAGCTGAACAAGCCTATTAGCATAAGAACAACATATAATGACACACTTTTGCATTCACGGCTTAGTCAAACCTAATAGTTTCAATAACATTACTATCAAAGTTTACTGTAGAATTATAAAATTTGGCATGAATTTAGTCCCTCTCCACTAAATACATTTTTACCTGACATAAGATGGAATAGAGTTCACTAACAAACAATTTCTCACAGTTCCCTGAAGAAAAGAAGTTACTATTTTTGTAGGTTAAGCTCTTTCTGTTAATAACTTTCTATTAGTGAGCACAAAAGACCGAATATGGATCCTGTTAAACTGGCAATATATTCTTAAACACACATAGGGACCAACAATTTAGCAAATATGAATATATAACTCTCAACAGTGATAGTTTTTAACTTTTACTGCACTGGGACACAAACTGACATAATTATATGACAATGACTCACCTTTTTGCAATTTTCAACAGGTTGCACTATGAATCTTTACTATGCAAAACACTATGAGCCACAGATTTGAAAAAGACTTACTTTTAAAACTGACAGCAAATTGTTTTAGTATCTGTTTTTGATATTTCATTAAAATCAATTATTCACTTTACGCTTTTTGAAAGCCCACGAACATTGAAATAAGCAGTTTCAGTTGCGAAAATACCTTCAGCAAACATCATTTACTATGTCACACACTTTTGCTACATTGACTTTGAATTTAATTACTTTCTTCTTACTATATTTAAGTGCCATTATTTACTTAAGAACTGGGCTTTAATATGTTCACAACATGGACACTCGGTAAGCATATTTAGCATGGAAAGGATCCTAAGTGGTTATCTGACTGGGGATAATTCACGGTAAGATTTCAAAGTATATTTTTTGGTTTACCTTATTATTTGAAATAAATAAAACATCCACATAAACTATTCCTTCACGTTAAATTTCTACAACTCCTTATTTCTGTTGCAGTGATTGCGCAACGTGGTGGCGAGTACGTCCTGTCAGGTGGATCAGAATTTGATAATGATAAGTCTCTCTCATTTCTTGGTGGCGATGATAGATACCATTTCCAAAACAGAGGTAGCTTATTAATCCATCCAACCGAGGCTTTGGCACATTGGGAAACGGCACAACAAGCCTCTCCCGGCACCAGCACAATCCACTGTTGTTACATGAGCTGTTGGCGGTTCAGTAGCTCGTGTCCGACTGACTAGTTGTCCCACCTCTTCCTTTATGTCTACGACATTTTGCGCGCACTCCCTGATTCCGCACTTTTTATACACATAAAGAACTACGAACCCTAAGTGAGGATCAGCAAATACACAGTCGCAAACAAACATTTTGAACAAAACAGTCAATTACACTTATTGACTTTTCTACAAAAAAATTATTCACACAAACATTACAATTATATATGATAAGTTTTGTCTTCCTCCAAATGACGCAAAGATCTTAACTGATACACTTACCTTACATAGGATCAAACCATGACATCTAAGTTTTTACGAAGGAAGAAAGCGAACACTCTTATGGCATCGATACAGTCAAATAATGTTTACTACAGTTTATCTACAGAATATTAAGTAAAACAAAAAGGAAAAGTAAATCAACGAAAGGTATGTAGCATCTGAGCTACGGTGTTACACATGCCCATGTTTGGTTGAGGTTTCCCATTAGGGATATTTCAGGGAAACATTGATAAGACCTAAGTGGTGTTGGCTACCAAACAAAAAAATGGTGCTATCCATTTTCAGATAGGAGAAAAAAATACACATATGATATGCATACGGTATATACACTAAGAAATTTCTTATATTTCTTCCAAAACATTTTCAAAATAAGGCATCTACAGTACTTTTCGTTTTCCCTTTATTTTAAAGAAACAAATTTTCACCATTACACAGATCATACATTAAAATTTTCTGTCTCTTCTACATATGTACTATATCACTGACAGACAAGCAGTATACAAAATAATCTGCACATTAGTAAAACAGGTATAGTATTCTAGAAAAAAGTAAATATGCTTACACAGCAGCACAGAAACATTTCAACGTAACCTTCCGTCACTCGCGTGGATGTTACTCGTCATCCACGTGAATTTCCCGCCAATTTTGTCTGACAGGGTAGGATTGAGATCGCGCCGTTTTCAGTACTTTTCTGTTAACTCTCCAGCAGTTAGCTCCAATCGTTGTTGACTTTAAGTTCAGAAAGATAGATTATTTATGAAACAATATTATAGTCTGGAGGACACCAATCTTTTGCGCAAGCTCTGCTTCGTCAATCTGAAACAAAGTAAGTCTGTATTATTTTATTGCTTTCCTAGATTCAATTGATCTTTCATGTGCGTAAATTTGGACCTACTAAAACTGACTACAGTTACTTTCCGTGTTACCTAGTTTTCTGTTTATTTTTAGACTGCGGAAAAAAATTTCAAAAGCAAAAAACCTCAGAGTTTAGTAGAGATCCTAATGTATGGTTGGCATGGTTCAATGAGCTGAGTGATGAAGATGCTCACAGTGATAGCGCTGACTCAGAGACTGAGGACTGTGTTCATGAAAGCGGTCATGATAGAGTAACAGAACAAGAAGTACCAGAGAATGATGAATTTGAATCACAGGAAGAAGTAACTCAAGAGGATGAATTTCTTTTAGGGAAAGATGGAATAGCTAAACGGAGGAAAAATAAATATCCTACCATTGAAACTTCATGGCAGATTAAAGCTGTGTGTCGGATAGAGACTCGAACTCGGGTTCGTGAGTCGTGTTAGGGCAGCTCAGATGGTAGAGCCATTGCCCGCAAAAAGCAAAGGTCCCGAGTTCGAGTCTCGGTCCGGCACACAGTTTTAATCTGCCAAGAAATCTCATATCAGCGCACACTACGCTGCAGAGTGAAAATCTCATTCTGGATCCTTCAATTGTTAGAAGCAGAAATTGTAACACTACTACGCACTTGCCTGGACCAAAAAATCAAGCTCGTATAAAAAGTACAGAAATAGAAATTCTGAACTTGTTCTTGAATGAAAACATAATTAACATTATCGCAACATGCACTAATACATCCATCAGTGAAGTTCATGGTAACTTTTCTAGGGCAAGGTATGCTAAAGAAACAGATGCGATAGATATCAGAGCTTTAATTGGTTTGTTATATCTGTGTAAATCTTTGAGATGTTCTAGGAAGAGTATATCGAAATTGTGAGAGAACTCAAAGGGAAATTTACTTGAATCATGTTATTTATGCATAAGTGAAAACTGATTCAGGTTTCTTTTGAGGTGTCTTAGTTTTGATAATATCCGTGATAGAGGTGTTTGCAGAGAGACTGACAAGTTGGCTCCTATCAGCGAGGTACTGGAACTGTTGATGAAGAACTGCCAAAAATATTTTTCACCTAGTAAATATCTTACTGTTGACGAACAGCTTTTGGCATTTAGAGGAAGCTGCCCATTCCGTTCAGGCAATATATCCATAGCAAACCAGCAAAGTATGGGTTAAAAGTGTTTGCTTTGGTTGATGTAAAAACAGCTTACACTTTGAATTTAGAACGGTACGTCGGTAAGCAACCGGAGGGACCATGTAATGTCAGATATTCTTCTTCGAATTGTTTCAATGTTTCTAACGTTAGAATATATTGTACTGTGTAAGAATATTAAATGCATTATACTTAGATTTAATAAAAATCATAAAATCAGTCACAAAAGCCATTCAAAGTGTACAAATAGGCCGCGTGCTTTGTGGATGACGCCTGTCATCCACGTGAGTGACCATGTCACGAATTTTCGCATTGGGTAATGGTGGGTTAACAAAACACAAACATTTTTATCATTATTCAGAAAATTTTAAAATACTCAAATACCTCGCATTTTCATCTAAACACACATACATACAAAACATTTATAAGCATATTTTCCAACCAACTCTTCAAATGCAAAATTAACTTTTCAAGATTTTTAAAAATTTTGAATTTTAAAGCTGCTCTTCATTAATAGCAGTCCAAAATGTTTCTTGTGTATAAACATACTAACATCTTCAGAACCTAGCTTTAATTATCACTGCTGTATTTTAAAACAAGACAGTCCAAAATTTTAAGTTACACCAGAAAAAACTAGTCTCAAAAACATCTACAACAATTTAAATAAGATTGCTTGTACATTTTATAACTTTTCACTGACTTCAGTAAGAATAGTCAATCCATAACACATTGCTCAAAAAACCTAACTTACTACACTGCATGCCTCAGCACTAGCAGTCTATGGTACAGATATTTAAACACATTTTTCTACATAGAGAATTCAAGGACACTTTAAAAAAAATGAGACACTGACCCTTGCTTAGGTTTGGCAGTTCGTGATAATGTATCTGCTTCTTGCCCCACAATGGCAAGTCCTTTGGTTATTGCTCACAGCATTTTAGGTAGTTTTCTGCTTCACAACTACTTGGCAATTCATTAGATTGGTTTGTTACCTAACAGTACAGCTTTTGGGTATTCCGGTCCATTTCTAACTGCAGTACTTTTATAACTTTAGTTGTCTTTCCATCAAACCCAGAACATGCTATACATTAGGTATAATTACATCCTTTTATGTTACATTGAATCTGAAACTCAAATACATATATCAGACACTGGTGAAAAAAGTTCTTTCCAAATGATAACATTAACTAGTTTACACATGATTAATCAAGAAAAATTTAAACATCATATTAGTGATAAAATTATTATCCAGAGTTTATGAGAGAAATTATTATTCATTATGGAATCCATTGCAAATGATTTCTGGACACAACACTTCCTACTTGTTTTATACATTTGGTAAGCTCATTCCCTTTATTATTTTTTCAGGTGTATGCAACCTTATACCTGAGCACACTAAAACATCCAATGAGCTGATCCTTGACACAGACATCTCATCAACATTCTTACCTATTTCAAAACATTTGGAACTACACTTTTCTGGTAAGTCATTTTCTGTTGTATGTTTCTACTCCTCATTACAGTACACACCTTACTTACAATAAACCTGGTCATTTTCTAGTGCACCCATATTATTTATCCATTTCTCTTTCCAAAAACATTCACCTTTAGTCATATTATACATGTTAAATTTAGTATTATTGAAATTTTTATCATTATTTAAATCTAAATAAAAAACAACCAACTTACTTCAGGTGTGAGAACAATGATACTGACATATTACTTCAAGCTGGAAATTCACACTGGTTGGAGGTTATTTCATTCCAGAGTTAAATTTACACTCAGGAATAACAAAATTTTTATCATATTATTCACAAACATTCATTTCTGCTTATTTTTCTCCTTTCTGATTCTACATGATTTAATCTAAAAGGGAAGAAAGGAAGAAGATAGTCAAAGTTCTGAATGAAGAAGAGGAAGGTTGACAACACTAAAAGAAATGGAAGTAATGTTGGCAACGACTGGGGTACCTGGTGTTCGTCAGACACCTTACAATACAAAGAGCGCATGTCCCCTGAAGGTTCAATGTTTCATTCATTATTGTTTCATCCATGTTCCTATGGACATTTGCCTTTAATTACACATCATAATGCATTCTTAATCCCTTTTTGATCTTTGAGTACACTAGAAATTAATCATTAGCATGTGGAGTTCTTTGCACTTCAATTAAGTTACCATAAGTACTATTACTCATAAAGTTTTCGAAATTTGGTAATAATTTACTTCAATCCTCACAATTAAAGTGGCATCAAAAGCATGCATATGAACATAAACAGTTTCTAAGCAAAGTCATACAAAACACAAAAATAAATAAACAACAACCTGCCCCAGGTCTCAAGATCAACAAAACAGTAATTCACATTCAGGCAAAACTCAGTACCTTAGAAATAAAGTCATGCATCATATTAGCAACACATTTACAACACCCTGTCCCCAGTGTCGTTATTAACAAGGCTGTCTTTTATGGTTCACTAAACAGTCACTTAAGTTTGGTGGCTTTTTAGGCCTCCTGTTTTCCATACCTTTAACTAAGCTATTCAGATCTTGCCAACATTTTGTTTCATCAGGTGGGTTTTTAGGTTTTTGATTTTCAAAGTCTTTAGTAATATGCAAGAGCTCCTGTTCTGCTATCATTTCATCAGGTGGTTCTTATTGTTCCTGACATTCACACTCTTTCAAAACATTTGTTAAGGCTTGTCCAAGTATAGTATCATCTGGAGGTCCCTGCAGATTATGCCCCTCTGCTACATTACTTAATAATACCTTCAGTTTTGGCCCAGTTCCACTTCCTGTATCTTGCTTTGGAAAAATGTCACTAATTTTTTGTACCCTCTTTCAGTAAAAGTACATTCACTTTCGTTTATTCCTGAGAATTCATCTTCACTGAAGTCATCACTACACCCTTCCTCACTGTCAGATTCACTTAAGTATGCAACTTTTGAACAATAGGGAAAGTTAGTATATTCATTCTTATCTGTATTCATATACCCTTCATCATCTGAACTATCACTGATTTTATTTTCGTCATCAGATTCGAGCATGAATGCAACTTTTAGACAGTGGGGCAATTCATCATTAGATGTTTCAGCCAATTTGTTTTTCGAATTATTTTCTACACATTGCACATAGTTTGGACACTCAGGTAATTTCGTACTTTGTACAATCGTCATACACATCGATAACCTTCATTTTGCTATCTTATTTACTGTCATTTTCAGCTAACTGTGCGAAATTCCTACCTGACTTTTCTCTATCTGAACCACAAAACATCTTTTCATCAACAATAAGTTCATTTGCACTTCGTATAACGTCGTATTTCCTAATGTCCTCCTTTACATCATTTTCATTTCTTACTAATTGTGTACACGTCATTTGCGTGGCGTAATCTACTTCCTTTTCATCATCATTCATCCTAATCTCCCTTACATCTACGTCCTTTTGCTCATGTACGTTAGTACAGTATAAATATCTTCCTTCCCAATCGTACTGTCTTGCTTTCTTTTATTCTTTAGTAATGCCTTTTCGCACGATTCCGATATTGAGTTATCCTTATTTTAGGATATATTAACTTTATTTTCAGTTTTACATTCATCTATTACTGTAACCTGCCAACAGAAGTGTCCATTCTGGCTCTTTTGTTTCTCTCTACGGCATGCATCTTGTTCTGACCTTGACCATTTAATCTTCTCCCTAACTGCTCTGTCCAGTACCGCCTGAATATGAGCGGCAGCCACTTGAACTACAGCCAGATTCTAATCGGTGCATTTCATTATGTATTGCTCCGTGTGCGTTTATTAAAGCAGTGTTACAAAATTTTCTGCCCCGTATTTTGCATTCTTCTCTCTCTGACCTTTTATTTGAAATCTTTACTCTGGGCCCAAAACTGGATTCCGCATGAATCTGTCCCTGAACACACGCGGTTCTTAATTTTCCACTTCGTCCCTATTGTGAAAATTCCGCAGCATGAATCCTCTTCCACGTATCGAAAAATTTCGTCTTGCTCTTCTGCGATCTCTTTTAATTGTGTTCATGTGAAACCTACCATGTTCGGGTCTTTCGCTTTGGTTATTATTTTCTCATAAGTGATCGTTATTATTATTGGTTCGAACCTCGCGGTTTCCTCGCCAGTGGTCTTCGTCTTCGACCTTTTCCAAGAATGCTGCAAAATTTCTATGGTTACTACACACTATCTTTTTGAGTCCTGTGGTAATTTCTTCCAAAGTTCCCAAATTATTTCAGTTTCAGTACGTCTGATTTTCAGGTGTATTAATTTCCTGTACCACGATTTACAAAACTCTTTCCTTGTCTGCCTCCCTCTAATATCATACAATCTGGCCATTACGAATTCACGCCATAATTGGCCTTGTTTTCGTTCTGACCAGTACCCGTCAATAAATTTTTGTTTGAGACTTTCAAAAGATATCTGGTTAGTATCCAGATTCAATCCTCACCTTTTCGCGTCTCCTGTTAATGCACTAATCATTACATTGATCATTTCCTGGTCATATAAATATTCACGAAAATTTCGTTCACAATTCCTTACAAAATCAAGAGGGTGCCATCCGTTATGCCTTTCCGCAGGATCGATTTTTTCCTCGTCCCCTAATATTTTACTGTAAAGTACTCTTTCAGTAAATTGGGTAGATCTTGCTTGTATTTTCTTTCCAAGTCACTCATTTTGCCTTGGATTTGTGAAATGTTATGGTCGCACTTCTTTTCGCAAGTAACGATCTCTTTGACTAGTTATCTACCTGTTTCTGTCACAGATTGTTTAATCTGTAAAAATTCTGTGTTACTTTCTGATTGTATTTCGTATTTAATACCGGATACTTTTTCATCTACTTTATTACTGACCAACGGTTCTATTTGGTCTTGAATTTTAATTATTTCTGTGTCAAATCTGTTATTGATGCCATCGATCTGTCCTTGTACATTGGCAGTATTGCCATTAATGACATTTACTTCGCTTTTAAGGCTTTTGATTTCATTACTAACTATTCCTACCCTTGAATTGAATTCTTCAATTTGTTTGCTAGGTCTGGCAATTTGCATTTAAATTTGTTTACTTTGTTTGTCTTCCAGATTTTTCATTTGCCCATTAATATCACTGCCCTGTGCTGCTATTTGGGCAGATAGCCTTTTGAGCAAATCTGTCATATCTGGGGCCTTTTCAGTTTTAGATTTTACTGTACTTTCGTGTTCAAATACTACTTCCCTTTCTATTTTTGGTGATACAAACATATACTTCGATTTATTTGCATAGACACTCTCCTTGACAACATCGCCTATCTTGTCTTGTTTAGTACGAGCGACATTCATAGCTTGGACCTGTTCTTGTTTGTCTGAATTCATTTCTAGTTTCCTGTCCATTTTAGTTACTGTTAAGTTCTGATATCTTTTACTTTCAATATTAACTGACCTTCCACTGTCCGTTCTGTCAAACAGATTATAGGTTCGTGCCACTGGACGTTTTATGTTCACTCTACGTTTGTAAAATGTTCAATACTTAGAATTTTTCAGTCTGTAGCTATAAAGTTACCGACGCTCTGTTACGCAGCGCGACGTATAAGTCTATCACTGCCTCTCGTATTTTTTTAAACCAATTATGTAGAGATGGGTCGAACTCATTCATTTAACTCTTTGCCGTGAAGCGTTCAAATGAAGTAGTACATTCATGAAGTACGGAAGCTTGGTGAAGTTGCCCAGTTCGCGCTCAGCCACGGCTACGCTCGCTTCTCCCCGCTCGTACAATAAAGCTTCGTAATACTTCATAATTTTAGTAACAGATAGCCGAACTATGCAGCAACGTGCACACAACGTTGTACCCTCTAACAACGTCCGAGTTAAATAGAGCATGGTCCAAGAGGATAAAGGAAAAATAAACAGAAAAGCCTGTCACATATAAAGAAGGTATTACATTTAATCTTGATCGACATTTTCACATGAAGCGCCCAAAAAAGTCTTTACCTGCCAAGTGAAACCTTATTTGTAGCATTCATGGACTAAAAACTAGGGCTACCAACGAAATGAAGTCCAATTTTATCTTCCTTTTAAAATTTAATCGAAAATGGAATTATTATGTTTACCACTGTCACAAAGTCTAAATACGTATGTTAAATAATTATTCAGAAGTTTTCCTCTAGATTTTATTTTTGTGGAGAACAATAACCCTCCAAATTCAAACCGTAAACTGTCACCTGTAGTCATCGGTAAGATTTCAGGTAAAATCCCTCTTTATTTTATATTTTATTCGGAAAGCAGTTTTTGTGTCTGTTTACTCTTATACAGTGGCTAGCAACTCGCGATCGCGTAAAAGTAGTGAAATGTGGGGTTTCTTTGCCGATTTAGGTGATGGGAAGCAAAGTGCAACTGTTGTTCTAAGTGTATTTCACGTAAAGGAGGAAATACATTTAACCTAGTGCGTCATGTTTGAGTGCTGCATCCAAGAGTGTCATTGTCAGACAGGCGCTTAGCGCCCCCTGCTCCTGCATCTTCCGATATTTCTCGGACAAATAACCCTGACAACCCGGAACCAACATCAACAACTGCCAGAGGCGAACAGCAGTCGGTGCCAGAAAATAACAGTATCACTTCATTATCAGACAGCAGACATTAACATCACGGAACATTACCTATTTATTTTCCGAAACCTCTTTCGAACAAAAGAAATCGGGAGATAGATTTCTCACTTCTGGAGACTGTTGTAAAGGATCATTTGCCCTTCAACATAGTGGAAAGTAAACACTTCCAAAGTTTTGCAGGCAAACTGAATGGTGCTTACAGAATGCTAGCTCGGAATATCATGTCCAATACACTACTACAACAACAGTACGCCATGATGAAAGAAATTGTGAGAGTCAAAATTAATTCTGCGGAAGCGGTTGCGCTGACAATGGATGGGTGGACCTCGACCACAAATGAGAGTTATTGGTCAGTGACAGCACAATACGTTAAAGACCTGGAGCTGACGTCTTCCCTCCTAGAGTGCTTTAAATACGAAGAAAGGTACACGTCAGAAGAAATCTCCGAAGAACTGCGACGTGTCACAAGGGAATGGGGCATTCAAGAAAAAGTCATGTGTGTTGTTAGCGACAATGCTGCTAATATTGTGGCAGCTATAAGACTCACAGCCTGGAAACACATCCCCTGCTTTGCACACATACTCAGTTTAATTGTTCAGAATGGACTTCCGAATATTCAACACATTCTGAGTAAACTAGGAAAAAGATGAACTTTTTAAAAGACGTTCGCAGGCCTGCACGAAACTGAAAAAGATGCAGGAACAGTTAAAAGAGCCAGTTCTGACACTAACACAGGGCACTGTTGCAAGATGGTATTCAACCTATTATATGGTGCGAAGAATAATCGAGGTTAAAAATACCCTAATGAGAGTTATCACTCTGAATTATCCTGATCTTCCAAACCTGACTGCAGAGGACCTTGCAAGTGTAACACAAGCTTGTGACCTCTTGAAAGTTTTCAAAGACGACACCCAGGAAATGTCAAATGAAAGTGTTGTCACTGCTTCTAAAGTTATACTCCTTAGTTGCTCGTTGAAAAAATGGTGTTGCAGGTTTGTTAATAACACTGAAATTCATGTAGACGTGCAACAGATGGCCGAAAAGTTAGCTGAATACCTAAAACGACGATTTCGAAATATAGAGGAAAATTCCATTTTCGCAGAAGCAACTTGATTGGATCCCCCGTTCCAATTACATGGTTTTTCTGATAAAAATTCTGCTGAGAAGGTGAAATTAAACCTGATCAGGCACTGTGAGAAATTTGCGACGAACATATCCACTGCTACTGCCACAATCTCAGTTGCAACCACTGAATCTACTTCTAGTCTCTGACTCGAATTTGATGAAGTGTTTCCAGGCTGCAGACTAATCCACACTCCAGAGCTGCTGCAATAGTGGAAGTGGACAAATATTTACAAGCGCCCATGCTACAGAGACAAGCAATACACTTCAGTGGTGGTCATAACGGCTGTCAGTATACCCCTCACACTTTGAACTTGCAAAAATACATCTGTCTATTGTTGCAACCCCCACGCCGTGTGAAGGAGTGTTCTTGAAGGCAGGACACCTTATAACTGACAGAAGAAATAGTTAGACAGGAAAAAAAAAGTGGAACAAATCATGTTTTTAAACGGAAATATCTCAAAGTGCGGCAAATCCGTTGATGTTTATACATAAATATATATGTAATTTTTTAATTTAATTAGGACAGTCCTCAAATGACATTTAGTGTAATTATTTCAATAATATGTACGAGATAAACATTCCTACATGAACGATTGTCTTTCAAGCGTGGATTCCACTCATACTTCAGTTCCAGACTCACAAGGTAAGCATTTTATTTCATGTTGGCTGTGCGTGCTCATACAGCCAGCCTCTTCCTTTGTATCTTTAATAGTCATTTGTCTGCAAGCGCTGCCAACGGTTGGCTACCCGTAGACGCGAAGTATAACTGCACACATAGTCACGGGAAATGATGTCAGCACTGCAGGAAGCAGCTGAGGCTGCCTTCCCCTCGCCCTCACCTACACAACCCCTCCTAAACCCATCGTTCTCCACAAACACCGCGGGATTCGTCGACACGCAGTAGAGAGAGGACTGAAGTGAAGGGAGAATGAGTGACGTAACACCGATGTAGTGGGAGAGGGAGAGGGAAAGAGAGTGACTGAACTAGAAAAAACTGTGGAGTGTGCTATATGTGAAGACTTTGAAGTACCTGTTCATTGAAATTGAATGGTTAGTTCACACTTCACTGGAGTGAAGCGTTCATTTGAACGACTCATTCATGGGGTCCCCACCACTGTAATTATGGTTCATAGAAGCTGTACGGTGTTACCCCCTATAAGGATTTTTGTAGTTTTGACCGTGAAATACCTAAAGGACGTTGCCTATCTGACATGAAATTTAGAATTACGTAAATACACAACTGGAAACGGATACTGTTTAGAAACTGTTTTAATAAATCAAATTGCTCTAATCATAAAGAATACGGTCGCCAGCCTAATTAGGCATAACAATGTGTCACATTCCTGTACAAAATATAGATTTAATTAACTTCAAAGGATAGACACAGCCTAGACTTCCCCACACGAGAGTGCAATGAAACCAACCACAAGCATGTCTTACGTAAAGAGAGTGCTGACAGTTATAGCTGAACAAACCTATTAGCATAAGCACAACATATAAGGACACACACTTTTGCATTCACGGCTTAGTCAAACCCAATAGTTTCAATAACATTACTATCAAAGTTTACTGTAGAATTATAAAATTTGGCATGAATTTAGTCCCTCTCCACTAAATACATTTCTACCTGACATAAGATTGAATAGAGTTCACTAACAAACAATTTCTCACAGTTCCCTGAAGAAAAGAAGTTACTATTTTTGTAGGTTAAGCTCTTTCTGTTAATAACTTTCTATTAGTGAGCACAAAAGACCGAATATGGATCCTGTTAAACTGGCAATATATTCTTAAACACACATAGGGACCAACAATTTAGCAAATATGAATATATAACTCTCAACATTGATAGTTTTTAACTTTTACTGCACTGGGACACAAACTGACATAATTATATGACAATGACTCACCTTTTTGCAATTTTCAACAGGTTGCTCTACGAATCTTTACTATGCAAAACACTATGAGCTACAGATTTGAAAAAGACTTACTTTTAAAACTGACAGCAAATTGTTTTAATATCTGTTCTTGCTATTTATTACTTTAAAATCAATTATTCACTTTACGCTTTTTGAAAGTCCACGAACATTGAAATAGGCAGTTTCAGTTGCAAAAATACCTTCAGCAATCATCATCTACGATCTCACACACTTTTGCTACATTGACTTTGAATTTAATTACTTTCTTCTTACTATTTTTAAGTGGCATTATTTACTTAACAACTGGGCTTTAACATTTTCACAACATGGACACTCGGTAAGCATATTTAGCATGAAAATGATCGTAAGTGGTTATGTGTTAGTATTTGAAATAAATAAAATATCCACATAAACTGATCCTTCACTTTACATTTCTACAACTCCTTATTTCCGTTGCAGTGATTGCGCAACGTGGTGGCGAGTACGTCCTGGCAGGTGGATCAGCCGTTGATAATGATAAAGCCCTGTCATTTCTTGGTGGTGATGATAGATACCATTTCCAAAACAGAGCTAGCTTATTAATCCATCCAACCGAGGCTTTGGCACCACAAGAAGCCTCTCCCGGCACCAGCACAATCCACTGTTGTTACATGAGCCGTTGGCGGTTCAGTAGCTCGTGTCCGACTAACTAGTTGTCCCACCTCTTCCTTTACGCCTACCAGATTTTGGGCAGACTGCATGATTTCGTTCCCAAGGGGAACCACAACACCTTTTGTACATATAAAGGACTAAGAACCCTAAATGAGTATCAGAAAATACACAGTAGCAAATGAAACAAACATTTTGAACAAAACAGATCAGTTACACATATTGACATTTCTACAAAAAAAAATATTGACACAAAAATTACAATTATATATAATAAATTTTGTCCCCCTCCAAATGACGCAAAGATTTTAACTGATACAGACACTTACCTTACATAGGATCAAACCATGACATCTAAGTTTTTACGAAGGAAGAAAGCGAACACTCTTATGGTATCGATACGGTCAAATAATATTTACTACAGTTTAACTACAGAATGTTAAGTAAAACAGAAAGGCAAAATAAATCAGCAAAATGTGTGTAGCGTCTGAGCTATTGTGTTACAAGGTACACACAAAAAAACGGGAAATACGGGTGGATTTCAGTTAGATTACATTATGGTAAGACTTATATTCCGGAATCAAGTATTGAACTTATGGCGAACCCAGGAGCAGTTATAGATTCAGATAGCAATTAAGGTGAAGAACAGGCTGAAGAGTCAGTTCGCAGAGAAGTGGAACACCGAAATACTAAAGAATGACGAGATACGCTTGTTGTTCTCCGATGTTGTAGATGAGGCGATAAGCAATAACTCAGTAGGGAGTTCAGTTGAAGGGGATCACAGAAGCTGGAGAGAGAAACATAGATACAGGGAAGGTAACAGAAAATAAATACTTCAGTTGATCGAATGATGAAAGAAACACAAAAATGTTCAAGGAAATTTTAGAAATGAGCTAAATGGCAAGTGTAGGGAAGCTAAGGCTAAATGGATGCAGGAGAAATGTGAAGACATCCAAAAAGAAGCGGTTATCGTAAGGACTGACTCAACATTGAGAGAAGACAAAACAGCCTTCGATTAAATTAAAAGCAAGGGTGTTAACATCAAGAGCGCAATGAGAATACCATCGTCAAACGCAAGGGAGGGAGCAGATAGGTGGAACGAGTACATTAAGGGCGTCTATGAATAGGAAGGATGCGTCTGAAGAAGTGGTAGGAAAAAAAAGAGTCACTAGGGGAAGGATAGGTTATCAAGTATTACAACCGGTATTAAATGGAGCTTTAGAAGAATTAAGATCAAATAAGCTACAAGACGACTACTGACGTTGGTGTGTAGAACGTATGAGACTGGTTGTGCACCTTGAAACTTTCGGAAAAAAAAAAAAAAAATCGTCCAGATGACTCCGAAGATCGAGAGAGGCGACAAGTGCCAAAGTTATCGCACAGTCAGCTTAACATCTCATGCGCCCAAGTTGTTGGCAATAATAAATACTGTACACAAAAACATAAATTTCACAATAGGAGAATAAAAACAAAACTCACACAACCTTCTGGACCTAACGATAAGGAAGGACAATAATAAACACACGTTAGAGATATACGAGAAACCGACAACAAATGACATTTTCTTAAATGCAACATCAAACCACCTGCAGAGATGCAAATAAGCAGCAGTTAGGTACATGTCAAACGGGCTGAACAGGATCCCCCTAAACACTTCTGATTAGCAGAAAGAAGTAGCCATCGTAAAACAAACAGCATTGAAAATGGACACAAAGAAACAATGCTAGACAATTAACATATTAAAAAAACAAGGCATAAACATTGCTTACAAAACAAAGAACTCAACATAGAAGCACATCAAAAAACTGAAATCAAAACCAGACAGATAACAATCTGGTATCTATCAGCTCTGTTGGAGGGATTGGAATGACTGGCAGAACATTTGACACAAAACATAAAGAGCACATCAGAGCAATTAAATATGGTACAGACCATTTGCAGATCATGTAAAACAAGAACACCACAGACAAAGCAACATTGAAACAGATATGAATATCACAAAAATCAGTAAAGACGAACACCTTCTCCCTTTCCAAAAAAAATTTTCACGTAAAAAAAGCATTAACAGAAAGTAAACTAGACACTATACAAAATGATTGTTGAAAAAACATGAAAAAGAGAAAAGCCTTTTCAATCCTCCCACTCTCCAAACACCCCCCCCCCCCCCCGCTCAAAGTTTCATTTATCGTCTTGCCCCACACCCCCACACCTTCTCCAGTAACTCATACTCCATCTCAATGCTGTACACTTATATCCATTTATCATGGTTTCTCCCTGCCCTGTAATGACAAAAAAAGAGACTCCTCCATCACTATTCCTTTCCTACTCTTACACGGTATTGAAATACACAGAAATATTATGACATAGAGTTACATAGATACAATAATAAGCAAAAATAAAAAAGGTTGTATGTCAAAGACAAAGTAGTGGAAAGGTTATGTTGGGAACACCACAAAACGCAAACCACAACACATAGGTAGAAGTACGAAAAGAAACAGAATACAATGGCGTGCATGAAAGTTTGTTGTGAAAAGCATAAGAAATGCATGGTGCTGGAGAACGAATTAATATTAGATCAAAATTATCAGTGTAAACAAATTTTTAACGAACTGTTTTTCGATATAAAACCAAATAAAAATCTAAATAATTTAATTACACACCACTGATGACACTTTACTCAACGAAACGAAACGCGTCTGGCGAGAAAAGTCACGCATTTGTGTAGTTGCAATAACAGAAGAAAATACCCTCAAGAATCGTAAAGCAACCACGGACACTATGGCCACACGAGTGAAGAATTTAAAGTGCCTGAGTTGTTTACTGCAGTGGAGAACTACCTGTTTGCTACTCTGGAGTGCTTACACAGCAGTTCGGGGCCTTCGGCGTGCACCCTCTGAGCACTCCTCTCTCGCGACTCCGGCGAGGACACGCGCTGGCGGCAGTCAGTGGCAGGCTGTGCTGGCACTCGCACCGCGTGCGTCAGCGGGGAGTTCAGCTGAGTGACTGCGTAGTTGGTAACGTTGCAGCCCTCCCCAGCAGAGGTGTTGGCTCTGCGCTGTATGCTCTGGAAGTGGCCGAAGGATAGTTCTAATACTGCAAGCACTACGGTCTGAGTAGCATTTCGTCACGAAAGAAGGTCGGCAGTGCGTACGTGTGTAGCGTGAAAGAGGTAGTTGTTTGCTTGAAAGCTCGTTACGAAAAAGTAGAAAGTAACGGGACCAAGTTAACGTAAATACCGCAACATTATGGCAAGTGAGCGAACAGTGATTGGTGGCTCCAGGCAAACAGAACTCAGTCAGCGTCTGACGGAGGTGAGTGAGCCCGATATAATTCATTAAATCCACCTCAGCTTCAATGGAAAGCGGAAAACTACAAAGAACACTATTTGACTTAGGTTCAATGTAGTATGTTTCTGATTTCTCATATATTCTGATACGGTGGAACTATGTAACTTATCTTTCATTTCTGGCACATAAAAGTGAGACAAATATTTAAATTTTCATAAAAATAAGCAGTACATGAATAAAGGTTAAACTCGGGAATGACGCCCCACAAATGCGATGGCACAATGTGGTTAGTAACATTACAAGCATCGAGACATAATCAAACTTTCTACGTTACTGAATCGCCATCATCTGAATTTTTAAGCCTTCGCACATCAAGAGTGTTTGATGTACCAAGCCGTTGTAGTTATTGAGCATCATTATTCTTTGGAGGCTCGTTGACCGTGAAAATGCTATACTGACTACCGCGCGTAAAGAGCGGCAATGAGTATTAATTCACACCTCATAGGAAACAGATCTGCAGCTTCGACGTGTGAAAAATAAAATACTTAAACACACGACGCGATAAGCAATCGGTCGTTTTGCCTTCAATGTGTGCACAGTTTCCTGAAACGTCTACCTGGAAAGTACAAAATAACGAAACAAAACCAATCTGGTAGTAGCAAAAGATTTTTGCAATAACTGCAGACAACATTATTCATTAATAAAATTTTAATTATTATTATTCGATAAAATAGTTAACACTCGGGAACAACAACGCGCACCTCTTAATCAGTCGGGTAATAAAACAAAAGCGAGTAATAACCCGAAGAGGAAGTCTCAGTTTCATAATACTTCGTTTGTTTCTAAAAAAAAAGAAAAAAGATTGCTATATAGAGGTTACTAATTATGCCTAATGCATCTAATGCATACTGTCTGTGAGTTACAATTAACATCCGTTCCTCAGTCACGTATACTAGCTTTTGTGGCATAAGAGTTTCTTGTAGGATAATGATTTCTTCGTAACACGAATTTAAAAATATCGTTTTATACGATACGCTTCAAGTACTATGATTGAAGGTGAGAAAATTGAATGTGACGTGAAGTACTGCAAATTCACGAAAATTAAAAAAGAGAAACGCTTAACTGAAATAAAATCAAGGGGAACGGAGGCATAAGTCAAAAGGCGTAAAACATTTCTATGGTGATTATGACAGGAGAGAAATAATTTCAGCGTTATTGCCATATTGTACAAAATTAAATTCATCAGACTGTTTTGTACAGCACGTAATCCGGAATCGGGATGTAACTGTTTCTTGGTAATAAGTCATCCAACAGTTCGTACTTATTAGTAATTGACTTTATTCAGGGCGAAATGGAGAATCGATGATCCTAGACGGGTGTTTTGAAGAAAAGAAATCAAACGTAAGTGAAGTGTAAGTATTCCAAAACGAAACAATCGTTTCATTTCGTACAGCTTTCGTTACCGTTAAATAAATTTTCGTTCCTTCCGCTAGCACCATGATCAGGTCTTCCAGCTACATTTGGTCTAGATAATGTTCCTGTAACACATCTCCATCTGACTATAAGCCTACAGTGGCCTGAGCTCAATTAATGGCAGAAAAAATGAACCTTGTGAAGCTTTTTTTTAACAAAAAAAGGGAATAGTTTCATATTATATCGACATAAACTGCCAGACTTTATGACACTGTAGACACAGAAGGTGTGAGTAATCGTGTATATGAAATCAGATCTCTAACTTTTACCTGGAAAAAGATATTTCAGGTGATGCACGGACGTGTTACACACTCTGAAACAGGAAAGCCAGAACACATATCATTTTTCATCATTAACTGAAAATAGCTAAACGAACAGTTTGAGTAATGATGGTATTCAAAGAGGCGAGTATTTTGAGGTAAGTTTAAAATTACCGGTACTAACTTAATTAACTATCGTGGTAGGGAGGCAACCATGTTTCTGTAAACCTAACTAGGTACACATTTCAATGTCGCTGGATAGCTACATAATCAATCGACGAGTTAATTGATATGCCAGGTGTCATTGTCTACGGTGCAAGGTACAGTAAAAGAAAGAAAGGTGAGAAACGTATTGAATTTGAGGGCGAGGTGATAGAGCATAGAGCATTTATGTTCTCTTCAGGCTACGTTTACGACGAAGCAGAGTTGAAGCAACACTGAGCCGGGGAAACCGGCATTGATGTGTGACACTTTTATCTTTTTATTTGTTCGAAGAGTTTGGTTGGGAACATTAACATGTACTATGCATCGTTGTTACTCTATTTTAATGAGGTAATAAATATTATTAAGAAAGTGAGCCGTTTGGTAAAAATATGTGGTTATTTCAAAATCTTCGTAGATAAAGTTTATTTATCATTAGAGTATTAACGAGTATTAACCACACAGTAAATTACACTCAAATATGGATACTATCATTTACCATAAGCCTCAGTATTACACCTCCAACAGATTTTGAAGTATTAGGAATGTTACGATTTTGTTTAATCCCGCTATACATACAGCTTATTTCTGAAATATACGGAGAAATGCTCTACGGTGATTCAGCTTGCGAAATGTGATACAGAATACGTACAAACTCTATTTCCCATTAAAATATACTTGAAAATCTAAATAGTGCTTGCTGAAAATCCTTTATCAACCCTGCGAGTAATGTTCTTAGGGTGTTTTATTGGCTTTAAGGATTTCATACATCTAATGTACACAAAACGAAACCGTGACGTTACAGATGTGAGAGCGCAGTACGGTGTAGCTACTTTGATCGCTTGGTTCAAGCTACTTTTCTCAATCTAGGTGGTCAGTTATGGAGATAATTGTGCACAGACATTATTTATCGAATTGCTCTTTCAGTTATAGCAGGCAGGTGAGTGAAAGCGTAGAGGTGTCGGTTATCACGGGTTACTACCACGAGTTACTACACAATGTGTGTTTCTTATAATGTTGTCTATTCCATTTTGCCCAGGGAATCACTTCACAGTGTTTGCCAATGAGGGTTAGGGATGGTTCACTGTATATGATTCTCAAAAAATGTCACATACGGTTCAAGGGACTTAAACAAGCTTCATTCTGAAGATTTTCAAGGTTCCCTACAAGTAATAATAAGGACATGTAAAAATGAACCACCTTACAGCGTGTGCTCTTGCGATATACATCTGGGTCACTGTATACTAGTACTGCACAGAAAATACCTTCCACCATGTTATAAACAAAATACTTTAATATCTGAAACAAGTTTGTTGGAAGAACATTAAAACTACGCCTTACATTAGTCCTCTACATAACAACCAAACAGATGTAAGCACGTAGCATGTCTGTTAACGTCGTGAAAAATACCCTACGCCCAAAAGATTTGTCGCCTTAGAGTTTTGGACCCAACGAGCATAGAAATTGTGGTATCCTATTGGATTAAGGTCTCTAACGCAAAATATTTGGAGAAATCTAAAAGTCCGGTTTTCACGAATATTTTCCTCGATTTTCTATGCTGGTTAGCTGCTGACTTGAACAGACTTCCTCTTCCGTCGTCATTATGAAATTCGTCCTTCCACTCTTAAATGGCATTACTGATGCACAATGCATTCACTCCTCACATTCGATCCGTACACGTTACAAATTTTGTAATAAATGTCTATATCTGTATGACTATCCTGCAATTCACACTTAAGTGCCTGCTGGTATAAAGTTCACCGAACGACCTCCTAACTATATCTCTACTGTTACACTCTTTAACAGCGCGTGGGAAAAATGAACACTTAAATCTCCTGTAAAAGCTCAGATTTCTTTTATGTTATATGACTATCATCTATACCTGTGTAGAATGGCATCAGTAAAGTATTTCTGACTTCAAAAGTGAAAGTTCGTGACTGAAATATATTGAAAACGACTTTCTTTCAAAGATTGTCATCCCAACTCGTTTATATTGTGCTTGAAACTTTCTTCTCTATTTCACTATGGTAAAAAAAAAACAGTTGCCCTTCTTTGGACTTTTCCAATGTCTTCCGTCAATGCTGTGTGGTAAGGATCCCATCCGCACAGCGGTACTCTAGCATAGGACGGAGATGCGTAGCGTTGGCAGTCTCCTTAGCAGACCTGTAGCATTTTTACATTTGGCGAGATTTTCAATTGGAAGGTTAACCTTGAACGGCTTCGCCGTGTGAGCGACCTTTCTTACTCTCCAGCCTTGAAGGTCTCTGCTTCAGTCCCGGATAGAGGCCGGGAATATTAATTTATCCAATTGCTGGAGGACGACGCCAGGTCCACTCAGCTTGCTATCAAATGGTTACCGGGGATACTTCCTGAGGGTAAAACGTGGCCACAGTCTCCGTCCTAAAGTCACTGCGCAGAAAGGTTGCTGTCTTACATTTCATATGTCGTCAGCCATGTGTCTACAACCCCCACTCGTAGATTCAACATGTTTATTCCCGTACAGCGCAGACATGCTCTGCCGGTATCCGGAGGTAAATGTGATATTGCAGTGCCTCCATTGTTCAGAGCTACGATGCAAAGTTCCTTAGGACATGCATGCTTGTACAGGAATGTACACAGTAAATGTACAGGTTCGGTTGCAGACACTTAGTTCACCTCTCTTTCCTGTTAGTCGTGCTCGGATAGCCAAACGACAACGCCTCCGATGTCGATAAGCGGGAAATCCACATTCGAGTCTCGGTCCGGCGCAAATTTTCGTTGTCGTCATTCCGTTACACAGCAGATGGTGTCCGTATTCCCAAATGCGAATACATTTCATGTGTTTCATAGTAGCTGCAATCGCCGCAGTTCATGCTGCTTCGGCACGCATGCATGTCTTGCATTGAACTTCAAATGGCTCTGAGCACTATGGGACTTAACATCTATGGTCATCAGTCCCCTAGAACTTAGAACTCCTTAAACCTAACTAACCTAAGGACAATACATACATCCATGCCCGAGGCAGGATTCGAACCTGCGACCGTAGCAGCCGCACGGCTCCGGACTGCGTGCCTAGAACCGCGAGACCACCGCGGCCGGCTGCATTGGACTTCTGAACGACATGGGCACTCCGATATCGTAGGTTGCAGCCAGGCCAATAGCCCGGGGACGGGATTGCACCAGACAGTTTCCTATTTCTGCTCAAGGTGAACCAGATGCAAGTACATTAACCTACTACGTGACGCCGTGGAGCGACCATTGCGTTAGAAAATACATTCGATGCTATGTTACCGTAGGTGTCTATAGAGTATTTCCGCAGAATGCGCGAATACAAGTCATATAATCCGTTCTTGATATTTATTTCTCTTTCCAAGACTTAACCTCTTCCTCTAGTGTTGCTGATTTTAACTGCAACGCTGGCTCAGTTTTTTGGTATGAAATGTGAATTCCCATTCCTTCGGAACGCTGTTCATACGTGTAAGTCTTCAGCGAGGCTCTCCTTATCTGACAGTATTCTGTAGATCAGACTCTTTAGCACTGAATTTTGTGTAATGGTCGAGAATGACTCGGGGCTTGTAGGTGGAGGTAATTGTGTGTGGGTCTTTCATGTACACTGTCACCCATGGATCTCTCCGCTAATCTCTTACCTCAAACGTCAATGGCTATCCTTTTCAAGTTCCTCCATAAGTTTTATGTTAGGAAGAACCGACGTTAACGGTTCCAAGAGTTCTTCACGATTTTTTTAGGCTTCCGTACCTCAACTGGTAGAAACAAACCCTTCCGTGTTTCGGTCAGTCTGTCCGACTGTTAAGACCCGTTTTCCCATGAATATGTAGACATGTCATGTTGGGCTTTATGTCACGTATTAAGTAAGAAATTGAAGCTTCTGAGTCAAAGCAATTAAAAGATACTGCAATTTATGTCACATATTTTGATACTCGCAAGCTCACTCATCACTTCCTGTTGACGTAGTACCACGAAATGTTGCTAGAAGCAAGGTTTCACAGTACAATTAAAGGAAAAAACTCAGAAAATTTTAAAATTGTAGTTATATCTGTTGTCATTTGTTACCAAACTTCAAACGTGAAATTAAAAATTCTGGAAAGTTTCGAAAACACCGGGATCGGTTTATTACCTGGAATGGATGACCTAACTGTATACGTGAATAAGGTAGTACGCAACACTTACAGCTAGAGTACTGCTCGTAAGTGGCTAATTTTTTCGTCCCTATCTCCCGTCTCGTTTGGCGACGGGTCGTGGGTCGTACCCGGATCGCTCAGTCGGTAAGAGCAATGCCCTCGAACAGCAAGGTCCCAAATAGGAGCTTGGGCTCGGCACACAGCTGTAATTGCCAGGAGGTTCACAAGCGGTGCACAGTCCACTATAGAGTGAAATATTCGTTCTGGAAACAGAATATAAATTGACATAAGAACGCTCCTGATAAGTTCATTTAAAAATTACGAGCTTCCTAACAAGTGAAAGGGACGAGGAATCTAAGAGCATATGAGGTGTATGAGAAAAGTAGTTAGACTGACACTGCTGCGAGCGACCTGTCAACGCTGTGTTGTTCTACTTGTGTAGACCGCTATGTTCATCTCTTCCACATGCTCATTCCTAGTTTTAGCTCCGTACGCCCGTCAAGTGATCAGTGAAGTTGTGCTATTGGTGTGTGTTACGAAAATGTAACAGCGGAATTAAGAGCAAAGCTATGCCATCAAGTTTTATGTTAAACTTGGGGTATCCACAAGTGTGACCTTTGAAAAGCTGAAACAGCCCGAAGGTGGACTTTCTTTATCATGAGGACAAGGTTTCGCTGGCACAAATCAGTTTGGAAGGCCGAAAACACGGTGAAGCTCGAATAAGCAAAACAAAATAACCCTGATTTGCTTTTTTGACAGTAGGGGTATCGTGCATACAGAATTTGTTCCTCCAAGACAAAGTGTCAATCAAGTGTTTTTGTAAAGATGTCCTTAAAAGACACAGGAAAGGGGTATACAGGGTGCTACAAAAAGGTGCGGCCAAACTTTCTGGGAACATTCCTCAAACAGAAATAAAGAAAAGATGTTATGTAGTCATGTGTCCGGAAACGCTTAATTTCCATGTTAGAGCTGATTTTAGTTTCGTCAGTATGTACTGTACTTCTTCGATTCACCGCCATGATTTCATACGGGATACTCTTTACTAGTACGACACAACATGTGGTTCATGCACGATGGAGCTCCTGCACATTTCAGTCGAAGTGTTCGTAGGCTTCTCAATAACAGATTCGGTGACCGATGGATTCGTAGAGGCTGACCAATTCTATGGCCTCCACGCTCTCCTGACCTCAACCCTTTTGACTTTCATTTATGGGGGCATTTGAAATCTCTTGTCTACGCAACCCCGGTACCAAATGTAGAGACTCTTCGTTATCGTATTGTGGACGGCTGTGATACAATACGCCATTCTCCGGGGCTGCATCCATCATGCGAAGGAGAGTGGATGCATGTATCCTCGCTAACGGAGGACATTTTGAACATTTCCTGTAACAAAGTGTTTGAAGTCACGCTGGTACGTTCTGTCGCTGTGTGTTTCCATTCCATGACTAATGTGATTTGAAGAGAAGTAATAAAATGAGGTGTAACATGGAAAGTAAGCGTTTCCGGACACATGTCCACATAACATATTTTCTTTATTTGTGTGTAAGGTATGTTTCCTCAAAGTTTGGCCGTACCTTTTAGTAACACCCTATATAGAGTGAGACCGGACACCGCAGTGGATTCTGCATCGTGACAACGCGTCTTGCGACACTTGCAACACGCAGTTTTTGAGCTCAAAAGAGATTACTCTTGTTCCATAGGCATTCCTATTCAACTGATCTTAGTCCTTGTGACTTTTCTTTTCCCAAAATTGAAAAATGTCTTAAATGGATATCATTTTGGGACTCTGGTGAACGTTCAACAGAATGTGACCGACATGTTAAAGACCGTACCAGCTGAAATCTTTCAGCGCTGCACCCGGGACTGGGAACAACGACTCCGCCGGTGTATAGCTGCCGAAGGGGACTACTCTCAAGGGGAGAGTATTGTTGTCGGAAAAAAATAAAAACTTTGGTAGATAAGAATCAGTATCGTTACTTTTCTACACGCCTCGTGTCTTGGGGAACACAGCCGTGTTTTAGGCAGTCTTAACACTTTTGTCGTACCGTTGGGTGTTTTTACGGCGGGGCCGCATCTCGTGGTGCAGCGGCGGCCCTTGCGTAAGCGCAGCGGCCAGCGAGCTGGCTGCAGACCGCGGCGCCCCCCTCCTCGTCTGGCGGACCTGCCGCGCGCCGGCGGACCCCCGGCTGTTCCGCCGGTGCGGCTGTGGCCGCCGTCGCTGGTGCTGCTGCTGGCGGCGGCGCGACCTCGGATGGCATAGTCCGCTGCGGGAGAGCGGCAGAGCTGCACACCATGGACACGCCCTGGGGAGACGTCGCCACCGCCAGCGGCAGCTCGCAAAAGGTACCGTGGGCCACTGAACCGAGCCGGGGAAGGCTTCGTGTCTTCACTGCTCGGTGACGTACGTCATAACAGTAAACAGCGTAGGAGTATGACGTGATGACAGTGCGAGATCTAGGTTACGAGGTGTCACAATAAATAGCTGAGCAACATTGGAACCTTAACTTGTCGCTTCGTATAGTGAAGCAGCTGGTGCAACTATTTTCCAGAAAGATGAAGTGAAGCAACTGTTCCGTCGCCATTATGTGCTTTTTACCGCGTGTACTATGCTTACACTTCATCTCATTACTATCATTTCTATGCATAGTTATCGTCAGGCGTCACTAATTAGATACAGAGATATTGTCTCTATCATACGAACCTCTGATTTATAATCTCAATGACAGTTTTTTCTTTTGCATGATGAAAATTTAACACTGCCTGCTGCATCTTGCAGTGCACTGCGGTGTAAACATTTCGGCAACATCTTAGCGTCATCAGCTTTGTAACCTTCGTCAGGCATTTTCATTCCATTACGCCAAATATTTCACACTGACTGTTGCAATATTTTCACTATCTCGAGACGTATCCTAACTTTAAAAGCAAAGATTACATACATGCTCTTATGCTGTCGGGAAAGGACGTGAAGCACTTTGTGAGGGTCGTTTCATACGGAAAAGCCTGGCAGTGATTTCATTTGAAAAATGTAGAGATATAAGTGGAGCGCAACTAAAAGACATATCTGCATACCACCTTCACACAAATGAAATGACGAAAATATGTGACAATGACGCCAGAAGTGACTTTTGATTTTATTACTTCTTTCTATTTTTGTGTTGATCTTGTTTCCATGTTTTATTTACTTTCTTGCGTTATAGATTAACTATACACTGCTGTGTGTAATGCTTCATGAGGGAAAGACAAAATGTAAGATGTGCGTAGTGCAAAATCGATTTTGTGTTACGTACAGTAATTCAAATAAAATATTTGGATAGCTTCTACACTGATAGAATGTTCGAAATCATGTATTGTAAATTTTTTTCGTCTATTTTTGTGGCATATATTAGCACAGAAATAATACCTCACGAAACATGTTGACAACAAATACAATAACGTCAGACGTCCTCTTCAGCATACTGCTTTAGAATTCTATTGCACTACAGAAACAACTTGCCTACACCACATTTCTCAATGTTACTGGAACTGATATTCAGCAAAGGAAAGTTCCATTGACAAGGAGTTCATTAGAAACGTGGCATTACTTCGAATTACGGAATAGTGGTGAAAGATGTTCTCAAAGGAGCAATCCCAGTGTTGTCTGCTTCACGACTTCTGTTTTCTTACACCCAGAATATGATTAGGATTACTGATGGAATTGAAATATTTTTATTTGTGCAGAACATTATCTGGAAACTTCCAAAATGAACTTTGTAACTTAGTGCTCACCGTTGTATAAGACAAAATTATCGAAATTAATAAATTCGGCGTTTGCATCGAATCCAGTATACTGGCGCCATTCCGTAACAGCCAATCATATAGCTCCGACAGTCCACTGAGTAGTGCGACGTGTTGATATCACGTGACCGTCGTTAGCAAATAACGGTGCGCGATGCTAACAATGGCGGCAGCGAGATGAGCAGAGAATTTGATTCTCGAGAAAATTCTCGGTGCGTTGGAGACGCCATGTCGGACCTTCACAACTGTACACGCAGTATTATCACGTTCAGTCCATTGAATGGTCAGCAAACGTTGCAACTACTTGCAATACGGCACCTTTAGAAATAGGAAAGATACATTTAATAACTGAATATCAACATTTTGCCGCTAATCTCAGCATTCATGTATGACTGAATATGTAAATACGTGATACTAATATTCACTGCGGTATGACTGACGTAACAGTTCAGCCACCTTATACAACAAGCAGCATTTCTTCATTCTCTGCTGCCCAACACAGGAGAGTGACGAACGTAGCAGTATTCGTTACATGATTCTTACACACAACCAAATTATCATCTAGTAATCCACTTTAGCGGCATTTCAGCTGACACATTCTTTATGTTTATGAAACCATGGAACTACTGAAGTAATATTTCTTGCATGGATTTATTACGACAGGTACTACAATTTATTTTATTACACGATGGAAATTTATTGCATATCTTTAAAACTTTATATTAAAAAACTAAATTTACACGACCTACGTTTCCCGAATATTGTATAAAAGATATCATTTCGTGCACTGGTATTCTATGCAATAACGATCTACACCCATCAACGAAATTAAGTGGTGACTCAAAATGTTGCAATATAGAACAAAGAAATTAATATATGATATGAGACATTGTTCAACATCGAATGGATTAAATGTTAATTAAAGCTTCTCAGTACACAATTTTGATATTGGGTCAACCGCTCTGAGTGGTTTGAAGCACCAGTGTCCTTGGCATGAAGTCGCCGAAGCTTTTGCAAGACAGAGGCATTTACTGGTACACTGAGATACTTCTACAAATGTAGTGTATTGTAGCAGTCACTTATAAAGTTCAAAGCAAGAGTTAGCTCGGAGATTGCGCTACGTGATTGTTGGAAATTATGGCAGGCTTTTTTATAGTGGCGGTATTGAAAAGATTATTGGTAATGAAAGTAAGTATATCTAAAGACATTGTAAGTCAATCTGAGTTTGTACTGCTGCTTTTATGAGTGGTTTCAGTTGAAAGCAATGGAGCACTATGTAGTTTTTTCTATCAAAATTTATTAAACTTTAGAACCAATTTTGCTTGTTATTGAGGCCCTAGTCGTTCTAAAGTAAAACTGCTTAATGGATGGTATAGTTTTTGTCAGTTTCTTTTTGTACTCATTGCTTACTATGTCAGTAAAGGCTAATATTGTGAAAATTTTAAAATTATATTCCAAAGTAAAACCATGTGTTGACTTTTTGCCAGTTTCTTCTTGTATTCGTTGCTTATTATGATGATAAAGGTTAATTTTGTGAAAAATTTTAAAATTATGTTGCATAATACTGACAATGAGATAAGTTAATGCACACAGAAGTCATTACATGACGACAATGATAATAGGACACTATTTATTCCACAACTGTTATGACTGTTTCAGTAATTTTTAGTGTTCGAGCATTTATTTTATATTATCTAACTGAGCAACACAGGTTAAGTGGAGGAAGACGAGAGCGAATCAGGTTTTCCTTTAGATTTTCTAGCAGTACCCACAAATAGCGAGAAAACCAAATCCGTTTGGTCGTTCATTCGGAGATCTGGCCATCTATTGTTGTGTTATTAATTTATAACATTTCAAACACAGAAAGAATTTGTTCTCTCCATCCTAACGACAGTATTTTGACGTTTATGAAATATCTATGGTAGTTTACTGCATAATACTGTGCAAATATGGAGTCTCTTTTCTGCGACTTCGAGCAATTGCGATGTTCCATTAAACTGGTGCATGTAACAGTGAAGCAGCTCGTTTTATATTTCCACGCTTTGGAAACATATGTTTGTTATCATTCTGCCACACCGAAGTACCACTGATTGTTCGCATGTTCACGAGTTTATCTATACTTCATGAGTTTATCTATACTTCACTTTATTGGACGGTACTATATCAGGTCATTATACGGAGAAGGAAATCGTGACGCAGTACAACGAGTAGCAGCATGAAACAACCTATTGCAGACTGGCACTGGCTAGAGAAGAATCTAAGCAACAGCCAATGGACTAGACGGCAGTGGGGGGAGGGGGGGGAGGGGGGTACTAGATAGTGGGGGATACTAGATTATTCCACACGACTTTCACAGCATGTTAGTAGGTGCCTATGGCTGCGATCGAGAACATTCTGGGAGCTAGCAAGTTTTGTGTATGTTTCATCAGTTGGTTCTAAGACTGGACCTGGAGTCGAATTGAGCTTCCATGACATGTATGAGCATGTCCTTCGGTGCTGCGTCAACTCTGTGTCACAGTTCATCAACGATAGTGGCGTGCCAGTCTCTCGGTAGCCCATTGCCAGAGATTTTCTTTGGTAGTGGCATGCCAATTTCTCGGTAACCCATTACCAGAGATTTTCTTTGAGTGACAGAGCTGGAATACGTGCTCGGCAGTGCAGCAGGCGCACATCAGAGGCCAAATGCTGTCCTGGTTATTTTGTTGGAAAATTTCACTTAGGCATCGAAGACACAGCACAATCACCGGATTTAACACATCAGAAGTGTACCGCCAGCTGACCTGATCACTGGCTAAGTGATCCATACGCAACCGTTTTGTGTACCCAATACGACCTCTTCCCATCACTCCAGGTGTTGGATCAGTGCGGCGATGACACACAGATCCGTCCATAGTGATGCTATACGAAGAACCAAGAATCGTCTGCGGTGTCTGTCCGGTCCCACTCCTGTCTCCAGTTTTTTCGTTGAGAGCAGCACTGTCGGCGCACCTCTCTTTGCCGACACGTCAGAGCGAGCCGCTGTAATGTTTGCCGTGCTGAGAGTCCCTTCTGCTCCAGGTGTCGTCCTACTTTCCGTGTGCCTACTTACGTTTGTGCAAATAAGGGCATTTCGTGTCTCAAGGTACGTGCAGTGGCTACACGATCCTGTACGGCCGAGCGAATAATTATCTCCTCAAGCACTAAGCGCATGGGGCTGCTCAAATACTGCGTGGTGTTGATTATATCCCTAGTGCACCTGTCGATGCCGTATTCACGTGTATGTCATAGGATCCCGACCAAGACGAGAAGGAGTACGGCGGAACGATAAATAGCTGTCTCGACAGTCCATAATCCTTACGTTGTCGAACTGCATAATTGCTAGTAGAATTTCTCTGTTTTATACGACGCTTAAGACAATTTCCGCACAGGCAAACGGAAATTCGAATTCCTTTTCACAGCGAGTAAGCCTCTACATTAACGTCCCTTACAGGACGATTCCGTGATGATGTTAGACACTTACGAGGATGATGGGCAAGGGTAAATGTATCAATCTGAGGTAAGAGACCCTGGTATGGAAACGACCGAGTCGAAAGCTGTGAACGAATATGTTCTGATACCTCTTCTATTGCAAGTTCATTGCTTTCCGTAGTCTGAGAGGAAGTAATATGCAATGAAACAAGAAAACGTTTTCTGGTAAACATGTGCTCTAATATTAATACCTTAAGAACTTTCACATTTAATAAAATATTCCAGGCCATTATGTCGTAGTCGAATGGATTTCACATTTAAACCCAACGTTTCGTCTGAATCTGCAGAAGACATTCTGAATGTTTTTCCAGTCAGTTGATGGTTCCACACACAACATCACTGTTACAGTAGCCTACAGAAAGCAGTTCACAGATGTTGGCCTCTGACGGGATCGTGTAACGATTGGAGTTCACCCCTTTAGCGTCAGTGAAGGCCTCAAGATGATGCACTGAATCACCGAAATTGGTAACTATATAATAAATAAAACCGAAGGGACGGCTGCATATCCACGATTTTATTACATAACTGAATGGTCGAAGTCCCTCACACCTTCAATCAGAGGGATGGATGTATAAAAATTTTCGAGGGAGGTCGTCGCTTCTTCGAATGTCCGATTCGCACCCTGGCTCGCTAATGACTGCAGCTAAATTCTGTTTTCTCGTGCTCCTGCACTGTGGTGTGACGTCATATGGTTTGAATACCCCGAACGCAACTGGCCGTTCTGGATTACCGACGTCCGCAGTTGTATCACCACAGGGTACAAGACTGGTACACATCTTCTTCAGCACAGAGATCCAAATATCATTCAGGTTCAGTATTCTTCCTATTGAAATCCCTGGGATGTTTTACAATCTCTGTGGCCTGTCTGTACAGCGTTACTTAGTATCCACTTGTGGCTTCCAGTACTTGAGTACTATCAAAATGAACGTAATGGTCTTATGACTGCAAAGCACGTTCCGCAACAGCTGATCTGTCAACCTATCCCTTTCTAATTTTCCCCTGGCGCTCTTCTAGTCGTATTTTGACTGTTCTTTTTACGGTATCCGTGTACACCTATCCGCAGCTATGCGGAATGCTATGAATTCCTGCACCGGCCGCGGTGACCGTGCGGTTCTAGGCGCTTCAGTCCGGAACCGCATGACTGCTACGGTCGCAGGTTGGAATCCTGCCTCGGGCATGGATGTGTGTGATGTGCTTACGTTAGTTAGGTTTAAGTAGTTCTAAGTTCTAGTGGACTGAAGAACTGAGATGTTAAGTCGTATAGTGCTCAGAGACATTTGAACCAGTATTTTGAATTCCTGCTTTTTCAGCGATATGTGAGAATTCTTGACCAATTTTAGGTGATCCTGTCTCCTCCGGGAGGGTCCACCGATTAACGCGATGTCACTTTTTCTCAAGATTTTTTCTATGCGGCCAGTAACGTCCTCAATCCCGGTACTCTACAAATTGTAGGTTCACCTATACTTGGCCAAGGATGCTCGCAAACCGATGGAAAAAGCAGACTTTTTAGGATTTCGAGTAATTGTTGGGAGGTGTACGCGGGTGGCACAAAACGAACAGTCAAAAAACGACTGGAAAATCACAATGGCAACTGTAAGAAAGGGGTAAGTTGACAGATAAGCTGTGGCGGAACATGCGTTGCAGCCACGAGACCACGACATTCATGTTGTTATGACTCAAGTACTCCAAGTCAAAATCGAATATAATGAACGGCTATACAGAAACCATACAGATTGTAAAACACCCCAGGAATATCAGAAGGAAGGAAGAGGGCGTGAAATCGAATGACATGAGGAGCCCAGTGCTGAGGAAGATGTGTGCCAGTCTTTCATCATATTGTGACAGCAACAGCTGACGTCGGCTGTCGAACTCGGCCAATTGCGCTTGGGGTATTCAAAGCATGTGACGTCACTTCATCGTGCGGGAGCACATGTAAACGAAATTTTGCTGCAGTACCTAGAGAGCTAGAGTGTGAATCGAACGCTCCAAACAGCTACGACTTGACAATATCCTCTATTGATGGAGGCGAAACCTTTGGTTTAAATGGGAATCCATTCGCCCAAGGCATATTATCCGGGGGAGAGGGGGGGGAGGGGCTTTTTATTAACTGTGAAATTTCCGTTCATGAAACCTTACACTTTACTTAAGAATTTTGCTCATTAGATGAGATGTGTTTCACAATAACAAAGATGAACAAGTACTCTTACTGTACAGATTTTAGAGCTCATCCCAAAATGTGGAAGGCGAGGAGGCAGTAGGAGAAGTCCATTGTATCAGAACGATTTCCGCTTATAACTTTCGACTCAGTCGTTTCCTGCCTGCTTTGTGTGATTCTACTGAATTGCCAAAATTTGTCGAAGTATGTAGCACACTTAGTGGAAATTTGACGTTTGTCGCTTTCCGCCTTAGATGCTGCAATTTATTGGCCAGCAGTGCGAAATGAGATTCCAAGCTATGCTGTTGGTGGTGCTTAGGTCGTTTCAAGCGAAAGTTGGGATGTTTCTCGGAACTGTTCATGATTCTAATTTTCCATGTCGTCGTTCTTGAGGATCTGTGTACGATCATGCACAAGTGTAGCCACAGTCACTAATGGATCCTTCTGCAATGGCGCTCGGATGTTTGACAGCTTGTTCAAATCATAAGGATGCATGAAAGTTACACCGTCAATTTATGACCACGAAGAATAGATGAGATGGTAGACTGAGGTCTTGATTAGATGGTACAGGCCGATGTCCAGAGGTTAATACCAACGATGCCACAGAAGATCTAACATCCTTTTCAGGGGGTAAACAACAGCAGAAATATATTTTGAGAAATTCATAACACCGTGCTGTAATGTATTTGTTGTTTATTATAACCGGTTTTAGGTGGCAAACAACGAAAAGATATATTCTGAGAAATTCATAAAACAGTGCTGTAATGTATTTGTTGTTTATTATAACCGGTTTCGAACTTCGACTGTAATCCAGGTAATTGTGTCAAAGTGAAGCAAAGCAAATGCGATGTAGAAACAACGAACAGTAACACCACATGCAACAATCTAATCATTTTCTGTTACTTACGAAATATAACATAAGGACTTCACATGTCATACGTAAGTCCACATAAGAGGAAGTTGTTAAATACAGTCCAACTTATATTGTACATCCAAAAGATCAAAATTTTCAAAAATAAAACACTGTGACTCACGCAGTGGAAGAGGAATAACTGATTCTGAGATTACAGAAGCGACCACAACAGGCGTGAGAGGTATATGACCCAAGAGATTATGACGGATACAAATATGCCAGTTAACACATCAAAATAAATGGTGCTATAAAATAAACCATTTATGCCATAACACAACAGACATGAGGAAAATGTGAGAACAGTCACAATAAATTGTAAATTCATATAAATGACAGAATATGTCTTGTTTTCTCAATAGCACTGATTGTAACCAGAAACATTGTCAATTCATGATGATGTTATGAAAATATGTGAAGTGCAATATACTATTCGAGTCATAATATAATGTTAATATACACAACAACAGCATGTCAAGTCTATGACAGAAACTGGTGTGATCACTAGAACACAAAAAAACATAATGAACTATATGTAACATAATGATACAACACAACAAGATAAACATATATTACAATTCAGTTTTCAAGAGGAAATACAGTATACATGTCAATAATGCACAAAACTAATGTCCCAAGTTTAAATAGAAAATATAATCGATAGTATGATAACATGTGAGTAATAAGGTACAAAAGAAAATAGTCAAAAGAACCTACAAATCATTTACCAAATAGCATAGGGATCACTTGACCATTTTGCAAACAATGGGAAAGAATAAAATATGTTAAATTCAGTAGAATAGTGCAGGTAGTTACTACAGTTTCTAGGTGAATAACGCAATAGTAAGAGGAATTAACTATACAAAATTCAGAGTATGTTCCTAAATACAATGATAAAAAGCTACTCATTGTTTTAACAGGTTTATAAGCTTCAAGTTTAAAATTCTACCTCTCCAATATGTGTTTGAATCGAACAGTACGTAACATTAAAAATATTATCCAAAAACAAAGATGTATAGACAAAAAGTTAAAAGTGAATCCTAGTCTAGATCTCATAACCCTTATTAGAGGATAAGAAAGTTATAATATATCGAAAGTTAACTGTTAAAAAACAAAGATGAGAAAAATTAATTAGCATTTATCTTTGTACAATGTATATCTTCATATGGAGTAAATTGTTGGATTACAGTAACTGAATAAAAGTCTGCATCAAAAGATGACAGACCTGTTAGTTATGTAACACAAGATACATGTGGGGACTAAAACCAATGAAGACCAATAACATAACAAACCTCTGACTGATGTTTAAAATGTTCAAATGTGTGTGCCTTCCTAAGGGACCAAACTGACACTGACACACACACACACACACACACACACACACACACACACACACACACACTTGAGGGAGGATTTGAATATCCAGCAGGATGGCCGTGCAATCCATGACATGGTGCCTCAAACTGTGTGGTCACCCACTGACTGATGTAACAGACTTCCATAAGACATAATATTGAGAAATAGTCATGAACTAAAAGCAACATTACATTACCTTGAGAAACTCAATAAAATTATTTAAATAAAATTTTCTTCTTAAGTCTCTCTGTTCATTTAAGATTACTTTTCAGACTGTGTATCAAATATTCAGGTCTAATTCATGTAACATATCGATATGATTAGTAATATGACTAAGGGGGTGCTTCTACATTATTCAGATGTTTTCCTAAGGGTGATGCATAACTGGGGTAAGAATGTTCTTTAAACCTTGATCTTAGCTCTCTCCCTGTGTGGTCTATATAGATTTTGTCAAAGTGGATACCTTTTTGGTTGTATATGGAACCATTCTCTATGTTGTGTTGTAAGTGATTCCTATGTTGGTACCAGTCTGGAAGGAAACAATGATATTGTACCCTTAGATAACTGCTTAAATTTATCTGAATCCTTTCTTCAGTGAGGAAGGACAACAGATTGAGGATTCTTTGACCTTTCTTTCTTTCTTTTCTGTTAAGTGATTTCCTGTCTCTCTGTCTTATTTTTGTATTGTCTGTTGACAACATGTGACTAATACCAGTTTTTACTGCAATCATTATTAATATATTGAGTTCAGCTGTAAAATTATTTTTTGAGAAAGTCAGTGTAATAATTCTATGCTACACTGAGAGGAGAAAAGGCAAGCTTCTAAGTAACACAATGGGAAGAGTCATTATGTATCATCATATTAGTAGTTACATATTTTCTGAAGATAAGACACCAGTCCAACATCTTCATAAAGCTAATAACTACTGATGTGATTATACATGATGATCTTTGCCATTCTGTTTTCTAGAAGAATGCCTGAAATCAGTACATTAAGATACATTACTGTAAAAACAGTTTGTGAGCCACAGGTAGTTGTTAGATCATACAATATAAGCAAAAGCCAAACACAAGATAGACAACAAATCAATTTACAAAAAAATAGAAGACTAACAAAAACATAAACATGCTGTCCATCCCTTCTGTGGAAAGTATTCAGATAGATTTAAGCATTTATTTAAGAAAAGAAGTATAATTTTTTTCCCTTTCTGACTTGTAGCAAGTTTTACATTACATTACACCAAGCCATAGAACATGACTCCATTTGTGACCAACTGGAAGAATACAAAATATATAAAAGCGACAAAATATACATAGGCCAGACGGGGATAAAGCTTAAACTAGGTTTAAAGAACACTCATACCACAAAAATGCATAATCTTAGGTAGGCACCAATCTTAAAACTCACAAGCACTCCCTTTGTAATATTATTTATCAGATGGTTATGCTACACACATTGGACAAGAATATTTTATAACACGATTACATACCCTGAACATGTTTAAATGAAAAGACAGACTTAAGGACCAAAATTTATTTACATAATTGCATTGAAGTTTTCAAATTAACATAGTGTTGCAGAACTATGGCCACTGCACAGACAAGTTATATACCTTATCAGTCCTTATGGGTGTCTGTTACACCAGTCAGTGGTATTATATTATTTGTCTTCATTCGTTTTACTTCTCATACCTATTGTTATATGCCTCCAACAAGTCTGTCATCCTTTGCTGTACTCTTCACTTCTAGGTACTTGATTGTCATTGTGTTTTAAGTTATTAGACCCACACATTATGTCACACACATTTTGCAGTGCTCTCATTTTTAATTACAGGGTAGCTTAATAACCACTCTTGGAAGTTTACATTCATTGTTAAACTTGACTGGTATTCAGTCACTATAATTCAGAACCTTATTCCTTATGCGGATATATGGTTGTTGCTGTACTTGTCATCCTTGTCTTTTTGCTGTTAACTTTTGTATGTGATGTACCTTTGTTTTGCTCTAGTGGCTATTTTGTGGTCTAGAATTTGAATCATTACTTAGGCTAGGATTCACCACTAATTTTCTACCTGCAGATCTTTGTTTCTGATAATAGTTTTAATGTCACATATTGTTCAATATTCGCACATGTCCCCGACATAGTATTTTCATCGCTTGAAGCTTATAAATCTTTTAAAATGATGGGTAGCTTTTTATCTATATTTAGGACTATACAAAGAATTTTGTATTATTCATTCCTCTTATTACTGCGCTGTTTACTTAGAATCTGAAGTAATTCCTCGCACTCTTCCACTGAATTTAACGTATTTTCTTCTTGTCCCTTTCTTGTAAATTGGGCAAGTGAACAATATGCTATTTACTAAATAGATTTGTAGGTTCTTTTGATTATTTATATTCATACTTTAAGACTATCGATTAGATTTTATTTTTAAACTTGTGACATTAAATTTGTAGATGAGGGAAATTTGTACTATATTTTTTTTTGTAAACTGAATTGTAATATTTATTCATCTTGTTGCATTGTATCTTTAAGTTACAAATATCTTATTATGTTTATCGTATGCTTGTGATTGCAACAGTTCATGTCATAGACTTGATATGGTTTTATTGTGAGTTTGACTTTGTGTTATGCATTGAGTAGTGTATTGCACGTTGTATATTTTTATAACATTATGATGTATGGACAATGTTCCTGACAATAGTCAGTGTTGTTGACAAAACAGTATATACTTTGTTATTATTTATATTTTGCCAGTTTTGTTATGATTGTTGTCACATTTTGTTCACATCTATTGCATTATTGTTTTATTGTCTGACATTACGTATTATGATGTGTTAACTATCATATTTGTATCTTTCCTAGGCCATTTCCATGGTCATGTATCTCTTATTCCTATTGTGGTAATGCCTGGAATCTGAGTATTAGTTATTCCTCTGCCACTGAATGTCCGAAGTGTTTCACTTTTGAAAATTTTGTTCTTTTGGATATACAGTATAAGATTGCTGTATTTCAGAACTTCCTCTTATTTGGAATTATGTGTGACATGTGAAGTTTTTATTGTTATCTTTTGTAAGTAATAAAATGAATAAATTTTGGCACGTGGTGTTGCTATTCGTTGTTTCTACATTGCTTTTTCTTTGCTTCTTGTTGGTACAGTTACCTGGATTGTGGACGAGAATCGAAACCGGTTGTGATAAATGAGGAATACAATACAGCACTATGTTTCGTATTTCTGAAAAGATGGTCCAGAACGCATGTAGAAAGAGTGAGGATATGTGACACTGTTGACGCTTATCTGTTCATCAGTTTAGGCTACTGAGTTAGATGGCGGTTTTGTGTTTTCTCTGATATCCAAAACCACTAGACATTTCTCTAACATCCGTTTACTGAAGTTGTCAAATCAGTTGATCAGCTTCCCTGTCACCTACAACAGATTGTATAATACAGGTAATTTCAAACAGATTCATCCGATTTATATTACACATAAACTTGCTATCAAATTCACCTTACGCATTTGACTACAAAGTTCTCATTTTGAAAGGACTGTAATATTTTGCAAGGTTAAATGTTGTACACAATCGCACTCGCATAATACTTTTGCGAATATATCAGTAGTTAGTGCAGTGCCATGCGACATTACAGGTCACCCAAATTTGTTGGTAGGGGAGCCACAAGCATGGGGTTTTTTACAAACCCCACTACTGCAACAGAAAAAGTCACATGAAGTGAAGGCGGGCGACATTGGAGGCCTGTGGTGCAATTCTTGATCAGTACGTCCCGTAGGCAGTTCTTTTTTTTAGACATGCTGCTAAATACAGGTGTAACAGATCTTGGAGAACTAGTGTCAGCAGTGAGCACTTCATCTGAGACGTCCTCTTCCACACTTGAGGTTTTTGTATCACCATCACTTTCAACCACTCGAAAAACTCTCACTAGACCACTCATTATCGCGTTGATTTAATAATAGCTCATTGTCTTCATCACGCAAAGACGAAGAAGATGCGCGCTTCGACATGTTTGTACTTGGAAAATTCTACTGTCTCACACTGAAAAGACCGCCAGCGACCTCCGTTGAAAGAACTTTACACTGTGTAGAGCGACTCTAGCGGTTGATAGAGATGTCAAAATGAATTTCATAGGCGACTGACTGCACGCCCGAGCGCCGCCGTCGATCACGTACCGTAGCGCCAATAGGCGGCGGGATCTGAATTCGACGGGCACGCCCGGCCAGAGAGCACGGCTAGAACGACGACCGTGCCGCAATGGCTCCGGAGCCCAGTTGGTCGAACACGGTCGACGGGTTGAAAGAGTCCCCATGAGAGTTCAAGCAGTCATAAAGGTGAAGGATGGACCCCCGCCCCCCACATTCACGTCCGCTAACAGGTATCCGAATAGTTTTGATCAAACAGTAATTAAATGTTGTAGTCCTTATTGTTACTATTCGGAGAAAAATGTAATGTTTCATTATCTATTGTGATGATATCTACATGTTCGTACTTCTCTGGAAGTCTCTCGCGAGTTTCATACCGTTAGAGGAGATAAGGTTTATGTTGCATTATGAAGTGGCTCTTGCGTGTACTTTGGTTGATGTACTGCTGGTTTCATGCTTTCACGAGTGTCTAGGACCAGCCCGTAGTTGGAAGACGCTTGGATCGTATTGTCACGGTCTCTTTGACATTTAGCAGCTCAACAACAACAGTAAGCTGATACTTTCTGCCGATGATCCAAGTATAGCTATCACACCCAACAGACAAGAATTAACTGGTGAAATTGTAAATGATGTTTTTCAGAAAATCATTAAGTGGTTCTCTGCAAATGGGCTCTCATTAAACTTTTACAAAACACAGTATACACAGTTCCACACAGTAAATGGAATGACACCATTAATAAATATAGACTTCGATCAGAAATCGGTAGCTAACATAGAATATTCAAAATTTCTAGGTGTATGCATTGATGAGGGGTTGAACTGGAAAAAGCACACTGAGGATCTGCTGAAACGTTTGAGTTCAGCTACTTATGCTATTAGGGTCATTGCAAATTTTGGCGATATACATCTGAGTAAGTTAGCTTACCATGCCTATTTTCATTCTTTGCTTTCGTATGACATCATATTCTGGGGTAACTCATCATTGAATAAAAGAGTGTTCATTGCACAAAAGCGTGTAATCAGAATAATTGCTGGAGCTCATCCAAGATCATCCTGCAGACACTTATTTAAATACCTAGAGATCTTCACTGTAGCCTCACAATATATATATATTCACTTATGAAATTTGTTATTAACAATCCGAAGGAATTCAAAAGTAATAGCAGTGTACATGGCTACAACACTAGGAGATAGGATGATCTTCACTACTCATGGTTAAATCTAACTTTGGCTCAGAAGGGGGTAAATTATGTTGCCACAAAAGTCTTTGGTCACTTACCTAATAGCATCAAAAGTCTGACAGATAGCCATATAGCATTTAAAAGGAAATTAAAATAATTTCATAATGGCAACTCCTTCTACTCATTAGATGATACTTGGATGTAGTTGGTGCGTAATTTCCCCAACTCCCACAAAAATTAAGTGTCATTTAATATTTTGTGTAATGTAATATCTTGTTAAGAACTTTCAACATCGTAGCGCGTCAGAAATCGTTGTTTAATATATTGAAAAACTAAAAATCGGCTTCGATTGCGAAAAAAGCACCTAGTATTAACCCAGGTTTCGGCGTAGATAACTACACTTTCTTCAGAACAACAATAAAACCCGAAAGTGACTGTTGACCTAGCCAGCACGTATTCCAGATCTCTCCCTAACCGAAAACTTCTGCTTATGGGTTTTCGGGAGAATGGCATGACGGCCACTTGATTGGCTCTGGTGTAGAGATGAGGCACCAAGGAATGACACGCAATCTCATTTTGACTCAGTAGGCGGCTGGGTGACAGCCATAGTTACAATCGTAGGTGGCAAGTCTGTGTACCATATTTGGCATCCTGTATGCTCCCAAGTCACTTACAGAAATCATTACAGTATTATACTGTTTATGCACAATAAATGAATTTTCGTGGTATGCCATCCTACGTGAAATTTCAGTTTTAATGGTCAGGGAAAGCAAATAGAACCTGGTGTCTAGTACTTGACAGCGAGGCATCGTCAGAAGCGATGGTAGCATTTAGTGAAATTATGACAGTGTCATACCGGCGCTACTGTTAGTAATGGCTGAAAAGTACGAAGCGGGTAACGACAGCAACCCTATAATGATGTTCTCAGATAAAATAATTGTGTACAGGGGCGTGAGACGATTATAATCCGTTACGAGATGCAGAAAGACTTTCAACCGATCAGCGTATCTTGCAACAACGCCACAATAACAACAAACGTTCACTGAAAAATAGTAGGGAAATAGTAACAAATACGGATTTGAGGCTGAGGCTCTCATACAGGGTGAGTCAGGAGGAAAGGTACATGATTTTACGTGTGAAAGTATCGGTTATTCTGAACAAATGACTTCAAATGAATATGTGGTATTTTCTTTGCCGTATCCGACATACAGCTGTTTGAAACACACAGGCGTCAGTCGCATGTCCTTAACCAGCTTACACATACGAGTGCAATCAAAGCGTCATTAGGCTACATGGTGTTATCCTTACTGACCATTTCAGTACGCATTTCACTCGTATTTTATATGCATGTGCTCAACAGCTAAGCTCAGATGAGGAACACAGCAGATGTCTACAGGACATCTACATCTACATGGTTCCTCTGCTATTCACACTTAAGTGCTTGGCAGAGTTCATCGAACCATTTTCATACTACTTCTCTACTATTCCACTCTCGAATGGCGCGTAGGAAAAAAGAACACCTACATCTTTCCGTTCGAGCTCTGATTTATTTTATTTTATTATGATGATTATTTCTCCCTACGTAGGTGAGGGTCAACAAACTATTTTCGCATTCGGAAGAGAAAGTTGGTGATTGAAATTTCGTAAATAAATATCACCGCAAAGAATACCGCCTTTGTTTCAGTGACTGCCACCCCAACTCGCGTATCGTATCAGTGACACTCTCCCCTCTATTGCGCGATAACACGAAACGAGCTGCCCTTAGTTGCAGTTTTTTGATGTCCTCCGTCAGTCCTACATGGAAGGATCCCACATCGCGCAGCAATATTCCAGCAGAGGACGGACATGTGTAATGTAGGCTGTCTCTCTAGTGGGTTTGTTGCATCTTCTAAGTGATCGGCCAACAAAGCGTAGTCTTTGTTTCGCCTTCCCCACAATATTATGTATGTGGTCTTTCCAATTTAAGTTGCTCGTAATTGTAATTCCTAGGTATTTAGCCGAACTGACAGTCCTTAGATTTGTGCGATTTATTGTATACCCAAAAATTATCGGACTTCTTTTAGTACCCTTGTGGATGTCCTCGCACTTTTCTCTGTTTAGTGCCAATTGCCAAGTTTTGCACCATGCAGAAATTCTGTCTAGATTATTTTGTAACTGGAATTTATCGTCTGATGATTTTACTAGACGGTAAATTACTGCGTCATCTGCAAACAATCTAAGGGGCCTGCTCAGATTATCACCTAGATCATTTATGTAAATCAGGAACAGCAGAGGGCCTATGACACTACCTTGCGGAAAGCCAGATATCACTTCTGTTCTACTCGATGATTTACCGTCGATCACTACGAACTGTGACCTCTCTGAGAGGAAATCACAGGAGCTGCAAAATGCATAGCAGTTAACGGTGAAGTGGTTAAACAGATCGAGAAAAGTCAATGTCTGAACATCTTTTGTGAGAAAATGTACAAAATGAGGTTAAATATTAGATCAAAATATTTCATTTACTAATCAACTCCCCCCATGAACCATGGACCTTGCCGTTGGTGGGGAGGCTTGCGTGCCTCAGCGATACAGATGGCCGTACCGTAGGTGCAACCACAACGGAGGGGTATCTGTTGAGAGGCCAGACAAACGTGTGGTTCCTGAAGAGGGGCAGCAGCCTTTTCAGTAGTTGCAGGGGCAACAGTCTGGATGATTGACTGATCTGGCCTTGTAACGTTAACCAAAACGGCCTTGCTGTGCTGGTACTGCGAACGGCTGAAAGCAAGGGGAAACTACAGCCGTAATTTTTCCCGAGGACATGCAGCTTTACTGTATGATTAAATGATGATGGCATCCTCGTGGGTAAAATATTCCGGAGGTAAAATAGTCCCCCATTCGGATCTCCGGGCGGGGACTACTCAGGAGGATGTCGTTATCAGGAGAAAGAAAACTGGCGTTCTACGGATCGGAGCGTGGAATGTCAGATCCCTTAATCGGGCAGGTAGGTTAGAAAATTTAAAAAGGGAAATGGATAGGTTAAAGTTAGATATAGTGGGAATTAGTGACGTTCGGTGGCAGGAGGAACAAGACTTCTGGTCAGGTGACTACAGGGTTATAAACACAAAATCAAATAGGGGTAATGCAGGAGTAGGTTTAATAATGAATAGGAAAATAGGAATGCGGGTAAGCTACTACAAACAGCATAGTGAACGCATTATTGTGGCCAAGATAGATACGAAGCCCACACCTACTACAGTAGTACAAGTTTATATGCCAACTAGCTCTGCAGATGATGAAGAAATTGAAGAAATGTACGATGAAATAAAAGAAATTATTCAGATAGTGAAGGGAGACGAAAATTTAATAGTAATGGGTGACTGGAATTCGAGTGTAGGAAAAGGGAGAGAAGGAAACATAGTAGGTGAATATGGATTGGGGCTAAGAAATGAAAGAGGAAGCCGCCTAGTAGAATTTTGCACAGAGCACAACTTAATCATAGCTAACACTTGGTTTAAGAATCATGAAAGAAGGTTGTATACGTGGAAGAACCCTGGAGATATATAAAAGGTATCAGATAGATTATATAATGGTAAGACAGAGATTTAGGAACCAGGTTTTAAGTTGTAAGACATTTCCAGGGGCAGATGTGGACTCTGACCACAATCTATTGGTTATGACCTGTAGATTAAAACTGAAGAAACTGCAAAAATGAGGGAAATTAAGGAGATGGGACCTGGATAAACTGAAAGAACCAGAGGTTGTACAGAGTTTCAGAGAGAGCATAAGGGAACAATTGACAGGAATAGGGGAAAGAAATACAGTAGAAGAAGAATGGGTAGCTCTGAGGGATGTAGTAGTGAAGGCAGCAGAGGATAAAGTAGGTACAAAGGCGAGGGCTGCTAGAAATCCTTGGGTAACAGAAGAAATATTGAATTTAATTGATGAAAGGAGAAAATATAAAAATGCAGTAAATGAAGCAGGCAAAAAGGAATACAGACGTCTCAAAAATGAGATCAACAGGAAGTGCAAAATGGCTAAGCAGGGATGGCTAGAGGACAAATGTAAGGATGTAGAGGCTTATCTCACTAGGGGTAAGATAGATACAGCCTACAGGAAAATTAAAGAGACCTTTGGAGAGACGAGAACCACGTGTATGAATATCAAGAGCTCAGATGGCAGCCCAGTTCTAAGCAAAGAAGGGAAGGCAGAAAGGTGGAAGGAGTATATAGAAGGTTTATACAAGGGCGATGTACTTGAGGACAATATTATGGAAATAGAAGAGGATGTAGATGAAGACGAAATGGGAGATACGATACTGCGTGAAGAGTTTGACAGAGCACTGAAAGACCTGAGTCGAAACAAGGCCCCCGGAGTAGACAACATTCAATTAGAACTACTGACGGCCTTGGGAGAGCCAGTCATGACAAAACTCTACCATCTGGTGAGCAAGATGTATGAGACAGGCGAAATACCCTCAGACTTTAAGAAGAATATAATAATTCCAATCCCAAAGAAAGCAGGTGCTGACAGATGTGAAAATTACCGAACTATCAGTTTAATAAGCCACGGCTGCAAAATACTAACGCGAATTCTTTACAGACGAATGGAAAAACTGGTAGATGCAGACCTGGGGGAGGATCAGTTTAGATTCCGTCGAAATGTTGGAACACGTGAGGCAATACTGACCTTACGACTTATCTTAGAAGAAAGATTAAGAAAAGGCAAACCTACGTTTCTAGCATTTGTAGACTTAGAGAAAGCTTTTGACAATGTTGACTGGAATACTCTTTTTCAAATTCTAAAGGTGGCAGGGGTAAAATACAGGGAGCGAAAGGCTATTTATAATTTGTACAGAAACCAGATGGCAGTAATAAGAGTCGAGGGGCATGAAAGGGAAGCAGTGGTTGGGAAAGGAGTGAGACAGGGTTGTAGCCTCTCCCCGATGTTATTCAATCTGTATATTGAGCAAGCAGTAAAGGAAACAAAAGAAAAATTCAGAGTAGGTATTAAAATTCATGGAGACGAAGTAAAAACTTTGAGGTTCGCCGATGACATTGTAATTCTGTCAGAGACGGCAAAGGACTTGGAAGAGCAGTTGAACGGAATGGACAGTGTCTTGAAAGGAGGATATAAGATGAACATTAACAAAAGCAAAACGAGGATAATGGAATGTAGTCAAATTAAATCGGGTGATGCTGAGGGAATTAGATTAGGAAATGAGACACTTAAAGTAGTAAAGGAGTTTTGCTATTTAGGAAGTAAAATAACTGATGATGGTCGAAGTAGAGAGGATATAAAATGTAGACTGGCAATGGCAAGGAAAGCGTTTCTGAAGAAGAGAAATTTGTTAACATCGAATATAGATTTATGTATTAGGAAGTCGTTTCTGAAAGTATTTGTTTGGAGTGTAGCCATGTATGGAAGTGAAACATGGACGATAACTAGTTTGGACAAGAAGAGAATAGAAGCTTTCGAAATGTGGTGCTACAGAAGAATACTGAAGATAAGGTGGATAGATCACGTAACTAATGAGGAGGTATTGAATAGGATTGGGGAGAAGAGAAGTTTGTGGCACAACTTGACTAGAAGAAGGGATCGGTTGGTAGGACATGTTTTGAGGCATCAAGGGATCACAAATTTAGCATTGGAGGGCAGCGTGGAGGGTAAAAATCGTAGAGGGAGACCGAGAGGTGAGTACACTAAACAGATTCAGAAGGATGTAGGTTGCAGTAGGTACTGGGAGATGAAGCAGCTTGCACAGGATAGAGTAGCATGGAGAGCTGCATCAAACCAGTCTCAGGACTGGAGACAACAACAACAACAACAACAACAACACTAATCAACTGCATCTGGCCTGTTACCCATTGTTTTCATTAGTTACTTCGGAACTTGTTAACAACAGAACAAGTGTTCACATGACGTTTTTTGATCAAACTCACTAATACTGTCACCCCTTAAAGCATGTACATTTTCCTTCTGACTTGTTCTGTATATCTGAATGCTCCAGAGAAATCATACCTAGTTACCGCAATGGTGGCGACTGTGCGTGGCAAAGTGGATTGCGAGAATTCTAGAAAACTACTAAATTGTCTCGAGGAGACCGGTTACACAACTCTTCCCCGAGTTGGCCTTGACCGAATGCTCGGTCCTGCAGGTTTTCTAGACAGTCGAGTCGTTGGCGAAGCTCCAGGCAGGACCTGCCATGGTTGTGTATCCCCAAGCGTTTTGCCGCCTGCTGGGTCAGACCGGGGTGGCAACAATGCAACGCAAGTCATGCATTGTCCACCCTAATGGATTTATCTTTCCTGTTAACTTCGTACATTGCTTTCTCCGATGTAGACCACTCAGCCGTTGTCACGTAACGCCTTGTGTTACGTTATTGTTGTGGACGGTTATGGAAATGAATGGCGAAGGTTGACAGCAGTAGTATATTATATACGCTGCTTGTATAAAGAAGAAAACAGAATGGCAGCAAGTTTGACACCCACACATACTGGTTGTATTACCTCCAAGGAAATGTGTTAAGTAACAAGACAGCAAGGAGGAAGTTGGTCGTAAGCAGATGTTTACGAAGAATGTAGATATTTATAACTTGTTAAAGGCATTCCTAAGACATATTTTTGTGTGTTACCGGGAGTCACCGTGTAACAAAAGAGAGCCTTTTTTCCCCCCAAGACGTGTATTCGGACCGGCTATATGGATGCAACCGAAGCCCAATAAAAAAGTAAAAGAAGAACTGACTTACACATTTAAGTCCTAACTCCAGAATAAACTGTATTTAAAACGCCAAGTCTGCTATTTACATTTTAACTCATCTGGTAAAGTGGGAAGATCTGGTCCTTTTATTTTTTTAATATGTTCAAGACATGGAATCAAATATATTCAAGACATGGAATCAATGTTGCTGGCTAGTGACAGTATGCAAAGGATCAATTACGTGCTTTATGGTTAAGACCGCAACTGTTCCGTCAGCAAATGTAGTACGACAGCAGTCAAATTATGTTCCTTTTGTAGTTCTTCCTTGTAGCTGTCCAACCATATTGGCAAATAACATGATACTATCACATAGTGTCAGCTAATAACCTCTTTTTACAAGCTGACTCACAGATTGCTCTCCACTGTGTTACAGCAGAGGCAGAAATGATTCTAAGTATACCACGGATTTCTTGATAAAGTGTATCAAAATTTAGTCCGTAGTTACAATTGCTGCAATATAAATGGTGGTCGTCATAGCGAGTAATTTTTGCAGTTAACTATCTAACAGAGGTACATCAATATCTAAGCGTGAAGAAGGTGAGTTAACTTTTATTCCCTGTAACGTGGAAACGGTCTGTTCCTGATCATAGCTTCCTAGATTAAACTTCATGTAGCTAATCACCTCATTATATCTAGAAAGTGTAGAGAAGACTTTGTACCACATGGTCAAAGGAAAATGCTTTGAAAAACTAGAATAGGACTCTACGGCTGAATTTTTCTGCCCAGCCTTATCCTGAATCAAATGGTATGAACTTGGAACTGCTCTCATTTCACCTCACTTTTAGCACATTTTCCTCCTCCTGAGCAAGTCGTTCCATCAATTCAGGCTACCATATAATAACTAAGCTCGTTAAAGTCACGAAACATTGCATTTTTGGTTGAGTAGCTCTTTTACTGTAAGTAGAGTATTTTCTTACAATAATTGTACTACGTGATTAGTGACAAGTGCTTGCAGATCGGAGTTCAAACGCGGATCACTCCAAGGGGAGAGCACTGCCCGTCCTGGATCGAAGCACATCTCGCTCACTGACTCAGAACTTCAGTTTATCTCGTACACTTTGACTAACTATTGTCTGTACTTTGGGCTAACATCGCTTTCTGAACATACGCCGAACTGCAAGGTCAAGTAAAATAAGCAGACTTGAAAAGAACCCGGCAATTTACTGCACTGATGACACAACGGAATCTTACCGCCCATCAACCGAATGCAATGTCACGTAGATTACAAGTGTTACCCAACAATTATTCAGCGTCCCTTCTGGATGAAAATAAGACTATGTCTCTACGTCTATCTTCTAGTGCGATATTTATTACACAAACTGTGGTTTTCTCTCCGGGAACTCTCTGTTTAATAAGTTACCCTCTTCCGGACATTAACGTGCATAGTTCGGGGATTCGTAGGCCTACATACGTTTGCAAATAATGTCACGTATATAGGTAGCGTGACTGTGCCTTTAAGGTAGTTACTCTTATTTGTTTCTATGCAAATGTTAAGACGAATCCTTGTGGTGTTATTTTTCTCTTTTACGTAATGACTAGACGAACCTGTGAGGCGTCTCTCCCTGACACTCTTTCTACATCTTCCGTTGATCTAACCTGGTCGCACACGAATAAACAAGATTCAAGGGCCATTCTCAAACTTTCGTGAAAGCGAAGTCCATGAATTATATATAGCTGGGAATTTTCTGTCGAACTTATCTGGCATGCGCTTCCCCACAAAATGTACAATGTGAAATAAAAAATGAACGTCATCGTCGATATCTCTGGAATTATATCTAACCTACATATATACTGCACAAGCCACTGTCCAGTGCTTGGTGGAGGCTACGTCGTACTAACGTTATCGATTTATCTTCATACTATATCCATGGAGAAGAAATAAAAACTTTGAGGTTCACCGATGACATTGTAATTCTGTCAGAGACAGCAAAGGACTTGAAAGAGCAGTTGAACGGAATCGACAGTGTCTTAAAAGGAGGATATAAGATAAACATCAACAAAAGCAAAACGAGGATAATGGAATATAGTCGAATTAAGTCGGGTGTTGCTGAGGGAGTTAGATTAGGAAATGAGACACTTAAAGTAGTAAAGGAGTTTTGCTATTTGGGGAGCAAAATAACTGATGATGGTCGAAGTAGAGAGGATACAAAATGTAGACTGGCAATGACAAGGAAAGCTTTTCCGAAAAAGAGAAATTCGTTAACATTGAGTATAGATTTAAGTGTCAGGAAGTCGTTTCTGAAAGTATATGTATGGAGTGTAGCCATGTATGGAAGTGAAACATGGACAATAAATAGTTTTGACAAGAAGATAATAGAAACTTTCGAAATGTGGTGTTAGAGAAGAATGCTGAAGATTAGATGGGTAGATCACATAACTAATGATGAGGTACTGAATAGAATTGGGGAGAAGAGGGGTTTGTGGCACAATTTGACCAGAAGAAGGGATCGATTGGTAGGACATGTTCTGAGGCATCGAGGGATGACCAATTTAGTACTGGAGGGCAGCGTGGAGGCTAAAAATCGTAGAGGGAGACCAAGAGATGAGTACACTAAGCAGATTCAGAAGGATGCAGGTTGCAGTTATTTTGCTCCCCAAATAGCCAAACTCCTTTACTACGTTAAGTGTTTCATTTCCTAATGTAATTCCCTAAGCATCACCCGAATTCATTCAACTACATTCCACTATCCTTGTCTTGCTTTTGTTGATGTTCATCTTTTATCCTCCTTTCAAGACACTGTTCATTCCGTTCAACTGCTCTTCCAAGTCCTTTGCTGTCTCTGGCAGAATTACAATGTCATCGGCGAACTTCAAGGTTATTATTTCTTCTCCATGGATTTTAATACCAATTCAGAATTTTTCTTTTGTTTCCTTTACTGCTTGCTCAATATACAGATTGAATAACATTGGGGAGAGGCTACAACCCTGACTCAATCCCTTCCCAACCACTGCTTCCCTTTCATGCCCCTCGACTCTTACAACTGCCATCTGGTTTCTGTACAAATTGTAAATAGCCTTTCATTCCCTGACATAGTCAGTACAATAACATGCCGACTTCACAAACACTCAACCCAAATGCGTTCCCCTTATCTGTCCCCCTACCTGGTGGTTCAGCTCCAATTATTCTTTTACTGCTAGTTAAGAGACATCAAAGAGTACGTCAAAAAGTTGTCGGTCTTGCGTTATTTCACGCAGCCGTATCGCGTGAGGCAGTTTCTCCGCATGTAATTCAGTCCTGGCTTGGGGTCGAGTGGATAAACAAGGTACCGGTTGCATCGTCTTCAAGGTCGTGAATATCGAAACGTGATCTGCCGGCCATTCCATGGTGCTTTAATACACGCAACGCTGACCGAATGAGGTTTCGAAATACGTCAATAAAAATGTAGTTCACAGAGTTCAAACTACTGAATATAGAAACTGCTGCCAGATGGCTAATCACTGTTGCGGGCTCCTGCTGTAGTTTGGTTTATGGCGCTTGACAACAAGGTGATTAGTGCCAGTGTGCAAATAAATAACAAGCTGTGACAAGCTACTTGAGCGATAAAATTGTTTCAGCAAAACATGTACGAACAGGCATTTAGGCATCATACTCGTTACTGAACGTTGAGGACAATGCGTCAATCACGGATTGCTAACGGGGACAGCGTCTAGCTAAAGCTTGCTTGCTGTCGATTTTCTCCATTGCTGTCGATTTTCTCCCACATTTTAGAAAGGGTGAAGTAGTTATCACCGTGTGTAATATACAAAAAAAGCTAGTTTATATAAACTGGCGTTTCCCTCAAGCACAGGTACAACTCTTTAGTTAATTATAATGGTAAAGAGAGGTGCAGTAACTGTTGAAAAGCCATAGCCGATTCTTTTATTTCAGTCGTAGAGGCGATTTAATACGGACGATTTTCGTTTGGGGGAATTTTCTGCTACCTGCAGCAGTTTTCATATTTTTGTGTGTAAGCAGGGTCTGCAAAGAAATTAGCGCATTACCCTGTAACAAAGCTGAAGTGATCTGAAGATAACCGATATAAATAATCAGCCACATAAGTAGTTAATTTCTATTTGTAAGGCACAGATTTTTTCACTAATACACAATACATGTTAATATTAACATTGTTTCTGTCTATTTAAGCGTAGTGCTGTTGTGTTTGTGTTGATATGGATGTGATTGAAATGCGAATGGTGAAGGGTGGAAGTTTTGAGCAGCACATGATCTACTCCTTTCCAATTTCTCTCTGCGTTGTACAACATTTATGAACTGATATGACATTGGCATTGAGTGTGAAAAGTGACTACGCTTGTAATTAAATTTTTAAACAGCAAAGACTATATGTGGCTACGATTTAGCTTTGATATGCGCACCACGGACCAAGTGTTTTCTCCTTGTTTAATATGTTGCGTTAACTTCGTATAGAAGTAGAACTCCAGTTGGTTTTTGGATAGTCTGTAGACGTGATATAACGTAGTCTCTAGTACCGACTGATGAATAACGAGTTGTTAATTGTCAAGAAGAATCATTATCTGTTTTTCTTTCGTACTGAAACAAGCAATACTTGAAATATTCAGAAGATTAGAGGAAAAGCCGCACCAACGGAGCTGATGGGGGCAACTTCAGTTCTCTGACTTTTGATTCCATTAATCCTCCGTAAGAGACCGCAGCACACCAGGACTGAGTGTTAAGGAACTTGAGGGGAAAGTCGAGGTCGAGGCTGCTGTACACCCTCCGCGCGTGATCCTAGCCTCCGCAACGAGACACAAGCCTCGACGCCTGGCCCGCTTCATACAGGGTGTATCAAAAAGAGTCAACCGGTTTAAAAAAAATCATAACTATTTTGTTATTTGAGATATGTGCGTGAGCAACGTACTGTTGGAAAGTGCGAAGTCTCGAGCTTTACATGGCTCCCACTAGGTAGCAGCAGCGAGCGCCCACTTCAGTACTAGTAAAAATGGTGTCGAGACAACAGAATGACTTTTGTGTTTTACGTTTAGCGCAGTACGGGTCAGTAATAACTGTTCAGCGCGACTTTCGTCCTATGTATGGTTTATATCCTCCTACAGCACAGAGCATTACGTTATAGCATGAACAACTCTGAGAAGCAGGTCGTCTGTGTAAAGGCAAATCGCCGGGCCGTCCCCGAGTGTCTGACACAGACGTCAGACGCATCCGCCATAGTTTCACAAGGAGTTAGCAGAAATCCGTTCGCCGTGTAGCTCAAAATCACCCCGGTGTCCGTCTGCCGTGTGTTGCGTCGACATTTACACATGAAACCATACAAAATTCAGCTACTGCAAGCTCTTCGTCAACGTCACAAACAACAACTTGTTCAGTTCAGTAATTTCGCTCTTGGAAAGATGTTTTGTTCCACGCTTAGTGTTTAGCGACGAGACGACATTAAATATCAGTAGGGAGCTGAACCGTCATAATGTGAGAATATGGAGGACAGAACAAAGATATGAATTTTTACGAGAGGGACTCGAATATTTAATGTGTTTTGTGCAGTTTCACGGGAAAAGGTGTATGGTCCAATTATTCTTTACCGAGAACACTGTTGCAGGAAGCACATATCTCGATATGCTGGAGAACTTTCATTTCCCACAATTGGAGACTGATTCGAACGACTTATTGTACCAACAGGACGGGGCGCCGCCACACTGGCGTCTGCAAGTGCGGGAATTTTTAAATCAAAGGATTACTGAACGATGGATCGGTCACACCGGACCAAATGATTGAGCCTTAAATTACTGGCCTCCAAGGTCACCGGATCTAACTGTGTGTGATTATTTCTTGTGAGGGTTTATAAAAGACCGGTCATCTGTGCATCTCAAGGAGGGCATATTGAACCCCCATGAAAAGGCGTGATAAAAGCTTTGAGTTTTCCGTCGATCAGCAAACCAAATTTATTGTCTGTGTTTATTAGTTTCAGAAATGTAGAAGTGCCAAATCGGATGGTTCTTTTTGATGCATCCTGTACTCTATGGAGCCCGCCGACTGACTAACGATCTTTGAATTCTAAGACGACAGTGAATATCTGCATTTAATTCTTTAATATATTGTCGTACCATATCACCCCAGACTTTACTTAAAATAATTACAAGTAAAGCTAGGGGGCCTGTACATCTGGAGACAAGAAATTGTATGCCGCCATTTCTTCCCCCACTGCCGTGGAAATATTCTCTCTATCAACAGTATTCGAAACACCTACTTACCAGTCGAGCGTTTCCAGACTGTTAATAGACAATGAAATCAGTTGTAAACCTGTTTACACATGTATTAGAAAATAAAAAATCAGTGATAGTGATGAAAAGGGTAATATCTACTTATATGATACCGAAATACATAAAGGACAGTGAAAGTAAACGTGAAAATGATATTGGAATAATAAAGAGCATACTAGTAAAAAAAATGACACTCGTTGTATAATATTATGCAAAAGTATGGCAGTCCGCAAAGTAATCGCAACTTTCTTAGTACTTTGTAGTGGTTACCAAAATAAGGAAAAGTCTCCAGTTTTTATCAGTAAAGTAGGGTGTAACAAGTACGGTGCGTAAACCACTGGCAGATTCCACTGAAGTTCCTTGCAATGGAAGAAGCAAACAGCTTAATCTTTTATTCACATGGAGATTATTTGGTTCAAAAACCGAGAAAGGACCACATTTTACCGATTTCTCTAGTACCTTCTCTTCAGATTGTCTGAAATCGTGAAAAAATGTAAAATATTATTGATGGACAGGGAAGCAGACCCACTCTTCTAGAATACGAGTTCATTCACCTAAGTGTCACGCCATCTGGTTTGGACATTGCTGTACAAGGTATCCAAGTGGTAAAGCGCTAGCCCATTTCGAAATTTAGTTGGCACTACACATCTTGTAGAGTCTAGGAGGAGCTGTGCCACAGCGAGATCGTTGGCTCACAACCCACAACTTGTTTCCCTCGGCGTCCTACACATTTCATTTTGCTACTACATGAATGTTGCTGCATACATTGGTTCCGTAGCCATGACACTATATCACAATATAATTCGCGAACGCTTAATTTCTGCCACTACGACATTTCATTTCCATTTAACCTCATATGTCATGGTACCGAACAGAATAATGAATCTTTCCCAAGCCGTCGTATATGCACAACACATTCTGGACGATTTTGGTAACTGGTTCAATATTAGGTAAGTGTACTCAGTAACTTCAAAGTGCTCAGCAGCTTCGAACACTGTGAAGTATTAGGTATTCCAGACAATTGAGATCTTTCATACCGTAAACCTATTAAATTTGTTTCGTTGATCTCAAGATGATTTGCGTCACAGACGCAGAATTTGTTTGAGAGGTTAATCTTAAAGAAACGATAAGGGAACAACACAAATTAACAGTGGCTTCCCCACTCTTATTTAATAAATAGCACCAACTAGTTTTAATCTAACGACTATCCTTTTTTCTTAAGTTGTGTCACTTGACATCACCTCCTTTGGACTAATTGCTCCGGAGGCCTCAATGTTCTGTAGGCGAATTACAACAACAGATAGCAGTGACAAAACAAGAGTGACATATATATATATATATATATATATATATATATATATATATATATATATATATATATATATATATATAGAGTGTATGGTTACTTTTTAGCGATGGCCGGTGTGGCCGTGCGGTTCTAGGCGCTTCAGTCTGGAACCGCGTGACCCCTAAGGTCGCAGATTCGAATCCTGCCTGGGGCATGGATGTGTGTGATGTCCTAAGGGTTAGTTAGGTAGTTCTAAGTTCTAGGGCACTGATGACCTAAGATGTTAAGTCCCATAGTGCTCAGAGACATTTGAACCATTTTACTTTTTAGCGTAATACTTATCCTTAGCCGGCCGCGGTGGTCTCGCGGTTCTAGGCGCGCAGTCCGGAACCGTGCGACTGCTACGGCCGCAGGTTCGAATCCTGCCTCGGGCATGGATGTGTGTGATGTCCTTAGGTTAGTTAGGTTTAAGTAGTTCTAAGTTCTAGGGGACTAATGACCACAGCAGTTGAGTCCCATAGTGCTCAGAGCCATTTTTTGAACTTATCCTTATGTTTGTAGGATAGAAGCGTCAGAATATAGAAAGTTGGTGTAAACACTATCAGGTCATAGCCAACAGCAAACTTGCGGAATTTGATTCCTTCTTGGATATAATAATGTTTTAAATACTGAGCGCAGTAGTGAAGACACTGCTCTCCTACTTACAGGGAATGGGTTAGAAAGCCATCAGGCAATCCTGCTTTGGTGTACCGGATTGTCCTGAAACAACTTCAGTCAAATGGCGTGAAATATCATTTAATAATAAGACAACCCTTTTCACGTCTGGTACAACATGAATCGGTAGTGTCTCCGATATTAACTTCAAAAATGGTTCATATGGCTCTGAGCAGTATGGGACTTAACATCTGTGGTCATCTGTCCCCTAGAACTTAGAACTACTTAAACCTAACTAATCTAAGGACATCACACACATCCATGCCCGAGGCAAGATTAGAGACTGCGACCGTATCGGTCACGCGGTTCTAGACTGATGCGCCTAGAACCGCACGGCCACACCGGCCGGCCGATATTAAGTGTAAACTTTTAAGAGTGTGGGAAATTTTTGCTGAAAATGGTATATTGTTCACTGGAGTAGCAATACGATTTTTCAGATCTTCATACCGGATATATTTCACTAATTAATGCCACCGTGAGGTCGAAAAGTCCGTGACAACAGCTATTCATATTGTGTAAGACTGAAGAGGGAGAATTCTGTGACTGAAGTAAATCTTTGTTCTAAAGCCTTTACATCTTTTCATGGAGTATCTAAAAAAAATTTAGAAGTAATACAACGTTATCTGAGACAAAGTGTGAGTCCTAAGGATGGTCGAGGCCTACACTCTAATCGGAAACATCGTGTGACATCGGAGGCACTTGACGCAGTTGGCCAACATATTAGTTCATTTAAAGGTGAACGAAGCTATTATAGCTTGAAAACCTCTAAGAAACTGTATCTCCCACCACACTGAAACATCAGTAAGGTGTATGAGTTATTTAAGAAATCATACCCTTCTCAACCTGTGTCATATGAAAAATATAGACTTGTTTTAAATACAGAATTTAACGTCGATTTCGAGTACCCTAGAATGGACACTTGTAGCTACTGTGATAGGCATGCTGCTGAAACTCGAGCTGTTGAACATGCTTTGAAATCGTACCCGGGAAATAGTTGAAAAAGGGCGAGAGCAGAAAAAAATCGATCCACTGTCAATGATGAAAAACTTCACTTATTCAAATCTGACGTTTTATGTTCGTAAACGAAGTTCTAAAGCAAAAAGAAAGGGCAAGAAAAGAATGTGAAAGTATTACTATGGATTTCCAAAGAACCTACCTATCCCTAACATCTCAACTAACGACTTGCACTACAGGAGACAATTAACGTTGTACATGTTTAATATTTATATATTGTCAACCGATGAATCATATTTCTTCTCGTATGATGAAACGGTAGCCTACAAAGGGTCTAACGAGGTCTCTTCCTTTTTGTTTTATTTTGTGACTACAATTCTTGATTCCTCTGTTAGAAAATTAGTTGTATTTTCAGACTTTTGCGGGGAGGAGAGCAAGAATTGGACTATTTACCGCCTGTTGCATTACATCATTTATCACGTCAACAGATATGGGCACGTGAAAATGACTTTTCCAATCCGTGGCCACTCCTATCTCGAATGTGATCGTAACATGGCCAGTATTAAAAAAAAAAAAGGTGGGAGGATTGAATTGTCCGAAGACTGGACAGAGGAAGCAGAGAGTGCAAGAGCAAAGCCCTCACCTTTTCATGTTGTGGAAGTAGAGGGTTTGTAAGAGATTGGTCTACACACCTCGATCAATTATCTTTCAAGAAATGCCGATTTCCTTCTAGACCAATAAGAAAATTAGTGGCTGCATAAGAGCAAGCCCGATTCTTGGAATACATAAGTATATTCCATGGCCATTTCGATCGCTATATTATGAACAAGCCACTTACGGTTCCAACAGAACAGCCTCAGCCTCAAGGAGAGTTCTTTCTACCTGACTGTGCATGTAAGGGTGAGAGTTTTTTGTTTCATTGTTATTTTTTTCATGGTTTTATTGTATTACTTACTTAAAACAGTATTTATTTTAAATTTTGTAAACAACTACGCCAACATTAACTTTTTTTAAAACGTACAAGAAGGCGTTTTTGTTGTAGGTGCACAACGTATTGCTTACGAGAAGTATGCAGGCCTACAACAGTTAAACATGTTTTTCGGAGAAGAAACTAGGCAGTTTTTTCCCAGCTCCCAAAACTGGGAAAAGGACAAAAGCGTAATAAGAAACTGTGTCTTCAAGATGACACTATTTTTCCTAAACCAATAAATGCAAGTACTAAGAAGCAGAGCCAGAGCGGGAATAAATAGACAACGAATGAACATAGTTTACAAAGAAATTGTTTGGTCCTACAAAGTTTTGTTCTGTTTATAAAGAATTATTGCTAGTCTATAACTTTCTGTCTTATGACTTTCGTGAATTTTTGGATCTAATAAATTTTTGCACATTTATTTCTTACATTTTAATGACATCTTAAATAATACCGGTAGTTAGCTTTAATTGTACCAGGTCTAACGAAGTTAACTAAGTGGTGAGATTAACTGACATTCTACCTTTTATAATGATTTACCCCTTTTCCCCTACGAAAAATTGAAGTTATTAGATATAACATTTTCTTTAGGTTGTTACAGTACGTCTACAAAAAAAACCTTATAGAGGTATCTAACGACTATAAGTAAGACTACGCTATACATATTTTTCTAGAGGATTGGCTAAAAATTGCATTTGGTACAGAAGGTTTGATGCTAGACTGTTCTCTCCTGAAAAATTAAGAAGAACTGACCTAGCCCCTTTTCCCCGTGGGCTCTTCATTTTTTTACCCAGGACTGTCACTCCAACGGCACGAAATCTGGCAACAAACCGCTCAAATTACACGCCGAAATATTATATTACGTTTAAAACAGCTTCAGGCAATAGTCCTTACAACCAAGTACTAAATTCAAAAACATGAGATACAAAGGGCGAGATCAAAGCGAAATTTTATAGAAGTAATAGTTACACTCTTTGCTGCCATGAATATAGAGACATAGGATTATGCAGTTTTCGAAGTTAAATTTATCCATGAAGTAATCAAAATAAAGAACGAATGGAATTAATGCGAGTTGGAAGCTATAAACAATCTTGTCGTACATATAAGGTTCTTTTTGTATTTTACACACTTAGGATGTCTTTTTAAACTGGACAGTAATCGAAGTTCGGAAAGGATATTAAGTTAAGGATGTGTTTTATTTTGTTGGTAGCCATGTGAGCTGCTCTTAAGCTGTTAATGGTGACAATTTCCTTTTGCTTAAGAGTAGAATTAAGAAACCATGTGAGGTACGATTTGTGCTAATGAATACGCAGCATTATTATTTCTAAGTTATTCCACATCGATCATTCTTCTTTTGCCTTAACTGCAAGTCAGTAATGATAATCATGTTGGAGAAGAGATATTATACATGGTGTCCCAGAAAACACCGACAACGCTTATTAAGTTGAGCTGGAAGGCATATTGGTCGGTTTCTTAGAAACGCAGGCCTGAGCGTTGGAGAGCGTTATGTCATTAAGTCAATAAACCCAACGTGAGTTTCACATCGCGCTGTTTACATTACAAAGATCTTCAAAGTGCGTACTTCCTACGTCAGTGCAGAGCATACAACGGTGGTGCTGAGCCTCTCACTCATGAGCCAGCACGTGCTGCTGTCCTTAAAATTCTTCAATCGCTCCTTGTGCTCGAGTAATAAGGTGCTCCGCTGACGTTAGAGATGTGCTATACTCCATACACTGCACACTACGCCACAGAAAATATCCGAGAGGTATCAGATCTGGCGACCTTGCTAGCCACGGAACTCGTCCTCCTCTACCACTCTATCGTCTGGGATATGCGACGTTGAGGGGATTCAGCGCACCGACATCAAAGTATATTGGGGCACCATGGTGTGGCAGCCACATGTCATCCGAATATTTTGTGGCACTACATCCAATAGTGTGGGCAAAAGTCTTTAATGAACGAGAGGTATTTTGTCCTGTTAGTCTATTTGGCAATAGATGTGTCCCAGATGTTGACACTGACTGTGTGTTGGTGATCATCTGCGCACACGTGGAATTTCGTCCTCCCAATCATGCATTTCCTCCAGCTGTACTGGTGAAGCCGAGCGTGGATGACTCGCATCACGTTTCGCCGTCTGCCAGAGGACAAACAGTAGACTGGATATAGTATTTGCAAGTACCAAGCACAAGGTGCTACTACTTTGCTGTAGAATGGATACACCTCAGGCAGAAAATACCTACGTGCTACTTCCGCCTTCCCTGAGGCGCTTCTTGATGGCTGCGGATGTAGAGTGATGTGGTATACGTACTGTCTGAAAAACGTTCAGCATACTATCTTGCAGCAGCTCTCCCTCTGAATCCGCTATGCCATAGACAAGCATCATGTCGACATTTCCGCAGCTGAGTACAGGTACATGTCGCACTGATGTTAATAACGTTACTTCACTGGCAGACCACACAAGGCCCACAGTAGGATAAGCACAGAGGGTGTGTGGATGAACGTAACGCATGCTCAGGAACGTTATTAAGGTCAGGTCGTCCATCCGCAGTACAAAGGTGGCTAAGTGGTAGCATACCTTTATACCTTTCGTACCCACAAAATGAGTCATTACAACCGGTCACAACCGTCGCTGTCAGAGGACTCCAGCATCCGAGCCATGCGTTTCCAGATATAGGGACTTCCTTAAAAACCGATCAGTCTGCCTTCCCGAACAACATACTAAACGTTGACTGTGTTTTTTTTTTACACCCCTGGTAAGGGGTGCGAGTTGGTTAGTCCAGTATAAAATTCCTTAGAATGTAAATGTCCTCAGTACGTAAAAACGACCATTGCTGTATGCCTTATCTGCAAAGCGAAGGTAATAATAACAGTGTGAAAATGACAGTACAATGATGGCATCATTGCACATTTTTGACGATTTGGTTCAGCGCATTCATTGTCCCTTATCCAGCTGTGGCCCATTATGCGCCAGAAACAGATCGATTTAAGTAAATCTTTCGATCACATAATACGTCTTAGAACGTCTGCGCTAGGCATTTAGAAGCTTCCCCCGAATTTACTCTTGCAAAGCGGAACAGATGATTCATGGAATCGGAAAACACTCGTGGAATCGTAACATTTCAGGACTTCAAATGGTTCAAATGGCTCTAAGCACTATGGCACTTAAAAGCTGAGGTCATTAGTCCCCTAAACTTAGAACTACATAAACCTAACTAACCTAAGGACATCATACACATCCGTGCCCGATGCAGGATTCGAACCTGCGACCGTATCAGCCGCGTGGTTCCAGACTGAAGCGCCTAGAACCGCCATTTCAGGACTCCTTAGGCTTTTAGCTCTGTAGCATACAGCATGGCCTGTGAGACAGAACATAAGTGAGCGCGGTTACGCCTCTGGGTAGCAAGAAGCGTCGGCCATACACGTCCACATCATAATGGAATGCAGTCAACTCCATGACGCCTGGTATACTATATATAATGAATCTATAGGTGACTAAATTGACTGTAGACAGTTTATGAATATGATAGGTTGTTATTGAGAATAGTTTTAAGCACAAGATTTGCCCGTTACTATACGGCACAAGACGGGACAAATGAGAGTGATTAACGGGAAGGAGCTTTTTCCCTCAACAAATTTCTACTGTTTAACAACTGACAGGTAGGTTTTTCGTACATCGATACATTGCCTTTTTAGTCTTATTGAAGCGTATATTCTCTTTAATATTATGCCTTGATGAGTATACACTTCATTATAACAGTAAGGACAAATAAAAAATAATGATAATTATTTTTCTAACATTTGAAATTTATAGTTTCAGCTGTGCTCTGTTGTGTAAATTTCACTTTACCCACTTAAGGTGAAGCCGATTCGGAGCTAAGCCACGCCTCTGTGAAGTGTTTGGTTGAAAACTGCGCGATCTGATCGCAAAAGGTTTGTCAAAACCGCGATGTAAAACGTATTACTAGTGCCTCAATATACTCGATTATAGCAACACTAACTACACACATCAAAAAAAGTTTTGCGTCACTTCGATTGCGATAGTTCCGGAACCCGTACAGAAAATTGGAATAGAGATCAACATAAACATCATTTCCACCCTTTTTATTGCTCATGAAAACCACACGTTGCATGTTGTACCACCATACGGTGAGATATTTAGTGGTCCAGATTGCTGTACACACCAGTATTTCTAATACCCAGTAGCACATCCTCTTGCATTGCTTCATGCCTGAATTCGTCGTGGCGTAACACCCACAAGTTCACAAAGGCACTATTGGTCCAGATTTTCCCACTCCTCAACGGCCATTCGGTGTACATGCGTCAGAGTGCTTCGTGGGTCACGTCATCCACAAACAACCGTTTTCAATCTATCCCAGGCATGTTAGATAGGGTTCATGTGCGAAGAACATGCTGGCCACTCTAGTCGAGCGATGTCGTTATCCTGAAGGAAGTCATTCACTAAATGTGCACAATGAGGCCGCAAATTGTCGTCCATGAAGACGAATGCCTCGCCAATATGCTGCCGGTGTGGTTGCACTATCAGTCAGAGGATGGCATTCACGTACCGTACAGCCGTTACGGCGCCTTCCATGACCATCAGCGGCGTACGGCGGCCAGAAATAATGCTATCCCAAAACAGCAGGGAACCTTCACCTTGCTGCACTCGCACGACAGTGTGTCTAAGGCATTGAGCATGACCGGGTTGCCTCCAAACACGTCTCCGACGACTGTCTGGTTGAAGGCATATGCGACACTCTCAGAGAACGTGATGCCAATCCTGAGCGATCCATTCAAGATGTTGTTCAGCCATCTGTACCGCCGTGGACATCGGGAGTGAAGTTGCACATCATGAAGTCTGTTGTGCACGGTTTGAGTCGTAACTCGATGTCTTGTGACTGCACGAAAAGCATTATTCAACATGGTGGAGTTGCTGTCAGGGTTCCTCCGAGCCATAATCCGTAGATAGCGGTCATCCACTGCAATAGTAGCCCTTGGGCGCCGTGAGCGAGGAATGTCATCGACAGTTCCTATCTCTCTGTATCTCCTCCATGTCCGAATATCTCTTTGGTTCACTCCGAGACGTCTGGACACTTCACTTGTTGAGAGCCTTTCCTGGCACAAAGTAACAATGCGGACACGATCGAACAACAGTATTGACCGTCTAGCCATGGTTGAACTACAGACAACACGAGCCGTGTACCTCCTTCCTGGTGGAATGACGGGAACTGATCGGCAGTCTGACCCCTTCCGTCTAATAGGCGCTGCTCCTGAATGGTAGTTTATATGTTTCGGCGGGTTTAGTGACATCTCTGAGCCGTTAAAGGGACTGTCTCTGATACAATATCCATATACAACGTCTATCTTCAGGAGTTCTGGAAACCGGTGTGATGCAAAACTTTTTTTGATGTGTGTTCATGAGATGAAGACCACGACTTCAAACAGGAGGACATAACTGTGTATCATCACCATTATCATCCATACTGCCTTACCGCTAGGATTACCAGTAAAATCATACTCGAAACTTTAATGCCCTCTGATATCAGGATTACAGAAAGTAAAATGACATCTGGTACAGCGCTGGTACCCTTAGTGCATGATGACCAAAGGGAAACTGTAATCGTAGACATTTTGAAGGAACATACCTCTGAATATATTTAGTCAATCTGCGAAAATATGTTAGCACATAGGGCTGGACGGGTCTAATAACCGCTTGTACTGAAAACGAATTGTGTGTCCCAAGGAATGTGCCATTCCAATCGGCGTCGAATCAGCACTGACTATAGGAACTACACGGGGCAAAACAAACGAGATAAGCCCGATTACGATGCAGAACATCATGCGACTCACGATAAGAGGCAGTTGACACTAATCTAGTGCTCATGATGCGTGACGAAACTGGAACTGAAACAAGCTCTTCATAGCACTTCGACGTACCAGCGCCCCTCTGCTTGAGTCTGGAGTAGCTTGGAGGAAATGTGGTTACACAACGCTGTCTCCACCGCTAATATCGGATTTCGAAATCTCAGCGGCTGCTTGATCAGATGGCTTCTCAGGTTGTAAGTGATACTCTGTTCGGCTGTGCCACAGCGGTTAAAGTTAACTGGTGTCACGAACTATTTGGTCCAATATGAACTTGTTATTCAAGTCTGTTCGCTATAAATTATTTTCGATGCCTGCTTACGTTTTTAATTACATCATAGGTGAGAGGTACGCAGCCAATCTTGCCACTAGGAACGAAAATAAGACTAAAATGGCTCCTAGACGGTCAATAATATTCACAATATTTCCGAGTTGTGCAATAATAATGACTGTCTTGGATTGAGTGAGAGATTGTGCAGTAATATTGAGAACATCATTACCTTTGGAAATATATTATGCTGCCTGGAAATATTGTTGCTGTCTGCGGACAATATAGATAATATCCTTCAGCCTACAGCGTGATACACAGAACAAGGAGATTAGATTACATCTGTTGTGGTTGTGTTGACAAATTAGTTTAAAACAAGATGAAAGAGCGTTATTTTCAGAGTGTATCGAAATGTGTAAATCAATGTTGGCATTGTGGGATATTAAGAAAGATGAGTAAAAGCCGAAAGTGTTAAGAATGTTTAACGGTACGATTTGTTGTTCAGGAAAGGAAGTTACTTTTAAAATTTTTAATGAAAGGTAAGTTATGAACAAAACGGAATTTAGGGATTTATCTATGTGTATACATTACTTACACGAATACAGTTCCTTAGTGCATGTATTATTGCACGAGACATTTCCATAACTATGTCTACAAGTTTTCGAAAGAATGTCAGTATCAAGTTATCGTAGCGTAATGGTGGAAGTGCGACTCACATCGAAGTATTTGGTTTTTTTGATGGTGGGGAGGAGGATAAATACCTTTGTATTGATGTGGAGACGACTGTTTCGAAAGAACTATTTCCAGTAATAAACACTCCTGGAAATTGAAATAAGAACACCGTGAATTCATTGTCCCAGGAAGGGGAAACTTTATTGACACATTCATGGGGTCAGATATATCACATGATCACACTGACAGAACCACAGGCACATAGACACAGGCAACAGAGCATGCACAATGTCGGCACTAGTACAGTGTATATCCACCTTTCGCAGCAATGCAGGCTGCTATTCTCCCATGGAGACGATCGTAGAGATGCTGGATGTAGTCCTGTGGAACGGCTTGCCATGCCATTTACACCTGGCGCCTCAGTTGGACCAGCGTTCGTGCTGGACGTGCAGACCGCGTGAGACGACGCTTCATCCAGTCCCAAACATGCTCAATGGGGGACAGATCCGGAGATCTTGCTGGCCAGGGTAGTTGACTTACACCTTCTAGAGCACGTTGGGTGGCACGGGATACATGCGGACGTGCATTGTCCTGTTGGAACAGCAAGTTCCCTTGCCGGTCTAGGAATGGTAGAACGATGGGTTCGATGACGGTTTGGATGTACCGTGCACTATTCAGGTTCCCCTCGACGATCACCGGAGGTGTACGGCCAGTGTAGATCGCTCCCCACACCATGATGCCGGGTGTTGGCCCTGTGTGCCTCGGTCGTATGGAGTCCTGATTGTGGCGCTCACCTGCACGGCGCCAAACACGCATACGACCATCATTGGCACCAAGGCAGAAGCGACTCTCATCGCTGAAGACGACACGTGTCCATTCGTCCCTCCATTCACGCCTGTCGCGACACCACTGGAGGCGGGCTGCACGATGTTGGGGCGTGAGCGGAAGACGGCCTAACGGTGTGCGGGACCGTAGCCCAGCTTCATGGAGACGGTTGCGAATGGTCCTCGCCGATACCCCAGGAGCAACAGTGTCCCTAATTTGCTGGGAAGTGGCGGTGCGGACCCCTACGGCACTGCGTAGGATCTTACGGTCTTGGCGTGCATCCGTGCGTCGCTGCGGTCCGGTCCCAGGTCGACGGGTACGTGCACCTTCCTCCGACCACTGGCGACAACATCGATGTACTGTGGAGACCTCACGCCCCACGTGTTGAGCAATTCGGCGCTACGTACACCCGGCCTCCCGCATGCCCACTATACGCCCTCGCTCAAAGTCCGTCAACTGCACATACGGTTCACGTCCACGCTGTCGCGGCATGCTACCAGTGTTAAAGACTGCGATGGAGCTCCGTATGCCACAGCAAACTGGCTGACACTGACGGCGGCGGTGCACAAATGCTGCGCAGCTAGCGCCATTCGACGGCCAACACCGCGGTTCCTGGTGTGTCCGCTGTACCGTGCGTGTGATCATTGCTTGTACAGCCCTCTCGCAGTGCCCGGAGCAAGTATGGTGGGTCTGACACACCGGTGTCAATGTGTTCTTTTTTCCATTTCCAGGAGTGTATTAAATGTTGGACCATCAGCACACAAAACGTTAATTTTTTTCCCAACCTCAGTTCTCTCAACAGGTCTGACAGTTATGGAACCCATTTTTCATCCACCTCTTCTCTCTGTTTGCACGAAAATAGAGAAATTACAATAACAGCAATGTCTCTGTCGTCCAACATTTCAAACCACAGAATTATTGCAATCTATTATTAATAATATGATTTAGCAATCTAGGGAGAACGTCAATAATATTGTAACAGCCTCTTGAGCGTAGCTGAGATCAAAAGCTGAATTGCTGAAACTGCTTCCCGCACGGACATAACGAAAAAGAATGCAATAACAGCTCAAACCAGTTTCTCAATATTCAGCAATAGGTGACTGTTATCAATGACAGAACTGCTGTCATCTAATTTGTAATACACACAGATCGTAAGAGCAATAGTAAATCAAAGGTGGCCGTAATAACGACGCCTACTCCACAACTCATAATTACAGACAGTGAAAAAGCACTTAATTTTGGAACGGCAGCAAAAAAAGAACAGAAACTCACACATGTATAGAGGCACACATATTCAACATACCTACAGTATGCTACTATGCAATATTTTAAATGGGAATCATACAAGAAAGGTGACAATACTATTATGAAATCCTGTCGGGTAAATTTAAAGAATCGATTTTCGAGGAAAGTTGTAACACGGTCCTAGAGCCGCATCGGATCACGAGAAAAAGATAACAGAGATTAGGACGCATATTCTGTCGCTTAGTACGGCACTGGAGCAACACAGAGGCTCATTAACACTGGTACAAAGTAATTTCCGCCATGCGCTGTTCAGAAGCTCGATGTGTATATATGTAGACAAAGAAGCAATCAGACTCTGAACCTGATACAACGGCTCACTGTGCCCGTATTAACTACTATAAGGCGATTTACATCTAACTGTTTAGGTGCAATACATCCACACTGAAGAACCAAAGAAACTAGCACACCTGCTAGTATCGTGTAGGACAGCCCGCGAGCACGCAGAAGTACCGCAATATGACGTGGCATGGACTCGACTAATGTCTCAAGTAGTGCTGGAGAGAACTGACACCATGAATCCTGCAGGGCTATACATAAATCCGTGAGAGTAAGACGGGCTGGAGATCTTTTCTGAACAGTAAGTTGCAAGGCAACCCATATATGATCAATAATGCTCATGTTTTAGGAGTTTGGTGGCCGGCAGAAACCTTTAACCTCAAAAGAATGGTCCTTGAACTATCTGTGGCATTTCTGGACGTGTGGGGAGTAGCATTGTTCTGATGGAATTGCCTAAGTCCGTCGGAACACGCACTGGACAAGAATGGATGTAGGTGATCAGAAAGGGATGCTTACGTACATGTTTCCTGTCAGTCGTATCTACTTATCAGGAGTCCCATATCACTCGAACTGCACGCGCCCCATAATATTACAGAATCTCCACCAGCTTCAGCAGTCCTCTGCTGACATTCAGGGTCCAGGGTTTCATGAGGTTGTCTCCATACCCGTATACGCCCATCCGCTCGATTTGAAACCAGACTCGTCAGACCAGGGAACAAGTTTACAGCCATCTGCAGTCCAATTTCGTGTTGACGGGCTCAAACGAGACGTAAAGTTTTTTGTCGTACAGTCATCATGGCTCCGAAAACCAAAATCGAAGATGTTTCGTTGAATGGTTCGCATGCTGACACTTGTTGATGACCGAGCTTTGAAATCTGCAGCACTTTGCAAAAGGGATGCACTTCTGTGAAGCTGAACGATTCTCTTCAGTTCCCGTTTGCCCAGTTCTTGCAGGATCTTTTTCCAGCTACGGCGATGTCGGTGATTTGATGTTTTACCGGACTCCTGATATTCGCGGTACCCTAGCGAAATGGTCGTACAGGAAAATCGCCACTTCATCACCACAGATCCCATCTGTCCTGCGCCGACTCTAACACTACTTCAAACTCACTCAAATCTTGACACCCAGCCATTGTAGCAGCAATGATCGAGCTGACAACTGCCCCAGACACTTGTTGTCTCACATAAGCGTTGCCGACCGCCATATTCCGCCTATGTTTGTATTTGAATACGCTTGCCTATACCAGTTTCTTTGGCGCTTCAGTGTATAACATACAACAGTTTAAATACATGCTCCATTTGCTTAACAGATCCATCAATGTGACCGTTGAACGTGTAGTTGTTTAAACAAATGCATCTCTCTGTTGTACCAGACGAAAATACACTTATCGGTACAATGGTGGGATCTTCTCTAGGCGAAGATCAAGTGGGTACTGTAACACATAATGTATTAATTTACTTTAATATAAGTAAGAATTACCAGAGTTTGTACAATCGATTTCCACAGGTGTGCCATGAGTATTTACAACTGTCTCTGAAACTTAATGTATCACTTGCTACAGACAAAATACAAGTCATTCACTCAGAGTATATATAACAATAACTTTCCTCTGCTGTTCTGCCTAATACATTGATAACACAGCTGGCCTACTCGAATTCGATGCTGTCGGCTTAGCGGCAGTGTGCTCGGCTGTAAGAAGAACAATTGTGGATGCTTAGTGAAACATTTCTGGGCGTGGTTATTTCCATGTTGCTCCCATGTCGATGCGGCTTGCCGCGACTGCCCTCTCTTCTCACTGGGTATTGTGTTGTCCTTAACTTCGTATCGTCAAAACAGACAGGAAAAGTCGCCTAAAACGGATCCCCATATCGTCTTTCCACCACTGAAATGAGCACAAACCGAAAGCATTTTACGTAATTTCTGATCTCTGTCGGTTAATTTACTGGCCAAAATAAGAAAATTAATCCACAACTTTTGGTCATTTACTAATTTAAATTTCTCAGTATCGTTTGATACAATTTCACTACACCCCATTACAAAGCATACAATCTATTTTCAAGATAAGATCTGTTCCTTCAACTGCTTTTCCAAGTGCTTTGCCGTCTCTGACAATATTACAATGTGATCGGGAGACCTCAGAACTCTGTTTCTTAAGCAGGTGAGAAGTGCTAAGGTACTGGGAGTACAAAATTATGTGTAGTTGAACAGCAGATTATTATCGAAACAATTAAACTCTTTACAATTAGATAATATAAAAATTAATAGTGGGAGTACTGCCAACTAGTGAATGTAGTGGTTAATACCAAGGCTCACCACATCAACAAATATGCACTCCTGGAAATTGAAATAAGAACACCGTGAATTCATTGTCCCAGGAAGGGGAAACTTTATTGACACATTCCTGGGGTCAGATACATCACATGATCACACTGACAGAACCACAGGCACATAGACACAGGCAACAAAGCATGCACAATGTCGGCACTAGTACAGTGTATATCCACCTTTCGCAGCAATGCAGGCTGCTATTCTCCCATGGAGACGATCGTAGAGATGCTGGATGTAGTCCTGTGGAACGGCTTGCCATGCCATTTACACCTGGCGCCTCAGTTGGACCAGCGTTCGTGCTGGACGTGCAGACCGCGTGAGACGACGCTTCATCCAGTCCCAAACATGCTTAATGGGGGACAGATCCGGAGATCTTGCTGGCCAGGGTAGTTGACTTACACCTTCTAGAGCACGTTGGGTGGCACGGGATACATGCGGACGTGCATTTTCTTGTTGGAACAGCAAGTTCCCTTGCCGGTCTAGGAATGGTAGAACGATGGGTTCGATGACGGTTTGGATGTACCGTGCACTATTCAGTGTCCCCTCGACGATCACCAGAGGTGTACGGCCAGTGTAGGAGATCGCTCCCCACACCATGATGCCGGGTGTTGGCCCTGTGTGCCTCGGTCGTATACAGTCCTGATTGTGGCGCTCACCTGCACGGCGCCAAACACGCATACGAGATCATCATTGGCACCAAGGCAGAAGCGACTCTCATCGCTGAAGACGACACGTCTCCATTCGTCCCTCCATTCACGCCTGTCGCGACACCACTGGAGGCGGGCTGCACGATGTTGGGGCGTGAGCGGAAGACGGCCTAACGGTGTGCGGGACCGTAGCCCAGCTTCATGGAGACGGTTGCGAATGGTCCTTGCCGATACCCCAGGAGCAACAGTGTCCCTAATTTGCTGGGAAGTGGCGGTGCGTTCCCTTACGGCACTGCGTAGGATCCTACGGTCTTGGCGTGTCCCCGTGCGTCGCTGCGGTCCGGTCCCAGGTCGACGGGCACGTGCACCTTCCGCCGACCACTGGCGACAACATCGATGTACTGTGGAGACCTCACGCCCCACGTGTTGAGCAATTCGGCGGTACGTCCACCCGGCCTCCCGCATGCCCACTATACGCCCTCGCTCAAAGTCCGTCAACTGCACATACGGTTCACGTCCACGCTGTCGCGGCATGCTACCAGTGTTAAAGACTGCGATGGAGCTCCGTATTCCACGGCAAACTGGCTGACACTGTCGGCGGCGGTGCACAAATGCTGCGCAGCTAGCGCCATTCGACGGCCAACACCGCGGTTCCTGGTGTGTCCGCTGTGCCGTGCGTGTGATCATTGCTTGTACAGCCCTCTCGCAGTGTCCGGAGCAAGTATGGTGGGTCTGACACACCGGTGTGAATGTGTTCTTTTTTCCATTTCCAGGAGTGTATTTCTTGAAATGCATAAATGCAAGATGATGATTTAAAACAATCCAACTTCGCCACATGTTGGCCGGCCAAAAATAAAATTCCTAAAGTAATTTAAAATACTAAGCAGCATTACCAAGACTTGTCCGTTGCCACATGGCGTTCCTTGTGAACAGACAGTTATTACAGTTCAAGAACATCAATTGATCAAACCACTAATTACGCTGCCCAAACCGCTTAAGGCACAATGCTAAAAGCCTACCACGGCGATACCAAAACAATTTACAGTATTATGCATTTGTCACAAGGGCTATTAAAAGACAATTATAGCCCAAGAACATCAATTGATGAAAGCAATAACTAGGCCAGTACACAAACGGTCTAGGGCCCAATGATATATGCAAAAATACGGGTAATTTAAAGACCTGAATTTTAAATACAAATTTTATTAAGGAATACATGACTCGGGCACAAAGATCAGTTTATGGCAAGCCCGATCAGTCTCATGTAAACAGAATGTCAGTTCCAAGAACTTTAATAGCAGTTGAGATCGATATAGGAGAATTGAATCAATTTCCACGAAGTGAACACGCCCCCGTACACTGTCCAACCCCCCCCCCCCCTCCCCGCTCCCCACCACCACTGCTGCTCCTGCTGCTGCTCCTCACATGCGTCCTGTGATCCTACTTCCTTCGGTAAGCCAGAAACATGTCAGAGACGTACACATGGCACTTACAATCGATTATCGAGTATCAAGGATGTTCCATTCGTATGGCACAGTTTCTCCTACCTGAAGCTTAATTTCCCTTCTAAATCTCCCCTTGGTTTTCTTTACCGCTTGCTCATGTACAGTTTGACACTGACGATGGGCTGCAACTCTCTCTCACTCCAAGCTACTGCTTCCCTTTCATGTCCTTCGACTATTACAACTAGAGGCTTCTTTCTGCAGATGGTGTACATAGCTCTTCACTGCTTGTATTTTATCCTGGTACGTTCAAAGATGCCAAGAGAGCAACCTTTAATCTTGCAGAAGTGGTTCGGATTTTCAAAAGTCGTTTAGTGGAGCACCATTTGGTAACAACGAATGACGAATTTGCTAATATTCATTCGATATTAATGTTGCAGCTAAATTTCTTAATTATTCTTTAGACGGTATAAACTGTTATTTCACCAGTCATGGTCACATTACATAACATTTAGATTTCCAAGGAGATTGACGCATTTACACTTCTAGCCTTTCGCTGACATCACAAAAAGATAGATGGCTGCAGATAGAACGAACGAGGTTTTCTCCTTCCACCGCTTTTACATTAACAGATTCAATGAATGTGTCGTAAATATGCATACTCAACTGTGCTGTTTTTTTTTACCAATATCTTTTGCAAAAGCTTTGTTTGTCTGCTATTCTTTAAGTTTGTTGCACTGTTATGTACTTTGGAAGACAGGCTACAGAGCTCACTAAATTTGTTCCATACAACACCACATTAACTCTGTCCAGATGAATTAATAAAGAAAAATCCAATATCAAATTTGTAACTGTTTTCGTCGCACATGGTTCCACTGCGCTGATGAAATAAAAGTATACTCGCAAAAAGAAACCAAGTAACATAGCTGCTGTCCCTGATAAACGCGCCAAGGAGGTGAAAGAGATCATGCTCAGCTTCTTTCAGGTATGTCATATCCAGCGGAAACCTCTTGTAAGTAGGCTGTTTAGGTTTTTTTTATTGGTAACGCCGCCGCCACGTAGCTCTCTGTATAAAAATCACTGGCTGTGCCGTGTGCAGTCTGTGGCTGGTTTGCATTGTTGTCTGCCATTGTAGCGTTTGGCTGTTGGCTGTTAACAGCGCGTAGCGTTGCGCAGTTGGAGGTGAGCCGCCAGCAGTGGTGGACGTGGGGAGAGAGATGGCGGAGTTTTGTAATTTGTAAGACTGGATGTCATGAACTGCTATATATATTATGACTATTAAGGTAAATACATTGTTTGTTCTCTATCAAAATCTTTCATTTGCTAACTATGCCTGTCAGTAGTTAGTGCCTTCAGTAGTTTGAATCTTTTATTTAGCTGGCAGTAGTGGTGCTCGCTGTATTGCAGTAGCTTGAGTAACGAAGATTTTTGTGAGGTAAGTGATTTGTGAAACGTATAGGTTAATGTTAGTCAGGGCCATTCTTTCGTAGGGATTTTTGAAAGTCAGACTGCGTTGCGCTAAAAATATTGTGTGTCAGCTTAAGCACAGTCTTGTATAATTTTTCAAAGGGGACGTTTCATATAGACCAGTCGTGTACAATTTTTCTAAGGGGACGTTTCACTCTCACTGACGACTGGATCACACAGAGAGGAAAAAGGCGAGGATATTGATTGCTACGTTAGACTGGGGCATTTTCTGTGGGTTGTCAAACCAGGAACGTATATGCGCAGCCCTGTGATGACGGCTGCTGTCGCCTTGAAGACGGTAGTCTCAACAGGAGATTCATCATGGAGAGGGTAGCACCTAATCACCGAGAATGTTGACGCTTCAATGAATGGGTTGGTGTCATGGTAGAAAAACACTCGCAAAGTATCAAAGAACTACCACTGCGCCGAAATTCATTCTCCACACACTGTGGCTTAAACACCTCATTGATGCCATCTGTCCATTCGGCACCAAGCATCATCTGAACACATTCAAAACTGCGTTTCAGAATCGCTACACGCCTCCAGTCAGCTAGTATTTAGTTTCTATGTTGTGTGGCTCTTTCAAGATTGGCAATAGCTTACTGTGCTACTGTGAGTAATGGCATTTTGTGAGGTACGTCACTAAATAAACAGCGCATGCTGTTCCCTTCGCAGTTTTCAGTTGAAAACTAGTTCAGGGGGCAATACAGGGTAAAAACTGTAGGAGAAGACAGAGGTCGGAATACATCGAACGAATAAATGAAGATGCTGGGTGCCATTCTGAGATGGAAGGACTGCCTCGACGTGTGCACTCCGCCACGTACAGTGTTGGGGGAAGTGTACGGTGCTAAATGTCGAATATTCGTACAAAATTTGAAACCTGTGTTTTTCTTTCCTTGCAGTATTCGCAGGGAAGAACCATTTCTCAACATACACGATGTGGTGTATATATCTCTATGTGAAGCCTGCAATATCTCGCAAAGGTATCAAAGTGCTGTGCAAAAAGCTATAAATGGAAAACCCAGACACGGAGAAGCTATCGTGATTGTGGTGGGAACTTACATGGTACCAAATAGGCTCTAAATAGAAGATTTGTTCAGTGATTAGCCAAATTAGTTTCGTACGCATGAGCGTAGTGTAAAAGAAGCAGTGGGTGGGGTATATGCTAAACACGTTTTCAGCTCACGGGACCGTCGCTTCCGGCCTCGAGGAGACCAGTTCGTAACCGGGTCCTCATCAGTTTCCGCTGTCTCCTCCAGGATGTGGTCGTGAGCATCGGCTAGATCACAGGCCGTGATACGCTTGCTGATACGATGTCACGCCAACTCATTTGTGAAAGAGGAAGCTGCTAACGAGGGCCTTGTGACGTATCGACAGTTACATTAATGGAGATTTTACCAGGGAATCTTGGAAATTACAAAAAGATAGCAATGTAGAGTTTCCGGGGGCTCAGACGTTCTCCTTCGTGATGCTTATAATTTGTTAAACAGATGACTTGTGACGGCTGTCTAAGAAAGCAGTTGATGTAATGACGAAGTTCACGAGGTACCCAATACCAATGGTGTTCAAAAAATGGTTCAAAAGGCTCTGAGCACTATGGGCCTTAACTGCTGTGGTCATCAGTCCCCTAGAACGTAGAACTACTCAAACCTAACTAACCTAAGGGCATCACACACATCCATGCCCGAGGCAGGATTCGAACCTGCGACCGTATCGGTCACGCGGTTCCAGACTGTAGCGCCCTTAACCGCACGGCCACTCCGGCCGGCTACCAAAGATGTATAATACGCACAACTCAGTTTAACACTTAACTGGACCTTAGATTAAATACTAAAAACTTCACGTCCATTTTCAGGTGTTTTGAAAAAGCAATTTATATATATTCACTGACAGGAAAAAATTGCATCACGCAGGGATTGTGCGATATTAAAAAAAATTAGCAGGCGTATTTCTATATATGGAGACGATGTCTATTCAAATTTCACGCCTATCGCATAAGAATGGCTCTAGTAGCGCAACTATGAGGATGAAAATCAGATCTGCTTCAACTAAACGCTGTGACGGTCATGGAGGTTAGTTACCTTTGAGATTGGACGTCGTGAGAGTATGATAGCCAAGAACACCTTTAAGGCAACAAAGACGCCATTATCAACACTTCACTGAGTTTGATTGCGTTCCTGTAATAAGGCTACGAGAAGTTGGCTTTTCCTTATGCGATACTGCAGAAAAGCCTGCCTGGAATGTAGCCACTACACATGACTGCAGGAGGCGGTGGTCGCATGAATGTACGGTTGCAAGAAGGCCGGGCTCCAGACGCCCACACAGCACTCCTCGGAGGGAAGACCATCGTGTTCGGCGTATGGTTCTGCCGCATCATACTGCATCTGCAGCAGGGATTTTAGCAGCAGTTGATAACGTTGTAACACAACGACCTGTTACAAATCCGCCAGATACCCTGTAGCGTGCATTCGACGGGCTTCAAATCACAGCCATTTGAGACTTCGACGGTGTCAAGCGACAGCTCATTCGAGAGCAGAGTGGAGTTCAGTTGTTTTTCTGATGAAAGCTGGTTCTGCCTCGCTGCCAGTGATGGCCGTATGTTGGTTAGAAGGAGACCAATTTAGGGCCTGTAACCAACTTGTCTGTGTGCTGGAACTAAACCTGAAATTATGGTCTGTGGTGTGATTTGGTATGACATCAGGAGCACTCTCCGTGGTCATCTCACGCATCCTGACTGCAAATTTGTGCATCAATCTGGAGATTCCACCTGTTGTGTAGGCATTCATGAATATCATTCCAGGGCTGTTTCCCAAAAGGATAAAGTTCGATCACATACCACTGTTGTAACCCAACATGCTCTACAGTATGTGACATATTGCTTTGGCCTTCTCAGTTACCAAATGTGCCTCTACTATAGCATATACGGGACATCATCGGACGACAACACCCTGCATCCATCGACCAAGTGCAAAACGCATGGAACTCCATCCTAGAAACTGACTTTCGGCACCTATTCAGCACATTGTCCCAACTTTTCAATCAGTTTAGTACGCATTATCTTCAGGTCTTCAGACAAAGTACGACCCTCATTGAAACGTTCGGCCGCCGGGGAAGGTCTTTTCCCTGAAGACGTGTCAATGAGACAGTTTGTACTGTTTACTTCTAGCAGTCTTCTTTATATATGCTCTGGTGTTATCCAAAGTACATTACCCTCGTGCCCGATGTTAATTCTATTTCTCACTTTTGTTGACATCGTCGCCACTGTCGACAAACGGATTTTACAGATACTTAGGGCAGCGAACTGAAACATTATTAATCAAAATACCCCCGGGTGTACTGCCCGTCTACAGTGTCCAACGGGCACAATATTTCGGCGGTCATACATGTCGCCATCATCAGGTAAACTGACGGACTGAGCTCCTGTGAACGTGCCGGCACGGAGATCCGTACGCTATGGCTGCTCAGAGGGAACTGGGTTCGGTCACGTGCCCGTTGGACACTGTAGAGCGGCAGTACCCCCGTGGATATTTTGATTATCAAATACGCCGGGAGAAACTCAAGAATTGAACAATTATTCTTCAGACTTTATAAAAAATTATAGATGGTAGTCACCAACCTTACACAAAAATGTTGACATTTATGTGTTGTCTTCGCACGTTCTAAGAATTTGATTACCTTAAAATATTTCTTCAATCATTGAAAACTGTCTTGTCATCCAGATCATTCCTTTTCCAGTTCTGAAATCTGAAAATGGTTTCTAATAAAATTCATTACTATTGACAAATGATGACTATTGGACGCATGGTAAGTACAGTAAAAAGGCCTGGCGTGCTTTTGGAGAACCGGATTGATTTCCGAAGACGAAGTTACCAACTTGCCTGAAATTGAAATCGAGGTATGAGTGGTGTCTGTTCTGTCAGACATATCCGACAGAACAAACGCTACGTAGACCTATAATTTTGTTGCCGCGACGGCTGTTTGATGAAAGCGCGGATGTACAACCAACGTCCGAACTCGTACGGCAATCAGAAATCTACGAGTAGTCAGTTAACGACCGGGTGTCGTCGCGCTGCGGCGGGCGGGAAGTTAGGAATTTGGGGTGGATGGATAGCGTGTCCAGGTGGTCGCGGTGGCTAAGGAAACCGTTCAAGAGATGTGTAGCATCGGGGTTCGGGTCCCGCTGCGGCACAGGTTTATAACTCACGCCACCGCATAGCCGCAGTGCGCCGTGCTGCTGGAAGTTACTCTTTCCTTCCTATCTCTTTCCCATCCAGCTTCTTCTCCATTCCTTTCGCCCTAAGTATTCATGAAATTAAAATATTTCATCCAGTATGTGTTTTGACGAATGACGGTGAGACGTGAGATAAGAAGACCGTGAGGATTCTTAGCGTTACTGAGCTAGCAGGGGATAGAAGTGTGTTGGGTAAAACTAGGAGACCAAGAAATTAAACAAATGTTTCAGAGTACCGATTAGTGCAGGGGGATTGTGATGACAGTATTCGAAAGGAAATGGAGGTGGGCGAGTTATACAGCCAGGGGAACGGACGACAAATGGACAACGGAAGTTATTGCTGGGTTGCAAGAGATACGAACGAAGCGATCACCTAATGTGTGTTGAACACGTAAAAGATGGTGCAAAGCACTAACGATTTTTTTGCTGAAACCCGCAGTGGAATTGAAGTTGAATGACACTTCCTTAAGCATTACACAGAAAGATGTGCAGTATTCAGCATGTTTCTTTTGCAAGTGCCCTCAAGCATAACGGAAAGAAAATTTGCTTCATAAACCCCAAATCTTAAAATCTGAGTTTAAAAGTTATCGTCTGGCACACTCGGTCTATTACGTACTAGCGTTCTTCGGATTCTGTATTGTGCAAATTATTCATACACTCTTTCACAACAGCTCCTGTTTAATTCATTCCTTTCTGTCTTTGTCTCATAAATCTTTTGCTCATAAATTTCCTGATTAGCATTGCTTAAATTATGTACTGACGCGTCCTTTCACGAGCTGTCCTTGGCTCTCACGGTCGCACGGAACAGGGTAAATAAATTAACGAACATAAACGATAAAGGTTTGAAACGTATCGGAGTCTAATGAAATACCGATAATAGAAATTATTTTTCGTGAAATAATTTAGTCGTCATTAAAACAACTACCTACAAGGGGTAATTTTCCCCAATTAGAACCATGATTAGGGAACGTGCCGAATGCCTAAAGGTTCCTAGGCTTGAAGCCAGAACCTCATACTATATGGATTCCCTGAATCTAGCCTGTGGTGCTGGAAGTTGCAGGAGGACCAGAGGTTACAGCCAGCGGCTTCCAATCTCAGCAGCTCCGCGTCACGACAGCTGCAGGCTGGCCTACTCACCTTGGAACGTTGCAGGCGAACTTACGTAACAGCCTAGACGTCTCTAGTCACAGACTTGTACTGCACCTACTGTTCCATTCACTGTTTCTTAACGTTCATTAACAATCCTGTTTCCTACACGTCACCTACACGTCCTTAGCTATTCCAGAAATTACTTTTCAGTGCGAGGTGGAGAGTACTTCGTGCAGTTCATTTATTTCGCCTCTCAGCGGCAATTCTGGTACCCTGTCTCAGTCTGTGCGCTCTCATGTAGAAGTTTTCATACGGTTCTTAGGCGAATTTGATGAAACCAATGTTAGAAATTCCTCTTTTCTAAATTATTCAGTAGCAGCTTGCGGGAAGAAAGTTGCCTGCTTTCCAGTAATGCTATTTTAAATTCCCTGAATATCTTCACAACTCTTACATGTGAGCTAAACGGATACAATCCAAAGTGAAGAGCACGGCACTGAATTTCATTCTTTTTCTTTCTTTTTTGTTTGTTATTTAATGTGTTGAAGTACCCCTTACATCACTTTCTTCTACTTTCTATTTTCATGTGAGCTTCACCTTATATAACTTCACATAGTTAATTCGAGTTATTTAATCCAGGTTGGGACACAGACGTTCATTGTTAATGATTTAATAGAAGTTTTATCTATTTATGTGCGTAATCATATGTTTATCTGCATACACTATTTGATCGAAAGTATTCGGACATACATTAGTGGACATTAGTTCGGGATGCCCCTTACGTAGGCTTGAACCCTGCGGGGAACACTTTTAATGAGGCGTCTGATCGTCTGTGGAGGAACGGTAGGTCATTCTTCATCAAGAGAGATGATGATGTTTGGTTTTGTGGGGCGCTCAACTGCGCGGTTATCAGCACCCGTACAAAATCCCGACCGTTTCTCAGTCCAATCTCGCAACTTTCACGAATGATGATGAAATGATGAGGACAACACAAACATCCAGTCTTCTCGAGACAGGTGAAAATACCGGACCCCGCCGGGAATCGAAACTGGGACCCCGTGCTCGGGAAGCGAGAAAGCGACCACGAGACCACGAGCTGCGGACATTCTTCATCAAGAGTGATCTATATTAACGACATAGGAGACAATCTGAGTAGTACTTTTAGATTGTTTGCAGATGATGCTGTCATTTCCCGTCTTGTAAAGTCATCAGATGACCAATACGACTTGCAAAATGATTTACATAAAATATATGTGTGATGCGAAAAGCGGCAATTGACCTTGAATAAAGAAAAGCGTGAAGGTATTCGCATGAGTACTAAAAAAAAAAATCAGCTAAATTTCGATAATCTGAACGATGTAAATTCAGCTAAATACTTAGGGATTACAATTACAAATGACCTAAATTGGAACGATCACATAGATAATATTGTGGGTAGAGCAAACCAAAGACTGCTATTCATTGGCAGAACACTTAGAAGGGGCAACAGGTCTACTAAAGAGACTGCTTACACCACGCTCGTTCTTGCCGTGTTGACTGGCCCTGTAACTAATTTAGGCACAATGAATTTGGCAGAGAGAGTTGGGGTCACTAGGATACGATAAATCATCGACAGATTCATTAATAACGAGACGAACTTCACTCATCTAGCATCATTTATTACAAAACGTGGAAAAGATCATGGGGCATAGTACCAACATAAATGTACGCAAGAAAACAAAAGTACTACCTTACACTGACTTCTAAGTGAATCTTCACTTATTCATGTGACGCCGCATATAATGTTTCAACTCCATTCCCACCATCCACCAGCTTACTGATACCCAGAGAGTGAATGGGGCCGAGCGGCCTAAGGCGCTGCAGTCATTGACTGTGCGGCTGGTCCCGACGGAGGTTCGAGTCCTCCCTCGGGCATGGGTGTGTGTGTTTGGCCTTAGGATAATTTAAGTTAAGTAGTGTGTAAGCTTAGGGACTGATGACCTTAGCAGTCCCATAAGATTTCACACACATTTGGACATTTTTTTGTGAGTGGGAGTGCCGAATATGAGTCTGGGTGGGCAAGGCAGGTCTATGATAATCGCGTAAAATAGAACAAATATATAGGAATTGGTAACAAAGAGGAATTTTCCGCATATATTGATGGATGTTGTAGTCACAACTGATCGATCTTAAGTACTATTAGTATTTTTCTGCTCCAGTAATCAGGTTCAGCGCACCTGATAGGCTGATGGTCAGAATTTAGGTTACTTCCAACACTTAGGAAATGGACACTGTTTTCCGATACAGTACTGCTGAAAAAAAATGGCTGCATAAATATTCTGTCAGATGCTAATAAGATTTCAAAGTCATCAAAGATAGACAACTTCTTTAAAAGTTTAGAAACGAAAAGTTCTGAACACCACAACCAATGTCAATAAGTTAAAAACGAAATGAGCCAACTCATGCTGTAAGGTATGCAGATTAGTTTGGTCACACTGTAAATTCTGTTTCTCTTGTAAATACTGGTATGCATAACTGATATAGAGCAAATAGATGTAGCTGAGTAATCTGTGACTACTGGTCCAATATCTTTGTGTTGCTGCCTCAGAGCTCTAGCAAAAGTGACTCTTGTTCTCATTGAGCAGTAATGAGTAACATACATCTTTTGGAGAATGGTCAGGAAATATTATTTATAAATGTGATAAGAGATTGATGGAATAGGAGTACGAGTATTTTTGATGCAATTATGGAGATAGAAACTAAGAAAATTATTTTTTAGGTTTTCTGGAATGTTGGAAGTTGGAGGTAAGCACACAAGCACGTAGCATTGTTTTGTAGGGTTTTGGGCGCACGACAGCAAGGTCTTCAGCGCATTTGTTTTGTGTTATGTGTTATTGAGATTGTCGTAACGAAGCTCAGGTGGAAGGATTTATATGGACTGCTTTGATAGGAAAATTAGTCTTTCTTAAAGTCGTGTCACGTAAATAGTATTGTGAACATTTAGATTTTTAAAGCATTACTTTTGAATATAGAGTTGCATTTGAATTTAGTCAGAAGTCATTTCTTGCCAGCTAAAATTCCCACCCATCATTTCGTCCATTATGACGAAAGCACACTGCACTTCGTGGAAAAGAATTTCCAATCGTAGTTTTTTAATGTTGCTTTGCTCTTGTATGCTGTGCGCTGCTTTCGAGAAATCTGCAAAGATGTTTCTCAGGACACGACTTCAGCGAAAATACAGTTTAGGGCCAAGAATTTCTTTATAAGTTCAGTTACAGATTTATTTCAAAAGTTAGGTTTCAATCAGGGTAGCACTGCATTTTTATAGAAACATTAAGCCTCAATTTGGAGACAGTGTTCAATGTATCATATTAAGTCTTTGTACAATTCAGTATAGTGAGAGTTATGCACAGTACACCAGTGTAAGCAACGAATTAGTTTGTTTGGTAACGAAACGACTTCTGAGAAGTTTTGGCCGACAGTTTTACAGGGTGTTTCAAAAATGACCGGTATATTTGAAACGGCAATAAAAACTAAACGAGCAGCGATAGAAATACACCGTTTGTTGCAATATGCTTGGGACAACAGTACATTTTCAGGCGGACAAACTATCGAAATTATAGTAGTTACAATTTTCAACAACAGATGGCGCTGCAAGTGATGTGAAAGATATAGAAGACAATGCAGTCTGTGGGTGCGCCATTCTGTACGTCGTCTTTCTGCTGTCAGCGTGTGCTGTTCACAACGTGCAAGTGTGCTGTGGACAACATGGTTTATTCCTTAGAACAGAGGATTTTTCTGGTGTTGGAATTCCACCGCCTAGAACACAGTGTTGTTGCAACAAGACTAAGTTTTCAACGGAGGTTTAATGTAACCAAAGGACCAAAAAGCGATACAATAAAGGATCTGTTTGAAAAATTTCAAGGGACTGGGAACGTGACGGATGAACGTGCTGGAAAGGTAGGGCGACCGCATACAGCAACCACAGAGGGCAACGCGCAGCTAGTGCAGCAGGTGATCCAACAGCGGCCTCGGGTTTCCGTTCGCCGTGTTGCAGCTGCGGTCCAAATGACGCCAACGTCCACGTATCGCCTCATGCGCCAGAGTTTACACCTCTATCCATACAAAATTCAAATGCAGCAACCCCTCAGCGCCGCTACCATTGCTGCACAAGAGACATTCGCTAACGATATAGTGCACAGGATTGATGACGGCGATATGCTTGTGGGTACCATTTGGTTTACTGACGAAGCTTATTTTTACCTGGACGGCTTCGTCAATAAACAGAACTGGCGCATATGGGGAACCGAAAAGCCCCATGTTGCAGTCCCATCGTCCCTGCATCCTCAAAAAGTACTGGTCTGGGCCGGCATTTCTTCCAAAGGAATCATTGGCCCATTTTTCAGATCCGAAACGATTACTGCATCACGTTATCTGCACATTCTTCGTGAATTTGTGGCGGTACAAACTGCCTTAGACGACACTGCGAACACCTCGTGGTTTATGCAAGATGGTGCCCGGCCACATAGCACCGCCGACGTCTTTAATTTCCTGAATGAATATTTCGATGATCGTGTGATTGCTTTGGGCTATCCGAAACATACAGGAGGCGGCGTGGATTGGCCTCCCTATTCGCCAGACATGAACCCCTGTGACTACTTTCTGTGAGGACACTTGAAAGACCAGGTGTACCGCCAGAATCCAGAAACAATTGAACAGCTGAAGCAGTACATCTCATCTGCATGTGAAGCCATTCCGCCAGACACGTTGTCAAAGGTTTCGGGTAATTTCATTCAGAGACTACGCCACATTATTGCTACGCATGGTGGATATGTGGAAAATATCGTACTATAGAGTTTCCCAGACCGCAGCGCCATCTGTTGTTGACAATTGTAACTACTGTAATTTCGAAAGAATAGTCCTCAGGCGCGTGCGACCTACGCCAAGTAGATCAGGGAATATTAAACGCACGAAAGAAGGGCATTACGACTAGTCACATGTTTATTTGACACATGGGAGATCGTCACTGAGATGCTTGAACACGTGAACTGGTAGCCGCTTGATGATGGGCGCAAACTATACCTCGAAAACATGTTAACAAATTTTCAAGAATCAGTTCTGAGAAATCTAGCAACATAGTACAACGTGCTTGGGACAGTGCACATAGGGCAGTGAAGGCTGGACTAATATCGCGTGCAGATGCATTTAAGCAATAAACTTATCTCGCTCGATACTATAAGGTATTGCGAATAAGGCTAAAAAGTGTTCTTCGAAGTATAGCTGTAGATATAGACAGAGGCAGTACAGCACGGCCCAGCTCCCTTCAGAAGATATGGAAAATTCCGTCACTTTGACGCGCCAGAAAAGGTAGTAGCCTGAGGATTACCGGTTATTACCAAGGCTAAGACATTTCGTCTGCGGGGCAGTGCCCGCCGTATGGCAGCAACTGGTTCCTCCATCTCGCCCGGTGCTTTAGAGGCATCAGGTAACAAGGGCCGTTTCATAAACAGAGTGAGTCAGCGAACGGGACGCGTAGCCGGACGAGTGTTAATGCCCTTCGCAAATACTCGCTAAGCACGAAGTGACGTTCTTAATGGTCTGTTAGCACACCTCCAATTCAAATAACTCTTTTAACTAAACAGCGTGAATTTCTAAAATATTTTTACGTAGCCCGAAGTTCGTAGGATCAAATGTGAATAAACAAGTTGTCCAAATCCTGTATTCTTCGAGGATTTAGTTTGTGAACTCCTGAACAGGTTCTCCATGCGGCATCAGATGAGTTAGTTGGGGTTCATTATAGAAAGCTTTCTAGGGTGAATAAGTCAACTGGATTTCTGAAACAATTGTAGCACGATTCCGCAGAAATTGTGAAAATTGATCGCACTATCACTGGCCACCTGCTCTTATGGACAAATACTTGTATATTTAATATGATCGCCGCATATGCTCGATGCCCACACGTAGATGGTATTCGTTTTCGATATATTGGAAGAGAGAGATGTGGTAAACATCTATCGGATGAAATTAACGGAGCTTTTATAGTTCGTAATTTGTCTCTGCTGGATGATAGAGAATAATGATGATTCAACGTTTTGGGCGATAAACTTGAATGAATCGCGAGGGATGTGGATCTGCTTGAATGTCGAGTCTTCCTAATTTTCCCAGCAAGAAACACCAGGCGTAACTGTTCATACTGTCGTCATGGTGCAGGAGCAGGCTTCATTGGATGCTGACCTCACACATCGTACAAGCGTGGCGGAGCTACGACAACGTGTTCCGGCTTCCACTCAGTGCTCAAAACATTCTCCTATAGCATGAACTCAGCTCACTCTGTTTCTACACAGGTTGCAGAATGTTGTGGATATTGCTCTCTCAGAGTTCTGGGAAAAATAGCTAAAACTGATCTCACTATCAACTGTGGTGTGTATTACAGTACACTGCTCAATGTCAGTGGCGTCTTTCCAATCCCGACTGTCCACTGGGTTTGCTGTTGAATACTGTATAATGATTGACACGACTCCATTGAGATGGAGGGAACCTTGAAGGAACACTGGATATCTGCTGCTTGTCCCTGTGGAACATGGGATTAAATGTAGACGTCATCACCTTAATACAGTTGTTTGGAAGTGTTCCTCATTGCTGCAGACTCATCCTATTTCTACCAATAAGACAACAGCACCTCTTTTTATTTGGGCTACCCTCACACGTGTTGGGAACAGCACCTTCCAGTGATGGTCAACACTACAACAGCAATCGTGCACATGACAGGAAAATGAAGGAACAATGCTTTTCGAAACATAGCATGGAGACATCCGCTACCCTTTCCATGGGAGGATGAGATTAACTGTACAGGTAATCACCTTAGAAGAGTTGGTGGAAGCGCTCTACAATACCGCAAACTCTTCCAGTTTCCATATGTTGCAATGTCTTCCACATTTTTGTCAATGAGAAACAGAGCGTCTGTGTTTTATTTCTAATAGCCTGGGTTGTGGTAGCTCTACAGTTTATGCCATGTGATATTCAGTTTTCAGTATGAGCCAGATGACTGAAATGTGTTAATGTCGGTTTAGCAGCAGCTGACACGGGTCTCTAAGCCATGGTAGAAAAACAAAGTGTATGGTGGTGTACACTGATTGGGTGTGTTACAACAACAACAACAACAACAACAAACAAAGAAAAGAACGATGTATTAAAGTGCTTACGAAGGAGCAACACAGAAACCCTCTCGTGAGATTGATAATTAGCTTGATATGGTCATCCTACAGTATAGGTGATGAAACTTAACACCAGTCTGTGGAAGAGACTTCGATCATGAACCACCTGCTCCAATGAACCAATGCGTGTATATTTAATAGGATCGCTACATATGTTGGGGTGATAGACATGAATGCACCCTGAGAGACACAGGTCTCCTTCGGACTACCTGCATGTAGTATTGAGATGTGTCACATAATCTATTCCTTCCTCCATGCCAAGTATGATGTGTGGTCTTCCTAATTTTCGCAGAAAGAAACACCACTATAACTGCTCGTACTATCCCTTCTACTACCTCGTGTTGCAGGGGAAAGCTTAGTTTGGCGCTGGCCTTACACACTGAACACAGTTGGCGGAGCTATGGCAGAAGGTTCCCATTTCCACTAAGTGATCAATACGAGCTGTTGTCGCACTGTTTCCCACAGGTTGCAGAAGGTATTAGATATAGTGCTCTCCGACTTCCGTACAGGCGAGTCTTAAATTTGGACGATCACAAGGACTAAGCTGCAGGGAGGGCGGGGCAGATACTTAGGAGCAGTTACAAGGTGCAGAGGGACTCTGCAAACAGCGCTGGAGTGTGTGTGATACTTAGCAGATAGGTTCGAAAAAAAAGAAAAGAAGCCGACTTCGTTTCTAGGTACGAGAGTGGCACGAATGCGACTCACCAGTGGCTGTATCCATTAAAAGACGTCTCTACAAGATACAAGTTGCATACATGGTAGAGTGGATAGACTTGGTTCCAAATCACACAACATTTCTACCTGAACGCGTAACACTATCAGCGACTCGTGTGTGTGCCTGTGGACTCAAGACCGCTTTTTATGAAGGGTGATGGTGACATAGGCATTATGATCATGTTTTAGTAGTGCAGTTCGTAAGGGAAATGTATGTTGTGGGCTTCCAATCCCTCTGTGGTCAACTTCATTCCTCCATAGTGTACCTTGAAAGGAACATCGTGATCCCTACATGGATTCCCAGTCGTCCTGGATGGTGAGTTTAATCCGACTGCTGAAAAAAAAATATTCGCCATGCAAAGTGACTCTAATGATCAATTTGATTAATGAGTCTATCAAACTGATATCAATGACGTGCCGCTTGGCAGGCAGCAGGGATAGCGAGGGCACCACGGAATGATTCTTGACATGCGTTTCTTTTTTTTTATATTCATTCTGGTGACATCTTTTAACGAAATTAGAATATCCCAAGTACACAGGGCTAGATAGGCTCTCATGATTTGTTTCGTGTTTTATAGCATCACACTCGTAAAAGGGTCATAGTGTACAAAACTACGTTCTCTTAAATTATAGCTTCTTGTAACCAGATGTTAAATGAATGTATTTTTTTTCGACATGTGAGCCAACAGCGTGAAAGATTGTCTGAAATGTTTGTAATACACACATGCATGAGAATTTATTTGCAGACACTGAATGTGAGAGACGCTCTCAAGTCGTGTAATTTGTTCAACAAGCTGGAAGGAATTACTTAGTATAGATATCTTTTCTTTGAAGTTTAAATTCTCGCTTTTTCTTTGTTCTGACGAAGGTATCGAACTAACGAGGGCATTCTGTGGTAATTGGTAGTTCTTGCATCAAAATAGTCAAAGTTTTTTCCCCTAATTTTACGTAGGGTGGGCATGTATCTGCTGATCGAATGGTTCAAATGGAGCTGAGCACTATGGGGCTTAACTGCTGAGGTCATCAGTCCCCTAGAACGTAGAACTACTTAAACCTAACTAACCTAAGGACATCACACACATCCATGCCCGATGCAGGATTCGAACCTGCGACCGTAGCTTCTGCTGATCACTTGTGATCAGTGGTAGTATACTTCACTGGAAGTCATAAAATAATGAGATGTGGCTGAAAACATGGTTCAAATGGCTCTCAGCACTATGGGGCTTAACTGCTGTGGTCATCAGTCCCCTAGAACGTAGAACTACTTAAACCTAACTAACCTAAGGACATCACACACATCCATGCACGAGGCAGGATTCCAACCTGCGACCGTAGCGGTCGCGCGGTTCCACACTGTAGCGCCACTCCGGCCGGCGATGCGACTGCAGTTGAATATAAAAACTATACCTATTTTACTCATAAAACTAAAATAAAATGTACTTTACCCTTTAGTCTGGAAACGCGCGTCCACCACATTCGCAGGTTTGAATCCTGCCTCGGGCATGCATGTGTGTGATGTCCTCAGGTTAGTTAGGTTTAAGTAGTTCTAAGTTCTAGGGGATTGATGACCTCAAATATTAGTCCCATAGTGCTCAGAGCCATTTGAACCAGTTTTGATTTTACCTATTTTCGTGGAAATTGGACATTTATTATGGTCAGAAATGTGTTTCTTTTTTTAAATTGATGCTTGACATCAAGTACAATTGTTCTCCATCACCTAACAGTGAGCTACTGTGGGCAAAGGGGAGAGGGGAGGGGGGCGAGTCTGCTATAGTGGTCACCAGACATAGCTGCTCCCTGTCTGGGGGTGGGAGGGCGGCGTGAGGAGGCTCTCTCACTCTCACTATATCTTAGACGAACAAGTTGCATATGAGACGGCAATCTTTTTATCTCCTGCGGTACTGTGTTGGTGTAGGAGTGTCGCCTTTGGGGGTGGACAGATGGTGGAAAGCCGAGTGGGGCGAGCGACTGCATAGAGTGGCAGCCAAGGGCGGACAGCAGCCTGCCCTTGCTGTGGTGGCAGTCAGTGGAGTAGCTGGCCGCTTGAAGGAACGTGTGTTCCCCCCATAGGTGGATGGAGGGCGGGAGGGGTTGAGGGAGGAAGGAAGCGGCCTCGATTTTCGGCAGTTAGTGGACTATCGAGGAGAACGCAAATTAAACTACCGCTTCCTCTGCTGTCTTTTAGGATGACGATTTTCCCTAGTACATGTGCTGCATTATGATGCAATCATTACGAGTGCTGGATTTTTCGACGATAATTTCGCAGTGTAATTAGAATTGCGACGCATCTTTTCCATCAGATGTGGTAGAGTGTATTGGCTTTGATTTCCTGGGCTGCAGAATGGTTTTTGAGCAGGCATCTGAAGCGAACTCTGACGTCCGACAGCGGTAGATACTGTATGCTTGCAGGTAACACACTTTTTAAACTCCTCTCTGTCCAATACCAGCTTCTCGTCACTTGATCGTATTTCCCACCAAAAATAATGAAGATAGTACCTGACACGGCAGCCTGTTTCCCGCTAGCTTGTAAATGTAGGGTAGAGTTTGAGTGTGTGTGTGTCGCTAGTTTCAATTGGTATTGCTAATTTTCTTCCCTGGAGGATAACACCAGTTGTGTGGTATTGTCAGATTTTGCGGTGTATTGCGCTTTTATACCATCCCTGTGTAGCGCTATCCATATAGTTGTGTAATTAGACCTGATGATTGTGCTTAATTACGTAATTGGGATCGATATTAGCGTCAGTTTCGAGTGGTAATGCGTAACGTTTTGCCAGCAGGATAGCACCAGTAGTATGGTATCGTCAGTTTTTGCGCTGTATTGCGCCTTTATGCCGTCCTTATGTAGCGCTATGCATATAGTTGTATAATCAGGACCGATCTTCGTGATTGATTTCGTAATTAGGATCGGCCAAAATAAAGTGCTCTAACCTTACCGTTCTCTCCCGCATCTGGACTGTTTCCATGTGTACTTGGGCTTCCCATCCAGGAATACTGGGGTTCGAGTCCCAGAAAGTTTACAGCCATTTTTAATTTCCCATCAATTTCAGGCACCTCTGATGGTGTAATGGTGTTAGGGAACTGCACTTGGGCTTTCTGCCCAGTGGGGACAGGGTTCGAGCCCCGGAAAGGGCACCACCATTTTTAATTTCCCATCAATTCCAAGAGGGGGGGGGGTGTATACTTGAGCTTTCCACCCAGGAGGACCAGGTTTGAGTCCTGGAAAGGGTGAAACTTCCCCTTTAAATATAAAGAATGACTGTGCTGGTAAACTCTTACGTTATTTGATTTTCGAACAGCTGAGCAAAACTCAACGAACTCAGGCAGTTTTCTCTTTACTTATTCTGATCATCTCTAAACTGACACACAACGAACTCAGACAGTTTTCTCTTTACTTATTCTGATCATATCTAAACTGACACACAATATTTTTAGCGCAACACAATCTGACTTTCAGTAATCCCTACAAAAAAATGGACCTGACTAACAATAACTTATACCTTTCATGAATCACTTTCCTCACAAAAATCTTCGTTACTCGAACTACTGCAATACAGCGAGCGCCAATACTGCCAGCTAAACAAAAGTTTCTAACTACTGAAGGCATTAACTACTGATAGGCATAGTTGGCAAATGAAAGATTTTGATAGAGACCATACAATGTATTTACCTTAATAGTGTTCAAAAGTCATATATTACCACTTCATGTCATTCAGTCTTACAAATTTCCTTTTTGTGACGGACACACGACCAGATCGTCCGCTCATAGTAACCTCTCAAAGCTCCCGACATCCACCACTGCTGGCGGCTCACCTCCAACAGCCCAGCGCTACGCGCTGCTCACACCCAACTGCCCAACACTACACTAGCGAATATTCCAACAATGAGTCCAACCTTCCACAGACTGCACACAGCGCAGTCAGCGATTTTCATACAGAGCACTACGTGGCGTTACCAACATAAAAACCCTAAACAGCTTACTTACAAGGGTACTGTCAATTTTAATTTCCCGTCAATTCCCAGGGGGTGGGGGGTTCGATGACAGCACAGGCGTAATACAATCAAATTCCCACGAAAATTCGAAAGCTGGCCGGAGTGGCTGAGCGGTTCTAGGCGCTGCAGTCTGGAAACGTGCGACCGCTACGGTCGCAGGTCCGAATGCTGCCTCGGGCATGGATATGTGTGACGTCCTTAAGTTAGTTAGGTTTAAGTAGTTCTAAGTTCTAGGGGACTGATGACCTCCGATTTTAAGTCCCATAGTGCTCAGAGCCATTTGAGGCAAAATTCGAAATTCCTGTCAAAATGCTAAGTTTCCGCCAATAGAATAGGTTGGTGGGGGAGGGGGGAGGGGGATGGGAGGGCTGGAGGACACGTGCAGCTGGTGGTGTGAGCAATCAGCGGAGGTGTTGGGCGGGGGTGGGGGGATTACTTGATCTGTTTAAATAATTTGCATATCAATTTGATATCAAAATTGCGCTGACACCGCCAACTCCCAACTATTGTGGTGAACAGCGTCATTTGCTATAGGGGAAGACAGAGATTTGAATGAATCTAGCAAATAATTGGGAACACAGGACGCTAGTGCTATTCTGAAATGAAGACGTGGGCGCAGGAGAGGAATTGCTGGCGGGTCGCATCGGACAAGTCAGAAGGCTGATGACTCAAAAGAAAAAAAAAATCGTTGAGTTTATCTTTGGTCAGTATTCTGTATACTTGACGACACGCCTTTTATAGTGGACAGGCTGCGTAGCTCCAAATTCTATCTAATGACAACAAAACAGAAGCGAACTTAATGGAGAATTGAAAAGGTAAATATAAAACTTGACAAAACTAAAAACTGAAGAAGGTGCAGTTTAAGGAATAACTAATTCTTAGCGTTCAGAAAACAAGGCAATACAAACGGATTAGTTAAAGGAGGAAGGATGGTAAAAAACTGTAGAGGCAATCAAGAGTCGTAAGTTGGTACGAACAAAGGGATTGGTAGGAACAGAAATAATTGGAAGATGTCAGCAGAAACTGGCGAAATACTGACGCATCTACAGAATGGGTCAATATCTGCTACAGCCAATTGTCAGCTAACTGAAGTCGATTTCCCGTGAAAAGGAAATATCAGGATTCTGTCGGTCGTAACAATATTGCCCTAGACTTCACTAGTTAAATGAAGTTAACACCCAAAAAAATTTTCCGCATCGGACTACAATGACATTCGCAATTGAACGGACAAGCGAAATACCTCGTTGTTTAAATTCTAATACCTGCTTTCGCCACAGTTTCCGACAAATTTAGATAATACTGTTAGAAAGACAAATGGATTGCCTCAAGCAGTACCGGCGTATTTAACATGTGGATGTCTGAACTACTCAGTTACAAAACAATGGCAGGCCTGTCACTTTCTGCTTCCCGGTCTCACCAAAATGCACCCTTATTTGCATTACCATACTTAGAGGTTTCATGTTAGAAATTATGCTCGCACTGGGAGAATTTATTTGCTTCGATACAATGCTAAGACGTAGCGTAAAAAGGAACATTTGAAATTCGAAAAAAGGCGTGTGTAACAGTAACTGACCATGTTCAGTAAAAGTTTTTACGATTAAAAGATTGCCATGTTGGCTTGTTTGCTTAATTTACAGCTGGAGGTGGCTCACTTACTCTGGCCTGTTTGCATTTTTTGGGCTTCGTTTTGCTTTCGCAGTCGCTTGTGAATTTGGCATCGTGCCTCGTCAGTTGCACGCGCCTTGAAAGGAGGCGTCTGGTTCTGGTTGCGTAACACGTACTTCTGATTAACCTGCTCAGAGAATTATGTTAGGCTAAGAGCAAAGCCTTTCATCAAAAGATTTTTCACGATAATTTTACTGGGTAATTTTGTCTATAGAGACATTTGCTACTCAACTGGGAACATTGACAGGCCACATAAAACTTAATGGTACTGTTGCAGCTCTTAGTATTACGTTCGCAGTGGATGTGTACCACGGAACCCTGATTTGGCTGCAGCACTCGTATTATACTTACATCTGTTGTCCAGAGCGTTTTTGGGAAGTAACCCTAATCGAAAACTGGAGTAAAATAGAAACTTACAAAATTACATGTTTTAGAAGGAAGTTAATTTCCCAAAGCTTGTCTGCCGTACACAGAAAAACTAAAAATACTACAAGGAGTAAATACAAACGTAGGCTTCCGCGGCCATTGTCACATTCACGGTTTGTGACCGCATTGTCAATATATATTGACAATGCAGTCATAAAATCAGGAAAGTTTTATTGAATACTACGGGGTGGTTGTAGCTCTAAGGTCTTCCACTTCTTTTTTAACCAAGTAGTCACAAACAAAACTGGAACATCTATCATTTCTCAAAGTTGGTTAGTTTGTTTCACGTCCCATGGATCATTTTCACGATACATCGTGAAGATGTGGAACGAGTAATTTTACATTCACATTGCAAATTAAGTAAATAAGGCTGCGTGCTGTACATTTATAAGCTTTTTCAGTTTTTGTTTATTTTATTCATTCTTTATTAATTATACAGATGTAAATTCGCCCACATGAACCATGGACCTAGCTGCCGGTGGTGTGACTTGTGTGCTTCAGCTATACAGGTAACAGTACTATAGGTGCAATCCCAAGAAGAATATCTGTTGAAAGGCCAGACACAAGTGTGGTTCCTGAAGAGGGGCATCAGCCTTTACAGTAGTTGCAGGGGTAACAGCCTGGATGATTGACTGATCTGGCCTTACAACCACAACCAAAAGCGCCTTGCTGTGCTGCTACCACGAATGGCTGAAAGCAAGGGGAAACTACAGCCGTGTTTTTTTTAGAGAGCATGCACCTCTTCCTTATGGTTAAATGATGATGACGTCCTTCCGGAGGTAAAATATTCCCCCATTCGTAACTCTGGGTTGGGACACCTCAGGGTGATGATACGAAACTGGCTTTCTACGGATCGAAGCATGGAATGTTAGATCCCTTTATCAGGAAGGGAGTTTAGACAATTTAAAATAGTAAATGGATAGAATGAAGTTATATATAATGAGAATTAATGAAGTTCGGTGGCGGGAGTAACGGTTCTAGTCAGGTGAATACAGGGTCAAATTCAAATACGGGTAATGTAGGAATGTATTTTATAATGAATAAGGAAATAGGAATGCGAGTGATTTACTGTGAACGTAGTGAACTCTTTATAATAGCTAAAATAGACTTTCACAAGCCAGCCAAAGCAGCATACGTTTACATGTCAACTAGTTCCGCATGTGATGAAAAGATCGAAGAAATTTAAGATGGGACAAAAGAAATTATTCAGATAGTTAAAGGAGGCGAAAATTTAATAGCGTTGGGGGACGGCAGTTCGACAGTAGGAAAAAGAACAGAAGAAAAAATAGTAGGTGAATGTGGACTGGGAGAAAGGAATGAAAGAGAAAGCCGCCTGGTAGAATTTTTCACAGAGCATAATTTAATCATCGCTAACACTTGGTTTAAGACTCATGAAACAAGGTCGTATACGTGGAAGAGATGTGGAGACACTGTAAGGTTTTAGACTGATTATATAATGGTTAGATAGAGATTTACGAACCAGATTTTGGACAGTAAGACATTTCCTAGGGGCAGATGTGATCTCTGACTACAATTTATTGGTTAAGAAATGAAGGTTAAAACTGAAGAAATTGGAGAAAGGTAGGAAATTAAGGAAATGAGACGTGGATAAGTTGAAAGAGCCAGAGGTTGCTGACAGCTTGGGCGAGTAATAGGCAGACTAGTACAGGGGAAAAGAACACAGTAGAAGACGAATAAATAGTGAAAGCTGCAGAGGATCAAATAGATAAAAAGACAAGGCCTAGTAGAAACCCTTAGATAGCACAAGATATACTTAATGTAACTGATGAAAGGAGAAAATTTAAAAGCACAGTGGATGAAGCAGGCGAAATGGAATACAAACGTTTAAAGAAATGAGATTGACAGAAACTGCAAAATGTCTAAGAAAGAATGGCTGGAGGACAACTGTACGGATTTAGAAGCATATTTCAGTAGGTGAAAGGGAGATACCGTCTACGGGAAAATTAAAGGGGCCTTTGGGGAAAAGAGAAGCATCTGTGTGAGTACCAAGACCGCAGAGGGAAAACCAGTCCTAAGCAAAGATGGGAAAGCTGAAAGTTGAAAGGAGTATGTGGAGGGTCTATACAAGGGAGATGAAGGCAATATAACTAGAGGGAAAGAGAACGTAGACGAAAATGTGATGGAAGATATAATATTGCGAGAACAATTTAACAGAGCTCTGAAGAATTGAAGAATCTAAGTCCAAACAAGGTCCTGGAGGTAGACAATATTCCGTTAGAACTGCTGATACCTTTGGGAGAGCCAGTCATGACAAAACTCTTCCACCTGGAGTGCAAGGTGTATGAGACAGGCGAAATACTCTCAGACTGTAGGAAGAAAGTAATAATTCAAGTTCCTATGAAAGCAGTTGCTGACACTTGTGAAAGTTACCGAACTGTCATTTTAATAAGTCATTCTTGCTAAATACTAACACGAATGATTTACAGAGAATGGAAAAACTGGTAGAAGCCGACCTTGTGTTAGAGCAGTTTCGATTCCGGGGAAAAGTAGGAACTGGTTCTACGACTCATCTTAGATAGGTTAAGGAAAGAAAAACCTGCGGTTACAGAAATTGTTGTCTTAGAGAAGTCTTGACAATGTTTACTGGAATACTCTCTTTGAAATTCTGAATGTAGCAGGGATAAAACACAGGGAGCGGAAAGCTATTTCAATTTGCACAGAGACCAGACAGCATTTATAAGAATCGAGAAGCATGAAAGTGAGGCAATGCTTGAGCAGGGAGTGAGACAGGATTACAGCCTATCCTTGACGTTATTCAATCTGTGCACTGAACAAGCACTAAAGGAAATAAAAGCTTTAAGGTTTGCCGATGACATTGTAATTGTGTCAGAGGCAGCAAAGGACTTGGAAGAACAGTTGAACGGAGTGGACAGTGAATTGAAAGGAAGATATAAGATGAACATCAACTAAATCAAAACAAGGATAATGGAACGTAGTCGAATTAAATCAGGTGGTGCTGATGGAATTAGATTAGGAAACGAGGCAAAATGAAGTAGTAAATGAGTTTTGTTATTTGGGCTTCAATGTAACTGACGTGGGCAGAAGTAGAGAGGATTTAAAATATAGAGTGACAATGGCAAAAAAAGCATTTCCGAAAACAGAAGTTTATTAACATCGAATATAAATTTAAGTGTTAGGAATTCTTTTCTGTAGGTATTTGTCCGGAGTGTAGCCATGCATGAAACTGAAACATGGACGATAAACAATTTATGTACAAAGAGATAATAGAAGCTTTCGACGTGTGTTTTTATGGAAGAATGTTAAAGATTAGACGGATGGATCACGTAACTAATGAAGATGTACTGAATAGAATTGGGGAGACAAGAAATTTATGACACAACTTGACCAAAAGAAGGAATCAGTTGACAGGCACATTCTGAGAAATCAAGGAATCACCAGTTTAGTACTGGAGGGAAGTGAGGGGTGGGGTGGGGTGGGGTGGGGGTGGGGGGTGGGGGGTAGAAAATGCAGAGGGATGCCAAGAGATGGAAACATTAAACAGATTCAGAAGGATGTGGGTTGCAGTAGTCATTCGGAAATGAAGAGTTTGGCACAGAATAGACCAGCGTGGAGTGCTGCATCAAATCAGTGTTCGGAGTGAATACCACAACAGCAACGGACGTGAATTACTAATCCCTGTCTACCATATTTTACGGTTTGCACTAATAGAAATGAACTGAAGGAGTTACAAATGAGAAAGTTTTGTAGTTTGTTTTCAAATTTTACTTTCCCGTCTGTCATAGGTATTATATCACGAAGTTATCAAAAATTTTCAATAAGGCTTTCTGCTCAATCTTCTTTTTCGTACAGAGAATCTTATTGTGGAGTGATGAATGTTATATTTCGTTCTGCTATTCTAATTATGTACATCATTGTTCCTTTTGAAGTGCAATGGATTTTTACAACATACTTCATGAGGGAATAAATGTGCTGCAAAGCAGTAGTCAGAACGCCTACTTCTTAAACAGATATCTACAAGATGATCGTGTGTGTCCACCACATATTTTTCTTACAGCAAATTTGTATGGAAGAAAGACTTCATTGCTGAAAGATCTGTTTAAGGAGACGGACATTCTAACTGCTACGTCACAGTTCAAAAGAAAAGCTGGTGTACCAGAAGGAAAAATGGCATTCAGTAATCGACATTAAGACTGACTTTCCTTGGCCATAACACCTTTCCCGGCGTTTACCATATAATTCCATGGACGCTCAAAACACTTCTTTAAGATTATGTTTTAACCACTCGACCAATAGTGGTAAGATGGTAGACTAGGTGACCACGATCTGTGCCTTACATCGGTGGAAAATTCAAAAAATCGCTAGGAGTCAGGTAATTTGCTCCACAGTTGTTTCCAAAAGAACTTGCTGCGTCGCATTTGGCTGGACAATTATAAATTGCAGCAGTTTTATTTATTCTTTTATTTAATCTACAGGTGTTGGTAAAGAGCACACGTGCAACCATGTATATTCTGGAATGTGATTGTTCTTCAAAAAATCTTGGTAGGTCGCACGTGTCACGGTTGTGTACTTTTGATTACAATTAGCGAGGATTATGTCAACGGCGTCTAAAGAGACTGCCACCATTATTTGCTGCAGCACTGGCCGTTACAAGACTTTTTTATTTTTGTGGTATTCAGTCTGACTAGCGTTTAGTTTCGTGGTTAGAAAACGCTACTCATGTCTCCTATATTACCACAAAAGATAATCCCATTCACGTTACCATCATGTATCAACATTGTCTGGCAAACAGGGGCGTGCGTCGTCCGTCCTGAAGAACGCACTGTATTTTCTGGGTATTTTGCAGTACTGTGTGCGCATATCCTACGGAAATGCCAACTACGGAGGCGATGCTTTCATACTCAATCAGCGGTTTTCCTGAACAATTGCCTCCAATCGCGTGATAATGCTGTGTGATCATCTTGTACGAAGCCGAGTTGCAACATGAGGTCCGACCTTCTTTGAGCTGTCGCACCCAAGAATGCAGACTCTTCATGCTATCAACTTACCATAGAAAGTGAAGCATTCAAAAACATGATCGGATGTAAACGTTAGTTTGAACACGTACACAAGATCGGGCGATATGTAAATGACTACAGTTGCTGTACTCTGTGGCAGGTAGAACTGCAGGTGCAATAGCGTTTATTGTTTACCAAGCCAAACAGGTTACATAAGAGGCGAGAACAGCGTCAGATGTAGAATGATGTGTGTGAGAGCTACGAAGGTGCCACCCATTCGTCTGAGACGGCGTTGTCAGCACCTGACGGAGTTTGAAAACGGCATTATTGTGAGTCTCCATTTGGCTGGAGCGTCGAACCTTGCGATATCAAGCTTTGTGGGTTATCCGTTTGTGTCCCAACGTTGGACTACATGGTAACTTGAGGGCAAGCATACTCACCGTCTAGGTTCCAGTCGATCACGCCTAACCACCATATTGTGCACCTGTCGTCCGGCAGCAAGTAATGGACTCCTTGCAACAATCTGTGTCAAGCTGCATCATTGTCGGAGATCACCAGCAGCTGGCCCACGGAATCACTGCCCCACTCATACGCTGCCTTTAATATAAAACGTCTGGAGTGGTGCGATGCCTGTAAGCATGTACTGCTTATGAAATGCATCGCACTGTGTTCAGCAGTGAATGACGGTTTGGCACCAGCTCGGATGACAGCTGTCGGTGAGAATGACTGTGACCTGGGGACAGTTCCAGTTCCTCCAACGTTTCGGAGAGGCACAGCGGTGTCACTCGTAGTGTCACGGCTTTGGGAGCCATTGAATGTGACTTAGGGTAAAATAAAAATGGCTCTGAGCACTATGGGGCTTACCTTCTGAGGTCATCAGTCCCCTAGAACTTAGAACTACTAACCTAAGGACATCACACACATCCATGCACGAGGCAGGATTCGAGCCTGCGACGGTAGCGGCCGTGCGGTTCCAGACTGCACCGCCTAGAACCGCTCGGACACTCCGGCCGGCGACTTCGGGTGACGTCGATGTTGTTTGAGGGAGCTCTGACAGCAAAACGTGTCGTCACATACAATCTGACAGCATCTTGATACCCTTATACATTCAATAGGACAATGCTCGTGGCACATGTCCCTATAAATTTTGTGTGAAGTTGGGGTACTGACATGGCCAGGAAGATCTCCAGATCCGTCCCCGATTGAAAATCCACCTCAGACGTCAGCTAGCTCTCACTGCAAGCATTTACCATAAAAAGATCCAGATGTGGACCAACTCGCCTCAGGAGAGGATACAATGGCCTAGGCTAGAGGGGGTGCTACGTCCTACTGCTGATTGGCCCATACTGTCGATTTCTTTGTAAATTTCATTCGATATTGTAGTCATTGAAATAATGTCACATACTTTCAAACTGTGACGTTCCATTTCGTTTCTTCCTTCCCTTCTGCGCTCTTTATTTTGTCTAGGATTCATAGATTTTGACAGATGTTTTGGATGAGGTTGCTCAAAATATGTATCATCAGCTCTTCAAGAGCTAGAGAACGGTTTCCGATATTGTTAAGGCGCTAAAGAAAACAAAAATCGAAGCTGCAGCTCCAATTACACATCCGCAGGATAGTAGGGAATTTTAAACTGAGTAAGGTGTCAGACAAGGCCATTCACTGTCACCATAACTACTCTTCGCAGCCAGAAGTATATAGGGTTTGAGGGTTTGCAAAACTATGATTCCAATGTCAGTTGAAGGGAGAAAGTTTTTAGTCCGTGACTTTTACCACTTGTGGCTTTTGCAGTGAGACACGGATTTTCAGTACGGAAACCATTAATAATCATATGGTTACTCAGAAGCAATACGATGGTCAATGACGTTATCTAGTTATTCTTGTGGTCTTCAGTCAGTCTAATACGGTCATATACAAAATAAATGATGACCTTCTATTACGGTCACCAAGGGATTACCATAAACAAGATTCACGTGAAGAGAGAGACGCCACGCATGGATTTTTTAAATAAAGTAGTAAGAAGCGCACCCATTTTGGCTGGTGTATAACGCCAACAGTCGTAAATGCAGCGAAGGTATCCTGTTGTCCTTGTTTGCACAGCAAATGCTGTTTACGGTTTACGCTTTATAGGCGACGCCAAATAAGAGGGTAATAAATTAGAGCGTGATAAGGTCTTCAATTACTGTATCTCGAGCAGCAGGAGTTTAATTAACTTTGTTGAAAACGATCACTACCGACAACCCTGTCACATACATTGCTAGTAAAGGACGCTTGTGGTTTAACTTCCCGTTGACGACAAGGTCATTAGAGCCCAAGTGCAAGTTTAAATTTTGGTAACGATGGGGAAAGTAAATGAGTTGCATAATGCCTCAAGTTTCCTCGGTTTGACTGTGGTACATTTCCGGGTTTTGAGCCGAGTTGTTGTTTCCATCTTGTGCTCAATATTTTGACGATCGACTCGCTCGTCTTATTCAGATGGTGCGCATCGTGCTGTTATGTGAACTGCAACAAGACTAAACTGCGCTGATGAAAAATACCCAGGCAGGAATGTTCTTGTCCACAAACCACTGTCTCACAGACGCTGTTTTGTGCACCGTAAAGCTGATACAAACAGATACCACCTCCGTACCGTTTCTCTACCGTAACCAGTACACACTGCCGCAAAATGTGGCCATATCCATCCGTATTTAACTTTTTTTTCTATCATAACAAGGGCACAACATCATAACCAAGAAAAACTCTCCTACGTAACACCACCTCCTCCGTGCTGCGCTGTTGGCAATACACATCATCTTAAGTCTCAGTACATTCGAGAAACCCAAAGCCTTCCATTGGATTCCATACGGCATAGCGTGATTCGTTACGACAAGTTACTCGTTTCCAGTCATCCACTCACCAGCAGTGTCGCTCTTTACACCATCACATTCTTTTTAACTCTCTAATCAGTCATTGTGCTAGCTGGGCTTCTGAAAACACTTACAAACTCAAGAAAGATCCCTTCCGTTGATTTCAAAAGATTTTTTACAGCCACTATCCGCAACGCTTAAAGGTCACTGTTCGTCAGTGCCTACCTAGATTCGGTTTAGCTGTCGTTGTTCCTTCGCGTTTCCAGCTCACAGTAACTTCATCATCAGTGGACTTGGAGGGGTAAAAATGCCAATGATGGGCTTTTCACTCATGTGACGTCCAGTAACTTGTCACCGAGTTCCCCTGAGAGACTCCCTCTGTTACTAATTTTCTACTTTTATAGTGGTGGATTCGCTTCTCGTGATATGTAGTGGTCACTTGCGCACTACATAGGGATGTACGGAGAGTTTTCATCAGATAATGTATTGTTGGTCTCGGGTCGTTATTGAAGAAGAGCGTCAAAGGACACAGCGTCCTTCGGGAGTCGAACTCAAAATCAGTTATAAATAGCGGAGCGTAAACAACAATAGTTCAGACTGGTTTGACTCCAGCTAGATAGTACAAACAAGAGCACAACTCGCAGCCCCTGAAACGACGAAAGGATTAGTCATCGAAATATTGGGCACAAATGGAAATAACGACTGATTCTAAACTCTCGGAAGTACCACATAAACAATTGTTGGTACTATTTCGAAATTTATGTTAAGCGATTTAAATAAATGACGCAGAAAACAGTGAGGGTAACGGAGTGTGAAATTCTACAACCGTCCAACCCAGTGCTAGTATACTGGCTAACACCTGCTCCACGTACAGTTGCTGGATAACGGCTCCCTTCAGACTTTTTTGTGTGTTATTGACTCCACCTGCATTCATCCACATCGGACTTGGACAGTATTCAACGCCATTTGCACATCTTCCTTTGGATTGTTTCTTATCTCGTGGAATCCTTGGTCAGTGTAACCTCCAAACCCAAGGTTACATGTCGTGTGCGCCTCATGTCATTTTCATTGGAGTCACAATTATCTCTTCTAGCCCCGGTAGGTCTCTTATCCATTTCCCGATCTTCGTATATATCAAAATGGAATACAGAGGTAAAAAAATGAGACTAAAAAGGTGCAAAATGGGAAAGCAGGAAGCTAAAGCTGTAGAAGCATGCATAACTTAAAGAAATTAAAGACAGTTTTGGAGGATAGAGGAAGATGCGTTTCAATATTAAGAGCTCAGGCAGTAAGCAAATACTGAACAAGGCAGGGACGGTTTTAAGGTGTAATAATATATAGAAGCGTTATGCAGAGTGGCCTAAAATGTTGCGACGAGCGTCGAGGGGTTGTAGAGTGTGTCTTGAGGAAAAAATCGAGGACAGGAAAACCACGTCCAGGAAAGTCATTCAACGACGCTACAGAGCGTCGAAATCCACGGGCGCCGTCACCTGTCACTAGACCACGTCTTCGACAGCAAATGTTACTTCGTACGCTGACGAAACGTAGGCGGAACGTCTCGCAATGTTGTGTGTGATTTACTGACCGCGACTGACTGACACGATCGCTATTGGAGAAGATGGTCCTAGCTGCTGCATAGAAAAGCATTGTCTCCTATGAATGTGTGCTCTGTTGCCTTGGTGGATGATTGTTTCAGAGATGGCCGTTTATTTTTCTCTTGAAACCCTGTAAAAACTCCAGTATGTTTCGGTATACAGGAGAAAAATAAACATCAGACGCAAACCCGTGTCCGAAGCCATCCTCATCCTCCACTAGGGTAACAGAGTAACGAATTCGGAGATGCTCCATCTTCTCCACTGGCGATCGTGACAATCAGTCGCGATCACTCAAAACAAACTACACTAAGAGACGTTCTGCCTTTGGATTGTCAGCGTACAAGTCATATCTGCTGTCGAAGGGTTGGCCTAATGTCAGGTGCCGGCGCCTGTAACTTGGACACTCTCTACCACCGCTGGGTAACGTTTCCTGACATCCTCGAGTTGCTCCTCAAGACACCCTATACAACCCCGCATGGTTTTCGCGGCATTTCTGGGATATCCTGTACAGCGGTAACTAACTTGAAGATAATAATATAGAAAAGTAAGAAGAAGCAGATGAAGATGAGATGGGATACAGTGAGAAGCCTCTACTAGAGCACAAAAAAGACCTGCAGTAAGTAGGCACATTACACTTCCAGCATAATTAATGAACCTCCTTGAAGGAAGATAGGACAACGGCCTTGCCGCAGTGGATACACCGGTTCCCGGGAGATCACCGAATTTAAGCGCTGTCGGGTGTGACCGGCACTTGGATGGGTGACCATTCACGCCGCCGTGCGCTGTTGCCAATTTTCGGGGTGCACTCAGCCTAGTGATGCCAATTGAGGAGCTACTCGACCGAGCAGTAGCGGCTCCGGTCTAAGAAAACCATCGTAACGACCTGGAGAGCGGTGTGCTGATCACACGCCCCTCCTATCCGCATCCTCAACTGTGGATGACACTGCGGTCGGATGGTCCCGATGGGCCACTTGTGGCCTGAAGATGGAGTGCCTTGAAGGAACATACCATGAGAAAATTCTTCCATCTGGTCCACAACATAAGAGACAGGTGAAATGGACACAGACTTAAAGAGACGACAGATGTTGACAGATGAGAAAACTACCGAACCACCAGCTCAATAAGTCGTAGTTGTGAAATGCTGAAGACTAAAAAATCGGTAGAAATCTACCTCGGGGAAAATCGGTTTGGGTTTCTGAGAAATGTAGGAACACAAGTAAAATAGTCTTAACTTAGAAGACAGACTGAAGAAAGCCCAACCAACGTTTGTAGATTTGGAGAAAGCTTCTGATGATGCTGACTGGATTACATTCTTTGAAATTCCTAGTGTATCAGGAATAAACTGTAGGGGGTTAAAGGTTACAACTTTTACAGAACCCAGACCTTAGTTATAAGATTCGACTCATACGAAAGGGAACCACTAGTTAAGATTGCACTGAGACAGGGTTGTGACCTATCATCGGTGTTATTCAGTCTGAAAAGGCAGTAGCAGAATCAAGGAGATCTTTGGAAAATGAATCAGAGTTCAGGGAGGGGAAATAAAAACGTTGATATATGGATATACATTGTAAATCTGTCATAAACGACAAAGGATTCTGATAATAGCTTTAACGGAATGGATATTTTCTTGCGAACAGGACAGAAGACGAAAAATCAACAGAAGTAAAACAAGATTAATGGAAATCGACCGCCTTAACTCAGGCGATATTGAGGGAATTAGACTTGAAGAAGAGATAATAACGGCAGTAGATGACATAAAAGGTTACTATGTATGGTACCGTGTTATATAAAAATCGAATACTGATGAAATCAACGTTCCGGCCACGGGCGCAGTGACGTTCTTCTAGGTTTAGATTAGACCCCGTAGATCGAGAACAAGGCCACTGTAACCGTAGGTGACAAATTGGTTTCGCCAGCAATACAATGTGACGTGCTACCATAACTGGAAAGATTTTATGTCAACTGACTCTGGCTTAGAAAGCCTACTCAGTCTAGAAGCAGATGACTTCTTCTGTTCGGAAGGACATAAAAAACAGACAGGCAATTGCAAGAAAAGGGCTTCTAAGAAAGCCAATTTAGTTAACGATGAATAAAAATGTAAGAGTTTGGAAATCTATTCTGAAAGTCTTTGTCTGTAGTGGAGCCTAATATGGCTGTGAATCATGGACAATAAACAGAATAGAAAATTTCAAAATGTGGTGCTACTGAAGGCTGCTGAAGATTATAGTGGTATATCCGATAACCAATTAGGAACGACTGAATAAAATTGAGGAGAAGATAAAATAATGACATAAATGGACTTACAGGAGGGATTGGTTGACAGGAGACATTCTGAAACATCAAGGAATCGTCAGTTCGGTATCTGAGGGAAATGTGTGGAATGAAACTGTAGCGCGAAACCTAGGCTCGACTAGAGTGAACATTTCAATGGATGTAGCGAGCAGTAGTTACGCAACAATGAAGAAACTTAGGCAGAAAAGACTATTTAAAAAATCCATGCGTGGCGTCTCTCTCTTCACGTGAATCTTGTTTATGGTAATCCCTTGGTGACCGTAATAGAAGGTCATCATTTATTTTGTATATGACCGTATTAGATCGTGGAAAAACTGGGCTCGTTGTACTGTAAGTTCAGCTTCGGCTCTTTCCCATACACATTGTATAGTGTCCGTTACACATAAGGCTGCTTCACATTCAGCAGTACTGCCATGTGCATCGTTGCTATTTTATTTCGGCAGGTAAGAAGTGACGGACCTATGGTTCAGATATGTTTATCGCTGTAAATCATTTGCCAGGACTGAAATATTTGCAAGGATGAAGTCCACTGGTCTCAGAACGACGCATGGCATTTATTGGAGGAACATGTGTCAAAGGTTTAGACTTCACCTGCAGATTTCGATTTTCCAGGTCTCGAATTACGTTTCACAAGACCGCAACATAAACTACACACATAAAAAAAGTTCCCAGAGCTCCTGAGATTAGATGTTGACAGGGGATATTGTATCATACAGTCCCTTTGACTGTTGAGAGATGTTACTAAACAAAAACGTAAACAACCATGCATGAGCAGCGCCTATTAGACGGAGGGGCTCCGACAGCCAATCAGTTCCAGTCATTCCACCAGGTAGGAGGTACATGGGTCGTGTTTGTAGTTCAACCATTCCTAGACGGTCAATACAACGGTTCGATTGCGTCCGCATTGTTACTTTGTGCCAGGAAGGGCTCTCAACATGGTAAGTGTCCAGGCGTCTCTAACTGAACCAGAGCGATGTTGTATGAACGTGGAACAAATACAGAGAGACAGAAACTGTCGAAGGCGTGCCTCGCTCAGGCCACCCAAGGGCTACTGCTGCAGTGGATGGCCGCTGTCTACAGATTATGGCTCGGAGGAACTCTGACAGGAACGCCACCATGTTGAATAATGCTTTTCGTGCCGCCACAGGAAGTCTTATGACTCAAAATGTGCGCACTAGGCTGCATGTTGCGCAACTTCTCTCCCGACGTCCATAGCGAGGTCCATCTTTGTAACCATGACACCATGCAGCTCGGTACAGATGGGCCCAACAACATACCGAATGGACTACTCAGGATTGGCATCACGTTCTCTCCACTGATGAGTGTGGCTTATGCGTTCAGACAATCGTCGGAGACGTGTTTGGAGGCAACCCCGTCAGGCTGAATGCCTTAGACCCACTGTCCAGCGAGTGCAGCAAAGTGGAGGTTCCCTGTTGTTTTGGGGTGGCATTATGTGGGGCCGACATACGCCACTGGTGATCATGGAAGGCACCGTAAAGGCTGTACGATACGTGAATGCCATCCACCGAGCAATAGTTCAACCATATTGGCGAGGCATTCGTCTTCATGGACAGCCTTTCGCGCCCCATCGTGAATGACTTCCTTCAGGATAACAACATCGCTCGACTAGAGTGGCCAACACGTTTTCCGGACATGAAACCTATCGAACATGCCTAGGATAGATTGAAAAGGGCTGTTTATGGCAGAGGTGACCCACCAACCACTCTGAATCGCCGAATCGCCGTTGAGGAGTGTGACAATCTGGAGCAACACCACCTTGATGAAGTTTTGGATAGTATACCACGACAGGCATGCATCAATGCAGGAGGACATGCTACTGGGTATTAGAGGTACGGTCGTGTACAGCAATCTGGACCTCTTCCTCTGAAGGTCTCACTGCATGGTGGTACAACATGCAATGCATGGTTTTCATGAGCAATAACAAAGGCAGAAATGATGTGTATGTTGATTTCTATTCCAGTTTTCTGTACAGGTTCCGGAACTCTCGGAACCGAAGCGATGTAAAACTTTTTGAGGTGTGTATTAGCCCAGGGAGAACCATAGTTATAGTCCACTATCGTGCCACAAACTTAACTGAAAACAAAATGAATTTATGTCGTGTTATTGCTTCAGTCTTATTCTACGACCCTGAATTTTCAACAGATACAAGATACCTGTGTAAGCTCTGTTTCAGGTTCAAGAGATTTAAACCAGTGAAAGCTATGTATAAAACAAAACACTAGTTAATTACTTACGCTTTCCGTCGCACCTCCGACATTTCTAGTATTGTCACTACATACGATATGAAGTGCTGCAATGTTTATGAATTGGTCCCTGTAATGGTACCTACCGATGAAACAAAAATAATGAAGAGAGGGAGAAAGAAAATTACGTGACTGATAGAGGGAAAGAGAGAATTTATGTCCTGTTATTGCTTCAGTCTTATTCTACGACCCTGAATTTTCAACAGATACAAGATACCTGTGTAAGCTCTGTTTCAGGTTCAAGAGATTTAAACCAGTGAAAGCTATGTATAAAACAAAACACTAGTTAATTACTTACGCTTTCCGTCGCACCTCCGACATTTCTAGTATTGTCACTACATACGATATGAAGTGCTGCAATGTTTATGAATTGGTCCCTGTAATGGTACCTACCGATGAAACAAAAATAATGAAGAGAGGGAGAAAGAAAATTACGTGACTGATAGAGGGAAAGAGAATGCATTGTATCTGGGAGAAGATAGGGGGATATGCTTTAGTGTTTGGCGGACACAAACTGGCCTCAGGAGCTTATTTGCTAATGTAGTATAGTTATGCCTCTAACGCCGTCGATATGTACAAGATGTGGATCTCTAACTTCACTCTCACTCCTCCCCCCTCCCCTCCTCGTGTAAGGCGCTGACTCCCTGCGACTTTTCTTTCAGTGTTCACATTCCCAGTTACTGAACCTGTTCTCATAATCACACGGCAAATTCAGGAAAGGCACCAGCACTCATTGTAAGGAATGTCTTGATAATCTCCAGTAGGTCTTGAGAAATAAAACGAAAGGACAGATCATGAATTGTCTCATATTTATACAGTTCTTCATGTTAGTAATATCTAGAGTAGAGGTCACAAATGTATATGTATGCAAGATAAAACGATTACTCTGTCATCGAACAGGAAGGCGTGACATAGAAATTATAAACGAAAAATATGAAAATATACGTAAAAAACTGTAGATGTAAAGTAATATGATTATGTTATTAAAGGGCTGTCTGAAGTGAAGGAGAAGCTAAGTAAAGCACACCAGTGTTAGTTAACTTTGTGTATAACATGGAATTTAGAAAGAATAAAAAAGAAAAATGGACGTTTGTGCTTATCAAACAGAAAGTTAGACTTTGGCTTATAACGGAAGATGTATAGATTTAAAATATATTTATGTGCCATGATAAAACAGTCTAAAATTTACATCAGGGATTAATTATAGAACTAAATTTTGCTACTTATTTGTTCACAAACGGTCTAATTGTTGTGTCAAGTCAAAAACTAGGAATCATTTAATTAATTTTTTTAAATTGTTCTGATAGATCACAGAAAAACATTTCATTATTCTTTACAGAAGCTAATGGGAAAATTACAAGCAATAGCTTTAATTCACATAAAAAGTTAACTCCCAATAATGCAGGAACGATCCATTAAAAATTGGGTATAATTAATTGAAAATAACGAGAAATGTTTCTGAAATTATCCTTTTTATTCTGTCTGCAATTTGAATACATGAGATGTACACATAAAACATATGAACAAGTAAGGACACCTTAAAAATAGTCTACATTTGAGTCCGCAAACATGCATTCGGTCGTTTACCACCACGAATCATTTCAGGATAGATTACTTATTAAAACCTTTATACGTTTCAACAAGGAGTATCATGAGCAATATCACTTCTTTGTCGGGTATGTGTTCCGGTATCTACTTGGCTCCCGCCATCTTGCTTGATGTGAGCTGTATGTGACAAGTTAAAATTGTATGACGTACTGGGATTCGAACTCTGATACCTGTGTTCCAACGGCAATGCACCATAAAATTCAGCTACATCGGAGCGACTCGCGGGTCCATTGACGCTTCACCATGCCTGGACGTTCCCGTAATCCTTCCAGTTTTCGATACTCTGCGTTTAGTGGTTCGTGGAGAGTTGATACAATTTGTTCCATCTTGCCTCTTGACGGGACACTGCTTTCATTTCTTCTTCTTGATTTGATCCCCAATTTTGATGCTAGCTTTAGTGAAGCGTTGATCTCGCTCTACAGTTTTTACCCCAAATACTTCCCTACATTAGCAAATTGACGCTTTCTTGATGCCTCAGGAGGGTCGCTATCAACCACTAGCTCCATTTAAGTTTGGCCATAAACTGCTTTTCTCCCCAATTAAATTCACCCTCCCCCCTCCCCTCCCATGAACCAAGGACCTTGTCCTCATTCGGATGGCTTGCGTGCCTCGGCCGGTACAGACAGCCACACCTTAGGTGAAACCATAAGGGAGAGGTGCCTGTTGAGAGGACAGATGAACATATGGTTCCTGAAGAGGAGCAGCAGCCTTTTCAATAGTTGCATGGGCAACAGTCTCGATGATTGATCTGGCCTTGTAACATCAATCAAAGAGGTGTTGCAGTGTTGGTACTGCGAACGGCTGAAAGCAATGGGGGACTTGAACCGTAAATTTTCCGAGGACATGCACCTTCACTGTGTGTGGCTAAGTGATGATGGAGTCATCTTGGATATAGCATTGCGAAGGTAAAAAAAAAATGGTTAAGCATGAATGGCTACAGGGCAACCGTATGAATTTAAAGCAAGTTTCGTTAAGGAAAAGGTAGATACCGGCTACAGGAAAATAAAAGAGGTCTTTGGCGAACGGAGAAGCAGCTGTCTTGATATCACGAGCTCAGATGGAAACCAGTGCTAAGTGAAGAGGGGAAAGCTGAAAGGTGGAAAGAGTATTTAGAGGGTCTATAGAAGGCAGACGAAGACAGTGTGATACTGGGAATAGAATTAGACAGGGTACTGAAGAACGTAAGTCGAAACAAGGCCCCGGGAACAGACTCCTTGGGAGAGCTGTGTAAGATGTATGAGACAGGCCAAATACCCTCAGACGTCAAGAAGAATGTAATAATTCCAATTCTAAAGAAAGCAGGTGATTCAGGTGTGAATCTTAGCGAACTATCAGTTTAACAAGTCATGATTGCAAGATACTAACACGAATTCCTTGCAGAACAATGGAAAAGCTGGTATAGGCTAATCTCGGGAAAGATGAGTTTGGATTACACAGAAATGTAGGAACATGGGAGGGAATATTGTTACGACGACTTATTTTAGAAGATGAGCTAAAGAAAGGCAAACCTACGTTTTTAGCATTTTTGGACTTAGAGAAAGCTTTTGACAATGTTCACTGGTACACTCTCCTTTACATTCTCAAAACAGCGAGGATAAAATGCAGGGAGCAGAGGGCTATTTACAACTTTTACAGAAACCACACGGTACTTGTAAGAGTCGAGGGGAATGAAATTGAAGTAATGGTTTAGAAGGGAGTGAAACACGTTTGTAGCCTATCCTTGGTGTTATTCGATCTGTACACTGAGTAAGCAGTGAAGGAAACCAAAGAAAATTTAGAGTAGGAAATGAGTTCAAGGAGAAAAAATAAAATCTTTTGAGGTGTGCCGATGACACTGCAATTCTGTCAAAGGCAGCAATAGACTTGGAAGAGCAGTTAAACGGAATCGACAGTGTTTTGAAAGGGCGATATAAGAGAAACGTAAACAAAAGCAAAACAATGATAATGGAATGTAATTGTATTAAGTCAGGTGAAGAGGGAATCAGATTTGGAAACAAGACACTAAAAGTAGTATATGAGTTATACTATTTTAGCAAAAAAGTAAATGATGTCGCCGAATTCGAGAGGATATAAAACGTAGATGGCAATGGCAAGAAATACGTTAACATCGAATATAGCTTGAGTGCTAGGACGTATTTTCTTAAGGTATGTAGCCATGTATAGATGTGAACCATGGACGATAAACAGCTAAAACAAAAAGGGGATAGAAGCTTTTGAAATGTTTTGCTACAGGAGAATGCTGAAGATCAGGTATCTAATAAGGAGGCCTGAATAAAATTGGGGAGACCAGAAATATGTACCACAACTTGACTAAAGGAAACGATTCGAGAAATGTAACTAGCATTATGTGTGGCTGTTTCGGAATAATTTACAAAACATATGGTAATCTCAACGTTTGTATGGCATCGGACTTTCAGAAGCATGTGCAATATTTCTTTTTCAGTTGTCACTGGTGTTAACTTTCATTTATTGTTTATTTATGTAGAGTTTCACTCTTTTTCATGTACGCACCTATTCAATGCAACTACAGCGTATGTGTGTTTCCACTTTGCAGTTCAAAATAAGTGGCTTCGAGAGAAAAACAGGTTTCTGAAAAAGAGAAAGGTACGTCTTAGAAAACAAGTTCATCGCGAATGTCGCTCTAGAGTAGTAATTAAATGAAAGAAAAAAAAGAACCCTGCAGTCCATTATCGAGTGTCAAGCAAAGTTCGCAAAGCTCTCGTTGCCAGTCTCAGGCCTCATAAAATATTTGAACTAGACAGACCTTCAGTTGTTTACTCAACCAGCAATCAGTGCGCCATTTGATGGGTCATAAGGACGAACAGGTTCATGGAAGGAGTATCACATTATTTAATGATAGTAAAGTGCAGCATTCGGTCACAATACGACTTCAGTATTAAGGAAGATATGAGGAGCGTTCGCAACGTAAGGTCCGATTAGGAGCGAAATGAACATCACTGTGAAAATCCGACGGAACTCTGCACAGATGTGTTGATCAGTGTCTTTAGTGTGCCTGTCGATCGCTTCACGTCGTTGTTTTCTGTTCAGAGCGCAGAGTGATCAAGTAGAAATGCCTAAAACAACAGTGTCTCCCTCCAAGTACGTGGATCTGGTGAGAGATTTCGCCTGAAGCTATGCAGCTCACATTACATAAATGTCATGCGTTTCTTTCTTCAAGACAATTTTCAGCCGTATTCTGCAGGGGCAATGAAGACGCTCCTGCAGCGTTTTCGATGGGAAGTGTTTGATCACCAACAATACAGTCCTTCATTGCATCCCTCCGTTGTTCATCTCCGCACACATGAACCGCTGGCTACGAAACAACATTTTGGCACAAACAAAGAAAGGCAGACCAGCGTAGAGAATTCGCGGAGAGCACAGGTGGCTGCTTTCTGTGACGAGGGTACTGGAAGGCTTGCACAACGCTACGACTTACGTCTAAGTCGGATCGGCGACTGTTTAGAAAGGTAGCTGGAAGGTGTGACAAAGTGTTGCGAATGAAAATATTATGATTTTTACTGTAGTTTTCATTTCGAGACCGATCGGATTTTACTTTCTGAACTGACCTCCTATATCCCACACGCTCCTAAGGCAGAGTGCAATCTTACACATTATTCAGTGAGAAAATTATGAACAAATAGGTTGCAGGTTTCTCTTCGGCATGCAGAACAGTTAAAATTCGAAGACCTATGGGCGTATGAGCAGTCGATCCGTAGTCGAATATAATCACAAAACAGATAGACGTTGCAAGAAGGCACCAATGCCATCTCAGACCTGCTTTGTCGGATAAGCACGAGGAATATCTGGCAGATCGCGTCATACCAGTCAGATGATTGATTATCTCCCCCCCCCCCCCCATCCCCCAAAAAATATGTATTACCGTAATTTGGAAATCAGTACGTCAGTGGTAATACAGTAACAAGCTCTAAAACCAAAGCAACAAGATCCTGGCTTACGTCATTCGTCATTTTTACAGTTCTTCCCACAACAAAAACAGGTACCAAGAACACACAATGAGGTGTAGGAAGTCATGGTGTACCTCCTGACGTCATGTGGGTCCTCCTTTTGACCGGTGTACCAAGGTACCAAGAACACACAATGAGGTGTAGGAAGTCATGGTGTACCTCCTGACGTCATGTGGGTCCTCCTTTTAACCGGTGTTGTGCAGCAGCTCGACGTGGCATGGACTCGGTAATACGTCGGAAGACCCTGGAGGAATATTGAGCTGTGCTGCCTCTATAGCATACGATAGTTGCAGAGTGATGCCGGTGCAGGATTTTGTGCATCAACTTTCTCGATTATGTTCAGCAAATGTTCGATAAACTCGGAAGGTCTTGGCAGCCAAACCATTAACTCAAACTGTCTACAATATTCTTCAAATATTTCGCGAACAGCTTTGGGCCACTGACATGATTCATTGTCAACCGCAAAAATTTCATAGTTTTTTTTCGGAACGTGAGCTTCATGTATGGCTGTAAACGGTGTCCAAGTAGCCGAACATACGAAGGACCCACTCCAACGTGGACACAGCCCACATCATTATGGAGCGACCACCAGTTGCACAATGCCTTGTTGACAACATGGGTCCATGGCCTCGTGGGGTCTGCGCCGCACTCGATCCGTACCTTCAGCTCTTACCAACTGAAATCACGACTCATCTGACAAGGCCACGGTTTACCATTCGTGTAGGGTCCAGCCGATATAAAGAGCCCAGGAGAGGAGCTGCGGGTGATGTCGCGCTGTTAGCAACGGCACTCGCGTCGGTCGTCTGCTGCCATGGCGTTGAAGGCTGTTGGCCACTGCATTTTTCGTGGTGAGAGATAATGCCAAAAGTTAGACATTCTCGGTACACACTTGACACTGTGAAATGCGGAATATTGAATTCACTAAAGCCCTAACGATTTGTGAAATGGTTTGTCGCATGCTGCAACCACCTTTCCTCGTTCAAAGTATATTAACTCTCGTTGTGCGGCCATAATCACGTTGGAAATCTTTTCACATGAATGTCCTGAGTATAAAGGACATCTCCGCCAATGCACTGTTCTTTTATATACGCCATACTGTTGCCATCTATAGGTGCATATCGCTATCGTATGACTTATCACCTCATTGTACAATGGATAGGAACCATTTGCTAATACTGATTGTGCAATTCAACTGTGCGTGATACGTCTTCGAGGAAGAAGCCGTTTCCTTACGGGAAATTGAACTAGGTGTAATAGGGAGAGTGGTTCATCGGGGAAAAGAATGTTGTTCCGGTAGTTTCCGTGTTCAGCTATGATATAAAGAGCTCAGTACTCCAAGATGAGATTTTGTCATATTTCAACACTTATGAATTATCTTATTTGCTGCTTTATTTGGAACAAGAGTGATACGCTCCGATACATTCCCTTGTGCCATATAGCACGGTGAACTGCACAGATCCACAAATCAGTACAAGTTGCGTGTCAAGAGGCCAACGTTCACATATTTAATAGACGTATCCAATATCTCGACATAATTCGCCCACGTTTGACAGGTATTTACATGGACAGACATTTTGTGCTGTTTCTGTGGCAATCTCTCCAGCCAGGCGGCCTTTCCAATATGTCGATTATAGATTAAATAATGGCTGAAGTCTCAATCACATTTAATCTCACATGGCCTATATATATATTCTGATGGAACAACAGGAATCCGAAAGATGATATCCAGGTGCCAAATTACGTATACAGTGAGTAAGGCCTTACGATATTAAAACCTCACTGGTATCACAACCAGGATTTCGGTGGCTCACTTTCGCTAACCCTCAATGTGTTCATGGTAGTCACCTGAAGATTCACTTAAATTCAGTCAGCACAGAAACAACTGAAGTATAAAGATGCGTGATCAGATTTTGGTTTTTTGAAAAGACAGTACCCACATACTCAAGCATACTTCCTCGAAGAGGCCGTGCACTCATCATCATGCAGCTAGACAATGCGTTTTATCGCCTCGAAGCTGTTTGCTAGTGTTAATCCTCGTTTGCATGGCGTGAAGAAAATTATAGTGTCACATTCCTGTAGTTAGATACATGATTATGCTACGAGATTAAAATTCAATCAAGTTTCAAGCGACAGGCTTAATTCATTCAGTACCAGTCTTTTAGTGAATAGGAGGGAGAATAATTAGTAACTTAATCCCCGGGGCGGAGCGTTATAATAATAGGAAAGAAAGCTTGGAAACACAGGTGCTCAGCAGCTGTGCTGAAAAACGACAGTTTTTAATATAATAATATTAAGTGAAGCTGCGTGATGTATAATTATGCCGAAATATCACAATAAGAAAAAAATTATTTGGCGTTCCGCAACATTTTTATTTTGTAAGGAACCAGTTTTTGGTTTATCTGTCATCGTCGGGTAACTACTTACTCAGCAAGAAGGAAAATAAAGATATCACTGCATAATAAATTTGTTTGCTCCTGCCATCATAGCAGGAGATTAAACTGTTAAGCGACAAACTTAGGCATAAACTTCGCAAAGGAAGGTAAAAATTAATTAATTCAGATCAGCATGTCAACTGATTGTCATGAGACGTTTATAGGTTGTTCAGCATCACCAAAAATGTGTTTTCTTCACTTTCCCACAAATAGTGTGAGCCTCGCTGAAGTCATCAGGCGCATTTTCTCTTGTGTTTCGACAGGTACTTGCAATTTCGTTTCTGCAACGTGTTGCTTGTGTCAGCCCGAACAAACACTGCTCATCACATACTTCATGCGACGTCCAGCGCCGAGGAAACGCGTCGGTTTTTTCCCATTTCAAAGGGAATGAATTTTAAGCCAGAATTTTACGTGCCAATTCGACAGAAACGTTGCAGTATAGTCCAGCGTAATAATCCTGTCAGAGACATGTATTGACATGGTCAGTCAAACACGAAGAATAACCAATACTGCAGTAGTACTGGCCGCTCTGGCCCGCGCTAACTGCTACCGCCATGCAGAACCGTGCTGCTCAGTCGCTGATGGAGTATCGGTTATTCCTCGTGTTTTATTGTTCCTTTTAATAAATATCGGTAAAAAGAATATCGCACTAGACTAATCTCGTAGCGCTCTGTCGGATGGCCGTGTAAAATTCCGATTTAAAATTAATTTTCTCTGAATCGGGAAACAAACCGACGAGTTCCTTCCGCGATGAACATGGCATGAAGCATGTGATGAGCAATATTTATTTGGGTTGACACCAGATGCACATCGTAAAAACGAAATTGTAAGTACCTGTCGAAAAACAAGAGGAAATGCGCCTGACGATACTCAGGAGAGACGCCCAGTATATCTCTTGCACAGCAACATACTTTTGCTGTCGAGCAATCTTCACCTCCGTACTGTTTGCGAAGAACAGTTATACTTCCTTCACGAAACTACTTGTGCCTCACCAGCTGAATATCTTCATTTGACATGAAACTTTGATTATGGGACGCCGCGTGCTAGACGTCGAACATATAGTAATCTGAGAATGACAGCCCAGGGCCATACAGAGGATGAGGAAGCAAATCAAATCTATGCCAGTACACAGTGTCTGCTATTTCACTTGCTTTGGGGTTCTGACATTGTCGAGAAATGCGAACGCTCTTTAGGCAACAGCCAGCGTCATTTACGGGCTTAAGATAATCTGTTTTCAGCACACAGCTCAAACCCAGCCAGAACCGGTCGTTTCACATTCAGAAACTGTGTTGCAATCACATTAGTACAAGACAACTGTTGTTTACACGTTATGGTACAGAGAATGACGGATTGTTTCATTGCCCTTCCTCTCTGGCTCCGAGTAGCGAACTTAGCTTCCTCTTCTTGTCACAGTTCGTTCCAAATCTTTGGATGAGCTTCATAAGTTTGCACAAACTGGGTAGCCAGTGGGAATCATAGACTATCAGACCATTTGTGTGATTGGATTGAAGAGTTCCTAGATAACAGAACGCGGCATTTCATTCTCAATGGAGAGAAGTCTTCCGAAGTAAGAGTGATTTCACGTGTGCCGCAGGGGAGAGTCGTAGGACCGTTGCTACTCACAATATACATAAATGACCTTGTGGATGACATCGGAAGTTCACTGAGGCTTTTTCCGGATGATGCTGTGGTAAATCGAGAGATTGTAACAATGAAAAATTGTACTGAAATGCAGGAGGATCTGCAGCGAATTGACGCATGGTGCAGGGAATGGCAATTGAATCTCAATGTAGACAAGTGTAATGTGCTGCGAATACATAGAAAGAAAGATCCCTTATCATTTAGCTATAAAATAGCAGGTCAGCAATTGGAAGCAGTTAATTTCATAAATTATCTGGGAGTACCCATTGGGAGTGATTGAAAATGGAATAATCATATAAACTTGATAGTCGGTAAAGCAGATGCCAGACTGAGATACATTGGAAGAATTCTAAGGAAATGCAATCCGAAAACAAAGGAAGTAGGTTACAGTCTGCTTGTTCGCCCAATGCTTGAATACTTCTTAGCAGTGTGGGATCCGTACCAGATAGGGTTGATAGAATAGATAGAGAAGATCCAACGGAGAGCAGCGCGCTTCGTTACAGGATCATTTAGTAATCGCGAAAGCGTTACGGAGATGATACATAAACTCCAGTGGAAGACTGCAGGAGAGAGGCTCAGTAGCTCGGTACGGGCTTTTGTTGAAGTTTCGAGAACATACCTTCACCGAGGAGTCAAGCAGTATATTGCTCCCTCCTATGTATATCTCGCGAAGAGACCATGAGGATAAAATCAGAGAGATTAGAGCCCACACAGGGGCATACCGACAATCCTTCTTTCCACGAACAATACGAGACTGGACTAGAAGGGAGAACCGTTAGAGATACTCAAGGTACCCTCCGCCACACACCGTCAGGTGGCTTGCGGAGTATGGATGTAGATGTAGATGTAGATGCACCCACCTCCGTTGGGGACATAACATAAATAACAAATATGTTCCCGGGGTTTCACATGAATATAGGAAGTTATATACTCATGTTCAGAAAAAAAAACAGAACACCTTGAACGACTGGAGATAGTACGTTCATATTCACAAGACAGGGACATTAGTATGTTCTTCACAAATGGTTTATCATTTCAGTCACCTCGATCCTGCAAGTGTCCTATTGTGTAATAGGCACAGGGTGCGTCATACACCCTGATGACCAGTTCCATGCGTCATTGCATGTGCGGTTACAAGGAGCGAATGGCGTCCGGTGGTGTAGTCATCTATACTGCATTCATCTGGTTCCAAAGTTGATCGGTGGTGGTTGGCATTGGCACTGCACCCATCGTTTCACCATATCCCACTCATTTTCGATTTGGGCCTAGTCTGGTGATCTGGTGGGTCAAAGCAAAAGGCTGACATCCGGTGACACTAAGAAGACACGTGTCCGTGCAGGAACATGTGGTCATACATTATCTTACTGAAAAGTCCTGTCTGGGGTCTTATGCAGAAAGGGCATGGCTACAGGTCACACGACATCATTCACGTAGGTCACAATGGTCTTAGTGCCCTAGACACGCATCGCTGTACCCAGTAGTACCCCACACTATAAGGCCTAAGTTGGCGCTGATTGTCTTGTGCGATACCGCACTCATTACCTCTTGTGAATAAAAGTGAGTATTGTTTCACAAGAACGATATTATCTGAATCCGTGCTATGTTTCAACAGTTTTCTTCGAAGTAATTTTTGATGTTCAAACACAGTATAGGTTTCAAAATTCTACTGCATATCGTCAATAATATGGGACTATAGTTTGGTGCATTAATCTTATTTCCTTCCTTCTGTATTAGAGTGACCAACGTTCCCGTCTTTTGGTATGGGTTTTGGGTTGAATTTATATACAAGCCTACGAAATTTTTATTTTCAAAGGAAGCATCCTATTTTACAAGGATATATCATTTACATGCAGGCATATTCAATCTTGGAATGGCCTTCCACAATGACGTTTTGGATCAAGGTTTGGTTTCCACAAATATTCAGTGTCTCAGACTAGACTCATGAAAAAGATGTAGACGGTAATCAAATTTCACCCTTACTTTTGCGACCACGGCTGGAACTACTGCATTCAAATCTGCTGGCATACGGCGTCACGGTTCATCCCAATTTATCGTATTAAAAAAATACCAGAACAATCACATAAGACGAGATCTGTCCAGTTGGCATTGCGGGATCTGTATGTCACCGCTATACCCTGTGTGTTGTAGAAACGCCGCAATATTGTAACAGATTTGCACTTGTTAAAACGGAAAACAAGTCCCCAGTTGCTATGCTATGACAACGTCGACTCGACGCATATAGATACTGAGCTCTGGGATACCCTTACCTACAGTCACACGAACTGGAAAATTACGCATGACGCCAAGGTAAACTTCTGCTATTGATTCACGCAGATGGTATAGTATTGCAAAATCGGATGCATCTCTTTGAGACACTGTGCATATCTGTATCACCATGCATACTCCGGACACCACAGCACGGTGCATAACGGAGGGTACCTCTTCCAGCTATTAGCCATTTCCTTTCCTGTTCCACGCGCAAACAGAGCGAGGGAAAAACGAATGTGTATATGGCCCCGTATGTGACTTGAATTCTCGTATCGTATCTTCGTGGCCCTTGCACGAAATGTAAGTAGCAATATAACCGTTCTGCAGTCAGATGCAGATGCTGATGCTAATTCTCTAAATTTTATCAATAGTGTTCCACAAAAATATCGTCGCCTTCCACGCAGGGATTCCCATTTGAGTTCACGAAACATCTCCGTAACACTTACGTGATGACCGAACCTACCGGTATCAAAGTAGCCCTCCTTTGAATTGCTTCGATGTCTTCCGACCTGGTGCGGATCCTCAACACTGGAGCAGTACTCAAAAATATATCATATCAGCGTCCTATGTGCGGTCTTTTCTTGCAAATGACCTACAGTTCTCCCAATAAACAGAATTATCATTAGCCTTCCCAACCATACACCTCGCATGCTTGTTCCATTTCTTAACGCTTTGTAACTTTCCGCCCTGATATTTGATCGACGTCACTGTGTCAAGCATGGCACTAATAATGTGCTATCCAACCATTACAGCTTTGTTTTACCTATTTATTTGCATTAATCTACATTTTTCCACATTTAGAGCTAGCTGCCACTTGTCACACCAACTAGAAGTTTTCTTCCGTACACCACAGCATCATCAGGAGACAGCCGCAGATTCGTGCTCACCCTGTCCGCCAGATCATTTACATATACAGAAAATAACAGTGGTACTTTCATTCTTTCCTTGGGCCCTTTTGAGGATACCCTGATGAACATACCTGGAAACCTATTCCACATGCTCGTACCTCCGTTAACGGTCTGCAGTGGGGCACCGTGTCAAATGCTTTTCAGAAATCTAAAAATATGGAATTTGCCTGTTGCCCTTCATCCATAGATCACAGTATCTCATATGAGAAAAGAGTAAACTGACTTTCGCGCGACTTATCCTTTCCAAAAGCATGCCGATTCGAGCACATAAGCTTTTCGGTGTGAAGAAATCTATGGAATATATTAATGGACTGAGATCCGCCTCGATTGCGAAAAAACACCTAGTGTTTACCTAGGTTTCGGTGTAGATAACTACACCTTCTTCATAACAATAAACTCAAAAGTGTCTATAAAGACCTTTGTCAAAGGTCTTTATAGACACTTTTGAGTTTATTGTTATGAAGAAGGTGTAGTTATCTACACCGAAACCTAGGTCAAAGGTCTTTGAGTTTATTGTTATGAAGAAGGTGTAGTTATCTACACCGAAACCTAGGTCAAAGGTCTTTATAGACACTTTTGAGTTTATTGTTATGAAGAAGGTGTAGTTATCTACACCGAAACCTAGGTCAAAGGTCTTTATAGACACTTTTGAGTTTATTGTTATGAAGTAGGTGTAGTTATCTACACCGAAACCTAGGTAAACACTAGGTGTTTTTTCGCAATCGAGGTGGATCTCAGTCCATTAATATATTAACAAACGATTGCTGACGCGCTGCAATGTTGAAGGTTCTTAAAATCTATGGAATTCTTACTGAGAACATGTTCAAGAATTCTACAGGAAGCCGATGTTAAAGACATTGGGTTGAGATTTTGCACGTCCCGTCCTTTCTTTGCCCTTCTGATATGCAGGAGTTACCTGTGATTTTTTTCTAGACGCTTGGGACTTTGCGCTGAGCGAGAGATCCGCGACAACTGTAAGCTAAGTAAATGGCCATTGCCGTAAAGTACTCTTTGTAAAAGCGAAATGGGATTTCACCTTGGCCTGCAGACTTGTTTTCAAGTATTACAGTTGTTTCTCTTTCCCAGGGATGCTGATTACTATGTCGTTCATACTGGACTATGTGTGATGGCCGAACGACGGTACATTTGTACGCTTATCCTGTGTGAACGGTTTCTTAAATGCGAAATTTATAACTTCAGCTTCCTTTTTGCTATCTTCGAGTGCAACAGCAGACTGATCTAGGAGTGAGTCGAAGGAAGCCTTAGACTTGCTTAACGATTTTATATAGGACTAAAATTTTCTCGGGTTTTCGTTCAGATCTTTTGTTAAGGTATGGCGGTTGTGTCGTAAAAGGGAAGTTTAGCTGTATGAACAGAATACAAGGTGTGTCCAAATGAAAAGGAGGCTACAGTTATAAGGAAAGATATATAATGACAATAGTGTTATAATTACAGTTCTGGTAGAATAGTACGGGTGGGCATAACTGCTACTGAAACGGATACATCGATCCCTGCGCGTAGGGAGTGAATGGATTGCTTCCGAGTGTGAGGACATGCTGAAAAGTAATGCCTCCGAAATTTTTATGTGAAAAGTCTTAAAGTTTTTTAAGGAAAAGAAACTTCTTTATTGTTCATGTATACATATTTGCAGCGCTCTGACGCTAGAGTGCTCGTAATTGTAGCGTGTAACATGGCGGTGAGTAACTTAACTACGTACGTGCGTGAGAAACAGCGTGCTGTTACCGAATTTCTAATTCAAAGAGTTCCTCCACACATCCCTTTCCTTCAGACAGACAACCTTCACACTACATAAGAGTGCCGCGACAGCTGCAACAATCCGGATCACCGTCACCGATCATCCTCAACACGTCCCAGAGCTAGCCCCATCTATTTTTCATTTGTATTCAAAATTTAAGGAACTCCTTCGAGGATCACTTTAATACTGACGAAGTAATGCAAGCAGAGATGAGACTGTGGCTCCGTCACAAGAGTCAAACTTTCAACAGTGACGGTAAGAACAAACTGATCTCTCGTCGAGATACACGTGTTCGCCACCAGGTGACTTCGTTAAGACATAAATATGTAGACATCAAGAACACAGATGTAGAATGTTTATTACGTTTGTTACATGGAAACTACATGGCTGCTGATGGAACCAATTCTCCACGGTGTCCTGCATTCCTTGTCATAGGTCAACCTCTAACCTTCCGGAGATTGTTTTAACATGTCGAAGATAAGCGAGTGGGGAGATTTCGGTGCTATAAGGAGGATGTTCCAGGACCTCCTAACGGAATTTCTGAGGGAACTCTATCTTCTTGGCCACATATGGCATGCTCTCGAACCACTAACCTGTTCGAGAGCTTGTTCCTACGATTGTTACTGATTGCCTATTCGAGCCTCAGCAAACGGTGGCAATACTGCTGTGTTAACTGTTGCACCCCGTGCCAGCTAACCGATGAGTATAGGTCCTTGTTCATCAAAAGCAACTGAGCATCACTCTTCCGACATTCGGGGCAGAGTAGGCTTTTTTCTCGACGAGGGAGCCGGGATGTCGCCACTGCACGCTCATACATTTGGAGGATCGAAGTGGTGACACCACGTCTCATAACACGTCACAATCAGAGCAGTGAAATCCATTCCTTTCTCAAGGTATCTCAAGAGAAGGCTCAGCCAAACACCCATTCTCGCTGATTCTCTGAAAAATGATTAGACACCCTCTGTGCACAAACTCTGCCCTTGCTAATACTCTCATAGATTACGCCATACGCGTTCATATGAGCTCTTCCACAGCTGAAATGGTGGCACAGGTGATGAAGAAGTGCGCCTGCTCAAGATGTGGCTTCATATCAGTGACGCCATCGGAATATTGTTCACCGTGCGAGGCACTGCCATCCGAACGCTTCTTTCATCCTGAAATCAGTTTGTGAAGCATGTCCCCCTTCTGCGCGAAGAAACTGGATAACCGCTCTTTGTACTGATCGGGAGGAATCCAATACTCAACGAACTACGGAAACAACTCTCCAGAAACTAGTAAATTGCTGCGAAGCCATTAACTCCGCTCGTGATACTTGGAGTGCGAACACACCATCTCTCGGCAGGCACACTCATCCAATGGTATTATATACAACGCCACTCCTTTATTATTACTGAACACTGTGCTAATCTCTTGATCTCATTATTTGCTGTATGTATTCCAATCTCTGCCTTCCCGTACAGTTTTTACCCTGTGCAGCTCCCTCTAGTACCACAGAAATCATTCCATGATATTTTAACAGATGTCCTGCCATACTGTCCCTCCTTCCTGTCAGTGTTTTCCATACATTCCTTTCCTCACCGATTCTGCTGAGAACCTCTCGGTTCCTTATCTCACCATTGCACCTTATTTTTTAACACTCTTTTGTACCATCAGGTCTCAAATGCTTCGATTCTCTTCTGTTCCTGTTTCCCCACAGATCACGTTTCATAACCGTACAATGCTGTGCTCTCAGAAATTTATTCCACAAATGAAGGCCTATGGTTGATATCAGTAGACTTTTCTTGGCCAGGAATGCCCTTTTTCCTACTGTTAAATTGTTTTTTATCCTCCTTGCTCCCAACATCGCGGATTCATTTGCAGGTAGCAAAATTCCTTAACTTCATTTACTTCGTAATCACCAATTCTGATGTTAAGCTTCTCGCTGTTGTTTTTCTGCTGCTTCTCATTAGCTTCATCTTTCTTCGATTTACTCTCAGTCCATCGTCTGTACGCATTAGACTGTTCATTCCACTGAACAGATTCTATAATTCTTCTTCACTTTCCTGAGTATAGTAATGTCACCAGCAAATTTTACCACTGATATCTTTTCACCTTGAATTTTAATTCCACTCCTGAACGTTTCTTTTATTTTCTTTGTTCCTTCTTCGATGTATAAAATCCTGGAAATTGAAATAAGAACACCGTGAATTCATTGTCCCAGGAAGGGGAAACTTCATTGACACATTCCTGGGGTCAGATACATCACATGATCACACTCACAGAACCGCAGGCACATAGGCACAGGCAACAGAGAATGCACAATGTCGGCACTAGTACAGTTTCGCAGCAATGCAGGCTGCTATTCTCCCATGGAGACGATCGTAGAGATGCTGGATGTAGTCCTGTGGAACGGCTTGCCATGCCATTTCCACCTGGCGCCTCAGTTGGACCAGCGTTCGTGCTGGACGTGCAGACCGCGTGAGACGACGCTTCATCCAGTCCCAAACATGCTCAATGGGGAACAGATCCGGAGATCTTGCTGGCCAGGGTAGTTGACTTACACTTTCTAGAGCACGTTGGGTGGCACGGGATACATGCGGACGTGTACTGTCCTGTTGGAACAGCAAGTTCCCTTGCCGGTCTAGGAATGGTAGAACGATGGGTTCGATGACGGTTTGGATGTACCGTGCACTATACACTGTCCCCTCGACGATCACCAGAGGTGTACGGCCAGTGTAGTAGACCGCTCCCCACACCATGATGCCGGGTGTTGGCCCTGTATGCCTCGGTCGTATGCAGTCCTGATTGTGGCGCTCACCTGCACGGCGCCAAACACGCATACGACCATCATTGGCACCAAGGCAGAAGCGACTCTCATCGCTGAAGACGACACGTCTCCATTCGTCCCTTCATTCACGCCTGTCTCTACACCACTGGAGGCGGGCTGCACGATGTTGGGGCGTGAGCGGAATACGGCCTAACGGTGTGCGGGACCGTAGCCCAGCATCATGGAGACGGTTGCGAATGGTCCTCGCCGATACCCCAGGAGCAACAGTGTCCCTAATTTGCTGGGAAGTGGCGGTGCGGACCCCTACGGCACTGCGTAGGATCTTACGGTCTTGGCGTGCATCCGTGCGTCGCTGCGGTCCGGTCCCAGGTCGACGGGTACGTGCACCTTCCTCCGACCACTGGCGACAACATCGATGTACTGTGGAGACCTCACGCCCCACGTGTTGAGCAATTCGGCGCTACGTACACCCGGCCTCCCGCATGCCCACTATACGCCCTCGCTCAAAGTCCGTCAACTGCACATACGGTTCACGTCCACGCTGTCGCGGCATGCTACCAGTGTTAAAGACTGCGATGGAGCTCCGTATGCCACAGCAAAGTGGCTGACACTGACGGCGGCGGTGCACAAATGCTGCGCAGCTAGCGCCATTCGACGGCCAACACCGCGGTTCCTGGTGTGTCCGCTGTACCGTGCGTGTGATCATTGCTTGTACAGCCCTCTCGCAGTGCCCGGAGCAAGTATGGTGGGTCTGACACACCGGTGTCAATGTGTTCTTTTTTCCATTTCCAGGAGTGTAGATTGAACACTAGAGTCGAAAGACTACATGCCTACCTTACACCCTTTCCAGGTCGAAAAATCCTATGAACGTCTTTTGTTTTTCTGAATTCTTCCTTCCATAATCAGCTGCAATGTCAGAAATGCCTCTCTGGTGACTATCTTTTCTAAGACGAAACTGATTGCCATCTTACATACTCTTAATTTTCTCTTCTATTGTTCTGTATAACATTGTTGTCAGCAACTTGGATGCATGCTCAGCCTGATTGCGTAAGAATTCTCGTACTTCTCGCCTCTTGCATTCCTCGGAATTGTATGGATGATGTTCCTCCGAAACACCGATGATGTATCGCCAGTCTCATGGATACTGCACATCAACGTGAATGATTTCAGAAATTCCGATGGACTTTATCGACACCTTGTGCCTTATTTGATCCTAAATCTTCCAAAGCTGTTTTCAGTTTTAATTCTAATATTGAATCGTCAGTCTCTTCCCTATCAACTCCTATTTCATCTTCTATCGCATTATCAGGCAAGTCCTCGCCCTCAACGAGGCCTTACATATCCTCTTTCGACCTATCCCGTCTCTCCTCGGAACTTAACAGAGGAGTTCTCATAGAACTTTTAACTACCGCCCTTGGTTTTAATTTAACGGAAGGTTGTTTCGACTTTTCTGTATGCTCAGTCAATCCTTCTGGTTACAATTTCTCTTTCAGTTTCTCACATTTTTCATGCAGTCACTTCGCCTTAGCTTATTTCATTCCTAAGTGACTTATTTCTGTACTCCCGAATTTCCAAGAGCATTTTTGTTCTTTCTTTTGACGATCAACTGCAGTGTTTCTTCTGTTCCCCATGGTTTGTTTCCAGTTACCTTCTTTATGCCTAAGTTTTTCTTTCCACTTACTATAAATTCCCTTTTTAGAGATGTCCATTCTTCTTCAGCTGAGCTGCCTACTGAACTATTCGTTACCGCAGTGTCTAGAGCCTGCGAGAATCTCAAGCGTATCTTCGTGAGTTAAGCGCACGTACGGGCAGATCGTTATTATTTGTTTGCCTGTTTGGCATACAAATCTCGTGTTGTAGTTCTTTGTATGTGGAGTGCTGAGGCGAGCGTGGTCTGTCAGTCTTTCGACGTCAATGTTGTGTAATGCTGAGGCCAGATGCAAGTGGAGTGACTCTTGTCGTATCTGAGACCAGTAGTTTATTAACAGGAAACACACAAAAGACAGTACCTTTGTTGCCCTTTATCGTCATTTTGGAGGAAGATGATATCTGCAAACTAAACGTGCTGCAAGTGGAATTTGTGGTGTGAGGACATTGATTCTGAATGTAGCGTTCAAGAGAGGTTTAGGAATGCATCACACATGGCATATACGTAAATGTTCGGAGGCCATATACATTGATATCTGCAACATGTGTACCACTTTCAGAAATCACATGAGCTATAGCTGTACTGTCAAACCCAGGCACTTTAATATATATAAAATACTTTCACCTTGCAGATGCAGGTACAAAATGAGAGAAATACATATCTACAATATGAAATAATCACATCTTCACGTCGAACTCGAGTTCGTTATTGTGAAACCTGTAGTCGGCGTCTGGTAGAAATTGCAAAGTTCCGTAGCAATATGGACCGACTGTGTACGGAGTTGTCGACTGACGAGGCCTGTGAAATAAGAAGAGGTTTACTCTTTATTACGTTTTCTGGCTCCCGAGGCTATTACGAAATGCGGCTAAAGTTGAAAGACGATGCTGACGATTGTAGCGCAATAGTCTCTGCATCAAAATCTTAATAACACTGACTGACACACATGTGACGTGGTTTAGATTTTGAGTGTATTTTACCTTAACATCTCCACGAGAAACATCTGGAACTACCAGAAACCACAAGCAATTATTTTTAGATCGCAACAACCAAGGTTATCCATGAACATTTAAGTTGTATTGTTTCGTAATGATAGGCTAGGTACCGCAATTCTGACAGAATACTTAGATATGTGTATACAGGGTGGTCAGAAACAGTCTGGGATGGTAGCTCAGGGTAGGTTGTACTGAGAAATAAGTGCTAAGGAAAAAATGGATGCGTTGCGCTGCTTCTGACTTAATTAGTATTGAAGTTAACCAATCAGGCTGTTGCGTACGCAGATTGAAGTTGCACGCCAGAAATGGTGTTGCCAAATGGGTACTTCGTTTGGTTTCCTAAAACCGAACAAGACAGCGATACAGAAGTTAGACATAGGACAGTCGTAACGATCGAAACAGCAGGACAGGGCAAGTGGTAGGAATTGTGGAAGGGGACCAGAATGAGCGGCTATCAGTTACAGTCCAAACGTAACACTGTATTTATTTGTCCAAACATTACAGCGCAACTTCTAAGCTTGGCTATCGACAGAAAACATCTTTAACTTAAAACGGCTGAAGGTCCATGTATGAAATACAACTGATATAATTTATTTATTTATTTTAGACAGAAGGCTCTAGGATTTAACCTCGAGTAGTATCTAAGGCCAAGTGATTTAAGACTTGACTAGTCAGATAGATTAATTTTTTAAAAGCTTCTGAAGCCCCAAAAATTTAAAACAACATAACCTTTCAATAGTCAGAAGGCCCAAGCTTTATGACCAGTAAGAAACCTTACTTCAAACGGCTGAAGGCCTTTGTAAAAAAAAAACTGCAATCAATTTTCCAAGGCAGGAAGCCCAAAGTTTTTAACCTTAAATAGTATTTAAGCCCAAGTGATGTAAAACCTGATAAGTAAGAATCCGAAATTTTAAAGCGGCTGAAGGCCAATCATTTTAAGAACAGCACAATTACAATAAATTTTCAACTGACAGAAGGCCCACAGCTTTATCTTGAAAGAATGCAATACTTGATAAATAATAACCTTGAAACTTAAAGCGGCTGAAGGCCGATGCTTTTAAAAACAATTCAATAAATTTTCAATAGGCTGAAAGCCCAAGATTTATCTCCAGACAACGTGCTTTTAAAGCGCCTGAATGCCTTCCTTCTTAAAAACACAAACACTAGCATACAAATTCCAACCATTGTTTATGAGTCATTAAAAACACACAATTAAACGCTAATAAGAAGGCAGTATAGGCAACGGTGCTCACAAGTTTCCAAGGGGCTCGGTCTGCCCTTGAAACCTTAACGTTTGCTTAGGTGAGACAGGAACTCGGCCCAACTAACCTCGATCCACCAGCAACACAACCAAGAGACAGTCAGGGACCCACCGACAAAATAATGTTCAGATGTGTGTGAAATCTTATGGGGCTTAACTGCTAAGGTCATCAGTCCCTGAGCTTACACACTACTTAACCTAAATCATCCTGAGGACAAACACACACACCTATGCCCGAGGGAGGATTCGAGCCTCCGCCGGGACCAGCCGCACAATCCATGAATGCAGCGCCTCAGACAGCGCGACTTATCCCTCGCAGCGGACCCACCAACCGGTATACGAGAATTACAAAACCAAAATGTTACAGACATAGCAGGCCACAACCAAAAATACTTTAAGCTGTCAAAAACTACACACCATGTTGGACATCGACACCAGGTGAGGAAAGGACGCTGCCTCAATTTACGTCAACGACCAGGGCAGGATGCCGGAACACTATCTGCCACAAGGCAAAAAATTCCGCTGGTGCACTTGAATTTCAAAGCGACAAATATAGTTAATTCCACCACACAGCGGCTAAATCTTCACTAACTCGAACACTCGCTGTTGCTCCGAGGAATATCGCCAACAGCGAACCACCAACCAAGAGGACAACGTGAACAGACGTGGCTTCGGTAATAAAATCACGCCTCAACTTTCATGTCCTGGATCGATGAGCCACGAACCTCGTAGTGCTCGGAACAGCCCACACACGCTCCGACAATGCGTAGGGACCACCGGCGGGCCCGACCGAATGCGCTGCGCGGATACATACTTGCTGATCTGCTCCAACCGACCGACCGACCGACTGTCTGCACACCGCCAACTATAATCACCACACCAAAGATAGTATATGGTGTGAATATCGATACACATCACTGCTGCTACACGTAGAAAGAGGAAGAATCACGGCATAACCGCGGGAAACCAAACACAGGGTAACAGCCAAGCTTTAAAGCAACGCATAAGCCGGAGTCAGCACGGCTGAGTTAACCAGTCTCGTGCGCTATCATCTACACTGTGAGAACAACATACATTATCTTGTGGAGTGCTTGAATCTGCGCGCCCAGCGACTGAATTGGGTAACTTCTGTGCTTATTAATTTGAAACGGGGCAATGTATCGATTTTTTTTCTTAACAGTTACTTCTCAGTATATATGCTTACAAGCTTTTCAGTGTTTCTGACAACGCTGTATGTTTGTGACTTGTTAGACCTCTTGCGGCTGTTTCTCGTAACCTCGTAACAAAGCCTCACCATATCTATATTATGTCGTCCATGTTGGATTACTTTTAAGGAAACTGCGACAGTATTGGCAATAAAAGTTCAAATAAAACAATTTGTCTGTGTCAGTCACTTTTTATTTTCTCCCACGAACGTTTCGAGAGCTTATACTCTCATATTTAAGTATATTTAGGTGGGAAACAACAATATATTCTTTCTTGTGTACTATCTGGATGCAGCTAGTTGTTCAGTTTGGTTTCATTTCCTACACTAAGTATAACAGGCACGTGTTATTGTCATGAGGAACTACGATCATGCATTTGAAATGGCGAGTTCGTCATAAATGAAAATGAACGTGAAATGAATTGCAAGGTTCTGTACACTGGAACAGATTGTAAACAACTCCATCGCCATTTCAAATGTATAGTTACAGAGCCATATGATGACAAAAAGTGCCAGTTACACTTTTTTTAGCAAAAAGAAACCAAGACAAACAACTAGCTGCATCCAAGACCTTGCTGTTTTCCACCTGAATATGAGAGAATCAGATCTCTAAAGGCGTCGTAGCAGAAAAGAAAAAGTGACAAAGATAAATTGTTTTATTTTAACATTTACTCTCGATCTTTGTATAAATCTGTCAGATTTATCCTTTCTTCCTTAACTTATTTTTCCATTCTGCACAGGGTCTTCGCCTTTTACTCTTGTTTGGAGGTTGCCAACAAAGTATTTTTTCGTCCGTCGTTTATTCCCTAGTTTCGTCACATACTCATAACATTTTACACACCATTTTCTCCACCACTTTGGTGATGTACCTGCAAATTTTCATTCGTTTCCTGATATCCTTATTTGGGATCTTCTCTAGCCTTCAAACTCTACGAATTCTTCCCAGGAAATCCATTTGTCAGTTTCCAGTACTCTGTACCATATAAATAAATGGTTTTTGTTACTGATTTACACGACCTTTTTTCATTTCCTTAATTTTATCTGATCAGAGGATGTAATTCAGTTTATTGGTTACTTATTTTGCTTGTGTTGTCCTTTACATTATTTCTCGTTTACTGGAACCCTGATCAGAGGTTATAACTTCCAGGTATATATACTTTTGACATGACTCAATAAGTATCTCAATTTATGATTATGTTATGGTGTTTACTTCCTTCAGAGAGATAGTTTGCTTTAAAAACTTTATTGTTAGTTCGGCCATCTTCCATGTTTCCACAATTTTCTTCATCATGTAGATTATATCACAGCCATCTTCAGCCAATATAATAGGATCGTTGGTGAATAGTAAACTTCATAGTGAGTCCACATGTATATCTAAGCCCATTCTTCTACACTTTTTCATGTATTCTCTCAGAACTTAGTTCAGAAAAAATGAAAAGAGACTAGGAGCTATGCTGCCCCCGTTTCTCAGGCCTTCGGTTGGGCGTATAACTCGGAAGATTTCATATCCTATTTGAAGTCTTGTATCTAATTCCTCAGCAATTTAACTGCAGAAACATATATCTTATTTGAAACTTCCTGGTAGATTAAAACTGTGTGCCCGACCGGGACTCGAACTCGGGACCCTTGCCTTTCGCGGGCAAGTGCTCTACCGTCTGAGCTACCGAAGCACGACTCACGCCCGGTACTCACAGCTTTACTTCTGCCAGTATCCGACTCCTACCTTCCAAACCTTACAGAAGCTCTCCTGCGAACCTTGCAGAACTATCACTCCTGAAGGAAAGGATATTGCGGAGACATGGCTTAGCCGCAGCCTGGGGGATGTTTCCAGAATGAGATTTTCACTCTACAGCGGAGTGTGCGCTGATATGAAACTTCCTGGCAGATTAAAACTGTGTGCCCGACCGAGACTCGAACTCGGGACCTTTGGCTTTCGCGGGCAAGTGCTCTACCATCTGAGTTACCGAAGCACGATTGACGCCCGGTACTCGCAGCTGTACTTCTTCCAGTATCCGTCTCCTACCTTCCAAACCTTACAGAAGCTCTCCTGCGAACCTTGCAGAACTAGCACTCCTGAAGGAAAGGATATTGCGGAGACATGGCTTAGCCACAGCCTGGGGGATGTTTCCAGAATGAGATTTTCACTCTCCAGCGGAGTGTGCGCTGATATGAAACTTCCTGGCAGATTAAATCTGTGTGCCCGACCGAGACTCGAAATAGGGACCTTTGGCTTTCGCGGGCAAGTGCTCTACTATCTGAGCTATCGAAGCACGACTCACGCCCGTTACTCACAGCTTTACTTCTGCCAGTATCTCGTCTCTGCTAGGAAGTTTCATATCAGCGCACACTCCGCTGCAGAGTGAAAATCTCATTCTGGATATATCTTATTTGTTGTGCTTTCGTCGAGATACCGATACAGGTTATACAGGGTGTTACAAAAAGGTACGTCCAAACTTTCAGGAAACATTCCTCACACACAAATAAAGTAAAGATGTTATGTAGTCATGTGTCCGGAAACGCTTAATTTCCATGTTAGAGCTCATTTTAGTTTCGTCAGTATGTACTGTACTTCCTCGATTCATAATCAACATGTGTGGGGTGACGAGAATCCGCACGCAATTGTGCAATCACGTCATCAACACAGATTTTCTGTGATCGTTTGGACAGGCATTGTTGGTGATGTCTTGATTGGGCCCCATGTTCTTCCACCTCCGCTAAATGGAGCACGTTATCATGATTTCATATGGGATATACCTGTGCTGCTAGAACATGTGCCTTTACAAGTACGACACAACATGTGGTTCATGCACGATGGAGCTCCTGCACATTTCAGTCGAAGTGTTCGTACGCTTCTCAACAACAGATTCGGTGACCGAGGGATTGGTAGAGGCGGACCAATTCTATGGCCTCCACGCTCTCCTGACCTCAACCCTCTTGACTTTCATTTATGAGGACATTTGGGTGTATGCAACCCCGGTAGCAAATGTAGAGACTCTACGTGCTTGTATTGTGGACGGCTCTGATACAATACGCCATTCTCCAGGGCTACATCAACGCATCAGGGATTCCATGCGACGGAGGGTGGATGCATGTATTCTCGCTAACGGAGGGCATTTTGAACATTTCCTGTAACAAAGTGTTTGAAGTCACGCTGGTACGTTGTGTTGCTGTGTGTTTCCATTCCATGATTAATGTGATTTGAAGAGAAGTAATAAAATGAGCTTTAACATGGAAAGTAAGCGTTTTCGGACACATGTGCACATAACATTTTCTTTCTTTGTGCGTGAGGAACGTTTCCTGAAAGTTTGGCCTTAATTTTTTAACACCCTGTATAAAGGTCAGTGTGCTATGCATTTTATACGTCTAAGAAAATTATGTGTGTCTCCCCCTTGCGTTTCTCTCTTAGTTGTATTTTCTGTAGTAAATGTATTATCAGCGCATGGTGAGGCTGCAGTAAAGCTACTCTCTTCTCCTACTATGATTTCACTCTCCGGATTTTATTTTGTAATTTCCACTGATGCGGTGATGCTAATGTCCCTATAGCTGTTGCAAGCTCTTTTTATCATTTCTTGTGAAATGGAATCCGGTAGGCTTTTTTTCAAATCTTTTGTGGTTCTTCTTTTTAAAGACAAGTTTAATTATTTGTATGGTGTCTTCTGTTGCATTTTTTATCAACACAGTGGGCGTTGCTCGTAGATCTGGAGATTTTCGACCTTCATTTATTAAACTGACTAGTGTATTTATACCATCCTCTCCTTAATTGTACGTGATTCCATCTGTAGCAGCTGTTTTGAAGCTGTTAACATGTTTTCAAAGTACTTCACCCACTCTTCCGTTTTATGGTGGTATATTTATGATACTTCTCTTCTCTTAGATTCTTTGCTATGTCCCAGGCCCTTTTTGATTTTGTTCTTATAGATCTCTCTACTTCATCACATTCGTTATCTCGCAATTCATTTTTAGCTTCTGTTATGCTTTTTTCATCTGTCTTTCGATTGTAACATACAGTTTCATCTTGAGCTTCCGCAGCTAACCATTTTGCAGATGCTACCCGTTTGTCTTGCACATACCGTTCCATATATTGGTGCCATCGGTTGTTGTGATACCTGTATTTAGATATAATAAATAATGCTTGATAGGCAGCTTCGTGTATCACTTGGTTTAGCTGTTCATACATGGCTTCTGAGCATTCCATTATCTTCCTTACTTTCTCTGCCAGACGTAATTTGTACAGGCATTGCATAAAATTGTACTAGAGGATATCTAGGTTACACTTTCGTTCTTCAGAGACATTATTGGTGTTTGTGAATTCTGTCTATTGCCAGCTGGGGTGGCCGAGTGGCTCTAGACGCTACAGTAAGTTGAAACAATGTGAATTTATGGTTCTCTGTGTTGAAAGTATCCATTCACGATCTTCAGTTCATGATCTCAGCATATATCGATTAGTCTTTCTCCACTGTCATTAATTCTATTTTCTCCAAATGTCCCACTGCGTGGTCCACATGGGCATGCCTACCCTTGCATTTAGATCTCCAATTTTATTTCTTTTCTTCGAATACCATTTGTTAGGAGTGTCGTTTTCTGATCATGACTCCATACATCAGTTTCCACTTTAATAATTTGTTCGTTTGTTTCTTCTCATTTTTTTCTTTTTTTCCGAGTGAGCGTTCCTCCTGCTTCTCTTTATGTTTCAACCCCTTTATAAAAGTAGATATACTTTCCAATTTGTTCACAACCTGTCCTCTCCTTTTTGGTCTCAATAAGTGAAATACGTCCGTCCTAACTTATTAATTATTGGAAGTCTTTTTCGTTCTTAGTATTTAACGTTCCTGTATTCAAAGTCTATTTTTGTTTACCGGTTTGTATTACATTTTTGGTGCAGTTACGAGGCTTACTTTGAGGATCTCTTACGGCTTTAGCGTTTTTCCACGAGACAGGGTGCAGGATCTCCGATCAAAGCCTATACCAGGAGCGCCGGGTAATTTTCCTTCAAGGTGGACCACGCTTAATACCGATTTCTGCAAACCGCCAAAACATATCAAACCGCCTTCCAGCTCGATGTTTGGCTTCAGCGATATGGAAATCCGGCAGGTTTTAGTTTTCATTCTCCAGGAAACCTAGCTGCCGACTTTGGAGAACGCCAGACAGGTTAAGTAAAACCTGTTTCTTACTTTTCTGTACACTTTATGTAGCGCCTCTTGATTTTTTTCCCTGCATAAAGTCAAATGTATATTATAAGTTACATTCGTCCCAAAATCTGCATTGAATGCCTATAGCTGTGATAGATTTACCACCTTTACACAGAAACAAAGCTACAGTAGGCCTAGATGGGCTGTCATTTTTATGGTCACATATTTTCATACTTTCTTTTGCTGTACGCATACAACGCTAACCATTTTGTTTCCATGTTTCAATAATTCTTTTTTATACGCTCATTATTGTGTTTCAAGAACTTACAGGTTGAAGTTGTGTTGTACCTCTTCCTCTGAAATCAGTTAAATAATTCGAAGTTTGAAAGAAAATTGGTTTCTTTTATTTTTAAAGTTAAGACGGTGGCAGAATATTTTATACTTCTTAATTTATCCCACTCCTCAACAGAATCCGATTAATTGTCGCTAGAGTCACGAGTAACCATCACCTGAAGCAAGACTGGGGCCGCTATTATAGTGTTTTAGTATTGCGCTGACAGACTTGCTGGTTTATCTTTTGCACTACGTGGACTTACGAACTGTTTATAGGCAATGTCCTACCTCTTAGAGCTCGCTGCTGTGCTGTCATAACGAGTGAGCGCAGCGATCACATAAGTTTGAGCATGATGTAGCTACTTTTTCCTGGAAGTACCCGGCATTAAACAGAACATTTAGAGGAACAATACCGCTAGAAATATTCTAATAAGGAGAGAAAAAAGCTTGTTTCCGGTACTGACAGTCATGAGTTTATCTCGAAATAACTTAGCGAGAACATATTTACTCTCCATTTGAAAAAAGAATCATACAATTATTCTGACTTAGGTTATTTTTGAGTATAGGTGTCACTTTTTTAACCTTGTTTGGACTATACAAAACGTATAGAATTTGGGAAATATTATTACAACACAAATTTCAAAAAAATTCAGATAAGAGGATATTGCTTAGAGATTTAAACAGCAACTTTGTCGTTCTCAAATTCGAGTGCCTACAACTGTAGCGTCATGGAAGATTGTGGGAAACAGGTCGTGCATAGCTATTAAAAATTCATAAGCGCGAATCTTCTTGACTGTCTGTATGTGTTAGAAATCTGTACGGGGCTAGGAGAAATTATTTTACAGTTTTTATTCCGTTTTAAAAACACGGTACATTAAAAAGTTTTGTGTCTAATTTTGTATTTTTTTGCTTTTTAGACTTATTTGCACCAAATTTTTCAATCGATTTCAAAAAATTATATGAGATCGCAACAGAGATATCAGAAAATTGTCATCATTATTTCAGTTTTTCTCTTATGAATATAAAAATTAGAGAGGGCAGAGCTCATGTGGTGGTGACTTACCAGCTATCGTTCTTACCTCGAAACTTTCGGAGGTGGAACAGGGAAAGGGCGAAGTAGCAGTGATACACAATGTACGTTCTGCAACACATCAAACACTAAATCGGATTAATAGTGCATTGTTATTAAGTTCTCAGCTGTGATGAAAGTTTCAGATCTCTAACTCACCGGGAAATGACAGTGGTAAACATGGTAGCCTCCGATATACACCAGATAAGAAAGCATGTTAATACAGCATTGTAATCTAGTTCTGAGCTTTATTGAAAGTTTCGAGTCTCTAGCTCATTGGGGAATGATAGTGTTAAACGAAGTATCCTCCGCCACCTACTATGCAAGAAGGCGAGTTAATATTGCATTTTCGTCCAGTAATGAGCTATGATTAAAGTTTCAAGTCTCGAGGTAGTAGTTCATCAAGAAGTTAGTTTAACATCAATTGCTAAACTGCTGCCGAACAAAGCAGTCTAATAAAAACCTGTTAAAACTGAGGGCAAACGAAACTGATGCACTGTAGTGGTCAGTGGTGAGGATATGGCTGTAATTGGTAGTTGCCGTTCTAGCTCCGATGTATCCGTAGTCTTGACTTGCGTGGGAAGATATTGCAGTTTTACTCGACAAAACGTGCAGCTTCCCCAGGACTCCTGAGTCTTAGGTCATTGGGTAAACAACTGCAACACGGTTCCCGAACTGAAGGTACACGTGGCGTGCGAGTTGACTGCACTGACGGCACAAGTAGTGTGTTGCTCATATACAGCGAAACCGGAAATATGGAAGGGCGCGCTAGCTTTGTGTATTTAAAATCTCGAATTGCAAACAGTCGAACTACCGTGACGGACCTAACTGAGGCCATTTTCATAGCTTTTGGGAAGACTACGCAGCCCGTTACGTTACCAGACTATGACGTCTTTGACAGCGGAGGCTGCCTCTTTGACGATCCAAGTGCGAGACACTGTTCATGCTCCACCAAAGAGCTTACTTTTAACGACAAATGCCACCATCTCTTAAGGAAACGGAATACCTTTCCGCAAAAAATACGGAAAAATACCTTTGCACCAATATATCATCACTAGCTATCTAGTATCTCTCGTCTGCCCTCGTAAAACACTTAGAATTAATATACACTCCTGGAAATTGAAATAAGAACACCATGAATTCATTGTCCCAGGAAGGGGAAACTTTATTGACACATTCCTGGGGTCAGATACATCACATGATCACACTGAAAGAACCACAGGCACATAGACACAGGCAACAGAGCATGCACAATGTCGGCACTAGTACAGTGTATATCCACCTTTCGCAGCAATGCAGGCTGCTATTCTCCCATGGAGACGATCGTAGAGATGCTGGATGTAGTCCAGTGGAACGGCTTGCCATGCCATTTCCACCTGGCGCCTCAGTTGGACCAGCGTTCGTGCTGGACGTGCAGACCGCGTGAGACGACGCTTCATCCAGTCCCAAACATGCTCAATGGGGGACAGATCCGGAGATCTTGCTGGCCAGGGTAGCTGACTTACACCTTCTAGAGCACGTTGGGTGGCACGGGATACATGCGGACGTGCATTGTCCTGTTGGAACAGCAAGTTCCCTTGCCGGTCCAGGAATGGTAGAACGATGGGTTCGATGACGGTTTGGATGTACCGTGCACTATTCAGTGTCCCCTCGACCATCACCAGAGGTGTACGGCCAGTGTAGGAGATCGCTCCCCACACCATGATGCCGGGTGTTGGCCCTGTGTGCCTCGGTCGTTTGCAGTCCTGATTGTGGCGCTCACCTGCACGGCGCCAAACACGCATACGACCATCATTGGCACCAAGGCAGAAGCGACTCTCATCGCTGAAGACGACACGTCTCCATTCGTCCCTCTATTCACGCCTGTCGCGACACCACTGGAGGCGGGCTGCACGATGTTGGGGCGTGAGCGGAAGACGGCCGACCACTGGCGACAACATCGATTACTGTGGAGACCTCACGCCCCACGTGTTGAGCAATTCGGTGGTACGTCCACCCGGCCTCCCGCATGCCCACTATACGCCCTCGCTCAAAGTCCGTCAACTGCACATACGGTTCACGTCCACGCTGTCGCGGCATGCTACCAGTGTTAAAGACTGCGATGGAGCTCCGTATGCCACGGCAAACTGGCTGACACTGACGGCGGCGGTGCACAAATGCTGCGCAGCTAGCGCCATTCGACGGCCAACACCGCGGTGCCTGGTGTGTCCGCTGTGCCGTGCGTGTGATCATTGCTTGTAAAGCCCTCTCGCAGTGTCCGGAGCAAGTATGGTAGGTCTGACACACCGGTGTCAATGTGTTCTTTTTTCCATTTCCAGGAGTGTACAAAGAACGTCGTCTGGGTCATAATGTGCTTTATTGACAACTTCCAGTTTCCATCTGCCCTGCAGATCACTTTGGACAGCAAAACGCGAGAAACTATCAAAAGTGTAACATTATAAACGCTGCCCTTAATGGTAGCATAAAAAACAAAGAAATCACGTAACCTATACATACCAGTTGCTCCAAAATGCAGTTTGTCAACAATGGTACCAATAACATGAAGCTGACGTATAAACACAGAGGATTAGAGAGGGAAAAAAGTTTTGCAGTCACATTTCACACGCACCGCCAAATAGTAGTATATTAACACTGCGCTGAAGTTGTTTCTTCAGTCATAATACAAAAGTAAATAAAATAATGATTTAAATTAAAAAAATAGTATAAATAAAAATTAGAAAATATTAACCTAATATTTATCGATACGTAATGTATTCTAAAGCAAAAATACAATGCAAATGTAGGTAAAATGTACCTGATTTGGGTCCTTATTATTACAATTTTTCTAAACAGATTATAACCGTATTAGCCAGCTACTAAGCCATTTTTGTCTCATCATGGTACGTACTGAGAAAGTATTTATTAGAAATCATTATGGAAATACAGCAATTAGATGCTCGAAATACACTTACAGTTTACATTTTAAAGACCTTCTACTGAAGTGCTGGCACAACAATTGGAAGGTGTTAAGTGAATCCGGTGCATATGATATTTGGTTTTACAAATGGGTACTTTCACAGTCCTTTGATCATAACCTCTTGGTTCCGTTAGGACTAGCTGTACGTTGCCTACAATTCGCCGAAATTTGACAATGTTACCGCAGTAGCTCTAAATAATAGTTAAAAGAAATAGTTTTGAAAGTGACTATATTTTTGCTTATTTCTGTCAGAGACAGGCAGTAGTTGCAATGTTTAGTATCCAAGTTCAGATGTCTATATTTCTTCTTGCCGTTGTTGATATTCTCGCGACTGAATAATTTGGGAAACTAGGTCATTACAGGTGAAGGGTCCATATTTAACGTTCCGTCGGCAGCTATGTCATTAGGGCCGTAGCACTAATTCAGATGAACAAATATGATGTGGAAACCCAACGGCTGTTGTTTTGAAGGAATCGTCCAAGAATTCGTCTGAAACCATTTGGATGACTCGACATAGTTCTGAATCCCGCTTTTTCCGAATATGACTCCATTTCCTTAGCGACTGCTGCAGCGTGATCGGAGTCATGCCACTATTATGACTTACGCGTCTGGAACCTTTTCTTGTAACTTGTGTAACAGATAACCTGTTAACATAATGATGTGGGCAGTCTGGTTAGCATAATGTATATAAAAAATGATACGTGCTATAAGAGTAGTCTTGTGGAGAGAACAGTGTCTCAGGCATCACTATGCAAACACCTTATAGCATGGCTTTTCTGTTCTGGCGTTTGCATTTAAGTTGTTGAGCTGCGTTCTCAGTCACGTTCAGTAGAACAAATGACTCGATGGTTCAGCAGCGAACACCACATTGTAACCTCCCCCTCACTTATCGACCTTAATGACAGTGAAAAATTAAACCGCGTGTACCTAATGGAAATTTGGGAAAAGCAATCGTCACCGAAGTTAATCTGTCGATAAAGAGGGAGGAAAGGGTTACATCTAAATGAAAGGGAAATGCAAATGAAACTGGTGGAAATTAATTTTGGAAAGGGGTAAAGTTAAGAAAGAAAGTAAATGTGCTGCCGTTACGTTAACAATTAAGTAGCGGTAATTAGATATTTCAGATTTGGGGGAAATAACTGTCGCCAGTCCTATGGACAATTACCATAGTAACTGAAAAAGAAAGGTTATTACACATATAATTAGCACTAGAAGCGTGGTAACTGAAGGTTGACACGTGTAGTGTGAAAATTGAAAGTTTTTCAGAAGTAATAAATTTCGCTACACTCTGACTTAATTTAGCAAAAGAATTAATAAAACCGGAAAATTGAAAATTAATATTGTGACTGAAATTAATAGTGAACTTTGTTTCTGAATCACTACGAATTTCCATAAATAAGGTTAGTCTTGGGCTACCTCAACAATCATTTCAAAAGCTACTTGAATCTAAGCAATTTAGAAATAAGAGATCCAACTTCGAACTTGAATTAAATGATTCGGAACAACTGACAATAGTAAAATTTAGTACGTACCAAGCTGAGCTGTAGTCACAGGTAAGCTAAAATGTGGTAACAAAACTCGCACTCATAATTCGTGCTTGCGTAATCTAAATATTGTAGCCAGCTATGAATACTTTAACTGAACTTTGAAATTAAAGCAGTGAAATGGAATAATATTTCTTTGATGCTGGTGTTTGAATTTAAACGACATTCGGGTTCATTCCGGAAATAGGAAAGTACCCTGCTTGGTAATGCAATTGGGACAATGAGCAACAAATGTTCATGCTAAGTTGCTGTAATTATAGTTACGAAAATGGAACAGTTTGAAAAGCTGACGTCTGCCATACAGTTCTAAAACTTTACTTGCTTCCAGTTTTCCTTGTTGGTTGATTGAAGGTTTGAAGCCGTCGATCGAGGAGGTGGCGACAGTCACTCATTGTCGGCCGTCGCTGTTGCAGAAGCTGGATGTTGGCGCGCCAGCTAATTCTTCCCGTCCGCGACACCGTGTCAGAAACTATCATAGTAAGTCGAGCGCAATTACATGCTGCCCAACCCTGAACGCGCGCAACTCGCGGGAGCGTCACACAACACACCTGCTCCACTGCCCTACTCCAGCCGCACTCCCCTCTGCCCGCGCTCCATGGGACAGAGTTAACACTACCAAAGATCCTAAACACTTTGGTTCTCCACACGACCTATCGATGTGTTCGTTCGATAGCATAGTTTTCCCTAGGCGAGACCCAGCGTATAAATACAAATAATATTCACAAAACAAAAGCAATTATACATCGACATAAATGCATATATACACAAATAGTAAAACAGTTAGAATATAAAAAGACACAGAAATGTTATATCTTCAGGTAACACAAATAAGGAAAAAAATTTGCAGTGCAATATATGGAAATAGGAGGATATGCATTTCCGGCGTTACAACATCCAGCACAAGGTGTTACACATTGTCAAGCATTGGAAGAGAGCTCTATGTTCCACCAACAATCTACATAAGGGGACCAAGTGTAAAACTAATACGCCAGTGATGAAATGATCGGCTGTCACTCACTGATGAGTATGACTCTTCTTCGAAACTCAGTTTCAACACCTTTACACAGAGTCATTCTAATTTTGGTATGTGGCTTCGGTTTAAAGGTCATCACCACCGATTATCATTACTATTTTCTGCTTTCGATCACCTTCTTCGCAAGGAAATAGTGAACAAAGATGCTCTAGTATGGTAGTTTTCATTAGTTTACTTCAAAGACACTAATCAATGTCTGATATTGTTATTTAAAACGGTGCTTCATTAGCATATTAATTATCCATTACGAAAAAAGGATAAATCTGTTATTTATGTCGGGTTCCATAGTCACAATAAGTTGCAGAAAGTAGTAAATTTTTTCCAAGAACATCTGAATAATTTTACATACCAAATAGTCACTTTCCTGCTAAGGAGCCATTTTCAGTGACTAGTATGTGTGGACCGTTAATTTTTTTTAAATTTTGTTACCAAGCTATGCTCTGTGTCTTAAGCTAACGTTACACGAATGTTTCTTAACGCAACTTTTGTATGATAAATAACGAAAGAAAAGTGGACCTCGTATTGTGATACATGACGGGGCTACACTGTGCGGAAATATACGCACATTGTCGAAGAAAAGGCGCGTTCACAAGGTCGTACCGCAGACGGACGGTCTTGGGCCCATTTTCTTGGATCAGAATACGCAAGTGGTAGCGGCTACAACTGTTACATGACGCAGTATTGTGGGCAGCAGCTGCATGAGTTCCAAAAGAAATCCGTTGGAATTCGATTACTCGATAAATAGTACAATTCTCAAGGCTGTCAATTCAACTAAGTACCTGGGTGTTAAAATTACGAACAACTTCAGTTGGAAGGACCACATAGATAATATTGTGGGGAAGGCGAGCAAAAGGTTGCGTTTCATTGGCAGGACAGTTAGAAGATGCAACAAGTCTACTAAAGAGACAGCTTATACTACACTCGTTCGTCCTCTGTTAGAATATTGCTGCGCGGTGTGGGATTCTTACCAGGTGGGATTGACGGAGGACATCGAAAGGGTGGAAAGAACGGCAGCTCGTTTTGTATTATCACGTAATAGGGGAGAGAGTGTGGCAGATATGATACGCCAGTTGGGATGGAAGTCATTAAAGCAAAGACGTTTTTCGTCGCGACGAGATCTATTTACGAAATTTCAGTCACCATCTTTCTCTTCCGAATGCGAATAAATTTTGTTGAGCCCAACCTACATAGGTAGGAATGATCATCAAAATAAAATAAGAGAAATCAGAGCTCGAACAGAAAGGTTTAGGTGTTCGTTTTTCCTTTCGCTGTTCGGGAGTGGAATAGTAGAGAGATAGTATGATTGTGGGTCGATGAACCCTCTGCCAAGCACTTAAATGTGAATTGCAGAGTAGTCATGCAGATGTAGATGATGGAAGCCACTGTTGTTGAGGGTTGCTCTACATTCTCCTCAATACGCGTGGGTAAGCCAACACTCGCAATGGAGTTTGTTGACAGTGGTCTGCATATAATGGAGTTTGAAAAGCAAACATGTTTACAGGATGTTCACAGTAGCACTGAGTGAAAAAATCGGTATAAGAAACAAGATAAATGGACGATTATATGTGACATAGTTACCGGAGTTCAATGGGGAAGTATGGAAGCACATGAAAGAAATGAAACATAAGTCTTCGTAGTATTATTTAACTGTGGTTCTTAAAATATTGTGTAACTACACAAAGGAAAATACGTTAACAACACATCATGTAACCGGCGTGGTCGCTGCTATACAAAGGAAACTACGTTAACACAGCACCGTGTAACCGGCGTGGTCGCTACTATACAAAGGAAACTACGTTAACACAGCACCGTGTAACCGGCGTGGTCGCTACTATACAAAGGAAACTTCGTTAACAAAACACCGTGTAACCGGCGTGGTCGCTACTTGTGTTATGTAACGCATCGTGTAGCAAGGTGTCTGTGGTAAGAAAACGTTATGGCAATTTCCATAAAGTCATTGCGTTAAGAAACGACCATATAACAATCTTAGAGCTGCTTCATAACTCATGTTTAAAGTCTTCAAGATACAGTTTTTGATCTGGAATATATTTGACACAAGTGTATATGCTTATGCATGTGTCACTTAACAAGACCTTTTAAGATAGGAACTGGTCCCCAGGGATGTAATAAAATTAAAAAGTTTAGAAGAAATAATACAGTCTTTGCCGGGAATTGGTATATTCCTTCACCAAGTGCGAAATTAGAAAAATACACTGGATAACAGAATTAAAGGATCAGTTTTTCGAAACTGTAAATGTCCCCCATTGGCACGCATAAGTTTAAGATTTGGCTTTCTCTGCAAGAACGGTAAAGGCTGGCGACGCATCAAACAGTAAGGTGTGGACACACGCGAAAAAGCTCGCAAAGACATGCGAAACAGCTAGGAAGTTCGTGTGAAAAAAATGGTTCAAATGGCTCTGAGCACTATGGGACTCAACATCTACGGTCACCAGTCTCCTAGAACTTAGAACTACCTAAACCTAACTAATCTAAGGACATCACACAACACCCAACCATAACGAGGCAGAGAAAATCCCTGACCCCGCTGGGAATCGAACCCGGGAACCCGGGCGTGGGAAGCGAGAACGCAACCGCACGACCACGAGATGCGGGCGAAGTTCGTGCGAGCTGTGAGGTAGGTTAATGGTGTCACATTCGCACACAGTTTCACTATAGTTCTACAGAACACGGTGAGAAGGTCGTCACAGCTCCTCTTACCCACATTTTACTCCTCCTTTAGAGGCCTCTGCGGCGGAGACACCCAGCGTAGAAATCACGCATGGTTGGCCGAGGAAAACATTTCAGACAAAAGGCCGCTGAGAATCGACACGAAAAGGCCTCAGGAGGTGGCATAAATGTCGTCAATGAAGCCACAGTTTTCCCAAGGGAGGTCGAACAGGACAGTTCGCAATGCCATTAGCACCAGGAAGATGTCCTTGACCACCTTACAGATCGCTATTACCCTCTGATGTTTCAACCCTTCTCCAAGGGCATTGTGGGGCTGCATGACAACTGAAAGTAGTCCCACTCCTGTGGAGTGCAGGGCGACCGCAGTTTCTGCTGTTGTTGATAATTATTCCGGGTTATATGGCCGTGGTCCATGGCATTCTTCGATTCCTAACGTTTCGTCCAATACTACGTTGGACATCCGCAGCGCTATGGCAGCCATACCTCTGAGGATGTCCAACGTAGTATTGGACGAAACGTTAGGAATCGAAGAATGCCATGGACCACGGCCATATAACCCGGAAGAATTATCAACAACAGTATCATCCGGTCGTGAAAGCCTTCATTACAGTTTTTGCTCTCGTATGCTAAGGACCGTTCAAAATCATTCAATGAAATTTGAACGTGATCTGAAGCAGCACAGGGTATTTAAGCTTTTCTAACTGTACAGTTTTCCGATATCCTGTGCCTCGATTATGCGAGAGTGTAACATTAACATGTGACGGAATAAAATGTGAAACGCTCCGTGTAAGACCGTCCAGTTCGGCTACACCTTTAGTGCCACCCTTGCACTCTGTTGAGAAAGAATTGTACCTTCGGAAATATGGACACCAAATCAGCCTGGCGGCTGATGTTGCGCCTGAGGAATAGGCAACCCCTTCGATACTCCTTTGATGCGGTTTTCTTACCTTCAGGCGCTAGAGCTTCGACACTCAATTATTTATTTTTCTGCACGTTCGCTATGTGAAACGTGGATATTCAGGCTTTTGATAGGCGGTCACGTTAATATGACTCGACCCTGTGTATTCTGTGCATATGAATATTTCAGCTATATATTTTCATTTCACTGTGGTGACAAATAAGTAAATAAATCCCAATTTACAGTTTTTAATTTCCAGCATTCTTTGTGGCGCAAATCTCAAACTTATCGATTCTCTTTTTTATGCCAACTTTTACAGAAAGAACGTAACTAATTATACGGTTGTGGTTTTTAACGAGGATGTAACATAGCCAAGCAAAAATTATAACCCACCACCTGCTGACACCTTAGTAGACGTTAATATAATGGTCGCTGTAGCGCTGCCTGTGGCAGTACCATTTCGGCAATAGCTAAGCAGGGAGACGGCTGGCGCCGCGGAAACGTCAGTGCTGCCGGCGCGCCGTCAGATGCTATACCACAGGCGGGACGAGCGACCGCCCGATCGGAACTTACGTAACAGGGAGTCATGGTCAAGGTGAGCCGCCCCGGCTGCTGGCGAGACCTGCCCGTTTGCTGTGAAACTGGTTCCTCCTAACGCCGCTTCCATTATTGGCACCGGCCGTCCTCGGAACGGAGACGCCTCCAGTTATGTATTCGGAAGACAGCGCTTTTGGCAACCGCGCCGGAGTGGTCCTACAGTTTTTCTGTACTGTTATGAGACAGTTGCTCTTTTTTTTTGCGCGAGTGTTGCGTCAGCGAACGTGTCTCGTTACAGACTAATTGGGAAGTTAAATAGCTTTATTTCCACCGGAAATTCCTACAAGCAAAGAAGAAAGTCTGATGAGACATAGCAAACACTCTTCGGCATATACAAACAACCGCAATGGGCTATAATGCCACTTGTGCAATACAAATCCTGTCTTGAGTACAATATTTTTGAATTTTCAAGACACCTTAAATACACTGATCAAACGGTTACACAAAATATTTACCAACGAAATGAAATAACATAATTAAAGTGTTTCAAGAAGAAGCTGCAATTGTAGCACTATCTTCTCACTACATATTTTTATAAATCATTGTATCGGTACGCAAGTGACAGCCGTCCGTAAAAAAAGGATTGTTCCTGCGCTCATACCTCTCGTTCTGTTGGTGATAAGAATATAGGCTCCAGTGTTTTCGCCAGCCCTTGGGTTGGGTTCAAATGGCTCTGAGCACTATGGGACCTAACTTCTGAGATCATCAATCCCATAGAATTAGAACTACTTAAACCTAACTAACCTAAGGACCTCACACACATCCATGCCCGAGGCAGGATTCGAATCTGCGACCGTAGCGGTCGCAGATCAAGCGGTTACCCTTGGGTTAGGGACCATTTGTATACCCGACAGAGGGATCGTCTTACTACAACAATCAAAATTTGAATATTACACAACTTCCTCCAGCTTAGGCAAAGGGAGCAAAGCGGCTAGTTCTTTTTGTATTATATGTGATCTATGGTGTGCCTTCAGAGGCCTATGAGGCATTATTTCCTTTATTAGCGGTTTCTGAGAAAACCCGAAAAACATGACTTTTGGCTCCCAAAACGGAACAGCGAGTTCCAGGATGGCTACACACAACACATGGCTGAAATTTTTACGATTTGTTGTTAAGATCCCGACCTCGAACAATCTTGAAAATTTGCTTAATATCGTTATCCGTTTTCGAGATACAGAGGTCGTTGTCGTAGTTGCACGCGTAAATTGCGCACAAGGAGAGGTTATAAAGGTTTATAAAGTTACGTAACACTGAGAAATTTGTCGTATAGTGTCTCCGTTATGAGAAGGATTCTCAGAGCCTCATGTTGTAGTATTGAAGCACATGTAAAACTTTATGTGAGCATATAATCCAGTCTGAGATGCAAAAATTACATAGTTTTGCTTTCTTTCAATGTCACATACGAAAACTATCAAAATTTTACTGATCCATAAAATTGTTTTCGTATTATTGGAAAAATGTTCCCATTGGATCATAAAAGAGGCTATTATGCTCCTGTTTTAAAAGACTCTTACTGAAAAGTGGAGTACCACAGCCTCGTTCTACCTTCCTCACCATCTTTGGAATTCCTCCCATAGATTTTGGTCTGCGAACATATTCGCACTTTTTTGTGTTGAGAGGGAAGGATACAGTGGCAGTGAGAGAGACTAATAGACACTGGAAGATGATGTGGTACAGAAAGAACGAATAAGACAATGGCAATGCGAGATAAAGAGAAGGGCACAGTGGCAGCGGAACATAGTTGACAGTGAGAGAACAGCGCAAAGAAAAGAATGAATGAGACGGTGCCACTGGGAGAGGAATAAAGGGAAAAGGAAATTAGAAGTAGTGGAGAGCCAATGATAATGCGCGACAGTTTGTGACAGTGACAACGAGGAAGAGAGAGATAATGACAGTGAGAGGAAGAAATAAATGGGATAACAGTAAGAGACAGCAAGAAGGAGACAGTGACAGTGACAGGAGACAGTAGTAGTAGGACAGAAAGAAGGAGACTGCGGCTGTGAGGCAGGTGACAGTGATAGCTAGAGAAGCATTAAGACATAATGAAAATGAGTTGGACTGAATAAATGAGTTAGTAAAAATACGTAAGTGAATGGGCAACTGTTAGTGGATGGGTGTACGACTTCACAGCGATGGAGTAGTGGGTGTGACCGATTTACACTTAGGAAAGCTTGTGCGAATGACATGTGAGTTGCATGTTAAAAAGGAGCGAGAGCATGTTCTCTTGCACTCCGATAGCAGCACTTGTCCGCAGGTGTTTGTATGTACATTCTACATCTCCTGCTAAAACATTGGATCCATTTCAACCAAACTTCGTACGCAAGTCACGTACTGTCTGGGAAACAGTACTGTATGGGTAAGACCTAACTGTATCATATAGGGGTTATGATGGGAGTGAAAAACCAGTAAGATTTGCAAGAATTTCAGCCAAATTTCTTATATACGTCAGTCCATATTTATGTAAAAATGTGGGGGAGTTATGTAGCCCTACTACACAAACGTAGGGCTTTGGAGGCGAAGCCGTGACGGCTGAAATCGCAAACAACCAGTTGGTATTTCTTTGCTTTCTTTACTTGACGTTGAATACTTTTCAAGCGTAATGAAATATCGTTCTTTTAATTTGCGCTGTTCAATGCGTAAACCAGGGGCGAAGATCATACCATACGACTGATTAGCGAAGACTCATTACACGTCCTCTCTTGTGGCGGCTAAATAGTATTAGACTACAAACCAAAAACAGAAGTCCTCTCTGGAGGCGCATGGTGTGAAACCACGGAGAATCAGCTAGTTGGCAGTGGGGTTGCGAGCGACAGTCCTTTTTCTCGAAACAACAAAGCCGGTTTCAACCGAAACGAATTCGACTGAAAAGAAAAAAAAAAGCGAAATATTTTCGAAGAAGTGAAACAGATTATCAATGATACCCTCGATTTCAGGCTATGCATACTTCTTACTTTAGCGAAATAATTAGTTTTCTCAGAGTTCATATGGAATCACAAGACGGATATTGGTGGAGATACAAATGAAATATGTGTACAAATATTTGTGAAAAATGTTAAGTATATGTGAAATATGTAAATACGTGTGAAACATGTTAGATGTATGTGAAAAATGTATATGTGAGAAATATATGTGATATACACTATGTCATCAAAAGTATCCGGACACCTGGCTGACGGCCGCAGTGGCCGAGCGGCTCTAGGCGCTTCAGTCTGGAACCGCGCGACCGCTACGGTCGCAGGTTCGAATACTGCCTCGGGCATGGATGTGTGTGATGTCCTTAGGTTAGTTAGGTTTAAGTAGTTCTAAGTTCTAGGGGACTGATGTTAAGAAGTCAAGTCCCATAGTGCTAAGAGCCATTTGAACACCTGGCTGAAAATGACTTACAAGTTAATGGCGTCCTCCGTCAGTAATGCTGGAATTTAGTATATTTGCCCACCCTTAGCCTTGATGACAGTTTCCACTCTCGCAGGCATACGTTCAATCCGGTGCTGGAAGGTTTCATGGGGAAAGGCAGCCCATTCTTCAGGGAGTGCTGCACTGAGGAGAGGTATCTATGTCGGTCGATGAGGTCTGGCACGAAATCGGCGTTCCAAAACATCTCAAAGGTGTTCTATTGGATTCAGGTCAGGACTCTGTGCAGGTCAGTCCTCTACAGGAATGTTATCGTCATGTAACCACTCCGCCACAGGCCGGTCATTATGAACAGGTGCTCGATCATGTTGAAAGACGCGGTCGCCATACCCGAATTGCTCTTGAACAGTGGGACGCAAGAAGGTGCTTAAAACATAAATGTAGGCCTGTGCTGTGATAGTGCCACGTAAAACAACAAGGGGTGCGAGCCCCCTCCATGTAAAACACGACCACACCATAACACCATCGCCTCCGATTTTTACTGTTGGCACCATACGCGCTGGCAGATGACATTCACCGGGCATTCACCATACCTGCATCTTGCAATCTAATCGCCACATTTTGTACCGTGATTCGCCACTCCACACAACGTTTTTCTACTGTTCAATCGCCCAATGTTTACGCTCCTTACACTAATCGAGGTATCGTTTGGCATTTACCGGCGTGATGTGTGGCTTATGAGCAGCTGCTCCGCCATGAAATACAAATTTTCTCACCTCCCGCCTGTATAGTACTTGCAGTGGACCCTAATGCAGTTTGGAATTAATGTGTGATGGTCTGGATACATGTCTGCCTATTACACATTACGGCCCTCTTCAACTGCCAACCGTCTGTCAGTCAATAGACGAGTTCGGCATGCACGCTTTTGAACTGCACCTGTCCCTTTACGTTTCCACTTCACTATCACATCGGAAACAGTGGAGCTAGGGTGTTGAGGAGTGAAAATCTTGCGTACAGACGTACTACACAAGTGACACCAAATCACCTGACCACGTCCTAAGTCCGTGAGTTCCGCAGAGCGATCCATTCTGCTCTCTCCCAATTTCCACTGACCACTGAGGTCGCTGAAATGGAGTACCTGGCAGTAGGTGGCAGCACAATGCACCTAATATGAAAAACATGTTTTTGGGAGTGTCCGGAAACTTGTGATCACATAGTGTATGTGGACGCGGGCGAAAAGCTAGCGTTAACTAAAGCAGTAAGTTAGATGTAAGTCGCTGGATGGATGAGACTGCTCGTATTATGTTATTCACGAAGTGCTACCTGTTCATCGTCTGGAATGGACAAAGTACCACATGTTTTGGATAAAGAGCATTGCAAGCATTTGTTGTTGCTACTGGTGGATGAAGATGCAAATTAGGCAACTGCAACACGAGTATGGTAATAATAAAATCAGAAACAAGCCGTGGATACAGTTGATGATTGGAGTGGTGACACAAATTTTACAGATAGTCTGCGTAAATGAGTTATGTTGGTCACTGATGCGATGTATATATGGATCGTGTTACACCCTTCAGCATCAAATACGGGCTGAAGATGGCGCATTGAAGTGCCGAAACTAGTAGCTACATAATATATAAGATCATAAGAACGTCTGTAGGTGTTTCATTTTCTTACAAAAGCTCTGATTGCCCACCGACCTGGTGTCTTGATGATGGTGATGACCGCCCAGCATATAAGCAGCACATGGATGGCGGTGTCCGGCGCTCTTAGTGACGAAAGTTAATAATGAATGGGCTAAGGTTCCCCAGCTATGGAATCACAAGTGTGGATTAAAGTTAATGGATGCGAACGGCTTTAACTATACAGTCTCAGTTACCGGATAAAGCCATAAAGTCACATGTTACTTTGTTCATACAGTTTACAATGTTGTTGCAGCTTACAAAACTTTATACACAGCACATTATAAACATTAATGCTATGCACTCAGTCCGCTCTACATCTACACACACACCCTGCAAACCATCGTACGGTACGTGGCAATGGCTAAGTTGTACCATTACTAGACACTTCCACTCCTGTTCAAACAGAACGAAGGAAAAACAATTGTCTGTATGTCTCCTTTCGAGCCCTAAGTTCTCTTAGGTCGGTGGCCTTTACCCGTAAGGCACGTTGGTGGCAATAGGCTCCTTCTACAGTCAGCTCCAAATGTCCGTTCTCTAAATTTTCTCAGTAGCGTTCCTCGAAAAGGACGCGACCTTCGCTGCAGGGATTCCCATTCGAGTTTACGAAGCATCACCGTAATACCTGCGTGTTGATCGATCCCAGCGGTAACAAATATAGCAACCGGCCTCTAAATAGCTTCGATGTCTTACTTTAATCCGTCTTGGCGAGGATCCCAAACACTCGAGCAGTAGTCGAGAATGGGTCGCCCTAGTAGATTACATGCGGTCTTCCTTACAGATGAACAGCTCTATCTTTAAACTACCGCACTAAACGGAAATCGACCATTAGCTTCCCCACTGCTATTCTCACATGCTCATTTCATTTCATATCGCTTAGCAGCGGTATGATTAGGTATTTAATCGATTTGACTGCATGATGTAGCACAGTACTAATACTGCATTCGAACATTACGAGATTTGTTGTGCTACTCAGCTGCATAATAAATAAATATATATATATATATATATATATATATATATATATATATATATATATATATATATATATATATATATATTTGCATTTAGAGCTAGATGCCATTCATTATTCTCACTGAAAATTTTATCTATGCCATTTTCTATGCTAAGGCCGGTGAACGACGTCAAATTCCCGTATACCACAGCATCGCTATCAAACAGATGCGGATTACTAATCACCCCGCCCGTCAGATTATTTATGTATACGGAGAATAATAGTGGCACTATTCCCCTTACATGGGGCACTCCTGACGATACCCTTGTCTCTGACGAAGATTCGCCGCTGAGGACAACGGACTAGGTTCTATTACTTAAGAAGTCTTTCAGTCACTCGTACATCTGGGAATACATCCTGTATGGTCTTACGATCGTTAACAGCCTGCACTGGGGCACCATGTCAAACGCTTTCCGGAAATGTAGGTTTATGAAGTCCGGCAATTGCCCTTCATCCATCGCTCGCAGGTTATCACGACAGAAAGTGTTATGGTGAGTTTCGGGTTAGCATTGGTTTCTGGCTCTGGCTCTGAGCACTATGGGACTTAACATCTGAGGTCATCAGTGCCCTAGAACGTAGAATTACTTAAACCTAACTAACCTAAGAAATCACACACATCCATGCCCGAGGCAGGATTCGAAACTGTGACCGTGGCGGTACCGCAGCTTCAGACTGAAGCGCCTAGAACCGCTCGGTCACCACGGCCGGCACTGGTTTCTAGAAACGTGTTGATGTGTTGACAGAAGCTTTTTCGTCTCTAGGAAATTTATTATATTCGAACCGACAATACGGTTAAGAATTCTGCGGTAAACCAGTATTAACGATGTTTGTCTATAATTGTGCAGGTCAGCTCTTTTAATACTTCTTTTTTACAGGAGTCTCCCAGTCGCTTGAGGCTTGGGCTTCGGCGATGGGTACTCTATTTTAGCATTAATTTCAAGAAACGCCAGTTTAGAGAGATACTCAGTTTTTAGATAAATGCAGTTCCGATGACGTAACTGATTTGAAAAATTTAGTAGCAGTAAGCTCCGACAACTTTGACGTACATCGTAGCTGAATGATATAAAATCGAAGTGCACTCAGCATTATCAACATGTCCCTTGGTACTGTGGGGCCACCAATAAATTTTGAGTGGTGCCATGGAAAACAGTAGCGCCGCCACAATAGACGCAAGACGGCCAAGGGCACGAAGGAAGCGATGATAATAACACTGCAACAGCCGCTGGCCATACACTTGCTACATTCAGACCAGGTGCACACCTAAAAGTCCTGGCGAATCAGCTATACTCCGAGCCAGCCTCAGAAACAGCGACCTGTTACCCGTGGGCCGCTGTCATATTTTGAGTGTGTGAAGGAAAACGGCACCTCATCAGAAGTTGCTTACAGTTGAGTATAAACACCGTCCCACTATGGAAGGACCGGTATTAGTCCGCCAGTACCCACCGGGGCGTGAGTGCTAGGCCAGTTGCTTGGTCGACATGGAACAGCACGCAGCAGCTACGAGTATCAGACACTGCCAAACCATCTCCGAGTACAAATTCCGCCTTCCTGAACTTAGAGATCACCACTGGCGGCCCTCCCCTAGCATCACACAGCAGCCGCCAGACACCTGGTATGGAGGGTAGCAGCTCTGGACTTTGACAGTGCAGCCACCCACTCTGCCACATCCTCGAGTGCGCTACACACCACCGCCCACAGCGCAGAGTTCCTTCTCTCGCTTGGTGTCCTCTACAACAGCTCCTGTCTCCTTCCACCCACGCCGCTGCCTTCTCACGTACACAGTCGTAAAGCGGGAACTAGGGCGCACGTTCTATGTCAACCGATATTGGAATCAGCAATGCTGGTGGCTTCGACGCAGCCGACGGAAGGCTGACAGCAGCAGCTGTTCAGCGCGGGCCATCCTAGCCATGCTGAGAAGCACGAGGTCATCGAACAGAGACGCCACAATTTTCGTTCCATAAGTTATAACAGAGTGTGCTATGCTCTCAACTTGTTTATTTGAACTGCCAACGGCTCAACGCATGATCGCACTAGCCGCCAGGTCTCCCGGCCCACTTCAGTACTACAGCTTTGAATATACGCCTGCCCGCTACAGCTGTACAAGTGTATAACTGGGAAGAATCCTATTTCTTTAGGCCGTTTATGTGTAATGTCAGTCCTTCTGTTTCATTTTACGTACTGTTGGTAATTTCCTTTCTGTGTTGCTTTACTCAACTTTTCCGGTGCTGTCCGCGAGTTCCCGAACAATGTGGAATCATGTACGGTCAGCCTGTAAATGGAAGCCTTTTCGTATTTGCAATGACCCGGCCGCAAGAATGTCCACTTCTCAGACAAGCAAGTGAAAAGTAATAGGTATTAACCATATCTTATAATTTTCCATAATTTCTTGTTATGTTTGTTTAATATTGTGATTGATCCGTTCTGATATTCGTAGTATTACTCGCGACAAACTTCGTGAGAATGTTAAATTCTAGTTTTGTTGGCACTTCGTCTCAAATGTCGAAAGAGATTTCCGAAATCCATTTGTGCTGCGGGTAAACTTCACCAACAGATGGATGGGACAATCTGCTTGAAATTGTAGGGAGCTATGTGGTGGTTTGGTAAGGTCCTGGGGTTTAATAAAAACTATCAACTTTAGACAACAGCTTAATGCTTTTCTTTTACGATAAAAAACTTTTGCAATAGTCGGTAAGTGATAATAATTTGTATCTCAACGGAGTTAATTACTAACAACTCCAATGAAAAGTAGTTATTAAGCTCACAGTTAGAGACCTTAGCTGTTAGTTAAATCAATGGTGATACGTCAACTTTAAAACACTAAACCTTCAATGTTTGAATGATGTTCTGCAAAGAAAACAAAATACAAGGTTTACAACCGTAATTTCCAGAATCAGCGGCCATGCAAGCTCTATTGCACAGGCTAAAGAGCCCAGTTGCAATGTGGTCGGCAACGGAACCCCTATTTACCGGAGCCTACGCCATGGCCTCCACGTAAACGCTATTAATTTGAAGGCTTTTATAATAAGCTGCCTACAACAAATCAAATGTATATAAGCACAAGCTCATTTAACACAAACATACAGTAAAATAACCCCTCAAAACTTCGAAGACGAAAATACTTCAAACTTTAACACAATTTTTAAGTTATCATACAATGGGCAGAACTGAACGAGCCACCAAACTTTACGTTGTTTTGCTTGAAATAATTTTCTAGTAGCTTCGTTAGTTTAGAGATCAGAAGAAAAGAAGTACTTATTAACAGCTATTATATCATAATCGCTACAGCATTCGGCGGTCAGTTGGGTCACAATTACACAGCAGACTTTGGTGAATGGCAACACTTCTCTATGCGCAATGCAGCGGAACATCTGTTAATTGATGTTACACATTATTCCAAAATACAACTTAGATTACAATGCGCTCTTAATGAACTCTCAAACGATTGACTGGAAACAAGGATAACATAGACACTCTAGGCGAAAAGGGTAACTTCTTGAAAGTGGTAAAGGAAATGCTCAGCATCCTAACACAGACGCAGCCCATTTGAAGTAAGCTGTTCATACCACAGTAGGAACCGTAACGTGACCGAGTGCAAGTTCGAATATATGGCTCAGCTGCCGTGTCGTCCTCGCAACGGCTCCTCCATAACCACTCAACTGTAAATCTGTCAGCTATGCCCAGGCTCGAATAATTCACGCGTCTTGACGGGAGATTGTGCCTTGTTGCTTACTGGCGGCTATCAAATGCACCCCAAGTTGCACTGCCCTCTCCTGCACTAGACCGACCACATCCTAAAGTACAACTGAGTGTACTTGGCGGAAGCTTCGCGCGCACACTACTTGCAAACCAAAACACCACCACTTGTTACCATTCTCAGAGGCTCGACTCTATATCCACGCATCTTCTACATCTACATCCATCTACATCCATACGCCGCGAAGGGTACCCTGAGTACCTCTATCGGTTCTAACTTCCAGTCTTGTATTGTTCGTGGAAAGAAGGGTTGTCGGTATGCCTCTGTGTGGGCTCTAATCTCTCTGATTTTATCCTGATGGTCTCTTCGTGAGATATACGTAGGAGGGAGAAATATACTGCTTGACTCCTCGGTGTAGGTATGTTCTCGAAACTTTAACAAAAGCCCCTACCGAGCTACTGAGGGTCTCCCCTGCAGAGTCTTCCACTGGAGTTTATCATCTCCGTAACGCTTTCGCGATTAGTAAATGATCCTGTAAAGAAGCGCGCTGCTCTCCGTTGGATCTTCTCTATCTCTTCTATCAACCCTATCTGGTACGGATCCCACACTGCTGAGCAGTATTCAAGCAGTGGGCGAACAAGCGTACTGTAACCTACTTCCTTTGTTTTCGGATTGCATTTCCTTAGGATTCTTCCAATGAATCTCAGTCTGGCATCTGCTTTACCGACGATCAGCTTTATATGATCATTCCATTTTAAATCCCTCCTAATGCGTACTCCCAGATAATTTATGGAATTAACTGCTTCCAGTTGCTGCCCTGCTATTTTGGAGCTAAATGATAAGTGATCTATCTTTCTACGTATTCGCAGGACATTACACTTGTCTACATTGAGACTGAATTGCCATTCCCTGCACCATGCGTCAATTCGCTGCAGATCCTCCTGCATTTCAGTACAATTTTCCATTGTCACAACCTCTCGATACACTACAGCATCATCTGCAGAAAGCCTCAGTCAACTTCCGATGTCATCCATAAGGTCATTTATGTATATTGTGGATAGCAACGGTCCTATGACATTCCCCGGCGGCACACCTGAAGTGACTGTTACTTCGGAAGATTTCTCTCCACTGAGAATGACATGCAGCGTTCTGTTATCTAGGAACTCTTCAATCCAATCACACCATTGGTCTCATAGTCCACATGCTCTTACTTTGTTCATTAAACTACTGTGAGGAACTGTATCGAACGCCTTGCGGAAGTCAAGAAACGTCTTCTGCTGCACCCTGGTAACAAACTTAGTAGTTTCCATCCATCAACCAGAAGAAACGATCATTTACTCGCCACAGACGTGATTGATAAATCGCGCTCGACAGCTCTGTTCAGTCACCAAAATTTCTGTATCTTCGATCGAAACCGTAAGGCCTCCCTACCGCTTCACCCTCGACCCAACTGGCCTTGCAAATCTAATTGTGAAATGGGTTGCAATTATCTTGTTTTCTGTTCCGTCCTTTCCTATCATTCACAAATTTTATTTCTTGTATGCACTGTCTGATATATCTTTTCTTCATCTGTGTCGTGTTTTCTTCAGCTCAGAATAACGAATCAAATAGGTAATATCATTGGATAAAGAAATGTCTTACCTCTGAGATCTATAAGGTTTATTGAACACTTTGTAGATAATAAAATAAAGCTTTTATTTTTATTGATAGGTTATTTACAGTTTAGAACTTTGTGCTCCGTTAGATACAACACTTCCACTTGCCATTTGTTGACGAAAGTGTAGCATAAAAAGCTGTAACACTGTTTTCGACAGGTACATCTACTCCAACTGGACACCCTGCTACTGAAGGCGATCACGTTTCTATTAATGGGGAAACAAAGATCTTATATATCACTGAATACACGAACCATTATTATTCGTCAAAATTTTCATTTATTTCGTTACACTACATGTCTTTATTTCTAAGGTTTTACCTCTATTCTGCAAAAGATATAGGGTAAAGATCACTCTTGTTTCTTTGGAAACTGGATAATTGTAGTAAGTTGTATGGGACCAAACTGCGGGGGTCATCGGTTCCTAGGCTTACACACTACTTAACCAAACTTAAGCTAACTTCCCCCTAAGGACAGCACACACACACCCATGCCTAAGGGAGGACTCGAACCTCCCAATGAGGGAGCCGAGCGAACCGTGACAAGGCGCCCGAGACCCCCGGCTACCCCGCGTGGCTGTTTCTTCGGTTTCTGATAAAAACTACTTGTGAGAACACTTGACAAGTGCAGCAAGTGAAGTGGTGTTATGAGAACTTGTATTTGATAGTGTAATGGTCAGACCAATCATCGCTTACCGAAGTTCTCCAACTCCAGAGAAAGTGCCTCGATAACTTTATTATGAAGTTTATTATAAATGTGTTTCTCCCATGTGTTCTCGTAAAAGTACAGGAGTTCTCCAGTTTTAATGAAACGCTTCTGCGATGGGAAAAATTACACGTAAGGTGGATTGGCTGGGGGTGAGGGGCAGAGGGGGAGGGGAGGGGAAGGAGGAAGTGGGAATATCAGTAAGCATTAAAGGAGGGAATAATGTGACTAGAAAGGTGAACGTAAGGAAGAGGCTCGAATAAGAAAAACAAACCGTATGCGTAGATGTGAGCGGCGAGATAACGAAATAGAAACGTCGATAAAAGCATAAAGGAATGCTATTAGAAAACACCGCACGAAGACTTATGTCTCATAAAACTCAATGTTGGCCGTTCATATCTTGATAGAGAAGAAGAAAAAAAAAGGTCTCCATTAATTCCTACTACTTGGACTTCCATTAACCTGACGCGGAACGCGATGGGTTTCGAAGGCTTGTTACGGAATACGTGACTTAAGAAGAGTTGTAAGCACCTGTGAACTATCTGTATTATCGGTTTACAGTGTATCACTTTCAAAAAGAGACGAACGTTGAAATATTAACGTTACACTGTTTTAGCGAATAATGCTTATATGTCACGAGGTACTATTCTTTGATAATATCAGACATAGGTTAAGATAATTAAATGTCAATAATGCTTACGAAATGTGTGGATCTTTAAATAAACATTTTTCGTGAATATTTGTTGGTTACTTTGATGGATCCTCACGATATTGTGTGCACGAAAATTCTTTGGAATCAAAATGTCATACGGTACCAGGGTAGTGAAACTACTGTTCATACAGCTATTTACTACGTTAAGAGAAGTTCATCTTTAAGGTGCATATTTTGCTCCTACGTGACCACAGACTTTGACAATGTAGTGTATTTGACTATTTCATGTGTGCGTCTTTACCGCTTTATTATACCTTCTGTCATTACTTAGATACGATTTATATACGCAGTTGCATTCAGAGGCTTGCTAGAAAGACATATGCTGCGCAGCGATAATGAAGTAAACAGGGCAAGGCAATGTTATAGCTAGATTCTTAGAGTGCGTATAAGCATGAAAATGAAGTGGTTCCAATTGGAACGTAATTCAAAACGACGTAACATGGTTAACTGCTTCACTACAGCAAAGCCGATCTCTCTCTCTCTCTGATTGGCTCTCTGTCTCTCGCTTTCTCAATGTGTGTGATACGTTTTATTGTGTGTGTGTGTGTGTGTGTGTGTGTGTGTGTGTGTGTGTGTGTGTGTGTGTGTGTGTGTCAGACATAAGCTCCTAGACTCAGAACATCGTGTCACAGTTAATTATTATGTTAATTGTCATAACAACATGTATTAGAACCTTCTAATAAAAACATTCCATCACTATATCTTGATCTTCTAGAAACGTACACGCTCAGAATTTGAAGAGGGACTCTACTTTCTCCCAGTTATCATTTGGCATACACAGATTTCGTTAAGATTTACTGTGTACTCAGTAAAGAAATATTTAAGTACAGAAGTAGCAAGCACGAGAAATGGAAGGAAAACGTAGTGAAAGAAACACGAATTTGAATCTGCTATCTCACAAGTATCAAATCTTTTATTCACAACAATATTGGTTCATACAGAGCTTGTATTATGAAGTTTACTGTCTTGCCATTTAGTTGATGGAGCTATTTTCGCAGCCATTTCGTTGTACGAAAATAAACTGTCGTTTGCGTCACTGAGCGATTCAAAGATATTAAAATTGTAACGTGTCACCTGCTACTTGCTTTCTACTTCAAGTATTCAATATGCAAAAATCTCATTACCCGGCAAGTAATCTTAAACTTCTGGGCACACTTTATCTGTCCATCTGAAATTGTAAGTGAGCTAAAGTGTTAACCATATGAAGCAAAACTGAGAAATGTATACAGTTGTTTAGTAAAACAGAATATGGGTAAAACTTCTTACTTATATACTCTAGTCACCAATATGTACCTTGTGTATATCTACGGTCTCGTGTAGCATCCCAACTACGCTACAAGAATTTTGGTTTGTGTGAAGGAAATACCGCTAGAGACGAAAGGCACCTTGTGAGAAAAAAATAGTATAGGCGATTGGGTAGCGGTTTCACGACATTCGTATTATGAACGTGGAACGTAACCTGCTGAGCTCTAAGTTTCTGCAATGGAAACTGCTATCGCCAATATTATTTTCTGTTACACAACTCGTGGAACATGGTATCAACGTGCCCTTCGCAACCGCAGTTTCTACTTCCTTCCTGCAGGCGTCGAGTCTCAAAAGCTGCGATACACACGCAGCACCGCTGCCGTACATTTCGTCACTATTCATCAACCGCAGCTTATGTTTGCTTAAGTATTCTGTTACCGAAATAAAACACAGCGAAACGTGTTCATTTGGTCCTCAAGAAAAATCAACCTCTGAAAAAATCTGTTAAAAGACCGTACCCCTTGGCCGGGTGTATCGTAATGTAAAGATTTAGGGCCTTAGTACCTACTCGAAATTTAAATGTCCTTATTTTATACGAAACAGTACTGTTTTCTATGGTAGACGACGATACACATGGTAAAAGTAAGTCACATTTTCAAGGCACGTCTGAACAAAGAGAAACAACCCGCATCACAAAATAAACTTGTGTATTTGTTGAAATTAGACTCAAGCGGATTCGCTACGGTGTACGATTTGTTACTTTTCATACTTCCATGACAACTGGTCTGTTACGGTAGAGTATGGAAAACCTACAGAGGAGCGACGCTTGATCCACGCATTGGCAGTTGATCCTCTATATGAAGAAACGTAACGTGTTACACAGAAGTAGGTGGAAAAATCAGTTAGTGATTATACGATTGCCGAAAAACCTCTGGATGCATTCACAGCCATTAAATTTTCAGGTAAATGCGTACGGCGCGATTTAAAGTTAAAGTACGACCTAAAACTAATCACAAGAAAGACATTCCAGACAGGCCCTTACTAGATGGCACTGATGGAAGAGGCAAAGAAGTGAGAGAAGAGCAGTGCGTTTCATCATAAGTTCGTTTAGTAATCAAGGAAGTGTCACCGAGATTCTTTAAAAATTTCAATGGCAGATGCTACAAGAGAGGCGTTATGCATCACAGATTGGTTTACTGTTAATACTCCGAGAGCGTCGCTTCATAGACGAGGCTACCAAAGTATTGCTTCTTCCTAAATATATCTGGCGGTAGGTCCATGAAAGGAAAATTAGAGAGATTCTAGCTTACATAGATGTGACGTAAAATCTTTCTTCTGTCCAGTATTCATGAATGAATCAGGCAAAGAGGTAAGTGGCAGGGGGGACACGAAGGACCCTCAGCCAGACACCATGAGTGACGTTTAGAGTATAAATGATGTTAATACTATCGCTTTTTCCCTTCATGCTTATGCTCATTGTATTTACTTTTTTATGATATGTAGTGGCATCAGATGCAGGAAATGGAAATAGGCAGCGACGTATCTCTCCTGCAGACGATGTAGTAACTCTCCTACAGAGAATCAGCTAACAGCCTGAGCATGCTGTTCACACTACATGACTAGAGGTTTATATAGGGGTATACTGAAACAACTGATGGTCACTCACACTTCTTCGGGGCATTTCTGATATTAATTTTGTTTCTGCTTATCACTCGTCATCTATGAACAAGTATGTGGCTATATCTATCAGTAATTCTTTGAGACAGTTACAAAAGATGACTTCACCAATGTGTTGACTAAGACTGGACATGAATGATTACAGGATTCTGACCCGATACTTCAGACTTGTTCGTTTCCTCTCTATAACGATGAGAAGCGCTGACTCACCTGCCTACTGACCCTGTACTATTGCATCCCTAAGACGGACATCGGTAAATAGCCACCTCCATATTCTTCTACGATAATCGTCAGGAATCAGTTATTGCAGTACAAATTCGAATTGGTGGAGGATAGCGACCAGGCCGTTTCAAAATGACTATTCCCGCAGTCACCATAAGCGATTTGGGGAAATCACGAGAAACCTGTACTTGAATGGTCGGAGGGTGATTTGAATCATTGTTATTCCGATTGCAAGTCCATTATCTTACCATATCATCATCTCGCTCGTTCGACGAAGAGCACTCTACACCATTGAACAACTTCCATTCCATGTGCTCGCGCTGTCGACGGAACGTTGCTTTCTTTTTGTAGAGAACAGTAAGCTGCACCATCTAAAACCCGATTTTAGTGTTTCGTGGAATACGAATACACAGGTTGCTAGGGATAATCCTAAACCCGCATTTGTTCCATCTACTCGCGCTCCTAAAATGCGTTATAGGCTGGGAATTGGTAGTTGTCTCTTGCGAATTACCCATGAGTAGCTAATTACATGGGCGTGTACGTTCAAATGGTTCAAATGGCTCTGAGCCCTATGGGACTTAACATCTGAGGTCATTAGTCCCCTACAACTTAGAACTACTTAAAGCTAACTAACCTAAGGACATCACATACATCCATGCTCAAGGCAGGATTCGAACCTGCGACCGCAGCAGCAGCGAGATTCCGGACTGAAGTGCATAGAACCGCTCGGCCACAATGGCCGGCGGGTGTGTACGTAATGATGCCAATTAAAACCGTCATTGCAATCACATACTACAGGTGAAGGTCTTGAATGATGAGTATTACTATTTAAAAAGATGTTGCGTTTCAGCACATAAGTGACAATCCGATAGCCACATTATAAGTGAAAGAGCTAGGAAACTAAGTGGTTAAATCAATAGCGTGTTTCTATCAATTGTAGGACGCGATGCAAACAGGTTCGTAGCTGAGACCTTTGAGACGAGGCGAATTACATAACGGGTATATGGAATGAAAGTGTGCTGCTGACTATACGACCAGAGAAGCTGCAGGGATACGTAAAGATGTGGAGAAACTGAAACTTCGCTATATACATGGGAAGGACGTTTACGTCAGCAGTTACAGTTAGTGTAAGGGGAATAAAGAGCGGTGTCAGTTGGGGCTATGCCCTTCATACAGCACTCTTATTAGGTGTGATTTTAAACAGACCAGAGATGTGTTTTGTCGCAGAAGAAATACTTCATCACGTTTGTTTGTACGATCGCCCGCTAGACGTGTGAAGGTCCCCGTCATTTCACAACTGTTGAACAGCGTTTTCCTGTAGCACTAATCACTATAAAGTAACAGGAAAGAAGCAAGTTTTTCAGCAAGAACTCAGAACTATACGTATTTTATTGTTCTAACTCATTAAGTGCAGAAGGTAGGGTAGTAGGGAAGATATTTCCACAAAGCACAACTTTTCGCGACATTTTACTCCATGTAATCACAATCGCTTCCAAGAATATTCATTTGGATGTATTTTACTTCTGACAATTGTGTTTCAGTAGTGGAGTTCCAGATAGCGTTTGAATGCGGATTAGGAGTGATCAACTTTTTATAGAACCAGATTCTTCTGAAAGCTTAACTGTGACCTTCCACCAAACGAGCTTACGCACAATATTCTTGTTATATAATGTAGGCTATCCCTTTTTCGATATATTCAAGGAAACTACATTTTATGATAACTTTCTGATGCTACGTCCATAGAATCCTTCGCTTGCAATATGAGATACTGATTTGTAATCGACAGTAGAACCCAGATTGTCATCAGAAGCCTGTCTGAATGCTGAAAAGTGGAATGATGTACGTCTACAGTCACCAACTAAAAGCCGCTGTACAGGATATGGCAGCAGGTAAGTCAAGCTTATTTCCTCCGGTGTTCATTCCATTCAAAGATGCCGCATGGAAAAAAACTTCCTTCTCGCTTCTCCATGAGGTCTGCTGTTTCTCACTTTATCGCTCTCTTATTTGTGTAATATGGCCGGCAGGAGTGGCCTCGGGGTTCTAGGCGCTACAGTCTGGAACCGCGCGATCGCTACGGTCGCAGGTTCGAATCCTGAATCGGGCATGGATGTGTGTGATTTCTTAGGTTAGTTAGGTTTAAGTAGTTCTAAGTTATAGGGGGCTGATGACCTCAGCAATTAAGTCCCATAGTGCTCAGAGCCAGCCATTTTGTGTGATATGCCGGCTGTAAAATAAATTTCAATTTCCGATGTTAAAGAAGAGTTTATTCAGCTTTGGGATTGTACATAATAGTTTCCCCGTCAGCACTGTCCTGCATTTAGTACCAAACAAAACTGAGACGATGAATTACAGCAGCTCGCAATCCGGTGCCTACAATTATGTATGTTCGTAGACTAAGTTTTCGATCGCGGAATTTCTGCCACTGTACCCTGTTGGGTAGTTGTAGTTCGTTGTTCGTCTCGGAAACATATGTATTGTTCCTTATACAGCAAATTACTTTCTTAGTACGTGATACGGTTTTTATATGCGGTGAGGCAAATATCTCATATTGGTACAATGGTAGTTTTTTTAGTCATCAGTCTTCTCTATGACTGGTTTGGTGAGGCCCGCCACAACTTAATCTCCTGCGCCAACCTCTTCATTTCAGAGTAGCGCTTGCACACTACCTTCTCAATTATTTGCTGGATGTGTTTCAACCTTTGTCTTCCCCTACAGTTTCTACTCACTACAGCTCCGTCTAGTACGTTGGTGATTGTTCTGTGATATAAGGCAGTTCCTATGATCCTGTTCCCTTATCTTCTCAGAGTTTTCGATATTTTCCTATATTCGCCGATTCAGCAGAGAACATCTTCATTCTTTATATTGTGAAACCTAGTTTTCAACATTCCTGTGTAAAATGCATTTCAAACGCTTCGGTTCTCCTCTGTTCCGATTTTCCCACTGTCCATGATTCACTACCAAACAATGATGCGCTACAAACGCACTTTCTCGGAAATTTCCACAAATTAAGGTCTATGTTGGATACAAGTAGGCTTCTCTGGTCCAGGAATGCCTTTTTTCCTAGCGCTAGTCTGCCTTTGATGTCCTCCTTGCTCCGTCCGTCATGGATTATTTTGCTTCCAAGGCAGCAGAATTCCTGAACTTTATCTACTTCCTGACCATAGGTTTTGATGCTAAGGTTCTAGCTATTCTTATTTCTGTTACTTATAATTACTTTCATCTTTCTTCGATTTCCTCTTAGTCCACATTTTGTACTCAGTAAACTGTTCGTTCAATTCAGCAGATCCTCTTCTCTTTCAAGTAGGATAGCAATGTAATCAATGAATCCTGGCATTGACATCGTTTTACCTTCTATTTAATTCCACACTTGAATCTTTCTTTTATGTTCATCATTGCATCTTCGATGTGGATATTGAAAAGTAGGGGCGAAAAATTGTGTCCCTGTCTTACACCTTTACTCTGAATATTTCTTTCTTGACCTTCGAATTTCATTATTCCCTCTTGGTTCTTGTACAAATTGTACATCTCCCGTCATTCCCAGAAGTTTACTCCTATTCTTCTCAGAATTTCGAACATCTAGCACTGTTGCACATTGTGGAACGTTTTTGCGAGGTCAACAAGTCCAATGAGCGCTTCCTGATTTTTCTTCCGTCTTTCTCCCATTATTAAGTGCAACGCTAGAATTGCCTCTCTGCGTCTCTACTTGTTCTAAGGCAGTCTTGGATCCAAAATTCAGGAACGTCTTGAAAGTGGCAATCGAAATCGAGAAGTTAAAATAATTAGGTCGGGTTATTAACATCGTCAATCGATACTTTTAGCGTAAAGTTTCACTGTGACACGCAACATCGATGTAATGTCCGGAATGCATTACAAGACAATATGTTTGGAGAGAATTCTGCGTCCGGTAGCCCAACTGCATCCAAGGTCAGCTAGTTGTTTGTCGTAAGTTATAATACTGTCATTATAATGATTGTTACTATTATTCTCGAAACTGTATTTACAGCTCAAGTGCTTTGTTACAAGTAACTAGTGTTATTAGTGTAATTCAGTTACAGCTTTACCGTAGTAACATAACATGCTGCTATAACAAGTGTCTGGGGTTTCTCGACGCACGCGACTGTAAATGTCCTGTTGTTGTTGTGATCTTCAGTCCTGAGACTGGTTTGATGCAGCTCTCCATGCTACTCTATCCTGTGCAAGCTTCTTCATATCCCAATACCTACTGCAACCTACATCCTTCTGAATCTGCTTGGTGTATTCATCTCTTGGTCTCCTTTTACGATTTTTACCCTCCACGCTGCCCTCCAATACTTAATTGGTGATCGCTTGATGCCTCAGAACATGTCCTACCAACCGATCCCTTCTTCTGGTCAAGTTGTGCCAAAACCTTCTTTTCTCCCCAATCCTATTCAATACTTCCTCGTTAGTTATGCGATTTACCCATCTAATCTTCAGCATTCTTCTGTAGCACCACATTTCGAAAGCTTCTATTCTCGTTTTGTCCAAACTATTTATCGCCCATGTTTCACTTCCATACATGGCTACATTCCATACAAATACTTTCAGAAAAGACTTCCTGGCACTTAAATCTATACTCCATGTTCACAAACGTCTCTTCTTCAGAAACGTTTTCCTTCCCATTGCCAGTCTACATTTTATATTCTCTCTACTTCGTCCATCATCAGTTATTTTGCTCCCCAAATAGCATAACACCTTTACTACCTTAAGTGTCTCATTTCCTAATCTAATTCCCTCAGCATCACCCGATTTAATTTGACTACATTCCATTATCCTGGTTTTGCTTTTCTTGATGTTCATCTTATATACTCCTCTCAAGACACTGTCCATTCCATTCAGCTGCTCTTCCAAGCCCATTGCTGTCACTGACAGAATTACAATGTCATCGGCGAACCTCAAAGTTTTTATTTCTTCTCCATAAATTTTAATACCTACTCCGTAGGTTTCTTTTGTTTCCTTTACTGCTTGCTCAATATACAGATTGAATAACATCGGTGAGAGGCTACAACCCTGTCTCAATCCCTTCAAACAACTGCTTCCCTTTCATGGCCCTCGACTCATAACTGCCATCTGGTTTCTGTACAAATTGTAAATAGCCTTTCGCTCCCTGTATTTTAACCCTGCCACCTTTAGAATTTGAAAGAGAGTATTCCAATCAACATTGTCAAAAGCTTTCTCTAAATCTACAAATGCTTGAAACGTAGGTGTGCTTTTCCTTAATCTTTCTTCTAAGATAAGTCGTAAGGTCAGTATTGCCTCACGTGTTCCAGTATTTCTACGGAATGCAAACTGATCTTCCCCGAGGTCTGCTTCTACTAGTTTTTCCATTCGTCTGTAAAGAATTCGTGTTAGTATTTTGCAGCTGTGGCTTATGAAGCTGATAGTTCGGTAATTTTCACATCTATCAACACCTGCTTTCTTTAGGATTGGAATTATTATATTCTTCTTGAAGTCTGAGGGTATTTTGCCTGTCTCATACATCTTGCTCACCAGATGGTAGAGTTTTGTCAGGACTGGCTCTCCCAAGGCCGTAAGTAGTTCTAATGGAATATTGTCTACTCCGGGGGTCTTGTTTCGACTCAGGTCTTTCACTGCTCTGTCAAACTCTTCACGCAGAATCGTATCTCCCATTTCATCTTCATCTACATCCTGTTCCATTTCCATAATATTGTCCTCAAGTACATCGCCCTTGTATAGATCCTCTATATACTCCTTCCACCTTTCTGCTTTCCCTTCTTTGCTTAAAACTGGGTTTCCATCTGAGCTCTTGATGTTCATACAAGATGTTCTCTTATCTCCAAAGATCTCTTTAATTTTCCTGTATACAGTATCTATCTTACCCCTAGTGAGATAAGCCTCTACATCCTTACATTTGTCCTCTAGCCATCCCTGCTTAGCCATTTTGCACTTCCTGTCGATCTCATTTTTGAGTCGTTGGTATTCCTTTTTGTCTGCTTCATTTATTGCATTTTTATATTTTCTCCTTACAGCAATTAAATTCAATATTTCTTCTGTTACCCAAGGATTTCTACTAGCCCTCGTCTTTTTACCTACTTGATCCTCTGCTGCCTTCACTACTTCATCCCTCAAAGCTACCCATTCTTCTTCTACTGTATTTCTTTCCCCCATTCCCGTCAATTGTTCCCTTATGCTCTCCGTGAAACTCTGTACAACCTCTGGTTCTTTCAGATTATCCAGGTCCCATCTTCTCAAATACCCACCTTTTCGCAGTTTCTTCAGTTTTAATCTGCAGGTCATAACCAACAGATTGTGGTCAGAGTCCACATCTGCCCCTGAAAATGTCATACAATTTAAAACCTTGTTCCTAAATCTCTGTCTTACCATTATATAATGTCTCTGATACCTTTTAGTATCTCCAGGGTTCTTCCATGTGTACGACCTTCTTTTATGATTCTTGAACCAAGTGATAGCTATGATTAAGTTGTGCTCTTTGCAAAATTCTACCAAGCGGCTTCCTCTTTCATTATTTAGCCCCAATCCATATTCACATACTACATTTCCTGCTCTCCATTTTCCTACACTCGAATTCCAGTCACCCATTACTATTAAATTTTCGTCTCCCTTCACTATCTGAATAATTTCTTTTATTTCATCATACATTTAAATTTCTTCGTCATCTGCAGAGCTAGTTGGCACATAAACTTGTACTACTATAGTAGGTGTGGGCTTCGTATCTATCTTGGCCACAATAATGCGTTCAGTATGCTGTTTGTAGTAGCTTACCCGCATTCCTATTTTCCTGTTCATTATTAAACCTACTCCTGCATTACCCCTATTTGATTTTGTGCTTATAACCCTGTAGTCACCTGACCAAAAGTCTTGTTCCTCCTGCCACCTAACTTCACTAATTCCCAGTATATCTAACTTTAACCTATCCATTTCCCTTTTTCTAACCTACCTGCCCGATTAAGGGATCTGACATTCCACGCTCCGATGCGTAGAACACCAGTTTTCTTTCTCCTGATAACGACATCCTCTTGAGTAGTCCCCGCCCGGAGATCCGAACGGGGGACTATTTTACCTCCGCTATATTTTACCCAAGAGGACACCATCATCATTTAATCATACAGTAAAGCTGCATGCCCTCGGGAAAAATCACGGCCGTAGTTTCCCCTTGCTTTCAGCCGTTCGCAGTACCAGCACAGCCAGGCCGTTTTGGTTATTGCTAGAAGGCCAGATCAGTCAACCATCCAGACTGTTGCCCTAGCTACTTCTGAAAAGGCTACTGCCCCTCTTCAGGCACCACACGTTTGTTTGGCCTCTCAACGGATACCCCTCCGTTGTGGTTGCACCTACGGTACGGCTATCTGTATCACAGACACACGCAAGCCTCCCCACCAACAGCAAGGTCCATGGTTCATGGGGGGGGGGGGGGGGGGGGGAAATGTCTTGTATCAACCGTTATATATGCGCGCATCTCGTGGTCGTGCGGTAGCGTTCTCACTTCCCACGACAGGGTTCTCAGGTTCGATTCCCGGCGGGGTCAGGTGTTTTCTCTGCCTCGTGATGGCTGGGTGTTGCGTGATGTCCTTAGGTTAGTTAGGTTTAAGTAGTTGTAAGTTTTAGGGGACTGATGACCATCGATGTTAAGTCCCATAGTGCACAGAGCCATTTGAACCATTTTTTTAATCACAGCGCGGTACTTAAAAAAATATTTTTAATATCCCAGAGGTTGACTCTTACACCCACTCCATCACATATGGTTATTTAAAAAAAACTTCGTACTCTTGCCATTATTAAACTTTTAACTACTTTGGTGTTACTGGACCTAGGAGCATTATCCAGAAATTGATGGTCTAGCTGTAAAACGTATGACGGGAAACGAGAGCTCGTGGGGTTGAACCCCGGAGAAAGGAAGGTTTTAATTTAACGCGGACATAAGTGACGGAGCAAAAGCTCGGCCTTTCAGAGGAACCATTCTGACATTTGTCTGGAAGGAAATCACGCAAAACCTAAATCTGGATGGCCGGATAGCGGTTTGAACCGCCGTCCTTCCCTATGTGAGTGCAGTGTGCAGTGTATCGAATTCCGTTCATAACACGGATGTTTTTTGAGTGCCTGTAATCCAGCTCTGGCCTCTCAATCGTGTGAGGAGTCGGTAGGAACGACCGATGTTCCAAATTTCAGTCTAAACTCTAGATCCCGTTTCCCTGATTTGTTTAGGAATACGCAAATCACCGAATTGAATTCAGGCTTGCGCGTCGCCTTTGAGCCACACGAAATTATTATTATTATTATTAACCAGAACGTAATGACCAACTATACCCTGAAAGGAAAATGTATAATTACTCTCCGTCATGGTGAAACTGATATAAAGTTGATCGTATCTGTCAGAAGGTAGAGCGCAGCAGCTGCTTTCATATAAGTGTCGAAATTCATTGTCATGAGCTGATCAGCAAACTCTGAGCTGGAGCTCTATGCGGCTCGGACATGTTCGATGTACCTAATATCCGGCGAGGATGGTTGTCATAACCTCAGCTGGAAATCCGCGTTTTGCTCACGAAGGAAAAGTATCAGATTGTGACCACGACTAAGGGGTAGTTTCCATGTTTTAAAAATACCGTGTTTGGTGAGAAGATATCGGTCACGGAGGGAAGTAAGTGGTTAACGGCGATTCAGGTGTTGTCTGTAACTTTCATGGTTCCAACCACGGACTCTAGATAAATCCGTCAGTGTGTCATAGTCCGACAAACAGCCAGTTTACATTATGCAGTGGTTACGTCGAGAAAACTTTCTGCTGGCAACATGATTTATCGCAATATAATTGTTGATGTGATGTAAAACGAAGCATAATTGATCAGATAAGGTAACCTATCCCATTCTACGCACTCCATTTATGTTCTGGTGCCCGCTGCAGTTGTTACGAGTGATTTTGTTGGATCGACAAGAACGGAGCTCCATTTGGCAGCGTGTTTATTAAATGATGTGCTTAGAGAGACAGTTTCCCGCAGCTAAATCTCTGCCATTGATATGAAAAGTCTCCCATGTTCATGTTCATAGACAATATGTGGAAATCCATCCAGTGTCAGCAATTCGCCGGTTCACGGCATTCTCACACTTTCAGCAGATGATGGTGACTGTTACAAGTAAAAATCCTTCTTCAATGTCCTCACTTGAATTCGACAAACTGATTTCTCTGTATCCCTGGCACTTGTCCTATTGGTCTCATACTAATTCACTTGTCTCCCAAGCAATCAAGACGGAATCGTTCTGTGATTTCTCTTGTAAATTACCGTCCGAACTTGTTTCACAATGTCTGATATCTTTACCGAGAGTTAACACATCATAATTCACATTTGCAAAGTAATTATATCGAAAATCACCAATAATGACATCTTCAACGGGTCGTTTACAGCCTCATGGAACAAGCAGAGACAGTTTCTGAAATGAAAAGAGTATTTTACCCAATTTACAAAAGTGAAAACTACGCTGGTGTTGCGTGGAAAAATGAGCTGAAAGCAAATCAGTAAAAAAAGGAGTCCAGTGGTATTACATAATCCATCTAGAGAATGAGAACACTGGTTGCAGTACGATAGTGAAATAGCGAAAAAAGACAGGATGACGGGAAGTATAACAAGTCGCAGTACCATTGGCGCTGACGGCGATTACTGGTGGAATCTTTGTCACCAACTTTACATCCATCGATGTCAAGTACTGCTGGCGGTGTGGAGATGCTTTATAGCAGACCTCTATAGCAATCGATGTCTTGCATTCAGTAGAAGACACAGATGCTAGAGCCTCTGAACCGATACATACAGAGTTGCTAATAGGACAGTGATCACACTGAGCTGGTATTCCACGCTATTTGGTCCTTGGAAGTATCACTTCGATTAGACTGCAATGAACCTACACTGAAATACTGTGCATTGATAGCTTTATTCTGAGCTGTACGTCGTGTGTTCTCCATGCGTTAGTTACAGCACATCCTACTTTATGTTTGTGTCCTATACTGTCGACTAGTATGGAACCCGTATTTACAGAAGTTTAGACCTAGCAGTCAGTAGATTACGTCCAAGCTCGTTGGGAGTGATTTCAGTATTCTTGGTAATAAAGAGTTTTCCAGCTGGACTGCAAAGAAGCAATGTTCACAATAAAATTTTTGATATGGAAAAATACGTATTTATAGCAACATGAAAGCTAATTACAGATCTCGTGGAATAGGTTAGGTTAGTGTTGTTTAACGTCTCGTCGACAACGAGGTCATTAGAGACGGAGCGCAAGCTGGGGGTAGGGAAGGATGAGGAAGGATATCGGTCGTGCCCTTTCAAAGGAACCATCCCGGAATTTGCCTGAAACGATTTAGGGATATCACGGAAAACCTAAATCAGGATGGCTGGAGACGGGATTGAACCGTCGTCCTCCCGAATGCGAGTCCAGTGTGCTAACCACTGCGCCACCTCGCTCGGGTCTCGTGGAATATACACTCCTGGAAATTGAAATAAGAACACCGTGAATTCATTGTCCCAGGAAGGGGAAACTTTATTGACACATTCCTGGGGTCAGATACATCACATGATCACACTGACAGAACCACAGGTACATAGACACAGGCAACAGAGAATGCACAATGTCGGCACTAGTACAGTGTATATCCACATTTCGCAGCAGTGCAGGCTGCTATTCTCCCATGGAGACGATCGTAGAGATGCTGGATGTAGTCCTGTGGAACGACTCTCCATGCCATTTCCACCTGGCGCCTCAGTTGGACTGGCGTTCGTGCTGGGCGTGCAGACCGTGTGAGACGACGCTTCATCCAGTCCCAAACATACTCAATGGGGGACAGATCCGGAGATCTTGCTGGCCAGGGTAGTTGACTTACACCTTCTAGAGCACGTTGGGTGGCACGGGATACATGCGGACGTGCATTGTCCTGTTGGAACAGCAAGTTCCCTAGCCAGTCTAGGAATGGTAGGACGATGGGTTCGATGACGGTTTGGATGTACCGTGCACTATTCAGTGTCCCCTCGACGATCACCAGAGGTGTACGGCCAGTGTAGGAGATCGCTCCCCACACCATGATGCCGGGTGTTAGCCCTGTGTGCCTCGGTCGCATGCAGTCCAGATTGTGGCGCTCACCTGCACGGCGCCAAACACGCATACGACCATCATTGGCACCAAGGCAGAAGCGACTCTCATCGCTGAAGGCGACACGTCTCCATTCGTCCTTCTATTCACGCCTGTCGCGACACCACTGGAGGCGGGCTGCACGATGTTGGGGCGTGAGCGGAAGACGGCCTAACGGTGTGCGGGACCGTAGCCCAGCATCATGGAGACGGTTGCGAATGGTCCTCGCCGATACCCCAGGAGCAACAGTGTCCCTAATTTGCTGGGAAGTGGCGGTGCGGTCCCCTACGGCACTGCGTAGGATCCTACGGTCTTGGCGTGCATCCGTGCGTCGCTGCGGTCCGGTTCCAGGTCGACGGGTACGTGCACCTTCCGCCGACCACTGGCGACAACATCGATGTACTGTGGAGACCTCACGCCCCACGTGTTGAGCAATTCGGTGGTACGTCCACCCGGCCTCCCGCATGCCCAGTATACGCCCTCGCTCAAAGTCCGTCAACTGCACATACGGTTCACGTCCACGCTGTCGCGGCATGCTACCAGTGTTAAAGACTGCGATGGAGCTCCGTATGCCACGGCAAACTGGCTGACACTGACGGCGTCGGTGCACAAATGCTGCGCAGCTAGCGCCATTCGACGGGCAACACCGCGGTTCCTGGTGTGTCCGCTAAGCCGTGCGTGTGATCATTGCTTGTACAGCCCTCTCGCAGTGTCCACAGCAAGTATGGTGGGTCTGACACACCGGTGTCAATGTGTTCTTTTTTCCATTTCCAGGAGTGTAGATCATTTTGATACAAAAGGGTGAAATTTAGAGAGTAATTATGTTGCTGAAAGACCTACTTCACCGCCGCTTTCTGAATTTTCCGGGAAATAATTACGTTCGTTTTTTAGTGCGCTTGCCTTTGTTCAGAGAGGATTTTACTGAACCCACTTGTTCTGTTAAAATCTCCTTTATTGTTCCTTTGCTTCAACTAATTCCTGTCTTCAAATTCCTTCACTAGCACTGTAATTTTGCTCACGTTATGGTGCTGCCGCTTTGTTCAGTGTTGTCCTCTACACCCAGGGTGCAAGGTAACCAGCTTTAGTCACATATGTGTGCCTTTTCAAGGTCGTGTCTGGGCAAGTATACAAAAGTCCGTTTTGTCCGACTTTTGTTATGTTTTTATAGAGAAGAAGGATATATATAATCAGGATATACATACCAAGAAATGCTGTCCGTATGTGGGGTATTCTTATGCCTGTGTGCTATGGCTGAAGGAGCATAACACACAATGTCACAACATTGTCTCGAAATTTGGAAGAAAATCCGAAAAATCCGAAGAAATTCTGGTCGTATGTAAAGTACACAAGCGGCAAGACGCAGTCAATACCTTCGCTGCGCAGTGCCGATGGTACTGTTACCGACGACTGTGCCGCTAAAGCGGAGTTACTGAACGCAGTTTTCCGAAATTCCTTCACCAGGGAAGACGAATGGAATATTCCAGAATTTGAAACACGAACAGCTGCTAGCATGTGTTTTTTAGAAGTAGATACCTTAGGGGTTTGCGAAGCAACTCAAATCGCTTCATAAGGGCAAGTCTTCAGGTCCAGATTGTATACCGATTAGGTTCCTTTCAGATTACGCTGATACAATAGCTTCCTACTTAGCAATCAAATACAACCGCTCGCTCACCGATAGATCTGTACCTACAGATTGGAAAATTGCGCAGGTCGCACCAGTGTTTAAGAAGGGTAATAGGAGCAATCCATCGAACTACAGACCTATATCATTGACGTCGGTTTGCAGTAGGGTTTTGGAGCATATACTGTATTCAAACATTATGAATCACCTCGAAGGGAACGATCTATTGATACGTAATCAGCATGGTTTCAGAAAACATCGTTCTTGTGCAACGCAGCTAGCTCTTTCTTCGCACGAAGTAATGGCCGCTATCGACAGTGGCTCTCAAGTTGACTCCGTATTTCTAGATTTCCAGAAAGCTTTTGACACCGTTCCTCACAAGTGATTTCTAATCAAGCTGCGGGCCTATGGGGTATCGTCTCAGTTGTGCGACTGGATTCGTGATTTCCTGTCAGGAAGGTCGCAGTTCGTAGCAATAGACGACAAATCATCGAGTAAAACTGAAGTGATATCAGGTGTTCCCCAGGCAAGCGTCCTGGGACCTCTGCTGTTCCTGATCTATGTAAATGACCTGGGTGACAATCTGAGGTGATCTCTTACGCTGTTCACAGATGATTCTGTAATTTACCGTCTAGGAAGGTCATCCGAAGGCCAGTATCAGTTGCAAAGAGATTTAGAGAAGATTGATGTATGGTGTGGCAGGTGGCAGTTGACGCTAAATAACGAAAGGTGTGAGGTGATCCACATGAGCTGCAAAAGAAATCCGCTGGAATTCGATTACTCGATAAACAGAACAATTCTCAAGGCTGTCAATTCAACTAAGTACCTGGGTGTTAAAATTACGAACAACTTCAGTTGGAAAGACCACATAGATAATATTGTGGGGAAGGGGAGCCAAAGGTTGCGTTTCATTGGGAGGACACTTAGAAGATGCAACAAGTCCACTAAAGAGACAGCTTACACTACACTCGTTCGTCCTCTGTTAGAATATTGCGCGGTGTGGGATCCTTACAAGGTGGAATTGACGGAGGACATCGAAAAGGTGCAAAAAAAGGGCAGCTCGTTTTGTATTATCACGTAATAGGGGAGAGAGTGTGGCAGATATGATACGCGAGTTGGGATGGAAGTCACTAAAGCAAAGACGTTTTTCGTCGCGGCGAGATCTGTTTACGAAATTTCAGTCACCAACTTTCTCTTCAGAATGCGAAAATATTTTGTTGAGTCCAAACTACATAGGTAGGAATGATCATCAAAATAAAATAAGAGAAATCAGAGCTCGAACAGAAAGGCTTAGGTGTTCGTTTTTCCCGCGCGCTGTTCGGGAGGGCGCTGGTAGGGAGATAGTATGATTGTGGTTCGATGAACCCTCTGCCAAGCCTTTAAATGTGAACTGCAGAGTAATCACGTAGATGTAGATGTAGAACCAATGCTACGCGCAGTTCGAGCGAGGCAAATTAGAATAGCGACGATCAGTCGATGTTAGCCCGCCCTCCCCCGCTTCGTTCCTACCCGTGTTGAGACACGCGAGAGTTAGTCCCCACTGCCCCTTCGTAAGGAAAGGCTGTCACCAATGCTTTCACACGCGAAAGCGTTCATTTTATTATTGAGCGGCAGACATTGCTTACTTTGTTTAATGAAGAACTTTTCGTTTATTTTCACAAAATAAGAAGACTGAGCACTTAATTACTATCCTAACTGGATCATCATACGCTAAAAGGACCTTAGTCTTTCCTACCTAGTTGTCATGCTTTCTCAGTTCTCTCTGCATTACGCTGAAATCCCCATCACAAAGGAGAAATGCCACGCGGTTAGAGCGCTATGTCACGGATTGCGCGGCCTCTCCCGTTGGAGGTTCGAGTCCTCCTTCGGGCGTGTGTGTGTGTGTGTTTCTTGCTCTTAGCATGAGTTAGTTTAAGTTGTATGCTCGCTTAAGAATTCACACACATTTGAACATTTTTGAACAATGGAGAAAGGAATGTCCTCTGACAAACCGTTTACAGTCAGGCAATGCCAATACCATGATTTTTGTTCTGTTTTCACAATTCTAGGAATGTAAGTGTAATTCAGTGACTGATGGTGGAATGCTCTGCAGAGGGAGGAAAGTGCGTATTTCGTTCTGTCATTGTTTTCCATTGTCTTCATAATATACATAAGTGCATTCCTTTTTTAATGTCAAAATATTTCAGCTGTTATCTGTCGCAGTTAAAATGTTTCCAGCACAGGAATCTGTGGAGTTTCGATATTTTGCATGTAGTGAAACCTAAGAGCAAGTACACGGTGTTCGACGATCATTTGGATTCTGTGAGCTTTGTATAATATTTTGGCCCCTCCAGCGGCACATCTATTTGCAACATCATTAAGCTGAGGGTTTTTCATTTACACCTTCAGCCGTTCACATCTGCAGCAGCAGTGTATCTGTGGCCGTACGAAATGAAAATTGAAATTCTTCTTGAAAAATCTTGCATAAGGTCTCCTTTATCTGCGTATGTTTCTCCGTAAACAACTTATACGTCACTAGAATTTTAAGTCTTGTGCCTAAACATTTTATTTCCTTGCCATTTTAGTTCTCCTAGTGGAAAACTTTTCTTCTTTCTGCTGGAAGGGTTCCCTTGACATGCTAGAAGAAACTTCAGTCACTGAATTCCTTATTGCACGTAACATGATTTCTATGGCATCTTCTCCATTAGAACCAACTATGTGACTGCCTTCTAGAATTTAAAGGTGTGGCCAATCTTCAACAACACGTCGCTGAGCTTAACTCCATTTTGAATATTTCCTGACTGAGGCCATTTCAGCATATGGCGGTTTACTTGCCAAATTATGAAGCCTTTACTGATTTTTTTTTTTAAGTTTGAGCTCTTGTTAGGTTGACCTCGCACAATTCAGACTGAATTCTTAACTAGTAATCGACTGAAAATATCCAACTGACTGTTTCTATTTAAAATAGTCCAGTTTTTAGGGCAAAGTGTCTAGCTAAATGTAACGCCGAGTCCGGCTTTTCTACTTGTGGACCTGTCAAAGCTATGTACACTGAAAAGCCAAGACATTATGACCACCGCGTGCCGCAATGGAGGATGCCGAGGCGGAGGCGTTGCGGCTCGTGACGCGGTGACAAAAGTATGCAAATACAGCAGACATGGCCGGGGGATCATCACCCTAGCGAAGATAAGGGCTGCAAATGGGGAAACCCCTTGAGATAAGCAACTTTGACAAAGGGCAGATTATTATTACGCAGACCCTGTGAAAGAGTATCGTGGAAACGGAGAAGCTGGTCAAATGTTCACGTGCTACTGTTATTAGCATGTTCGGAAAGAGGTAGAAGCACAGTGAATCTACGATTAGGCGCTAAATTGTTGAAAGTTCACTACTCTTCACAGAACTTAGGGTTCGGAGGTCCGCTCTGTGAAGTAAGACAAATGGTTCAAATGTGTGTGAAATGAGACTTAACGGCTAAGGCCATCACTCCCTAAGCTTACACACTGCTTAACCTAAATTATTCTAAGGACATACACACACACCGTTGCCCGAGGGCGGACTCGAACCTCCGCCGGGACCAGCCACACGAAAAATGGTTATCAATGACATCTCTGCTGAAAGAGCAGAATGCTGGTGCACGCACAAGTGTTTCGGAGCACACCGCTCATTGCACATTTTTGAACATGGAGCTCCGTGGCAGACCACTTCTACGTGTTCACATGTTGACCCAATGACATCGTCAATTACGATGGCAGTGAGCGCGGGACAATCGAGATTTGACTGTCGATCAATGGAAACGTTACGCTTCTTCGGGTGAATCACATTTTTGCTACACTATGTCGATGGTCGTCTCCAAAAACGCCGTCATCGAGGCGAGCGGCACCACGGACGCAGGCTGGTGGCAGCAGTATTATGCTACGGGAGACGTACTACTGCGCTTGCATGAGACCTGTGGTAGTAATCGATGACACGCTTCCCTTCAAAGTTCATGTCACCCTGAGAACGATTTCAGCTTTCAGCGGTGCAATTGCCATCTCTGAGACAGGTCCGTGCCACAGTGGTTTGATAAGCATTATAGTGAACTGACGTTGATGTGCCGGTGACCTAATTCGCATGATGTAAATTTTATGAAACCCATCGGTGTCGCAGTCGGGCGTCATTATCGCGCACACATATGGGCGGCTCGTTATTTACACGAATTACATGATCTGTGAGCAGAAATCTAACGCCGCGTACCGCCATAAACCTACCAGCAAATTTTCGGATTTGTGGCACGCAGAATCAATTATGTATCTCATTCCAAAGACTGACATGAAAGCTATTGCCGGCCGCGGTGGTCTCGCGGTTCTAGGCGCTCAGTCCGGAACCGCGCGACTGCTACGGTCGCAGGTTCGAATCCTGCCTCGGGCATGGATGTGTGTGATGTACTTAGGTTAGTTAGGTTTAATTAGTTCCAAGTTCTAGGGGACTGATGACCACAGATGTTAAGTCGCATAGTGCTCAGAGCCATTTGAACCACTTTTTGAAAGCTATTAAGCAGGTAGTCGTAATCCTTTGTCTCGTCATTGTACACCGCAGTTGCAATGCTAAATGAACGAACTATGTTCAAAGCTTGCGCTGTATTGGCACCTCAACCCTATCGATGACTATTCTACGCAATTACGCGCTATCTTGCATGAGGGATAAGCATACCCATAAGTAGACATATTGAATATAACGGCTTGGCTGCTCTTGTAAATAATTTATTAAACGTCCCATTTCGTAACCAAGAAACAACATCAGGTTGGATATCATAAATGAGAAAAACGTTCTCTACAATTATCGTCGCAATGTAGTCACAATACAGCAAATTACTTAAATGGTAAATCATGAAATTAAAGTTACAGTATGGACGGGAGTAAACACTCCTTGTCTATGAATAAACGACGCAATTAGCGGAATGTCAGGTAAGTAGAAAATATGTGTCCACGGTTTATCAAGACCTCCTAAAATTAATAAGGAACTTCAAGAAACATCCTTCTGACGTAATGCGATAAAGAACCAATAATGAGCTGGTCAAAGAGTAAAAATCAGAAACCCCTATATGAACCCGGAAAAGGTAAAAGTAGGCTAAACATGTTAAACATTACATACAGGAACACAATCCGTTGCGAGTGTCTAAAAATTAATGAACATATGAGAAGTATCGGTAAGAACCCACTTAGTAACAAAAACAGTATTCAGACGATAACTGATGGCGCATTTGCATGAAAATCACCCTTAGTAGTAAAAACAGTACAAAGAAGATAATTGATGGGGCAATTTGTATGAAAATCACATACCATAAATACAGTAGACCGCAATTCATGGAGATGCCGGCAGAAAAGTGCCCAACTATGGACAGAGAGATAAGTCGCGTCGGCGGCGGAAATCGGGTCTACGCACGCGCAGTGCGGTAAAATGGCTTACAGGAATTCGCTTTGCGTGGTCACATTCACAGACAAAAAATGCTACGATCCTGCTCCGAATGACATAATAGAACAATTGCAGATGACAGGGAACTATGACCAGAAAATGGCAGTTGGTCGTATGTTAATTAAGCCCTTTCTCAGAGTAATATTAAAAAGAATCATTACCAGAGTGTTAACATATAGATTTATTATTTGAGGCCTGCTTACTTGGGCATGTTGCATGAAAGACGTGACAAGTAACCAAATCTTATTACTAAACATTTTAGAAAACAGCGGTAACATGTTGCTTAAACAGTACTGACCTGCATAAAAATAGTTTGTTATAAAATATGTGTATACAGAAATTCAAACCATAAGCGATAAAGGAAGATATACCGAAGTAATTAACACACAGTCATTGATCCAATGCTAGAGAAACTATCAAGCGCATGTGCAGACTTATTTAAAAAATCGGAGTTATGCAGAATGTTACGATGACGTGGTTCCTGTTGTCCGTTTAGTTTCTGCTCGGTAAACTCCTTAACGGTCAGAATTTGCGCTTCCTCAAGGATGTTATGTTCGTTCTCTTTATTTTCTCGATGTAAAGTGGGCAAATTTGAGGTCGGATCAATATCACCCAAACCGTAAAGATGTTCTTCAAATCTAGTGCTTACCAAACGATCGGATGATTCTGTTATTTATTCGTAGACAAGGAATGCTCGGTGTCGTTCATGTTGCAACCTTATTGTCCTGGTACACCATGTACGTAATTTGCTAATTTATCACTACTTCTTGTAACTATAATTCGACCAAAGTCGTAGTGAATGACTTTTCTAATGGAACATATCCAACTTGATGGTGTGGGCTCTAGAATACGAAACCAGTCATTCAAATAAATTATTTACAAGAACAGTTGAGCAGTTATCAATCAAGGTCCTACAAAGTGCCTGAGCTGACAAAGCACAGTCGTTAATATGTGTTCGCATCAAAAATGCTTGCCACACTCTGCTGCAGCTCGTGACGTTTACAGGTCGCCTGATAGCTCCGCGTCAGCTACGTGGACGCGCCAGTCCCAGCAAAACCGTGAAATCTCCACCCGCACAGGGGTCGCCCAGAAATCACGTGACACCTGACACTGCTTGCTTCCACGGCCGAACATATGTCGCAACTGCGCTGGCGAAAATTAATAACGTGCTGGCGCAACAAATGGAGACTCAAGTTCCAGACGAAAGCAAGCGACTGGATCCGGGCCCGTTTCCCAAGGCCTGCAACGTGACCTGTCTGCAGACTTCGCAGCAGGTCTCCCCTCCCGTGCTCTGCCAGCACGAGCCCAGGAGGTGCAGCGGTTGGTCGGCCCCTCTGGAACGCTAGCAGGAAAACGCGCAGAGCCGGTTGGACTTGTTGGCCGTGTAGCTGCCGCCAGCTTCGTCTCGCCTTGAACGGAACCTGCACTCCCAAAACTCGGGGTGCTGGCCTCACAGACTCTGAGCAGCCTACTCGATGGCCGCCAGGTCGAAGGCTTCTGGAACCTACAGCCCGACATCGGTGGAGTGAGAAGTACGCAGTCGCCATCATTCCTGCCCTTGTCTTTCTTAGCGTTACGCCTAAGAAAGTGCTTCGCCACTCTACACTAGCCTGTACAATGCGTCAAACACAACATCGAAATGTGCGAGTATTAGTTTCTCGTAAGTCAAAATGTATTGACATGAAATAGTATTAATATAGGCCGCAGACCGCAGAGAAAATTTATTGAAACGTGATTTAAGGGGTATTTCGCGCAACAGTTGTAAATGAACGCTTTTCTACAGCAACGATAACACTATATAAACTCTTACGAATGCTACATTACTCAAGGGTCTGCTAGGTTATCTGACTCATACTATGTAAACAGAAGAATTATTTATGTTTCTATTTCAATGTTGAGCTACGGTGTTGTGTAGGTGTTAAAGTGTTCAGTTACCTAGCGAACGATTCAATGTGAATAAATTTAAAATATTTGAAAAGGTAAAATAATTTTCTTCGAGAAAGCCTACTAAGATAACTGCATTACATATAGAGCACATTCAGACAGTTTGAATCCATGAGGAACTATCGAGGTTTCGAGCCTGCTTAGCGCTCAGGTTTATACGCAGAGATAAAAAACGTCATGGGCTACAGATGTGCTTATATACGGATGGCCTTAGTATCGCGTACACAAGATATAAATGGGAAGTGCATTGTCGCAACTGTCATTTGTACTCAAGTGCTTCATGTGCAAAAGTTTCTTACGTAATTATGGCGGCACGACGGGAATTAATAGAACTTGAAAGGGGAAAGGTAGCTGGAGCTAGACGCATGGGATATTCCATTTCGGAAAAGATTACGGAATTCAGTATTTCAAGATCCACAGTGTTGAGAGTATGCGGCGAATACCAAATTTCAGGCATTTCCTCTCGCCATGGACAATGCAGTGGCTGATGGCCTTCGCTTAACGACCGAGATCAGCGGCATTTGCGTCAGTGCAAACAGACAAGCAATATTTCCTGAAATAACCGTAGAAATCAATGTTGGACGAATAATGAATGTATCCCTGAGGCCAGTCCGGCAAAATTTGGTGTAAATGGGCTATGGCAGCAGACGACCGACGCGAGTGCTTTTGCTAACAGCACGACATTGCTGGCGGCGCATCTCCTTTACTCATGACCATATCGGTTAGAACCTTGACGACTGGGAAACCATGGTGTGGTCGGGTGAGTCCCGATTTTATTTGAAAAGAGCTGATGGTTGGGATCGAAAGTGGCGTAGACCCCACGGAGTCATGGACCAAAGTTGTCAAGAACGCACTATGCAATCTCTAGGTGGTTCCTTAGTGGCGTGTTTACTTGGAATTGACCGGGTCCTCGAGTCGAATTGAACGGATTATTGAATGGACGTCGTTTTCCGCTTCTTGGAGACCATTTTCAGCCATTTACGGACTTAATGTTTCCAGTCAGAGATGGGAGTCTTTTACGTGGAATCGAACTGGGTCATCTGGTCCAACGCAACAGGTCATTGAATGGACATACGCCATATCACCAGCTCACAACTGTTTTCAATCGGTCTGTAGAACAGTCTGGACAATTCAAGCTAATGATTTGACCTCCCACATCGCCAGACATGAATAGAATCGAACATTATATATACGAGAAGTGAGTCAGGGCAAAAGCCTGTACTGGCAACACTTTCACAACTTTTTATTTTATTTTTTTAACTGGGCATCTGTCTTCTGACTGGTTTGATGCGGACCACTACGAGCTCCTCTCCTGTGCCTACGTCTTCTTCTCACAGCAGCACTTGGAACCTACATCCCCAATTATTTACTTGATATAACCCAATCTCCTGTCTGCCTTTACAGTTTTTGCTTTCTACAGTTTCCTCTACTACCATGGAAGTCACTCCCTGATGTCTTAACCTTACCTTATTCTTTAGCTCATCAGTACACTTAATTTTCAACGTTCGTCTGAGATGTGGTGCTACAAATTCTTCGATTCTCTTCTGTTCCGGTTTTCCCACAGCCCATGTTTCACTGCCTTACAATGCGGTGCTATAAATGTACATTCCCAGAAATTTCTGCCTCAAATTAAGACCTACGGCTGATAATAGCAGACTTCTCTTGGCCGGGAGTGCCCTTTTGAAAGTGCTAATCTGCTTTTGATTCATCCTTGCTCCGTCCGTCATTGGTTATTTCGCTGCCTAAGCAGCAGAATCCTTTAACTTCACCTACTTCGTGACCATCAGTCCATATGTTAAGTTTCTCGGTGTTCTCATTTCTGCTTCTGCATATTACTTTAGTTTTTCTCCGATTTACTCTCAGTTCATGTTATGTACTCATTAGACTGTTCATTCCATTCAGCAGGCCCTGTAACTCTTCTTCACTTTCAGTCCTATGGAGGCGTCTAGATTTTTCTTTAGTGTTGCTTCCATTATCAACCGCAACGTCAGAATTGCCTCTCTGGTGCCCTTATTTTTCCTAATCCTAAACTGATCGCCATCTAACACATCCTCAGTTTTCTTTTCCATTCTTCTGCATATTATTCTAGTAACTAACTTCGAAGCATGAGCTGTTAAGTTCATTGTGCGATAGTTCTCCCAATGTTTGTACAAATTCTGATGTAATGTTATCTATCCCGCCTTTCAAAATCATGAACGAGTATACAGAGACAAAACGGCTCGATATTTCTGCACGGGACTTGCAACGACTTGTCGAGTCCATGCCACGTCGAGTTGCTGCACAGTGTCGGGCAAAAGTCGGCCTAACATGATATTAGGAGGCACCCCCCCCCCCCCATGACTTCTGCCAGATCAGTGTACGCTCTACATTTGGTTGCGTCGTATTTAACGCAAAAGTATTTTTGATCCACTGATGTACTCGTATTCTGTTTAGGTCTTTGAAGATGATTGTCGTGAATGAAACCAGTAGAGAATAAATATACAGTTGCACAACTAATGGCGCAATTATAATTATTCCAAAATATTTAACATCTGTAAACAGTCAGCTAAAAAAGTATTATTAACATGGACATATAGCCAAAAATGCTCCTCCAATGCGCTGCCCTTGTTTATCTTGTGTACGTGTCGTAAGGTTCAATGCATCACATAATATTTATACCTCTGGAAATTGAACGTGTCAGTAATTAAGTGTGAAGTTTTCACCAAGTATACATTACCGTAGACGTGCCAACAGCATAGCACTTTTATATGGATTATGTTCAGACAGACCTTTATGACAGGTATGTTCTACATTTTGTTGTGTCGTATTTCACAAAAATATATTTTTGATCCATTGATTATACTATTTTTGTCCTACGTTGAAGATGGTTGTTGTACCTGAAACCGGTAGGGAGTAAACGTACATTTGTATATGACTTTTTCAAAATATGTCCATGTGGTCTCTTTTGCCCCTTACCTTTACAGGCATCGTTTCCTGCGCTTTGTCTCGATTTAACAAAATTGCCTTGTAGAACATAAAGGTTGTGAAACCCACGGAAGCTACTGACAGTTTGTGTTCCGACATATGACTGGGTATGAGAGAAGAGGGGAAAAGAAGAAGCAAAATTTGATAAGGATCTACGGTAAATAAATTGATGTGAATCGTTTCATATTACTTGCATTTGCATCTGCAGGTGCTGAGTCCAGCGAAAAGACCTCCGTATTTGGAGAGGTCACTTTTTGAGTTGTGGTGATGACAATGTGGAGGGGGAGGGAGGACCCTTAGATAGTGGTACATGTGCCATTTTTAGTGGGCACAATCGCTTGGCTAGGTGAGCATCGTGTGATTGTTGCGGAGCAATTTATTCACGTTAGTGTTGTGTGATGGCTACTCAACGAGCATTTCGTATGCGTTTCGAGCTTGCCCGAAATAATTCTGTTTCTGACAGAAAAACTATTCGAATTCAGGTGTCATATTTAGGGCATCAGGTTCTGCACTGAAAACAAAATCTGTTGACCAACCTCAGTTTGGAATAATGCCGGAACGTGTGGCCCATATGAGAGCGTCCTTTCAGCAATCTGTAGTTGCTTCAGCACTTAAATATGCAGCTGCTCTGGAATTGTCTAAAAGGTCTGTAAGATGAATTCTGCGCTGAGATCTTTACATGTTCCCATACAAAATCATGGTTTCCCAAGAATTGAGACAGGTAGATTTTGAAACTCACAGAGCTGTGAGGAATTTCTTCGGAACATTTCCCCAACCCTGCTTTGATTTCTTCTGATGAGTTCCACTTCTACTTGTCAAGTACATAAAATAAAAGCTATTATTGATAAGGGAATATAACGACCGCATCCTCTTGCTGACACGTAGACTCTTTATTTGAATAGTGACAGGTTGGGCCATTAATAAATGGAAACGCCACATTAGGCACCTGACGAAAACTACAGAGTGGAATGGGTTCGCTGTCGCCGACTCCTACAACAAATCACAGGAAATATGAAATTGTCATCCGTGTGGGGAGAGACGACCGTTCAAAAAGCCAAGAGGTTGTAAAGATTAATTTATGTATGAAAGAGTTTATATTATTTGAGGAAGAGAGGTATTTGGCTGTCCTCAGTCTATGAACTGGTTTACCGCTGCTGACATTCTCATCTTACCATCTCTGAAAACTTGTTACACCCAGTGTCCTTCCCAACTACTTTTACGTAAGTTATTTACCTGCCCTCACAGACCTTTCGCGCTGCTACAGACTTCGCTGCCAAGAAATGTACCTATGACGTGGCCGAGTATCCGAGGTCACTAACGCCCATAAGTGACTTGCCGTTTAATCCAGACGCAGCTGGTTTGAATCTTGGTAGAGGCAGAAACGAAGCAATGGTTGAGTAGCGAGGAAGGAGAAGAGATGGTACAAAGAAATTAATGACTGATCAGAGAGAGAGGATATTTACCGCTGTTTGTGATTCGTCAAATGAAGACATAAGCTTGCGTTGTGTCGGTAATGCGCTACATGCTCTACCTTCTCTATGTCTCATAATGATTAACACCACAAACATAAAACTCAGTTCTTCAAACGTTCATAATAGTGTGCAGGGAATGTTACTCTGCAGGACAGGTTACTGTAAAATACGGCATCCATACTTCACCAAAACGAGAATTATAGTGGCTGTAAAGAAATATTTATTAGATTTGGCGACTGTATGTGTAGGAGTTTACATTATCGAAAACGTACAGCGATACTTTCTGTTTGTGGGTGCTTTAGCACAAGTTTTGCATAGTTGTTCACTCTACTAGCACGTACTGGTCACAATGACGTCTTGTATAGCGTCTTCTCTACCTGTCCAGAATTCGTTCAGTTAATCAAATTTCAATTTTGCCTTTACTACTACAGATTTTTTGTAATCGTGGCATTTCAGTTCACTCCTGAATGATGACGACATCATTAGCCCCATTAGTTTGGCTAAGATTTTATCTCAGAGTAGGTTCAAATATAATTATGGCCTTTAAAACTTATTTTTACTTGTTTTTCTTGCATACTATAGAGTAGGGTGGTGCTTTTCGTATCATGGTCCTATGTGGATAGAAATAAGAAAATATTCTACTGTTCATCTCGTAAGCCCGGCTCGGAAGCCGTTATGCTACAGGACCATTGTTAGACAAATTGTGCACAAGTGACAAGAAGTTTTTTCCATATATCCTCAATCCAGACGGTAATCATCCAGAATGAAGCAGAAGAGGCATGACAGCGCTGCTTATAACAATGCGCCACACAATATTAAGTCTGTTCAAAATGAAATCAGTTGATAAAAAATACGGAATGGCACTTAAACTCTTTCCGATATCTGTTGTGTGGCACTAACCAGGTCGGTTGACAGAACGACTAGGGACATCTGTTACAAATTTGAGCAGCTACTTACATTTAATAAAATATTTAGCGAATGGGGCTATGAGATTCAGTCTTCGTGAGACTTTCTGAATCGGAATATAATGTGTATTATTTCTTTATTAAATTATTTATGTAGCCTGATCATGCACAATCGACCATTTTCCCCTTACATCTCAACAAACCATCATACAAATTCCATCCTTTGCCCACAGTCCTGAATGGAGAGTCCCGCTCCCTTACCACAGAATGAGAAGTAAATCCAGGCCGTGAAACTTCTAATTGTCCAAGAAATTCGTAAAGGCAGAGGTCGGCAACATCGTCATCATTTGCTTCCCTTTTGTCACAGACAGTAGTCGGAACACTAAGGAAAACCCCGGGTAGCACACGTGCGAGGAGAGAGAAAAATTCTCTTTCCAATTCTTCTTCACCAGTTACCAAACCTACAAGAGGGAGGAGAGAATTTCGTATTGAAAACTCCCAAAGAAAGAACGTCAAGGTTTGCCGAAATGTGTTGGATGTTCAAGAGAGAATTTCACATACCCAAGAGGATTCATCTTCATCGCCACCAGAAGCTGCGTCAGAGGAATAAAACGCACCTGCAACATGAAATTTTGCGACCCTAAATCTATGAAGAGAGGGAAATGCATCAGGTGCGGTAAGAGCAAGGAGTGATTTCACAAAATTTGTTTGAGGTTGTTGGTAGTAGCCAATTCTACTGTGGGAAATGCATCTAACAACCACTGGAGCAGTTAAAACGTGTTATCATCCGTATTGTGTGTAACTGTATAAGTTTACGTAGCCCCGTTATGATTCAAATAGCCCCAAACATTAATTTTTCCGCTTTAGAAGTGCTAATTATTTATTGAAACCACGACCAGTTTCAGGATGTTAGAAGCCCATCTTCACGTGTACAAAATTATTGTATTTGGTAACACACTGCTTGCGGTCGGGCCAGTCAATGTAAGGGCCTCCAAATCTCTGCATTTAGGCGGAAACTGCCCGCTGTCGGGCAGCCACTAACCACGTCAGTTGCATTGACTAGTACAACGGAACTGGATACTTTTAAATTAACTTATCACGTCTGTAAGTTGCAGATGCCATACATATCAAATCTTATTTTTCCGTTGTTTCAAAATTTTAAATTTTACTATTTACAGTGAAGATATACCTCGAAGCAATATACATTTATCATACGAAACTTGTAACTAGGGTATATTCATCATTACAGTTTAACAGGTGTAGTACAATATTCACTACCCCTATCGAGCCAAAAAATTTGAAATGATTAGTTTGGCCCCATAGTAAGAAAAATACATTATTAAATTTATAGGTCATTTGGGGACATAAAGAGTAAAAAATTTACTAAACAGGAGCCATCGCTGGTACAATATGTTATACTCGGCTGGGCGCTCATTAGAAATGAACCTTTTCCCATAACATTTTGAGCAGTAAAATTGTTGGTGTATAAAACTGGATATTTGAACTTATTTTGTACGTAAAATTCTACTGGGGAGATAAGTGTAATTTACTAATGCGTAACTTATGACTTACTTTCAATAAAAATCTAGAGTAATAATACTTACATTGGTGTAGTTGTAATGAAATATTTTCCTCCCTTCAGTGCTCTAGGGAGAATAGCGAGCTGTGTAATTTTTTTTATTTTTTATTTTTTTTGCATCTACATCTATACTCTGGAAGTCACCTCACGGTTTGTGGCGGAGGGCACTTTGTGTACCACTTGTAGATCTTCCTGTTCTACTCGTGTATGGTTCGCAGGAAGAACAATTATTAGTAAGCCTCTCTGTGGGATAGAATGTCCCTAATCTTATCTTCCTGGTTTCTTCGCGAGACATACCTAGCACGAAACATTATGTTGGTTGGGTCTTCTCGGATCTTACACTCAAGGCATTTTAACAGTAGGCCATACAGTGATGCAGAACTACTAGCTTGCAGCATCTCCCACTGGAGCTGAACAGACATCTCTATGACCCTTTCGTTCTTACTGTAACGAAACGTGCAGCTCTTCTTTCGATCTTCTCTACTTCCGCTATCAATTCTGTCTAGCGCTGATCCCAGGCTGACGAACAGTATTGATGTACAGATCAAAGAAGAGTTAACTAAACTACTTCCATTGTTGATGGAATACATTTCCTGAGGATTCTTCCATTGAATCTGTCTGGCATGTGCCTAACTCACGGTTAATTTTATATGGTCGGTCCACTTCATATCGACCCCTACAGTTACTCCTATGTTTTATTGCAGTAATTACTTCCACTGATTGTACTGTAATTAGCAGTTGGCACTCCCCGCATCAAACACCGATTCTCGGAATGTCTTCCTGCATTTCGCTACCATTTTCGAGAGTTGCGACTTCTCTGTATACAACAGTACCATCAGCGAAAAGCGTCATGGATGTTCCGACGTTGCACACAGGGGGCAACAGCTAAGACACGTCACTCCAGATAGATTCATAAAGAATATATATATATATATATATATCGAGATGCGGTTTTCGTGAAGTTACATCGAACAATATAGCCAATTTCTTGACGTTTGCAAGTAATATTTATCGTTGATACTCGCCGAATTTCTGCAGCTATTTCGTTTTTTCTAATGGAACTATGTTCTTTTTTCTGTGAAATTTGAAAAAAGCTTCGAAACTTGATCCAATAATATCAAGATGGTAGCACCGATAACAAATGTCCAGCCATCAGAAGAAGTTTCACAAATGGTCGCCCTGTTACACCAGATGTAAGCAAACACTTAACCCAGATACTGTTAGTGTGTTATCACGGCTGTCATACCAAGTGCTCGAAATGTTGACTGACATACGCTATAAAGTGATTCTGTAGAAATAATGGCAGTACACACTGAATTCCGTTTCGCGCTCACGGCAACACAGGCCCATGTTGTACGGCATTTCGTGCCTTCGGAAGTCGTCCGTGTTTCCTAAACAACATCTTGTATTAATTTTCGCCACAGATAAAAGCGTAGAAGTGTTAAGTTTTGTTAGTGCGTAGAGCCTTTTGTGCCTTCATAAAGACCGTTCCAGTACTCTCCAGATGTTAAGAGGGTCTGCCATTAGATGTGTGGAATTGGACGTACATTCGATATGTTAGTACCACTGCCTTACGTCCAAGGAGATGTCTTCCAATAACTGCGGCAGCGGCATGTCTTAGGAAATCGAGATATTTGAGCGTATTTCGATTCGCATCAAGGAAATTAGGGCCAATGATGGGGTCTTTAAAAGCAAGCACCAAACAGTGATATACTAAAAGCGTTGTCTTCATGCAATTCTTTGCGTCAGAGTGGATTTTCAACTACGATTAGTGCCTTTGGCGAAAATTCACTTTCCCCTGTTTTATAAACGATACTATTTCCTTGAACAAAATTTTGCATAGATATGTTGCATCGTGTTGCACTTTTAGTAGATAACATTCAGAGAACTGTAGCCAATTTTGGAGTCCTTGCCACGAAGCTATATACACTACGAGATGTGAAGGGAATGGAATGTAGTGCTCGCGGAACACTCGTTTGGTTGACCCCTCTCATACTTCCAAGATTCCTCTTAGTGACATTTGCAATGTGTGGTGTCGCTGCTAAAAATGTCAGGTTCATTTCTTTCCTCAGTTGCTGTTCCTTTTGCATGGTTATTAATTCTCCACCCTTCCAGTTTTTATAACTTTTTGTGATGTTTTCTCTAGCATATAATGGCCCCGATGCTCTAATCATTTGCCGGCTGCGGTGGTCTAGCGGTTCTAGGCGCTCAGTCCGTACCACGCGACTGCTACGGTCGCAGGTTCGAATCCTGCCTCGGGCATGGATGTGTGTGATGTCCTTAGGTTAGTTAGGTTTAAGTAGTTCCAAGTTCTAGGGGACTGATGACCACAGATGTTAAGTCCCATAGTGCTCAGAGCCATTTTTTTTTTTTTGCTCTGATGATTTAGTGACATTTGCAGTAAAGAATATTTACTTTCTCCACTGTAGTACCGTTAGACGTCGTGAATATATCAACAGCTTTACGATCAAGTTATCTGATAGCTACAGCACCAGAACACAGACTGATGGGCTTCAAACGCGTAGGTAAACCCAAGTGCTAACCTTTTCATCTCAGAATAGCACCTGCACCCACGTTCTCAATTATTTTCTCGACGTATTCCAATCTCTAATCTCCCTCTACATTTTAACCTCCATGTCCTATCATCCTGTCCCTTATTTTCAGTATTTTCCATATATTCGTTTCCACGCAGATTCTGAGGGAAACCTCATTCCTTACCTCATCAGTTCATCTAATTTTCAACGTTCTTCTGTAGCACCACACGACAAATGCTTCGGTACTCTTCTGTTTTCCCACAGTCCATGTTTCACTACCATACAATGCTGTGTTCAAAACATGCATCAACAGAAATATCTTCCTCAGATTAATGTCAGTGTTTGATAATAGTAGACTTCTCCTGTCCAGGAATTTTCTTTTTGCCTGTACTACTCTGTTTCTTATATCATTTTGCTCTATCCGTTATTGGTTACTGCTTACATTTGGTGTAAAAAGGCAGACGTTTGTGGAACATCTTCTTCTGACTGCGGTACAGTGGTTTACAGCGCTATTTAGATATTAGTTGGTCAAGTTCCAACATGTTACGTCGTTGAAGATATCCTAGAAGATTCTTTCAATGCCACAGTTTATAGTTCCATCAGAATAAAACTAAATCATTGTAGTAATTTGGCGACTAAACGATAAAAATTACTTGCGAACCTCGGAAAATTCGCCATAATTCGGCGAAAACCGTATCTCGATATATATTTTCATTCTGGATAGGTATGGAGTGGGCTGTCGTAGCTGCCTCGCCCTGTATATTATAAAAATAAATTGACCTGTAAGACTCCCTTGGGTCACGCTAGAAATTACTTTTACTGCGTATTTACTAGCCTTTTAATATACCAAGTGAAAATAATAATTGTTTTTTCCCCACTATTGTTCACTGACGATCTTTTCTGGATCCTCAGACAAAACTTTCAGCGCCAATGGTATGTCTTGCATTAAGAGAATTTAGATGTACTACAATCGGAAGTATACTCTGAGATGTATTTGTATGTTTTCATCTGACAGACGGTGGATAATAATTTTTATAAGGAGCCAAGAAACATCGTTGTGACTATAAAAAGATTTTTATTAAAATCACTACCGCTTTCACGGAAATTTAGGCGCATCCACAAGTGGTCTCGGCCGGCCAGCGTGGCCGAGCGGTTCTAGGCGCTTTAGTCTGGAACCCCGCGACTGCTATGGTTGCAGGTTCGAATCCTACCTCGGGCATGGATGTGTGTGATGTCCTTAGGTCAGTTAGGCTTAATTAGTTCTAGGTTCTAGGGGCTTATAGCCTCAGGTGTTAAGTCCCATAATGCTCAGAGCCATTTGAACAAGTGATCTAAACAGGGATTAGAAAGGAAATATTTAACAATTTTATCATTGATTCAGTAACCATCGCTAAGGGGAGTACAAAAGTCCTGTGCATTAGATATTTATACAAATTGTGTCCTTAACAATATTTTACGCTGTTCTCAAGCCTGTCCCGACCCTTCACGTTATTGGTAAATTAGAAACCCAATAGAAGCGTTTGTCCAGTTAATCAAAAGCGGGTGTCTAATACAAAACAAAACGAAGATGTGGTAAAGAGGAAATGAAATAAGCCCTACAAACCTTGGAGAAAATTTATATAAGCAACAACGGAAATACACCATATTGTCAGCTGCAGGAACACTAGAAGGAACACTAAACTAGCAATAGAGCCCTATGGAAGCAGCGATGAGGGAAGCTACACTAGACGTGGTCTCCGAAAACCCAGCAACATGGCACTAGAGAAAGTGGGGCTAGTGCACGGAAGGGCGAATCTTGAAAGAGTGGGAGGAGCTGTACATAGATATAAATTGCAGTTTCAATCAGCAAGTGATATAAAACATTGACGACGAATTGATAGCAAACTAATACAATAAATTCCGTATGATGCACACTACTAGTATTTATAATTGATTTTGTTCCACGCAGTTTGAAATCCAACAGAATATTTGCAAACATTAAAAGTTTTATATGGAGCAAAATATTTCGTCTCAAAATAAGAGAAATTGGCTGTCTATTTATGTAGTCAACATCCGTGGGTATGTTTAAGGTGAGCCCAGGAGATTTTTGTAAGGCTCGAAAAATCAATTTTCTCATAAAATATTAAGGTTGAAACCCTTATTATCAAACATATAACTTGCATATTCGCGTGTATGTCCTTGTATGTCCTGTATCACGTTAATACGCACTTAATGCTGATCCTAAATTCGCACAGTTGCTACGCTCTTTAAACCGAGTTGAAAAACTTCTGTCGGTCTCGCCAAAACATTTGGCGTCACATTACTGACTAGAAATGCAGTAGACATCATACAACGAATCATAATTTCATGTGAATATAATAAGCCGAACTTATATTTTTCGAAACATATGCCTATTGTGTCAAAAATATTTCCCTATCTCCAAAGAATGGACTGCAGTGGTGCTTTCTTTAAGTAGGAGCTCTATTTTTTATTGCGATACGAGGACTGACGGCCTTTGGTTGGGACGAAAACTGTCCCGCACTGTGAGTCATACACTGAAAAACAAAATGGAGGTGTGGGACATAAAGTTGTTGGTCGTCTCTACAAATCAGGTTTGCTTGAAATACATGCTGCAACGATCGTCAGAGTTAGTTATCTTTGAGACTGGACGTGGTGAGTTTATGTTAGTCGAGAAGCCTTCAGGCGGCGTAGACGCCATTATCAACAGCTCACCTCACGAGGTCGTATAATATGACTACGAAGCTGAATGTTCATTGAGCAGTACTGCAGAAAGACTTGGCAGGAACGTAGCCGCAGCACATGAGAATACTGGCAGCGGTGGTAACGAGAAGAGGGTTGGGTTGATTTGGGGGAAGAGGCCAAACAGCGAAGTCATCGATCTCATCGGATTATGGAAGGATAAGGAAGGAAGTCGGCCGTGCCCTTCCAAAGCAACCATACCGGAATTTGCCTGAAGCGATTTAGGGGAATCACGGAGAACCTAAATCAGAATGGCCGGACACTGGATTGAACCGTCGTCCTCCCGAATGCGAGTCCAGTGTGCTAACCACTGCGCCACCTCGCTCGGTCGATTGTGTAGACCATTGTGTTCTGCGTACGGCTTTGGCGCATCGTACTGCTTCTGCAACAGCACTTTGGGCAGCAGATGGTACCATAGTGACACAATGAACAGTTACAAATCGGTCACTTCAAGGAAAGTTACTAGCTAGACACCCTGCAAGGTGCATTCCACTGACTCCAAACACACCGCCGTTTGCGCATTCAGTGATCTTAAGCGAGGTTCATTTCAGGGCATGGTGGATGTCTGTTATGTTTTCAGATGAAAGCTAGTTCTGCCTCTATGCCAGTGATGGCAGTGTGTGGTTAGAAGGATGTTAGTTGAGGGCTTGCAACCAACCTGTCAGCATGCTGGACACACTGGACCTACTCCTGGAGTTACGGACTGGAAAGCCATTTTATATGACAGCAGGAGCAATCTCACAGATGTCCCACACACCCTGACTGCAAATTCGTAAGTGGAGCTGGTGATTCCACCTGTTGTGCTGCTACTCATGAACAAAATTCCAGGCGGTGTCCAACAAGATATGTGCTGCTAGTCGTGAACAGCATTCCAGAGAGTGTCCTTCAACAAGATAGCGCTTCCCCACAGATCACTGTTGTAGCCCACCATGCTGTGCATAATATCGACATGTTGCTTTGGCCTACTCGAGCACTAGATATGCCTCCAATAGAGAGCATATGGGACAGCATCGGACGAAAACTTATGATGACCTCACCCCATAGAAAAATAATTATCAAAATCTGAACTGTGAAGTCGACCAAAATTCTAGTTGTAAAACCAAACTATTTTCTGTATTGCTAAATTGTTACAGTTCATTACTTCATTTTTGGAATGGAAGAAAAACAAGAATGTTTACGAGAAACTACTCTGAGAATAAAAATGGTTCAAATGGCTATGAGCACTATGGGACTTAATTTCTGAGGACATCAGTCCCCTAGAACTTAGAACTACTTAAACCTAACGAACCTAAAGACATCACACACATCTATGCCGGAGGCAGGATTCGAACCTGTGACCGTAGCGGTCGCGCGGCTCCATACTGTAGCGCCTAGAACCTCTCGGCCAGATCTAAGAATAACATGAGTCAAAATTGTGTACGTAACCTCCGAAACTTTAAAAACATCAAAGAGACTATCTGAGAGATTTGAGAAAAGGTGACAAAATTACATGAATCACATGCAACAATAATTACATAAAGTCTGGGCGAATTTATCATACAGCTACCCACTTTTGAGTACAAACAGGATCTCTAAATACTACGACTCTTAGCAATAAAGTAGCAAAGCTTTTAGTAGTGTGTAAACATTCCCAACGTGTTTTGACAACTGACATATGATTCACGCTCACGGCAGGAAATGCATCAATGTTGTAGTAGAAGCTTTTATGTCATTGGTCGGATTCCAGTCGATTATGGCGGTCGCAGCCGTATTTCGTGACACGATACACATTATCACATTGGTATACTCATAACAATACATTTAGGTCTGAATTAATGCGGCTGCAATAATTCGGATATGCAAAGAGAAATAATTCTAATGAGACGAAGAAGTTTATATTCACTGGTATTTCAGAAATGACTACCGTGCAACTATTAGTTTAGTAAAGGTACTTTTTGATACGTGGAATTTACTAGGAAAACGTGAAAGGGAGGACCCGCCAATGTAACCTTTTCACACAAACTGTTTAAGTAACAATATATACATTTGTTTTCTTTACAAATTAACAAATTCGTGAATGCCTAAGCTTTTACAATACAAACCAAAAGAAGAACATGACAATAATTACAACGGCCTGGACCAGCACCCCGCCCGTTGTCGGGTGAAATTCACTACCGCGCTGGACACAGTTTCTCTTATTAAATGCTCTTCTGTAACACATGAAAACATAACTAATATTGATGAGAACAGTGTTTTAATAACTCAGACAGGACGTTAATTTTTTTTTATTTGGGAACTGTATGTTGAAAGATCTGGGATTAAGTTGCGCACCTATGCTTAAAGGTTAAACAAATTAGGAAACAATTATGACCATGATAAAGCTTGTTTCAAAACGAGCAACCTTTTCATTTCAATCAACAACCAAAGTTTCACTGGATCTCAACTCGCCCGTTTTGACAATCTTATTCTGACTACAGCACTGGTGACAGTTGGCTGCCAATATGTCAAAAGTTAAGCTGCGTGTCAGTTATGAACGCCGCTCTGATGGAACGTTTTGAAAGGTTACGCATGAGCACTTATTACAAGAGAAATCACTCGGCGAAACCACAAGATCCAATTGAAAATACACTAATAACGACCAGGTCTTCCAGAAACAGGAACTGATAGCTTAGTGCAACAGGTAGTTCAGATTATCTCAAACGCAATTACTATCAAGGAATTGAACCGGTTATCATCAAAACCTAACCACAAGAACCCTGTTTGTTTAACGTCAACCTGTGCCTTAGTAGAGTTGTTCCGACTGTACTTGCGATCAGGGGCTGATTCATTAAAACATTAATGATTGGGTGTAAACTAAAAACGGAGAGCAATATAATACCAGAACAAATTTTCAAACGACAACTAGTGTCTAGTAGAATACTACTGTCTGTGTTTACGAACACAGAGCCGACCGAGTAAAACTCTCAGTGTCAGGTAGGAACCAGAAAATAATTAGGAGATCGGATAGACAATGACACCAATCACAACGAGGATTACAGAGTGTTACTGCCCTTTATCAGCAAGCCGTTGCATGGATCTACGGTCCATCGCTATAGTTACTGAGTGGTGCCGATGAAAGCCAGGTAGAAGAGGGCAGCCAGGCCACGAGCGGTCGTCCGACACGAATGTTGCCAACCAACCGACGGGATGTCAGCCTGCTGATTGTAGCCGACGCTGACGCCGGTGAAGTACTCCGGTATCTTTCCTCTGCGCTGGCCCTCCTTAGGGCATAGTTCGTAGCTTCGGTCGCTCGGCCCTCGTGTCGCGACGCTACCCCCAATCCACAAAGCTGGCGCCTCCTCACTCTCGCCAGATTAACCGTATATACATTGGCAAGCAAAGAGCTTCTGAGGACACAACCAACAGATACCAACTCTTTTTCATAGACATTGGCAAGAGGGATAGTCGATACTACCCTTGAGCTAGTGGCGCCAGACAGGTCTACTAACTTAATGGCGCCACGGCTCACTTTTATTTTCGATTGCACAAAGCAACCATAAACAAAAAAAGTAATTGTTTTGAATGGAGTCCATAATTCTACTAGTTTTAATAGAAACAGAAAGTCTTTAGATCAGGAGATAGCGTTTGGGGAAATACCTTAACTTTTCGTTGCATACGGCGCGTTGCGCTGTGCAGCACGACGTCGACAGGTTATGATGAGAGCAGCATACAGGCAGTTACGCTGGTTAATCTTCCCCGGCGAAACGTGAAACAAGTTTGTGCACAGCTGTATCAGTAACCCAGTGGCGATTAACAGACGGCAAGGCGCTGGTGTTGACATGCCCCCTCCTGCAAAGCACATTACGTAGACAGCGTTTGTTTATACGCTTTGTGCACTGTACGTGACGCTTTCGTCCACAACTATATAGTTCGTCACATTCATACAGTCGTAGCCACAAATATGCAGTTCATAGAATCGTTGTTTCTAGTTTAACGCCTTGATAGTAGGCGAAAAGCAGCACTTCCACCGCCCGGATATCAATGCCAGCAAAGTTCATTCGCATAAAAGCACTGTTCGTGTCTGTCACAAAGAAGAATTGTTAGCGGCACTTTCACAGTCCGATTTATTAGCTCCTAAAGTTCGCTGGCGACGGCAGTACTTACCGCAGTGTTAAAGCGAACTGACATGCTTACAATTCCGTGTCACTGTCCATACAATTCCGGGAGCTTTTCATAAAAACATAGCGTCATTTTCCAGCGTACGCTTCACAGACGCATCGTCCACGATACCTTCTGCTACACATCCTATGTTCGACTATCAATATCGCTATCGCTGTCGCCTGTCTACAGATCTTATATCGTTATCGTAAATTAGATAAATCTTTGTAAATGTTCTTGACTGCTTTTTTCACATTTAATAATATACTAAAAAAGAAATTTACTAACTTTTCCACAGTTGCAAAGCAAGAAACATATTTATCAATTGGCAAATGAAACAATCACACTTAAAAAAAAATGGTTCAAATGGCTCTGAGCACTATGGGACTTAACTGCTAAGGTCATCAGTCCCCTAGAACTTAGAACTACTTAAACCTAACCAACCTAAGGACATCACACACAACTATTCCCGAGGCAGGATTCGAACCTGCAACCGTAGCGATCGCGTGGTTCCAGACTGTAGCGCCTAGAACCGCTCGGCCACTACGGCCGGCAATCACAATTACTTCTTTACATTTAAAAACCACAGTAGTACGTCACATCATCGCAATTACATATGTCAGTAGGAGGAAAAAATAGAAAACGATAGAAATTGTGGCAAAAAATTTTATATTCGTAATCAGCAATGCCTTCACAAACTCCAGCGTCATCCACGAACAGCAGTAACCGTCCCTGTACTCGGGGATGTAGTGCAACAGTCGTAGAACTCGATCCCACAGAGTGATTTCCGGTACTTGTACAACACAGTGCATGCTTGCAATCAACATTCTAGCGGTACACCGGTTATTAATGTAGCGGCATTTCACTTTATCAATGGCACATCTCGCGCTTACGTTAACCTCTGATCTTGCACTGTTAATCACTTAACTAATCTACATTAATAATTGTTTGGTGTTGATATTTTTTCCGTCATTGTACTTAGCCTTCTTGTTATACCCCTGTTAATGTTGCGCACAGAAATGCTGTCGTAATTATTCGAGGATGCTATGAATTGTATTGTTTGAAACTCACTGGTGTTTAATAAGCCTTAACATCGTGTAACGCTATCCTTCCGGTCAGCAGAGGGCCACTTAGGTGACCGGGCATAATGCGTCCGCGTAAGCCAGAAGCCACAGAGAGCCGACCCGCCAAGTGCGTAATTGCCGGTAGTGGTCTGCTGATTGCTTGGTTCGTTGAACAGAAGCAATGAGGCCAACGTGCCAACCGGCTGGCGGTCGGTTCCTGTTGTTGCTTACACGTCGGCTGCAGCCTTTTAATTGTGTGTACTTTATTTTTAGAAGGCGGCATTGTTAGTCTCATCGCGGCACACGAGCTGTAATTTGTCTGTGCCCGAACATGGGTGAAAACATAAGCCGCTCGTAGCCTACTCAATCGTATGGGGATGAGCGTGTCGGTAGAGTTTGTAATTTTCTCCCGCACATGGTATCACACAACGACGGTTCCGCAGGCATTCCTGGACATTCAATTATGTGTGTCAAAGACACGTGTGCATATGTAGGCTACGAACAACGAAAACGTAATACAAGATTTGCTGCATTTATTGTGTTTGAAGATTAGCCTCGAGCTGCAGTCATGTTTTAACTAAGGCAAACAATACTGAAAGGATACAATATTGAAAATATTATAATTGCATTCATGCTGTAATGTTGCTGCCAGTGTTGAATAGTTGCGCTAAAACTATGTAAATAGTACATCTCTGTGATAAATAATACTAATAGACTCATTATTCATTACGGATGTCTTACTGCTGTGTGCCATTCTGTAAGAAAGAAATAGGAAAAACTAGTGACATAAGTTACCACAAATTTCCGGTTGATAGTAACCGACGAAATACGTGGTTGGGAGTGATTTCTCTAGAAAACGACACGCCAAATATTCCATCAAATTTAACAGAAGTTTCCAGTCAACATTGTACCGAGGCAGATTATAAATCTGTACCCTAATGAAAGATTTTGAAAACAGGTAGCATTCTGAGACCTGAACTAAACTTTACTGAACTCAAATCTAAAATAATTTTGTAACCTTGGCTGTGGACGGTTTTACTGTGTCCTAACTCAAATTCAACTGGCCATAATATACTTTCACGATTTACGTTGTGGCAATGGAAGATCGGCACTGGTCGAAATTAGTGAAAATTAAAACACAGCGCAGCAGCAAACCAGCTAAAGAGAACCCTTGCCAAGTGCAATGCAAGGAAAAGCAATTATGCTATACACATCATGTTTTGGGTAACTGTGCTCGGCTAACTGAAATGCGGTGACTTAAAGTTTCAAAACTTTCTTGATGAAACGGTGGAAAAAACTCAACTTACTACATGACTGAAAAGAGACTAGCATTCATAAACTGTATTGTGATGCTCTGATTCCCTAAAAATTGCCACAATGTTTATAAAAATCACGTCTTAAAAAATATCACTCTGTCGTGAAATTATTTAATGAAATGGTAAACGAAAGGTCAGTCTACATCTCTGAATCCAAATAACTTAGTTCAATCACTTCTCGACAAGCTGACCCGAACGAATAAGGAAAATTCGTGCTAAATATTTGCCTTTATGAAAAATCGTCATAAATTACGCAGGAGCATGCAATGTAGCGACGAAATTACTGAAATATCTTCACACTTTTCAAATCAGTCTTCCGAGAAGTAACATCGTCTGTAGTTGAATCTCTGTGTTCTACTCGTTTTTTTCCAGACCGCTCAGCGCCGTGGCCATCAGTCGACTCTCATGCTCACTTCTCACTGAATGCTACACTGGCAACAACAATGCTACTGACAACCAAAGATCACATTGCTTGTATTCAGAACCTCTGTGGCATAACATATCGACTAGCGAAGATTTCTGTTTCAAAAATATCCAGCGACTAACATGAAGTATTACACATGGAATAAAGAGAAAGTTCGCATCACTTTCACTGAAATCCTTTAACTCAGTGAACGCGAATTATTCTTCCAAACACTAAAAGAACATGACCTAGATCTGAAAATTCTAACAATCAGAAAAAATACCAGCCACTGATCGACGCAAAGACCAACGTTAAATTTATGAGAAAATCTCAGAATCTTTCGAAGTCAAAATGGGAGAAAAACAAGAAAAAGGGCTGTTTCCGCCGCTTTTGAACTGTGTCCTTAAGAAGGTGATATACGAATGGCAGAAACAGAAATCAGTCCTTGAAATTGAACAGCCAGTCACTTCAGGAAAAGACAAGTCATCCATAGGTTGCCTAACATTTTAAACGATTTAGCAATCTTAACTCACTACATTTCGTCAGCGCAAATTCAGACTGAATTTTCGAAAGTAAATGCAGAAAAAAGTCGGCCTCCATGTGCTTTCTGAAAAGACAGAAATGAACTGCGACAAACAAGCACCAAAATTCATAGAAATGAAATATGGCAAAATCATACAAGCTCCACACTCCAGATATCGCGGTGAAACCACTCAGAAAAATAGCTTCGAAACAAATGCACACGAAATGCCAACAGACGGAAACCGTGTGCTGACTTACACAAAATACCTACAACAAGAAATATATCTTCAAGCAAACTAAAACATTACAGTACAGTAATTAAACCAGAATCCCTCTATGGATCAGAAAAACTTAATTTGAATAGGGAAGGAGACACTGTGGACACTGAGAAAAAGGAACGCAGAATGTAGACAAAGAAGACCGACTCAGAGGCGAACAAGTAATCAAACGAAACGCAAATATCTATAGTGAGACAATAAAGTGCAGGTTGAAATTCTATGTGCACGTTAAAAGAATGAATATTGCAGTGTGTGTGTTGTTCCTTCGGACGTGCACGCATGCACGGAGGAATAGGCACTGCAATGTAGTATTTATCCGGCAAACAGAGCAAGCGACTGTCAAGTAGATTGTCTCCCCTGTACGGGAATATACGTGACGGATGTAAAAGCACACGTTGTAGACATGTGTTCAACGACTCGTAGAAGTTTTGGTCTGGCCGTGATTCGTGATTGGATAGGCAAATGGTAAGGCAACGGCTCGCTGTAAGAGGGAAATTCGGGTTAGAGTCCCGTTCAGGCACTGATTTTCATTGTCGTCATTCCATTACACAGCTGATGGTTACTCATATTCACAACAGCGAGTTCATTTAACGCAGCGCAAGAACGAATCCAGATACACTTAAAAAAATAGAATTCTTTGACAACAAGATTAAAGCCAAAGCAAATACTACGAAATGGGTTGGCGAATCAAAACTGATCTCAAATTGTTTGTAATTACAGTAGAAGACGTCCAAAACCGCGAAATTATCAGGACCAATACTTACAAATGGCAAGGTGACCAAGAGGAAACACCAAGGGAGACTAGTACAATGTGTCTTGGAGAAATTTAGGAAGCGGTGTGGAGAGAGAGGGAGAGGGGGCATCAGTCATAACACTCTGTCACATTTGGTGTTTGTGTAGGGTGCCCGGGATCAAACCAAGTCAAACACGTGCAGTAAAAATGGACTCTAAAATACGCACATTTCTTGACAGCCACTGGAAGCTCTTTGCTATTACGAATGACCTCCAGAAACACCGAACAACCGAAGACACATCGGTCTATTATTGTCCATAAACGTTTGTTACTGTTATTACGGTGAACCGACTTCAACGGTCTGAATAAGTGCAATGCATGCATTACTTCTAATGGAATCAGTTTGAGGTATGATAAGTTTTTGAAGTGCTTTTGTACAGGAGTTTCATCTTTGCCTTTACTAGCATACAGGAACTATACAGGACACGGCTCGACGGTCGCTTTCATTTGCCACAGAATAACAGATCACGCATACCATCTATCAAAATGTGGAATTCTTTTTTTAGCGCCCTGTATTTCAGTAATGAGGACATATTGTACACTTAAAACAAGAATTATAGTCCACCCGACAGCACAGCAACTGACTATGTCGCTTAAAAAACTGTTACACTTTTCATTGTGCACGACGGGTTTTGAAATGGGCTTCCTAAACTTTTCCTCTCAAAATTCAAGCAAATAATTCTGTGCACAGGCCAGATGTTGGCCGTCTTATAATAATTTGTCGTTTAGAGTGCAGAAGCTGTGAAACACTTTCCGCTCTGGAATAATATCAACTAACTCAGTTCTGAGACAAAAATGGTTCAAATGGCTCTAAGCCCTATGGGACTTAACATCTGAGGTCATCAGTCCCCTAGACGTAGAGCTACTTAAACCTAACTAACCTAAAGACATCACACACATCCATGTCTGAGGCAGGATTCGAACCTGCGACCGTAGCAGTAGCGCGGTTCCGCACTGAAACACCAAGAACTGCTCGGCCACAGCGTCCCGAAGTTCTGAGCCGCTCAAGCTAGTGAAGCCATTGGTTTAAGTTAAATGTGAAACTTTTCCACAATTTGCTGTCGACGGAAGAGAGAATGCCGTGATCTGTTGACTGAGTGCGGTTGTGTGTGGCACCGGTGTGCGTCTGGTGAGGTAAACATCGTTTTACGAGGGTCTGTCTGGCATTACTCGGCCCTCGTATCTGCTAAGAATGCAGTCCCTCTCACGTGGGCGAAGTTATTGACCGTCCTCGGTCTTAGGTAAACCGGCTCCCTCCACCTGTACGTCGCCAGCGAAAGCTTAACTTGCAGATGCCCACAGGCGCCGGAAGTGCCTGCGTCGGCAGCGTGAAACTTCTTTTTCAACGCTTCTACAGGACTCGGCAATTGATTTCGTTTTTCTCTATTATCTATCGTTGGTAGGGTGGGTTAAAATACATCCTGAAGAAGAGAGAAGGAGCAATAGAAGTAGAAACAGGAAGTTGTTGGGCAATAGTTGTTGTGGGCGGAGGTGAGGGAAGGAAGCCAGGTGCTGGACAGTGAAACGCTTGGAAAAATCGCCAAAGAGTGCTACGGGGGTGCAGTCACGACGACAGGTGGCATGTCAGAGTTAGGGGAGGGCTGCTAAAATTGTTCCACTTTAGATATTTCATTTACTCAGCATAAGCAGTAAGTGCCAAAATTTTTTAAGCAATGCGGTCCTCAACTGCTGGATGTTTTCCTTGGTATCGGACTTACTGAACGGAAATCCTGAGAAGAGTTAACACATTACATTTAATTGTCTACACATCTGGAAAGGTATAAATTAGGAATCTGGCTAATAATTTGTACCAGCAGGTGCATAAATTTTAACACCTTTATGTCCCAGAGCTTAAAGAAATGTATACTCGTCTAAACTCAAGCAAAGTACCACATTCTTATTTTTACGTCGCTATATATAATTTTTTCACTTTCACTCCTTTCCCCAACGCTGCGCGCTTTGAATGGCTCAAATGGCTCTGAGCACTATGGGACTTAACTTCTGAGGTCTTCAGTACCCTAGAACTTAGAACTACTTAAACCTAACTAACCTAAGGACATCACACACATCCATGCCCGAGAAAGGATTCGAACCTGCGACCGTAGCCGTCGCGCGGTTCCAGACTGTAGCGCCTAGAACCGCTCGGCCACTCAGACCTGCTTGAATGAATGAACATTATGCATTTATTGCACCCGACCGTTTTATTTTTCATTCCGTCTTCCTCGCACAACTCGCTGTACTGTTTTACGAATGAGTTTGTGTGGTTCCTTCCCCACACAGTCTCCAAAATATTTCCTTTTCGTAGGTGGAGATTTTTTCTCGTATGCTTCCGTTATCCTGTTTTTGTATGGGCTACTCCACAGCTGACAAGCTCTTAATCTAGGCCGTGATGCATTCTTTGGGTCTTCCGTTATTTATGTTGGGTTCGGCGATATTTCTTGAATAGGCACTTTCAGTCCACTTTTTGTTTACCATTGCTACTTTTGCATTATGGAGCAGACCATTTCATTGTGCAGTGTTTATCACCAGTTTCCATACGTCCGACATGCTTAGATCGAACTTTATCCCTTCAAATGTAAGAATATGTTCTTCGAATTCGTTTTCAACCTCGTTGGGAATTTTCAATACGGCCGAAAAGTTTTGCATCTCCGTCTCCCTTTTGTCTTTTCATTTTCAGCATGCCTTTTAGTTACTCACTTAGCTACGGTTTATATCTGTAAAAATACGTTTAATCCATGATCCCTATTTACGTATACCGTTACAGCTAAATCCACTTCATCTCTGTTTCGTTTTCCTTGCGCTTTTCTGTTGCCATAATGTAACACAGAATAAGTATTTAATACCTTACGATACAGAACGAATTAGAAAATTCAACGAATCATTTTTAAACATTATGTTGCACTATTAACATTTACGTATTTTTAATGATCATTACGTGACCAAATTTCTTAAATTTTACCGGAAAAATATTGGACACTTGCAGTAGTATATTATAAGAAACCTCACCAGATTTTGTTTATCATTTTTCCGCAAACGACCCACAAAAAATACCTATTCATGACCGCCTAAAAAAAACATTATTTCATGTATATTCAGCACAAAATAAAATATTATGTGTGTATGTAGTCTGGATTCCGTAGAAATTTTGGAACTCGTGGTGCAATACTGACCCTACGACTTATCTTAGAATATAGATAAAGGAAAGGCAAACCTACGTTTCTAGCATTTGTAGACTTAGAGAAAGCTTTTAACAATATCGACTAGAATACTCTCTTACAAATTCTGGAGGTGGCAGGGGTAAAATACAGGGAGCGAAAGGCTATTTACAATTTTTCCATAAACCAGATGGCAGTTATAGGAGTCGAGGGGCATGAAAGGGAAGCAGTGGTTGGGAAGCGAGTGAGACAGGGCTGTAGCCTATCCCCGATGTTATTCAATCTGTATATTGAGCAAGAAGTAAAGGAAACAAAAGAAAAATTCGGAGTAGGAATTAAAATCCATGGATAAGAAATAAAAAATTTGAGGTTCGCCGATGACATTGTAATTCTGTCAGAGATAGCAAAGGACCTGGAAGAGCAGCTGAACGGAATGGACATTGTCTTGAAAGAAGGATATAAGATGAACATCAACAAAAGCAAAACGAGGATACTGGAATGTAATTGAATTAATTCGGGTGATACTGCAGGATGTAGATTAGGAAATGAGACACTTAAAGTAGTAAATGAAACTTGCTGTTTGGGGGGAAAAATAACTGATGATGGTCGAAGTAGGGAGGATATAAAATGTAGACTGGCAATGACAAGAAAAGAGTTTCTGAAGAAAAGAAATTTGTTAACATCGAGTATAGATTTAAGTGTCAGGAAGCCGTTTCTGAAAGTATTTGTATGGAGTGTAGCCATGTATGGAAGTGAAACGTGGACGATAAATATTTTAGACAAGAAGAGAATAGAAGCTTTCGAAATGTAGTGCTACAGAAGAATGCTGAAGATTTTATGGATAAATCGCATAACTAATGAGGAAGTATTGAATAGAATTCTGGAGAAGAGAAATTTGTGGCACAACTTGACTAGCAGAAGGGCATATTCTGGGGCATCAAGGGATCACCAATTTAGTATTGGAGTGCAGCGTGGAGGCTAAAAATCGTAGAGGGAGACTAAGAGATGACTACACTAAGCAGATTCAGAAAGATGTAGGATGCAGTAGGTACTGGAAGATGATGAAACTTGCACAGGATAGAGTAGCATGGAGAGCTGCACCAAGCCAGTCTCCGGACTGAAGACCACAACAACAACATGTAATTCTCTTCGCCACGTACATAAAAAAATAGGTAAAAACTACAGTAAAAACAACGCTGTCCTTAGACGATCTGTTCTCCAAAACATAAAGCTGATAGGTCACGATATGGCTCCAAGAAGCGCGTAGATCAGTCTGATCTCGCTAAGTGACTGATACAACAAGAGGTACAAATTTAATAGTATACTAGGACCCGCTACAATACAGGTAGTATATTAGGACGCGGTACAATATAGGTACCGCTCCACGTCTCGTATATTACTTTTGTCATGCAAAATCTACGTTCTTAGCTTCACAATCATTTTGTGTTTCAAGATAGAATTACACCCCCACCCTAGTACGAAGAATTAATGGTGCACTCAACTACAAATCTCGGCTTCAAGTACCTCGGACTGCACCGGGATGAGAGGTCAAACTTCTAAACCGACATAAATGCACAACGATCGAAATACTTTGCTATTTTGAAGGAAATCGTTTGTCTGGTGCTACATAGGTTTGTCCTATCGTTAAAATATAATACCACACAATTCTAAATGATGTACCAGGTATGAGAACACAGTCGATAACAAGAAATAACACTTTCACTGGACGCACGTTTATTGAACATAAACGGGAATATAGACTGAGTTGAAGTGCCTGCCTCAGCAGATAATGCTCCTCTTTTTACAGGTATAGAATCATCATCATCATCATCATCATCATCATCATCATCAGCCAATTCAATCATTAAACCATGTGGCCTCTTCGAGTCGTGGATTCAGGTAGCCTTTCAGCAGTCCTCACCAAGTGGAACGGTCTTGGGCAGTTCTCTTCGTGGTGCTACCAGCGATCTTCTTGATACCTTTGTCCCATCTGTCTGGTGGTCTTCCTTTAGGCCTCCGATGCTCTCTCGAACTCCACTCCAGTACTAGCTTCGTCCATCTGCTGTCTTTTCTTCTCGCGACGTGGCCAGCCCACTGCCATTTCAAGGAGTCTACTGCCTCTAAGATGTAATTAACCTTCGTCACAGACCGGATTTCATCTGCCCTTTTGCTATCCTTTCTTGTATAGCTCAGCCTATCCGTGGCTCTGTGTGCTGTCCTAAGTTTCCCTTCTGGAAATGAGTTCAGTGTCCAAGTCTCGCTACCATACGTCAGCACAGGAAGAATGCATTGATCAAATACTGTTTTCTTCAGATTTACTGGCATTTTTGATCTGAGTAGTGTTCAATTCCTCCCAAATGTCTGCCAGCCAAGCTTGACGCACCGATAGGTTTCTGGACTTACATCGCCATATTTATGGTCTGTCCAATGTACATATATTCACTGACCTCATCTGATGGACTGTCCTTGGCTTTCACATCTCCATCTGGGACCTATTTTTTGAACATAATTTTTGATTTGGAAAGGTTTATGTTCAAGCCAACCAACTGACATTCCGATGCAACATCTGTAACTAAATTTTGGAGCTCTCCCAAGTCGTTGACCAGTAAGGCAATATCATGAGCAAATCTCAAATTGGTAAGCCTTCTCCCATCAATTCTAATTCTCTTACCTTTCCAGCTCAGCTTTAACATAGCCATTTGCAGTACAGCCGAGAACAGTTTTGGGAAAATGGGATCGCCTTGCTTGACACCCCTCATGTTGAGGAATTTTTGAGTTGATTCTCCGAGATTAACATAAGTAAATGAAATATTCGGACATATGTAAGTCTCATACCCTTCTAGGAATAAAAAATGTTAAATCATATCGGTGACATACACGTCACCAATAACTGAGTGTAGCGTTTGCACCAAGGTAGATGCCACATTACCATGTCTAATACGGTGTAGCAAAACTGTTGGCGTTCAATGCAGCTTCCAGTCGTCTCGAAATGGATATATACAGATCCTGTAAGGTTTTCAGTGGAATCTTATGCCACAAATTCGGCAAAGTAGTGGAAGTTCAGGTAATGATGAGGGAAGTGGGTAGCGATAATGCACCCTTCTCTCCAAATTAGACAACAATGGCCCAATGATATTGAGATCTGTTGAGTGTGGTTGACGTGGGAGATGCGGCGGTTTAACCTCGTGCTCACAAAACCTGTCACGTAGCATGTGAGCTGTGTGAACCGGGCTCTGGTCCTCTTGAAACACAGCATCACCATTCGGGGACAAACATTGTACAGTCGGATGGACTGCATCAGCCAAAATGTCACATAGTCGATGGCAGTAATGCAACCTTCCAGAGCAGCTCATGGAATACGACAAATATGGCTGCACAAATCATTACCGAACACTCACTATGTTCCACTCTCGGGTCGTAAACTCGGCCAGAAGTTGGAAATAGTGTGTAACAAGACTGATCCAACAAATGACTTTCTTCCATTTCTGAAAGGTACGTTGTATGCCTTCGGTACGATGTTTTCCTGTTACAGGCATTTGTAACACTGATGAGTAGTTTTGTAAACTCAGCTGTAATTACCTGCTCCTGGAGCTCTCCGAGTGTTGATTTGGTGCTGAAAGGGTTCACAAATGCAACATTCAGCTCTGCAGTGAGTTTTACAGCCGTGTCCCCTTCATTTTCGTTACAATCCTCGTCAGTGACCATCTATCACCATCACTCAACACAACCTTCGTACGTGTTTTGATATAGCGTATGATGTTCCTCTCTTTCGCTATATGCGGTATAGTCCTCGACAAGGTGTCTCTTGATGCAGCAAACACTTTGGATACTTCGTTTATGGAGTCATTCACCACACGAGCACCAACAATCTGCCTACGATCGAGTTCACTTAGCTCCGACATAATGCACTCACAAGTGCACAGAACATTGTTCTGACCACGACTGACAAGAAAAAGTACTGAGAAATTGTACTGGCGCCGTTCGTAGTCAAATGCAACAGCGAAATCTTCAGGTTTGGCAAGTACCTGCTTTTATATTCAAGGATGTGTTTCTCACAGTGTTCACACGTTTTTTTTTTATCCTGCCCGTGCAGATATTTAGTCTCTTTAACCCTGAATTAATGAGGTGTGGTCTCTCATACCGAGTGAGACTTTTCCAACTCGCTCTTCAGAGCCAATTGTGACGTAACTACAACTCCCCTTGCGCCCTTAAACCCAAAACCTATGACAACGGAAAATCAATCTCCATGCGTACTGTATGGCGCTTGTGTCGTTTGGCAATCCCGCATCCAGGGACAAACACATGAAAGCATTTCTTAACATGGGAAAAGAGCATACCATGGCGCCCACTAAGAGCAAATCCGAACAGAGCAGCGAATGGCTGCCTCGCATTCCCGGGCTCTAACCATAGCGGGGGCCAGACGGAAGCGGCCATGTCGTCCGACGCAAATGGACGTCTTCCCATGCCGCCTTGTCTTCTATCGCGGAAGAAACATTTTAGACAAATTCTCAGTAATAAAGTAGCGACATGCTTGCACTATTGCTACAGCGTCATGTCTGTTAGTTTCGCCAATTTGTGTCTCGTAGGTGTTTTTCACAAAGCTGTAATTTTAAGCTAGTTTTTGCTTTTATGCCAGTTTTGCCTTTTACGCCAGTTTAGCTTCTAGTGGGAAATGACAGCATAGTACTTCTTAACAAATTATTCATCACCTATTTTTACACGCTTACTCACAACAGACAGTTCGAAGTGGTTTCCATTTCAACACTCAATAGTAACGCAATTCATCGCTGAATAAAATAGTGTCTTTTAATGACTTTTTTTTAAATGCGGTCGATTTTACACTACTTCAGCTTCACGAAGTGACTACCAAGAGTCATATAATATAACTGGGCCACGTCATATACAGTATTAAACTCGACACTAAATGTGGTTAAAAAATGGCTCTGAGCACTATGAGACTTAACATCTGAGGTCATCAGTCCCCTAAAACTTAAAACTACTTAAACCCAACTAACCTAAGGACATCACTCACATCCTTGCCCGAGGCATGGTTCCGGACTGAAGCGCCTAGAACCGCTCGGTCACCGTGGCTGGCACTAAATGTGGTACCACAATTCTTTAAAAAGACGTGCGGCACTTCTTAACAAATTATGCATCACCTATTTTTACACGCTTACTCATAACAGACAGTTCGAAGTGGTTTCCATTTTAACACTCAATAGTAACGCAATTCATCGCTGAATAAAATAGTGTCTTTTAATGACTTTTTTTTAAATGCGGTCGATTTTACACTACTTCAGCTTCACGAAGTGACTACCAAGAGTCATATAATATAACTGGGCTACGTCATATACAGTATTAAACTCGACAGTAAATGTGGTTCAAAAATGGCTCTGAGCACTATGAGACTTAACATCTGAGGTCATCAGTCCCCTAAAACTTAAAACTACTTAAACCCAACTAACCTAAGGACATCACTCACATCCTTGCCCGAGGCATGGTTCCGGACTGAAGCGCCTAGAACCGCTCGGTCACCGTGGCTGGCACTAAATGTGGTACCACAATTCTTTAAAAAGACGTGCGGCACCTACAGACATTTGACTTTTACCGAACGGCCGCGCCTTAGCATGTAACAACGAGGGGGGGGGGGGGGGGGGCGGTGTAATTTCTTAACGTATATCGTCTCCTGACACAGATAACAGACGTGCCACATACGGCTCTTTTAATCAAGTTGTTTCTCCCTTTTTGGCCACAACCCATCCAATAGTCATCGGCGCCTATTTTAATTGTGTTATAGCCTTTGCCGACCAGCATCCTACGCCTACTAAATGTCCGGAACTCGCTGAGATTTTGACTACTAAAGAACAGTTGGACACATGATGTCATTTTCATCCTACTTCCACGCTGTTTACGCATATCTGTAAAGGCGGTTTGAAGTAGGATTGACAGGACATATGTCGGAATGTGCCCCAAAGAAGACTTACAAAGTGTTGCAGTGCATCCTGTAACTTTGAGTGACCACTGTTCCTTCGCGTATGAAATGAAAGAACTTCACCTTTCTGGAAATTCAGTACAAGTCGTATTGCTGCAGCCGGTCTCCGGGCGTAAGTACGTCTGGTATGGCATCACTGCATACAAGAAACTAGCAGTTACAGCTCCGTCCTCGAGTGCTGAATCGACCTTGCTGAGTCACAGTTGAGGATGGCTTCTAGAAACGGCGCCAGTTTTATCAACAGTGTCTCCAAGATGTCCCTGTAAAATTGATAACACCCTTCGCATCCATCGTGAACAGACGAAAGGGATCCTTTTCCGCAGCTGCCCGCAATGTGACTTGGTCGACTAAATACCGTCAGCCTGTCACCTGAGGCGTGAAACACAACAGGCGTGCAGGAAGCAATTCACAACCATAGTAACGGATGCCGGAGTCCTCCTCTTGGGAATACCACTATTGTAACTCATGTCACGAAGCAGTTCAGCAACCTCTTTCGGCCGACCAAAGATGACAGCGCTGCCATACGCTTCTTGATCGAAGGAACACCATGCGTTATCTTTGATCGCGTTTGCTTTAGGAGAGAAGGTGACGCAGCATATCATCGATACAGTAATCAAAGGATGCTCAAAGGAATGTCTTTAGACACGCATTTTCTTCCCATGGAATTTTATCAGCTCTTCTGGGATATAGTTGGAGACGTGGTGAACGACATAACTCGTGGTACAGCGGTGCCAAAAAAAATATCTAGAAAGCCCAATAGTGTTGATACCCAGCGACGTGTCGTGTTACTAGACGTACGACCCATAAAACTCTTGATCACCGATTATAAACTTCTAGCAAGATGGGTTGCAGAGAAAATGAAGCTCGTCACTGGCAAAATCACCTGTCCACGAAAGTCTTGTAGAGTATCTGCATATAGGGACGCCGTCTCCTACACTGCACTCGACAGGCTCTCTGTGGAAATTTCGTCAACTGATTTCGCAAATGTCTTCGAGTTCATCAGCCACAGCTCTCTACTGCGGTTATGGCTAAATTAGGCTTTGGTTGCAGTTCCTGCAGATCATAAAGAACTTCCTCACAGGAGCAAGGTCTGTGGTGATCATGAATGGCCAGAGAACGAAGCCAATTGCCATGCAATGATCTGTCCAGGAGGGCTGCCCGGTGGCTATTTTATTATTTGTGATTACGACTGACGTCCTGTTGTGAGCCACAGGCCGCACGGTCAGTGGCGTCAGGATACGACACGCCACCCTAAAGCCTGCAGAATACAATGGCGACGTTGTTATTTTCACGGAACAAGCCAATGACATTGTTTTGGTTCGTCAGTAACTCAGTCAGTAAGAATATACCCTGGATGCAGCACTCCATCGCCGTAAAACAGTCCCCTCCCAGTTGGCCACTACGGAATTGACGACAGACGACTTTGGTACCGAGTTGTGGGGAACCACACGATATTGGGACTTGGAGTCACTACATATCCGTAACAAACGCAGGAACGAACGTGTTACTCTGAAGGGTCTTTGCAGAATCCACGCAAGTAGAGAGACTGATCTACATACAAACAAGTGACATTAATCTACTCGTTCAATCCTTCCAAGGCCTGTTAAGTTCTACGTGTACCATAGATTCTCGGCCGTCAAACTCGCAAGTTGTATGTTGGATGTTCTGGAGACACGAGACTTTTAAAGTCAGTGTGGTGACGTATGTCCTGGAGATGTCATCTGGGCGACTAGAACTAATCGACTTCAACTGCAAATGCACGGCACTGCTCGTCAACAACACAGCCACCTTGCAGGCCAGTAGCCCAGATGGATCGAAGGCGGAATCTCTGGCGACTTATCGCCCGCAGTGCGACCAGGCCCCAGTGGCGGTGTTAAGCATCCCGTACCAGCTGCCTTTTCTACGGCAGTAGTTCCTCCTCAGGAATTACGTTTTATGGACTGCCACGGAGAAGCACAAGACCGTTCAACGACCTGGCGTTGGCACGCTCGGGCATCCACAAATCCACAAGCTGCAAAATTCCCTTGCTGCAGGGGACTCGTAACACGTGTGGAAGAATATGTAGCTCATTATCACCCAGTGCTGCTACCAGATGTCTGAGCGCTATGAATAATACATTACTAACAAACCAGATGCTTGTGGAAGGTATGGTGACAATGTCAAAGCAGTATGGAAGTTCACCCAAAGCAAGGTGGTTTTCGTCAACTGATCAACTCCTGCAAATGTGACTGTTAGCAGTGTTATTCTGCCTTTCTTAAGACGAAGCCTAGCACGACAGCGTGGGTCGTCGGCCTCCTGGTTCATCTTGTCACTGACGTTCAAAATCCCGTTGCGCTTTCTTACTTGGTGTATTTTTGGAAACACTTCTTGAAAGTTGAAAGAAAATTGACAAACATCGATAATTGTTTGCCAATTTCTTGTCAGCTGTCATACAGCATGGTTATGAGAAAGCTCTTCGTACTCGGTCTTCCAATCAGCGTTGAAGAATGGAACCCAATAGAATTTATTCTGTACTCTTGTAGCTATGCTAAGAGTGGACCACTTACAGTGCTCTGAAGATGTTTTCAGTTTTGTCGAACGGTTGTTCTTCATTTTACCTGTGACTTTACCGTTTTAATGTTTTATATATTCCAGCGTAGTTTTATTTAAATTCTAATCGTTTCCTAGTTTATCTGCCCAGTATTATGGCTCATTATCGTCAGAGAAGAGTCAACTGTTTCAGTTCTAAATGCAACTAAACCGTTCAGAGTTTCCGAGGAATAATTTTTTTAATTTTAGACGCTATAGCTTTTCATTTTTAAGAAAAAAATATACTTTGATTCCCACAGAAGATAAACCCCTTTCTTCGCGAAAAAGATGACCTCGTTACGTCCATCAGAACTAAATTTTAAAAATGTTTCTTTTCCTTCAATTTTTCCGTGTTTAAGAAAAAAGTTTGTACCAGTCCAGGCTGGAACAAATTTTTGTTTGTCAAGAATTGGTAGGTTATCTATACCAAATTCAGCTAATGTCAAAGAATTCGCAATATGCGACTAATTCCGTAATAAATGGAAAAAGAACGCTCCGCGTGGCCGCGTGGTTTGAGGTGCCATGCACGCATTGCGGGGCCCCTCCTGCCGGAGGTTCGAGTCCTCCCTCGGGCATGGGCGTGTGTATTGTTCTTCCCAGTAATTACTTTAAGTTAGTTTAAGTAGTGTGTAAGTCTAGGGACCGATGACCTCAGCAGTTTGGTCCCTTAGGAATTCACAGACGTTTGAGGGAAAAAGCTTATATTCGCGAATCAACACGGATTTGGAAAACATCACCCAACACGTACACAATTAGGTCTTTCCTCCTGCGAATCATGGATGAAAGGCAACAGGTACATTACAGCTTCCTAGATCTCCAGAAAGGGTTTGACACAGTCCTGCGCACACTTTGACAAAGTCCTAGCATACGAAATACACTCCTGGAAATTGAAATAAGAACACCGTGAATTCATTGTCCCAGGAAGGGGAAACTTTATTGACACATTCCTGGGGTCAGATACATCACATGATCACACTGACAGAACCACAGGCACATAGACACAGGCAACAGAGCATGCACAATGTCGGCACTAGTACAGTGTATATCCACCTTTCGCAGCAATGCAGGATGCTATTCTCCCATGGAGACGATCGTAGAGATGCTGGATGTAGTCCTGTGGAACGGCTTGCCATGCCATTTCCACCTGGCGCCTTAGTTGGACCAGCGTTCGTGCTGGACGTGCACACCGCGTGAGACGACGCTTCATCCAGTCCCAAACATGCTCAATGGGGGATAGATCCGGAGATCTTGCTGGCCAGGGTAGTTGACTTACACCTTCTAGAGCACGTTGGGTGGCACGGGATACATGCGGACGTGCATTGTCCTGTTGGAACAGCAAGTTCCCTTGCCGGTCTAGGAATGGTAGAACGATGGGTTCGATGACGGTTTGGATGTACCGTGCACTATTCAGTGTCCCCTCGACGATCACCAGAGGTGTACGGCCAGTGTAGGAGATCGCTCCCCACACCATGATGCCGGGTGTTGGCCCTGTGTGCCTTGGTCGTATGCAGTCCTGATTGTGGCGCTCACCTGCACGGCGACCAACACGCATACGACCATCATTGGCACCAAGGCAGAAGCGACTTTCATCGCTGAAGACGACACGTCTCCATTCGTCCCTCCATTCACGCCTGTCGCGACACCACTGGAGGCGGGCTGCACGATGTTGGCGCGTGAGCGGAAGACGGCCTAACGGTGTGCGGGACCGTAGCCCAGCTTCATGGAGACGGTTGCGAATGGTCCTCGCCGATAACCCAGGAGCAACAGTGTCCCTAATTTGCTGGGAAGTGGCGGTGCGGTCCCCTACGGCACTGCGTAGGATCCTACGGTCTTGGCGTGCATCCGTGCGTCGCTGCGGTCCGGTCCCAGGTCGACGGGCACGTGCACCTTCCGCCGACCACTGGCGACAACGTCGATGTACTGTGGAGACCTCACGCCCCACGTGTTGAGCAATTCGGCGGTACGTCCACCCGGCCTCCCGCATGCCCACTATACGCTCTCGCTCAAAGTCCGTCAACTGCACATACGGTTCACGTCCACGCTGTCGCGGCATGCTATCAGTGTTAAAGACTGCGATGGAGCTCCGTATGCCACGGCAAACTGGCTGACACTGACGGCGGCGGTGCACAAATGCTGCGCAGCTAGCGCCATTCGACGGCCAACACCGCGGTTCCTGGTGTGTCCGCTGTGCCGTGCGTGTGGTCATTGCTTGTACAGCCTTCTCGCAGTGTCCGGAGCAAGTATGGTGGGTCTGACACACCGGTGTCAATGTGTTCTTTTTTCCATTTCCAGGAGTGTAGGTTTCCAGACATGTGAGTAGCTCCAAGACTTTTCTGGTAATAGAACACAGCAGATAATCTCGGATGGAGGGCATTCATCGGAGAAAAGTAGTGCAATAGGGAGGTGAGACAGGTTCATTCTTCTTCTCTCTATATACAAGTCAGGTGATATATAGAGCGATCAACTATCTACGACTCTTTCCCGAGACGCTGTTGCGTACGAGGAAATATGGTTTTCGAGTGACTTGGATAAAATTTCTATTTAGTCTGATGAATGATAGCTTGCTCTAAGTTTGAGAAAATCTGAATTAATTAAGATAACTAGGAAAAGCAATCCTGTAGTGCTCGAATACAATATTAGTAGCCTAACACAATCACGTCTATTAAACTTCTAGGCGCAATGTTGCAAAGCGACGCGAAATGGAAAGAGCACGTAAGGCCATTTCTAAGGAAGGTGAATGTTAGACTTTGGGTTAGTTCAGCAATAAACGAGACCGCGTACGGATCTTATGTATTCAGCGTAGCTGTAGAATTCCTCATTGTATTTTGTTTCCCATTTTTGAACAGAATTTAATAATTTCCTGATAATAATAATAGTTAATTTCACAATTTCCTTTATTTTTTGGGAAACGTGTGCATTATAACTGATATCTTGACTCTGCATTATTATTCATAAATATTAAAAAATGATCGCGTGTACTTGTATTCAGATTTTGTGTCTTCAGTTACTAAAAACTCCTAGCTATATTTTGAGTCGTACCTCTTGATCTGAGTATTAGAGACAGAGCAGCCAGATACTGTGCCGAGAAAAGAAAACTACACAACAGTTAAAGCAGACCACTACTTACTCATTTAGAGAACGTATTATAAGTTAATGACACAAGAGACTGGGCTCCTCTCTCACAAGGCAGTCTTGTTAATTTGTTCCAGATGCCAGGGAGAGCCTCGGAGCGGTTGACCTAAAACTATTGTGTGGTCTCACACCGTAGCTGACTGGGCGTGGTCAACACCCAGAATTCCTGTGTAGAATGAAAAGAACAAAGCGGAGCAGCTACGACTGTGGGTCTTTGGTTAGCCGTGATTGGTTGTCACTGGACTGTCCAGTGTATGAAAATCTGTTGACAAGATAGAGTCAACAGCTGCACGCCACTCGTGTCAACGGGGTATCGCGTGATGAGACGAATTAAGGTGTCCTGAACGGAATAGCCGCAATTTTCTCAGACTCAGACAAAACAGAGCGGGTTGACTAGAAAACACGTATACGGGGCAGGAGGTTACGACACGTTGTGGAGGAAAAGCTGTTTCAACAACAGGGTACAAACAGTTCTAATTCGTGATACTGTCCTCGGATGCATGGCTGAGTTTAAAAGCGGGCATTGGTACGAAATTATCTCGTCAGTCACGCACATAGTGTAACGGGAAATACTCCAGTCCATGACATTCTTGACTAGCTTTCAAATGTATAAGATTACTGAAGCTAATAACTGGACGTAAAGTGCCATCGGTACCGACATTACAAAGATTCTAGTTTACTTTACAACGCATACTGAGGCCTCTCCAAGGTATGTAAGCAGTCGTCTACACAACATAAAGTGGCAATAATGATTTCTATTTTCTTTTTTCATGCACTCCTATTTCCTACTTCACTCTCTCTTCCTTTTTTTCATTATTAGTATCATTCTATTTCTCTTGTATATCGTCTTGGCTACTAGATATTTTACAATCTTATTTATCTTCTTTAATTTGTTGATTTCTATTTTTGTGTCTCGTAGAATAAGTAACAGTCCGTGTTCGACGCGGAAATCTTGCCAAACACAACTCCCTTTGTTTATTCTCGATAATCACAAGGCTATAGATATCAGTTGTCTCGAGGACACCAAGGATGCTGCGGGCATTTCATACAGTGAAACATCTTGACAGATGAAAAAACGTTGCTGTACCGGAACTCGAAACAGGATAATTGATTTCCAAGGGCAACGCCATTACCAGATGAGGTCGGGCATAGATCGCGACCACATTCTAAGTATTAGTGTGCAGTAATTCACTGCTTTTATCTCTAAAGAACGTCTGCTGCATACCTTGTTGGTATGGGAGGGAGAAGATAAATGCTAATGGCTAAGCCAAGGCGTGTAGTTGTTTTCAAAGTGCAAACTCTCCTCTCCAGCGACATGTACTTCTAATTCTGGTGACATTAACACCAAACCAAATGAAAGGGGTCGCTGGGTAAAATGGATTTTGTAGAATAGTGCACACATCACTGCCCAGAATTCCAGGATGTGTTATTGCATACGCTGTGACAGTCATTCACTAAACATAAAAATACAACTGTACCCAAAACGTTTATTTAATTTGTACACTTCATGTTTACGTTCATGCAGTCGAATTACGAGCAGAAAACATTTGTTAACCACCCCCTTCTATTAAAGAGAGAGATTAAAGACGCTCTCTGGTTGGCTATCTGTATCTCTGCCCAAGGAAACGCGCTAATTAAACAATGTGCAATAGAGTAAACAGTTGCTAATTACTGACCCAGCAAAGGATCCATGGGTGAAGGGTAATGACAAATTCTCGTTAATTATGCAAAGGGATAACTAACTATGGAATATAATTTACAGCCCGACACGGTGGGCGAGCGGTTCCAGGCGCTTCAGTCCGGAATCGCGTGACTGCTATGGTCGCAGGTTCGAATCCTGCCTCTGCCATGGATGTGTGTGATGTCCTTAGATTAGTTAGGTTTAAGTAGTTCTAAGTTTTAGGGGACTAATGACCTCAGATATTAAGTCCCACAGTGCTCAGAGGCATTTTTGTAATTTACAAATAAAATAAATCTCTGACTTTATTAACAACATATGATTTCATTTAAACATTGTCAAATAATTCGGCGATAGCTTCCCCAGATGTCACAAACAGTAATAATAAAACGAAGAATTAAAATTGGAATGACCCATGCTTGGCACAGTTCAGGATAAGGAACATACTATAAATTAACTGACCAAAATCCGCTACTTGACGAAAGTAACTGGTTATGATGCTCGGAACAGAAAAGAAATTAATGTCCTCTGTGCCCGTCTCAGTCACCCATTTGAACCTAACAGTGAAGTTATGGAGGCTAACTAAATTCCACACCACCTATTCTGTCTGTACTACCCTTAAATCTCACCATCACTGAAGTGTGAGTGTTGCAGGCTGTTGGTGGTGCCAATGCCTTGCTAACCTGTATGCGAATAACTGATGGATCGTCCTCAGATGAGGACTGAACAAGAAGTCTACTGGGTGAAGTCTACCCCTGAAGTATTCTGAGCAAAGCGTGTCCCAGCTTTGTTCAGTGCCCGAAATGACTCTGCTCAGACCAAAACCTGAAGCACCTAAAAAGAGCAAAGAACATCTGTTTTTCCAACATTTCCCGTGCCAGAAGTAGCAATCGCTGACCAGAAAAGTTAGTTATGTCGACGCCGCTGAATTTCCACGAACATAGAGAAAATGCGGCCATCCCAATCAAGTGTAGTGATGACTCACTTTGAGAAACTTGCATCTAAAAAATATTACATCACAATGCTCCAGCCAATCCGGATGTTTCAACTTTGGTGTCTTTGGAGCACTGTTTTCTAGCATTGGAACACGAAAGAAGTAAAAAATTGCGCTAGACGCCGAACTAGTGGCTGAATCATGGAACCATTGTTTCTAGGCACTGCCCGTGAATTTTAGAAAGCTTTCGAGATCTGTACCTCTTCTAGAAATTTTCGCTTAAGAGTGGCTCAAAGAAATGCCCATAATGTTTAAGAATCCTCCTTCCACAAGAGAAACGTATTGCTGGTGTCAATAGCAGTAAACGTTTAGCAGAGTTAGCCTGAAAAACAACGACTCTCCGGGGAGGTGGCAGCGCACAGTAGGTAGCTGGTGTGACCCAGCGGCTATCCGTCATACCAGCGGTCGAGCACCCCAGGCTTGGAACTTCCCTACCCGCGAACGCAGCAGGGGTTCGGATGGTTCTTCTACTGAACTGTCTGCTCTGAGGCTGACATAGTTCACTGAAATCATCTGAAACCTTACAATGCACACATGCATGGTATATTTACAACTGCACAGACGAAAGAAGGGAGACACCACCTACACAGTCATTATTTTTGTTACAGTTGAAAATAAATCATGGTTTCTGTAGTCACCTCGATTTCGATTGGATTTGTTTGTAATATAAGTAATTTGCATATCAAGCAGTATGTAATTTGTATATAAAATGCAGGTTATTTGGATACGAACATATCGCCGAATGGAAGGAGATGAAGCCTAGTGGTTCGATGGCTTTCAACATATCAGTCATTGTCTCCGGACAAAATGCAATTTTTTCCAAAAACTGAAGAGAAGGGTGCATGAAGATATTAGAACTTATGAACGGTGTATCGCGGATATGATATTTGAGTTGCGGTGGCAGTCGTTAAAACAAAGGCGTTTATCGCTGCAGCAGGATTTTTTCACGAAATTTTGATCACCAACTTTCCCCTTTGCATACGAAAATATTTTGTTGGTACCTAGCTACATAGGAAGAAATGATAATTGTAATAAAATAAGTAAAATCAGAGCTCACACAAGATTTGTGTGTTCATTTTTTCTCTTGTTGTTCGAGCGTAAAAGGGTAGACAAATACCTTGCAGGTGGCCCGATAAACCGTCTGCCAGGCACTTAATTGTCAATTTCAGAGTAGTCATGTAGATGTAGATACAAAAGAAATCAACCGCCGTCTTCCGCCAAAATTTAATCTTGTAAAATTACGCCTCTCTGCAATAAAAGAAACCTCTATAGCAGTCGCAAAGTGTTTCGCAAGTGCAGATCATTTCTCTCTAATTTCACTGAAAGAAAGCTGAGGCTCTGACATTAACAATAAACTTCCACAGGGAACGTGATAAAGTGGTATGGCTGTGTTAGGTTTCCAAGACTCAAGTACAATTGTGTTATCGTGAACTGATATAAGAAATCTTTTTATTTCTCCTTTTCTGAACTAATAACGTCCGTTGATGTGACTGAAAACGTAATACTGTAGAATATCAATGAATGGAAATGAGGACAGTATAATTTGTGGACTCGATGTGATGGTTCAGATAGCCTATACATTATCCCTTTCATTCTGAATATGGATCTTCCGTCTTCTCTCTTTGGTTGTTATCTACTCTGGAGCTCTCTTGTATTTAATTTTTTCACAGTCAGAGCTGAAAATTATCTCACAGAGCCAGATGTGTGGGTATCTACACAATTTATCGTAGACTCAAGACTACAGTGCTACTTGGCTTACTATAAGTATCGGAAACCACTGTCAGTGGTGGTAGTCAACTTAACTACGTCTAAAGTATCGCAGAAAAAGTAGATAGTTGAACGTCGAACACTGGTGGTATTACCATCCCACAAGATATCAGCTACACAACTGTTACGTAATCAGACGGATTTGTGGTGTATAGGATAAGTAAACAAGGAAGTGCGACCGACATTTTCGGCAGCAGAGATTGAGTCAGATGGCACATGTTAATACTATACCGTTACGTGTGTTTCAGAGCAAGAAGAACAACTACGGCGTGGCCCTCACCTGGAGGGACCTGTCGGTGTACGTCATGAAGAAGAAGACAAGGGTCTTCTTGTCCTCATCACAGACTTACACTCGAATCATCAATAATGGTACGTAATTCCATGTATTGGCTTCTTCATTTTATGTACTCTATAACTCTGAAAGTTCGCCATACTGAGCTCACTAAAATTCTACATTTAATTTTTCGGCACAAGTACAATCCATGGTAACTCTACCACTACGTACTTGTTTTGCGGATTTCTCCGTTGAGACTTACGTCGACCTTTGATGGAACTTTATTGCAGACCAACGAAGCAACCACCTAGAATTTTTTTGTCTGCCACCGTGGTCCCTGACCCTACCAAAGGATGAACGTGGGCTCCTACGCCAGTGAATTCCTTCCTTGAGTGGTCGGTAGCGAAACGATCAAATGATTTCCATGGATTAAGTTGGTGATTTCGATGGATTAAGTTGGTGAGGTACATGAAGAAAATGCAGTGGCTCTAGATTCGAAAGCTAATGTTGACGCTAGGAAGGCAAAAGCACTGAATACTTGCTCCAACAATATTGCCAACTTGCGACGGCCTGGATTGAGAATAATGAAGGAGCTCCTCAGTAGACCAGTTTCCTACATGAACTCTGCACTTATTGGTAGAAGAATGGACAGCTGGATTGATTTTTCCCTGGCCTCGACGAACTGTGATAAAGAAATGTAGTTAGCTTTTCTATTACTACAACGTTCGATAGAAAATCGTGAAGAAATTGTTAGAAAATCCTAAAATTTCACTCAGACATGACTGGTTATATTAGCACACCACTAAAAATACCATTTTGTATCCTATTATGCTGTTACAAGGAAAACTGAATGAATCGTGAAGTCACAACCATCATCATGGAAGCGTTTAGTTCCCGCCCCTATATTCGATATAATTTTGTTGTTCACCAGTACTGATTGCCGTAGGGGACTGAGGTCAGTTGCCTTATCCCACACGTTTTCTGTCGCCGCAGTGTCAGTGAAATGTGAGTCAAAGAAGAACTTGCATGCTCTGTACATTGAAGGACGCTTCCACATTCTGAATAAAAAGTGACTGATCGATGTTATGTTAAAACATACGGCCCTAATTGCTGAAGAGAGACAGACAGTGAACTCTCAACCAAAACCACAGCATAAGTTTACCAATGTAGTGATGTTGTTATCAAATGTTTTGTTGCAGTAGTTGCTGTCTGAAACATCAGAGGTTCACGTCACATGGAACCGACGACTATATGCCATGCAAATTGAACCCTAGTCTCTGCTATTCCTCCAGTAAAATGCTTGAAAGTGTACACAGAAGTGTAACTTTAATGTGATGCCTAGTATGACGCCGGAGAAAAGAGGGAGTTAAGTGACAGAGTGGGGCATACGCAGCGATTTGCTGTTACGAGGAGTTGTACTCATGTCCTGGTTGCAGGGTGTCACAGCGTGTTGCGGGATCTGCGGTTCCGTGTGCTCTTACTCCCAGTGAACTGTCAACCAAAACCACAACAGAAGTTTACCAATGTAGCAGGAGCGGTAATTTTTTTAATGTGAGGAGACACAGCTATATGGAATTGTCTGAATTACCAGTATCTCGTCTCTTACTTTCTTAACTTCACAGAAGCTCTCCTGTGAACCTTGCAGAACTAGCACTCCTGGAAGAAAGAATATTGCGGAGACCTGGCTTAGCCCCAGCCTAGGGGATGTTTCCAGAGTGAGCTTTTCACTCTGCACCGGAGTGTGCGCTGATATGAAACATCTTGGCAGATTAAAACTAAGTGCTGGACTGAGACTCGAACTCGGGACCTTTGCCTTTCAGGGGCAGGTGCTCTACCATCTGAGCTACCCAAGCACGATTCACGCCCAGTCCTAGCTGGAGAAAGTAAGGCTGTGAGGACGGGGCCTGAGTCGTGCTGGAGTAACTCTGATGGTAGAGCACTTTCCCGCGAAAGGCAAAGGTCTCGATTTCGAGTCTCGGTCCGGCACATAGTTTTAATCTGCCAGGAACTTTCGTATCAGCACACACTCCGCTGCAGACTGAAAATCTCATTCTTGAAAAGAAAGTTAGCGGATGAGAATATATTTGACGCTATAGCTGTATCAGCTTACTTATCAATATAAAGTAGCCCCTCTGGTCTCTGTGCGTACACTGATTCTATTCGAAAGCGTCTTAAAACCACTGCAGCCTCTCCTGAGGCAATCTGGCCCACAGCTGTTTTAACTGGATATTGATACACAGGATAATGGCACTGGGTTGCAGCTTACGCCCGAACTGGTTTTACAAGTTTTACGTGTGATCTGGTCTTCTTGCTGGCTACAGAAGCGTCTCATCATCACACAAACAGTTCATAGATACACGAGCCATGTATGGACGAGATTGTCCTGCTAAAAATGTCCACAGGATACTTTTGGATGGGAGGTGAAACATAGGGACGCAGAATGTCCATAACGTCTCGTTGTGCCGTTAGAGGTCCCTCAGTCAACACCAGCCTTATCTTAAAGTCACACCTTATGGCTCCTCACGCTCGGACGCCAGACGTCCTCCTTGGGACACCCTCATACTAGTGTTGTAAGCGACTATGAAAAATAATTCCTTTGTCCGGCTGCTGTTAGTTTCCGACCGATTGTGCAAGACGATGCAGAATGTTACAGGAAGCCCATTGCGTGTTGTCGGATGGCAAGCGCACTTGTGAAAGGGTTATAACGAGCGTTGTGCAGAATACGGTGATTCTCGCTTGTGGTGGTGCCACGTGGTTTACTGGAAACGTGACGACGAGTACCGTTGCCTTCACGTTTCCATGCAGTTAAAACAGTGCGACTGTCACATCCGAGTGCCCCACAACTCAGGATGTTGCACGATTCGACCAGCCGGAAAACGGAGATACACAGTGAGGTCCGTTTCAAACTCTGCTAGGTGCTGGTAACATGTGTACGGGGCATCGCTGCGTCCTTCACAGTGACCACTCACCACGCACTGTAGGTACCCTACCAGGTCTGGTGGCAGCACTAAAGGCAAGCAACACTAATGCATTCTGATGCCCGTCCTACCTGTTACGAAGAATTGCAGCTACAATCATTTAAATAACCGTCAATAGCGTGTTCGAAGATCATTGACATATGACCTCGTCTTCTGGGTGCTTCTATTTTTTTTTGTCAGACAATGTATGGGGCGCTGTGCCTTGCACAGAAGTAAACAAATAATGAAATCTGAAACCCTCAGCTTCCAAGCTAGATAGACCTCCGACTACGCTGAACATTAGTCACCACTAACTAGATTCAGTCTTTCAAACGAAATCATTGATAATATTACAACACAGACAGTGAAAAGTGTTCGAAAGACTCGCCACTCGCCGAAGGCCTACTAGAGTGGCGGATGCCTATAAAACTGCCGGTATCCTTTAACTGATTATCCCACCGATTAATGTTATTTCTGTGTAGTGGGTCTTCGTCTTACATTTGACTATATTCACTTTGAACGTTGGTCATGGGTTCGAATTAAACAAGCCACAGAACATGCTGAACATTCCTTTGTACTGTCGAGGTCTCGACTGACGTGCCCTGGTGGAATGCTGCCACATGGTTCGCACCACTGCATCACCACCTGCTCGCGCACACTATCGAACATCACACTACAGAAATGCTTTGCGATACTGACTAGTGTAGCGCAAGTTTCAGCCTGTCATTTCGTTTATGTTAGCCAGAAGGAGAGTTTACAACTGCATCATGACTTAACTGATGCACTGTATATACATCCGTAACGCCTTTCAGCGGAAAAAACAGGAAATGAAAAAAGGACCATCCACGTAACGAGAATAATTCGAACCTTTTGTAACCAAAATCAAGACACAAAGTGTGCAAATGGATGTCGTCAACCTGTCAAGGAGATGCACTGCCAACAACTGATCTGTACCGTTAAGAAGCGCCCACTTTGTAAAATTCAGCAGCGAATTACATGGGTGCAGCCGATTTTTGTTATGTATTGTAATTACAAATGGTGGTCAACTGGAGTTTCGCCATTGTTTTTCTCGAGAGGACAGTAATCTGCATGTTGTGTTTTGCTTTTGACAGTGACGGGAGCCGTGCTACCTGGATCACTGGTGGCGCTTATTGGAGGCAGCGGCGCTGGGAAAAGTACCCTGCTGGCGGCCCTCGCACATCGATCCCCTGGTGAGTCCAGCTGCCACCGAGTGCCACTCAACAGTGCACGTAGAGGTCTTCCAGTGTGTGCTTCCTCTCCAGTGACTACATCATAGTATCAGGCTTAACTACAACCTTACGAGTACTGCCATCACTCTCTCACTGAAGCGAGGACACCATCCTCCTGGTAAGGGTACCCCTGCATCACTGTGTCATGCTGGTGAGTAGACCACCACCTGCGTAGTGGGAACCAAAAATACAATATACGCCTCTGGGGCTAGTGAACTCGATAAAACCTACCTGTTGAACCACTTCCCAATTACAGTTGTGTCTCGCTTAACTGAATCTAAGAAACTCTCCCGGGTAAACCATAGCCACAACATGTAGCACGCTAAGTACACGTGGCACGCTAACTACATAGAACATTTTTGTGCATTACACTGCCACTGCAACTGCATATATATGTCAGGCTAGGCATTTACTAAAGTCTCTTGATGCATTGCAAAATGGCAGTATGATCCTGTTGTAGCCGTAATGGAAGTATTATATACAGAGTGTCCCAATAATGCCGCGACAAACTTTGAGGGGCTGTAGAGAATGTCTTGAGGTACAAATGGAGAATGGGAGCCCGTGTCTGGAAACGTCATCCAACGATGCTACAGAGTATCGAAATCATAGTGGCTGGTGATTAGGTCACCTCCTCGGCACCAAATGTGCTTTTGTACGGTGACAGACCAGAGACGGGACACCTCGCCACGTTGTATGTTATTAAATGGTCGCGACTGATGGCCACGAAGATGGAGTTAGTTGCTCTGTAGACAGGCCTTGTCTTTCACGAATGTGATGATCTATTACCGTGAAGCATGACGGTTTCGGACATGGGCTTCCAGCAGCAGTTTTTTTCCTTCTGTATACCAAAACCACTGGAGGTTTTGGAGGGTATCAGGTGAAAAATAAACTGCACATGGAAATCACTGCCGGCTGGAGTGGCCGAGCGATTCTAGGCACTTCAGTCTGGAATCGCGCGACCGCTATGGTCGCAGGTTTGAATCCTGCCTTGGGCATGGATGTGTGTGATATCCTTATGTTAGATAGGTTTAAGTAGTTCTAAGTTCTAGGGGTCCGATGACCTCAGATGTTAAATCCCAATGTGCTCAGAGCCGTTTGAACCATTTTTGGAAATCAGTGTCCGAAACCGTCTTCCACAGAGGCAACAAAGCATCGCATTCATAGGAGACAACGCCTTTCTGTGTATCACCTAGCGCCATCTTATCCAGTGGCGATCGTAGCGATCAGTGACAATCAATGAATAACATATAACATTGCCTAAGGTCTGTCAGCAAACAAAGGCACATTTGTTGCCGAACAGGTGATCTTGTGACAGGCGCCGGAGCACATAACTTCCAGCCTGTGTAGCGTCTTTGGAGGCTTCCGGTCACAGTTTACTATTCACTACATGTTCCCCAAGACACCTGCTACAATCCCTCGAAGTTTGTCGCAACACTTCTGGGACACCCGGTATATGTCTCACACAAGTGGGAGAAAAACACTTTCCTAATGTTAATGGTTGTTGTATTCGTGGTGCCAGTATAACACTTTTTCATAAATGTCAACACCAGTCACACGCAAGTGACGCCACCGTCCATTAAGGGTGAATATTGATGAAACTAACAAGCTGCAGGGACGGATTCCTAACTGCAAATGGGGGAAAATAAGTTGTATGAACATGTGCCCGGAAACGGCCAGTCTGCGTGCAACAACAACAAAGCATCGCGAACACAGTGCAGAGCTGCATCACACCCACGTCACAACAGATGTTCAAACTAGTCTCCAAGTGATTGCAAGTGATAGGAATGGTAGCGGTTATCGTGCAGGATGTACATAATCGTAATTCGGCTTACATCGTGTCGGCGGGCGACTTACCTGGAACTTGTATTAGGGTTCGTCTCAACATCCTGTGGAAACGGGTTCTCCTCTCAGTTTGGTGTACGCACCATCCGCTGCCTAACCTGCACTTCCGTCTTTCTGAAAGGTCCCATGACACAGAAACGCCCAAAAAGAGCTTGCAATGTGGTTTGATGTGGTGAGTGTCTATGAGAGTAGCTTTTGGTATATCCGTTCTACCTCTTTACCATTTCTGTCCGCTGTGCTGTACACAGACACCACTTCGGCTTGTTCCGGACACGAATACCTGACGATTCTGCTGCTTACAGCACACTAGGTCAATCAAACAGTCTGCAACACATAAGGAACGCACGGAAAGTGGTCAGTGGAACTTTCGTTCGTCAGCGCCATCTACCGTGGAAGCGCTGCATTTCCGGAGACATATTCATAGGACCCTTTTACCCCCATTTCCTGTCAGGAATCCGTTCCTGAAGTTTGTCGGTTTTATTAAAGTTCACTCTGTATGGTGTGTTTTCCACAGCTTGTTCATCTTTCTGCCACTACTCTCTTGAGGCGATATAGTAGTGCATGTGTATTCTAAATAACTTTGCAAAGTTCCTTCGAAAACGTGTGCACGCAAGTGACTTTCAAGTAAAATGTCTCACCTGTTCAGGAATATACATAATGGATGTACGAGTGCAGACTGTAGACACATGGTTGACGACAAACGGAAATTCGAGAGTGGCGTGTGTCATGCCTGGGGAGTCAAATTTTAAGGCGGCGGCTCGCAATAAGCGGGAAATCTGAATTCGGGTCCCGGACCGGCACATATTTTTGTCGTCGCGATTCCATTCTACAGCTGATGGTTTCCCATATTCGCAACCGAGGATACACATAACATAACTGTCTTGAATCATCTAATCAGTCACGCCTTTGGGGTACTGTGATTATCGTCGTGAGTCCCATTCGTACACTATGTCTGTCTAACGTTGCTGATACATCTACTGCTCTCACGGCGAGACAAATCGCCACCATACGCCTTGCAGAAACTAGTTTCATTATCATTACTCAGTTGATGGCTCTATGCCACTATTTGCCTTACATCAGTGCTCTCACGGTCTTCTGCTAAGTTGCATTGCCAATGTATGTATGTTTCACATTGTTCCGTTCAGTATCACCAATCTACAAGTGTCTCGCTGTGGTGCAGCTATCGTCAGCCTCGTGTTGAACTGTGCCACCATGCATCATATCTATGTACGTATAAAAAACGGAATAACTCGGAGAAAGGGTAGGTGCGGTAAGAACACACGAATAAATAAAGTGAAAGAAACCTAGCCTAACTTCAAATAGGAACCAGGCTAGAAATAAGCAAGGCTGAACATACACCGTATCCGCAGACTGCTCAGGGATGTAACACGCCACGAAACTCAGCTAAACTGGCAGTACACTACTATGACACCGGACCCTAAATGGCGCATGCACAGAGTTACAGGAAAGGCTGAATCGAGAGTAGCAACGAGAAGGATGGAAAGAGGCTGTTCAGTGTTATTAAACTAATCGCCCAACAAGCAAGGGTATGGCTATATTGACAGCCAAAGGGTATACCTAAGGAATATGCTTCTATTCTGGTGTTCTTACGCACCTGCGGTTTTTCCGAGTTCTTCCGTTTTTCATAATTACTGAGATGCGCCTTTCTTTTATAGACTGCGACTGCTTTTTCGGGGCCGGCCGGAGTGGCCGTGCGGTTCTAGGCGCTGCAATCTGGAGCCGTGCGACCGGTACGGTCGCAGGTTCGAATCCTGCCTCGAGCATGGATGTGTGTGATGTCCTTAGGTTAGTTAGGTTTAATTAGTTCTAAGTTCTAGGCGACTGATGACCTGAGAAATTAAGCCGCATAGTGCTCAGAGCAAATTTCTTTTCTTTTTTTTTTTTTTTTTGCCTTCACGGTGAAATGGGACTTGTCTGTAACTATTTTTCCAAAGTACTACAATTATTTGAAAGATAAAGTAAGTATACTATTCTTGGTGGCCTTACGTGCTTTTAATAACTTATTTTTAAACATTAGTTATTCCAAACGGTAAATATGTTACACCTCTAACGTATAGATCACCTGATGATTCATTTTAAGAATGAGAAACCAGTCGTGACCTTCCAATTATGGGCTTTAACAGCCTGAGCAGAAGACATTTTATTCAGCATGCAGAATTTCTGCTACGGCTACCCTCATTTAAAGTTATTTGCTCCCCATAAGTTGGTCACAATTGCATAGCGAGAGTATATCTGCGGCTGCTGAATGAGTGTTTAAAGATAAGGTCACCAGTCTACGACTCACCTCCCAGGACACAACCAGTGTACGCAACCTGTCTGCATGCAGAGTAAATTCTGTGAGGAGGTGCGAGAAAATGTTCTAAATGTTTCCATAGCGCATATCTGACACGGAAAAATGGTTCAAATGGCTCTGAGCACTATGGGACGTAAAATCTATGGTCATCAGTCCCCTAGAAATTAGAACTACTTAAACCTGAGGACAACACACAACACCCAGCCATCACGAAGCACAGAAAATTCCTGACCCCGCCGGGAATCGAACCCGAGAACCCGTGCGCGGGAAGCGAGAACGCTACCGCACGACCACGAGATGCGGACACGGAACAAAGGAACCAGCGAGGTATTCACCTCGTGGGATTTGGGAAACCCTCTAAAAAAACACATCCAGGCTGACCGGAAAATCGACCCTTCGACGTTGTTCAGCCGAACGGATTCGACCCGTGGATGGCAAACTTCCCGCAGCACTAGCGATTGCGTTTAACACCCGCAGCTACCCGGGCGGGTAAGCGTAGTTTCTTTCTGTCTGACATGATAGAGATGACCCATTCTAAGGACTGTGCTTAAGAAAGACTGTTTCAATTGTTAACATGAAAATACACTGAAGCGCCAAAGAAAATGGTACAGGCATGCGTACTCAAATACAGAGATATGTAAACAGGCAGAAAACGACACTGCGATTGGCAATGCCTATATAAGTGTCTATTACTGCTGCTACAATGGCAGATTATCAAGATTTAAGTGAATTTGAAGGTGGTGTTATAGACAGCGCACGAGCGATGGGATGTATCATCTCCGAGACAGCGATGAAGTGGGGATTCTCCCTTACTACCATTTCACGAGTGTACCGTGAATATCAGGAATCCGGTAAAATATCAAATCTCCAATATCGCTACGGCCGGAAAGAGATCCTGCAAGAACTGGACCAACGACAACTGAAGATAATCGTTCAACGTGACTGAAATGCGACCCGTCCTCAAATTGCTGCAGATTTCAATGCTGGGCCATCAGCCAAGTGTCAGCGTGCGAACCATTCGACGAAATACCATCCAAATGGGCTTTCGGAACCGAAGACCCACTCGTGTACCCTTGCCGACAGCACGACACAAAGCTTTACGCCTCGCCTGGGCCCGTCGACACCGACATTCGACTGTTGACGACTGGTAACATGTTGCCTGGTCGGACGAGTCTCGTTTCAAATTATATCGAGCGTATAGACTTGTGAGGGTATAGAGACAACAACCTCATTAATCCATGGACCCTGCATGGCAGCAGGGGCGTGTTCAAGCTGGTGAATGCTCTGTAATGGTGTGGGGCGTGTGCAGTTTGAATGATATGGGACCCCTGATACGTCTAGATACGACTCTGGTAGGTGACACGTACGTAAACATCCTATTTGGTCATCTGCACCCATTCATGTCTATTGTGTATTCCGATGGATTTGGGCAATTCCAGAAGGACAGTGCGAGACCCCATACTCCCAGAATTGCTACAAAGTGGCTCCAGGAACACTCTTCTGTGTTTAAACACTTCCGCTGGCAACCAAACTCCCAGGGCATGAACAATCCTGACCATATCTGGGATGCCTTGCAACGTGCCGCTGAGAAGAGATCTCCACCGCCTCGTACTCCTTCATATTTATGGACAGCCCAACAGGATTCATGGAGCCAGTTCCTTCCAGCACTACGTCAGACATTAGTTGAGTCCATGCGACGTCACGTTGCGGCACTTCTGCCTGCTCGTTAGGGCCCTACACGATATTAGGCAGGTGTGCAGTTTATTTGGCTTTTCAATGTATAACAAACTGCATATCATTGGCTTCTGATGACTGAAATCTACTGTTCTCGATGACTTCATCTCGCTTCTGTAGGTGACCTGTTTTGACCATTTTTAAGGTATCTTTTGACATGGTTCGTTGTGATTTATGTAACAATGAATAAAAAACATCGTACAACTCTGACAAGGCCGGCCGCGGTGGTCTCGCGGTTCTAGGCGCGCAGTCCGGAACCGTGCGACTGCTACGGTCGCAGGTTCGAATCCTGCCTCGGGCATGGATGTGTGTGATGTCCTTAGTTTAGTTAGGTTTAAGTAGTTCTATGTTCTAGGGGACTAATGACCACAGCAGTTCAGTCCCATAGTGCTCAGAGCCATTTGAACCATTTTTTGAACTCTGACAAGAAAGATATGTCAGTGGTATCGCCAGTAGTGAATAAGCCCCTGACCTGAGGTAGCGGTGATGAGTTGACTGTGAGACGAGATTGTCTTGTGTGTCTGCGCAGCGGGCACGATCGTCGACGGCGAGGTGCGCATGGACGGTCTGGCGCTGGACGACTCGGTGCGCCAGCTGACGGGCTTCCTGCACCAGCACGAGGCGTTCTTCAGCAGCCTCACCGTCAGGGAGCACCTCTCCATCATGGTGCGTAGCGCCTCCACACCAAGTTTTCCGCTTGGCTGGAGGCTTGCAGTATACCACTTTCATAAAGGACTCTTCTAATGTGATTCTTCAGTTTCTCCCGACGTATTTCTTGTTCGAACAGTCCACGGTTGTACAGCCGGTCCATAGTGTCCAACGGGCTCAATATTTCAGCGATCAGACGTGTCTCCATCGTCAGGTGCGCTGACGAACTAAGCTCCTGAGGGCGGGCGGCCGTCTTAAATCACCTACCCTTGAGAGGCAGTACACCCATGGACTGTACGAACAGGAGTCTTCTGGTCCTCCAGGCTCCACAGAAGCTTTCTTGATATACTGTAGTGACATCTGATAAGCTGAGAGCGAAAAGCTAGCCTTGGAAGACGCCATATCAAGGAAATATTTATTACAAAGGCATTCTTTTTAAGGGAGCAGTGCACAAAAACATCAAAACCAACACATTTCTACAGCCATGGGCCTTAACAATAAAGGCGAGGTAATAATCACGTGCCACATCGACACATAAAGTAATTTTCAGGCAGTTTGCAACCAGGACTGGGCCTTGTTACCAAGACAGGACATGCGCCTCATTTGGCAAACTTGGCTGTTTTACGCAGTACACAGGCGGATCATGGTAAGCTTGTAAGAGGCAATTCTGAATAACAATAGAAATCAGTAAAAGCTACTCAGTAATAAAAACATGAAAACAGACTTTTGCAGATTACGCAGAGAGCGAGCGACACACCAAACGTTTCAGATATCTGAAAAAATATTAACGAAACACTGAAAATATTAAATATAAGAGCTACTATCTTTTAAAAATAGTAGAACAGGCAATAATTAATGTCACTAATACTATCCTGATTATGAGACAACATGCCGTCAGTGCAGCTTTCCTAATATTCAGGTTTTCTGTTAAGACCCAGTACAAGGAAAACGATACAGTACACTGTCTTACACACACGCACACAGTCAGTTTTAACATAAACATGTTAATTATGTTTTAAAAATAATATATGACAAAATTTCTTTCGAGTTGATTGTAAATAAACAATTTTCAGATTTCGTCTTTTAGTTGTACCGTGCAACCTTGATTATTGCCAAATTTCATGATCCTGAGACAACAGGAAGCACCCTATAGGTTCTTATGAGTGAGTTTTCGGATGCCAAAATATGTTATATAAATGGATGTTCCTCTGATTGCAGCAACGCCAACAGAGCACAGACATTAATATGCGGCATTAGTTTCAACATTATCATGTGTACCCGTTACGGAACAAAAGCGTTCTCGATAGACAGACGGACAACCGAGTGATCTAATAAGAGTTTATTTTTACCGATTAAGGTATGGTACCCTAAAAATATAGCCTTGTCGATTCAAATGTTTATTAGAGTACCTAATAAAAATGTCAAGTATATTGGTCAAGTACTTTTAGAGATTTGTGAAAAGTACGTTTCCCCTCTATGTATTGTATACGAGTGTTTCAAAACGAAAACGGCGTTTGCAAGGCTTTGTGGTATATATTACATACAGCCTGTATTTACAAATAGTACTTAAAATGAAAGAACAACTCAAACCACTTTGTTTGCATACCTGTGAAAATGCGCATGAACTGTTTCCTGTGTCTTCCTTTAGAAAGCACTAACAGCAAAGAAGTCGACTACTGAACCCAATGCTTTTTATGTTTTACAGTTTGCTAGGCCTGAATCTGTTGTTGCAGTGCAACGTGCGTTGCACTGTAATGAAATGCACGTCTGTCAATATATTAGAAGTATTTATATCCCATGTACGTCCAAATGCTTCTTAGATCATTGTGTAAAAATTTGAAGTAATTCTCTGAGAACCCTTATAGACTTTTTAATAACCTTCCCTATTTACACACTCTGAGACAAAAGTAAAACTATCCCAAGCGGACAGGTTTCGGTACATGTGATGTACATTTAGAGATTACAATTCAGAGAAATTGGCTGATTTGTTCAAGAGAAAGAGCTTCACAAATTGAGGAAGTCTATAACGAGTGGGTCCACCTCTGGCTTCTGTGGAATCAATTATATGACTTGGTACTGATTGATATTCTGGATGTCCTCCGGAGGGATATCGTACCGAATTACGTACTGTTGTTCGGAGAAAGCTGCAGGTTCTCAACTGGGGGAGGATCCGGTGGTCTTGCTGCCCAAGGCAGGGTTTGGCATGCACGAAGACAAGCAATTGAGCCTGTCGCCGTGTGCGGGCGAGCATTATCTTGTTGAAATGTAAGACCAGCATGGCTTGCCATAAAGGGCAACAAAACGGGGCGTACAATATCGTTGACGCATCGCTGTGTAATAAGGATACGTCGGATGACAACCAAATGGATCCTGCTATGAAAAGAAGTAGCCCTCCTGACCATGAGTTCTGTTTGTCGGGCCGTACGTAGAGCGACAGTCAGCTTGATGTGTCACTGTTGTCTGGGTCGTCTCCAGATACATTTTCGTCGTGGAATGTCATTGACTGGAGTAGAATTGTCTTTAATGATGAGTTGCACTTCGAATTGAGCCCCGATGACCGGGAAGACATATACGGAGACGCTTTGGACGGCGGTGATCAACAACCAGACTGTCACCTAACAACCAGCTCGCGATTTTGACGATCTATCACCACAATTGGCAACGGCCTTGCCGCAGTGGATACACCGGTTCCCGTGAGATCACCGAAGTTAAGCGCTGTCGGGCGTGGTCGGCACTTTGATGGGTGACCATCCAGACCGCCAAGCGCTGTTGCCATTTTTCGGGGTGCTCTGAGCCTCGTGATGCCAATTGAGGAGCTACTTGACCGAACAGTAGGGGCTTCGGTGAAGAATACCATCATAACGACCGGGAGAGCGGTGTGCTGACCACACGACCCTCCTATCCGCATCCTCAGCTGAGGATGACACGGCGGTTGGAAGGTCCCGATGGGCCACTTGTGTCCTGAAGACGGTGTGTTCTATCACCACAATTGGGCAGAACGGGGCAGGATATCCCTCAGAAGCGATTCAATAACTCTATTAACTGCTTCTATAGAGCCAATACGTTATTGACTTGCTAAATTTGTGAAGCTTTTTCTGTCGAATAAATCATCTAATTTTTCTGAAATTGTGAACATTTGTTTGTTTGTCTGTACATGTACATCACAGCTACCAATTTCTGTCCCATTTTGACAATTGCTTTGAGGAGTCTCTTTTTTGTGTTACAATATATATATAGCCTATGTCCCTCCAAAAGTTTATTAGAGTTCCGTGTAAATACTTGATGTAAATTCATCAAGAACTTCTCGAAATTTTTGGTAGCAGCGTCAGACAACGTTTTCCATTTATATCTTATCACACATTTACTGGTACCAGTTACTACTGCTTGGCAATGAGACATCGCACGAAACAGGTAGGAATAAATGTTTAAGAAACAGCTCAGGTGCTTTATTGTTACAGTAGTAAGAATTTCATATATTATGTTGAGAAATACGCAAGAAATGCTAGTGTTAGGTGCCTAGTGAGAGTGTAAGCGTGTCGGTGGTGCAGAGGCAGCTCGCTTACAGGAGGCTGCTGGCGTGTTGTGCTGCAGGCGCACCTCAAGATGGACCGCGGCGTGCCCCGAGACATGCGCGAGCTGCGCGTCCAGTCGCTGCTGAAGGCGCTGGGGCTGGCGCACCGCGCCGACACGCTCATCGGGGAGCCGGGCGCGCGCAAGGTGCTGTCCGGCGGAGAGCGAAAGCGGCTCGCCTTCGCCACCGAGGTAAGCGGCTCAGTAACGTCAAGCGCTGCTCAGCTCGGTTCTGTACTGACGAGCCAAAACTAAGACCACAGCTCACAGCGAAACAGTATCCATAGTGCCGTTGCAGCTAACATCTGAAGTAGTGCTGGAGGGAACTGACACCATGAATCCTGCAGGGCTTTCCATGGATTCTTAAGTGTACGAGGTGGTGAAGATCTCTTCTGAACAGCTCGTTGCAAGGCATCCCAGATATGCTCAATAATGTCCATGTCTGGGGAATCTGGTGGCCAGCGGAAGCGTTTAAAATCAGAAAAGTGTTCCTGGAGCCAAACTGTACCAATTCGTTTGTGGTGTCGCACTGTCCTGCTGGAATTTCCCTAGTCCGTTGCAGTGCACAATTGACACGAAGGGACGCAGATAATCAGACAGGATGCTTACGTACGTGTCACCCGTCAGAGTTATCTAGACGTATCAGGGGACCCACATCAACTGTACACTCCCCACACCATTACAGAGTCTCCAGCAGCTTGAAAAGTCCCCTGCTGACATTCAGGGTGCATGGATTCGTGAGGTTGCATCCATACTCGTACAAGTCCACCCGTTCGATACAATTTGAAACGACACTCGTGCGACCTGGCAACACCCGCCAGGGTAGCCGAGAGCGCAAACGCGCTGCTTCCTGGACTCGGGTAGGCGCGCCGGCCCCAGACCGAATCCGCTCGGTGGATTAACGACGAGGGCCGGTGTGCCGGCCAGCCTGCATGTGGTTTTTACGGGGTTTTCCACATTCTGCTAGGTGGCTGGTTCCCACGTTCCGCCTCAGTTACGCCCGTCGCATACATTTGAAACACGTCCGCACTATTTCACGATTTACACTACGGGTACTCTGATTCCGTCATGGAGGGTACGGGGTGGCGGCAGGAAAGGTATCCAGCCATCCCTGAAACCTACCATTCTCAAATACGTTGTAACCACACCGACCCTGAGATCGCTGCGGGACTATGGCTTAAGCAAAAGAAGAAGAAGAAAGACTCGTGCGAGTAGGCAACATGTTTCCAGTTATTAACAGTCCAATGTCGGTTTTGAAGGGCTCCGGCGAGGCGTAAACTTTTGTGTCGTGCAGTCATTAAGGATACACAAGTGAGCCTTCGGCTCTGAAAGCCCATATCGATGATGTTTTGTTGAATGGTTCGCACGCCGACACTTGTTGATGGCCCAGAATGGAAACCTTCAGCAATTTGCGGAAGGGTTGCACTTCTGTCATGCTGAATGATTCCTTCAGTCGTCGTTGGTCTCGTTCCTGCATGATCTTTTTCTGACCGCGGTGACGTAGGAGATTTCATATTTTACCGGCTTCCTGATATTCAGAGTCCACTAGTGAAATGGTTGTTTCGGAGATGCTGTATCCCATCAATCCTGCTCCTACTGTAACACCACGTTCAGAGTCACTAAAATATTCATAACCTGCCATTGAAGCAGCAGTAACCCATCTATCAACTGCGCTAGACACTTGTTGTCTTACGTAAGCATTACCGACCGCAGCGCCGTATTCTCCCTGTTCATATACCTCTGTATTTGAATAGGCATGCCTATACAAGTTCCTTCAGGGCTTCACTGTATATGTTTTCATATGTAATGGATTAGGAACGGGAAGTGAACAGAAAAGTCACACAAGTGAGAAAGGCCTATTTTTGATTTTATTACTAACCGACGCTTACTTAGTTTGTTCAATTGGAGCACTGGAGACGTCGACGAGGTGCTGCTCAGTGGCAGACTTGCACCTAGTGGCCAAAATTATAACTATTTGTTTTTCAGCATAAATCAGTTCTGAATTAATGTATTAGCATATCTACTAAGTTTGTCTGCCATCAGATAATTACAGCTCACAGTGGACTTCTGTTACTAGCTGCACTTTAATATAATCTAGGTTATAAACGGAGCAGAGACGAATGACGAATCATTCGAGCGACCATACAGGCCTAAATGGCAAAAATTCTCTTGTACTGTGTCTATACTCTCTACTAATTAAATGACGCATGTATTTAATGTTCTGTAATTTTCAGAAAAGAGGACCTGTTCATAAGAGTTTCAAACGTGCAGAATGCGAATAAGCGTAAAACCGAAATTTATTACGCCAACGAAAAACATAGTGTTAATGACGATCAACAGTAGAAAACAGTCCAATTGTGAAATTTTGTTTTTTTGTGCCGAGGATGTTATTAATATTGTACTAAAATTTAGCAAAGCTAGAGCTGTTTTATGAAATACCAAACGCATCTGGGAACTCTTTGCAATTGCTTAACACGTGTCAGAATTGGATATGGGCCCTAATCCCCTTCTGCCCCCCTCTCTGTGTCCCTCTCCTCTCTCTTCATCCATATCCTTCTACGCACGTTCTCGCTCCATTACCTCCGCCATCGCCCCCACCCCACCACTACACCTCTCTCCTTCCCAACACCCTTCTCTGTCTATCTTCTTTTCCACTGTCTCTCTGACCTTGAGCCTTGTTTATCGTCATGGCAAACGAAACCTTGATTGCGAGTTTAGATCATTTAAAATAAATGGGAAAATCGTTGGCCTCATTGGTATACGATATATAAGAGACAGCTATCCATCTGCTGCATCTGCGAGGATAGTAAATAACTTGAATGACAGAATTGTTCGTAGTTAATTAGCGAGCACATAGGATAACAACGTTTTGGGAGATTCGTATTCCGTAGTAGAACTCTAATCATACGCCAATAAACCACAAAAGCTACTGTAAACAAGTAATAGTGTGACATATTCCGTTTCAAATGTGATTATCATGACTCTTTTTTAATTTATGTGATATTTATGTTATTAACCATATGGGCTTTTACGAAAGAATTGTATACTATTTAGTACAATACATTTCTCTTAAAAGCAGAGGAAGTAATGTAAACATTCTGGGTAGTCAGGGCTGGCATGGATCTAGGGATAAATTAACTGGCCTGCTTCCACCACAACTGGTAACTACCATTCATTTTGTGATCAGAATTTCAACAAAAAAAAAAAAAAAAAAAAAAAAAAAAAAAAAAAAAAAAAAAAAAAAAACGTTATTTCGATCACCAAAGGATAAATACAGTGATCTAAGGTTTTATTAAGTGCATTATTAAGCCTCAAAAGAAACCTACCACAGTACATAAATTAAACATATACCAGTAATGAGTAATGTACACACAAGGGTCAAAATTTACTTGAGTATAATTTTTTCAATTGCATCTTTCTTAAATTTAAATCCTCATTCCGAAACGACCAGTTCAGTTAGAACTATGGTTATCTGTTCATTATTTATCGAGTCAATATCTGGCACTTCTGGTCAAATAAACGTTATTCCCTCCAGTGATATTTCACAATATATGTTATATCTGAATCACTGCCTAGAATACAACAGTTTGTAATCTGAGCAATATATGGCTGAAATTAGTGTTATTGGTTGCAGGTACATTAACAACTATGAATGAGCTATATACCAACAGTTAATGTTTGCTTTCTCAGTTCCACAATGTCATTGGCATGTAGACTGTTTAATAACCTATGTACCTGAAATTCTGGTGCCACAAAGACCAGTGACGATAGTAAGCATGAAAGAGAGAAATCATGCGTATGACCCTAATATATACACTCCTGGAAATTGAAATAAGAACACCGTGAATTCATTGGGAAGGGGAAACTTTATTGACACATTCCTGGGGTCAGATACATCACATGATCACACTGACAGAACCACAGGCACATAGACACAGGCAACAGAGCATGCACAATGTCGGCACTAGTACAGTATATATCCAACTTTCGCAGCAATGCAGGCTGCTATTCTCCCATGGAGACGATCGTAGAGATACTGGATGTAGTCCTGTGCAACGGCTTGCCATGCCATTTCCACCTGGCGCCTCAGTTGGACCAGCGTTCGTGCTGGACGTGCAGACCGCGCAAGACGACGCTTCATCCAGTCCCAAACATGCTCAATGGGGGACAGATCCGGAGATCTTGCCGGCCAGGGTAGTTGACTTACACCTTCTAGAGCACGTTGGGTGGCACGGGATACATGCGGACGTGCATTGTCCTGTTGGAACAGCAGATTCCCTTGCCGGTCTATGAATGGTAGAACGATGGGTTCGATGACGGTTTGGATGTACCGTGCACTATTCAGTGTCCCCTCGACATTCACCAGAGGTGTACGGCCAGTGTAGGAGATCGCTCCCCACACCATGATGCCGGGTGTTGGCCCTGTGTGCCTCGGTCGTATTCAGTCCTGATTGTGGCGCTCACCTGCACGGCGCCAAACACGCATACGACCACCATTGGCACCAAGGCAGAAGCGACTCTTATCGCGGAAGACGACACGTCTCCATTCGTCCCTCCATTCACGATTGTCGCGACACCACTGAAGACGGGCTGCACGATGTTGGAGCGTGAGCGGAAGACGGCCCAGCGGTGTGCGGGACCGTAGCCCAGCTTCATGGAGACGGTTGTGAATGGTCCTCGCCGATACCCCAGGAGCAACAGTGTCCCTAATTTGCTGGGAAGTGGCGGTGCGGTCCCCTACGGCACTGTGTAGGATCCTACGGTCTTGGCGTGCATCCGTTCGTCGCTGCGGTCCGGTCCCAGGTCGACGGGCACGTGCACCTTCCGCTGACCACTGGCGACAACATCGATGTACTGTGGAGACCTCACGCCCCACGTGTTGAGCAATTCGGCGGTACGTCCACCCGGCCTCCCGCATGCCCACTATACGCCTTCGCTCAAAGTCCGTCAACTGCACATACGGTTCACGTCCACGCTGTCGCGGCATGCTACCAGTGTTAAAGACTGCGATGGAGCTCCGTATCCCACGAAAAACTGGCTGACACTGACGGCGGCGGTGCACAAATGCTGCGCAGCTAGCGCCATTCGACGGCCAACACCGCGGTTCCTGGTGTGTCCGCTGTGGCGTGCGTGTGATCATTGCTTGTACAGCCCTCACGCAGTGTCCGGAGCAAGTATGGTGGGTCTGACACACCGGTGTCAATGTGTTCTTTTTTCCATTTCCAGGAGTGTACATGCTACTGCCCATTAAAATTGCTACACCACGAAGATGACGTGCTACAGACGCGAAATTTAACCGACAGGAAGAAGATGCTGTGATATGCAAATGATTAGCTTTTCAGAGCATTCACACAAAGTTGGCGCAGGTGGCGACACCTACAACGTGCTGACATGAGGAAAGTTTCCAACCGATTTCTCATACACAAACAGCAGTTGACCAGCGTTGCCTGGTGAAACGTAGTGATGCCTCGTGTAAGGAGGAGAAATACGTACCATCACGTTTCCGACTTTGAAAAAGGTCGGATTGTAGCCTATCGCGATTGCGGTTTATGGTACCGCGACATTGCTGCTAGCGTTGGTCATGATCCAATGACAGCAGAATATGGAATCAGTGGGTTCAGGAGGGTATACGGAATGCCGTGCTGGATCCCAACGGCCTCGTATCAATAGCAGTCAAGATGACAGGCACCTTATCCGCATCGCTTTAACGGATCGTGCAGCCACGCCTCGATCCCTGAGTCAACAGATGGGGACGTTTGCAAGACAACAACAGTCTGCACGAACAGTTCGAAGACGTTTGCAGCAGCATGGACTATCAGCTCGGAGACCATGGCTGCGGTTACCCTTGATGCTGCATCACAGACAAGAGCGCCTGCGACGGTAAACTCAACGACGAACCTGGGTGCACGAATGGCAGAACGTAATTTTTTCGGATGAATCCAGGTTCTGTTTACAGCGTCATGATGGTCGCATCCGTGTTTGGCGACATCGTGGTGAACGCAAATTGGAAGCTTGTATTTATCATGTCATGTTGAAGCTGCATGGGCAGCTGTACCTGTATATGCCATCCAAGCTCTGTTTGACTCAATGCCCAGGGGTATCAAGGTCGTTATTATGACCAGAGTTAGTTGTTCTGGGTATATATATATGTATATATATATATATATATATATATATATATATATATATATATATATATATATATATATATATATATATACACTTCTGGAAATTGAAATAAGAACACCGTGAATTCATTGTCCCAGGAAGGGGAAACTTAATTGACACGTTCCTGAGGTCAGATACATCACATGATCACACTGACAGAACCACAGGCACATAGACACAGGCAGCAGAGCATGCACAATGTCGGCACTAGTACAGTGTTTATCCACCTTTCGCAGCAATGCAGGCTGCTATTCTCCCATGGAGACGATCGTAGAGATGCTGGATGTAGTCCTGTGCAACGGCTTGCCATGCCATTTCCACCTGGCGCCTCAGTTGGACCAGCGTTCGTGCTGGACGTGCAGACCGCGTGAGACGACACTTCATCCAGTCCCATACATGCTCAATGGGGGACCGATCCGGAGGTCTCGCTGGCCAGGGTAGTAGACTTACACCTTCTAGAGCACATTCGGTGGCACGGGATACATGCGGACGTGCATTGTCCTGTTGGAACAGCAAGTTCCCTTGCCGGTCTAGGAATGGTAGAACGATGGGTTCGATGACGGTTTGGATGTACCGTGCACTATTTAGTGTCCCCTCGACGATTACCAGAGGTGTACGGCCAGTGTAGGAGATCGCTCCCCACACCATGATGCCGGGTGTTGGCCCTGTGTGCCTTGGTCGTATGCAGTCCTGATTGTGGCGATCACCTGCACGGCGCCAAACACGCATACGACCATCATAGGCACCAAGGCAGAAGCGACTCTTATCGCGGAAGACGACACGTCTCCATTCGTCCCTCCATTCACGCCTGTCGCGACACCACTGGAGGCGGGCTGCACGATGTTAGGGCGTGAGCGGAAGACGGCCTAACGGTGTGCGGGACCGTAGCCCAGCTTCATGGAGACGGTTGCGAATGGTCCTCGCCGATACCCCAGGAGCAACAGTGTCCCTAATTTGCTGGGAAGTGGCGGTGCGGTCCCCTACGGCACTGCGTAGGATCCTACGGTCTTGGCGTGCATTCGTGCGTCGCTGCGGTCCGGTCCCAGGTCGACGGGCACGTGCACCTTCTGCCGACCACTGGCGACAACATCGATGTACTGTGGAGACCTCACGCCTCAAGTGTTGAGCAATACTTGCTCCGGACACTGTGAGGGGGCTGTACAAGCAATGATCACACGCACGGCACAGCGGACACACCAGGAACTGCGGTGTTGGCCGTCGAATGGCGCTAGCTGCGCAGCATTTGTGCACCGCCGCCGTCAGTGTCAGCCAGTTTGCCGTGGCATACGGAGCTCCATCGCAGTCTTTAACACTGGTAGCATGCCGCGACAGCTTGGACGTGAACTGTATGTGTAGTTGACGGACTTTGAGCGAAGGCGTATAGTGGGCATGCGAGAGGCCGGGTGGACGTACCGCCGAATTGCTCAACACGTGGGGCGTGAGGTCTCCACAGTACATCGATATTGTCGCCAGTGGTTGGCGGAAGGTGCACGTGCCCGTCGACCTGGGACCGGACCGCAGCGACACACGGATGCACCCCAAGACCGTAGGATCCTACACAGTGCCGTAGGGGACCGAGCCGCCACTTCCCAGCAAATTAGGGACACTGTTGCTCCTGGGGTATCGGCGAGGAGCATTCGCAACCGTCTCCATGAAGCTGGGCTACGGTCCCGCACACCGTTAGGCCGTCTTCCGCTCACGCCCCAAAATCGTGCAGCCCGCCTCCAGTGGTGCCGCGACAGGCGTGAATGGAGGGACGAATGGAGACGTGTCGTCTTCAGCGATGAGAGTCGCTTCTGCCTTGGTGCCTATGATGGTCGTATGCGTGTTTGGCGCCGTGCAGGTGATCGCCACAATCAGGACTGCATACGACCAAGGCACACAGGGCCAACACCCGGCATCATGGTGTGGGGAGCGATCTCCTACACTGGCCGTACACCTCTGGTAATCGTCGAGGGGACACTAAATAGTGCACGGTACATCCAAACCGTCATCGAACCCATCGTTCTACCATTCCTAGACCGGCAATGGAACTTGCTGTTCCAACAGGACAATGCACGTCCGCATGTATCCCGTGCCACCGAATAACTCTAGAAGGTGTAAGTCTACTACCCTGGCCAGCGAGACCTCCGGATCGGTCCCCCATTGAGCATGTATGGGACTGGATGAAGCGTCGTCTCACGCGGTCTGCACGTCCAGCACGAACGCTGGTCCAACTGAGGCGCCAGGTGGAAATGGCATGGCAAGCCGTTGCACAGGACTACATCCAGCATCTCTACGATCGTCTCCATGGGAGAATAGCAGCCTGCATTGCTGCGAAAGGTGGATATAAACTGTACTAGTGCCGGCATTGTGCATGATCTGTTGCCTGTGTCTATGTGCCTGTGGTTCTGTCAGTGTGATCATGTGATGTATCTGTTCCCAGGAATGTGTCAATAAAGTTTCCCCTTCCTGGGAGAATGAATTCACGGTGTTCTTATTTCAATTTCCAGGAGTGCATATATATATTAAGAAACATTAATCAATGATCTGTTTTCAGTATTAATAAAGTTAAGTAGATGATATAGTTGAAAACACCGATAGCCTTGCAGTTAAGTGATATCGGCGAATTTTTGCACAACCAGATTTTAACACACTTTTTTATATTCAGTTATAAGTATCTACAGATTAGCCACATGTTGCGCCTGAAAATCGACACTATATGGCGCCATCGGAACTTTGTCACCAAAAGATATTTACTAAACTCTTAACTGAGACCCTGCAGAGAGCTGTAAATCTTTTGGTTTATGAGTGATGAAAGTAACCACAACAGTCAAAGTATATGTGATTTCTGGCAGTCAACTATTTTCTATTAATACCAACTGCGAGAAAGGAAACAAGACAACGCACTGTTATGTGTACAAATTTTTGTTTTGTAGTACGGATAAAAAGGAAGAATCTGGATCTCGGAGGAACCATTTGTCTAATGATTTAAATGCCCTGCTATCGTAGTTGAAAATGAGCCCAAAGAAGTGAAAGAAACCGCACATTTTTACAGTTCAGCACAACACAGTACAGCGTTCTCGCAATCGGATTTATAGGAATCCTGCAAATTATTGTTTAAAAAATTTATAGACCATATACTACGAATTTTTGTAGAGCGTTATTAACATATTTGAAGTAAATTGGCCAAGCATTTTGCAACATTTTTACTAACAATGTATCCCTACTGAATATTATAAATAATTTCATATAGTACATTAAAAATATAAAGCCTGTGTATATCCAGCTGGTTACTAGTATCACGAAAAATCGGACTTAGTCAGTCAAGAACTGTTGAGATCTTTGCTCACAATGTTTAGCCTTTATATATTACATATATATATTTATATACTATATACATAAAAAAATCTACACCCTATGGCCATCCAGCTGTTTGTTAGATTAATGTTTAGGAATTTGAAACATAGCAGTGAAGAATGTTTTAAGATTTTTGCTAATAACATTTCCACTTAATGTAGTATGTATATACTGATATACCATATGTATTAAAATATTTAACCCCTGACCATCCAAAGCTTTGTTAGAAGACTGGGAAAAAATATGAAGGCAATAAGTCAAGATTCTTCTGCGATTTTTGCTGTCAGTATACATATTAAAATATTAAAGGCTTATGGAGCTTATGTGTGTCAGAATGTTTATTGAATGTTTACTAGGCCATCGTATAAATATTTGGAGTAACTTAGTCAAATAGAGTTTTTGATCTTTGCTAACAAAAAAATGTTCGAATGTGTGAGAAATCTTATGGGACTTAACTGCTAAGGTCATCAGTCCCTAAGCTTACACACTGCTTAACCTAAATTATCCTAAGGACAAACACACACTCCCGTGCCCGAGTGAGCACTCTAACCTACGCCAGGACCAGTCCACACAGTCCATGACTGCAGCGCCATAGACCACTCATCTAATCCTGCGCAGCCTCTTTGCTAACAACTTATATATATATGGGGTGAGTCACCTAACATTACCGCTGGATATATTTCGTAAACCACATCAAATACTTACGAATCGATTCCACAGACCGAACTTGAGGAGAAAGGCTAGTGTAATTTGTTAATGCAAACCATAAAAAATGCACCGAAGTATGTTCTTTAGCACAAACCTACGTTTTTTTTAAAAAAATGGGACCCCGTTAGTTTTGTTAGCACACCTGAACATATAAACAAATACGTAATCAGTGCCGTTTGTTTCATTGTAAAATGTTAAATACATCCGGAGATATTGTAACCTAAAGTGGACGCTTGAGTACCACTCTTCCGCTGTTCGATCGTGTGTATCGAAGAGCACCGAATTACGTAGGGATCCAAAGGGAATGGTGATGGACCTTAGGTACAGAAGAGACTGGAACAGCACATTACGTCCACATGCTAACACCTTTTTATTAATCTTTTTCACTGACGCACATGTACATTACCATGACGGGTGAGGTACACGTACACACGTGGTTTCCGCTTTCAATTACGGAGTGGCATAGTGTGTGTCCCAACATGTCAGACCAATACATGTTCAATGTGGTGGCCATCATTTGCTGCACACAATTGCAATCTCTGGTGTAATGAGTGTCGTACACGCCGCAGTACATCTGGTGTAATGTCGCCGCAGGCTGCCACAATACGTTGTTTCATATCCTCTGGGGTTGTAGGCACATCACGGTACACATTCTCCTTTAAGGTATCCCACAGAAAGAGGTCCAGAGGTGTAAGATCAGGAGAACGGGTTGGCTAATTTATGCGTCCTCCACATCCTATGAAACACCAGTCGAACATCCTGTCAAGGGTCAGCCTAGTGTTAATTGCGGAATGTGCAGGTGCACCATCATGCTGATACCACATACGTCGACGCTTTTCCAGTGGGACATTTTCGATTAACGTTGGCAGATCATTCTGTAGAAACGCGATGTATGTTGCAGCTGTTTGGGCCCCCTCAATAAAGTGAGGACCAATCAGGTGATAGCCAATGATTCCGCACCAGACATTTACAGTCCACGGTCGCTGTCTCTCTACTTGTCTGATTCAGGGAGGAATGTCCACGGACCAGTAATGCATGTTCCGTATATTCACTGCCCCGTGGTTTGTGAAACCCGCTTCATCGGTAAACAGGCAGAACTGCAACGCGTTCTCTGTTAATGCCCATTGACAGAATTGCACTCGATGATTAAAGTCATCACCATGTAATTGCTGATGTAGCGGCACATGAAACGGGTGAAAGCGGTGACGATGCAGTATGCGCATGACACTACTTTGAGTCAGTCCACCAGCTCTCGCAATGTCCCGTGTACTCATGTGTGGGTTCATGGCAACAGCAGCTAACACACCAACTGCACCCGCTTCTCCTGTGACGGACCTGTTACGGGCCCGTTTGCGTGCTACGACCATACCTGTTGCATACAGTTGGCGGTAGATGTTTTGCAATGTGCGGCACGTTGGATGCTCTCTGTCCGGGTACCGTTCTGCATACATCCTTCAGACTTCAGCTGCATTTCGTCGACACTCGCCATAAATAACATCTCCGCCTTTTCAGAGTTCGAATACACCATGGTCACAATTACTACAACACTACACTATCACAGACGTCTGGTAACACGGTCCGATTTTTCTGTCAACTTGTAACTCCTCGTGTGCATGCTCTTGTGTACAAAACATGTTTGCGCCAAGCTTAGTTTATCTTTGGTTAGAGGTTCTTGTTATACACAGCAAAATCCCATTTTACAAAGTGTCTACCGTTCATTCTCCATGACCTTTACATTGACGACAGCATCTGCAGCCATGCTCATGTCTGTCAATCACAATCATACTATACTGGTTTGAGGAACGTGATAAACTCTCGTTGACTGCTTGACCACCAAATTCGTCTGCCATCTTCAGGACATTCATGTATGTCTGAAGGACATTGTAGTGTCAACATACAGATACTTTCGGTAGAGAGACGTTGTTAACCATGATCAAAGAACAGGTTTTCTAAAGATATCATATTCGCTGTTGATGGGAGAAATTATTTATTCCATAGTTCCAGTTTTGGTATTTAGGCCATTCTCAAGTGGCCCGTTTTCAAGTGGCTTGACAAAAGGTTTGGTTCATCACATGTCGGACTTTAAAATCTTCCAACATGTCATCGTTAAAAATTTGCATTTCCACTCTAGAAATACAGGAACATAAAACGAGTGTGCAGCTCTGTACATCGTGAAATGTTGAAAATTACATAAACTGTTAACAATGTTAAACTGTTACCAATGTTACCATGTTTCATATAAATGTCTACTAATCATTGTTCCAACACACTTCTCATGTGTAAACCATTAGTTGTCTCACAATTAAGCACAGAACAATTTGTGTATCGCAATTAGTCAATGTGAATGCTATGTATAGATTTTTGAGAGTAGTCTAACATATAAGTGGAAACGATTTGCATATCACATTTGCCTGACTGTGAATGTTATGTATAGATTCGATCATCACATATTGTAAGCATCGAATAATAAAATATCACAGGTTCGTATTTTTTCTGAACTTTCTAAAGCGTTTGATTTTGCAGAGCATGTTACACTCACAAAAAATTGATGGCTTTGCACATAACTGGTCTGAATCATACATAACAAATAAATGTAATGCTGAATAATCGAGAGAATTTTTGAATGGTAGAAAATTGTAGTGACTGAAAAAAATGGAAACAGAGTCTCACAGGGTTCAATTTCTGTTCCACTCCTATTGGTTACATATATGTGAATGACCTTCCACCTACTATTCCGAAAGCAGTATTGGTGTTTTTTACACGTGGCACAAGTGTTGCAATGAATCCTATAAGGGAGAAATGATGTTTTTCAAAAAATTGTTACTCATATACATCCAGTTAATGTAGCACATGAATAGGGCTCAGTGCATAGGGCAGAATGCTCTACATTTTGGGTGTATGTAGATTAAACTTGAACTGGGAGACACATATTAGAGCCTCTCAATTAATTATGCTCAGGTAGTGTTCCTCTTTGTATAACTGCTAATTTTGGAAACCAACCTTCTATGATATCTTTCACTCTTATTTTTTTCCAATTTCTGACAAATTGACTGGTTTTGGACTACATTCTCTATCCTGAAATCAAACCTTTGTGGTTGGAGAATGGACAATGTAGTCAGAAAGTAGTCACCACAAATCAAGACAGGAATTGAAAAATTTAATAATCTCAGTTACTGGTCTTCACTCCTGCTTTATATTGGAATGCTTGACATATTTTGCCTGTTTGCACCCTATAATGTCATAAGTATTAATTCTGTGGGTTAACTCATAATTAGAAAGAAAGAGCGAGCAGTAAGAATAATATTTGGTGTTCACTCATGGTCATGATGTATTTAACGCTTCTAAGATTAGGCATTTTAAATGCTTCATCACAATATATATACATACATGAATACAATTAGTCATAAAAGATCCATCACACTTTGTGAAGAACAGAAATGTCTATACTTTCAACAGTACAGAAATTATGCCTTTTATTATCCATTATCGAAAATGTCAGTGGCTCATAAAAGAATTAAATAACAGCAGCAAAAATATTTGATCAATTGTCCAATAACATGGAATGTCTCATGGGTAGCTAGACAAGTTTTAAATTTAACCTAAAAATCTTTTCTCCTGGAGAGCTCCTTCTAATCGAAGATCGAATTAATATTAAAAAATAAAGTAAAAAACACATTATTTTTAAGTGAAGTGCTTAAGTAGGACTGAAAATAATCTAATAACGTTTTCATTAGTGTTACCACAAATCTTGTATGTATGTACTGTAAACTGCCTCTTTCCACATTAACATTCAAATTATTTATGGAACAATTAACTAACTAACTTACAAATACCTATGATGTTCTGCTTTTAGTTTAACATGATATGCATAAATCCATATGTTTGTTGTTGCTGGTCTCTCATCTAATTATAATCGTAGGATTTTCCACTGTAGACAGAGCTAACTTGTTGTATAATTTCTTGAATTCCACCAGAGCACACATATTATAAATAACTTAGTGTGGCACATTTCATAATATTCTCAAAATTCCTGTTGAGCATCGTACATGTCCTATAAACTTGATGTTTTTGTTTGTAATGCAAAGATTATCATTAATAAATGATATAAAGCTATTGTAAATTAATATTGGCCAAGGTCATAAACAAAGCAAAGATGATGTGTGGGATGTGCAAAATGTAACTTGTTAATTACAGAAAAAAATTTGTAACTTAAGTGTAAATATATTATTATGAGATAGTTAGATAAATGATTTTTTTCCTGGGATGTTTTTAATGTCACTGGAAATTATTGATTAAATACTTCAAAGATAACTGAGTATATATATATATATATATATATATATATATATATATATATATAATTAAAAAGTTGGAGGGTGGAATGAGAGCGACACATTTGCTCATTGTATAGTTTATATTTTTACAGTTATATACTGGTATCTTAAACTGCAGTGGCTTGACTGTTAGGGGTAAATTTGTGTTTGTTCTCTGTGAACAGGCCAAGGAATTTACTGAGGAAAAACTCATTGGCTAGCTCTAACTGTTCACTTAGAATGTATTGGCGTGAGTCGATCGTGATATATGTTTTTAGTTCCTCTAATAGACACATTCCACTCATCATCTTTGCTCTCTTTACATCCTTGCTCAATATTTAATGAATAATATCTTCATATCTTTGTCTGATGTTAATCTATGCATTATAAACAAGAATGAAAAGTGTATAACATGTCTGCAATGCTCAATAGACATTTCAAGAATATTGTGAAGTATGGCACAGTAATATGTTTACAGTAGATGTGCTGTGGTGGAATTCAAGAACATATACATCGAACTGGAAAATGACGTGGATCACAAAATAACAAATCACCATATACTGGAACATATGTACAAGAACACAGCTGTTTTACATCATATACACTCATGGAATTTGAAATAAGAACACCGTGAATTCATTGTCCCAGGAAGGGGAAACTTTATTGACACATTCCTGGGGTCAGATACATCACATGATCACACTGACAGAACCACAGGCATATAGACACAGGCAACAGAGCATGCACAATGTCGGCACTAGTACAGTGTATATCCACCTTTCGCAGCAATGCACGCTGCTATTCTCCCATGGAGACGATCGTAGAGATGCTGGATGTAGTCCTGTGGAACGGCTTGCCATGCCATTTCCACCTGGCAATTCAGTTGGACCAGCGTTCGTGCCGGATGTGCAGACCGCGTGAGACGACGCTTCATCCAGTCCCAAACATGCTCAATGGGGGACAGATGCGGAGATCTTGCTGGCCAGGGTAGTTGACTTACACCTTCTAGAGCACGTTGGGTGGCACGGGATACATGCGGACGTGCATTGTCCTGTTGGAACAGCAAGTTCCCTTGTCGGTCTAGGAATGGTAGAACGATAGGTTCGATGACGGTTTGGATGTACCGTGCACTATTCAGTGTCCCCTCGACGATCACCAGAAGTGTACGGCCAGTGCAGGAGATCGCTCCCCACACCATGATGCCGGGTGTTGGCCCTGTGTGCCTCGGTCGTATGCAGTCCTGATTGTGGCACTCACCTGCACGGCGCCAAACACGCATACGACCATCATTGGCGCCAAGGCAGAAGCGACTCTCATCGCTGAAGACGACACGTCTCCATTCGTCCCTCCATTCACACCTGTCGCGACGCCACAGGAGGCGGGCTGCACGATGTTGGGGCGTGAGCGAAAGACGGCCTAACGGTGTGCGGGACCGTAGCCCAGCTTCATGGAGACGGTTGCGAATGGTCCTTGCCGATACCCCAGGAGCAACAGTGTCCCTAATTTGCTGAGAAGTGGCGGTGCGGTCCCCTACGGCACTGCGTAGGATCCTACGGTCTTGGCGTGCATCTGTGCGTCGCTGCGGTCCGGTCCCAGGTCGACGGGCACGTGCACCTTCCGCCGACCACTGGCGACAACATCGATGTACTGTGGAGACCTCACGCCCCACGTGTTGAGCAATTCGGCGGTACGTTCACCCGGCCTCCCGCATGCCCACTATACGCCCTCGCTCAAAGCCCGTCAACTGCACATACGGTTCACGTCCACGCTGTCGCGGCATGCTACCAGTGTTAAAGACTGCGATGGAGCTCCGTATGCCACGGCAAACTGGCTGACACTGACGGCGGCGGTGCATAAATGCTGCGCAGCTAGCGCCATTCGACGGCCAACACCGCGGTTCCTGGTGTGTCCGCTGTGCCGTGCGTGTGATCATTGCTTGTACAGCCCTCTCGCAGTGTCCGGAGCAAGTATGGTGGCTCTGACACACCGGTGTCAATGTGTTCTTTTTTCCATTTCCAGGAGTGTATAAAAATGCGCCAGCACTTAAACGTATTTTTATTACTGAAACAACTAATAAAAAGGTACTAAATAACTAAATATTCTTGTGCATTGTGGAGCAGACGACATGCTTTTGATCAAAACGGCTGTGTAACGAAAAATATTAGCCACATGATGATGGGAATGGTAGCCCAAAACCGGTTATGGCACTAAAGTGAAACATTTAAAATATATCTGTAGCTGGTTGCATCGTTCACCAACTATCGTTAACGACCGCGGATTTTACAATATCCAAAATGGATTAAATAACATTTTATAGTATTTGGTTTATAATCTTCTCCCTTCTATCTGTTTTCTAGGTCATCCATTCACGTTTAGAAGCACATTGTCTGCATAAGCTACAAAGACTGCAACATCTACTGCGGCATTCATTTATATAGCAGTGAATCTATGCCTAATTCCCAAACGATTGGACACAAAACAGAGCCCAGTAGACATCATAGCATTCTTTTTCCTTTCCACATGACTTTATCTCGGCGTATACGACAGACCTGCAGATTTCTACAATAGTCACTTAAATGTTTGCACAAATCAGTAGTTAACCTCAAGTCATACAATTGTAGAACAAGGTAGGTCACCAGAAATTATCGAACGCTTCTACAATTTTCACCATTATTTCCAGTACCATAAGCTTCTGGTGTGCCTTTTACAATAATCAATGCTTGAATGATGGAACCCTTAGCGGATTTCCGTTTCCGTAGGCTATACTGGTTTCTGTAGCATCCCTCCACTTCTTCTTACTTTGATAGTTCTTTACTGAAACACTTATGAAGGTATTGTGGCAGTTCATCCATTTAAATGAAACAAACACGTGAGGACTACTTTAAGAAACGTCATAAATAAAACTATTCCGTTGATCAAGTTCACACGTGCCTTTGCAGAACATGTAACAACATAATGTAAATAAAATTTCATTGTTATGAGAGTCCGAAAACGTTTCATGGATGGAAGGAAGGAAGATGAGGCGTTAACGTCCCGTCGACTTAAAGGTCATTACAGATGGAGCACAAACTCGGAGTGCTTCATGAGTGGGCAAGGAAATCGGGTGCATTTTCCTGGAGTGATTTAGGAAAATCAAGGAAAATATGAATTCGGATGTTCGATTTCGGATTTGAACAGTCGTCCTCCCAAATGAGAGACCAGGGCGCTAATCACGGCGCCACCTCGTCTCGTAAGAACGTTTCACAAATTGCCTTCGTATAGCGAATATTCACGTAAGCTATTAACCTACGACCTGGTTCACAGATATTACCTCATCTCTATCTTAAGGAAAAAAAGCGAAAATGTCCAAGTGAGTTCAACCACTGCGCGTACGGAAATGAATATTTAATGGAAAGTAGGTTGAATATAAATTATTCGTGTCTTTCTAAATATGGGTTCTCGCGTGTACCAAGTAGTATGTAGAAAAACTTGAGTGAGTATGCTGTTGTTCTCATTTGAAAGTAATAAGCACATTCCAAGTGTCAGGCTGTTGGTAAAGAAACACTCTGCTTTCTTACAGCATAAACTGTAGGAAATACGTGTACAAGAAACATGCCGGCAGTAGTAACACGTGTACCTCGTTTACTGGAGAATTGTTTCATCTGGTTTTAGCTGCTCATTAGCAACGTGCGGTGAAACGAGAAGCTCTGAGAGAGCTATATCCCGCTGAACATTTGTCTTTTAGTAGCGACTTTACTACGTATGAGAAGCGACGTTGTTTTACCACTGTATTTATCTCTTTTATTTCCATCACAAATGTCAGCTGTACTTTGAAACAGGGAACTTGAATGTGCTTTAAAATCTGAATTCCACTCTAGAGACGTCTTCCGGTAACAGTTCGTCTAAGGTTATCTGACATCTACATTCCTAGACATCAACTTTAAATTAAATCTGTAAATGCATAGGCAGCATCTCCTGTAAATTACCTGAAATGAAACGAATGCTGAAGAGTCATCGTAAAGTCTCCGTTTACATTTGTCATCGGGCAATCTGACAGTAAAATTATCGCGTTGCCTAAAGCCATAGGCAAACGGCACAAGATAGCTAACGTTAACGTGACACTCTACGAGTTTTGTGACATCACTTCCCGCTGTTTCACGTTGAGGAGTCATTCCATCAGGACCAGTAGGAAGCAAAAGCGTTCCCTACGTCAGAAGGAGAACGCTTGTGGCCCACAGCAAGCAAGACGCCATATTACACTTGTATTCAGTACAAGCCCTTATTCGTTGTGGTATGGTGTGTCTTACACCCCATTAATATGTACTGTTTCTAAGCACCGGCACAATGAATGTAGCGAGAACGGACCGTTGCTAGTATGTCTTGTTGCAATAAAACGACGGGAAACGTCATATTACTGGTTGAATAATTTTCGTATTTAGTTATTGTCGTGTTGTGATCTGTTTGTTGTGACAGTAAGTCATTTTAAGGCAACATAACAGCGAATATTCATGAAAAATCTGTCGTTATCTTTAGGATTTGTTATAATTAAATGTAAATTAACAGCATTTCGACAGTTCAAGCCTATAGAACAGTATAGCATTAAGTAAAAGTCGTAACCCACTTAACTACAGTGTGGTGTGGTGTGTGGATGCACCAACTTATGGAACAGAGATTACGTCGGTAGGAGTTGTACCTATTTTTTTTCTTCTCAACTTTACGTTTACTAAAAGGCTGTGGCACTTCCTAACGAATTTAACAAAAATAATTTCTGTATACTTAATATTATGTAAATGTTAGTGCGTTTTCTGTCAGGAGTGGATGTGCTCGATTTGATGAACTTTTATTTGTTGGTATTCTTACTGACCGGACATTTATTTTTCCTTTTCGACTTATTGCGAGTTCATGGAGACTGAAGTTTATATATATATATATATATATATATATATATATATATATATATATATATATATATATATATATATATATATATATATATCGGAGACAGAACGACATAGCTAGCATATGGGCATATGGGCAAGAGAGAAAATGTATGTTATAATAGCTTCAGGAATTTTATGCACGTCGATTTCCGTAAACAAACTGTATTGTTTGCGAGCCAAATAAAGCTGTCAAATGCCGTCGGAGAGCGCTGAGAGCGCAAAATCACGTCAACCAGGTCGTTTCTTCTGCCGATGGTGCTCTGTCTCGTGACGTTGGAGAAGCCGTATCTGTGCTCATCAACGTTAGCTGTCTCGTCCCATGTGCCGACAGATCAAGGATTCATTAGTGTGGGTGCATATCAAAAATTTAACTAATAACCGAGTGAGGTTTCGCATTGTCTGCCGAGTCAAATCAGAGATGACTGGCAATCAAATCCCTGTCGAACTCTTCAATTTAAATTTTGGGTCTCATAGCTTCTATCACCAGTACCCACCCAGGTAACAGGAATCGTTAGCATGCTACTCCCAGGATTCAGGGAGGTGCCCCAGATCTTTTTTTTTTCTTTATTGTATTTCAATTCCCCATCGGGGTGGGCTAGCAGCAGCATATGCGCTGCTCTTCAGTCGAAAGACATAGAACAAACAATAGAAGACAGTGAAAAATATACAAAGGAGAGAATATGGTGAACATAGATATAAAAAAAGGGAACATCATGGAAGACAATAGACTAAAAAGGGGCGACTATAAAATGGAGATAAAAAAATGAAAAAAATAGCGCACACAAAAAGCCACACACTGCGACAAGTAATAGAACACAACGCACAGTAAGACTGGAGCATAAAACGTATCGACGGATGGCGTAGCACATAACAAACACTGACAGCGAACCTCAAGGCAGTACACAATTAAAATCACACCTCTTGACGCACAGGAGATGGGCGAGGGATGTGCTGAAGATTGCCAGGTAAGGAGGAATGTGGGAAGGAAAGAGGAAAGTATGGGGTGCCGGGTCTCGGGGGGGGGGGGGGGGGGACAAGGCCAGGTTATATTTGGAAGGAAGGGTAGATATCACGTCGAAGTTCATCATCTGGGTGGGGGAGGCACTGGAAATTGCCCTGATGAAAGAGATGGAGGGTGTGGAGGTGGAGAGAGGGAGGGATACAGCGATAGAGGTGCGGCAACAGGTGGGGGGGTGGAGGAAACCAGCGGGTGGGGGGGATAAAGCCTGCAGACAATGTAAAGGATGCTTATATGTTGGTGGAAAAGGAGGAGGTGGGGGAAGGGATCACTTCATACAGGAGCCGTGTGGGGGAAGGAAGGCGGATACGGAAGCCAAGGCGGAGCGCATGGCATTCAATGATTTGGAGGGCCTTGTAAAAGTGGGTGGGTGCAGAGATCCAGGCAACACTATCATAACAGAGGATAGGACAGATGAGGGATTTGTAGATGTGGAGGATGGTAGAAAGATGCAATCCCCATGTCCGGTTAGACAGGAGTTTCAGAAGACGGAGATGGGAATGGGCTTTCTGCTGGATGATTTGGAGATGAGGGGTGCAGGTGAGGTGTCAGTCGAGGGTGAGGCGAAGCTATCTCAGGGTGGGGTGAGCTGGATGGGACGACCATAAAGGGTGAGGTAGAAATCATGGAGACGAAAGGAGAGAGTGGTGCGGCCTATGATGATTGCCTGGGTTTTGGAGGAGTTGAGACGGAGGAACCACTGGTTACACCAAGTGGTGAACTGGTTATGGTGTGTTTGGAGGGTACGTTGGGACCATTGAAGAGTAGGCTAGAGAGCCAGGAAGGCGCTGTCATCAGCATACTAGAGAAGGTGGACTGGTGAGGGTGGCTTGGGCATATCAGCCGTATACAAGACAAATGAGAGGGGAGAGGACAGAGCCCTGGGAGACACCAGCAGTGGGATAAAAGATACAGGAGTTGGTGTTGTGGAGGGTGACATAGGATGGACAGTGCGAGAGAAAGTAAGCGACAGGACGGACAGAATTGATATGCAGGGCGTAGATTTTGAGTTTAAAGAGGAGACCGGGATGCCCTACATGGCCATAGGCATTTTGGAAGTCAAGGGAAACAAAAATGGCGGAGCGACGGGAGTTGAGCTGGAGAGGCAGAAGGTGAACAAGGTTATGGAGGTGGTCCTCAGTGGAGAAGGAAGGTCGGAAGCCACATTGGGTAAGGGGGAGTAAGGTGCTCATGGACACGGTGGGAGAGGATGGATGCAGCAGATCAGTAAAGCCCAGCTGATTAACGACGAGGACTGTGAGACTCATCGGCCTGTATGTGGTTTTTAGGCGGTTTCCCACTTCTGACAGGGTGAATATTTTGCTCGTACCCATGAAAGCCACAGATTCAGGATTCGAAAACGTTTCGAAAAACGTTCTCACAATTATATGGGATGATAATAGAAGTGCGTAGATGGGATATACAAATTGCGTTCGGGGAGAAGGGGTGGCGACAGGCAGGGCACCCAGCGCCCTCTATCATTAGTGCTGCCAAATTCAGATAACATGCTGAGCCTATCAAGATACGACAGGAAAAACAAAAGATCTTGTCTGTCATTATATCTCAAATCCAGCTGCTATTAAAAGATTTTCAGAAATACTGAAATATTCATATTACCTTCTTCTGGTACTAATTACTTTAAATAACACTAATGTAACAAAATATTATTATTATTATTATTTTAATATTATTATTATTAATTAAACACACTAAATGTCATTAGCACCAGATATAATACATTTCTTGAAATGAAATTAATGTTCAGGGCTTTTCATCCGATAATTAGACAAGGAATCATCTCCATGTTGAATAATAGTTTTTCAATGTTAATGCATGTAAGAAATAATAGACCTAGGAGACTCATTTTTTGAGTCACTGGACTCACATTCGGGCGTAACAAGTTTCAAAGCCCTGGTCGACTCATGAGATTTAAGTTCTTCACTGTGTCACTAAATCATTAAGAGAAACTCCTGGACAGCCGCTTTCAGACAGATACAACTATTTCTTCTTCCCCATCCTTGATCATTCCAAGCTTTTCCTCTGTGTGTAATGGGTTCGTTATAGATGGGACGGCAAGTCTTAATTCGATCTCAACAGACCGAAGTTTCTGTTCGCCGCTCCATAACTACGTTTCTAAACCCATCTCTTTTTAGTGAGTATGATTTTGGAACGATCTGCTCCAAATGCTAGAATATGATAACGATTAAGTATCCACAACTTATAGCAATACCAGTTCCAGTTTGCTTCAAACAGTCTTCTGTCTATCCATCCACTTCAACACTCATCAATGCATTTTCACATTATATGCGGGTTGTTAATGGCAGCCTGACTTCTCTTTATACCAGTCACATTTTCTGCCAGTCCACTACCTCCTCTGTCATTTTATCGAATATTCGGGTGCAATTAAAGCAGGGTCGAAATATGGAAATAGAAGTTTTTTTTTTAATTTATAACACCGTATCTGCTATTAATAATATTAAACATAAAATAATCTAGCTTCTACAAATCACCGAACCACAGAAATTTAAGACCGTTTGTTAACTCATGAATGCTTGCTACATCAGTACAGATTAAACACTAGAAAGTTCACATGTAAATTCACGGTAAAGTTTTTATGTCATGGGTGAAAGCCTTCGATCTCGTTCACATCACACAATCACAGAAACACCAAATACATCGGTATAATAAATACGCAACATCAAGTGACACTAGAGGTCACATGACGCAGTAGATGACATTTACACATGATGAGCTGTCTGACTCGATTTTAGGGCAAATTAATATATTGTTGGTGATGAAATGAAGTGGAAAGAAAAAACGTCACATTGACATCACATGTACTACATACTTTGACACGCGTATGTTAACCATTCCAGAGCAATTGCACGTGGTAGGAGTAACCCATCTATATTCAACAAATCGGGAGCTATGATGGAGCGGGTGTTTTAGTCATAATTTGCCTATGTACTTGTATATTGTATAGTACTGAAAAGATCGTTATCGTTTCATGCCCCGTGTAAGAAGGAGAAAAGTCTACAAATACACTCCTGGAAATGGAAAAAAGAACACATTGACACCGGTGTGTCAGACCCACCATACTTGCTCCGACACTGCGAGAGGGCTGTACAAGCAATGATCACACGCACGGCACAGCGGACACACCAGGAACCGCGGTGTTGGCCGTCGAATGGCGCTAGCTGCGCAGCATTTGTGCACCGCCGCCGTCAGTGTCAGCCAGTTTGCCGTGGCATACGAAGCTCCATCGCAGTCTTTAACACTGGTAGAATGCCGCGACAGCGTGGACGTGAACCGTATGTGCAGTTGACGGACTTTGAGCGAGGGCGTATAGTGGGCATGCGGGAGGCCGGGTGGACGTACCGCCGAATTGCTCAACACGTGGGGCGTGAGGTCTCCACAGTACATCGATGTTGTCGCCAGTGGTCGGCGGAAGGTGCACGTGCCCATCGACCTGGGACCGGACCGCAGCGACGCACGGATGCACGCCAAGACCGTAGGATCCTACGCAGTGCCGTAGGGGACCGCACCGCCACTTCCCAGCAAATTAGGGACACTGTTGCTCCTGGGGTATCGGCGGGCGAGGACCATTCGCAACCGTCTCCATGAAGCTGGGCTACGGTCCCGCACACCGTTACGCCGTCTTCCGCTCACGCCCCAACATCGTGCAGCCCGCCTCCAGTGGTGTCGCGACAGGCGTAAATGGATGGACGAATGGAGACGTGTCGTCTTCAGCGATGAGAGTCGCTTCTGCCTTGGTGCCAATGATGGTCGTATGCGTGTTTAGCGCCGTGCAGGTGATCGCCACAATCAGGACTGCATACGACCGAGGCACACAGGGCCAACAGCCGGCATCATGGTGTGGGGAGCGATCTCCTACACTGGCCGTACACCTCTGGTGATCGTCGAGGGGACACTGAATAGTGCACGGTACATCCAAACCGTCATCGAACCCATCGTTCTACCATTCCTAGACCGGCAAGGGAACTTGCTGTTCCAACAGGACATTGCACGTCCGCATGTATCCCGTGCCACCCAACGTGGTCTAGAAGGTGTAAGTCAACTACCCTGGCCAGCAAGATCTCCGCATCTGTCCCCCATTGAGCATCTTTGGGACTGGATGAAGCGTCGTCTCACGCGGTCTGCACGTCCAGCACGAACGCTGGTCCAACTGAGGCACCAGGTGGAAATGGCATGGCAAGCCGTTCCACAGGACTACATCCAGCATCTCTACGATCGTCTCCATGGGAGAATAGCAGCGTGCATTGCTGCGAAAGGTGGATATACACTGTACTATTGCCGACATTGTGCATGCTCTGTTGCCTGTGTCTATGTGCCTGTGGTTCTATCAGTGTGATCATGTGATGTATCTGACCCCAGGAATGTGTCAATAAAGTTTCCCCTTCCTGGGACAATGAATTCACGGTGTTCTTATTTCAAATTCCAGGAGTGTATATGTTGTTATTTGAGATCATGTGGATCGTGAGCCATCGACACTGCAGCTTTCACTATATCACTACTCCCATCGGTCAAGGTCCCGTGACTGTCCTGTAAACACGGAATCGATGAGATGAGGCGGGTCATTCTCAACACCATGCTGTAGCTAACAACGAAACACGTTGGACGCCCGGGCGGACAGAGGGCAGACGTTGAATACTCTGCCGTGCAGCAGTGTACAGACACTTCAGCACCTCGTTCTTAGTGCAGCATCACAATTTACGTATCCGAATGCTGAAAGACCGATGAGATCGGACATTGTCACATCGCATTAGTCATCTTCGCGGGTCATGGTGTGGGGTGCTATTGCCAAGACGATCACACCTAGTTCGCATAGCAGTTCCCGTCAAACTTATTACGTTTATAACTTGTTAAAACCGTTGGCGGTGTTCTACCTTCGAGCTCTCGCTGATGTTAATTTTCAATAAGATAAAGCAAAACCACATGTTGGCCGTGCTGTCGTAACCTAGAGTAGGAGAGAGAGGAGGAAAATAGCATGGCACGCAAAGTAGCTTTTTGGTTCCTGGGCTATAAGGTACTAGTACTGCCCGCTAAATGCTTTAACTTACTCTGCCTGGGGGGGCCTAGTCAACCCACGAAGTCTAACCTGTCTGCAGTGCCGCTTGTAGGAGTATAAGAATTTTTGTCGATTTTAGATATCCTGATTTAACTAGCCAGCTTACGTATTAATTGTCTAAGGGAAGCGTCACGTCTTTTTAACGAAACTGCGTTGAAAGTATCACATCTTGACTCCATTATCCTACTTTATTTATTGAAGGTGCGGCATACTGTTCGAGGGTAAAGTCATTAATGGGGGTAAAGTGGCCATCTCGGTAGTAGCTTCTGACTGCTTTGTGTAGGGGAAAAGGAAAGTAGCACCCTAAAGAAGGGCTCCGCCGCCATATTTACAGCAAGTGCTTGCAGCAGTGACTTAGAAACGGGAAAGAAAGGAAAATAGGAAAAAGAAAGTAAAATGAAGGTGAAACGTAAACACCGAAGAGAGGAGAGGTAGGAAAAAGAAGGAGAAGGAAATAATAAATCAAAAATTTCCTTTACTTTCTGTACTTCCTGGTGATACAATATTTTAATGGCCAGCATTGTATGGTACATCTGAAGGTGAATGAAATGAAACGCGATGAGTCAAATTAGAGTACGTATTATACAAATGTACACGGACCGCACAAAAGAAAGAAAAAATGAAAAATGACGGAGACAGCTGTGACATCTTCTATGCTCCCACAATATCACGCAACCCGTCCTCTGATCCAGTGCCCATTGCGGATTACACTGTAACAGCCTAGACTACTGTGACACGAGTCATTCGTATAATGTTTGCTCTCTTTCATATTTAGGAATACCCTGCAATTTATCGCTTTTAGATATCGTGTAATGGAAGCGAACTCTGTTTTTTTGACACAGAGGCATGAGTATCAATTTTCTGTGTGCGACACTATAGATCAAACAATGCTGGTATAGCCGGCCGGGGTGGACAACCGGTTCTAGGCACTACAGTCTGGAACCGCGCAACCGCTGCGGTCGCAGGTTCGAATCCTGCCTCGGGCATGGATGTGTGTGATGTCCTTAGGTTAGTTTTAAGTAGTTCTAAGTTCTAGGGGACTGATGACCTCTGAAGTTAAGTCACATAGAGCCATTTTGTAGCATTCCAGAGGTATATTTATGACTTTCTTAATTGGTGTATGAGATATATCTCCTTCAAATAAAACTACTGCCGATACTCTCAGAGATACTTTGGTACAAAATATCCTCATCGTGGTTTCGCTTTTGTAAATAGCTCTCCTGCTATCTTAATACTGTGGTGAAAGTGCTCTAATGTGTTTGCGTGTTCATATTTGGGCGTTTTTAGTGGACAGTCGTAAATTATTATCTGCGACAAAAAATTTCAACAATGTTTACTGTAGAATTCTTGAGGAACTATTCAGAATTGTGATCATACCCTTTTCCCGAAAATTACCGAACTTTCGTTTACAAGTCTATGTTTTTGCCAAGTGTCATTCAATTACTGTATGCAGATTTGTGGAATTAAAGCATATCTTGCAAGAACTCCGATAAAATACATGTATCTCGAATGTAGGGTGCCACCTTCACCGGTCTCATAATATTCTGCAATAATGCAAAAATCTGACATCACATAGTTTTGATGCACGCATATTTCACAATCGAAGCTGCTCTGTTGCAGGTTGGTCGGCTATCTGAAAATGCGTAGGAAGCTGTGAGTAACGAGATCCCGTGTTACCAAGAAGATCTTACATGAAAATATTATCATGAGCAAACGATGCATGACGTATTCCATTCCTTTCCGTCTTCTTCGGAGTCACTCATACCGGGATTGTAGGAACAATCAGTTGAAGAAAGTAAATAGATGCCACCTGAGAGGCAAGATCTGTTTATCTTAAAATGTGTGTGAATTCCTAAGGGACCAGACTGCTGTAGTTATAGGTCCCTAGTCTTACACAATAGTTAAGCGGACTTAAACTAACTTATGCTGAGAACAACACACACACACCGATGCCCGATGGAGGACTCGAACCTCCGACGGGAGGGACCGCGGAATCCGTCCATGGCGCCTCAAACTGCGTGGCCACTCCGTGCGGCTCTGTTTTTCCACTCATCTCCCAGTGGACAACCCGACAGGGAACCTTGTGAAAGAAAGAATGACGAAAGCGACGAACATGGCTACGATTTCGTCGGAAAAATGTAAAATATCAAACAAAACATTTCAAAACGACCATTTCGACTTCAGTTTGTTGTCAGCGACCTAAGGATATTTTGTATTCTAAATTATTGGTCAGCCAAATTGGATTTGCCATTTTGGATTTTGTAATTCCGACATGAAACTTCTAATCAGCGACCTAGTTTTTTTTTTCTTTTGGTCATCAGTCTACTGACTGGTTTGATGCGGCCCGCCACGAATTCCTTTCCTGTGCTAACCTCTTCATCTCAGAGTAGCACTTGCAACCTACGTCCTCAATTATTTGCTTGACTTATTCCAATCTCTGTCTTCCTCTACAGTTTTTGCCCTCTACAGCTCCCTCTAGTACCATGGAAGTCATTCCCTCATGTCTTAGCAGATGTCCTATCATCCTGTCCCTTCTCCTTATCAGTGTTTTCCACATATTCCTTTCCTCTCCGATTCTGCGTAGAACCTCCTCCTTCCTTACCTTATCAGTCCAAATAATTTTCAACATTCGTCTATAGCACCACATCTCAAATGCTTCGATTCTCTTCTGTTCCGGTTTTCCCACAGTACATGTTTCACTACCATACAATGCTGTACTCCAGACGTACATCCACAGAAATTTCTTCCCCAAATTAAGGCCGGTATTTGATATTAGTAGACTTCTCTTCGCCAGAAATGCCTTTTTTGCCATAGCGAGTCTGCTTTTGATGTCCTCCTTGCTCCGTCCGTCATTGGTTATTTTACTGCCTAGGTAGCAGAATTCCTTAACTTCACTGACTTCGTGACAATCAATTCTGATGTTAAGTTACTCGCTGTTCTCATTTCTACTACTTCTCATTACCTTCGTCTGTCTCCGATTAATTCTTAAACCATACTGTGTACTCATTAGACTGTTCATTCCATTCAGCAGATCATTTAATTCTTCTTCACTTTCACTCAGGATAGCAATGTCATCAGCGAATCATATCATTGATATCCTTTCACCTTGCATTTTAATTCCACTCCTGAACCTTTCTTTTATTTCCATCATTGCTTCCTCGATGTACAGATTGAAGAGTAGGGGCGAAAGGCTACAGCCTTGTCTTACTCCCTTCTTAATACGAGCACTTCGTTCTTGATCGTCCACTCTTATTATTCCCTCTTGGTTGTTGTACATATTGTATATGACCCGCCTCTCCCTATAGCTTACCCCTACTTTTTTCAGAATCTTGAACAGCTTGCACCATTTTATATTTTTAGAGACGTCCATTCCTCTTCAACTGCGTTGCCTTCTGCGCTATTCCTTCTTGCTGTATCTATAGCGTTAGAGAACTTCAAAGGTATCTCGTCATTCCTTAGAAGTTCCGTATCCCTCTTCTTAGCGTATTGATTCTTCCTGACTAATGTCTTGAACTTCAGCCTACTCTTCATCACTACTATATTGTGATCTGAGTCTCTGTCTGCTCCTGGGTACGCCTTACAATCCAGTATCTGATTTCGGAATCTCTGTCTCACCATGATGTAATGTAATTGAAAGCTTCCCGTATCTCCCGACCTTTTCCAAGTATACCTACTCCTCTTGTGATTCTTGAACTTGTTAGAGAACTCAATTAGTCTTCTCCTCTTTCATTCCTTGTCCCAAGCCCATATTCTCCTGTAACCTTTTCTTCTACTCCTTCCCCTACAACTGCATTCCAGTCGCCCATAACTATTAGATTTTCGTCCCCCTATACATACTGCATTACCCTTTCAATATCATCATACACTTTCTCTATCTGTTCATCTTCAGCTTGCGACGTCGGCATGTATACCTGAACTATCGTTGTCGGTGTTGGTCGGCTGTAGATTCTGATTAGAACAACCCGGTCACTGAACTGTTCACAGTAACACACCCTCTGCCCTACCTTCCTATTATAACGAATCCTACACCTGTTATACCATTTTCTGCTGCTGTTGATATTACCCGATACTCATCTGACCAGAAATCCTTGTCTTCCTTCCGCTTCACTTCACTGACCCCTACTGTATCTAGATTGAGCCTTTGCATTTCCCTTTTCAGATTTTCTAGTTTCCCTACCATGTTCAAGCTTCTGACATTGCACGCCCCGACTCGTAGAACATTATCCTTTCGTTGATTATTCAATCTTTTTCTCATGGTAACCTCCCCCTTGGCAGTCCCCTCCGGAATCTTTTGCCAATTGAGAGATCATCATGACACTTCTTCAACTACAGGCCACATGTCCTGTGGATACACGTTACGTGTCTTTAATGCAGTGGTTTCCATTGCCTTCTGCATCCTCATGTCGTTGATCATTGCTGATTCTTCCGCCTTTAGGGGCAATTTCCCACCCCTAGGACAAGAGAGTGCCCTGAACCTCTATCCGCTCCTCTGCCCTCTTTGACAAGGCCGTTGGCAGTATGAGGCTGACTTCTTATGCCGGAAGTCTTCGGCAGCCAGTGCTCATTATTTATCAAAATTTAGGCAGTGGCGGGGATCGAAAACGGGACCGAAGACGTTTCGATTAGGAATCAAAAACGCTACCCCTAGACCACAGGTGCCTAGTCAACAGGTATTTTATGTAAATTTGTCTGTTATGCCCAAATTTTGATGCGAGTTGGCCCACTGTGCATCGGTTCTTTGATATCCTGCATGGCACTAACACTTGAAACCATCAGTTCTAGATTTCCGTGACAGTCGTGTGTTGGTGAACAAAGGGATCAGGAACTCTACGAAAAAGTAAATCGCAATGCTGGTCATAGTTCCCCTTAGGCCGGTATTACACTATCAAATTTCTTTGTCAAAGATTTGATCAAAGATGTGATCAAATATTCCGTCAAATACATTTGACAAAGGTCTTTGACGTAGCGCTAGAAGGGGTATTGCACTGTTATCATATTTTTCGTCAAAGTTCAAGATGGCTGACAACATCAAGTGCTTATTAACCGCAGCAGTTGCATGTACCACATTTGCACTGTGTGCACATGCGGAAGAGAAGCGGGGGGGGGGGGGGGGGCGCGGAAACATATCTGGGTGAGGCCGTTGGTTTTACGACGACACGATAAAAGCATTTAACAAAACTTGTTACGTGTGCTTACAGTGGAGGACGTTAAGTCGTTCATTAATTACTTAAGAATGGATAAGCATACATTTCTGTATGTGCTCAATGAAGTGTACCCACATATCACAAAGCACAATATTCACTTAAGAATTGTTACGTGTGCAGAAGACAGGATCACTGTAACACTCCGATTCCTTGCTACAGGAGAGGGTTAGGTTACGTTAGGTTATGTCAGGTATTTTTGTATTCAGCGTGTCTCACGTTGTAAAGCGCCTCATCAGCTTCATAAATCTCTATTAATGTTGTGGTTGTCGGCACACACCAATTGTATTTACCGGCAATGTTTATAAAAACACTACTGACGACAGAATGCAGCAGCGATGCTAGTGCTCCGTGTGGCAACATGTCATATTGCAGTGAACAGAAGACAAGCGACTTCTTTGATCAAATCTACAGTGAGGCCCTAGATTTGACCAAATATTGGACGACATTTGACAAAGTTCCCTACTGCACCATCAAATATCTTTGACAAAGATATTGCATAAAGATATTTGACAAAGAAGTTTGATAGTGTAATACCGGCCTTATTACTGGAGGTAAAGCACGACCTTCCGTCACACAACTAACATTCAGATGTGATTTCTGAATGACGAATGCACAGCGTAGTCTCTCCTTACACAGGGTGTCCTAGAAGGAAGGGTCAATATTCTGGAAGGATATGACAGGAACGATCATTCTAAGCAAAAAGTACCGTAAACATGTATTCTAAAAAGTATACGTTAAGAAATGAAATGGCTCTGAGCACTATGGGACTTAACATCTACGGTCACCAGTCCCCTAGAACTTAGAACTACTTAAACCTAACTAATCTAAGGACAACACACAACACCCAGCCATCACGAGGCAGAGAAAATCCCTGACCCCGCCGGGAATCGAACCCGGCAACCCGGGCGCGGGAAGCGAGAACGCTACCTCACGAGCACGAGATGCTAGCTATACGTTAAGAGCTACGAGCTCCTTTTCATGTTCGTGACCTTTGAGGTTTGTTGCATGCCGCTGTCACGGTGTTGCAATTGTGATACTACTTTGCTTGCCGTTAGAGAGACGCTGGTGAGTCTGTCCTCCTAGTTGTATTTCCTTCTTTAATATGTCATTTACGGACAAAGAAGCTGCTGATGCAGGTGCCACGCATTAGCGTCGGCAACATGCTACACCTCGCCTAGAAGACGTTAATCAGGAACGAAAAGAAGTAAATTGGTCCCGAATGACGTCGGTGCAGCCATCAGCCGCCTGGGTGACTTGTCGTTCGGCCAGCTGCGGTGGGCTTAACGCTCACTCCGACCGCAGCCGGCGGCGTCTCCCAATTAGAGCCTTCCAGACAACGTCATAAAAACACACGTTGTGTGCCGTGTTACGTTCTCAGCACCAGTAATATTTACGACTTCCCTGCGCTCAGGAAAACGCAATTCCTCGAGCCTGGCTTGCTAAGTGATGTTGCTAACAATCTCATAGATAACCATTGGCGTTTACGACGCTATCATCAACCACCGAAAACTGTAAATCCATAGTTTGCACCACATCATTATAAAAACTGTCGAATTATGCTGATGTTTGTCAGCCGCGGGGCCGAGCGGTTCTAGGAGCTTCAGTCTGGAACCGCGCGACTGCTACGGCTGCAGTTTCGAATCCTGCCCCGGGCATGGATGCGTGTGATGTCCTTATGTTAGTTAGGTTTAAGGAGTTCTAAGTTATAGGGGCTGATGACGTCACATGTTAAGTCCCATAGTGTTCAGAGTCATTTGAACCATTTTTATGCTGATGTTTGGGGGTCACCGAGGAATCGTCCCACGCATAACTGGAAATAGTTTCATCTTTTCCAATGGCCTACATCTAGCTTTTTAGAATTTCCAGTCCCATTAACGTAACCATCTATTAAAAAAGTGGAGATCAGACTGAATAAATACCTTTTTCAGTGCTGACTGCTGCGAGACGTTGCGGGAATGGAGTCAGTGACTTTAGCGCTGTGGCCATCTGCACTGAATTTTTCGGTTGAAAATCCATGACGTGAGCAGCGTGATCGAGGTGGTCCCACAATCTCAGTTGGGTTTAACTGTGAGGAGTCTGGTGGCCGTGGGAGCACAGCGAATTCAGCGTGGTACTCTTGGAACCATGCACATACTCTGCCCCCTGTCTGAGATGTCGCATTGTTCTGCTGGTAAATACCACATTACCGGAAAAGAATGATTGAAGGGGTGGACGTGGTCCCCAAGGATACACACATACTTGTTTGATCAACTGTCCCTTCCAGAATGCCGAGATAACCCAGGGAATGACAAGGAAACATTCCCACAGAAAAACGCTCGCTCCCACGGGCAGGATCCCCTTTCATTTGAGACGTTTCGCGCAGTAGAACCCTACGGCCATCTGTCCGATGGATCACAAAGCGTGATTTATCTCAAAAGGTCACCTGTCACCACTCAGAGACATCTAGTTAACGATACTAGCTTCGTTGCCGATGAAAAGCAGTCATCGTGGCTCCAGGCGCCGGTTGTGAACTCCCAGATCCTGAACGGTCATTGTGGAGACACTTTTGGTAGCCTCTTGGTTTATCTGGGCTGCCAGTTGCCCATCAGTTGCATATCTATTTGCGGGCACACATTTAATGAGCCTTCGTTTGCCCCTCTCGTCTACAGCCTGTGGTGCATCACAGTTTTCTCGGCGACGGATTTAGATACCACTATTATCACATGCAAGTTACACTTTAACCACGATACCACGCTAACGATTTACAAACTTGGAAATGGTTCCAAAACTGGGTAGAAAGCTAACCATCATCCACCTTTGGAAGTCAGATAAATCGCACCGTTTTCGCATTACGACACGGACTACAGTGTTTTCCACGTTCCCCTACACGCTTTCTATATTCCCTCCATTTCCAGTGCTGCCACCTGCCGTCTGTTGAGTGGTTATTCCATGTTGACCTCCAACATGAGCGATGGAAACATTACTTTGACTAATTTGACTGGACCGTGTACATCCATACACTACAAAACATTGCGATTTGTGTGACAGAGGAAGGTTCGCATTGTATCAGGTGTTAGGATTTCTACTCCTTAATGACACTCGTATTCACTGCAATCAGATTAATATTGTTTCCACCGTATCTACCTGATAAATGAGTTAGGGATGTTGAAGCATTTTTCTAGAATATTTTCCTCATACTGATTCCTGAAACTTTGTAAGTTGAGTATGTCGGTGTGGAGCACGCCTATCTTCTGGGACCTACCAGTTAGAAGTTTTCAACTTTTCCGAGACACTCTCCTCTGAGTCACACAAATAGGTGACCATCCGTGTTGCCATGTTTTATTTCCAATATACCTGTTAGCTCTAATTGGACTGGGTCCCACACGCTTCATCAGTTTTCTATGAGACAACCCAAAAGCGGTTCGTTATCGGCCCCTTTGTTCAAATTCAAATGGTTCAAAGGGCTCTGAGCACTATGGGGCTTAACATCTGAACTTAGATCTACTTAAACCTAATTAAGCTAAACATCACACAGATCCTTGCCCGAGGCAGGATTCGAAACTACGACCGTAGTGGCCACGCGGTTCCAGACTGAAGCGCCTAGAACCGCAGGGTCACACAGGCCGGCTAGTCTCCTTTGTACACAGACTACATTTTGCCAATATTCTATAAATGAAGCGAAGTCTGCCACCAATTTTACCCAAGAAAGAGCGTATGTGAACATCCTGATTCATATTCCCACAAACTATTAGAAGCAGGTAACTCTATAAGCTGACTGATTACAGTCGTGACTCATTAAAACTGTAGTCATTAGGTACTTTCTCTACGTTTCGTCAATCTTACTATGATTTGGCCGAATATTTGTCCAGATTTTCTTAGAGAGTACTTAATTATAGACAACTCTGGCGTCTACAGAGTCCGAGAGTACTATTAATAATATCCACTAGGACGTTAACGTAGAACATGAACAGAAAGTGTCCCTATACACTTTTCTTGTTTACGCCTGAAATTACTTGGCACGTTTGCAGATGACTGATTATCTAATGTAACCTACTGAATGATAGCTGCAAAAAATTTCTCAGTCCAGTCACAAATTTCTGTCCATATCCCTTAAGACCATACTTTCATTAATAGGAACTACATCATAAAATACTGAATACACGTGATTGCTTTTTAATTAAAGGCTTTCGCGATGTAATAAAAGCACGATTTGAGTTTCGCATGGGTGATATTTCTGAAATTCATGTTATTTGTCATGTAGGTCAAACTGGCCTCCACTTTCGGCGAAACTGGTTATCGCTGTCTCATAAGAAGCTAACCAGGTTTTGCGGATCCATGATTGCCGCGTTGTTTACATGAGCAGTTCTAAATAGAAAACTCGTGCTGACACAAAGCTTTCTCCTATCGAGTAATACCAAATGTGTCACCGATTACATCGCTGCTGGGTGACGGGCAGATCAACACAACAGAGTCACATTAGTTCCTTTCTTGAGACATTCGGACGATGATTGGAATCTGATACATGAGATAGCAGTTTTGTGATCACAAGCTGCACAGTTCCATCTACCCTCTCTCACTTGGACAAATTTCAGTGACAAATATGTCTACATCGCTGTGACTCGAGTTGCATACTTCTGGGATGAGCGTCACTGGCATGCATTACTGAGGAAACATCTTACCTACTTGCTTGGTAATGTGATCACACCACATTAGCACTGTCCAAGACAGAAGGCTACAATTCTTGTCGTATCGAAGTAACTTTGACCTGTAAGTACTAACTTCCTTCCAGACCCGACCACATATGGATACTAGCTACAACCCAGTCCCAACTCGAAACTAACTCTACAGAATACATTAACCAGTCCAAAAACTACAATCAGTGAAATAATTATTATATGCAGAAGAATACGCCTTAAAACAAAACTCACTCGGATCGAAGGTCAACATTTGACAAGCTCCTCAATAAAATAAAATTACACCTCATTAGATTACTATTGTAAAGAGCCGCACTTTCATCTTAAAAACCAAAAGTCAACCGGTAGATATAAAATCTACACTACTATACAGGGTATCCCAGAAATGTGGCAAAAATCGAGAGGCTGTAGAGGGTATTTGGAAGAATTAATCGAGTATAGTAAACTGTGTCCAGAAACGTCATCCAACGACGTTGCATAGCGTCAATATTATAGGCGCCAGCAACTGCCAATATGCCATACGTTCTGCAGCAAACGTGACTTGCACGCTGATAGACCATAGGAGGAACGTCTCGCAATACTGGTTGTTATTCCGTGAACCCTACTGATTGCCACGATCGCCAGTGGAGAAGACGGAGCTCGCTGCTGCGTAGTCTGGCATTCTCTCTCATGAATGCGATGCTCTGTTGTTTTGAGGGATGGCGGTTGCGGACACAAGTTTCGATCTGCAGTTTATTTTTACTGGAACGCATTGGGTATTTCAGATGGCTCCAGGGAAAAAAAATAAAAAAATAAAATAAAATACAGAGCAATATTCTCAGCTATAGTTTCCTATATCCTCCTTTGTAAATTTTTTGAGGCGGGTTTATTCCCTTTCCTATTCCGTTCTTTACTTCTTCACTGCTTCTACCTTTATACGAAATGACCGTCCTTAAATATTTGTATAATCGACTACACCAGGCTCGTCCAAACAGTGCCCCTAGGGCGCTAGCGCCCGCGATCGCCCGCGATCGCCCGCGGCCAGTGCCCTGGGCGAATTCGTGTGTTGTCGCAGTGCCCGAGCCGTGTCGTTTAGCTGGCCGCGCAGACCGCCCTCCGAGCCTCGCCATGCCGCTGTACACAAATGTTGCAATAGATAAAAATTTATTTTGCGACCACACATCGCTGTCCTTTTCAGAGGAACTGGGGGAAAACGTATCTAAAACAATCTTTTTGTTAGTTTTTTATTCGAGTTTCAATGAATGAAACAATTAATTGTTAAAGTGATAAAAGTGTTTTAAAAACAGGATTGTACAAAATTAATTGTAAGTTTTTTTTTTTTTTTTGTTTTTTTTTTTTTTTTGGTGTGGTACGAGCAGGAAACAGGTGGGCAAAGTTTGTGCGCAAGTTATAAATGATCGCTGTGAATTGGGAAAGCAGGGAAACCCTTTGGTGCTGGGAATCTCATCAACGATTGCCTGGTCGACTCGGCGGCTTGTATTTGTCCACCAGACCTCACGCAAAAATTTGAAAAAATAGCTCTTTCGCCTGAAACTGTTGCTCACAGAGTCGAAGACGTAGTCTCAGATATGGACCAGCAATTAATGGAGAGAGCGAAAACTTCATTTCACTTTCTATCGCTCTTGCCGACAATCTCAGCTCGTCATATTCACTCGAGGTGTCACCGACGAATTTCTCGATCTTATACCATTAAAAGACACAACCACGAGTTTGGATACTTTTCTAGCCCTGGAAAACGTGTTAGAGTCATTGGATTTAAAATGAGAACGCCTGACCAGTATAACAAGGGACGGAGTCCTGCGCTATGACGGCTACGCACTGGATTTCTGAGTTACGTGAGGTCAAAAATGGCTGAAGTTGGCTGTCCATTGTCTGATACACCAGGAGCCACTTTGTGCGAAGATTGTCAAAATAAAAAAAATGTTATAGACACCGTTCTTCGAACGGTTAATTATCTTCGCTCGCATGGACTCACACATCGTCAATTAAAAAAATTTGTTGCTGAGATCGAAGAGGAATACCCGCACACCCCTACCACACCGAAGTAAGATGGCTGAGCAGAGGAAAGGTGCTTCATCGGTTTTTCTCCTTGAGGGGCGGAATAAATACCTTTTCGGAAATGAAAGGGCGTCCAGAAGAATTACTTTGTGATCCTAAGCGGGAGGCGAATTTGGCTTTTTTTGAGTGACCTAACTGGTCATTTAAATACTTTGAACATTTCACTCCAACGCGAAAATCACTATGTCGTTGATTTAGTGCGGACGATTCAAGCACTAAACAAAAACAAAAACAAAAAAAAGAAAACCTTATTTGTGGGAAAAACGATTACGCGAGGAGAATTGTGGACACTTTCCTGCACTAGACAGCGTTAAAGAAGATGTGGAGTTTTCAGATTATGTTGCAGTCATTTGCGAATTACAAGAACGGTTTGAAAACAGATTTTTGGAGATAAGAGAGCTTAAATCGGCCTTAGATGTCTCGGTTCTCCCGTTTTCCCTTCGGCATAGGACGTCTGACAAGTCCTTCAACTAGAGCTGACTGACCTGCAGTGCGATATCCGCCTGAAGGACCGCTTTCTTATGTGTAAAACTCTGGATGACTTTACAGCTGTCTTCCACGAGAGAAATATCCTGTTTCGCACAAGCACGCTGCCTAAGTTCTCTTAATGTTTGGTTCCACGTATATCTGTGAGCGCTCTTTCTCTATTTTAATGCTTGCTAAAACTAAGAAGCGTTTATTACTTGGCAATAAAAATTTGATTAATTCTTTGAGGTTATCAGTCTCCGGGAATATTGTACCAAACATAGACAAAACCGCTTCCTCGAAAAAGAAAAAAAGTGTAAAATGTTAATTGTCTTCTTTAACAACGTTGACTGCATAAATTAAAGAGCTTTATAACCTTAATTCTCTTTTTTAATAAGTTTTAAAACTTGGTCGGTTAAAATTATTACGTACAAAACAGCAAACTAAGGATCAGATTTCTAAACTCTGAAAAGGGATACAAAGAGATGTAGCCCGAAGTATAACAAAAAATATTTACTTGTAACTGCCAACAGTAAGAATGAGACGCTATATCCCTTACATAAAGTTATTTCTAAAATAGAATGTTTATGACTCTAGTTCATTTAAGAAACTGATATAATTTTCAGAAGACGCCTATTGCACATACGACGAGCGTGCGTGTGCAGCACTAATAGAATTAACCGGTGGGTCAGAAAACAACTAGGATGGTCTTCGATTCTTGTTTTGGATATTCTTTTCTGTAGCTTTGCGTAGCAGTTCTGCCACACGAACACCAGTTGTTACTTAAACGGTAAATGGTTTGCTTGGCCTCTTTTACAGAGGTTCAATTCTTCTGTTATTTTGTTGCGGGAGAGTACAGCGCAGAGGAGTGGTGTGCGGTCTCACTCGCTCCGCAGCACTCTCTCTCTCTCTCTCTCTCTCTCTCTCTCGCTCCTATGGCGACACTAGCGACACACGGTCGCGGACGAGGCGCTGAACTACATCACACTGCGCCCGCGTCCCGCGGGCGCGCCTGCCGGGCGCAATTCTTGGATGAGCCTGGACTACATTTTGCTATAGATCCGTTATCCATAACAAGATCCCTTCCTACACATCCAGTCTTTCGAAAATTAATTTTCATGCCACACTGCTTATATTCTTCTTTAAGCTTTTTAACATGTAACATATGTGTTATTCTTCAAAATTTTTAAAAATATGCCGTTATTTTGAGTTAAACGAAAACATAAATTTCGATTGAAGAACAATCAAAAGACAACATCATTTAATTTTCTTTAGTGTAGGAACTTACGATATGCACTCCGTCTACAGGCCAAAAGTGGCCCACCGGGAACATCCGACCGCCGTGTCATCCTCAGTGAGGATGCGGATAGGAGGGCATGTGGTCAGCACACCGATGATGGTTTTCTTTGACCGGAGCCGCTACTATTCGGTCAAGTAGCTCCTCAATTGGCAACACGAGGCTGAGTGCACCCCGAAAAACGGCAACAGCACATGGCGGCTCGGATGGTCACCCATCCAAGTGCCGGCCACGCCCAACAATGCTTAACTTCAGTGATCTGACGGGAACCGGTGTATCCACTGCGGCAAGGTAGTTGCCTAGGAATTCACGATAGCATAATAGCATTACATCCAAGGTGTGGAGGAACACACCTCCGGCGAGAGTCAAAGGACATAACCTGAAACCGATTGAGGTGGCGCAGTGGTTAGCACATTGACTCACATTCGGAAGGACGACGGCTCAAACCCACGTCCGGCCCTACTGATTTACGTTTTCCATGATTTCTCTAAATCGCTTCAGGCAAATGCCTAGATAGTTGCTTTGAGAACGCACGTACGACTTTCTTCCCCATCCTTCCCTACACCTATGAGGCAATGACCTCGCTGTTTGGTATCCTCGCCTCAAATAAACCAACCAACCAACATACTGTAAAGTTACTAAAGCGTCACGAGTGTCCTCTGTTATTTTTAGCGCCACTGATGCTAATGGCGGAGCTAACATGGACACTACTGTTCGAATTGCTCGTGCATCGTTCCGCATTATATCTGAAAACTTTTTTTTTTTAAAAAAAAGGTCTTGTTAGTACGAGGAGGGATCATGTGAAATTCCAGCATTAACTGATTGCTCCTGACTCCGGTGAAAAATTCTTGGTGTTGTTGCAAGAGTTCCTATGCTATTCTTACATTCTTTCACATTACCACCAAAGCCATCTACGGGTTTCACGACTTGACATCACTTTCTTTTCTCCAGCTGCTGACAGACCCGGAGATGCTGTTCTGCGACGAGCCGACAACCGGTCTCGACGCGGTGTCTGCGCACACGCTGGTGGAGGTGATGCGCGATATGGCGGCCCACGGCAAGACCATCCTCTGCTCCATCCATCAGCCCTCCTCAGAGATCTTCGAGATGTTCGACAACATCATCCTTCTGGCCGACGGTGGCCGCATCGCATTTATGGGGACCGTTGCCGCTGGCTTGGAATTCTTTGGCAGGTATCTGGATATTCCGTCGTATCTAGGAAACAGTCTCGTTCAGCAGACATGACACCCCCATCACTTGTCAGTAGGTATTCAGTTGGATTTAAAAGAACGTGACGTCGTCACTATCATTCACCTACGTGTGGAAAGCAGGTAGGCCTGTAGGAGAAATGTAAGGGTGGAGTCGACTGATTGTGTCAACAGAACAACAATATTCGTTTATTGATAATACTACAACTTTAATTTGGTTTACAATGAGTTACACTCACTAACCCCACGGAGGTTTCGCCCCAAAATGATAACAGCGACAAAGTACATTTAATTACAGTTATAGCACCACGTTCAAAATTAAAGTTTTAAACAATTTGTTGATGCAGGTCAACAGTTAAATCTATGTAAACCATTACTCTAAAACTACATAGATAATAAGACACGTAAGTAAATGGGAATTTTGATTGAGGAGGGAGGTGTGTTAGGGTAGACCTTACAGTTGTTCAAAGCCGCTGTGCTAGGGTGGCATAGTGGTTAGTGCATCTGCCTAGTGACCAGGGGACCCAGGTTCAAATACTGGCTCGATGACAGTTGGACCATCATAGAACGAACCGCTACACTATCGTACTGCACAAAATACGCAATGAGACGTACAGCAATAACACTTTATTCACAGACAATTATTACACTGCAGTGACCGTACTTCACGATGATACTGCACATTACAAAAGCCACGACATGCTTCTTAATCGTATGATCACCATGGATAGAAATCCAAACTCTGAACGTGCTCTCACGCTGGCCACAGTGTTGGTAAGGGGTTCTTGTGGTAGGGCGTTCCATTCCTCCTCATCCGGTGCAGGTGACAACTGCATTTAACACGTGCTCGATAGGATTTAAATAGGGCGAACTTACAGGGTAGCCCATTCGCCAAATATCCTCATGTTTCTAGACCTCGTCCCCGTGCGCGAATCGATGCGGTCTTGCATTGACACCTATAAACCGATGTCAGCGCCGAAAACACCACCGAAAAGACGCTCATGCGGAAGGAGTACAGAATCAGGATAACGTTTTCCGCGAGTGCGAGTACGTATTCCACTTCCGCCAGAGGTGTACTTCAGCAAGACTGGAGGCTACTGCATTTCATGCCGTACACAGAAGAAAGAACTGGATCAAAATTTCTGGCTTTGATCGAGCTTACGATAACTCTGCGATCTAGAGACCACTGTCTGTAGTATCTTACAACCGCGACGTGTCAGTACTGTAGTATATTCTCGCGATCGTAACTGGTTTCGGGCGTAAGCCTGGTACACAGAAGAAAGAACTGGATCCTCTACGCAGTCAAAATTAACGCACGTTGATCCGGTACACCTGCCGAAGTGAGTGTATGTTTGCTGGATAACTGAGTAAAACAAATGTGTGGATCTGACATCGGCACAAGATTTGCTGTAAAATAAGACAGAGACTATTAGGCCTGTTACTTCGATATTTAATTAACATTTCAAGCAGTTCTAGTTATATGAAAGTTCTCGTAAGCGTAGTCCAAAAACAAACAATTGTTTCATTCAAAACACATCGACTGAAATGTGGTTCTTATTACTAAATCCATGTGATGTCATAAAATACGTAACAATCATGACTTCATTTCAGTTTGCAGTGTCTACGTTCAGAGTTGTGGATTGTGTTGGTTTCCCATGCGAGTTCAGGTGACAACTGGTTTTCTCATTTCCATCACAGACACGCATAAGACAGCTTACACAAATCTTCTGTAAAATGAATATGGACTCTTCCCTTTGCAACTTTCAAACAGTTTTATAGTATGACCCCTAACACTTCAGAGTAAACGCTGAGTTGTGGAAACAACTCTGAAACTAGCCATAAGACTCCGTCCATCACATCCTTTCTCTCAAAAGGTACTGGTCAAGCGATATAAACACGAAACTCACTGTAAAGTTTGAAAACAAGGAAAAGAGGTACTGGCCAATTGAAGCTTTGTCCCCGATTCTGAGGCGTACAAGGACAGCTCAATATAGTGGCAACAGCATCGAGTAAGATTCATTTGATTAGGTATGAAATCTGCAGCAGTAAACAGTTTTAAGGGTGTTAAGGACACATCATTTCCTCTTTCATCTGACGTTAAAATACATGTAGTACTTTCCTTCTTCCCCTGAGATAAAAGGGCTTGAATAAGAGAAGCAAGTGTAGCTCCACAACGTAAAGTGAGGATCCAAACAAAGAGCGATGACATTAACAGATACAGTTTTATGAGTACTGCGCAGATTTTTAAAAAAGTAGAAGATCCCTTTTTTCGCCTAACATTTACTTAGTTAATGAAGTGGGAGTGTACGACCAAATCGTATTTCATGTAACAGACCGTAATCACATCAAGTAAAGAACCAAGATTTACTTGTTTTTGTCTTTCATATTAGGACGGATCTGATAGCTTACATTTTTCCTCCCACTTCGATTAGCGCTTTAAAACCCGTACATCTCCTGAAACACACAATTCATGTGCTCACTAATACGGCTATGCCTCTAGTATGACAGTAATAAATTCCTAATAAAGAATCGATGATTATAAAAAGATATGAAACTAATTGCATCCATTAAGAAATTAAGGAAATACATAAACCAAAACGTAATTCTAGTTTCTACTGCTGGTGACCAGCTTGTTTTAATATTTGAAGGCGCTTCATTTCGAAGACTAATTGCAGCTTCACGCTAGGTATTGAGATCTGGATAGCAAAGGGTACCGGCATGTGAATCTGCATCCTGGAATTATTAATTTGTGGCTGCTTTCCGGTTCCTAACAAGTGTCGTAACATTTGTTTGTGGCCTAGCACTCTGTTAAACGCGCAACAGGTATTTCCAACTCGCAACAAATATATCACGCAAAGTTCTTCACGGGAGTCTTATTGCGGTCGTAAATACTGTGTATAATTTCAGTGATCAAGAGAACTGCCGTTCAGCATATGATTACCCTACTAATAATACTGCATTATATGATCACGACGCTCCGTTGGCGACATTTTAAGCCGTGGTGTGGGCCGGGAGGTCTGAACACATTCCTCATTCTGGAAACATTCCTCTCAGATCTGACAGTTATTTCAGGAACTGTAGGTGTCGGCTGCACTTTATAGTTTTCACCACAGCAAAATTTGGATTCATTCATTGGACGACAATAGGTGCCATGTCAGTATTTGATATCCAAAGAAGTGGAATGTTTTGTAACACTACCAAGTACCACTACTCTTGTTATGCGAAAAGGCAATAACTGTATTATTAATTATTCCCACACTAAGGTCAAGCCGCCAATGATGTTACCCTTGCTACAAGGTTTTAAATTGACCGTGATCGTCATCAAAAAGATTAATTATCGATAAGGAGCAGTAGTTAGTTTAATGGGAATCGAACAAATGTTACTGTGGTTGTGAAGTGAAACAATAGTAGTGTAAATAAAAGACGGTGACCAGTCTAATTAGGCAATGTAATTCCAAGTAAATATACTGTTAATAAAGAAAACTAAATACCGTCTGTAGCCTTACTTGGGACTTATATCTGTTTTGCAAATTGGACGCAAAAATAAAAGTACATCTTGCAAGTACTTATAGAGGCAGGTAATCATGAGTAACACATACAAAAACTTAAAAGGTTTTGGCAACAAACTATCTCCCACTAACTTTCATTGTGTATAATAACGCGAGAAAGACAGTGTTCATTACTCAGTACCACTTAATAAGGTAGGAGCACAGCTAACTTAGACATGACGTGGCGTTAAAACTTTGCTGTTGGCAGCCAGTAAAATAGAATTGTTTGTGAAACTGTCATATCAACTGACATGGAAACTACTTGTTTTTAAATGGAGCATATACGCCGTTGTATTATGTAGACGATAAGTGAGACATGGGGATCCTGAATCTGTCATGTTGTTGCCAGTTACATTTACAGAAACACAAATGACAAGAGAACTGTTATTGCACCAAAAAGGAGTTGTGCGACATAAACGAAAGTTGGTAGGCGTGTTTGTACATCTGAAAGATGATGTCTATTAAAACTTGACGTCAGTCACACACGTGTGGCTTTACTAGCTCCACCACTAGCATGCAAATCATATTAGTCTCAATTACGGTCGTGATCGTTAGTTACCTTTGAGACTGGACGTGGTGAACTGAGGTTACTCAAGAATGCCTTTAAGGTGACAGCACATCGCTGGGTTTGAATGAGGTTGTACAACAGGGCTACGAGAAGCTGAACGTTCCTCCTGTGATATAAAAGAAATAACTGGCAGGACTGTAGTCACTGTACGTGATTACTGGCAGCGGTGGTTACGAGAATGTAAAGCCGCAAGATGACCTGGTTCTGGATGGCCACGTGGCACTACCGAGAGGAAATATCATCGTGTTTGGCGTATGGCTTTGGCGCATCGCATCTGGAGTAGCAATTTCAGCACCATTTGGGAATACAGTGACACATTACAAATCGGTTAACCCTACTCCAAGGACAGCTCCGAGTCAGACGCCCTGTAATATTCATTGCAATGACGCCAAACCACTGCCATTAGCGACATCAAAGGTGTCAAGAGAGAGGGTTGAGGTCTGTTGTTTTTTTCTGATGAAAACTGATTTTGCCTCCGTGCAAGTGGTAGCCGTGTGTTAGTTAGTAGGAGGCCAGTTGAGAGCCTGCAATCAACCTGTCTGCGTGCTAGGCACACGCGCCGTACACCTGGATTTACGGTCTGGGGTGCGGTTTCGTATGACAGCAGGAGCGCTCTGCAGGTTATCTCACGCAGCCGTCCGCAGTGGACGTGCGGTTCTAGGCGCTTCAGTCCGGAACCGCGAGACTGCTACGGTCGCAGGTTCGAATCCTGCCTCGTGCATGGATGTGTGTGATGTCCTCAGGTTAGCTAGGTTTAAGTAGTTCTAAGTTCTAGGGGACTGATGACCTCAGATGTCACGTCCCATAGTGCTCAGAGCCATTTATCTCACGCACCCTGGCTGAAAATTTGTGTGTCAAAAAGGTAATTCGACCAGTTATGTTGCCATTGAAGCGGATGTTTTCCAACAAGATAACGTTCGCACACATACTGCTGTTGTAACCCAGAATACTCTACAGAGTGTCGGCAGATTGTCTTGACCTGCATGATCACCAGATCTGTCTCCAAATGAGTACGTATGAAACATCATCGGATGAAAACTTCAGAAACATCCACAAACAGCATTAACCGTCCCTGTATTGACTTACCAAGTGCAACAGGCATGGAACTCCATCCCGAAAACTGACATCAGGCACTTGTACAACACAATACATACACGTCTGCATGCTTGGTTTCAATATTCTGGCGGTTACACCTATTATTAATGTACCAGCGTTTCGCATTTGTAATGGCTTACCTTGCTTTTCCATTAGCTTGTGAACTTGCATTGTTAATCACTTATTTATTTTATCTGGACAAATGTATTCCCAAAATTTCATAACTCTACATTAATAATTTGCTGGTGATGTGACGTTTTTCCGTTAGTGTATTTCCATATGCATACAGCCAAAGAACATTGAAACACAGATATTACATTTTGAATAAGACAGAAATTACTTTAAGGAAATGCAATTGCTGTTGGACATAAGTAATGGCCTAGGCTTAGTCTTGGAGAAAAAAAAACACTCTTTTGTGAGTTTCCTGTGTCGCTACGCCTTGACAGACTTCTGCAACTTCGTCAGAAGATTTTCTCCTATGACAATTTGCCACTTATGACCATAATCTATTAGCACCACACCATGGCAGTCTCAAAAGGTGTTCAGCATCACCTTGCCCGATGAATGATGGTGCTCCAACATTTTCGCTGCTATTAAATCCACATGATTCGACTGCTTGATTTGTTATTTTGCTCACGGGTCGTAGAGATACACCCAGCACTCGACCAGGGCCATTACACGATTAAAGAAGTCATTTGAATTGGGCAGAGTCAGATATAAGATTTTAGCTGTTGACCTTACTTCGGTGGTTGGTTGGGTGGAGAAGGGACCAAACTACGCGGTCATCAATCTGCTTGGGTGGGTGTGAACATTAGTGAAACCCAATGGGCGGATCGTTTCATGTTATAAATGTTCGCCTATTGTACTACCCCCAATGATGCGTTGTTAATAAATCTAGGACTATGGACATTGGACTTGGCAATAAAGATTTCTGATAGTAGATATAAGCAGTAAAGGGTAACTTCAGTGCTCCATTATTTTCCATAATCGGAAGCTTCCGAAAAATCCATAAAAGAAGTATGCGACTCTTTTGTTAAACGATTTCTGCACTGCATATGCTGTTGTAAAATAAAAACTGGATCAGTCGTTAATCGTCCTTTTCTAAATCCGACCTGTTCTTCAACCAAAAAAATCTCTTATTGTTTGTAGTCTTGTGTTTAAAATTATTGAATAAAGATTGTATGCTGTGTCACGTAAGCTCATCCCTCTTTAGTCTTCATATTTTTTTCTCTGTTCTCTTATATCGGTATTAAGGTTGCTTTCTTCTAATTTTGTGGCATAGTTCTTTGCTTCCAGCACTTGTTAAACAGATGTAACCATATAAAATGTAGTGATAATGCTCTATATTTAATTAACTCCCTATTCATTCCATCTGAAATTGTTGCTATCGATTTTTGTATGGTTTTCAAAGCTGCCGTGAGTTCTTTTAATGCTATGTCATCTAGTCCATTTAAATTTCTTTCTTTCTGCTTTTCAGTGTTAGCATTATATCAGAGGTTTTTATAGTATTTAGCTCTCTTCTTTCGTAAGATTGTTAATACAAATTGTATCCTCTGTTTTCTTTAATGTTTTCAAAGCTTTCCACGCTATCTGCTGATGGCTGTTAATATAATGTTATATATTGCTAATTAATCTGCCCCATGCTTACTAGTGGGCTGTCTTCACTGTCCCTTTTGTGTAATTCGTTGTTTTATAGGGTTGATTAATTTTCGTTGTAGGCTTTGAAAGGAATTTTTTATATGTTATTCATTTTTATCGTCTTATTACTGTTGATAATGATGTTGTTGATAGTCATAATTGTCGTTCAATTAATGAAACAACCGGTCTCAGCCTTTTTGTTAGGCCATTATTAAGTGTATATGAATGTTATTCTGTAAAGAAACAACGTTAGATGATTATCTGATGTAGCTTCTCTGCGCCATAATTTTCAGATAGACTTGATAATGGCATAATGTAAAGGACGAAAAGGTCGTGTGAAATCAATAAAGTTAAAAAAAAAGCAATTGGAAAGGCGTTTAATTAATGTTCTTGTATTGCCTTCTGCAATATTTCTTTTTTTAGGGCTGCCAAACTCATTCGGTAGAAATGGAACTCTTATACGACCGTTTTGTTGTTCATCTGTCTGCCTGTCTGTCTGTCCAACTGCTACGACTCCTTTTTCTGACGAACAGGTAGACGTATGAAGTTGAATTTTATATCACATACTGAAGTCTACGGTCCCTTAGTGGTATAAAAAATTTAATCGTGTCATCATAAGAGAAAGACACAACTATTTGTAATACATATTTTGATATTGGCAAGCTCACTCATCGAAACCTATAGGGTACTTCCCATTTTTCTAGAGTCATGAAGTTTCCTAGTACAAGTAAAGAAAAAAAATCCGAACATTCTTAATTTGTAATTACATCACACGCAAAATATTTTTTGTCTTTTTTTATCCGTCTGCATCTCCACCTGCTAACAACCATTTTTCTCAGGAATGGATAGGCACATCAAACTGAAATTTACGTAATATAAATATATTTAAGGAGGTGCAAAACGTTCAAACTGCCAAGTCAGTACTATCAAAAGCTATGACCATCTATGTCACATGTTTTGATACTCGCAAAGTCATCAAAGCGTACAGGCTACTTCCCGTTGACCTAGAATCATGAAATTAGAAGCACAGTTTCACAGAAGAAGAACTAAGAACCAGGATTCACTCTCAATGAAAATGCAATTGACCACTTTGGATGACTTTAGTTGGGCAACAAACTGCTATTTACATACTGTTGGCAACTGCTTCTCTTTTGGAGGCCAAAAATCTTCAGTGAAGTAAATTTTTAGAAGGCTGTGATCGAACAAGTTGTGGATAATCTCAGGTTTGACTACTATGTGACTGCTGAAAAGGAGACATAGTATTCCAACACAAGATGTTTAGTAGCTTCCATAGTTTCTCCTCTGCATCTCGTGATCGTCGCAAAAGCAAGACTGGCTTCTACGAGGCCACTACCGCGCTGGCACAGTGTCTCCGTGTCCGCAGGCTGGGCTTCCGGTGTCCGCCGACGTTCAACCCCGCGGACTTCCTGGTGCGGACGCTGGCGGTGACGCCGGGACAGGAGGAGGACTGCAGACTCAACATCCGCCGGCTGTGCGACCAGTTCGCCGTCAGCGAAGCCGCCCAGGACGTCGACGTGCTGGTGCGCGTCTCCGCCACCTCGGACCTCGTCGTGGTGAGTACTGACAGACACGCTCATACCGGCAACCTGAAAGTACACTCCAAAACGGAGTGAAATCTAGGTGGGGAAGATTTGAGGTGATCCAATTGTAGCAAACATTTGCTAGTCTTCTCTTCTCGGGAAGACCTTCTACCCCCCCCCCCCCCTCCCCATCCCCTCGACACACACACAAAGTTAATCCGCTGCGAAGTTGATGAGATGGATATGCAAATTCCACACTTCTCTTAAATACTCCGGTAGTTCGAAAATGACTGGCACTACTATTTTTTATGTTGATTGCACCCTTTTACTGATCAAACGAACACTGATTATATTACACGTATTCCGTACCAATGTCATGTACTTTTGCCAACGTTCTGCCAGTGCTCGCACCTGTGTAGCAAACCATTCTTCGTGTGTATCCCAGTGCCATTGCTGGCTAACTACATGAAGTGAACGTCTTACCTTGCGTGATTTCTTTCATTGCGTCGATCTGGGCATAGTTGCTAGGAGCAATATCTGATCAATGTGGAGGATGTGGCACTTCACTAAACCCTGGTTCAAGGCAATTGGAAATGCTCTGGCGAGTGGCATATGGCCGCGCACTGACATGATGGAGCAAAGCGCCACAGCCCTATTTTCCGTAGCGCCGTTGCTGAATGCGTCGGCGGAGTTGGTTCCGTGAACTGCAGTACCGATTACTGTTAAGGTTTGTACTCGGAAGCAGCCAGTTCACCAGTAGTATCCTTCCTGATCCCAGAAGAGTCATCATTTACTTGTGCGCAATTACTTCAGTGGCGACTTTTTGGGACGACAGCTCTCAGTAAGCTTCCACTGCATAGATGGCGTCTCTTTCCTGGAGTCTCGTGGAAGAATAAAGAATCATCGACAGTGACAAGACGCTCAAAGAATTCCACTGGATCTGCGCTCTACTCTTCCACCACCTGTTGGCATATCTTCACACGCTTCTGTTTAAGGGCAATGGTGACGGAAATGGGACACTCATAGTGCACAGGCCTTCTTAATCTTGAGATCCTGATGGGAATTGGCGTGAACGTTCCCTGTGATTTCTTTGTTGCTTCCTCTAGCTCATCAAGCGTGATTCGCAAGTGTCCCCTTTCCACGTCATTGACACATTGAGCCAGATTTGGTTTGCTTGAAGTTCCTAGACGACCAGAGCTTTTGCGTTTTACATCACACTCTCTGCCGTCTCTGGACTCTGATGTCCAACGAAACACAGACTGCGGCTTGGAGCTGTTTCTCTACATATGGTTACTAACGTCTTGTGGCTGATTGGAGCAGCTAGTCCTTCCCTCCATATACACAGCACTGTCCACCCTTGCCCAGCCATACCTGGTTCCATGTTATCGATGTCCACCAGCATATTTGTAAGCCAGAACAGCTGCTGCTGCAATGCGCTTCCTATGGGAAGCAGCAACACCGTATGGTGGCGGTAGAAATACTGTAGTTGATGAATACAGGCTCTCCCGGGGTATGCTGTTGATGAAATGTTTTCGGCTTTGCTGCCGGGTGGCGGTGTTAAAATAGTGCGGCGTTTCGGTGAGTGTCGTACTCTTCATTTTCTGGCGAAGTGTCGAAATATACTGATCCTGAGATATTCATACTAGTGGAGAGTCCCCTGCACCTGGAAACGGGTGGCTGGGTCGTGGGGGTGAGGTTGTAGTGGTGGAGGTAGCGGGTGCTCTGTTCACATCTCTGTGTGGGTATTCCGGCCTCGTCTTGGGAATTGGACAGCACTGGTCACGCTCTCGTGTTGCTCAAACGCCGGATTTCATGCTGCAGTTATCTGGTGTCCTTAGTCTCTGTTGACAGGAGATGTAGGATACCAGCTACGTGCTGCATAGAATCAGGAGTTAGCGGCAATACGACAAGAGCGCATCCAGCACAATCTAGCTCACCAGCCCGCGAACGGAGCACCCACTACCCAAACCACTGCAGCCTTAGTTCCACCATAGTCCCCTCCCCCTCTCTCGACTGCACAGTACGTGGTCACTCGTAGCCAGGTGGAGGAGGCCACTCTATTAACACAACTATCACAGCATCCGCGTACCTCGCTACTTCGCCAGAAGATGATGAGTATGACACTCGCCAAATCGTCTCGGTATTTTAACATTGCCACGCGGCTGGAAAGCCGAGGACTTTTCAGCAAGAGTACTACAGTATATCTTCACGTATACATCGACAGATATGTCTCCCTGTTACTTTTCCAGGGTTATAGGGAGAGTGCCAATAAATGCTGAACGAAGTAAATAATGAAGTACTCAGCGATTACGTTTCTTCGTGTGCAGTATGATGCGTTTCTGAAATTTATTTCTATTTTTGAGCACTTCGGGAGATTATGTGAGTCCTGAATGTTTGTAGTTCTGCCCCTCTTTATTTGCTGGTAAATCATAAAAACGCAAAACATATCTTTAAATTTTAGGTGATTATCATTTTCCTGAATGTTTCTCTTATTTGTAAAAACTGTAGTCAACCCATAAAAATTATCAGTTTTTTATCATGTCTCTGTCATATTTACTAACTTTAGCCAAAACGCAAGAAACTCTATTGCAACAGAAAAGTATTAGGTTGGTAACAAACACGTAGCGTTTTGTTTTACATGTGATATTTCACTTGCTATGAGGTTATTTATCGATCGTCACTTTTCATTCGTAGTTCACTGTTGCTATTTGAATTTACAATTTGTTGATTGTCATTTGGAGATAGTAAGTGGAGCTGTGGACGCTAGGAAATCGAGTGCCAACTGGAGGATCGGAACGTTTCCGACATACTCTTATGTTAGAGTAGAGTGGAGGGTGACAGCGGCGAAAGCAGCTACAAACAGTTTCGCCGTGTACAGGAATAATGCCACTGGACAGAGCAGCCCGAGCATGACAAGGAAATGTTTGTCTCGTTTTAAGTAGGATCGTTTTGACATCACTGACTCACCACGTTCAGGAAGACCTTTGCGGTTTTATGACGATCTTTTAAAAGGGTTAATCCACAATGATACACTTCATTGTACTCGGGATTTGGCAAATGTGATAAAATATGATAATTACACCATTTTGCGGCATTTTTGTGCGGCGGGGAAGGTTCAAAAATCAGATATCTGGGTATCTCATTCTGCTAGATTGACGAAAAAACACCATGCAGGAACTGGGTTGGGCAGTCATTACGCACCCGACTTATTCATTTTCCAACTGTTCCAAGTAGTTCCAAGTAGTGAGGAAAATATATTATTGATGACTGAAACTCTGTTATGTGTATTTACTGTGTTTAGTATACTTATGAAAAGCGCTACGATCTTATGCACAAACAAAATATATAAAGAAAATGAAAAACATAATTAATATTTATCATCTTGATCCTCACATATGATAGTTAATATTACTAAGAAAGCACAACAGCTGTACTGATACTCATTCATTACGTCACGACCGGTTTGGTCCAACAGGATACCCTGCCAACAGCCTTCATAAGAAAGCCCCATAGGATTGGGTCAGTGTTAGACTTTGGAAATCTTCTTGTGTTGCAGGAGCCCGCACGCAGGATCAACATGTTGTAAGTACTCGCCTACCGCAGCCAATGCCGCTTCCTACGTGGGCCGAGGCCCTTGCTGACCTGGTCGTGTCTTACAGCAAGCCTGCGTCCTGGGCCACAAAGCTGCGGCTGCTGACGTGGCGCGCGTGGCTGCAGGTGTTCAGGGACCCCACCCTCCAGTGGATCAGGATAGGCCAGAAAGTCGTAAGTACACTCCGAGCTGTCAGCCCAATGGGCTTGCCAGCTGCCACTGGGTTGTGCTGCTTCTTACGGGGAAGACATTTACCGACGATTAACGCAATGACAGTGATGCTACATGTATAAACTAACCAAACAAAATGGCGTTCACGCCATCGAGAGCCCACTCAGGTCATTCGGAGCCCTTTGGATGGTTCATAACCAATGCCATGTGAAATGTTCAAATGTCTGTGAATGCATAAGGGACCAAACTGCTTAAGTAATCGGTCCCTAGACTTACACAGTGCTTAAACTAACTTATGCTAAGAACGGCGCACACACACATAAGCCCGAGGGAGGACTCGAACCTCTGGCGGGAGGGGCCGCACAGTCCGTGACATGACGCCTCAAACCGTGCAGCCACTGCGCGCGTCAGTACCATGTGAGATTCCACCACTGACGTAAGTAGATGCACTGGAGATTATATGAGCAAGTCGGTTAGACGGAATCAGCTCACTAGGATGTGTCGACGTAGGGTGTGTCGTAATGGCAGACAGGCGCTGTCTGTTTGGACGTGCCTATCATCACACTGTGAATGGAGTTGTTCTGTGTGTTGGAGCTTCAATATGAAATGACTAGTGTGCATATAAGTAATGGTGGACGACTCGTAGCCATTTAAAATGACGTAACAAACGTTCGAGCCTGGGCTTATGGAGTGGCAAAGGCCCGTCGTGGTTTAAGAGCCATATTAGAAAACTGCTACCTGAACAAATAGATTCAAGAGAAGTTAGAACGTAGCTATCAAAGCTGAACGAAGCTAAAATGAGCGTAAGGAGAGCAATCAGAGAAGCATTTAACGACTTTGAAAGTGAAATTTTGTCAACCGATGTGACTAAAATCCTTTGAAAGTTTTAGTCCTACGTAAAACCAGTAAGCAGTTCGAAATCCTCAATTTATTCACTCAGTGGCCATACTGGCACCGAAACGGGGGATAGCAAAGAGAAGGTCGAAATACTGAATTCTGTCTTACTAAATTGGTTCAACAGACAAGATCGTAATACAGTCCCTCCGCTGAGTTATCCTACGACGGTCGAAATGGCAGATGTTGAGATAAATTAGGATTAATGAAAAATTTTTTAATCGATTCAAGAAAGGAGACCTGTAGAGACTAATCTTCGGAAAGAAAGGTCTTGCAGCTGGGTGTGAGACAGATGCACACAGTGGAACACCCCAAGAAATATGACCACGATAATGAAGTCACTGAGTGGTTAAACGCATTCACCAGCATCATCGACAAGATAGATGAAGATTCTCAGAGCTCCATGAGCTGTTGGATAAAGAAAGACAGTTACCGTTTATTTCTTGACCTGACAGCATCCATAATCTAAGTGATCTTTATATGAATAGGGAGGTGATTCGTGAGAAAGATTACTTCCAGCTTTCCAACATTAGCGGTTCGCGGTAGGGTTTTGATGACCGATGAATGCATTGTGTATCTTAGCTCCTGATATCGAAATGTTTATTACAGGTCGAAACACAACTCTAATAGTGATCACTCTCGAAATTCTGAGCCAGTCAAGCAGACGCACATGACAGCTCTGCGCCGACAATAAGGGTCAAAGAATATGAAATTAGCCTGGAAGTTTCATTCGGAGAGTTTAAAATATCTAATAAGTATGATAGAACATTCATTTTTGTGCAGTTTCATTGATTCGTGTGTCTTTTTCCGTTTAATACAATTTCTGCTAAACCTAGGGCGTCGCTTAACGTTCGTGTTTGCCTTTCATGTTGCTTCTTGTGTTTGTAGTTACATGAGTTGGACCAAGAAATTTCTTTAATGATTAATGCTGAAGCTAATCGTGTACACATATCTAGCGAACTGATTCGCTCCACATCACTTCCATAAAGATATTATTTAAATGTTCTATGGAACATGGAAGTAAGTTATCTAGTATGTACTATCTACTGTGACACAGCCTTTTTTTTACTGACATGCCCCGTGTATTTCTCTCCTGTGCCCACGAGTCTAAAATCGTTTACAAACTTAGAGTCGTCCTTAAGACAGAATCTTGCTACAGTGTCTCCTTCGCCTGAATTAATGCATAGGCCGGAAATTAACACGTAGTATATTTCTCGACAACGTCGCAAAATCTCTGAAGCAAGCTGTGATCGATAACGATTTTTAAACTCAGTGCCTATAATAGGTGACAGTGGTCTTGAAGTATTGCTACTACGGGATTATCACGATGAAGATCTCCCAGCATGATGAGGACAAAGAGTTCATGACATCTGATACGCAGACATGGAGCTTTCGTGTCACAGAAAGCTGAGACGAAGCTTACGAGAAATTTGAGACTGGCCCGTTTTTGATACATTCCCTTGGGAGGGATTATCTGCGTTCATAATAAAGTTTCGCCGTTATGTCTGAGTGAAGAAGACACAAGCGCTTCAGTATTTACTCGTAACTAATTTGTAGTGATTATTCTTACATGATGAACGAACATAAGACGAAGTGTCAGGTTGTGTAACCGATAATCTTCTAGGAAATATACTAACTTTATAGAACCGAATTATATTGACATCGTAAATACTAAATAATCCTATTCAATGTGTTGGCAACTTCCAACGGACTGCCATGTCCGCGGCGCTTTGTTACCTTGACATACGCCGCGTTCGGAGGCTCTCATGACTGCCTGATATCACTTTTACACCACATACAGCACTCCAAAGCGACCATTTCTGTCATTTTGTTGGGAATACATGACTTGCTGTCACTAGTTAGGATTCCAGCGTTTCTTTGATGACTCATATTTGCCGATACTATAGTTTATAGCAGGTTTACCGTGTATAGTAGGTACTGTGTGCGAGATATTTAGTATAATAGCTACTTATTATATTATGGATTCTGTAAACTGTACTAAGGATTACATTTGGTTAGAGTAAGACATGATGAATTCAGCACATTAGTGACTGGATATTATGTGCCATTTTTTTTAGTTTCGCAGTAAATTTCAAATTATAATTTCGTTTTCTTTGACTCAAGTGTGTTACCTTGATTTACCTATACTTATGTACATCCTTATTAATTCACGTTTTTATATTTGTCACCACTATGTTTCCGATAACCTACACTTTTATCTATCTGTAGTCTTGTGTCTACAACACACATACTCTTTTACATTTACAGTAAGGCATCGATTGTTGGGCTGTGACACGTGGTAGATCAGTTTACTGTGAGTGCTGGGTTAGCTCATTGATCTTAGTTGTTTCTGCAACTCTTTATATTTCATTAACACTACAGTCATCTGGCATGTAGCACGTTTTTGTTATTGACTGTCTTTTTGTTTTTCGTTGTTTGTATGCGTGTACACTTCTATGAACAGTATGAACAGATTTTTTTTTACGATAGTTCGGTCTTTTTGATACTTAGGATGGTAAGATTTTTTACCGATTCCTTGTGGTGTGATCTGGTGTTATCTGTTTGTTTGTAGACCTCTTTTTTTAGCCAGCTACGTTTTTAGACCAAAACTGACACATTACCCAGTTCATGTATGGGACATTCGGTACTTCTTGACTGCATCTCGTGATTAGCATTCGGTTACTTTTCTAGCTACACCATACAGCTTATGACTAATGCTATGGCGTTCTTACCAGATACACGTTTTAAGGTGTTTATGGATTTCTGATTGATGTTGACCTCACGACAGTTATTGATTGTGAGTTTATGGGCTACTGTTGTAAGCCACAAGCGGCTTGAGACTCCTGGCATATTTAGGCTTGTACGATTTTTTTATCGTCTTGGATCCCTCGTCACTTGAAATGATTTAAGTAGTGTTATTCCACTCCATAATTAGTTCATAATATGATACAATTTAATAGCTCGTTTCCACTCATATCTGTTGCCCCCTTTTATGCTCAAGTATGTTAATTAATTAGACATATTTTTCATGCTTTTGTTGGTCTTAGCACATTAACTTATCTTTTAGTTTTATCCATTCCCGCATTACCTACCGCGATACGACTCGCTATGTTTCAGTTCCTGTTTGGATGGGTTCGTCATTTTATAATAGGCCGTTAGTGTGATACCTTATACTCCCACGGAAATAGCATGACATCGTTAGTGGAGATTTTGGAGAACTCCCTTTAGTTAATATGGGCTTGAGGTCCTTGTTTACTCCTCTAATGTATCGTCCGCCTATTAATAAACTTCAGGGACACGAAATCATATCTTTTTACTTTGATTTGGTATATAACGTACCGTCTCAAGGTATTTTTTGAGTGCTCTTTGCGTATTCTTTGCATACCGTTTTTCACGTAATATGTGGTCTGCGGCTGGGTTTTGCACCAGGTTGCATTCCTGATGCTGTAACAACTGATTATGATGTCACCAGTTCGCCGGCATAGCTGAGTGGTAACGTGCTTGCCTACAATGCGGCGGGCCCGGGTTCGAATCCCGGCTGGGTCGGAGACTTTCTCTGCTCATGGACTGCTTGTTGTGTTGTCCTCATCATCATTTCATCCTCATCACCGGCACTCAAGTTGCCCAATGTGGCATCGACTCAAATCAGACTTGCATTCGGCGGCCGAACTTCCCCGGATGGGACCTCCCGCTCAACAATGCCACACGATCATTTCATTTCATGGCATACGAGGGTTGGAACTTTAATAGTGACAGCTATTTATTTACAGCTCGTACAAAGTAGATACGTGTTTCGAAGTTTTACTGAGAATTAAAGTAGTTACCAGCATTGTGTATAACCAGTTGCCAGCGATGTGGAAGTCGTAGGATACTCTTAGCAGTGTCAGGTGTGTTGACAGTTCGAGCGGCGAGGTCTATTGCCCGACGAATTTGTAACAGTTCTGAAGTGAATGCCGTGAAGTGTTTGGTTCAGTTTAGAAATCGAGCTGAACTCACGAGGGCTTAAGACGGAGGGGTGAAGTAGGTAGTATAGCACTTAGCAGCCCCATCAGTCAAAGAAATCAATAACAGCTTGCATTGTATGTACCTGAGCATTGTCCTGAAAAATGGTGGTCAGGTCCTGCAGATAGTGTCATCACTTCTGTCTCTATGCTCTTCATTTGAAGAACGCAACCTACGACCAGCTTGGTCAGAACTTTAAATATCTCTTCTTGTTAGCTATGCAGACTATTTTTTTCTTTGGATGTTAACAGTGTCTGGCTTCGTTTGAATGAGTTTATCTATGATTCCTGTACGGATGAAATATTCCTGCAAAAAGTACAGTGTACTCACTTTTCCAATGTGTTTAATTTGCCTCCAGAATGTTCCGCGGGGACAGTTTTTTTTATGTCTTTCGATTAGGTGATCAGGGAAGTGTGGGGCGATAGTCTTCGTTCAACTACGGGATACGCCCTTATTTAGGAATGGTCAGTTCAACCAGCAAAGCCGAGGCTCAGACAAATGTTGATACGATTCTGCGCTGATATAGCGCGGTAATTTTGGAGAACGCAAGAATTTTATTACCCTCTCTTATGTGACCTTCATAAAAGTGTGCATTAGACTCCTCCAGGGTTACAGATGTGAGGCGCAACTGCCACGATTGGAGCAGCGTTAATAGGAAACTTAAAGCTGCGGACAAAACTACGTTCCAAGGTAGCGGATGAATTGACTTCTTCATATAATTTCATTCGACAGGAGACTCGTCATCGACATGTGTGTATAACACCTCTTCAGACAGAGGACGGCAATGTTGTGACGACACAAAAGGACATATTGCAAGCTCTACATCATTCTATGTTGGGCTGTTGAGGTACCCATTCCTGTCGATATGTCATCCGATTTATTTGTTCATTCTCTGGATCGCAGACTTACACCTGCTCATAATGCTGCGTTTTTAAAGGTTTTTTAATGTGACGAGGTCTCTCACCTTATTGTCAGATAGACTTCTAGAGAGTCGCCGATGTTCGGATGGTCTGATCAGGAGTTTTCTGCGCATTTTTAGCGTTTGGTGGCTACTACTTTTACATTGCTTTTGAAACAAATGTCGAGAGGAAGGTTTGTGCCAAACTCGTTTGAAGTTGAAAAACGTATGTTACTTCCTTAAAGTTCTGGTCAGGCAAAAGCTGGTAAATGTCGCCCTATTATCCTATTAAATTTTGATTATAAAACTGTGACGAGCACGGTTAATAGACACCAGTCTGTGTTGCTGGGAAAAATTGTTGCTGACCAGTAAAATTGTATTGTTGGTCATACTTCGCTGACTCCGATGGCAGAATGTCGTGATATCTTATCAGTGCCTCCTGTTAATTCTGTTCCTGGTGCACTTGCATTTTTGACAAGGCGTTCGACACAGTAACCCATGGCGTTCTGTTCCAGACATGGAAGACGTTGGGTTCCCAATTTACGCGTGTAGAGCCTTGTTCAAAAATGGCTCTGAGCACTATGGGACTCAACTGCTTAGGTCATCAGTCCCCTAGAACTTAGAAGTACTTAAACCTAACTAACCTAAGGACATCACACACATCCATGCAAGAGGCAGGATTCGAACCTGCGACCGTAGCAGCCGCACGGTTCCGGATTGTGCGCCTAGAACCGCGAGACCACCGCGGCCGGCTAGAGTCTTGTGCAATTTGTTTACGGGTATCCAAGCTTCGGTGGCTGTCAATGGCCAAGTGACACCCCATATTACCATCCGTAGGGGCGTTTCTTAGAGATTCATGCTTTCAGTATCATTGTTTGTTCTCCCAAATGAGCCCCTTCTTCGAAGATTCGTCGCTCAGTTAGAAGGATGGCCACTCTTGTGCGAGACAGTCTGGTTGTGACAGACGCCCATGAGTGACGGTGTTACTCCGTTCTCCCATTGCGATTCATTTGCTAAAGGCTACGTGGGATGTCTTTTGCTTGTATCTGGTGCCTGCATCAACAAAGACCGACGTTGATTCATGAAATTACGCGGTTTACGAATGCTGGCGTCTCGCGGTCAAAGAGCGGCCCAAAGACATACATCTTTGGGAGTCATAATTGACTGTTCTTCACTCCAAATGGCTACACTTAGTTGGAAGTCGGTTAAAAATAAGATAAAGGGAGCAATCCTGTAACTTGAACGACATTCCCTTAACCTGATTCAGAAAGTTCGGAGTCCAAATATCCAGATTTTACGAAAAGTCTATTACAGCGCTCAGATCTTTACCCTTCCCTCGATGATGGCTACTTGTTTTTTTTTTTTTTTTTTAACGGAAATATCACATTTTCGATTACGATACGAAGTGGTTGCGAGTGCGTGTTCTCGCGAGGATTTGGAACTTTCTGATAGTCGAAGAAAAGCGTCTGTGTTATTTGTTCAGGGCACTGTACTGACTATCTCTCACGCAGTCCACACATTCAATTCTCGGTCATTTTACTGCCTGCGTCCGGGCAGTCTTGATACGCCTATTGATATTGGTCGTTTCAGTTTCCAGTTAAAACATACCCGGGAGTTTGATGTTGGTGTCAGTTATTTGGGAGTTGATATTCTACAAGGGCAGCATTCCGCTAAGAAATTTTTGTTAATGCGCGGGAGAGGGATTGACTGTACGGTCCCGGTTGAACGGGCATCATCGCAAACTTGTTGGAAGGCGGTGTGGTTCCATCTTAGCCTTCCTGTTTGACCAGTGACGGTGGCGTCCTCGTGGTATCACGTGATACAAGATCTGTTACCCACCAGTGAGCGCATATTTCGTATTGGATTTAGTGTCACAGATCACAGTCGCTGTCCCGCCATAGACACGCCACAACACAGATTTACCTGTCATGGACACGAAGCGAACTGGCACTGGCTTGTAAAGGAATCAGCGTTTTTACTTCGGTTCATTGCGACTGCCTTTCGACTGGTATTGTATTGCGTCCAGACTCCTCCTACTTGCCGAGAACAAAGTCGAATACCTTTGGATGGTTGTTAGACCATTATGTTCATTACGTTGTAGATTGAGGGAGTGATAGGAACCCACTCGTTTTCCACAATTGCATGGGCACTGTATGCGGTATCTCCACTTATTCGTCATTATGTTTAACCTTCTACTTCGTCGTTAAGGTATCAGATAACCAGTCCTTAAGGTGTTCTCGTCAAGGTCCTGTTAAGGAATATTGTTACTCAGTTTATTTTACTTTTATGGCCCTGTTTGTCTTGTTTTTTGTTTTTAATGAATAAAAATAAAGTTTCAAAAAATCGTTGCAGGCAAAAAAGATTTTTTTTTCGTTTTTAAGTGACGGAAGTCATGTAGGATGAACTCCGATTTAGTTAACCTTTTTGGTATAACAATTTGTAACTATTAAAAAATTAAAATAAAAAATAAATAAAAAAGGAAAATTCGACACCTGCCCACCTTGTCTCCACGCAACCTCAAGCTGACGTGTCAGTTCTTTCCGTCCGATTACCTGACGACGCAAATATTTATCCCATTCTCGCGGAATGAAGTGCGAAAGATTCTGCTTATATATATATATATATATATATATATATATATATATATATATATATATATATATATAGACTAGTACGCCTGGCATTCTCGTCATTCCATTATATAGATGGATGTGGTACGTAATAGCAACTGCGAATACGTATCACATAAGAGATCTGGTAGATGAAACTGACTTCTCGTTGTTAGTGCTGGCAGCTGGCATTGGACTTCAACTCGCTGTTTTGAGTACTGTATTGTTTCTGGAATTTCCCACGTCTCATTGAATTCCTCATGAAACGGTGTGAATATTTTTGAAAAATTCATTTTCGCATTTGCGTCTGTTCACTATCCATCTTGCATATCGCTCTCTGAGTGTTAATGCTAAATGGGCAATATTCTTTCCGTTGAGATGATTACTTCCTCAGACTTTTATTACAATACAATGGCCATTCATCCAATGCCACGTTACACAAATTACACCAAAGAGGACGAAGTAAATATACGAGAATTCGAATCAAAAATAATTGCCAACATGAGTAATATAGAAGTAGGTATCCTAGGTGTAGTGAAGGAACTTAACGCCCTTAATAAACGCGAGTCTTCCGGTACAGATTGCATACTTTAGGTTCCTTTCAGAATATGCTGATACAGTGTTCCATACTTACGTGAAAGATCTGTACCAAAAGACTGGAAAGTCGCAGAGGTCACACGAACACTCAAGAAAGGAAAAAGGAATAATCCGCTGAATTACAAACCCATCTCACTGACGTCCATTTGACACACAGTCAGCGCGCATTCAGAAAATATCGTTCTTGTGAAGCAGAACTAACTCTTTATTCTCAGAAATAATGAGTGCTATCGAACAGTGGATTGGAAATTTATTCCATATTTCTAGTTTTTCAGACGCTTTTGACACTGTTCCTCACAAGAGACATCCAGTCAGATTGCTTGCCCGTCTGGTATCACTTCAGTCGGTCGACTGGATTCGTTATTTCCTGCCGGAAAGGTCACAGTACATAATAACTGACGGAAAATCTTCGAGTGAAACATAAGTGATATCCAGTGTATCCAAAGGAGGTGTTATAGGCCCTCTGCTGTTCCTAATCTACGTAAAAGATTAAGCATACAATCTGAGCGGCACACTTAAATTGTCTGCAGATGATGCTGTTATTCACCATCTAGTAATGTCATCAGAAAATCTAAAGTATTTGCAAAATGATTTAGGCGAGATATCTGTATGGTGTGAAAAGTGGCAGTTGACTCTAAATAATGAAAAGTGTGAAGTCATCAACATTAGTGCGAAAAGAAATCCCTTAAATTTCGGTTACACGATAAATCACACAAATTTAAAGGCTTTCAGTTGGATTAAATACATATGAATTACAATTACGAATAATTTAAATTGGAACGATCACGTAGATAATGTTGTAGGGATGCAAGCCAAAAAACATTTTTTTGACAGACGCCAATAGGATGTAACAGGTCTACTAAAGAGACTGACTACACTACGCTTGTTCATCGTCTGCTAGAGTATTTCTCAGCGATATAGAATCCTTACCAGATAAGATTGAAGTGAACGTCGAGAAAGACCTAAAAAGCGATTCTCGTTTTGTATTATCGCGAAATAGGCGAGAGAGTGTCAGGCATATGTTAAGCAAGTAGTTGTAAAACAAGCTTTTCGTTGCCCCGAGAGCTTTACGCGAAATCTCAAACACCATCTTTCTCTTCTGAATGTGGAAATGTCTTACTGTCGCTAACCTAAATGGGAAGAAACGATCATCTATCATTGTAATAAGAGAAATCAGTGCTCGTACGCATGGGTTTATGTACTCATTTTTCTCACACGCAGTTGGAGAGTGGAATCGTAAAGAAATAGCTTGAAGATGGCTGTAAGAACCCCTGACAGTCGCCTAGATGTGAATTCCAGAGTAGTCATGTAGATGTAGAATGATGTTATCAGTGATTCCAGTTTTTCGATGTCTTCTTCGTGGATCACCTTCGAGGCGGAAGTGCCACTTTCCTTTGTCGTCCAAAGCGAAGAGTTTTATAATGCAACTGTTCATACACAACAACCATCAAACAACAGATTCAGGTAAACGGGATCAAAAGCCCCTAGACGCTGTGCGACATTGCCCCCCAAAAACCAAAATAAGATTATGCGAAGAATCTTCGAAAAGGTGTGATTGGCTAGATAAATTTCTGAGTAATAGAACCCAGTACGTTTTACTGGGCGACGAATGGTCTACAAAAACTAAAACCGCATCCATTTTTCCCCAAGGACGCGTAATAAAGGCTCTACTGTTCTCAATACCCTGAGGTGACAACAGTCATGGGATAGCGATGTCCACATACACAGATGGCAGTGGTATCGCGTGCACAAGGTATAGAAGGACAGTGCATTGGCGGAGCTGTCATTTATACTCATCAGATTCGTGTGACAAGGTTACCGACGTGATTATGGCTGCACGGTAGGACTAGACAGTCTTTGGACGCAGGATGGTAGTTGGAGCCCGACGCGTGGGACATTCCTTTTCGGAAATCATTAGCGAATTCAGTATTTTGAGGTCGACAGTGTTTAGAATGTACCGAGTATGAAAAATTTCCGGAATTATCTCTCACCACGGACAAAGTAGTGGCCGACGGCATTTGCTTAATGACCGAGAGTAGCAGCGTTTGCGTAGAGTTGTCCGAGCTAACGACAAGCAACACTTCGTGACGCAACCACAGAAGTCAATGTGGGACGTTTGGTATAAATGGACTATTGTAGCATGTGAACGACATGAGTGCCTTTGCTAATAGCACCACATCGACTGCAGTGTCTCTCCTGCACTTGTGACCGTATTGATTGGACCCTAAACGACTGGAAAACCGTGACGTGAGTCCAGATTTCAGCGGCCGAGAGGTGATGGTATGGTTTGAGTGTGGTGCAAACATCAAGAAGCCATGGACTCAGGTTGTCAGTAAGACACTGTGCAAGCTGTTGGTGGCTCCATAGTGGTGTGGAGTGTATTTACATGTCATGAACTGGATCATCTGTCAAATTAAGCCGATCATTGACTGGAAATGGTTATGTTCGGCAACTTGAAGACCACTTGCTGCTATTCATAGATTTCATGGTCCCAAATAACGATGGAATTTTTAGGAACGACAATGGGCTATGTCATTGGGCTACAGTTGTCCGCGATGGGGCTGAAAAAACATTCTGGACAGTTCGAGAGAATGACTTGGCGATCCTAATGGGCCGGCATGAATACAATTGAACATTTATGGGAGATAATCCCAAAATCCTGACTTGGCAAAACTGTACAGGCAGCATGGCTCAGTATTACTGCATGGGACTTCCAACGACTTGTTGAAGCCATGCCATGTTATGTACCAGCTGTACGCCGAGCAGAAGGAGGTATCCTACGACTTTTTTCACCTCAGTGTATACTTAAACGATTTCTCTGATGGGATTAGCAGCGTTTTGAGACTGTTCACCGTTAATGCTACTGTCTACAGGGAAGTGTCATCCGTGGACGATTGTGAGGAGATTCAGAAAGACTTTGACAAAATTTCCATATGAAACTACAATGAAATCCCGACCTTTCGCTGCTAACAGGCGTTGATAAATGTCAATGGGGACAATTGATAATGCGTGCCCGGACCGAAGGACTCGAATCCGGGATTCTTTGCTTACGGAAGAGACTCTCTACCCGTCTAAGCCACCGAGGACACAGTATATTGCGACTGCAGAGACTTATCTCTGGCACACTCCCCGTGAGACCAACATTTTCAGCTTAACTGTCCACACGCTAGATTTGTAGTGCCACTGCCCACTGTACTCATTACTCGCGGCAGTCAATCTACCGATTCCCGTAAGATTTCGGGCAATGTGAGTGCATCCGCACTGAAGAAGATCACTGGCCGGGAAGTCTTATCTACATGAAGATGGTATGTGTTCTTTCGGACAAATATTTATCAACGCCTGTAAGCAGCTAAAGGTCTGGATTTCATTGTAATTTCATTCTTCGAGAGCTGCAAGATCACCAATGGTATCTGCTCTTTCGGACATATCCGAAAGAACGGATACCATTTTCATATACACTCCTGGAAATTGAAATAAGAACACCGTGAATTCATTGTCCCTGGAAGGGGAAACTTTATTGACACATTCCTGGGGTCAGATACATCACATGATCACACTGACAGAACCACAGGCACATAGACACAGGCAACAGAGCATGCACAATGTCGGCACTAGTACACTGTATATCCACCTTTCGCAGCAATGCAAGCTGCTGTTCTGCCATGGAGACGATCGTAGAGATGCTGGATGTAGTCCTGTGGAACGGCTTGCCATGCCATTTCCACCTGGCCCCTCAGTTGGACCAGCGTTCGTGCTGGATGTGCAGACCGCGTGAGACGACGTTTCATCCAGTCCCAAACATGCTCAATGGGGGACAGATCCGGAGATCTTGCTGGCCAGGGTAGTTGACTTACACCTTCTAGAGCACGTTGGGTGGCACGGGATACATGCGGACGTGCATTGTCCTGTTGGAACAGCAAGTTCCCTTGCCGGTCTAGGAATGGTGGAACGATGGGTTCGATGACGGTTTGGATGTACCGTGCACTATTCAGTGTCCCCTCGACGATCACCAGAGGTGTACGGCCAGTGTAGGAGATCGCTCCCCACACCATGATGCCGGGTGTTGGCCCTGTGTGCCTCGGTCGTATGCAGTCCTGATTGTGGCGCTCACCTGCACGGCGCCAAACACGCATACGACCATCATTGGCACCAAGGCAGAAGCAACTCTCATCGCTGAAGACGACACGTCTCCATTCGTCCCTCCATTCACGCCTTTCGCCACACCACTGGAGGCGGGCTGCACGATGTCGGGGCGTGAGCGGAAGACGGCCTAACGGTGTGCGGGACCGTAGCCCAGCTTCATGGAGACGGTTGCGAATGGTCCTCGCCGATACCCCACGAGCAACAGTGTCCCTAATTTGCTGGGAAGTGGCGGTGCGGTCCCCTACGGCACTGCGTAGGATACTACTGTCTTGGCGTGCATCCGTGCGTCGCTGCGGTCCGGTCCCAGGTCGACGGGCACGTGCACCTTCCGCTGACCACTGGCGACAACATCGATGTACTGTGGAGACCTCACGCCTCACGTGTTGAGCAATTCGGCGGTACGTCCACCCGGCCTCCCGCATGCCCACTATACGCCCTCGCTCAAAGTCCGTCAACTGCACATACGGTTCACGTCCACGCTGTCGCGGCATGCTACCAGTGTTAAAGACTGCGATGGAGCTCCGTATGCCACGGAAAACTGGCTGACACTGACGGCGGCGGTGCACAAATGCTGCGCAGCTAGCGCCATTCGACGGCCAACACCGCGGTTCCTGGTGTGTCCGCTGTGCCGTGCGTGTGATCATTGCTTGTACAGCCCTCTCGCCGTGTCCGGAGCAAGTATGGTGGGTCTGACACACCGGTGTCAATGTGTTCTTTTTTCCATTTCCAGGAGTGTAGATAAGGCTTACTGGCCAATGATCACCTTCAGTGCGGATGCAATAACTTTGCATTACGGGAAGCGGTAGATTGACAGCCGTGATAAATGAGAATAGTGGGCAGGGGCAATACAAATGTGGTGTGCAGACAGTAAGTTGAAAATGTGAGTCTCATGGGGAGCGTGCCCGAGATAAGTCCCTGCAGTCGCATTATCCTCTGTGACCTCGGTAGCTAAGACGCATAGGGCGTCTACCATATAAGCAGAAGATTCCGCGTTTGAGTCCAGGCTGCGCACACATTTTCTACTATCCGCGTTGATTATAATATGAAGATATTTATCAACACCTGTAAGCATTCTTCGAAGGAACAGATACCAGTGGTGATCTTGCAACTCTCGAAGAATGAAATTACAATGCAATGCAGACCTTTAGCTGCTTACAGGCATTGATAAATACCTTCATATAAATTTCCGTTTGGTGTAATATGTGACAGCTCTCTTCAAATGTAAATTAATGTAATACAGTAACAATAACCAAGAAACCGAATTCGCAGGAGAGTACAAGATTCCTGGTAAATACCTCGAGCACGTCACATCTTGTAAGTGTTTAAGGGTTATACTAATAAGCGATATGAAATGGGACGATCACGTAGGAATCAATATTCGGACAAGCGAATGGGAGACTTAGATTTGTTGCAGGGATTCCGGGAGTATGTACTGCATATGTAATGGATGTCAGTACAGTACGGTACTACGAACAAATTCAGAGTATTGTCCCAGTCCAATCAAGTAGGCATGATTGCAGACATCGAAAGAACCCTCGAGGGGTCGGTAGAGGTCTGTATAGCCCATACGACAGTGCTGCAGGAATGTTCAGTGAACATAGACAGGAATCTTTGGAAGAAAGCTGACTTAGTTCATGCGAAATTGTTCAGAAGAAATTTAGCTGTGAAAGAAGAAGACAGAGTAAGCGTTACGCTGCAACCTATGTACAGAAGTGGGACAAAAATATGGAAGCACTGAGAGAAATGCGTGCTTGAACATGAAAAACAGATGCTAGTTAAGCAAGCAGGTGACACTGTTGTATTTTACCACGATCGGCATCCGTACAATGCCCTAAATGCGTTCCAAGTGTCAGTCGTAGCCCTGAACAGTGTCTGTGTAGCTGTGACTGCATAATGACGGGAGCCAAGTGACTTTTAACGCGGGGAAGTAGTTGGTTCTCGTATGGTGGGTGGTTCCGTAACTAAGGATTTATACTCTCTTTCAAATTCTAAATGTCGCAGGGGTAAAACACAGGGAGCGAAAGGGTTTTTACAGTTTGTACAGAATCCATACGGCAGTTATAAGAGTCGAGGGGCACGAAAGGCGAGCAGTGGTTGAGAAGAGAGTGAGATAGTGGTGTAGTCAATCCTCGATGTTATTCAATCTGTATATTAAGCAAGAAGAAAGGAAACCAAACAAAAATTTAGAGTAGGATTTAAAGTCCAGGGACAAGAAATAAAAACTCTGGCTTTTGTTGATAAGACTGTAATTGTATCAGAGACATCAAAGGACTTAGAAGAGCAGTTGAATGGAATGGACAGCATCTTGAAAGGAGCATATTTGATGAACATAAACCAAAGAAAAACGAGAACAATGGAATGTAGTCGAATTAAATCACGTGTTACTGTGGGAATTATATTAGGAAATGAGACACAGCAGTATTGAGTTTTGCAATTAGGGAAGTAAAATAATTTATGATGGTCGAATTAGGGAGCATATAAAATGTAGTCTGGCAATGGCAAGAAAACCTCTTATGAAGAACAGAAATTTGTTAATATCGAATATAGATTTAAGTCTGAGGAAGTCCCTTCTGAAAATATTTCTATGGAGTGTAGCCATGTATGAAAGTACAAAATGGACGATAAATAGTTTAAACAAGAAGAGAATGGAATCTTTTGAAATGTAGTGCCACAGAGGAATCCTGAAAATTAGATGGATAAACCACGCAACTAATGAGGAGGTACTGAGTAGAAGTGGGGAGAAATTTGTGGTATAACTTGACTAAAAGAAGGGTTCGGCTGGTAGGACATATTCGGAGGCATCAAGGGATCGCCAGTTTAGTACATGAGGGAAGAGTGGGGGGGGGGGGGGGGCTAAAATCGAAGAGAGAGACTAAGAGATGAATAGAGATTAAGAAGCTTGCACAGGATAGAGTAGCAAGGAGAGCTGCATTGAAGCAGTCTTTGGACTGAAGGCCACAACGACGACAACCGCCTACAGGGAAAGTGGGAAAATGAAATCCGCTAAGTGACAACGCGAACGAAAGGGAATCTTGGCTTATAGTGACAGACGGTCATTGAGGAGGAATTTGACATAAATTAAGAGATAATCAGCTGTAAAACTCACTGAAGAACTGGATGTCGCACTCGCGAATCCTGTCAGCGTCAAAACACCACGAACGATGAGAAGGGGGCTCCATACGCAGGGAATTTCGCGCCGAAATGGGATTCGAAAACCCGGCAAATGTCCGTACAAGGGAAAATGTAGTGCCAAAGCCATGAAACTTGTACTATGGAGCAAGGGAAGGACGTAATTTCGTCGTATGAGTTATTTTTCACATTCTTTCCAACTTTTGGCCGAGTTTACGATCCAATAGTGAAACACTGTGTGGATTGATATGGTAATTGGATGTCTCTATAGGCCCCCTGGCTCAGCAGCTGTTCTGGCTGAGCACCTGAAGGATAATTTGGAAAATATTTTGAGTAGATTTCTCCACCATGTTATATTTGTGTGTGGAGATTTTAATTTGCCGGACATAGACAGGGAGACTCAAATGTTTACAACGGGTGGCAGGGCCAAAGAATCCAGTTAAGTTTTTTTAAGTACTTTATCTGACAACTACCTTGAGCAGTTAAACAGAGAACCGACTCGTGGCGATAACATATTAGACCTTCTGATGACAAACAGACCCAAACTATTTGAAAGAGTTAAAGGCAGAACAGGGAATCAGCGATCATAAAGCGGTTACTGCATCGATGATTTAAGCCGTAAACAGAAATATTAAAAAACAGTTTTGTCTCAAGTGCAGATAGTGTTGAGGATCAGTGGACAAAGTTCAAAACCATCGTACATTATGCGTTAGATGAGTATGTGCCAAGCAAGGTCGTAAGAGATGGAAAAGAGCCACCGTGGTACAACAAACGAGTTACAAAACTGCTGCGGAAGCAAAGGGCACTTCACAGCAAACATAAACATAGCCAAAGCCTTGCAGACAAACAAAAATTACGCGAAGCGAAATGTAATGTGAGGAGGGCTATGCTAGAGGCGTTCAATGAATTCTAAAGTAAAGTTCAATGTACTGACTTGGCAGAAAATCCTAAGAAATTTTGGTCCTATGTCAAAGCGGTAGGTGGATAAAAAGAAAATGTCCAGACACTCTGTGACCAAAATGGTACTGAAACAGAGGATGACAGACTGAAGGCCGAAATACTAAATGTATTTTTCCAAAGTTGTTTCACTGAGGAAAACTGCACCGTAGTTCCTTCTCTAGATTGTCGCACAGATGACAAAATGGTAGATATCGAAATAGACGAGAGAGGGATAGAGAAACAATTAAAATCGCTCAAAAGAGGAAAGGCCGCTGGACCTGATGGGATACCAGTTCGATTTTACACAGAGTACGGGAAGGAACTTGCCCCCGTTCCTGCAGCGGTGTACCGTAGGTCTCTAGAAGAGCGTAACGTTCCAAAGTATTGGAAAACGGCACAGGTCATCCCCGTTTTCAAGAAGGGACGTCGAACAGATGTGCAGAACTATAGATCTATATCTATAACGTTGATCAGTTGTAGAATTTTGGAACACGTATTATGTTAGAATATAATGACTTTCTTGGAGACTAGAAATCTACTCTTTAGGAATCAGCATGGGTTTCGAAAAAGACGGTTGTGTGAAACCCAGCTCGCGCTATTCATCCACGAGACTCAGAGGGCCTTAGACACGGGTTCACAGGTAGATGCCGGGTTTCTTGACTTCCGCAAGGCGTTCGATACAGTTCCCCACAATCGTTTAATGAACAAAGTAAGAGCATATGGACTATCAGACCAACTGTGTGATTGGATTGAAGAGTTCCTAGATAACAGAATGCAGCATGTCGTGCTCAATGGAGAGGAGTCTTCCGAAGTAAGAGTGATTTCAGGTGTGCCGCAGGGGAGTGTCATAGGACCGTTGCTATTCACAATGTACATAAATGACCTTGTGGATGACATCGGAAGTTCACTGAGGCTTTTTGCAGATGATGCTTTGGTGTATCGAGAGGTTGTAACAATGGAAAATTGTACTGAAATGCAGGAGAATCTGCAGAGAATTGACGCATGGTGCAGGGAATGGCAATTGAATCTCAATGTAGACAAGTGTAATGTGCTGCGAATACGTAGAAAGATAGATCCCTTATCATTTATCTACAAAATAGCAGGGCAGCAACTGGAAGCAAATTCCATAAATTACCTGGGAGTACGCATTAGGAGTGATTTAAAATGGAATGATCATATAAAGTTGATCGTCGGTAAAGCAGTTGCCAGACTGGAAGAATCCTAAGGAAATGCAATCCGAAAACAAAGAAAGTAGGTTACAGTACGCTTGTCGCCCACTGCTTGAATACTGCTCACCAGTGTGGGATCCGTACCAGATAGGGTTGATAGAAGAGATAGAGAAATCCAACGGAGAGCAGCACGCTTCGTTACAGAATCATTTAGTAATCACGAAAGCGCTACGGAGATGATAGATAAACTCCAGTGGAAGACTCTGCAGCAGAGACGCTCAGTAGCTCGCTACGGGCTTTTGTTAAAGTTTCGAGAACATACCTTCACCGAGGAGTGAAGCAGTATATTGCTCCCTCCTACGTATATCTCTCGAAGAGACAATGAGGATAAAAGCAGAGAGATTAGAGCTCACACAGAAGCATACCGACAATCCTTCTTCCCACGAACAATACGAGACTGGAATAGAAGAGAGAACCGATAGTGGTACTCAGGGTGCCCTCCGCCACACACCGTCAGGTGGCTTGCGGAGTATGGATGTAGATGTAGATTGTTGATCATTTAGGCAACCACATGGTAGTCTTGGTTCAATTGGCTCTAAGCACTATGAGACTAAACATCTGAGGTTAGCAGTCCCTTAGACTTAGAACTACTTAAACCTAACTAACCTTACGACACCACACACATCCATGCCCGAGGCAGGATTCGAACGTGCGACCATAGCAGCAGCGCGGTTCCGGACTGAAGCGCCTAGAACCGCTCGGCCACAGCGTCCGGCCATGGTAGGCTTAATGTCAGGCTGGAAGTCGTAGTACTGGCAGTAAATGTGTGACTGATTTGGTGGATCGGATCCATCCCATTGTACAGCGTTTATTCCCCAATGATGATGCTGTGTTCCAAGACGACAGGTCATCTGTTCACACATCTGTAGTCGTCTGGGACCGATTTTTTTAAGACTGAAGATGGATTGTTGCATCTACCTTGGCCTCCACAGTCACCAGAATTCATTATTGTTAAGCCCCTGCGTCTGTTTTGCAGAGAAGAGTGCGTGATCGCGATCCACCTCCATATTCGTTACACAAGTCTACACTATGTTGCAGGAGGAATAGCGTACGATTCCACTAAACCCATACAGGACCTGTATTTATCCATTCCGAGACGACTGGAAGCTGTTCTCAATAACACCAGTTTTCCTACTCCGTATTACGCATCGTAATGTGTTTTGTTTTGAGTATTTACGTATTTTTGTTTACCCCCTGTATACGTCTCTTAGGGATCACAATATCAACAGAGAGGTTAGGGCTTGTACAGCCGTATAGGAAATTATTTTTACCTCCCTCGACACGCGAATCACCATGCAATGTAGAATGGCTTGCGGAGTATGTATGTAGATGCAAAATTAGTGTTAACCTTGCTAATGAAACAATCACAATTCAGCTGCTTGAAAAAGCCGGATTGGAAAAGAAAGGAAAAGAATCTGTTCTGTGCATATAACTCTCACACTAAACCCGCCGTCTAACACATTCTGCTGTGACAGGTGGAGAACACGGTGACCGTGACACTGAACGCGCTAATAAAACTGCAAGCAGCTTTCCGGACGAGTCGGAATTTGTCGATGCTGTAATTTAACGTGAGGTCTGCGCTGATTACGGGTTAATGCAGCATTCCCCTTTCATTTGGACCACTGCGGCGCTCAGGGGATGTCATTACCCACATCTCTCTGCATCTGAAATGGCCTACACGTGAATCTAGTCCATACCCCTTCCTAGCGCAGTGTGGAGGGGTGAAACCGATGCGTAAGAGGCATCTTCCTGGCTTAATACACTAATCGATCTCAGTGACCTGTGCATCTTGGAGCCGGTTTTAACAGTAATGACCAGAGCAGCTCCGTTGTACTGACTGTACCTACAAATGAGGAGGAATGTACTCTAGGCGGTATATATCCTCAAAGCAAGCAGCGCATATTGAGAGCATCACTTTCCATGAATATGAATTCAGGATCTGAGGCAGGATGTGTTCAGTGAGAATCGTCTATCACCATTGCCAAAACTGAACGACAAAGAGGTCCGTCACAGGCAAATGTGTTAGCAATTCTGCAATTATTGGCTATAAATTAGCTAGTGCATCAAACATTTTGTAAAAGCCCTACATGAGATCTTTAGAAACAAAATTCTCCAAAAGTTACGCAACTCGTAACTATGAATCAGACCGAATCATGAACCTTACTAAAATGTATTAGCTCGACGGTAATGATATCAAGACTTAGCAACAATACCCGGAAGAAATAACTGATGGCCAGCAATGTAATATCATGAATCCTCTTAATTTTTGGGACGGCAGCTCGATTTTATGGTGAGAAAAGCTGCTGGTGTGGACGAAATTATGATCTGTAGGTCTTACCAGAAAGTATGTGGCTAATGATCATGTTGATATTACAGAAGACATAAAGCATCCTAATACAAAGTTGTTATTTCCTAGCCGGCCGCGGTCGCCAAGCGGTTATAGGCGCTTCAATCCGGAACCACGCGACTGCTACGGTCGCAGGTTCGAATCCTGCCTCGGGCATGGATGTGTGTAATGTCCTTAGGCTAGTTAGGTGTAAGTAGTTCTAAGTTCTAGGGGACTGATGACCTCAGATGTTGAGTCCCATAGTGCTCAGAGCCATTTTTTTTTTTTTGTTTTGTTATTTCCTAATAAGGAGACCGTCGTCCGATATGAAAATTCTTAACTGATTCTTCTAGATCTGTCTTCGCATGGCTTTATGAATATGCAAATAAGGCTACCGGGGCACTGCTTAAGCAATGCTAAGCTTATATGGTCAGTTTTAGAGTATATAATTCGTTGCATAGCTCTGGCTGAAAATCGTTGACCGCTGAACAGTATGACTGTCAGCGCCCTTTCTCCAGCTTCTGGTACTGGTTCAGAAGAAGTTAGTCTTTTAACATTAAAAAGCAACACCCGTACAACCATAGCCACAGTCATAAAGATGTCCCATAAACATTCCGGTATATCTATTCATACCGTTGTCGGAAGTTAGTGGCATAATGAAACGTTGGATAACATCAAGACAGATGATTAATCGCGCTAATGATAGGAAGAGTCAGCCATCCAAAACAGATTAAAATCATAGTCCAAGTAAATTGGACATACTCCTGGCGCTACACAAACGTCAACAATGCTCTTACTATTCTGACGTCATCACCTAAAATTGAGGGTAAATCCCTAGGTAGAGCAAAAGCATCCTATCGACGTACAAAATACACGACGTTAAAACATGATGCACCCTGAGAGTGATTATGAAGTGGTGTACAACGGAACTTTGAAGTACTGAACGTAATTACAGAATTGCACATAAATAATTCATATGGCAATTAAATAATAAAATAACAAGTTATTCATACTGTGCTTCAGCAAAAATGGTCTGACATGTATAATTTCATCATCACGCCCCAGGGTTTAATGTAGACGCATTCTTCCAGTTGAATACTCATCTCATGATGTTCATACACACGTGTCAGAATATTTCTTAAGTTTTGGCATTTGCCGAAGTACAGTGTTAGTAATGTGTTATTTTATTATATAGTTGCCGCATTCATGACCTTATGTAACAGCAATTCAGCACGCAGTTTTGAAGTACTCCATCTGATAATAACATACGGCTGAGGCTACAATAGACTCATTTAAGGAATAAAAAATGTTTGCAGTCAAAGGTGGTCATGACATCCTTTACATCGTTGACATGAATGAGGTAATACTGTTTGAGACAATTCGTTACGTTTGGTTCAAATGGCTCTGAGCACTATGGGACTTTAGATCTATGGTCAGCAGTCCCCTAGAACTTAGAACTACTTAAACCTAAGTAACCTACGGACAACAACCAGTCATCACGAGGCAGAGAAAATCCCTGACCCCGCCGGGAATCGAACCCGGGAGCACGGGCGCGGGAAGCGAGAACGCTACCGCATGACCACGAGCTGTGGACTCTCGTTACGTTTGAGCTCAGAATATTTACTAAGCTTGTACAACAGTCAGATGTCAAAGGTATTGGTTGAAGTTTTGTGGATCACTGCTGCTAACCGCCTTGTAGCATTGTCTGATATATGCTTTATCTCAATACCTAAAGACAGACATTTTGTTCTACGGATCTGTAGTATGTTATGGTCCGTAGAGAGGCTAACTCAGGTAGAATTCTTGTGCAGAATCTGACAGGGATTCCATCGGGTCTGAAGATTTTGCTGGATTTTTCTTATTACAGGCGTTTCTCAACGGACATAAAGTAACATCGATATTACCAAACTTTGCAGTGCTGCAGCAATCTGCTTGTGGAAGTAGTCCTGGATTTTCCTTTCGAAATGAACAATTTGAAAGGGAATTAAACGTTCCTGCTTTTCCTTGAATATCCACAGTTCCAGTTCCGGTGTCATCTATGAATGTGCGCACTGTCAATCGCGTTTCCTTTAACATCTCCTTATCGGGGGAGGGAGCTTGTAAGGGTGTTGCAGGGTACATTGGGTTGAGAAACAAGTGTTAAGGAAAAAAAATCGAGATGTTGCGCCGTTTCCGATTTAATTAGCATTGAAGTTAGACAATGAGACCATTGTGAGCACAAATTCGAGCGACCCGCCAGAGACGCTGGCTTCAAACGTGTTCGTCGTATTGTTTCTTAAAATCTAACATGAGTGCGATGCAGAAATTGGATATTGGACGGTAGTAGAGATGAAACCCGAGCCAAGACTGCGCAGTCTCGTGCACTACAATCTACGTTATACCTTGCGGGCTGCTTGAATTTGCTCGCGCAACGACCCATTGGCTAACCTGAATGATGATTAACTCGGAAACGGCGAAACTTTTCGATTTTTTTTCTTAACAATTAGCTCTTAGCACAACATATCCTGCAACACCCTTACAAGCTTTCCAGACTGTTTCTCACCAAACTGCGTATCTTGTAATAATAGCTATACCTTTAGACGTTTATTTACCAGGGTTGTGTACTACAGGCTATCCCTCTCTCATTTTCGTATAGTGTAGAATATCACACTGACTGCGATACTGAATAGAAAGACCGAGGCACCAATCTTCACCGTATCACAACAGATATCTTGTTCCGCTGTATAGGCGCTGTACGTGACTGAATGTGAAACTCTTCCACCCTGAAAACAGATTGAAAAATTACGGTAGTACTATCCGTTGGACCGAGAAATGGTAGACCGAGACGACATATTATGTTTTCTGTCTGACGTTACGCTTTTGTCGAAGCCTGGCTTCATATATGGAGTGCAGTACAGAGGCATAATATACTGAATTCGCGACGTAAGATATGCCCCATACACGCATGAGTAAACCCTACAGTACATTAACTACTTTTTCATTCGTAACCTCTGTTTGCATGTACAATTTTTCCTACATGAGTCATCCACGCGACAGCCACGAGTGTGCAGTTAATACAATTGAGATGTTTGGACACAAATTTAAGTGCTAACGTAGCCACAGGAGAGCTAATTTATCATTCAACAATACATGCTTCAGCGGGTGGTCGTGTTTGATGTGTAGCAGTTGGACTTTGCTGTTTACTTTGACGCAGATTAACTATTATACCCGCTCGAGTAACTAACTCTGTTTCTACATCAAATACTTCAATAAAATGATGTCTTAATAATGCAGTCACCGATTTGACAACCAAGAATACAGCTAACGTTACGTAACCGTACAGCCAGGAATTGCAACCACACAATTTTACTCACAGCTCACCATAAAATTACTAAGCTGCTTAATTTAGCTTTGATCAGAACACACACAAAAGAACTTAGTCATAATCATAAAGAAGTTCATATGTTTTTCACCTATTTACAACACTTTAGTATTAACAAAAACAACATACATTTTCAAATAAATGATAGTATAACTAACAGGCAGTTGCAATCTGATTATGTACGACAATGAAGTGCAACGGTGGAGGAATTATTATTAATATATCTTTGGCTTCGCACAACGCTGTATTTTGTGTTTTCAACAAATAGTTTTTAAATTACTTGCACTGGTTCCATTGTGTGTATGTACTTTTTTTCGAACAAAAATCGTTCCAAATTGAATCTCTAATAGTGACATCAGTTACCGAGGATTCGGGCGATGGAGAGATATAATTACAGTAGTAGTCTTTCAGCGCTTGAGACAAATATTGAAAGTTCTGAAAGGAGTATACAAGCTCTTTAACTGCCAAACTACTTGTTCCGTCTTAGCTTTGGCCCATGGCACTGCAGCGCTCACTCTTACGACAGCCCGGAATTGTTTTCTTGTATGATAAATTTTTATAATCGATCGGTAAGTAGGTAACTACATATGACGAAAAAGTCATCGACTTTTTCCGTTTCATACACCCGAGCAGATACTCGAACATGCATAACGTATTCATATTTTTGTCTGATACTTATTAAAAATAATACCAAAATTCTGGTTCCTTTGAAAGTCATGGACGTTTTTCCGCTTCACACACCCGAGCAGATACTCGAACATGCGTTACGTATTCATATTTTTGTCTGATACTTATTAAAAATAACACCAATTCTATAGTTCCTGTGAAGGTTCTGAATGTTTCCCTTGGCCATAAGGCAAATCTCTTCTGTCACACTACAGGCTAATTCCTGTTATTTGTCTGACAAGAATAACCCTTCGAGGAAGAGAACGAAACATACACTATGTGGTCAAAAGTATTCGGACAACCCCAAAAACATACGTTTTTCATATTAGGTGCATTGTGCTGCCACCTACTGCCAGGTACTCCATATCAGCGAAGTCAGCAGTCATTAGACAGCGTGAGGAAGCAGAATGAGTTAATCCGCGGAACTCACGGACTTCGAACGTGGGCAGGTGATTGGGTGTCACTTGTATCATACGTCTGTACCCGAGATTTCCACACTCCTAAACATTCCTAGGTCCACTGTTTCCGATGTGATAGTGAAGTGGATACATGAAGGGACACGTACAGCACAAAAGCGTAAAGGTCGACTTCGCCTGTTGACTGCCAGCGACGACCGACAGTTGAAGAGGGTCGTAATGTGTAGTAGGCAGACATCCATCCAGACCATCACACAGGAATTTCAGTCTCCATCAGGATCCACTTCAAGTACTACGACTCTTAGGCGAGAGTCGATAAAAGTTGGATTTCATGGTCGAGCGGCTGCTCACAAGCCACACATCACGCCGCTAAATGCCGAACGACGCCTCGCTTGGGGTAAGGAGCGTAAAAATTGGACGACTGAACAGTGAAAAAACATTGTGTGGAGTGACGAATTGCGGAGCAACATTGTGGCAACCGCTTGACAGGGTGTTGGTATGGTGAATGCCCAGTGAACGTCATCTGCCAGTGTGTGTGATGCCAACAGTAAAATTCGGAGGCGGCGGTGTTATGGTGTGGCTGGATTTTTCAGGGAGGAGACTTGCACCCCTTGGTGTTTTGCTTGGCACTATCACAGCAGAGGCCTACAAATGTTTAAGCACCTTCTAGCTTCCCACTGTTGAAGAGCGATTCGGGGATGGCCTTTTCATCTTTGAACACGATGGAGCACCTGTTCGTAATGCACGTCATGTGTCGGAGTGGTTACGCGACAATAACGTCCCTGTAATGGACTGGCTTGCAAAGAGTCCTGATCTGAATACTATAGAACACCTATGGAATGATTTGGAACGCTGACTTTGTGCCCGGCCTCACCGACCACCATTGATGCTGCTGCTCGGTGCAGCACTCCGTGAGGAATGGGCTGCCATTCCCCAAGAAACTTTCGATTACCTAATTTAACGTATGCTTGCGACAGTGGAAGCTGTCATGAGTGGTAAGGGTTGACCAACACCAAACTGAATTCCAGAATTACCGATGGAGGGCACCACGAACTTGTAAGTTATTTTCAACCAGGTGCCCGGATACTTTTGATCACGTAGTGTGTAAATCGCGTAACACATTTATAGGGTCACTTTTTCGAATCGCCTTAATTGTCTCAAGCTACGACGCAGAAGTTTCAAATTCGGGTCAAAGCTGTCTACAACCTTTACCTGTAATGCTGCAAAAGTGTGGTGCCAGGCGACGTCTCCCAAGGGCAGGGTATCGACACAGCCGGAAAAAAGGTCAGAAGTTCATGTGAGGTGTAAGGTAGGATGATAATGTCCATCGTCACTCAAGATGGTGGAAAAAAAGAAGAAAGACTTTTTATTTATATAAAAGGCTATATTTACGGGTCGTTATAGGTTACTTAATACTAACAATTTCGTTTATAAATATCCTAAATATTCAGTTTTAAATGTGAGCCAGGAATGTAATCATTTCTTGAAGTCTAGAAAACAGTAATCTCAGCGCAGCGACCTCTGTCCTTTTCTACGTTGTTCAACCCACTGTGAAGGAGAAAGCCTTGTTTCTGTCCTTTTTCTACTTATTTTGTTCTTTACAATGCTTCTATGCGTCTATTATAATTTGAATTGTACAAATGTAGCTCGTAATTAATTAATTTTATTGTCATTTTCAAACTGACTCAATAACATCAATTTTCATATATCTATTGAAACGTGGCTCAAAGCCGGAGTTGATACTAGCAGCTGGATTTGAAGGTTAATTTGTAGAGGTAAAAATATATACTTACGGACACAGTGCAAAAGAAAGAGGAACGTCGCGGAATTCGTAACTTGCATCTATTTTTTTATCTCATTTTACAATTTTCTCGTTCATTTTCCAGAATTATGTAAATTAAAAACCTGAATTAATCATAATGTTTTTTAATGAGTACATACCTCGTGGAACACCTTCTGTACTGAAAATATTCGCTTCACTTACATAGAACACAAACATTTGTCTCTTACTGCAAGACTATTTACTAGCCTGGCCAGCTGCACGCACCACTGACAATGAATTGCCGCGTTTGGCATGAAGTATAACAGATGAAATGAACACCTGATAGTCTGCACAGCTGGCGTTTAGAAGTTCCACCATCACTGCAGCCTATTTCATAGCCTGATCGTATGTAAACAGAAAGGTCCCGCTCTCAATCCCGTTTTAGTCATGTTTTCAAGAGACTGATCCACTGTGCGCCGCTTAGTATCGACACGAAAAGCCCTTGGGAGTGACATAAAGGGCGCCAATGAAACCATCCCTACGCCTGGAGCGTTGAGTTACAAACATTTTACTGCCGAAAACGACAGTTCGCAGTGCGGTGTGACACTGGACAACGTCCCTGAGAACCTTCGATACTGCTGACACCGCTCGGACGACTCAACCAATCTCTAAGAACATCTTTGGCCTGCAACCACCACTGCCCGCATTGCTTGGACTGGTGCACAGGGTAGAAACAGTTGGGATCATTCAAAACCATTCGACGAAATCTGAACGTGTTTCGAAGCAGGAAGGGGTGTTATATCCCTTTTCAGCCCTCCTGTTTTGAATCCTCCTGTGGCATGATCACTGAGGAGAGAGGGCGCGTGCGATATTGACACAAGAGTGATTAAAATGGCCAAGGGTACTTCTAAGACCATGCCCGCCCGGTTGGCCGTGCGGTCTAACGCACCGCTTTCCGGGCGGGAAGGAGCGCCTGGTCCCCGTCTCGCATTCGCCCGGCGGACTTGTGTCGAGGTCAGGTGAGCCGGCGAGTCTGTGGATGGTTTTTAGGCGGTTTTCCATCTGCCACGGCGAATGCAGGCTGGTTCCCCTTATTCCGCCTCAGCTACACTATGTCGGCGATTGCTGCACAAACAAGTTCTCCACGTACACGTACACCACCATTACTCAACCACGCATACATAGCGGTTACACTCGTCTGGTGTGAGACGTTCCCCTGGGGGGGGGGGGGGGGGGGGGGGGCGGGGGGTCCACCTGCGGCCGAACCGCACAATAACCCTGGGCTCGGGGTGGGGCGGCGGAGGGGTGAAGGTGAAGTGGACTGCGGTAGTCGTCGTGGGGTTGTGGACCACTGCGGCTGCGGTGGGAACGGTGCCTCTCCGTCGTTTCTAGGTCCCCGGTTAACATACAATACAATACAATACAATTCCTCTAAGACCAGCCCATTTCGGCAACACCCTTGGTCCCATCCGTGCGCGTTAAAAATGTACCTGTACAGAGACAGACAGTCACTGATTACCACGTGCCGCTGTGACAGGCAACCATTTCAATACCTCTTAGTTGACTGGCGCTATGTCGTTGAACTGGCGTCCTGTGGTCGTACACAAAATCGACCGTGAAATGTTTTGGAATCAACGCCGGAAGGGAAAGGGTGTTTCATTGACACTACTGATGCCACCTCTTGAAGCCTTTTCCCTGTCGGTACTGAGCGGTGGTGTGTCTGAAACGTTTGCCTTGGTCACCTGGAAGGAAACCCCCGCGATTTCAACGCTGGACATGGCGGTTCTGACTTCCACCGTAGAGGCTTCGAAAGCAGGGCTGAAATGTGACTAAAAAAGGGTGTGAAGACCTACTCATCATGTGGTACGTCGTGGCTGCTTTGAGGAGAACTGGTGAAGTTTGGTTCCAGTGTGACATTTTTAATCGACCTTGCATTTGATATGAACTTCTGAGCTCTGGTGTTTTTTTGGCAAGTGTCAACATCTTGTAGTTTTGAAGTGTCGCCGAGCGCGAGGGTGACGTCGCAGGAGACCACACTTTTTCACCACTGCAGAGGAAGTTTTTAGTCATTTTCGAGCCGAATTTGAAACTTATGCGTTGCAATGGGAGACAATTACGGTGTTTAGAAAATGTGACCCTTTTATTGAGTTGCACAATGTATATTTTAATGGTAGTGGTTACGTCAAGGGAAAGAACATAGACCTTTAGATTGCTCTAAGCTTACAAGAGTCTCTCGGTTGTCTCGTATTACCTCATGCTGTAGGCGCAAGGCACATATTTATCTTTATATCAACATTTATCTGGGTAGTTTGGAAGGAGCTATGCAGAAAAATACAACTTAACAAGTAATAGAGATGAAACTTATTCTGGTTAACTTCAGTAAGAGCTAGTTACACGAATGAATAAGAAGGTCCAGCTCCCTCATGGTCTCTTTAACTCTGCCAAAAATAAGAAAGCACCTACATTACGTAGCCTGGAATGTACTAGAAATTCTGCTGCTGTGGAGGCTACAGAACAGTCCATAGTGCAGCTCACAGGAGACCGTACGAACGTCCCCTCACCGATTTTATTCATAATGAGATGTGTAAGTTAGGACGAGGAACTGATCATATGTAAACAGGAAGATCCCGCTCTCAATCGTTTTCGAGAAAATCGAGTTCGAAAATTTCAGGAGAAGTTAGATGCTTCGTACTGTCGCTACTATTCAAGGAATCTGCAGCAGAGCGAGTTACCGCGGAATTTTAAAACCAGATTCATTATGGCTGTACAGATTTGTTACTTTCATACACCTCATCCCGAAGAAGGAGAACATTGTTTCATAGGAGATTAGAAATAAAAAAAGGATACACGAGAATATAGTCTTCTTGTTTATATTACTGTATTTACATTTGTGACAAATATAATGTGTAACATGTGTAGCACTGCATAAATCAGCATAATACTGGTCGTAGAAATAGGGAAAACAATTATATCGCGCATGCAGCACATATAATGAACGCCGAATTCTTTCATGTGTATGGTTTTGCTCAATGTGTCTATTGCAAAGCCGCCTTGGTTTCAATTCATAGACAGTCCTCGGTCGTCACGCAGTTTCGGTGTTCCGCGCATGACGAAGCATATCAACTAATACTGGTGCAGGCAAGTCATATGTACGACTGACGGCGTACGATGGATTGAAATTTTATGCGATCTTCGCTTGAAGCTATTCCTCTGTTCTGTTCGACGACATAAGCGTAATTTTGTAGCCGTTTTATGAGATTCTTCTCCTGCCTGTCAAAATGCACATCGTAAATCTGCACCAAAGAGGTACATTTTAGAGGAATTACTTTCGTAGAGCACGTTTTCAGACTCTCTCCAACTTGAAAAATTTCGTCGTAAAAGCTCGGGTACGTTTGCCCTCTCCATGAATCGAAAAACAAAACAGATTGCTGTTGTCTCACTTATGGATTCAAGACGTAAGATATAAAAATCTTTTCGGAGTATAATTAATTGTTAGTTTGCTGGATTTTGATGATGCTATCACAACATTCTTGTATTACCGCGCGTAGCCATCAACTGGTGTTTTCACCATTAGACCAAATGAGCCACTCGTCTCTTGCAATACTCTTTTCGGGTTTATGATCATGAAAATGACACATTTTATGTGGATAACTTCCACAGTGATACTAAATCTCTTTTTGCAAGTACATAGCAATGGAAAAATTTTGCGGAAGCGAGATACCATGTACAGAACTCGCTCTTGAGAAACTAAGCGCTTACTGACTTGGATTCGGACTCCTCGTATACTAAAGGCTATGCAGTAAACGAGCGTAAAGTTCTCAAACTCGATGTTCTCGAAAACGAGAGAGAGCTGTGTTTTCTTGTTTTCATATCTTGTAGTGCTATTCGGACCCTACACACCTTGGAACTACAGACCAGGCAATTTTTAGAATTTTAGTAGTTTTCTTGTTTTTTGTACTATTAAATTGTCAACTACAGAAGAGAAATAAAAAAGACACAAGATACATAAAGTGCAAATGGAAAAATTACTATATTCTTAAGAAATATGAAATAATACACGAAAGGGAAGATTTATATGGCAAAAGAGGCCCCTTTACCTAGCTATTTCAAGTGAATGCACTTCGGTAAACACTTCGAGCCTGTCTCAACTGAATTAGCATATTCTGTTGTACTGTAGCTACTACTAAATGTATGTTCGTTGTGATGTTAACGCTACATTATGTGTGTATAAGGTGTGACAGTAGTATTTTTTACTACAGTTCCTTCCTCCATTTAACTGCGCCGTAAGGGGGATAGAAGTCTCGGGAGGTGACCTCGAGCCTCGTTCTCTGAAGGGTGCTTCTTATCTATCTTGTACGCTTGTCTTTGTGTGCTGACTTCTTATTATACTGCATTAAACAAATTGGTGAGGGGAAGTTGGAATGGTCCAACTGTCAACGTGTCATTGGGCGCTCTCTTGCCGAACTGGTTCGCTAGCCTATGACGCCTGGCAAGTGGCTGACTGGGGCGGCTTGTTCGGCTGCGACTCGATTCTCGGCTCAAGACTAGACTTGTCAAGTCCACCATCCAGAAATTACACATACTGCCTAGTCACGTTAATGTGATCGCCGGTGAAAAGTCTGAATAACCACCTTTTGCAGGGCGGACCGCTGCAATAGAGAGTCAATGAGAGTCTGCAAGGTACGGCCAGGGATGTGGAGCCATGACGAGTCCAGTGTCGTGGCCGGCTGCGCTAGGTTTCACGGTTGGCGATTCAGGTCGCGAACAGCCCTAACGAGGTGGTGCCACAGATTCCTGATTGGGTTCAGATTCGAGGAGTTTGGTGGCCAGGGGATAACGGTAAACTTATCCTGGTGTTCTTCCAACGACGCCCGTACATTACCAGCTGTGTGACACGTTGCATTGTCCTGCTGGTAGATGCCATCGTGCTGAGGAAAAACAAACTGCATGTAAGGGTAGGCATGATGGTCAGCAGTAGAAGTATACTTGTATTTATGTGCCTTCCACACTGACGAGATCATCCAGGGAGTGGCACGGAAACATTCACCAGAGAATAACGCTCCAAAGACTGTTACAGGATGTTGCTTTCAGACGTTTCAAGCCCTACAAGCCAACGTCCATTTGTCCAATGGAGCATAAAACGTGATCCATCAGTGCACGTCCAATTGCGATGTTGGCATGGAAATCCCAGCCTTCGTCGCTGATAAACATCAGTCACCATGGAAGCAATAACCAGGCACCTGCTGTGGAGACCCATAGGCAACAACTTTCGCTGATACCTCGTTGAGGAGACACTGTGGGTAGACCCTTGCATCATCTGGGCGGTCAGTCGCTCAACAGTTGCACATCTGTCTGCGCACCCGTCATTCACCCATGTCATTTATGGTATGTGATGCACCACTGTTGCGTCAGCGACGGTTTTGGAGACCACTAATTTTTCATGTGCCGTATGCTTTAATCACAGCGGAACGCGAACAGTTTACAAACTTAGCCATTTCGGCTTTGGCCAAAATCCGATGATCAGGGCCTTCTGAAAGTCAAATAAATCGCTCCGTAAGATAAATCGCTCCATTTCGGCATTGTGATGACGACTGAACTGTATTTTGCGTATCCCCGACTCGCTTTATATAGCCTCCACAGCTAGTGCTTCCTCCTGCCGACTGAGAGTGTTTATTGCACATTGGTATCGAACATAGGTAGCGGTCTCATCAATATGACTGGGCGGTGTGAAAACTTTGTTTTTTTCTTTCATTCCTGACGTAGACAAGGGCTCTGGTGGGCACTGCCACGATTGGCTTAGTTCGTCATTTCTGCACGCTAATCTTTGCCGTTCTGCCACTCTCTCCTTTCTCCTTTGACAATTTTTTTCTTGGTTTTCGGCGACAGTGCACAGTGATAGCGTTTCTCCGTACTTCAAAACTGGCATTCCTTCCTTGGTTCTCCAATCGCCAATCTCTCATTAACTATTCTGCAGTCATTACAGTTCTGCCAGCTGCCTGTTTGATCTGTTGACATTCTGTTCCCATGTCCCTCATGCCAATCAACTAATCGCTCTCTAAGTGCAGAAGTAACGATAAGCTGCACTTGCACTTTCCCTGTGTATGATGCGTAGTGATCTAAATCCGAAAAGTTCCCGTAACGTTATGTAAGCTAACTAGCCATCATTTAGTTACGGTTTCTTCGTCTATAGGGAAGAGTATTTTCTGGAACCCACTGAATTAAAACTCGTCGTCAACATACCTCTCAGGCGTGGAAATACATGTGATAGAGTGTCAGTCAGTTTTCATTGTGTATCAGCGTGTGAAGGAATTGTGCGATGAAGATTGGGAATATCTCTGTCCGTGTGTGGATGTCACATATTCATCGTGCACTTTTCGTGACACTGTGACATTAAGTGGTACGAGTGCAGGCCACTCGGGCTGAGGCAGCGCGGGTGTTTTGGTGAGGCGGGGAGCTCGCGTGTTGCAGGCTATCGCGCTGATGGCGGGCCTCTGCTACCTGGGCACGGACGCGCTGACGCAGCGCGGCATCCAGGCGGTGCAGGGCGCCCTCTTCCTGCTCGTCTCGGAGAACGTCTTCTCGCCCATGTACGCCGCCATCTCAGCCTTCCACGCCGAAATGCCGCTATTCAGGCGGGAGCACGGCGGTGGTCTCTACTCTACCCTTCATTATTACCTAGCCAAGGTCTTCGCTGAGGTAAGTTGCACTGAACGAATTTTCTATGGAAGACTAACCACATTGTAGCCGAGAGACGTGGCAACGCTGATGGATTGCTACCTACCGTAAAGATGACACATTGAGCTCCAGACGGGCACAGCGAAAAGACTGTTACACATTGAGCTTTCGGCGAAAATCTTCTTCGGAACCATTCTGGCCGGAGCTGTCGCGGACAGCGGTCACGTTTGCGTCAGGAGTGCTTACTTGTGTGAATGTGAGTGTTTCCTTTCTGAAGAAGACTTGCACCGGAAGCTTATTGTGTAACAGTCTTTTCGTTGTGCCTGTCTCCAGCTGAAACTGTTATCTTTACCGTGAGTAGCAGTTTACTCTTTTCAGAACATTGTTGACAGTTTATCAACAAATCAAAATCACGTTTTACCGAACTATGATATCATATTTATATAATTGGAGCAAAACGGAGAGGGAGTCATTCGAATGACGTTACGAGGCGCAAAAACAAATCTCCTGACATAAGCGACTTTTACAAAGGGCGGACTGTTGAGGCTCAGCGCCTGCGAAGATATCGAAAAGTACGAAGCTGGCCGGTTCTTCGTGTGCTGCTGTCGTGGGGGATCCACGGAAAGTAACTGAAGCAAGAGAAACCACAATTAAACGACTGTGGGCTGGATTTGTGCGCCTCATCATCAGACATGGACACTGGAGACTTGCCGGCTATGTAAAGAAGGACAGGCGGCGATCTGTACAGATGTGACGACAGGGTACAATGTTGGTGCAGGTGCAGCTGTTTTGGAGTTCACCGTTCAGCGCACACTTATTGAAGATAGGGCTCCGCAGGAGACGACTCGTATGTGCTCCCATCGTCAATTACAGCTGCACTGGCCATGGGACAATCGAAATTAGGTCATGTATTGATGGAAACGTGTAGAATGAATCATTTTCCTCCTTACACCAGGTTGGCGATGGTGTCCAGGTATGCCACCATCTTGACTCGATATAAGCACCGTCCCACGGCTGCAGGGATAATATTATGCTATGGCCGACATTGAAGCATGCTCCCATGAGACCTATGATATAAATCTAAGACACCACGACGGCTGTTGACTACTTGGACATTACTATGGGCCACCTTTCAGTGTTCCATAATCGTAATGCAATGGTTTGAGGACCACGATAATATTGGTGTCTTGGCCACTAAATTCGCCAGATCCGAACCCGATAGAAGACATCAGGGACGCTATCGGTTTCAGGTCTGCTCACACAAACCACCGGTCCGTACGCTACGGTGTAGAGCAATTCAATCGAAACATTTTTAGTATGCTGATGCGGTATATCATACCATTACATATCTGTAGCATTACTGCTACAAAAAGGGTTCCATACGGCGTCCATCAGTGTCGAGAAGAGTCTCAGGATTGCAATCCGCACAGCAGAACGAAGCATGCCCGTAGGTATGCTGGCTACCTCTCTTGATATGCTGTGCTTTAGATCAGCACATGTGTGAATGTCCCCCTGGTCAACCCTGTCCTTCAGATAGCCCCACAACCAGAAATCACAGGGAGTGGGTTCAGGTGAAATTGCCGGCCAAGCATTTGAAAACGATCGGCTGATAATTCGATTGTTTTCAAATGTGTTTTGGAGAAGCAGGTCAACTTCACTTGTGATATGGAATGGGGCCCCATCTTGCATAAGAACTGTTGAGTTCAATGCGTCTCTCTCCTGGAGGGCGGGTACAAGCTGGCCAGTCACATTGCACGTCTTCGGTCCTTGTGCACCAACCTGTTTAAAAAAAAAAAAGGGCTAATAATGAACGTAGCCGCGAAGCCACACCATATGGTGACACGTTCACCACATAGAGGAACTTCGTGCACAGTGACTGGAGGTGAAGATCCCCGCACTCGGCAATTCTGTGTGTTCACCTGAACCGTCAGAGAAAAATGAGCCTCGTCTGTCCACAGGATGGTCCAGGGCCCGCCCTCGTCAACATCAATCCTTGCAAGAGAGTGGAGATCGAAGCGAACCCGCCGTTGTGCGTACTGTGGTGCAAGCTGCTGTACGATATGCAGCTAGTACTGATACCATTTGAGAAGCATTTTCCGTTCAGTGACCATGGGGTGTTCAATTTTCATGAGAGAGCAAGTGCACTGCCTGCTGATCGGGAATTGCGTGCAGCGTTGTCTGTCATAGAAACAGCGGTTTCATCAACCACCTGTGGTGCAACCGGTCGTCGGCCTCTTCCCGGAGCGACGCCCAGTTTTCCAGTTGATTCAAACTTATTCTTCATGCTCTGCACAGCAGGTGGAGAAAGAGGGCCTTTACGTAATCCATTCATCCAGCGATATTTTCAACGTACAGCTACAGCATTACTGTTGTTTTGATAATAAAGCTTCACCCATAATGCCCTGCACCTTTTGTCCAAGCTTTGTTGACACCTCAACAAGTGCAGTGCAACTAGTCAGGTGTGTGAGGCTATGAATCACGATGGCTGATCATGCCACCTGGTGGCTATAGTTGGAACTGGATGGTGGCGCTGTGAGGCATGGCAGTCACGCACTCCGTACACTGGACATTAATGCTACTAAGTTTGGTACCCGTACGATAATTATTTTCGTTATGATAACATGTTAAATAGGGAAATTTTAATTACAACCACCCGCTATATCCTGAAATTTACCAATAATCACTGCTGTGTTGCGTTATAATGTTGGACCAGCATGCTATTAAGCAGCCGGTCATAATGTTTCAGCTAGCCAGTGTACGCAAATCGTGTTGGTCCCAAAAATGTGACGCACCCCTGTGCTGGCACTCTGCTTCCACACAGTGTCTTCTTCCTCCCCTCCACCTTCTCCATTTCTATGGGAAAAACCATCTGCTTATCTTCATCATCTCAGTCTGATTCTGCAACACTTTAGTAAAAGTTGCACTACGTATTACGAATATCAAAAAATTATCTTGTCTTTTGGTTGACTGCAGTGTCATTGGACTGGTGACAGCACATTTCTGCGAAGGACGATTATCTAAATATACTGTAACAGGTGGCAAAGACTATAAGCAATAATGAAATGGCTCCAAATATGATGAAAAAGGTACGCTCGCAGCATTTATCGAATGATATTGTCAAACACAATCGTGAAGACAATTTTAATAAGGGAACGACCATGGCTCAGTGTGTCCTGCACAAGTAAATGAAAGTCAAACCCATTCCTAAATGTTTCGCAACGGAAAGAGGGTGAAAAATGTCACCTGACGTACTTCTTGGAACTCGTTGATTGGCGAGTCAAGATCAACATTTTCTACAATATAAGGTGGCCTAGAAGTAATACAAAAGGCGGTACACAGCACCCAAGCACATCGTTTGTGACGGAAATTACACACAGTATATAAATGGAATTTTGGATTCTGCTGCGATTGCACAACAGTCGAAACGTGCACGAATGGCACACACCGCTAGACAAACGGAGTATCGTTGACATTTTAGACAACACCTACATTAATCTAATGAATAAGGGCAACACTGTCCGCTTCTGAGTGGTTTTGCAAGTGTGACAGCCAAGTGCAAGCCCCAGATTCAAGTCTCAGTGCTTCCACGTATTCGTCCTTGTTGTAAGTACTGGGACGGGCTGCACTCAGACTCGCAAAGGCCGTTGAGGACCTACTTCACAGAGAAGTAGGAGCTCCAAGATCTGGGAAACTGAACACCGACTTGGAGAATGGCGTGTTATTTCAATACCATTCCGCATCCAAATGATGCTGTAGGCACATAGTGGTCTGTCACTGCCGGAACGTGGAGCCGGTAACTGGTTACATAAAGGTAATTACATATAACGGTACCGTGCTGAAGCTGATAGTAGACGTATAGAGTTCTTCTGATTGCTGAGATAGTTTTCCAAGGGTCTTAATAGTCGTAACTGGATTCCGATACGAAAAGAAGTTGACAATACGTATGGGACATGGAAAAACAAAGCCGAATGCTACATACATCAGTGATCTCATTGTGATCATACTGAATCTCACAGAAAAGCTTTATTTGTTTGGAAAGAGCAAGAACCAGGCGAGGATTCATACGAACTATTCATGACCTGGTACCTCCGGATTTTCCCTCCGTTGAATCAGGACATGGAACAAGAGACACGAATTTATGTTCTTCCATTTCACAAAATTGCTGTCAGTAGACTTAATGCAATAGTGCGGATTTATGCGAATTTCAACTGTTGAGATGAAATCTGCGACATTCTAACTTATTCGAGTTAAACCTTCTGGAAGGAATGAAATCACAGTGTCATGTCTGTGGTCAAGCACAGCTGTCATTAGGAGGAAGTGCAATATCCTTACTGCCGATTGCACGACATATGCGTAAACTAAACACACTCGCTGAGGAAACAAGGACTCGCGACGCGGAATTCCTCTCTTTCCTACTGTAACAAACAACACTAGGGGTTAACTGTCATTTAGACAGAGCAGCCATTCCGATCACCGTGGATTTAACGTGAATATTATTTTTTTTCGATCATTTTTATGTGATATGTCGTTCACAACATTCTTGCTTCGGAGTTGTGAAGAATATCAGAGGAAGAAACTAGGAACTGGATAGGGCCAGAATATGACTGTTAACGGTGTACTTTCTTCCAGTCAAGGCCTCTATTTATGCATAATTTTGAGTGTTTGTAAAACTACATTTTTCTTAGTTGCACGGGACTAGAGACATTTTCAACCCTGTCTTGCAAGGGGCTATATCCGAATTGATGATCATCGTTTGTGCGTATATTCTGCTATCGTCGCTTTCTCACACGACCAAAAAGACAAATTAAAGGAGGAAAGTGTCTGGATTCGTGACTTGTCTTGCTTTATGTTCTTTGACTGTTTTGTTCTGTTGCCACATTGCTGAGAATTTCCAGATATATCCTGCTTGAGAAAAGAAGTGAAACTACCAAAAAGACGTGACCAGATGTAGATGTAACTTCGTACAAGTACACGCCATCGGAAGGAATGTAAATGACTGGAGCTGCAGTTACTTTTGACAGGTGTGAAGCTGTACCTAGTGTGTCCCAGATCTGAGTCGAGGAGCCTAACTGCAGTGTTCGTTAAAACACAATTTTTGCTCATTCAAGAAGACTGACTGCAATGCTCGTTCACTTCTCTGAATTCTTAAACAGGTGAAGCTTGAGTTTCGTCATTTCACACAACGAAAACACTGCTACAGCGAGAACCACAATTTGGGTGTGCAACAGGTTACAATTGTTATTTTTGGGTTGCCTGACCTTGGAAAAGTTGTAGGAGAATCAGAGATTTTCTAATACGAGTCAGGACTGAGATTGAAAGTTACTTATTTGCTTTAATGACTGATACAAATCACAGTATATTCACAGAGAGCAAAGTTCACTAAAACTCAAATCAAATTACTCTAACACCGTGGCGAGACACAAAAATTTGTGGAAAACTGTTTGGAGGAAGTGTAGATAGCTAGATCTGGACAGCTGGCAAGTTCATAATTCAAGAAGGTAAGTCATATTATAATGAAATTTTGCAACACAAGTTACTTGCCGAAGTAAGCAAGTAATGAACTGCTCAGAACGTAGATCGCATTGTCGCAATTTCCGCCACTTACAGGTCTCCACATCTGTTACGTGCACTAATGAGCTGCAGACGATGACCGATGACGACTTCCTCTCAGTGACAGCCTGGAGGCGAAATGACTCTCAACGAGAGGCTCCAGGCAAATGGTTACAATCTCAGTTCATAGCCTTCCGCTCTCTACTTTCAAAGAACTGTGATGGAGGGGTCGATTCCATGATGCTGTCAATGTGACAGGCTGGAATATCGCTCATTTCACGAATAACCGAAGTGTGCAGCAGAGACTTCACACTCTTGGGGGACAAAACGCACATTAACAATACGAAGTTACTGCTAGTCTGTACCAGTGTTTCTATGATTCGTTGGGCACTTTGTGCTAAACGCAGTGGTGGGGCAAATCAGTTTATATGGATAAACAAAACTGTGGAGTGAAAGCAACTGTCATTCTCGTGCTAGTTGGTAGGTGCACGACGTCTAGGGCTTAGACGCTCATGCGGAAAAGGCAAAATGTCAAACTTAGAGACGACTGTGGTAGCACAGTACCTCGCCCTCCCCCCCTCCACCCACTGCACCCCCCGTAGCTACGCCAGAGCATCGACTCTCTCCACAAAAGCATGAAACAGGCAGAAGCCTAACTTCCATGAAAATTGGCAGTCTCGCTGGGGAAATGTGCCTCTCCTAATTACACTCGCAGATTGTCCTCTACCGATAACAGGAACCTGAGTCCATACCACAAATGCACCACCCAGAGCGAAAAATGCAAACCTTCTCGTCCTAACACGCAGGAACAGTACTCACAAAATAATACCCGTGAAATAGTGGTAAAAATGGAACGATATCAGTTGATGATATATGATATCACTGTCAGAGGGTAGAACAAGCATGATAGTGCATTAGTGTTGTACGTGTTTAGTATTGTCACCAGGCCTGTTTCGCGAGAACAGCGTCAGATGATGAGTGATCACTCTGCAAGGCAAGATGATGCGTACTCGTCTGAGACAGCGTTGACAGTACCTGACAGAGTTTGAAAGGGACCTCATCACACTGAAGAGCCAGAGCAGCTGGCACACTTGTCTAATATCGCTTAGAGCCTCCACGAGCACTTAGAAGTGCCGCTACACGACGTAGCATGGACTCGACTAATGTCTGAAGTAGTGCTGGAGGGAGCTGACAACGGAGATCTCTTATGAACAAAACGTCCCAGGCATCCCAGATATGCCCAATAATGTTCATAACTGGGGAGTTTTATGGCCATCGGAAGGATTTAAAATCAAAAGAGTGCTCCTGGAGCCACTCTGTAGCAATTCTGGACGAGGGAGTTGCAGTGTCCTGCTGGGATTGCACAAGTCCGTCTGAATGTACAATGGACATGAATGGATGCAGGTGATCAAACAGGATGTTTACGTACGTGTCACCTGTCAGAGTCGTATCTAGACGTATCAGGGGTCCCATATCACTCCAACTCCCACACCATTACAGAGCCTGCACCTGAATGTCAGCAGAGTCCATGGATTCATAAGCTTGTCTCCATACTGTAGACGTCCATCCGTTCGATGTAATGTGAAACGAGACTCGTCCGACCAGGCAACACACTTCCAGTCATCAACAGTCCAATGTTCTTTTTGACGGGCTCAGGCGAGGCGTAAAGCTCCGTGTCGCGCAGTCATCAAGGCTACACGAGTAGGCCTCCGATTCCGAAATCCCATATCAATGCTGTTTCGTTGAATGGTTATCACGCTGACACTTATTGGTGGCCCAGAATTGAAATATGCAGCAATTTGGGGAAGGATTGCACTTCCGTCACGTTAAACGATTCTCTTCAATCGTCGTTGGTTCCGTTCTTGCAGGCTCTTTTTCCGACCATGGTACACTCGTGACATGTTCGTAAGGGAAAATCCCCATTTCATCGCTACCTCGAATATGCTGTGTCCCTTCGCTCGTGCGCCGACTATAACACCGCGTTCAAGCTCACTTAAATCTTGATGGCCTGCCATTGTAGCACCAGTAACCGATCTAACAACTACCCCAGCACGTGTTATGTTTATGTTTTCGTTGCAGACCGCAGCGCCGTATTCTGCCTATTGACATATCTCTAAATCTGAATACGCATGCCTGTACCAGTCTCTTTGGTCCTTCAGTGTTGGTCTCTGTTAGAATGGGCGATAGAATCGTTCAATATGCAGACTTGTGGGACAGCACCTTGTGCTGGACTGCTTGGGAATGTAAGAGTAGGCGCACACGTCCTCACTTCACATCTCTGGTTGCCGTATGAGAACAAGTAATGGAACCCTAAAACATTCTGTATCGTACTTTAACATTGGTCGAAGACTATCAGCTGCTGAACTAGGGTACAACCATCCCATCAGTGGGCTGCAGTTACAACACAACACAAACGGTTGCGTTTGGGGTGATGCCACGACCAGGAGGCGTGGAGTACTGAAGAATGGTGTCGCATTGTGTTCAGTGATGAATATTGGATCTGCTCTATCCCAGATGACCATCGCTGACAAGTACGTTGGCGATCTTGGTAGAATTCCCATTGTTTTGGAGCGAGGCTCCAGCTCTCGGGTGATACACGTCTTCAGAGCGGAAAGTAAAGTGTGTTTTCCCTTTCCGTCATTTCCTCTTGGTGTATAATGGAAATATCTTAGACCCTGTAGCTACAACGTCAATACGGAAACGGGGATTAGCGAGCATGATATCATTATAACAACAATAGTTACGAAAGTTAATAAAGCAGTTAAGACGGCTAGCATGGTGTTTATGCTACAAAGAGCAGATAAGCAGTTGTCAGCATGTCACTTAGAAAGTGAAATGCCATCACTTTGTTCCACTACCATAGACGTACAGGAATTATAGGCAAAGTTTAAGACGATTGGTCTGAAGAATTGTGTGTGTAGTGAGTATATTGAGGGCGGAAAATATCCTCCATGGCTTAATAACAAGATTGGGAAAACAGAGAGGGAGCAGAAGCTGTACTCTTGGTTCAACAGAGAACGCGGAAATGACGACAAGCAAAGATTAGTAGAGGCTCGTGCGTATGTGAAAGATCTATGCGTGAAGCATAGAGTTACCACCACCATCACATCTTAGCAAAAGACCTGGTACAAAACCCGAGAAAACTCTGATCCTATGTAAAACTGCTAAATTGGTTTAAGGTTTCCATCGAGTCACTTGTTGACTATTCTGGAGAGCAACTGAAGTTAGCAAAACTAAAATTTCACGCTCAAGAAATCGTTCACTAAGGAGAATCGTACAAACATACCACCGTTAGCAGACCCTCGCATGGACGAGATAGTTATAAGCATCCCTGGCGCAGAGAAACAAGTGAAGGAGTTGAAAACAAGTGTTACCAAGTCCGGATGGGATTTCAGTTTGGTTTTTCAAAGAGCACTGTGCAGGATGGGCCCCTTACTTAGCTTCCATTTTTCGCGGAACTCTTTCCCAGCGGGAAGTCCCAAGACCATGGAAAAAAGTGTGACTCATGCGTATTAGAAGGGCAAAATAACGGGCAGACGAAATTACAGGCTAATATTCCTAACAACGGTTTGCTGCAGAATTCCAGAACGTATTGTCAGTTCGATTATTATAAATGTTCTTAACACCGAGATGCTTGTATCTATGAATCAGTGTGGTTTTAGAAGGCACCGCTCGTGTGAAACTCAACTTGCCCTTTTCTCACATGATATACCGCGAACTGTGGATGAAGGGCAACAAGCATATTCCATATTTCCAGATTTCTGGAAAGCATTTGACACGGTGCCCCATTGCAGGCTGCTAACGAAGGAACGAGCATGTGGAATACGTTCACAGATATGTGAGTGTCCCGAAGGCTTCTTAAATAATAGAATCCAGTATGTTGTCGTCGACGGTAAGGGTGCACCTGAGACAAGGGTATCGACAGGTGTCCCACAGGCAGGTGTGATAGGACCGTTGCTATTCTCTGAATACATAATTGATTTGGCGGACAGGATGGGCAACAATATGAGGTTGTTTGCTGATGGTGCTGTGGTGAATGATAAAGTGTCGAAGTTGAGTGACCGTAGGAGAATACAAGATAATTTAGACGAAATTTGTAGTTGGTGTGATGAATGACATCCAGTTCTACATGTAGAAAAACAGAAGCTAATGTGGATGAGTAGGGAAGTCAAACCCATAAGTTCCGATGCGGCATTAGTGGTTTCCTGCTTGACACAGTCACGTCGTGTAAAGATCTGAGAACAACGCTGCAAAGCAATATGAAGTGCAACGACAAGGAAAGGCGAATGGTCTACTGTGGATTATTGCGAGAATACTAGGAAAATGCGGTTCATCTGTAAAGGCGACCGCAAACAGGACGCTAGTGCGACCTATTCTTGAGAACTGTTTGAGTGTGTGGGATACGTACCAGGTCGAATTAAAGAAATATATCAAAGCAATTCAGAGGCGGGCTGCTAGATTTGTTACTGGTCGGTATGAAAGACACGCCAGCGTTGCGGAGATGCTTCGGAACTCAAATGGGCATAAATTCAAATAGGAATCCCTGGAGGAAAGCAACGTTCTTTTCGAACAACGTTTTTGGCAAAATTTAGAGAAACGACGTTTGAAGCTGAGTGCAGAATGATTCTACAGCCGCCAACATACATTTCGCATAACGACTACGAAGATAAGATACGAGAAAGTAGGGCTCTTACAGAGGCATATAGACAGCGGTTTTTCCTTCATTCTGTTCGCGAGTGGAACAGGAACGGAAATGACTAGTAGTGGTACGGCGTGCTCTCCACAAAGCGCCTTAATGTGGATGCGGGGTATCGATGTAGATGTTGATGTGCATGTAGATGTAGACGGAGAGACGCAGCGGTATCGGTCTTGGTCTCATGATGTGGGGAGCTAGTAGGTATGACTGTAGATCTGAGGAGATGATAGAACGGGTTAATGAGACACTCCCCAACTACATGAGTGCATGCATCTAGGCCAGATGGGGGTCTAACCTCATACTACGTCATACTGATAAGTGCGGTTACACTGCCCAGCTCCTTGTAAGTTTGACTTTATTTTGTAATCGCTGAAATAACATAACATACCCTCCAAAGCCGTGAAGTGTCATTCTCTTTCCTCTTGGCCTTCTGTGCGCTTCTTTGTTTTGGCCAGACAGTGTATTACGTTCTGCTCTTCGACAAACGTAGAATATAAACTTTCGTTTCTTGTGTTTTTTATTCTATTGTTAATTTGGAGTAACACATGCTACATTAAAAAGTGCACATATTCTCCCTATATAAAGACTTATTGTGAGATAAATTAATACGTTTCCAGGGTCTAAATATTAATGATATGACCATAATCTTAAGGTCACGAGCAGCCTTCCCTTAATGTCTATCGGTTTGCTGTTGACAGTAATTTTGTGGGTACATTTTGTCACAAATTTGACCGCATATATTGTCTTACGTTACTTCGATATTCTTCTACAATGGTAAAAATATGCTCTTGCTCCGAAGCTCTGATTACGTTTGGTGGTAGCTATTCCATATTCATGAATCATCCTCTATAAATTCTATTAGGAGGCTGACGCTTTTGGTAATGTTAGGCTCAATTCTGATTACGTTTCCGCTGAGCAAAAACACTGCGCCTACTGCGTCAGCGATTCCGAGCCTAGTATAATTGTATCTGCTGTTTCCTCTCGCACCGACGAGCGAGCAGAATTACGACACTGTTTTTGCCATGGCACGAGTGATAGCAGCGCGGGAGACACGCGATGGACGTAATTATGACGTAGCCGAGTCCGTGAATTCTGACCGCAGGCGCGTCTGGGACAAACGCGACGCCAAGGAAACTTCAAAGATGGGACGAAAGAAGCAGTTCAGTATCATCTGCAGCCAAGGCGCTACAGCTGGCGCTACAATGGTTACATATTTGGATGTCGGATTAATTCCTGGACGTGAAAGGACACTTGCGGTTGCTCACAGTTGAGTAAAAGGGGTCCAAGAAAAACTCATGAAATCACTTGATGAAGAATTGCATGCTCAATTCAGAATAGGCAAGACTGTATCTTCTTTGGTGGACGCCAAGATTGCAATGAAGTTCTGTTAGATACCGATAACTCAAGTCATCAGTTTAAAAGCATTGCGAAAGAAGAGCACTAGACTGTTCACCTCGATCCAGTGGAGGATGTCTTTGCCATTTTACTCCCGAGAAAGTCCGCTGAAGCTATTGCTAGCCATCTTGAGTATTTTTTTTAGAAAAAAACAGCGTTGATAAAAGGAGTTATGGTGACTCAACGAATTTTTAATACTAATTGGAGGAGTCATGCGCTGGGCTGAGATAAAGTTGAATGGCAAACTCATTTGGTTGGTTTGTGGTCTTTAGACCACGAGCTACCTATGAGGCACTTGATCAAGCAGTCTAATCTGTAACTTTCTTTAATAACAAGTGGCGTGGTATGAACGACAACATGCTTATTAGTTCAACAGAACTGAAATAGATCCCTCATTTGTCAGGGTATCCTTTCCAGAGCCAATGTTTCCAATTAGTGACATTGTTGTCAAAACGCTGTCTAAAGATTAGGCTTAGCGTTGCCGGATAATTCAAGGTATAGGGACAGGTGCACTTGCAGCTGATCTGGCGTTATCATAAATTTCTCCTGTAAACCACTTTCGGTGGGTAATAACCACTTTCGGTGGGTAATAACTGTAACTTAAGTTTGTCATACATGGATTACAAAACATGCCCTTAAAGGTAACAACTTGAAGATGTTAGAACTGCTCGTGGAATACACTGTTGACGTTTTCTATCCCTGCTGGTTTTCAATAAAATCAAAGCTCTCCTGGATGCAAGGACCCCACCACTTCAAAATGATTCAAATGGCTCTGAGCACTAAGGAACTTAACATCTAAGGTCATTAGTCCCCTGGACTAAGAACGACTTAAACCCAACTAACATAAAGACATCACACACACACACACACACATCCATTCCCGAGACAGGATTCGAACCTACGGCCGCAGCAGCGGCGCGGTTCCGGACTGAAGCGCCTAGAACCGCTCGGCCACAGCGGCCAGCCCCACCACATCCTTTAGATGAAGTCAGTTGCAGATATTGTTGTGCCAACAATCCAACGTTCATTGTGGTTCGCATTTAGTGAAATGGTGCTACAGACACTTTTATGCTCCGAAAAGGAAGAAGATAGGACAACAGGGGCCCAAACGACTGAAAACTCAGAACGTTAGGAATTCGAAATTTTTTTCAAAAGCCAATGAAAGTTACAAAGTGGCCATGTTACGGACAGTCCATACAGAGCTGTATGAAAAAGTAGCAGAGGCCTCTGGCAAAGTGTATCCTCATGAGAAACGAGAATGACACATAGAGACCAGGAAGCAAGCAGAATAATGACGCCTAGAACGAATGTGTTATCAGAATTTGATAACAGAAACAGAATATATAGGAAATTATTTTAGTTCACTGAACCAAGTTTTGAGCCAAATTCCCCCTTTTCTAGGAAATTTCAATATACAGTATAATCAAGCGCAAATTTACCCGGCTAAAAGTTTATCAATGAGAAAACCATTTTAAATTATGTCACATTTTTGGACACCATAATTCACAATAATGACAAACATTATTTTTGCCCTCTAAAATGACACGCCCTGTTCTTACAATTATAAATCTCAGTTTCTCCAGTAAATAAGACCTTACACTGTCGTTCTTTGTTTGCGATATTCCACCCTTTAAAATGCCAACTGACACTACGTTCTCAAACGTGTTACATAACGCTGTATGAAGCTGACGAGACAATTTGTTTTCAGACATGGTACATATCGCTCTATGAAGATGGCGAGAGAGGGTTTCATGTTATAGCTATATGCGGCATTGCTGTGTTAAGAACGTTGTGCTCAAGTTTCATGTCAACTGCTGGAACTGCTGCAGATCTGTATATTGAGGGTTGGTGTGGTCCACAGCTGCCGGGTCAGGTGCTGGAGCCGGTGCTGTTCGTGGTGGTGGCGTACTGGCTGGTCGGCCTGCGGAACACCGTCTATGCCTTCACCATGACCGCCCTGATAGCCGTGCTCACGCAGAACGTCTCCACCGCCTGTGGTGAGTACTCTTCACGTCACCACGCCTGCCTTTCTTCAGGAGTAGACTTAAATCAGTTGGATACTAATGGGCCCATACGAGATAACTGCTGCCAACACACCCACAAGCGCAAACGTAGGCTTCCACGGCCGCAATCGTTTTCATAAATTCTGTCCAAAGTACGGTACGTGACAATGATATCACATTGTTTTATATATCAACGTTTCGATCACTGTTGTGAGTATGCTTCATCGGGGTGCTGTATTTACTTGGCACAGTTGCCGTAGCGTTGGTCTGTACAAAAACATGAGGACGCGCTCACACACCGAAAATTTTGTTCTCTGCAGACTAGTTTGATGCAGCTCTCCATGATAGTAACTCCTGTGCAAGCCTCTTTTTCTCTCCATAACTACCTCAGCACACATCCATTTCAATACGGTTCCTGCTGTCAAGCTTTGTTCTTCCTATGCAATTGTTATCCTAATCACCCAATCTGACGTCTCAGAAAGAGTTCTGTTAACTGCTCCGTTCTTTTCGTCAAGTTGTTCCTTTGCTTCGATTTTCTCCTAAGTTAGTTTCTGTAACTATTCATTAGTTACTCAATTTACTTCTGTAACATACAGATATCTTCTGTGAAATCACATTTCCAAACACCTATTCTTATTTGGACTTCTTTTCAGCCATGTTTCTCTTCAATACAAGACTATACTCCAGACTAACACTTTCACAAAAGACTTACTTACACTTAAATTTTTACTGTGTGTTAATAAATTTTTCTTTTTCAGAAACGAATTTCTTTCTGTTGCCAGTTTGTATTTTGTACCCTCTCGTCAGATATTTTGTTCCACCCAAATATCAAAACGGATCTACTACTTCTCGTTTGTCATTTCTTAATCTAATTCCCTCAGCAACGCATGATCTGATTCGCCTACCTTCCATTACCATTGTAATACTCTTACTCGTCCTATACTGCCTTTCAAGACCCTATCCACTACGTTAAATTGACATTCCAACATCATTGGCGGCTCTGTCGGAATTACATTGTCATTAGCAAATCTCAAACTCTTCATTTTTTCTCCCTGAATTTTAATTCCCTTACGAAATTTATCATCGGTTCCCTTTATTACGCGGATAATATTTTTGGTATAGCCACATGAATTCATAACGAAACACAGTGAGACAAACAGTGCTGTCTCTAGGTGAAAATGGTGAATGAGTTTGTGTTTTGTAACTAAAAGCAGATTATACAGTGAAAAGTAACAACATTCTATCTTACGCTACATGAATATGTAGATTCTCGTAACAAAACTTTGACTGTTCCCTCAAGTTCCATCACGGAAATCAAAGTAACGCAACAGGCGATCATGAATCCGTCTGTAGAAAGTGTTAAAGCCGTTGGATGATGAACGGTTTCTTCAAAACATGGCAAACAGAAATGAAATAACTTAAAAATATTGCATTAATTTAGTGGTTGACCTATGTAGCCTAATTTTCTTTTGAACAACATTGAACATCAATGCGTTGATGTGAGTACTATGCGATATCAACATGAAATATTTTGTTAGGATAAGATATCGTTGTTTGATTTCCATGTAAAGATGGTATCACATTCCGTGTTTTAGGATAAAGGAAATTTGGTAATGTGCTATTGTAAGTAAATAATGCAATGAAAAGTGGTTCAACATTCCAGTTTTTATTGCGTGATATCGTAGATTTCCGGGAAAACAGCGACTATTTCAATCTGAGGCACAATGAAAATCAAATTCACGTATCATGTCAATATACAGATGTAATGAAGCTATCTGACAAAGATTTGTTTCTTTGAAACTGATGTTTGCAAGTAATAATAAAATTACTTAAATACTGAATCAGCTTTTTTAATTGATAACTCTTACCAGAGTAAACTTTCCGTACGGTTCTTACCATGATTTGTCTTTCTAAACCTATCAGTTTCATTATTTTGTCTATGTTTACTATATATGTGATCTGTTATAATATTCGCGTTTCTTTGTTATTTAACTCTATCAGGATTTAGTTCTTATTATTGTGTGGAATGCTTTCCCTAGATCCGCAAGTGTTATGATGATATCCAGATTTTTTTCTTCGCCGTTCCTTCTATTATTATACGTAAGTTCAGAACTGCTTTTGTGTTATCTTTAGTTTTGGTGAAAATTTTTTGTGGTGTTCTGTATATTATTCCCTTTTAGAAACATGGATTGGCAAACAGATCTTTCGAAAGTTACTACGTTTATACTTTCGTATCTTCTTTGGCAGAGTAATGATAGCACTTTTACGTGAATTTGGTGGTAACCGTTCTGTTTCACAGGCTTTTGATATACAATTTATCGAATCATGATAGTTCACACTCGAATCATTATTTGTCATTTCAAACACTATTTGTACTACAGCATTACCTAATTCGTTCTACATCTCTCGCATCTTGCCGAGAGACCGCTAATCAAAGTCATGCATCCATTAGACGTATATCTTTCAATGTTTCTTCTGCTGTATAGAGGATTTGTACACCCACTAGGTAGGTTAGCATATCTGCTATCCCCTTTTGTAAATTTCTGTTGAATTTTCAGTACACGGAGTCTAATCTCACCTCGGATCGCCTCTTTTCCAGTTTCTTTACAAGTCTCTCCCATTCATTCTTACTTTAAGCACCCACAGACTGCATAACTTTCGCCCCCACGCTCCCGTGGATACCTTCCTGCCCACACTCACATTGCTGCGTCTAGGCGTTGTCCCTGGTGAGAGATATAAAACCTGTAAGATATTGTTTACGGCTCCTCGGACAGAGGCTAAGAATGGGCAGTTACAGATGTTCTCCGTTCGCAGGCTGGTTCTTCGCTGCGGCCTTCGAGTCGGTGTCCATCGCCATGACGTATCTGGTGCCCTTCGACTACGTTCTGATGATCACCTCCGGCGTCTTCATTAAACTTGGGTACGTGCGCTGCTGCAGCCACACGTTGCACTTGACCTGATTACCGTTCACAGAGTTGTCTACAACGTGTAAAAGTTCTCACAAACTGGGCTAAACTGCCAATTAAGGTAAAAGCTGTTTAGTTAATCAACTATATATGAGTTGAAATTTGTAGTTGTTATAACGTCAATTATAAAATTTGTGTTCCCCAACACAGTGCTAGCTGTGAAATTAAAAAAAAAAGAGAGAAAAAACGTGAAGATGGCATGAACTAGCGTCAAATTGCATGAAATGTACTACGTGATTGAATATGCAAATGTTGGCTTTTCACGGCAATCACACCAAGTAGGAAGGACTACATCTACACTACATCTGCCATCTACACTGCTCAATCGCATTAATGTGGCCTCCTATGAAAAGCCTGAGCAACCACTTTTTGCAGCAGGAGGCATGCAGGAAGAGAATCAGTGAGGTTCTGGAAGGTACCGACAGAGATGTGAAGTCATACCAGCTCCAGTGGTATGGTCAGCAGCACTAGATTTCTTAATTGAGGTCCATTGCGCGAACAGTCTAAACGGGATAGCCCCACAGATTCTCGACTGGGCTAAAATCCGGGGGGTTAGTTGGCCAGGGGAGTGCAGTAAAATCGTTATTGTGCCCTTCGAGCTACGCATTTATACTGCCAGTTATTGGCACGTTGTATTGTCCAGGTGGTGGATGCCATGCTTAAGATAAAATATATGGGTACAGGGGTTATCACGATTTTCAAATATAGGTGCCTACTTGTGTTGATCCATTGTGATTTCCAGAATGACGAGATCACCCGGGGAATGCCCTCTATCCGAACGCTTCTGAGGATATTGGAGTTTAATTGCTTTCAGGCGTTTTACATTGTACACGCCCACGCCCGTCTGTCCGATGAAGCTTAAAATGTGATTAATATGAAAAGACCTCCTGTCAGCATTCAGTGGACGTCCTTCGACGTTCGTCACCGAAGAACAGCAGTCAGGATGGGTGCATGAACCAGGCACCTGTTGCGGTAGCTCATGTACTGTAAATGTAAATGTCGTGTGGCTAGGGCTTCCCGTCGGATAGGCTGTTCGCCGGATGCAAGTCTTTCTATTTGACGCCACTTCGATGACTTGCCCTTCGATGGCGATGAAATGATGATGATTAGGACAACACAACACCCAGTCCCAGAGCGAAAAACATCTCTGACCCAGCCGGGAATCGAACTCGACCCTTCGGACTGACATTCTGTTGCGGTGCCCACTTTTCTTTTTTTTTAATTTTTATTTTAGTTTATTTTTATATAAATGGACAACAGGAAGGCCATTCCTCTTCGGCTACATAAACAGGATAATAGGAAGTCGTTCCGTTACGACAAAGGATGCTCCATACTATAGCCCGCTGCGAATTTTTGGCTGACTGTCGTCTCGTTGCTGTGTTGTTACCGTTGTTTGTTCAATCTCATAAAAAAAGGAACTGGGAAGAGGTGCTATGGTTATCTTCTCATGTCATCGATAATCCAGCTGCGAGGAGGATTATGGAATGCTCTCCAAAGAAAATTAGGAAAATATTGCCTATATTTAGAGTTCTTGGCGATCACACAATGTCGTTCGTTGAGCTAATACCAAAAATCTAGTACTGTCTTTTCACCATTACCGAATAGGTAGTGAACAGCGTGACCGCTGATCCACGCCACAGAGTTCGTTTATGCTCTTGGGAAATACATCTCATCGGGGAAAAGAAGTGATCGGGTAGTTCTCCTGTCGGGAGTATTGCGTGTGAGAAAAGCCAATATCTGACGCACCAAATACCAAACGTCCTTTGCCGACCCGCATTCGAAACTATGTTCATCCGTGTCAATCACTTGGCATGTTTCTTTTATATTTAGTAAAATTGAACTTTGGTATTTATTCCTGTATAAAGTATGTGCTGTGAAAGCTGAGTTGTAGCATGCGTATCGAAACTCACTGGTATGAATCTTTAACTTTAAACAACAGTTAGTCGTGTTTGATTAAAGTACCCAAGGAAAACACCGGCACCGTAAGATCAACAGGTCATATTTGTTGCGTTTGGGTCGCCTAACCATGGGAAATTTGCAGCACAATTAACGGATGGATGAAAATGAAGGTGTAGTGTAACAGCTTTTTATCTGCTCTTTATGATGCACTCAATGCACATACAATTGGCGAGGACCATGTTTTCTCCAAAATACCTAGACAAGTTTCACAATATGATGCTAATACTGGGGAGAGGGGGGATCGAGTTATGTGGAAGGCTGTATCGAGAGAGCGCAGCATGATTTCCTCATCTGGGCAGCTCACGAATTCAGATTTATCGAGACAAAAAGACCAAAAATTATTAGCAGATAGGCAACAAAACTCGCTTGGCAGGACAGGTAAGTTGTCAACTGCTGAGAATATGGATCTGGCTAACACAACTGCGACACATACATTTTGCCAAAAATCAGCTAGTTGCGCCAGTCAGCACCAGATAGTGGCTGGAAGTCAAAAAGTCCAGAAAATTCCTCTTTCTGTCCTTAATTCACAGCTTTCATGAAACTCCACAGGGACGACTCAGTACTGTTCCCAATATGACGGTCCCGAACATGGTTTAATTCTCGTGGAGAAAAAAAAAAAAAAAAAAAAAAAAAAAACAGGAGAACACCTGAGAAACTTCAGAGTATTGGTGTATAGAACGCACTTCAACAAACAAATTGTTGACGATGCCCCAGAGCAGTGTCCCACCAATTGGTAATTCTTCGCAAAAGCACGGTGTCGGGAGCGATGCTTTTGAATGGATACACAAAAAATTTGGAACGACTTACTTTCTTACGCCTCTCGGGCAGCTCCAATGCGTCCCATCTTTTGACGTTTGTATAGAAAATTCGAAAAGGTCATACCCAATTATTCTCCGGGTATTGCAGTGGCGGCAAGGTGGTCCCTGCACTTAGTGATGTCGGGCACCGGCTCCACTTCCACATGCCTACTCAACTTCACAGGGCTGCTTGCCTCTCCTAATGACACTCACCGACCACCTTCTGCCGAAAACAGGAAACTAGAGGGGATTGCGAGTGCACCTTGCAAGCAAGAAAAGCTAAAACCTTCCCTCCCAGGTAAACTTTCCAATACTCTAAATACACTGAAGAGCCAAAGAAGCTGTCACACCTGCCTAATATCCTGCAGAGTACGCAGAAGTGGCGCCACACGACGTGGCGTGGACTCGACTGATGTCTGAAGTGCAGCTGGAGGAAAATGACACCATGAATCCTGCGGGACTGTCCATAAATCCATAAAAGTACGAGGGGGAGGAAATCTCTTCTGAATAGCACATTGCAAGGCATCTGATATGCTCAATAATTTTCATGTCTGGGTATTTCTGGCCAGCAGAAGTGTTTAAACTAGTAAGAGTGTTGCTGGATCCACTCTGAAGCAATTATGGATGTGTGGGGTGTCGCATTGTCCTACTGGCATTGCCCAAGTACGTCGGAATGAACTAAGGACATGAATGTATTTTAGCCGCGCATGGAATCCTTGCGGTCTAAGGCAATCTTGCCACGATTCGCGCGGCTTTCCCCGTCGGAGCTTCGGGTCCTCCCTTGGGCATGGGTGAGTGTGTGTTGTCCTTAGCGTAAGTCAGATTAAGTAGTGTGTAAGCCTAGGGACCGATGACCTCAGCAGTTTGGTCCCGTAGAACGTGCCACCAGTTTAAAAAAAATGAATGCATTCAGATGATCAGACAGGACGCTTACGTACGTGTCACCTGTCATAGTCGTATCTAGACGTATCACGGCTCCTATATCACTCCAACTGCACACGCCCCACACCTTTACCGAGCCTCCGCCAGATTGAACAGTCCCAAGTTGGAATACAGTGTCCGTGGATTCAAGAGGTTGTCTCCATACCCATGCACTCCCATATGCATGATAGAATGTGAAACAAATTCGTCAGAACAGGTAACATATTTCCAGTCATCGACAGTCCAGTGTCGGTGTTGACGGGCCCAGGCGATGCGTAAAGCTTTCTATGGTGCAGTTATCAAGGTTACACGAGTGGGCCTCCGTCTCTGAAAGCCATATCGATGATATTTAGTTGAATAATTGTTGATGGCCCAGCATTGAAACCTGAAGCAATTTGCGGAAGCGGTGAACTTCTGTCACACTGAACGATCCTCTTCAGTCGTCGTTGGTCCCTTCTTGCAGAATCTTTCACCGGTCGCAGCGATATCGAAGATTTGATGTTTTACCGGATTCCTGATATTCACGGTACATTCGTGAAATGGTCGTACGAGAAAATACGCACTTCATCGCTACATCGGAAATGCTGTGTCCTATCGCTCGTGCACCGACCCTAACACTATGTTGAAACATACTTCAATCTTGATAACCTGCCATTGTAGTAGCAGTAACCTATCTAACAACTGCGACAGACATTTGATGTCTTATATAAGCGTTGTGGACCGCAGCGCCGTATTCAGCCTGTTTACATATCTCTGTATGCCTATACCAGTTTCTCTGGCGCCTCAGAGTAATATAACCACGAAATAATTGCATAAAAATGAAACAAAATCGCGTAGTAATATGTGACAGTCATTTTACAATATGTAATATCTATCCCAAAACCTGGTTATTCAGTTATTGTCCGACAGTGGGCCTATAAACTGAAACACAGTTGAAAATATCAACAACTATCATAGGACATATGTAGTATTTCTATTTACACACCCTTGTTTTCACGTTCCTATGTTATATGTGTTATAGCATACACTGTTTCGACATCTCCATTTGCTGATACATAACTCCCTATGTACTTAGCCACTCTGTCAGGTTTATTGCTTTAATAGGCATGTTATAGACATCTTTTATTGATGTGTAAATCATTCCTATGTAAAGCAAGGTGAAATACTTCAATGGAATATGAGGAACATTGTCTATTTGAGGACAGTATTTAAGAAGGTTCGTATTGTTTGAGGTTAAACAAATTGTTTATATGATGACCGAGTGTCAAAAGTGTCACATTACGAATACTGACAAGCGACAGTAATGTATCTAGGTTACTCTGTATGTTACCCATATTTGTACAAATGATGATTATGTGTAAAGAGCAAAGAATAGCACATATTTACAACAGGTATTACTGAGGCTGCTAACGCTCTCATACACTTCTCAGCACATCTTATCACTGAATGAAGTAGGTTTTAGATGCATCCTCAATGATTCATTTCCAGGTAAATAGGCTTTGAGGCAAAAGATCTCATTTTTTAGCTGTCTCATAATCATCAGAAATGGAAAACGATTAGAGGCCAGCGTAATCTTCAGAACACGGAATACGATTGCTAAAATGAACTTCACAGTTGTATTCCCCACTAGTGAGTATCAAAAAATCTATATATATTTCAAATTCATAAAGGAACTCATTCAGCTTTTCAAAACTCTCTAGTGAAAGTCATGATTCTTTTACAGTATGTATTTAATAAAATAAACGAAATACGACTACAATGTGATACACAAAGTGAATTCCTATAATAACAAAAGTAGTATTTGGTGTAATTACATGTTTACCAATATTTCTGTCCGTTAATGTATTATATACGATTTTTCTTGCAGTTTACTTCCAAACAATGATATTACAAATATTTACAGGATATCGAACTACAGGAAGAAGAAACAAAAATTCTGTTTTTTTTCTGTATATGAAAAGGCGTTATTGATACGAATATTATTATATTTCGATGTCTTCAGCTAAGTAATTTTATTTTTATGTTATTCTAAACCACTGTCAGTTAGCCATATAGAAATGTTTACAACGGTGGCTTGGGTTATCTAGGCATTTAATTCTAAGTTACATACTGTTGGGAAATTTCGTGCTTCTTAAGACGGTATGTCAATTATTATCCGCACATAAGTTGTAAAATTTTATTGTAATCAAATAGGAAACTTACAAGAACATCATTTTTCGACATAGTCTCCTTGCGTTTCAACGCACTTGGTCCATCGTTGTACAAGCTTCCTGATGCCCTTACAGAAGAAGGTCCTCGGTTGAGCTGCGAGCCAGGAGAATGAACCAAACAAATGATAGTCAGAAGGGCAAGATCGGAACTATATGGAGGATGATCCAGTACTTCAAATTTTAGTTTCTAGGGCGTTTCAGCAGTGTGGCCAGCAGTATGCGGACGGGCATTGTCGCAAACAATACACCTCACGACAGCAAACCTCGGCGTCTGCTTCGAATTGCAAGCTTTAGCGTGGCAGTAAGCATCTCACTGTAACCTACACTGTTTGTTGTGCTCCTTTCCCCAAAATACTCCAGTACTGGACCTTGTGCGTCCTAAAAAACGTAAGCATCAGTTTTTCTGCAGGCGATTGGGTCTTGAACTTTTTATTGCATGGCTACTTTGGATGTTTCCATTCCATACTCTGCTGTTTACTCTTAGGGTCGTAATGATGGATCAATGTTTCGTCACCAGTAATGATCCTATCTAAGAAGTTGTCCCCTTTGTTACCATAGCTGTCCAAATGCTTTTTGCAGATGCCGAAGCGCGTTTTTTTGATGGAACAGTGTGAGTTGTTTTGGAAACCATCTTGCACAAACTTTATGAAAGTCAAGTCTGTTGTGGATGATTTCGTAGGCAGAACTGTGAGTAATTAGCAGACGATGTGCCACTTCGTCAGTAGTTAATCGTCTATATAAGAGAATCATTTCACGTGAACGCTCAATGGTTTCTTCATTTGTGGCGGTAAATGGTCGTCCGGCTCCTTCATCGTGCGTTACACTTGTGCGACCATTTCGGAATTTTTTAGTCCAGTCGTAGACACTCCGTTGTGGCAAAACACTGTTCCCGTACTGTACCCCAAGTCTTCCTTGAATTTCGGCCCCTGATACGCATTCCGACCACAAAAAACGAATCACTGAACGTTCCTCTTCTTTGTTGGAAACAGACCGCGGAGAAGCCGTGATTAACAGCATGACAGTGATAATGAAATTAACCAGACAGCTTGAAAATTGCAAAGATATAACAACAACTAAACAAAGTATGCGTCATCAGCATAAAACGACAGTACTGCCAAAATAAACAAGAATATAACTAAATTGCGGGTAATAATTGACTTACCCTCGTATTATTAGCTCTTTTGTTTTCTGTTGATATATTGGCATCTTCAAACAGTTTATTTAGCTGTGGCAAATGAACTAGTTACAGATAATCAGCAACTTATTATTTGCTGTTCATGGTTATGTGTGATCCAGTGTTTCATTTTGTTATATATCGGCAAGAATTTGTTGAGTGTGTCTAATTCATACTTTCAGTTAAGCTGTAGGTTGTAATTAAAGCAAATACCGCACAAAATATTATCAAGGAATGTAGCTGGTATTTATGTGTAATCAAAACATAACTTTAAACTGTAATGAATCACCTGTGAATTTTATGGCATGAGTGATTCACATCTTGTGCAGAATAATAGTTCAAGGAATTCCCAAAAAGACTCTCGTATAATCCATGTAACGTGAGCCTGCATGTGCAATTTTTAGAGTTAGATATAATGGACTAGCTTTATAACTTTGTACACATAAATTCATTGTATTGTCATTTTAAATTCATTGTTTTGAGTTGGTTTTTTTCAGTTCACTTGAAGTAGCCTACATGCCAGGCTATCAAGTTTATCGCCCACCTCCTTCCTAGAACTTACACTTGTGCTTGGGTTGTGGCGAGAGAAGGAATGAAGATCAGAAGTTGTTATTCCTTGATGAATAGGTTGTTATCAATAACATTATGTTTAACAAGGGAATTAACATACACCCTATTGCATTTGTGGTGATTGATCTCATGAATGTTAATAGCAACTTGTTTAACTTTCATTCTAGAAAACGTAGATAAATTTCATGTTATTCTTAACCTTCGATTCGTTTTAACTGGGCAAACAGTCATATGATATGTGCCTCAAACACAGGGATCTACTGTTGCAGGTCCATTCCTATGCTGGTGGGATGGATGAAGTACCTGTCGTGGCTCATGTACTCCAACGAGGCATTCTCCATCATCCAGTGGCAAGGCATCACCAACATCAGTAAGGACACAGATATATTAGCATGTATTTAGTGGAATAGAACACGACAGATCGGAGGCAGCGGTTACTGATTTGTCACTGTTTCACAACTATTTCGAATTACATTTTTAAATCAAGTCAGCCAAGTCTTCAATGCCCATAAACAGGCTACAGTACACTTAGCACCGTTTTCAGCGTTAATGACACTGGTATGTGAAACACACTGAACTTAACAGAAATGGGTGTACACACCAGGAATGGTCAGATTTTAGATTTATAATCTACAGAATCGTTGACCAAAATCAGCATACGAGTGCGCTATGTTTTGGTGAAGATTGTGATAAATGAACTAGAGTACAATATTATCAGAAACATCTGCTGGATACTATATAGCGTGACACAGGAGTAATGGCCGATTTCATGGTCATGGCATGAACGATCATTCGAAACAAAACGTCTAGTAAACATTACTCCAAAATGCATACCTTAAAAGCTATGAACTCTATGCTGTGAAACAAGTCTGCTGTAAACCACCTCTTTCATTTTCGTATTTAGGGGAAGGTAGCATGGAGAAAAGTAAGAAGAAACTACCTAGTAAATCTAAGTCGTAAAGTACAAACCTCAAGAACCATTAGAACTTCTTCAGTAGAGTAGCTGCGTTTTACAGTAAGAAAAATGAACAGCTGCTCATAGCTTTTAAAGTATGCATTTTAGATGCCACGTTTGCTAGATTTTCATTTTTTCTCCTTCGAATGCTCGTTTGTGTGGTGACTCTGAATAACGACCCTTCTTCCCGGGACACCGTGTATTCTGAAGTATCTTTGAGCCTGTTTTTCTAGATGAAACTGCACCTTTCAATTTCTCGTCATTTATTACTTTTGTTCAAAAATTTTCTCGTCTTTTCTCCATATCTCTGTTTTGTTCATCAGACAATGTCAGGTTCTGCTTTTTAGTTGTCCTCTTTAGAACTGCTTGCCGTTATCTCACTTCACTTTCTCAAACATTTTTCTAACACTGTTTCATGTTCTTGTAGTTCTTCGATTGTAAATCGTTTTGAAATTATTCATTCTAAATGTTTGTCATTTGTTTATTTCATAATTATACAAATATTTGTCACATTAGACATTTGCGATCACCACTGTATTATTCTAAGTACGATAACATTTTTTCCGTACATTTCCATCATTTCTTTTGTGTTTTGTTGTAGTTCGTCATCGGTGTTAATTTGATGTAATCTGTCGTAGTTCGTAGACATTAAATTTATAGCTTAAGGCGTACTATTAGTATTTGCATATGTAAAAGTCTTCTGCTTCACTACAAAGTTTTAAATTTTGCATCTTTAGATATGTGTCAGTATTTTTATTTATTTATGCATATATACATACATACAGTAATCCTTGTTCCATAGATCATGAATACGACATTTCATAATGACGTGTAACGTGTCACTTTAACATTAGTTACCTCTACACAAAATAATTGTTTAATTAATTTTTTTCACTGTTACTACTTCATATCTAAGAATTCATCTATTGAGTACAAGAAGTTGCCATTCAGAAATTCTTTTAATTTGCTTTTAATGTTGGTTGGCTATCTGTGAGACATTTAATACTATTTGGCAAACGACCAAAGAATTTTGTGGCAACATAATTCACACCTTTCTGAGCCAAAGAGAGATTTAATTCAGAATAGTGAATATCATCTTTTCTTCTAGTGTTGTAGCTATGTTCTTCGCTGTTATTTTTGAATTGGGATGTGTTATTAATGAGACATTTTATAAGTGAATATATATATTGCGAAGGTACTGTGAATATCCCAAGTTCCTTAAAAAATATCTGCAAGGTGATCTTGGCTGGTCTCCAGTTATTACTCTGATTACACGCTTTTGTGCAATGAATAGCTTCCCCCTTAATGGTGAATCGCCTCAATATGATGAAAGCATGAAAGCAGTGAATGAAAGTAGGCATAGTAGGCTAATTTACTGATGTGTTTATCACCAAAATTGGCAATAACCCTAATAGCATAAGTAGCTGAACCTGACTGTTTCAGCACATCATCGATGCGTTTCTTACAGTTCAATTTATCATCAATATACACACAGAAATTTTGAATATTCTGCCGCAGGAACAGACTTCCACTCACAGTCTATATTTATCAATGGTGTCATAGCATTTACTGTACCGAATTGTATAAACTGTGTTTTCTCCAAATTAGTGAGAGTCCATTTGCAGATAACCACATAATAATGTTCTGAATGACATTATTTGCATTTTCTTCTGCTGATTCTTGCTTCTTGGGTGTGATTACTATACTTCTATCTTTACTGTTAATTTCAACCCTCCACATCCTTCCAGTTAAGTATGCATTAAACCATTTGTGCACTGTCCCCATCATATCACAATACTTAAGCTCATCTAGCAGAATTTCATGATTTACGTAATAGAAAGCCTTTGACAGATCACAAAATATCCCAATGGGTGATAATCAGTTATTCGATGCATTTAATATTTGATCAGTGAAAGCATATATAGCATTATCTGTTGAAAAGCCATTCTGAAAACCAAATTGACATATTGTTAGTACTTCATTTTTACAAATATGAGATGCTACTCTTGAATACATTACTTTTTCAAAAATTTTGGATTAATCTGTCAGAAGTGAGATTGAGCAGTAGTTGTTTATATATCAGTCTGGAATAATGCCTTGTTTCAGTGAGATACTACATATGTGGCTATGAATTCTACTTATTTGTTACGAACAAACTTTTATTAGTCTGCTGGAAATTCCGTCAGTTCCACGTGAGCTTTTACTTTTAAGTGAATTTATTATTTTTCTAATTTCAGTAGGAGAGGTTGGCTGAATATCAGTTTTATCAAATTGCATAGGTATTGCCTCTTCCATATAGTAACTTGCATTTTCTAATGAATAGCTGGATTCTATTTTCTCTACAACACTTAAAAATAATTATTGAAAACGTTTTCTACTTCTGACTTCTTCTTAACAAACTTTTCATTGTGTTTGATAGAAATGCAGTCTTCCTGTGCTCTGGGGTGCCCTATTTCGCTTTCCACAATATTCAAAATTGTTTTAATTTTATTATCAAATGTGCCAATCTCAAACATAATGAATATACTTCTGGACTTTTTAATAATATTTCTTAGTACAGTGCAGTAGTTTTTATAATTTTCCCTGTTTTACGATCATTACTCCTCTTAGCTATAAGGTACATTTCCCTTTTCTGTTTACAATATATTTTTATCTCTTTATTAAGCCATGGCTTTTTACATGGTTTCTTACAATTATATTTCACTGTTTTCTGAGGGAAACTGTTTCCAAATACACTCACAAAAGTATCATGAAATAGGTTAAATTTTAAATTACTATCATTTTCCCTGTACACCTCATGCCAGTCTTAATTGTTGGGAGCTTTTCCTAAAATTTTGAACTCTTAAATCGTTAATGTAACGCACTATTTTGGAGGGCTGCCTTGCATTACTGTATGGAGCTATATCATATACTGTAACTAGCTGTGCATCATGGTCAGACAGACCATTCTTAACAGGAAAAGTTCTTATTTCTTTAAATTTATCTTGGTCTTTGAAAACGTTATAAATCAGTGTGCTGCTTTCCTGTACCACCCAAATATGAAAATCACTAACTGATGTCAAATTGAAAGAACCAAGTAATACTTCAAGGTCAAGCTTCCTATTCGACTCTTTCAGAAAATCTACATTGAAATCCCCACAAACAATTATTTGCTTCCTTTGTCTCACAGGTAGCACGAGAAAGAATCCTCGTTTTTCGAAAATAGCAGGAAATTTCCCAGTGAGGAACTTATCCATCGCTACAATTATAAAAGTATAAAAGTGTCATTGTTTAGTTTAAGCCCACATGCACATGTTTCTGTATGTTGCTCTATGCAAAACTTCTTTGTTTCCATTTTTTTCATACTATGACTGATTTTTACCATAATGGCAACTCCTCCTCTCTCCATAGTGGCTCTGCTTACATCTGCTGAAAGTTTACATCCATCTACATTTACCATTTTCATACCTGGGGCTATATGCTGTTCAGACAGGCATAGTACGTTTATTCAACCCTCAGTTTATAAATCTTCTAAACAGACCAGAAGCTCATCTATTTTCTGTTTTAATATACTAAAATATTAACCTTATTTTTCACTGTTCCTTTATGTGAATCTTGTGACATATGTACATCATTTTTCACTGTACTGTTATGAGAACCTTGTGATATTGTTACATCTGTGGTACCGGCCTGTCTCAACTTCTCCTTAAGCTTAATTTCAATCAATGTAGGATATGATATCTTCGCAGTTCGTAGGTATTTTGAGCTGTAATGGAGGTGTCAACAATTTTCTATAACTTAAATTATAGGTTTTTGAAGTCCAGGGCTGTTTGCGGCCATCCAAGAATGTCTCATTGGCACTAGTTGCCGCAGAACGTGAGCACGGCACTCTCGTTGTATGTGAAGCACTCTGTGCCTAATAAGAGAAGTAAGGACATTAGGTATGAATTATATAAAGCTACTGGTAGCGCAGTTAAAGAAAATATCCTCTGAAGTGCCTTATATGAAAGGGGCTGGTATCAGATTTCCTGAGAGGAGTTTAAGATTCCATAAACCAAGAGAAAAAACGAGATGAAATACGTGTCAGTGGAGCATACATGGACCATCTTCATTCTGTTACCGAAATTACACTGCTTGCCTACAGAGCAGATGAATTTCAACAAGCGAAGTAAGAACTACTCGCGGCGGGTGTGAATGTATGTCTAAAATCAATTGCAAGAAGTGTAAAATATTTACCAATGTGAAACGTCCCCTTAGAAAAATTATACAAGACTGTGCTTAAACTGACACACAATATTTTTTGCACAACGCAATCTGACTTTCAAAAATCCCTACAAAAGAATGGCCCTGACTAACATTAACCTATACGTTTCACATATCACTTACCTCACAAAAATCTTGGTTACTCGAACTACGGCAATACAGCGAGCACCACTACTGCCAGCTAAATAAAAGATTCAAACTACGGAAGGCACTAACTACTGGTAGGCATAGTTAGCAAATGAAAGATTTTGATAGAGAACAAGCAATGTATTTACCTTAATAGTCATAATATATATAGCAGTTCATCACATCCAGTCTTACAAATTTCAAAACTCCGCCATCTCTCTCCCCACATCCACCACTGCTGGCGGCTCACCTCCAACTGCGCAACGCTACGCGCCACTACCAGCCAACTGCCCAACGCTATAATGGCAGATACAATGCAAACCAGCCACAGACTGCACACGGCACAGCCAGTGATTTTCATACAGAGCGCTACGTGGCGGCGGAGTTACCAATAAAAAAACCTAAACAGCCTACTTACAACTGAAGTTACTATAAAGAAAATAATTAAAACAATCCAGCAGAGAATGAGTTCTCCTTTTCGTCTGAGGCACATTAAGGCAACGACTGGTTGGACAGTGAATAAATGAAACTAAACTCCTCCCGAACAGAGCATGAAGGCCCAACGGTACCGACCGGCCGCCGTGCCATCCTCAACCCATAGACGTAACTGGATGTGGATTTGGAGGGACATGTTGTCAGCAAGTACCTCTCCCTGCCATATGTCAGCTTCCGAGACCGGAGCCGCTTTTTCTCAATCAAGTAGCTCATCAGTTTGCCTCACAAGGGCTGAGTGCACCACACTTGCCAACAGCACTCAGTAGACCGGATGGTCACCCATCCAAGTGATAGCCCAGCCCGACAGCTCTTAACTGCGGCGATCTGACCGGAACCGGTGTTACCACTGCGGCAAGGCCGTTGGCGACATTGAATAAACAAAAGAATAAAACGACCTAGTGGGCGCTTATAAAAAAATTAAATACATTTTCAAAACTAAGCTCTCGATTTCTCTGGAACGAGAAAGTTACTGCTTATATGTGCTTGATGTATGGCAGACCGACACTGACATTTCATCAGACATTGACAAATTTGAGGGTGACTCAGAAATCAGATGAGAGAGTTACGTGTTGAGAACTGCTATGAGAGGACAGAACATACTGGAAAGGATTTAGTCATTACCAGTAGAGTTTAGCAAGAGACCTGGGTTCGAATCCCAGCATTCATTCGTCGCTTCAGTCTACATACATTTATCATAGATGCCTGAGATTTGAAAAAATTCTGGAACCATATAGTTTCATTTGGTTGACGCACCCATGCCTAGGTTTCAGGCAGGATTCCCCACTTCATTCGATGCTGAAGTGTTATTTCAGTACAACTGAAGAACCTCAGCAATGCTGTTTACGGGGAATACCAGATGGGTTGAGGTGTGAATGGGAGTTACGATTGAGGAGGGAGGCATGCAAAGGTAGCCTGTGCAGACGGGCGTAGCTGTTATTCAGTTAGTCCGTTTGCCTAGTGAGCAAAACCCCTCTTCAGTCAGTAAGTATATGTCATAGGTGTTTGAGACCTGAAAAGACCTCTGGAACCATGTAGTTTCATTTGAAATGAATTATGTGGAGGTGGGTGGTTTATCTAGTCAAACATGTACATAAAATATGGTCCAAGCAAGTTCTTTACTGGTTTCCAAGAGATTAAACAGATCGACGCAACATTGTAATGGAAGGCAGACAGATGACGTTATATAACAGATGGGAGCTTAGGGGAGGTGAATATTTAGAGTTGGAACACTTGTTAAGAGTGATACTTGTATGGAGCCTGTGGCTTTTGCTTGGATAAGCATCTTTTCACAGGAACAGAACTACTAAAAAGTGTAGCCGTGTAGCACAGCTTGCTGTAGTCTACAACACCTTTTCAGACGGAAGGAGAATCAACTGATATAGCTCCACGTTCGGTGTCCACCGATACAAATTTTTATTCCAAGCATTTCTCATGGGCATAGCCGCAGTGATTGCCTAGAGGACACACAGCCTTTGAGATAGTCTTGGATGTCTTCATAATGAAATATTTTACAAACTGCAAGAGACAATTTGCTGGCTTTGTGCCGTTCCAAAGAAAAAGCATGAGCAGGTAGTAGCATTTCGTCTACGACTAAACTTTTTTACAGTATTTACTAGATATCAATGCGTATGCCTTGCATTAAACTACTTTTGAATATTTTTGTAATTTCGTGTGGTTCTGACGTTTACGTCTTCACTGTAATTTCCGTGCGTAGGCCACACAAGTCAGAAATTGACTTGTCCTCAATTTGCAGTTTTTTTAAAGCTTTTCAGTGGACTCATCAGTCATAATTGCTGACTACTTTCTTCTTTTTCCATACAAATTAAAAATTAATCGATCAAACCAGTGGACGTGGTGCTATGAGTCTTTTGGAAGATTTCTTTTTACTACTGAACAAATATTTGGATGAACTTTGAATATAAATAGATTTATCCTCCGGCTACGTTCTTCTTGTGAGCCCAATGATGCCTTCTGCTGCAATTCCACATATGGCATGGCAAATGCTAGTTATCAAAACACTGGTCCAGAAATAGTCATGGAGGTTCTGAACTTCCATTTCGGTTTTTCTCTTCTGAACAGACGGCCAACCATCATCCAGCATTTTCAGGGAAAGATATGCCCTAGATGAACACATCCATATGTAAAAGGGTATTTCTTCATTTATGTTTTAGGCAGGAACAAGGCCGCATCACTGAAGTTTTTGCCACAAACATGATGAGAATGAAAATTGCAGTCCGTAACCTCAGTTTCAGGAAACGAACTTCCAGTTACTTGGACGATAGCAGTCTTGAACTCCATAATGAGACACACAGGATTCACTCAAAGCATGTTGGTTTCAATTGTTAAAAATAATCGTATGTTCTCGCTTTTCCAAGAGTAGCAAAAGGTAGTGAACTGAAATAGTGTTTGTTTCCTTCCAAGCACCTGTAAAGTCAGCGTGTAGTATAGACAAGTGTCCAAACTGTTTTTCCGAGCTCTTGAAAGTCCCAACGACAAAGAGTGATTCGTAGTTTGAAAAACACGATTTTCCTTTATCGCTAAAAGGTACTAATATTCTTTCATTCGGTTCCTGTTACCTGCAAACAGAAATATGCAACCTCCTTTCATCAATAACATAAAGTTTGGAAAGAATATTCCACAAGAATCGGCCGAACCTTGTGCTTTCAGTTAGTGCGTTGCAGCTGCTGCGTTTCGTTTCTGTGCAATGGAAACAGTGTTACTAAGTCGTAGCCATGAATAATACATCCCTTCATACCTCCAGAACGAGTGATCTTCGGACCCGTGTAGAAATGAATGTTTTGCAGTATACTGATGTCAATAACAATTACGTATACTTTCTGATGGTAGTTTTTGTACATCCTGTAATTCGATGGTTACGTGGATTATCATCTTCAGGAAACCATGCTGTTAGTGAGTTGCTAATCAGTTGTTAAGCTAATGACCAGAAACACAAAACGGAAAAGTAACATCATATACGTCTTTGACGAACATTTGTTATCCCCAAAAGGGGACTCGAATTTCGATTGACTAAATAGATTATCACACATATTCAAATTGACACGAAAATCTAGTGCGTCGCTTCGATGCACCGTTAGTTATTTCTCGGTGCTACACTAACATGGGTAACAAAACATGTTCGTACGTGAGTCCAAGACATCTGTCCTTTGCAGTATAATGTGTCTGCTGACCTTTGCAGTTGTAACACTTTTATTTACTTGACCCACTTCCAGTCCGCCGCCTGGCTGCTAAGCCAGACCGCTATTTCCTCATAATTTACTTCAGCTACGTTGGCTGTGAGTACAATGACCACATTTCTGTATTTTTACGCTCTTTTTGCACTTAACCTCATTTCTCGACCTCTGGGCCGTTGCAGGCATCCCGAAACTCGTCAAAATGTCCAGAGCGTTACCCTCCTTGTACTTGCAGGCGGACTGATTAACTCTTATGGACATAGAAGGAGTGTGTCTTAATTATATAAATCAACGACAAATTGAGGTAACATTAACTGAAATTGATAATCCTTGCCTGCCCTTAGTAAAATCGCGAGCATATTGTCACGAGCTGTGCTTCGTCCACCGAGGTGCAGCGGCAACAGTGTAGGACATCACATAGTTCTGGGCGGGTATACTAGGATACTCCGAAGAGAACGGTGGATGAACCAGTACAAGAATATTAAGGCAACTGTCAAAAAATACAAGTGTATAAACGCACTGTAGTTAAACTCGCTTTGCAACTTGGAAATACTCGTACATTGTAAATAGGGACGATACAAATTGCTAAACTCGTAAATCTTGTTAATTGGAACTTCGGTGACGAAAAGGTTCGTTGTATATGATTTCCGGTAATGAAAATAAAATATACAAATATTCCACTGTGCTATCATTGTGCCTGCAACAATTGCCAAGCGCTAAGTTTTAAAATCTGTCGAAAAATGTTACCATTCCTCAGCTACGATGTATTCTGTTTTGAATAACCACCTCAGTTACTAGAAATCAACAATATGCTTTGCTAGCACATCTGAAAATGTGCTCTGCTGTTAAAGTCAACGCAGACAATGGTACCACAGCATAACAAGTTTACATTCTGAAAAGTTATAAGCTTTGCACTTTTGATGGTATACAGAGTGTATGTGCAATAACATCTATTGGTGACGGCGTCACATCACAGGGATCAACTTTTGTCAGAGACAAAACGTTTGCTGACACTTCCTGAGGATGGCGGGCATAATTTAAAACTTATTATGCCATTGAGATTCAGTATGTGTGGCCTATCATCCAGTAATTAATTCTGCGTGAGAGGCGGCGGACCGAGCGGAATTGAGGTTGTTGATTCACTTAAAAATATCTTTTTCTGCTAGGAGGCACTCATTCTTATGTTTTTCACGTTAAAAATCACTCTGTCTATTTACTGGACATGTAGTATACGGCACACATAGTTTAGTATATCTGTTAGTTCAAAGAAATATCGTCGTCCCATGGTCGCGAATGCTACAGAACACTTACCACCAATGGCAAGCGCCAGGGAAAGTTTAGTGTCTAACAAAAGTTGTTGCCCTTGCAGTGATTTATCACTTATAGGCGTTCGTAGCGAAAACTTTGAATCACCCTGTATAACCGCTATGATTGTGTATTAGATTAAATTTCTTCTAACTGTCCATTCCATTCCATGGCAGAAGTAGGTACAGTTGTTGTTGTTGTGGTCTTCAGTCCTGAGACTGGTTTGATGCAGCTCTCCATGATACTCTATCCTGGGCAAGCTTCTTCATCTCCCAGTACTTACTGCAACCTACATCCTTCTGAATCTGCTTTGTGTATTCATCTCTTGGTCTCCCTCTACGATTTTTATCCTCCACACTGCCCTCCAATGATAAATATGTGATCCCTTGATGCCTCAGAACTTGTCCTACCAACCGGTCCCTTCTTGTCAAGTCGTGCCACAAACTCCACTTCTCCCCAATTCTATTCAATACCTCCTCATTAGCTATGTGATCTACCCATCTAATCTTCAGTGTTCTTCTGTGGCATCACATTTATAAAGCTTCCATTTTCTTCTCCTCAAGACTATTTATCGTCCAGATTTCACTTCCATACATGGCTACAATCCATACAAATACTATCAGAAACGACTTCGTGACACTTAAATCTATACTCGATGTTAACAAATTTCTCCTCTTCAGAAACGCTTTCCTTGCCATTGCCAGTCTACATTTTATATCTTCTCTACTTCGACCATCATCAGCATCAACCGACTTAATTCGGCTACATTCCATTATTCTCGTTTTGCTTTTGTTGATGTTCATCTTATATCCTCCTTTCAAGACACTGTCCATTCCGTTCAACTGCTCTTCCAAGTCCTTTGCTGTCTCTGACAGAATTACAATGTCATCGGCGAACCTCAAAGTTTTTGTTTCTTCTCCATGGATTTTAATTCCTACTCCAAATTTTTATTTTGTTTCCTTTACGTACGTACAGTATGGACCAGAAATGTGGACAGAAGCATTGTGGATTGTTCTGAGAGGAGTTTTGTCTCCCAGCGTTTCCCACCGAGATTTCTGGCTTGCTATTTTCTTCAAGCCTTGCACTCGAGTACCTGATTACTATTGTTCTATTTCATGTACGCTACACTTAGTAGATCGCTGTCACATGTGTAGCTCGTCTCTGATGTGCTATAATGATATGAATTATACAGTTAATTGAAATAGTACATTCCCACTTGGCTTGTTTACCGTAACAATCCCGCTCTTCTCCAAATACATAATGCAAGTGCTGTTTTGCACCAATAAACTCCGGGTACTCTACCGCATTGTCAGAAATATTCGATCTCATAATTTTTAGGCTAGTTTTTTCCTACAAGATTCTGGTTCGCGCGGGCTTCTGTTCACAACTTTATATCGGAAAGCAACAACTAAGGTAGATAATTCTTTATGTCATCGCCACAATATCTCTTTGACCTTTTTCTGAGAGTTTAATCAATATAAGGCTCTCAAATTTTCAGCCGAGTGAATTCATCGATGTGGCGCGAAGTTTCGAAGTCATTCGGTTGAAACTGGAGAGCTTTATACACTTTTTTCCTTGTTCATTGGGTGGCAACGGAGGAGCTACGATGTCTAAAGAGAATTTATTAAGTCATTGTAGCACGTCCTGATCTAACAGTTATAAGAGAGATCTCATCATATTAAATTCCTCGTTGCCATATAGAGAGCTAAAATAACCTGCTTTTCTGTGGCTATGCACACAGTGAGCTGCAAAATTAAATTTTCGCACGCAAAAAATGACTTTGTATTACTGGATTTAATTCTTTTCCACTTCTAGCTAAATGTGTTCGTTACACTGCAATTTCACGCGCTGTGTCCAACAAATGGTTTATGGTGTCACTGAGTGGTATCCGGCGTTTAGGTTGCGTAATTGCTTTCCCTTCGATGTGAATGCTTTAACGAGATACGTGGCATTTACTGTAACGAGGATTCCGCATTTCAGCATCATACATTTCATGTACGCCGTGTATACCATATTATATGATTTACCTTTAGTGCTACAAGAAACTTAACGCTCGTTTAATAAGACTTATTATTCGTGATATGTAAATGTTTAGAATGAGTATCGTCCGTTAAATACAGAAGTTACTCGGAAGTTTATGTGACAATGGAATGATTCCAGAAAATGTAAAAATGTTCAGTTTTTCTACGACAGTAAACGTATTGAATTTCACAACAGCGTACGAATTTATAGAAAGTTATTATATTGGTTACATCTCGTGGTAAGGCCTACCTCAATGGTAACGTAAAATCTTTGCTATTAAGTTTGAAGTATGACACTACTCATACATCCTCAAACATTTATTTATATAATTATGTTATTTATATTACGTTTCTCATGATTGCCCTATAGAATGGCGGTTCTTTTTCAGAAACAGCACTTCAAATCTGTCTCAAGCTATACTACTGATTGTAATTTGATGGTATGCATTAGGGCTTCCAGAGTCAAATCACTTTACGTTGGGAGCGATCACTACATATATTATCAAACTAATCCCATCCATTATGAGCTTAAGACAAGTCAGTTTCCAATAAATATATCCATTTATCTCTAATTTTTGGCCGAATCCTGGAGCTTGCCCAGTTCCCGTATTCAAGCTGATTAATTAGAACCGGCTACAGTTCATATACCTAATCGTGACTTAGCGCTGTGTAACAGACGGAAGGGTCGCAATATTAAAAAAGCAAGAATTCATAAATACGATGTTCTCATAAGCTGGCAACGACATGGCCAATGGTATTAAAATTATAAGGAGTTTTTACTTTTCTATTTTATTTTACTCATTTATTTACTTTTCAACTGCAGTGTCTTTTGGTGAAATATGTTCTACCGGTGCATCGCTTCAGTGAGCAATAAATCTTATCATTCTGTTTCTTGTCAAACGGTTTTCTTGTAGAATGGATACAACAAATATGATGTTTACAATCTTCCTGAAGTTACTAGATTTGTCAGGTACCAGTCACACATTTCAACGTGATGACTGTATGAGAAATCATTGGTTTAATTTGACAGCTACATGATTTTCACGTTCTTTGCCTGGTACATTGAAAGCAGAACGTTGTGATTTGCATAGGAAGACTGTTATTGAGCATGTAAGCATGAAGCACACTGTCAGAGCGCGTTGGTCATCGTGGAGGTGACTATACTGCTGATACTGGTCTGAATCCTTGCTAGAATGATTGTGAGTTGGCTATTCAGAAATATGCCTGTTGTACTCTAATGCCATCTGTAATTGGCAGGTCGGTAAAATATTTGCAGTGTCATTGAAAATCGACAACTTATTAATAATAACTCCTTGTTGCTCAACGGGCAACGTCCTTGCCGCAGTGGATCCCGTGCGATCACCGAAGTTAAGCGCTGTCGGGCGTAGTAGGCGCTTGGATGGGTTACCATCCAGGCCGCCATACTCTGTGGCCACTTTTCGGGGTGCATTCAGCCTCGTGAGGAGCTACTCGACCGAATAGTAGCGGCTTCGGTCAAGAATACCATCTTATGACCTGGAGAGCGGTGTGCTGACCCCACGCCCCTCCTATCCGCATTCTCCACCGAGGATGACACGGCGGTCGGATAGTCCCGGTAGGCCACTCACGGCCTGAAGACGGAGTGCTTTTTTTTGCTAAACGGTTTGTCGTACGTCTTTGTGTTTGAAGCCACTTTGGTGACTAGGACTACTTTACACGTTGTCTCTCTACAGAAATGATTTTAAAATTCTCAGTAAGGATTGAGCTACCGAGGGTGCTGTCAACACACAAATGTTTATGTGTCATCTGCCAGAGTGGAAGGATTGCGATGACGCCGTGTGTGGGGGCCGCGTATATTCATATATGCGTGGTCGTTTCCTCTACTGCTATCACTGATTTTGTCGTCGTACCAAAGTACACTACGTTCTAATGTTCCTATCGATATGACACATGCTATTGGCATTAATTTTAACGTGAGATGTGGCCCTGGAATTACTTTAACATGATTTGATGAGGCCCCATCCGCGGCGAACGAATTATAAATTAATTATAAATCGGCAATCTATGACTGTTTTTATAATCTCCTAAGTGTACTTACATCTGAATCCGATCCCCTGGGAGGAGGCGTCTGGTAAAGCTACTCAGTTTGGCCAGTTGCATAACAAAAGGCCTCGAATTCCTATACTACTCTTACTGCTACAGAGTGATTATGATACAAAGTTTCAGAGATGATAAAAATACGTCGTGAACGAAATAAAACCGGTCTGAAGATGTTTCAGTAAGACCGACTCGAGATTCAAACTTGTTAATAAACATCACAGAAGTTTCTGGAAGTGGCCACCATTCTCGATGGAGCGCTGTGCTCCATTTATAGAACTGTGAGACACGATTAGCAGCTCTGCCTGAGGAATAGCACAGTAGCGTTTTCATTGTTCTACTGTAGCTTTTCCAACGTGTGAGGATTATTTGAGTGATTATTTGAGTGCATCTGACCGTTCAATTTGGCCCAAAGGTAACAATTACAAGGAGAGATGTCAGGCGATCGAGGTGCTTAGGAGACTTCACTGCATGTGCTGATTTTTCTCTCATCTACGAACACCTTAAGCGCTGGTGACAAGGTTGTCCAGATGGTATGTACTGTTGCCCCGTCGAAATGAAAATATCGATACAGTAATTAATCATCTGTAAGTGATCCACATATGAGATAAAAAGTTTCTGGAGAAAACATGTAGCATTTACGATTTTGTGAAAGGATAATTTTAAGATGCGGACGCCAGGCACTGTACAGCAAACATCGATCTTGAGATTATGTAATGGCTCTTCTAGATCTACATCTACATTTATACTTCGCAAGCCACCCAACTGCGTATGGCGGAGGGCACTTTACGTGCCACTGTCATTACCTCCCTTTCCTGTTCCAGTCGCGTATGGTTCGCGGGAAGAACGACTGCCGGAAAGCCTCAGTTCGCGCTCGAATCTCTCTAATTTTACATTCGTCATCTCCTTGGGAGGTATAAGTAGGGGAAAGCAATACATTCGATACCTCATCCAGAAACGCACCCTCTCGAAACCTGGTCAGCAAGCTACCGACAGCAGCTACCGAAGGTGATTTTCTGAAGGTGCAGTTTCTACGAATTCACGTACCGTGACTGGCTGAACGAGGCTTCATTTGCAGAAACGAAAAACTGATGCTCCTAAAGTCTCGATGTCACTTGTCTCAGGTACCTCCGGCAGAACTGAACACGCGACCTTTGGTCTGGATGCCTTAAGTGATTCGCAACAGTAAATTTCCAAATATACAGGAGTCAAGACGTTTTCGATAATCTTTCGACACTGCAATCTCATAATTCCCACTTGCATAGATAAAAGGCACTGAAATTTACCGACTTGGTTCCAGGTGCCCTTCTCTCGAGTAATTTTTTCAGAAATCTTTCCGGATAATTATGATTTTTATTCATTACCGAGTCTGTTTCACGCCGTTTTTCTACAAGTTTTGCATGGCAGGATATGCTGGAGGTTTGGCCAAAACACTTCAGTTCTTAAACTCTTGCGCAAACAGTTCTACGCACGTTTTCCACGAGTTGTGCTTCGCATAACATTTGACAATGATAACGCTTTGCTTCATCGTGAACATAATTTTGCACCGCATTCAGCTGGTCACTAAATACGTCTGCTCCTCTCAGGCAGCCTGTTTTTCAAATGATAATAGTGAATATCGCGAAGACTGATTTGCCCATGGCTGATTGATAGTACTTCATTCGTAACAAAATCTTCCACCTCATAGTTTTCGCAGACACCATTCGGACAACTTTAACCGCTTTAAACAGTCATTACCATGAAGGCACTGAAGGAGTTAGATGTCGAAATACATAGTGCTCACAGAACACTCCTCTTTCTGATCGTACTCGAACATTTCAGTTCTCTCGCAGTAACGACATGTGGATTTGTTTATTACCGCTGCTATATATCTCTAATCAGTTTATTTTCTCTTATTTCGGCGTATCTTATTTACCACGCTTCCAGTTTCTTGGTTGGTTCAAATATTTCCAGTGAAAGATATAGAGGAATTCGCTCGACCGGAATACTTTCAGCAAACTGTCGCACAACTGCTCCAACACTGGGCAACATTCGCCATAAACAAAACAATGATCTAAGTTTTCGACTGCTGTGTTCATTGTTAAAGTCTGAATAGTTTCAAGAAAAAGTTGTCTGATCACTAGAACAACAGAACACACGTAGGGGCTTAAAGCCCCCAGGTAAGAACACAAAACGCACCTGAGTCACGTGTGGGAAACGTTCTCCTGACGGCGGGACCATATTTCACAGCGCTATTATCTTACTATTACCTGTGACACGGGAATGAAGATATACACCGGTATGGAAACTTAAGGACGAAAGTATCTTTCGCTTGATATGTCACTGCCAAGTAACATAGTTCGATGAAACTTGGACCATACATAGAAAGAGCTGCTACGGTACGGTAGACAAGGTAACTGAAAGAAATTCTCAAGGAGACGAACGAAAATGACACTTTTATTCAGCGAAAATAATTACAATGAAGTCACAGCGATTTGTGAAGATCCTGTAGACTTTAGAAAAGGCGGGACTTGGTTGTCGATAGGGTGTGTGCTGACCACGGACAGAAATGCATGCTCCGCAACGTTCTTTCGTGCCTGCCACAATATTGGTAAGGAATTACGGGGATAGGGTGTTCCATTCCTTCAAGAGCGTTGCTGACAACTGCTCGATGTTGCTGGTGCATGTGAACATGTGGCAATACGTCTGCCAAAGCCACCCACACGTGGTAGATGGGATTTAAGACGCTGGAACGGTCCGGTCAATCGGTTCGCCGAGTATCCTTGCATTCCCATAAGTCTTCCATCTGAGCAATTCAATACCGTCGCGCAGTTTCATATATAAAGTTGAAATCAGGTCGTATTGCGTCCTTCAAAAGAAGCATCTGGCGAAGGCGTATAGCCTCACAATAATGCCGTCTGATGTGCGTACCGTGTTCAAAGATGTTGAGATCACTACGACCATGGAGTATTATATACCATAACACTTGGACCACAGAATCTATCATGTTGGACAGTGCTGAACGTAGCCTGCTCTCATATGGCGAGAGTTGTGAGTACGTAATGCACCAATGAACAATGTAGATAATGATCGTTTTAGTGGTCCACATGTTACGATGTCTGAGGAGCCATAGTCTTCACGAGAGTACGGACCTCGAAATTTTTGAACACGCTACACTCGCAGGACAACGTTATTGTAACATTATACCTCTTCCGTATGTGTGTTTTCAGAGGATCGTTCGGCCCTGGCTTCACTTTTATGGATGACAGTTTGCCATCGCATCGAATAGCGGATGTCGAGGAACTCTTTGAGCGAGAAAGTACGCAGAGAATGAACTGGGTCTGCCCGTTCTCCCGGCGTCTATCCCATTATTCACGTGTGTGATACCTGGCTGAAACGTGTTGCAGGAAGTTCACAAGCACCGACGACCATCTTGAAGTTGTCAACTGCACTGATGGAAGAATGAAACCTTACCACAAGAACTCTTCACTAGCTTTATGGGCGACATGTGGGCACGGTGCAGTGGATCACTGCCGACCGTGATTGTCATACACCCTATTGTGAACCATGTTCTATCTTTCTTAATGTCCAGGGGACCTTCATAAATAGCGGTGATTCAGTGTAACCACGGTCTTTGAGTACAATGACCATTTCTGTTCGTCTCATTTTGTATTTATTTCACTTGCCGTCAGTGCTATACTGAAGCAGTTCTGTCGGTGTTTGGTCCAAGTTTCATCGAGCTACATTAAGTGGCAGTGATGTACATGCCAAAGTTACTTTCATCTTTAAGCATTGGACATCAGTAGATTTTCATTCAAAAGTACAAACTCAGTGTCATAATTCGCAGCTATAAACGTTTTATTTACCTGCGTACGTCAAAACATTCGACATATTGGCGCTATAATTTACCGGAAACCTCATATAGATAATCTACTCAATCTGCATGCATTTAGGGATCCTGCCTGACATGCCTCACCTTGTATGTGACACCTGATGAGGTTAAAATTATGTTCTGAATTCTTTATATTCTTGTCGTGTATGCAGCCAGGTGATACATCAGGTCACAATGCCCTAGCAGTCCATCTCGCTAACAGCGATATCATTTGAACACCAGTCGAATCGTTAAAATGCTGTGTCAAGATGACTATTAAAGACCCGACAAAAATACAACGAATTAATACGCCGGGAAAATTTACGTAGCATTATGTTTCTTGTTCCTATACAACAGGCTTGAAACGGATGCTTAAAGCCACAAATTTTCCCCTGTTAGTACTCTGTGTTCCGCCTGAGCGAGTGTCTTGCTAACAAATTAGTGGTTACACTTGAGACTGAGTTCCAAATATGATGTTGTTCTGCAACGCTGTATTCTTTGCAATCAAGGATTTAGCTTCAGAATATGCAACCAGCGTTGATTCTCAGTTGATACCTTTCTGTGTCTACAGTCAGTACAATACTTCCCGTTTCCCTTTAGATCTTCACACTGCATGTTAGTTGCAACCAGTTAAAATCTGTCGCATTAACCTGGGGGCCTCCTTTCCTTCCCCTTTCTTCTCCCTAAGCGCTTATTGTTCACTGATGATGTCCTTTCTTTTCTCTTCTATTCCATGCCAGGCAAGTGGCATAGGAGTAGTGTCAAATGGTGGTCTGCCTGCAGGCGTCGACGACTATTATTCAGGTTTTCTCTGTAAAGGAACATTTTTAATATTCTCAATAAATGTTGACGGGTGTCACCGATGATGTTGCCGAACTGGGGCATCTTAGTAGGACCATTTGCCATTGTATTCACGCATGTTTTAGTGTCGCTGCTCTCTGTGACTGTATCACAAGAGGATGCGAAACAGGAGTGCTGAAAAAGCATAACCACGCTTTACTGCTTCAGATCACATTCACATTTCGTTGAATGGTTTTTGAACGATCTATTATGGTTACAGACTCTAAACCAGAGAAAAAACTGCGGTCGAGCTGCACTCCAAAGTGGTGCGATCACGTTCCACGGTGATGCAGCCCCACAATTGCAGTAGAGAGGAGCTGAAACGTGCAGGGTGTCGACAGGGTCAAACGTTCCGAAGAACGTCATCCCATCGTTCATCATACTGAGGAATGTAGTTTTGGGCTGTGAAATGCGCTGGAATCAACACCGCGGGCTAAGAGATGACTTGATTGACGCACTTTATGCCACCACTGATGCATGTCGATTCTGAGCAGCGGTGCATTTGAAATGCTTTCCTCTGCCAACGAGAAGTAAACAGTCTGATTTCAACGCTGTGTGTCACCGTTCTGACCTCCATCGTGGAGGCTTGAATAGAATGGGTGACGACCTTTTCGTCATGAGACACGTCCACGGTGGCATTGGGCAGAAATGTTGTGCAATTTGCTGAGAATGTGACACGATTACTCCCCTTACGCTTCAGATGAACTTCTGAGCTGTTGTCTCTTTTCCTCATGTATCGATACCTTGCTATTTGAAGCGCAGCCGAGCCCGAGGACTTGAAAAAAGCGATCCTTTAATACTGCTGCGTGGATGTGGTGGACCTCCAACTCGTCAGACCTGAACCCAATCGAATACATCTAGGATGTTGTTGAACGTAGCGTCAGAGCTCATCGCCCCCCCCCCCCCCCTTCCTCCGGGAATTTTCGGAAATGAGGTGACTTGCGTGTGGAGATGTGGTGCCAACTCCCTCCAGCGACCTACCCCAAGGCCTCAATGCTTCCATGCCACACCTCGTCGCTGCTGTTACCATGCCAAATGCGGACATATGAGCTATTACGTAGGTGGTCATTATGTTCTGGTTGATCAGAATATATGAAAATGCAATTGATTTGAGCATACTCCTCCGTATGTTTTACTTCTGGCAAGTTTTGATAACGTTCCAAATTTCATTACAATTAATTAATATTATCCCATGCCAAATCGAACTTAAATATCTGAATAAGACTTAAATACTGATAAAATTGTGTATATTTTTCTATTGGCTTAATCAGTACAAATCAGCTGGTCTACGTTTTGCGAATGGGCTGAAACATATTTAAATTAAAGACATTTTAGTATTAATAAAGGAACAAATGTGTGAAAGCAGTGTATATTAATATTAGTTGTAAGACAACATTCTTCTCAGAGTCTTTTTTTATATATGTAGCCAGGACATTGTCCTCGGTGATCGCACACATATGCAAAATGAATTCCCTTTGTTCTTCACTGGCTGTTAACAATTTGTTGGAATCTTGCATTAACTGCACTCCTCTCTCAACGTTTCATATGTCACCTTAAGAATTTTCATAGTCTTTTTGGTACTAAGGCAGGAATTGTTTGAATCCGTAGAAGTAGGAACCTTATTTAAGAGTTATAAATCTACAAGAGACTAAACCAGCAAAGAATACAGGGAAATGTGGAAGACTTGTTGGAAATAAGGATTTAAAAGGGTAAACGACTATTGTAATCATTCTTGTTGCTTTAGTAGATTTGCCATTAACCCTCTTCTAAAGCTGAAGGTGTTCCTCAGTTCCCTAATATAAAGCGGAAGGTTGTTCCTGAGTCAGGTTCTGCTGAGGACTTCGAGAACGTTGCTAAACGGTGGAATGGTACAGAAAGGATTTTTCTGTGATAAGACATGGTATTCTATCATGTTGTTCAGACAAGAGCATTAAGGTGGAGGAGAGGTATGGGAGATAGTGAATGTTAATAAGAAAGTAGAGAGGACACAAGGTATGGAAATCCTTGCGATTGTCTGCGTGCAGTCAGGGTAGCTGTACATATGATGGTGAAATATGAATTCAGCAATATCCTCATCTGAAGTAATAAAGAGATTCAGAGCAGAACTTCTTAGCAAACATTTTGATAGATTATGAACAGCCTATGCAAAAGTGCTATTTGAATGTAGAAATTGTAATAGGCCACAAAGAAAATTCATTTAGTCATTAATAATTTAGGTGTTCCGTCAGTAGGATGTTACGGTACAGACAATAAAAAGATTTAACTGACAACAGTTAGTAACGGATCTCAAGATGCATGGTTTGTTGTTGGGTATTATAAATCTTCAAAACCCAATTCAAGCTCCACGTTGATTCAGAAAAGCCCCACATGCCACACACTGAAACTTGATGTGTACTGTAAACGTGGCACGAATGATTAAACTGAACGTAACCTAGAGATGGGTGCTATTTCATCCCGCTTAATTCGAAACGCTCTTCTCAACGAGGGCTTATCTGGAGATCGCTGCCGACTAACTCTGGTAGTGATACACGCCCAGCGTTCTCTCACAGCATCAACAGCAATGATAATTCATAAAACATTGTCAGCAGGCAACGATTAATTTTACTTTGCTTTCTTCCTCGCATTCGAGTTTCGCAATGAATAGGAAAGTTCCATTTCTGGCCCATCGGTTTGTGATTAGGATATTCCTAACGAATCTGAATTTGGAATAACAATAAATACGACTGAAGGTCAGAGAGAGTAGGGAACTGGAGATGGTTAGAGAGGTGGAGCAGGGAGGAAGTAGGAATAGCGGGGGAAAGGAGGAGATGGACAGAGAGAGGAGGCAGGAGGAGTTGAAGAAAGAGAGGGAGGGAGGAGAAGATGGACAAAAAGAAACTGGAGTTTCAAATGTCAAAATGTGTGTGAATTCCTAAGGGACCAAACTGCTAAGGTCATCGGTCCCTAGACTTACACAATACTTAAACTAACATGCTAAGAACAACACACACACCCATGCTCGAGGGAGGACTCGAACCAACGGTGGCAGTGGCCGTGCAATCAGTGACATGGCGCCTCTAACCGCGCGGCAGAAAGTGGAGGAAGTGATGGACACAGAGAGGAGGAGTGGGGCGTTTAGGAGGTTTATCCAACTCCTATACATATTTTGCAATTACGAAGCATTGCCTGGTATGCGAGAAGCATGTAAATATCAAAAAATAGTAAATAAAACGACGTGTGAGAATACGGGATCTTTGAAACTGTTTATTAGACTACTTGTATAGAACCTACATGATAGTGAAAGGAGAATTGCTGAACTAGGCTGACGTGCTTGATCTCCGTCTCTCTCTCGTTGCAGCATGCGAGTTGCCCGCTGGTGCGATGGGTGCCGGATGTGCCACGGACGGCGCGGAGGTGCTGTCGCAGTACAGTTTCGCAGAGGGCCACTTCTTCTACGACATTGGCATCATGATGGCGCTGTTCTTCATCTTCCACCTGCTGGCTTACGCTTGCCTGAGGGCGCGTGCTAACACTAAGTGACTACGAAACCGACACCAGTGCTGCCATTCCACTTCACATCCTTGTGCCATGACTACAGAGACACAACTCATCCCATGTACAGATAATTTATTAGAATCAATAAACTGTTTTATGTTATGTTGTAATACTTGCGAACTCAGTACATTATTTAAGCTCCCTTCTTATGTGAAATATTGTGCACCTGGGATGTCGTACAAAGTCGTTTCATTGAACGACACACAAAAAGGCACGGAACTGTTAGACGGTGTATATCTCTGAATGTTTTGCTGGATGGTAATGCAGTCGCGCATACTGCGCCACTCTGTGGAGATGGAGGTTACAGATGACGTACGCGATCTTGGAGGATGGGGAATATTTCTTGTTATTAAGTTTTGGCGGTTTTCTGTTACCTTCCGTTTGTGCGGTTAAGATTCGAGTTTAGAGGAAGATGCGCTGTTGCATTATTATTAGATGTGTGTGAAATGTAAAACGAAGAATACAGTGGAGTAGGACAATATATAGAAACACCGTGAGAAGTGTGTGCTTGAACATAAAAGCAGGTGCTAGCCAAGTCTGCAGGTTGCGCTATTGCATTTGACCACAGAGGGCACCTCTGCAATGTCCTCATCACACTACAAGTGTCAGACGTGGTCAGGACTATGTTCTGTCTAGTCACGAGTGCATAATGTCGGAGCTAAGTGAATTAGAACTAGAGGAAATTGTGGGTGACTTCATAACCAAAGTAGCCGAGTCTTTGGTGCTCAAAGGGGCACCATATCGAAGATTTATACAGCATACAAGGAAAGGGGAAAAACATCATCCACTAAGCCACAACGCGAAAGAAAGTATGTGTTGAGTGATCCTGATGGACAGATATTGAAGAGGATTGTGAAGAGAAATAAGCGGACGACAGCTGCAAAAGTCACTATACAGCTGACTGTCACACTCGTGAACCCTGTCTGCACCAAAATAGTTCGAAGAGAGCTCCGTAGACAGAGAACTACAGGGCGATCTGGAATTCTAAAATCACAGCATCCTCAGAGATGCGAAGGCCGGTAATAGGAAAATGTGGTGAAACGCCATAAATCTTGGAATAAGGATTAGTCGAAAAAAGTAATTTGATCGGATAAGTCTTGTTTCACACTGTTTCCAGGTTGTGACCGAGTTCAAGTCCAAAGAGCAAAACATGTCAAGGTTTCAGTGGTGATTTGTGCAGCCAATCGTGGCAAAGCGTAGGCCCCATGGTTACTCTGCAGCGTCATATTACTGTCGAGCATTACGTGATCATATTGGTTTGTCACGTTGCCCCTGGCCCCCACAGTCATCAGATCTCTATGCAATTGGATGTGTGTATGTTTGTATGTCCCACATCCCTTGCGTTGAGAATTATTGAAACTGTATCCACGCACAAAAATATCACCACAGATATGAAGCACTCAAAGAAAATATTTATTTGTGAACTCTGTGCAAGGCTGATTATGAAGTAAACTTTTCAATGTCTTCACTCGAAACTGACATTCGACTTCACGCTTCTCCGCTAGACCAGAATAATAAAATTTTGCAGAACTTTTCAAGATAAGACCATTACTAAGTTCATAAGATTGCCATGCAGCGATTCAGAAAATTAATCATTATTTTCGTTGACAAGTTCCTCCTATTAGTAGAAAGGAAAAGGGAAGATAGACTAAATGTGAAAATAAAAGATAAGGAAGTACGTTTCAAATTTTGTGCTCGATCTGTGGCATAATTACGAAGTTCTTTCCCTGAACTGGATGTGAAAAACCAGAACAAGAGATTTTTCCCATATACTTTCTAAGTTGGCTTCGATCTCCATCAACTCAAATATTTTAAAATTTTGTTGACTGCGGGCTCTAAAACTGGACATTGTAAATTAGTAACAGCATCTCGCCATTGCGGCATCAGTACCACATCGAAGTGTTGCGTTTTCCCTGCTGGGAATTCCGAAAACCAAATTCGTAATACATTGCATAGCAAAATAAAAAATGTATACTGGATGATTAATAATATAACAGCAATTACGTAACACGAAGTAAGTTAGCATAAGTGAAATCACTACACCTATAGCCCATGAAGTTTACACTGTGGAAGCTGAAAACGGAAAGACAAGTGCTAACAGCTAGGCTTCTCGCAGCTGCTCTGTAGAAGAAATTTGAAGACTGCGTTTTATTTTATTACACAGGTACACAAATATCTACATCAACCGTTGATCGCAAGTTTTTTTTTTACACAAATCACAAATTTTTACACAAAATACAGTATCGTAGAAAGGGCATTACAATGCCCCCTGAATGACTACGATACTATTCACTGCTTCGTTGTGAGTAGTCATTCAACCTTTATACGTCGAAAGAAAATTTAATATGTAAATGTCTTTTTGTTGTTCAATAAAAAAACAATTTCATTAAGCGTTTCATCTAATCATTGTGAAGTCCTTGGCACAAATTTCTTCTTAAGCATATCAACATAACTTATGAGCGACACAAAGCTCTGGGCGTAGATTCCAAAGACTTGTCGCTTGTGCACACGGCACAAGGCTGGCTGCGAGTCGATCCAACGGTTGACGTTAGACGCGGATCACGATGTCAGTCGCAGGTTATAACGTCGGGCACGGTTGGCGTGACGTCAATAGGGGTTGCCAGGTTGGTTGGCTTCACCTCCTGGGAACGCTCGGAGTGAATGGACACACTGTCTTCATGGTTGTCACCTTAGAGCCTGCTTGCATTCGTGCAACTGTGCCGAGGCTCTACTGTTCACGAAATTTTTGTACATCGGCTTAAGTCGTTTGAAAGGATGCACTTCTGTGGTGCACACAGAATTAAAATGCATTTCCGTTAGATGAGTATTAGATTGATTTCCTTACAATAAGTAACAACATAAGTTTATAATTTACAACCATTCATCTTTTTATAGGACTTAGTCAACTGGGAAGACTAGGACATTGTTCATAGAATAGGAATAATACAAATTCAGTCTAAGCTGAAAGTTCGTTTTCTCTCTGGATAATAGATTGCTTATCTACAGATGTCAAAAGTTGTTAAATTCACACAAATGTTATGTGTCTATTTTATTTCTTGTTCGCAAATTAACGTGTACATTTTGAATGGTCAATAAGTGCACTACACAGAAGTCTGACGACAATTACATTTTGCTGTTGGCGCGCTGCAGCTTAGTTCAGGTGCGACCTTAGGACGTGGAACACCGAGTTTACTTGATGTGGAACATCTTTAGTGCGTGCCGGTGTTGGAGATGCATTGTGAATTATTCATTGAAATCCACTGCAGCCCTTTCCTCACCACACCCTCCTGAGCGAAGTGGTTTCAGTTCGTTTCCGAAGTAAGTGTACACCCTGTATCCGGCAGTAATGCAATTTATGTCTGCTAATATTCGTTTAACACCCCACCAAGAATAGGATTACACACGATACACTAATTATTTTCCGCAACACACACGATTGGTCACTGTTCATCAGATGGACATCACTAGTTTGTTTTTCACACTAACATAACTTAGGCACAATTGTTTTATTATTTACTGTGGGCTTTCACTCTCACACTTTTTCTGTCCACGTCATTTTCTCTGCTAATACATTTGCAAATACAGTCACATGTTTTACGATGTTCGTTTAACATATTTTCAATCTTTTAAAATACGGCTTAAAATCTCGGTTTAAAATTCATATATCATGATTTTAGTATTAAACTAATTATCTACACTTAAAAGTCTGGTTAGAGAAAAGTCACTACCACACGTGAGTGCTAAATAGCAAAGTTTCTGTTACCAAAAACGATTTAATTACAAAATAAAGAAACGCTCATCAAAAAAGGAGCAGAAGAAAAAAGCGTCTACAGTACACTACCATTCATGTTGCTTAACCGTGTAGTGTTAGTGTACCGCTAGTTTTTATTTTGCTTATAGTGTAATACATTACGTACATGTTTGTAAACGTGTTGTGTTTAGGTAATACATGATACATAGCGCAATGTATCTGTAAAAATGCTTTCATTTATTGATAGAACGTCATTTTCAGGCATTTTACTATTTGTGCAGTATTTTTTATCAGATCATAACCGTCCTTCACTTTCTTCACAAAGTAACTATCGTAAAATTAAGATGCATTGAACGTACGGAACATTCAGGAACGTGTAAGTGTGTGATACACTCTTGCATATAGAGGAAATAATTTTGGTGAAAATTCTTGATATTATAAAGAACATAGAAAATCATAGTAAAAACGAGTTGGTGCTACTGCGTATCTTCTTGAGATCAATGTATGTGTATGTATACAAACAGATACAGAGAAGATCTTATATCACTGATACTTAACCGTGTTGCAGATTTAATGCTCATTCCAAAACGAAATCGGGATATGTGATGTATCATGTTTGAGCTCAATCGACACTCAATACTGCGAATATTGTCGTAGCTAGTATTTACCTTCCGCAACACTTATTTACTAAATTCGTGTACTTTGAAACTTCTTCATATCTTTGTGTGTGTACGAACTTTAAATCTTATTGGTTCTAGGATTTGTGAGCAGATAACGACCTGAGGGTGGAATGTGTGTGATGATATATGGTTCTTCATGAAGTAGTGCCCATTTGCTGTTTTTTCGTTTCAGATTTGTAAAACTGCAATGAGTTTTGAGTAATACATAATTTGTTACTTCATAATGTTGTTGTTTTCTGAGGTTCTTGACGTTTGCGACTTGCTAAGATTTGCCTGACGTGTGAGTATGATTAACACGGATCCTACCTTTTGTTCGTAGAATTCTGCCTGTCTTGGAAATTTCGAAAGCGGTCTACCCACTCGTTGCCCTCTCTGACATTCACCATCAAGTCTGCACGCGTGTGTTGTCTATCATAAATAGGAAGATGGTTCACTGTCTACTCACGCAAATCAAGATACGGAACCCAACGTGTATGTTAGTTATAGCTTTAAGTGCGTATGAACCTGTTCAATTCACGAAATACTCTTACGGAGGAATTTGCGTGCGACTTAAAGCGTGATATTGAAATTATTTGTACATAATCGCCTTGAAAAAATTGTCTTAGTTTGTAGCCAGTGAAGTAAGACGAAATGTATGTGAGCAGTGACTTGAGCTTTGCCATGGTGGGAATATAATCATTTGAGACTCTTTTGATTATTACTACAACCGCAGAAAACTTTGCATCACATAGATTTACAAACTTGCAAAAATTGTTATACAGTACAATAACATATTCCTTACCTCCGCTGGCGGTCGATATGGAGCAGCAGTAAGACTTCAAGTGGTTTACTAGGTAAAATAGAGTGTAATTCAATCTTACTGGCTGATGAATTTTGCTTTCGGACACACGACACAAGGGCTTAGTAATCGATGTACCTTTCCTCGCATATTAGGAAAGTTTCAACACAGGCTGAGTTCCCTTACAAACTCTGAGGCACCGTGACGGGCATGATGTGTATACCAAGTACGTTTACGTACACCTTCAGACGGAATTCAGCCAAATCTGTCTCAGGATGTCTGCTGTAGTAAAAAACGTCATTGTATAAAGTCCCAAAATCTACGTTATTCTGTTTGAACTCTGTCTCACCTTGTGCCAACATGGATCTGTTTCTTTTAATTCTTTCATGTTTCTGCACTTATCAGTGTCGTATTGCCTCCAGAGTTTTTCATGAGTACATTGCTATGGTCCATTACTGGTTCTACAGGTTCTACATTTTCTTTAGTAACTTTTGGGGTCTGGACACTGCGTCAGTTACATTATTTTGTTTTCCTGCTATAAGAAGTAATTAAAAAGAATATTCTTTTAAAGCCAATGGCCAACGCAGTAGGCACATGTGTAATAACCTGCAAGACATCAGGAAACTCGAAGTTTTTTGATCAATACATCGATTTATGTTTTCACCATTAATGTAGTAACTGAACTTTCTGAATGTCCACTCAATCGCTAATGTTTCTGATTCAGTCAATGAATAAAAACGCTTGTGTTCCGTGAGTGATCTACTTGCAAACCTAATCACTTTTACTTCATACTTACCTTATCTTGTTCAGATTGAAAGAGACATGGAAACAATCCTCTGCTTCTAGGTGTATGGATACAGGAAATATTTGATTCCACTAATTTTATCAGTATCTAGTAGTATTCCTGATAAGGATATTATATGTCCTACAAATTTGATTTCCTCGCTTGCAAACTTTGATATTTGTAAATTTTCTGTTATTCTTGCCTGGGAAAATTTTTCTAGCGTTCTTGCTAGAATGTGTAGGTGCTCTTCTTAATTATTCGTTACTGTAAGGATGTCTTCAATGTACAGTGTTACACTTTTTAACACGCCTAACCTAGTACAGTGTCTAAAGCTGTGGTGAACATTCCAGAAGTAACTCAGTTCGAAGGTAGTACATAAAACTGAGAACTTCTATCGCAAAAAATAAAGCCCATATACTTTCTTGAATCTGGAGTTAATTAACCTGTCACTTTTTCCCATAGTAACAAACGACTGATGAACTACAATAAAGCATTTTTGACAACCTCTGGCAGATAACCGCAGCACAGTCTGCATTTTTGTCAATAATGGGATAGACCACTGCGCGTGCGATGCAACACGATCGTCTGTTTTGTAGGACCTAAACTGCAATGTTTTTCACTGTTATGGTATTGCACCACGTTACATGCAAATATGTTACTAAGCTTCAAAAATAATGTACTGCTGAAGTGTTAAAATAAAGGAACATAGAATGCGGCCTAGCACTAACAGCAAAAATTGATTTTCTCTTAGCTTCAATCGTATTATTCTGGTTCCGGATTTTTACTGGTTGCTTTTCGCATTTTCCTTTTTTTATTACATTGATTGCAATTCCAGTTTTCATTTGGTTTATGTATTCTTGCAATAATACTCCAGTCGATTGCTCGACCATGAAAAGGGCAAACAATTAGCACATTGAAAACGATGATGGTTACGTACAATAGATGTTATTTAATAATTGTGCGGTCGTGGTCGCCAGTGTAAGGTGGCTTCCATCTTCGTCAAATAAGATATTTTAAAATTTTGTTACCAGAATGAGTACTGTGGTCCCAGACAGGTGTGGGAGCAGCGCAACAGGGGATGTGGACCCACTGACTTTTAGTACATGTAATCTGCCTTTCGCTATTTGTTAGTCGCTATGTGCTGTATCGTCGATTTGAATAATTCGCAATTCTTTTCTGAATGACTGTAGGTTCTGCACGTACAGTAAGTAAGAATGGACATTTCAAACTAGTAATAAAATCACACAAATGGCGGATCGGTACGGTATCGAAGTGTTGCGCCTTTCCTCCGAGAAATTCTGACAGTAACAGTCATAATACAATGAATAATGAAATTAAAGTTGAGGACTGGAGGATTAATAATAAAATGGCACTTAAGTAACTCAAGATAAATTAGTGTATTGTGAAATCATTACAATGACAGCCCACAATGCTTACATTAAGGAGGCTTAAAATGGAAAAGCAATTGCAATCAGCTCTTTCGTAGCAATAACTTTTCCCTGAATTTTTTTACACAAAATATAGTTTTTTTTAGAAATGAGAATCAGACAATCACGCATGTGTTGTCCAAAATGGCAAATTTCTTTGATTAATATCATATTTATCCATCAATGGACTTTTAAATACGTTATTTTTATATGCTTCTTTCTGTACTTTGTTTTATTCAGTATTTTTTTAGTAGACACAAGTTACTTATGTCTGCAAGCTGAGTTCATAGAAGGTGCTACTGAAAAAAATGTAACAAGTAGACAGATTCTGTTTCCAAAAGTTACGGGAATTTTTTAACAAGCAACAACTAAAGGTACTTTCCTACATATTCTCAAAAGTTAGTTTAAAAATATCTGAATCACTCAAACAACGTACAGATTTGGAAGGTGGTGCCAACCAGCTTATACATATTTAGTAAGCACCATATTTAGAACTAAAGCTGCTATATCGCTATGTCAGAACACTTATTTACATCCAGTTACGGTAACATAATATTACAATTGGACGCCTAGGACGACCAGGCTGTTTTAAAATATATTAAATGATGTCAGCAATCCGGTAGGGTGACTACAAAATATCACTTAAAAATAATTTCAAGACTTCAGCACTTGTGCATTGTATTCATTACGTTCAGTTTCCCGATAACATACATACATCGGCAAATATAATGTAACCTGCTGAACTGAGTGTGACATTTGAATAAGAACGTTACATACAGTCACTAAATCCTGGCACAACAACAGGAACCAACATACTGGTAACTGACGAGTAACATCTAAACATACTATTTTATATATTTCCTGATTTTGAGCCCCTGCATAATTTTTCTAAATACCATGGACTTTTTGGCGCAAAAATATTAAATGCTGGTACAACAGCAATCCGAAGGATGAAACTATTGGTTAATACTTCTTCTTCACTTAACGTATTGGGTAAATTGCCCTTTGTGGTATTCCAATTTTCAAATAACATTCGTATATTTTTTCCAGTGCTTGCATATTTGAGAGCCTTCACCAACAGTCCTACACCTGCGTGGTCTACAAGTTCCTTATACAGAGTGTTTCCGTAAAAGCGTGAAAAAACGTAACAGGGCATAGAGAGTACTACAGTGATCATTTTGAGACAGGGAACCTGGGGTCGGAGAATCCAGCAGAAGGAGATATGGAAGTAACATGTCCACCGCTTCGTCTAGCATTACTGTTTTCCAGCTTATTTACAACTACACGTACTGTGGTGTTTATTTACATTTACCTTCTTTAGTTCCTGCAAGGGAACAAGGAGGACGAGCCTGATTACCAGGAATTCATGATGCAGGTTTTCTTTACTTTACTTGGCCGTAAGATGGCTCTGTTGTATCGTATTTACATTTTTCCATGACAGAATGTGCTATGAATCAATGGCAGGCCAGTTCATTACTCAGTGCTATTCAGAAAGGTGGAGCAGTACCGGTACAGTGTTTCCTGGTCGCTGGATTGGGAGACGAAATCCTATTGCATGGCCTGCGAGATCCCTTATCATATAGATTATTTGCTAGGCGTCATCTAGAATCACTTGTGTATGACACAGGATAGTTTGTAAGATACAGCTTAAATGGTACGTTCATTTTGTCAGTGATGTTATTTGCATTTAACTAATGTAAGTAAAAAATATGCGCATTAATATGATTTTATTCTTCGGGCTTCTCCGAGCCCAGTTTCCCTACTTCAAATTGTTCAGTGTGGCATTTTCTATATCCTGTTACATTTTTGCCCGCTCTTACGGAAACACCCTGTAGAATGAATATTTTGGTTGGTTCAAATGGCTCTGAGCACTATGGGACTGAACTGCTTAGGTCATCAGTCCCCTAGAACTTAGAACTACTCAAACCTAACTTACATAAGGACATCACACACATCCATGCCCGAGGCAGGATTCGAACCTGCGACCGTAGCAGTCGCACGGTTCCGGACTGCGCGCCTAGAACCGCGAGACCACCGCGGCCGGCAGAATATTTTGGGTTTACAAGCTATGTCACTTCTAATAAAACACTCTAGCATTCAGTAGCTGTCTCCATCATCGTCATCAAGAGTTAAAATCAACACTGCCGAGGACGGCGCAGTGTTCTACTTATACAGATGTGGAGGCAGCGTCTGGAACCTTCCACACGGGGATGGAGTGAAGCATGCGCACAAGTTGGGCTGCTCCTAGCAGCTACGTCCCTCCGAGGGACCGAGTGACGTCAGATGGCGCAAGGGGTTCGGTACGACTTTTCCAAGGAGCACTTTGAGGAGCAAGGTCAGAGAACTACGAGGTTGCGTCTGTCTTGCTACCCAGGGTACGTAAATGACACCTCCTTGATACGACCTCGTGGTGAAACTGAACTGCAGCAGTTCGTCGACCAAGTGAATATTGTCCATCCCAACATTAAATCTGATACCGAACGAGGTGGCGCAGTGGGTAGCACACTGGATTCGCATTCGGGAGAACGATGGTTCAAACCCGACTCCGACCATGCTGGTTTAGGTTTTCCGTGAGTTCCCCAAATCGTTTCAGGCAAATGCCGAGATGGTTCCTTTGAAAAGGCACGGCAGACTTCCTTCCCCATCCTTCCGTAATCCGATGGGACCGATGACCTCTCTGTTTGGTCCTCTCCCCCAAATCAACCAACCAACCAACAATTAAATCTTCTATCGAGTTGGAGAGGGACGGCTTGGATATTTTGGTCGAAAGGAAGGTCGAAGGCCGGAATGATCATTCAGTGTACAGGAAGTCCACTCACACCGACAGGTACGTGAACGCCAACAGTTTTCACCGCCATCTACACAAGAAAGCGGTCCTGACACTCTGGTACAAAGGGCAAACATTATTTCTGACGACGACAGTCTAGAGTCGGACTTCTAGCATTTGAAGTGTGTGTCTTACACCCAGTTAAGACAATAGAGGTCTTGGAGTTCCTGAGATTTATGGTGGCCCCTGTGAATGTGATTGCGTTTACGTTAGTCCAACTACTCGCACTGTTACTGAGCTTCGTGCAGAGCATTCACGATGCAGCAAATAAGGGAACTTGAGAAATCGGCCGTGACTGAATGTTGCCTAGAAAATGGGTATTAAATATGATTTGAAAAGACGGGTGTTTTGGCTCAAGCACCATCATCCTGGGATTTATAAAAGAAGCGAACGAGTTTAGGTTAAACAGTAACAATTGTAACAGACACTAGAGGTAACACACGCCTAGTATGGCATAAGGGCGACCTGTGGACATGGAGCACAAGCAAAGACGGATGCTTGATGCTTATTTGGACTCGGGAGCCGCAGTCTGAAGCGCGGTGGCGGCCCCTCGCGCACTCTGACGTCACTCGGTAGCGCGGCGGGACGGAGCTGCCAGGAGCAGCCCAACTTGTCCTGGAGACATGAGTCACTCCGGCTCTCTCTGGAAGGCTCCAGACGCTGACATTGTGTATCTATAAGCAGAACACCGTGTCAGCACTGACAGTCAGTGATTTTAATCCTGAGAAGGATAGCGTAGGCAGCTATCGACAGCTCACGTGTTTTATTCGAAGTTACACGGCTTGTAAACCTAGAAGATTTTAACGAAGCATACCATCGCAAAAGATTCTGTGGACATAAAGTTTTTTATAGTTTTCTCATTTTTTTTTAATTTTTCGTTTAGGTTATATAATCCTAAATCTTTTCTTGTATCCTGAACTCTTATCCCTTTTGCCATCTTCACAGTTGGAAAATATCAAAAGTATCGCTACATTGATGTTGATTCGTTATATCAATGAGCGAGTGATGAATTATTTATCGGTTTCTGTAATTGATGATCGTAATTGGGCTATTGCTAATTTCTGTTTTTTCATCAGTAATCGTAGAATATTTATTTGTCACGTTAACTCTGCTTTTTACTATTTTTGTTAATCGTTTTTGCAGTTTATGACGTAAGTTCATGTGCGTATGTGATAAACTGTCATTATGGGACTCGTCAAGTAGGACTCACGTAATACAGAAATGTCCCATGGGGTCCAATAATGCTGCTGCCTCATGGGCGTGTGCATAAATTTGTCCAGGAGGTGACGAGATTCTTAATTTGCTGTTTTCAATATAACTGATTGGCAATAATGATCTCCGCACTTGCCTCCAATCGAACACATGTGGGATATGATGGGACTGCTCAACCAACAACTTTTTCAGAACTACGTTAACAGGTCGAGCAGGCATGGCATGACGTATCTCAGAACAGTATTAGACCTCTGTACGACCGACTGGGTCTCAGAGTCAGCATCTGCATTGCAGCCTGTGGAGCGTACACCACATAGTAATATCAGGGTTTCAGCATGGGTCGATAGCTGGTACTTTAGAAACGCTTGTGTTCTTGATCTGCAAATATAATAACTACGTGTACTTCAAGTTGCAACTATAAATCTTGAGTGGATTGGTAACCTCTAAAACCGTATAATGATTGTTTTTCCAGCACTGTATTATGTGCTGCTAAAGGATGGAAATTTTATGTTGTAGAAAAGTGTATACTGATGATTTATCCGGCATTGTGTTATGCGGTGCTAAAGAATGGAAATTTTATTTTACACAAAAGTTAAATTTTATATGAGTGTTTCATTAATCATAACGTTAGCTAAAACTGCCCATTCCATATTCCAGTTGCTCAACATCATCATCCTCGCAGCTCTTTTAGCTCCTTTGCTGCTTGGTCTATCAGTTTTTTTTCTATACGCTGCACTGAAGCTACTTCCTTCGAGATTCGATGCTCATCGATTATCCGCAGTATTTACTCAGTGGAGATTCCAGCTGTAAAGCCCAACTTCTCGGGGATGTAAGTTTTGCTACATTCCCATCATTAAATCCTTTTACAGCTTCCAAAACAGAAGACTTCGCTACCAAATTGGAAACAACCACAGTCTTTGAGCATTCGTTCCCGATATGACCACTGTAGTTTTCATTTGGGTTCTGCATTTCGCCATGCAGACACTTTCATAGCGCTTCTGCCGAAGCCAGTACTCAAGGGGTTGGTATAATGGCCGTTTTAATCTCATCAGGAAGGTTATCTTAATGTTTATAAGCTTCCACACTTCAATCGCTTTTCAGAAATTCGCGCTATTGATTAGAACATAGATCATGTTGTTGCTTATTGTCTGTCAACTAGTTATGATATCAAATAGCTCATACTGCATTTTTCCTATAGTCCAAGTCTGCCAGATTATTTGTGATTGCACGGTCATAACATACTTGCAGGCTGCCAACTGTTTATTAGCCTTCATTTCCTCCCAGTGGCCTTGTATCCTTCGGCAGCTTGCCTTTATTGTCTGCGACAAGTCTTCTGAGTCGCCGTCGTCCACCCACCCTCTGCTGAGTATGGCCCGCGCACTCAGGATTTTCAGTACTGCGGTCTAGTACATAGAACTCACTTTCAGCTATTGTCTTAAAGGCACTAGAGCCTCTGTTTCCTAAATACTGTATGTATCTTACACCATACTTATGCAAAAACCAATGGAAAACCACTTTCATTCCTGGAGTTTCCTTCCCACCATTAGAGTGTAAGTACTTCCTGCTACAAACAGCTTTGTGTGTTTGTTGCCTTCTGTTTCTTTACCTGCATCGTTATATTTCTCGTGCAAGGTACATGTAGAATAATATTTGGACGATACCTATAAATCTAATAATGTTCCAGTGTCGATACTAATGACTGTTGAACCGTAGTGAAGTATTCCTTTCTATACCGAGGAACTGTGAAACAAAGCTGATATACCTCAGGTATTAGTTGCATTACAATTTTCTTGAGTAGCACTTTTATGCTGTCTTCCATTATATCTGCAAGTACAGTGAGGAAAATTGCGTTCATTGCAGTGCAAGGGAGTGGACGACCAAGAATGTTTAAAGGTTCACAGGTAAGATCTTATGAGCGGTCACCGGCGAAGTCAGTAGTGCAAAAAAGGTTTCCACCTTGTGTTCCAAGTCCTATACAGCTTAGTCTATAAGTAAATCTCGTATTGGCTTCATTCTATTACTAACCTTTGATGCCTTGACTGGTGTGGCAGCATCACAGACATACATTACTAGACTGGCAATAACGGATGCAGTATAACTGGTGTCACTGAAGCCAAGAACTGCAATACGGCACACGCAGGAAGTGCAAACAGCTGTCTGTTTACTAGTAAAACAGTCGTAAGAAATGAGGATAATATGATATAGGTATGTTATCTTTCGAGTTTGGAGCCGGCCGCGGTGGCCGAGCGGGTCTAGGCGCTTCAGTCCAGAACTGCGCGACTGCTACGGTCGCAGGTTCGAATCCTGCCTCGGGCATGGATGTGTGTGATGTCCTTAGGTTAGTTAGGTTTAAGTAGTTCTACGTTCTAGGGGGCTGATGACCTCATATGTTACGTCCCATAGTGCTTAGAGCCATTTGAACCATTTTTAGAGTTTGGACATAACGGTCAGTACATGCGTCGTGTTTGGTTATAATTTTTCGTACAGCAGGCGGAAGATACAAGGAAAAGAATGTCTCGACGCAAGCATAGTAAGAAAGATCTTACGTATTGTTGCTTTTATACTGTATGTAATCTTAAATAATTATATTACACTTACACGTAGCTTAAAGATCAACTGCGGCTTTCCTTTGAATAGTATGCTCGTTAAGGATGTTCTACTTTAATTATAACGTGCTACTTGTCATTGATAACAGGTGTCATTATTTATTTGAGCGTTCTTACTAAAACTACAGTCTGCCTTAAATGTTTGTATGAGTAACTTGACGTTTTTGTCGAACACAGTTCAACAAAGCATGCCGTAAGTTCAACTAGTACTGAAATATTTAGCACTTTATCCATTCTCGGCAACTGTAGTCGTATATGATGAAGTGATATACAATCTCTTACATAAAATATATTTAATTTCTTTACCGGTTTCCGGCACTTATTTGTTCACCTGCAGAACTTGCTCAGACCACCTCACCTAACAACGTCACTTCGTTCCATAAAACCGTAGTACTTCCATATACAAATTTCCTGACGCCGCCATCTCACTTCAGAAAACACAAGGTTTCGGTAAAAGACGCGTATTTGCCGATCCAGTTATGTATGTTTTTGGTCAGCATCACAGTTTTGAGATACTTGTAAAATGTGTGATACACAAACCACGTCGAGGGGCAAGCGGCGGTTGAAAAGGGAGTGAGACAGGGTTGTAGCCTATTCCCGATGTTATTCAATCTGAACATTGAGCACGCAGTACAGTGGTGGTGGCGGTTAGTGTTTAACGTCCCGTCGACAGCGAGGTCATTAGAGACGGAGTACAAGCTCGGGTAAGGGAAGGATATGAAAGGAAATCGGCCGTGCCCTTTCAAAGGAACCATCCCGGAATTTGCCTGAAACGATTTAGGGAAATCACGGAAAACCTAATCAGGATGGCTGGAGACGGGATTGAACCGTCGTCCTCCCGAATGCGAGTCCAGTGTGCTAAACACTGCGCCACCTCGCTCGGTCACGCAGTACAGGAAGCAAAAGAAAAACTTGGAGTAGGAATTACAATCCATGGATAAGAAATAAATACTTTGAGGTCTGCCGATGACACTGTAATTCTATCAGAGACAGCAAAGGACCTGGAAGAGCAGTTTAACGCAACTGACACTGTTTTGAAAGGAGGATACAAGATGAACATCAACAAAAGAAAAACAAGAATAATGGAATGTAGTCGAATTAATTCATATGATGCTGAGGGAATTAGATTAGGAAATGGGACACTTCAAGTAGTAGATGAGGTTGGCTATTTGGGGAACAAAGCAACAGATTATGGTCGAAGTAAAGAGGATATAGAATGTAGACTGGCTATGGCAAAGAAAGCGTTTCTGAAGAAGAGGAATTTGTTAACATCAAGTACAGATTTATGCGCTAGGAAATATTTTCTGAACCATGTAGGAAGTGAAACATGGATGGTAGTTAGTTTAGACAGGAAGAGAATAGAAGCTTTCGGAATGTGGTGTTACAGAAGAATTCTGAAGATTAGATGGGTAGATCAGTAACTAACGAGGACGTTCTGAATAGATTTGAGGAGAAGAGGAATGTTTAGCACAAGTTGACTACAGGGAGGGATCGGTTGGTAGGACACGTTCTGAGGCATGAAAGGATTACCAACTTAGTATAGGAAGGAAGCGTGAAGGGTAACAAGCGTAGAGCGAGACCATGAGATGAATAACAAAGCAGATTCAAAAGGATGTAGGTTGCAGTAGTAACTCGCAGATGAAGAAGCTTGCACAGGGTAGACTAGCATGGAGAGCTGCATCCAAACAGTCTCTGGACTGAAGACCACTACAACAACAACATCCAAACCAAAGCTTCTCTCTTTGCATCATCTACTAAATTGGCTTTGCTCCACAAACAGAGCGTCAACAGATCCATAATTGCGAAACCCTCACTTCTCTTATGATTTACTTTTCCTTGCACAATACCTCACCCCAAGCTTTAACTTAGATGCACTTGGAGATAAGCTAACATTTTCTTCTACAGGCCCAACCATGACGTTGAAGCTCGTCATGCTGTAGCCAGCCCTTGTTTCATTCCTTTTCACTGAGCAAACTTGATTGCATGATATGATAAGTCTAATTAATCGATAGTTTTCACTGTTTAAGGAAGAGAGTTGTATTATCCATGGAAGTGCATGACGATCTCATTCTAAATTACTTGGTGAAGTCATTCCGCTGGTGGTTAGTAGGAAGTGGAATTATGGCACTTGCGGTTTCTGCCCGCCTCGGCTTGCCCTCAGCGGGCGAGGCGAGTGACCACATGCACGCGACAGGCGGTAAACGCTGGTCGCCCGAGTCGCAGGTAGCTGTCCCCTCTGTCCCATTCACTGCGGCAGAGGGCGGCGTACATCTTTGACAGGGTTAGAGCATCGGTCACGGAAGAAGGCGTTTGCGTGCTGGGTTCAGTGAACTCTCCAGATCACGCTGTACTGGCGAATATGAATGCGGCGTTTTCTCAGATGGAACCAGCCACCCATGCAAATAGAGTGTCCTGTAAGATCACATCTCACCCTCGTGAAGCATCCTTGGGGTGCGCCCACAGGGAATCTTTTGTTTCACGGCGCTGGCGCTTTGAGTGTAATCAGTGAGAAGGTGTTGGCTGTACAGCTTTTGGTTGGTTAGTGCTCGCTACTTTAGGAGCGACTGTTTACCAAAGGTCGGCATACGGAAATTTCTGGAACGAGCTGTCATAGCTCAGCACTTGCAGTCTTCCTAAAAGCGTCGCATGACCTTCCTGAAAAAAAAAAACTATTAGGACTTTTTTGATTCGACAAATAAATCACAGACTGTCCAAATGGCTGTTTTTGAAGGGCTCACAGTACGAATGAGCAGGAGAACAAAAGTTTCATATTCACTTGAGGCTAGGAACTTGAAAGAGTCAAAGTTATGAGCTGGAGAGAGGTAGTCGATATCTGGATGCAAACTCTGGACTTGGAGAGAAGCAGCCGATTTGTGAGGAGATGAGCCTCGCCAAGCCAGCGTCCGTCTCTTCCTGCGACCTCACCACGCCTCGTCTTCCGTGATTGGCGTAAGTTTCGCAGCGAAACTGCGTACAGAATTTCTCAGAATTACAGGCGAATTGCTTCAGGTTAATTAATCAGCCACTGTACCATGACTTCTCGGAAATGATTTTACTCTTTGGGGTTCTACTACTCACTAACCTTCAAAAGCAGTCACCACTAACAATTAAAGTCAGAGAACATGATTCCTTATCCGTTTGGTCTATCCAGTGAGAAACTGTCTGGTCCTTTCCTTCCAAACATCCATAATTGTCAAGTGTTCATATGTGTACCTGCTGTCACTCTCCCGTGACGAATATTTGATGCTTATTTCTTCTGAAATGATTGTCAGGACTGACACAGCATACAAGAAAGTCAAGAAAACCTTCGGTGACATAAAAAGTGTGGGTGGTTCTATTAAGAGTGCAACGGGACCTCCACTATTAACTGCAGAGGAGAGAGTGGATAGGTGGAAAGAGTACACTGACGGCCGATATGAGGGGGAACATTTGTCTCATGTGATAGTAGAAGTAATAGGAGTCGATTTACAGGATATAGGGGATCCAGTATTAGAATCAGAATTTAGGAGAGCTTTCGAGGACGTAAGATAAAGCAGGAAGGATAGATAATATTCCATCAGAGTCTCTAAAATAATTGCGGGAAGTGGCAACAAAACAACTATTCACGTTAGTGTGCAGAATGTATGAGTCTGGCGACATATCATCTGACTTTCGGCTAAATATCATACACACAATTCCGAAGACTGAAAGGGTTGACAATTGCGAGAATTATAGCACACTCAGGATAACAGCTCATACAACCAAGTTTTGGCAAAAACAAGATACAGAAGAAAGGAAAAGAAAATTGTGTATGTGCTAGATGACGATCAATTTGGTTTTAGAAAAGCTAAAGGCACCGGAGAGGAAATTTTGACGTTGCGGCTGATAATGGAAGCAAGACTAACACGTTCATAAGATTTGACGATCTGGAAAAAGCGTCCGATAATGTAAAATGGTGCAAGATGCTCAAAATTCTGAGAATAATAGGGGTAAGGCATTGGGAAAGACGGGTAATATACAGTATGTACAAGAGCCAAACCACTTGTATGAATATTAAGAGCTCAAACGGAAACCGAGTTCTAACCAAAGAAGGGAAATAAGAAAGGTGGAAGGAGTATATAGAGGGTCCATACAAAGGCCATGTACTTGAGCACAATATTATGGAAATGGAAGAGGATGTAGATGAAGATGAAATGGGAGATACGATACTGCGTGAAGAGTTTGACAGAGCACTAGAAGACCTGAGTCGAAACAAGGCCCCTGGAGTAGACAACATTCCATTGGAACTACTGACGGCCTTTGCAGAGCCAGTCCTGACAAAACTCTACCATCTGATGAGCAAGATGTATGAGACAGGCGAAATACCCTCAGACTTCAAGAAGAATATAATAATTCCAATCCCAAAGAAAGCAGGTGTTGACAGATGTGAAAATTTCCGAACTATCAGTTTAATAAGTCACAGCTGCAAAATGCTAACGCGAGTTCTTTACAGACGAATGGAAAAACTTGTAGAAGCCGACCTCGGGGAAGATCAGTTTGGATTCCGTCGAAATGTTGGAACATCTGAGGCAATACTGACCCTACGACTTATCTTAGAAGCTAGATTAAGAAAGGGCAAACCTACGTTTCTAGCATTTGTAGACTTAGAGAAAGCTTTTTACAATGTTGATTGGAATACTCTCTTTCAAATTCTGAAGGTGGCAGGGGTAAAATACAGGCAGCGAAAGGCTACTTACAATTTGTACAGAAACCAGATGGCAGTTATAAGAGTCGAGGGACATGAAAGGGAAGCAGTGGTGGGGAAGGGAGTGAGACAGGGCTGTAGTCTATCCCCGATGTTATTCAATCTGTATATTGAGCAAGCAGTGAAGGAAACAAAAGAAAAATTCGGAGTAGGTATTAAAGTCCATGGAGAAGAAATAAAAACTTTGAGGTTCGCCCATGACATCGTAATTCTGTCAGAGACAGCAAAGGACTTGGAAGAGCAGTTGAACGGAATGAATAGTGTCTTGAAAGGAGGATATAAGATGACCATCAACAAAAGCCAAACGAGGATAATGGAATGTAGTCGAATTAAGTCGGGTGATGCTGAGGGAATTAGATTAGGAAGTGAGACACTTAAAGTAGTAAAGGAGTTTTGCTATTTGGGGAGCAAAATAACTGATGATGGTCGAAGTAGAGAGGATATAAAATGTAGACTGGCAATGGCAAGAAAAGCGTTTCTGAAGAAGAGAAGTTTGTTAACATCGAGTATAGATTTAAGTGTCAGGAAGTCATTTCTGAAAGTATTTGTATGGAGTGAAGCCATGTATGGAAGTGAATCATGCACGATAAATAGTTTGGACAAGAAGAGAATAGAACCTTTCGAAATGTGGTGCTACAGAAGAATGCTGAAGATTAGATGGGTAGATCACATAACTAATGAGGAATTATTGAATCGGATTGGGTAGAAGAGAAGTTTGTGGCACAACTTGACCAGAGGAAGGGATCGGTTGGTAGGACATGTTCTGAGTCATCAAGGGATCACCAATTTAGTATTGGAGGGTAGCGTGGAGGGTAAAAATCGTAGAGGGAGACCAACAGATGACTACACTAAGCAGATTCAGAAGGATGTAGGTTGCAGTAGGTACTGGGAGATGAAGAAGCTTGCACAGGATAGAGTAGCATGGAGAGCTGCATCAAACAGTTTCAGGACTGAAGACCACAACAACAACAAGAGCCAAGAGGGAATAATAAGAGTGGACGACCAAGAACGAAGTTCTGAGATTAAAAACCGTGTAGTCTTTCGCCGCTACTGTTCAGTCTGTACATCGAAGAAACAATTATGGAAATAAAGGACAGGTTCAAGAGTAGAATTAAAATTCAAGGTGAAAGGGTATCAATGATACCATTCGCAGATGACATTGCTATCCTGAGTGCAAGTGAAGAACAATCACTTGATATACAGAATAGAATGAAAAATCTAATGAGTACACAACATGGATAGAGAGTTCTCGAAGAAAGACGAAAGTAATGAGAAGTAGTAGAAATGAGAAGAGCGAGAAACTTAACATCAGTGTTGTTGGTCACGAATCAGATGAAGTTAAAGAATTCTGTTACCTAAGCCTTAAAATAACCAATGATGGACTGGGCAAGGAATACATCAAAAACAGACTAGCACTAGCAGAAAGGGCATTCCTGGCCAAAACAGGGCTACTGGTATCAAACATCGGCCTTAATTTTGGGGAAGAAATTTCTGAGAATATAGGTTTGGAGCCCAGCATTGTATGGTAGTGAAACATGGTCTATGGGAAAACCGGAACAGAAGAGAATCGAAACATTTGAGATGTGGTGCTACAGACGAATGTTGAAGATTAGGTGGACTGATAAGTTAAGGAACTAGGAGATTCTGCACAGAATCGGAGAGGAAAGGAATATGTGGAAAACAGTGACAAGAAGAAGGGAGTGGATGATAGCATATGTGTTAAGACATCAGAGAATGACTTCCAACGTACTGGGTACAGCTGTAGAGGGTAAACATTGTAGAGGAAGACAGCAAGTACTGCAAATAATTTAGAACATAGGTTTCAAGTGACACTGTGAGATGAAGAGGTTGACACAGGAGAGGAAAAAAAAAATTATTCTGAGCAATCTTTGAATTTGCAACCAATAAATGTACGTGTTTTGTAACCCTTGTTTCATTACGGTAGCTGATAGTCCCCATAACTGCTTAGTATTTATTAATATTTGTCAGGGCACATAGCTACAATCCACGTGTCACGGCCAACCCTTCCCTTCCATTTCCTTGTGCATAACTCCTTTACATACACCTGGTCCACATGAGGGCCTTGAGCTTTGAGTGACGGTACTAGTGCATGTCAGTGGCAAATCAGATTGTATACAGACTTAACCCCAGCGGAGTTTTGCAATTTCAACACCATTTTGCCCATCAGTACTGGGTGTTCGGAAATTTCCGTTACTGACTTCTAAAACATGTAGAGAAGAATGATTAAGTAATATTTTGAATAGGAATCCACTTGCGGGAACGTCATCCAACGCTCTATAGAGCGTCAAAGTTTTGGGCACCGGTGCCTGTAAACGTATGAACATACACGGTGATTTCGTGAAGATGTTACAGACTTTCTAGGAGAAGGATAAATCTATCAGTTTGAGGTAAAGGTCCTTGTGACGGAAACAAACACTGAAAAGTTGTAAGTGGAAACCGTTATAATACCTCTGACAGTGGAATACATGTACCCTTACGGCAGTATGGACTAAAACAAAAACAAAATCTAGTAAACATAGGATGTAAAATTCTTACCTTAAGAGATATGAGTACTTATTCAGCAGAGGAGACGTGTTTCATATTATTGAAGGTGAATAAGTACTCATAGCTCCTTAGGTATACATTTTAGAGCGTATGTTCACTCGACATTTTTCCTTGTTTTGGTCCATACACCCACTTCGGGTACTTCGTACCCTGAATTCTTAGCAACAACAGTACCAGTACGTGCATTCCACTGTCATCAGAATGATTTTCACTTACATCTTTCGACTCGTTCGTTTCAGAACCATTGCACTTATTCAGATTGATACAGTTATCCTTCCTCATTAGTCTTGAAAGTTTATTCCATTGCCAAGGAATCACCCTGTACTTAGGCTACATACATTCACAGACGCCGACGCCTTTAACTTCGACGTTCTGTAGCATCGTTGGATGACATTTCTGGACATGGATTTCTGCTCAGAATATTATGTACTTCCCTCTACAGGTTCTGAAAGTTTGGAATGGAAACTTATGAAGACCCTGCATTTGTAATATGGGACTTACTATACTTTTTATGTACTTTACCAGGCCTTGGTATTACAACGAAAGATCGTTCTATTTACCTTCCACAAATAATGTTATAACAACTAAAATTTTACTCAAATTCCACTACACAGCATGAAACTTGTTCATGAAGCTCCACAGCGTTGTATCAAACACTGCTCTGACCACACACACACACACACACACACACACACACACACACACACACACACACACACACACACACACAAAAACATAGGCTACTAAAGCTATTGTTCAAGGTTCCTCAACTGGAAACCTAAAAAAGTTGCTGTGGCGCCTTACACTTTAGAGGGTTTCAATTTTTTTCTATCATTTGTACTTTATATTTTAAAATCAAAATATAAGATAATAATTCCCATTATGTGTACGTATTTTCAAATACGCAAATAAAAAAAAATTTGATTCTTACATGATCTCTGCCACCATCTCCCCTTAAATCTTCCGTTTATTAGAATCCTAGATAATTACTGTGCTATAATTTTGTAACGAATACGAAGTTCGCGCTGACAGAAACAGGGAGGGTAAAAGCGTCCCCTCTGGGGACAGTACTGTGTTGCCTGCTTTCTATTTCACTCATCATAGTATTCTTTGACATGCAGTCCTCCGGATTCAGGACCTATCAGTGAATAGCTAGAAACAGACAGTAGAACCAGTTTTACAGTGCTTCACTAAAGTTACCAACTTCAGAAGACAAATTTTCTCATTCGGATCTCTCTATTCTACCATTAAGTCTTAGACTTTGCCCTATAACCCTAGGTAGACTTAAACAGCAGACTAAGATATGTTATAGATGAGAAATTTTGTTCGATTTTAAGAGTAGCACCAGCCTGTGTTTAAACTGTAACTTATCAGTAAGTTCAGGATAGACAAAAGTAGCACGTGCATTGCTACACAACTTGATAAATATGAGTATGTTACCGATGTTGATTAACTATGCTGCTAATCCGTCAACCATATTGATTCATTTATTGTGACAACAATACATGCTTGTGATACACGTATTTGCATGATTCGCTACCAATACAATTACATAAACTGCTGTTGTTGCACTATACAAAGTCTTTTGCTACAATTTCTATGAGTCACATAGTCGCATTTATATTATTAAATAAAATGAGATGTTCCAGGATCTAAAATGTCTGTTCTGAGCAAGGGACCCGTCAGTGTTCATTAAAACACCTTAATCGCGGGCAGTGCATTTATTTTCCATGTCACCCACTGTTAAAATGTCCAGTTTTCGCGAACAGACATGCATTCACTCCTCCTTACACTAGTGCAGTGTCGGTATACTACATGGTCTTCAGGGACGGCGCACGGAGTCCGTTGTCAGCTGCTTATATGAAGGCCCAGACGACCCAGGATGCAGCAGCTTTAGCGTCTGCTGAGCAGGCTGGAGTGTGGGTTCGTGCGCAGCCTGGAGCCAACTGGCGGATCGGGGCACACTTCGTCTTCACAGGGCTGAGGGTCGTCTGTCCAGTTGGGCAGCTGCGTCACCCAGGCGTACAGCTGGTCCCCCGGGCACAGCGTCGCCTTGACCTGCCGATGGCCCAACACCAGGTACGAGTCGCTGATCTTACCCAGGGACACACCGCAGGCCATCATGTTCTGCAGGGTCTCCATAGCCGCGTCGTTTGGCAGCCGATCTGTACACATATTATTGGAATCGACCATTAGGAAAGACTGAAATTCTTTATGAGTCTGGCAACACATATTCGTGTGTTGAAGTAGTTTTTTATTGATGAATAAAACTGAAGAGAGAATTTGTTCGTATCGGCGCTGATTGACACTTCGATACGTAATCAGTAGCGAACACAGACATGAAGAGTTGAAACGAATATTCATCGGGTTTGGAAAAGACTTCCTACTACAATTCCGTCATGCAACTGTCAGCTGTGAGGCTTAAGGCGATTATTAATTCACCAATTATAAATGGTTTTCCATCACCTTGCCACAGGGCCTCCATGTATTCTATGACGTGTTTCATGTAATCTCACTGGACAAAATATTAGTCACTCCCTCAAGAGACCAAACTGGTCGCATTGGAGCGCTGTGGACTCTGTAGAACCTGCACATGTGTGATGTTAAAGTTATACAAACCTCGAAATTTAGCGCCGATTTCTACGCAAAATGCTTTCAGTAGTTTCTAAATCGAAACTCTCTCGAAAACCGGCAGAAATTACAGACAGTTTCTGGTGTTATGTCAGGTACACCAGTGGCAGCATAGATTCAACACCTTCACCGGGCGATAGTGGCAGTAATGTTGCCCATGATAGTGCCACTAAATTGAAGTTACTATTGATGGTTTTATGAAATTCCTTCAGCAATCAAGGTGAAGTATATATTCCAGAATTCGAATCAAGAACTGCTGACAACGTTAGTAATTTACAAGTAGAAGGGAAGCAACTCAAATCATTTAATAACGGCAAGTCTTCCGGTTCAGATTGCATAGCACTTAGATTCCTTTTACTATATGCTGGTATATTAGTACCATACGTAGCAATCACACACATTCACTCGCTAGACGAAAGATCTGAACCTACAGACTGGAAAGGTGCATAGGTCATGGCAACACTCTAGAAAGTAAATAGGAGTAATCCGCTGAAGTACAAACCCATAGAATTTTCGTGGTTTGTCAGTAGGGTTTAGAACTTATGCTGTCTTCAGACGTTATGAATTACTTCTATAAAAAGGATCTGCTGACTCAGCATCGATTCAGAAAATGTCGTTCTTGTGCAATACAATTACTTCGATATTATCATGATGTAACGAGTGCTATCGACAGGAGATATCAAACTGATACCGTATTTCTGTATTTTTAAAAGGGTTTTGTTACCGCTCGTCACAATCGTCTTATAATCAAAGTGCTTGCCTATTTGAGTATCGTCTCAATTGTGCTACCGCTTCCACGACTTCCTGTCAGAAAGGTCATATTTCGTAGTAGCTGACAGAAAGTCATCGAATGAAATTAAAATGATACCTATCGTTTTCCAAGGAAGAGTTTCATATTGTCTAATCCATTTTGGAGTTGTATCTGATCTTCTCGTGACTTAACTTGACGGTAAATGGCAGTATCATCTGCAGTCAACGAGCGCGGCTCAGATTCTCTCGTAAATCTTTTGCATGGTATAGGAACAGTAGAGGGATAAACTACGAGCCTGCCGGAGTGGACGTGCGGTTCTAGGCGCTACAGTCTGAAGCCGCAAGACCGCTACGGTCGCAGGTTCGAATCCTGCCTCGGGCATCGATGTGTGTGATGTCCTTAGGTTAATTAGGTTTAAGTAGTTCTAAGTTCTAGGGGACTGATGCCCACAGCAGTTAAGTCCCATAGTGCTCAGAGCCATTTGAACCATTTGATAAGCTATGCAAAAGATTTACGAGAGAATCTGAGCCACGCTCGTTGACTGCAGATGATACTGCCATTTACCGTCAAGTTAAGTGACGAGAAGATCAGATGCAACTCCAAAATGACTTAGACAATTCACTTGTTTGGTGCAAAAAGTGGTTATTGAATCTAAATAATGAGAACTGTGAGGTCATGAGTACTGAAAGAAATCCACTAAGTTTCGGTTCCACGAAAAATTACAGAAATCTTAAAAGAGTGTCAATTCAACTAAATACCGAGGCACTGTAACCGCGCTTGCGCATATGAACCACCATCGGCTCTGTATTGTACGGAACTGGGACTCCAACATGGGTGTCTCGGATTACAAGAGCGGTCGCCTTAACCGCTTCGCCTACCTGAGCACGAGTCACGACTAGACAATATCATCGTCAATGGGTCACAAGCTCCACTCGTGCGTTACGTATATTCCCGTCCAGGGAGACATATTTCTTAAGAGTCGGAGGCCTGCTATTGACAGGTAAATACTAAATATCAGTGCCTTTGTTATTAAGATATACGATACAATTATCCTGAGGACATGACGCAAGTCCGAGCGAACAATGAATCGTAATTCTTAATAATACCAGAACTGCTATTTCATAAATACCTAGGGATGACAATTACGAATAACTCAAATTGGAACGATTACCTAGGCAATACAACGGGGAAGGTAAATCTACTTAGACAGAACACCTAAGAAGATGCAAGAAATCCATTAAAGGAACTGCGTACATTACGTTTCTGTGTCTTCTGCTAGAGAAGTACTATACGGTATGGCATACTTACGCGATCGGGTTGATGGTGGACATCGACAAAGTTCACGGTAGGGTAGCTCGTTTTGTAATATCGCGAAATACAGAGGACAGTGTCACGAACGTGAAAAGCGAGTTTGGATGGCAATCGTTAAAACATAGGCGTTTTTAGTTGCGGGGTAATCTTTTCACGAAATTTCAGTCACAAACTTTCTCCTCTAAATGCGAAAATATTTTATTGTCGCCGACCTACATAGGGAGATACGATCATTATAACAAAATAAAAGAAATCAGGGCTTGTACAGAAAGACCAAAATGTTAGATTTTTCGGCTCGCTCATAGAATAGTCACGTAGATGTAGAAGTTGTGTGCAGATGTCAATGGGTTGAATGAAACCAATGCAGTAAGACGTGCCGACCTGGAGACGTAGCAAAACACCAAAACAGGTATCGTGCTTGGACATGTCCATGACCACGCCGCGAATGAAGTCGTTGCAAGAGACATACCTATCAACACAGACTGTTCAAAATGTCGACAAGCAATCGTGTACCTGTGCAGACTTGTAACACCGGTCAAAAACAATGGCCGTGGAAAGGTTCTAACGGGTAGGCCCCAGAGACCAATGACACTCCTGTTCGATGATCATCGGTTTCAGACCTGCCAACAAATGGTTCTATCAGTGAACCCAGTTCAGCCTCATCCCGTTCCTGACTGAGCAGCACGAATTGGAGATTTGCAATAGGGTACACTCGGTGTCTCGTTGGTAATCACTGCGCGACCTCCGTGGCTATCGGACGTGCTTGGGGTGCTCGTGGCTTCGGCAGTACCTCTGTGCTGTTATTATTCTGATACTGAGCAATAGAAATGGAATCGCTCGTTCACGAAGGGAGATTGAAGTTTACTTAGTTTCACGTTTGGTTATCATTAGTATTAGTATAAGAATTGTACAGGCATGCGTATTCAAATGCAGAGATATGTAAACAGGCATAATATGACGCTGCGTTCGGTAACGCCTGTATAAGAAATGTGTCTGGCGCAGCTGTTAGATCAGTTACTACCGCTACAATGGCAAGTTATCACGATTTAACTGTGTTTACGCGTGATGCTATAGTCAGCGCACGAGCGTTGGGACCCAGGATCTCCGAAGTAGCGACGAAGTGGCGATTTTCCCGTGCGACCATTTCACGAGTGTACCGTGAATATCAAAAATCGGCTAAAACATCAGATCCCCGACACCGCCGCGGCCGGTAAAAGATCCTGCAAGGACAGGACCAACGACTGAAGAGAATCTTTCAACGTGACAGAAGTACAACCCTTCTGCAAACTGCTGCAGGTTTCAGTGCTGGGCGTGCGAACAAGTGTTAGCGTGCGAACCATTCAACGAAACGTCATCGGTATGGACTTTCGGAGCCGAAGGCCCACTCGTATATCCTTGCTGACTGCACGACACAAAGCTTTACGCCTCACCTGGGCCCGCAACACAGACATTGAACTGTTGGTGACTTGAAACATGTTGTCTGGTCGGACGAGTCTCGTTTCAAATTGTATCGAGTGGATAGACGTGTATCGGTATGCAGACCACCTTATGAATCCATTGACCCTGCATGTCTGCAGGGGACAGGTCAAGCTGGTGGAGGTTCTGTAATTGTATGGGGTGTGTGCAGTTGGAGTGGTATGGGACCTCCTAGATACGACTCTGACAGGTGACACGTACGTAAGCATCCTGTCTGATCACCTGCATCCTTTCATGTTCATTGTTCATACCGACGGACTTGGGCTATTCCAGAAAGACAATGCAACACCCCACACGTCCAGAGTTGCTACAGACTGGCACCACGAACGCTATTTTGAATTTAAACACTTCCGCTGGCCACCAACCTCTCCAGACGTGAACATTATTGAGCTTATCTTGGATGCCTTGCAACGTGCTCTTCAGAAGGGATCACCACTGCCTCTTCTCTTGCGGATTTAGGGAGAGCCCTGCAGGATTCATGTAGTTAGTTCCGTCCAGCACTATTCCAGGCGTTAGTCGAGTCCATGCCACGTCTTGTTGCGGCACTTCTGCGTGCTCACGGGGGCCGTGCATGATTTTAGGCAGGTGTACCGATTTCTTTCTCTCTTCAATGTGTAATGTGATTCGTGCTTATTTCAGAGTTATAGAGACCGTGGAGAAGATGTAGGTGAGCTTGCATACGACTTACGAATCAGTACGTTGTGCGTGAAATCTAGTAATGAACAAGTGTGTAACCAGATCATAACAGTCAACGGATCTGCTGAATATCTTTAGAGTACTAATGAGGTGAGTACTGTCAACATTGCTTAAACCATGTTTGACGTTCGAACAGTGAAAGATTACGTAAAATGCCGTTTGGAGGAAGACTAAACTGTATCAAAACCGTGTTGTCGAAGTATGGAACCACCGCTGCTGGTATGTCGACATGCATTTCAAATCAAGGGTGGAAGCATTTCCAAAAAGGCATCTGTGGTTAAAGCATGGCGTGCAAGGCGAAAATGCCCTATCCAAAACCGGCGCTGGCGCAACTGCGGCATACGAAAGGTCTTAGATGACAGAGGTGAACGACAGCTGCAGAGATTTGTCAACTGTGTAACTGTTGAGCAGCTGACCACCCAAATGAACCACAGGGCTACCGACAGTATCTTCTCAGCAACCGTTCAGACAACGTTGCTGCGTACCGACTTCCGCAACTGGTACCCACGTTGACCACGGACAATTGGAAACAGAGGCTGGAATTTGCACACCACTATCGCAACTGTACGTTCACGGAGTCGCAACACATGGCTTCTTAAGATGAATCTCGTTTTTTACTCTCTCCGACTGATAGCCTTTGGATCGACACATAGGTCCAGGACCGAGGAGGGAGAGAGCTATGATATGGGAAATGTTAGCGTGGCATTCTGTGCATGATCTCACCAATCTGGAAGTCGTAATGGATAAACACAAGTATGCATTTATCCTGTTTTTCCTTGGCACGATGGCATCAACCAGCAGAGCAAAGTGCGTGATTCGAAGAGCATCAGGATGAATTTACCGTACTACCCTGGTCACTACCGCCACACTCCCTAGAAGTGAAGCAGAACTGCCACTCGATGCACTTAAACCCTTTGAGATTTTTATTATTCCAAGAATGCCTTATGCGTCTCAGCTTACGTCATTTTCAAAGGATAGAAATGTACAAAACCAGAACTGGTTTCAATAAAAATAGTAGATATGTTACATTTTCATGACTAAGTGGAACCACAGCATGGAAAATAAATATATAATGTCATTCTTGTGATTCAGCCTAAACTAGTACAAATGGATACACGGTATTTAGTCAACATTCTTTATAAAAGGCAAATGAAACCTGCCTTCAAGGATCAAGAATGATACAAGTGAAATAAACCACTAGGCGTTGCAAGGGTCGTGGTGTAATGAGGCAGTTGTTTATTAACAATATAAGTGAGCTGACTAATTTCATCGTCTAAATTATTGCATCAGTGAAGAGTACATAAAATCTAGAGTATAATTTTACAAAAGGTACTTTTAAATACTAGTAGTAGGATGTAGTAATTACATTGAAGAACAGGTGGCGATTATCTATAACTTTGTCTATTATTAAAAGTAAAATTTAATAAAGCGTGGAATAAATGAATAAGCACTGAACAAGAATATATGGTTTAAACCAAAACTGCTCCCCGAGAGGCAAATTTTGAAAAAGCCATATATCAAATTAACCAACTGTAAAACAGCCAATCAGATTATATAAACTAGTGTGAAATTAATAAATAACAATAAGTTCAATGCACATTTGTTCTGCCTATCAGACTTGATTTACATTTCTACGTTGCTTATTCTCAATTCTATGGAATCATTTCTCATTATTAAAGATTAAAAAACAAACGTGTTATGAAGCTTATGTTGGAGTTATATATATTGTATAATTCATTCCCGGTTCCTGTATTTTTCCCTTTCACTTCTATCTCCTCCTCCATTTAACTCCGACTCTCTCGTATCCCAAAACCAATCCCCCCCCCCCCCTCTTTTATTGTTGAACCACTTATTAATTTACCATATGATACATATAATTCCAACATGAGCTTCATTGTATGTCTATTTTTTAATCTTTAAGCATGAGTTCGGATTCCATGGAAGTGAGAATATGTAATCTGATTTGATCGATTAGAAATAGTTTGTGAAAGCGTGTGACTGTCAAAACAATGCGTTTGTTAATAAATAATTTTCTTGCTACCAGTCATGATATTAGTTTCTTTATCTTTTACGCGACGTGTTTTGGGAAATGATTACCATTTCTCCGTGTACTGCTCCATTTTTTGTACTGTTTTCGATATGTGACGTTGTGTATTGTTGTTGTGACATTCTTGCAGTATATAGAAATGCGGAACTTTTTAGTTGATTATCGACATCTTGCTACCTGTTTTTCAAAATAATTACTGCACTTTACTAATAATATTTAAATATACTTTTTATGTACTCTTCACTGATGCAATTATTTGCACGATAGAATTGATTAAATTACTTATTTGGTTTGGAGGTTTATTCAACTTTTATCATTCTTGATCCTTCAAAGCAGTGGACTGTTTTCAGTTGCCTGAAGTTAAGAAATGTTGACTAACGTTTCTTGTATTTCTATTGATACCGGTATGTCTTTGTTTATAGCATTCAAAAAAGACGTAAGTCGAATCTCTTGAGGCACATTTGAGCCAGCAGAAAAATGCTCCGATCTGCCCACAAACAAGGCGAATATGCTCCTCTTCGATAAAAGACTCTGCAAAATGGTGTAGCAGCTACCTCTTTCTACCTTCGTCACCACCTTCAAAAATATTTCCAAATTTTGCAATGCTAACATATTCGTGCTCCTTTTAACAAGCAGCTCACTTCTCACTCCCATAAGCTGCCCCCACTGTAACTCGCTCGCACTCACTAGTCCGTCATTGTTAATCTCACATACCCATCCAATCCCAACTGCTCAATATCACTCACTCATTCGGCCCAGTTCATTGTCATTATCTCTTGGTGGCTCTCTAGCTGTCTCTGTCTCCTCTCTCACAGCCTTTGTCTGTCCTTCTTTTAATGTCTCCTCTCACTGTCACTGCCTCCCTCTTGTTCTCTCCTCTTGCGATTATCTCATTCATTCCTTCACTCTACTGCTGTCTCTTCTCAATATCTCTGTCTTCCACGTTGTCATTGTCATAGACCCTGTCTAACATTATCACTGGTTCTCGCCCACTTCCACTTTTTCCTTCTCTTTATTCCTCTATTTTGGCACTGCCTCGTCCACTCTTTTCCTGGTACTGTTTTCTCACTGCCCACTCTGTTCCACTGCCACTGAGTCCCTCTCTTTCTCTCACACTGCCATTGTCCCCTTCGCTCTTTCTATGCCACAACCACAGTCTAGTAGCTTCCAGTATTTATTACTCTCCGTCTCTTTTTGCCAATGCTTCTCTCCCAGAATAAAAAATTGCCAATATGTTTGACTGGCAATACCTTTTGGAAAAAAAATTAAATGTGCCGAGAACGGTAGATTGAAGCATCTGGTACCAATTTTTCGGCCCCAGTCTTTTAATAAACAGGTGCGTATTCACCTTAATTTGTGCTCCGATAGGAGCATTTTTGGTCTGGTTCCATTCTATTCCCTATCACGGCAGAGCATGACACTCATTGACAAGAACTTGATGGGCTAGCTAAATTTTGATCGTTACCTTATTGAAGTTGAAATAACGCAAAACTAATTTTATATTTCAGAGCCAAAATAACGTGCGCAAAAGTTTCAGTACTGGATCGTGTGGTGATAACGGAGAGACACTTTATATTATCTTTCTCCGAGCTACGTCACATTATAAACTACGTTTTAGCCTCAGACAGAATTTTAGGTACGTTTTTTATGTGCACGAGTCGGGTAACTTTGAACCTCTGACGACCTCAGCAGTTTGGTCCCATAGGAACTCACCAGAAATTTCCAATTCGAACCTCTGTACCTCGGAGACTGATGAAGATACCCATAAAATCTTCAAAGTTATTCGAGACCGGAAGCTTACGAATATACCGTAAAAATTACAGCTAGTTGGTGTTTTTTTCGGGTTTTCTCAGGAGCCGCCTATGAATTTAGGCATATCGGTCATTCATTCATTCATACATTCATTCATTCACGGGTATTCTCGTCAGCTTAATTAAATCACGATTTTATCATGGGTATCCCCTTCATCAATCAATTTATTTATTTTTACTTTCATATTTTTCGTCTACATGTAGAGCAACACTGAACTTTTGTATCTGGGAAAGGGATAAAGAAATCAACAAAATTTTCAAAGCTCTTCGAGATCGGGATTTAAGGAAGAGTTTTAGTCATTTCTCTGTGCAAAGACATTTTTGAATCATCGGCTATGTCTGGGCCAGCTGGTGGCGGCGAAAATATACTAAAAAACCATTTCTTGAGTTTTACAGAGGAACAGCCCATGAACTAATAGTACCTGAAGCCCACCATAGGATACATCGATATCCAAAGGAACCAACCGATTTGCTCCTCTTACACAATCAGAAGGACGTGTGCAATACTTATATTTTGACCCTGTACTGTGGGATAGTGACACTAAGGAAGATCCTTCTGTTCATCATACAAATAGTCCCTAGCCCAAGGGCTATCCACAACACTTGACACTACCGTTTTATCACCAATAGAATCCGAGGTATGATCAACAGAAAATCTCATTTATATGCACAGCATTTTGGCACATATGGGTAAGCATGCCGTCTCTCATACAGGCCGATAATGATTATAAAATTGTGGCTAAAGCATCTCAAAATGTTGAAGCTTCAGGCTTGCATATGGGTTAGGATGGACACACGAATTCGAAGGCCTGTTCAGACGATACCAGACATTACATATTAAGAAAATGAATGTTATTTTGGGGACCTGAGTACACTGCGGTTCATGGGCTCACCTGAGAAGTCTCCCATGACACAGATTCCGATGCTTTGCTGGTTGTAGCCCGGCGCGTGGGCCCCCCTGGCGTCCCAGCCTCGGCCCTCGTAGGCGTTGCCGTCCTCGCCCACCAGGAAGTTGTATCCGATGTCGTCCCAGCCGTTGGTGTCCATGTGCAGGTCCTGGTAGGAGCGTACGATGGCAGCGCACGCCTCCTCGTCGAAGCAGTACTCCTGAATGCCGCCATGGTGGACCACCACGTATGGCACTGGCGAGATGGTCAGGTTCTCGTGAGGGACCAATGGGTCCCGAGCGCCCCACTCCTCGCGGCTGACAATGCGGGGGCAGGGCGAGTCTTCAGCCACTGCGCACATCAGAGGACAGTTTAATGCCTAACGCCATTATTCTGTCGATTTTCGTGATGATAAGCCAAATTATCATTGAAGATGTGCCAAAACCTCGGACTAGAATGTAAAGATCTAGGACACAAGCCATTTCTGTATCAAAGGAATCCTTTCACCATTGGCATTAATGAAACAGATACAACACTGATGAGCCAAACCATCATGACCGCAGCCCACTGCAAGACTGATGGTCTGATTCCCTGACAAGACCGCAGAGTACGATGCTGTGCAGGCAAAGATGTTTCAGAGGATACTGTTCACCTCGTGTGGGGCTTCACACTGAGATGGCATTGTGGGGCAGAGACAAATGGGAGTCGTTGATCTGGCCGTTATGGCCGAGCGGTTCTAGGCGCTTCAGCCCGGAACCGAGCTGCTGCTACAGTCGCAGCTTCGAATCCTGCCTCGGGCACGGATGTGTGTGATGTCCTTAGGTTAGTTAGGTTAAAGTAGTTCTAAGTCTAGGGGACTGATGATCTCTGATGATGTTAAGTCCCATATTGCTTAGAGAATTTGAACCTTTTTTGTGGTAGGGTGGAGTGTGGGATGGGGCAATCGTTCTAGATCCGACATGGAACGCAAATTGGTAAAAAAAAAAAGTGACTGGCAACTTCTACAATGGGCACATTTTTAGGGTTTGGTGCCTGGGAACAAGCATCTCGGCAACGATGAAGTTGGTCGTCTGTTTGTGGGTTTCTGTCATATGCAACCATGGAGAGTGGTTGAACGATGGTGAAACCAGAAGTAAATGAGAAGGTACTGGCAGAGTTGCCCAGTTCTGTAGACCGGGACAGGCGATGATAAGGTAGAGACCTGACGATAGAGTATCATGCTGATGCAGGTACCCGTGTTTCAGACCAAACAGTTCAACTCGCATGGGGCCCCGCAGCTCACAACACCTACATAGTTCCTTGTTAACCCAAAGGCATTATCAGTTCTGACTGCGGAAGTATCTTCTCGTCAGATGAATCATGTTTCTTGTTGCATCTTGTCGATGCTCATGTTCAGATACAATGTCACCTAGTGGATCAATGCTTGAAAAAAATTTTCAAATATCTATGTACTCCTATGTGACCAAACTGCTGGGGTCACCAGTCCCTACATTTACACACTACTTAAATTATCTTATTTTATGCTAAGAACAACACGCACACCCATGCCCGAGGGAGGACTCGAAACTCCGGCAGGAGGGAACGCCCAATCCGTGACATGGTGCCTCAAACCGCGCAGCCACTCCGCGAGGCCAGGTGCTCGAAGCATGCACTTCTCCCTGGATAGAGATCGGTGGGAATTGTGTTATGTTATGAGGGAACATTCACCAGGGCTTCCATGGGACCGGCAGTACTAATCGAAGAATCCATGACATATGTGGACAATATGAACTTTAATACTAGATACCTGCATCCATTCATTCTTATATGTCTTCCTCGATGGCGATAGCATCTTGAAACATCATAATTTTCTGAAGAACATGACCATAATCGTGCTACAGTGGTTTGAGGAGCTCATGTTGATGTTTTAATTACAAAATTCGTTTGATTTAATTCCGATGGAATCTGGGATACCTTTGGTTGCGGAGTCCCAGGAGAAGTGGCTTGACCTGCAAGGTCCGGATATTCACAGGGGATTAGGTTATTGGTGCCATCCAGCTCCAGTGTTATCCACGTCTTGAACCTTTTGAGATTATTTCCCGCAAGATGGGAAAGAAGCGTATGTGTACGTACACTCTGTGTGCATATCTGGGAGAGTAATCCTAGATGTAGAATGGGTCATTACAGACGCCAGACCGTAGGTGGTAGTTCATGTCAGTACTAATGTTGTGTGCCATTTTGATCGGAAAAGATTCTCTCAGCTTTCCTCCAGCTATCTGAAGTGGCAAGAAGTCAGTCAGTCTAGCTTGCAAGAGGAATGCAGAGCTCACATCTGAAGCGTTATTGATAAGAGCGATTGTGGACCTTTGTTGCTGATCTGGGTGGAACGTTTGAATATGAGGCTCAGGTGGCTCTGCGACTGTGTATGCTTCAGATATCTTGACTTGAGTCATAAAATAGTGAGGTGTTTAGGATCCGTTAATAGATAAGGCAACCAATACACACAGGAGGCGACTAAACGAGCAGTGGGGGATGTGTAAAGCGAACTGGGTGTTTTCTTTTAGGCTAGAGGGTCTCGGAAATGTAGAAACAGGGGTTTAGCCTCGAATGAAGTCGAATGCAGGACAACGATGGACATCAGAACCGTTGGTATTAAAAACTTAAATTGCCGTAACTGTGATGCTGTGAGCGCCAAGAGCTCATAGAAAACAATGAAGCTGAAATCATTACAGGTACCGAAACCTAGCTAAAGTCGGAGATAATTTCTACCCAAATCTTTTCCAAAGAGCTGATGCACTTCAGACACGGCAGGTTAAATTACTTCTGTTAGAAATAGTTTATCTTGCATTAAAATTGAATCATATATTTACTGTGGTCTAGGGGTAGCGTCATTTACTACCAATTTACTACCATATGTACGTGGTTTGAACACAGTGACTGCTTAACTACTGAATAAATATCATTAGCAATGACGGCCGAAGACATCTGGCATCCATAGTCATCCTCACTCGGCCAACGGCCCTGACAATGAGGACGGAGGATCAGGTAGAGATTCAGAGCACTCTCTAGCCCTTCGGGAGGCAAAGGGCCCAGACAAGGCGGAAGAATCAGAAATGATTAACCGCATGATGAAGCACAAGGCATCAGAGATGCATAATGTGTATCCATAGGAATGGGGCGTGCTATTGGACTAAATGTCATTATCATATCCATTACCAATAGATTTCTTGTTAGTCCCCCATTCGGATCTTCAGGAGTGGCCTGCCAAATGGGAAGTGACCATTACAGAAAGATGGAATAACCAATGTCGGAATAACAGTGGACGAATCGGGACTCTGAGTGCCATTAGTTTGAAAGTGATAGGGAAGCTACGATTTCTGAAAAGGGAAATGCAAAGACTAGATCAAGATATACTTGGGGCCACTGCAGTGCTACGGAAAGAAGATAAGGGTCTAAGTCAGACGAATGTCGGGTAACATCAACAACAAGATGAAACAGAATGATAAAAGTAGAGTTCGTTATGAATATTAAAGTAGGGACGAGGACAATTCAACGAAGGGGTTGTTCCCATCAGATTCGGTAGCAAATCAACGTCGACAGCGGTAGTTAAGGCATACATTCCGACGTCGCAAGTATAAGATGAAGAGAGAGATAAAATACATAAAGATACTGAACGAGTAATTCAGTATGTAAAGCGAGATAAAAATACAATGATCATGATACTTTGGAACGCGGCTGTAGTGGAAAGTATAGAAGAAAGATTTACGAGGTAATACGGGTTAGGTAGTAGTAGTGGAAGAGGAGAGAGACTAACAACGAGTTCTGCAATGAATTTCAGGTGGTCATTGTGGTTACTTTGTTCAAGAATAACAGGAGGTGAGGGTGCACTTAGAAAAAAGTCAGAGTCACCGGAAGATTCCTTCTCGGTTATATCATGGCCAGACAGAGATTCAGAAATGTGTGCTCTAGTATAAAGACGTACCCATGTGCAGATATAGACTCAGATAAAAATTTAGAAATGATGAAGAGTAGAAAGTATTTAAAAGAATCGCATGGAAGAATCAGCGTGGAAGAAAATGACATCCTGAAGTATGAAGAATGATATGTCGCGCTTGAAGTTCGTGAATGATGTGGATACTGCGATAGGGAATATCACAGTAGGCAGTTCAGTTGGAGAGGAGAGGGCATCTCTAACAGGGCAATCATATTTCGGGCTGTCAGACATAGCTATAAGGAAAGTGACGCCAAAGAAACCTGGGATGACAAAAGAAATACTTCTCTGGCCAAAGAGAGGAGGAAGTACAGAAATACTCAGCGAAAGACAGGAATAGAGCAATATAAATAACCTAGGAATGAAACAAATGGGAGGTGCAAAACGGCCGAGGCGAAGTGGCTTGAGGAAAAATGCAGACGAGGAGGGACGTAATGTGTAATAGGTAGACATCTATCCAGACGAGCACACATTAATTCCAAACTCCATTAGGATCCACTGCAAGTACTATTACAGTTATGCGGGAGGTGAGAAAACTTGGATATCTTGGTCGAGCGGCTGCTCATAAGCCACACATCACGGCGGTAAATGCTAAACGCCACCAAATTCTTGGTGTAAGGAGGGTAAAAATTGGACGATTGAATAGTGGAAAAACGTTCTGTGGAGTGACGAAACACGGTACACAATGTGGCGAACCGATGGCAGGGTGTAGGAATGGCAAATGCTCAGTGAACGTCATCTGCCAGTGTGTGTAGTGCCAACAGTAAAATTCGGAGGCGGTGGTGTTATAATGTGGTCGTGTGTTTCGTGGAGGGGGATTGCACATTTGTTGTTTTGCGTAGTACTATCACAGCACAGGCCTACATTGATGCTTTAAGCACCTTCTTGCTTCCCACTGTTGAAGAGCAATCCGGGGATAGCGATTGCATCTTTCACCACGATTGATCACCTGTTCATAATGCAAGGCCTGTGTAGGAGTGGTTACACGACAATAAAATCCCTGTAATAGACTGGCCTGCACAGAATCCTGACATGTATCCTATGGAACACCTTTGGGATGTTTTGGAACGCTGACTTCGTCCCAGGCCTCACCGACCGACATCGATACCTCTCCTCAGGGCACCACTCCGTGAAGAATGGGCTGCCATTCCCAAGATACCAACCAGCACGTGATTGAACGTATGACTGCTAGAGTGGAAGCTGTTATCAAGGCTAAGGATGGACCAACACCATACTGAATTCCAGCATTACCGATGGAAGGCTTCACGAACTTGTAAGTCATTTTCAGCCAGGTGTCCGGATACTTCTGATCACACTGTGCAAAAAGGGTGGACAGCCGCTAAAACTATGGCACACTCAGCTTAAAATATCGTGCATCCAAGTTACTGGCAAGAATAACTAACAGACTAATAGAAAAGAGACTAAGGATCTGTAAGATAACGATGTTTGGTTTTGGGAGAGATAGAGGCACCAGAGAGACAGTTCTGACGTTGCGCCCGATAATGGAAGCACGTCTCAAGAAAAATCGTTACGCTCATAGGATGTGCCGATCCACAAAAAGTTTGCGACAAAGTGAAATACTTCGAGATGCTCGATTTTCTGACAAAAATAAGAGTAATTTGCGGGGAAAATACAATATATACAAGAAACAAGAGTGAATTGTTAAGCTGGGTGACGAAGACCGAAGTGCTCGCATTAAAAAGAGTGTAAGACAGGGATGCAATCATTCTGCCCTACTCCTCAGTTTACACATCCCGAAAATAGTGACGGATATGAAAGGAAGGGTCAAGAGTGGTATTAAAATTCAGGATGAAAGCTTATCAGTGATCCGATTTGTTGATGAAATTGATATCTTTATAAAAAGAAAGAGAACTTAGACGATGAGTTGAGTGGACTGAACAGTCTAATAGGTACAGAATGAAGGATTGAGAGTAAACTGGAAGAAGACAAACGTGATGAGAATAATAGAAATGAGAATAGCAAGAAACTTAACATCAAAAATTGGTGGTCACGATGTAGACGAAGTTAAGGAATTCTGATACTTTTGAAGAAGGGAACTCATGTCATACGCTGCAAGGAGGACATGAAAAGCAGATTAGCACAGGAAAAGGAGGTATTCCTGGCCTAGAGAAGGCCATTGGTATCAAACATTGGCCCCAATTTAACGAAGAAATTTCTGCAAAAGTACGTTTGGAGCAGAGCATTATTTGTTAGTCAATCATGGGCTGTGTGAAAACCAGAAAAAAGAGCATCCAAGCGTCTCAAATGTGGCGCTGTAGAAGAATGTTGAAAATCAGGCGGACTGATAAGATTAGGATGAAGAGGTTCTCCAAGGAATCGGTGAAGAGAGTGACATACGGAAAACACTAAGTCGACACGGACAGGTTGATAGGACACGTGTTAAGACATCAGGAAATAATCTCCGTGGTACAAGAGAGAACTCGAGGGTCAAAGCTGTAGGAGAAGAAGTGTCATCACAAGTCAGGTGTTTACAAACTCTTATGTGACAACTGTCCACAATACTACATAGGGCAGACAGGAAGAAGTTTCACAGTAAGATACCGAGAGCATATGGATGCATTCCGCCTAAACAACTTTGACAAATCAACCTTTGCAGCACATCTAAAAGAACATGGGCACTCAGCCATGGCCATTACAGACAACTTACAAATATTACACACTGTCAGCAAAGGAAAGAAAATGAACCTCCTTGAAGAACTTGAAATTTACATCTACAGCTCAAACTCACCACACCTCATTCTAAATGAACAAGTCGACCTTGCAAACAAATCATTCCTAAACATCTTTCATGAAATATTTCAAAACAGAAACTAATTCCTTTCTCATGACCACTGAATTTGTAACAGCTCTACAGTAATTCACATTGAAAACAGATCAGCTCATATTCACTCTAAAAACTTTTTGAACCCAACATCATTTACCTACAACCATTTTGTATATTATAAATGTCAGTGTAGTCCCACAATCATACAACGGTTCTCAATTTCATAATTTGTAATAGCTGTTTATTTCTATGTAACATATTTGTGCCTATAATTCATAATTTGTAATACCTTTCTGTTTCTGTATGTGTAACATATTTGTACCTATATTTCGTAATTTGTAATACGTTTTCTGGTTCTGTAAGTGTAACGTCTTTACACTTCTTAGATCTAAGCTCTTTGACCAAAACAGCTGTATCTAAATGTAAAGACGTTCAATGTCGCGAGTTCACGCTTATAAAAGTGTAAAAATGAAAGTAGCGTCTGTAAATCAAAGAGTTCATGCTTATAGTGGTGCAAATATCAAAACAATAAGTGAAATTGAAAAGTTTTATGTGAAGAAGAACGAACACAAGACCAAAAACTGCAAGATTAGCGTGACAACAATATGGATAATCCATCTGTATGTAAGTACAGGAATAGTTTTCGGATAAACCACTTCTCATTTCCATTTGGTTCGCTCGGTTTTATTAGTTATCATATTCTCTTTTTATTTAAACAGTGAACTCCATCATTGAACGTCACATGTTTCTGAATGTAAGCACCTGAAGATGGGCAAAAGTCTGAAACCGGTCGTGCTGTAAATAAATACCTCCAATTGTGACTGGTAGCGGTTTTCATTCAACACCCTGAAAGGAACAGTCACGTAGTTCATCTGCATCCATTATGGATAAAATTCAAAATACAACTAGATGTAGATTCGAACTCTGGAAGTCGAGTGTGGTAACAGCGGAAAACTCTTCAGTTCCTTTAAATGGCTCACTATATTTTCGGTAGTCCACTTCCACTCCTCAAGACCTGTTCAGAAATACATCACAAATATTCACGCATTTATTGGAAGGTGCTTATACTATGATAAACGGCAGTTTGTTTGAAATGTTTGCCAATATGAGAGTCTTTAGATGTCAGATGCCTGAACACATGAGTGATACGTACTCTTTGGGTACTAGAGGTTGTGTTATTAGTAGAGCACGTGCGACTTAGTTAGTCAGCTGCAGAGAGGGAAGGAGTTCCGATGCTGCTGAACGAGGAGCTGTGGTGGTGGACGTGCCGTAAAGAGAATGAATTTTGCTCCAGCTGCTCCCTGGTGTAATTGAGGATAGAGGACTATTTTCCATGATTTTACAGAGAAACTATACTTTGGGAAAAAGTAATATGTACTGAGTTTTATTTGTTGCAACCACTAGCCGAGTTGTTACTGCAGAGTAACGATTACATTGTATTCAACAATATCTTTTTCGTTATCCAGGAAGAATTACCAATCGTGTGTTCAGAATCTTAATTACAGTTCTTCGTCCTCCATTCATAAATTAAAAGTGTGTCATTAGAAAAGCAAATAGTAAATTTTAAGTGGTTTAAATATTATTTTTATGAGTTAACTTTATGGTGTATGAAAATTCTAGGAAGGAATCATAGTTCATGTCAGTACAGGTGACTTCTGTGTAATTAAAATGACTTTAAGACAATTTCAAAATACCCTTCAATTGTTTTGAAAATATTTTACTGAAGCCGATCCACAATGTATAAATGAAAAGTATAACATACTGTCACGCGTTGCACTACTAAGTGAGCAGCTAGGTGAATTTTCTGGAATTGTAGCAAAATTCTCATTTCCATAAGCAGCCTAAAGTAAGACAGCATAAACAGCCATGCAGTAGTTTATTTTAGGTAGATGCAGTTCAGCACTTCATATTATTGCAACTGATCAAGGCAGAGCAGAGTTGAGTTATCCATTGCATATGTAAGAAACAACTGTGGAGCCTAAATGAACTTTCTGAGATGAAAATAGTAACTGTTTTCATTTGCAAAATTTTCATATACTTCAGTCGTTGCGTTTTTCTAACAAGACACATTTCTAATACGCAAAAATGGTTCGAATGGCTCTGAGCCTATGGGACTTCACTGGTGAGTTCATCAGTCCCCTAGAGCTTAGAACTACGTAAACCTAACTAACCTAAGTCCCGAGGCAGGGTTCGAACCAGCGACCGTAGCGGTCGCGCGGTTCCAGACTGTAGCGCCTTGAACCTCACGGTCGGCCCTAATACGCAACAGTTAACCACTCCGGGTGATGGTTTGATAAAGAAGCCATTCTGCGAATTACTGATAATCATTCTTTATGCGCAGTTTCATTTACAAATAATCAGATTCAGTTTAGTTTAAATGGTGTCACACACACTGAAAGTAATTTACGTCTGGAGCACAGTATTCTGCGGTAGTGAAAGGTAGGCTCTGAGAAAACTGGAAAAGGAGAGAATCGAAGCATTTCAGATGTGGTGCTACAGAAGAATGTTGAAAATTAGGTGGGCTGATAAGGTAAGGAAAGAGGAGGTTCTCAGGAGAATCGACGAGGGAAAGAATACACGAAAAACACTGACAAGAAGAAGGTACTGGATGGTAGGGCTTCCTTAAGACATCACGAAATAACTTCCTTGGCACTAAATGGAGCTGTAGAGGGTAAAAACTGTAGAGGTAAACAGAGATTGGAATACATCCAGCAAATAACGGAGGACGCGGGTTGCAAGTGCTGCTCTGAGATGAAGAGGTTGGCACAGGAGAGGATTTAGTGGCTGAGCTCCCTAAGTCAATCAGGAGACATGGCTCTTCAGTTTCTCCCAGCGTATTTCTTGATCGAACAGTACACTGATATACTGCTGGTCCAGTGTTCAAGGGGCACAATATTTCAGGGGTTAGATACCGGAGGCTAAATAAATTTTGAATGAGGTGGTGGGGTGAAGTTAGTGATTTTTCATGAAGTTTGATGGGAATAGATGGAGGGTAATCCTAAGGATACTGTAATTTGTATGTTGCGGAAGTATCGGTGTAACACGAAAAACTTTATTTTGGATGCTCTGTAACTGAACTAGGGTAGTGTCAGCGGTCATAGACCACAATTCCGTGCCATACAGAATGACCGGAAGTTTGAGTTGGCGCTAGAGGAACCTGAGGGCGCGCGGGCGACCTGCATCAGCTCCCACAGAAAGCCGTTCCCTCTCGCGTCGGCAGTCGCGGAGACTCTTAACGTCGGCGTCCGTGGTGCAGTCGATGTAGTTGCTCTATCCGCCCTCGTCATGAGATCATTGTGTATGCTGAGCGCCTTCTTAATTAAACCCAGTTGTGGTTTCCAAGCCTAGGTGAGATTATATACACTGAAGCACCAAAGAAACTGGCATAGGCATGCGTATTTAAATGCATAAAGATATGCAAACAGGCGGAATTCGGCCTTGCGATCGGCAACGCATGTATAAAACAGCAAGTGCGTGGCGCAGTTGTTACTACTGGTTACTGCTGCTACAATTGCACGTTATCAAGATTTAAGTGATTTTGAACTCGGTGTTATAGTCGGCGCATAAGCTATGGCACACACAATCTCCGAGGTAGCGCTGAAGTGGATTTCTTTCCGTATGACCATTTCACGATTGTACTGTGAATATCAGGAATCCAGTAAAGCATAAGCTCTCTGACATCGCTGCGGAGAAAGATGCTGCAAGAAAAGGACTAAAGAAACAGAATCGTTCAACGTGACAGAAGTGCAACCCTTCCGCAAATTGCTGCAGATTTTAATACAGGGCGATCAACAAATTTCGTCGTGCGAGCCATTCAATGAAACATCAGAAATGTGGGCTTTCGGAGCCGAAGGCCCATTCGTGTACCCTTGATGACTGCACCACACAAAGCTTTATACGTCCCCTGGACCCGTCAACACCGACATTGGACTGTCGATTACAGGAAACATGTTGCCTCGTCGGACGAGTCTCGTTTCATATTGTATCGAGCAGATGGACGAGTACGGGTATGGACACAACTTCATGAATACATGGATCCTGCATGTCAGCAGGCGACTGTTCAAGCTGATGGTGGCTTTGTAGTGGTGTGGGCGTGTGCAGCTGGAATGATAAGTATAGATATGACTGATAAGACTAGATACGACTCTGACAAGTGACAGGTACTTAAGTAGCATCCTGTCTGATCACCTGCATCCATTCATACCCATTGTCCATTCCGATGCATTTGGGCAATTCGGGCAGGATGACGGGACGAACGTCCAGAATTGCGACAGAGTGGCTCTTCTAAGTTTAATGACTTCCGCTGTCCACCAAACTCCCGAGATCGGGACATTACTGAACATATGTGGGACGCCTTGCAACACGCTTTTCAGCAACGATCTCCACCTCCTCGTACTCTTACGGATTTGTAGGCAGCCCTGCAGGTTCATGGTGTGAGTTCCCTCTAGCACTACTTCAGGCATTAGTCGCCGCGCGGAGTGGCCGTGCGATTTGAGGCGCATGTCGCGGATTGCGCGGTCCCTCCCGCCGGAGGTTCGAGTCCTCCCTCGGGCATGGGTGTGTTGTTCTTTTCGTAAGTTGGTGTAAGTTACTTTAAGTAGTGTGTAAGTCTAGGCTCCCTAAGGAAATCACACACATTCAGACATTTGTCGAGTCGGTGCCCCGTCCTGTTACGGCACTTCTGCGCGCCCGCAGGGGCCCTACACGATATTAGACAGGGGTACCAGTTTCTTTGGCTTTTCAATATTATAAGATAATCCCTGGCCCGAATTTCGATGGTTTCTCTAACGACACTGCCACAGTATTTGGAAATCTTTGCTAAAATCCTGGTTCACCTTTATTCCACCGCATGATTCTTTGAAAAACAGTACCCTGTGTCCGGCGACTTGTTGGCGTACATTTGTCGAGTGTTCCGCTGGTGTTCTAGGCATCGATCCTCGACGGTGAGCTCTGTTTGTCTAATACATATTAATTTTTGTTTTAAAAAGTAGCGTGTCGAAGGCTGTTCTAGATCTGAACACAAGGGCTAAACAATAATCGAACTTGAAAACTACTTATTTTCATATAGCTAGCGAAGCGTTTTGGGTCATTCAGTTTTAAATTACCAAGTTTAAGCGTAAAAGTTTCGAAGTGAACTTATTAAAAACGTGACACAAAACTGACTATGATTCTCCTGTACTAGCACGTAATGTAAGAACCCGGTATATCTTGTCTACTCCTTGGAGTTAATAGTAGGCAAACACAAGGATCGTGCAATTAAAGGTCTTGAAGTGTCGTCTGTTTGAGTACGCTGTACGTCAACGGAGAGAATGTAGACATGCTACTCATCAATAAACCGTCTGCTGTTTACTTGTGTTTCCATTTGTTTGCCGGTAAGAGGGATTTCGAATAAACAAAAGATCATTTTTTCTCTGGATAAGTTTGACACCGTAGATGCTCAGATAAAATTTGTTGTGCGAACGAACAGTACCAAGCCATGCCCTCTTTTAGAAGCACATTTTTAACAGTTTACATACAAAGGAACTTACCTTTTTCGGAGCTATTTGCGGAGAGTCCCTGGATATGATTTCGAGGGTCCCGACGCGGAATGCCACCCGCCGTATTCGCGGCCAGCAGAACCGCTACGAGGAGCGCCGCTCGGAACCTCGTCTGCCCTGCCATTACGTCTCCACTGGCCGTCGAGACGTGAGTCACAACCCCCAGCCTGCTCGGCACCTTTTTATGACACTCCTCGGGGAATCCGTGTTATCTTCGATTAGTGCCAAATCTACGAAATCACTCCAGTTTACTAGAAATTTCACACAAGCAGATACTGATATCGACAGTTTATCTAATCACCGAACGCCGATTACGGAGTCCGTCTCTCAGGGATTACTGGACCCACGTGTAAATTTTCCTTGAAGCATTGGGCTCGGTATCACAATCGTAAAATTTATTCTCGGAAAAGACCTATATTGCCCAATATTACGCCGAGCAAAATGTTGAGCCTGGGTATATCTCATAGCTTAGCTGACATTAATAAAACGGAAGTACCGTGTTCCAAATGCTTCGATAACAGACGAAAAGGATGGATCCCTCGTCAACGACGGAACGCAAGCTAGAATATGGTAGGGAAATCATGGCGAAGATAAATGTGACTGTTTTGATGGGGATTTGAACCGCTGCCTGCCAGGATACAAGTCCAGTGACTCGGAGGAATGTATAATACTGCTTCCAATGCAGCGATGGACTTAAATTTGTTCGGTGATAGACGAGTACCAACATCAATCCTCATTGACCATTAGTATATGCTTAGTTATTTAGACGTGAAATATCTAATGGGGCATTAACGGAAGGGTAATTTTAAATTATGTTTGGAAAATATGCAGCAGGTCATGCCGTAAATGCCGAACACTGATTCCGTGCAGCCGCGGGCGTATATCCAGTCTCTGAACTGCTTATAGAGATATCGAAGTTGCTGCTTCAACTCCTCGAATGCTTTGGTTACTAAAATGTTAATCCTTCTCCTGCAGTTGCAGAGGTGTATAAGCAGTATGAGTTTCGTTGTATGAAATGTCCATGTGAATTTAACTCCACGTTTCTCGTTGTTGATCCGAAATTATAAATAATGAATCTTCTAAATTATCTTAGAAAGTAGTTGGAATTTTTTGTGATCTGTCTGAGGTACTTGATTGTATTCATGCTACTGTCTTAAAACAACTATTGTTTTATCTTACTGGTCCCTTTACAAGCAATTGATCTCAATCATACTTAAAAAACAGAATGAAGAAAATTACATAAATTTAGGAGATATAACTTCAATTACTGGGAAGAATTCGCGATGGGAATGCCAGGGAGTACTATTTTCGGTCTACTTCTCTTCGTTATGTACGTGAATCCCTTCCACTTCGCTTTCACCAGGCGGGATTTCTACTTTTTGCATACTATATTAGCGCTAAAAAAATCTCATTAGAGCAGCAGACGAAATTATTAAAGTTGTTTCTCAAAGACTTGTTAGATGGTTCTATGAAAACTGAATCACCCATCAATTTAAGAAAATTCTCTATACTCAGTTTCGTACAACAAATAAAGTCATATCAGCAATTGGTGTAGCACATGAAAAAGAGTACGTAAACAGTCTACAACGTTCGAAACCTTTGTGTACATATTGATGAAAATTTGAAATGGAAGAAATATATTACTTAGTATATTTTTGCTACTCTTATAATTACTAGTCTTTGGAACAAGTGAGTCAACTTCCAAATATATTTGGCATGGTGTCAATCAATTTTTGTTTCATAGATTATTTACTGTGTTAATTGGTCCATTAGGAAAAATGTATTGATTACACAAAAGTGGGCAGCAAGAATCACATGTGAAGTTCACTCAGACTCTGCCTGCAGGTATCCCTTTATATGAGTCAACTATTTTAACAGCCGCTGTGAATTTCATCACCAACAATCGTTCACAGTTTGAGAAAAATAGCTTTGTCCGCATCTGGAATATTGGGAGAAAACATTTCCTTTATTTCTCCTTATTAAAACTGTTAGTGGCTCAGTAAGGAATTTAGTATCAATACAATAGAACTAAACGCACCAGCTGCTGTGACATGTGTCTCCGTGGACATAGTTGAGACATTTCCTTCGAGTTAAGTCCGCCTCCGTCATCGTATCTGGCAACTATGCACATGGTCTCGGTTTGATTCCCGTACTTCTAGGAATTTTTCCTTGATGGAAAGACTGTGTGCATTTAGCCTCTTGATGCAGACTAGTGAATTCCTTGAGTGAGAAGTAGCGGCTCCAAAGTCTAGAAAACCGACAACGGCCGGGAGAAATGAGTGCTGAACCGCACCCGTCCATATGGTGCCTTGGCTTAGGGTGACACAGAGATCGCTCCCATTGGCCCACCCGAATCAGAATGTGGATCTGGCTTTTGTTTGGTCTACACAGCCAAGCCATGGTAAGTACTACAAAGTGTCGTGCTTGATTAGCAAGTAAGACAAAAATGCCGGCCTGCGTGGAAGAGCGGTTCTAGGCGCTTCAGTCTGGAACCGCCGACCGCTACGGTCGCAGGTTCGAATCCTGTCTCGGGCATGGATGTGTGTGATGTCCTTAGGTTAGTTAGGTTTAAGTAGTTCTAAGTTCTAGGGCACTGATGACCTCAGATATTAAGTCGCGTAGTGCTCAGAGCCATTTAAACCAAGAAAAAAATTATATATTGAAATTTGTTACTGTACGCAGTTTGTCATTTACTTATCCGAAACAACTCCAGATCATGAATCATTTGTACAGCACGTAATATTGCTCCTTGTATTGCATTGAATGGTATTACAGTCGGAAACTTAAACCTGTTTATCTGTGATGAACTCTTAGCATTTGCCTGCATGTAACTGCTATCGTTCTGGTTAGCGAGAATATTAAATGTCATTCTTGATTTTGGTTTGATGTGCAAAGTCCAATATACGACACGTATCAGAAAGTTACCTTTAATTATCAATTCCTCCACAAGTCGAAGTGCTGACAAAAACGACTGCAAACATTACGAAAAAGAAATAGCGGAGAGAGTGTTCAAGTGAAAATTTCCATTTCAGAATATATCCTAGGACGACGAAATTACTCTGTTACGTAATTTACTACAATACATTTTTTTTTCTGGAAGTAGGTTCGTCTTATTAATGATTCCAATACACCACATTATTCTCCACCCTTTTGGTTACAAAACTCTATTTTTCATCATAATCTCCGTACAATACGAACGCCTTAAGCCACCTTATTGTTAGAGCTTGTATGCCAGCATTGCACCACTCTACTGATCGATGACGGAGCAAACGTCCTGCTCCATCAATAACCTCCTTATCATTCACGTGTTGCTTCGCACTGGGTACATCATTCACTTGGCCAAGGAGATGGAAGTCATAACATGTGATATCTGGGTGAGATCTGGGCTGTAAAGTAGATGAGGAAGAACAGCCCAATAAAGGCACAGACTTAGGTGAGTCCTTGAGCTATCATGGAGAAGGAGAAGTTCGTTTGCATTTTTGTGGCAGCGAACACGCTGATACCGTCTCTTCAGTTCCCTGAGGGGAGCACAGTACGCTTCAGATGTGATTGTTGCACCTTGAGGGAGGACATCTAACAGAATAACCCCTTCAGAGTCATAAAAAATCGTAGCCATATCTTTATCGACTGAGGCTACGGCTTTGAACTCCTTCTTCGGAGGAGAGGCGGAATGGCTCACTCAATGGACAGTTGTTTTGTTTCCAGTTCGAAGTGATGAACCAATTTCGACAAGAAATTGTCATGATGAGCATCGTAAAGCAAGCAATTCCTCACAGATGGCCCTTCGTTGCTGTTTATGGTGCTGTGTTAGGAAGCGAGGAACCCAGCAGGCTCACACCTTAGAGTACCCCAATTGGTTGACGAGTGTGTCAGTACTACCAACAGAGACGTCCAATGTCCAGCGAGATGTTCAGCTTTGATCCGTCGATCCTCTCGTATGAGAGCCTACACACATTCCAACATTACAGGAGTCACAGCTGTGTGCGGTCGGCCGGCTCGCCGGAGTTCAAGTTTGCAGGACCGTGTTGCGACGATGACAGACAGCTCGCACAACGAGTCACCGTGCTTTTGTTCATGGACAGGTTTCCGTAGACATCCTGCAAACGCCTGTGTGTATCTGCGACGCTCTGGTTTTTCTCTAAAAGACATTCAGTGACAGCTGTCTGCTTTGAGCGCACCTCCGTGAGAAATGCCATTTTGAAGGATACGTATGGCACCGACACCTATCGAAATTTCATGAAACGATAGAGACTGAAGCGGGAAAATTCCACGCTGTTCCTCAACAAATACTGCATTTTTTCAACCAATACTGGCCGAGGAAAAAAATGCGTTGAATTACTCATTGAATCCCCTTTTCAGTTCAGTGTTTTGACGCATTTTGCTAAACAGCATAACCACAATTGAAGCTTTTAATATTTTTCGGTAAACTGTTAGCCCTGTGCTGTATGGAGGTACGCTACGCTCTTCGCATCTTTAAGGTATATGGGCAACACCACCACAGCTGTTGTTAAGAAACACTTTAACTTTCAATACCGGTTACGTTCACGCTACTGAAACTGTTTACATGTGTACCAAAAGCATTCCGCAGGCTGCTGGGCATCTGTCACCTGAAGATGTTGAACGAACGCCACCGGTAGGTGAGGTGGTGTTTTACACGTACCTTAAAGTATTAATGGTTGTGACTACACAGCGCTTAACAACGTAAGGTTATTGTGAGCTATTCAGATGTGACGTGTGTGATAAATCTGGGTCATCGTAACAGTCAGTGTGACGGGACCGTATCAATCAGTCGATAGAACGCCATGTGTGCATTCGAATAAGTATGGCCGACTTGATGCCTTCGGTCTGCGACGCTCTGTCTACGCAGGGACCCAACGAGTAGTTACTGAAAGAAACGAACTGAAAATGAGATAACACTTTCAAACGATTAAGTCGTTAAGGAAACCTTTCGCTTCTTACAAAATTCTGTGGCTACGGTCGCAGATTCGAATCCTGCCTCGGGCATGGATATGTGTTATGTCCTTAGGTTAGTTAGGTTTAAGTAGTTCTAAGTTCCTGGGGACTAATGACCTCAGATGTTAAGTCCCATACTGCTCAGAGCTATTTGAACCAATTTTTACATTGAAGTTACCTGAAGTAAATAGACATTCTATTCTCAGCCATTACAGTTTCGAGTAGTACACGTTATTGCATTGAATGTAAAAGAATCTGGATAACTTGAAACTCTTTTCTGGCACTGAAATTTATGACTATAAATTAACATAGAACCAAAAGCATCAGTTATTTTTGTACCTCTTTCACCACATAATGTCAACAGCTAGTCAAGCACTGTCCGGTTACCTCATAAAGCGTTCACTTTTCTGTGAAGTATCTTCAGAAATGATTAATTCAAAAACTTAAAGTTGTTGACCACATTCTTCACATAATGTACGTGAGGATATATTGCACACATTGGTCGTAGATATTTAAATATTTTTAGTTTTCTTTATTATGAAGGACTATCTTCAGCAAAGTGACGGACGCACAAGCAGACATGGCATGCTACTTTAAAAACTATATTAATGTCCAGTTACGGCTGATGCTGATTTCTCCCATGGTAAATTTTTTATACACTAAGTTTTCAGTGTGTTACAAACCAGGACGTTACGTATGTTAACAGAAACGTAGTTAGAATAGAAAAAAAACACTGTCTTTCTGTCAAACTACACAGCTTCCGTTTTTATCTACTGATTCATATTAATTTTACTGATATCAGTCTATGATGTATTTTGGAATAGTTAAAACCTTTTTCATATTAAGGGGGGCCTATTTTACTCCTCTTTGAGGTTAATGTAACACTCTTTCCACTTATTTCAAATCCAGTAGACAGAATTATAAAACTGTGTACATTTCCTTTCTTTTCTTTCGTTTAAATTTTCCTTAGCCATTTTTTGATATTACGTGGGTGAATAATAATACTGTTATTTTGAGGTTAAATTTTATTCTCAATGTATCTGTGTGTCGTGTTTACATATGTCTGGAATCTTTGAACCGGTAGGAAAAATGATATCTGTGTAAAGGTTTTATGAATGCACAAAAGAGGCAATTGGTAATTGAGTTAGTTCACGGACGGATCCAGATTAGTTCAAGGAGGGTCCCTGCAGTGTTAAGGTGGATCGTTCTGACCAGTTGAATTACTGATAGAAAATGTGAGAGTATTCTGAATCGTAGTGGTCGAAAGTCAAAGTTTGGAAAAAGACATCGTTCAAGTACTAAAAATATTAGTTCAAATTGGGCCCCTGAAGCGTTGAAGCGGATAGGAAGCGAGCGCGGTGTGAAGCGATGAAAAGTTTAATTAAATTGTGGAGAAAAGAATAATTTTGGCAGAGATCGAAAGAGGGAACGGAGGAGATCCGAGGCAGTAATTTTGAGATAGAGAAAGTCATTATTTGCGGGGAAATTCGAGTCGAAATATGAACATCCTAGAAGACTACTCCGTATTATTGTTGATATAGTTCCCTAATACTTTAATGAAGAAAAATTTATTTTGGAATCGACACAGGAGAAGGGAAAGGAAAGGAAAAAAAATACCAGCAAGAGGATTTAGAATATCTTCCAATAAGACGCCAGGCAGACGATATCATGGAGCCATAGAACCTTCTGGAATCATTAACAATCGAATTACGACGCTGCTGTTATATCGTGATGTATTCCAAAGAACCAACCAAACTAATTTACCTGACACTTAAGGTCGGAAGAGAATAAGAATTTTATAATCCTACAGAATTTCAAGGGAAGGGACTGATAGTGTCTCAGATATCGAACTGTGAATTTTTTCTCCAAACTCTGTTTAATAGTATGTGAAGGCCAAGCTTCGATCATTTATTTTGGATGAGAGTAATAAACCTACTGCATCCTGGTCGGAGACATAGTTAAGCAGTCGTCGTTGTAGAAGGGCAAAACCTGTTACGTAAACATGGCATATCTCGTCTGGCATTTTTGGAGCCTTTTGAAATTTCTTTACATTGTGTTAATCCATATTGCGACGCGCCGGAGGTGCTGGAAAGCTTTAATTCATTTCCGGTTATTATTTTGTTTTGTTAACAAAATATCCATTGCTATTTTATTCGAGATCAGCGATAATTAAGTCGATTGCTAAAGTCCAACAGTGTATCGGCATCGGAGAACCACAATACAGCCGTCACGAGGTAGGCCATATCTGTGATTCAGCGATCAACTGTCAGCCGCTATCTGTGATTTTTTGTTTGTCGTCGTGGGACAAAACTGCAGACCGAATATTACATTACGGTGCAACACATTCAAAGAACAGCGGTACCTATATCTGTAGACATTAATTTACTGAGGTAGGGTGTTATCGAAACAACTAACTTCCTCTTTTCCGTAGAGCATTAACTACCACAATTGCAAATAGCATTCTCTTACGTAGTGTTAATTCGGTAGAATTTTTATGTATTGGTATCGCACTTTCAAGTGCTGTAGCACACCAAACCAAGATGAAAAGGATGTTTCTTGGATAGATATTTAAAGCGCTGTAGCAATGAAACTGCATAATTGAGGAATAATCAAGGTTAAATACGAACTCCACCAAACATGGCACGACAGCTTCGGAAACCGAGATGTCGAAATTGCGCTACATGAGGCGCTTTTGTTACACGGCTTTGGGACCGGACATTTGATCTCAACAATCAGAACACAGAATGAGAGCACATTACACGTTACGTATTCAGCCAATGCGTGAACACACAATGGACGAAAAAGTTCTAGGAATGAAACACGAATAAAGTAGGTATTTCAGTGTAATGTGCAAAATCTACAGCACGAAGCGAATCGATGCTGTAACATATCTGAAATGTTGAGGAAATTTCAGGCGCCGGTTTCCACGAAAGGGACGGATCTGTAGTCACCAGTCGAGCTTGCAACTTTCTTCGAAAGAGTTACTGCATTACAGTTCCGCCAGGCGGCTAATGTGCACCCGCTTCAAAGAAAAGGTGATGTAATATTTCTTTCTGGCGATGTAGTGGACTAAACATCTACTAAACTAGGCAACTCACAAAAATTTGGTATTTCTGCCATATCGTGGAACGCATTTCTGACGTCCCGTAACACCCTGTCTACGTTTTGTGTGTGAACGGAACGATGTTTCGTATCTCAAGTTCAGACTATGGTTCACTCTAAAGTGCTGAAAGCTTTCAGTACTTTCAGTGTTATATGAACTGCAGCAGTCACTAACAATCGTCGCCCCAAGAAGCATCTTATCCTTTATTCTGAACGGGCTCAAGCAAGCAGTTTTTCGACCCTCTTTGAATTCCACCACTCACTTACATACGATTTCAAAGCCTTTGCTGTGCTTCCTTTACCCAAATTTTGCTTCGCCAACTCACAGCCAAACTGTTGGATTCCAGCATAGCTACGCTGCAGATCAGTCTGTCACCACAACTAGGTTTCTTGTATTCACATTCGTTGGCTTCTGCAACTCACAACCAAATTGTGGCATCCCAATCCTGGATACCCTACAGATAAATGTTACATTACAGCCAGATTTGTTGTGCCATTGCAAGCTGTGCTTTTATGTCCCATCCTATCAACACCGTACAAAGACACTACATACCCGGAAAATACAGCCGAAAACAGTTTATCCACCCTCCTGGAAATCGCGACCTTTTCGTAGAGTAACAGCCAAGTTTTTGTGACAGTAAATAATATAAAAGCCACTGGTTCATTCCCAGTAATTCTAGATCACTAAGCCCTCCTAGAATTTACGATTGCAATTGGTACCAATTCGTGGTTCCCGCGAACATTTTGAATTGTACAGTAATTGTCAGTGTAGGGTACGGAACGGGACATTTTGCACTTATTTTGTATGTGACATACCACTGGAGACTTTATAACTGTAATTAACTAGTGTTTAAAATATAATTTATGACTGTCTTTAAATTTTAATGAATTATGACTGAGTCACAATGTCACAGTGCCCCTCCTCCCCCCTCACCCCCTCTCTCTCTCTCTCTCTCTGTTGTTCTAGGATTAAGTTCTGTTCTAAGCCGTGCCATACCCTCGGAAACTGCGATATGGAAACCACCAAGACATATTCGAAATAAACGAGACGTATATTTCTTTCCCCAAACAAGGGTAGCAATGTCATTGCTTCATTCGCATCAGTTTACGATGTCATTTTACACCTCAACCTAGCCACATCTCTGATGAGAAAAAAGCAGAACCAAAATTATAGGTGTAAATATAGCTCTACGAATTTCAGTACTCATGTATTTTAATTCCTGTGCGTGCACGAAGAAAGAGTTTCGTTGTGTTGGCTGAATAATCACGTCTACTATGCTCCCTGTAAAGATCACTCGTCCTATGCGCAGATTGAATAATAAAAGCACATCGTATAGCGCAATCCTGATTTTACAGTTTCTGAAGCTATCGTGCCGTATTTGGTGAATTTCGTATTTATACTTGCTCATTCCGAAAATATGTACTTTAAATGCTTTAAATTTCGTATTTATACTTGCTCATTCCGAAAATATGTACTTTAAATGCTACACCGCATTAAAAATCTATCCAAGAGACATACTTTTCTTCTCCGGTTGGTGTGCTACAGTGCGTGGAAGTGCGATATCGACATATAAAAATTTAACCGTTAATTCTGTAATCAGAAGACGTTATGGAACGCTGAGAATTAGAATTTTATAGTTGAATAATTTTTTGTTTCATTCTTTTAACATTGTTAATCGTTTGAAGATTAGAGTTTTTTAGGTGTTTCTTTCGAATTAATTGTAAATAAGACTGAGGACGACATTGGAACTTGTGAGTTTATAACAGAATCTGTTGTGAAACTGTGTAGTAGACTGCATTCAACTGACCGCTACCTGCACTTGAGACTTCGTACACTGGTGTTATTATTAAGGATTACATTCAAGTACTGGTCAGTTTTACAAAGAATTTAATTCCAGTTGTGGTTCACACTGCAATATACTAAGTGTTCACACAGTAATTAACATTTTGACATTACTATCGATCTGTACTTTTGCTGCATTGCTGTGTCAACACTCTTCACCAGGCCTATTGTGTTCATTTAAACAGTACATAAAATTTCGTAATACCCACTAACAAGTCTATTTTCCGCACCTAACTGTTAACTGACAGCACCTACCGCTACAGCAGCACCTATAAAGCTTGTGTATTTATATCTACGTATATGTTTCATATATTCATTGTTTTGTAACTATGGTTGTGCCTGTGTATGTTTTCTGTATTCATCATTTCTGTAAGGTGTAAAGAGAAACGCTAGCTGCAAGGTAGTTCCGTAGGTACATTCGTTCAAATTGGAAGCTTTCCTCATGAAGCTGAATTTGATAGAAGGGGCGTGGTGCCACAAACTACGAGGGTTGGAACTTGAATTGTGGCAACTATTTATCCACAAGCGATACAAGAGAGTTACATATTTGCACCTGTTACTGTCCTCCATAGTAGTCACCAGCGTTGTATAGAGTCCCTTTCCAGCGATGCGAAAGGCGTAGTATACTGTTAGCAGAGCCTGTTCTGTTGTTGGGCAGAAAGTGTCACCGCTTCTTTCACAAAGACCGTAAGTACACAGCATTACTGTTCGTTTTTGGAGCACCACCTGCGACCAGCTTTGCGAAAGAAGCGGCGACACTTTCTGCTCAACCCACCCATCATTTTGCTCGACAATGCGCGGGCGCATACAACGCACGCTGTGGCAGCTCTGTTCAATCGATGGGACTTGGAAGTACTGTAACATCGAACATACTCGCAGGAATTAAGTCCTGGTGGCTTTGATTTGATTCCGAAGATGAAGGAACCACTTCGTGACATTCGCTTCAGAACTATTCCAGAGATTCGACAGGCAGTAGATCGCTCCATTCGCACCATCAGCAGAACAGTATACTTTGCCTTCCACATCGCTGGCAACGGGTTCTACACAACGCTGGTGACTACTTTGAAGGATAGTAACAGGTGAAAACATACAGCTCTTTTGTATCGGTTGTGATTAAATAGTTGCCACTATTTAAGTTCCAAACTTCGTATATATAGTCATCAATGTATCTCTGTGGCCACGTTCTTTGCTGAGTATCCTCCTGCCATCAGAGCTCAAACACACAGCATGGGAACGACAGTGATTCTGTAGATGCTTCTTGGTTACAACTGGAGTACTTAAAGCACATTAAAGACTCTCAAACCTATCAAAAATCTGTTTTAACCTGACTGGAAGCGGTATTAGTAATTAATAAGTCAGAATCAGAGTAGTTAGGTTCGCTTTAACATGAATTCTTTGGGTTATATGGACAGTTGTATTTACAAAACCGAGCCTACATATTCTGACAAACACTGCAAACATAGACAAATAATATATTCTTTTATTCTTTTACACCTTCAGGGAGACCCAGTATCCTGCTTGATATCTGCTGGTAACCTGTTGGAGAATTAAGCAACTGACTGTAAAAATCTGTTGTTACTTCTAGTATTGTGCTTAAGAGGTGTCACATAGTCCACTATACGTTTAGTTATTCTGTTTCCAGGTAGTCTTTCTAGGTACCCATAGAACTTCATTCGTATCTTTGTGTTGTCATTTTCGATGATTGATACTTTTGCTGTTGTCTCGATGGTTTGCTGGCTGTATCCATCTTGTGTATCATGATCCCAGAATTTTTCTAAAAATCTTTCTCTCTACTTTGTTAATTTCTTTTATATCTAGATTTCGATTCAATGAGAGTGTTTCACTTGCTTATGTTACTGTTGATTTGATTACTGTGCTGTAGTGTCTGATTTAAGTGCCTATTGACAAACATTTTTCTTATATGGGAGTGAAACAAGTCCAGACGCTTTCTCGATTTTCTGCAATCTGTTTCTTTGTGCCATCGTTTGAAGTCCTGTTGGTTCAGTAACTTCACCGAGGTACTTTCACCATAATTTGTTTTAAATTTCGGTACATCTAACTTGGAACACAATATTCAAATAGTTCAAATGGCTCTGAGCACTATGGGACTCAACATCTGAGGTCATCAGTCCCCTACAACTTAGAACTAGTTAGACCAAACTAACCTAAGGACATCACAGACATCCATGCTCGAGGCAGGATTCGAACCTGCGACCGTAGCAGTCACGCGGTTCCGGACTGAAGCGCCTATAACCGCTCAGCCACCACGGTAGGCTTGAAACGCATGAATTCAGTCTTCTTGAAGGATATTTGCAGACCGAGCTTCTCTGCACGTTCATTGAAGGTCTCGATTTGTTTTACTGTTGTTTCTTCACTATCGGTTAGAATCGCCAAGTCATCATCAACGTTCAGTTTCCCTTGACTTCTTCCTAGTTCGATTGGCTTCCTACGGTTTTGTTTTTTTGCTTCAATCTCTCATTCTTTCAATAATTTGTCTAAGACTAAGTTGAACATTAGTCGCGAGATCCCATCGCCTTGTCTTGCTCCTGTTTTAACTAAGAGTGGTTCCGAAATTTCATCTACGAATTTAACTTTTGATTTGGTTTCTGACAGGGTTTGTTCGATCAATTTTCGTGTTTTCGTGTCTATCCAGCGTCCCTCTAGAATTTTTCATAGGGGTTACCTATCTCCACAATCGCATACTTATTTAAAATCAACAAATCTGCGTACTATTGATTTCGACCTGATTGCTTCAATTTTTAAAATAGTTTTAAGATTAAAGATCTGTTATGGGCATGAACTATTAGATTGAAAGCCTGCTTGGCAATCTGAGATTATATGTTCTAGCTGTTCTTCTGCTCTCTTTAGAAGACACGCTGATAAAAGTTTGTAAGTAACCAGCAAAAGTGAAATGCTTCTGCAGTTGTCTATATCTGATCTCTCTCCTTTTTATGTAATTCCTTTTTTAATTTTAATTTTTATTTTCATTTTTATAAGTCTCATGTTCTATTAACATGTAAATGCATTGGCGCGTGAACGTAAACATTCCTAACTTCTTGAAGTAACGTCTCCAAAGTGTTTGGTTAGCACTTTGCACAATATTCTGACGGCACGAGTTTGCAAAAGGAATACTTTTCGACCTTAGCTGGACTGCCACATAAGATTTTACTATAGGATATTATTGAGTGAAAGTATGTAATGTACACTAGCAATTCGATTTGTAGGTCAGCGAAGTGAGAAGGTTTTGTAAGTACAAGTTACACGTAACTGAGGTCTAATATAAGGAAACATGGTCCGTAGTAAGTTTAATCCTCACGTAAATCGTGCGATTAGGTGATTTCGACAACTTGTCATCTTCAAGTGTGGTATTACTTGTTAAGTATTATACTTACCACATTATTTTTGTTTACGCATAATGCGATAATTACGACATGTAATAGTAATATCACATATGTGCTTGCAAATGTCAAGCTGTTGAAACTAGCTAATCGAACGATTTAAATAAAAATCATTTGCATTGTAACCCACTACAGACCACATTTTCTTTTATTACAAGTTTAGCGGCTCTGGATCCACACAGAAACAAAATTTTAAGAACTAAACTCCATGATTTACTCAATGACGTGCTGTTACCACTTCAGTTTTTGCCTTTATCTGTACTTAGGAACTCCATTCTTCTTCACCCATTTCCATAAAGATAAAATAGTAACTTGAAATCAAGATATTAGCTACTCTCATTGTAAAAGCCAGACAGTAAATACATGACAGATTTATTTCTCAATTAATTTTTCCACCTTACTTCTCTAAAATTTATGTACCACTCTGCGCACACGTAATAAGATAATGAAACGTTATTCATTGTAATGATTTCTGAAATGAGTTTGTCTACAGGAATGCTCACGTTACTTGGCAGTATTCCCCTATATACAACGGTTTCTTCAGAAATGACTGAATCTGCAGCATGAAGTATGTGTTCTATGTAATTAACTGCCATTAAACGATACAGAGGTATTTTTTACACTTACAGAAAATTACACACTGTTTGCTGCCTTTCCCATGTCAAATATCCTTGTAAAAATAATTTACGATCGTATAAAACTACTTCTATAACAATTATTATTAGTAGTAGTAGTAGTACTGATATTACTTACCATCTACTGCATTGGTACAATTTCGGAAACTGGTCCTACTTTCAAGATTTCGTGCTGTCAGCAGGCATACGTTTCAAGTCAGGCCTGGTTAACATTGATCACTCAATATAAACTAAATGGAACAAAACCCCTATCTTTATAATTTCTAGGATTGTTATTAGTCTCAGTCGAATAGCACGATAGAAACCAAATAACGAATTTCCAATTTCCACAGTGAGAAACTACCAAATTGGGTCATAAGTTTACGAAATAGGTCCCATTTCACTGAAGCATTTTTAGAGAAATTTCTTCAACATTATGCCTTCTGCTGTGATATGTAAATTACCTTCAAGCGCTTTGTATTTAGATCAGTATGAAAATGCTCCTATACAACATACACTATATCACTATTTCTCATTTCAGTTAATCGTTAATTACAGAAGTGATAGTGCAATATTACGAAGTTATATGGAAGACGTTAGTAAAGATAACTGACGTAAGTCCTTCTGCAGAAGAAGAGGAAAACGTCAACACTGTACTACAATCTGCTGTCACCTCTGAAGGTTTCCTGGGAGGTTTAAGGATTTTCAAGGAAGTGTTAGTAGAGATAACTCTGTACTACAATCTGTAGTCACTTCTAAAGATTTCCAGCATGGATTAAGGTTTTTCAGAAAGAGTTAATAGATAGATATCGGAAGAACAACACGGAAAGATATTGTCGGGAACAACTTACTACAGTTTTCCGTAAACAGGATGAATCGACTGAAAATTTCGCCGACCGTATTCGTAAAATCGTTGTAGGTACCTATCGGATCACGGACGATGATAGGGTTGACTCGGAAACTTTTGCGGTAAGCAGAGGGCTCTTGACGAATTTTTGAAGAGGCTACAGCAGGAAATATCAAGAAAGGTTCCTTTGGAATTTTCGAAGTATCTGAGTGAGGCAATGGATTTTGCATTATCACTAGAGGAAATTGAGTTTTTGGCTAGGTCACGTGAACGTTAGACAGTATTTAGTTTGGACATAAATTGTTTTCAGTGTGGACGAAGGTATCATGCACAAAGAGATTGCAGACAGCAACGTTGCAGGTATTGTAAGAAATTTGGTCTCTCAGTTCGGTAATTCCGTAACAGAAATCAGCAAAAACGGAAGGTTCAATTGCAGGGTAGACCTTACGGGTAGCAGCTAAACGCCGCAGGGGGCAGGGTGTCCATTGTGCAACGCTCCCAGTAATTAGCGCATGTAAGAAAGCAGTGGCAGACTTTTTTCCTGATTGGCTATGTGGAAGATAAAATGTGGAGAATATTGCAGGATACCGGAGATATTGGTTGCATGTAAGTGTGTATTTGCGTCAAAAAGGTTAAGTGCACCACACTGGACCTTAGGGTTTACGTGAAGGGTGTATAAATTCATTAGTTGCTGGAATATTGAAGTTCCTAGTGGCGAAGGTTAACTTACAAGTGGATGTAAAAGTTCTTCTCGTGGTTAGCAGTAGGCATGATTCGATTTCCTGGTTGCACATCTCACCACAAGGACATGGAGCGGCATATGGTAAAACTGAATGGAACTTTGTTTCAGCTAGGAACTGCAGCCAGAGTTCTTTCACTGTCGCAAGGTCTGTTCCATTACAGGGAAAAGCGAAAAGCAATTAAACTGCCTACAAGGTCCTTTAAAGTCAATTCGCAGGATCGTACACCTAAAGGTACAGGGAAAGTAATCTGAAATGATGTTGGTACTGCCCTGCCGGTGAACTCGTTGGATATCGTTCAGCCTTTGGGATTTAGAAGTACTACATGCAGTTGTTTTATACAACGTACGGGAGGTAGATGGTAAGAGGGTAGTGCCGTCAGTATTGTTAATTTTAGTCCTGAGGAAGTAAAGTTGTCGCACGGTATCCCGGGCGCGAATTTTAGATGTATTAGACAAGGATTAACTACACTATGATTTTTCAACAACTTATATAGTGCCAAGACGGTTTATCGACTGGACAGCGCTAAAGGGTAAGGAAGAACATCTTGAAGCAAAGGATAGGACATTAAAGGAAAAACTGTTGAGTGAGTACGTGGAATTATTTAATCTGTCGGGGCCATTGCCTGCAACACCGCTTGCTCAGCATCAAATTCCTAATGGATGTGAAGCACCCGTCTACGATGACTGTATCAAGTTCCTAGACATTTACAGCCGATTACGGAAGAGTTTATAGACTATCAACTAAGAGATGGCATCACAGAACATAGTTGCAGTCCCTGGTCTACTCCCATTGTAAACAAAAAGTCACCAGATTGTGCCAAAGCATATCGTTTCTGTTCTGAATACCAGTCCCTCAACAAGAAAACAGTGGCGGGTGCGTATCCTTTGTCTAATAGAACAGACATTGGCCAACTTGGGTCAGTGTCGGTACCTGCGTAGTTGTTACCATGAGCTGGAAGTAACACTAGAAGACCGACCGAAAACTACATTTTCAACGACGACTGGACCTTTTCAGTTTAGCCGCATGCCTTTTGGACTTAAAAAGGCGCCGGCGACGTTTAAGCATTTGTTGGATAGTGGGTTGCGGGAATAAAATCAAAAGAGGGCATGGTGTACCTAGACGACAGAATGGTGTGTTCAAAGGATACTCCTGAACATTTGAAATGGTTGGGCGAAGTTTTTGATCGTTCCTGGCAGATTAAAACTATGTGCTGGACCGAGACTCGAACTCGGGATCTTTACCTTTCGCGGGCAAGTGCTCTACCGTCTGAGCTACCCAAGCAGGAGAGCTTCTTTAAAGTTGGGAAGGTAGGAGACGAGGTACTGCCAAAAGTAAAGCTGTGAGGAGGGGGTATGAGTCTTGCTTGGGTAGCTCTGATGGTAGAACACTTGCCCGCGAAAGGCAGACGTCCCAAGTTCGAGTCTCGGTCCGGCACACAGTTTTAATCTGCCAGGAAGTTTCATATCAGCGCACACTCCGGTGCAGAGTGAGAATCTCATTCTGGAAAGTTTTTGATCGTTTGCGCGCAGCATGATGAACGTTGAGTTTCGAGAAATGTCATTTTTCATTGCAAGAAGTTCTGTCTGTAGGCCCCATTATAGCGCAGGATGGAATTCGTACCAATCCAAAACTAGTTGAGGCCATTCAAAATTTTCCAACACCCACAAATGTAAACGAATTGCAATATTATTTCGTGCACGAGAATTTTAGTCATAAAATTTCTAAAATTTGCAGAAATTGCAAGATCTCTCATGCAGTCGCTATGGAAAGAAGTGAAGTTTGATTGGACAATTAATTGTGAGGCAGCGTTCCAGAATTTAAAAATTGTGTTAAGATGTAGTACGGTTTTGGTCTATCTGCATTTTGAAAAACCGGTTATTCTTTCTTGTTATTCGAACGATTTTGCACCAGGAAGTATTTTGTCACAGGAAATAAATGGACAGGAGCATCCTATTGCGTACACTTCACAGCAGCTCAATAATGCCGAACGAAATGATTCCACTATGGAGAACCAATTCTCACAGTTGTTTTTGGAATTGGGTACTTTCGTTGTTACCTCTATGGTAGACGATTTAAAGTGGTGACTGATCATACAACGCTTAAGTGGCTTTTTAGATATGGGCCATGCGGTTATGCAAGTTCGAGTAAGAGATAGTACATCGGCCGGGAAGGTCGCAGGCTAATGCGGACGGACTCAGCCGTAAGGTACTCCCTATGGAATGCACAGATATTGACCTAAATAAGTGGAGGGTAGCACGAAGTGGTGGACTGTCAACTATTTGCTAAACAACAGCAGTTCTGAAAGGAGGACGGAGTATTGTATCGAATGACACGCAATGGGTCATAGTTAGTGGTACTGCAGAGCTCCCATGACGAAGTGTTGAGGTAAGTGCATGATTCGATTTTAGCGGGACATTCGGACTGAAGAGCAACAGAGAGGAGGGCAGCGCCGAATTATTCATGGCTGAGGTATAGATAGGACGTGGACTTTTACGTGAAAAATTATGTTCCTTGTACTCAAAAAGCACAAATTAATCATCAGAACATTGGAAAATTAAACCACGTAATTTACCGGAAGCGGATAAACCCTTCAGACTGGCAGGGTTGGACATCCCCGCACCCCTAGCGCAAACACCAGCAGGAAACCGTTACGTATTAACCATTATTGACTAATTTTCTCGTTACTTCTCCTTGTAGGCTAAACTCGGCCAAAAAGCCCCGCACCCTAGCGCAAACACCAGCAGGAAGCCGTTACGTATTAACCATTATTGACTAATTTTCTCGTTACTTCTACATGACAGCTAAATTGGCCCAAAAAGCCACGACGGTGGCTCAGGCACTAGTCAGCCAGTGGATACTTCGGTTTGGGACACCTGATACCATAATCAAGGATCAAGGCATAACTTTTATGTCTGAATTAATGCAACAGCTATTCAGGCTGTTGCGTAATTAATTATGGACGAGCTCATTGCACCCTCAAGCTGACGGTCGCACGGAATAAGTCTACAGGCCCCTTGCGAAAATGTAGACTTTTTATATAAATTCTCAGCATAACAACTGGGACGCAGCACACAACTCTGCTTAGTGTGACCACCTGTTACCGTAGAAAAAGGGGGGAGGGGGGGGGGGGGAGAAACGATAGACGAGGAGGATAAAAAGGAAAAAAGTAAAGCGAAGAAAACAGGATAATATGGTGAACCACATTAGGATTTTGTTTCCCCTTATAACACTGGCTTACTCAGACATAAATTAACGCCGGCCGGGGTGGCCGTGCGGTTCTAGGCGCTACAGACTGGAACCGCGTGACCGCTACGGTCGAAGGTTCGAATCCTCCCTCGGGCATGGATGTATGTGATGTACTTAGGTTAGTTAGGTTTAAGTAGTTTTAAGTTCTAGGGGACTGATGACATCAGAAGTTACGTCCCATAGCGCTCAGAGCCATTTGGACCATTTGAACATAAATTAATATTACCCTCCAGGAGGATTTTGAGTTTTGACCGTGTATGTGTCTAATGCATGACGGTATCGGACAGTAATTTTGAATATATTGTAATTAATAGAAAACTAAACAGGGTTTCACTTTGGGGATAATGAAAGTAATAAAGTTCATACACGAATGAAAAATCGAACGGTCACCAGCCCAATTAGGCACATTAAATTGAAATATTATGTTCAAGAAAATTTAATGTTAGTTGTTGTAGTGACTTTCATTAAGACTCCCTTTGAGTAGCACATTGAATACAGGCGAATACAGGCAATCTAAGTTGTGGATAGCTGTAGTTACCATTAATGCACAAACCAGTAATCATAAAAACTAAAATTGTACCCCACTCATAATAATAATAACAGTTACAATCACGATCATTACGTGAGATGTTACTGCAGGAAGCACTGAACGGAAGTTGGACATGGAAATGTTTCTGACTTAACTGACATAAAAATACTACAAGTAAAATTAAGTATTACTACACTGTTGTATTTATAGAAATGAATCAGATTTCTTTGGTAGTGATGATATTCCAATTATATTTCTAATATGACAATAATATGATGGGGACCCATAAACTGATACTATATCACTGGTCAAACTCTACGATTATTTCTGTATTAAAATTCAATTCAACTAAATTTAATTCTTAGGCCCACTTGAAATACTTTATGTTTTCATCCTTGAGAGCAAATTACTCAACACTGAGTTCGATTAACGTAAAAAAAATGTTCATAATAGCAAATAAAGACTAAATTAAGTTTCAAATAAGTTAACTTCTGTACCTTTTTCTTCGCCTGTGAAGCAGGTAATTTAGACAGTAACATTTACACAGTATGGTACTGAGTTTTAGCACATTTAATACACAGAGATAGAGCACCAATTCGTTAGAAACACGGTACTCGGATTTCTGAACACTTAGGAGGGGATCCTGCATAGGTTCATGATTGGGATAAAATTTATCGTTCTAAACACAGGTTTATAGCACTTAGATTATTATTGAAAACACTCACACAGGTTAACTGGTCCATGCTCTGATACATATCTGTATTTATGAAGTTGATGGAGCAGTGGCGACGTAGTGGTGGCTCACTGTACTCACGGCTCTTGATGTTTGGACGCTCTTTACAGTTTCTTCTTGGCGAGGTATTTTTAACGTTTTAGAGCTATTCTTTATTGGCGAGAGTACCATGCAACAGCTAATTCTATATCCAAGGCAAAATTCATTGCAAAAGGTTTCCAAATGCCTCCCTTGGCACCCTCAATGTGTACTGCGTACCGTTCCCAAGGAGCCGCCCAGTTTGATCGCCAAAACCACATTACCACCTTTTACATCGCGCCGATCCACATCCGTTGCGGAGGGACTTCCCTTTACCTTTTACGTTATGCAACACAAGCGTCCTAAGCATGAACCAGCTTACAATATACAATCTTTTCTTTATAAACATACATATTTTATATAATTTCATTATTTTAAACGTTAGTTAACTTTTCCATACATACACTATAACCTTTAAATCTCCTGTCACAAATCAGTGACCTTAACTAACAAAGAGAAGAAAACTTCATACGCACAGATACACATTTACGTAATGTAAACCTACTTCTAATCGATGTAGGTGTTACAGTCTCAGGATGCTTATTCCTACCCCGGGAGAGAGAAGATGGAAGCAGCATCTACGAGCGCATTCGGTCGATGGAGGAAGGATGGAGCATGGAACCTTATCGTGTTAGGCCTATTGTACTAAGAGTGTGTGGCCGAAGCAGTTAAAGTACGTTCTGTGTCTGGAGGTGTCGTGTTTTCCAGAAGGATGGACGTGATTCTGTCGAATCACCAGTTAGGGTAAATTATAGCCTTTAGGAGACTGGAAGAAACGTCTGGGAAGTTGCACAGCATGATGAGTATTCAGTCAGCGTAACCGGTACAAAAGAACAGTATCGTCTGTTACAATCGGAGTTTACAAAACCACAGATGCAACAACGACGGACTACGGAATTGATGCGGACGGTTGGACGGAAAAGAGGATGGCTGGACCCAGCTGGTAGGATCCTAAACATAGTGATCGGTATAGCCACTGCGGATGACGTAACGTCAATAAGGCATTACAGGAAGTTTGGAAGGAGCCGGAAAGCAATCGGGAGACAGTGAATTTGCACGCAACCCCGCTTGCAATTTTGGAAAGCGATGTGCTGAACAACACTCTACAGCTTCATAAGTGGCCGCTACTTTAATGTCGCATATTAGTTCATTGGCAAGAAACACCAATTGGAACTCGCTTGTTATTCGTGATCGCTTGGATAATAGTGATGCACAGTTGGCATTACTACGTAATCTTGTGACAGCGTGACGTATGCTTGTACTGAAACCGTAGAGTTGCAGGGAGCACTGCTTCACGCCACGCACTGGCACGTTACACCAGTTCTTTTACCACTGGAACAATTGCAAACGTGTCTAAAAGAAATCCAGACCGTTGTGCCAGTGCCTTTGTGACTTATTGAACCGGCAAGGTAGCATTACTTGACTGTGTATTATCGCTTGGCGAGCCAACAGAGAGGGACTCACCTGGAAGTTAGCATACAAGTACCACTAATTTTTAGAGTGCTGTTTGGAGTGATATGTAGTATATACGTACCCAGTAATGTGGGAGTCTTTGGGGAAGTACGTCCGACTAAAGTAGCGGGACATCTTACTAATGGCACCAGACAGATACAGTCACGTGTTCATGTCTACAAAAGAGTTGTTACGCTGTCACACCAGAACAGTTACCATCTGCTCTTCGAAGTTAGTCATGCACTTCCAAACTCTTTCGAGGTCACGTTGTTTTGTTCTGAGAAGGGGATTACGGAATGCCCTAAAGAAGTATCGTCGGAGGAGGGGTAACACTTCCAGCACGTATGATAGCACTGATTATATTCGGTGACAAAGTCGGCAGTCATTTTTTGTGCATGTTACGAGCTGGGCAAATTAATTGGCACATACAGGTTGGTTCTGCAGAATCAAGGAGTAATACTCAATGCAATTCAGGGTGAGATACGTGGACCCACTTTTCTCTTACCAGCTGCAATAACGGAACCATAGCCGTCAGTATTACATAGCTGAACTACCTTCCTCTTTTTCACCCTCCGAACCCCTTTCATTTCTTAATGATACCATTGACGAAGACCTGTACACCTCTCTGGATCAGATGATCAACACCCAACATTGTCATGCTACCATGGAACATATCTTAGGACACGTGAAAAGCTACAGAAGTAAGGAGCAGTAGCAATTGATAGTCATTGGTTAATTAACGTCCGCTGCTTGTGTATTCCCTGTGTTGATCAGAGTTATATATTTCTTGTTCAAGAGAAGAGTGGCTCAAATTCCACTCTTCCCAACCTTGAGCCTATGGGTTCGTACCGATAAGAACGGCACCTCCTCCCCACCACCCCTCCCCATAAGGTACAGAAGTAAGGAGCAGTAGCAATTGATAGTCATTGGTTCATTAACGTCCGCTGCTTGTGTATTCCCTGTGGTGATCAGAGTTATATATTTACTGTTCAAGAGAAGAGTGGCTCAAATTCCACTCTTCCCAACCTTGAGCCTATGGGTTCGTACCGATAAGAACGGCACCTCCGCCCCGCCACCCCTCCCCCCCCCCCCCATAAGCCAGTGTAATGAGTGAACAGTCATGAAGGCAAAGACCAAGTGCATTCAAGGACCATAATGAGCAACGGTGTCTAAGAGGGAGAACTGTGATGTAATTAGTAATGACAATCCACGGTATTAGTTTGAAAGGAAGTGAGTCATGTACATGTGGTGGAATTCCAGTATTGACAGAGGTTACAAAACTATATAAATAAAGTCAAGCGTAAATAGATGTAGAGGCCGAATGCGAGGACACATTCCTTAGAAAGGAGAAATGTAGAGGGTCGAAAGATTAGAGCAATTAAGCTAGTTAAAGGTAGGAGTTTTAAAGAAATAATGTTAGTTAAAACGTGAAGGAGTATAGGCATCAGAAGCCATATGTGTGTCACATTCTGCTGCGTAGCACAGTGATATGGTACCGTGACGCAAGTGGGTCGGCGGAGCGCCGCGTTAAGCAACACAACGGAGGACACTGTGCCACTGACCATTAGAGGACATGACAAGAAGCAGCTCGCCGCACGCCAGGGTGTCAACATCGAGACCAGTAACCGGGTCAGTTACGCCAGCCGAGCGACATGAGAGTATTCCACCGAACTAGTGTGGAGGGGAAAAGTACCGCAAACATAAGCGGCAGAAAGCCCTATTTTAATACCCGAAAACAGATCGTGAGATGTTGGAGTGACGCAGAGCCTGCATCACTCAGGTCCGAAAACAGTTCGGAGTCGTCGCGGTCATCGCAGTTATCGTAACAGTCATCGTCGCAATGCAGGTCGTCTTCTAGGAGGCGACAAAGTGCCGCCCTCACTGTGGTGATCAACGTCACTGTCATCGGAAGCCGTCAGCAGGCAGCGGCCTGTAATGGGCTTCAACACGTGGGCTGCGTTGCGGTAACACGCTGTCGCCATCGTCCTGAGATGCTGCCTCCGCAAGCGCCGTGACCAGGCCGGAGCTGGGAACTGCGGCCCGCCGACGCCACAGAGCCGCCGCCGGGGCTGGTCACTGAGACAGCGCGCCTACAGTCGCCACAGCGGGCGTACGTGTGAGCATTGTCGGCCACTTTGGGCGCCGCCGACAATATCGCTAGCAGGAGCAAACCGTGCACAGACGGCCAACTACTAATGCATTGCATTTGATCAATAAATGTTGTTATTCTGTCATTAGGAGCCAGCCGTGGACACACCCCCACCACCCTCTTCTTCAAGCCCAGCAGAGAGCCCATATTCGAATCCGGCAACGGGCAGTGGGGTCGCATGGGAGCATTGGACACAATGGCGACAAACTCTTAGAATCCAGCCCTAAAATGAATCCTTACTTGTAAGCGTACAAATGTATTTTTGTGAGTTATTGGGCATCATGCCTCAAGTGACTAAAAGTTCAGGTTATTAACATTTTGGAAATGCAGTTCCACGAAATTATCAAACTTTTTACGCATAGCACAGATGTCCCGAGTTATGGCTTATTTAGTGGAGAACGAAATGGAAATATCTGTACTGTTTAACGGTCATCGATGTCGACATTGGTGGCTTTGTGGATAAGGGAGCAGATATGCAAACGATACTTACGAATGGATCCAAATTGTGATTTTGCTGTTTCATGATGCATTTAAGTGGCTACCATTCAGTGATGCATCAACGAAAGCAAGAAAAACAGACTCGCGGATGCTAGAAGGCATATTTACCTCAAGAAGCAGTGTATCCACCATGTTTACATCCCTACCGGGTGGACCACTCACCATCCGTATTCTCTTGTGTCGCCAGTCCATAAGACACTACGGAGTGGTTTGCAGTTACGCATATTGCGTTGGCAGTGCTCGCCTTACTAGCCACAGTAGGGAAATGCTGATGTCTCTAACCATCAGTACTGAAAATAACAAACCGCACGTTCAGAGCCCCATATTACCAATTTTGTCAGCCAGGCAATGGCAGAATGTCTGTTTGTATAGGACAGCAATAGGGTATAAAGGTATTTCGATTGATACGTTTCACCATTCAACGTATGAAGCATATGAGTCAACGTAGAACGTAGGAGCACATGCTATACACCATGAACCGTAGTGTACCATTTCTTCTCCACTTGATGGCCAATTGTGGTGAAAGTTTTCTCATCACACTAGCAGTCAGACTGGGCACTTTTCACTGTTCTCCCTTTGAATCTCTGCTCCATTCTTATTTGAATCGGTAATAGAAGCTCTCAAAATTTTAGTACGATTTCGAGTTTTACCACTGATTTATTGCAGCTGTTCAATAGGCGATTTCTGTTCTAACTAAAATATTCGGTAACATTCTCGATAGAGATTCAGAGAACACATCGTACAGATAGAGTAAAAATGCCAGAAGAGACTGAAAGTATCTATTCACTTATAAGCCAGCGTTTCATTATTAGTTTGCTGGCTGAACGATACAATCACATACTCACAGCTGGAATGCTGTAATATTGAATTGACAAATAACTAACACGGTTTGATGAGAAATTCAGTTGCTAAAGAATGAACACAAATTCTTAAATGTGAAATACGAAGTCTTTCCTTTCAAGTATCTGGCTATGTACAGCTATCTAGAGAAGGATGTTGCCCCTCGAGAAATTATATAGACAGTTTCTTTTACAAAAATAAGACGACGTAATTATTGACGTCTCTGCGATTAGGTCGCATCTCACGACTTCCACAATACTTGCTCGGGATAGCTGGATTAAATTAATACATTTTCGATTATATCTTGGTATCCGCTTTTCTGACGTTGGACTGGATTTGAAAACAAATATATACACTCCTGGAAATGGAAAAAAGAACACATTGACACCGGTGTGTCAGAACCACCATACTTGCTCCGGACACTGCGAGATGGCTGTACAAGCAATGATCACACGCACGGCACAGCGGACACACCAGGAACCGCGGTGTTGGCCGTCGAATGGCGCTAGCTGCGCAGCATTTGTGCACCGCTGCCGTCAGTGTCAGCCAGTTTGCCGTGACATACGGAGCTCCATCGCAGTCTTTAACACTGGTATCATGCACGACAGCGTGGACGTGAACCGTATGTGCAGTTGACGGACTTTGAGCGAGGGCGTATAGTGGGCATGCGGGAGGTCGGGTGGACGTACCGCCGAATTGCTCAACACGTGGGGCGTGAGGTCTCCACAGTACATCGATGTTGTCGCCAGTGGTCGGCGGAAGGTGCACGTGCCCGTCGACCTGGGACCGGACCGCAGCGACGCACGGATGCACGCCAAGACTGTAGGATCCTACGCAGTGCCGTAGGGGACCGCACCGCCACTTCCCAGCAAATTAGGGACACTGTTGCTCCTGGGGTATCGGCGAGGACCATTCGCAACCGTCTCCATGAAGCTGGGCTACGGTCCCGCACACCGTTAGGCCGTCTTCCGCTCACGCCCCAACATCGTGCAGCCCCCCTCCAGTGGTGTCGCGACAGGCGTGAATGGAGGGACGAATGGAGACGTGTCGTCTTCAGCGATGAGAGTCGCTTCTGCCTTGGTGCCAATGATGGTCGTATGCGTGTTTGGCGCCGTGCAGGTGAGCGCCACAATCAGGACTGCATACGACCGAGGCACACAGGGCCAACACCCGGCATCATGGTGTGTGGAGCGATTTCCTACACTGGCCGTACACCTCTGGTGATCGTCGAGGGTTCACTGAATAGTGCACGGTACATCCAAACCGTCATCGAACCCATCGTTCTACCATTCCTAGACCGGCAAGGGAACTTGCTGTTCCAACAGGACAATGCACGTCCGCATGTATCCCGTGCCACCCAACGTGCTCTAGAAGGTGTAAGTCAACTACCCTGGCCAGCAAGATCTCCGGGACTGGATGAAACGTCGTCTCACGCGGTCTGCACGTCCAGCACGAACGCTGGTCCAACTGAGGCGCCAGGTGGAAATGGCATGGCAAGCCGTTCCACAGGACTACATCCAGCATCTCTACGATCGTCTCCATGGGAGAATAGCAGCCTGCATTGCTGCGAAAGGTGGATATACACTGTACTAGTGCCGACATTGTGCATCCTCTGTTGCTGTGTCTATGTGCCTGTGGTTCTGTCAGTGTGATCATGTGATGTATCTGACCCCAGGAATGTGTCAATAAAGTTTCCCCTTCCTGGGACAATGAATTCACGGTGTTCCTATTTCAATTTCCAGGAGTGTATTTTCGCAATCAGTGAATTAAAATGTGTGTGAATTCCTAACGGACCAAACTGCTAAGGTCGTCGGTCCCTAGACTTACATACCACTTAAACTAACTTATGCTGAGAACACCACACACACCCATGCCCAAGGGAGGACTCGAACCTCCGACGGGAGGGGCCGCACAGTCCGTGACGTTGCGCCTCTAACCGCGCGGCCACTCCTTGCGGCAGTCAGTGAATTACGACACAGACCGGTATCCATTACTTTATTCCTTTTTTTTAAAGTAAATACTGCTAGCGCCCCTTGATTGTCCATGATCGCTCTTCTTTATCATCTGGCGTCCTGCCTGAGTGTCTTATCTTCAAATGAACCACTTTTCATGTCTGGTACCGCTATTTAGTAAACTGATATACGAGAAATTCTCTAACAGACCGGAGGGTCATTCTTTCATTTACGTGTTACGTCGCTTTTGCAGTGGTCGTAATATGATGTTCAAGATTAATTATAAAGTCAGCTTTGCTGACATATACTGAATCTATAATTTATTCGATGGTCCATTAGTTACTAAATTAAATGCACATTCCTTGTTTAAGTTACTACTGTCCGATATCATCATTTGTATCATAAATAAAAAAAAAACTATGCCTTATTTTCTATGTTTCGCAAAATTTTTCTACGTAACATACGTTTCAAGTTACAAACACATTTTGCAGTGTTATTGTTACCAATATGTTGTTCATATTGGTGGTATTAAGAAACTGCTACACTCCAACACCATTTCCGAACCTCAACTCCACGTCCCGGGGTTTGGGTCCCGTTGTAATTAGGAAATGGAGCAAAGTAGTAGGTGTTCCAGATCAGCTGCCAATTCAGCTCTCTTGATTTCCTTTTCTTCCTTTTTGTTTGAGGGCGCAAAAACAACTGAGGTTATGAGCCTCCATGTCATACCCTCAGAACATTAATGCGAAAAAGAAGGCAAAAGCGACTACAGGTTATGCTCAGTCGACGGAAGGAAACAGCGCTAAAAACGTGCACTTCCTGTTGGAGAAAGGTGCATAAAATACGCCACAGAGACAGTGGAGGTTCGGAACCAAAAATTAAATGACCTTTGCCACATTGCTACCACGGATAAAAAATAAAAGACGGTCGACAGCCCACAAGTCGCTAGCTAAAACGGCCGATAAAACCAGAGCATACACCGGAACCTAAGTGGTTAAAAAAAAGGCATTCGTTCAGGAAATGGCGAACCGTCAAAGGTTGACGACAATGAGCACATAGTGGTGGGGGACGCGAGACCTCTGAGAAGAGATCGACCAAGCCGCTGCGAGAGGATTAACTCCCTGTAGCTTGCTCCCATGAATAGAAGACCAGTTGTTATGCTAAAGTGATACCACCTGCCAACAGACTACAACACGGAGATCGTCCGAAGGACTGGACGAGCTGGCGGGCAGAGGTAGGAGAACTACAGCCTTCAGCAGCATCAGCAGCCTCATTTCCTGTCATATCGTCCTCACCAGGAACGCACATGAACATCACAGCGGTTCTCTCAATGCTCGCTGTTGATGATCGCCGCGTCATGCGCTTAGGTGGAGTTTTTCTTCAGTGGTCGTCCAGAGGTGACCTATTGATCACCCTAGATATACCAAGAATGCAGCCAGACGACTTGGACGATACACGGACGAGCCTCGACTGGTGGGTGCGAAGATGGCAGCTTGTAGATCATCCGCAGATCATGACACAGGGGTGGAGGAGGGCTGGCTGCTCACCAGTCTTCATACCTGTGAAGACACAGTAGGCAGCAACAGCAAACCAAGGCTGTACTAAGCATCTGGTCTGGCTATCCAGGTGTTGGAGTCAGCAAGCAGGTGGCGGCCGGCGGTTGAGGCCGAGCGCTTCTAGGCGCTTCAGTCCGAAACCGCGCTGCTGCTACGGTCGCAGGTTCGAATCCTACCTCGCGCATGGATGTGTGTGCTGTCCTTAGGTTAGTTAGGTTTAAGTAGTTCTACGTTCTAGGCGACTGATGACCTCAGATGTTAAGTCCCATAGTGCTTAGAGCCATTTGAACCATTTGAAGCAGGTAGCAGGCCGGCCACTATCGAACAGCTCATGGTGGTTTCAGTGAATCTTGTTAGACTCTCATTCTCTCTGGTTTGTTGACACGGACAGAATGAGAGAACGACAGAAAGTGCATTCTAGCTCTGAAACGTGCGCTATTTATTAGAGCTGTGCTTTTGCCTATTCCGTGGTGGGTCTGCGTAGATAAGCATATTAGTGTATTTGTGTCCGATTATCGGCCCCATCAACGCTCCTTCCCTTACTGTGGTAATTTCAGTACCGATTTTAGGTCGTAAGATCGGGCTTCCTGCCACCGTACGATTTTGTAACGGTGCTGAGATGCGGAATTTATAGTGTGTTCCTCACGGTGCCTTGATGTGTAGTCCAAAGGTGTTTGTATTTCTGCTTGTCCTTTTCTCGATGTCGGTTGTACTGACTGAATGGCTTGTTGACATAGTTTCTCAACGTTTGGCACATCATCAGTTCAGCTCTAACCTAATCTGTACTGAGTTCGTCTGGTGGAATTTTAATAAAAATTTTAAACCTGTACATTAAAATTATTCTGCTACAAAGCAAAACAAAGAATCGACAACAAACATAAAAATTTAAAAATATCGTGTCATATTGGTGATGCAATGACATTAAGGGTAAGTACGAAATCTCTGACCTCACAGTTTTGAAACGCTATCACATAAATTATAGGATAAACGAAAAGTTTCTCAATACAAAACGTTGTCTTTAGGGTGCTATTTACTATATTATACCCAAAGAAACTGGTACACGTGCCTAATATCGTGTAGGGTCTCTGAGAGGTCCCATAAGTGCGGCAACACGACGTTGCATGGACTAGACTAATGCCTGCAACAGTTCTGGAGGAAATCGACACTATGAATCCTGCAGGGCTCTCCCTAAATCCGTAAGAGTACGAGGGAGTGGATAGCACGTTGCAAGACATCCGAAGTATGATCAATAATGTTCATATCTGGGGAGTTCTGTGGCCAGCGTAAGTGTCTAAACTCAGAAGGGTGTTCCTGGAGCCACGCTGTAGAGATTCTGGACGTGTGGGGTGTCACATTGTCCTGGTGGTATTGCCCAAGTTCGTCGGAATGCACAACGGACACGAATGGATGCAGGTGATCAGACAAGATGTGCGGCCGGCGCCAGTCCCCCTTTCTTGTGTCATCTTTGTCATCGATTTCACTTTGGCCGGCCGCGAGTCGGTTGTCCACCGATCGTTCGGCTGTTTAAGTCTGCAGCGTCGAAGCAGCGGCTCTCACTATGTGGTCTGTCGACTGTGGCTACAATAAGGTCGGGAGACTGGCCCTTACTTGTCGATCATGCTCACTGCGCGTGTTATTACTGGAAAGATGCGGCCGGAGACTCCAGCTCGAGGCCTGGTGTTTTGGGTTTTGTCGCCATTCTGCGTATGTTGAGGAGAAGAGCTTGTCGGAGCCTCACCTGGCATTAACCATTCGCCTGGGCATATGGTGTGTGTTCGATTTAAACAGGTGAAATTGCGTGCATATATATATTTATTAATGGTTAATTAATGTTGTTTTCAGTGACGAGTCTGATATGTCAAAGTTATGTTACACGTCATATGGTAACGGCACCTGGGTTTTCTGTCTTAGTTTCGTACCGCTTGGTGAGGGATCTGCAACTGTGCGTAAGAAATCACTGTGAGCTCCTCATTATTGAGAGATGGTATTTCTAAAATGTTTGTAATCTTCGTAATTAAGTACCAAAATTTGCACGTTAATCAACGAGTTACGAAAGACTTTCTTGTACAACTATACCAGATTCCATGAAAGTGTAGTTCTGGTGGGGTGTTGCCCTTTTAAGGCAATACTCAGCTGTTGTTATTACGTTTCAAGGATCAATCTTATTTAGACGTGTACTGCACTGTTAAATGAATTCTTAAGTGTTGAGTTCCAAAATGGAAAAAAAAATTGACGAGCTTTCCTGTTTTACTGTTATGTTTTATGCTTTTATGTGAAATGAATGTGCAATCGCAGGTGTGCTGTTGTAGTTGATTTATGTTTCAGTTGGGCGGAGCGCAGTGTGTTCCCTCCGGTACGGTGGGACGTGGCACCGGGGCTTGACGACTTGGCCGTTGCCAGTGGAGCTGAGTTTCGTTAGACCCGGCCTCCACGTTCCTGGTCTTCTGTCTCGATCTCGTGCTTGAGTATTACTGTTCCTTGTTACTGGCCCTGTCAGCTTGTAGCTCGTTCCTTCGCTGCCTTGGCGGATGCACCTTTCGCTCGAAATGTGAATTTATACTTGTAAAATTGGGTCATTCTGTAATTAGCACTCTATTCGATTGCTGGAGGCTCCGCCTTATCAAATCTGTATTCCCTTACCAGTCATTTGTATCAGATTTCTATATTGTAATTCATATAAAAGGCACTGTTTAGATGCCGAGGCGCTGTTTGTATTAATTGTTCGTCTTTTAATGAGTGTCTACCAGTACTGTCATCAATTGGATTATTCCTTAGTCAGACGTTCGTGTGTCTGGTCTCTTCATTGCCGAGCGTTCAAGTCTTAGAAGTTGTCTTATTGTTACTTGTGTGCATCACGTTATGCCTTAATGTTATACATTGGTATGAATTTATATTGCAGAAGAGAAGTCATTGTACATGATAGTCATGCGGGTTCGGAGTTTGACTGTATGGAAGTATTTACATAAACAGAAAGTTTATTAATGTTTTATGCATTTGTTATGAAGATTTCAACAGGGCCCTGTGTCACCTGTCACAGTCGAATGTAGACGTATCAGGGATTCCATATCACTCCAACTGCACACACCCCACACCATTACAGAGCCTCAACCAGCTTCAACAGTCCCCTTCTGACTTGCTGGGTCCATGGATTCATGAGGTTGTTTCCATGCCCGAACACGTCCATCCACTCAATACAATTTGAAACGAGACTCGCCCGACCATACAACATGTTTCGTCATCAACAGTACCATTCCGAAACCTCATTTCAAAAATGTTTCGTTCAATGGCTCGCACGCTGGCACTTCTTGATGGCCCAGCACTGAAATCTGCAGCAAATTTCTGAAAGGGTTGCACTTCTGTCACGTTGAACGATTCTCTTCAGTCGTTATTGGTCCCGCTCTTGCAGGATCTTTTTCCGGTAGCAGCGAAGTCGGAGATTTGGTGTTTTACCGGATTCCTGATATTCATGGTGCATTCGTGAAATGGTCGTACGGGAAAATGCCCACTTCATCTTTACCTCGGAGACGCTGTGTACCATCTCTCGTGAGTCGACTATAACACCACGTTCAAAGTCACTTAAATTTTGATAACCTGCCATTGTTACAGCAATAACCGATCTAACAACTACGCCATGCACTTGTTGTCTTATATAGCCGTTTCCGACCTCAACGCCATGTTCTGTTTACGTATCTCTGTATTTGAATATGGATGCCTGTACCAATTTCATTACCGCTTCAGTGTAGAAAGCGAAGGTTGTTTCAATTACTTTAGCAGTACTTGACAAAGGAGTTAATGTTTCATATTATATGTCTGAAAACCATAGAATAAGTGGGAGGTAACAGGAACGAACTTGAAGCAAAGTTGATTCAGCTCTGCACATAGCCCAGTCTTCCGATAGGTCACCAGTGGAGATTCACTTCTAGCATAAAGTAAAAAGCCCAGTTTACGTGACACCATTCAAATTTTCTTCTCCATTTAGCTATAAAATCACAAGACCTTGGTTTGTTATTGCAGAGCACATGGCTACAGGAGTAGGACGACGAGACCCATTTAAGGACACAATACAATAATACCCTTCTCACTTTATTTATCTCAACATAAAAGCATAATAGCATGGCACACTAGTATCAACATAGATATTACAGACTATAGTAACTGATTCTTATACGGAAAACTTTATATAAAGCAAATGCGATAATAAAACGAAATACTGAAACTGACAATATACAGGCGGTCAGCCTGTGAAATATAACACACACAATAATTAACAGCATAAATTCTTAAGAAAAATTGAATGTTTATCTATGAATGCCTCAGCGTGAAACAAGATCGCTCCTAGGCACCGCTTGTGAAATTATGTCTCAGCTGAACTGAAACTTCAGATTCAGATATAAAAATAAAAACCTCACATGCATGGAACCAATCCCTTTGTCAAGGGGTCTTTAAAGGAGTCGCAATTTTACAGCATTTAAACAAACTTACTGTGGAGAAAAATAGAAATACACTCCTGGAAATTGAAATAAGAACACCGTGAATTCATTCTCCCAGGAAGAGGAAACTTTATTGACACATTCCTGGGGTCAGATACATCACATGATCACACTGACAGAACCACAGTCACATACACACAGGCAACAGAGCATGCACAATGTCGGCACTAGTACAGTGTATATCCACCTTTCGCAGCAATGCAGGCTGCTATTCTCCCATGGAGACGATCGTAGAGATGCTGGATGTAGTCCTGTGGAACGGCTTGCCATGCCATTTCCACCTGGCGCCTCAGTTGGACCTTAGTTCACTTACACCTTCTAGAGCACGTTGGATGGCACGGGATACATGCGGACGTGCATTGTCCTGTTGGAACAGCAAGTTCCCTTGCCGGTCTAGGAATGGTAGAACGATGGGTTCGATGACGGTTTGGATGTACCGTGCACTATTCAGTGTCCCCTCGACGATCACCAGAGGTGTACGGCCAGTGTAGGAGATCGCTCCCCACACCATGATGCCAGGTGTTGGCCCTGTGTGCCTCGGTCGTATGCAGTCCTGATTGTGGCGCTCACCTGCACGGCGTCAAACACCCATACGACCATCATTGGCACCAAGGCAGAAGCGACTCTCATCGCTGAAGACTACACGTCTCCATTCGTCCCTCCATTCACGCCTGTCGCGACACCACTGGAGGCGGGCTGCACGATGTTGGGGCGTGAGCGGAAGTCGGCCTAACGGTGTGCGGGACCGTAGCCGAGCTTCATGGAGACGGTTGCGAATGGTCCTCGCCGATACCCCAGGAGCAACAGTGTCCCTAATTTGCTGGGAAGTGGCGGTGCGGTCCCCTACGGCACTGCGTAGGATCCTACGGTCTTGGCGTGCATCCGTGCGTCGCTGCGGTCCGGTCCCAGGTCGACGGGCACGTGCACCTTCCGCCGACCACTGGCGACAACATCGATGTACTGTGGAGACCTAACGCCCCACGTGTTGAGCAATTCGGCGGTACGTCCACCTGGCCTCCCGCATTCCCACTATACGCCCTCGCTCAAAGTCCGTCATCTGCACATACGGTTCACGTCCATGCTGTCGCGGCATGCTACCAGTGTTAAAGACTGCGATGGAGCTCCGTATGTCACGGCAAACTGGCTGACACTGACGGCGACGGTGCACAAATGCTGCGCAGCTAGCGCCATTCGACGGCCAACACCGCGGTTCCTGGTGTGTCCGCTGTGCCGTGCGTGTGATCATTGCTTGTACAGCCCTCTCGCAGTGTCCGGAGCAAGTATGGTGGGTCTGACACACCGGTGTCAATGTGTTCTTTTTTCTATTTCCAGCAGTGTAGATGGGAAATCTTTCAAACAGCAACTTTAGTTTACCTTTTCTGCAGCGTGAAGGGCCTAGTAGAATCAATACCCTCTGTTTCCTCTCACTTAAGGTAGCATTATTTACAACAATTTTGTTTAAAGAAAACATTTTCTCATCAGCATTGTGTTGTTATACTACGGTGTCCTTGAGAGAGCGTAGGCCCCAATGACTGCGTCCGACGGCGGCAGCACCTAAGGCAGCGTTGGACACAACACAGACAAACAATTTGCACTCTACAACATATGCAAAACACCAATAAATTTATAGCCAACCGTTGTGACTCTTATGAAGTCGAGAGCCTTTTACGCGACACTAATTTAAGATAGTAAACACTGAATTAAGCGATCAGAGGATTCAGTTACTTTGGTAAATACCAAAACTCCTGTTGTTGTGGCCCTTATAGGCCAACTTTCTGATAAGGAGGTGAAAATTAATCATGACTAGACGGATTGTACTTTTCCTCTTTACATAACCACAGTGCAAATGGACAGCATATTAGTATTTAAATACACAACTCAATTTAGAGAAGCACTGGGCGTTTAAGATGCTTAACTAACCTAAGAAACACCGAATGCAGATAACGTGCAACAAGCAGATTTGGAATTTACATTATTTATAATGACACCTCCCAGACTGAACGTAGTTTACGAATCACTAACAGAACTATAGGAGCTTAGTGTTTTTGACTGGTTTAACATGAAAATTTTTTAAAGGTACGTGCCTGGCACGACCATAGAAAACTTAGTTTAAAGGTACAAGAAACTGAGTTAAACACGCATAGCAGTACAGAAGGTGCAGAACTCGGGCACTGCTGAGCCAGAAAGTAAAATAGTGCAATCACAACAAAGCACGGTTTGCAACAGAAAAATAGCTGTCAAAAACTTGGTATTTGGGAGCACAGAACTTAAACTGTTCACTCGCTAGAAAAGAAGCCGTCTGTAACAGCAGAAAGAGGGTTGGATACACTGTGTTATTCCACAGGACAGGACACAGCACACATCAGGTCTAACCGCCCACTGCCTGGAACAGCTTCCACTGCGGACGCTGACAGCTCCAGTTCCGCTACGCCAACATACAGGGTCCGTCCAACAATGTATACGCAATCTGAAGCATCATAGAAAATTTATTTCCCGTTCTACAATGTTAAATTTCTGGAAATGGAAAGCTTAAAGTTCAATTGGAAAAATAAATGTACTTTGCAAATGTGATTAATGTTCAAACTGGTGGCCTTCAGCATCAATACATTTCAGAGTACGAGTCACCACTGATTCCGTACATCGTACCAAGGGGTCCAATGAGATTTCTGCGCACACCGCCTGAATCTCATTCCAAAGTGTCCAGGTTACGAGGTTTACGTTTGTATACCTCATCTTTTACTGTGCCCCATAAGAAGAAATCCAGCGGTGTGAGGTCTGGAGAGCGTGCAGGATACTCGATTGGTCCCCTGCGTCCTATCCACTAGCCTGGCACATTGTGATAGTGGTATGCTCGTATGTCCCTACTACAGTGCGGCGGGGCGCCATCTTGTTGGAAATAAAAACTCATCATTACCGTATAGCTCACGAATGGCAGGGAATATGGAGTCAGCAAGCATTGTTAGGTACGTTTCTCCAGTAACAGCACCTTCAAAGCGGAAAGGCCCAATGAGTCCCCTTGCAGACAAACCACACCACACATTTACACCAGGCAAATTCACAGCCTTTTCAACTGTAATGTGAGGATTATCTTCAGCCCAGTACACACAATTGCGCCTATTGACAGTTGCATTGAGTTTGAATTGGGCTTCATCAGACCAAATTATGCTACCCACAAATCCTGGTTCACGTCTCACCATATCCTGAACTCATTCACAAATTCTAACCTTCGATCTGGATCGTCGTCACTTAGCTGTTGCACCAGCCTTGGAATGTACACACGAAATTTGCCTTTCTTCAGAATGCGTTGCACACTTCTAGCACTTACATTCACGTGCCGCTTGCCTTGAAGATTTTTTAGGCGAACGCTGAAACAGTTCCAAGACCGCAGTTGTGGAATCATCACTTGTAGCTGTACAAGGTCGCCCTCATCGACCTTTATGCACATTACACACTGTGCCATGAATTTCGAACTTGTCTCGTAGACGTGTAATTGTTAATCTTGAAGGTGGTTCTGTACCGTACTCACTTCTCCACTGTCTGCGAACCGCAGCTACATTCTCAAACTTCCAGTACCACTTAATTATCTGCTTCCGCGCTTCAAAGCTCAAACGCAACTCCGCCATGTTGCAGTTACTTCCTTGCCACTGCTACCACATGTTGAAGAAACATAACATTACTCTCTCATAGATATTTAACGTTGTAGAACGGGAAATAAATAGTCTATGACAGTTCGAAATGTGTATACTTTTTTTTCCGCACCCTGAGGTCTCGCACCCACGCGTCACACCAAACCAACAGCGGCTCCGCTCTGCTCCAGGGCTGACTGCTCCTGCGACCGACATTAAAAGTCTCTCGAACCTCGCTGGAAAGCGACCTGTCAGCCCGTCTTAGCCCGCTCTTTTTTTAAACTTCACCTGCCTAATCACGCTACGGCAAAGCAAGCTAAGGCGAAGAGCCGACTTACGGTTGACGTCAGAGATAAAGAGAAGGCGTCACCTCTCAAGCCACTTACGGCCAACAGAAGGTCATGTTAGCGTCCTCATGCTACAGCAAATGAGACATCAAATTATTAATCATTCAAAAACTTCATATACAAATATACAATATAAAATTCCCACAGAGAGCACATTCAACGTCTTAGCACTTCGTTTTCGTATCTTCTAAACTGTGAAACACCGCAAGTTTAAAAGTGTAGTTTCACACTAAAAACAAACACACACACACACACACACACACACACACACACACACACACACACGCACAATGTTTCACATCAAATAATCTGTCTCTAGATGTACAACACTACTCTGGAGTTCACACTTGAGTTTCATAGAGGATTCATCGAGCCTCATGCATACTATTTCTCTACTGTTCCACACTCTCAACAGTGCGCGTGAGAAGCAGACACTTACGTCTTTTATACGAATTCAGACTTCCCTTATTTTATTACGATGGTCATTTCTCCCTATTTAGGTAGGTATGAAAAAAATAGTTTTCACATTCACGGCAGAAAGTTAGAGACCGAAACTTTGTGAAAATATCTCGCCACAATGAAGATGTAATACTGGTAATTTTAGCCTCACAAACATTAGTACACACTCAATAGTAAACGCCTGACGGCCTAAAGTTATCAAACAATTGCAATGTAAAAGAAATGAACCGTCGCATAGCAGCGACAGAATCTGTTATTCTTTGTCTTTGCCGCTCCTGCGTGGCGTCTGTAAATCTCTATGTACATCTATCGATTAATGATATAAAAGGAATTCTATTGTTTCAAGACTAATGAGGTCTTGAGCGCTTCACCTTTTACAGTTTCTATTCCAAGAAATGTGGATGCGGACTTGCTCCGTTCCGCAATCTGTGTGTTATAATTTGTGGGAACTATTCTGTAAATGTGCTAATTGTCTTCTCAATCAGAGAACATATATGTTTATGTAAGGCACCATCAAGAGGACATTAGTCTCAAGTAGTGGCTGTTATGTGCAAAGCTTTTGATACTACGCATCAGATATTGTAACTGTAATACAAAATGGTATGTAGCAGTAAAAAAAAACGTGTGCTTACTTAATACAAATTATACTTAAGTATCTCCATCTCCTCATTACTTGAATGTTAATCATTTTGTATTAGTTTATCTCTAGAACTTGGATCACGCTGGTGGACCGAACGCAGCATTGAGACAGGAGTAACGTTATCGTTTTCCTATCATTTCTGAATCAGTCCTTTTAACTGTGTAGGGTTGTTTTTCTTTTAAAGTCAGTAAATCGTTTGGTCCCTTAGTGTCGATCCCGGTATGACTGCATCGCTGTCATGAAATCGCGTGGAAATGATAATGTTGCTTCCTACCAATCTCGAATAAATTAATCTACTGCTCTATGTCAAAAGAATGTCAGGTATTTAAAAAATGTTTACCAGTTGAAATAATCATTACAGTGACTTGTTACGATAAGACAATACAATCGATCTCTGCTTCTGTTGCCAAGTTACACACAAACTTTCATTATATCTTGAACACTATATTGTTTAGAACACTACACTAGGAGCCCAAACAGCGACTGATCAAATTATTTCATGTATGTGTTTAAAAATTTCAGTAATTGTTCTAATAACTGTGGATACAATTCATCCGAGAAAGAGAATTGGGAAAAACCATTTAATCGATCCGGAAGAACGTACGCAGTAAATACCAAAAAACTCAAGTATCCAGCCGTACAGCTATCAAGACTTCAAAAAGTAAGTGAAATTTTCATACGTAGTAGCCAAGCTTTCGTGCTGACGTAGCGACATTCGAGTTGATCACAATTTAACCCTGTCTTTTCCCACCTTCAAACTGCTTTATTTCATTTTTTCCATAGTCAAGTCTTCGGTAGTTACATTCAGTGAAAGTGTATTATTGTTGTCAGCGCAGCACAAAAAAATTTACAATATGGCAGATAGTTACGCTCAAAAGTGGTAAAACGTGTGTCATTTCAGTAGTTTGCAGTAAACAGGAACCATCTCGTCTTCTTGACGTACGTGAACATCAATTGTTACCCACAGTTAAAATTTCAGCTGAGGTCCCAGCAACCCATAGCACTACGTCCCAGACAAACGACTGAAGGCAGTGACAAATGATACTGGTAGCATCTTGACGTTTGACAAATAATTCGCTGACATGGCTGATGATAGACAGCGGGAACAGATCAAAGCAGATGATAGCGGTAAATCGAATGAACCTCCCTATCCATTACGATGGTGCACGATGGGTACACGTATGGAGGCAGCATAAACCGCGACTGAAGTTTTGGAAGCCGGTCCTAGTGTGTAAACTATTCCCGCTGTAAGGTGTCAGGTAAATCCAACACCTTCCATGAAAACCCTGACATAATAAGCAAATCTACTAGTATGTCACATAGCTCCGAATAAATCGTGACATTAAATTAACCAAAGTAATACAAGTAACAAGTGAGCAAACGGAATGCCACAGACTAACACAAGAATGCCTAAATCCATGTCGTACCTTAACACCGTGAGGCAGACGCAGTTCCGAGTGGAGAAACGAGGACAGAAACCGAGAGCAGAACCGTGTTAAGCTAGAAGGCCCTACGATAAAGGATGGACTGGACACCCACGTCGCCAGCGTTCCTCTAAGTCTACCACCCGCACGTTTTAGCGTGAGACTTTTTCGCGTCTCAGGTACGTCAAGGACCATCCCCCAGCCCATGTTAAAAGATAGAGCCCTCCAGAACAGTACAGATCTTACGATAACGCAAAAAGGGCTACACCACCCGCAAGTTTTAGCGTGAGACATTTAGCGTCCCTGATACGTTGCAAACTTTAAAAACATTGCCCCACCACGAAAAGTATAACGTTTCTCATTGGATAGACAGAATTTTTGTAGGCGGAGCTTAAGGTTAACATTGAGACCCTGATTGGTCAGATGAAAACACAGCCAGATAGTTTTTTTAATCCAACTTCGGTAAATTGTAGTAAGGAGAAGCTAGGAGAGAGTTAGTTCCGAGACGGCGAGCTGGATGGCTGCTGCGCCGGCCGCTGTCGCCCTGACGCTGCCTAAACACCGACAAGGTAATGAACGCACGCGATGTCGCATTTTTGAGTGCATAAGGCTTCACTCAGAACTGCATAAGTCTCATCTGTTACACCCCCTTTTTGCGTAATACTAGTGTCGATCGTAAATTAAAGCTCATGGTGTCCACATTTGCCACTTGAAGTAAAAATCTGAAATGCGATGATTTTTCTTTTATATAGTTATTGGGAAGCCACATCAGCCACTGTAATTTACGACAAGTTAGATAAGTAATTAAAGATAATTGAGGGTTACTGTAGACCATTTTGATAGTTTTCTCTTTTGTGAAACTTAAATTAAACCTAGATTATAGATGTGATATGGCATAGGCCATCCTTCGATCCATTGTAGAACTTGGAAACCCATTCATGGAATATTCGTTCACATTTTTGTTGAACGCAGTTGGTTTTTACCATCCTGTATTAAAACATTTCCTTTTATCAATAGTGCAATTTATAAACGATGTTTTGTGAGTAGAATAAAATTTCCAATGGTAAACTTAACTGCTTTTTTGACGTTATTTTACCAGCTAACTAAAAATAGGAAAGCCTTGAACCCTTTCCTCTAAATTTAGTTAGTATTAAGATTCTCTTACAGGGAGTGCAGTGGAGCTGACGCTGAGATCATTTAGTATTTGGTTATATCATCGCTAGTCTCACTGAACTCTTCTGAATTCTACACGTCATGTGTGGTCTGACGTCTCCTTACCAGCAACAGGTCCCAGGTTCAAACTAGTTAATTCCCTAAAACACACGCTCAGAGCGTCGTTGCGCGAAAGTGGTAGGGAGACACGATATAGAACAAACAGACACCACCATGAATGTTTATACCGCCTTTGCAAAAAGTGAACTCGCTGCAATGATCGAATCAATAATGGAAAGCGAATTCGAAAGTCAAAGACAGAAAGAAACACACAGAAGGGAACGTGGAAAGCAGGAAAAAAATTGATGAAAATGCGCACTAAGAAAATGAGGAGGCCGAAAGACGGCGCTATAAGGACGAGGTCCTTGAAAATCTTACTGAGAAGATAGAATCAGTAAAAACAGACTTACGAAGTGACCTTGATAACAATGTAGAACCTATGAAAACCGACATAATTTCAGTCAAGTCAGATATAAAATCTGTAGAAACACACATAAATTCAGTAAAAACAGACCTGCAAACAGAGATAAATGACTTAAATACACCGTTAAACTACGTAAAGATCGAACTAAAAACAGACCTAACAGCTGATTTAAGAACTCAGATGGGAAATTCTCAAAACCAATCAGTACTCAGATCAAGGCTATGAGGTTAGAAATTGACACACAAGTAGAGTCGAAAATAGAGAACATATCGAAACGGTTAGATTCCAAAATCGAAGCAGCCAAGGGAGGGATAAATTCGAAAGTGATGGAATACCACCAACAAGCTCCGGCATTAAAAGAAGATTATAATGCAATCTCTGATAAGGTAAAGAGAGTTAAAACCGCAGTAGACCCGATCGAGAATGTTGTTGATGGTCTCTCCAAACAGATTGAGACTGTCAATATAGAGGATGAAATTACGAATACTGTCAAGGCACATGGCGAAGCATTGCCCGATCACTACCAGGAGTGGATTAAAAGCAAAGACGGAACCATAGAAAAGTAGGTCACAAACGAACTCAAGGAAACTGTCAAAAATGTAACTTTTGAAATAATGGCAGCCCCTGGAAACAAGGAGACACGGTCATGTCAGAATTAGATAAGACGAATGTTAGCTCAGGATTTACTTGAACACTGAGATTGTATGAGTATAAGGGGCGGGGGCACTACGCATGTAGTGCGGGACAATAGGTTGAGAATGTGGGTTCCGCTGGAGGCGTGCCCGAGATAAATCCATGCAGTCGCGCTATCCTCTGTGTTCTCGGTGACTCAGATGGATAGAGCGTATGCCATGTAAGCAGGAGATCCCGGGTTCGAGTCCCGGTCGGGGCACACATTTTCATCTGTCCCCGTTGACGTATGTCAACGCCTGTAAGCAGCTAACGGTGTTCATTTCAGTGTAATTTACTTGAACGCCATCAACACATTTCAACATAAGTATGTTGTAAACACCGACACTTTCACACTCTGTATTTCAAATTTCTGACTGCGCTAGGCTGGTAAATATGTTTCTACCGTTGTTGATTTAGTTCAGATTAGATGGAACACTATTGCAGCAGGAAAAGCAGACTAAGTAATGTTGATGGCGACCCATCTCACATGGGTGCTAAGTGTTCACAGTAGTACAGTGTAGTGAAAATTCGTGTTATTAAAATTAAAGTTTGTAGAAGTCTTTTGTGATGCAGTAAGCAGAATTTTACTGCAGGACCATAATTTTGTAGACATCACTTTATTCTCTGTTCTTTTACGTCTAGGTAGGTAATTTTCATAAATATCGGAGTAATGTACTCTTAACGTTTAGGTACAATCGTTTGACAGATGAGCATGAGTTAACATTTACAAATATGTCAGATGAGACAGAAATGGTAAATTCTTTTTATAACACTGGTAACGATCGCATCTGAACATTAGAGATATTGGAAGTTTTCAGTTATCATATATTATTAGTCCTGATGATACAGTTCTGACAATGATGATAGTGACAGTGACTGGGATAAAAATACGTAAATTCAGAATTCTAGAGTTTTATTCAGAGCGTAAAACAAAACATTTACGTGATACGTTGGGTGCGACGCGCATTTGTATAGTTGCGTTCACTGCCAGCTGGCTGCGTTCAGTGTGTCAGTGTTAAGAAGCTATTAATCAAATTTGAGCTTATGACGGGAGCACAGCCGGCCGGAGTGGCCGAGCGGTTCTAGGTGCTACAGTCTGGAACCGTGCGACCGCTACGGTCGCAGGTTCGAATTCTGCCTCGGGCATGGATGCGTCTACTGTCCTTAGGTTAGTTAGGTTTAAGTAGTTCTAAGTTCTAGGGGACTGATGACCTCAGAAGTTAAGTCCCATAGTGCTCAGAGCCATTTGAACCATTTTCAACGGGAGCACATGTAGACAGTAAGCTTTCCTTTCGTGTAATCAAGTTTGTACTGTTAACATTGGTACACAGTGTCAAGGTTTTCCGAACAGAAGCGGGATGTCAGATCGCTAGTTTTTAACCTGTGGTAGAAGCCGTCTTTGCAGATTAAATTATGGCAATTGAGGTCGACTGCTATGCAGGCAACTATTCATTTTTATGCCCAAATATGTTTTGACACATCTGTGCCGTCATCAGTTGGTACTTTTATTTAGCATCAACAAGGAGCAAGCACACAACAGAAACACAAAAAATCTATTTTGTGAACTAAAAATGTGTGAAGTTGTGAGTGTGGTGCAACTAAGCAATGTACCATATTTCTACAACAGATGGGAAAGTAAATGAGTATAGATGACTCGAAATTAACTCATTAACTTCCCATTGTAGGTGTTCAATCATGTGGAGTTATAAGAACATCATGTACGCCATGACTGGTAGAACTTTCTTATTTCACAATTCCACTTTTTCAACCTTAAGGCCATTATGAAGAGGTACTGCAGAAGATTCAGATTCAAACTACGTCAAACTCTAAAATCCTCCGACATGTTGACAGGTCATCGTCATAACTGAGCCTTTTCACTGTTAAAATACAGCAGCATTGATAGAGTGCGAAGCTCTGTACATCATGAAATGATATAAATTATGTAAAATATTGCCAATAGTAACATCCTTCACAAAAATTTCAGTAAACTGATTCTCTTACAGATGAACGCAGGCAATTAGCACGAAAATACATTCACAAATGACCGTACGTAAACACGCCTACGAACATGAGTTTACTGCGATTTGACTAAAAGATGTTAACACTGGCAATAGTTCATGTATTTACATGATGTCGCTCTTGTTCAACGCTACTGTTGTGTTAGAGTGAAAAGGCTCAGCTCTGAAAATGACATGTGTACATCACGGAGAATTTTAAAGTTGGACACATGCTGAAGCAAAATCCTCTGCAGTACCACTCGATAATGGTCTTAAGGTCGAGATAGCAGTTGTGAAATAAACAGCCTCTATTGTCAACGGCAAATATGATGTCTTTTATCAAGTACGTATTTAACTGTAAGCAATTGCAAAAGACAGTCGCTAAACATTTTTTCGCGCTGCAAAATTGCACTTATTTGCAGATGTCAAACTAAAGAATAATGTAAAGTAACTCCTACAGAACGTAACATTTTAGAGCAGGGTGTTCTGACGCTGGCCCATAGGGAGCTGGTGGCCGTGGCGTTGGCTCGCCTCGCACAGACGCAGTTAGTACATAGAGGCCATGTGCCAGGCGGCCCTACTGCCCGTCGTCTGTGCTTGCGCTCGGCCGTCGCATTGCGTTTGCGTAAGGCTTGGTGATGTTCGTTCCCCCTACCCAGATGCCCATCAATCTGTAACAGCCTGTACCAGAGAAAAGATAATAATGGTAATAGATTTGTTAAGCGTCGCTCTCATTCTAAAAATTATTATTTGAGATATATTTGCATTTTGCAGTATCTGACGATAGGGCAAATGTGCCTTAACGCACGATGAGTGTTCACATAATTGGCATGCTAAGAATGGGGTAGTCCCAGTTCCCTGTTAAGGGAAGTCTTTGCAGCACTTTGCGCCATTTCGCAGCTGCAGCGCGTGGACGTCACGGCGACCCGCGGCTGGCTGCGGCCGGACACTCGCCGTCGACGCAGGGCTGCGGGTCCGCCGTCCAGCTGCCGAGGCGCTGCAGCCAGCCGTAGAGCGCGTCCCCCGGACACGTGGTGTTCCTGGCCTGGCGGTGGCCCAGCACCTCGAAGCCGGGCCGCAGCTCGCCCAGCGACACGCCGCACCACATCAGCTGCTGCAGCGCCTGCAGCGCGGCGTCGTTGGGCAGGCGCTCTGCGGGGAAAAGAGGGAACAGCGTCAGAACTTGACGGTCTCATACCCATACCGCAATGCTACAAAAGGTGCTAACGCAGAAAAAATGTTCACATATGTGTGAAATCTTATGGGACTTAAGTGCTAAGGTTTCAGTCCCTAAGCGTACACACTACTTAACCTAAATTATCCTAAGGACAAACACACACACACACACACCATGCCCGAGGGAGGACTTAAACCTCCGCCGGGAACAGCCGCACAGTCCATGACTGCAGCGCCTGACACCGCTCGGCTAAAACCGCGTGGCGCTTACGGAGAGGTTAGGGGATCGACACAAGAGTGGAAGAGACAGAACAGCGTAAGATGACTTTAAAAAAATCAAAAGTGGAAAATGACTCAAGTAATAATAGATTCGCTCAACTAAGCTGTTCAGGTATTTCCGGAACCGTTTAAGATATCGCAATTCTGAATTGTGAAAAGTCCTCCGTAATCGACGTGTACTTTCTTTTCATAGCTCTACTCGCTGAGTACCCGGCGTCGCCTGGAAACGTATTCATTCTAGTCTTCTTCTCCTCCTCTCTCCTCTCTGTGTCTCCTCCTCCCCCCTCTCTCTGTCCAACTCCTCATCCACTCTTTGTTGTTTTTCTCCTTCCCCTGTATCCGTCTCCTCCTGTACCTCTAACTCAATCTTCCTCTTCCCCTCTCTTTGCCAGTCTCCTCCTCTCCCTTCTCTCTGTCCATGTCCTCCTCCCCATTCTCTGTTTAACTTCTCCCCTTCCTGTTTCCTGTACATCTCCCCTCCCACTGACTCAGTTCGTCTCCTCCCTTCCTCTCTATTTCTTCCTCCTTCTGTCTCTTTCCGTCGTCTACTCTTAACTTTCTCTCCTCGTTTTCTTCTCCTCCTCTCTTTGTCCATCGTCTCCTCTCCTATCTATGTCCATATCCTCCTTTCCCCTCACTCTCTGACCATTTCCTCCACCCCTAACCCCCCTCCCCACTTCTCTCCTAACGTTATCACGCTCACTCCAATGGTAGCTGGTGGTTCTCATACACACTGCATTTCTATCCACATCATAACTAATATGTGTACCAAATATGGTTGAAATCGTTTCAGGTATTTATGATGATACTTTTAACCATGGAATATGTCATAATGATTGATATACATTTAACATATTTTTTAAATATCTGTACGTATATTTCACCCGATTCTCTAGCGAATTTCGCATATGTTTTCATATTTTAGACTTAATTTACACGCATTTCACCTGTATCTCGAGCGAATTTCGCCCTGCAGTTTTATTTTCGCGCAGCTCAGTGATTATGAAGTTGCATCTCCTAAACTGTGTTGTACTGTTAGATAATTTTGCAGCTACACCCAGTGGTGTATGTGACTATCGTTGTAAAATTTGTTGCGAATACAATGAGTATTGAGAGATAATTCATTAAAGCGTCATACATTATGCGGCAGTTTTTCAGTCATTTGTGTATTTGACGTCGTTTGTCCTGAATGAGATCATTGTGCACCAACCGGTCTTTTCCTTTCTCCGATTTTCTGATCTATTGCTCTCCACGTCCCCCCCCCCCCCCCCCCCCACACACACACCTTCCTCGCCCTCCCCCACAGCATCTCGAAACTGCACCTAGCGCCCTCATCTGGCCACCATCTAGTACCTGCACACTCCATTAGGCAGTGCTGACTTCTCTCCCCCAACTCGTACCTTGCTATCCCTCACCCTTTCCTACCCTATCCTGGATTGCTACTTGTATTCGATGTATTGCACAATGATCTGTTTATTTAGGTACGCTCAGTAACATATGTGTATATTGTATACGAAATGTTCTACGAATAGACTTCGCAGCAAAGAAGTAGTAAGCTAAGACGCCACGCATGAATCGACAGTTTTACAAGACTCTTAGTATTTGGCGTCATAGCTCCGGAATAATGTGTAGTAAAATGATATATTTTAGGAGGTACTTGTGAATGCTATCTGCCAAAGTGTCGCGAATACGATTAGCGGCAAAGAAGTAGTAAACTAAAACGCCATACTTCATGCAGCACTTTTACTGCAAGAATACCAGAAATGTAGTATTTCTTTGATTATTTTGTGGCGGTTGTTAGTGAGAAGAGTTTCGTAAATGTTTAAAATTATGTTTGCAAAATTTGAAGCAAGTCACTAAGAGCTCCCATTTTCAAATACTGTGTGAATTAACTATGGGTGTTCGCACGTCGTGGGCTACACTGCCTTTTCACCTCTACCCCCACCTTTTCGATAGGTATGTGGTACTTGCTGCCACAGTGAGTAATATGTGTACTACGTTTCATTGAAATTGGCCGACTGGTTTAAGAGATGTGGAACACGCATATATATATTTCCATCGATTTTATACGTTCGTAAACGCAGCGCAAAAGACCGGGTTCTCCAGTGTTCAAACCTCGTGTTCTATTAGTGACAGAAAGGTAGGGTCAAGTCTCTTGAATAGCCCTAGGGCTAGGGACCATTTGTATACGCAGCAGAAGGAGATGACCTTAGTGTCATTATCCTATAGTCCGAGGTCAAAGTGTGAATATGACACACTTCCTTCTGCTCAGGTGAATGTAGCATATGGGTATGCTCTTTTTGCATCTGATGTTGTGTACTGTAGGGACGGTTTCTCTGAAGATACCAAGTTTTTTCGCCGTCGCCAGTGGACCAATAGCCAGTCGAGGATTCCAAGATGGCTATGCACAGTAAATCGCTGAAATTTTTGCTGTATACACCCAAGATCCCGATCTCGAAATACCGTGATACAGAGGTTCAAAGTGGCCATACTGGTGCACGTAAAATAAGCACGTGAAAAGTATTAAATAAACTACAGCCGTCATATCCTCTGATTTAAACTGACTCCCGTGAAGAATGAATGAATGATGCATTTGCTTAAATTTTGCGGTTACATTGCAACAAAATTATATTACCTGTAGGTCTAAAAATTGCTGAAAACATGATTTTAGGTACGAAACCCCAACCGCGGATTAAGACAGGGCTGACCTTTTTTCGATGTATTCCTAAGATCCGATCTCGAAAACCCTTAAAAATTTTCTGGGTATCCTTATCTCTGTCCCAGGTACAGAGCTTCCACATTTTCCTACTTCTTCATGAAATATATACACGTAGAAATTAAACAGATTGATTGATGACGCTTATATCCGTGATACACCCATGATGTAATTAAATAGACGGGTATGCCGAATGAATGCCCGAATGAGTGAATAAATGAAGGAGCGAATCATGCCTTTTCGTAAATTCATGTACTATTCCTGAGGAAACCACAAAAGGCGTTTTTCACAATTGTTTCGCTGTCAGCATTTGGCCAAGATAGCTATCCAGAGCAAATGTCAATAATTTTTAGAATATGTTTCTAAAATTCCAGTCTGGAACAGCCTTGAAAATTTTGTAGAAATCTTTATCAATTTTCGAGATACGGAGGTTCAAAGGCATCCTGCTTGTCCACGTAAAATACGCACGTAAAATGTGACGTGAGGCGAACATGAAGTTCATAAAGCTACGTTGCATGGAGAAATAAGATGTAAAGTGTGTCCGTTGGCATCATAATTGTTCTGGGAACTCCATGTTGTAGTGGTTGAAAAAATTACGTGAAGAATTCCTAGGCACGTAAAATCCGATCTGAGGTGTAAAATTGATTCTGTGTTATTTTAATTGCACATAAGTAAATTATGAAAATTTTACTAACCAAGATGAGTCATATGAGTGACATACCCTGCCGTGACGGGGAAAGAAGTGAATCAGAATAAACATGCTTCTAAGGAGCATAGAAGATTCGAGTGTCCTCTTTATTCGGCGATTCTGACCGAAATGTGGAGTATGATCTGCCTCATTCTACCTTTCTCAGAATCTTTAAAAATTTTACAAAAAATATCGGCATGAGAACATATTCGCGCTTTTTTATCCTGACAGGGAAGTAGACAGCGGCAGCGTGAAGGAGGCGGTGAAGTAATAAATACTGAAAAGTAGTTGACAGTGGTTGTGATGTAGAAACAGCGAAGAGAGACAATGACAGTGTGGAGAAATAGAGGGACTCATTGGCAGTGGAGTGTAGTAGACAGTGAGAGTACAGTGCTAGGGCTTGAGGCGTCATGTCACAGACTGCGCGGCCGCTCCCGCCGGAGGTTGGAGTCCTCCCTCGGCATGGGTGTTTGTGTTGCTCTTAGCATAAGTTACTTTAAGTTAGTTTAAGTAGAGTGTAAGTCTACGGACCGATGACCTAAGCAGTTTGGTCCCTTAGGAATTCACACACATTTTTGAACAGTATTAAGAGAAGAAAGGAGACAGTGCCAGTGGGAGACAAATAAAGATAAAGAGAAAGTTGAAGTGAGTGAGAGTCAGTGATAATGACAGAGTATATGGCAATGACAACGAAGCAGAGAGAGGTGAGAAGGTGCAGCAACAGTGAGAAGGAATGGATGAGATAGTAGCAGCAAGAAAATATAAGAGGAAGACAATGATAGTGAAACAATATGGTAATGAGACAGAAGGAAGGCGAGTATAGCTGAGAGACAGGAGACTGTGACAGTTGGGGAGCCACTAAGAGATAATGACATTAAGTTGGGCCGAATGAGTGAGAGAGAATGGGAGTGAATGGACATCAGAGATTTACAACGATGGCCTAGTGGGTACGAACGATTTAGAGTTAGGGCAGTTCGTGAGAGTGAGAGATGAGTTGCATGTGAATGAGAGCATGAACACTTTCGCATGTAAACAGTTCTGCAAAAATGTTTAAATGCGCTGAGGAAAGGAGAATGAGGTAGATCTAATCCCACTTTTCAGTCAGAGTCTTTTAACAAAGAGGAGTATATTCGCTTCTTTTATGTTCCTATAGGAACATTTCACCGCTGGTAAAATGTATGGATTAATTATGGAGATATTGGTATTAAATTTGCTTTTTCAAACGGAACTAAACTGATTCATACTAATGTTATGGAAATTGCAAAATAGACGAAATTAAACGCGTTTTACTCTTCGAAATCCAATAGTCAGTTTCAGAGTAATTACAATATTTAGTACTCAGAGTTTATCTCTTTGGACATGAAGCAGATTGCTGTCTCATGGGGGAATTAGTGACTTCATACTTAAATGACACGTCGGATTGCACCACCGCGATACCTATATAACAGATGCACAGACCTAAACTACCTGCGTTGAATCTATGTCGTTCATGTGTATCAACTCCTTGTTACTTTGAAAATAAAAAATAACCCACAAGCCACGAAAAAGTATATATGCTACTGATTTACAGAGAATAAAGAACAAGCCTGCAAACAACGGTGCTAGTGAAATAGATGCTGTGGTAGCTGCTGCTTATAATTTACATGTTAGTTCCAGAGAAACTGCGAGTGCCTCCCGAGTAAGGCATCCCACCGTCGTTCTCATTTTGAACGCAAACAATTACTTCCATCCGTATTAGGCGTCACATTACTAGCGGATTCACCAGCGACACTGCAGAAGACAAGTGACATTCTGTCACTCTGTTCCGATACATCACGACAAGAGATTTATTCTTCGAAGCCTTCTTTCTACCGACGAAACTCCCTTTATAAATCACGGAAACCTGAAGATAAAAGTATACCGTACTCGGTCGGTCGGAATTCGCAGGCAGGCAGGTTGAAAATCAGAGTCAGCCGAGTGTGAACGTTTGGCGTCACATTATTGGGCACTACATGATCGGTCCGTAACAAGTATAAGACTTGTACAGTTTCATATGGAAATGCTACCGGCTCTCTTAGTGCAAATGGCACTTAAAATACCTAAATGTTTGTTGTACCAGCAAACTACTCGCTTGTGACTACGAAAGCACTCACGCAACTCTTTGCTGGATAGGACGTGAAGCCATTATCAGTAAGTCTGCATGTTCGCCTGATCTAATGTCAATGGACTTTTTTTTCTGTGGTGAACTCAAAGGTGAAAGTTATGTAGAAGATCTTACCCCCCTCCCCGCCTCAGGAGTAAAGCAAAGAACTCACCTCTGTGCCGAGGAGTGTTATTTCATCCGGTGCAACAGATTGGCCACCCTAGCTGTCCTATTAGCAGCATTGAAGGCACACCTCGAATTCAATTAATCATAAGGGAAGCTCGAACACGCAGACTATTAACATCAGATTAGACCAAATACTTAGTTAGTCTTCAGAAGCACTTAATGCGACCATAGATGTAGGATGTTCAATTAAATTTTAGTGAGAAAGGCTACCTTTCCATAGGATGAAGTTACGAATTGAGCGATCTAGTGTCCGGTCGTGCTTGAACCACATGATGTCAGTGCAAACATGGCACAAAACTGGTGTTTGCGAACTCATTCTCTATCTGTCTCCGCATAGTCCTGTTAACTGGTGTCTAAGCATTCCTGCTGCATTAGAGGAAAACAAAACGCTGCTGACGAGCGTGAACGGTAATTTGTGTCACTGACGTCTGAACTTAACTTATTGACATTTTCATCGTGCGCGTCAACGGCAAGTCTCTGCTCTTCAAAGCAGTTTTATCGTGAAAGGGAAGGCTCTCAGCCCCACCTAGTTATACAGACAAATGTCTGTTACTTACCTGATACGACACATCGATAGTGAAGAAACTAGACATTTCGGGTGTGATATAGTAGATATTTGAAGCAAATATGCTCTATTTCTAATGACTCCCGGTAAATGTTCACTCACATAACAAATTACAGAAGTTCGCGTAACATTTTTAACAGTCCATAAGAAGTTAGGAATGATTCACAACAAATTTGAAGGTTTGACAAATCTTTTAAAAACAATGTGAATGGGCACTTTTACTTGCAGCGATATAATGAATTGCTCCTCTTAGCGCATGAATACGTCCATATATGAGGGCAGCAGAGTCTACGATGCGACCTGGTATTTATTCTTGCGTGCATGAATCTCTACTATACAGCAACCCATAACTGAAAAACTGAAGACGTAAAATCCGAAGCTCTCAAGCTATAAAATCGCGCTCTCAGAACGAATCTACAGATCAACAAAAAGTTTTCCCCATAGTTACCTTGAAAGGACAGTCTCTGTTGTCAGTGGAATGACCTCTAGCTCTTCAGTTAACATGTATTCTAAAATGTATTAGTATCAACCCAAGGTTGTTGTTTAGCCCCTAGATCCATGACACATAACATACAGAAAGTGTTAGACTTCACCAAGAACCTGCACAGTGCTTGTCACGAGCCAAGTGGATTATGAGTAAGGAGAGGTATACATCGGTAAGACCAGTGAGCCTGTAGCTGTACGCATCCAGGAACACGAGCGCTACATTCGACTTGCATAGCACTAAATTTCTACTATGGTCGATCATTAGAAAGATTGTGACAAAAAAATAAAATTCAGCGACACTTGTGCAAGACCAGCGAGGCCATTAAAACGTCCAAACAACATAAATAGAAAAAAATGGCTACAGCTTCCTCCACCCTCACTGCCAGCCGTCAGAGCCCAGCAGGCCGTACTGGCAACTTAGGGTCGGACGAAGGCAGTACAAGTGGTCATCAGAAACTGCTGCTACGTTTCCGATTTCCTACAAGAATAGAAGGGGATCAAACCCTACCACCGTCCCTCATTTGGTGGTGACTACTGCATCCACGCTTTATGTGACTGGAGGTTTGCTGTGTAGTTTTTCCGAAAATTTTCTTTATATTTATTATTTTTGTTTTGTTTTTGAACGACTGTAGTAATATTTAGTAGTAAGAATAGAGCAGTTACCAAAAATGATCAAGTTCAAAGCAACCGAACATGGAATATAGGACTCTGTGGAGGTTTATATAAGCCAGTGTTAGCGTACTGTTAAGTTACTACCGTTAATGTTTCGGCTACTGTTACTATTACGGTTACTAGTATGATTACGTGCCATGTTCCTTGTCAAATGTACTTGCTCGTGTGAGTCATTTATGTGTTGTGACGTGAACGTCGTGAAAATATGTTGCAGAAAAGTATTTCAGACTGTTTTCGTGTTCTGAGTACTTGGAAATCTTAATCTTTGAATACAGCGCCTCTGCCCAAGCAAGAATTTAATTACAAAACGAAATTAATTCAATTAAATCCAGATCGAAATGGCTGAAGAAAACGATAAAAATAATTCCAAATCATGGAGTTTTTTCTGAATAATAATTCATAACGAAACGTCAGAGACGTACTAAAGCATTCTTGAGAGTTGAGTCGCGCCGACTGGAAGGGAATAATGTATCCGACTGCCGCCATTAACATTTCTAAATAACTTTGAAACAAGCCCGCACAAGATATTTAGTGTGAAATGCAGTATATTTTACGTACTACTCTTTAAATAATAAGCGATTTATTGCAGAATTGGGACTTTAGGTAACTAGGTAGCGAAATAACGCGTTCTGTACCGGTAACAACTTTTTCAAATGTGTGCAATGAGCAGGAAGGCAAACGACCTCTCAGATTATAAACTGAGGCCTCATACAGAAGAAAGAATTTGTTCTGTAAGGAACTGAGCCACTTACTGCTATAATAATTGATCTAAATTGGCTCTCTGAGACTCCATGAAGTCGGGTGGAAGCAACAAACATTACATTCATTCAGTCAAGAAGGGAGCGGTGTCAGGAACCATCATGGCTTATCTTCACTGGAGCAACAGACAACAACAGATCAGATTCGCCATAAGAAATCAGTCCAACAAACTTTCTCAGTTCTTCCCATAGCAACAGTAAATTTCTGAGGTAATACACGATTATGGTGAAATATTAGTGGATCCTCACCAAACACAGTACATCAGTGGACACTGGGAAAGGTTACTACTACAGTGGCCTAAATGTCGGTTTCATTCAGTTAGTGACAAGTATTTCACTACATGGCGTGACTCTACGCCTAGAAATGTTTGTCGGCTTCTTGATAGTAGAAGCCTACGCACTTACAGATGGAAGAGGCTGACATTTAATAAAACTAATAGTGAAGGCTATAAGAAAATTCGGGGTAGTGTCAAAGCAGTACTGCTGCCTGTAAAAGAAAGAGATAACATAAATGGAGGGTTTGGTAAAGGACTTACAAGTCGCCACGGTGAAATAAAGGAATTAGCATACTAGAGACCGGGATAGCAGTGATATTCATTGGTATGTGTCGCTGACTTCCGTTTTATGTATCTCTCCACGCTGAGGTAGCCTCAGCACGTCTTAATAACTATTGCATCCTACATTCATTTGAACCTGCTTACTCTATTCACGTCTATGTCTCCCTTTACAAATTTTGTCATCCACACTAACGAAACCGACTAGTCCTTGATGCCTCAGGATGTGTTCTGTCGACTGATCCCTTCTTTTAGTCAAGTTGTTCTATAATTTTTCCCCCAGTTCCATTTAGTACCTCTTCAATATATATTCGATCTGCCCGTCTAATCTTCAACATTTATCTTCAGCATGACATTCAAAAGCTCCTATTCTCTTCTTATTTGTCCTGCTTGTCGTTCACATTTCGCTTCTCTACAAATACTTTCAGAAAATACTTCCTAACACTCAGCATTAGATATAAACAAATTCCACATTTTCATAAATACTTTTGTTGGTATTGTCATTCTACACTTTATATCCTTTCTGATTCGGCCATCATCAGTTATTTTGCTGCCCAAATAGCAAAACTGATCCACTAATTTCACTGTCTTATTTCTTAATCTAATGCCCTCAGAATTCCGTGATTAAATTGACTAGATACAACGTCTTCTCAAAACTCTGTACATTCTGTGCAACAGACTTTCTAATTCCTTTGCCGTCGCTAAAAGAATTTCAGTGCCATTGGCAAACATCAGTTTTTTTATTTCTTCTCCCTGTAATTTCCGATCCACATATCTCCTTGGTTACCTTTATTGCCTGCTCAGTGTAGAGATTGAATAACATTGGGGATAAGCTACAAATCTGTCACGCTTCTTCTCAATTACTGCTTCTCTTTCACTTCCTTCGAATATGATATTTCGCTTTCTGCATCTTTACCTGCTACCTTCAAAATTAGAAAGAATGTAATGGAGTCAATATTGTTAAAATATTTCTCTAAACCTGCAAATGCCATAAACATAGGTTGGCTTTTCTTCAGCCTATCTTATAAGATACACTATGTGATCAAAAGTATCCATACACCCAGCTGAAAAAGACTTACTAGTTCGTGGTGCCCTCCATCTGTAATGCGGGGATTCAATACGGTGTTGGCTCACGCTTGGCCTTGATGACAGCTTCCACTCTCGAACGAATATGTTCAATCAGATGCGGGAAGGTTTCTTGGGGAATGGCAGTCTATCATTCACGAAATGCTGCACTGAGGAAAGGTACCGATGTCAGTCGGTGTGGCCTGGCAAGAATTCGGAGTTCCAAAACATCCCAAAGGTGTTCTATAGGATTCAGGTCAGGACTCAGTGCAGGCCAGTCCATTACAAGGATCTTACAGTCGTGTAACTACTCCTACACAGGCCGTGTGCAATGAACAGGAGCTCGATCGTGTTGAAAGATACAATCGCCATCCCCGAATTTCTCTTCAACAGAGGGAAGCAAGAAGGTGCTTAAAACATCAATGTAGGCCTGTGCTGGGATACTACTAGGCAAAACAACAAGGGTGAAATCCCCCTCCATGAAACACACAACCACATTATAACACCACCGCCTCCAAATTTTACTGTTGGCACTACACATGCTGGCAGATGACGTTTACGGGTCATTCGCCATACCCACACTCTGCCATCGGATCGCCATATTGTGTACTGTGATTCGTCACTCTACACAACGTTTTTCCACTGTTCAATCGTCCAATGTTTGCGCTCCTTACATCAAGCGAGGCGTCGTTTGGCATTTACCGGCGTGATGTATGGCTTTTAAGCAGCCGCTCGACCATGAAGTCTAAGTTTTCTCACCTCCCGCCTAATTACCATAGTACCTGCAGTGGATCCAGTCTGGAATACCTGTGTGATGGTATGGTTAGATGTCAGCCTATTACACATCACGACCATCTTCAACTGTCGGCGGCCTCTGTCAGTCAACAGACGAAGTCAGCCTGTACGCTTTTGTGCTGTACGTGTCCCTTCACGTTTCCCTTTCATTATCAACTCGGGAAAAATGGATCTAGGGATGTTTAGGAGTGAGGAAATGTGCGTAAAGATGTATGACAGAAGTGACACCCAATGACCTGACCACGTTCGAAGTCCGTGACTTCCGCGGAGCGCCCCATTCTGCTGCCTGACAATGTCTAATGACTACTGAGGTCGCTGATATGGAGTCCCTTTCTGTAGGTGGCAGCGCAATGCACCCAATACGAAAAACGTATGTTTTGGGGGGTGTCCGCATACTTTTGATCACATAGTGTGAGTCATATTGACAGTATTGGCACTCGTGTTCCTACATTTTCCCAACTCAAACCAATCCTGCTTGAGGTCAGAGTCTGCCAGTTTTTCCGCGCTTCTGTAAATAATTTATGTCAATATTTTGTCAATTTATTTTTGGTTCGGTATTATTCGCACCTCTAATCATTTGCTTTCTTTGGAATTAGAGGTATTACATTCTTACTTAAGAAAATTCTCCAGTCTCATACATCATGCGGAAGATGAAAAGGATAATGGAGTGTCTAATCAAAACGATACTGATGTCTACAAGAAAGGAAAATGCAGATCAGTGTCAGTGCAACGCTGTTGGTATACGGCAAATGCAGGGTCCTCTGAAAGCTGCACTAGTGGACTAAAATAAAGGAATTAGGAATGTGGAAGTTTTTCTGCAAGCTGTATTGATGGATATTTGATGACCACTACCTGAAAACTCCCCAATGATGCAGATGCCGATGCTCTGCTGATTGTAGCCGGGGGCGTGCGCTCCCTTGGCGTCCCAGCCTCGGCCCTCGTAGGCGTTGCCGTCTTCTCCGACGACGAAGCTGTATCCGATGTCGTCCCAGCCGTTGGTGTCCATGTGCAGGTCCTGGTAGGAGCGCACGATGGCGGCGCACGCCTTCTGGTCGAAGCAGTAGCCGCGGCCGGCGCCGCCGTGGTGTACCACCACGTACGGCACGGCGCTGGCGGTCATGTTGTCCGGGGGCGCCGTCGGCTGGCGGGCGCCCCACTCTGCGCGGCTCACGATGCGCGGGCAGCCGGCCTCACCGGGAGGGCTGGTCGGTTCCGGTGCTGCCTCAAGGTGGTGCTCGTCGACTGGGGCACCTGTACGGAAATGATAACAACCGTAAGTTAGTTTAAATTACATTAGCTAGTGGGTAAGGGACCGGTAGCCTCAGCAGCCTGGTCCCATAGAATTTACCACAAATTTCCAAATTACTGGGTATTTCAATGGGAAGATTCTACCATTCACCACTGACGGCTGGATGTCTACTGGCGACACATTCAGTGAGGTGACCGAATACCTGAGGAAGAAGGACAGTCCATTTTTTCTCAAGATCCGAAATCAGAGTAGGTAGTGACCGGACACTGGGATCTGGAGGCAAGTCCACATTATGTCTAATCATATAGCTGTTCCATTAGGTTCAAGTTGGGACTCCGGCAAGCCGTCCCTTTCTGGAACGTTATTGACCACAAATCATTACTTGACAGATGCTGCTTGATAAGACGGTGCGTTATCGTGCTAATACAAACGTCGTCTTCAGACTGTTCCTGAAATGTATGAAGTACACAGTGCTGCAGGATGTGTTCATATCCTTCCACATTCAGCGTCATCTTAAGTGCAGTAAGATCATCACACTGGAACCACGGAAACATCCTCGCACCGTAAACCACATCCTTGTACTTCACTCTTGGCACTGTAAAATATGTCATTTAATGCTCTACAGAAATTCGTTAAATCGAAACAACTCAGTCGGATTGTCACAGATGTGTTCATATCCTTCCACATTCAGCGTTATCTTAAGTGCAGTAAGATTATCACACTGGAACCACGAAAAACATCCTCACACCGTAAACCACATCCTTTGTACTTTACTCTTGGCACTGTAAAATACCCTACCCCCTCAAGTGTCGTTTACCATTGTCTATAGAAATGTATGGCAACGACGGGTTGATCAACAATTCAATCTCATCCATATTGCCTAACTGCTACCCCTTGGCACTGTCACCCTGTCCTAGTTGGAGGTTGTCTATGTAACTGCTTCTAAGGGCGACAGATACTTAATGTTCATATAATTATAGATTAAATTTAAAACTATAAATGCTGCTCTATTTATTAAGAAGTAATGTTATTCATCCAATAGTTGAGAATAACAGCAATTTGTGATTTATAACAAGCTTTACAGATGTCGTCAAACCTTCAGGAAATAATTTCTCACTGAGAAGCCCCACTGCATATTCGCGGTTCATGAAGGAAAACTACAGCGTCAAGCATGTTGTTTTAATTTGTTACTTCTTTCTTATGTATTCACGGCACATTTTGCTGACAGTATACACTATTGCCCTGCGTTTACCACAAAAATTACGACTCATAGTTTAGCAGACATGATGTCATAACCACTCAGATGAATGAAAAACTGCGCATCATAAATTATAGAAATGTACAAAACATAGTACAGGAGATATGATGTCATAAACACTGAGGTGAGTGAAAAATTGTGCATCATGTATGACGCTCGAATATATTACTTATTTTCCACTAAGTCTATTAGTAACACATTTGGCAGACAGTAATCACATGCGACACATTTAATTCATATGCAAGGTAATCAGGCGTTTGATGCCGTTTAATAAATGTGAGTTAGATTCTTTAAATTATCTGCGGTTGACTGGCTGGTGTTAACTCCCAGCGCGCAGTAATTGGCTGGGCTGCTGTTACAACTGAGGAACACACTACTGATTCCTCCCGATGATTTCGTGCGATTTTTCTACCATTCTCTATAATGCTCGACGCTCGCCGTCTGTCATTACATGAGGTCTGCCTGGTCCTCGTTTGGCTGTGGCTGCTCCATTGCATGTCCACTTCACATGACCAACTTGACTTGGGCAGCTTCAGAAGGGTTGTAATGTCCTTGATGGGTGTGTTACTCATGTGACATCCAATGCCTAGGCCAACTTCGAGGTCGCTGAGGTCTCCTTCCCGATCCATTCTGCTGTTACTGCTCTTCCACTAATAGTATCCTTTTATACTGAAGGGTCGGCCTCTCGTGACAGTCCCGTGACATTACATAGGAGTTTCTGGATACTTTTGATCAGAGAGTGCCGAATCTTAGATTCCTCATTTAAAACTGGTTCTTGAAACCCTTCTAGCAGGATTTCACGGGATAATTAGCGCCTGTCTTCAAGCATCTGCCACTTCATTTCCTTCAGCAACTCCTTAACGATCTCCCATGGGTCAGACAAACGTGTGACCATTGTGTTGCACTTCTTTGTGTACCTTCAGTAATCCAAGTTGGTTCAAAGATTCAAATCCAATCGCTATGAATCGCAATTTATCATCATGGAAAAGTTACACATAGAGTTTTAAATGAAGCTCCGCCCTGAGGACGAAATGGGATCGTAGTAGTCAGACTTGTACCGGAAGACGGCCTACAACAGGAGCCGAAACGACTTGTGTCTTTATTCATTATATTAAGAGTGATCTCGTAGTCCTTAGGCGTGGCTTCAACTATGAGTGAATCGCAATGAATCACACGAGTGTTTTGTGAGCAGTCTGTAGGCTCGATCTATTATCCTTGTATCCTACCAATTAATCGAAGCCTGCCCCCGATGTACCTCTAAACTGAACCTATCTCCTATATCCATTTCATAGTCCTACAAACATTGTCTTGCGTTCGTATCCAGCGATGGATAGTAAATATTACAGATCATGATGTCCAGACTCAGGTATTTTGTAACTCCTCGGGGCACCTCTCTACATCGGCAGTGTTGTACACTGAAACACAATGATTCACTTAGCCTTTAGCAAGAACAGATTTGCACCTATCAGAAGGATAACATTGCCACGTCTCGACATTTGTTCCAATATGAACACCGACACACAAGTGGAAACACGATTTCTAAGATATTTCTTCACAGCTACACGTTACCACATTACTCACGCAACTTTGAGCAGGGACGCTACAGCGAAGTTAGGCTGGATACGCAGTGATTTAAGTCGATAGAAGACTTTCATATGTAACTGAGTGACATAAATTTGTACATACATGTCGCCTAGTCAGTGAAGTCACTGTCCTGGACATGACAACCCAGCGGATCTCCGGAGACGGAGCCTTGTTGGCAATCAAATCGAATCTTCGAATCTTTGGTGGAAGGGGCCAACACAGATTACAAACCCTGAGGAATGTTGGTCTTCTGGTACTCCAGACATGCGTCACATAGTTCCAGTAGTGATGATGATTATGATGATGATGATGTCCCATGCTCCAAAGAGCGTAGAGTACGTTGTGGGAGACCCACACCGCCGTACTAGGCAAGGTCCTACTGCACGTGGTTTGCCATTGCCTTCCTCCGACCGTAATGGGGATGAATGATGATGCAGACGACACAACAACACTCAGTCGTCTCGAGGCAGGAAAAATCCCTGACCCCGCCTGAATCGAACTTGGGGCCCCGCGCGCAGGAAGCGAGAACGCTACCGCGAGACCACGAACTGCGGACTTCGGTAGAGGGAAGAAATGTAAAACATGTTTTTGCTATAACTCATGGAATCCTAGACATTTCTAAATTCCTTTCCTGCTTGAGACTAATTTGTACGACAAGTTCTATCCTTCGCTTCCGACATAACATTCACAAATAGAGTACTTGCAGGAAATACGACGGCAATTGAGCTAGCAAGTGCACCCAATTACAGTAGTCCAGAAACAATGTTTCAATCGGAAATTTCACGCACTTCAGAACGGTGAACCGATCTCGCAACACTCGATAACAGCCACTTTCGTTCATTAATTGAAGATGGGCTCCTCCGTCTGGGTGGTACATTAAGGTTTGCTGAGCTTACCAGTGAACACTGACATCCAACACTTATAGATGGGTTACATCACTTCACATGATTCTTTGTGTTTGATAAACGTTGATGTTCATCATCTTGGTTTCCAAGTTGTGTTATCCTAACTTTGGGTAGAATTTTTGATACTTCTCAGTACTGGATCTGTGCCAGAAGGGACAGATGGAGGTTCTAGACGCTTCATTCCGGAACTGCTCTGCTGCTAGGGTCGCAGGTTCGAATCCTACCTCTGGCATGGATGTGTGTGATGTCCTTAGGTTAGTTAGGTTTAAGTAGTTCTAAGTCTAGGTGACTGATGACCGCAAATGTTAAGTCTCCTAGTGCTTAGAGGCATTAGAAGGATCCAAAGAAAAGCAGCGCATTTCACCACAGGTTCGTTTAGTAAGCGCGACATCGTTACAGAGATGCTCATCCAAAATGGCAAAGATACCTGAGAGGCGTTGCGAATCACAGTTTGGTTTACTGCCAAAATTTCGAGAGCGTACTGTCCTGGAAGTAGACCATGAGCACAGAAAGAGACTCGACCCGACAACGATGTCTACCAACAATTCCTCTTCCCCGCACCATTCACGATTGTAACAGAAAACTGGGGAAATGACAGTTTTACACATTATACACTCCACCACACACCATAAGGTCACTTGCGAATAGTACCCGTACTATCCCGCTGTGGTGAGAAAGACACCTGATGTGGCACCATGCTTTACAGTCGAAGTCTGTCCTGCTGTTAGGAAACAAGTGTTTGGGGCAATGGAGGAATCTCACATTGCAGTCCTTCTGCTCCACTTGTTTCCAGGCTTTCCGATACTGTTATCCTGACACAAAATCGGGGATCAGCCATTGATCCAACCAAGTTTGGCTCCTTCCTCAACATAAGAATAACAAAAGAAAGCACTACTAATTTTAGAAAGACAAAGGAAGTTATTAGGAAACTGAACAACAGTAATTAAGAAGCAGTGCGGAAAGAAACGATCGTGTAGGAAAAGTTACTGACGAAATTTGGAGAGGAATATTAATTTTTTATGGGCTCAGCGACGGATGTGTCCAAACATAATCAAAAGTAAAATTGTACAGTGTTTTGACATATTACCATAGGAAATTTGGGAAAGACCTAAAAGAAATTGCCATTAACAAACAAGAAAATGAAGACAGTACAAAATTTAGAAGCCGGAAGTTTTTCATAATAAATAATTTCCAAAACAAATTGAGCAAAATGTACCGCAGAACAGAGGAAAGAAAAAATTGAACTGGTAAATTAAGTATTGGAGAAAATGTAACGCATATTTAGAGGCTTGGACATGCTCGTTAGCTGGACTTTAGGTGAAGATGAAGAACGAGTCGGCCGGACGTTGTGGCCGTGCGGTTCTAGGCGCTTCAGTCTGGAACCGCGTGACCGCTACGGTCGCAGGTTCGAATCCTCCTTCGGGCATGGATGTGTGTGATGTCCTTAGGTTAGTTAGGTTTAAGTAGTTCTAAGTTCTAGGGGACTGATGACCACAGATGTTGAGTCCCATAGTGCTCAGAGCCATTTTTAGCCAAAGAACGAGCCAAGTAGTAAATACTACTTAGTCAACGTCCAAATGTTGCTACGTGCTTTTATCAGATTTGACTGAACCAGAAAACAGTGAGCCGATAAGAAGACTGGCTCTTATTTCTAACCACTGCTTTTCTCTCTCTCTCTCTCTCTCTCTCTCTCTCTCTCTCTCTCTCTCTCTCTCTCTCTCTCTCTCTCATATGTCGTGTATAGGCCAATGCATATCAAAAGTAGTGCTCCAATTCATTCTGTTCTCCGACCTTTCGTCTGCTTCATTGCTACCATAATCTACTTTCAAATCTGCAAACTGAAGCGACCGGAATCTACATTCTTTACGGTTTTTTCCGAAAATAATGGATATTAGCCATCGACGGTTCACCACGAAAATTTATAAAATATGATACCCCCCTGCGAAAAGGTTACAGATAGCATTGCTACGACGAATTATCAGCATCAGTAATTTGCCAGTAAGAGGGCGAGACGTTTTGGCGAAATGAAACGGTAATCAAACGCATTTGGTTCAGACCCAGGGAAAGGTACATTTACTCTTCCCATCACCCGCTCACCAGCCCATCCTCAGAGGTGGTTAAACCCGCAGAGTGATTACAACTATCCCATTCCTCCAACAAGTGACTCATGTTATCTGTATCGCACATATGACTGTGACAAGTGCTGTTGCTGTGGCATTTTGTATTGTGTTTTGGCTGTGTTGTTGTGGATGAAACCAAGGGAGAGGGTGAAATGAAGTATCTGCCATGGCCCACTGCTCCCAAAGAGATTGCAAATGGGCTCTACCCCCTCAACCGATTTCTGGGTAACCATCAGTAGTGTCACACGTCTTCACTCCATCAAACCCAGTAGAGTGATTTGGAATTTAGCCCAGGACCTCAAAGGGGAAGGAGGAGGAGTCGGGGGAGATTAGTGCTTAACGGCCCGTCGAACACGAGATCATTAGGGACGGTGCACAAGCTCAGATTAGGAAAGGATGGGGAAGAAAATCAGCCTTGGCCCTTCAAAGGAACCGTGTCGGCGTTTACCTGAAGCGCTTTAAGGAAATCTCGGATGGCCGGACCCGTGTTTGAACTGTTGTCCTTTCGAATGCGAGTCTATTGTGCTAACCACTGCTCCACCTCGTTCGGTTCAGGACTTTGGACGATAGTCTGGTGATCAATTATGTTTCGCTAAGACCTCTGGTACGCTTATTAACCAATCATTGAAGATAATAAATTTTTGCCACGTTCGAATAGCACACCTCAGACTCGACTGCCAAAGCAAGATTGTACATCAGAATAGTTTACTTCAGTGAAGGACAAACAACATTTTATAGTAATTACATCAGAAACCGTCTTTGTTGACATTTAGAATCTTATTAGTGCTAGGGACAGAATCAAACCTTGACTCCTGTCTTTCGTGGACACTCCTGCATAAAATCAGTCATTCACCCACGACTTAAACAACTCTGATGTGAGGAGAGTAAAATTTTCCCTCTGCCGCGGAGTGTGCGCTGATATGAAACTTCCTGGCAGATGAAAATTGTGTTCCGGACCGAGACTCAAACTCGGGATCTTTGCCTTTCTAGTGCTAGTGCTGTACCGATTGAGCTATTCACAGCATCAATTCTGCCAGTAAGTCAAAGGTCCCAAGTTTAGGTCTGGCGCACAGTTTTAATTTGTCAAGAAGTTTGAACTCTTACGTCAGCCTACAGGTCAACTTAACAGGGGCTCTTTCCAATTACTTCGTAACTCCTCAGGCGTTTTGCACTGATGCTGTTGTACCATCAAAATACGAAGAAAGGTTTTCCAATAAGTGTGTCGTCTTTACTTAACAGTGAGTTGACAGCGTATTATGCAGCAGACTGAATATTTGTAAAACTTAATACGACATGTTTGAGTCTCAGGTTCAACTTTCCGAAAACTTACAGATTTTTCTCTTTCTTTATTAAGCGAACATTAAGTTTCACTTTTTCACTTTAAAACTGTTATACCATCAACTAGTATAAGATCACACTCCTATCTTGAAATTTTAATGTCAATATGACGTTGAGCTATAATCTTATCTCCCAAACATGAGTACGTAGATAGCTCATGGTACAAAGATTGTATCGAAAATATATTGACTAACTTTTGGGGTGATTCCTCATAGCAAACAATGAAAATAAAACAATTGTATGAAAAGGGATAGATTACCGATTTTTATGCGTAGAGTTTCGTATACTGAAATTATTCGCGTTGTCAAACTCAAATAGACTCATTGAAATTGTATTAAGTATCAGCCTTCTGATTCTACGTATTGATGAATTTGCTGTGAAACGTAGAACCCTTTGAAAGACCCCAACAGAAGCTGAATTCCTGTTGATAGTTGTGGCATACCTTTTGTGATTGTTTCTAAGTTGATCTCATACTTTAAGGAGAGAAAACCACAGTAGCACGATAGCAATCGAGAAAATTTGGCTCTTAGTACGCAGTTAGGCCTTCTGAAACCACAGCTCTGAAACCATCACGACGCGGGGCAGCCGAGCGGCCTAGGTAGGCGCCTAGTCACGTTCGCCCCCCCCCCTCCCCCCCCCCCCGCGCCTATTCACGTTCGCCCCCCCCTCCCCCCCCCCCCCGCGCCTAGTCACGTTCGCCACCCCCCACCCCTCCCGTCAGCGGTTCGAGTCCTCCCTCGCACTGGTGTGTGTTTTGACCTTAGCGTAAGTTAGTTTAAGTTAGATTAAGGAGCGTGTAAGCTAAAGGACCGATGACCTCAGCACTTTGGTCCCGTAAGACCTTACCACAGATTTCCAAATTTCCAAACCATCTTGCGCTCTGTTTGTTAGTCGCTCCGCCCCAGTACAGGCGCCTGTTGCCCCAGCCCGGAAGACAGAACAGCCGGGTAACAAGAGCCCTCCTATTTGAGGGACGTTGAAGGCGAAGGAGGAGGAGGATGGGGCAATCGGACACATCCGCCCAATGCGTTTTCGAATCTTCTTCGAGAGTCCATGTTATTCTACACGAAACACACTAAGTAATACGAGTACGTAACATGTCAGTCTCGCGCAATAGCCTCAATATTATTTTAACTGTTTTCTCTTTCTGATATTCTGCAGCTATATATACGCCCCAAAATCAGAAACCTAAGCAGCTGAAAAATTATTACGGAATTAAGGTAATGATTGTAGATCCGCAATTTAATTACGGCAATCACTTTGAAGAATAGCTCAACTCTTGCAAATAAACTTCACTTGAACAGTGCCAGCCTTAAAATAGAAAGAAAGTAATGGAGAATAGCGATGTTAATAAATAAATGATGCTAAGCTACATCCATAATGACACACTCATTTATTCCATTGATTTACACCGAATTTGTGAATCGCAAGAAAGAAATATTCAAAGCAAAGACATCTCTGGCGCCAGCTACTGGTTATAAATAACGCACTTCGGCACAGTGAGGGAAGCATGTTATCAATGTCAAAGCAGTATTTCATAAATCTCTTATTCACTTCATTTTACAGTAATTGTAATTCCTTGTCAGGACAGTAAGAATGTGCTTAATTGCGGTATTGTCGTGATTAGCTCTTGCTTTTGTTAGTAATGAAATTGTAGTTCCCGTATAATGGCTGTCCAATTCGCTCAGTATAAGAATAAACTTACCTTATCCATGCGTCATTAAGTTTGCTGTAAGCAGCTCCGCGTCTTACTCCGCTAAGCAGGGTGCTTGTAATTTTTTAAGTATGTGGACCTAATAAATCTGGTGCCATTACTTCTAGGGCTCTCGAGAACAATGAAAATCAGTGACACCACAAAGTGCTCCAACGTAGGGATCAATTCTATCGTGGTTACTATTACTAACGTACGTTGGGAAAACCGATGTGGTAACTTGAGAGAAGGCAGTGACATTTTACTTTTCTGCTCATAGTCATTTCCGAGCATAGTGTTACGTAAATTATATATTAACTTGCGAAGAGAAAGCATAAATTACTGTGTAATAATTTGGAAAATATACTGTTCTAGGCGCTTCAAGTCTGGAACCGCGCGACCGTTACGGTCGCAGGTTCGAATCCTGCCTCGAATATCGATGTGTGTCATGTCCTTAGGTTGGTTCTAGGGGACTAGTGGCCTCCGATGTTAAGTCCCATAGTGCTCAGAGCCATTTGAATCATCTTTTACACTGTAGAAAGTTTGCAAAATTCAAATGGTTGAAATGGCTCTAAGCACTATGGGACTTAACATCTGAGGTCATCAGTCCCCTACACGTAGAACTACTTAAACCTAACTAACTTAAGGATATGATACACATCTATGCCCGAGGCAGGATTCGAACCTGCGACTGTAGCAGTGTATGAGTATTGGCTTTCGGGCCAATGGTAGAACCTTTTCCGAAATTAAGTTTGTGAGCAGTTCACATGTCGTCGTCTTTAAGGTATAACGCGCTCAGGAAGGTGGCGCAATCCAAAACTGACGCCGAGACTTCAGTGGTGTACCTTGGGCCATTGATGACAGTGGTAAACGATTGCTGCGGAGATGTGTAAGGGCAAATAACGTGCAACTGTTGAGCAACTGATTGCCCCGATGAACCGATGGACTACTAGGGGCCACCAACAGTGGCTCCTCAACCGACCGTTCAGCGAACGTTGCTATTTATGGGCTTCTGCAGCCGGCTGCTGGTTAATACACACATTTTGATGCTGTTCATTGGCGGCCCAGGGCGATCTCGTCATGCTCGAAAGCACCATGGATGAGGTTGTAAGGCGTCAGGCAAATCCAACACCTTCCATTAAAACCCTGACATGATAAGCAAATCCAGTAGTATGTCACATAGCTCCGAAAAAATCGTGACATTAAATTAACCAAAGTAATACAAGTAACGAACGAGCAAATGGAATACCACAGACTAACACAAGAATGACTAAATGCATGTCATACCTTCCCACCTGAGACAGACGCTGTTCCGAGGGGAGAAACGAGAACAGAAGCCGAGAGCAGAACCGTGTTAAGCTAGAAGGCCATAAGATAAGAGACGGACTGGACACCCACGTCGCCTGCTCACAACTAGGACAACGCCAGCTGCAAGTTTCAGCGTGAGACTTTTTCGCGTCTCTGCTACGTCAAGGACCAACCCCCAGCCCGTGTTAAAAGCTAGAGCCCTCCAGAAAACAGTATAGATCTTACGATAACGCAAAAAGGGCCACACCACCCGCAAGTTTTAGCGTGAGACTTTTTCGCGTCTCTGTTACGTTGCAAACTTCAAAAACATTGCCCCACCACGAAAAGTATAACGTTTCTCATTGGATAGACAGAATGTTTATAGGCGGAGCTTAAGGTTAACATTGAGACCCTGATTGGTCAGATGAAAACACAGCCACATAGTTTTTTTAAACCAACTTCGGTAAATGGTAGTAAGGAGAAGTTAGGAGAAGTTAGTGAGTTCCGAGAGGGCGAGCTAGATGGTTGCGGCGCCGGCCGCTGTCCCCCTGAAGCTGCCTAACCAACGACAAGGTAATGAACGCACGCGATGCCGCATAACAGCGCATGAAGCTTCACTCAGAACTGCAGAAGTCTCATCTGTTACACCCCCTTTTTGCGTAATACTAGTGTCGATCATAAATTAAAGCTCATGGTGTTCACATTTGCCACTTGAAGTAAAAATCTGAAACGCGATGATTTTTCTGTTATATAGTTATTGAGAAGCCACATCAGCCACTGTAATTTACGACAAGTTAGATAAATAATTAAAGATAATTGCGGGTCACTGTACACTATTTTGATAGTTTTCTCTTTTGTGAAACTTAATTTAAACCTAGATTATATATGTGATATGGCATAGGCCATCCTTCGATCCATTGTAGAACTTGGAAACCCATTCAGGGAATATTCGTTCACATTTTTGTTGAACGCAGTTGGTTTTTACCATCCTCTAATAAACATTTCCTTTTATCAATAGTGCAATTTATAAACAATGTTTTGTGGGTAGAATAAAATTTCCAATGGTAAACTTAACTGATTTTTCGACGTTATTTTACCAGCTAACTAAAAATAGGAAAGCCTTGAACCCCTTCCACTAAATTTAGTTAGTATTAAGATTCTTTTACAGGGAGTGTAGTGGAGCTGACGCTGAAATCATTAAGTATTTGATTATATCGTCGCTAGTTTCACTGAACTCTTCTGAATTCTACATGTCATGTGTGGTCTGACGTCTCCTTACCAGCAACAGGTCCCAGGTTCAAACTTGTCAATTCCCTAAAAAACACGCTCAAAGCGTCGTTGCGCGAAAGTGGCAGGGAGACATGAAATAGAACAAACAGACACCACCTAGAATGTTAGACGGTATGGTAGTATCATTGGGGACTGTGTCTACCCTTTCATGCAGTTTGTTATTACTTGGGACGATGGCACTTACCCTACTACGATGCAATGTGTCAAACGGCTCGCAATGTACTTGACTGGTTTGAAGAGCACCAGGACGAGTTTACCTTACTCCCTGGCTACCAGACTCAACAGATTTAAACCCAGCATCTGTGGGTCTAGCTTGATCGGGCTGTTAACGCCATGGATTCTACAACGAGAAACCGAGCGAAGCTGGCTATGCTATGGATCCATAATACTATCCATACTTTCCAGAACCTCATTGACTCTCTTCCTACATATCTTACAGCAGTACGGGCTGCAAAACGTGGATATTCAGGCTTTTGACACGAGCTTACATGAATGTGAGTGGAAGCTTAGGAAGCGATTGTTCATTTTTTCTGCCATATCATAATTCTCGAGCTCTCGGCAGCAGTCAAGGCTATCTTCGTTGGCATTTAAAACTGCTGACTACTGGTAATGGAGGGAGATTTATATGCAGGGAACAGCAGATTGCGGAATATTCGGGAGCTTGTCCGAATGCGCAGAAAGCCGAGTCATCCAGTGTTGCAGATCCGATAAGCGCGGCCACCTGACGTCGTCAAACAGCATCTGCATCGAGTGAAGGTGACTACTTCACAGGTTATACTAAACGTACCTGCTCACTGTCAAAGTCATTAGTGTTTCAGTGTTTTCCCTATCTGCTCGTAACCACTTCATAATCTGTTGATTTGATAGTTACAATGAAGAATACAGATTTAAGTTCAACGCCTGTGTCTGGTTACATTTCGGTGAGCTAAAATACGCAGCGTGTTTCTGTCCAATACAAAACGTCATCGTTCTCTTCCTGTTTGAGCTCACCTGAAGTGAACAGCTGACGAGTTCTTCTTCTTACACGACTGCACAAGAATGCCGTTCTTGTTACTACCTAAACATGTTTAAATATCTTCTAAGTGCTAATAAAGTATAGATGGTAATTATGATGATATTTAAGCAGTAGGACCTAGGAAGTACATAATGCCCTAATGTTCTAGTTTTCTTGTTCCATTGAGCTACAGCAGTGGGACACATGTGTGCAATGTAATTTAATCTGCTAGTACAGAAATATGTATCTTTTTGTGTCTGTGGTGTACAAATAAGGCTATGGAATTAAATCACAAATTATGTAATTAATTTCACCATGAAACAATTTACGAGGGCCTGCTGAAAAATAAGGCCTCCGAATTATTTACGTGAAAACTCCAGACGCATTTTCAAGAAAAAAACAAACGTTATTAACATTCTAAAATTCCATTCTTCGAGCCAACATACGAAGGCTATTAGGAAAGTAAGTTCCGATCGTTCGCGAAATGGAAACCACTGTGAAAATCAAAACTGTTTCATTTTCAGCCGTTAGCTACACCTTCCAGCTAATTGTCTACATAGTTGCCACTCCAGCTTCCAAATTTGTCGTAGTGTTGTGCGAACGTTTCAGTACTCTCGTCTTGAAGGCAGACGCCTGTTCTTTCCGCCAATACTCTACGCTGGTGTACAGCTCGTCGACTGTGCCAAAATATTGTCTTCGAAGCCAACAGTCACGTGAGCTGAGGTGAAACTCAGTGGTAGCCAGTTACGTCCTGTATGTGTGTGATCAAATACTTTCCAACGAAAACGCTGCAGCAGAGTCTTCGTTGCCACTGGAGCTTGCGGCCGAGAACTGTCATGAAGAAGAAACCGTAAGACAGTTGTCTTATGCGGGCTGCATGATATCAGGCGATATCTCCCGCCAGGCCCTCATCTGTCCCCTGGTATCTTTACGTGCTCACTGTGCTTTCAGAATTGGAAAGAGCGATGTGACGCAATCGACAGGCACACAAGAGACGTTACCCAACACATCTGTGCCAAGCTTCATCGGATTTTCAAATTGGTTTCCGTGTCGCGACCGATCGGAGCTTACTTCCGAACAGCCCTCGTGTTTATTTCTCAACATACTCACCCAGTCGACGAACACATTTCTCCCAACGGGAGACCAGTTTGTTGGCACCGTCACTGTAGAATAGCTGACACCGCTTCATCACTATCAAAGTGAAGTCCTCGAGGTTGTTCTTTTAAGTTTTGGAAGTCTGGACTGTATGAAGGATGGTAGATAACAGTGAAGCCGAGGCATCGGATTGTGCAGATACTGCAGCACTCGTGTGTTGTCTCCCATTGTCATGATGAAGTAGAGGAAGCCACGTGTGTGCACGAATTCTTCGAATTACAAAGATTACAGCACGCTGTTTCGCCAGTACCGCTCGTATAGTTAAGTTACACACCGCCTTGTTATGTAATTCGGAGCCCTCAAGCGGCACAGGCTGCAAATACAGGGTGTATCTAAAAGAATCATCCGATTTGCCACGTCTCTATTTCTGAAACTAATAAGCATATACAATGAATTTTGATTTTGGTGAAAGGGAAACTCAAACAGTGTTTTTTTCATACCTCTTCATAGGTGCTTCATATTCCCCCCTTGAGGTGCATGGCATATGTCAGTGCGGTATCCAAATTGTTCTCACACTGCAGCGAGCATGTCTTGAGTTACAGCTTCCACAGTTGCTATTATGCGGTGTCTCAGTTCATTCATTGTTGGTGACAATGGAGGCACATAAACTAAGTCTTTTGTAAACCCCCACAAGAAATAATCTACTACAGTCAGGTCCGGTGACCTTGGAGGGCTGTAATGTAATGCTGAATCATTTGGTCCCGTGCGACCGATCCATCGTTCAGTAATCCTTTGATTTAAAAATTCCCGCACTTCCAGATGCCAGTGTGGCAGTGCCCCAACCTCTTGGTAAATGAAGTCGTTCAAATCAGTCTCAAACTGTGGGAAAAGGAAGTTCTGAAGCACATCGAGATATGTGCTTTCTGTAGCAGTATTCTCGGCAAAGAAAAAAGGACCACACACCTTTTCCAGTGAAACTTCACACAACACATTAAATTTTGGGGAGACCCTCTATTTTACAACTTCATTTGGTTGTCCCATACCCCATATTCTCACATTATGGCGGTTCACCTCTCCACTTAAATGGAATGCTGCCTCGTCACTAAACACTAAGTGTGCAAGGAAACTGTCATCCACCATCTTGTCAAGAATGAAACTACAGAACTCCACACGCTGTTGTTTGTCACCTTCACGATTGTATGGTTTCGTGTGTAAACGTCGACACAGCACACGGCAGACGAACGCCAGGTGCACGTTAAGCTGTCGAGCTGCACGGCAAACGTATTTCTGCGGACTACTTGTGAGAATATGGCGGATGCGTTCCACCTCTGTGTCAGACATTCGGGGACGGCCGACGATTTGTCTTTACACAAACAATCTGTTTCTGGGAATTGTTCATGCCATCGTCCATTAAGAGGATTCACACAATAACTATTACAAAAGTCACGCTGAACAGTTATTAGTGACTCGCACTGAGCGAAACGCAGAACACGCTTTCTGTTGTCCCAACACCTTTTATACTAGAACTGTAGTGGGCGCACACTGCTGCTGTCTTTCGGGAACCATGTAAAACTCGAGAGTTTGCTCTTTCCAACAGTACGTTATTCACGCACGTGTCTCAAATAACATAATAGATACGATTTTTTGTATCGAATGAATCTTTTTCCCACTCTGTGCCTGTGCAGTAATCCGGACAGGGTCACAATATGGCCCAATACCTCTTCCCGTAATGTAATGACATTGCTTTATGTAACATGGCAGTTGGATAACAAATGAAAAGCGAATTCGTCCTAGTCCAAGGAAGGTCTTGGCAATAATTGACGTAGTGCCGTGAAACCAGACCACGAATAGTTGTTCTGGTTCCTATTGGAACGGTAACAACCTACACCACTGTCACTGTTTCAATATATAAATGTTCTGCTCATAACTCTTAATTTCACGGATTCATTATTCCATTAGCGTTGGTGATTGTCACCGGAAAAATGCAGAAATGCGTGTTATTAACTCTATTTGTTACTCAATTTGATCACTGTAACTGCTGAAAGGGGATTAACCGTTAGCGTACAGCTGAACGCTACAAATTTAGTTATTTGATTATGAAGAAATTAAATTACGGAACAAAAGCTATATGTCAGTGCATTATGAGTCGTTGTGACAAATATTTTCGTTGGATATTAATCTAACTATACCGTGAAACTGCAGAAGGTGTTTACATATGCACACACATTCTGTAGTGCGATTGTACAGAAAGAAGTTTTCGGAATCAAATTTAATTACAAAAAGAATGAAGATATTTTGTTGTTAATGATTTTTCTTTGGTTTGGAAATATAAATTGGTTGGTTGACCTACATTCATGAGTACAGTCGATGTTCCACGTCGTTTAAAAATAAACGGTTAAGGTGGTATTTTCTGAGTCCTAAATTCATTACATCCTCGGTCTACTTATATCCCCACTTGAACTAATTACGTCTTCGCCTAAAGACCGGTTTTTTGCTCTACAATTTTACATGGTGGAGGAAAAGCACATAGTATAACGTTAACAGTTTACTGCAGATCCAGAAGGCTAATCAATACGTGAGTTATCAAAAATTAAACATTTCTATCTGAAAGTTTCTGTAGGTAACTAGCTAAGCTGTAAGACATTCATAGAAATGTATTTTTTTCCATCAGCTGTGTATATTTAAATTGATTCTCGAACGGCTTCCGTTATTTCAACCATCATCACTAGAAGATCGCACAGCCGGCCGTTGTGGCCGAGCGTTCTAGGCGCTTCAGTTTGCAACCGCACGACCGCTACGGTGGCAGGTTCCAATCCCGCCTCGGGCATGGATGTGTGTGATGTCCTTAGGTTAGTTAGGTTTAAGTAGTTCCAAGTTGTAGGGGACTGATGACGTCAGATGTTAAGTCCCTTAGTGCTCAGAGCTTTTCATTTGAAGATTGCACAAACGGAAAGAAATATACCTAGTATATAAAGACAAAATAACAAAAATATTTAATTCTATAAAATTAAATAACTGCTAGTTTATCCATGTAACACGTGATTTGACAGAAAAATACACTGTCACTGTCTGTTGTATTTGTTGACTTGCTTTTTATTAGTGGTACTAACACTTGATACTGAAACAAAATTATGTAATCTTGACTTTACGTTAATTGAGTGATAAGCTCAATTATCGTAATTACTGTTTACAAAATGATATTATTATACCGTTATTTGGCTCTTGCAAGACATTTTCATGTGTACGTTTCACTTGATTGCCGCACTCTGCAAGACAGCGTCGTCTAGACTGTTTTCTTTATGCTACACTCATTGAAAGCTGTCTGTTGATAGTAACAATAAGGTGTAAACAATGAAATTAACCTTGTTAACAAGTGACCCGACTTCACCACCGACTGTATTACCAATCTTCTTATATTTTTACCCTGTGATTTTATACTCATAGGTCGTCTGAAGTTACATAGGCCAGAGATGACAGTCGCCTGTTATCGGTTAGTAGTGCGTACTGTAATACCCGATTACTACAGTTTATTCTTTTGTATGTAGAATTTTGTTTAGTCCTGTACAAATGAATTTATAACTGACATTTTGAGTGAGGAGCAAAGAGTCCATATAACTGTATCTATACTGTTTGTAGAAATAAACCCGATGAGGTCTTCATTTTGTTTTGGAGGGTGGTAAGAGATTCCTATTCCTGGCTGTTCGCTGTTGTCTTTCACGATCCTGATATTGTCATGTAAGCACAGTTCTCTGTAGCTGTGAATGCTGAATAGTTTCTAGTTTGAACTACCTTCTATTAAAAAATTTTCAAATACTTTCTTACAATACCATTCCATATATTTATGTTAATAATCACTGCATTGTTAGTTCCATTTTTCAGCCTCTTGCAGGAGAGACGCTTTATTTTATTTTCTCGTACAACCTGAACCTGCATCATTCGAAAAAAGAAGTCCACGAATTTTAACTAATTTCAGAGCACAATTTTCAAGAATTCCATCAGTACACATCGTTGCGCTGCTCCCAACACGAATCCAGGATAATTGCAATTTGCTTTACTTCACTGCTTTGGTACTTATTTAGTGAGGTGAGAGGTGGAAGCTAATTCAAAGTATGCAATTTCCTCATGTTTTTCAAGGTATTGCCAAATTATGATTCACATACCACAGTTCTTAATGGTAACATTTGGTAAGCTAATGTGTCTTGTACATGAAACATGCATTTCTGGTGTATAATTTTGTAATATTTTTTAAAATAATTTTGTAAGTAGTGTATATTTATAGAAGTCATGAGCATCAAGCATGTTTATGTTAAGTGCCTAATTTTAGTATACAGTTAATAGGAAACTCATATTATGTTCATCTAGTGCTTACATAAGAGCCGAACGGCCAACGAAAGAAGCGGGAATCGTAAAAGTGAGTTATAAGTCACAAACCTATAATTATATATTGTCTAAACAGTAATATAACTTAACTGTGCTGCCATGGAACACTACATATCTTATTACGTAAAAGTATAGTAATGTAGTTATTTTTATAGACTATAGACGATACCTAGTACGAGGAATTGAGAAAGTGTGGTTGTAAACAATAATAACTAATTAACTGCAAAAGATGGATAACTTTTATTGTTATATACATGATGGATATATTTGAAATAAAAGCTGAGGAAAAATGGAGGCACATTTTAACAATATTTTGTCATTTGTGTTATTTTTATCCAAAATGTCATGCAAACGGAGACGTGACATTATTTCCGGAGTACCCTTGGCGCTGGCCGCCAAATGGAATCATGACTACAGAGCATGCGTCTTCTGTCAGTGGAATGAGAAGCAGTCATATGTATTGTAGAAAATAATCTCTATTGCCAGTTCCGTGTTTAGACAGGCTGTCCTGAAAAGACAGAGACACACGCTATTCCAACTGTTCTGATTAGGTTCGGCAAACACCCGTTTAATAGATACGTAACGCTTGTTAGGCGACTTACCTGAGACGGCCGCCAGCAAGTGCATAATGATGATGAGTTTCCACGTGTCATCCATTGCCCAGCCGCGGCCCGTTCGCCTCAAGTCTGTATCTACCGCCGCCCGAAGCTACTACTAGAGTGTTGGTGGAACGGAGTGCTGGCACACTCAACGGTTCTGAGCGATGTCCATCTGGTGGGGAATTACCACGGCGCCGGCCTTCCACTTGCCGACGTCACAGCCCACTCTGCTTCTAATCGCAACTGAAACCGCTAGCCCGATAACATTGGTGTCAGTTGCGGGTGCATGTTACGATAACGGCGTATCAACTGACCCTGGCCGCAGCTGTAGTCGCTATCGGATGACATCTGGGCATTTGTAACAATTCAAGACGGTTTTCTCTGGTGTTTGCGGAGATCTACAATAGCCATAGGTTCCCTTTAAGGGACAGATTGTCACAAATATGTATTGTGGTATGTCGCCCGCATGTTGCGGCTAGAGGAAGCGTACCTCGTGAGCGCACGGGTCTGCTACTATCATATCGATAGTGAACATGACAGTACTTTGCGAGTTAACCGACACAGAATGTGCGGATGATAATCGGTGAAAGTGACATCGGAAACTACAAAAGAATTCTGGTTTCCCTCGTCGGAAGTATTAGGATGGGTATGTAATATTGCAGAAAAATAGTTCTACGCCCTCAAACCGCCGCAAATTGTTTGACCAATAGTGGTCACGTTGACTCCGCAGAGCCATATTGAGTGACCCACGGTCTACTTTGGTTTAGTCACCAGTATGTTTTAAAGAAGGTTGAAATTTAGCGCGAAGGTCAATACGAAATGTAGGTATTAGTTTCCACAGCGAAACTCTGTCTCGAAATCTCGGCAGAAAACCTAAAGAGATTCCGGTCGTATGCAAAGTACACCAGCGGCAAGGCTGGTGTCATCACAGCGCGTTAAAAATGGCGATGTTATTGACGACAGTGCCTCTAAATCAGAGTTATAATAAACACTGTTTTTCGAAATTCCTTCGCAGACAAAGTGAATATCCCAGAAATCGAAACAAGAACAACTTCCGGTATGAGTAACGTAGAAGTAGACGTCTTCGGCGTAGCCAAGCAGCTTGAAACACTTGAGAAAGACAAGGCCTGGGGTCTAGATTGTATACCACTCAGGTTCCTTTCAGAGTATGCTGATACAATAGCTCCATACAGCCGCTTACTTGAAGAAAGATCCGTACTCAAAGAATGAAAAGGTGCACAATTCACACCAAAACTCAAGTAGCAGTAGTCCGTTGAATTACAAACATACTTATCGAAGGATTTCAGCAGGATTTTGAAACATGTACTGTGCTCCAACATGATGAATTACCTCGAAGAAAACCATTTATCGACAAATAGCCAATACGTGTTTAGAAAATATCGTTTCTGTGAAACAAAACTAGCTCTTTATGCACACAAAGTAATGAGTGCTATCGAAAGGGATCTCAAATTGGCACCATATGTTTAGATTTCCCCACAAGCGACTTCTAATTGAACTGCATACTTACGGAATATCGCCTCAGCTATGTGACTGGTTCAAAAAATGGTTCAAATGGCTCTGAGCACTATCGGACTTAACATCTGAGGTCATCAGTCACCTAGAACTTAGAACTACGTAAACCTAACCTAAGGACATCATAGACATCCATGCCCGAGGCAGGATTCCAACCTGCGAAAGTAGCGGTTGCGTGGTTCGATACTGAAGCGCCTAGAACCGGTCGGCCACTGCGGCAGGCGTATGTGACTGGATTCGTGATTTCCTGTCAGAAAGTTCACTGAAGTAACTGACGGAAAGTCATCGAGTACAACAGAAGTAATATCTGGAGTTTCCCAAGAAGGTTGTTTCGCATCTAAGTAGACGATTTAGGAAACAATCTGAGCAGCACTCTTACATTATTTGCAGATGATGCTATCATTTACCGTGTTGTAAGGTCATCAGTTGAAAAAAACGAACTACAAAATTATTTAAACAGGATATCTGTATGGAGTAAAAAAAAAAAAAAAATGTGGCAACTGATTCTAAATAAGGAAAAGTGTGGAGTCATCCACATGAATACTAAAGGGAATCCGCTAAATTTCAGTTACACGAAAAATCAGATAAATCTAAAGGTCGCAAACTCAACTAGATGCTTGGGGATTACAGTTTCGAATAACGTAGAACGACGCCATAGATGATGTAAAGAAAACAAACCAAATACTGAAACTTCCTGGCAGATTAAAACTGTGTGCCCGACCGAGACTCGAAATCGGGACACACTCAGCAGGGTTTCAGAAAATGTCATTCTTGTGAAACACAACTAGTTCTTTTTTCTGAAGAAGTAATGAGTACTATGAACAGGAGATCTCAAATTGATTCCTTATCTCTAGATTTCCAAAAGACTTTTGATATCGGTCCTCAAAAGCTACCTATAATCAAGTTGCGTTCTTATATAGTACGCCTCAGTTCTGCGACTGGATTCCTGACGTCTTGTCGGAAAGGTTACATTTGATTGTAATTTATGGAAATTCATAGAGAAAAGCAAAAGTAATATCTGGCGTTCGCAAGGAAGTGTTATAGCCTCTCTCTTTTTCCTAATCTATACGAACAGTTTATATGTCAATCTGAGCGACCGTCTTAGACTGTTGGCAGATGACGCTGCCATTTACCGTCTAGTAAGGTCATCTGACGATCGAAACCAATTTAAAAAATGATTTAGGCAAGATATCTATATCGCGCAAAAAGTGGAATTTGACCTTAAATAATGAAAAGTGTGATGTCATCCACATAAGTACGTAAAGGGATCGGTTAAATTTCTGTTAATGATAAATCACACAAATCTAAGGATTGTCATTTCAGTTTATAACCTAGGAAGTGCAGATACAAACAACTTAAATTGGAACGATCATATAGGTAATCTTCTGTGGAAGCCAAACCAGAGACTGCGTTCTATTGGCAGTAGATTTGGAAGATAGATCAGGTCTACAAAAGAAACTGCCTATATTAAGCTTGTCCGTCCTCTGCTAGAATAATGCTGTGCAGTAAGGGATGCTTACCAGATGGAACTGACGGAGGAGACCGAAAAAGTTCAAGGAAAAGCAGCTCATTTTGCACTGTAGTGAACTAGAGGACAGAGTGTCACGGATATATTAGGCGAGTCTAGGTGGCAATAATTAAAACAGAGGCGTTTTCGTTACGAAATTTTAATCTCCAACGTTCTCTTTCGAATGCGGGAACATTTTGTTGACACTCGCCTACATAAGGAGAAATAATCATTGCAATAAATTAAAAGAGAAATCCTGGCCCCATGGAAACAGTCCAGTGTTCCTTGTTCCCGCGTGTTGTTACAGAAAGGACCGACAGAGAGGGAGTGTACAAGTGGTTCGATGAATCCTCTGCCAGGCACTTAAGTGTGCATTGCAGAGAAATCATGTAGATATAAATGGATGAACAACGAACATCAGGAATCCATCTCTTCAGCAGTCGACTTTCGAGCCGTGTACCGGTACCTTCCAATGACTCTTGGATATTTGGTGTTTATATATTGTATTCATTTCGCAGTTGTATGTCGAATTCGAAGTTGACCAAAGCCGTGTGTACGAGCCCGTATATCTTTTCGTTTATTTCTGATAGTAACGACATTAAACAGATGGAACAGAGCATTCGTGGGTTCAGCGCCGGTTGACGGAAAGAGTAGGAGATACATGGTTGGCGTTACCCTCTTCAACACATGTACACAGCTGAGATGGTATTACCAGTGCTGTGCAAACGTATCTTGAACGGTCGTGACTAAAGCCCAGCACTGCTGTGACGCCACTGTTGCTCCTCTAAAATCAGATGTTGTCATTCAGCGACGTAGTGATGCGTTGTTTCTTTTTCGGAACTTCGGGAGGACTCTTCACATTATTTCTACTCCGCTTCACTGGCTGAAGCTCTACGTCGTCATAGGAAACCACTTTCTTGGCGTCCACATTGACCAATCCATCCATCTGAATGACCTCTTGGATAAAGTAAATTTTACTCACTTTCATTCAGAGTAACTATGTTTTTCTCCATCAGAAGTTCAATCCCTGTTGACAGTCCAAAAATGGTTCAAATGGCTCTGAGCACTATGGGACTTAACATCTGAGGTCATCAGTCCCCTAGAACTGAGAACTACTTAAAGCTAACTAACCTAAGGACATCACACGCATCCATGCCCGAGGCAGGATTTGAACCTGCGACCGTAGCCGTCGGGCGGTTCCAGACTGAAGCGCATAGAACCACTTGGCCACACCGGCCGGCTGCTGACAGATATGAAGTTTCGGTATCATTTCTTGGGTATACGGAAGGGGGTGTTGCAGGACCATCACTTTACTATATATGTATAAACGGTCTAGTGCATAACGTTTGAAATACCAGAGCCGTTTCGCGGATGATGCTTTTGTGCGAGGGTTGCCCAGAAAGTAATGCACCGCATTTTTTTTTTCTCAGCCGAAACAATGCTGCGGATGCGAAACGTTACGTATGTATCATTTGAAGTCTTCTGAGTGAGCGCGCCAAGTTTCCGTCACTTCCGATAGATTGCGTAGCTGCAGGACAGTTTCAAAATGGCGTCTGTGGGTGATGTACGTTACAACCAACATGCCGTTATTGAACCGCTTACTGCAGAGAGAGAAACTATGGGGAATATTCACAAACCCTTGTACAAAGTCCGTGGAGCATCTGCTGTCGACAGAAGTACAGTTAGTCGGTGGACACGAAGGGTGAGGTCATCAGAAGTCGGTTCGGCGGAGCTCCGCGATTTGCAGCGGTCGAGGAGACCACCCACGACTGTCGTCACACCTGATGTGTTTCAGCGAGCTGATTTTATGCAGTTGTCATGTCATTAAAGGATGCCATTCGTGGAAGACATTATAAGGACGATGAGGAGGTGATTCACACAGTGAAGCACTGGCTCCGCCACCAGCGCAAGGATTGGTTCTCACAGGGCATACACTATCTTGTTTCGCGCTGGAGGAAGGACATAGAACAGGAAAAATACGTGGAAAAATAGTGTGTGTAGATAAGACACCATTCTTTCGTGTGCGTAATTTTCCTTATGTTCAATAAAGAGCTGTTGATGAAAAAATGCGGTGCATTACTTTCTGGGAAACCCTCATGTAGGGAGAAGCTGTGAAACTTGAAAATTGTAGCGAGATAGTGGGAGTCCTGCAGAGGACCGAAGCTTGGTGCAGATATTGTCATTTGAACTTCAACATAAACAACTGTTAACATAATTAAGTAGAAAGACCCATTCCTGAATAACTATACGAATGCAGAACACTCATTGGAAATACCAATAAAATGCGTAGGACAGTGAGTGCGAAGCGATTTAAAGTGAAAAGACAACATGTAACTAACTGCCGGTGAGCCGGTGAGTCTGATGTCAGATTCATGGGAAGTTAACATTCGAGAAATTCAGGTACACACTGTTTTGCCAAAAATCATTCTTCCAGTGGACCATACGCAACGAACAGGAACTGGGTGACGTTACAGTGGTACAGGAAAACACTCTGCCACATGCCCAAGACTGGTTACGAAGTACAGATGTAGACGTAGATTTAGATATGGTACACACCACACTGATTACTTCTTCCGGTGCGGGAGGGTAAATTTTCATCTGAAATCCGGCATTAGGGTGAGGACACCTTCCAGTCATTGGTATTTTTGTTGTTTTTCACAATGGGAGCTCACCCTTCTTCGGTTAGCGAGCCACCGATGTATGTGGACCTTATGTGTCTACACTTGGGAAGACACTTTCCTAGTATATTGCTAACTGCTCAGTCCGTAAAAGTAAGATCTAACCAATCTTCCATCTGCAGGAAAAGCAACAAAACGGTGTAGTATGTGGTCAAATGTGCATCTGGAGATACAGGGATATGGAGTCACAAACTTCGATTCAAGTGGGTCGAATAAGAGAAAAACATGGTATTTAAATAATTATGGAAAAAAATTCGTCTATTTGGTTGGTTTAAAGGAGTTTAACGTTAAGATACATGTGGTTAATAAGTTGACAATCAAATGGATTGTCTCAAATGTTTCGAGCTCTCAAACTGTTAATATCTCTAACAAAATTTATTTCTGTTGCCATTTGTTTTTATTTTACACCTGGCCGAGGAAAACTGAAGAATGTTAAATAAGGTTCTTCAAATCCTGGTCTGACATTACCTCCTGGCAGATTTGCGAGAGGCACATAATTGACTTTTCAAATGTTATCATACTCTATGGACTCACTGAGAAAGAGGAAATTAAAGAACTGTAGTGTCCAATGGTGAACTATATTTATCTTCTGTTCAAGAGTCTCGTAGTCCTCAAGGCACGTGTAATGATATTTCGTGAATTTGTTGGTTAATGATGTTCAGTAAAAACTCCAGGACTATTTCGTAAAGAGTAATATGAGGTTCTTTGCCTGGAGACACAGGAAGATGAGTCAACACGGACTGAAGAAGCTTACTGTCCGACTAACGTTCGTCCTCTGGTTCAGAGGCCTACATGAGCGTGGTTTTTAATCATTCCTCCCTCTCCTCTACGGAAAGTCTGGACTGACTGTTTTTATGAACCTCATAGGCATAGCACTGAAACAGTTATAAAATACTTTTATCCACAGAGGGAGAAGTGTTGTCAGGAGGGGAGTGATACTGTACTGTATACTGTCTTAGTTTAACGGAAGAGTTTAATTCCAGACTTCGTAACGTTGTATCACTAAACATATTTAATAGATATGATCAACACTTCGTGGTTTGCTTTGTCTTAAAAGACATATTCTTTGATATAATCTGAAGTCCCGTAATTTAAGATAAGCCACGTGATTTTAGAATGATATTTACCAAGCATTATTTCAGGCAGCAGATAACGCGAGATCAGTTATCGATGCTGATAACATATCTCTTGAAAGATTAGGTGTCTGGATTCAGCGAAAGCACTCGTGGGAAGCTGTACGAAGTAAAACCTAGACACACGATTAATCTGTTCAGTCTCTATCGAGGTGACGCAGCAGTTGAATGAGAATCATTGCGGGAAAAATCTTCAGCATCTACATAAACAGCCCAAGCAAGACACTGCACGGTGCGTGCTGAAAGAGACTTCGCACCAGCGTTAGCGATTTTCTGTGCATTTCCTTAGCGTAGTGAACGAGTTGCCTGTCTACATGACTCCGTACACGCCTTATCCTCGTAGAAAGGAACTGGCGCAACAACGTCTTTGAATAGCTGCCTGCGCTTTAATCTCTCTTCTATTCTTTTTCTTCTTTTTTCTCTTATGTTATTTTTATGATCTCTATGAGGCGTGTACCAACAAGACTATAAAAAATGGTTCAAATGGCTCTAAGCCCTATGGGACTTAAAATCTGAAGACATCAGTCCCCTAGACTTAGAACTACTTATACCTAACTAACCTAAGGACGCACACTCATCCATGCCCGAGGTAGGATTCGAAACTGCGACCGTAGCAGCAGCGCGGTTCCGGACTGAGGCACCTAGAACCGCTGGACCACAGCAGCCGGCAACAAGACTGTCACAACAACTGCCATGAATAGCAGTTTTCAGAATTTACTCAATGTGCTTTCGAAATTTTGCAATGAAGAAAAATGAATCTGATTCCGGAGCACAGAGTTGTCAATAGATTATCGAGCGCAGTACTGTAGTCCAGACCACCTTACAAGTGATACTCTTGTCGCTTGAGCACTCTCATTTATGGTGGTCTTTACAACTGCAATAGTAGCCATATTTGAAGTTAAGATGTTCAACTCAAGGGATCTTATTAGCCGCTACTCATGTGAACGGCACTCATACTCTTGGATGATTCCAAATGTGCTGCCTCAGTTTGTGTTCCACGAGACGATGTTGCTTCAACACTGTGACACACCATTCGCAATGTAATTAATGTTCGAAACCTCCTAAGCAATAGACACCCACATCAGCGGACTGGCTGTAGAGATCACGTCCCACGGCCACTTCCATCACTACATGTAAGACAGAGTAGTTTCTTCGGACGGAGGAAGGAAGGGACGTGACTTCGTGACCAATGACACCCGTTAACAATCTGCAAATATGGAGCAAGTTTATAAATTCGTTATCTATCGAACACCGCTTTTAGAAAGAAGCTAGTGTCGGTAGTGGAATTAAGAAGTTCAAAGAATGTGAAACCGATCCTTTGGATCCCCTTTGTTTAATGAGCATGATTTGCTGTGGTCAAAACCATGCATTGTGTTCCTGTAAAGGACCATGCCGAAAGTGAAAAATGTTCCCGTTCAGGTTGCAGCCGATGAAGACCAAATCTCTGATATTCATAATTAATCTCCTGATGAACATACGGTAGGGTACAATGAGGAGCCAGGACTATCAATAATTGCTGCTTCCATTAAGCCAACAATGTGCCGACGTATTTTCGATTTTAAGTCCTTGCTTTAAAAAAGACTATGTGTGGAAAAACGGGTAAGGAGCGGTATCCAAAGTGCAAGTATTTTAACACGCACATCTGTAAAAGCCTATGGTGGTTGATAAGGATACACACTAAGTAGATCAGGAACATTCATAAACAAAAAGAAAGCTTTCAAGGAAGGTACAGAGCCGTGTCCTACACTAGATGAATCTACTTTGAGCCCACATGAGACAATAGTATATTGCAAATGTTACGTGGGATGAAGACCGCTCGAACTTTGAAGGATGAGAATTTGTGTCTGATTTTCATTAATGAACATAGATCTAGAGTTATATTGTTTCTCGAGAAAATAATGTTCTGTTTATGCCTGTCAACTGGCTGTCTATGTCCCTCATTCCTTTGAGTTTGTATTTTAGGGCCACCTTCGAAATCCTTGTTTCTTCTGATCGTTCCAGATGTTACTTCCAGTTTTGTTTCTGTTCTTATATTTTAGTGCCACACGTAATCTAATTACCTCTTTAATTTAATATCTACATCCTTATCTGTGTTAAAAGTAATGTAGCTCCCTAGCTAATTGAAGTGTTCAACTTGTTCCAAAATCTGATCTTTGATTACAGTTTTGTTCCGTACTATGTATATTCCAGGTATTTTTATTTACTACTAGCTTACAATTTTAATCGCTTCAAATTAAAAGGTGGATTGATTTTTGTAGTTCACCTTCAGATTTTGCCATTAATCCAATGGCGTCCTCACATAATTGCATGTTAATATAATTGTTCTTGCACGTATCGATCTCATCTAGTGCTTTTTATTTCCATTTATGGACGGAATTATCTGTACAAACATCAAAAAAAGTGATAAATTTACACTCGTGTCTCAGAGCTTGTCTTATCAAAATCATTTCCCCTGTATAGCTGGGGAATAAAGTGTAATACAGAAAAGCACGCTGAAAAGTAATGTCTCCGATATTTTAAATAATTTCAAATAACACAAACGTTGCTAACATTCTACTTCTTCGTTTTCCATGTGTATACATTTATTTCTCAACATAATCACCCTGACGATGAACACATTTTCCCCAACGAGGGACCAGTTTTTTCATATCGTCACTGTAGAAGGTTTGACTTTGTTGACGGAGCCAGAAACTCTGCTGTATCGTTTCATCACTACCAAGTACAGCCCTCGAACATGTTCTGTAAGATTTGGAAACAGGTGAAAATCGGATGGGGCCAAGTCGGTACTGTATGGAAGTCAATCGATGACCGCGAACTCAAGGCGTGTGACTGTTCCAGATGTCGCGGCTCTCACGTGTGGTCTGGCACAGTCACTCTGAAGGAGAGGGCGGTCCATGTGTGCACGGACACTTTGAATTCGTGCTATCGGTTTTCTGAGGTTCTCGCAGCATCTTGCAGAATTTATGGTGGTGCATTTAGGCATGAATTCCAAATGCGACACACCTTCATCATCCCACAACGCTGTGAGCATGACTTCGCCTGCTGATCGCATCGTATTGAACTAGTTTGGCGTCGGTGGTTCTTTTTGCAGAAATCCATTGATACTCTCTGTTTTTCGGGGTCAGAATGGTGACTCCACCTTTTACCGCCTATGACGATGTTGTTAAGGAACCCATCGCCATCACCCTCAAAATGCTAAAGAAACTGGTGGAAGATGTCCAGTCTCCTCTGTGTTCAGGAGTGAACATTCGTGGCACACACCGCGCACACAATTTGCCATACTGCGATACTGCAGTGATGGCATGCATCTGCTCTAGTGATATTCCACACTTGCCCGAGAGTTGTGTCTGTCTTACCTAACTGATTCCGACGAGTCTCATCGGTTGCCGATGCGGAAGTCGGGTAGGAGCTCTCTCACACACATTGATATGAGTACCAAATTTTTCTTCATTACTTTGATGAACCATCCAACGTCGGACATTACTGATGCCGATACAATCGTCACCGTACACAGCTTTCATTCTTTTATGAATTTCAATTTGAAACACGTTTTCCGCGGTTGGAAATTCGACTCTGGCGCGCTGTTTGTCACGCACCGACAAAGGTTACACACTGCCATGTTACACGATGCAGTTCGGAGCTCTCTAGCGGCAGAGGGACACAACTGGCCTTAGCCAAACGGGGAAATCGACCGAGTAATATTCGTAACATGTGATACTTCAACCGATATTGACAACAAAATAAGAAATTCTGAGGCATTATGTTGTTGAGTTCCATCACTCACTTGCCATTGTAAGAGCCATCTAGCGGCAGTTTGAAAACTGGGCAGGTCAGACTGTCCGGTATAACCTGTCCGCTTTTGGGAAACGTTGAAACTGTGTGTGCGCAAGTGGACATCCCAGGTCCTTTGAGCACGCGGGTAAGCTGGTCGGCTCTTGTAAGCTGCCAGGAAGTAGCGAGCTGTCGTACGTCTCGTCCAACCAAGAGCCGCATCTCGAGTGCACCTTGTCACCTTTTACATATTGCTGAAGAGCACCTGTAAAGTAATACGGCATAAAATGTTAATGAATCAAAAAGGTTGTCTTCGGTCTGAAAACTTAAATGTACTAATGCAGGAGCAGAGGCCTGCAATTGAACTGCATGGAATTCTTTCCAATGATTTCATCTGCTGCTTTATTTATACAGTAACTTTTGTTTTCATATCTAAATTCGTATCCTTTATGGAGGTGTATTTATTAAGTCAAAGTTCAGTCTCTTTTCTTATAGGCCTGAAATTTAAGGTCGTTTTAACAATCTTACTTTAAAGTTGGTTGATTTTTCATTATCTCTAGACGATGAGTCCTTGAGTCTCTTACGTCTGGTTAGCAGTACTGTTTTGGCCATAACCAAACAATAGTCGCTTTAGACATCTTATCCTCTGAAAATTTTAATGTCTTGCACTAAAGAAGCAGACTTTTCCTCACTACAACGCAGTCTGAAATTGACTAGATCCTCTGTTACCCCACCTGCATATGTGACTATATTTCTTTAGGGAGAATGTATTTCTTATTTTGAAGTTACTGGAAGTGCAGAAACTTGTCGTACGATTATCCTTTGCATTTACAGTTTATTCTCCGTAATCTCCCACCTTTCCTTTAATAGGGCTTGTCGTAGGTTGTGTTCCAAAAATGAAAAGCATAGAGACAGAAGTGATGACACTTTCTGCATGACATGACCATCATTTTGAAGGACAATGCTCAAGCACGCACAGTGCAAGCTGTTACTGATTTGTTTGACTGATGGGGCTGGTAAGTGGTACACCACCTACTGCAGTCCCCTGACGTAAGCCCTAGTGAATTCAATTCGATTTCTAAACTGAAGGAAATTCTTCACGGCATTCGCTTCAGAACTGCTACAAATTCGTCGAGCAATAGATCGCGTCGTTCCAACTGTCAACACAACTGGCCCTGCTAAGAGCGTCCTACGACTTCCACAATGCTGGCGACGAGTTATACACAATTCTGGTGACTACGTTGAAGGTCAGTAAAACTTTGAAACACGTATCTACTTTGTACGAGCTGTAAATAAATATTGCCACTATTAAAGATCCAACCCTCGTAAAATGAGGGAAAAACGATCATGTATATGCCTCTGTACGACCCTAAGTTCTCTTATCTTTTCTTCGCGATCCTTACGCGAAATGTATCTTGGCAAAAGTGGAATCATTCTGCACTCATTGATTGTCTAAATTTTCTCAGTTGCGTTCTGCGTAAAACAACGTACCTTGAGGTACCGATTTTACAGACTCTCTTAAATGTCTTTGAGTAATTGTTGAAAGAAAATGAAGTAATAAGTAACCGTTAATGAAAGTAAGCGCATAATAATGAAGGTTTTAACAGTTATAATGACTATCATATTCAGTGGTTAGTTGTATATGTATTAAATTTTTGAGGACGTTAGTAAGAAGGGCAAGGATTTTGGAACCAACGCTACTTAAAAATAATGAGTAATGCAATTACGGTATTGTTAATAAGTTAACTCCATTTCAGAGAAGACATTAAGGAGCCTAGCCAGTAATGAATGAATACCAAAACCGCTATAATAAGCGGTACAATAACTTTTAGTAAATCTAGGTATTAGAATGTAACAGTCCAAACTACATGAGGCATGATGGAATAAATTACGTTATTTAATATTCTTTCTTAAATTCATTATCCTAAAATCACACACAATATCCTATTTACTACTCGCTGTTTTAAAATAATACTCCGTAAAACCAAACGAACAAAAATCATATCAATTTTCTACAATTACGGTAGTGGACGAGTGTTGTAACTTTAGCTTACATTTTGCTGACAAAATCAGCCCACCATAATGTTCGTGACGTATTGATGTTCATGTGAGTGTGTGCGAGGTGAATCCCCCCACCCCGTATTCCCATGATATGGCATCTTCAGATTATCACATTTTTTAATTCACTCAAGGAATCTGATAATGAGTTCATCGAAGCAGGAGTGTGTAAGAGGATTGCTTGTGTAAAATGAGAAGCTATCCATGCCGGCATAATGGCATAGAACTTAAGGAGGATTACGCCGCAAAATAAAAAAGAATTGTATTCCATTCTCATAATATATTCTTTTAAAAAATCCCTTTTTTAATGATCTTTGTTTTACGTATTTTCTCCGCCAGGGTACACTCTTGCAAAGATAAGGCCAACCTGTGCCCAAGAGACTCACCTTTTACGTGTGATGGTCATAGGAAACGGCTTATTTCCCATTTCTCACTAGTACTAGTATATTTTGGAAACAATACTAAATGTCCCGTTACAATCGCATTGCTGCCACAGATAGTGATAATACACTCCTGGAAATGGAAAAAAGAACACATTGACACCGGTGTGTCAGACCCACCATACTTGCTCCGGACACTGCGAGAGGGCTGTACAAGCAATGATCACACGCACGGCACAGCGGACACACCAGGAACCGCGGTGTTGGCCGTCGAATGGCGCTAGCTGCGCAGCATTTGTGCCGTCAGTGTCAGCCAGTTTGCCGTGGCATACGGAGCTCCATCGCAGTCTTTAACACTGGTAGCATGCCGCGACAGCGTGGACGTGAACCGTATGTGCAGTTGACGGACTTTGAGCGAGGGCGTATAGTGGGCATGTGGGAGGCCGGGTGGACGTACCGCCGAATTGCTCAACACGTGGGGCGTGAGGTCTCCACAGTACATCGATGTTGTCGCCAGTGGTCGGCGGAAGGTGCACGTGCCCGTCGACCTGGGACCGGACCGCAGCGACGCACGGATGCACGCCAAGACCGTAGGATCCTACACAGTGCCGTAGGGGACCGCACCGCCACTTCCCAGCAAATTAGGGACACTGTTGCTCTTGGGGTATCGGCGAGGACCATTCGGAACCGTCTCCATGAAGCTGGGCTACGGTCCCGCACACCGTTAGGCCGTCTTCCGCTCACGCCCCAACATCGTGCAGCCCGCCTCCAGTGGTGTCGCGACAGGCGTGAATGGAGGGACGAATGGAGACGTGTCGTCTTCAGCGATGAGAGTCGCTTCTGCCTTGGTGCCAATGATGGTCGTATGCGTGTTTGGCGCCGTGCAGGTGAGCGCCACAATCAGGACTGCATACGACCGAGGCACACAGGGCCAACACCCGGCATCATGGTGTGGGGAGGGATCTCCTACACTGGCCGTACACCTCTAGTGATCGTCGAGGGGACACTGAATAGTGCACGGTACATCCAAACCGTCATCGAACCCATCGTTCTACCATTCCTAGACCGGCAAGGGAACTTGCTGTTCCAACAGGACAATGCACGTCCGCATGTATCCCGTGCTACCCAACGAGCTCTAGAAGGTGTAAGTCAACTACCCTGGCCAGCAAGATCTCCGGATCTGTCCCCCATTGAGCATGTTTGGGACTGGATGAAGCGTCGTCTCACGTGGTATGCACGTCCAGCACGAACGCTGGTCCAACTGAGGCGCCAGGTGGAAATGGCATGGCAAGCCGTTCCACAGGACTACATCCAGCATCTCTACGATCGTCTCCATGGGAGAATAGCAGCCTGCATTGCTGCGAAAGGTGGATATACACTGTACTAGTGCCGACATTGTGCATGCTCTGTTGCCTGTGTCTATGTGCCTGTGGTTCTGTCAGTGTGATCATGTGATGTATCTGACCCCAGGAATGTGTCAATAAAGTTTCCCCTTCCTGGGACAATGAATTCACGGTGTTCTTATTTCAATTTCTAGGTGTGTATTTCTATTTATCTGAAGTCTCCCACTCGCATTGCTAACTTCCTTGCTGAGATTAATTTTACTATATTTCCAGTTACTTAATTTTTAGTAATTCTTAACTGCAAATTCTGAAGACGGTAATCACTGAGCAATGTTGCAATATCACAGCTCGCATCCATCTTGATTGCGGTGTCGTCCGAAGAGCGAGGTGGCAAAGCAACGTTGGTAGCTTGCAACGCAACCGCAAGAGAAGTCAGTCGCTGCAAGCCACATCGACGAATGAGCACCTGAGTAACCATGCTCAGAAACGTTTCGATTCGTCGCAGAAATCACTTTTGTACATACGGACGAGTACAGTAACGCTCCGTCCTGTGTGTTATCATCGTTTTCTGGTAGGCCAGTTGTGTGGGCAATGTATTAGGCAGAGCACTACGTGATAGTTACCTTTAAATGTGCTCTGAGAGAGGTTTGATTTTGTATCAATCAATACGACAATGTTCACAGACCATTGTAAATACTCATGACATTTCTGTGGAAAAGGACTGTACGAAGTTAACAAATTCTTTTCTTTATGCTAGAATAAAGTGAAGTAATATTTTATGTGCTATAATATCTAGGCGCGCAGTCCGGAACCGTGCGACTGCTACGGTCGCAGGTTCGAATCCTGCCTCGGGCATGGATGTGTGTGATGTCCTTAGGTTAGTTAGGTTTAAGTAGTTCTAAGTTCTAGGGGACTGATGACCACAGCTGTTAAGTCCCATAGTGCTCAGAGCCATTTTTTGAGCTATAATATCTACTCGGCCTCCTCTTAAATTGAAGTGAAGTACACCCACACTGTACTGACGAATGGATTTTCATCTGATACTGCGATTACAAGTAGAACATTCAAAATAATTACAAAAAAATAACTACATTTCAGTGACAAGTACAATTGCTTCCGTAATATTAAAGTTAATTTGCTCCTTCAGAGCTGTGGAACTAAAATATTCATAGAATTAGATTCTTTTACAGGGGTAATGTCATAAGGTAAGACTATACCAGCCTACAATCCATTCGCTACTCTGGTGAGGATGTTCAGCCTCAACATCCTAATCGCGATTGGGGGAGAGAGATCCATGATAGAATTAGCTGCCTAAAAGTCAGCAATGAATTTCATTAGACTACACATGGTCGACAAGTTAATGGTTCAAATGGCTCTGAGCACTATGGGACTTAACATCAGTCCCCTAGAACTTAGAACTACTTAAACCTAACTAACCTAAGGGCATCACATACATCCATGTCCGAGGCAGGATTCGAACCCGCGACCGTAGCACTCGCGCGGTTCCGGACTGAAGCGCCTAGAACCGCTCGGCCACCGCGGCCCGCTGCTTTTGAGGAAATGATGGAATTGCGATTGTGTAGGTGTTTGAATATACGCTATTCGTCGGCGTATTCACGTCGTATTACACATCGTCTCAGAGCGTTCATGAACAAATAATACCCTGCTCAGCCAATATTCTCCAGATATGTTACCTAGATGGAGTGATTACACACACAGTGTGATGGTCCCATAACGTTCATAGCAAATATTGCTGAGATCAGGAGGCTCTGTCGACTAACATTTTCCAAGCTAAGCTGCAATGTCATTATTCCACATCGTTGAAGTACCTTAAATCTGCTTCTCATACAGCATCTGATTCCTCTCCAGGGAGCAAAGGTCTCAAATGGGAAGCAACAGTACTCTTGAGCACTAAATTAATTATGGCTCTCAGCAGCACATGATGATATTGACGTAACGTGAGGTGTTTATGCGATCTTGCACAATGCCCGTGTTAGGCCGGCGCAGAGCTGCATATGCCGCGAGTATGTGCATGCGCAGGTGCGATGTCGTCCAGTCGTTCGGATACTTTTGGACACACGTCCTCTTAGTGGAGTTCGTGCCACTCAACTAACATCTTGCAGACTATGCTTTGTGTCTTTATTTTATACTGTGTGCTTCTCACTACTGCATTGCGTAATAGGATTACTAATAATAAAAAGTAATGTTTTAAGTAATACCCACATCCTAATCTCACTGCAGAGCACTGAGGTGGATTATGGAATAGCACTGGAGTCCTTTCAGTCTTGAATACTACATGAAAAAATTGGATTAGCTTTAATATGACATTGCAAAAGAAGTGATGACGTCAACTTGAGCCAGAACATACACTGACACTCTAGTGACATATAATCCGTTTCTAACTTCAACATTTGACTTGTTATGTTAAAACTTTAACGCAAGATTATGTCAGTTAATTAAATATTTAAATTCGGTGAATAATTATATGAAATATTAAAAACGATATTTTTGTTGCCCCTACAAGCCATTAGATAGCCCAATTGTAACTTGGATCGGGTGACGACTTTAGCCATATAGTAATCGGAATGAAAACTGCTCCTAGAATAGCACAAAAAAGGCGAATATATTCTGGGCATTGTTAGGGATGTAAAAAAAAAAGGAACTATGTTTTGACTTACCAGGTGGTTCCAAAGATATCAAAATCATATTGACATATTCGTGATTGTTTTACTTGTTAGCATTAGTACCCACTCACGTAATGCATTGTGTCAAGTAAAGTAACATGATACATGTAATCCCTCCAGGAACAAACCACCTCTGGAAATTTTATCCCCTTCCTCCCTCCCCCCCCCCTCCCTTTCTCCCCCACACAACCTTTTTTAGATATTACATTTATGCTTTTCTGCCATCTGATATTATATGCCCTTTATGGTTGGCAAATCTTCTGGATTTTGGGCACAGTATTATGGACTTTAGCCTAAAAGTCGCAAAATGTAGGTGTCTCAACACTTCGCATCTCAGACTGCTCACTGCGCTGGGGAAACAGGCTTAACCAGTAAAAAAAGTGCGAAAATGTCAAGATGTTTGATTTAAATGTTTTTGAAGCTGTCAGAAAACTTTCACCGCTGTTTGCCCTCTCTTACATCCATAACTCTGCTTAGGACTTGGTCGCCATTTTTGTGCTACGATAGGAGCGTTTTTCGTTATCATTCCCAACTTTTGATCTGCCATAATTTTGACGTTAGACTGCCCCAGCTTGTCAATCGATGTACGTTTTTGTTGACTCGCGCCACGACTGATCCGATATAGGTTTCGTGACGGTCTTTCGAACCACGTTCCTTATATCGTGGCAACGGATAAAGCTTCCACAAAACAACAGACGACTTTTAATTACATGTAATTGTCAACCTTGTCACAAAATTTGAACTGTTTCACACAAGTTTGAAACATAGAAGTGGGCACTAAGGAACGAACAGAAAACGTGTTCTTACACGAAAAATGCCATTGAAACTAGATTTTTGAAATCGAGTTTTCAATTTTATCGCAAGAATGCATTTTTCTTTATTTGAATCACTTAAAACCTCTACTGTGAAGACAATTTAAGTAAGAATGAATTGTACGTAATACATTTAGCTGGAATTTAAAGCTTCATATCCAAACAACGGAAAAAGATTACTGGAAAACAATGGTTTTGACTTTATCCATTTATGTACCTGAGAGCAAAGCTTGAACTGAAGCGAACAAGTTTAAAATATAGACTTTTTGGAAGGTGACTGTTAACAGACGTTAAGTAATGTATAAAATGCATGTTTGATCATCAGCTGCTTTTTTATTTAAAACTCAAATATCGACCGGTTTAAGTCGCAGACCATCTTCACGGCTTAAGGTTAAAACATTTCAAGCCACATCACACATGTCGTTACTTAAATAATGGCGACCTGTCATTTGTAGAGCATGTCCTTAATTCCAGTACATCACACAGGACTTTTCACACTATGTTCAGCGCAGAATTGGGGACGTGAAAGAAGGGAGCTAGCTGTTGAAGTTGTCTGGATGCTTCGCAGAAATTCAAACTAAATACCTTGACATTTTTGAGCTTTTTTACGAGTTAAGCCCACTTCCCTTGTGCACTGAGCAGTCTTAGCTGCGACGTCCTGTGTCGGGTACTGGAATTCGTGACGTGCTATACATATGAGAAGTCGCTATTATTTAATTAATGCCAGATGTGATGTTGCGGCCGGCCGGAGTGGCCGTGCGGTTCTAGGCGCTACAGTCTGGAACCGAGCGACCGCTACGGTCGCAGGTTCGAATCCATGTGTGTGATGTCCTTAGGTCAGTTAGGTTTAATTAGTTCTACGTTCTAGGTGACTGATGACCTCAGAAGTTAAGTCGCATAGTGCGCAGAGCCATTTGAGCCATTTGTGATGTTGCGGCTCATACTGTTTAACCGTGATCCGTGAAGATGGTTCAAATGGTTCTGAGCACTATGGGACTTAACATCTATGGTCATCAGTCCCCTATAACTTAGAACTACTTAAACCTAACTAACCTAAGGACAGCACACAACACCCAGTCATCACGAGGCTCCGTGAAGATGGTGTATAACTGAAACGAGTCGGTTTTTGGGTTTTAAATAAAAAACAGCTTATGGTCAAACATGCATTTTATGCATTAAAAACCTCCCAGAAAAACGTGTCCTTTCTCTCGTATTTGCACATAAAATCCGAACAGTGCGCATGCAAATGGTGCCATCATCTGAGCATTAATTTCAGTGCAGTTAACATCTTTTGCAATGGGAATTAGTCGATTCGCACAATTTGCCTGGTCGCCAGCTCCATTTCGTCGTTCAGTGTACTGTAATATCGCTACTATAAGATGAATGTTCGAATGGCTGAACAAATGCCCACAGTTCCCGACTATACCAAAACTTTCTACCCGTGTTCCTAGCTCACACACGAACCGAGCATCGCGATTCTGTGAGCCGCCTTCTGTAACACATATGTTACACGAGGAGAACAAATAAAAAGTTTCTTCTGAGCGTTCTGCCAGCAAGGTAGTTTGCGAAACCGTCTGCAGAGCGCCACTGACCCTACTTGCTGAAAATGGCAGCGAACGAAGCACAGAAATCATTTTATGTGTCAGAATTTACTTAATACCAATCGCTAGCGGGTGTGTAAAGAACATTCCGTGGTAAATTTCAAAATACCGGCATAAGTTTACAATGGCATACTGAAGCAGTACAAGAAATTCGAAGTGGATGGTTGACTGTGCGACGCAAAAAGCTCAGGGCGTCTGGACATGTTAGAACAGTAAACCATGTTAGGATCGTGATGTTGTGAATCCCCGCAAATTCTACGCATCGAGCTAATGGGGAACTACACATTACTCAGCCAATAGTGTGACTAAGAGTAAAACCGCAGAAAATGCGTCACCTCCAATCCATGAGCCACGACGATAAATTATACCATTTGCAGTTTTGCATTGATATGCAGAACATGTTTAAAAAATGACTTTGCAAGAAAATTAATCTTCAGTGAATAAGCCACTTTTTATCTTTCGGAAAGGTCAACCCATACAACTTACGCAACCGTTCAACACGACAGAGACTCAGGGAAAGTAAAGGTGGTCTGTGTCCACGGTCACACAAATGTGTACGAGACCACGTGAGTGAAACGTCGCCAAGTCGCTGGATAGACCGCTGTTGCACCCGCTGACCTGGTTCTACACGAGAGGCCCTGTCGGCCGACGGACTTGACGCTTTGTGATTTTTTTCTTGTGCGATTTCATCAAGGAGAGCGTTTATGATAGACCTGCACCACAAAATCTCGAAGACTTGTGACATCGCATCGCGACAGCTGTTCTTAACATCACTTTTCATTACCATGGGCCGCTTATACGCAGCATTGGACTGCCGAATAGAGGTGTGCCACATGACGTTGGCTGGGCTTATAGAACATTCATGGACACTGAAAAAAATGAGAATGTATCTCTCACACACACTGAAGGGTTTGTCACATTGTTCCTGGGCGTTCACTTTTGTTTCGCGCACTTTACACAAAAGTCATGGGATGCCTGCTAATGTCGTGTCGAAGCTTTTTCCTCGACATGTCATGGACTCAACAAACCGTTGGAAGCCAACTGCAGATACAATGAGCCATATGCCTCTACAGTCGTCCATAGTGTCGTCGGTGCTGAATTTTGTCCACAAACTGAACTCTCGGTCATATCCCATACATGTTAGATTGGATTCTTGCGTGTTGATCTGGCTAGGTGGCCGAATCGTTCACGCGAATTGTCCAGAACGTTCTTGAGACCCAGTGATATGTCAGATTATCATTTATAAGAATTCGGTGGTTGTTTGGGAAAATGAAATCCATAAACGGCTGCAAATGGTCTCCAAGTAACCAGACATAACCATTTTCAGTCGATATTTGGTTCAATTAAACCAGAGGCCCCAGCCTAGTCCAGCCCACAACCACCACAGCCCCCAACAGCTTGCACAATCTCTTGTTGACAACCTGGGGCCATGGCTTCGTGAGGTCTGCGCCACACTTACCATCATCTCTCAACAACTGAAATCAACGCTCATCTGACCAGATCATGGTTTCCCAGTCGTCCAGGATCACGAGAGCAGGAGAGGCGTTGCAGGCGATGTCGTGCTGCTGGCAAAGGTAGTCGCCTTGGTCGCCTGCTGCCATAGCCCATTACCGCCAAATTTCAATGCACTGTCCTAACGGATACATTCTTCGTACTTCCCACATTGATTTCTTCTTTTATTTCACACAGTGTTGCTTGTCTGTTAGTACCGAAAATTCTACGCAAACGCCACTGCTTTCGGTAGTTAAGTGAAGGCGCTGTCTGTAGTCAGATAGAATGCTTGAAATTTGATATTCTCAGCGCACCCCTTGACATTGTGGATCTCAGAATACCGAATTCCCTAACGATTTTCGAAATGGAATGTCCCATGCGTCTAGCTCCACCTACATTCCCATCGTGAGGGCATAATCACGTCGGAAACCTTTTCACATGAATCACGTGACAAATCACACAGCTCCACCAATGCTCTGCCCTTTTGTGCATTCTGTATGCGATTCTACCACCATATACATATGGATATCGCTATCCCATGACATGTGTCGCATCATCGTACAATCAGCCTTTAGAGATGTATCGTTTCATACGATTTCATCCATATTGTAGACAGTTACTTATTACCAACTCGGTGCAGGAGAAAAAACAGGCCAGTGAATAAATAAAAGTTGTTACAGAACACTAGGAAAATGTTTGGGTTTCGTTCTTACGACATAAAATGCGATGAACGAAATAATTCCTTATGACTTTTGGAATCGCCATCCATTCTCAGAGAATCGCGAGACTAGCGCTACATGTTGTTGAAGGCGGGCAATCTGATAAAAAGAAATCAGGAAGTTAAATCTCCTTTGTGTGTTAAGTGATCTACTTCTCATCACAGTTAATGTGTCTTATCTCCACTGGCACAGATGCAGAAGTAGGAATTACGCGCCCATTATTTTTCTCTTAATCTCCGGTGCCAATTTGCGCCACCTGGTAATTGTGTATTATGATACTGAGACTTATCGAACATTTTTTACAACACCTGTAAGAATTCGATTTTCCGTTATTAAATAATTGCTTTTAAAGCTCCAAGACTTTCTGGAAGGATCATTTACGCACCTTTTTGTTAGTTGGACGAGAGATAGAATGCAACACTCGAAGGTCATATACATTGTAACAATCTTTTATCATCCAGTAACTCACTGTACCTGCTATTTCTGTCTTCCTAAATGCGAAATTACTTACACTAGTAGGAAACGACTTTTAAAAAGCCCTGACGGAAGCATTATTTAAAAGTTTTTGCGCTAATGATTCCTATACTGCTGCGCTAAACGTAAGGGCGGAAGTAACTTTGCATGACGTGTCATTACCAAATAGCAATGCCCGCCCGGCTAGCCGCGTGCTCTTAATGGTTCAAATGGTTCAAATGGCTCTGAGCACTATGGGACTTAACTAACATCTGAGGTCATCAGTCCCCTAGAACTTAGAACTACTTAAACGTAACTGACCTATGGACATCCCACACATCCATGTCCGAGGCAGGATTCGAACCTGCGACCGTAGCAGCAGCGCGGCTCCGGACTTAAGTGCCTAGAACCGCTAGGCCACAACTACCGGCGTGCTCTTAACGCGCTGCTTCCCGAGTGGGAAGGCGTGGCGGTCCCCGGCACGAATCCGCCCGGCGGATTAATGTCGAGGTCCGGTGGCTGGCTAGCCTGTGGATGGTATTTAAGACGGTTTTGCATCTGCCTCGGCGAATGTGGCCTGGTTTCCCTTATTCCGCCTTAGTTACACTAAGTCGGCAATTGCTGCGCTAGCACTGTCCCCACGTACACGTACACCATCGGTACTCTACCACGCAAAAATTGGGGGTTACACTCGTCTGGTATGAGACGTTCCCGGGTGGGGGGCTCCACTGAGGGCCGAACCAAACAATAACTCTGGGTTCGGTGTGGGGGGGGGGGGGGGGGAGGGGGAGCGAGGGTGGGAGGACTACTGTGGTCTGTTGTGGAGTTGTGAACCACTGAGGGCTACGGCGGGACGAAGCCTCTCCGTCGTTTCTAGACCCAGGTTTCAAAACACAATACAATACACAATACACCAAGTAACAAAGCTCGTCAAAACTTGGACCATAAATGTAAACCGCTACTGTAGTACAAAAGATAACTGAAGAAACACACAATGTGACGAACGTGAGTGACACTTTTATTCAAAGAGAATAATTACACTAAAGTAACTGCGATTTATTATGGTCCCATATGTCTCCCCAAACCATTTCTACACCTGCTCTATGTGATTTAAGCCGGAGGAATGGGCACGCCAGTCCATTCGCCGAAAATGCTCTCGTTCCCAACCCTCCTCCACCTCCGTTGTCTCTTGCGGTCGCTCATTGTCATCCATTACAACAAACTCAGGGCTGAATGCACCCCTGGAACTACACACAAGAGGAAGGAGTACGGTGTGACAATAACGTTGACTTGTGACCCTAGCGTGTTCAAAGGTTTGGAGGTCAGTATGTCCATACAACATTGTGGCTCCCCATCCATAGCAACTGGATCACCAAAATGATCATTTTCGACAATGTTCCTAGGTGTATTCATGTGTACATTACATGTTCCCTCCTCTCGTCACATCATTACTCAACTGCATCCACTCTTATCCGAGAAGAGCACTTGACACCACTCCTTGGTCCAGTCCTTAAGCCCTTGGCACCAACCCAAATGGTACCACCGATGTGACGGTGTCAACGGAACAAATGAACTTGTCGCACCACTGTGAGAGTGATACTACATGCCTTGCTGTCCTATCAAATGAGGCTGGAACTGCAACCGCAGTTTGATGTGGGCCTCTTTCACCCTGTTGCACAATGTAGCGGTCATCTGCTGCTACTGTGTTGAACGTGGTCGGTTATTTCCAGTTCTTCGGGCAGCAGTGTCCGTTATTTGAAACGCTTCCTTTGTACGTCAAACAATGCTGAGAGCAACAACAAACTTTGCTTCTTCCACTTTCTTGACGATTCCGTCCCCATGTGAAGTCATCCAGAAGCTGTCTCGGCTATATGTGATGAAAGCACCACCACAGTGCACCATAACTGTTCGCTGATCGACACACTATCTTTCCCCGTTCCTCCAACTGACTCTCGTTGCAGAGTCAGCACCATTTGCGCTACTGTCACGGCGACCTCACGTCATGTATCATCTAGCTTTCTGTACACGAGTGGGTGAGCTCTGGATATATGCTCCAGCAATTTCATTGATTTCCACAGATTAGTTAATGTGTTATTTTGTTTTATCTACCTTGTCCTTACGTTTTGCAGAGCACTGTATTATACAATGCCTTGGCCAAACCAATATAACTATTTGGTAGTAAGATAGGATAGCTATTCAAATGTCTCTTTGCAAATATTTCATACCTTACAGTTTTTTCATCTGACTTTCTCTCATGTCTCATGAAATATATATTACTCAAGCCACTGCAAATTCTTGACACTCAAATGTGCTGAAAGGCTCATCTGAGAAGTCTGACACATAGCTTCATGTTCAGCGCAGTGGCGGCGTTTTGTGAAAGTCCCAGAAGAAGGGATACAACTGGAGAGAAATATGCAATATCAATACTCAGTAAATAACCGGAAAAGTTGTATAAAAATGCAACGCTTCCTCAAAGATTGTGCTTCTTTGCTATTTTTCTTTGTTATTATTTGATGGGTCGTAGAACTATTATCAGATGGGTCTGGCACGCCTGCCTCACTAATGGGATCCTGAGATCATATGAAACGAGATGGTGTCACCTTACAGGTTTGCATCAACATGGATCAGGACACTGTCATTAGGTTTGTTTTAGGTGAAAGGTGGAGATCAATGGAAATTCACAATCGTATAAGAGAGCAATTAGTGGAAGTTGTTGGAATCTAACAAAAGTGTACGAGCGGGCAGATGAGTTCAAACGAGGTGTGACAGGTGTTGATAATTTGCCACGCCAAGGTCGCTCTGTCTGCGCAGTCACGGTGAACAACATTTCGAGAACTGATAAGTCGATAGGCGAAAATAGGCGTATTACTGTGAGTGACATTGCATCGACGATGAACACTGGTGTCGGATCAGCCAGCCATATTGTTCGTGACGTATTGATGTTCATGTAAGTGTGTGCGAGGTGAATCCCCCCACCCCGTATTCCCCTGATTTGGCATCTTCAGATTATCACATTTTTTTAATTCACTGAAGGAATCTGATAATGAGTTCATCGAAGCAGGAGTGTGTAAGTGGATTGCTTGTGTAAAATGAGAAGCTATCCATGCCGGCATAATAGCACAGAACTTAAGGGGGATTATGCCGCAAAATAAAAAAGAATTGTTTTCCATTCTCGTAATATATTCTTTAAAAAAATCCCTTTTTAATGATCTTTGTATTACGTATTTTCTCCACCAGGGTACACTCTGGCAAAGATAAGGCCAACCTGGGCGCAAGAGACTCACCTTTTACGTGTGATGGTCATAGGAAACGGCTTATTTCTCAATTCTCACTAGAACTAGCATATTTTGGAAACAATACTAAATGTCCCATTACAATCGCATTGCTGCCACAGATAGTGATAATATAAGGCAGTTTTCGTTTTCCTTGGTAATGAACGTCGCTGAACAAGACACTGGTGCCAGTAATCATGGTTAAAATTCAAGTAAGAATGGTAACATTGCAGCCTAGATTTTTAGGACTGTGAAACATAATTTTTTTAACCGTTTTTGTTGTTGGGAAAGTAAAAGTTGAGCTCAACGTTTACCATGACTACGCTTTATGTTAACAAATTCGAGATAGCACCCGAGTCTCACTGATGCACTCACATAGCCAGTGCACGAGTGCGATCGGGCGTCATTCCAAAAAGGTTAGCGTTATGAAAAAAAAAAATATTTACTAGAACAGAATACTTTTATCGTCCTACGTCTAAATCTACATGGATACTCTGCAAATCACATTTAAGTGCCTGGCAGAGGGTTTATCGAACCACTTTCACAACTCTTTATTATTAAAATCTCATATAGCTCGCGGCAAGAACGAACACCTACCGATCTTTCCGTACGAGCTCTGATTTCCCTTATTTTATCGTGGTGATCGTTTCTCCATATATCGTTCGGTGTCAACAATATATTTTCGCATTCTGAGGAGAAAGTTGGTGATTGGAATTTCGTGAGAAGATTAGGTCGCAACGAAAAGCGCCTATCTTTTAATGATGCCCAGCCCAAATCCTGTATCATTTCAGTGACACTATCTCCCATATTTCGCGGTAATACAAAACGCGCTGCCTCTCTTTGAACTTTTTCGATGTACTTCGTCAGTCCTATCTGGTAAGGATCCTACACCGCGCAGCAGTATTCTAAAAGAGGACGGACAAGCGTTGTGTAGGCAGTAGATTTGTTACATTTTCTAAGTGTCCTGCAAATAAAATGCAGTCTTTGGTTAACCTTCCCCACAACATTTTCTACTTGTCCCTTCCAACTTCAGTTGTTCGTATTTCTAATTCCTATCTATTTATTTGAATTTATGGCCCTTATATTTGACTGATTTATCTTGAAACCGAAGTTTCACGGATTCTTTATAGCACTCATGTGGATGACCTTACACTTTTCGTTATTTAAGGTGAACTGCAAAATTTCGCACCATTCAGATATCTTTTCTTAATAGTTTGGCAGTTTGTTTTGATCTTCTGATGATTTTATTATTCGATAAACGACATCATCATCTGCAATCAATCTAAGACGGCTGCTCAGATTGTCTCCCAAACCGTTTACATAGATAAGGAACAGCAAAGAACCTATAACACTACCTTTGGGAACACCGGAAATCACTTCTGTTTCACTCGATAACTTTTCGTCAGTTACTACGAACTGTGACCTCTCTGATGAGAAGTCACAATCCAGTCACATAACTGAGACGATATTTCATAAGCACGCAATTTCATTATGAACTGCTTGTGTGGTACAGTGTCAAAAGCCTTCTGGATATCTAGAAATAGAGAATCGATCTGAAATCCCTTGTCAATAGCACCCAACACTTCATGCGAATAAAGAGCTAGTCGTGTTTCATAAGAAGGATGTTTTCTAAAGCCATGTTGTCTCTGTGTCAATAGCCCGTTTTCTTCGAGGTAATTAATAATGTTCGAACACAGTATATGTTCCAGAATCCTGCTGCATATCGACGTTAATGATATGGGCCTGGGGTGGGCCTGTAATTAAGTGGATTACTCCTAATACCTTTCTTGAATATTTGTGTGACCTGTGCAACTTTCCAGTCTTTGAGAACGGATCTTCCGTCGAGCGAACGTTTGTATATGATTGTCAAGTTTGAAGCTAATGCATCAGCATACTCTGAGAGGAAACTAATTGGAATACAGTCTGGTCCAGAAGATTTGCTTTAATTAAGTGATTTAAGTTGCTTCACTATGCCTGGGATATTTACTTCCACGTTACTCATGTACACAGCTGTTCTTGATACGAATACTGGAATATTTACTACTTCATCTTTTGTGAAGGCATTTCTGAAGGTTGTGTTTAGTAACTCTGCTTTGGCAGCACTCTCTTCGATGGTATCTCCATTGCTATTGCGCAGAGCAAGCACTTATTGTTTCTTGCTGCTATCATCACATACGACCAGAATCTCTTCGGATTTTCTGCCAGGTTTCAAGACAAAGATTCGTTGTGGAAACTATTATAAGCATCTCACATTGAAGTCAGTCCCAAATTTTGAGCTTCTGTAAAAGATCGCCTATCTTATGGATTTTGTGTCTGTTTAAATTTGATATGTTTGTTTCGCTGTTTCTGCAACCGTGTTCTGACCCGTTTTGTGTTCCAAGGAGGATTAGCTCCATCGATTGTTAATTTATTTAGTATGAATCTCTCAATTGCTTCCGATACTATTTCTCTGAATTCAGGCCACATCTGGTCTACACTTATATCATTAATTTGGTAGGACTGTAGATTGTCTCTCAGGAAGGCGTAAAGTGAATTTTTATCTTCTTTTTTGAATAGGTATATTTTTCGTATTCAAAAAAAAAAAAAAAAAAAAGAAGATAAAAATTTCGTCCTCCCCCCATGAACCATGGACCTTGCCGTTGGTGGGGAGGCTTGCGTGCCTCAGCGATACAGATGGCCGTACCGTAGGTGCAACCACAACGGAGGGGTATCTGTTGAGAGGCCAGACAAACGTGTGGTTCCTGAAGAGGGGCAGCAGCCTTTTCAGTAGTTGCAGGGGCAACAGTCTGGATGATTGACTGATCTGGCCTTGCAACATTAACCAAAACGGCTTTGCTGTGCTGGTACTGCGAACAGCTGAAAGCAAGGGGAAACTACAGCCGTAATTTTTCCCGAGGACATGCAGCTTTACTGTATGATTAAATGATGATGGCATCCTCTTGGGTAAAATATTCCGGAGGTAAAATAGTCCCCCATTCGGATCTCCGGGCGGGGACTACTCAGGAGGATGTCGTTATCAGGAGAAAGAAAACTGGCGTTCTACAGATCGGAGCGTGGAATGTCAGATCCCTTAATCGGGCAGGTAGGTTAGAAAATTTAAAAAGGGAAATGGATAGGTTAAAGTTAGATATAGTGGGAATTAGTGAAGTTCGGTGGCAGGAGGAACAAGACTTCTGGTCAGGTGACTACAGGGTTATAAACACAAAATCAAATAGGGGTAATGCAGGAGTAGGTTTAATAATGAATAGGAAAATAGGAATGCGGGTAAGCTACTACAAACAGCATAGTGAACGCATTATTGTGGCCAAGATAGATACGAAGCCCACACCTACTACAGTAGTACAAGTTTATATGCCAACTAGCTCTGCAGATGATGAAGAAATTGAAGAAATGTACGATGAAATAAAAGAAATTATTCAGATAGTGAAGGGAGACGAAAATTTAATAGTAATGGGTGACTGGAATTCGAGTGTAGGAAAAGGGAGAGAAGGAAACATAGTAGGTGAATATGGATTGGGGCTAAGAAATGAAAGAGGAAGCCGCCTAGTAGAATTTTGCACGGAGCACAACTTAATCATAGCTAACACTTGGTTTAAGAATCACGAAAGAAGGTTGTATACGTGGAAGAACCCTGGAGATACTAAAAGGTATCAGATAGATTATATAATGGTAAGACAGAGATTTAGGAACCAGGTTTTAAGTTGTAAGACATTTCCAGGGGCAGATGTGGACTCTGACCACAATCTATTGGTTATGAACTGTAGATTAAAACTGAAGAAACTGCAAAAATGTGGGAAATTAAGGAGATGGGACCTGGATAAACTGAAAGAACCAGAGGTTGTACAGAGTTTCAGAGAGAGCATAAGGGAACAATTGACAGGAATAGGGGAAAGAAATACAGTAGAAGAAGAATGGGTAGCTCTGAGGGATGTAGTAGTGAAGGCAGCAGAGGATAAAATAGGTACAAAGACGAGGTCTGCTAGAAATCCTTGGGTAACAGAAGAAATATTGAATTTAATTGATGAAAGGAGAAAATATAAAAATGCAGTAAATGAAGCAGGCAAAAAGGAATACAAACGTCTCAAAAATGAGATCGACAGGAAGTGCAAAATGGCTAAACAGGGATGGCTAGAGGACAAATGTAAGGATGTAGAAGCTTATCTCACTAGGGGTAAGATAGATACTGCCTACAGGAAAATTAAAGAGACCTTTGGAGAGAAGAGAACCACGTGTATGAATATCAAGAGCTCAGATGGCAGCCCAGTTCTAAGCAAAGAAGGGAAGGCAGAAAGGTGGAAGGAGTATATAGAAGGTTTATACAAGGGCGATGTACTTGAGGACAATATTATGGAAATAGAAGAGGATGTAGATGAAGACGAAATGGGAGATACGATACTGCGTGAAGAGTTTGACAGAGCACTGAAAGACCTGAGTCGAAACAAGGCCCCCGGAGTAGACAACATTCCATTAGAACTACTGACGGCCTTGGGAGAGCCAGTCATGACAAAACTCTACCAGCTGGTGAGCAAGATGTATGAGACAGGCGAAATACCCTCAGACTTCAAGAAGAATATAATAATTCCAATCCCAAAGAAAGCAGGTGCTGACAGATGTGAAAATTACCGAACTATCAGTTTAATAAGCCACGGCTGCAAAATACTAACGCGAATTGTTTACAGACGAATGGAAAAACTGGTAGATGCAGACCTCGGGGAAGATCAGTTTGGATTCCGTAGAAATGTTGGAACACGTGAGGCAATACTGACCTTACGACTTATCTTAGAAGAAAGATTAAGAAAAGGCAAACCTACGTTTCTAGCATTTGTAGACATAGAGAAAGCTTTTGACAATGTTGACTGGAATACTCTTTTTCAAATTCTAAAGGTGGCAGGGGTAAAATACAGGGAGCGAAAGGCTATTTATAATTTGTACAGAAACCAGATGGCAGTAATAAGAGTCGAGGGGCATGAAAGGGAAGCAGTGGTTGAGAAAGGAGTGAGACAGGGTTGTAGCCTCTCCCCGATGTTATTCAATCTGTATATTGAGCAAGCAGTAAAGGAAACAAAAGAAAAATTTGGAGTAGGTATTAAAATTCATGGAGACGAAGTAAAAACTTTGAGGTTCGCCGATGACATTGTAATTCTGTCAGAGACGGCAAAGGACTTGGAAGAGCAGTTGAACGGAATGGACAGTGTCTTGAAAGGAGGATATAAGATGAACATTAACAAAAGCAAAACGAGGATAATGGAATGTAGTCAAATTAAATCGGGTGATGCTGAGGGAATTAGATTAGGAAATGAGACACTTAAAGTAGTAAAGGAGTTTTGCTATTTAGGAAGTAAAATAACTGATGATGGTCGAAGTAGAGAGGATATAAAATGTAGACTGGCAATGGCAAGGAAAGCGTTTCTGAAGAAGAGAAATTTGTTAACATCGAATATAGATTTATGTATCAGGAAGTCGTTTCTGAAAGTATTTGTTTGGAGTGTAGCCATGTATGGAAGTGAAACATGGACGATAACTAGTTTGGACAAGAAGAGAATAGAAGCTTTCGAAATGTGGTGCTACAGAAGAATACTGAAGATAAGGTGGATAGATCACGTAACTAATGAGGAGGTATTGAATAGGATTGGGGAGAAGAGAAGTTTGTGGCACAACTTGACTAGAAGAAGGGATCGGTTGGTAGGACATGTTTTGAGGCATCAAGGGATCACAAATTTAGCATTGGAGGGCAGCGTGGAGGGTAAAAATCGTAGAGGGAGACCGAGAGATGAGTACACTAAGCAGATTCAGAAGGATGTAGGTTGCAGTAGGTACTGGGAGATGAAGCAGCTTGCACAGGATAGAGTAGCATGGAGAGCTGCATCAAACCAGTCTCAGGACTGAAGACAACAACAACAACAATATTTTTCGTTAATTTTTGGAGAATTTGGGGCTTACAATATTCAGTCTCGCTACGACAACCCTGTGTTCACTAATTCCTGTATCCGTTTTGATGTTCGTTATTACCTCAGGATTATTTGTTGCTAAGAGGTCAAGTGTGTTTTCACAAACGTTTACTATTCGCGTGAGCTCATGAACTAACTGTTCGAAATAATTTTCAGATAATACGTTTAGCACAACTTCTCATGATGTTTTATGCGTAGCTCCGGAATTAAACATGTATTTTCGCCCACATGTCGAGGGTAAATTAAAGTCACCACCAACTATTATCGCATGAGTCGCGTACGTGTTTGAAATCAAACTCAAGTTTTCTTTGAACCTTTCAGCAACTGTATCTTCTGAATTGGGAGGTCGGTAGAAGGATCCAATTATTATTTTATTCCGGGTGCCAATAATGACCACTGCCCATACTAACCCAAAGGAACTAGAGTAGGAGGTCGTCTCAAGGTGTGGCAGGGGGCAAAAGACATTCTGGAGGGCTGAACAGAAGGCCTCTCCGGTTTGTTTGACGAACCGGTTTCAGGCTCTGTCTCAGGCTGATACTGACCTTCAGCCTGACATGGCTGCTTGTCCTGTTCCAGAGATTGCCCCTCAGTCTGCAAGATCCGGGCGGTCGCAGAGGGTGGGCTTACTGGTAGTTGGGAGCTCCAACGTCAGGCGCGTAATGGGGCCCCTTAGGGATATGGCAGTAAGACAGGGGAAGGAAACCAATGTGCAATCCGTGTGCATACCGGGGGGAGTCATTCCAGATGTGGAAAGGGTCCTTCCGGATGCCATGAAGCGTACAGGGTCCACCCATCTGCAGGTGGTCGCTCATGTCGGCAGCAATGATGTGTGTCGCTATGGATCTGAGGAAATCCTCTCTGGCTTCCGGCGGCTATCTGATTTGTTGAAGACTGCCAGTCTCGCTAGCGGGATGAAATCAGAACTCACCATCTGCAGCATAGTCGACAGGACTGACTGCGGACCTTTGGTACAGAGCCAAGTGGAGGGTCTGAATCAGAGGCTGATACGGTTCTGCGACCGTGTGGGCTGCAGATTCCTCGACTTGCGCCATAGGATGGTGGGGTTTCGGGTTCCACTGGATAGGTCAGGAGTCCACTACTCGCAACAAGCGGCTACACGGGTAGCAGGGGTTGTGTGGCGTGGGCTGGGCGGTTTTTTTTAGGGTAGATGGCCTCGGGCAAGTACAGAAAGGGCAACAGCCTCAACAGGTGCTGGGTAAAGTCAGAACATGCGGGGACCAAGCAGCAATCGGTATTGTAATTGTAAACTGTCGAAGATGCGTTGGTAAAGTAGAGGAACTCCAAGCGCTGTTAGAAAGCAGCTAAGCTGAAATCGTTATAGGTACAGAAAGCTGGCTGAAGCCAGAGATAAATTCTGCCGAAATTTTTACAAAGGTACAGACGGTGTTTAGAAAGGATAGATTGCATGCAACCGGTGGTGGAGTGTTCGTCGCTGTTAGTAGTAGTTTATCCTGTAGTGAAGTAGAAGTGGATAGTTCCTGTGAATTATTATGGGTGGGGGTTACACTCAACAACCGAGCTAGGTTAATAATTGGCTCCTTTCACCGACTTCCCGACTCAGAAGCATCAGTAGCAGAACAACTGAGAGAAAATTTGGAATACATTTCACATGAATTTTCTCAGCATTTTATAGTCTTAGGTGGAGATTTCAATTTACAGGTATAGACTGAAACACACTCAGATGTTTAGGTAGGGACAAAGCATCGAGTGATATTATACTGAGTGCACTATCCGAAAATTACCTCCAGCAATTAAACAGATAACCGACTCGTGCAGATAACATCTTGGACCTACTGATAACAAACAGATCCGAACTTTTCGACTCTGTATGTACAGAACAGGGAATCAGTTATCATAAGGCCGTTGCAGCGTCCCTGAATATGGAAGTTAATAGGAATATAAAAAAGGGAGGAGGGTTTATCTGCTTAGCAAGAGTAACAGAAGGCAGATTTCAGACTACCTAACAGATCAAAACGAAAAATTCTGTTCCGATACTGACAATGTTGAGTGTTTATGGAAAAAGTTCAAGGCAATCGTAAAATGCGTTTTAGACAGGTACGTGCCGAGAAAAACTGTGAGGGACGGGAAAAACCCACCGTGGTACAACATCAAAGTTAGGAAACTACTGCGAAAGCAAAGAGAGCTTCACTCCAAGTTTAAACGCAGCCAAAACCTCTCAGACAAACAGAAGCTAAACGATGTCAAAGTTAGCGTAAGGAGGGCTATGCGTGAAGCGTTCAGTGAATTCGAAAGTAAAATTCTATGTACCGACTTGACAGAAAATCCTAGGAAGTTCAGATCTTACGTTTAATCAGTAAGTAGCTCAAAACAGCATATCCAGACACTCCGGATGATGGCATTGAAACAGAGGATGACACGCGTAAAGCTGAAATACTAAACACCTTTTTCCAAAGCTGTTTCACAGAGGAAGACCGCACTGCAGTTCCTTCTCTAAATCTTCGTACAAACGAAAAAATGGCTGACATCGAAATAAGTGTCCAAGGATTAGAAAAGCAACTGGAATCACTCAACAGAGGAAAGTCCACTAGACCTGACGGGATACCAATTCGATTCTACATAGAGTACGCGAAAGAACTTGCCCTCCTTCTAACAGCCGTGTGCCGCAAGTCTCTAGAGGAACGGAAGGTTCCAAATGATTGGAAAAGAGCACAGGTAGTCCCAGTCTTTAAGAAGGGTCGTCGAGCAGATGCGCAAAACTATAGACCTATATCTCTGACGTCGATCTGTTGTAGAATCTTGGAACATGATTTTGCTCGAGTATCATGTCGTTTTTGGAAACCCAGAATCTACTCTGTAGGAATCAACATGGCTTCCGGAAACAGCGATCGTGTGAGACCCAACTAGCTTTATTTGTTCATGAGACCCAGAAAGTATTAGATACAGGCTCCCAGGTAGATGCTATTTTTCTTGACTTCCGGAAGGCGTTCGATACAGTTCCTCACTGTCGCCTGATAAACAAAGTAAGAGCCTACGGAATATCAGACCAGCTGTGTGGCTGGATTGAAGAGTTTTTAGCAAACAGAACACAGCATGTTGTCATCAATGGAGAGACGTCTACAGACGTTAAAGTAACCTCTGACGTGCCACAGTGGAGTGTTATGGGACCATTGCTTTTCACAATATATATATAAATGACCTAGCAGATAGTGTCCGAAGTTCCATGCGGCTTTTCGCGGATGATGCTGTAGTATACAGAGAAGTTGCAGCATTAGAAAACTGTAGCGAAATGCAGGAAGATCTGCAGTGGATAGGCACTTGGTGCAGGGATTGGCAACTGATCCTTAACATCGACAAATGTAATGTATTGCGAATACATAGAAAGAAGGATCCTTTATTCTATGATTATATGATAGCGGAACAAACACTGGTAGCAGTTACTTCTGTAAAATATCTGGGAGTATGCGTGCGGAACGATTTGAAGTGGAATGATCATATAAAATTAATTGTTGGTAAGGCGGGTACCAGGTTGAGATTGATTGGGAGAGTCCTCAGAAAATCTAGTCCATCAACAAAGAGGTGGCTTACATAACACTCGTTCGACCTATACTTGAGTATTGCTCATCAGTGTGGGATCCGTACCAGATCGGGTTGACGGAGGAGATAGATAAGATCCAAAGAAGAGCTGCGCGTTTCGTCACAGTGTTATTTGGAAACCGTGATAGCGTTACGGAGATGTTTAACAAACTCAAGTGGCTGACTCTGCAAGAGAGGCGCTCTGCATCGCGGTGTAGCTTGCTCGCCATGTTTCGAGAGGGTGCGTTTCTGGGTGAGGTATCGAATATATTACTTCCCCCTACTTATACCTCCCAAGGAGATCACGAACGTAAAATTAGAGAGACTAGAGCACGCACGGAGGCTTTCAGACAGTCGTTCTTCCCGCGAACCACACGCGACTGGAACAGGAAAAGGAGGTAATGACCGTGGCACGTAATGTGCCCTCCGCCACACACCGCTGGGTGGCTTGCGGAGTATAAATGTAAATGTAGATGTATATGAAGTATCTACTTCAATTTCGCGACAAGATAATCTACTTCTAACAGCTACAAACACGCCACAGACAACAGTGGTTAGCCTATCCTCTCGGAACACAGTTAGGTTCTTCGTAAAAATTTCGGCTGAGCTTATCTGTGGCATTAGCCAGCTTTCGGTACCTATAACGATTTGAGCATCAGTTCTTTCTATTAGCGCTTGGAGCTCTGGTACTTTCCCAACACAGCTACGACAGTTTACAACTGTTATACCAATGTTTCCTGTATCTACGTTCATCCTGTGTTCGGACTGCACCCTTTGTGGCTGAAGCCCTTCTTGTGTTTTACGGAAACCCTCTAACCTAAAAAATGCCCAGTCCACGCCACATAACCCCTGCTACCCGTGTAGCTGCCTCCTGCGTACAGTGGACACCTGATCTATTCAGCAGAACCCGAAACCCAACCACCGTTTGGCGAAAGTCGAGGAAAAGCCTGCACGGTCGCAGAACCGTGTGAGCCTCTGATTCAGACCATCCCCTCGGCTCTGTACCAGAGGTCCGCAATCGGTCCTGTCGACGATGCTGCAAATGGTCAGCTCTGCTTTTATCTTGCAAGCAAGACTGGCAGCCTTTACCACTTATACTAGTCACTCGAAACCAGAGAGAGTCTCTTCTGGTCCAATGTGACACACATCATTGGTACCGACGTAAGCAACCACCTAAAGTTGGCTGCACCCTGTGCTCTTCATAGCATCCAGGAGGACCTGTTCCACATGTGGAATGACTCTACCCGGTATGCACACGGAGTGCACATTGGTGTTCTTTCCCTCCTTGGCCACCATGTCCCTAAAGGCCCCATAACGCTCCTAACGTTGGAGTTCCCAACTATTAATAATACCACCTCGTGTGATTGTCTGCATTTTGTAGACTGAGATGTTTCCTCTGAAACAAGACAGGCGACAGCATCTGGCTCAACGACAGTGTCAGCCAAAGACAGCTCCTGGGACCTGTTTGAGACAAACCGGTGAGGTCTTACGTGCGGCCGCCTGCGAAGTCTTTCGCCGCCTGCTACACCCTGGCCGACCTCGCAATCGACAATAGGTGAGGGGTCAACCTCAGTGCAAGCAGTAATTGGTCTGTCCACCGGTGAGGGCCGATCGGAGGACTCAGCCGTGCTGGACGTCCGTTGGATTCACAAAGCCTCAAGCTGTGTAACCGAAGTAACCACAGCCTGAAGCTGAGAGCGAAGTGTCAGCAACTCGGCTCGCATCCGCACACATCAATCGCAGTCGCTGTCCATACTAAAGACCGTAAATGTAAACTATGCAGATAAATGGACTATTGGCACGTGCTGCGCAACTCTATTGTAAATCCTGACGAAAACGCAGGAACTTTGTCGAATCGTTACTGTGTACATCACTTGAAAACGCTGCCACCTTATACTTGTATACAGGCCTAATGACACCGTTGTCACTAGAATCGTCCTCAGAACCATAAAAAAAACATTGAAACTTGCTGGTCGATTAAAACTGTGTGCCGGACCGAGACTCGAACTCGTGACTTTTGCCATTTGCGGGCTTGTGCTCTACCGTCTCAGCTATCCAAACTGACAGATGTAAAGCTGTGAGGACAGGCCGTGAGTCGTGCGTGGGTAGCCCAGACGGCAGAGCACTTGCCCGTGAAAGGGGAAAGTCACGAATTCGAATCTCGGTCCGACACACGGTTTTAATATGCCAGGAAGTTTCATGTCAGCACACACTCCACTGCATAGTGGAAATTTCATTCAGAACTAGCACTCCTGAAAGAAAGGATATTGCGGAGACAAGGCTTAGCCACTGCCGGGAGGATGTTTCCAGAATGAGATTTTCACTCTGCAGCGGAGTGTGCGCTGATATGAAACTTCCTGGCAGATTAAAACTGTGTGCCCGACCGAGACTCGAACTCGGGACCTTTTCCTTTCGCGGGGAAGTGCTCTACCATCTGAGCTACCGATGCACGACTCACGCCCGGTACTCACAGCTTTACTTCTGCCAGTACCTCGTCTCCTACCTTCCGAACTTTACAGAAGCTCTCCTGCGAACCATGCAGAACTAGCACTCCTGAAAGAAAGGATATTGCGGCGACATGGCTTAGCCACAGCCTGGGGGATGTTTCCAGAATGAGATTTTCACTCTGCTGCGGAGTGTGCGCTGATATGAAACTTCCTGGCAGATTAAAACTGTGTGCCCGACCGAGACTCGAAACATTCATTCACATAGTCACTCGGATTTTCATTCTCACTAAAAATATCAGGATAATCACAGTCGAAAACATACGAAAGCATTCCACGTTTATTTCCTTCCTTCTTTTTTTCTGAAAAGGCTATCTCTAATAGGATGGGGAACTTCCAACGAAAGGATCTTAAGAGCATATGTGATCATCAGGGAAGTCAATGCATGCTCTTTAACACGCCACCATGCTGGACACAACTTTGTTAAGGGGTTTTTGCGGTAGTGTGTTCCATTCAATTACCAGCTGAACAGTGCCGCATGGTGGTTACTGCATTTGGACTTACTCCAGTAGATCTCCACATTGCATCCCACACGTGTTCGATGGAATTTAAGTCGGGGGGAACGAGCAGGCAAGTCCATTCGCCGGACATACTCTCGTTCGAAGAGCTCTTACACGAGCTAGATCGATGCGGTCTCGCAGTGTCATCCATGAAAACGAAGTCAGAGAGGAATGCACCTCTGAACAAACGCACATTGGGGATGAATACAGTGTGACGATAACGTTGCCCGGTGAGTGTACCGTTGTGAAACATGTGGTGGTCCGTACGCCCTTAGAACCATATGTCTCACAACTCCGAAACACCTGAACTTCCACAATGATTATGTTCCGCAATATTGGACGTGGTCCCATACGGCAAGCAGTATGAATACGTAATACGCCCAGGAACACTGTCGAATATGATGATATTGGTGCTTCAGGTATTATGGTGTTCTGGTGCGGCGAAGACTAAAGCACTCGCTGGTCAGTGTCATTGTGACACTGTACTCCTTTGCGAAGTGCGTCGTTTCAAGGACGGATTCCGCCGTGACTTCTTTTTTATGGGTGGCGGTGCATGACCACATCGAACTACGCAGGTAGAGGAGCTCTTGAAATGGAAGGGTTTCCGGCTAATGGACGTTCCAGCACGTTCCTCCGACTTAAATTCCACGTAGCAAGTGTGGGATGCGCTAGGGGGACGTACTGAAGCACGTCCACATGGACCAACGACCATTCAGCATTTGTCAGCCGCGCTGGTGGACGAATGGAAAGCCCTACCACAGGGAGACATCACACTTGCTTAGCGGGAGCTTCAGTACAATTTCTATCTTTTAATAAAAGACTTATTTCTGTTCGTCTCATTTCGTATTTTTTCAGTTAACTATTGTGTTGCAGTTTTATCTATGTAAGATAAAAGTTTTTCCGAGCTATGTTGCTTGTCAGCAACACATGATGGAACAGTTGCTTTCGTCCTTAAGGTTTTTATACCAGTGTATATCAAGAAAAGCAAAGGATACAGAACAGCGACTGAGTCATCTAGCTGAAATGAAAGAATAAGCATTTCAAGAGTAAGCAGCCACGCGGTTAGTTTGTTTTGTCCCATGTAACATTTATGAAGGGTGTTAAATCCAGCAGAGAAAGGATAATACAGAAAAGGCCGAAATACTAAACGTAATGTTGCAAAACTGTTTCACAAAGGAAGATAACATTGTCTTATCCTCTTTAAATCGTTGCATCTAGGATATAATGGCTGATAACGATAATAAGTAATCCTGGGAAAGAAAACTAACATTGGACCAGACGGGATGCCGATACGACTCTACGTGAAGTATGGGAAAGGACTCCGCCCCCCCCCCCCCCCCCCCCTTCCCACACCCACCTTCTAGCAGCAGGTTTCTGAAGATACGAAGTGTTCCTGATGATTGGAAAAAGCACGATTAATTCCCGTTTCCACAAAGGGTCGTCGAAAACATAAACAGAACTATGCAACTATATCTCTGACGTCGGTCTGCTGCAGAATTTTGGAACACGTTTTATCCTCACATATTGTGACATTCCTGGTGAACGAAGCTCCTGCACAGGAATCAACATGGGTTCCGAAAACAATGAGCAGTAGATTCCCGCGCCAAGGTAGAAACCGTAATTCTAGACTTCCATAAGTGTCCATTAAAGTTCCGCAGTGCCGTCGTAATGAACAAAATACGAGCGTATGGAATATCAGACCATTTGTGCTCTTAGAATGATGAGTTTTTAGCTAACAGAATGCAGCGTAAATCTCTTATTTCCCGTCTATGATCACAAAATTGTAGGTCTGCAGATCACCGGTTACGCTCAGCAATGACTAGATCTGCAGCAAAACATGGGCAAAAACGCAAATACGACTAGTGGATTGTTTACAGCTAAATACAACAAAACAGGATATGATGAAAAGTGTTACTGACGTGCATGTAAAAATTTTACGCTTAAAATATGAGGAGGCATACCTGTTTTATTAGAAACATGACCTAAAATACTGGCGCCATAATGGCATCGTGAAATGCTAAGCACAAAATCAGCGCCACCATTGTGACACATATATAAATTATAGTATATATTAGTGTTATCTTGTTAACAACGCTACTGGTCTAAACAAACTGCTGTACGGTAGCCACAAACGTTTGTGTCTGAAGCTCGCCAGATGTCATTAATGTAGGCTTACAGATGTACTTCAACGATAATTGTACGACATGAAATAAAAACAAGACCACAATTAATAAAGTCTGTAGTGGGTTTATGTGGTGTATTTTTTTCATTAGTTTCATTTCAGTCCCCTGCCCCATATGGAAAGTGGAGAGCTGGCACTGGCACAATCCACCGCTCTTCAGCAACAGTTAAAAAAAGAGACAACAATACATATAAAAGACGATAAAACGAGAATACATGAATATAATAGGTGGAGAAAAGGGTGGTTAAAACACACTCTGAAATGAAGACGTTCATTGTGGGACAGTTAAAAAAGTAAACATGAAGTTGAAAAACACAGTTGGCGATTCGTGAGCACATAAAATACACTTAAGTTACACCCACAAGATAAAAGTTGGCAACAGTATTAAAACAACCCATAACAAAGACACTTTAAAGCCACTGTAAAAGACAGAGCACACATGTTGAAGAATAAAAGCTGCTGGGAGGGACCTGCTGAGGAGGAGGAAGCCTGAGAGGATGGAGAAAGAGGGGAGAGGAAGGTGAGGCTGTGGAGGGGGACTGGAGGGTGAAAGACAAAGGGGGTTTGGGGGCACACCAAGGGGAAGGAGATGGGTGGTGTGGTAGATGGAGAGGGAAGGCAAGACAGGAGGGGGTGCAGAGGCACAGAAGGGGTGCTCTGGAAACAGAAGGTGTGTGGAGAAGGGAGGAAAACCACTCAGGAGTATGGAAGAGGAGGGGAGCCTTGAAATGTGGGAGGGGAAGGTAGAGTTGATAGGAGGGGTAGACATCAGGGTGAAGCTCATCATCTGGGAGGGGTAGGAACTGGAAGTTGCACTGGAAAAGGTGGTGGACGGTGTGGATATAGAGAGAGGGCAGAACACAATGGTGAAGGCATGGCAATGGGCTGCAGGTAGAGAGGATAGAAGACACGGGGTGCAGGAGGGGGGGGGGATGCAGGACAAAGTCTGCAGATGAGGTACAGGATGCAGATGTCTTTGAGGAAAAGGAGAAGGTGTGAGAAGTGGATGGAGTCATAGAGAATGCTGGAGGGGGACAGGAGGTGAATACAGAAGGTGTGGCAGAGTGCATGGCATTCAAGGATTTGGAGAGGTGTATAGAATCTTGGAGGGGCAGAAATCCAGGTGACGCTGGCATAAAAAGGCATGGGAAGTATCAAGGTTTTGTAGGTGTGAAGGATGGTGGAAGGACGCAGTCTCCATGTCCAGCAGGACAGGAGTTTCAGGAGTAGTCTGTTGTGTTGAATTGTTAGGAGATGGGAAGTTGAGGTGAGGCTAAGGTATTTCAGGTTAGGAGTGAGGTGGATAGGCTGACCATAAATGATGATGCACAAATGATGGAGTCAGAAGGAACAGATGGTACGACCTATGATGATTGTCTGGGAAGGGTTGATGCAAAGGAGCCATTGGTTGCACCAGCTGGTGAATTTGTCAGTGTAGGTTTGAAGGGTACATTGGGACGATTGATGTGTAGGATAAGGGGCTGGGAAGACAGTGTCATCAACAAAGTGAAGGATGTGAACAGGTGGGGGAATTTTGGGCATATCAGCTGTATGCAGAAGATAGAGAAGAGGGAAAAGAATAGAGCATTGGGGCACGCTGGTGATGGGGTAGAAAGTATGACAGTTGCTATTGTGAAGAGTGGCATAGGAGGGACTACTGGAAAGGAGGGAAGCAATGAGGTGGACGAAATTACCAGTAAGAATGTAGATCTGGAGTTCAGAGAAGAGAACAAGACGTCAGACGCAGTCGTAGGCATTGTGGAAGTTGAGGGAAACAAAAATAGCACAGCGTGACAGGAGTTGGAGGGAAAGAAGATTTCTAAGGTCAAGGAGCTAGTCATTGGCTGAGAAGGAGGACAAAAAAGCCACACTGGGTAAGAGGAAGAACGTGGTGCTGGTTGAGGTGGTGATGGATGCAGCAGGAGAGGATGGACTCAGACATTACTGAACATGGGGATGAGGCAGATGGGACGATAGGAAGAGATGTCAGAGGGGGATTTGTTGGGTTTGGGGAACAGTAGGATGTGGTAAGTCTTCCACTGGTCAGGGTAAAAGCCAGTGGAGAGGAGGACATTATACAGGGTAGCAAGGACAGCCAGGAAGAACAGGGGGGGGGGGGGGGGCTTAGGAATTTCTTAAGGTGGCAGTAGGTCACATCGTCTTGACTAGCGGCAGTGTTGCGTTTCGAGCGAAATATGAGTTTGATGATGTGTGGCATACTGGGAGTGTTTACGTCTGCGAGGGGTAACTGATTCAAGTACTGAAACCTGGGGCGAGTGACAGGACAGAAGTATTGGAGCATTCAAGGAGTGAGGACTGGCCTGCATCTCATGGTCGTGCGGTAGCGTTCTCGCTTCCCACACCCGGGTTCCCGGGTTCGATTCCCGGCGGGGTCAGGGATTTTCTCTGCCTCGTGATGGCTGGGTGTTGTGTGTTGTCCTTAGGTTAGTTAGGTTTAAGTAGTTCTAAGTTCTAGGGGACTGATGACCATAGTGCTCAGAGCCATTTGAACTGAGGACTGGGAAGACAAAGCAATTAAAGTGGGGTCATCGGAAATGGAGAACACCTTGGAAAGGTGTGAAGCAAAATGGTTAGCCTTGCTTCAGTTGTCAGGGAAGGAGCAGTTGTCGTGGAGAAGAGGGTAATCCGGGGTGGGGTGGCCACCAGTGAGGCAGTGGACGGCAGACCAGAAATTGGAGGAGTTGACAGGGAGAGCGGAGTTCAGGTATGTACATGTCTCATGCCAGTCCTGGCATTTATTTGCTGTTAAGAGGTTTCAATGTGTCATGGTAATTGCCAGTGGCAGAGCAGTGTATCCCAGTCAAAGGTGAGGAGGAAGGAAGAAGGGATGTATGAAGAAGAAAGACGGCCTATAGAGGAAGAGTAGGACAGTGTGAGTGGATAAGTTTGGTATGAACGTGGGCTTCCATATCGTAATGATGGTCTTCTGGAGGAAGGACGAAACATAGGTGACATCAGCAGGATGTTGAAAGGTAAATGGATGGCTTTAGAACTGAGGTGACAGATTCCTGGTAGGCATTGTAGTCGGCGAGGCGGTAGTCATGGACAGACTTCGGAGGGTCAGCAGAGCAGGGAGCAGGAGGGTGGGGGAGGAATGAGGAGAGAAGATGGTGAGAAGGGCTGGGAGTTGTTCGCTACCAGTAGGATCGAGGACATCTGTGGCAATACGACCAAGGAGATTGGGAGAAGCGATGATGACATCCAATGAATTTCGAGAGGGTTCTGCTGTGGAAGCGGAACAAGGTCACAGTGGAGGTTGGCGAGGAACTGATGCCACCGCCGAAAGATGGCAGAGGCACAGCTGTGGATGTTGAGGTCTGGGCCAAAACGTAGGTGGAGAAGTGCTGTCAAAATGGGAGATGAGTTTGGTGGGGGGGGGGGGGGGGGAGAGGACCTGTGGGATTGATATGGCACAGCTGATGGAGGGAAAAGAGGTGATGAGGTAGTCGGTGCGCTTATGTAGCGGGTGTTGTGGCCAGACAGGGATATTCTTGAGGTGGCCAATAGCGACCCCACCTCGTGTAAAGGGATGGCTTATGTCAGTGAAGTGATGGATGTAGGGACAAGATGGTGAGGTTGGAAGAACATTTCATTAAGGGTGAAGGAGCCAAATTTGTGCTGGGGCAGAGTATGCATGAACAGGTATTTGTTGGAAGAGAGGGAGCAAATGTTCAGGTATAGGAGATGATACTGTTGGCATGCCAAGGGGGGAGGGAAGATGAGAGTAGAGGGGGTAAGAGAGAGGCTTAAACGAGCGTGTGTAGGCAGGTGAAGGTGAAGTGAGCCTAGTTGTGGGTGTATGTGCATAGGTATTCAAAGGAGGAGCAGGTGGCAAGGGAGTTCTGTTGGAGGTTGTGGGGTCACTGGAAGGGGTGGATATTCTGGAGAATGATGGTCAGGAACCAGACGATGTCTTCAGCCATAAGGGGAGTTCGGAATTGTAGTGGTGGTTGGGCTGATCATTGGGGCGAATGGGAATGGTGAGTGCACTGTTCTTGGGAGGGGGCTTGGCCTTGCACTTGGAGGACTAGATAAGGTGTGGTTCGTTGTAGTGTTGCAGGAAGGAGGAGAGGGGAATTTAGGACACTGCTTCAAGAAGCTGGAGGCTTTACTGTTGGGGGCAGGTGGTTTATTTTTATTTTATTTTATTTATCTATTTATTTTTTTGCAGTTTTGGGCGAGGTTGTCGTTGTATAAGAGACAGCATTGGCAGTGGTTGGACTGAGGAGGGGAAAAGGAGAGGTCAGCGAAGTGGTGGTGGTTGAAAATCAGGGCTCCCTCAGTGAGGAGGTGATCTATGGAGGAGGTGGACTCTGTAAACATGCATGAGGAAGGTAGGACAAGAGTTGTTACAGATACCTTGGGCCAAGCGGATTTCCAGAGCAGAGTGTGCTTTCAATTGTACCAACACCTCCACCCCCATAACCAGAGTTTTGTGGCGCGGCAGGTGATGAGAGAATTGAGGCTGACTGGGAGAGGACGAGGTAAGGAAAGGTGTGAGAGATGCATGTGGACCAAAGATGATACAGGGAAGAGATCCATGTGGAACGAGGGAGATAAGGATTTAATGATGACAAAGTCTCTGGGGAGGATAAGTTGAGCAGTGGGTGGGCATTGAGGAATTAAGAATAAGGGTTAGAAAGGATGAAAGTACACAGGGCAGAGGCTGGGTATATGGGAGGAGGTTTGGCGTCCATGGGGGCGGGGGGGGGGGGGGGAGGGGGCTAGAACGAAGAGGGGCAGGCAGTGGTTTCTTTTTTAATATAATATAATTCATTAAATAGATAATCTTATAAATGCACTGGTATGGTGTTTTTTCATTCTCTTCTTGAAATGGCGTGCCGCAGAGTACAAGGGGTTCTCTGACTATTACCTTCGTCTAACCACTTCTCACCAGCCAGTGGAGTGTTCTGGCAGTAGCGCTAACGGAGGGAGCTGATTATTTGCCACAGTCTATTTTCAGTCACTGGGATTCTTTCGCTGTTTGTTTTGTCATTTTTATATTATTCTGTGAACCCCAAAAGCTGTTTGTTATTAGTGTCATAATCTAAAATTAGCCACTGGAGGGTAACAGAATTACTGTCACTCACAAGTATGTCAATAATACTTTTCATCATGCCCTATTTTATTGTTTTGAGCTGCAGACAATAAACTAGTTGTGTTTCTGCTTTTCCCATGTTTTGCGGTAGTTCTGAAGATAGTTATTGCTGACTGAAACAGGTAGTTTGTGGACCTAGAAGTGTGTGACATTAGACGTGAAATAAAAGAAATTTACATTTTCGGGTGGCTGTTCCATTCATGACCATGTCGCTACTTGTGAGAACGCAGCATCTCATTTTCAACGTAGGGAAGTCTTCAAATGTAACTGTAACTTCGGGCAAACTCCAGGGGAGTATTATTGGTCAATTACTTTTCACAGTAAATACATATCCCATAACGTCAAATGTTCCGTGAGGCTCTTTACAGATGTTGCTGTCATATACGGAGAAGTCACAAAGGCAGAAAATTGCAGTGAAATGCAAGAAGGCATGCAGAAGATCGATGGTTAGTGCAGGGAGTAGCTATTGCTGCTCACCATAAACAAATGTAGAGCACTGCGTATACTTAAACAGGAAGACCCATTACTGTATGGTTACACGTCTGCAGAACAGTCACCGAAAGCTGTTACTCCCACAGAATATCTATCAGCATGTACGTGGACCGATACAAGTGCAATGACCACATAAAACTAACAGCAGGAAAGGCAGATGCCAGGTTGTGATTCACTGGAAGAATCGCCAGCAAAAGTATTCCGTCAACAACGGAGTGAGCTTACAAAACTCTCGTTCAGTCGATATTTGAATACTGTTTATCAGTATGGGATCTGTACGAGATAGGATTGATAGAGGAAGTGGAGAAGATCGAAAGAAGAAAAGCGTACTTTGTTGCAGGTTCCTTTAATAAGCCCAAGAGTGTCAGAGAGGTGCTGAGCCAGCTCCAGTGGCAGACGCACCAAATTTTTTTCAAGTCGCAGTGTGCTTTAATGTTAAAGCCTCTAGAATGTGTGATCCTAGAAGAGGCAACAAGTGTATTGCTTCCTTCTAAGTGTATCTCGCGAAAGGACCATCAAGATAAAACTAAGTGGACAGTGGCACTAGTTCTTCCCGAGAATCATTCGCAACTGGAACGGGAAAGGGGAAAGTGACTGTGGTAAATAAAGTGCCCTGCACTACACACCTCAGGGCGGCTTATAAAGTGCAGATGAAAATGTAAAATAATTTGAACATGTGTAACAGTGGAGTTGATATATTTCTGTTGCCTACTGGAATAGGTTTTGGGGTACATTTTGTGCCATGAAGTTATGCAAAAATTAAACACTTAGCTGTACCTTTTCTCCCAGGAATGCAAGTCCATCACAATCGTGGTAGATCCTCTCTGGAGATTGTGAAGTGTATAAAAAGAAAGACATATCTTCGAGTCGCTAGAGGCGCTTTTCACGTAATTACAAACACCAACCTTAAAATTATTACCAGTAATGTTCTTGTGTGAATGATGTTTACATTGAACGTGTCCATACTGTCAAAACGCGTTTGTGGTGTCTGCAGATGATTGCAAGTGTAGTGACGGCTCTTGTTGCGCCTACTGGATAGCTACCACGAAGCGAACGACAAGGCCTACTCTAGCTGCGTCCACACTCCAATAGTAAAACAGCCGAGGTGATAGCCGTTTTGGAAACCTTGCTGTTCTAACAGACTTCCATAGAAGACACACTAGTCATAATCTCTAACAAAATGTCAGTCTCACAACTCATTAGAACACGCCATAATAGTTGCACTAACCCCATAGTTGCACCAATTATTGACAGTGTGTTTCGCGTGTAGAGGAAGTAGTAACATCGTGAGGATGTGAATGAAAGGCAACTCTTGGGTACTTGGAAGTGAACAAGTAGATGTACTAGCGAAGCAAGCATCTCTACATGGAGTTATCAATCATGATATACTTCCTCTCACAAATACGGTATCCATTCACAAAAAGAGGTTGTCCTCGAACTGGCAAAAGTAATGGTCTAGGACTCCTAAACGTAATGACGTCACTATGCACTAATTTATCCCACGATTCCAAGAGTACCGAAGTACAACAAAACAAACATCGAGGAACTACAGGACAGTTATAGCACTGCTGAAATTTAATAATTGGAAGTTCTACAAAATTAATCTGTCATTAGTTCCTAGTCGGCCTCCAAACCTTGTTAGCATCCTAATATATAGTAGCGACTAAAATACTGTACGAGTTCGTCAACTGCTCCAACTTCCCAACATAGCTCTCTACGCAGCTAACCTAATGCTCTCGGAAATAAAAATCCCAGCGGAGGACCGAACCACTACTAAATATAATCTGTCGTATTACTCAGTCGCATACGGAACGCTCAGCCTATAAATGTATGTAACTATATCTCCTACATGTATTGTGCCGGATAGTACATATTTGTCGGATAGGTCTGTGGCGGTAGATAGGCTGCGTGTTGTGCATCGCTGGGAGGAAGTTGGCGGGCGGCGGGACGTTTGTTACATGGGGGGCTGTAGAGCGATAACAAGAAAGTGCGGGCTGTATGTGGGTAGAGAGCCTGTATAGGGAGAGAGAGGCCAACCGGACGATACGGCGGCAATTTTTCTGTCAAACTGCGGGTGGGACTTTAGAATGGTCAGTAGGGGAGTAGTGGAGTACACACTCACTGAATCAAAAGCACAAGACAATATGGCGAAATCATTCGTTAAATGCCTTTGTTTAGAAGAATAATGTGTTATAATAAATTTCAAACAGCCAATTTGTAGGTCTGTTTTCAAATTTAACTATAAATATTGTAACTTGTTTTATAAGTAGTAAAAAGGAAAAACTACTTACTTCGCATAGATAAGAGTACTTGGTTTGTTTCCACAAGACTCCTGTTTGATTTATGTCAGCCCGTTGACTGCCTACTGCCCACTGCTTTCGTCTTTCTTCATTGCGTGGAAATGCTAACATGCGAAATCCACTTTCGTCTCTATTGCAATAACCAAATGCAGCACAACCTGGCACCGTTTACGAACGTCTGCAGAACGAATTACAGATGTCGAAAACAATACTGTACAATTACTAACGTGTTTATTCAAAGATGTTGGCCTACTGACTTCATCACAAAACGCTACATTATTTCAACTCGTATTTAAGATCACAAACGCTAATTACGTACTAAAAACGATATACACCTAAATCGAACATGCATGCACAACGCATAACAAGTCTCTCAATAATTCAAATACCTTTTAGTCGTTTCCTAAAGTTCTCTGAACTGCAACTCAACTCAAAAGCACGGCGAACATAGGAAGCGAGAGAGACGTTTGGCGCTATTTTTCTGCCAAAGCTAATCAACCAATCACGGGCAACTTCACCTATGGCCACTCTCTCTGTATACAGGCTCTCTATATATGGGGCAGAATGTAATGGAACGTGCGTGGCAAGTGGGGCTACGGCAGTCGGTGTTCTGTAACTGACGTTGAAGTTTGCAGTGTTTACTGTGACTGGGTATGTGGAGATTTGGAGTCACCGCCTTCAGAGAGAACATGTCGGTATGTTACGTTTGACGGAATGTGGTTCTGTTCTGTCGCACAGATGGGCCAAGTCGAAATGGCTCTGAGCACTATGGGACTTAGCCGGCCGAGGTGGTCGAGCGGTTCTAGGCGCTACAGTCTGGAGCCGCGCGACCACTATGGTCGCAGGTTTGAATCCTGCTTCGGGCATGGATGTGTGTGTGATGTCCTTAAGTTAGTTAGGTTTAAGTAGTTCTAAGTTCTAGGGGACTGATGACCTTACAAGTTAAGTCCCATAGTGCTCAAAGCCATTTTGAACTATGGGACTTAAAATCTAAGGTCATCAGTCCCCTAGAACATAGAACTGCTTAAATCGAACTAACCTAAGGACATCAAACACATCCATGCCCGAGGCGGGATTCGAACCTGCGACCGTACAGGTCGCGCAGTTACAGCCTGAAGCGCCTAGAACAGGCCGGCTGGGCCAAGTCAAGGGACTGTTATCGGTAGGCATTCTGAGTAATTTCGTATGGAAGGGAATTTGCTACCCCGAACTGGCGTTATTCATTGCTTGTTGTCGCTGTATTTTGCAGCAAACTCTTGGACGGTATGGTTGGTGTTTGCCTTGTGAAACTCTTAGCATTACACAAATCACATAATGGAACAGACATTACTGATAATTGCCTGTCGGGTTAGTGCCTATGCTTTGGAAATTTTGAGTCAATACCTCCAGAGAGGACATAATAATATGTTACTTCTGATGGCCAGGAAGCTGCTCATATCTATCATGTCCCATAAAAACAGCATATCATCATGTCCCCTCTGAAGGCGTGATTATAAATCTCCACACACTTCTCCACAGTACTATGATGAGGGGACTGGGTTATAGTAGACTTTTGGTATGAAACCATTTTCGCCTAGCTATGGAGTGCTAACTGTCTTATCGAGACCCACATGTATTTTTCTGTATCTTGCTGGGCAGCAGGAGTGTATTGTATACTACCTCTGTTTCAGATTGACCTCAGGTATGGTAACTGCTAGCTATCTGTGCGGACAGTAAACAGAACTAACGGTGGTTACAAAAGATGCAACTGCGTGAGTAACTTCGCCACTGTTCGAAAGTTATGTACACGATTGATTTGTATGTTTATGCCCTAATTTAACGTGCTTTTAAATTTGTTAATGAATGAGTTAGTTCGTAGTTCCGTACTTTATATGAAGTACCAACAGTATTGCTAAAGATATGTGGACATAGAACAACTGGGAATACACGAAAAGTACAAAGTATAATCTGTGTTGGAATAATGTAAGTAGGCTTCTTAGGTTTTTATGTTGGTAACGCCGCGTAGCGCACTGTATGCAAATCACTGACTGTGCTGTGTGCAGTCTGCGGTTGGTTAACATTGTTGGAATATTCGCTATTGTAGTGTTTGGCAGATGGATGTGAACAGCGCGTAGCGTTGCGCAGTTGGAGGTGAGCCGCCAGCAGTGGTAGATGTGGGGAGAGAGATGGCGGAGTTTTGAGAGCGGATGATCTGGACATGTGTCCATGAGAGAGAATAAATTTGTAAGACTGGATGTCACGAACTGACTGTATTAAGGTAAGTACACGGTTTGTTCTCTATCAAAATCTTTCATTTCCTAACTATGCCTATCAATAGTTAGTGCCTTCAGTAGTTAGAATCTTTTATTTAGCTGGCAGTATTGGCGCTCGCTGTATTGCAGTAGTTCGAGTAACGAAGATTTTTGTGAGGTAAGTAATTCGTGAAAGGTATAGGTTAATGTTATTCAGGGCCATTATTTTGTAGGGATTATTGAAAATCAGATTGCGTTGCGCTAAAAATATTGTGTGTCAGTTTAGTGTTGATCAGAATAAGTAAAGAGAGAAATGTCTGAGTACGTTCAGTTTTGCTCAGTTGCTTGAAAATAAAATAACGCAAGAGGTTTATCAGCCCAGTAATTCATAAACTTTTCTAAGATGACATTTCAATAATTCTGACCTGGGATTATTTAGGAGTCATATATGTCCCATTCGTATTACGTTGTTGTTGTTATCGCTATGATGAATGTGGGGTAACTTACATGTCTGGAAACAAATAGTAGAAAACCCGAATTGGAGTTGAAGCATCATGAACTTCAATGTCTTTCTGTAACGGCTTGTTGCCCATAAACTGTTCTCGCTCCGGAAACTACTCATACTATGTTTTCTATAAATGTGTCCGCCTGTTTAGCTGGGTGGTCACGTGCTTTGCCTCCCGTGCAGCCGGCCGGAGTGGCCGAGCGGTTCTAGGCGCGCCAGTCTGCAACCGCGCGACCGCTACGGTCACAGGTTCGAACCCTGCCTCGAGTATGGATGTGTGTGATGTCCTTAGGTTAGTTAGGTTTAAGTAGTTCTAAGTTCTAGGGAACTGATGAGCTCAGATGTTAAGTCCCATAGTGCTCAGAGCCATTTTGAACTTCTCGTACAGCGGCCCCGGGGTCGATTTCCGGCCTGCTTGGGAAATTTTAATCCGCTAGTCGACTGGTGTTGTGTTGGCCTTACCATCATTTCATCCCCATCACCGGCAAAAAAGTTGACCAATGTGGCGTCGACTACCATAAGACTTGGCTGCCTAACTTCCCCAGATGGGGCCTTCTGACCAACAATGCCATACGCTCATTTCCATTTTTTTCTATGAATGTTCTATTACAAGGGTGTTGGTAACATACTAGATAAAAATAATATTAATTTTTTTAAGAAATTTCACTCCGAGCTTAATTTGAGTAGCTGAACTTCCACGGCACAGTATGTGTCTGTATACTGGCGTTCTTGTATGGTATTCTCATGCTCTTTGTAGATGGTACTTATAGACCTGAACAACTATTCACTTTTCTATCAGCAGCTTTCGAAAATATTCTTACAGGACATAAAAAAGAATATTTTCTTGCCAATTTAGATGGATTGAATTGTGTATATCCCAGATGTGTTCCAACAGCAATTTACCATTTCATATTCTGTTACCAACTGGATTTTTATAGCATACTACCTCTGTGTGTCCTGTGTTACGTTTCCGCCTTGTTTATTCGTTTCAGTATACTGTGGATATAAAATTAATTTTATGTCGGTGTCTGTCCTTTGTTAGGCCTATGTAACTTGGTACCAGGGTAAACTAACGTATATTGTGAACCGTGAAAACAAATTATAGTATAACGTTTGCAATGTAAAATATATCTTATGGCCAGATAACAACGCTCAAGTATTAAATGTGTCACCTGCGGACTGGACTAGGTGTTAACATGCTAACATGCCTGGAGATAAGCATTTCTTTACGTAACACGTCACTGTATTACGCATTTACAGAATCTTGCCGGGAAGAACAGTTATCTTATACGGTAGAAATAACAGGATGATATCAGCCATCTGAATGGAGTGTAGCTAGCTTTATATCAGAAAGCATCGGGGAACAACGGCTATCTATGCGGGAACAATGACAGGATGATGTCAATCATTTGAATGGAGTGCAACTTCCTTTATCGTGTCGATCACCGGCGATCAGTGTGTGAATTTAATTTTACTAAGTAAATCTTCTCGGATGCGAAGTTTAACTGTACGTTGTCCTATAACGGGCTTCGGAATCACGAATTTCGTAAAGGTCTAGTGGTAATTTTACCCAGTTTTAACAATATTAGAATGATGTCAAAAGATTTGCGTGTTATTTAATATTACGAGATGTGATTATGTCATACGTTCATTTCTTTTAACGAGTACTAGATTATAAGTACCGTATTAAATGTAGTAACTGACTGTCTGATACATTTCATCTTGGAATATTCACTGTATGTGCCACGGGCTTATCCAGCGAGGGCCAGGGGAGGGCATCAGGCTATCACCCCCTCCCTTTACCTAAAAAAAAAAAAAAAAAACTGCGGACACCAAACTTGCATTCTGCCTTATCACACGGTCAGACTTAAAAGTTCAGTGTACGTCTGGCTCAGGGACACGATCAAACACAACGAACAATAAGGAACAAAATGAAAAAAAGTGAAAAAAGGGCTAGCGCCTTTGATTAGCTATCAAAACGTCCTCGTTACCGGTTTCGAACCACGACACCGCTTAAAGTTTGAATAAAAATCATCAGCAGTGTGTGCCGAAAACTTCCGTCATTGTCAAACAGGGTTGAGGAGTGGACAGAGATTCAGGGCACTTTCTAGCCCTTGGAATTTGACACTGCCCCAAAAGGCGGAAGCATTAGCGATGATCCACGGCATGAGGATGCAGAAAGCAATGGACACCACTGCTTTAAAAACAATATATGAATCCCATATTCTCCTGTAACATTTTCTTCTGCTCATTCTCCTACAACTGCTCTCGAGACCCCCATGAGTGTGAGATGAAAAATCTAATAGTCACGGGGGACTGGAATGCAGTTTTACGGGAAGGAGTAGAAGAAAAGGTTACAGGAGAATATGGACTTGAGACAAGGAACGACAAAGGACAAATACTAGTTGACGTCTGCAATGAATTTCAGCTAGTAACAGCGAATAATCTGTTCAATAATCACAAGAGGAAGAGGTATACTTGGAAAAGGCCGGGAGATATGGGAAGATTACAGCTAGATCACGTGGTATCATTCTCAGTCAGAGATCCCGAAATCAAATATTATACTATAAGGCTTACCCACGAGCAGATATAGAATCAGATCACAATTTAGTAGTGATGAAGAGTAAGCTGAAGGTTAAGACGTTAGTCAGGAAGAATCAGTACGCAAAGAAGTAGGATACAGAAGTGTTAAGGAATGACGAGATACACTTGGAGTTCTCTAAGGCTATAGGTACGGCAAGAACGAATAGCTCGGTAGGCAGTACAGTTCAAGAGGAATGATCACCTTTAAAACGGGCCATCACAGATGTTGGAAATAAAAAGATAGATACGAAGAAGGTAACTGCGAAGAAACCATGGGTAACAGAAGAAATACTTCTGTTGATCGATGAAAGGAAGAAGTACAAAAATGTGTCGGGAAACTCAGGAATACAGAAACACAAGTTCCTGAGAAATGGAACAAATTGGAAGTGCAGGGAAGCTAAGACGAAATAGCTTCATGAAAAATGTGAAGAAATCGAAAAATATATGCTCGTTGGAAGCACTCACTCAGCGTATAGGAAAGTCAAAACAACATTCGGGGACATTAAAAAAAAGCAAGGGTGGTAGCATTAAGGCTGCAAAGGGAATTCAACTGTTAAATGCAGAGGAGAGAGCGGATAGGTGAAAAGAATACATTGAAAGCCTCTATGAAGTGGAGGATTTGTTTGACTGGATAGAAGAAAAAACAGAGAGATAAGGGATTCAGTATTAGAATCAGAAATTAAAAGAGCTCTGGAGGACTTAAGATCAAATCAGGCAGAAGGGATAGATAACATTCCATCAGAATTTCTTATTTCATTGGGGGAAGTGGCAACAAAACATTTACGTTGGTGTGTAGAATGTATAACTATGGTGACATACCATCTGACTTTCGGAAAAATATCATACACACAATTCTGAAGACAGCAAGAGCTGACAATTGCGAGAATTATAACATAATTAGCTTAACAGCTCATGCATCCAAGAATAATATACAGAAGACTGGAAAAGAAAACTGAGGATGTGTTAGATGACGATCCGTTCGGCTTTAGGAAAGGTAAAGTCACGAGAGAGGCAATTCTGGCGTTGCGGCTGATAATGGAAGCAAGACTAAAGAAAAGTATAGGTATGTTGATAGTATTCGCCGATCTGGAAAAAGCCTTCGACGTTGTAAAACAGTGCAAGATGTTCGAAATTCTGAGAAAAATAAGTGAGCTATAGGGAGAGACGGGTAATACACAATATGTACAAGCGCCAAGAGGGAATAATAAGAGTGGACGACCAAGAACGAAGTGATCGGATTAAAAAGTGTGTAAGAGAGGGATGTGGCCTCTCACCCCTACTGTTCAATTTGAACATCGAAGAAGCAATGATGGAAATAAGTGAAAGGTTCAGGACTGGAATTAAAATCCAAGGTAAAGGATATCAATGACACGATTCGCTGAGGACATTGTTATCCTAAGTGAAATTGATCTGCTTAACAGAATGAACAACCTAATGAGTACAAAATATGGAGTGAGAGTAAATCGAAGAAAGACGAAAGTAGTGACAAATGGTAGAAATGAGAACAGCGAGAAACTTAACATCAGGATTGATGGTCACGAAGTAGATGAAGTTAAGGAATCCTAATACGTAGGCAGTAAGATAACCTATGTCGGAAGGAACAAGGAGCACGTCAAAACCAGATTAGCAATGGCAAAAAAGGCATTTCTGGCCAAGACTAGTCTTCTAGTATCCATCATAGGCTTTAATTTGGGTGAAGAAATTTCTGAGAACGTACGTCCGGAGTGCAGCACTGTGTTGTAGTTAAGCATGGACTGTGGGAAAACCGGAAGAGAAGAGAATCGAAGCGTTTTAAATGTGGTGCTACAGACGAATGTTGAAATTAGGTGGACTGATAAGGTGAGGAATGAGGAGGTTCAGCGTAGAATCAGAGAGGAAAGAAATATGTGAAAAACACTGATAAGGAAAAGTAACAGGATGACAGGACATCTGTGAAGACATGAGAGAATGGCATCCATGGTACTAGAGGGATCTGTAGAGGGCAAAACCTGCAGAGGAAGACAGATATTGGAATAGATCCAGCAAATAATTGTTGGCGTAGGTTGCAAGTGCTATTCTGACATGAAAAGGTAGCCACAGGAGAGGAATTCGTGGCGGGCCGCATCAAACAAGTCAGGAAGCCGACGACCACAACCCCCCTCCCCCAAACAAGAAACAAAAAAAAAACAGTGTGTCCACAGTACATGAGGCCTATAACTGATGAAGTGTCATAATGATATCTTTGTTGACAGAAGATTCCGGAGCAGTCCCCCATTCGAATCTCCTGGAGGGGACTGCCTAGGGGGGGGGGGGGGGGAAGGGGGATGCTACAATGAGAAAAGGATTAAATAACCAACGAAAGGATAACGTACTATATGTCGAGGTGTGGAATCTCAGAAGCTTTTATATCGTAGGGAAGCAAGAAAATCAGAAGAGGGACTCAGTCTAGACTCAGTCTAGATATAGTGCGGGTCAGTGAAGTGAAATGGAAAGAGGACAAGGATTTTTGGTCAGATGTCAACAGCAGCAGAAAGTGCTACAACAGGAGTAGGATTCGTTATAAATAGGAAGGTTGGGGCAGGTCAGTGGGAGGGTAGTTCTCATCAGAATCGACAACAAGCCATCGCCGGCAACGATAGTTCAGGCATACACTGCGACGTCGTAAGCCAAAGATGTAGAGAGAGAGAGAAAAAAAGTATACGAAAATACTGAAAAGGTAATTCATTACGTAGAGACGGATGGAAATCTAATAGCCATGCGGGACTGAATGTGGAGAAGTAGTAGATGAAAGGGTTACAGGAGAACATCGGCTTAGTACTAGAGATGAGAGAGAAGAAAAATTAAGTAATTCCTTAAGATACTAGTCAAGAAGAATCGATGCGGGAAGAAGTGGGATACAGAAGTACTAAGGAATGAAGAGGGACGCTTGAAGCTGTCCGACGCTAAGGATACTGCGATAAGGAATAGCTCAGTAGGCAGTTAAGTCGAAGAGGAATGGGAATCTCTGAAAATTTTAATCACAGTACTTGGAAAGAAAAACAAAGGTACAAAGAAGGTTACTGGGAAGAAACCCAGAGTAACAGAAGAAATATTTCAGTTCATTGGTGGAAGAAGGAGGCACAAAAGTTTTCAGGGAAATTCCGGAATACAGAAAGACAATTCACATATGAATGAAATAAACTGGAAGCACAGGAAAGATAAGGCTAAATGGCTACTTGAAAAATGCGAAGAAATCGAAAAAGATATAACTGTCGGAAGGACTGACTCGATGTACAGGATAGTCTAATCAACCTTCGCTGAAACTAAAAGCAAGGAAGGTAACATTCAGAGTGTAATGGCAATACCACTGTTAAATGCAGAGTTGAGAGCAGACACGTGAAAAGAATACACTGAAGACCTACATGGTGTTGAGGACTTGTCGATGTAGCAGAGATGGGTGATCCAGTATTATAATTGAAAAGAGTACTGGATGACTAAAAGTCAAAAATGGCAGAAAGCATAGATAACTTTCCATCAGAAATTACAAAATCATTGGTGGATGTGGCAACAAGACTATTACTCACGTTGGTATATAGAGGCTACGAGTCCTGCGACATACTATCTGACTTTCGAAAAAGCATCAACCACACAATTCCGAAGATTGCAAGAACTCACAAATGCGGGAATTATCGCACCGTCATCTTAAAAGCTCAGGCGTTCAAGTTCAAGGCAAGAATAATATACAGAACAATGGAAAAGATGAGTTGGTTGGTGACCAATTTTGCTTTAGGAAAGGTAAAGGGACCAGAAAGGCAATTCTCACTGTGCGGTTGATAAGGGAATAAGACTAAAGGAAAGTACAGAGGTGTTAATATGATTTGTCGACCTGGATAAAGCATTTGAGTTTGTCAGATAGTGCAAGATTTTGAAATTCTGCAGAAAATACGGTAAGCTATAGGGGAGACGTGTAATATACAATATGTACAAGAGACAAGAAGGAATAATAAGAGTGGAAGACAAAGAACGATGTCCGCGGATAGAAAAGGGTATAGACAGGGAAGTAATCTTTCGCCTCTGCTGTTCACTCTATACACTGAAAAAGAAATTACAGAAATAAAAAGAAGGTTCAAGTATGGAATTAAAATTCAAGGTGAAAGGACATCAATGATTAGATTCGCTAGTGACATTGCTACCCTCAGTGAAAGCGGAGAAGAATTACAGAATATGTTGAATGGAATGTACGATCTAATGAGAATAGAATATGGATTGAGACGAAATCTAAGGAAGGCGAAAGTAATGAGAAGTAATAGAAATGAGAACAGTGAGAAACTAAACAAGGTTGGTCAGCACGAAATAGATGAAGTTAAGGAATTCTGCTGCTTAGGCAGTAAATAACCCACGGCGGACGAAGCAAGGGGAACATAAAAAGCAGGATAGCACTGGCAAAAAGGTCATTCCTGGCCAAGTAAGTTAACTAGTATCAAACATGGACCTTAATTTGCGGAATAAATTTCTGAGAACGTTCGTTTGCAACACAGTTTTATATTGTAGTGAAACATAGACTGTGAGCAAACCGGAAGAGAAGAGACTCGAAGCATTTCTGAGTCGGTGATACAGAAGCATGTTGAAAACTAGATGGACTGATAAGGTGAGGAATGAGGTGCTTCTTCGCAGAATCGGCGAGGAAAACAGTATAAGAAAAAGACAATAACAATGATAGGACAACTCTGAAGACATCAGGGAATAGCTTGGAACCGCATAACCATCAAACTAATTTCGGTGTACGAAGGGTTTCCCAAAATCCAGTCGCTACTATGCTAGGATGTACAGAGAGATCATAGAAATCCTGAATCAGTTCAAAGAGGAACTAAAATTAGACAAGAATTGGGCCTTCGTGCTAAATCAGGGGTATTCAACCAGCGGAACTCGGGCAGCATGCGACCGAAAAGCAAATATCAGTACGGCCTAAGAAGTGAGCACCTATCACACGACAGGTAAAAAAGATAAATGAAATGAAAGTTTTAAAAGTCTGTTTATATAAAGTTATTATGAAGATAATATTTTTAATTTGGAAGTCTCGCCAAATGATGCTATTCTCTGATTGGCTCATTCCGTTTTTTTATCAGTGGTAATTGTTGGTAGTAAGTATATTATGTGCAGCCCAAAAATACCTGTTTTCTGGTCGGCCGGAGAGTCCGAGCGGTTCTACGTGCTACAGTCCGGAATCACGCGACCGCTACGGTCGCAGGTTCGAATCCTGCCTCAGGCATGGATGTGTGTGATGTCTTAGGTTAGTGAGGTTTAATTAGTTCTAAGTTCTAGATGACTGATGACGTTACATAGAGCCATATGTGTTGGACCGAGGCCTAATGCCCATAAAACAAAAATTACGAGTGAAGCTTTATTATTGCCGGTTGTAAAATCGCGATTCAACAGTCAATATGTTGTGGTACCTGACATTGCAAAACTGAAGTTAGAGAATAATTACGGAGCTCGGGATAAGCAGAAACGAAAATTCGAAGAAATCTAACAATAGGTGATGATGTGTCTGTGATTGGAATACGTATAATAGAATGCTTAGAAATCAGATAGCCAGTAGAATAGGAAAATGAAGAGGAACAGAATAATATGTTCACATAAGTATTCAAGTAATAAGTACAATTACTTCAGTTGGGAGTGTACGTATTTCATAAGAAAAGGAAGATCAGACAGCGACTAAGGAGCAGAAAAACAGTACAAATCAGAATATTGGTTTATCGGGTTGTTCAATAACAGATGCGATAATAATTCAGCAGCACGCACGAAACGGAAAGTGAAATTATTCTTTAAAAAATGAGACTTGGGAACAATAAGCAAAAACTGTCAAACAAGAACAGAGAGAAAACATAACGTCGGAAAACTGACGTCAGTACCCAAAGAAAAATACATCACTTTTAGTATTTATGCATAGATTGCCAGCAGCTCTCATCTGCATGCACTGTATTTGGCTTGTGCCTCCATCAGTTTCTGACAGGAAAAATCTAAAAGTTTCCGACACTTTTCAACATATTGATGAACAGCTGCGCCAATTGCAAAATGTGGATTACGGACCGAATGAAGCAAGAGAAATGGTTTTTGAAAGCTGGCTTTTAACTTATGAATGGCTTTCTTGGCAGGGCACATGATCCATGGAGTATGTCCAGTCAGTGCTGACACCAGAGGTCCTTTTGTCTCTGTTGCTACCGACAGGTGTCGGCCGTAAATATTAACGACTCCCAGGAATTTTCATAACTGCTTCAAACTCTTTGGGAGTGGGACGTGTTTAAGGAACTCTACCTTCTGTTTGAGTGAACAAATGAAGAAATACCGGCTACAGAAACAATATGGTTGAAGAGTGTTACTTTTTTTGATGCAGAAAATATTTTGTTCCATTTAGCATCAAACTGTATTGCCCGTCCTGGCGAACACTGCCCTGAGGTGTTAGTCATATAATACTGCTGTCTGAGAAAATACCAAAATATCGTCTAAATCATTTGCTTACAAACTTTTGAGGCCATTACTAGTCAATGAGGTCAGAAGTCATCAGATATCCTGAACAAAGTTTGATACCTAATTAAACATTAGATTGTAAAAAATTAGTATTTATATTTTTAAAATGACAAATAATTTATAATTCTTAGATAGCATTCGGGGAACAGAAACTCACATGTTTATATGTTTTTCACGAAATCAAGAAACTACGAGCCAATGGGTTGCCTGGATCTGCTCATGTCTAAAAGTCCTTTTTTATATTTGGTTGTGTCAGCCACCGCACACCGTTAAGTCGTACTTCAAGTCCATTCAATTTCTTCACTTTTGATTTTGTTGCTGCCATAGTAAAAAGCCTGAATGCACACCTGTAAGATGTGACGAATCGAATCTGTGGTCCTAGGAGTTCACTTTCTTCTTCTTCTAGCAATAATAATAGCTAATAATAATAACAGTAATAATAATAATAATAATAATAATAATAATAAAATCCACTAAACACATTTTTTCGCTCAATTACGCCAATTTTGTTTTATAAAAGTGCATTTACACTGTCCAGTCACATTAACGTAACGAAGTGTAATAAACTGATTAAACATCTTTTGCAGACTGCTGCAAGATGTGCTGGAAGAGAGTCAAGGATATGGACGGTACAGACGGCTGCACAGACTCCAGAGACAAGGCCAGCGGCGCTAGGTTTCTCGGTTGACGATCTATGGATTCAACAGCCTGACTGCCGCAGTCCCAGAGATTCTAAATTGGGGTTAATTACTTGGAGTTCAGTGGCCAAAGGAGCACTGGAAACTGGGCCTGGTGCTCTATGAACCACGCACGTACACTGGGGGGTTGTGTGACACATTACATTGTCCTGCTGGTAGGGGTCATGGTGCCGAGGAAGAAGAAACTAAACAAACTGTTTGTAGTGGTGGACATGGTTCCCAAGTGTAGGTGCATACTTGTGTTGATCCATAGTGCTTAACAGAAAGACAAGAACACCTAGGGAATGTCACACTACTGGCCATTATAATTGCTACACCAAGAAGAAATGCATATGATAAACGGGTATTCATTGGACAAATATATTATACTAGAACTGACATGTGATTACATTTTCAAGCAATTTGGGTGCATAGATCCTGAGAAATCAGTACTCAGAACAACCACCTCTGATCGTAATAACGGCCTTGATACGCCTGGGCATTGAATCAAACAAAGCTTCGATGACGTGTACAGGTACAGCTGCCCATGCAACTTCAGCACGATACCACAGTTCTTCAAGAATAGTGACTGGCGTCTTGTAACGAGCCAGTTGCTCGGCCACCATTGACCAGACGTTTTCAGTTAGTGAGAGATCTGAAGAATGTGCTGGCCAGGGCAGCAGTCGAACATTTTCTGCATCTTGAAAGGCCCGTACAGGTCCTGCAACATACGGCCGTGCATTATCCTGCTGAAATGTTGGATTTCGTAGGGATCGAATGAAGGGTAGAGCCACGGGTCGTAACACATCTGAAATGTGACGTCCACTGTTCAAAGTGCCGTCGATACGCACAGGAGGTTACCGAGACGTGTACCCAATGGCACTCCATACCATCACGCCGTGTGATATGGCAGTATGGCGATGACGAATACACGCTTCCAATGTGCGTTCACCGCGATGATGCCAAACACGGATGCGACCATCATGATGCTGTAAACAGAACCTGGATTCATCCAAAAAAATTACGTTTTGCCATTCGTGCACCGAGGTTCTTCGTTGAGTACACCTTCGCAGGCGCTCCTGTCTGTGATGCAGCGTCAAGGGTAACCGCAGCCATGGTCTCCGAGCTGACAGTCCATGCTGCTGCAAACGTCGTCGAACTGTGCGTGCAGATGGTTGTTGTCTTACAAACGTCCCCATATGTTGATTAAGGATCGAGACGTGGCTGCCCAATCTTGCTGTACACGAAAACAGACATTTGTCCGATTGAGCATACTGGCTCTCAGATTTCAGCCTTCTTCGCCGATGAACAGCAGTCGCCATGGGTGTAGGAATCAGGCGCCAGCTGCGGAGGCCCAGCAACAGTCACTGAACGGTCTGTGAGGGGACACTGATGGTACCCCTTGGTTCATCTGGACTGTCAGTTGCTCACCAGTTGAACTTCTATTTGCCCTTGCACATCTCTCCATGGCTGTCATTCACTCCTATCATCTGTCGCCTGTGGCGCACCACAGTTGCCTCGACACTGGTTTTGGACAGCGTCAGTCAATGATCATACCCATTTGGACATCACATAAATCACTCCGTTTCCGCATTACGACACGACTTATATACCTCTCACTCCATGTGCTTACCAATTGTGTGGGGTAGTGCACGTTGACTTTGAGCATAGGCGGTGGTCACATTAATGTGACGGGTGTCGAACACACTGCGCTTCTAATGAAACTTCACTTTCTCGAAATAGTTTTTCATTAACAGAAATTGATCTTAGAACTCTTGAATTTACTTGAAAATTTGCCAAATTTGAAAGAGCTACTGTTAAAATTTATTACCGATGATTGGCGGTAATTACCATCATTGGACGAACAGCAGAAGAATTAAATACAAGAGTAAAAATAACGTAGAATGCTCTTGGTAAAGTAAATAAGTTTTCAAAGAGCAATTTTTAATGTATATGAATCTGATCATTTACGGAGAGATCAGATGAACAGATTTTCTCTTGACTGTGAGGTGTAACCTTGTAACCCAAAGATCATTAAACTACTAAGGTAATTCAGCGACGAATCGAGAGCTGCGTGTTGGAAATTACTTGGAGAAACGAGAAAGAAAATAAATGACTTATGGGACAGACTAGAATGTAAGAAGAAACTATGATAGTCATAAAGAAAAGTGAAGGTGGAGTGTACAGTGGCCTAGAATATGGATGATAGATATCCGAAGGATATTATTCCTGATTCCAAGAAATAAGAAGAGACTAAGAAGGCAAAATAACGGTAAGTGGATCACATTAACAGAATTTGCAGCAGCAACAGCGATTCAGACTATTGATGATTACAAAAGATGGAAACTTCTAGAGGAGGTTTTTATCCATCAGTGGATGTCAAATGGCTGATGATGCATCAAAAAATTGAAATGATAGTAGTTACTAGCTAAACATTTTAATGTAGTAACCAAATCTTTTTCGAAACCATTTAGTTTCTTATCCCTCAGGGGGTAGTTGTCCCCAGGTTGGGAACTACTGGTGTAGACAGATGAAACCTAGATTCAGTCCCCACATCAGTTCATCTAAAAGAACGCTTCCCCAAATGGTAAGCTCTTTTTAAAACAAATGACATGTGTAGATACTGCAGTAGGTGTTATCACTACAGTGTTGAGAATATCCTCTTCTGTCACAGGGCTCTCATCATAAACATTTTTACAGTCAGTCACGCTGGAAATTGTATCTCCAGCTAGTACATTAGCCAAATCCCTTAAATTAAGGACTGGCTAACAGCGATGCTTTCAAAGCAGAGTAATCTCTGAAGCCGGATATGCCTATGATACCAGTTTGTAACATTGCCTCAGTTTCAGCTTTTGTCACGAGAAAACGATCGGATGTCAGTCTCCGTGTATATAAGAGACTCACTGACAGAGTATTGTCTTAATATTGTGCACCGAAGTATGCACAACTTAAACAGATGCGTGGCCTGGTCGATAAGGTAGCAACGGTTTAGTTGCCTTCCAATCGTATACGAAACTCACGATAATATTAACAAACATACTTGATGATGGTCGATTTGTTACTGTTAAATCGGCCAGTTTTGATCGCTGTGTCTTGGCTAATTTTGGTTATGTCGCCGAACATGACTCCAGAACTAGTCATGGCTGCTTCTTTTATGATCTGGCACTTCTTTTGGAAAAGTAGACCTCGCTCATGATATTAATCAGGATTATAAATGTTGGAACATCCGTACATGAAATTCAATGCTAGAACCAGAATCTCATTAAAACAGCGTTAAATTCAACACCGTTGCAGAACCTCATTAGCATCTGGATTTCAAGGAACGATCTGCCTCTCATTAGGTCTACTTGATGCATATACCGAAGCTCAAACGCGACATTTCGCAACACCTCCGCTCTAAATCTTCAGTTATCTGTATTTTTCCTACACTTTTTGACACCTAAAACTTCCTGTTTCACCACGTAAATTCATGCTGAGCGAAGAGGAAGAAGAAGCAGAAAAAGGTGATGAGGTACATACTGAAGTGATAGTAGAACCCCTCGTTCTCGACTCTATTACTTACTTCTTTTAAGTACAAATCATTTGGTTAAGCAGTTATCTCTCGCGACCATTTCATATAGACTTTGATACAAAATTATAGCAACATTTACTGCCATGCTAGAGTCGTCTGTATACTGAAGGAAGTCTTGTCGGTGAAACACGTCAGCAGATAGCTACTAACACTGGATCAATAAAAACTGCTCAGCTCACTTGTTTCCGGAAATTCCGTATCGTTTCAATAGTCAAATTATTGCTCATGTGCGCGGTCTAGGACTGCAACACTAATGAAAGGATATGCATCTTTCACACGAAATGACGCAATCTCTTTGCAGAGTGCTGTTTGTGGAAAGGGGCATCAACAACACAAATTTGTTGATGATGAACGTACGGTTTCTGTATTCCACTCGATACAGTGTTCGAAACAGCAAGACATCTAATTTTTTAACAATTATTTGATTTCCAGAGACTGCAGCAGATTCGATGCTATAGACATAAGTGATTTGCCGGCATATCTCAATTTATCTCAGTATCTGTAAGAACTATTCAGTCGGTTATAGCACAAAGAATAACGCGCTATTTTATGAATTGTACAGCAATTTTCAATCGCTGTGTTACGAGAGGGCACACTAACAGAAACCCACTCACGAGTCACACTGAATTCCAGACGTATTCCCCAAGTTTCGTCAATTTTCACATCAAAATGAAGAAACACTGAAACGGACTTTTAGTGATATGAGAATCGAAATACAAATAAAAGCGCCGTTCCAAAAAACTTCGGTAATATACTGCCTCGTTATTCACGAGTATGTAACAGAAATTACACGTCCATCCAATGGCGGAACAACATGTACCTATGAATGGAAAATTTAATGGGTTACATAGTGAGGACATGGACAGAATTACTTTCTGGTCCCGGAAGAGCTCAACATATGCAAATTTGAGTGAGATTAACATAACTCTGCTACGAGACTGCACGATAATGTTCTTTGCTAAAATGTTGCTTTCTCGCTGATTCCACAAAATAACTGTGCAATAAGCTTTTAGCTCGTGAGCCCCCACCTCCATCTGAAGGAAATATAAACTGTAATTCAGGTTAAATTCACTTTTCATAGGGCCTCCGAATACGTCGTTGGATTTCTAAGAGCTGTCTATATTGAAGTCTAGGGGCCAACCATCCCACTTGTTACATTAACTCTAAATAAGATTTAATAAATTCAGGAGGGATTTGTAGTGAAATATCACTGGATTAATGAATGTCTGAGCGAGATATTAGCCAAAATTGTCGCAGCATCCCACGATATATCGCTTAAATTTCTGGAAAAATCTTGGGATGAAAATCAAACTTCTAGTAGTGCAGCTTCAAAGCTGAAGTACCGCAATTGTAAACTGACTAAATTCTGAGTGCTGTTCACTCTCAAAAATAACCGCGGTAAAGTCTTAGAGTTTACAGTACTTCGCCTAATGCGAAAAATTCAAATATAACCTGAAAATATTTCAGAGTATTCATTAGCTACACACGTGAATATCCCAAGCCGATGAGAAATTTGTACATGACCAACTGCCGCACATACTGTCCCAGGCTTCAATACCGACTGACTCTGAATCCGAACTGAAAGTGTTGACCAGTTAACGATCCGGCACATAAGATGGCTGCCGCCTCTTTGGCACTAGAACCGCTGATATTTTGTCTTCCTAGAACCTTGGCTGGGTTACTTATGATCCAGGTATATTGTCATGTGTCTTTGGGTTATAGTGGTTACGAATGAATCTGTTCTTCGAAATGCTGGGTATTTTGTTATATAATCAAGAAAAATGAAGCAGCTTCTCTCAAATTAGCAAATACTAGATTATTTGGGGGTTAGGTTGTTTGGGGAAGGAGACCAGACAGCGAGGCCATCGGTTTCATCGGATTAAGGAAGGAAGTCGGCCGTGCCCTTTGAAAGGAACCATCCCGGCATTTGCCTGGACCGATTTAGGGAAATCAGGGAAAACCTAAATCAGGACGGCCGGACGCGGGATTGAACCGTCGTCCTCCCGAATGCGAGTCCAGTGTCTAACCACTGCGCCACCTCGCTCGGTTACTAGCTTAGTGTCCGCTGCATCGCTCGCGTGGTCCTGCCGAGACTTTCTGTTGTTTTTATTCTATCGGATTTTCATGTTGTTCACAAATTGCAGCACCTTTGAAGCTTCTCACGCTAGTTAGCACCATACAAGCATGGTCTTTTTCGAATATACTTCTAATCAAAAAGCGATTCTAATAGCTGAAGTCTAAAGTTTCTGTTAATCATGCATTCTGATTTCTTGTGGAGACATTTCCATAGCAACTTTCATCCCCTAATGAATATTTTTTTGTATCTATCCGAGAAGTGACATAACAGTTTTTGTAAATTCTTTTAATGTTATGAAATATTTACTTACAATTTTTCATTCCATATTGCATTCCTTTAGGGTTTGAGTTTCCAGAGACGATGAAACAAGTTATTTTTAATTCTTTTTTTTACTTTTAACCGAGAATTCAAATGTCAGTAGAGATAAATGTAGCCTTAAAAATCCATTAGTAGTTCTTTTATAATATTTATTTTCATAAAAACTTTTACCCACTATTTTATCCCCTTAGTGGTTGAATTTCCACAAATGTTGAAATATGTATTTTTTATTTTCTGACTGAGAAAGCAAATTCTAGTTTTCTTAGCTCTAGCTTCAAAATTCCACTAACAGCGACACACTTTCAAGAAGGCTTTCATCCCTTATTTCACTCCCTTAGGAGACGAATTTCGGACAATCCCTTCTTAATCGCTGCCTGGTGTGCAAGATCCACACCCTCTGCCAACTTCGGGTTTCAGTCCTTTGGCCTGGACGATGATGGGTCAGTAGATCGGTCTGACGCTATTTAACTTCTTAGGGGATGGATTTACAAAAACAGTAAAACACATATTTTTTCATCTCTAACCCCCACGCCAAACACCAATTTTCAAATATTTAGCTTTAAATATGCTTTTGCAATGAAACATTTTCAAAAACGTTTCACACCCTTTTTCACCCTCTTAGGGGCGGAATGCACAACATCAGTGACTTAACTATGTTTTATTTGCAACAGAAGAGACAAACCACAGTTAATAAAATATTGGGAATTCACTTTAAAACCCGACATTTCGTTCGCATCTGCGGACGACATTTTCAAGGAGGATCGAAGCTTTCTGGAACGTCCGATTCACACCCTGGATCGCTACTGACTACAGCAAAATTCCGCTTCCGCGAGACCCCGTACTGTGGCGCGGCGTCACATGTTTTGAATACGCGAGCGCAATTGGCCGTTGTCGACTGCCGTCGTCCTCTTGTGCTATCATCCCATGGTAAAAGATTGGTACATATCTTCTTCAGCACCGTGATCCAAATTTCATTCAGTTTCACTCTCTCCCCATTCCTATTGATATTCCATGGGCGTTTCACAATCTCTATGGCTTCTCCTGGTATCCGCTTGTGGCTACCAGTACTTTTATCAAAATGAATCTGGTGGTCCACTGGCTGTAAACCATGTTCCCTAACAGCTGATCTGTCACTCTTCTGCAATTGCCCTTATGCTCTTCGTGTCTTTTTTGACAGTTCTTTTTGTAGTTCCCACGTACACCTCCCCATAACTACAGGGACTCCTATAAATTCCAGCTTCTTCCAGCGGTTGGCGAACAATCTTTATAGGATTGTTTGTAGTTATGGAGAGGTGTACGTGGGCACCACAAAACTACACTTAACAAATGATTGGTTTCCAGTGCAGTCAGACTTTACAAGTGAATGTGTTCGCTTTTCACGTCTCTCAGGAATATTTTCGGGGCTTGGCGCATTTATTTGTGTTCCTAACTGCTATGTACTCCCAAGCAAGCTCCTACCCCAGATACAGTATGAAGTCGCTGTGTTTTCAACAGTTTCCCGTTTAGGGCATTTATCCCAGACAAACCTAGGTAGTCGTGTTCAGAGTGAGGACGTTTATTCACATTGATGATGATAACAACCATTCGAAAAGAGATCGAAATAAATTTGCTGATTGCGAATAGCTTGGCGCCAACTATATTAGCTACAGATGTTCGTATATCACCAACAGATCGAACATCTACATCTAATATAGCTGATGCCAAATTGTTCATATTGAGAGAATTTATTCTGATCCAATAGAACGTTCATGTCGTATCATTCTTCTTCATCAGCGCCGTGCAATATAAATCTTCTTTTGCCTTCTTCACAGAGTCTGCTATTTCCCTGCGAGAGCGAGTTATGGTGCCCACAACACTTGTAGCATTTACTTTCAGGGTTTCAAAGACAGCCAAGGAGGTGAAATAAATGTTCTCATGTGACACTTGTTACCTCATTCAAGTATGGGTGCATATTCAAAAATGACTCTGTGCAGCATATAGGTAAACAATTATAAAATAAAAATATATACTTACATACTTTATTCATCAATGTTCAGTAAATTTTGATTTGAAGTAAATTCATCTTCTGATGAGAACAAAAAATTATATGTTCCGGCAGTTCTTTCTCAGATGAAAACTCCAGCGTCTCACTCTCAGATTCATGAGCCAAAATCTCATTTGTGGCATTTAAAATGTACTCTTCTGTTCTTAGACGTTTGGCCATAATAAATGTTTATGTTGCAAGCACTATTTATGCAGTTAGAATCCACTACTACCACAATATTTCAAGGAACACAGCACTGGCTGTGATACTTGAAGGCATATTTATACGTGTTTGAATCAGGTCTTCCTGCCTTCCACTGCTGGAGAACTGCAACGTCATCCGGTAGTGACGTAAAAGTGAGTTTTGAGGTTGTTGAGCTAACATAATAAATGACCCAACCTTGGTTCTAGGTGAATCTGAATTTTTCGATCTTAAGGTATCCCCACAAAAAGTAAAATTAAGCGTGATAATTAAATAACTTATTTAATACAAAGTTATAAAAATTCAGCAGTCTAGATAATACTACAAAAAGTGACCAACGTAGAAATTAAGAAATGGATTAAAATGTTAAGCCCTCGTTTTGACAAGAGTCAAATGCACACTCTTCCAACTTCTGCGACATACTTAAAAACTGCAACTACAGTTATACAGATGTATCATACAACTGGTATGTAAAATTCCTCTACTTACTTTCCATTGCTGTTCTTAGTCCTCTTTAAGTTACATTTTTTCTTAGAAATAATGACTTTGTCAGCATAAAGACAATGCTGTTTTGCTGCTAATAAACATGAAAAATTAAAATTAAGTGCATTAACACATCCCTATCTATGTTTACTTACTAATGCTGTCACTACTTTCAATGTTTCATTTACTTATTAGGTAAAAATTGGCATGTTTATGCACCGAATGCACATTCTGGCCTGCAATTAAAAATGGCTATTCTTTCTGAAACATGTACTATGATTTTCTGGTACCGTTCAGTGAGACCTGTCGACCGAAGCTTTGTTTGTGAAGATCGCTTAAGGCGTTGTTGAGATATTAATTTTGAAAGTTCATTTTAACATAAAAGATTGAACCTGAAAAATTTAAAAACTACTCTTCGGATCGAGTGCGCGTTTCCATCCACTCACTCGTCTTATTTTCGTCTTTGTAAGTTTGTTACTGGCTTCTCTGGAATTATCTTGCTTTGAGTTTTACTGGATCCCATTTTATGTAGTATCTACGCTGGCCACTCAGTTCAGCCATGGTGGTTACCGCCTCCAAGCTTCCTATCATGGGCAAAGTGATCGAGCTTCCCCAAACACGCGTTTACACGACTGATGCCCTGCAGCCTTGGTAGTTCTTACACTCAGAGTGCCCGCCAATCACTAAGGCTCAAAGGGTACCTCCATCTGTTGATGACACCACAAATCTTATGCACCTAACTGAGATTTGCCCGACTTAGGCCGATGAGCCCTCCTCGCTGTCAAAACATGCGCCGATCCAGTCGCATCAGCTCACAATGTCATAACAGGACGCTGCTGCTCTTAAGGTTACAACAGGACGCGCGAACTCAGCATCGTCTATTTTTAACGTTTGTAGTCACAATTACAGGGATGTAGCCTCTCAAAGGCGTTTCATAATTTCTCGACAGAAAGTGACGTCATAATCATGAGATCTGAAGAGCAGTAATGTTGCATCATTAGAAAATATAACAAGCATTGATAGCCACCACAACTGATCAGTTATTTGTAACTCTCGTCAGACATCTTCCTCAGGTAAGGGAGGAAAACGTCTTTCATGCATATGAAGGCACTAATTCTGTATGAGATCACTCACTGATACGTTTTCTTTGTTCCAGAAATATATAAACAGTCCTCCTTGATTTCCAAGGAGTAACTAATAACGCAATTCTCCATTGTCGACATATCTGGAAGTTGTATATACTTATTAGTCAGTACATAGTTATGTATACACTGCAGGAGACAGGCATTTTACTGAAGGTATGGGAAAACCTTCTGTTATGTTTAGGATGTTTAGGATTTTGTCTTAGTACTGTAATATTGCATATTTCCACGTTTTATCTTCTTTACGAAACCGTTTATGGCGATCGACAACGATTTTGCACCGCAAACAATCGACTTGATCCGACGATCCGAACGTACTTGCTTTCTGCATGTGGCGTGATGCTGTTAACAGCGTTGTTGCTACTGTTGGTTTCATTCTAGAATGGACGACCGCCTGCCTATGAGTTGTGTGTAGTTTCTGCAGAATGGTTAATGAAAAACCACTGCCATAAAAGTATTGGCTCATCTTGTACGCCTTCGAACACGAAGCTGAGTGGTGTAAGCTCAGTTATTCCACCTGAGCCATATGTCTATTTGAAGGGTTTGGAGAAAGTGCACTGATTAAGGACTTGTTACCGGAATGTGACATGCGTAATATAGAGAACAAGGGTTGCCTTTCAGCTGTTGCACTCTGATCGAAAATGTATGTTGACAAATTTTAACCAGGGACTGCGGTGTGAGACTTAAGTGTGAACTTGTTGGAACAGTGGTGGTGCCTGTCACTTGCAAGATTTCCCAAGTGACACCAGAAAGAAGAACGGACTTTGTTGTAAAACAATGGAAGAAATACAATATTTATTATAATCAGATTTATAACTAGAGTACTTTCCTTTTATTTTATCCCTCTCTCGGTAACAAACAAAAATAATTCGTTCTTAAATGACATTTTTCTCTTGTTACTGACTTCTTTGTAATCAGCTTGGACGATAATATAGCTAAATAACTGCATAACTGAGCGCGCAAAGGTTACTGGAGAACAGTGGTTATCATGAAAGGAATTCATTAAACCATTCTGGATGACTTGAATGCATGTTCAAAATACACTAAAGGCTATATTTATTTACAGTAATTGAGTTGTACTCCAGAAATACATGGGTTGCTGCTCCAAAGACTAAAGGTAACACTAATCAATAATGTTGTGACAAAGTGACATAGGAGGCTAGCGACCATTCTAGTAATTATGCGTTGATCTGCAGTAAAGCTGGCTAGAGTGACTGGATAGTCTAACATCTCATGTTACGTACGCTCTTGTCCTCCTCATACCTATATATGTGGCTCTCTGAAGATGGAAACTATTCAGAATCGTGTCATGCGTACTTTGTGATCAATAAAATCGTTCTTTACCTGCTGTACGAAGACCTATCCAGTTTAATTACAGATCTACGCGTAATAACATAAATCATTATTTTCGACATTCCGTTTGGAGCGATTCAGCAGAATTCTTGAAGGAAAGATTTTTAATCATTTCACTGCTCTGGATTCTTTCAAATGAATTAATATGCTGGAAGATTTAATCAATAAGTATAATAACATCAAACATAGGACAATTAGTGTAAGACTTGTTGATGCAAAAGATAATATCCTTTTGTCTACAGTGTATAAGAAGCTGATGATGACAGATACACAAAAAACCAAATTCAAAGCCAGCGATTTTATTAGAAACAGACAACAGCTTATATGCAACTCAGGTGACGACGGCAAATATCTTTTAACATAGAGTCATCTCACAAAATTCCTTGAAAAGAGTTCCATTTTTTATGCAATTCAAATGAAGCTACATAATTTGACAGCTACGTTGTGACTGGCTGTTTCATTTTAATGGCTGCTAAAATACGAAAATATGATCGACTGTTTCATTTTAATTCCCAATAATACAGAATTCCCTGATTGACTGGAGAAAGGCATGGGAGGTGAAGGGATGGGGGAAAGGACTGTGGCGTACAGGAGTGAGTGACTTGATGACACCATATGTTCAGAACGGTTCAAGGACATTTTTGGTCCAGAGTCTATATAGAATTTCACCTTGTAACCTGATCAGGAATCAGAAGACTTTTGAAGGCCAAGAAGCAGGAGTGACCATTGTGACCTCCTCTTGAAATCATGGTGGAATTTGCGTTTGCAGTCACACCTAATTAAGTTCAGTACTACAAATTCCTTTATGGCCAAGAAAACTACTGAGCTGAGAAAAATATTTTCCTTTATGATCTTGTGGAAGTTGAAAATATGTAGTTTTGAACTTTAATTTAAAAGTACCAACGCTGCAGATATTTACTTGATGGATTTTGTGAAATGAATGAAAGAAAATTAAGGAAAGCTGCCAGTTTCACTAATCATCACTTTTTATTGATGCTTCTTTTTCCACATAGGTCTTATATAAGTTAAAATTCAAACATGGGTGCTAATATTACGCAATGTTAAGGCATAAACCGAAAATAACAATTACGTCATTCCTGTACCGCCTCTGGCCAGCAACTCCTCTCTCAGTTTCTCACTACCATACGTGACGCAAAGTCACTACAGTTTTTACGTATGTAGGTCAATGATAATTGCTCACATGTAGAGATAAATATCAAAAAGATGTCGGTATCTTTAAACTAATTTTTCCTTTCTGTGTAAATATCATAAACAGTACAAATACAAGTTAGCATTTCTATTTCCTGGAGCCTATGTACTTTGATCAGAAGGTTAGTTGTTGGTCACACCCTTCCTCTTATGTGAATATTACTTTTCAGGTTTTAAATATTGTTTTAGTATTACAGGGACTCAAATATAACGTTGCTACTAGAATTTGTGTGAATTATGCATGACTTTAAATCACAATTTGAGAAGCAATTTACGTATTTAACACTTGAATTTTATTCCAGATCAATCATTTTCACATAATCACTAAGATGCGCTGCATTTGTTGTATCCCTTACATTTCACTGAGGTACAAAATATGGAAAGAAATAACTTTTTATAAATTTTGAAACTAAATGTTTCGCCATATTATGTATCCATTTCTGTTCCTTTTTAATTTGGTTGGCTTAAATGTCTTTTATACAAGACTTGTTTATTGTAGAATTAGATAAAGTATTATCCATGGTTAAATTGCTTTTCATGATAATGTCTTTATATAAGGAAGCGTATGTAAACATGGAAGTAATTACTATGCATGAGAGACTCTTCATTCTTTGATCGATATGCGAGAATATAAAAGTGAATATTAGGTACGTCTGTGAGAATAAACATCAAGGATAGTAAACTGATGTGTATTTCTTAATTTGTTGGTTTATAAATTGACGATGGAGTATTCAGTACTGTATTGTACGAGTAGTATCCGACACAGACTTGTTTCGTTGGACTATGTAGCGCTCGTTTGAGTTCGATCTGGAGAATTTATTGCTTGGGACGTTGTAGATTTGGGATCGTTTCGTTCCAATAAGTGTGCTCATGAAAGCCTGTTCCTGATTGTGAAAAACTGAAGCCGTAGTTGTCTTCCAACCTACGTGACGCTCTTTAATGTATGTAGACAGGCTCCTTTTAGTACTATTTGTCAAAAGAAACAGAAAATTGCATGTACAGCTAATTTCACCACCTCAGAAAACTGCTGACATTTTTGTCAACCATCTGAGATAATGTAAGAGCAGAAAAAAGAAGTTTCCAGAATTACACCGAACACATTTATTTGAAAGATGAGTGTTTTGAGAAACAGGATGGCTATTTGTAATATGTCTTACGAAACAGTAAGAATTGTTGAGTTGTTTTTAGGAAAATGTTCAAATGTGTGTGATTTCTTAAGGGACCAAACTGCTTAGGTCATCGGTCACTAGACTAACTTAAACTAACTTAAACCAACCTGTGCTAAGAACAACCACACACCCCTGCCCGAGGGAGGGCTCGAACCTCCGGCGGGAGGGGCTGCACAGTCCGTAACATTACTCTTCAAACCGCGCGGTCACTCCGCACTGCTGTTTTTAGGAAATCTACGGAATCCATTTTTGGAATGGCTATCACCCAGTGGACGCTGTACAACATGTACAGCTGCGGGAAAAGGGGTGAGCCGCAATTAAGAAAAACACGCCGCACCTGGCGAAGCTATCTGTGTGAAGCACGCCCACCGGTAAAGTGATACCTGCTACAGACCACCGCATAAAGACTCGCTCGCAGCGTTGTTCTGTGTGATGTGTAGTCTACCTCGCATGTTGCTCCGGCTGCGTCACAAGCACGGGTGAACACAGTCAGCTGGCGGACCCCAAAAAAGAGTCTGCTTCTGTGCTGTGCATGAAAGAACCAAAGCTGTACTTCCATCAATCGTTGCAGCCTTCTGCTACAGACCCCAAAGCTTTTATGCCTGTACGCAGAAAATATTTCGGTTTCCTCTTTGTTTCGCCGATATGGTTCACTGCTGTGTCTGTCATATTCCTGCAATGGAAACCAACCGAGTAAAACTACTAGTTATCAACACCAGCAATGGCGTAAGCACAATCTTCTTACAGGGTGACAGTTATTGAACTGTACGAAATAAAGTCGTAATAAATTCTGAACGACTTACGTTAGGATTATCAAACTGCACGGTAGGCGGCGGGGCACCATGAGAATTAGTACACACATACATGGTTTGGTTTAGCCACGAAGCCCACTTTTACTTGGATGGTTTCGCCAATTAGCAAAATTTGTGCATTTGGGGAACTGAGAATCCGCGTTTCGCGATCTAGACGTCTCTACACGCTGAACGGGTGTCCAGCCACGGAATAATCGGTGCGAGATTCCTTGATTGGTACCGTGAGTACCGAAATTTACCTGAAGGTTTTGGAATATGATTTCATCCCCATTATCCAAAGTGGCACCGATTTTGACAACATGTGGTTCGTGCAAGATGGAGCTCCACCTCATCGAAGCAGGAGATTAATGTCCTGGAGGAGCACATTGGGGCCCCATTCTGCCACTGGGCTCTCCGGAGATCACTAGTGTGGTCCTCGATTGGCCGCCATATTCTCAGGGTCTGAACAAATGAGACTCCTTTTTGTGGGACTGTTAAAGACAGGGTGTGCAGCAATAACCCCAAAACCATTGCCGAGCTGAAGACAGCCATTCAGCAGGGCATCGATGTTCCGACACTTCAGGGAGCTATGCAGAATTTCGCAGTTCGTCTGCGCCACATAATCGCAAATGAAGGCAGGCATATCGAACATGTCATAAACTAAATCCGGATATCTGTAGTTAGTTTATATGTTGAATAAAGTGTGAGCACGCCGTAGTTTGTAACTAAATGACATTTGTTCATGTAGTTCAGTGATTGTCACCGTGTATCTACAACACACTTGTGCAGAGGTCAAATCTGTCTTATGTACTTGGCACGACACTGAACGCAATGGGAGATACACTGGATGATTCTCAACCTCCGTCCTCCATTTTAGTGCTTAATACAGTACTTAAATGACCTATACTTTCTCAAATCACTAGTTACATACTGTGAATGACGCAAACAGCGTAGCTTATTTTGTGTTCTTCAATTCCTGCAGAAGACTGGCAAATTGTTCCGTTTTCACTGAAGTCATCTGTTGCTCGGCCGACCAACATATCTCACCCCACTGATTTATAAATGATTACTTGTTTAACTAAATTTTCATTATATGCATCCTTTCTCTCTTTTTTCTGTTTTTTTCTTCTATTCAGTTTGTAATTATTACATCTCTCCTAATCTTCTAATGTATTAGATCTCTGAGAATGCGCCCTTTAACATTTCTCAGACATTTGATTTTGGCCGTATGTACTCTCCTTATGTCCTTCTTTTTAATGTGAAAGATTCGCTTTCATATATTCGAATATGAGTAGCCATTAATGTTAAAATATCGTCTCAAAAATTTAATTTACAAAAACTCTCCTAATTTTCACGTTTCGAAGGTCAGCCCTTCCCCAACCAAAGTACCCTACAAGTACCTCTAGAAGCAGCCAATATAACACATAATAAAGAAGAGTAAATAGACCACATTCCGCAGACAGACACAGAAATAAGACGAGTGAGCACTTACTTGTTGTAAACATGAAATGAAAGAGGCACCGACGAACGAAATATGATACATAAAAACGTAGTGTAGCCCACAAAGCCAAATACCGTCATGAACAGAAAGCTTAATGTATAATGTAATCATAGTCGATAAATGATTACTGATATTATAAAGAACCAGCAAAGTTTCCGAATAATTTGTTTGTGTCACCTGAAATCAGCCCATTACTGTTTCATGATTTACCACGCTACGTATAGTAATCTCCAGTTGTTTTAATAGATTCAATTTTTTCCTTTGTGCCCGTGGTCACCAAAGCTGCCTCGGCGCCGGTTTTGTATGGAGTCATTTTCCCATGTACGGAAAACTTTTACGTCATCGGCAAGCGAACCGTTAGAATCTTAGCCGCTTTGGGAGCGCTTCCACCCCTGGCCCGAAAACCAATGAACGTGCTCTTATGGACATCAAGTAAATGGCTCAGTCCCGCATTACGATAAGGACTGCACTTTTCTGCGCGTCTCCCTGATACGCTTTATCTGCCCTCCACTTCTCGTCCTGCCACCTGTTGCACGTTGACGTCTAACATAGGCGGTGGTCACATTAATCTTACTGTGCCGTGTATTTATTTATCTTAACTCCTATTGCTAAAAGAAATCGTTCTTAAAAGACAATGGCTTTTGGTGCTGTTGCCTTGAAATGTCAAAATACTTTGACAGAGACCTCTTTGCTAATATTAACTCACTGAAAGCGTTTAATAATTCAGACAGATTTAGACCTGAATAAGTGTGATTTACTATTTTCTGTTTTATTCTTTCCTTGGTTTCAGTGTAAAGTGTAACCGATCCTCTACAGCCGTTTGCAGCCAAATGATATGGAAGTTTTCTACCAATGGAATTTTTCTTTCAATGCTCACGTCATAGGGGCAGTCGGTAACGGTTTCATGCTTACTCCACTCCAATTGTGTGTTTGACGAGGAATAGTAAATATTTTAGGAGATGATAATACAGAGAACTTAGAATAAAACATTCTATACAATATGCGTTAAAGATTTATTTGATGCAGTGATACAATATGTCAAGCTAAAGTCACAAGTACTCATTTCGCACTTTGGTATCCCAGTTTTTATGGCTTTGTTTAGCTATTAAATCTGTAGTGAAAATGCTGCTACTACCTTTCTGAACACTAAACAATTTCCTAATCGCAAAGTATCAGAGTCAAAAGTGTTTGTTCGTGTTTTCACAAAACTGCGTGAGTCTGGTGCCGTACACAGTGCCTACATCTCATGTAAAGGTGCAAATGAACAGAGTACTGATGAAGTGTAAGATATTATTTAGTTGGTAGAACTAACTCGGAGGTGAAATCTATGAAAAATCAAATTTGAACTTATTAATTTACCATTTGTTAATATCTTCTGTGAGTATTTTTTGTGTTACATTCCAATAGCTGTGTCCCGGACACAATTTATGGGCTATATTTTGTACGAATGAGTCTCTACAACGACCATTATAAAAATTTATTATTCCTTCTGAGACACGCTATATACGAGAGCTTGCTGAAAAGTTATGTCTCCGAAAATTCCATGTAAGAAATCTTAAAGATTTTTGGAATAAAATAACCGTTAACAATCTACATTTTGATGGTTCAAATGGCTCTGAGCACTATGGGACTCAACTGCTGTGGTCATTAGTCCCCTAGAACTTAGAACTACTTAAACCTAACTAACCTAAGGACATCACACACATCCATGCCCGAGGCAGGATTCGAACCTGCGACCGTAGCCTACATTTTGATTCTTTATGTCTACATATTTGTTTCTCAACACAGCCTCCATGGCAACGAACACATTTCTCCCAACGACAGCCGCGCGGGATTACCCGAGCAGTCTGAGGCGCTGCGCCGGCACAGTAGCGGAGCGTGTTCGGTCAGAGGGTTAGCTGCCCTCTGTAATAAAAAACGAACTTAAACTGATATCTTACGACGTCCGCTCCGAGCAGATGCAACGAACGAAAGCGGACAAAATGAGATTTAAAAAAAAGCGGTCTAAGACGCTTCAGTCATGGACTGTATGGCTGGTCCCGACGGAGGTTCAAGTTCTCCCTCGGGCATGTGCGTGTATGTTTGTCCTTAGGATAATTTAGGTTAAGTAGTGTGTAAGCTTAGGGACTGATGACCTTAGCAGTTAAATCCCATAAAATTTCACACACATTTGAACATTTTTTCTCCCAATGACAGGCGAGTTTGTTGATACCATCAGTGTAATATGTGAGTTTTCTGAGAGAGCCACATCATCATCGTTGCTTCCACCTCTTTGCTTCCACCTCTTCATCACTATCAAAGCGAAGTCATCGAAGGATGGTCAATGACAGTCAACCTAAGATGTCAGATTGCTGCAGGTATCAGCTCGTGAGTAATCTGGCATTTTCATGTCGTAGGAGAGAGTGGTTCATGCTTGGACATTTCGAATACGAAACTCGATTACATCATGCTGTTTCTCAAGCAAAGATGTAGTTACCTTGCATACCATCATGTTGCACGTCACAATCCAGAGCCCTCTAACGACGGATTACTGTAAATATGTAGACATGAAGAATGAAGATGTAAAAGTTTTGTTTTATTTAAAAAGTTTACAGTGTTTTCAAGTAAGAAATTAGAAGAAATTAGTTTCCAGCACTCCATAGTATTTTCAGTATTATATGGACACTCAACTAGGTCGTCTAGAAAGGCTATCACAGAACAGTTACATCACTTTGACAGCATATGACATCGTCAGTGAGCTTCAGACATGGAAAACATAAATGTTTCAATACGGAAATCCTATACACTACACCTTACTATAGATCGAGTCTCTGTTCAAATGACTCTGAGCACTAGGGGACTTAACAACTCTGGTCGTCAGTCCCCTACAACGTAGAACTACTTAAACCTAACTAACTTAAGGACATGGCACAACACGCAGTCATCACAAGGCAGAGAAAATCCCTGACCCCGCCGGGAATCGAACCCGGGAACCCGGAGTCTCTGTTAATCAAGAGCTCTCTACAGTAAACATTACTGATGTAGTCAGGTGTAGCAACGAAGGTAACTCTTTTCCCCTCACCAGTGGCAGAAATTTAGTTAACAAACCGTTTCTCCCTCCGGCAATATGTTCCCACCGAGCGACTATCGGTGTACACTTATCATCGGCTCAAGTGGCGTCAGATGCTCTCGCTCGTGTCAACAACAACTATGAAACAGGTAATCGATCACATTCGCAACTATTATTGAAAATCGTGGATATTCTATGTGATTCCGATCGTTAAGGAACCAAAGTACCATCTTTTGAAAGATTTAGAAGCCTCGCACTTGCAGATGTGTAACCCGTAAGTTCAGACAATTCAGTAATGAATTAAGGATGGATCCGCCTTTTTGTAAATACACAACTACTATCTTGCTGCAATTTCCAAACATGTTTCACCACAGTTGTGACATTCTCGGTGAGATATTTTCTTTTATTTGCTGAAACACATACATACATCTTATGTTTAGGTCAGGAAATGTTACATCGGACTTTGTTGTTACGTAAATTACATGTGTACTTTACCTTTTATTTTATACTGTCTGCGTCCTGTGACTGCTAGCGGAAATAAGTCAAAGATCTAAATTAGTACGCCATGTCATCTGCAAACATAAGGAATTTTAGGATATTGTCCACTTTGAATTTTTGTGTATAATACAAACTTTAAAATAAATATTACGGGAAAAGTCATGTCATATGATCCTTTTAGGGCCTTACCATGCTTGTACTTGGCTTGTTTTAAGCTTTAGCTGGTTTTTATTTATGTGCAGAACAAGTATTTGTTGTTCTTGTGGAGTTGCACTGACCTGTGGAGATCGGTACAAATTATTTTTGGAGCTTTGATATGGAGAGCTATATGGTGCGGTTTGTTCTTCAGTGATTATGTTTCGTATTTTAACACTGTTTACTCACATTTTCGACTGAACTTTTGTGAATATTACGTTACGATGGCTTCGACTCATTTTTCACTGCGCTTTTCAACTGTCGCTTATTTCACGGTTTTGTTTTAGTGTGAGGGTCGTCAATCATGAATCTGTACCGATCGTTTTCATTCAGTTTGTTGTGTGCGTGTTTTATTTTGTGTTATCTGTTAGATCGCTTAGAGTGCTGAATGGTGTGTTGTTGCAGAGTACTGTTTAGCCATTGCTGAGTTTTTGCCTTATGTTATGGCTTTTTAAAAGTTCTTTTGTCAGAAATGGTAGAGATTATTATTGTGTTTTAGGAACTCAAGGTCACTTTCTGTGCCACTGAGGTAGGCTGCAAATGTGGAAAGTGTGCTGTCACCTTTCAGTGATATTAAATTTGGTGTGGGTCTTATTTTGAAATTTTTACAAGTCTGTCCAATGTAGACTGAATCACAGTCTTTGCAGGTTAGCTGTTATATACCTGCTTCGTTGAATTTATCGGTGTTGGTGATCACTATTTTTAATTTTTCTGCAGTGTGTTGTTTGTTGTATACTCCACATATAGACCTACCTCGGTTTCTTACAATGTTTCCTGTTCTGTATGTCATTTTGTTTAACACTAATCAGAGACCATACTGATTAACTTTTTGCTTGCTAGAAGCATATGACTCAATGAAATAGAATATAATAGACCAATATTTAATAAATAATAACAAAAGTTCCAAAAGAGTCAGCAAATTTTTAAGTGATTTATTCGTGCTAAACTGATATAGGCTCATCGACATTACCAGGGTGGGATTTACAGCGAATCAATAAAGTTCATCTCTACTCGCGCTCCTGTAGTCCGCCTATGGTCACTACCTTACTCTTTGCATAACCTTCTGACAGCACAATCCGTGGTACATCGCTAAGGGACGTGAGAATCGTGGTGGTCAGGTTATTCAACACAATTGCATCTAACGGCGGAGAGCACGGCTAGTGTCTTGGGGTCTTGTTGCCCCTATAACGAGGAGAGGAAAACAACGAGGAAGAAAAGGAACAGGTAAAGGATAGAAGAAAAGTAAGTGAAGGAAAGGAGTGAAAAATGGAAAGTAAACATTAGCAAAAAGAAATGAGAAAAGAAAATAAGAAAACGATCCAGCATTCCAAATGCGAAGTAGAAACTGTTGTGTAACACCTAAGGGACGAAGTTATTCAGCTGTTAAAAACATTCATCGGACACCTGCCTCCTACCTCGGAGAGATATGATATATAAAATTCAGCAGTAAAGCAGAAGATCTCTACTGTTTTTGAACGGAAACGTGCTAGTGACGATGAGGTAGCCTCGACATTTACCGGCATTAATAGAAATGGAACGAACTACGGTGACAACTAGCGGTTTTAGTTGATTCATAGTCTGATTTGTTAGTGCTGCGCCCAAAACGTCCGTTATCCCGCCAAGCATTCAGAGCATACAGTGGTGTTTGGGTGTCTGCTTACTGTAACAGGCTTCCAACATTACCAGGAATCTTTGGAAACGCTTTTCTGCATTATGTAGGATGAATAGACAATGAATTAGCTAAATCCGCCAACTGTCACGATATTTACTTTTATTTCTCTTTATACCGGTAAATGTCGAGGCAGCTAGGTCTTCAGTACCCTGTTTCTCTTCAAAAACGATAGATATCTTCTGATACAGAGCATGGCACTGTATTGTGTATATAGCGAATTGGTTACAGTTACGCAACATATTCAATGAGTGAAAAATAACACATCTAAAAACACAATCAGTAGGCAGTCAGCTTATAAAACCGTTGTGCCAGCTGCACCTTGAAATGAAATGTCGTGTGGTGAGGGCCTCCCGGCTGGAAGACCCCACCGCCTGGTGCAAGTCTTTTGAGGTGACGACACGTCGGCGACTTGCTCGTCGATGAGGATGAAATGATGGTGATGATGTAAACATCCAGTCCCTGAGCGGAGAAAATCTCCAACCCAGTCAAGAATCGAACCCGGGCATCCCCGGCATGACAAACTGGAGTGCCGCCTACTCAGCTACGGTGGCGGACAGCTGCACCTTCAAAAAAATGGTTCAAATGGCTCTGAGCACTATGGGACTCAACTGCTGTGGTCATTAGTCCCCTAGAACTTAGAACTACTTAAACCTAACTAACCTAAGGACATCACACACATCCATGCCCGAGGCAGGATTCGAACCTGCGACCGTAGCAGTCGCACGGTTCCGGACTGCGCGCCTAGAACCGCGAGACCACCGCGGCCGGCAGCTGCACCTTCCGAAACAGATATCCTCTCTTGTTTGATCTTTGTTACATTGCCCATGTCTCAACGTTAATCGTCGATATAAAATGCTCATTTCTTGAATGTTGTCACCGACATGAAAAATACACAAACTCGTCGGTTTATCAAGAATTCGTAATTTTTTTAACAAATTGCTCCATTTATTTATCAAGAGATGGTTACAATGATGCAACGAGATCTGATCGGCTCTCTACCCTTCAGTCGACTATTCCATCGGCTGACTTAATTTTAATCAGTTGATCGTCAGCTGCGAGTCCACGGCTCACCTATGAAAGATTACTGATGAGATGAGTCTCTTCTTGCAACTGAGTGTTCAAAGAATGACGATGAATGCCAGTTTTTGTAGCTAATTAAGAGAACAATATTTCATAAAGTGCACAATGGCGTGAATTGATAATACTTTTGTAAAGCAAATTCCAGGTCAATTAAGGGCCTGTAGTATGAGTTAATTAACTAGTCAAAAGCAGAGACAGCGCTCGTGACGGCGCGTTGGAGCGGGGCAGGTGGGAGGAGCGGGGGGAAGTTTTGGTAAGGAACGGAAAGAGAAAGAGATGGCTCAAAAATGGTGAAGAAGACGGCGAAAGGAAGGCTGTTAAGCTTCTAAGAGGGCAAAGAGTATTCCTTGCCAACGATGTGTTCTTATAATTAAACAATGATAACTGGTTTTTCTCTGCAACGTAACAGTTTTTCCATCCGTTCTTGCTACAGTCACTTTAGGTGTGTAAAGGATGAAACGTATTTTAACTGTTTGAAGAGAAATAAACAAATTAAAGGTATTGAAGGATTTTCAGGTAATTGCTACTATCAGTTTAACTGTTCTATTTCTCGTCTGCACCTGACTGAGCTAAAATTTGTAGTGACATATCTGCTAACGACGCATCACTGAATCGAAGATGAATTGATTTAATGACAGTCTGAACTGAAGAAAGATCAGTTTGCTGATTCTGAAGAACTTCGTACCACGAGTATTTATGATATTAACGAACGCGAGTAGAGTGCCATACTTTCGAAATGTGATTTGCCTAGTTGAACATAGACAATTACCTAAATGTTTAACATCTCTGACACCCAGGCCCTTATAAAAACAATAACACGTTGACCAATTCTATTAAATGTCTGGCAATAAGAAAGTTATTGCAAATTATTTGACTAGAGACAACAGAATTTTGTCGCGTTGTTCAGCAGACTAAACTTCACGATTACCTCTTAGCACGCTCAACAGCTACCCGTTAATCGGTGTGGTTAACTGCTATTGTTGTTGCAAATAAAAAGCAACAAATTATTGATGTTCTATAGTACGTTTATTTTGTTAACCGGTTTTCGGTACATACGGCCATCATCACATTATAGCTCACTGACTGATAGGATGCAATACTGATATACAATATTGCAAACGACACTACGCGTCAAGAGTGAGTAAATTGCATATTTATCAGTGGAATGGCAACGTGATTGAAAATTTCAATAATAAATAAAAGTAAAGCGAACAAACCAGAAAAAAGACTTAGTATCTGAAAACTTTGTGTATGTGCGTGTGTGTGTGTGTGTGTGTGTGTGTGTGTGTGTGTGTGTGTGTGTGTGTAATTTTTCCCTTGTCTGCTCCATATCAGTGCTGGTGGCCCTTGTTCAAGAAAGATGGTTCGCTGTTCGCCACTTTTATAAACGAACAATGACTTCAGAATTTACTTTACATCCATACCACACGATGCTCAGCTGTTATAGACGGCTGATATAGATGAATGAACTTGCACTTCACGTAACCCCTTCACTACCTCCGTGACGCATTTTTTTGGCAGCTAGATGATCACTTACGTAATATTCAGGAGATAATCAGCGTTTGTTTTACCTGGAAGTAATGGCTTAGTTCTCTCGTTCCCCCCTTAGAGCAATTTATCACAAGTGCTTATTCCACCACAAATACTCCTTTGCGAGACTACACTGCTTTTGTGTTAGATACTTTCTCACTCGAATCGTAGCAAAATTTGTGACCAGTCTATACGTCACCAAAAGTAATCCTCTGCGAGCCTACGCTGTGTTTGCGTTAGCTACAGGTACACCGCCTTTCAACAAGAAGACGCTTTTCACCCGTTTGTACGTACAGGTGCACCTCCATTGTCCTAGAAAACCATCTCCTTAAAGGGAGAAACTCCATATATGGCCATAATATCAGCACTTGATAATGGCCTAAGGCCGAAATTGCAATAGTGTAATAAAAACGTATAACAGTCACTGGCGTAGAGACGATATGCTTCAAAAAAAATTTTATGAATGTGAATCCCAGCTACAACAAGTTTATTCACAGGAAAATTGGTCCTATCACAGTACATCACGTTTCTAAATGAGAAGTAGCAGGCATCCTACAAAGTCTGTGGTATGACCAGCAACAACTAACCATACAAACTGTCTTAGCACTTGGACTGAAGAATGAAAATTTATGATTGTAGCAGTTTTAGATTAATAAAAAGCTTTTATCAGTGTTGAGAACAATATATTGCTGGAAATACTAAAGGTAAAGTGGCAAAATACATGGAGTGAAATTTATCCACAACATTTTCGGAAACCAGATTCCATTTGTACGAGTCGAAAGACGTGAAGAGGCAGTTAGGCAATAACTCAGTCTAGATCATTTCTTATCTCCTATATTATTGAGTCTGTATATTGAGCAAGCTGCCTAGGGAGAAAGGAGAAATTTTGGAGGAGAAAAAATCACGGATGGATTGCAGTTCTGCTGGAAATGGCTGAAAGACTTGGAAGATCGGTTAAATTTATTTAGAAATGTTACGAGAAGAAGATGAACACCAACAAAAGCAAAACAAGGTTAAACGCATGTACTCGAATTAAATGAGACGATGCTGAGACAATGCGATTACGAAATAGACACAAATGTAAGTAGGTGAGATTTACTGTTTGGGGAGCAAAGTAACTGTATTCCAATTGGAGTAGACGTAAAATGCAGATAGGGAATAGAAAGAAAATCGGTTGTAAGAAAGAGAAATTTGTTAACACTTTATATACATTTAATTTCAGGAATTATTTTCAGAAAGGACTTGTCTAGAGTGTGACCTTGCACAAAAGTGAAAAGCAGACGACAGATACTATAGATTAGTAGAGAATAAAAGCTTTTGAAATGTGAGGCTACAGAATAATGCTGAAGATTAGATGGGTAGCTGAACAACGAATGAATTATTTTTATTTATTTATTTATTTAACCTGATCAGATTAGGGCCATCAGGCCCTCTCTTACATCGGACTAGTGTTCCACACATGCAGCATTTCACACATCAGAGTTAAATCATGACCATAGTTTAAATGAGAATATTAGCTTACTCTAGTGACAATATGAATAAAGAGTAGTGACTAAGACCTAATAAAGTAAATGCGGCAGTATTTTTACAACAGGTGCTATACATACAGATTATGATAAAAGCAATAGTAATAAAAGTAAAAAAATGTAATGATAAACATGACTAAGACCCAATAAATTAAATGCTGACAGTATTTTTACAGCAGGTGCTATACACATAGATTATGATAAGAGCAATAATAAGCAGTAATAATAACAGTAAAAAAATTCAAATAATAATGACAAACATGAGAAGGATTGGCAATAGTAATGAAGGTTTGTGCAGATGTGTGTAAAGTAGATGTTTACTAGTTTAGCGTGTTTTGGGGAATGGAGATTTAAGGAGGGGGAAAGAGGAAAGTAATGAGGTGAAGTGCATTCATGTACAGAGGAAGGTATTACTGTTGCTTAAGTAGATACGTCATTAACTGTTTTTTGAAGCTGGACATGCTTTTAAGTTCTCTAACATAACGAGGGAGGTTATTCCAGAGTCGGGTTCCCGCTACTGTACAGGACTTGGAGAAGGTTACTGAGCGATGCAGTGGAACGGAGAGGATTTTATTATAATGGGAACGTGTGTTTCTGTCATGTTGTTCCGACATGAGCGTTAGGGACGAGGAGAGATATGAGGGACAGTTTACATTTATAAGGCAGTAGATGAGACAGAGTGTATGGAAATCTCTGCGTTTGTCTGCACGCAGCCAGGACAATTTTGCATATGCTGGTGAAATGTGATCAAAAAGTCGAACGTCACAAATATATCGGACGCAGGCATTCATGACCAGTTCTAGACGTCGGGAATTTTCCTGAGAGAGGCCTTGTAGGATAATATCGCTGTAGTCAATGATTGGGAGTACAAGCGTTTGTACTAATTTCTTTTTCAGATCGAAAGGGAAGAGTTTTTTATATTTTTGTAGGACATGAAGGGATGCTGATGCTTTTTTGCACACTGCAGTTACGTGCTCTGTCCAGTTTAGATTTTCATCTATTATTACTCTCAAACTCTTTGCTGAGGGAGAGAATATCTGTTCCATTTAGGATAAGAGGTGGTACGGATTCCCGATGTTTTGGGCTAATGAGCTTAGAGTGACCAACAAGTACCGCTTGGGTTTTAGATGGGTTTAGTTTTAGACCTATGTCCTGCGCCCATTTTACAGTGCATCGAGGTCAGTATTGAAATTTTCAATAGCTTTCTTGAGATTGCTTTGTTTCGCACTTAGATAAAACTGAAGGTCATCAGCATACATATGGTATTTGCAATAGGTCAGAAACGATGACACATCGTTGACATACAGAGAGAAGAGTATAGGACCTAATACTGAGCCTTGGGCAACGCCTGACACTACCTGGCGCCATTGTGATTTTATATTCCCAGATAGGACGCGTTGCTGACGAGACGTCATGTATGAGCGAAACCATTGCACTGCACTTCGTGAGAAATTTAGACCGCTAAGTTTGGCCAGTAAGATGTCGAAGTCGACAGTATCAAATGCTTTGCTGTAATCTAAGAAGCAAATGATAGTCGCTTCTTGTCTGTCCATGGCAAGTTTCAGGTCATCTGTCACCTTTATCAGAGCAGATGTTGTGCTTCGATGTTTACGGAAACCTGATTGGTATTCGTCTAATAGGTTGTTAGTAGTGAGGTAGATGGTGAGCTGGTCATGAACTATATATTCTAAGGCCTTTGATAGTGTAGGAAGAAGGCAGATGGGGCGGTAGTCAGAGGGTGCTGTGGCTATGTCCTTTTTAGGCAGTGGCTTAATTTGTCCCAGTTTCCAGGCCTCAGGGAAAACACTTGTGATTAATGAATCGTTGAAAATGTCTGTTATAGAGGGCAGTAGTTGGTCAATAATAAGTTTTACCATCTGGATAGTGATACCATCATGTCCAGTAGACGCTGATCTAATCCGCATTATGGCTTTCTTGACAGTACTGCAAGTGACGTGCTGTAGATAGAATTTTTCTTTGTTACAGTTGTTCAACCCCATAAAGTAATCAATGATTCTCTGTGTATTTTGCTGTACAATTTTGGTTGTAGGTAACGTGAAGAAACGGTTTAGTTCTTCAGCTGGGACCATGTGATTTTCTGCAACTTTTATTTTGCCTAAACAGAGACTACGAAGATTTTTCCACAGGATAGCTGGTGTACATCTATTGTCAGCTAATGTACGGGCATGTCTGAGCTTAGCGTTCCTCGCCGCTTGACTGACTGTTTCGTTTCTGCTTGTATACAGCATGATTATCAGGTGTAGGGCGTATCTTGTATGCTCGATGTGCAGCATCTCAGATTCATGAGCTGTTTTAGTTCATCAGTCAACCAGGGTGCAGGTTGCCTTTTTACTTTTCTGGTCTTTATTGGAGCATATTTGTCATACAGTTGAGTAATTTTGTTAGTGAAATCCTGGAGTTTGTCGTAAGTTGTGGAGCAAAGAAATTTGTGACAGAACTTGACTAAAAGAAGGGTTCGATTGATGCATCCTTGCCATCACGGAGTCGACAGTTTGGTAATGGAAGGAACTGTGGAGAGTCAAAATTATAGAGGCAGATAAAGGCTGATTATCGTAAGTAAGGTGTAATGGATGTAGCTTGTAGTAGGTATGGAAGGATGAACAGGCTCGCATAGGATAGACTGGTTCGGAGAACTGCATCATGCCAACCTTCTGGCTGAACACAACAACTACAACAACAACATCTGATAATAAATTAAAGATCTAGGCTGACGGTAGCTTTAAAAATATGCCCCTGGAACTGAAAATAAACCTCCTTAACGATCACTGTCAATCTCTGATGTTTCACCACACTAATTAAATTTAATAATTTAAGATCATTCAGCCAGGGCAGTAGTTTTCGACAAAGTTCAGCTGCACTGAAGTGACAGAGAAACTGCAACAGGCATGTGTATTCATATACAGAGATATGTAATCGGGCAGAATATGGGAATGCGGTCAGCAACGCCTATAAAAGACACTAAGTGTCTGGAGCACTCGTTAGATCAGTTACTGCTACAATGGCAGGTTATGAAGATATAAGTGAGTTTGAACGTGGTGTTACAGACGGCGCACGAGAGATGGGAAACAGCATCTCAGAGTTAGCGATGAAGTGGGAATTTTCCTGTACGATAATTTCAGACTTCAATGCTGGGCCATCAACAAATGTCAGCGTGCGAACCATTCAACGAAACATCGATATGGACTTTCGGAGCCGAAGGCCCACTCGTGTATCACTGATGACTGCACAGCACAAAGCTTTACGCTTCTTTTGGGCCTTTCAGCACCGACACTGGACAGTTTACGACTCGTCAGACGAGTCTCGTTTCGAATTGTATCAGGCAGATGGATGTGTACGGGTTTGGAGACAACCTCATAAATCCAGGGGACTGTTCAAGCTAGTGGAGGCTTTTTAATGGTGTGGGGCGTGTACAGTAGGAGTGATATGGGACCCTTGATACGTCTAGATACGACTCTGACAGGTGACACGTACGTAACCGTCCTGTCTAATCACCTGCATCCATTCATGTCCATTGTGCATTCTGACGGACTTTGGAAATTTCAGCAGGACAATGTGACACCACACATGTCCCGAATTACTACAGAGTGGCTCTTCTGAGTTTAAACACTTCTGCTAGCCACCAAACTCCCCAGACATGAACATTGTTGATCATATCTGGGGTTCCTTGCAAGTGCTGTTCAGAAGAGATTTCCAACACCTCATCCGCTTATGAATTTATGGACAGGAATCATGGTGTTAATTCCCTCCATCACTGCTTCAGACATTAGTCGTCTCCATACCACGTCGTGTTGCAGCAGTCCTGCGTGCTCGCGGGGGGCCCTACACGATATTAGGCAGGTGTTCCAGTTTCTTTGGCTCTTCAGTACATATCAGTCTCACGGAAATTACATTTCTGTTAACAGTTTGCCATTAATGAATGATCCAGCGAGCAGATCGGACACACCTTTCGTGGAGTGTAGTACTGATACATCGCCAGGCTGCAACACTGTTACTCATAACAAGCTGAGTATGTAAATTCATTCTACAGATTACTGCCCCGTTGAATAAGCCACTACATGTCTAAATTCATTGAATTACTAAAACTTTTGACTTTAGTTTTCTATGAGATATACGCAACTGAGAGACGTCTATGAATTTTCTCCATCTTACCACTCTCGCACAAACTGTTCTCATTATAATTAGTCTTCCGATTTAGAAATTGCATGGAGAAAAACGTAGTTCACAACGCAAAAATGGAATAAAATAGATCCTAAAAACTGTTTTAAAGCACATCTATCTCCATTATTTTTTTATAGATGCTCGCAACACTAATAATTTGCTGCAGAACTGAATACCTTAGTCAAATCGTAGCAGCCACGCGACATAGAGCGAATCTCAGACCTGAAATACATGTGAATCAGAGACTTTTGGCTGCTTATGTATGATCCATCTAGTGCCTCTTTGACATTTGAGCACTAGAGGAAAACAACGAATTAAAACCTTGAAGTAATTTCTCCACATAATTTAAGTTTCATTCTTATTTTCGATATATTGTACACTACATTTGACAAAAATATCTGGGTTACATATTAACTGCCAAATCGTATTTGGGAGTAATTTCATTTATGAGAACCTACTAGCTGAAAAAGTCCTGCAGAACGACAGAGTGGCAGTCATTGTGTTATCGGCTGCCACTGAACCAGCTCTTTTTCTACTGATTACAGTATTGGGCAATGTCAGTGTGCTGCGCATTCACAGAACGCAGGGGAAATAACACATATCTGACATTTAAGATGCTTTATGGTCATATGTGTCAACTGCTTTAAGTCAGCACTAGTTATCTAATCAATCATACTGTGTTCCCAGAAGTTTACGTGCGAAGGAAACTGTTCCAGAAATAACAGGAATTAGTAAACTGTTTACTGTGTCGTGAAAGTCAATAAACAATAATGACGTAATAACACTAACAACCCATTACATTATTCCAAAAAGTGTATCTATAGCAAGGAAACATCAATTTTCATAATGTGAAAAGTACCCTGTCATACAGACGCTAGCAGGATGCTGTGCAACAAAACAATTAGGACCGGAACTACATCAGAGACATCCCTAGCCTCAACTGGTGGAACTATTTCTCTAATTACTATTATTTGGAGCACAGTGACCAGAGGTAACGGTCTGTTTTAAAACGAGTTCCGTAACGGGTCTGGACATCTCTTTAAGCCAGCCGCTGTGGCCGAGCGGTTCTAGGCGCTTTAATCCAGAACCGTGCTGCGGTTACGGTCGGAGGTTCGATTCCTGCCTCGGGCATGGATGTGTGTGATGTCCTTAGGTTAGTTAGGTTTAAGTAATTCTAAGTCTAGAGGACTGATGACCTCAGATGTTAAGTTGTATAGTGCTTAGAGCCATTTGAGAGCCATTTCTTGAATGAATCTAAGGCAGGCGAGAGACAACACGTAGAAGAGAGGGCATTATCGTATTCGAAGGTGAGGCCACCCGACATGCAGATCACTGCAGCTCAGAATATAAAACAGCCCTAACCACTAACATTTTTACAACCTCTCACGGCTCCTAGTAAGCTATACCGGACTACTTACGATGGTTACATAAATTTTAATTAAGTCTGAAAATCATTGACATAAGTAAGAACATAGTATAACTGATGATGATATCCAGTCCCAATAAAAGGCACTAATAGTAAGGGTTCAATGTACACTGGCACAGACATTTAGCATATCGGCGCACAACGCGGTCTCATCTGAACCTTCCTCGTCAAAATTATGTCACAGTACTGCAGTCCACTAATTACAGTCAGCTTAACACAGGATGCGTCAAATCTGTATGGTTACAGCTGTGAAATCCCTTCGACGCTAGCTTCACTCTTATAGCAGTATGGGATGTACAAAGCTATGCTTGAAAGACAGGCCTATTGTAATCATAACTAATAAACATTATTGAAAACGGCTGTGACGTCGAGCATATAAGTTATGTTTCAGCCAGTTTTGCAAATGTACACCGCTGATGTGTGACGAGTATTCGCTATTTACCAAGATATTCAGATTAAATCTATGAATGCAGGTTAATTCTTACAAAGAAGAAAACAGCAACCAGCCAGTATTAATACTGGTATTTATTTAGGTAAATAGCGCCGTTACCGGTAAATAACTGGCAAATTCATCATCAGACGGATGTTCACATGATTTTCAAGATACACTTTACGTTATCGTCCGTTTTCGATTTTTCTTATTCCACTGTGGCTAAGTATTTTTGGTGTGTTGTTGCCCTACGGTAGAAAACAGTGTTAGAAGCGCCCTATGTGAAAATATCTAACCTCCAAACGATGAAATACAGCGTAAATAAATAAGTGAGGTTAAGCAGTTATGGTACTTACGTCGAAAATTCCGCGCGACTTTGTTGCGAAGTTGCAGGATTGTATTTTTCGAATATTCCTAAATATATCCAGCACTTATGTAATTTGTACATCACCATCTTGTGCAAAGCACCACACACACGCACACACCAAAAAGTATTTGCCACGTGTGAAGTTATCACAAAGATTGCAGATTTACAAACTCAAGTGTCAGAGACGTTCTCTCTCTCAGAGACATCACAATTTACAGGTTGCTTTGATTTCACAGAATGACTGTTTTTAAAGAATAGCATAACTTGGGGTTGGGTTGTTTTGGGATAGGAGACCAGACAGCGAGGTCATCGGTTTCATCGGATTAGGGAAGGATGGGAAGGAAGTAGGCCGTGCCCTTTGAAAGGAACCGTCCCGGCATTTGCCTGGAACGAATTACATAACTGAATGAAAATTAAAACACAAAGACAAACTTTAAATTATGAGCATATAATATTAGAAATGAAGTTGACAGATGTAGTAACCAGCTTATGTGAATGCTACTTGTATGTATATGGTATTATGTAAATACTGTGCTATATACAAGGAGCATCATAGAGGTGAGATAAAATGAATAATATGACAGTAACAATTGAATTAACATCTATCTATGGTGCACTGAAATTTTGAATCAAGTATAGTAGCAGTAATTTTTCTTTCCTTTCCCCAAGGATCAAAGTAGCTGGCGCTATTTACCTAAATAAATAGCAGCGTTAATAATGGCTGGTTGCTGTTTTCTTCTTTGTAAGAATTAACCTACATTAATTGTACACAGCCACGGTCTCACCGTGACAGTTTTAGACAAAATAGCAGATTAAATCTGCTGACAGAATACAAACTATAAAAACATTGGTTGTGTACGAAAGTGAAAAACTTAACAAGAGTTGTGTTACTGTAGTATGTAGTGATACAAAGGCACTCAAAGACAAATGAGTGAATGGCAAAAGCACTTCTGAATAAAATCTAAGATTTAGTTTTCGCAAAGCAAATATTTTATTTTTGCTGTACATCACGTTGTAGTCTATGTTTCATCTCGTTCTTATTAAGCACATTCACTGTCGATCCTTACTTTCGCAACCCTATGGGGTGTTTAGTGAAATTGTATCATAATAACAAACTCATTCGAGTCCGAAACATAAAAGTAGTATTTGATACTTGAAATACACAGGTCCACTTATATGGCTTTATTGGAGAATGTAATCGTGAGAGAGTTCTACGCTGCCACTGTAGTAGTATGCAATGAAATTTTCTTCAACACTTATCTGAAGGAATGCTGAATACTTTTCTTAAATTATCATCAAGGTTTACACACAATGGTTTGTTAAAAATTCTGTTTTTAGTAGGCAAAATGAATACACTGGTGGTGTATAAAAATCTGGAATGTTCATTAGTCTCACCTTGCTCCATATTCACAGTAATAGCTGCTCTTTCATGCCGTTCTGCTGCTTCTGTTATGAAGATCGCTGGACCTCAGCAAGAAGATGGTTGCTGTCTTGTCACTCGGAAAATTAATCACCAATATGCAAATAAATATTCTCAGCTGCTGTGGCACATTGTCCCATAGCCAAATAGACACTTTCTAGTTTAAAAAGTGTTTTGAAGTATGATGTGGATTGGATTAACCTGGTAAATACTGCCAATTTCGCACCCTCTACGATGGCTGCGTGACTATTCTCTTAAACGGCAAATCATCTGCTCTATTAATTTTCGCTAAAAATATAGCTATTTTTCACCCTTACTCTGTTTAAGCAACTTTGGAAGATAAGGCACAGATCAATGCATGGAGCTATGTCGGTCAGTCTCCACGCGTACAGGAACACAGTCTATAGGACGGGCGGTAACTCTTCCGTCTGGAATCACAAGGAAAATGTTTCAGTAAATTGCCTGAAAAAGTAACGGTGCTTTTGCGTTCTCTTGCTGGGATACTTAATGTTTTAAGTTGCTTCTTGTAATACTACCTTCTAATTCTCGAAGTCTTCTGTACCGAATTCTGAAAAATTATAGAAAACCTATTGAAATTATTGGCCTTTGTTGCTCTTCTTTTCTTCATAATTCTTCAACTCTTGCGAAATGCTCTTGTGGACCGAATTTTGTTATTAATCTTCTTCTCAAAAAATTTGTGAGTTATTGCAATGACAGTGAAACAATCATGTTCTGCAAAGTTCCGAGTTCTTCTCATCTCTTTACGTAATTCCTGCGTTCGGCGTCTCCATACACCACCTCAGTGGTCTTCTTAAGCTTCTCCACTTTCCACCGCTTGTAAAACTCTTTTGCCTTCCACAAAATAATTAATTTTTCCCATAATTAACTGCTCCCTCCTGCCCGTCATTTCATACGCATACAAGTCGTGACCTAGACTGAACCCGCAATACTTCGAAATCTCTTCTACATATTTAACCTTCCACTCGTTACTATAAAAAAAACAAAATCTTCTAACAAACAACGACTGATTTTCCGCTAATAATCTGACATACTTCACTGTACATGGTAATACTTCTGAGTCCCACCTTAGATTCACTCTGCTTCGTTTGTTACCTTTCTCAGAGAAATTATTAGATAGGTAAAACGTTCCCAATGGACCGAACTCCCAAAATATACACAGGTTATAGGTAATTGCATTGACAGAAGAAAATTGCAAACTTGTACAATTTTTTTTTTTTTTTTTTTTTTTTTTTTTTTTTTTTTTTTTTTTTTACATCGCACGAGCTATGCTTTCTAAAACCATATTGATTCGTGGACATAAGCTTCTCAGTCTCAAGAAAGTTTATTGTATTCGAACTGAGAATATGTTCAAGGATTCTGCAGCAAACCGAATTTAGGGATATTGGTCTGTAATTTTGTGGGTCCGTTCTTTTACCCTTCTTATATACAGAAGTCACCTGCGCTTTTTCCCAGTCGCTTGGAATTTTATGCTGGGCGACAGTTTCACGATAAATGCAAGCTATTTAAGTAGCCAATGCCGTATTAAATAAATAAAGGAAATTTTAGAAACCACCTAAATAGTTCCTGCTGGATGTTACACTGTTGGGAAGCTGTTGTGAAAATACAGAAGGGACTGAAAATATGCTCGTTATAAACATACTTCCCCAGCTAAGGACCATGTATCACGAGCATTTTATGATTAATTGCTAACCGAAAAATGAATTGTATCTAGAGCAGTGTATTTCTTCCGCATCTAACTCCTTACATTTATTCATCTCATGATCTGGAATGCTATGAACGGTGTTTAGCATATCATAATCATCTTACCTCTTCCTATTTCTTTCACTATGTTACACAGAATTTTGCACTTAGAGTTATTAAGTTAGATGCATGTTGTTAGAAGTCATATGTTTCTAGAGACATTGGAAGGTAAGCTATAGAATTTTCGAAAGCTATTCGTGCAGAGTAACCACATTACTTTCTTGAACATTCCTGTGACATTCTTGCTGAGTCAATACGAGTCGATATAGAAGAGTATAGTTCCTCTTTGAATATTCTTTGCTCTTCATTTTGCTAAGGGTTTCAGATCGATAAACAATATGAACAGATCGTACAAGAGATTTATTAACACTGCCTCAGAACTGTTCGATTAAATCTCAACCTGACACCTACATTTTTTATGGCTAGATTTATACTGTCGTACTGTATTAAATCTTGCTGGACTGATACTCCTTTAGCACGTGAGCAATTCCATATTTGCCAACAATATAGCAAGAAGATACTGGTCCTCATATTTCATTTGCGGACAGTGTAATTACAGTCATTTGCATTAAAGGCCTGCTGGCAGTAATTGCACGAAGCACGGTTCACCTTCATGTCACCCAGCGTTTCGTAACAATTTTCTAGCGACGTGTACAACGCTGCCAATGTCGATAGAAAGATGAAAGCGCTGCTAACGTCGATAGAAAGATGAAAAGTTAACTGTCAGATTTTTCATCTATATGGTGAACAGAGATGTTACTGACAAAGTTCCTCCTTACGGCGGAGGTAATTTCACTTATGACTATGTTTCGACCTTGGGACCGACCTACTAAAGCAACAAGGGCTTACCGTGCGTTCCGCTGTCTACAGTCTTTTGCCTTTCGTAAATGAATATACCAAACCCATGATCCACAAAAAACCATGCACACAGTTTAATCGGTATTGTATTTGAATTTTATCGCGACAGCAGCTGTAGAAGTTGTTAATCTGACTAACCTTGCACTGGCGGCCTCTCCCAACTTTTCCGATATTTGGGAAATTGCTTGCTACAGAGGAATTTTTGTCAGTGTGAAGGCTGTTTTCTTTCGACATTTTTGGCTGAAATCTACATCTTTGCCTGAAATCATTCTTGCACGTGGTTTATTTAAATTTTGACAATACTAACACATATTAGTAGGTGGATGGTTGAATTCGCAACCTTTTACGTGGAAATCAGAATTTATGCATAATGGGTGGTGGAAAAACTGTGCTTAGAAAACGGAGGTTTCATCGGCATCGATTTACCAACAAAAAAAGAGGACGCAGCTTGACATGAAGCTCTTAGAATAAGCATCGAAACTTGGGACAGGAGAATAGGAGAATTGTACAGATGCGTGAATGACGTTGATGTGGATTCTTCTGGATTCAGACTTATTGGTATAGGACTTCTCTGCCAGGCTATAGAGTTATCATATTCATATGTTAGCTGTAAAAATACGCTATGCATGATTGTCGTTGAAGAAAGAAGAGTGGGAATAGCTTGCGATTTTGAATTAATTTGTAATTCGTATGGCTATGAATTTTCATTTCCTTCCTCCAAAAAAATAACACTCGTTTCTATGGAAGCAATTGTAGATTAACATATGCTCTGAGATGCCTTGGACAGTGATGGAAAGGAGGTAATTTATTGTGTGGTTTTCTGAACATGCATCCACCTTGTTCAAGGTTTGTAAAAATAAATAACGAAATGTCTGATGCTGTATGCAATACTGCCAAAAGTTCTATCAAGAAACCAGTGGAGGAATTGGTGGAAATCAACCAAACAGAAATAGATCCTGTGGTAGATGTTCATGACAGTGAATCTCCTACAAATGTTTCGGACTTGTGTGTGCCTGTAGATGGGACCTGGATGAAAACGGGTCACACATCTCTGTATGGAGTTGCATCTGTTATTGATATTGGTTGACTCAGGTAAAGTTTTAGATGTAGAAATTATGTCTGAATACTGCTATCAGTGTGCAACAAGGAAAATGGCCAACAATGAAGACAATGAGAAACAGTGGCAATAAAAGAATGCTGCAGCATGCTCTAAAAACTACAGTTGCTCCAGTGGGGGCATGGAGGCTGCTGCAGTTGTGAGGATATTCACCAGTTCTGAGGACCAGTATGGTGTTAGATCTACTAAAAAGCAATGTAATGGGGACAACTCTTCGTTCAAAGCTATAACAGGTGAAAATCCGTTCAATACAAGAATAGAAAAGTTGGAAAGTGGTGGACACATCCAAAAGAGGCTTCGTCGCTTGCTGGAAGAGAAGAAAGGTAAAGTACTTAAGGATGGAAAACCACTATGAGGAAAAGGCAGGCTTACTCTCAGAGAAATTGATTCTCTTCAGTTATTTAATGGGGGAGCTATTACGAAAATCACACATAATTTAGAGGCAATGAGGCGTGCTGTGTGGGCAATTTGTTTCCACAAACTATCCACTGACCAACACCAATCCACATTCTGTGTCCGAAAGACGATTGGTGTAAGTTCTACAACAGAAATTTCACATAAACACATGAGGAGTATCAGTATTGAGGATTTTAAATTTGAGGTAAGCTTATATCATGTTGAGTATGAGAAAAAAGTCTTTGAACCTCATTTTCTCTGTTTTACATTTTTTACGTTAATAGAAGCGTTTTCTCAAAAAGTATAAGCACTAATGCAATGAAATTTTCAGGAATTGTTTGTAACGTATTGCTGCCTCCCGGTACGTAAAAAATACGAGAGCCTGTAATTAGATTCTGATTTTTAGATAGTTGAATGTAGATAAAAGTTAATTTTGGATGTGCCACATTAAAAACACTGTTAATGACACAGTTTGTACCATAAATTAATAGCTGTAGTTCACTGGTCTTATAACCTTCTCAGGACACTACAATCAAATTTTCAGATTGATTGCATGTTTAGAATTCGAGTTAAAGCTTTTTATAAAAAAAGACAATAGAAAAATATAAGCTAACATTTATGGCAAAATATTAATCCTGCATATATTATTATATTTTTCCGTTAAATCACAGCTCTTTTTCTTGACACATATAAAATTTGAGATTTGTACATTAATAAATATGGCTATAACGATTTTTTAAATAAATATTTACATTTTCCGTTACATCCAGCCTTACAATATCTATACGTTACGTTCGCGTGTGAAGTATGAGAGAAGTGATTGCTAAAATGACTTTATGAGCACTTGAATTGGTCTAATCTTCTCTTGAAGGTACCAACGTGACCATGTGTTCATTATTCCTAAGTAACAGGTAAAAGTTAGAGATTCGATAAGTGGACTACAATTGGTTGCTTGTATAGGCCATAACACGCCATGTTATCTTTCTATAAAAATTGTCTGCCTAAGAGAAAACAGAAGACATCGATTTCGAAAACTTTCTCCTGGTGTGGCATGTATTTTAGATAATGTATTAAATTGGTCAGCAAAATAATGTATTGATTTGGTCAGCAAAATTGACTGTTGGTTGGCCCTGTGTTTCGCGTATGAACAGTGTCTTGAAATAAAGCTTTAAACTTAATGAAACGCAAAATCTGAAGTATAGAAAATGAATGTAATTAAACACCAAAAAACTAATTGTGTGCTCAATGAAAAGTGTATAATTAAAACTCAATATCAAAGTACATAATGGACGTTGCTCGATATGAAGTGCAATGTTAGACTTGGAATATCCACAAAAATAAATTAGTGCTCTGTTCGGAAAAAAATAACTGTTTGTAATTGCAAGCACTGGTCACTGAAAATTATTTTACTTGCTAGAACGACACCTGGCAGTCCAGATTACACACTGTTCGCACATGAATGCAGGATGAGATCTGCCCTGAAATGAAAGTGACTTACCTCTTGCTCAGCGCGCCGTTTTTGTGTCTGGAGCTCTGATGTTCTCGAAGGCAAATAGAAATCAGCAGATACAGCAACTAAAGATAAATAATTTACTCTAAATCTTTTTTCTCAGAAGAAACCGTTGCTCATGTATGGTGTAAGGTTCTATGCACACATGATAATGATTCAGAGGTGGGTTTTTCTTTAAAGAAAATCGTTTTTGATATATCAAACTATTATTATTGACAAAAGGATTGCACAACATAAGAAGACTCTAACAATCACATAATTTTCTCATTACAAAGAAACTACATCATACATTTAAAATTCCTCCAAATTTTTCTCTGTCAACAACACGAACAAGTCCGTTTTCATCTCTATAATGCAATACCACATGTAAATATTTTTATTCCTTCCACTGCTTTCTTAAAGAGAAAATATTGAGAGAAAATACTGTTTCAAGATATTATAACCAAATCTTCGATTGCCAGGACACTTCTGTTCTCTGAAGGCTTTCCGATATATCATTTCACACAGTTGGTCGGCATGTGGTAATGGTATTTAACTGCCACACAGTTTTAGAAATCTGTAAGTACTTTGCTGGAAACTGACTTGACGGGTTCAACCAAACAATTAGATAAATGAAGATTTCTACTCAAGGTGTCAATAATATGGCATCCCTTGAAGTTATACTAAAACGTTTCACATTTCTCCTTTATCGAAAGTCTAAGTAAGCAATGATTAAAAGTAAAGTTTGACATACAGGAAATGGTCTGGATCTGTCTGCAAACGACGTAAACAACTGCTGTCAAGAAACATTCGACGCCAAAACGAAACTGCAGCTTAAAATTAGAATGTTGTTCCTTACAAGCACCGTCTTAATTCTCTTCTTGGGCTGTAAAAGTGTTTTAAGCCAGCTCCTCCTTACTTTATCTGCCATTTTGTTTCGTTTACGATCACAAAATATAACCTATGACTAGGTTTCAGCTGTCATTTTATCGGGTACCTTACCCAATACTAAGGCAATCCAGCTTCACTTCGTTGACGGCACTGAGATTACAGATTTGCAGTTTTCCTTTCCAGAAACTGTACACAATGTTAGGAAGGCCCGCTGAATGACTACAGATTCAATGGCTTTCTCTTCAGAAACTGTACTCGGCTCGGTGTTACTACATCACAGGTTTACTAAGCTGTCCGCGATATGAATATGGAATCAACTGTTGCATATTCAGAATGGTAATTTGTTCTATAACAGCTCTTCTTAATACGTAAGTTTCTAAAAGTAACTCAAACCTGCAAATAAATTGAGCACAATAACCACACCACTACGATCTGTGACTTCCTGTCATGTCCGCACACTTATATAAATGTATTGGTGTTCAAAGGAAAAAGAAAGAAACCTTGTGGGATAACAAGTACGTGGAAAAAATGATATACAGAAATAGATAATATACAGTACAGTCTCCATATAATTTTGTGCAAGCATATGAAAAACAGAACAATGTTTAATAAGTATAAAATTTGCCGAAGCTCTTATTAGGTCAGTAATGACTTGATTTATATTGTTTTGCTACTCACTTTTCCGTGCTCAGCTACTGTTGCTATTTTTTTGTGTTTTGCAGCACTGTGACGTAATCTGGTATAAATGAAGAGCAAAGCAGCACGTTAGTCTCGTTGTGTTTCAGGGCTTGCATTCCACGCGCTCTCAAATGGAGGGCCTGCACAACCATTACGTCCGGCTTCGGTGTGCGAATTAATGTCTGTTTTTTCCATTACTCCAACACCGTATAACAGTAAATTTCTCTTCTCTAATCTACCAATTACGCGTTTACTCTTGTTTACGCTCACATTCAAATCCGTGCTTGGATATCGTGTACGCTTTAAAAGGAATGTGAGTTATTTGCATGTATTGTGTGTGTGTGTGTGTGTGTGTGTGTGTGTGTGTGTGTGTGTGTGTGTGTGTGTGTGTGCGTTAGAGAGACAGAGAGAGAGAGAGAGAGAGAGAGAGAGAGAGAGAGAGAGAGAGAGAGAGAGAGACAGAGAGAGACACATTCACTGTCTCAATTAACAATGGCACCGCTAGCTCAACGCGACTGGAATGCACTTCAGACAAGGCTGATAGAAGCGGGCAATAAGTTTCCAAAATTTTATAACATGTTTACAGCCAGTATTATGGTCTATAATAATAAATGTACACTCGAAACTATTTTTATTCCTTCGAACGTCACAATTATAATTTATATTATTCTTGTATGATTATTTGCCTGTTCCATAGATCATTTTCACAAAGAATATTTGAAGTTGAACATGTTTTTAAACATGATTTGTAGACATTTATGAAACGAAACTGCACGTGCTGAGCGAATGTGTTATGTTAATGCAGTGATTGCAAAATCGAGTCAAATTTAGAAAGAACTTGGTAATGTGATCCTACTTAATTATAAAGTTCTATCTCTCCTGGTCGGTATGCATGCGCGTCTGTTGTAAATAACTGTTCATATCCCAGATACTGCCACTTGTACAAAGCAGACAACCGAGCTGGTCTCACATATGTCCTATCGGGCAAAGATATGGGGTTCTTTTTGATCTTTGGAGTACCTAACATCTGACAAGCGTTATCCTGCTCAAAAATGGCATCAGTATACTGTCGTATGAGAGGTAACAAACGAAGACGCAGTGTGTGCATGACGAACCGTTGTGCTCTCTGACTTCCCGTAATCACTAACAGCAGTGACCTAAAGACACGCCCTATGGTTCCCCACAACATGACGCCACACCTAACACCGCTGTATCTCTCCAGAACACGGAACAATGGGATCTCTCCTCAAGTGGCTACCATAGGCACCAATTATGTTCATCCGAAGTAGTGCAGAACCGCGATTCGTACCTGAAGACAACGCTACACCTTTCATCGTCAGCTAATGATCCCCTGTCACGGCATCACTTCACACGCAGCCGTTTCTGTTGTATTAACGGTAGCCTGCGCTTGGGACAGTAATTCTCTACTATGGCTGCTACTAGTCCCCGGAAAAAGGCGCAGGATGACACAGAATTCTGCAGTGATTTCTGTATTTGTTCTCGAATGGCAAGCGCAGGCGCGAAGGGATTACGGTGTGGGTGGTACGCAAACCAGCGACTGTTACACGTGATTGAATGGGACCTTTAATACAAGTGTGCATATCCTCATGTTATCATGTAGACCCACACAGGCAACTGTAAACATCTGAATTTACCCCAGATCTGAAAATCGGAAAATTTGATCAATTGGCCAAATTGAGATCCAAAATGAGACCTCTTTCAGTCGCTGTCAGGTGCTGATAACGCTGCCTCCCTAGGAGTACGCAGCATTTCCGTGTACTTCACAGTGGTTACTCAATGTCTCTCGCTGTTCAGGTCTTTTGCGTATCCTATTAGGCTTGATAACAAAACTGATCACAAGCAAACTAATTCAGACTGTTAGCGTTCTACCACTCACAGAGAATTGAAACTCTAATCACATAAAAGTCTGCCGATGGTATTCACGAGTACACAGCTACAGTAACATCCGACAATTTCTTCTGGACGATTCAAGTTTTTTTGTCGGACACTGTATTTTTAAAGGCAGTAAAGGAAACAAAAGAAAAATTTGGAGTAGGAAATAAATTCCATGGAGAAGAACTAAAATCTTTGACGTTTGGCGCTGACACTGTAATTGTGTCAGAGGTATGAAAGGACGTGAAAGACCAGCTTAACGGAATTGACAGTGCCTTGAAAGGAGGATATAAGATGAACATCAACAAAAGCAAAACGAGGATAATGGATTGTAGTCGAATTAAATCACGTGATGCTGAGGGAATTAAATCAGGAAATGAGACACTCCAAATAGTAAATGAGTTTTGCTGTTTGGGGAGCAAAATAACAGATGATGCTCGAAGTAGAGATGATATAAAATGTAGACTGGCTATGGTACGGAAAGCGTTTCTGAAGAACAGAAATATGTTTAGCTCGAGTATAGATTTGAGTGTCAGGAAGACTTCTCTGAAAGTACTTGTATGGAGTGCATCCATGAATTGTAGTGAAAAATGGACGATAAATAGTGTAGACAAAAAGAAAATAGAAGGTTTTCAAATGTGGTGTTACAGAAGAATGCTAACGATTAGATGGGTATATCACGTATCTAACGAGGACGTGCTGAATAGAACTGGGCAGAAGAGGAACTTGTGACACAACTTGACTGCAAGAAGGTATCAGTTGGTTGGATACGTTCTGAGGCATCAAGGGATCACCAATTTAGTATTAGAGCGAAGCATGGAGGGTAGAAATTGTAGCGGGAGACCAAGAGATGAATACACTAAGCAGACGGAGAAGAATGTAGGTTGCATCAGTTATTCGGAGATGAAGTGGCTTGCACAGGATAGAGTATAGCATGGAGTGCTGCATCAAACCAGTCTCTAGACTGAAGACCACAACGCACACACACAACACACATGGTAGCCACTTACGTATTTGTAATTAATAAGTATTTCCAGGCAGTAATACTTATGTAGTACCTTATTGCTCTGAACAGATAGTTAGAAAGTTTCACGCATGAATATTTAACTGTTTTCTATGGCGAGTTTTATCTATGAATCCATTGCTCTTACACTAAGTATATTTCTGACGATACGTTTAATTACTAAATGAATGTACTAGAGGATGAAGTTAATATTCGCAGCTGTTTTAGTAATACCTGCATCATATACGTGCATGTCGCACGGACGGTTCCATTTGATTGATTTGGTTTAAGCAGTTTAATTCAGTAAGTGACGAGTTATCGCTAAATATTATTCCCCACGGTACCAAACAAATAAAAGAACGAAACATGCGTAAAGTTATTGATCTCTACGTACCCATAACTTTGCAGCAGCTCTTTTGGTAAAATGAGCTTAAAATAAATGTTTTGGTGTGTTGGCGATACGCTTTTTCCAAACTTCTTGCTTAAAATTTGACCTAGTACAAGTATCCTATGTACTGAAATATACTACAAGTGAGGTGGCACTGTAGTTGATACAATGGAAGATTGTCATGACGGACTGGTGCAGAAATGCTGTGCAATCTTTGCGAATGGTGTATCTTCCCACAATCTTTTCTGGTAGCTGCCCAGATGGCTGTTTCAGCACCTTCACTGACTCCTACTGATCCATGCCTGCTGAGCTGCTGTTACATTTCTATCGGTGCGGATATTGATGGGCCTTCAAATGTATTCGATTTCACTCTGCAGTTTTTGGAGCATCTTCCTGCAACTGACCATCAGAGCACCAATGACGCAGTAACCAAGCTGTGCCTGTCTCCAGTAGTGTAACTGTTGTTAGACATAAATCGAACCGCGTTATGTGTGGTATTTACGGAGCATGACACCGAGGCGGTCCAGTTGTGCTATATGAAGAGTGAGCATCAGACTTAACATCTCATCTGTGTCGACGGTCTTAGAGACAGAGGATGGGAATAGAGAGGGAAAACTTTTGTATCACAGTGGAGTCGGACCATGACACAACTAAATCACAGGCTGTCACCATTTGGGGCTGTAATAGGTAAGTACCGTTTGCATGTACACGCTTCCCACTTACAACAAATGTACAGGATGGTGATGTGTTAGATGTGACACTGACTACCGCCTATTCGTTCGTCGCTTCAGTTACTATCGTACCGACAATCTATATAGGCTTCTGGATGTCGTCTCTTGGAGAGTGTAAGATGTGATATTACAGGCTGTCGATAAATACGACACTGTAGTCAGACTTGCTACAGGTGTTCGGGAAGTGCGTTTAGTTTCGCTCGGAACATCCTGCCGGTTATGCAGCATGTCATCGATTGATGCGACACTGAAGGCGTTCCACTAACAAATAAGGGACATCAATGTTCGAATAATGAGGAGGTCAAATTAAATGAAAGAAGGGATACAGAAAAGAAGAATTAGTCGAATCCATTACTAGACATTTTCAAATGGCAAATAATCCAGCTAACAAACAAACATCAATGAAATCTCAAACAGGATAACTGATTTTATCCGTGCTGCGACAAACTTCATAATTTCAGGAAATGGGCCGATGCTCCTCATCTGATCATTTGATGCTTGTTTTTTGCTAAAAGATGCAGAAGGAAATGCAGTTGGAAGAGTGAGTCACAGTCCGGACGAGAGGTCTTAAAATCTACATCAACCAGTGATGAATGAAAATGGTTGATTAAACTATGTGTCTGGTCAAGCTGCACTAAGTTTTTCGCTGTTTCTTTAACCAAGTGTTTTTAAAGCTTTTTGGATTCACGGATCCGATGATCTAGGCATGACAATCCATTATCCCTTTCGCATATGACATTCGACTGGAAGTGTGAGACGAATAAAGTTTCGAAAAAATTAATATCCTCACTTTATACCGCCTCGTTACGGGTTTGTAATATGGAGTTGGCATTGTTATAACTACATCCACGTAATATTCCGCAAGCCACCTAATGGAGTATAGGGGAAGGTACTTGTGGTAATACTAAATTGTTCCTCCACTTCACGGTTCCACTCGCAAGTGGCACGTGGAAGGAATTATTGTCAGTGAGTCTCTGTACTAACCCTAATTTCTCGAATTTTCTCGTCGTGGTCGTTTCACGAGATGTATATGGTAGAAATTAATTAATTTCCGACTTCTCCCAGTAACAGCTCTCTCAAAATACCGATAGTAAACCTGTTTGTAGCGCACAGAACCTCTCTTGTAGCGTCTGCCACTGGAGCTTGTTGAGCAACTCTGTAATTCTCTCTCACGGAAAAACGATCTGTGAGCGAACGAGACGCTCTTGGCTGGATCTGCTCTACCTCATCTATCAGTCGTACCAAATACGAGCGCGAGATTGATGAATGATACTTTCTTCGTGGATGAGTTACATTTCATTGAGATTCTTCATTTGATTCGCAGTCTGGCACCTACAGTTTTATATGGTCATTCCGATTAATGTCACTCTAGATAGTTACTCTTAGTTGTGTTTCGGTAGATGTTTTTCCGGCAATTTGTCATCAACAGTTTTCTTGTAGTGGCTTGCTTTTCCTATGCTTGCGGAATATGTTACATTTATTTATGTTTAAGGTCAACTACCAGACCGTGCACCATTCATCAATCAGCTGCAAATCATTCTTCATATCGACACTGTCCTCTGGCGTTACTACATTCTTATTAACAACTCTAAAATTTGCGAAACAGTCTTAAACAGCTACCGACTACTTCTACTAAATCATTTATATACATTCTAAATAGTAACCTGGAAGAGCAGTTGAACGGAGTGGACAGTGTCTTCGAAGGAAGATAAAAACAAAGCAAAACAAAAGAGAAACGAGGAGAGGATAATGGAATGTAGTCGAATTAAATCGGGTGATGCTGAGGGAATTACATTAGGAAATGAGACGCTTAAAGTAGTAAATGAGTTTTGCTATTTGGGAAGCAAAATAACTGATGATGGTCGAAGTAGAGAGGATATAAAATGTAGACTGGCAGTGTCAAGGAAAGCGTTCCTGAAGAAGAGAAATTTGTTATCATCGAGTAGATGTTGTCTGAAAGTATTTGTGTGGAATATAGCCATGTATGGAAGTGAAACATGGATGATAAATAGTTCAGACAAAAAGAGAATAGAAGCTTTCGATATGTGGTGCTACAGAAGAATGCTGAAGATTAGATGGGTAGACCTTAGGACTAATGAGGACGTATTGAATAGAACTGGGGAGAAGAGAAATTTGTGGCACAACTCGACTAGGAGAAGGGATCGGTTGGCAGGGTATGTTCTGAGGCATCAATCACGGATTTAGTACTGGAGAGTAACGAGGAGGGTAAAAATCGTAGAGGGAGACCAAGAATGAATACACTAAGCATATTCAGAAGAATGTAGGTTGCAGTAGGTACTGGGAGATGAAGCTGCTTGCACAGGATAGAGTAGCATGGAGAGCTGCATCAAACCTGTCTCTGGACTGAATACCACAACAACAACAACAACAACAACAACAAACAGTAACTGTCCTATGAGACTTCCTTGGTGGTAGAACGTGGCCACTTGTACCTCACATTGCCAAAATGCCCCCATCTCCCCTTCTACCCTACGGGGACAGAATTCAACTGCCAGTCTCTAGTTCTATCTCATTTTGTAGTGTCAGACTTTTTTTCCGAAATGTTTGCTTATCATGCAGTTGAGGAGGTACGTGGCAACCATTCCGGTATTGAAGTAGTGAGATGTACATAACCACCTAAAACCACGTCAAGGCTGCCCGGCACACCCGCCCTCTTCGTTAATCCGCCGGACAGTCTCGATCCGGGGCCGGCGTCCTCCTGGAGACCTGGAAGCGGCGTCCCGACCGGTGTTAACGGTGTCATACTCATCAAGAGACGTTAGGTTGTTGTCGCCGCTCATTGGTTTCCACTTTTGCTTTTCTTCACTTTGGCACTAGTGTTGAGTAAGCTTTGTGCAAGTACTCGTGCTAGGCTATTAGGTGACAATCTTTTTTTTAAATTACACAGTCCTGTCATATTACTGTGACCACAGCCTATGTTTGACGTCAGCGTGCAACAGCCACTCTCAGACAGCATGTGTCAGCACTAGCAGTGGAGGCTATGTAAAGCGTGTCGTGGGGTGCGGAGAACAGTGCACTCATTATTGTCATGTGGAAACAGAGCGATTTGTCTTACGTCCAATAGGGAATGAGCATCTGTTTTTGGGACAAGGATGGAAGCGTTTCCGAAAAAGCTAAGTTTTTAATCTGTTTGTGTGCTGCCGTAGTTAAAATACACCGCCCATGTCAAACCTGTGCTATCCAAATCGGCGCGGAGGCAACTGCGATGCCTCACGGGCCATAGATGACAGGGGACGAACGACTGATCGACGACTTTAGAGATATGTGCGGGAGAATAGAAATCCAGTTGTTGAGTAAGCGACGCACCAAGGGGCTATCAACAGTGTGTCGTCAACGACCGTTCAAGAAACATAGCTGCTTATCGACCTCTGCAGCAGGCGCCTGTTTCATGCACCCATGCTGAGAGCTGTACATCGGCAACGAACGCTGGAATTTGCACGCCAATACTCAAAACTGGACGTCCATTGAATGGCGACAGGTGATCTTTTCAAATGAGTCGCGTTTTATGCTGCATCCAACAGATGACGCTTGTCGTGTAGGGTGTGAAACTTCTGAAAGGAAAGGGTCCAGACTAGGGCAGGGAGTGTTAACGGTCTGGGGAATACTTTTGCGGCATTTCCTATCTTTTCATTTGCTAGTGCACATTAATCTGCATCTTTCGCTGGAGACCTGTCCACTCCTATAAACAGTTTGTTTCTTCTCGACACCATGGCATCTCCCAACAGGACGATGCAATGTGTTACACAGCTTGCAGTGTACGTGGGTGGTTCTAATAACGCCAGGATGAGTTTATTGTACTTGCGTGGTCACCAAACCTCCCACATTTAAAGCCGATCAAGAATATGTGGGACCACTTCGATTGGGCTTTAGCTGCTATGGATCCTGAACCGAGAAAACTACCGCAGCTGCCACGGCACTTGTGTAGACATGCCTCCACATCCCTGTCGGTATTGGGTTATGATACTTGCAGTTCTCCTTTCTTCTGTATATTTCCCACCTGCTGCACAATTCTTTTCTGTATGTTAGTATATGCCGGGCACTGTTCCTTGTAAGCTGTTCCTGTACCTCAAGTTTCACTATCAGCCATAGGCGCAAGTTTTTGGCTCTTCGTCGTGGCTGGTGATTTGTCTTTTTTTAAATTAGTTTCCTTTCCAGATTTGTTGTTAAGTTTTTTGTGTTGTTTGTGTGCTGTACTCATTCTCTATGGCTATCTGGTGTATTTTGTATGCTTTCTGTGTGTAGACTGTCTAGACGTGTTCTGTTAACTTACCACAAGATCTTACCAAAAATTGCAATAGAGGAGAACTACCACATACAGAAAGCACCAGTGCAAGGAGAAAAAGTTTTGAACGAATGTGAACTACACTATGCAGCAAAACACTTCATGCAACACTTCATGCGCTATACAAGGATACTAAGTAGAAACACACTTTCAACCCCCCCCCCCCTCTCTCTCTCTCTCTCTCTCTCTCTCTCTCTCTCTCTCTCTCTCGCGCACACACGCACACACACACTCACACACACATCAAATCAATTTTCTCCCATAACAGAGGGACCAAGGAAGCTCGCAAGAAGTATTCAAAACAAGCGCGACACCGGCCAAAAGTAAACTAGAAATATATGAGTGGCCACAATAACATAAAGTCTGTTTAGGAGTATGCCGACACAGGTTTACTCCCAGATTGCGTCTTCTCTATGAAATCGTGTGACACTAGATGGGAGTGAAGTGTAAAACGTGTGAAAAAGTATGTGCAGTCACAATAAAATCACAAAATATTTTAATAATGTCCAACAATGGAAAATGTAAATACAGGACATACAACTCTGACAGGAACATAAGTGTGAATTGTAGAGTATTATGTAGAGTTAGATGCATACCACTACTACGCTCGGAAAACTGTTTCAAAATTGATTACAGTATAAGCGAATTCTTCTAACTTCTTTGCAGATGATAGGCCGTAAAAGCATAAAAGGGCATAAATGTTAGCCGCCCTGAAGAAATCTATGTTACAATTATCAGGCTTAAATTAGAGAAACAACCACGAACTTTGTATGATATTTTTACAGAAATAATTCTAGAATAATAGAAGGCGACATGAAGGTGTCGAAATATTTCTAGGTAATTAGAAAAAAGCAATAAGTTGCATTTTCCGAATTCGGAGTTTAAAAACACAACGTTAATTCACAAATATGGGAAAAACGCGAAAAGGCTCTAAACCCCTTCTTATATCATTTGAGAGACACTCAGTTTCGTACTTACTTTATACTTTTTTAATATTCTTCAACAGCAACACATCTCGAGTGATTCCTCTTACTTCTTCTGATAATTTCACATGAAAATCTTCCTGTAATTCGACACCAGTAGTAGATGCCTATAAGGCCATAATATAACAGAGAGGTTTCTTCGATTGCACCAGTCTACCTCGCTTGTTTGCTAGACAGCGGTTTCCATTAATATTATGTCATGTCTAATTTTAATCTCAGGTAAGTCGACGGTTTCCTGTTTGCTACTGATAAAAGGAGCGTTCGATAGGGCACATCCTGAGACATTGAGGAATAGTTAATTTGACAATGGAGAGGGCGAGGAGTTCCTTTTGTGTGTTTGTTGGGAGGTGGAGGCGGGGGGCTGAGTAGGGTAGTGAGAGTAAAGATTATAAAGGGAGACCAAAGCTAACTGCAGTAAAGAGGTTTGCAGTAGTTATGCGGAGATGAAGAGGTTTCCAAAGGACAAGCTACCAAGGGGAACTACATTAAGTGAGTCGTCGAACTTAAGACCACAACAACGAAAGCTCAAAACCAGGACAAACGAATTAAAGGCATTAGTTGGACATTGATTTATACTAATGGAGTTAGTTGAAAATTTGTGGCAGATCGGAATTTGAGCCCATATCTCATACCTACTTAGGCAAATACGGTAACCTCTACGTAATCAGGACACAGTGGCCATAACAGTCACACGGACAATTCTTGCACGCCTCCCGACAGAACCGAATTCTCGACTTCTTAACTTATACCACGAACTATTGATGTAGTGCCCCTACTCGTTAGCATAATTAATCGTGGCGTCTCGGCAATTTCCCGTAAAAGTCCGAGCTTGGTGTGCATCTGCACTGAAGGGAACATTGACCGTCAGCTCAAAACTGTCAATGCAGTCACGTCGGAAAATAGATTTCCGTTCTTCGTATGTTATCCAGCACATGCCATCGAGCGAACTTGTGTGTGATGGGTGCCCACAAGAGATGACCCACCACACGAATGTAAACTCGAGTCGGAGTTGTCACATACAACAAATCAACACAAATCGATTAAAAACGTTTTGCATCAATATATTGAACTCAGTAGTTTGTGGTTTTTACCATCCGAAATCTCTTTCTCAAAAAGTTTTTTAACAGTCATCAGAGCTGACCTATGCGGAGTTTGCAACGCAATAGCTGAAGCCAGCCATCTTGCATTTCAGTTTTAGCACACTTCTCGCGTACCGTTTCAAAAAATTACAAAACCAAGATTAACTAATACTGTATCACAATACTCGTAATTTCATGAGGTATCGAACGCCGTTAGAAAAATATGGCAATCCATTAGAAAAACATTCTTCTTTTAATATCTCGCCCCGTACAAGTGTTTAGAATATTATGCATACAACAAAATTGCATGTCCCCTCGCACATTGTCATCTGCCGAAAATCTTGCTCAGATATTTTGAACCATTCACCAAATAAAAGGGTTGCTACATCATAATGCAACTCATGGTGTAAATGTAACACTATAGAAAATAATCTTTTAATACCACGTGCAAGGTTAGGCATATTAGGATTTGTCGTATGTTAAGATCTTGGCATCTGATGATCCTCCGCACTGACTCACTTTGTACCCATACATATTTAATAACCCTCTCACCAGAGTCAATAACTTTGATCCCGTAATTGTAACGTCAAACAAAAAAAGAATCGGTCCAGATCGCAAACACTGTTTATTTTTATAGTGTGGTAACTGGTTTCAGTCTCACATAGACCGCTTTCAGACGCATGGATACGATGAGCCGCTGACCACTAATGTTTTGAGACTTACTAGCCTGAAGATGATGATTGCGCGACCGAAACCAGTTGCTGTACTATAGAAATAATGAAATTTGCGATCTGGACTGACCCCTTTCTGTTCCTGTCATCTACGTCACGAAATACGGACTAAAGGATGAAGTAAATGAGTCTCATGCGTTGTTATATAGTTACAAGCATACAGCCCATGAGTTTCGAGGCTGGATTAACAAAAATAGAGAAACGATGGTGGTTTTATTGCTTCATGTGTTCTACATTGACTCTCCCCACTCCAGTGGAAATCACAGCACAATAACAGAAGCGTATGAAGCTGAAGCTCAGGGAAGTACTTCTTTATTGTTCATCTGGCGCATCACACTGGCTTGCATGTCGACAGTTTTCTCTGTTCCAAAACATTGTGGAGAATTTCTTGAACATCTGGTTCATAGATGTTACTCCACTGTGAAGTGTGACACAACAACGAAGACAAACGATATGGTCGCCGTCCTCTTCTGACTGTGATCGCCCTTATGCAACCCAAAATCGATTTATTAATTTTGAAGGAAGTTAATAACTGGGCGGCTGGTGACATCTTCACAGCACTTGGCACACTGAGATAGTGTCACACTGCACAGAGAGGTAGCAACGGCAGAATCTGAATAAACGATTTTCAAAATACTGATCGTTTTTATTTTTCTTTGTTGTAAGTTGTAGGTTCGTAGTCTATTCTGAAATGGAACTTTATATAACGGTCTAGAGGATGCTCGGCTCCATATTGTTAAATAGTATGAACACTGGGTGACTTTCTGTTGTTAGATACATATATTGTTAGTCATTTCACTTCACAATACACATTAACATCAACCACCATGCTTACACAATACGCATAAATTGTAATCCGTCCTCGCACTTCAAACTTTTACTACGAACTGCCCATAGACAAAGATTTACCTCTGACAACATACAGCAAAGAAAATACTACCATATATCGATTTATTTGTGTAAATCATCTTTGAAACATACATTTAAAAAATAAGGTACAAATAATTGTTTATCATTGCTTTTAAGTAGTCCATAATCATCATCGTAATTGCTTTAAATGTTTATTTATGTTGAAGTTTATACATTTTCGAATAGCTACATCGTAGTGGATTTCTGGGCTTTGAGTGTTCAACTTCGGAATTGGTCACTTCATAAGATCCCAGGTCGGTCAGTACATTTCTCACACCATAACCAGGTTATTACACTTTGCTTAACCGTTTCTGTTCGCAACCGACTGATTGAATGCACATCCGTTTTTTATAGTTGTTAGTTCAACCTACCACTTCAACACACATCTGATATCGCTTATGTGAAAAGAATAAAATCAATCTGGATACTTCTTGCATCGACTCGGTAGGTATTTCAAGGCTATAGCACTGAATACCAATTAAGGATACAGTAATTTCATTGATCTGAATGTAGTGTCGAATACTCGCATATCAGTCTTTAAATCTGTCAGTAAAGTATTTCAAAAATTCTAAAGAGAGGAGGTGCCGAGATGATAACTGTGGTCAAAGCCACAGAAAACCACTGTTTTTTTTTTACATACAGTTAATTCTCTCTTGGCTTTTTTATCAGCGTGCTTCCCCTCCGTTTTATTTTTTCACATACTTTGCGACAAGCAGAATTGATTATAGCCTGCCGTACAACGCGTCACTGCGTGCAGGATTCACTATCTGTTGATTAGGCAAAGATAGAGAGAGAGAACAGAAACATCATACTTCCTCGTATGTACAAATTGTTCGTAGATCAACACAATGTTGTGAAAGCCCCCAAAAGTCTACAAGAAAAGTATGTACCTATAACATAAAAAAGCTTACCACAATGACAAGAAAACATAAACTCAAGAAAAATGTCAATAAAAACTTTGTAAAAATATGATTTTATTTACGATCTACTTCGCAATGAAATTACGATGTGAATTAACACACAATTCCGTAACAGTCTAATTGATAATACGATAACTAACTCATTGCTGTCGTGGTGTACCCTATTATTTCAGAGCTCTTCGAAGAGCTTACAGATGGTTTTTCTCTAAAGTGTTACAGTTATGTGCGTACTGGTACTTATCATCGAGTTCCTGGTGTGCAAGAGCGTACTAATGATGTATGGATCTGAGAGGTGGCAGACAGGAAAGGGGAGGGGATGTCTCGTAGTACTTTCACGGTGAACAGATAAATATTTTTGAGAGTTTAAGACAAATCGTTCTTGGTACCCTTTCAACCAGTCATTAACCATCACGTGTTCTGGCTTTCTCCAAACTCAACTGAATTGATGAGGCTTTGTAGCGAGGTACGATTTGGGTAGGATTTATCATTTTACGCCAGCGTGGTAGTTGAGTTGATTCCCCTAAAACTGTACCATCTGAAATACATTTTTTCTTTGAAAAGTGCAACGTAACATTACGACTGAAAAATCTGTTCGCAAACTCGCTACAAGCAACTTTATCGGGGCGTAAATTGCCGCTGCAGATGTGCGTGCCCTCTGTCGACCGTCCGATGTACCATTTAACGACGGTTTTCGCCTGGCGCCGCCGTCGGCGGACTGCAGAAAGTTCTGGTCTACAAAATAGAACCACTGGTACAGCATGGAGCTCCTCCTCTGAATTGTGAGGGCCACGTTGAGCGTTGCATAACGGGAACTTTTCAGATATGTGGCGTTTCTGGAACACACTACTATCCACAGCTTTTTTTTTTCATTTTCTAGCACTTTCAGAACTTAGTGAGTGCACAACTGCAAATGTCGAGTGCGTGTTACTACCGTTTTGTCATCGCCTGTCGATATACCCTTTACTGCATGCGTCTCTCTCTCTTTGTCTTCGTTTGGCACGGCAGATTTCTGTATTTTTCACCTCGTATCTCAGAGTAAACACTTTCATCTTCCAAGCTATTGTATTGTTTGAAATCTATGCTAGGAAGAAATTGACCGTATAATCCTAAGAACGTAGATTAAAATTAATTTTGGTTCCCTCGGAAGGAAGGGACGGAATTAGAAAAACAGCAGGGGAAAATTGGTTCTAAGTGATATTCTTAGATATCATTTGCATTTCACAGCTCGTTAACGCCGATCAAAATTATAAAAAGGTTGCTTTATGTTGTTCGGATTCACACTTTAAAATACGTTTCCAGCGTGTCATGTTATTTTGCTTAGAGGGCCAAAATGATAGCACTTAGGAGATATATTCGTTTTTTTGGGTTACTTATCTCAGTCGATAGAAACGGAACCCTTATAGGGTCACTTCGTTGTCCGTATACTAAGAGTCCTTTTTCTCAGGAACGAGGAGAGGTATGAAGTTGAGATCTGCATCAAACACCAAAGCCTACGGTCCCTTGGTAGTGTAAAGCCTCAAAGTCAACGAAATCATAACGTTGTTGTTATTTTTGTTGTAGCCTTCAGTCCAAAAACTGGTTTGATGCACCTCTCCATGGTACTTTCTCCTGTGCAAGGCTCTTCATCTCTGAATAACAGTGCAACCCACATCCTTCTGAGTCTGCTTGTATTCATCTCTTGATCTCCCTCTGCCGTGCCCCCGCCCCCCTCCCACACATACACACACTTACATTCTATACTTTACTGCTGATGTCTCAGAATGCGTCCTATTAACCGATCCCCATCAACTTGAACTAGCTGTGGCACAAATTTCTTTTCTCCCTCGTTTTAAGTGATCTAGCTATTATTTTTATACCAACCCGTTTCTAAAGCTTCGATTCTCTTTTTATCTAAACTGTTTATCGTCCATACGTCACTTCCATAAATGGCTAAACTGCGGACAAATACCTTCAGAAAAGACTTCCTAACACTTAGATCTATATTTGATGTTAAAGATTTCTTTTCTTCAGTCTATATTTGCCATAACATCAGCATCATCAGTTATTTTGCTGCCAAAATAACAAAACCCATCTACTACTTTAAGTGCCTCGTTTCCTAATCTGATTCCCTGATTTCATTCGACTACATTCCATTATCATTTTTTTTTTTTTTTTTGCTTTTCTTGATCTTAATCTTCTATCTTCTTTCCAAAACATTGTCAATTTTGTTAAGCTGCTCTTCGAAGTCCTTTGCTGTCTCCGACAGAATTAAAATGTCACTGACAAACTTCAACGTTTTTATTTCATCTCCCAAAGTTTAATTCCTGCTCCACATTACATTTACTGATTGTTTCATGCACATGTAGAGTAACATCGTGAATAGGCTACAACCCTGTCTCACTCCCTTCTCAACCACTGCTTCCCTTTCATGCCCCTGGCACCTGGTTTCTGTAGAAGGCGCAAATAGCCTTTCGACCCCTGTTTTTACTCCTGCTACCATCAGAATTCCAGAGAGAGCGTTCCAATCAACAACGTCAAAAGCTTTCTCAAAGTCTACAAATTCTGTAAAGTCGGTTTGCCTTTCCTTAATCTTTCTTCGAAGATAAGTCGCAGGGTCAGTACTGCCACACTTTTTCCTACATTTCTCCGGAATCCCCGAGGTCCGCTTCTACAAGTTTTTCCTTTCTTCTGTAAAGAATGCGTGTCAATACTGTTCAACCATGATTTATTAAACAGATATCCTTCGTTGTGGTTACATCTGTGGTACGGCTGCTAAGGTACGCAAGCCATCCCTCCGACGCCAGGGTCCAAGCATCATCGGGGGGAATCAAAACATATACTGCCATTTACATAACATATTTTGATAAACGCGAACTCATTCATCGTAACCCGTAGCGTACTTGCCGGTGACCTAGAATCATGAAATTTTCCGAGAAGAAAGGTCCATAGTACAAGTAAGGGAAAAATATCCGAAAACTTCTAATTTGTAGTTACATCACATTTTTTTTAAACCATTTGTTGTTCGTCTGTTTGTCCGTCCGTCTGTTAAGACCGTTTGTTTTGAGGATCGGGTTGAGGTATGAAGTTTATGTAAAATACTATGGTTGAAGTTTAAGGTTGTACTTCAACTCCTGTGTATAAGTGCTGTGGTGTATAAGGTATAAAAAGATTTTTCGGGTAATAAAAGTGCAGAGTCGGTCCTGTATGAGTTATTTCTATTAATGTCACCTGAAAGTGGTGAGAATTCACACTCGTGTCAAGCTAACCTATCCCAGATTGAATGGTTCACATTAAAAAGACACACGAGCTATACTGTTGCACTTGATGTACGTCGGTTTGTAAGTCATGTATATATATCCACCACAAAACGTACCTACTTATGAGGCAATCAAATAATTTGCAAGAAATGTCGTAAAGTGGCTCACATCTCACTGTCAGTAAAACTGGAAATTAAACTTCAATTACTTACTCTCCATGATCATTTATTTCATGTTTTAGGCATCTGTTGAGTCTTAGAGTGGGGTTTTGGTTTTAAATATACTGAAATTTAAAAATTCCGCGTAATGGCAGATCAAATGGCGGCCAGCAATAATCGTTTTCCTCTTCGCAGCAGCTGTGCTGAATTGCTCCAAAATCTCAAATAAGTGGCAAATGGAGGTTCTTCTCTAATAAATGAATAGAACACGTGTTGCTTTACAATGTACTAAGAAACGTAACTATGGTACATTTACCGCAATACCGACCTACAAGTCCCGATAAGAACAATCGCTCTTAAACTACATAAAATAAAGTAGCTCAACTCCACATACGAGCAGCAAGATCAAAACCAAACGAACAGGAAACATCAACTGAGAGAGATTCTAATTGTTAGTTGCTGTTTGTACAATATTTACAATGGCAGCGATTCTTCTATGACTGCTTGCATCTACATCTCTTTTATTGTCTTTCGTATAATTAATATGTGACATAATTACACACAATATCCCTACTTCATTCTTTGTTGATTTTTATACGTTTAAAAATCCGTTGTAAATGAAATTTACATTATACCATCTGACTGCAAAACAGAATGACTCAGATTAAAATGGTGGCCCTGAATGCTGTTAATCTTTACCCTTAGTCTTGCAAACAGTCACTGTAACAGAACAGTTATTGGAATTACACAGCAAATGAACAAAAATATTAACGCATTTTATTTTCTGATAAAACTGCTTAAAATTCAGAAAATATCACTTTACTGAAATCTTCTACTGGTATTAAGCCTCTGAGGTGATAAAATATTATTTTCACAAATACACTCTAACAACAGCTGTACCTTACAATGGACATGAACTTTGATGGTGATTACATTGAGTGGGCTAACTGTGCGCATGGAAGACTCTTCTGCTCTGCAACCTGTCACAATTTGGATAACGACGAGACTGTCAAAAATTAAATTTCATTTGCCGTACTTGCGATGTGCAGTACATGGTGGTATCTTTCAAGTTTTCATACAATGCTTCTCAGTACACAACCTGCGATGTGCAACGCGAGTATGCAAACACAGTCAATCAGTAAAATCAAAGTGGGGAACTAATGTTAACGACTGATAAATGACAATAGGGACTCCAATTTTACCTATGCTTTATTAAGCCATGACAACGATACACCTTTTTCATAAAGTTCTCACAACTAGACAAATTTGCAAAACTACACTCCTGGAAATTGAAATAAGAACACCGTGAATTCATTGTCCCAGGAAGGGGAAACTTTATTGACACATTCCTGGGGTCAGATACATCACATGATCACACTGACAGAACCACAGGCACATAGACACAGGCAACAGAGCATGCACAATGTCGGCACTAGTACAGTGTATATCCACCTTTCGCAGCAATGCACGCTGCTATTCTCCCATGGAGACGATCGTAGAGATGCTGGATGTAGTCTTGTGGAACGGCTTGCCATGCCATTTCCACCTGGCGCATCAGTTGGACCAGCGTTCGTGCTGGACGTGCAGACCGCGTGAGACGACGCTTCATCCAGTCCCAAACATGCTCAATGGGGGACAGATCCGGAGATCTTCCTGGCCAGGGTAGTTGGCTTACACCTTCTAGAGCACGTTGGGCGGCACGGGATACATGCGGACGTGCATTGTCCTGTTGGAACAGCAAGTTCCCTTGCCGGTCTAGGAATGGTAGAACGATGGGTTCGATGACGGTTTGGATGTACCGTGCACTACTCAGTGTCCCCTCGACGATCACCAGAGGTGTACGGCCAGTGTAGGAGATCGCTCCCCAGCACCATGATGCTGGGTGTTGGCCCTGTGTGCCTCGGTCGTATGCATTCCTGATTGTGGCGCTCACCTGCACGGCGCCAAACACGCATACGACCATCATTGGCACCAAGGCAGAAGCGACTCTCATCGCTGAAGACGACACGTCTCCATTCGTCCCTCCATTCACGCCTGTCGCGACACCACTGGAGGCGGGCTGCACGATGTTGGGGCGTGAGCGGAAGACGGCCTAACGGTGTGCGGGACCGTAGCCCAGCTTCATGGAGACGGTTGCGAATGGTCCTCGCCGATACCCCAGGAGCAACAGTGTCCCTAATTTGCTGGGAAGTGGCGGCGCGGTCCCCTACGGCACTGCGTAGGATCCTACGGTCTTGGCGTGCATCCGTGCGTCGCTGCGGTCCGGTCCCAGGTCGACGGGCAAGTGCACCTTTCGCCGACCACTGGCGACAACATCGATTTACTGTGGAGACCTCACGCCCCCCGTGTTGAGCAATTGGGCGGTACGTCCACCCGGCCTCCCGCATGCCCACTATACGCCCTCGCTCAAAGTCCGTCAACTGCACATACGGTTCACGTCCACGCTGTCGCGGCATGCTACCAGTGTTAAAGACTGCGATGGAGCTCCGTATGCCACGGCAAACTGGCTGACACTGACGGCGGCGGTGCACAAATGCTGCGCAGCTAGCGCCATTCGACGACCAACACCGAGGTTCCGGGTGTGTCCGCTGTGCCGTGCGTGTGATCATTGCTTGTACAGGCCTCTCGCAATGTCCGGAGCAAGTATGGTGGGTCTGACACACCGGTGTCAATGTGTTCTTTTTCCATTTCCAGGAGTGTATTTCCTAATAACTCTCCCGCGAAAAATTGCTTTCCTAGACACTTGTTTCAACTATAAGACCATACGTTGAATTGTGAAATTTATACAGCATACTCCAATCATACGTAGTGTTCTAACAACAGGAAGCTACACAGTTACAAATATAAAAAACTGGATTGCTTTAGAAGTTAGTTTTTTACATTCTTCCATTAATATTTGTTTAATATATTTCCTCAAAACATATTATTACAAAATCCCTTTTTAAACAATACTACCACCATTACATGGCAAGTCAGTTTCCATTCTTTTTAACCAGTACGAGCACATTGCCAGACTGTCCAACACACACTGGTACAACGCACTCTCTGACTTTGCTGGTCTCAAACACAGATTTCCTAAGACTACGGTTCGCAACTTAATTCACATGTATGGTGAAATCTACCCAAAAATCGTTATGGCAAATAGGACAGGTCCTTTTCAAAGTCTACGGTCCCCAGATGGTGTAAAAAATTTAAATCCATAAGTTAGTGGTACCAAAACATACGATTCTCTGTTAAGATTACTTTTTCTCAGGAATAGGTAGAGGTATGAAGATGATTTTTGTGTCAAATAGTAAGTCGATGCTAAAAATTTAAGCTTCTAAGTCAATGGAATAAAAATATTCAGCCATTTATATCACGTATTATGATACGTACCCCCCCCCCCCCCCTCCCCCCAATGAACCATGGACCTTGCCGTTGGTGGGGAGGCTTGCGTGCCTCAGCGATACAGATAGCCGTACCACAGGTGCCACCACGACGGAGAGGTATCTGTTGAGATGCCAGACAAACGTGTGGTTCCTGAAGAAGGGCAGCTGCCTTTTCAATAGTTGCAGAGGCAACAGTCTGGATGATGACTGATGTGCTCTTGTAACACTAAACGGCCTTGCTGTGCTGGTACTGCGAACGGCTGAAAGCAAGGGGAAACTACAGCCGTAATTTTTAACGACAGCATGCTGCTTTACTGAATGGTTAAATTAAGATGGCGTCCTCTTTGGTTAAATATTCCGGAGGTAAAATAGTCCCCCATTCGGATCTCCTGGCGAAGAGTACTCAGGAGGACTTTGTTATCAGGAGAAAGAAAACTAGCTGTTCTACGGGTTGGAGCGTGGAATGTCAGATCCCTTAGGTAGGTTAGAAAATTTAAAAACAGAAATGGATAGGTTGAAGTTAGATATAGTGGAAATTAGTGAAGTTCGGTGGCAAGATGAACAAGACATCTGGCCAGGTGAATACGGAGTTATAAATACAAAATCAAATAGGTGTAATACAGGAGTAGGTTTAATAATGAATGGGAAATTAGGAATGCGGGTAAGCCACTACAAACAGCTTAGGGAACGCATTATTGTGGCCAAGATAGTTACGAAGCTCACGCCTACCTCACTAGTACAAGTTTATATTCTAACTAGCTCCCTAGATGACGAAGAGATTCATGAAATGTGTGATGAGATCAAAGAAATTATTCAGATACTGAAGGGAGACGAAAAGAAAGAAACGTAGTAGATGAATATAGAATAGGAGTAAGGAATGAAAATGGAAGCCACCTGGTAGAATTTTGCACAGACCATAACATAATCATAGCTAATACTTGGTTCAAGAATCATAAAGGAAGGTTGTGTACATGGAAGAAGCTTGGAGATACTAGAAGGTTTCATATGGAATATATAATGGTAAGGCAGAAATTTAGGAATCAGGTTTTAAATTCTAAGACATTTTCATGGGCAGATGTGGACTCTGACCACAATCAATTGGTTATGAACTGTAAATTAAAACTGAAAAAACTGCAAAAAGGTGGGAATTTGATAAGATGGGACCTGGATAAACTGAAAGAACCAGAGATTGTAGAGAGCTTCAGGGAGAGCATTAGGGAACGATTGACAAGAATGGGAAAAAGAAATACAGTAGAAGAAGAATGGGTAGTTTTGAGAGGCGAAATAATGAAGGTAGCAGAGGATGAAGTAGATAAAAAGACGAAGGCTAGCAGAAATTTTTGGGTAACAGAAGAGATATTGAAATTAACTGATGAAGGGTGACAATATAAAAATGCAGTAAATGATGCAGGCAAAAAGGAATACAAACGTCTCAAAAATGAGATCGACAGGAAGTGCAAAATGGCTAAGCAGGACGGCTAGAGGACAAATGTAGGCATGCAGAGGCGCATATAACCAGGGGTAAGATAGATACTGCGTACAGGAAAATTAAAGAGACCTTTGGAGAAAAGAGAACCACTTGCATGAATGTCAAGAGCACAGACGGAAACCCAGTTCTAAGCAAAGAAGGGAAAGCAGAAAGGTGGAAGGAGTATATAGAGGGTCTGTACTATGGCTATGTTCTTGAGTACAATTTTATAGAAATAGAAGAGAATGTAGATGAAGATGGAGATGAAATAGGAGATATGATACTATGTGAAGAGTTTGACAGAGCACTCAAAGACCTAAGTCGAAAGAAGGCCCCGGGAGTAGACAACATTGTATTAGAACTAATGACAGCCTTGGTAGAGCCAGGCCTAACAAAACTCTACTATATAGTGAGCAAGATGTATGAGACAGCGCAGTACCCTCAGACTTCAAGAAGAATATAATAATTCCAATCCCATAGAAAGCAGGTGTTGACAGATGAAAATTACCGAAATATCAGTTTAATAAGCCACGGCTGCAAAATACTAACACGAATTCTAAACAGACAAATGGAAAAACTGGTGGAAGCCGACCTTGGGGAAGATCAGTTTGGATTCCGTAGAAATATTGGAACACGTGAGGCAATACTGACCCTACGACTTATCTTGGAAGCTAGATTAGGGAAAAGCTAACCTACGTTTCTAGCATTTGTAGACTTCGAGAAAGCTTTTGACAATGTTGACTGGAATACTCTCTTTCAAATTCTGTAGGTGGCAGGGGCAAAATACAGGGAGTGAAAGGCTATTTACAATTTGTACAGAAAGCTGATGGCTGTTATAAGAGTCGAGGGGTATGAAAGGGAAGCAGTGGTTGGGAAGGGAGTGAGACAGGGTTGTAGCCTCTCCCAGATGTTGTTCAATCTGTATGTTGAGTAAGCAATGAAGGAAACAAAAGAAAAGTTCGGAGTAGGTATTAAAATCCATGGAGAAGAAATAAAAACTTTGAGGTTCGCCGATGACATTGTAATCCTGTCAGAGACAGCAAAGGACTTGGAAGAGCAGTTGGATGGAATGGACAGTGTCTTGAAAGGAGGATATAAGGTGAAAATCAACAAAAGCAAAACTAGGATAATGGAATGTAGTCGAATCAATTCGGGTGATGCTGAGGGAGTTAGATTAGGAAATAACTGATGATGGTCGAAGTCGAGAGAATATAAAAATTATACTGGCAATAGTAAGGAAAGCGTTTGTGAAGAAGAAAAAATTGTCAACATCGAATATAAATTTAAGTATCAGGAAGTCGTTTCTGCAAGTATTTGTATGGAGTGTAGCCATGTATGGAAGTGAAACATGGACGATAAATAATTTGCACAAGAAGAGATTAGAAGCTTCCGGAATGTGGTGCCACAGAAGAATGTTGAAGATTAGATGGGTAGATCACATAACTAATGAGGAGGTACTGAACAGAATTGGGGAGTAGAGAAGATTTTGGCACAACTTGACTAGAAGAAGCGAACGGTGGGTAGGGCTTATTCTGAGGCATGAAGGGATCACCAAATTAGTACTGGAGTGCAGCGTGGAGGGTAAAAATCGTAGAGGAAGCCTAAGAGATGAATACACTAAACAGGTTCAGCAGGATGTAGGTTGCAGTAGGTTCTGGGAGATAAGAAGTTTGCGCAGGATAGAGTAGCGTGGAGAGCTGCATCAAACAGGTCTCTGGACTGAAGACAACAACAACAACATGATACGTATGCGACTTCACTCATCAAAGCCTATAGATGTAATACCTATACAAGTAGTTAAGTTTGTCAGGTTTTCTTGAAAATTTTGAACTATAATTGACAATGTAAATTAAAATGTGTGAAACACCATATGGCAAATTTTTTCTCGGTAAAAGTATTTAAAAGCTCAAGAAACGTCAAAGTCTTAATCACATACAATAAATTCTTAAAACATATATAATCTATGTCAATACCTACATCTACATCTACACACATATTCCGCAAGGTACCATACGGTGCATTGCAGAGGATACTTTTTGTCACTGACAGTCCTTCCCTTTCCTGCTCATTTCGTAAATAGTGCCCGTCCGATCCTTTAAACGTTCGTAGTAGCGTTTCGCGGGAAGAACGTCTACTTCTCCCCAGGACTTCACATTCCAGTTCACGCAGCATTTCAGTAATACTCACGTGTTGATCGAACCTTCCGTTAACAAACTTAGCAGCTTCCCTCATTGATCTACAGATAACTTCCTTATTCCTAATTTTATCAATCCACATAATCGTGGAATTATTTGTAGCACCGTATCTCAAAACATTCGATTCTCCTCTGTCATACTTCTATGTTCTCCATTAATCAGCCGTGCTTGGAACCCAAACACACCAACAGTACTCGGGAAAGAGTCGCAGAAAAGTTCTCATCGAGGTGTTCTTTACAGATGACCAACATTTTCGTAGAACTATCCCTACAAAACAAAGTCGATCTTTAACATTCCCTGTCACAGCCCTCACGTGCTCGTTTCATTTCATAACGCTCTGCAGCATTATCGCATAGATATTTAACTGTCAGCCAGCACACTGCTAATACTGTATTTGAACATTGCGGGATTGATTTTTCTACTCATCTGAATTAAGTTAAGAGTCTTCCACATTTAGTGCAAGCTACCGTTTTTCCCTCACAATTGAAATTCTCTCCAAACCATCCTGCATCAAAAATGAGATTTTCACCCTGCAGTGGAGTGTGCGCTGATATGAAATTTCCTGGCAGATTAAAACTGTGTGCTGGACCGAGACTCGAACTCGGGACCTTTGCCTTTCCCGGGCAAGTGCTCTACCATCGGAGCTACCCGGTCCTGCCATCAAACGCACTGACGCATGGAATCCTACCATGAGCTTCTCTTCACGGCCCGAACGTACGGGAGTGTTATGGTAGCAGGTCAGGGCAAGACTTCCCATCCAGTTTTCACAGTTCCTTCAGTGGTGTGCCAAGTAGTGTGTGGTATTTCACTGTCATGCAAAGGAAGAACATCCGAGATAGCTTTTGTTGGATGAACTCACTGAAGACGTGTTTAAACTGTTTGAGGGTCCCGACGTATTGGACAGAATTTATTGTGCTACCCTGCTCCAAAAAATCACCCACAACCACACCATCCGCATAGCAGACTGCTTCAGCAATAAATTTCCTGGCAGTCTTGAACTTTTTCTTCTACAGTGCGTTTCTGTGATGCCACTCCATTTATTGCCTCCGACGTCCTGGTTCAAAACAATGAACCCATGTTTCATCCGTAGACACAATTTTTTTCCAGGAACTCCTCTCCTTGCAATAGTTGCGAGGCAACAGTTTATCTTCTCTCTCTATTCTGGTTAGTTAACATAGTTAGTATCGAAGCTACACATACGTTTGAACATGTGATTTGTTGAATAATCGTCATCAAACTGTTTTTACTGAGGCAGGTAACGCGACACAAATTATCTGCAGCCACCTGGTGTTCACCACACGTGATGTCACTAACTCGCCGGAATCACTGTAGTCACCGGCCCGCCGCTCCGCGTTCCGTCAGCCAAAGTTTTTTGCCCTTCAGCTTTGATACAGTGACAAGCTCATCGTCTAACAGTGCTGGTAACTATTGTTGCAACACCGCGCACATTTTTCAGTCCTTCATGAATGTGAATATGCGTTTCACCTACTGCATTAAAAATTTCTATCACAGAATGATACTAACATCGATATAGGCCATTTTGCAAGCGAATGTAGTTCTGGCATTTGTTGGCGCAGAAAGTTGCTACTGCATTGGATTAGAGAAGAATCTTTTCGGAATAACGCCGAGTTCAAATTCCTTACTAAACAAATTTTATTTAAGGAAAAAATAGTAAGCATTACTATTTGACTGACCCTAGTATCATTGTATGATGACTCATCATTTTTATTATGGTCTTGGGCCCATGACACAAAAATAACCTCATAATCACAATTTTATGATCTGAAAAGCAGTAGTACAGGAGATATATGTAAACCATCTACATTTATTGTGAAATTGAGATTCGATATATGATTAAGTTACAAATACTAAATAGTTAAGATGGTTTAATTATAATTTATACTGATGACCGTAGTGTCATAGCGCTTAGTTTTTTATCCTAACCTAAAAAACTACAATTATGGATTACATCTATTGAAGACATTTAAATAATTTTTATCAATGTCAGTTGATGGTGTTGGATGTATTAGTAATGCCACCAGTGCACAATTTCACTCACACTCTCTCTCTCTCTTTTACACACACACACACAGACTCGTATCTAAGTGCAGTGTAGTGAAGCAGGGAGAAGTTCAGGAACTATAGTCATGCAAATATAGGGTGTGTGTGTATTCTGTGTATTAAACTGGGGAGCTGGTAACGACGGGGAATCTTATGCAAATACAGGGTGTGTGTGTGTATTCTGTGTATTAAACTGGGGACCTGGTAACGACGGGGAGGCTTCGTCCCGCCGTAACCCTCAGTGGTTCACAACCCCACAACAGACCACAGCAGTCCACCCATCCCACCGCCGCCCCACACTGTACCAGAGTTATTGTGCGGTTCGAATTACGAGGTACGTTTGAAAAGTCTGTGCAAAGTCCGAGAGATGGCACCATCGGTACGTATCGAGGTCATGTTTAGTTAGTAGCATCTATGGGACAATGCACACCAAGTTTCAGCCATGTTGGTCTATTTCCTTGTGTTTGGCATTCGTGTGAATCAGGGAAGTCGAGGCACTGTCAAAAAATGGACGAAGAAGAATTTCGTGTGGTGATTAAACATTACTTTATGAAAGGCAAAACGCTTCAGGAGATTAAAGAGAAGCTTGATAAACATTACGGTGAGTCTGCACCTTCGATCAGAACAGTTTATAAGTGGTTCCAAAATTTTCGGAGTGGCCGCAAGTGATGCTGATCTTTCTGGACGCGCTGTGGAGGTTATGACTCCAGAAATCATTGATAAAATCCGTGATATCGTGATGGATGACAGAAGAGTTAGACTGCTATTACTGTGGGAATCTCGAACGAACGGGTACATAAAATTTTGGACAAACATTAGGACATGAGAAACCTACCCGCAAGATGGGTTCCGCTATTGCTCACGCTTGACCAGAAACGGAATCGTGTGAAATGTTGCAAGGATGGTTTGCAGCTGTTCAGGAAGAATCGTCAGTACATTAAGCGTCGTTTTGTCATTGTGGAAGAAACGTGGATACATTACTATACTCCTGAGGCCAAACAACAATAGATGGGTAACTAAGGGAGAATCTGCACCAAAAAAGGCGAAGACCAGTCCTTCGGCCGGAAAGGTTATAGTGACTGTCTTTTGGGATTCGCAAGGTATAATCACCATCGACTGTCTGGAAAAGGGTAAAACTATTACAGGTGTAAATTAGTCGGCGTTATTGGACCATTTGAAAACCGAGCTGCAAGAAAAAACGCTGGCGATTGGACAGAAAAAATATCCTTTTCCATCACGACAATGCACCAGCACACACCTCAGCAGTTGTGGTCACAGAATTAATGGAAATAGGATTCCAACTCGTTTCAAATCCCCCCTATTCTCCAGACGTGCCTGCATCGTACTACTATTTGTTCTCCAATTTGAAGAAATGGCTGACAGGACAAAAATTTTATTCAAACGAGGAGGTGATAGCAACAACTAATAGCTATTTTGCAGACTTGGACAATTCCTATTACTCGGATGGGATCAACAAATTAGAACAGCTTTGGACGAAGTGTATAAGTCTAAAAGGAGACTATGTCGAAAAATAAAAATGGTTTACCCCAAAGACGTAGGTCGTTTCTATTTTTGCACGGAGTTTTCAAACGCCCCTCGTACGTTAAGGTCAGACAGAAATTCCGAAATCCAATATCGTATTCTAATGCGTACCCAGAAGCATTAAACAATTGAATGTAACATTAACTACACTCCCCAGTCACTTTAAAGTGACCACCTGTCGGAAGCCTGAATAACCACATTTTGCACCTCGGGTCGCTACGAGAGGTGCAGGAAGAGAATCAGTGATGTTCTGGAAGGTACTGACAGGGATGTGGAGCTATGCAGAGTCCAGTGCTGCAGCCAGCTTCCCTAGATTTCTCGGTTGAGGATCCATGGTACGAATAGCCCGAACGAGGTGGTCCCACATTTTCACGACTGTGTGTAAATCAGATCACTTTTCTGACCAGGGGAGTATGGTAAACTAAGCCGAGTGCACTGCGATCTGTGTGAGATACTGCATTCTACTGCTGCTACATGCCACTATGCCTTCGAAAATCAAACTGCATGTAGGGATGACATGATCCAAAAGACTAGATGCTTTCTTATGTCGATCCATTGTGCCTTCCAGAATGACGATAACACCCAGCGAATACCATAAAAACATTGCAACCCTCCCTCCTCCGGCCTTGACCCTTCCGAAGATTGTCGCAGCCTGCTTCCTTTCAGACGTTTCAGGCCGATGGATCTTTATTCATCTGAAATGATCGCTCAATGGAAAAAGGTCCACTCAATGGACGTCCAGTTCCGGTAATGGCGTGCAAATTCTAGCCTTCGTTATCAATGAACAGCATAAAGCATGGGTGCATGAACCAGGTGTGTGCTGCGGAGGCCCATATGCAGTAAGTTCGCTGAACAGTCGTTGAAGAGACACTGTTGGAAGTCCCTTGGTTAATCAAGGCAGCCAGGCGCTCAACAGTTGGACGTCTATTCGCCCGGCCATCGTTAAGCCCTGTCATTTATGGTTGGTGGTGAACCGCAGTTCGCTCGGGGACGATTTTTGATAGCGCCATTTTGCCACGTACGTTATACTTTAACCACGGCGTAAAACGAACAGTTTACAAACTTAGCCGTTTCGAAAATGCTTCCACCTTTGGTCTGAAAGCCAATGATCGTGCTCATTTGGACGTAAGACAAATTGTTCCGTTTCCGCAATACGACAACGACTGCACTGTCTTCCTCGTCTCCCAAAACGATTTACATCTCTCCACTGGTAGTACTGCCAGCTGCCGTCTCTGACTCGTTATTGTACATTGATCTCGAACATAGGTGGTGGTCACATTAATGTTGCTGGACCGTTCATAATTCGTAACAAAAAGCAGAATTATTCCCTGAATAGTAGAAAAAAAACGAAGGCAAATTGCCATCAGAGATGTTTAAAATTACGGCATTGGTTATAATATGTCAGAGAAGAAGTGAGGGTGTGAGAGAGATAAAGGTGAAAGAACACAAGCAATGAAGTGATAGGGGAAGAAAATGGCTAGTCTGAATGGTCATAACGGGGAGAAAGTGTAGGCGTTCATTTACTGTTCGACCGAGGGAAAACTGGTCTTCAGGTATGCTAGTGTTCCACAGACCCCTGCTGTAAGACGCTTCAGGCCACCGATACACTATGCTTAAAATATGCTACAATCCGTTAAGGAAGAGTTATGGCGTCGTAAAGTGGAAGTGCTTTAGTAGTTGTTTAAATGGATCAGGGCATTGGATTCTGCACAGAGTGAAAGGTAGCTTACTATAGAGGTAGACAGCAGAAAAAAGGTAGAATTTAGTCAATGTTTCTGTTTGTGAGTGGGCACAGACCTTGCGTTGATGATGAGAGTGCAGCAATGACGTTAGGTATTGAAATACACATACACTGCCAGCAAAGGAATGAATGCTGTGGGGTTGTAGTGTTAGTGATTCATTTCTAACAATCATTGGCGACTATATGGCGCACAGGAGGCCCGTCTGTATACCCTCTGTTTTAACTCTGTGGGCAGTAACTGGGCTGAGATCAGAGGTGAACACTGTTTTCAGCATTCATTCTAGGGTATAGCCATCCTCCGCCGGCAAGTAAGTACTCCTATTGAGCAGCTCCAGCCATTTTAAGTGTGTCGCAATGTGGGCCTACGGCGAGCTGCACGGACCTTTCGACCGATTGTTGCATATTTTAAGCACAACAATATATCAGTGGTCTGTCGCATCTTACAGCAGGGGTCTATGCAACACTCGCACGCCTGAAGACCAGGTTTAGTACAGACGCACATCAAGACCGACGTAATGTATGAACAGCGACTGCCGACCGAACATCACCCAGTGACGAAATCAGGGCATGTGATGCACCCGCTATGTCATCAGGGACCATTGGGAACAGTCTGCTTGCAGCAGGATTAATACCACCTGTGCCTCTCGTTAGGCTACCGCTGACATCACGACACCACCAAGCACGGCTACTGTGAAGTTGTGTAATGACGCTCTGTTGTCTTCAGTGATGAGAATAGTTATGTCTGTATGCAAGTCACGGATATGTATGTGTACGGCGTAGACATGGTAAACTGCCAATTCCAGAGTTCATTCGACCACGACAACCAGGTCCCATCCAAGACCTAATGGTACAGCGGGCCATCAGCTACAACTCGCGGTCTTATTTGGTATTTCTGCACGGTAAAATTAGCAGGAACCGCTACATTGCACAGGATGTTATCCTCATTCTGCTGCCGTTGATTCGACAGGAAGACGATGTGCTTTTTCAGCAGACCAGTGGACGTCCATATATGACTGATACGACGCAAAGCGGACTTTGTCGTGTACACCGACTGCGTTGACCCCAATGAACACGTATGTGGCATGATGAAGAGGAATCTTACCTGTTCTCCATGGCCTGCAAGAACCTTTGATGAATTGCAACAAAAGGTGCAAGATGCTTGGGACAGTCTGTCGGTGGATGCCATTCAGCACCTTTAGGAACGTTCGCGTGCAAGAATACACGCCTGCATTGCCTCTAGAGAGGGTTCGCTGTGAAGGAAATGAAATGATAGTATTGCAGTGATGTCCGGGGGTCCCTATGCGGGCCACCGAGCTACAAGTCTTTTTAGTTGATGCCATATTGGGTGTTTCGCGTGTTGATGATGACGAATTAATGACGAGGATGATGCACCACCCATCTCTTGTGCGTAGAAAATCAACGACTCGGCCGGGAATCGAGCCCAAGCTCGCTGCATGGCACTCTTACGCGCTAGCCGCTTGTAACGAACCTGTTTAACAATATTGTTAAGTTGAACGATGGAAAATTCTACCGTTACGTAGCCTGGTACATTATTATAGGAATTTAAATTGGTATTTTATTACAGAAAATGCCTAGGGTCGCCACCAGAACTGACCTACCACTTAATTAATCTGAACATTCGCTTGGACAGAAAAAACAGATAGTGGATAGGGCCCAATTCAAGAAAATTGATGGAATTTTAGAAATCCTGGACAACACTTGATTAACACTTTAGGACAATCAGCTTGCGAAATGCTCTTAAATATATCAAAAATCATACAGGTGTGCGCCAAGGTAGGCTGGAAGAGCCTCGATAGGTAGATAAACAGCCTTCGAGTCATTGCGTATAAGCAACGTCTTTTGCTATACATTTATTTCAGTATTAAATCTTAAAAAGGGAAGCTTAAGAACGAACGTGTACTAATAGAAAATCCTTGAATTACTGTGGAGTGTTTGCACTGAATATTTCCGGTAAAACGGACTGAATAGCGTACACGATAGTTTGAAATCGTGAGTGCCGTGGAAAGGGTGGATAACAAGGGCACACATTCAGGCTAATCATTCATTACGGAGAAGGAAGTTGTTTAACAATTTAATAAAAGAATACAAGATCTAAACTGCGTTAGAGAGAGACTAGCCTCGATGGTCGAACACATTTACAGAAAATTATTTCCGAATTTACGAAAAAGCTACGCGGTATAGCAATTAATAAAATGAATAACAACTCCGCTCTGTGAATCATTCTTCCAACAGTTAGGACGTAGCGAAAATCAGTAGTGACCAGATGGCTACACACGACGAAGAAAAATCTATAAAATAAAAAAATAAAAAAGAATTTCACGGCAGAAAGATCAGGAATCACACAATGAAGAATGAGAATATATGCAAGCACACTTTCTTCATGAACCTTTGGTTCATTTGCTATCATAGAAGCTAAAGCACAATCTCACGAAGAAACACGTGGGAACTGCTGTCAAAAATGCATAAACAATCGCTGACTCAAATCTGCACAAAACTCAGTGGCCTTTTCTTTTTTTTAAATACGACTTAGTGAATCTTAAAATCAAAATACGACTACCGAATGCTAAAACCATACGTGCTGCTCGTGATCAGTTACACGTGTTATTCAGAAATCTTGTCATACTCATGGATCCAGGTGGCTTCATGGCCCACAGTTACAAAATTACACAGCAGAAAGTAAATACTGCTAGAAATTCCAAAAATCGAGAAATAATTCTCAACTCCTGCTTACACAAAGTGTCTAGAGTTATTCTATAACAGTTGAAACCTACTACGAAATGCATTTGGATATCAGTTAAGCTGAAACTTACACATTCACAAAATTACAACACTAAGGAATAAAACTAAATGTTACCACTTTGACGGTTCCCAGAGCAGTTAGGCTCCTCGCTATTTATCAACAGTCCCTACTGCGGACCAGAAGCCGGCGCAAAGACAATATCCATATTATAACTGTGCCAACTTAACAAACGCGAAGGATCATCGCTTGCTGATGTCTCTCTGACCAAGAACAGTTCCCCTTTGCTACACACAAAAGTTGGCTAAGCTCTCCCTCCATTCAGAGAAACTTTCCGTAACTCCAAAGACATGTAGACACTTCAACAGACGGCTAACACTCTTCCACGCAGACAACTAGGTGAATGGAGCAAGGAAAACATAAGCTGATGACGCAAGTATATAATGATCTGCTTTTCCATATCAAACTAAACTTTTAATATATATCTACCTAGTGTGGAAGATGATTTAGATTTGAAATAAAATTCAGATATGGTAATTTACTATCGAAATATCGCAAGGCTGCCAGATATATCACCTAGCTGATCGTATGTCTCTCAGTCTGAATCCATAGGAGCACCAGCACGCAAGAGATGCTGCTCAGAAATGTAAAAGTAGATATGAACTCTGAAAGTCAATGAGGCGACTTATATAGAGATGCTTCACACTCAGCTAAGGGGCGGAGAGGTTCACTGTGCGTGGATGCCACTGTTTGCTCACCCTTAACTGTGTCATGTGTGATTTCTTTTGGTCTGAATTTGTTATATACTCCTACAGTCGTAACCTACCTGCTACCTCATCGGTCAACAAAATCACCTTGTCCTTAAAGGTATTTATTCGCGGCAGTGTCTTACACCCGTTACGTAATTGTAAGCGTTATGAACACCAATATTAGCGTTTCACAACACTTACGTTACTGTTTTCCCAAGGGAGTTTACAAGTAAACATTTACCTAACCACTGGCTCATGGCAGATAGACTTCAAATCCCGCGAAAGCTGTCGCCGCAGAACTACAGCACACTTTCTACTGCGGTGCACGAGGTGCGTCCTTAATTACTTAGAAATTAGTCGGAGAGCTTTAATGTAATTTCAGGTAGCAATAAATATTTTAATTTAAGTTTGCCGGTGAGGGCGTGCGAGGAGGCGACCCCAGAAAGTGATTACTCATTAAAATTCATTTACAGCGGCCTCCAGACGTTATGGCTCACTCAGGCAACTCCCGAATGAAGTAATTTGCATTGAAGAAGGCAAATTTAATTAATCGTAAGTCGCAAACCCATATTTTTATTCAAAATTAACCTGTAGTTCGTATGAAAAACCATTAGAACGTTAAAGTCACGTCTCACATTATCCACTGAACCATCGTATTTGATCTTGAATACACATTTCAATGTCTACAAAATTTTATTTATTTATATGAAAGTTAAAATTTTTAGAGGTCATGTCTCTGTTACTACGTGAGACCGTGTTTTCAGCTTTAGATCCAACAAAATGGCGAAAGAATGAGTAACTGTGCGAATATAATGCAACACACAAGAAATGGACAATTACCGTGCTCGGCAGAGTGCCCTGATTGGTCGCCAACACATCCGTTACTCGTGTGTTACGGTCGTTACTCATCGCACGGCAACAATAGACAACCCTAGTTCAAGACTATATGACACATCGTCATTCTCAGTGCTGTTTTTCTGGGGGAACGCTGGGGGATTCGTACCCCTAAACTTTTTCGTCGACAAAGTAATTTTTTAAGATGATGAGAATTTGGAAGAGTGCAAAAGATTTATTTTACGGACATAATTTTTTTTATTTAATTTTTTCGTGATGGTAATTGCAATACGAACGATACCAGTGCAGTTTTTGGTGGGAAAAGGTTCAAATATGTATTCGGTAATATTTACTTGTATTGTTTTGTATGTCGGAGGGTTGATTGGACTCACGTGTTTCATTTGAGGTATACGATACCATTTTCTTTTATTGTTCAGGCGTTGATGGGAATCGCATGCCTCATTTGAGGTGATGTAAGCTGAAGTGTTTGATATCACATTCTCTTGTGTGGGTGTTTCTCGGTATCGCCTCCTTCATTTGAGCTGTAAGTCAACTGAAGAGTCCGAAACCATTCTTTTTTTAGTTCGACATGTTGATAACGTCATGGCTAAAAGCAGATGGGTGGTATCCCACGCTTCAGTTAAAAGAAATTTTCGCTGCATTATATCCAATGTCGGAGTACCGTCAAATTATTTTTTTTTTTTAGAAAGAAAATACAGATCATGTCAACCTTTTCCCACGTCATGAGGGGTCAGCGTTGCTTTGCTGGATCCTTCTCTTCCCTAAATGCCTATCCAGTGCTTCTTATGTGAGCAAACCTTCCTCCTTAGGTCCCCTGCTGTCTTGTCTTTCCATCTCAGTTTCTGTCTTCCTCTTCTCCTTGATCCTTCGATATCTAGGTCTTCACTTCTTCTCTCGACATAGTACTCCCCTCTTTTGCACATGTCCCTACTATCATAGCCTACTTTCTTGTATCTTCTTCTCTATGGGCCCCACTTTCACTGTTCCCTGATGCATTCGTTCCTTAGTCTATCCTTTCGTGTCACCGCACTCATCCACCTTAACATTCTCATTCCTGCCATTTCCATCTTTTTCTCTTGAGCTTTTGTAATTGGCCTAGTTTCTGCTCTGTACAGCACCTCATGGCTTACCACAGACTTGTAAAGATTTCCTTTCATTCTGCAGCTAACCCTCTTATCACACAAGACTATATGACACAAGAAATATCAAAACAACACCTCGAAACTACAGGTATGACAGTAATAATTTTAACTTATTTCCAAGTACAACAGAAAATGAGATCGTTGGTAACCACTCGTGAAAAATGCACCAATACAAAACAGTCCTCCGCAGATTGTTTCTTTGATTTATGCAGTTTAGCGGTAGATTTGTTTTGGTGAATTCTGTTAGGTAATGTTTATAGAAACCAAAACTCCATTTGTCTGTTATACTGTAGTTACAGAACCAGCTGTAACTTAATTACGAATCATTTAGGGGTTTATTAAGAGTTTACGCTGAGGGCAAAACTGTTCTGTAACAAAACATTGTGCTCGGGCGATATCATAGTCATATCTGCAGTAAATGTACCTTTGGATAATGTCAGTCTTGTAAATAAACTCTATAATTTTGCACTTGTTTTTCTACTGTTCCTCTGCATGTTTTCTCAAAATTAACATCTGGTCTTTTTTGAAGAAAATCAGCATTCAATGGATGTACGACATAATATGTTATCTCTAGATTACATACATTTATAAAATTATGACAGGTCTAGGCTCCATGTTCGTATGTCAGCTACAAGAATTTAACGTTTTATCCTTGTAGCCGACATGCTCAGATGTGAACATGGAACCGAAATCTGTAGTAATTTCGAAGAGTAACTTTGTTTCTCTAAATTAAGTTTAGATTCCTTTCTCCCATGGACGTTGCCCCAACTTGTTTTGTTTGTTTCCTGTTAGTTTCAATTTTTTTCTCATTTTTCTAAAAATATTTGTTAATGGTTTTTTTTTTAGTGTTGAATAGACTTGCTGCAATCTCGACTGGAGCTTAGTAACAAATTAAAGATGAAGAATTAGTTGCCATCATCATTAAACCACTAGAGGCAGAGTACACGATCTCAAAACTGAGTGTGGCTCTTCAGTATAAGCGCAAGTACTTTAAACCCTTACAAACAAGAATCAATCATAAGACCCTTAAATTAGCGTATACATAGCTATATCCCCGTATTCAAAAGGGGTTTATTAATCACGTGACCGACTGCCTGTCTCGAGGTAGAAACTTTCAAATGACCACCCCTTTAGAGTTACACGTGTTGTAACATGTATACATGTTAAATATAGAGGGTGGTCCACTGATCGTGACCGGGCCAAATATCTCACGAAATAAGCGTCAAACGAAGAAACTACAATGAACGAAACTTGTCTAACTTGAAGAGGCAAAACCAGATGGCGCTATTGCTGGCCCCCTAGATGGCGCTGCCATAGGTCAAACCGATATTAACTGCAATGTTTTAAAATAGGAACCCCAATTTTTATTACATATTCGTGTAGTACGTAAAGAAATATAATGTTTTAGTTGGACCACTTTTTCGATTTGTGATAGATGTTGCTGTAATAGTAAAAAGAAAAGACTCGCAATTTTAGACGAACAGTTGGTAACCGGTAGGTTTTTTAAAATGCAGGACGTAGGTAGGTTTGAACATTTTATTTCGGTTGTTCCAATGTGATACATGTACCATTATGAACTTATCACTTCTGAGAACGCATGCTGTTACAGCGTGATTACCTGTAAATACCACATCAATGCAGTAAACGCTCAAAACGGTGTCCGTCAACATTAATGCATTTGGCAATACGTGTAACGGCATTCCTCTCAACAGCGAGAAGTTCGCCTTCCGTAATGTTCGCACAGGCAATGACAATGCGCTGACGCATGTTGTCAGGCGTTTTCGGTGGATGACGATAGCAAATATCCTACAACATTCCCCACAGAAAGAAATCCGGGCACGTCAGATCCGTTGAAGCTGCGGGCCATGTTATGGTGCTTCGACGACCAATCCACCTGTCATGAAATGTGCTATTCAATACCGCTTCAACCGCACGCGAGCTATGTGCCGGACATCCATTATGTTGGAAGTACATCGCCATTCTGTCATGCAGTGAAACCTGTAGTACTAACATCGGTAGAACATTACGTAGGGAAGCAGCATACATTGAAACATTTAGATTGCCATCGATAAAATGGGGGCCAATTATCCTTCCTTCCACAATTCCGCACCATTCATTAACCGGCCAAGGTCGCTGTTGTTCCACTTGTCGCAGCCATCTTGTATTTTCCGTTGCCCAACACTGCATATTATGCCGGTTTACGGTACCGCTGTTGGCGAATGACGCTTCCTCCTTAAATAGAACACGTGGAAAAAATCGGTCATCGTCCCGTAATTTCTCTTGTGCCCAGTGTCATAACTGTACACGACGTTCAAAGTCGTCGCCATGCAATTTCTGGTGCATAGAAATATGGTACGGGTGCAATCGATGTTGATGTAGCACACTCAACACCGACGTTTATGAGATTCCCGATTCTCGCGCAAATTGTCTGCTACAGATGTGCGGGTTAGGCGCGAAAGCATCTCAAACACCTACTTGGGCATCATCATTTGTTGCAGGTCGTGGTTGACGTTCCACATGTGGCTGAACACTTCCTGTTTCCTTAAATAACTTAACTATCAGGCAAACTGTCCGGACACTTGTATGATGTCGTCCAGGATACCGAGCAGCATACATAGCACACGCCCGTTGGACATTTTAATCACAATTGCAATACATCAACACGATATCGACCTTTTCCGCAATTGGTAAACGGTCCATTTTAACACGGGTAATGTATCAGAAGCAAATACCGTCCGCACTGTCGGAATGTTACGTGATACCACGTACTTATACGTATGTGACTATTACAGCGATATCTATCACAAAACGAAAAAAGTGCATCAACTAAAACATTAATATTTCTTTACGTGCTACACGAATATTGATGATGTTGTTGTTGTTGTTGTTGTTGTTGTTGTTGTTGTTGTGGTCTTCAGTCCTGAGACTGGTTTGATGCAGCTCTCCATGCTACTCTATCCTGCGCAAGCTTCTTCATTTCCCAGTAACTATTGGAACCTACATCCTTCTTAATCTGCTTACTGTATTCATCTCTTGGTCTCCCTCTACAATTTTTACCCTCCACGCTACTCTCCAGTACTAAATCGGTGATTGATGCCTCAGAACTTACCCTGCCAACCGATCCCTTTTCCTAGTCAAGTTGTGCCACAAATTTCTCTTCTCCCCAATTTTATTCAATACGTCCTCATTAGTCCTATGGTCTACCCATCTAATCTTCAGCATTTTTCTGTAGCACCACATTTCGAAAGCTTCTGTTCTCTTCTTGTCCAAACTATTTATCGTCCATGTTTCACTTCCATACATGGCTACACTCCATACAAATACTTTCCAAAATGATTTCCTGACACTTAAATCTATACTCGATGTTAACAAATTTCTCTTCTTCAGAAACGCTTTCCTTGCCATTGCCAGTCTACATTTTATATCCACTCTACTTCGACCATCGTCAGTTATTTTGCTCCCCAAATAGCAAAACAACTTTACTACTTTAAATGTCTTATTTCCTAATCTAACTCGCCCAGCATCACACAACTTAATTCGACTACATTCCATTATCCTCGTTTTGCTTTTGTTGATGTTCATCTTATATCCTCCTTTCAAGACACTGTTCATTCCGTTCAACTGCTCTTCCAAGTCCTTTGCTGTCTCTGAAAGAATTACAATGTCATCGGCGAACCTCAAAGTTTTATTTCTGCTCCATGGATTTTAATACCTACTCCGAATTTTTCTTTTGTGTCCCTGACTGCTTGCTCAATATACAGATTGAATAACATCGGGGAGAGGCTGCAACCCTGTCTCGCTCCCTTCCCAACCACTGCTTCCCTTTCGTATCCCTCGACTCTTATAACTGCCATCTGGTTTCTGTACAAATTGTAAATAGCCTTTCGTTCCCTGTATTTTGCCCCTGACACCTTCAGAATTTGAAAGAGAGTATTCCAGTCAACACTGTCAAAAGCTTTCTCTAAGTCTACAATTGCTAGAAACGTAGGTTTGCCCTTCATTAATCTAGCTTCTAAGATAAGGCGTAGGGTCAGTATTGCCTCACGTGTTCCAACATTTCTACGGAATCCAAACCGATCTTCCCCAAGGTCGGCTTCTACTAGTTTTTCCATTCGTCTGTAAAGAATTCGTGTTAGTATTTTGCAGCCGTGACTTATGAAACTGATAGTTCGGTAATTTTCACACCTGTCAACACCTGATTTCTTTGGGATTGGAATTATTATATTCTTCTTGAAGTCTGAGGGTATTTTCCCTGTCTTGTACATATTGCTCGCCAGATGGTAGAGTTTTGTCAGGACTGGCTCTCCCAAGGCTGTCAGTAGTTAGAATGGAATGTTGTCTACTCCGGGGGCCTTGGTTCGACTCAGGTCTTTCAGTGCTCTGTCAAACTCTTCACACAGTATCACATCTCCCAATTCATCTTCATCTACATCCTCTTCCATTTCCATAATATTGTCCTCAACTACATCGCCCTTGTATAGACCCTCTATATATTCCTTCCACCTTTCTGCTTTCCCTTCTTTGCTTAGAACTGGGTTTCCATCTGAGCTCTTGATATTCATACAAGTGGTTCTCTTTTCTCCAAAGGTCTCTTTAATTTTCCTGTAGACAGTATCTATCTTACCCCTAGTGAGATAAGCCTCTACATCCTTACATTTATCCTCTAGCCATCCCTGCTTAGCCATTTTGCACTTCCTGTCGATCTCATTTTTGAGACGTTTGTATTCCTTTTTGCCTGTTTCATGTACTGCATTTTTATATTTTCTCCTTTCATCAATTAAGTTCAATATTTCTTCTGTTACCCAAGGTTTTCTAGCAGCCCTCGTCTTTTTACCTACTTTATTCTCTGCTTCCTTCACTGCTTCTTCCCTCAAAGCTACCCACTCTTCTTCCGCTGTATTTCTCTCCCATATTCCTGTCAATTGTTCCCTTATGCTCTCCCTGAAACTCTGTACAACCTTAGGTTCTTTCATTTTATCTAGGTCCCATCTCCTTAAATTCCCACCTTTTTGCAGTTTCTTCAGTTTTAATCTATAGTTCATAACCAATATATTGTGGTCAGAGTCCACATCAGCCCCTGGAAAAGACGATTTAAAACCTATTTCCTAAATCTCTGTCTTACCATTTTATAATCTATCTGATACCTTTTAGTATCTCCAGGGTTCTTCCATGTATACAACCTTTTATGATTCTTGAACCAAGTGTTACCTATGATTAAGTTGTGCTCTGTGCAAAATTCTAACAGGCGACGTCCTCTTTCATTTCTTCCACCCAATCCATATTCACCTACTATGTTTTCTTCTCTCCCTTTTCCTACACTCGAATTCCAGTCACCCATGACTATTAAATTTTCGTCTCCCTTCACTATCTGAATCATTTCTTTTATTCCATCACGTATTTCTTCAATTTCTTCGTCATCTGCAGAGCTACTTGGCATATAAACTTGTACTACTGTAGTCGGCGTGGACTTCGTGTCTATCTTCGCCACAGTAAAGCGTTCACTATGCTGTTTGTAGTAGCTTACCCGCACTCCTATTTTTTTTATTCATTATTAAACCTACTCCTGCATTACCCCTATTTGATTTTGTAGTTGTATCCCTGTAGTCACCTGATCAAAAGTCTTGTCCCTCCTGCAACCAAACTTCACTAATTCCCACTATATCTAACTTTAACCTATGCATTTCCCTTTATAAAATTTTCTAACCTACCTGCCGGGTTAAGGGATCTGACATTCCACGCTCCGATCCGTAGAACTCCAGTTTTCTTTCTCCTGATAACGACGTTCTCCTGCGTAGTCCCCGCCTGGAGATCCGAATGGGGGACTATTTTACCTCCGGAATATTTTACCCAATAGGACGCCATCATCAATTAACCTTACAGTAAAGCTGTATGTCCTCGGGAAAAATTACGGCCGGAGTTTCCCCTTGCTTTCAGTCGTTCGGAGTACCAGCACAGGAAGGCAGTTTTGGTTATGTTATAAGGCCAGATCAGTCAATCATCCAGACTGTTGCCCCTGCAACTACTGAAAAGGCTGCTGCCCCTCTTCAGGAACCACACGTTTGTCTGGACTCTCAACAGATAGCCCTCCGTTGTGGTTGTACCTACGGTACGGCTATCTGTACCGGTGAGGCACGCAAGCCTCCCCACCAACGGCAAGGTCCATAGTAAGAAAAATTGGGGTTTCTATTTTAAACAACGCAGTTGATATCCGTTTGACCTATGGCAGATCCATCTAGCGGGCCAACCATAGAGCCATGTGGTTTCTCCCTTCAAGCTAGACGAGTTTCATTCATTGCAGTTTTTTCGTTTGATGCTTATTTCGTGAGATATTTGACCCGGTCACTATCAATGGACCACCCTTTATATGGCGCAGTCAGATGAAAACGAGACACATGGGAAAAAAAGTTTATTGTTACAAAAGTAGTCGATTAACTGTTGATACCTTTGTCCCAACGTGAGACAAGACTGTTAATGCCGTCATGGAAAAATATCCGCATGTGCCTGCGGAACCATGACAGTACCTAGGCGCGCACCTCTTCGTCCGAGGCAAACCGACGGCCACGAATATCTTTACTTATTCGAATGCGTGGTGTCTGTTGCTTCGAAAGAACAGACACCATGCAGATCCCGCAGCTGTTAAACGCTACTGAATGGGGATGACTGCTGTCAGCTGCAACGGTACATTAATCAGAATCAGCGGCGACGAGTTAAGAAGGTGTACCCAACCGGGATTCGAACCCTGGATCTCGTATTTACTAGACAGGTGTGGTAACCACTGCGTCATTCGTGGCATAACAGTGTTGCAACTGCTCGGACCATCTCGGTGCGGCTCACGGCCAATGCACACTGACACCTAGCGCCATCTAACCGCAGTCTCTGTCCATTATACTCCGACCTCGTGTGGGAATCTCTGAATAGCGAGCAGGAGTACAATGTACAGGGATGAGGATAGGTGATGCTCGGTGTGGATCGGCCGTGAGGAGTATCAAGGTAGACCGTGCAGTTGCGATGGCACCGTGTCCCGCATGACGCACTGGTTACCGCAGCCGCCTAATATGCATGACATCCCGGTTTCGAATCCCGGATCGGTACACGTTTTCGCTCGCCACTGCTGATTCCGTTCAATGTCTCGCTGCAGTTGATGGCAGTCGTACCTCTTCAATTCACATATAACATCTTCACTCATGGATCCAAAAATGTGGAAATCATATGGGGAGGGATCAGGTGTATGGAAGATACGCAAAGACTTTCTAGCAAAACTTTTACAGCGTACCTGAAACATCCTTGACAACACGTGGGACCGCCGTCGTGCATATCAGTAGGACAAAGGTATTAACGCTTATGTCAGTTACCTTTGAAATAAGTTTATTTTCTTTTTTTCAATCTGCCTTAGTTTCATTTGGCTGCTCGTTGGATCTGCCATTTATTTACAGTTAATCTGAAGACTGGTCTTACGTTATCCGATTTTATATATATCGAGTTTGTTCGTTTTCCTACAAAATTAAACCCTACGAAACGGACCAACAAAAGTCAAAATGACGACTTGGTTCATCATGGCTCTTCAACATCCCTCGTCTGTAAAATTATTGTAAGAATTCTTGTTAAATATCACTATTATGGGGTAGTAGGATAAATCATTCTTACTGGCGATAATATTTGGTGTATATGTGGAGAAACCTTTTCTCTGGCACTATTGTGAAAAATACGGCACAAACCATTTATAACAACTTGAGTCTGTGTTGAACAACATTATAAATGAAGGTCATTCTGTAGCTGGTTTCAAGATATATTCAACTATATGTCATTATGCTATTTAGCATGTCTGCAATTTTTTGTTAATTTTATAAACCATTTTACATATCAATGTTGATAAAATTGTTGATGTTAACTTTCATAAATTTCATTGAGTTCATCCACTGCTGCCGGCCGTTGCGTCCGAGCGGTTCTAGGCGCTTGGGTCTGGAACCGCGCGGCCGCTACGGTCGCATGTTCGAATCCTGCCTCGGGCATGGATGTGTGTGATGTCCTTAGGTTAGTTAGGTTTACGTAGTTCTAAGTTCTAGGGGACTTATGACCTCTGATGTTGAGTCTCTTAGAGCTCGGAGCCATTTGAACCATTTTTTGACCGTATCACTACCTTTCACAAGCTTGCCGAGGTTCCTCCTAGCATCGTGCTTTCCCAGAATCGAAACCGCTGCGGCCTGACTAACGTTCACGACTCGCCATAGCAATACGGGGCACATTGCCCGGCGTCTGATTACCCACCTGGCCCAGCCACTACACTGCGACTTGCCGTCCTCATATCGCTCAAACAAACCTGCATGTTTTTGAATCTGTCACTGAGCAGACTCATCGCTCTTAATGTCGCATTTTTTTTTTTCAAGTCGTTGTTGACATGTTTGATCTAGGCTGTTGTTGATCATTTTACGAAGAGATGCTTCAGTATTTGTATGTTTAATATGTTTCACTTATTTGCTAAGATGTACACTGAAAATCAACCTTATTACAGAAAATATTTTGTGTCATAAATGTGTCCTATACTAGTGTACAATAAATTTGTAGGTCATGGTTGATGAAATAATACGGTAGAGAACTTACCCTTATCTAAGAAATGATAGCAAAATTAAACATTTAAAAACTTCTATAGATCTATTATTCATTCCGACACAACGGGGAAAGGAAAATTAGGTTTAGATGTTCCATCAACAACGCAGTCTATACATCGAAGAAGCACTGACGGAAATAAAGGTAAGTTTCAAAAGTGGAATTAAAATTCAAGATGGAAGGATATCAGTGACAAGATTCGCTGATGACAGAGCTATCCTCTGTGAAAGAGAAGAAAAATTACGGAAGAGTTGAATGGAATGAACAGTTTAATGAATACACAATAGTGACTGAGAGAAGATATAAATTTGTGATCACGAAGAAGATGAAATTAAGGAGTTGTGCTAGCTTGGAAGGAAAGCAGCATATGACCGACGAAGCAACGAGGGCTAAAAATAACAGACTAGAATAGGCAAAGAGGGCATTCTTAGCGAAGAGAATTCTATTGGTATTCTACATGGGCGTTAATGTGAGGCACAAATGTCTAGGAATGTAAGTTTACAGAACTCCATTATGTCGTAGTGAAACGTCGAATGTGGGAAATCCGAAGAGAATCGAAGCACCTGAGACGAGGTGCTCCACAAAAGTGTTGAAAATTAGGTACACTGATAAGGAATGAGGTGACTCTTCCTAGAAGATGTGACGAAAGGAACACATGGGGTACACTGACAGAAATAAGGGACGGGATGATATGAAATGTGTTAAAACACCAGCGTACTAGATGGAGCTGAGGAGAACAAGAACGTGGCGGAAGGCAGATGATGAAAGACATCATGCAAGTGGCTGCTACTCTGAGATGATGAGACTGGCGCAGGAGACGAATTCGTGGCTACATCAAAGAAATCAGTGGACTGAAGATTCAGAAAAGCAGTGCACACACTCGTATTTACAATTTTCCTCTTAGCTTCTTTAACCTGTGGTTTCTGAATTGTTTCCTACATAATGAGAACTGTATTAAACTGATTGTACGACGCCTGAAAGCTGCACCAAAATGAGCAATTTAGCAGATTGTTACACAGAGACGTATAGCGAACGTAGCAGCAAATGGTGAATTAACCTACTTTCAACGTCGGGTGATAATCGGAGCAAGAGGCATGTGTGACATTCGGATTTCTTACTGGAATAGGCTGCATGGACGATCTTCACCATCGAGGTGACAGTCTTCCCATACGCGTAAACGGCAGCGCAGGAGAACATGAGTTTAATATTCGGACGATGAGTCGCTTCCGCGGTGCCACAGGCGTCAGTCACCACTTATGTGAATGTGGCACGTCAGGAAGCCAACCAGGACTGCACGGAGGCCAGTTAGCATCACACCCAGTGCCTTTCCGTGATTTCTAGCCAGTCAGTGTGTATCGGTCTCGAAAATTTTAAGACTGTAAATATAAGTGTAAAACTGATTACTACTCCAACGTGGGTTTGGGTTGGTTGATTTATGGGGGTTGAAGGGACCAGACTAAAAAGGCCATAAGGTGGGTTTCTACATCGTGTTGCTTCACTAGTGGTGGTCTCATCACAGTGCTGTACTGTCGTCTTTCTTCAACAACGTACAGCCTGTTAGAGGGTAACCACAGTGCAATATGCCTTTCTCATATCAAAAAATCATTGGCAGAGATGAAAAAAGCGGTAAGAGAACAAAATTTTGACTCGCGTCGAACTCTGGTCCTCCGGATTTGTTGCTTCCAGTGAAAGTATTTTATTCTACAGTTGTGCTTATGTGACCTGAATTGTTACTAAAATTTCTTTGTAGTTAATTAACTGCATCACTCTTGAATGTTTACTCTGTAATGCACGATCCAGTCTCGTTAATGTGATCAGCTCCTAAATTTGATGTGAACGTGCAATAACCACACACAGACTGTGGGTGGCAGCACTGCGGTGACGAGTATGTAAAGCGTGTTCAGGAAACGTGGAAAACAGTGCAGTCGGCGCAATGTGGAAACGAAGCAGTTCATCAGACGTCCAAAACCGCACTATCATCGACTTTCGCGCCAAGGTTGGAAGCATTTCTGATACAGCAAAGTTTGTAAACAGTTCGCATGCTGCCGTGGTTAAGGTACACCGAGCATGGCCAAATGGTGCAAATGAGGTGGTGCACCACAGGCCTCAGATGACAGGAGTGAACGACTACTGCGGATAGGGTAATAGATATGCAACCGTTGAGCAAATTTCAGCGAGATGAACCAAAGGGGGCTACCAACAGTGTCTCCTCAAAGAACGCTCAACGAACGTTGCTGCGTATGGGGCTCCGCAGCAGGCACCTGGTTAACCCACCCAAGCCGATCGCTGTTCATTGACGATGGAAGCTGGCATTTGCACGCAAATACCGCAGCTGGAAGTCCAGTGAGTGGCTGAGTGGCGTCAGGTGGACTTTCCAGATGAATAACGTTTCATACTCCACAGAACTGAAAACAAATACCTTGCAACAATCGTCGGAAGGGACCAGGCCTGAGGAGAGAATGTTACGGTAGGGTATGTTTTCGTGACATTCTCTCGGTGATATCGTCATGCTGGGAGGAACGATGGATCAACACAAGTATGCATCCATTCTTGGGCAGGATGTCCATCCCTACATGCAGCTTATTTTTCCTCGTCATGATGGAATCTACCAGCAGGACAATGCAGCGCGCCGCACAGCTTGCAGTGTACGTGTGTGAGTCGAAGAGCACCAGGATGAGTTGACCGTACTCGCCAGGCCACCGAGCTTGTCGGATTAAAGCCCAGTTGAGAACCTGTGACACCACCTCCATCGGACTGTTAGAACCATCGGTCCTCAACAGAGAAATCTAACGCACCTGTCCATGGGGCTACAGTCGGCGTGGATACACATCTCTGTCGGTACCTTCCAGAACCTCAGTGACACTCTTCCTTCAGGTCTCTGAGATGTTCGCCCTGCGAAAGGCGGTTATTCAGATTTTTGACATGTGGACAGAGCCTGTACAGCGTACGAGCGCTGTCTATGTACACTCGTTTAAATCCTGTAAATCTAAACTTTTATTCGTGCAACTGTTCTATTTTACTATGATATATCTGATTGCAAAACGAGATGCTAGTGAATGAATCTGCTTCCGGAAATTTTTAGCTTTAGCACTGAATACCATTGCCTTTGTGTTGAAGAGTGTCCTCGGAATCAGTCTTCTACGCTTCAAGGAATGGTTTCCAGATCACGCGATAATTAGGTGCAATGTGGCAGCGAGCCCTGGTTCGATGTGGTTCTGGGAAGGAGAAACACAGAGTTTGCTGTCTTAAATTGTGATTGGTCACTTTGCTTTTTCCGCACCAACTATTAACATATAAAATTGGCACCTATTACCCGATATTGATGTTAGTCATTTTGGCGAGCCTTAACATCACTTCTGTAGTTGTTCCATTATTTTACTTGTAATACTCTTATATTTTTTGCGCCTTCGATATTCTGTCACAAATATTATTTTCCCAATACTTTGCACTCGCTCTCACGTCATCCGTTGTCTCACCCTTCACCGCTATCGTCCAACTCACACTGACTAAACAACCCTTCCGCAAGGTGCCTGTACTTGCGTCGTACGCTGCAGTCACCTTAACAATTAACAACACGCAGGCGCCAACAATATAAAACATGCACTTTTCATGTGATCGACAGAGAAGTTCAACAGTCTTCGGGACCATTCCATTTGGTTACAGTACTTTTATATATTAACAGCTACATGAAAAGGGTACCGAGGTCAGGGGTGAATTTAGATATTCGTTTACATATACTGAATTTTAATCACCTGTGCATGAGTGAAAATGTGAGGTGACGCCTGAGTTCTCCGAGATTATGGTTACTTTACAGTTTAATTGTAGCTGTCTTTTTTCAAAATTTTATTTTAACGTCATCTTATACAGGATGAACCAGAACTGCACCGACAAACTTTCAGAGGACGCTGGAGGATACTTTCGGAATAGTTTGGTATTAGGGCTCAAGGTCTCTGGAAGCTCGCAACAAATTTATTGCATTTTGTTCGTTTTCCTGCCCCAGTTAATTTTCTATCTGCATTGCTCTGAAAATAGCGCACAAGATAGCAGATTTTGATAGTACGCGCTTTCCATATTGTTTGGAAACAAACGTGTTCCATTCACCCACGATACTCACTGTTCAGAACTATAGTGCCCACTTCACTCTTTCATCCTCATGTAACATTGAGTACCGCATTGTTCTGTATCTAGTTTGGTTTTCCGACAATCTTAGTTGTATGTTAACACTGACACACAGTAGTGTTGATAGGTTTACTTTGGAAGAAGTGACCGATATGCATTTTACCCATGGTTTCACTGAATGCACAAGAACAGCAACATGATGGTGTCCAAGCTGTTTTTCCCGGCCAACTGAACATACTGGCCTGGTTACTGGAAGCCACCTTGTTTGCGATGTAAGTTCAGAAATGGCTATGAGCACTATGGGACTTAACTTCTGAGGTCACCAGTCCCCTAAAAGTTAGAACTACTTAAACCTAACTAACGTAAGGACACCACACACATTCATGCCCGAGGAAGGATTCGAACCTGCAACCGCAGCGGTCGCGCGGTTCCAGACTGTAAGCCTAGAACCGTTCGGCCATCCCGGCCAGCTGTGATGTAAGTAAAGGAGTTCGTCGTCTGTAGATTTGGGCAATTCGTCTGTTCTCGTGTTTCACTGTTCCCGCATTTTTTGTTTTTGTTACTATTATTTATTAAAATGAATATTAAGTTGCAGTTCTATGCATAGCGTGTTTCTGAACGTCTGGTGTATGTTGTTAACCATAATTATTTATTATTATTTATTAATTATTAATTAACTATTAATAATTTATGATTTATTAATTAGTTATTAATTTATTTTAACTATAATTGTCAGTGGATATTTTCATGGATATCTTAGACTATGTTTCAAGGATATATCTTCTGTTATTGTATAAATTAACTAAATATATAAAAACGCTATTGGAAATTCGGTAGATTTACATTGGAGTAAATATATTGAATGTTCATTTTTAGATGCTAGAAGGGCCGAGGTCCTGTAGGTCGACAGGCATTCGAAGTAAATATGACAAATCACAAAATAAAACAGTCAGTTTATTTTCTTTACTCAGCGATAAAGAACAAAAGGAAATGTTCCTGAGAAAAATACCCTTTGACTTCTCACAAATGAAAGATCCTAGAGTATGAATTGAACAAATTAGTGAAGAGTTCACAGTACAAACAGAACATTTTGTAGTTAATGGAGAAGTAAAGACTTTAGAGAGGTAAACAAAGCGGAGACAAGATGCAGTGTCATCAATTTTTCCCCAATTTGACTTTTTACGTGACAACAGCTGGACCATTTTACAGAAGGTTATGTCATTTATGAAAATGCGGTAGTAAAAAGCTTGAAAGATTATCTCAAGTTCGAAGAACAGAAAGCTATTAACAATTTGGGAAGTACATACAAATATTTTTCGGATGCCACCTATATAAACAAGAAAGAGCGGCGCTGAATTGAAGGTGAACAAAAAAATAGTAAAACTGATTTTCTGATACTAGTGGCGAAATACGCAACGTTGTTGGATCACTAACTGTTAATACCGATCAGAGTGTCCTCTTTTCTTTGGGAAAATATAAAATTCCCCAGCATAAATTGCCGATTAAATGTGTTTCAGTAAGATTCAAACATGTCTTGAATAGCCTAATTAAAACCTTTAAGTCAATGGCGTCTGTGGAAGAGACATTAAATATAAATGTTAAAAGTCAACAAATAGTGAATACGTTGGAAGAGATTTCTTCAGTTGACAGATGTTCACAGCTGCAGCTGATAACTGAACAAATCTAGTTTTTAACCAAAACAACAACAGTCGCAAGTACAGCGGGAATACGTTGTTTATTGACAGCTTCACTTCATCACCGTCGGCATATTCTGCTGTGCACAAGAGAGGTCATGTGTAGTTGAAACATCCGTGCAATGTAAAAAGCAGATAGACAAATTTGATTTGAATAGCTTAGCAGGTGGAAGTATAGAGTAACCGAAGATTAAAAAGCAAGGTTTGATCATGAGCTTGTCGTAAATGTGTTCCTGGACGAAATTTGCCTTATACCTCGTTTTTTTCTTTAAAGGAGATGCAATACATGGTGACGTAAAGCAGATAATAAAAACAACTCAAGATTTAATGCTGCCTACTGGTCTTTTCAAAATTCAGAGATGTTGCGACCTATACACGTTAGCAATATAGGTGGTCTACAACCGAAAAATATGTTGTTACATGTAATTAATGAGGCAGAGAAAGTTGAATTTACTATGCTAGTTTCAGTATCAGATAATAATGCAATAAATAGAAAAGCGTGTTACCTACTTTCTCCTGATGTACTGCAGCCTTCTACTGCACATCCTGCTGATAGTACTATAAAGTTATTCCCAATTTTTGACGCTGTATGTATACCGAAATGCATCCATAACAACTGGATTGTTAAACCTAACAGAATGTTGGAGTTCTCTATTTTCCACAATTTTATTATAACGCCACTTTTGAGTATTTGAAATTTTTGTACGCGAAACAAAAAGGCTCATACTGTCACTTTCTGCCATTTAAGACCCTATTTCCCTCCAGTATACAGATGAAAATTGTTAATCTGGCCCTCAAGGATTCTGCTTTAACAGTCTTAGCTTCTAGCTAAACAAACTTTTCAGGGTCAGAATATACAGCTTCATTCATAAAAATGAGTTATAACTGGTGGCACATTGTGAATGTGAAAGGTGTATATGTAGGCGAAATATTTAACACTAAATACAGACATGTATTAGGGTAAGTAGTTCCTGTCAATTAGACTTGTTAAAGAAAATGTCATTATGGTTGAGTAACTAGAGGCTGAGTATTTCGAGAATGTCATTAAGGTTGAATAACTGGAGGTAGAATATTCCTATGTCCCAATCTTTAAGCCCTCAGACTTTTCAGTTATTAATCAATACTCTTCACTCATTCCTAATCTTGACGCCATATATATTTGAACATTACAAAACAGATTCTATGTTGCTGAATAAGTATCAGAATGATAGTCTGAAAGATACTGTCAACTCAATAGGGCAAATCAATTTGTAAGTTATGTCCAAATAATCTAGAGTGAAAAAATTAAAATTCACTAATGCAGTGCAGCTTAATTCTTTGAACGAAATATACCTGTGATGATTCTGCTGTCTTGTTCTGGCGTATGTGGTAAATGTGAGGGGGTTGACAAATATTCTGAGGAGATAAGGGAAAATTTAAAATAGCACAGTGCTTATGTATATATAAATATGTTGTAAAGAAGGAAACTGTACGATTTGCACCCTTTGGGCGTATTCTGTTAAGGAAGTTGAATTATCCGAAGTATCTGACTTCACTGCAGAATACGTGAATGGAAAGTTGACAGTTCCCACTGCGAAAGCTGTTATCGTGACTCCTCTTACTTGCTTCATGTTGAAAGGCACAATGGATGTGTGTTCAAGTAGCTTTATTGGTGATTTACATCAACTTTCTGTTTTTCACGAAATATGTAGTCTAAACCTGTAGAGCTGCGATCTAGTTGAGGGTTATTTAAGTGCTATTTGCAAATGCCAGAAAATGTTGAAGTACCTGCTGCAAAAATATCACTTGTCGATCATGCGAGGAATTAATAGGACCAAGAATGTCAGTGACACTCCAATAAGGAAACAAAGTGGCAGGCAGTTAAGAAACTGAGGATAACATAGAAAACTTTAGCGTAGTTTTCATTAAATAAATATCTACATTCCACATTATTTTTTCAAACTTCTCCTTCACGAATTTTTTTGAACTTACTACAAAACTTGAAGAATCTTCTCAACAAACTACAAAAGTCCAGCTATAATTTGCGTGTCTAATACAGATTTTAGGATATAATCATTTCAAAATTAACCGTGGATCCTTAAATATTGAGTGTGTGTTTCCATGCATATCTGTGTGTGTGATGAAATTCTGAGACTAGACAGAATATGAAGTATAGTTTCTGGCATATGGGAGCATAAAGCAAACGTTTATGACACTATGTGTATATGTTTTCAAATTTAGTGTAATACAGTATTTGATATAAAACTTTGTGCTCAAGTATGGAACAAAATTTTGTGGAAAAGTGTGCTTGTGTTTTATATATTTATTTACTGTTATTTTCAAGACGATTTGGGCAGAAATAGCAAGTTGCTGCTGATGTCCAAATATATCTCTGTGTTGTGATTGCTGTTAGTATTAGAAAAAGAAGCAATGCGATCTTTTCTATCACTGAGAAGACAGGTTCTCGTTACTTCACAATTGCAGCAGTTAATAACATAATTTTTGCTTCAATAGTGAATAATAATACACAAATAGCTACTTCACGTATACTTTTTTAGCACGCGTGAATGGAAAGTATGCGAGATTATACGTAGCTAAGCTTACAGACCACTATCGGTTGTCGTCCAGCAGTAGAACTACCCTGGTAAGTCGGAAATGTGCGTCCAGGCCGATATCTGTAGTCAGCCGTGCTGTTTCTGCAGTGACGACAACCACATCAAAGTGATTTAAGTAGGCTTCCACGAAAAACTGGAGGTATTTATCGTTTTGGTGATTTATATTACAGTCATTTTCGTCCTCTTGCCAGTATTTGTACATAAATGAAGGTAACTAGGGTAACATGCTGAATATATCGTAATTGCATTATTACTCTGTAACGAGCCACCAGAGACCTTGGGCCCCTTACATAAAAATAATCAGAATGTATCCCTGAACTGCATTCTGAAAGTTGTTCTAGTTCAACCTGTAAACTACTCGTACTTGAGATTTCAAGACAATACTGTTTCATCACAATAAAATATTCGATTCAAATCAATAGTACATACATGTGATAAACGTTAAAATGAAACAAAAAATACAGCTGCAAGGAATTTAAATAAATAAGAACTGATAGTACTATGTATTTTCATTGCTTAGCCGACTCCCTTAAACAAATTTCGTATATGGGTTTGGCTCTTAACACTCAGCTACCGAAACGCAAAGAACAGCGCAAAAATATAACAATAAAAATAACACTCAACGCAGTAGCACACAACCGTTCATTTGCAGACCTCCAGTCCTGCATTGGTACACTTACTATACAAGAGTGTGGTGCGAGACGTCTCACTGCCCTCCCCTTATTCCCACTCAAATAACACATGAGAAGATACGTGATACAATAGCCACATATACTGTACCTTGTGCGACTGTACAAAGCGTTCCGCTAATTGCAGAGCTTCCCAGGTTGAGACCTACAAGGGTGTGCTGGAAAGCAAGGCCGAAAAATTTTAAAAGTTTTTAAATAAAACAGATTTTCTTAATATTCCATATCTTTCTTCTTCATACTACACATTTGCAGTCGTCTTCCGCCAGAGGGCAGCAAATTTTAGCGTGGTACACGGCGGTGTGTAACATAGCCATATCACTGGTTGAGAAACAGCACGATGTAATCGAATTTTGAATGCGAAGTGTAATTTCACATATGTTTTATCTCTCACCACGCCACATACGAGCGCTGTGACATCTGCAACAATCCGACGCTATGGGGTTCACTGTCATCCATCAGCTTGCCTAGAGTCCCTATTTGATCCCACCCGATTTACTAAAACTTGAACACTTCGAATAACTCCAGTTTGTTAATGATGAAGCGATGCAAGCAGAGGTGAGATTGTGGCTCGATTAACAGAGTCAAACATTTTACAGTGACGGTATCAACCAACTAGTGTCTCATTGTTAAAAACCATTCAAAAGCCAAGACCGCTAATGTTCATTCTACTACAAAGAATGTTTAAGACCTGAAGATGACAGCTAAGACTGTTGAAACCGGTTGACTTGAATGAAAAGTATTTTGTGCGACCTTGGTTTTTGAATGGTTTTTAACAGTTATCAAAAATCGCCTTTAAATACTCTCATAAGAAATTCCAAACTAGTCTCCCATTGGGAGAAAGGTGTATGTCGCCATTGTGACTATATTGAGAAATAAATATGTAGACATGAGGAATAACGATGTATAATGTCAATAACGTTTGTTTTATTCAAAAAGCTGTAACACTTTTGCATAAAAATTTCGGAGGCATTGTCTTTCAAAATGCCTCGTCCATCCACTCACTGCAGAGTTACAAAGATACCTGACGCTGTTAACAAAAGACAAGATGCTCGAGGTAGCAAACCCATCACAGTTACTAAAGTTTGTCACTGGGAACACATTACACTGGACAGGTTGACCTGTCCAATTCTAAGATGTATATTACGTTTGTACATCAGTTCGTAGAGATTTTCTTTTGCAGGTTGGCGTTCCGGTTGCTACGGGTTTATTTAGCGGTCATCATTTTTTATTTGTAATTCACTGTTGCCATTTGAGTTTACAGATAATCATTTGATAATAGTCGGCAGGTGTGGCCGAGCGGTTCTAGACGCTACAGTCCGGAACTGCACGACCGCCACAGTCGCAGGTTCGAATCCTGCCTCGGGCATGGATGTGTGTGATGTCCTTAGGTTAGTTACTTTTAAGTAGTTTTAATTTCTTGGGGACTGTCCCATAGCGCTCAGAGTCATTTGAACCATTTGATAATATGGAGATAAGGGGGTGGAGCTGTGGACGTTAGAAAATAGAGTGCCAAGTGGAGAAATCGGAGAATTTTTGATATATTCCTCTGTTTTGAGTTCAGTAGAGCGCTGACAGCAGCGGAGGCAGTCAGCAACATTTACACGTGTGAAGATGGCGCCTTTGGACAGAATACGGCAAGAAAGTGGTTTTTCTCGTTTTAAGAGGATCGTTTTAAGATTAATGATTCTTCTCGTTCAGAAAAACTTTCAGGGTGTGATGAAGATCGCCTAAACGCATTAATCCACAATGATCCACTGCCAAATGTGATGAACTGCGATCATTCCACCATAGTGCGATATTTGCATGCAATGGGAAAGGTAGAAAAATCGGGTGTCTGGGTACCGAATGCTCTAAATCACAGTTAAAGTGAGGGAAACCAAGGAATGACTGAGCCGAAACGAAGCAGCAACTCCCAGTAGAAAGACCTGAGCGCATACATATATACCCACACACACACACACACACACACACACACACACACACACACACACACACACTTATGAATCTAGTGGGACAGACACGGTGTGAGGCGCTACGAATCGCTCCTCTGAGGGATAACCATCACTGCTGACATTTTTTTGTCTACAACGAAACGTCTCGCAGATGTAATACAAGAACAACTACCAGGAAGACTGCGTAAAGTGATACTACACTACGGTAACGCTCACCAGCATTCTCCTACACTGATGAAAAACACTGTACTTGTTGAAATTCATGATCAGACCTTCAGCTGCCATTTATTTCGCACAATTCGCTGCTGGTTTCGATCAGTGACTTATCAAGCTTATCTGGCATAAAAGGCAGGAGAGTTGTACCATAATTTGATAATGCCCATTGAGCGGAACTAGTAGCAAATTATGCGAAATAAATGACAGCTGAAGGTTTCACGTTGAATCTTAACAATTATTTGCTGAATATCCACACCTGCAAACATATATGAAAAGCACTATACTGGGCTGGCAAGTAATTCCGAACCGAGCTTATTAACATTATTTTACCTGACCGGTTAGCCGTGCAGTCTAACGCACTGCCTTCCGGGCGGGAAGACTTGGTTCCCGGCACGAATCCGCCCGGCGGATTAGTGTCGAGGTCCGGTGCGTCCGGCAGCCTGTGATTGGTTTTTAAGGCGGTTTTCCGTGTGCATTGGCGAATGCGGGCTGGTTCCCCTTATTCCGCTTCAGTTACACTATGTCGGCGATTGCTCCACAAACACTGCCTCCACGAACACGTACACCAAAGTTACTCTACCACGCAAACATTGGGATTACACTCGTCTGGTGTGAGACGTTCCCGAGAGGGATGGTGGTGGGGGGGGGGGGAGTCCAAAGGGGGCCGCCGTGCGGTTCTAGGCGCTGCAGTCTGAAACCGCGAGACCGCTACGGTCGCAGGTTCGAATCCTGTCGCGGGCATGGATGTGTGTGATGTCCTTAGATTAGTTAGGTTTAACTAGTTCTAAGTTCTAGGTGACTAATGACCTCAGAAGTTGAGTCCCATAGTGCTCAGAGCCATTTGAACCATTTGAACCAAAGGGGGCCGAACCGCACCATAACCCTGGGTTCGGTGCGGGGCGGCTGTGAGGTGATTGGTCTGCTATAGCCTGTTGCGGGGTTGTGAACCACTGAGGGATACGGCGGGTACGAAGCCTCTCCATCGTTTCTAGGTCCCCAGTTCAATAAAATACAATACAAGACACCTGATTTTACGAGCTCAGATTTTCACCTTTCCCGCCCTCTATCGAACAACCTTCAAGGAACTTCCGTCCCGAATGAAAAGCGTTCCGAACATGGCTCGACGAGTTCTTCGCCTCAAAACCACGGGATTTCACAGTCACGAGGCAGAAAAGCTACCACAGCGTTGGCAGACTGTTGTAAATAGTGAAGGAGAAAACTGTTACATGTGAAACTTCGTGGGGGATTAAAACTGTGTGCTGGGCCGAGACTCGAACTCGTGACCCTTGCCTTTCAGGGGCAAGTGCTCTAGCAACTTTATTTATTTGCATTTTGTTCGTTATTGATCGTTATGTTCGTCGAAAGACATCCTGTTTAAGTTCGGTGGTTGATCCTTCTACTCAGTTTTTTTTTATTACAGAGGCCAACAGGCTCTGACCGAACACGCTGAGCTACCATGCCGGGATCAACTGAGCTACCAAAGCACGACTCATGCCCCCTACTTCTGTCAGTATCTCATCCGTGACGTGTATCTCGTCTTTGGGTAGCTGAGTTGGTAGAGCACTTGCCCGTGAAAGGAAAAGGTCCAGAGTTCGAGTCTCGGTCCAGCACACAGTTTTAATCTGTCAAGAGGTTTCATAACAGCGCACACTCCGCTGTAGAGTGAAAATCTCATTCTCTATTACATGTATCTGTTGTGTCTATAAACCTACGGAAAAATGCTACGAAATTATACACCAAACCAATAGAACTCGGCGTTAGTTCAACAAGGCGTTGCTGGCAAGAGGAGTGCCTTGTGAATTTGTTTTACGACGAGGACGCCAGCTTCCTGCTGATATCCTAGCAAAGCCGGCTGCCCGGGGCGCTATCGGGTGTGACGTTTGGAAGCAGCAGGGCGCCCCGATGCTGATCCAGGTCCTGCTCTCTCTCAGTCTCTTTCCGTCCCTCCCTCTCAGGCAGGGCCCGCATTACGGGGACGGTCGCGACCCGGACAGATAAGTCGCGCCGAGCCGGCCCATCGGACAAATGGGTGGAGGCCGAGCCGAGGTAATCCGGCTCCATCGGCCCGCGGCGCAATAAAACGACGCTGCGATACGGCCGCCACTGCGGATAATTGCTCTTCTAAACACTCGCCCGCCTTCATACTGGGACCCCACACCGAACCGGCTTTCCATCTACTTCTGCTACAAGGTGCGCAGCTCCCAGCTACAAATTCTCTGCACTAGTTGCAGTACATTAAACACACGACGGAAAATACAGAAATGGAGACACAAAACATGGGCACTCACCGTCGTTGACCACGAAGATCTGTCCTCTAATCGTATATGTGTTTCAGGAAAATACTACTGTCTCTTTCGATAAATTTTCTTGTAACGATCAGCCTTCCTACTGGTTTGAAGCGGCCGCCACAACTTTTTCTACTGTTGAAATCGGTGTCGATATTTGTTCACTATCAGCTTCCCTAATAACACTTAGTTTGTTTCTAAGATAGCGCGCACTGTCATCTGCGACACTGCACTTCTGCAGTAACATCTCTGCGTCGGCCACTCTTCACGACAGTCAGTCCGCATCGCAAAATTGTGAAGTGAACTACGGGGAAAAGTGGCAAGGCAAGAATGATGAGAATTTCTCTTTATTAAGGAATTTGATTTTATGTTCTGGTTTTTGGCATCTTCACTATGAGAGAGAAAGACTTGATAGTTTTGTTGAAGATTTCATAATAAGGAAAAAAATCAATTTTCTTTGCTTTAATTGTGGTCGAGATGCTGCCTGAAAACAATTATAGCAATGCAATATCCAACACAGAACTTTCCCCCCTCTTCTTAATTAGGTAACATTAGTGACATCTCAGGAAATATTAACTAGGTTAATGCTAATTTTGTAATCTACGGTGAACACACATTTTGTGATTCTCCTTTTAACACGGTTCTGTTGAACAAACTACTTCAAAGTATTTTCAGAGTTTGTCATTTCCTTGCAATTCTTGATTATTATGAAGAATACTTTTTTAAAGCGGCTTTTCTAAATTTACCAATACATCTTTTGCATTAACGTAATTTACCATGTCATCATCCATTTCCGAATATTTGTCATTCATTAGCTAAAATTTCACAACTGCACGGGCTCATTGCAGACGGAGTTCTCCTGCGGTTAGTTTGCCGCCCAGTAAATGAGAAGCGCATTTTAGTAGCTTTCAATTGCAGCAGGAGCAGCAGGAGCAGCAGCAGCAGTTCTCAGTGAGCAGTTTCCACAAGTAAGCCAAAAGAGAAAAGGGAAGAATTACATTTCAAATTTCATGGGACTTGCTTTAATACAACTGGAAATCAGCTAACGTTTCGTCAAACGTCATGTCAGAGTGGTAGAGAATTATGAAACAGGATGTTAGCATTTCTGAAGGTAACTTTGGTAGACTCTGGTTTTCTTTATTAGGCAAGTTAGTACACTTTCTTGGAAAACACACACACAGATTAACTTGTGTTTCAGTTCGTCATTCGCAGTAGTTGCAAAGGCTCAAACAACATTTTAGACAATCCAAGCAAGGCAATTTCCACTGCTGAACAACAAACAGAGACTGTCAGCAAAACTAACAAAGTCTTATAGAACTTTTACTGTCATCTTCCCCCGTGCTGTGTAAACGATCCAGTCTTCGCTGTTTACCAAGAAAGACTGGGCAAAATAGTACAAAATCACCCACAAAAGGATAAAGCTATAGTATTTAAATCTTTCTTGCTATACATGTCTAGCGTGGTTGCAAATGGAACCCGAAATCGTTATTATTTTTGCCAGTCAGTGATGTTTGCAATGATGACTATGAAGTGGTGGAATAAACCAGTTCTTGGAGATGTGGAAGGATTATATGATTTATTGTTGTGTTGTACACGTGGCTTTATCACTTAGAAATATTTTATTTGTGGTACAGTGCAGCACTTGGATATCACTTTAGTATATTATTAGCCGTGGAACAGTTTGAGTCGTGTGATACTGACTCACGAAGGTTTTCTGGAGACTTCGATGTTCTATTTTGTGAGGTAATTTTTCAGTTCGTATGGAGAACACACACTTACTTGTAGTAGCGTGAAATTTTTGTGGGGAATTTGGTTTCGCTTTTATTGATATAATGAACGACTACGTGTCTTTCGGACAGTCCACAAACATCCGTGATCTCTGTGGTGAATTCTCTCTCGTGTTTATCATTCAGTCGTGAGTGCAATCGTAGGTCGTAACTGAACTCGTGGTCTTTTGAATTATAACTATATTCTCGGAAACGTTGGTCATTACATTTACTGGCGCGTAAGCGTCTCCCTGTCCTCATTTAATAGCATTGTGTTCTGTAGAACTGACCATTTCTAAGTGATTCACTGAATTCATGTGTGAATATAGGATTTTCCATGTATTTGTCATCGCAATATCTGCTTACAAAACTGATAAAATGCCTTCGAGAGCTTCACTTTGATGGTGATGTAACGGTGGAAGCGGAGTGACGTTGTGGCTCAATCAAAAATAGTTCTAATGACTCTGAGAACTATGGGACTTAACATCTGAGGCCATCAGTTCCCTAGACTTAGAACTACTTAAACCTAACTAACCTAAGGACATTACACACATCCACGCCCGAGGCAGGATTCGAACCTGCGACCGTAGCAGCATCGCGGCTCCGGACTGAAGCGCCTAGAACCGCTCGGTCACAGCGGCCAGCGGCTCCATCAACAAAGACGAGAAGTGTACAATGACTATCAACAGACTGACCTCCCATTGACATGAAGTATAAAGTTTGCTTATGCAAAGTAATTCAAAAGGTGTTGCTTTTCAGGGAGCCCTCTTATTTGATTTTTTTAGTGAAGTCAACAAGTGCATACCAATGCCCCTTCAGGTGCTTTATCTACAGAAGCTACGAGTATTTAAAGACCAAGTCGTTCGCATTGTAAGCCATTAATTAAACTGTTGTCCCCTATAATCACAGCAGGTACCCTTTCCCTTCATGTTTAGTAATCAATATTCCCCTAATCATCGATGAATACGGTCTTATTCAAGGCAGTAAGTTCCGCATGGTGACCCATTCTTTTACAAACAGCCTACTTATACGTATCTGAATCTACCAGAATTGCCATCCCCACGACACTCCCCAGATGTGTTATAAGAGTTAGAAAGTTATCTGTACTTTACCCAACAACTGAGCGATCTACGATAATAAATCAACGTCGCATTTATTCCATATACGCTGACGGGAAAAAATCACAACGCCGAAACATAATATGGAGTAATCAAATTTCTGGGATACATTTTTCTAGGTAACATATTTATGTGATTAACGTTTCAAGATTAGAGATAATTTATGTGCAAGATATCCCATAGCAATTGTGAAACGCTGGTACATTAATAACCAATGTAATCTCCAGAATTTATAATAGAAGCATACAAACGACCACGTATTGTGTTTTACAGGTGCCAGATGTCAGTTTATGGGATGGAGTTCCACGCGTGTTGCACTTGGTCAGTCAATAAAGGGACAGTTAATGCCGTTTGTGGATGATGTTGGAGTTGTCGCCCTATGATGTCCCATATGCGATCGATTAAAGACAGATCTAGTGCCCGAGAAGGCCAAGGCGACATGTTACAACAGCGGTATGTGGGCGAGTGTTATCCTTTTGGAAAATACCCCCTGGAATGCTGTTAATGAATGGCAGCACAACAGGACGAATCAGCAGTTTTACGTACAAATTAACTGTTGAAAAGTCCTCTGAGTCTAACTTTTGAAGCTTTTGTTCAATTGCTCTAACTTTTGCTGTGTTTGTCTCTGATTTTGTTCCATTGTGTCTAACTTTTGAAGATTTTGTGCCATTGTGTCTAACGTTTGAAGATTTTGTGCCATTTGTTTCTGATTTTGTTCAATCGTTGTGTCTAACTTTTGTACCCTTTGTCCCATTTGTTGCATTAACTGTAATAACAGTGCACTGGTGTCTGAAACATGTTCCTCAGTGCTTTTCGGCAGTGAAGTTGCACCGACAACATTCACATTTTGACAAGAAGAAAATGTGTCTTGACTTATTTTAGAAAACGGTGAGGACCCAAAACCTGAATCTGCAGTATTTGCAAGATTGTGTGCTGTCATTCCCGATTCCTGAGGCGAGCTGTTGCCGACCGACCGATCGATCGATAATGCTTCCCTGTTCACCACCTGTTTCATTGTCTACACCATTATTTGACGCCCGCTCCATTTCCCTATGCATAGTTACCAAATTACTACTTAGAATGGCTGTTAATTCATTACACAGTGGTGCTGGTAAGCTACGCTCGTCGTCACTTATTTCTCAGTTTACTTTGGAGCCTAGTGTTACGTTTTTACACGCCATTATTGTCGCAATATTTCACACGATAACACAAAACCACAATTTGAAGAGCAAAAATCAGAACACATTAACAAAGCACTGAAAATAATGTCTAGTTAATTGCAAGCGCAGCTGCGAAATACTTCATGCAAAACTAAATGCATGCCACAACGGTTTTACTGCAATTACAAAGGAAATTCTATGATTACGCTCTAGCAATAAACGAAAGCTACACTAATTACACAAACTACAAGAAAAAAAACAGAAGATTCCAGTGAGGTATCCTCGGCTAAGGGTCGACATATGAAACGTTCTCTTAAAACAATTATACAGGACTGTGCTTAAACTGACATTATTTTTAGCGCAACGCAATCTGACTTCCAAAAATCCCTACGAAAGAATGGCCCTGACTAACATTAACCTATACGATTCACATATCACTTACCTCACAAAAATCTTGGTTACTCGAACTACTGCAATACAGCGAGCACCACTACTGCCAGCTAAATAAAAGATTCAAACTACGGAAGGCACTAACTACTGATACGTACAGTTATCAAATGAAAGATTTTAATAGAGAACAAAAATGTATTTACCTTAATAGTCATAATACATATGGTAGTTCATGACATCCAGTCTTACAAATTACAATACTCCGCCATGTCTCTCCCCACGTCGACCACTGCTGGCGGCTCACCTCCAACTGCGCAACGCTACGCGCTGTTCACATCCAGCTGCCCAACGATACAATGGCAGAAAACAATGCAAACTAGCAACAGACTGCACACAGAACAGACAGTGATTTTCTTACAGAGCGCTACGTGGCGGCGGCGTTACCAATAAAAAAACCTAAACAGCCTACTTACACTGTCAGGAGCATGGGATAACCACGAGAGTGCTCCTGCTGTCATACGAAATCGCATCCCAGACAACTCCAGGTGTAGGTCCAGTGTGTCCAGCACGCATACAGGTTGGTGGCAGTCCCTCAACTGCCCTCCTAACCAACACACAGCCATTACTGGCACAGAGACAGAACCTGCTTACTTCAGGAAACACAAAAGACATTCACCTTGCCCTCCAATGAGCTCTCGCCTGACACCACTGGAGTGTCAAATGGCAATGGTTTGGTGCGAGTGGGATGCACTCTAGAGGGCGTCTGGCTGTGAGCTGTACTTCACGTAACTGATTATTAAGAGTTCGTAGCGTCAATTTGGGCCGCGTCACTGTGGTGCAAACTGCGGCCCAAATTGTGGCTGCATTTGCAGTATGATGAGTCAGAGCCTTACACCGACCACGGTGGTCCACTCTCTGAGTGCCACATGGCCATCCGGAGCCCGGTCTTCTTGCTACTATACGTTATCGTGACCACTGCCGCCAACAATCACGTACAGTGCCTATATTCCTGCCAAGTCTTTCTGCGGTATCGCAGAAGGAACATTCAGCTTCTCGTAGCCCTATTTCACGATCTCGTTCAAACTCAGTGAGGTGTTGATAATGGCGTCTTTGTCGTCTTAAAGGCATTCTTGGCTAATATCAACTAGCTCAAGACAACTACAGTGTGTATCTAAGACAATCCTGATTTGCATCTCCACAGTGCAGCTGCTGGCTCGTATGGAATAAGCCAAAGTTACCATTTTTCAGCGACAATTGCTGTGGTCTGAAGCCTCAGGGCATCACCTATGAAATTAACGAGTTGTACGCTGGAATAAAAATCGTCCCAGTCCTCCACTTATTTAGGAGCATCACACTGCATAGGACAGAAAGTATAGTGTTAGAGTATTCTCCTAAATGTTAAACCGTCTCCTCAATTTTGAGTCCCGTCAGTTTTGCCTCACTGTTTTCAGCACTAGTATCGATAGTGGTCTTTCCGGGACGTACTAAATTGAGAAAACAAAGCAGGCTATTGTATCCCTCACAATGAACCACGACCACGAAACAAGTGCCCATATAAGTGTAAGTCGATGAGATGGTAGATATGTAGCATAGAATCTGCACCCTCAACAACAGCAACACAATGCACTTCGCAAGCAGTATCTCATCTTAGAAGCGTTCCCATATCAACCCTTGTAAGCAACAAAATGGCGTCAATACCGCACCTGTAATCCCTACTAAATGGAAATGATCGTGTCGTATTGGTGGCTGGGAGGCTTCATTCGAGGGAGTTCGGCCGCCGTATTGCAAGTCCTTAGGTGACGCCAGATCGGTGACTTGCGCGTCATTGATGATGAAAATGAAGAAGGGCACACAACACCCAGTCCCCTGCCCGGCATCGAATCCGGACCCACTGCGTGGTAGGTAGTAACGCTACCGCTATGCTACGGAGACGGACAATCTCTACTAGTGACATTCATTTAAAGCACAAAGGTGGGAACTTCTTTCAATCTGTGTGACAAACAAATTTTAAGCACAATTTTAGCAATGTGTAGTTGGCACCTTAGTAATCAGTCTGCACGATGCAACAACATTTCAGCCACAGCTTGCCGACAGTATTTTCAATGACATGTCAGTTCTAAGACCTAGTGGTTAGACCTGAAGTTAGTTCTCCCGGACTGTAGCCACATAAAATCCGGTGGCAGTTATATCTTCGTCCTCATGAATTACTACAGTTGTCTGAGAGCACAATATGCTTAAACAAAGGACAGGAAGGATTAGCCTGTTCCTAAAGCGGTGTCTTTCTGCGTTCAGTAAAAAATCCAACAGCCCACAACGTGATGTATGTCTCAGAACGCGAGAAATGCACAAGAAATACAGAGTTGGCGTGTGCAGTTTTACGTTGGAGTTGTGAATTATTGAAGAGCGGCGTAAAGAACACGAGAAGTGAAGTCAGCAATAGTAGCAGCAGTTTTATTCATTCATAGATCACTTTACAAGGATGTTAAACATGTCATAGTATTACAATTTAAAACAAAAATAAGTCTTTTTTCTTTATTGTAATTTTCACACCTGATACAGGTAGACCAGCAGCGGCATACTACACTCTGAAATCATCTTTTAGCACAATCTTAGCAGCAGCAAAGCATTTTTCGATGTGTTTGCACAACAAAAAAATTTAAAAATACAAATTTCGTCAATTGTCGCTGAATTTCATTGTCAACATACTTTTTCAAGTTACACAGATGCGTTAGAAGAGCCCTGAACCTGAAAATATTAATAAATTTTTTTAAACCAAAATCCACTCTCAAAATAGAAAACAGTAACGGAATCTGGTGTGACGTAATAAGCGCGTGACTGCGTTTGAGATCGCTCTCTCCGTTTTCATATATTTTTAGGTTTCAGATACATATTTTAACGATTTTGTGATAATATTTACTAAATAAGTGATTTATTCGTGGTTTCTTCATTCACCTCTGCCGTTCTTTTGTTGTGACCTGATATTTGTGAGTGTTTCTCATCGAGTAACTTAACCTCGTACCTGTGTTTACATTCCGCGCTGACCAGTTGCAGCTGTAGCGGCGCATAGAAAGCCAAGTAATAATTAATTGTTTGTGTATAGTGGCTTATTTAGGAACTTTAGTAGTTTCAACCGGTGTTCTTGGTGTTTTCTGGTGAAATAATTTCAGAAGAACTTTTTGGGAACTGTTTGCAGTTTCGTTACTGTGTCATTAGACGTTTGATTTTCTTTCTGTGTTAGTCTTGTTATATTCTCATTTGTTGTTGATTAATACTTTCAATAATAGTAGTTACTTCCTTTGTACAGTACGTTTGTGATTAATGTAGTCAGTTTTTTAACATCTTCATATTGTAGTAGTGGAACTTAGATACAGTAGTTTTCTTGTTTCAATAACTGTAATATTTTACCATGAGTGAGAAGTGTGGGCTTTGCCGTAGGTTCGTGAGTAGTTGATTGCGATGTGAGACTTGTTCGAAGTATTTTCACTGGGGGGGGGGGGGGGGGGGGAATGCAATGGGGAAGCCATTGGGCATTCTGGTGAGATCCTCTCCTCGAACTGCAGGTTATGTAGCAATAGTAAGTTGATAGAGAAGCAGGAGCGTAAGATCTGTGCCCTTCAGGTGCAGTTGAAAAACTCACAGGAGATAGATAGGATGAGGACGGAGAAGGGGGTTGGGGAATGGGAACTGGCAGTTGGCAAGAGATCTGCTAGGAGAAGGAGATTTACAGATAGTTTTACTATTGGTGTTTGAAATAGATATGACCAACTGTCAGAGTCTAGTGGAGAGGAATCTATAGTAGCTGTAGATGTTGGAAGTATGTAGCAGACCTCAGCAGTTACGGTGGCTAAGACAGCTGCAAAGTCGAAGAGAAAGAAGGTTCCTCTGTTAGGTAGTTCTCATGGCAGAGGAGTAAGCCATCAGTTGCAGGAAGTGTTGCGGAGTGAGTACCAGGTCACTAGCATTGTGAAACCTAATGCAGGATTAGCTCAGGTGACTTAACATAGAGGGGTTATGTAGGGATCACTAAAGAGGATCAGGTAGTGATTGTGGGTGGGGCTGGTAATAGTGTTGCTAGGGATGGGGAGTATGACATAGGTGGTGACCTGGAAACGATACCCACTGGCAACACGAATGTGCATTCCGTGTAACTGTTTCAGCGTCACGATCGGCCTCATCTTAATACAACCGTCAGGCGTAATAACATGAGACTTGGGGGTGCGCTTATGACAGAAGGCATGGGTCACATTTCAGTGGTGTCGGTGGAGCAGGACGAGTTTCACTAGACATGGCCTGCACCTCAACAGGTATGGTAAGGGGAGTTTGTCAAAGCTTAGATGGGGGTGGTGGGATCCATCATGGGAAAATTCCTGCAGTAGTGGGTGTTAGAGCTGCACCTTTTTTTTTAGATTGAAGTCAGCTGATAGGTATTCCTGCTTAAGGGAAGTCTCTCTAACAAAGGAAACACTTTCGACAAAGCTTAGGTATCCGAGTAATGACGGAATTAGTTTATTTCATCAAAATATACAAGGTATTAGAGATAAAGTAGTGAACTGCTTATAGATGTTGACTGATATTATTGGTATATCTGAACACTTCTTAAATAAGGATATAATTCAGAGGCTTCCTTTACCAGGACACAGGTTGGCTGGCAGCTTTTCTAGCAGGGGGAGTAGCCATGTATGTGAAAGACGGCATCCCGTTTGAGTCAACTCATGTTTCAAAGTACTGCACTGAAAAGGTGTTTGAATGTTGTGCAGGTGTGGTTAAATTTAGTGGAGCTAAACTCCTAACTGTTGTTATTTATAGATCCCAGACTCCGATTTCACAACTTTTTTGCTAAAGCTAGAGGAGGTTCTTGGTTCACCTTATAGGAAATACAAAAAGTTGGTTATATGTGGTGACATCAATAATTCATATAATCTTATGCAAACCATATTCTTTCTAACGAGAGTGCAAGGGAACAGTAGAACAACCATAGTCAACATTTTTGTTCATTCCTCATTACTAGAAGGGCCTTCTGTTAGGAAAAAGGTGAATGGCCTTTCAGATCATGATGCACAAATTTTAAGTCTAATAGATTTTTGTTCCACAACACATGTCAAATATAGTTATCAACTGTTTACAAAAGCTGATCCAGTTGCTGTAGAGACCTTTGTAAACGTTATCAAGGAACAAGAGTGGCAAGGTTTTTAGTGCTGATACAGTAGACGATAAATATAATGCTTTCGTCAAGACTTTTCTCGTGCTCTTTGAAATTTGGTTTCAGTTAGAACGTTCAAAACCGGGCACTAGTACAAACAGGTAGCCTGGGTCTGTCTGTAGGGATAAGAATATCTTGTAGAACAAAGTGGCAATTATATCAAAACGTCAGAAACACTCAAAATCTAAATGCAGCAGGCCATTACAAACAGTATTGTAAGGTGCCTAAAAATTATATTAGGAAGGCAAAAAGGATGTGGTATGCACATAGAGTAGCTAAGTCTCAGGACAAAATTAAAACCATATGGTCAGTCACAAAGGAAGTGGCTGGTCTGCAGAGACAGGTTGAGGATATACACTCCTGGAAATTGAAATAAGAACACCGTGAATTCATTGTCCCAGGAAGGGGAAACTTTGACACATTCCTGGGGTCAGATACATCACATGATCACAGTGACAGAACCACAGGCACATAGACATAGGCAACAGAGCATGCACAATGTCGGCACTAGTACAGTGTATATCCACTTTTCGCAGCAATGCAGGCTGCTATTCTCCCATGGAGACGATCGTAGAGATGCTGGATGTAGTCCTGTGGAACGGCTTGCCATGCCATTTCCACCTGGCGCCTCAGTTGGACCAGCGTTCGTGCTGGACGTGCAGACTGCGTGAGACGACGCTTCATCCAGTCCCAAACATGCTCAATGGGAGACAGATCCGGAGATCTTGCTGGCCAGGGTAGTTGACTTACACCTTCTAGAGCTCGTTGGGTGGCACGGGATACATGCGGACGTGCATTGTCCTGTTGGAACAGCAAGTTCCCTTGCCGGTCTAGGAATGGTAGAACGTTGGGTGCGATGACGGTTTGGATGTACCGTGCACTATTCAGTGTCCCCTCGACGATCACCAGAGGTGTACGGCCAGTATAGGAGATCGCTCCCCACACCATGATGCCGGGTGTTGGCCCTGTGTGCCTCGGTCGTATGCAGTCCTGATTGTGGCGCTCAGCTGCACGGCGCCAAACACGCATACGACCATCATTGGCACCAAGGCAGAAGCGACTCTCATCGCTGAAGACGACACGTCTCCATTCGTCCCTCCATTCACGCCTGTCGCGACACCACTGGAGGCGGGCTGCACGATGTTGGAGCGTGAGCGGAAGACGGCCTAACGGTGTGCGGGACCGTAGCCCAGCTTCATGGAGACGGTTGCTAATGGTCCTCGCCGACACCCCAGGAGCAACAGTGTCCCTAATTTGCTGGGAAGTGGCGGTGCGGTCCCCTACGGCACTGCGTAGGATCCTACGGTCTTGGCGTGCATCCATGCGTCGCTGCGGTCCGGTCCCAGGTCGACGGGCACGTGCACCTTTCGCCGACCACTGGCGACAACATCGATGTACTGTGGAGACCTCACGCCCCCCGTGTTGAGCAATTGGGCGGTACATCCACCCGGCCTCCCGCATGCCCACTATACGCCCTCGCTCAAAGTCCGTCAACTGCACATACGGTTCACGTCCACGCTGTCGCGGCATGCTACCAGTATTAAAGACTGCGATGGAGCTCAGTATGCCACGGCAAACTGGCTGACACTGACGGCGGCGGTGCACAAATGCTGCCGCAGCTAGCGCCATTCGGCGGCCAACACCGCGGTTCCTGGTGTGTCCGCTGTGCCGTGCATGTGATCATTGCTTGTACAGCCCTCTCGCAGTGTCCGGAGCAAGTATGGTGGGTCTGACACACCGGTGTCAATGTGTTCTTTTTTCCATTTCCAGGAGTGTAGAATCAGTGCGTAGTGAGAATGTCTGTGTCACTGATAAGTCGCATATATGTACAGTATTTAATAATCACTTTTTGAATATAGGAGATGAACTAAATAGAAACCTAGTCCCAACAGGGAGTCATATAGCTCTCAGAAAAAATTGTTCCGAGAATGTTACCTGAAATGCTCCTCCATGATACTGACAAGAGGGAGATTGACTTAATAATTAAATCACTAAAGACCAAGACATCTCATGGATATGATGGGGTATCTAGCAGAATACTGAAGTATTGTTCTATGTATGTTAGACCAGTACTTAGCCATATATGTTACTTTTCCTTTAGGAGTGGTTGGTTTCCTCACCGATTAAAGTACTCGTTAGTGAAGCCACTTTATAAAAAGGGAGACAGAGATAATGTTGACAATTTTAGACCTATTTCTATGCCATCGGTGTTTGCTACAGTTATCGAGAAGGTTGTATATACAAGGTTAATGGAGCATTTAAATTCACATAATTTTTGCTGTCAAATGTACAGTTTGGTTTTAGAAATGGTTTAACAACTGAAAATGATATATTCTCTTTTCTCTGTGAGGTTTTCGAAATGGTTTAACGACTGAAAATGCTATATTCTCTTTTCTCTGTGAGGTTTTGGACGGATTAAATAAAAAGTTGCGAACGCTAGGTGTTTTTTTTGATTTAACGAAGGCTTTTGACTGTTGACCACAAATTATTACTGCAGAAGTTGGACCATTATGGAATAAGGGGAGTAGCATACAATTGGTTCAGTCCCAAAAGAGCACTGTAAGTGGGGTGTTCCCCACGGGTCGGTGCTGGGGCTACTGCTGTTTCTTATTTATATAAATGATATGCCTTCTAGTATTGCAAAAATATGTCTGTTTGCTGATGACACGAGCTTGATAGTGAAGGCTCTTGTGTGTAATATTGAAACAGTATCAATAATGTAGTTCATGAAAATAATTTGAGGCTAAATCACAGTAAGGCTCATTTTTTACAGTTTCTAACTCACAATTCAACAAGAACCAATATTTGATAAGACAGAATTGGCATACTGTAAGCGAGACGGAACAGTTCAAGTTCCTAGGCGTTCGGATAGATAGTAAGCTGTTGTGAAAAGCCCAGCTTCAGGATCTTGTTCAGAAACTAAATGGTGCTGTATTTACCATTAGAACAGTATCTGAAATAAGTGACAACACGAAAAGTAGTTACTTCGCATATTTTCAAACGCTTATGTCGTATGGTATTTTTTGGGGTACTTCTGATTCAAAAAGGGTATTTGTGGCTCAAAAACGGGCTATTCCAGCTACTTGTGATGTAAGCTCGAGAACCTCTTGTCGACCCCTATTCAATAGTCTGGGAACTCTGACATTTCCCTCACAGTATATATTTCCTTTAATATCGTTTGTTGTTAGCAATATTAGCTTATTCCCAAGAGTTAACAGCTTTCACACAGTTAATACTAGGCAGAAGTCAAATCTGCATATGAAGAGGGCTTCCCTGACTCTTTTTAAGAAAAGAGTGCAGTGTTCTGCTGCATCCATTTACAATAATGTACCACAAGAAGTCAAAACTCTTAGTAGTAGCCCAAACACTAAGTCTAAACTGAAGAGTTTCCTCATGGCTCGCTCCTTCTGTTCTGTCGAGGAGCTCCTGGAAGAGCTGAAAAATTCAGCAAATTCCAGTGTTACATTGTTGATTTACTTTATTTAAACTTACGACTTGTCTAAACATGTTTCTTGTATTTCATTTTATCTGTTTCTACTATCGTGTTATAATTTCATGTATTGACTCGTTCCATGACCATGGAGATTTCTCTTTAATTAGGTCCCACGAACAATAAATAAATAAATATAAAAAATCATTAAAAATAATTTTGTTTTAATTTTAAAATATGAAATACTGAACTAGATTCTGATATTTTACAAAGGTGGGCAAAATTTTTGTTGTCCTCACTTTCTTTGGTATTTCGACAATTAAATGAGTGCCATCCAATAAAATATGTATCTTATAACAAAAAATATATTTTTGAAATCACTGCACAGTCAATACAAACATTATTTGTTCTTCGTTCTTTAACCAAAAGATGTTTAAAAATTATGACAGATACAATTAATAAAATTCTGATGCACAAAGATTCCAAATCGAAAAATAATTATAGCAAAAAAAGTTGCGAATTGAAAAATTTAATACAGTGATAAAAATGACGGATAAAGGAATATAAATAAAAATTTATATGTAAATAAATTACTTGAAGAAAAAATAACTATCAAAGCCAAGTCAATAAAGATTTAAAAATAAAAAATTTCAGAGCACCTGACCAGATTCGAGCTCATGACCTTTTGCATTTGAGGACTGTACCTTAACCATGAAGTTATACAGCTGGTATATACAATATTTCTTCTTTCAAAGCCATACGGCATCACGGGAAATGCCAAAGTTGTTTCACTGATTACTCGCACACTTGACCCAGCATGGCCAGCATCACATAATACATGTTTCAAAATGTCGATTCCACTGCTGTGGACCTCTCCTTGTAAGTTTCAGGAGCACATTCTAATTTTTCTCCGATATCTAGTGGTAGTTTCGCTTTAAGAATCCACGGCATACCTCAGTGTGATATTGGTTCCACCTGGTATCAATGGACGAGTTAACTGAAACATGAGAGCTGAGAAAAGCAGATCTGAAATGAAATTTTCCATGTACTATTCACGTTAAGATACATCAAGTGCAGCTTACATCCATATCACGTCGATGTCAGAAAAAGAAGAAATAAACCCTAGTGCAGTGTCATGTTTCACACTGAGAACAATTAGCCTTAGAACAATGACTGGCATACCATCAAGGTATTAAAGACAGTTTTTTTCCAACGTTTCGTGTTTACATAAGTACAACCAAACTAAATAGTTTTCTACAGTTCATATAGTGGAATCGACATTAACTCACTAACATGTAATAATAATAATAATAAAATAAAAATAATAATAGTAGTTAAGTGGCCGTCCGCAGGCATAAATACCATATGACAATGTTACTATCAAGTCCCTTGAGGATTACTTAACTAAGCACTAACCGAAGTCTCATGAATATCGAGAAATGTAAAAAAAGAAAGTATTTTCTTAAAACGAAGTGCAAATTACCCAGAGTATACTCACCCAGTATTTGACAGCGAGAGCACTGAACGATCTCCGACAAACTTTAAACATTATTTCAAAACCTATAAACTTTTTCTCGCTTACATGTTTACGTCAGATATATAACATAGTAACTCATTAGTAAAGCAATCAGACGTTTTAAAAGTGTACATATTCGGAGAAAGATGTACGTATCATGTGAGATGACAGTTTGTTTGGTATATTTGACCATGTAGCTGGAGTCTTTGCCAGTATGAGCATCTTCGCATGGCTGAATATATGAGCCACATGTATTCTTTGGCTAGCAGAGGTTGTATTGTCATTGAATAGAGCTCACGAGAATAAGGGAAGCAGTTATCACACAGAGAGGGAGAGGAAATGTTTCATGGCAGACTGTGCACACAAAGAATGGAATTTTATTAGAGTTTCTCCGCGATGTGTAAGTGAGGATCAAGAAGAAAGGATGACTTGGGCTTATTTTATAGAGAGATGACTTTTTCAAAAAATGTATAAAGTATTTGCAGTTGCGAATATGGATAACCATCAGTTGCGTAATGGAATAACAATGAAAATTCGTGCCGCATCGGCACTTGAACCCGGATTTCCCGCTTATCACGAGCTGTTGCCTTACCATTTGGTTACCCAAGCACGACTCACGGCCATACTCGAACTTTCATACGTCGTCTCCCGTGTGTCTAAAACCTACAATCGTGTATCCATTATGTATATTCTCTTACAGGGGAGACATTTTATTTGATAGTTGCTTGCACGGTGTTGGTGGAAAAATACGGTATGGCAGTGCCTGTGTTATTCCGAATTACGATACAAAGCTCTTTCGGAGATTCAAGCATGAACACAGGCAACATCGTACTTATCCGCCGACACGGGGCAAGCGACTTTCTGGTAAAATGTACGGGAATATACATAATACATGTACGGTATTTAGACACATGCATCTCGAGATATGGAAGTTTGAATGTAGCCATGAGTCGCGACCGAAGTATCCAAATGGTAAGGCGATCGCTCACCGTAAGCGGGAAATTCGAATTCGAAATCCGGACCGGTACAGATTTTCACTGCCGTCATTCCCTTACATAGCAGGCGCTTATCCTTGCTTGCAACTGCAAATACATTACATGCATTTCATTGCATCTGCAATATCGTACTTTGAAAAAGGAAAAGGTAATATTCATTGAGATTATTTTGCTGAAAGCGCTAACTGAGTATTTATTGTAGAATAACTATTTTGTTGTGTTTATTAATTTCTAGATGTTGGTGATCTTTCAGTCATGTGTTCAGTATACTGATTAGTTTCCTCCCACCATTGTTAGTTAAAAGTACTTCATTGAAAATGGCAAAGAGTAACTATATGTTAATATTCTGAAAGTAATTTTGTGATACATAAAATTCGGAGAAAAAAGTATTAATCACACTAGTTCCAGTTTGTTTACTGTCTCATTAAAAGGATTCGATACAACTGCAGAATACTTCCATTTCGATATTTATAAATATTTCATAAAGCCTATCCTCACATATTAAGTAAAAGACAGATCTGGTAAAACCTGTAATGTCACGCCTTGCGCTACAGCGTGGACAGTGAATCATATTTCTGGAAAGAGGGCAAAAGTTTAGTTACGAAAGTAAGATAAAGTAAGGCAGTTTTCCGTGCAGTGACTTATTACAGATAATGTAGTTTAGCATTTTACACTCCTTCAGTGTGCAGACAGAGGAAGCGAAGTTATCAGTTGCATGTGAAGAAAATTGTTGGGACTGAACGAACCTTAACAAGTGAAATTATTCACCGGTAAAATTTCACGTAAATTCAGTAAACGCGTTTTCCCGACAGAGCATATTTTCAGCACGCAGCCGTTAGCCATTGTGTGCAATTGTTTGATGAGGAAGCCATTCTGCGTACAACTGAGAACCATTCACTATGCTCAATATTATTCACAAGTAGTCAGATACAGTTTATATTCACTGGTACCATCACATGCCAAGAGCAATTTGCACAGTTATGTTCATGTTCAAAAGTAGAGTAGCTAAATATATTCTAGGTCAGAATATGTAATCGAAATTAAGAAGTTATACAGTTCCTAAGTAAAACGGTAGTAGTTTCATCGCGTTCATTCAGTTACAATAATAGATTCGTATTTAGAAAGTTTCAAGTTAGAAGCTGTAATGCAAATTGAAGTTTCATTTGAAGAACCGGACGTTTTCTGGTATTGACCTAGTCAGCATTTGTAAATACGTGCAGCAAGCTTATTAGATACAGTGGATATCGCCAAAAAATCGCAAACACAGCAAAAAAGAAAAAAACACAACTTGAGGAGCAAAATAAAAATGACCTTCCTTAAACAAACCTATAGCAACTGGCGTACTAACTTGCGGAACCGAAACCTGTCTGTAACTTTCCGTATATCTGCAATCGTTAAAAAATTGACACATCTACGGTCATTAATTCCCTAGAACTTAGAACTACTTAAACCTAACTAACCTAAGGACATCACACAACACCCAGTCATCACGAAGCAGAGAAAATCCCTGACCCCGCTGGGAATCGAACCCGGGAACCCGGGCTGTAGGAGGACAATGATGCATGTGCATAATTATTTTCAAATTTTTGAAAACGGTACTCTCACATGTCAACTACATTGTGACACTGTACTCTTTCGATATGGGAGTCCTTTCAGGGGTGCATTCGGTAATGACTACACTTTTATGGAAGACAGTGCGCGACCACACTGAACAGCGCAGGTGCAGAAGGTCTTGGATTAAGAGGATATTCGGCGAATGGAACGGGCTGGCCCTTCCACTGACTTAAATCCCATCGAGGGAGTGTGGGATGCGTCGGGGATACGTACTGCAGCACTTACACATACACGAGCGTCTATCCAGCAACTGTGAACCACGCTGGTGGGTGAGTGGAACATCTTCCACGACTCCTACGTGGTCAGAAAGGGACTACACTGTAGACCGTGAATTGCCACCTGTGGTGACCACACGCTATATTAAGAACCATGTCCGCCGTTTGTAATGTCCAGTGGACAATCAGGGGAGTTACTGTGTTTGAATTAAAATGTCATTCAGCATTACTTTCAGCTAGCTTCTGCACTATGCTGTAGCAGTTCTTCCTGTGTGTGGACCAAGTACCATTGAGCTATGTTATTTGGCAGAGGCACACCACGCAAAAGATACTTTCGACGCTAAGTTTTTCACACCAGTGTATTTTCTACCCCTCCCAAGGCACCCTACGTTTACGTAACCCTTTCAGACCCGAAATGTTTCTGGAGGAATAAAAATTTTTCTTTATGTGGTAGTGGTCTTAGGTGATTTTTTAATGATTTTAATGATTTTAGGAGCAAGTGTACCCGTGGTCTAGGGGTAGTGTCTGATTCACCATCAAAACGTCTTCGGTCCCGGGTCGATCCCCGCCACTGTCTAAATTTTGATAAATAATCAGCATTGGCGGCCAAAGACTTCCGGCATAAGAAGTCAGCCTCATTCTGCCAACGGCCTTGTCAAAGAGGGTACGGAATTGCCCCTAAAGGCGGAAGAATTAGCAATGATGAACGACATGAGGATGTAGAAGGCAATGAAAACCACTGCATTAAAGACACGTAACGTGTATCCACAGGGCATGTGCACTGTAGTTGAAGTGTCATGATCTCTCCATAGGCTAAATATTCCGGAATAGTCCCCCATTCGGATCCCCGAGAGAGGACTGCCAAGGGGGAGGTTACCATGAGAAGAAGACTGAATAATCAACGAAAGGATAATGTTCTACGAGTCGGGGCGTGGAATGTCAGATGCTTGAACGTGGTAGAAAATATGAAAAGGAAAATGCAAAGGCTCAATCTAGATATAGTAGGGGTCAGTGAGGTGAAGTGGAAGGAAGACAAGGATTTCTGGTCAGATGAGTATCGGGTAATATCAACAGCAGCAAAAAAACGTATAACAGGTGTAGGATTCGTTATGAATAGGAAGGTAGGGCAGAGGGTGTGTTACTGTGAACAGTTCAGTAACCGGGTTGTTCTAATCAGAATTGACAGCAGACCAACACCGACAACGATAGTTCAGGTATACATGCGAACGTCGCAAGCTGAAGATGAACAGATAGAGAAAGTGTATGAGGATATTGAAGGGGTAATGCAGTACGTAAAGGGGGACAAAAATCTAATAGTCATGGGCGACTGGAATGCAGTTGTAGGGGAAGGAGTAGAAGAAAAGGTTACAGGAGAATATGGGCTTGGGGCAAGGAATGAAAAAGGAGAAAGACTGAGTTCTGTAACAAGTTTCAGCTAGTAATAGCGAAAACCCTGTTCAAGAATCACAAGAGGAGGAGGTATACTTGGAAAAGGCTGGGAGATAGAGAAGATTTCAATTAGATTACATCACTGTCAGACACAGATTCCGAAACCAGATACTGGATTGTAAGGCGTACCCAGTAGCAGATACAGACTCAGATCACAATATAGTAGTGATGAAGAGTAGGCTGAAGTTCAAGACATGTCAGGAAGCATCAATACGCTAAGAAGTAGGTTACGGAAGTTCTATGGGATGACGAGATATATGTGAAGTTCTCTAACGCTATAGATACAGCAATAAGGAATAGCGCAGTAGGCAACAGTTGAAGAGGAATGGACGTCTCTAAAAAGGGCCATCACAGAAGTTGGGAAGGAAAACATAGGTACAAAGAAGCTAGCTGCGAAGAAACCATGGGTAACACAAGAAATACTTCAGTTGATTGATGAATGGAGGAAGTACAAACATGTTCCGGGAAAATCAGGAATACAGAAATACAAGTCGCTGAAGAATGAAATAAATAGGAAGTGCAGGGAAGCTAAGATGAAATGGCTGCAGGAAAAACGTGAAGACATCGAAAAAGATATGATTGTCGGAAGGACAGACTCAGCATATAGGAAAGTCAAAACAACCTTTGGTGACATTAAAAGCAACGGTGGTAACATTAAGAGTGCAACGGGAATTCCACTGTTAAATGCAGAGGAGAGAGCAGATAGGTGGAAAGAATACATTGAAAGCCTCTATGAGGGTGAAGATTTGTCTGATGTGATAGAAGAAGAAACAGGAGTCGATTTAGAAGAGATAGGGGATCCAGTATTAGAATCGTAATTTAAAAGAGCTTTGGAGGACTTACTGTCAAATAGGGCAGAAGGGGTAGATCACATTCCATCAGAATTTCTAAAATCATTAGGGGGAGTGGCAACAAAACGACTATTCACGTTGGTGTGTGGAATATATGAGTCTGGCGACATACCATCAAACTTTCGGAAAAGCATCATCCACACAATTCCGAAGACGGCAAGAGCTGACAAGTGCGAGAATTATCGCACAATCAGCTTAACAGCTCATGCATCGAAGCTGCTTACAAGAATAATATACAGAAGAATGGAAAAGAAAATTGAGAATGTGCTAGGTGACGATCAGTTCGGCTTTAGGAAAAGTAAAGGCACGAGAGAGGCAATTCTGATGTTACGGCTAATAATGGAAGCAAGGCTAAAGAAAAATCAAAACTTTCATAGGATTTGTCGACCTGGAAAAAGCGTTCGACAATATAAAATGGTGCAAGCTGTTCACGATTCTGAAAAAAGTAGTGGTAAGCTATAGGGAGAGACGGGTCATATACAATATCTACAACAACCAAGATGGAATAATAAGAGTGTACGATCAAGAACGAAGTGCTCGTATTAAGAAGGGACTAAGACAAGGTTGTAGCCTTTCGCCCCTACTCTTCAATCTGTACATCGAGGAAGCAATGATGGAAATAAAAGAAAGGTTCAGGAGTGGAATGAAAATACAAGGTGAAAGGATATCAGTGATACGATTCGCTGATGACATTGCTATCCTGAGTGAAAGTGAAGAAAAACTAAATGATCTGCTGAACCGAATGAACAGTCTAATGAGTACACATTATGGTTTAAGAGTAAATCGGAGAAAGACGAAGGTAATGAGAAGTAGTAGAAATGAGAACAGCGAGAAACTTATCAGGATTGATGGGCACGAAGTCAATGAAGTTAAGGAATTCTGCTACCTAAGCAGTAAAGTTACCAATGACGGACGGAGCAGGGAGGACATCAAAAGCAGACTCGCTATGGCAAAAAAGGCATTTCTGGCCAAGAGATGTCTACTAATATCAAATACCGGCCTTAATTTGAGGAAGAAATTTCTGAGGATGTACGTGCGGAGTACAGCATTGTATGGTAGTGGAACATGGACTGTGGAAAAACCGGAACAGAAGAGAATGGAAGCATTTGAGATGTGGTGCTATAGACGAATGTTGAAAATTAGGTGGACTGATAAGGTAAGGAATGAGGAGGTTCTACGCAGAATCGGAGAGGAAAGGAATATGTGGAAAACGCTGATAAGGAGAAGGGACAGGATGATAGGACATCTGCTAAGACATAAGGGAATGACTTCCATTGTACTGGAGGGAGCTGTAGAGGGCAAGAACTGTAGATGGAGACAGAAATTGAAATACGTCAAGCAAATAATTGAGGACGTAGGTTGCAAGTGCTATTCTGAGATGAAGAGGTTAGCACAGGAAAGGAATTCGTGACGGGCCGCATCAAACCAGTCAGTAGACTGATGACCAAAAAAAAAGGAGCAAGATTTATACAAAAATATGTAACCGTTTCGTTAACGTACTTTGTTCACTTGGCTTCACTTTAAGGACTAAGATAACTAATTATGAAATATTCTCTATTGTAATAAATAGTAAAATGATCAATAATTTCCATGTAAAATAACAACAATATTCAATTATACACTGGAATATATCGAACCATGTATTCTGGTGATGACGAGTTGCTGCGCACTGCTACATTGACTTGCTGATATGTTTATAGTGATGCCCAACGGTTGAGGGTCTTTGCGCGTGATGAAAAGGTTGAACATTTACAAGTGTGTAGCTCAGGTTCGCTTAGGGAAGAAATAGTTTTGTTGCAGCTAACACTGTAAAAGTTAATATACACAATTGTAACCAGAGGGTCTGAAACGGTTAGTAATGCTACTTATTACGGTACGTGCACAATCCTCTGGAAAAACAAGTGCGTGTTACAGCATCGTATGGAGGTGTTGGTTGAGGTTATATACAACTACAGGAAGTGAAGCACACAAATAAGATTGACCATCAGCCGATTCCTTGATCGCAGCGATTTCCGGAACATGTCGAGTCTCAGCTGTTTTCTGCTAGAGGGCTCCTGGCAGAGCAAAAGTTATACTTCGCGCTAACCTTCATCGTTGGCAAGAGCTTGTTTGTGCGTTGCCTCGAGGGGTATAAAAGAGCAAGTCATCTTCCTTCAGTTCCCACACCCTAAGATTTTTTACCCGTACGGAAATGTCGAAGATGAGAACTTGGGTCTTGATGGGAGGCGTCACGGTGACACTGAAAGCTTTTATCTCTAATGCAGCGCGGCTCAGGCGAGGTACAAAGCGCGCAGCACTGCCGTGCCGTGGCGTGGCTGACAACACAGGAGGTCCTCAGCTGACATGCGCCTTATTCTCGGATGCAGAGCAAGCTTGCGGAAATCTACACATTAAGAAAACCGTTTGGAAATTACGAGGAAGCCTCATTTCCTCGGAGTTGCGATACCTTCACAAAATTATATTTCGATCCGTAACTTTACAAGTGTACTAGACCTGTTCACGTTGTCATCACCAGTGGCAAGCTCGTCGCGACTGAATGAAATCCTACTTTTTCTGTACACCTCATATAGTAACAGAAGTCTACTAAAACCTACATGAGCAATTCTGTACATGAGCGAGATTTTAAAACGCATTACACTTTGTGGTTGCAGTCGGCCCTGACTTTGTATCATACAGTTTTTTCGTGTGTTATACTTTCACTACTTTCGGCAGTGGTTGTCCTTTTTTGTCACATGTCGAACGTTGAAAAGGACTATCATTTTTACAATGGTTGCAAGATAACTGAATTTAAAAACTGACTGGTGACTTTTCTACGGTTTATAGGTATCATCCAAGCCTTTATACCAAAAATTAGACCAACTAGCATACTCATGTTATCCTACAATCAGTTACATTTGCCACGCAGTACAGTCGACGCCACCTTGATGTTGCAAAACGTTTTGTTAGTAAAGGGGAGTTTTAATTAGTATCTTCTAGTTCGAAACATAATGGTCAACGCCATGAGAAAAACTGATGAGGGCTGCAGCTCCGAAACGACGTAATCTGTGAATGTAATTGCATTGTTGAAGCAGTTATTTGTTAAAAATTTGCTTGGATTGGAATTCTTTCAGATACGTTCACTTTCATTATCTCTAAAAAAAATATGCTGATCGTCAGAGTAGGGGTGATGTTTAGATAAGTCGCCATATTTGTTCACTGTTTCCTTCACATTTCAACATGCAACTGTTGGAACAACGATACAATTATTTTCACACCATAACTGTTACGATATCAGTATTAATTCGGAATACAGCACTGGGTTAATTAAGGACGTAGAATTACTGTGGTCACCGCTCTGTTTCACAAAATTGTCATCTATAATTGCATATTTGTACACTGTTCGTCCACCCATATCTGTTCATTGATTTTACTTTGTTAGAGTGAATAATGACGCTGAGGCTAGCTATTTTCAATTTCACTCACTTTCCAGCTAATTAGACAATTAATTGTTGGTCATAGAGCGTAAATCCTAATTTGTTTTCTTTACTGGAACTCAGTTTAATGAAGTAGAATTATTGACACAGTCCCATAGCCCACAGCGCGCCGTGTTTATTATCCGTCCGTAAGACAGGATGATGCAATCTCTCCATTTACCTTTAATTGTGTATCAAGGAGAGTGATCTAAGATTGGCGGAAACTGACACCAGACCTTCAAATCGACTAACCAATCAAATTAGGACCAAGAAAAATTATGACAGACTGCTTAGCTTACGCAGACGGCTTGGTGATTCTAAGTCAGAAGACTCAAACACCACAAATACAAACTTTTGAAGAGTGAATTCATGGGTCTAAGACACTCATTCGAAACAGAAAGAGATACACTGGAAGAATTCAAAACAGGTAATGAAAAGCATCAGAAAAAATTATAGGCCCAGGTTATATCAAAGGGGAAGATTACAGAGACTAACATTCCCGTCCTTTCAGTTCAATAATCATGATAATTATGAAGATATAGAAAAAATTCAATATTTATCTCAGCATCAACTAACAAAAAATGTATATTATTTTAATTACAAAAACGGGGTTGTAGATAGGCTGAGTCTCAGTTGATTGTAGGAGTAATTAGCAACCAACAAACACACTCATCTTGATATCTCGTAGGAGTTATTGGCTCGGCTATTTATCCTGTGATTTCTAGAGTCACTGGTATTGACACGTTTACGGAAAGGACATTAGGTTGTTGACGTTGGATTATCATAGCATATTGCTGACTTCGCTTTGGACAAGAATATCTCATTCCCAGCATAAATGTTACTGGTTAAAAATGACGACTTTCCAGTTGAAAACTTTTCAAGATTCACTAGCTCCTTATTTCCTGCCCCCACTGATGTACTAAAACTTCAACATTCTTGATACGGACTGACATTAGCGTAGACATTTCGTAATAAGAAACTTCACATTATTTAACCTGGAAACAGGTCACAGATTTGTCTTTCAATGTTTCTCATCCTCCTCCTAGCGAATACAGAGACTCTCTCCTCAAAAACTTTATAATACACAATACAAAGATAGCATACCTCGTCAGTCCAAACAGTTACAGCCATTCGGTAGATGACATTCATAAAGAAAGTAATAATCAAAAAGTAACCTCATTTTGTGAAAAAATAACAATTATTCCTAACCATAACTTTTAGTAATGAAATTTCGTGAATTGGGTAATGTTAAATAACTATCTGATGGCTACTGACGAATGAAACAAATCCAACCTTTTGGGATATGAACTGTGATTTACTTTCAAAGAATATTCTTAAGAATTTATTTTATTTACTAGCGATTCATCAAGAACATTAACACATTTCATCACATTATGTAAGCATGGAAGTAGTTGCCAGGGAGTAATTGATGAAAACATAACCAAATTCCTTTTAACAAATGCGAATTTTATTCACTTTAATAGTGCCTAAAAGCATTTTTAAAAAGAAACAGATTTAAAATTCAAATCAGAAAACATCCTCTAAATATCAAAGTTACAATTTATTCAGAGGCAGAAAGAAGCAAGTTTTGACTTTATGAGCTTTCGGGCAGAGAACCCCCCCCCACCCACTCCCTTTTGACACGGCCGTAGTTACGACCGCTCACAACAGACTCTGAAAGACTACTCTGGTGCACATCAGCAACACACCAGATAACTTTAAACTAAGAGTATTAACCACTTTCACAAGCACAAAAACTATGCACCCCCTGTAGGAGGGATGGAAATGTACAAAACGCTAGCAATTAAAAAGATTAACCTTGCCACCGAAGGTGCAACTTTATTTTAACTTCTAAGAAAAGTCTTAGGGTGCAAGGGTGGCAACTTTATATACTAAAATGGTCATTTAAATAAAAGCCCATGAAATGTAATCTTATATAAAATTCTACAAGGTTGGCCAAACAATAGTTAAGATGCTCTACAGTACACAGATACCGCCTCTCAAGATCATAGGCAACAATATCAAAGTTTCCAAAGATCAAAACATTTCAGGTATTAGGCCGTTACATTCCAAGCAATAATTTCGTTAACACACCGATTCCGACAAACATGACAGAGGCAGCTACTAACGTACGGTAGATTCAAAGGGAGATTACCGAACAACCCGAACCGCAGGTTGCTATAACCCACCCCTATCCCACAAGGGAAAAACGGACCACCCAATTTATAAACAACCACGCTGCCGCGGGTGAGCAAACGGAGAAGAATGGTGGGACGACCCAAAAGCAAAACGGCTGGTGACCTCACCAAGAAAAGAAGTAGAATTTAACGAGAGTAAATCAAACAACATATCACCAATCACTTAACTGGTAATAAACTGCGATTTTTCGAGAAGACCTGGCGCAGCACCACCAAATAGCTCTCCAGAACCGTCCACTGCCAGCCGCTTCAACGGACGCAGGGCGGCGCGCCGATCTCCCGTCTCACGGCGTCGCAGCTCTCACCGGCCAGACTGATGTCGTGGGTTGACTCCTGTTTCTCCCGTGTCGACGGCGAAGTCACTCCCGTCGCTATACGCCGCGGCCCACTGGACTCACGTGGCGACCTCACATGCGCCGACGCTCAAGACGGACAAGTCATCTTGTGTCTCAGTGCGCGACCTAGCAACCGTCGATCCAACCACCAATGACCAATGCCTGAGCAAACTCAAGCAGACTGGCGGCCTTACGCGCAGGCTCAGAGACAGGAACTAAGCTCTTGACCGGGCGACCACTCACTGAGTTCTCTTACTGCCTAACAAATGCGGACGAGAGACTGACCCAGACTAACCGACTGGCGAGCTCATAGCGCCCCACGTGAACAGGAAACCTTTCCCCTTTGCCACTAGGGGGAGAAACCAAAGCTGCGATTGCCACAGCGGCGCCACCGCCAGAAACGGAGGGCGACTGCTTCACACTACGCGGTGCGGCGCGCTCTTCAGAACAGCAATTTTTACCACGGCTCAGGATAATTAACTTTTGAAAAATGTTACATGAAAATGAAATAAACAGATTTTGAGAGCATAAAGGGAGAAAACTAAACAGGAAAATGACATTTCAAATAATTGTCGCCAAACAACATAATGATCCATAATGAAAATCAAGTATGTACTTCTCAGAGAAACGTTGTCACAATGCGAATGGTATTGAACAGTGCATTAAATAAAGAAGTGACGTCAATTACTATTGGTTGGGTGACAAATGCTACAGATTGGTTTCAAGACTAAGAGCAAGTAAAGACACTGAAAAATTTACCAACACGTGTGTGGATACGGAAAAACACAGGCTAAAATTCTATGAGAATCCTATACGAGTGGAGCAAACTAGATTTAGAAAAGTTGTGGAATTCTACGAAACTTGCAGTAAAGCAAAAATTGACATAATAATAATAAGCCTAGGATGCCGAAAACAAAAGCTAAAATTCAATTGATATAAGAACGAATAAAATCAACACTATTTATAGACGTTTGGAATTCAGTAAACCGGCATTAAGGCAACAATTGAAAGACTAAAATGGATCGATGCAGTAAAAGAATGCCTGAAAGAAACAGGAATAACACAACGCAATATACCACGCAGAAAAATATTTAGGTAGAAAATTCACGACTTGACAGATAGTCTGGAGAGAAACACAAGAAGGTCGAACAACTTGATGCTGTGAGTGGAAAATAGCATATTCTGAGGGAGTGAAGATGAAAATGTCCATTGTAGTACATGAAGTGATGGAGTAGGGCCCATATTGAAGACTCTTTAGGAATTTCGTACAGATGATTATTACGGCTGAAAGAACTCTCATCATCTCACAGTACGTGTATAGTGCTAATGAATCTTCCGTTTCTTTGTTCCCAGTAGTTACTCGTTCCGACTTCAATTAATTTATATTTGTATTCACCCCAAATACGCGCTGAGAGAAATTCAGCACACTGAATATGTACAGTGTGGGATTTGAAAGGCTGGTATAAATCATAACACTTGCAAATATTTAACTATCACAGTGGTTTCCGACGCTTCTGTGACCATTACCCTGACTGTTATCGGACATAACCTAGCACCCCTTTCGCTGCCTTGCAGCCACCAAACTTTATCATCAGTGTTAGTGCTCAAGTAAACTTTATAATGAACATCACGAACTAATAAGTGAAAGAGAAAATAGATTCTGCTTATTTCAACCAATATATTTTTATGGTAGTCCGAAACAATTATCGGTGCATCACGAGAGTTACCCACAATTTTTTTCGAGAAAAGAAAAATGATTATCCATATTAAGGGTAAATATTTGTTGCAAAACATATATCCTCCTCACAGCTGCTCTTCCTATTGACACCTCTTTCACAAACAGCCTCCATCCCCATTTAAAACCATCCAAGCTGTTCTGTGTGGGCTATACTTTGTATATCACTTGATTCTTAGATTATTTACTTCTGAACTGGGAGAAATCGGAGGACTTCTGTGCTTCGTGTCTGACCACTGTACTAATAATTAAAATAACAAACATAACTAACGGGAACAGTTTTAAGGAATATTTCCATCGCGGATTTGAGAATACCGTAATTCATGGGTTAACGTATTTCTAGAAAATTTTGTTTTTTTCCTTCGTTTTCCAACTGCCCAAAAACTGATGCATTCACTCATCATTATTGTAATCCCATTTTATGTTGTCAAGGAGAACTACTTCACAACATAATATGGGATTACAATGACACATCTGAAGGTGCGAACAGGAATTCCTCACAATAAACGTAATATGGAGTATTTCGTTAGAGAATGGGAAAATACACCACGCCTGTATGAGTTTTGTGGCGTGTATAATGCATACTGTGATGACAAGACACACACCGGGATGAACAACTGAGCTTTCCTCCAGAGGCCTCTTTGTTGACAGCAGAGCTCACAGACACATTAGAACGACTTGAATGTGCAGACATCAGAGAAAACTGTACAATAATAGCGATGTCCGGTTTACGTTTTAAAATAATACAATTAAAGGAGGTGGAGGAGGAGGAGATTAGTGTTTAACGTCCCGTCGACAACGAGGTCATTAGAGACGAAGCGCAAGCTCGGGTGAGGGAATGTGGGGAAGGAAATCGGCCGTGCCCTTTCAAAGGAACCATCCCGGCATTTGCCTGAAGCGATTTAGGGAAATAATGGAAAACCTAAATTAGGATGGCCGGAGACCGGATTGAACCGTCGTCCTCCCGAATGCGAGTCCAGTGTGCTAGCCACTGCGCCACCTCGCTCGGTACAATTAAAGGAAAGTGCAGTCATCAACGCCAGCAACTGCTCGTTAAGGCGAATCAATGACTGCATCTTATTGTCAGAACACTTACAAGATGCAACAAATTCACTGAAGAGATATCCGGCAGTACTCTTGTCCGGCCTTTGCTAGAGTTTGTGGCCCGTATCAGATATGATTGATATCAAAGATCTAAAAAAAACTCAAGGGAGGGCAACTCGCTTTTACTGTTCAGTAATAGGAGAGAGAGCGTTGCGGATATGATACGTGAGTTGGGCTGGCAATCATTAAAACAAAGATGTTTCCATTGTAGTGAGAACTTTTCACGAAATTTAAGTCACCATCTTTTTCCTCCGAAATAGATAATATTCTGTTGACGCCTACCTTCGTAAGGAGCAATGATCAGCGCAACAAAATAAGAAAAATTGGAGCACACGCTGAGAGATTTAAGTGTTCGTTTTATCCCGCGCGCTGTTCGCTGGGAGTCCTTAACCGTGCGACTGCTACGGTCGCAGGTTCGAATCCTGCCTCGGGCATGGATGTGTGTCATGTCCTTAGGTTAGTTAGTTTTCACTAGTTCTACGTTCTAGGGGACTGATGACCACAGCAGTTGAGTCACATAGTGCTCAGAGCCATTTGAACCATTTTTGGAGCTGTTCGCTCTGGGGGAACAGAGTAAAAGTGTTTCCTCTGCTACGTGGAGTAGTCAAGTACATGTAGACGTAGATATAGGTGTATCACGTAATAGAATGGCTGGCAGAACTATGTCATTTCGACGTGTGGATACAGAAATGACAGCGTACGAGGGGTGTAGTCGACACATTAACGGAGTAGGCTGTATGCAGTGAGAGCAAAAATAATACGGCCTTGTATCCTCACGACAACTTATTAGCACGTCTGGCTGCGAATTACAGACAGCTGGAACAGTAAGCGCTGTCTCTCACGCGAAGCTGGGAAGGGCGCCATGTCAAAATATCCTCAGTCAGTTATGTCTTTCATTCGAATTTGGCGTGTGTCACAAGATCTTTATCGAGAGAATGTCCTTAATTATGCATTATCGCGGAAGAGTAAAACAGAGCCTAATTCTACAGGATGGACACAAACAGTCTGAAGAGCTTGTGTTGCATGGTAGGCTGCGCTCAGAAATAATCGCTACAAATAATTTGATACGTTGCACGGTTTCTAAGTTGATTAGCAATGAACTTGGCCAGTCAAAACGTTATGCGCAAATTCATGAAAACCCTTCAAGAGACGGTGTCACCAAACATGTTCTTCGTTTGATTTCCTAAAACTAAACAAGAGTAAGACACAAAACTGAACAAAAGACGGCAGCAAGGCTCGAAATCGACTCAAAGGCAGAGGAGTCTCGTGAGCTGCCATCTACGCTGAGGACAGACGACCCTCAACGGCCTAGTTTTCTAACATCAATACGCAACGCATCGAATTTTTTCCTCAACAGCTATTTCTCATCACAATCTACCTTGCAACATCATTACAAGCTTATCCAACTGTTTCTGACCAACCTGTATCTCTATGGTCGTATGCGATGCTGTCTGTAGTCAGATGTAGAGCAGGTCACTCATAATCCGGTATCCTATTTGAGCCCTAGAAACAACCAATTTATGGTTGTGTGTAATGAAGTGTGGATTAGATTAACTTACAGTTTGCTATATACACTGACGGAAAAAAATCCCAACACCAAATACAATTAATTTCGGGTAATGAAATCTCGGGAACAAATTTGTCTAGGTAGGATATTTAAGTGATTAAACTGCAAGATCACAGCTTAACGTAAGAGCGAGATAGGGCAATGCAAATGTAAAATGCTGGGACATTAATAACCGGTGTATCTACCAGAATGTTCATTACAAGCATGAAAACGTTTATGCATTGTGCTGTACAGGTGCCTTCTGTCACTTTGTGCGTTGGAGTTCCATACCTGTTGCACTTACTCAGTATAGACAGGGGCGGTTAATGCTCGTTGTGGATAACGATAGAGTCGTCATCCGACGATGTTCCGTATGTGATCGATTGGATACAGATCTCGCTATCGAGCAGGCCAAGCTAAATGACGATATGATGTTACAGCAGCAGTATGTAAGGGAGTGTTTTACAATACTGTATTTGGTTTGCATTTTAGAAATTATTTCCAACTTTACAAAAATGTAGTGGAAGTTATAATTACCTCATGCTAGTTTGGAGAGGGATAGCTATCTTCTAAGAATCCTGCATATTAAATATTGCAGTTTAGAAAAGTATTTTGATGCAACTGATGTATTTCAGTCGAAGCAAGAAGACAAAACCGCTCGATTCTGATAACTAGTTATACTTGAAAAAGATTATTAATTAGTATCACTCAACTAAACCATCGATGACGATACATGGGTAATTTGTGTAATACTTGTCTACGTAAAGGTCTATTTCAGTTTCGTAATTCTCTGACCAGTTATGTGTTAAACGTAACCGTAATGTTCTGTTTAGGCAATTTTCTAGTAATTCTGGCTTTTGTATTTTTTATCTGTTCCGCCTTCTTTCAACCAGGTTCAGTCAATGTATTATAAACACAATTTGAATCTGGAAAGAGCTACAAATTTCTGAGCGACTCTCGTTGCTTTCTGAAGACTGAGCGATCTTTATAACAGGGCATCAGCTTAATTTAAATTTACATGAAACTCAATTTTGTTCATAAGACACGTCGCATTTGCGACGAGAGGCTTGTTTGATGCCATGGGAATGACGTTACAAGCCACTAGATTGAAAGTTTTAACGAAAATGGGGGCACTTGGGATGTAGTAGCTATAGCAGTTATGGAGACAATTTTGGCATTCTATCAATAGAAGTAACAGACACTTCGACTGTTACGGACGTGAGTATGTTTACAAGATAGCGCTGTTTTGTTTCTCTCTTAGTTGGGCTCATCGAGATAGTTGAGTGCATCTCACTCGTATGGTTTTATTTTGGTATCCCAATTTAAAAAAATATGCAAAGTTTATGTTCGTGATTTATAAAGTTAAAAGTCCCTTAGTAGACACATGAAGCGGTAGGCACGTAACACTAAATAACAAAAGAGAAACGGGATAAGTATGTACGCAGACATTGTGGATTCTGCATTGTTAAGTGGTAGCTGGCTTTGAAACCATATCAAATTAAGTAACCACCAATATAAGGTGAGTACTTTATAAGCAATAAATGATGTGGTGATACATCAGGTGTTTCATTGTTAAGATTTTAACCCACTATAGGTAAGTTTCTCTGAGGAAACATGCAATATCTATCTCAATTAATCTCAATTTCCTAAGACAGAAAACTTAAAAATTGGGAAATTGCTACGGAAAAAAGCTCTGTTTCACTGATTTATGCTATCATATCAGTAAGTCGTGTCCAGTAGTATTGCTATAGCATTTATCACACCAGACAATTCTCCATTGCGAATGTTAATGGAGTGCAGCAACAAGGATCTGACAGTCATACGTCTCACCTACGATGTGGTCTCGTATAAGCTAAGTGACTGCTATGAGTGGCTCGCATTTTCTGCACGTACTGTAAATGTGTGGACGTAGAGTAAAAGTACGGAAAATAAATAATAAATTTGAAAAAATTGCTGTTTTCATCTATTACGCTTTATCAATGTTTAGCAAGAAATTAATTACCTGCATTTGGTTAAAAATATTAACCAGATAGGCTATTGCCTATGCCTCCAGAACATTCAGTGGCGCAGACTGCCAGCATATCAGCTCACACAATGTGAACGGCAGTAACGAGGACTGCCTGAATCCCAGGTCAGTACTTACTTTTTATCCATTCAGATCTTTCGAAGTCTGTCGTGATTATAAGCATTAGTGCTCACTATCAACCTCTGTTACTATAGTGTACTTGCTGCTTTCTAACACGTCATGCCATTGCGCTTCAAGCCTAGGTTTACAAAGTTGCGTCCGGATAATAATCTACTTTATGGAGGTGATACAGTCTCTATAAAGTTATGTTTTGAGGTAACGTATCTTGTGAACTTGTATGTTCACAGATATAATTTATTTTTCTATTGCAATCAATTTCCTATTTATGACCAACACATTTCAAGTGAACAGTTTACGGGCATATAATTCTCTTAACAATCACTTCAGACTATATATTGCTCATTCGTGTCTATTTTAATTTGGCCCGCCGGGGTGGCCGAGCGGTTCTAGGCGCTACAGTATGGCACCGCGCGAGCGCTACGGTCGTAGGTTCGAATCCTGCCTCAGTCATGGATGTATGTGATGTCCTTAGGTAAGTTAGGTATAAGTTCTAGAGGACTGATGACCTCAGAAGTTAAGTCCCATAGTGCTCAGAGCCATTTGAACCATTTTCTATTTTAATTTGTCCTGAGGGCTCTAATCTCGGTCTGTTACAGTGTAACCAGGAAAGATAAATAAAAATTTAAATTTATTACTGCTGGACAAATTATGATGCAATGTAGGGTTTTAATTTGGATTTAAAATTTTCTCAGCATCTGATTTACAGATGCTTGTGCATATGAAGACGTGTGTGTGTGTGTGTGTGTGTGTGTGTGTGCGTGTGTGTGTGTGTGTGTGCATTTATACATGTATAAGACAATATGAAACTTATGTTAGAAAGACGCTTCTGTAACCTGTTGGTTTTTATTCACAGAACTGAAATGTTTGAAGAAGGCTAAACGGTCAGGCCGTATATACACACATCAAAAAAAGTTTTACATTACCTCGGTTCCGAGAGTTCCGGAACCTGTATAGAAAATTGGAGCAGACATCAACATAAACATCATTTCCGTAGGTAGCGATCATTCTTTGCAGTAGTAGCCCTTGGGCGGCCTGAGCGAGGCATGTCATCGACAGTTCGTCTCTCTGTATCTCCTCCATGTCCGAACAACATCGCTTTGGTTCACTCCGAGACGCCTGGACACATCCCTTGTTGAGAGCCCTTCCTGGCACAAAGTAACTATGCGAATACGATCGAACCACGGTATTGGCCGTCTAGGCATGGTTGAACTACAGACAACACGATCCGTGTTCCTCCTACCTGCTGGTGTGACTGGAACTGTCGGACCCCCACCGTCCAATAGGCGTTGCTCAAGCATGGTTGTTTACATCTTTGGACGGGTTTAGTGACATCTCTCAACAGTCAAGGGGGCTGTGTCTGTGATACAATATTCATAGTCAACGACTGTCTTCAGGAGTTCTGGGAACCGGGATGATGCGAATCTTTTTTTGATGTGTGTATATAGACCTTGGGAGCCTGCATTTCTCCCCATTCATAATTATTTTGTCGTAAGTATATTCAGAAGTAAAATTCAATTCATATATTACAATATTATACACACTTTAATATATATGTATGTATCCTTGCTGTAAAAGAGCCTGTTTTTGACCATCGTAACTAAAGAATCGAGTGCTATGGCGGTGAGAAATGGGAGACGCTAATTGTTGACGTCACGACATGTTTGATGGGTTCGTTTTTCGTGCATGAAGAGATGGATAAAAATTTTAAATTAATATGTGCATCTTATATATGTGAATGACAGACGGCCTCTGATTGATAATGAGTGAACTGTGAACCACGTGCTTCGCTTTCTTTCGGGGATACAGTTCCGCGTTGCGCATTGAACTCAGATCAATGGATCACTGGTGAAACAATGTGTGTGCACGATAACAGTTTTGAACATGTCTAAGACTGTGATGTCCTCTGAATAGGCTTAAAATTATGTCGTATCACTCGCTGGAGCGAAACTGCTCTGCGGGTACCACGAAGTAAGATACTATATAAGCAAATTTACTCTGGCTGTACGTCAGTGTCGTGTATTTCAAACTGTGCGCATTCTGGAACGGCAATCTCATAACACCAGGCCTATGGTGACAGCTGCGATAGTTCAAGAGTCTTATCATGATCTGCAACAGATACGCAGTTCATCTGGAGACATTATTTACAACGTTGCATCACCAAACTGCAGTATCGCACGTCATAGTCACGTCGTTATCCTGGAATGCTGCTACGAGGTGACGTGTTTTATCTTTAAAGAATAAAATGTTGTTCTAGTAGTAAGCCCATAATATATCGAACTACATTTTTGTACTTACATCTCTCGTCGATCAGCTAAAGCATTAGTAATGTTATTCATGGTTTCTGCGTGCCTACCTTCTTTGTACTTACGTTTTTTCCCAAATTATGTGAGTTGCTGTTTTAGAGAAGTCTATTTCTCTTCAGGTGAACTGATTGTTGAGCTAATCATTTACAATAATCTATAGCCTCAAAGAACGTCAAGCGTACCTCTCCATTTCTTAGTATTTCCGTATCCCACGTCTTTGTGCATTGATACTTCCTGACACGACTCTTAATCTTCATCCTACTCTTCATAATTTTAAATTGTGATCTGACTCTATATCTGCTCCTGATGCGCAGTACAATATAATATCTGATTTCCGAATCTTTGACTGAGAATGATATGGTGTAATCTAGCAGAAAGCTTCCCATATCTCCCGGCCTTTTCCTAATGTATCTCCTCCTCTTGTGATTCTTGAACAGAGTATTCACTGTTACTAGCTGAAATTAATTGCAGAAGTCAACTAGTATTTGTCCTATCTCATTCTTAGTACCAAGCCCCTACAAATACATTCCAACCCTATACGATTATTAGGTTTTCGTCTCCCTTTACGTGGTGAAGTACCCGCTCAATATTCTCATATATATTCCCTATCTCTCCATATTCTGCTTGCGAAGTCGGCATTCATACCTGAACGATTGTTGTCGATGTTGGTTTGCTGGCTATTCAAATAAAAACAACCCTATCACTGAAATGTTCACAGTAACTCACTCTCTGCTCTACTTTTCTACTCATCACGAATCCTACTACCCTTATAACTTTTTTCATGCCGCTGTTGATATTAACATGTCCTTATCTGATGAGATATCCTTGTTTCTTTTCATTCTACTTCATTGACCCCCATTGTATCAGGACTGGGCCTTTGCATTTCCGTGTTCAGGTTTTCTAGCTTCCCTACCACGTTCAAGTCTCTGAAATTCCACACTCCCACTACTAGAACGTTATCCTTTCGTTGCTTATTCTATCTTTTTTTCATAGTCACCTCCACCCTGGCAGTCTCCTCCTGATCCACATGGGGAACTAGTACGGAATCCCTTGCTAGTACAGAGGTCAACGTGAAAATTTTCTCAATCACGTGTCAATGTACACTCCTGGAAATGGAAAAAAGAACACAATGACAGCGGTGTCAATACTTGCTCCGGACACTGCGAGAGGGCTGTACAAGCAATGATCACACGCACGGCACAGCGGACACACCATGAACCGCGGTGTTGGGCGTCGAATGGCGCTAGCTAAGCAGCATTTGGGCACCGCCGCCGTCAGTGTCAGCCAGTTTGCCGTGACATACGGAGCTCCATCGCAGTCTTTAACACTGGTAGCATGCTGCGACAGCGTGGACGTGAACCGTATGTGCAGTTGACGGACTTTGAGCGAGGGCGTATAGTGGGCATGTGGGAGGCCGGGTGGACGTACCGCCGAATTGCTCAACACGTGGGGCGTGAGGTCTCCACAGTACATCGATGTTGTCGCCAGTGGTCGGCGGAAGGTGGACGTGCCCGTCGACCTGGGACCGGACCGCAGCGACGCACGGATGCACGCCAAGACCGTAGTATCCTACGCAGTGCCGTAGGGAACCGCACCGCCACTTCCCAGCAAATTAGGGATACTGTTGCTCCTGGGGTATCGGCGAGGACCATTCGCAGCCGTCTCCATGAAGCTCGGCTACGGTCCCGCACACCGTTAGGCCGTCTTCCGCTCACGCCCCAACATCGTGCAGCCCGCCTCCAGTGGTGTCGCGACAGGCGTGAATGGAGGGACGAATGGAGACGTGTCGTCTTCAGCGATGAGAGTCGCTTCTGCCTTGGTGCCAATGATGGTCGTATGCATGTTTGGCGCCGTGCAGGTGAGCGCCACAATCAGGACTGCATACGACCGAGGCACACAGGGCCAACACCCGGCATCATGGTGTGGGGAGCGATCTCCTACACTGGCCGTACACCTCTGGTGATCGTCGAGGGGACACTGAATAGTGCACGGTACATCCAAACCGTCATCGAAACCATCGTTCTACCATTCCTAGACCGGCAAGGGAACTTGCTGTTCCAACAGGACAATGCACATCCGCATGTATCCCGTGCCACCCAACGTGCTCTAGAAGGTGTAAGTCAACTACCCTGGCCAGCAAGATATCCGGATCTGTACGCCATTGAGCATGTTTGGGACTGGCTGAAGCGTCGTCTCACGCGGTCTGCACGTCCAGCACGAACGCTGGTCCAACTGAGGTGCCAGGTGGAAATGGCATGGCAAGCCGTTCCACAGGACTACATCCAGCATCTCTACGATCGTCTCCATGGGAGAATAGCAGCCTGCATTGCTGCGAATGGTGGATATACACTGTATTAGTGCCGACATTGTGCATGCTCTGTTGTCTGTGTCTATGTGCCTGTGGTTCTGTCAGTGTGATCATGTGATGTATCTGACCCCCGGAATGTGTCAATAAAGTTTCCCCTTCCTGGGACAATGAATTCACGGTGTTCTTATTTCAATTTCCAGGAGTGTAATACCATCACGTGTCTTCAATGCTGTTGTTTCCACTGCCTCCTGCATACTCATGTCGTTGATCATTGATGATTCTTCCGTCTTTTTAAGGCAGTTTCGCAGCTCAAGGGAAAGAAAGTGCCTTGAAGCTTCGTCAGCGCCTCCGCCCTCTTTCGCAAGGGCGCTGGCTGAATCAGGGTGACTTATTATGCCGGAAGTCTTCAGGTGCCATTGATCATAATTTTTATTCAAAGTTTAAGCGGTGGTTTGGCTTGAACCCGGAACCGTGGTCATTTCGATTACTTGTCAAATTCACTAACCCTGGGCCAGGGGTGACACAATTAACGAAGGTACCTACAGAGAATAAAGAAGAAGAATTTTATCTAATGCACAGATCGTGTGAGTCTAGGGAATGAATTAAACAGGATGTCGACTCTCGCGTATCCACTAACATAAGTGATAAAAAAGTAAACTGACTATTGGGAACTTTGAGATTAAAAAATATTGCTTTTCGTTATTTTGTTCGATAGTTGCAGAGCGTATCGTGCAACAGTTAACAAAACAGACAAGAAAATAAACACCTTGGAACTGTGTTATGTCAGATTTCTACCAATTAGTCTAATTTATGATGTACACTACCAGAGCTTTAAAATTGTAGAGAATGTAACACTTGAGCTTGGATTGATTTAATTATTGAAAACGGATTGGAATTGATTAACTACCGTGCTAAAATCACCCACTGGAAGGAACGTGGAGGATCTTCAGTCCGATGTCTACACTTATCTTTGAGATTTTGAAGTTAAGTCAAAAAAGGTCAAACTGACTACATCATGTTAAGATGATGCACAGTATGCCCCAATGTAGCCTTTTATTCATGTCACATGTCTTCTATATACTGTTTGCAAAGACGACACAGCAAGAAGATCTCATTATGCATTGACTTCGCTGTTGCTCAAATATTGTACCCGTACTTATTGCTAGCCATTACCCAAAACATTTTTGTTCCTCAAGATTCTATGCAATAGAAGTAACTGCTTTTCCTATTTCTCATTTCTTTAAATTAATAGCTAAATAGATTTTATTATTTCTTGCCAAATAAACGTATGTATTACTGAGCTGCTTATGTGGATTACACTTGCCGTATGAGAGTACAATCTACTCAGAGAACAGCGTTATATTTCATGGGAGCGCTAGGTATTATTGTGTGGGTAAGTATTTATGAGAGTGGATTTCTTATACCTTATCACTACCAATGAAATTGTTTGTTCGGGTAAAGTTACGTAATTCATTTCCTCTTTATTTAGAAATGTGCTACATGTCTGCAGTCCTCATACACAGTTAAATCTCCTCGCCACAGTATCGTATTCTGCCACAAGGCTACTCAAACGAAAGTTCAGCTGCCCATTTATTGTTGCTGTACAGTTTCACGAACTAAGCATGCTTTGTTACAGAGCTGGAAAATATTAATTACCACCCGACACTTTAACTTATAAAAACCTGCACCATTTTGTTCTGGAAGCTGCGGCGGTGTGCTACGGTACCATGGCGTGGGGAATTCATTGTGTACCATAGCTGAAGGCAAGTAGACATACACCAGGACCGACTAAAGGCGTTTTGCCGCCCCATGCGAAAACTGCAAGTGCTGCCTCTCCTCCCCCTTCACGTTTTCAGATTTAGGCCACCTGCTTCACAATATCATTCACATCTGATATTATTTCTTCACATATCACACTTACTCATGCATATTTTTGACGTTAATATTTCTTTAAGATCAGAGTTAGGTATGGGGCACCTGTCACTGAAACAGAAGTGAAATGTTTACGCTTCATATTTTACTTATTATTTATTTAGTTATTTATTTATTTATTTATTGCGTGCGTCAACGATACAGATAGCCGTACCGTAGGTGCAACGGCAACGGAGGGGTATCTGTTGAGAGGCCAGAGAAACATGTGCTTCCTGAAAAGGGGCAGCAGCCTTTTCAGTAGTTGCAAGGGCAACAGTCTTGATGCTTAACTGATCTGGCATTGTAACACTAACCAAAACGGCCTTGCTGTTGTGGTACTGCGAACGGCTGAAAGATAGGGGAAACTGCAGTCGTAATTTTTCCCGAGGGCATGCAGCTTTACTGTATGATTCAATGATGATGGCGTCCTCTTGGGTAAAATATTTCGGAGGTAAATTAGTCCCCCATTCGGATCTCCTGGCGGAAACTACTCAAGAGGGTGTCGTTAGCAGGAGAAAGAAAACAGGCGTTCCACGGATCGGAGCGTGGAATGTCAGATCCCTTAATCGGGCAGGTAGGTTAGAAAATTTAAAAAGGGAAATGGGTAGGTTAAAGTTAGATGTAATGGGAATTAGTGAAGTTCGGTGGCAGGAGGAATAAGACTTTTGGTAAGGTTATAAATACAAAATCAAATAGGGGTGATGCAAGAGTAAGTTTAATAATGAAAAAAAATAGGAGTGCGGGTAAGCTACTACAAACAGCATAGTGAACGCATTATTGTGGCCAAGATAGACATGAAGCCCACGCCTTTGACAGTAATACAGTATACAAGTTTATATTCCAACTAGCTCTGCAGATGATGAACAAATTGATTAAATGTGTGATGAGATAAAAGAAATTATTCAGGTAGTGAAGGGAGACGAAAATTTAATAGTCAAGCGTGACTGGAATTCGACAGTAGGAAAAGGAAGAGAAGGAAACGTAGTAGGTGAAAATTTATTGTGGCTAAGAAATGAAAGAGGAAGCCGCCTGGTAGAATTTTGCACAGAGCATAACTTAATCATATCTAACACTTAGTTCAAGAATCACGAAAGAAGGTTGTATACATGGAAGAACCCTGGAGAGATTAGAAGCTTTCAAATAGATTATATAATGGTAAGACAGAGTTTTAGGAACCAGATTTTAAATTGTAGGACATTTCCAGGGGCAGATGTGGACTCTGACTACAATCTATTGGTTATGAACTGTAGATTAAAACTGAAGAAACTGCAAAAAGGTGGAAATTTACTGAGATGGGACCTGGATAAACTGAAAGAACCAGAGGTTGTACAGAGTTTCAGGGATAGCATAAGGGAACAATTGATAGGAATGGGGAAAGAAATACAGAAGAAGAAGAATGGGTATCTTTGAGGAATGAAATAGTGAAGATGGCAGAGGATCAAGTAGGTAAAAAGACGAGGGCTAGTAGAAATCCTTGGGTAACAGAAGAGATACTGAATTTAATTGATGAAAGGAGGAAATACAAAAAAGCAGTAAGTGAAGCTGGCAAAAAGGAATACAAACGTCTCAAATATGAGATCGACAGGAAGTGCAAAATGGCTGAGCAGGGATGGCTAGAGGACAAATGTAAAGATTAGAGGCTTATCTCACTAGGGGCAAGATAGACATTGCCTACAGGAAAATTAAAGAGATCTTTGGAGAAAAGAGCATATCCTGAGCTCAGATGGAAACCCATTTCTAAGCAAAGAAGGGAAAGCAGAAATGTGGAAGGAATATGTAGAGGGTCTACACAGGGGCGACGTTCTTGAGGACAATATTATGGAAATGGAAGAGGAGGTAGTTGAAGATGAAATGGGAGATATGATACTGCGTGAAGATTTTGACAGAGCACTGAAAGACCTAAGTCGAAACAAGGCACCGGGAGTAGAACTACTGACAGCCATGGGAAAGCCAGTCCTGACAAAACTCTACCATCTTGTGAGCAAGATGTATGAGACAGGCGAAATTCCCTCAGACTTCAAGAAGAATTTAATAATTCCAATCCCAAAGAAAGCATGTGTTGACAGATCTGAAAATTACCGAACTATCAGCTTAATAAGTCACTGCTGCAAAACAGTAACGCGAATTCTTTGCAGACGAATGGAAAAACTGGTAGTAGCCGACCTCGGGGACGATCAGTTTGGATTTTGTAGAAATGTTGGAACACGTGAGGCAATACTGACCCTACGACTTATCTTAGAAGAAAGATTAAGGAAAGGCAAACCTAAGTTTCTAGCATTTGTGGGCTTAGATAAAGCTTCTGACAATGTTGACTGGAATACTCTCTTTCAAATTCTGAAGGTGGCTGGGGTAAAATACAGGGAGCGAAAGGCTATTTACAATTTGTACAGAAACCAAGCGGCAGTTATAAGAGTCGATGGATATGAAAGGGAAGCAATGGATGGGAAGAGAGTGAGAGAGTGGTGTAGCCTCTCGTCGATGTTATTCAGTCTGTATATTTAGCAAGCAGTAAAGGAAACAAAAGAAAAGTTCGGAGTAGGTATTAAAATCCACGGAGAAGAAATAAAAATTTTGAGGTTCGCCGATGACATTGTAATTCTGTCAGAGACAGCAAAGGACTTGGAAGAGCAGTTGTACGGAATTGACAGTGTCTTGAAATTAGGGTATAAGGCGAACATCAACAAAAGCAAAGCGAGGATAATGGAATGTAGTCGCATTAGGTCGGGTGATGCTCGGAGAATTAGATTAGGAAATGAGGCACTTAAAGCAGTAAAGGAGTTTTGCTTTTTGGGGAGCAAAATAACCGATGACGGTCCAAGTAGAGAGGATATAAAATGTAGACTGGCACTGGAAGGGAAAGCGTTTCTGAAGAAGAGAAATTTGTTAACATCGAGTATTGATTTAAGTGTCAGGCAGTCGTTTCTGAAAGTATTTGTATGGAGTGTAGCCATGTGTGGAAGTGAAACATGGGCGATAAATATTTTAGGCAAGAAGAGAATAGAAGCTTTCAAAATCTGAAGGTTAGATGGGTAGATCACATAACTAGGGGCTTTCAGTTTGACGCAGCAACATTTCCATTGATGTGCAGGCATATAGTAGAAATGCAACTTACATGCTTTGCTTTTTTGGAAGACCCATTCAATATGAGCTGCTCTACCCCTCCATTTGTCATCTATTGAACACCTCCGTAGATAACTTTCAGTGAGACACTAGATGCTACGAATGATTTGTATTTCCAACTTATTCTCACTCCTGTTGATCCATGCAAAACTTTCATTCAAAAATGGTTCAAATGGCTCTAAGCACTATGGGACTGAACATCTGAGGTCATCAGTCCCCTAGACTTAGAACTACTTAAACCTAACTAACCTAAGGACATCACACTCACCCATGCCCGAGGCAGGATTCGAAGCCGCGGTTGTAGCAGGAGCGCGGTTCCAGACTGAAGCGCCTAGAACCGCTCGGCCACCGCGGCCAGCAAACATTCATTGACTTGTTGTAGCAGGAGCGCGGTTCCAGACTGAAGCGCCTAGAACCGCTCGGCCACCGCGGCCAGCAAACATTCATTGACTTGTCTAATTCATCCTTTAGACTAACACCAATATTTGAGATTCTGCCGCACCAAAAACCTAGCGCCCTGGCATATGGCACAACTCCCCCCTCCCTAGAGGGCACATCTTAATGTAAATAAAAAAGTTGATTTTTGGATGTGATATTTAATGATTTATTAATATTTCTCGTATACTATATGAAATTGAGTACTTACAAAATTTGGGTATGTATTTCAACCATCTCGCCACCTAATTACGAACTCGCTTGCTTGTAATTATTCTTTTTTTGCAATGACTGTGAAATGAGCTTCGGAAGACAGTAATCTCAGTTGAACAATGACAGGACGATATAGGTATCTTAATACCTCAAAATAAATCTGCAGCGCCGAAGTAACACTGTTTTCACATTTTCTTTTTCTTTTTGCGTGATCTAAAGTTACCCAGAGAATTTAGTGTAGCCTAAGTTTTTTAAGACTAGTCTACAGTTAACCTCGATGACAATGTAACATTTTACCAGTATTAATACTCATGTTTTCCTCAAACAGGAAATAATAAAGCATTCAATAACTGTAGACTTAAAATGTTACAGTGTCTGTTGCGATGAGCAATTTATTTTGTTCTCACTATTTTAAAATAAAAAATCAGGATACGTGCGACTAGGACTCGCAAAAATACTTAATTGTATATAGATCAGAAAGCTCGTCCATACCGGAAATAGAGAATTTAGACGTTTTTTGCCGGTTATCAATATCGATACTGGTAAGATATCAAATTTTGAAATAAATGGCCGTATCTTTTGATTGCATTGACGTAGAAGCTTAAATGTTTTGCATCGTCAAGGGAACATACACTTCAGTGTGTGACTCAAATTTCAACTTGACATTTCTACCCGTTCCTGAGAAGAAGGCGCCTTAACACACGGAGAGAAAACAATCGAATAACATCAGAAAAAATTTTTTCGTGTGACACAATTACAAATTATCTTTTTTCAGATTTTTTCGTTTATTTGTGTTGTAATTGTGGAATCTTGCTTCCAGCCAAATTTCATGGCTATTGATGAACGGAAAGTAATCAATAGGTTGTGATGAGTGAGTTTCCCAGTATCAAAATGTGACATGAATGGCCGTACCTTTTGATTGCACTGACCTACTAGCTTAGCTATATTACCCGCCAAGGGAACATAAACCCTAGTATGTGGCGTAAATATCTACTTGATAGATCTATATGTTCTTAAGAAAAAGGGTAGTAAACAGTCGGAAAGACAGACAGACATACAGACAGACAACGAAGAGATCCAATAAGGGTTTCGTTTAAAAAAATTGGTGCAATTTACCTTCGTTGACAGCAATAAATCGTTTACCATTGCGAGAAACGATGCGAAAAGTACAGCACGAAACGGGTGTAGTTTACTAGAGTACGACTATATGGTAATTGCAACAGTAAATAGTGTACACTATTTTGGTGAGTTTCACTGGTTAAGTTATTAGCATGAAAATGTCGTAACTTATCTGTTGATCTATGATAATTCAAATATGTTATTGTAGTTAAATAAGGTAAAACGAAAAGAAAACAAAAAAGCACAACGCAGAACTTATTATAAGTACTTTATGGAATAAACCGGGTGTCCATGAGCAAAAGTTTCTTAGATGAGATAACTGAATTTATACGTTACATACCATCGTCCTTCCACTCCAGTCCAGGAAGAATCACAGTGTTTGTGAACGGACAATCGCGTCTGGAAGTCCGCTTTGACCCTCGCCACCCCACACTCCCTTAGTCCATGCTCTTCCCTCTACCAACCAAAAAATCTGAATCACGGACACGGTCCATCTCGTGTGCTGCACTAGAAAAATGCGCCAGATACCTCGCGTTCTTCAGACTGACTGAAGAAATAGCAAGAGGAGAGGAGACGACGTAATGAAACGTTCAACAGACAACGCTAGAAATGCGACAGGCGGCCAAGCGACAAGGAAAGAAAGACGATGGAGCTCAGGATGTCGTCACAGATTGAGTTAACCTCTTGTGCATCTTGCGGTGGTTTGCTTTTTCTTGCGTGTGCACGTAGAAATATTAACACGCATGGATATTCAGATTAACAATATTTCATCGCATCCATTAAGTAACATAAGCATCCTGTTGGTGTAGTTATCGTATGTAACTGTTGCAGCTCATTACAATGAGAATCTTCCAATATGGTTACCAGACCTGCTTCACAGTTTTAGGAATTTCATTTTGCCTCAAACAGTTCCCTTTATGAAGTCATCACGATGGATTTCGAGTCCTTTGTGTTTTCTTTTGGTGCTAAGCAACATTTCTTTTAACTATACTCATTTTCATTATCTTTTAATATCATAAAAAAATATTTCCATGATCATGACGTTAATATCAATGAACTGGCTCTTTGGCTCGTTGCTACTAGTTACATATAACGATGATGGATCTAGTTTTTTCCCTAGCTTTGAATAATGGGTGTTTAAATTTTGTCGTTTTGTGTATGTTCCACTCAAATGGGTTTAAACTGAAGAACTATGACACTCTGAAAATTAATGTTTTCGGCGGATATTCACTAAATGAGATTCTTCTTCCCCTTACGAAGGTTTACAACGATTTCCTTCAAATTTATAAAAGGAAGACATAAATTGTTGACATTCAACATCTTTGGTGTATTTAATGAATTGCTTTTTGGCCCGCAAGGCCTCCTCCACATTAATGACTACCATCAAAAAGGATATAATACTGGCGAATAACACTGCAAAACTCTTTACACAGTTACAATTTATCTTTGATAGTGCAGTAGTTACATATTTGAAATATGTGTGGTAAACGTAAACAAATGCAAAGGACAATAACTGATCATGCAAATGGCAGATTCTTCTGAATAAATATGTCAAATTAGATTTATGTATTCAAACATGGTTTCTCTTAACAAACCGAAGTACAGGCTGTCAGAAATCATCTGAAAGGCTTGTAACGGTGTTGCAGGGGAGGTTGCGCTGAGAAATAACTCTTCAGGAGATACTCTTCGATACGCAGATCTATTCCCGAGCTATTTAGTGTACTTAACCAATCAGATCGTTGCGTGCGCAAATTCAAGCACTAGCAAGCGCTAAGATCTATGGGTCCACGAGTTACCACGTCATCAGACCCTCGTCACATGTAAAAGCATACCTTTCTCGGAAGTGATAAATTTAAACTATGTGAGCAAAAGCTACATTCCTTCGATTTGAGAAAACCAAACGATGAACACGTTTGGATACACTGTCTCTGGAAAGCTGCGTGCATTTGCGCACAAGACGACCTAATTGGCTAAATTCGATACTAAATAACTCGATACGGAGCAATACCATACGAATTTTTTCTTAGGAGTTATTTTTCAGCACAACCTCCTCTGCAATACCCTTGCAAGCTGTTCAACTGTCTGGCCAGAAGATGATGGGAACAAAACTCATTGAAAGGTTGCGACAAGATGACGCCACGACTCCGCTGATAACCCGAGAAGAATTAATCAGTGGAATACGCCGAGTAAGACTGCAATCGCATAGAACTTTGAACAGTTTATGCAAATGGAGAGAGAATTACGTAAAACCAAAGTGAAATTCCTCTTGCACAATACTGGACCACTTAAGAAAAATTTTATCAAGCAAAGTACCTTTGAGTAAATATCTACGCATACAAGCAGTACAATAAAGCTCGAAGTATTTTTCCACAACTTACCATATTCATTAATCACGTGTACAATCGATACTAAAACGAACCTTGATAAAGCACATTAAACTTTCCAGAGATTGGCATCAGTACACAAATACATTACTTCAAAATATATATAAAAACTTCAAAAGACACAGCAATAGGCCTACCTTCATTCGCGTAAAACCAACAGCACACAAACGAGTGACTTACCATTCCATTATGTAACTGTTCCAACTACTAAACAGGTCTCCCAAGCAGAGTACAACGCATAAAATGTAGTCCCTCCAGCAATGGGTTTAGTCCAAGGGTGAGGGATCGTAGATAAGAAAGAACCCTGAGGATCATTTCCCTAGTAACTGGTCCCTCTGCCGTTCTTTCCGATGTCTGCAAGAGGTGGTTTGCGGCCCATTTCTTGAGACACGTATCGCACAAGGTTTCACTGCCACTTTCTCTCTCCTTTAAGAGTGACTCTGTAGGCCGAAAAATTTGGTGCCTTCTGGATGCGACTGACTGGTTTATTGCAGTCATTCTGTCCCTGGTGGAAGTTTTTTCAATCTTTGTGTGTAGCTCGTTAGAGATGACATACAAACTGAAGTGTGAAAGAAACTGTTATACGCATGAGTATTCAAATATAGAGGTATGCAAACAGGAAGAATAGGGCGCTGCAGTCGGCAACGACTATATAATACAAGAGTCCGGCGCAGTTGTTAGATCGATTACTGCTGCTACAATGGCAGGTTGTGAAGATCTTAAATGAATTTGACGTGGTGTTACAGTCTGCGCACGAGCGACGGGACACAGCATCTCCGAGGCAGCGATGAATTGGGGATTTTTCTGTAGGAACATCTCACGACTGTACCGTGAATATCAGGAATGTAGTAAAATATCAGATCTCCGATATTGTTGCGGCATCAAAAAGGTCTTGCAAGAACGGGAACAACGACAACTGAAGAGAATCGTTTTACGTGGCAGAAATGCGACCCTTTCGCAAATTGCTGCAGATTTCAATGCTGGGCCATCAGAAAGTGTCGGCGTTAGAACCATTCAACGAAACATCATCGATACAGGCTTTCGGAGCCGAAGGCCCACTCTTGTACCCTTGATGACTGCACGACACAAAGCTTTACGTCTCCCCTGAGCCCGTCAACACCAAAATTGGACTGTTGATGAATGGAAACATGTTTGCTGTCCGGAGAGTCCCGTTTCACATTATATCTAGCGGATGGACGTATACGGGTATGGAGACAACCTCTGGAATCGATGGACCATACACGTCAGCAGGGGACTGTACGCTCTGGAATGGTGAAGGACATGTGCAGTTGGAATGATATGGGAACCGTGACGCGTCTAGATACGACCCTCACAGGTGACACGCACTCGAGCATCCTGTCTGATCAGCTGCATCCATTCATGCCCATTGTGCATTCGGACGGACAATTCGAGCAGGACAATGTGACACCCCGCACGCCCAGAGTGGCTCCAGGCACACTCTTCTGAGTTTAAGCACTTGCGTTGGCCACCATAGTCCGAAGACATGATCATTATTGAGCGTATCTGGAATGCCTTACAACGTGCTGTTCAGAAGAGATCTACACCCCCTCGTCCTCTTACGAATCTATGGACAGCCCTGCAGGATTCATGATGTCAGTTTCCTACATCATTAGTTCAGATGTTAGTCAGGTCCATGCCATGTCGTATTGCAGCACTTAAATGTGCTCGCGGGGGCCTTACATGATATTAGGCAGGTGTACCAATTTCTTTGGCTCTTCACTGTATTAGTTAGTGCAGTATATTTGCCGCGTTGAGTTCTTACTGAACCTTAAGGTACAGGTCCTGTAGCCGAAATGATTTATCAGTGGCGAATACCATTAATACGCTGACCACTGTCTAGTTCCATAAGAACTAATTATCCACGTAATTAGAATAACATTAATAAAGCAGGCTAGTGCAGCCTGAGAATAGGTGGTTTATTCCCCGACAGTGTAAGTAAATACTTTCTATTAACGACTAGTGCCTTCAGCTTCAGTACTTAGTCTTAAGACATATTTCATGCGTGTGAGTGGGATGTCTTACAGTTTTAGGGTCAAATTGAAACAGGTGATAGGGGATCCACAACTGATTATATACTGATCAGCCAGAAAATTATGACGATCTACCTAATAGCTGGTATGTTCGTCTTTGACACGGATAACAACGGAGACGCGTCATCCAGTAGAAGCAATGTGGCCTTGGTAGGTCGCTGGAAGGAGCTGGCAACGAATGTGTACACACAGATCACTTAATTACAGTATATTCCGGGGAGGAGGGCGACGAGCTCTGACGCCATGTTCAGTCACATCCCAGATGGGTTTGATCGGTTCAGATGTGGCGAGTTGGGAGGCAGTACACAAACTGTAGTTCGCCCCTGCGTTCCTCGAACAACTCCATCACCCTCCTGGCTTTGCGACATGGCGCATTATCTCGTTGAAAAATGCCACGGCCGCAGAGAAACAGATAAGTCATGAACGGGTATAAGTGGTATGCAACCAATGTACGATATTCCTTGGCCATCATGGCGCCCTGCACAAGCTCCACTGGACTCATGGATGCCACATGAATGTTCCCCGTAGTATAATGGAACCGTCTCCAGCTTTTCTACGTTCCGCTCTACAGATGTCAAAGAGCTCCTCCCCTGGAAAATGGCGGATTCGCATCCTCCCATCGGCTTGACGAAGAAGGTATTGGGATTCCTCAGACCTTTTAAAGCCAATGCTCCAACTTCCAGTGCCGGTAGTCACATGCCCATTTCAGTCTTAGCTTCTCACGTTGTTTTGACATTGCCAAATGCAAGGGCCGTCGGCTGCGGAGCGTTCGGTGCACTGTGTGTTCGGAAACACTTGTACTCTTCCCAGCGTCAAAGTCTGATGGTAGTTCCGCCACAGTTCACCGCCTGGCCTGTTTTACCACCCCCGCCTACGACGTCCGACGTTTGCAATAATGGATGGGCCTTCAGCCCCACGACGTCTGGACGTGCTTTCACCTTGGTTTCACCACGTTGAAGACACTCACAACAGCACTCATCCAAGACCCTACAAATCGTGCAGTTTCCTAAAAGATCGTGTCGGTCCTCTGGGCCATCACAATCTGCCCTCGGTCAAACTAAAATAGATCGCGTCCCTGCGCCATTCTACACTCGAACATGACGCTCGCTGATACTACCGGCACCATGCATGTTTCTGACCAGCAGTCATTCATCGCCAGGAGGTGCTGCTACCACCTGGACGGGTTTATATCAATAGTAGGTCGGTGGTTATAATGCTCTGGCTAATCGATGCCTTGAGGCAGGGAACCAATGGCCGGAAATGCACATTAATTGTGTTTTGACATGCCTACCGTACACTGCTAAGTAACAACGCAGCTAATAGTAATTGTTCAAAGCGACGAGTCTCAATACGTGTAATGCAACGCAAAGATTCCCGGATTTGTGTTGTACACTGGAACACTGGAACGTGACACCAGTCCACTTCAATATTCATGTCCGCGAGGATCTGAAAAACACGTATCCTCATAGTTTGTTTCGAACGGGTGGTCCTGCCCCATGTCCACTGCGATGACCGGATCTCAAAGCTATGGACATTTTTCTCTTGGGTAAGGTGAAGACGTTAGTGCAATAAATCCCCATAGAAACGGATGAAGACCTGCTAGCTAGACTTCCAGCTACCTGTTTCCTCGTACAATGAAAATCAGCGATCTTTAATAGAGTGAGGGAGAACTGTAAGTCCCGTTGCAATACATGCATTGAGAATAGTGGTCGTCACTTTCAACAATTATATGAGCTATGTTGTTTATTTGTGATGTACACGGTGTATGTCTATAACAAACTAAGAAAGCTTTTTTCTCTATGTCAATATAATCGGTTGTGGACCCACTATCAACTATTTCAATTTGACCCAAAAGGTCTGAGAGGCCCTTAAGAATAAGCATTAATTGCATCATAGTGTAGAGAGGTTACTGGTGCTGGTGTTATGTGGTCAGAAATTTCATTACTGGAGGAACAGTGATACTGGTGTGTGCAAACAAACCAACCTTCCTCCTAACGTTGATCAGTATTCGCTAGTTCCTGTCCACTGTTGACAGATGTTGATCCACCTCTTTTTCTTGTCTTGTGTTGGGTGGGTTTGTTTGTATGTGGTAATGAGTGCCGACCGGCAAAATTCTTACCTTACTATTAATGAGACTTTCAATCAAAGTTTAAGTTAAGTTTCTGAAGCAGTTACTTTTACAGTTTTAGGTAACTTGCTAGTTTTTAAAGGGTTTTCTCAATTCTGTTACTTTAAAGAAATGTTTTAATTCATGAAGGTATCCTGCTTCATAGATACCTCAAATCTTACCCCTTGCCAAATACGCAGCTTTGCCGTAATGAGTGTACCAGTTACAAACGCCATGTTATTTACACAGTTCTCTCTTTCAGTGTAAACTGCTTCTCGTGGCTGATTGCCTTCTTCTTCTACTGGGGTGCCGTCGACAACCATCAACGACAGGGAACCAGGAAGCACTTGTCCCGAAGATGCAAGCGGACTAGCTTGCTATTAAACTTTGAAATAAAAGGAATATCCAGCTCAGCCGTCATGCGGACAAGAAAACCGAACCTCCATTTCCCAGTCACGTTATCTGGCTTCCTTACTTCAAGGATCTTATATTTACTTTGCTTAAATGCTTTCATAAAATTAAGTGCAAATATTACTGGATTTGATGCCCAGTTTGTGTGGTTCATAACGTAAGAAAATGTAGACATGTAGGTTTGATGGGTAGCATTCTAATACTACTTGATTAACCACTTGCTTATTTTCTTAAGACTAAAGTAAATTCACTCTGGAGAGAATTACTTCATTTTTATTTGGAAAGTTTCAAAAGTCTTTGTTAAAAAAGAGGTCGTTAAAGATATTGTGAGTTTCATTGTGGTATTAAAAGCATAAATCATTTTATTGAAAAACGGATTCATTAACACTTCTAAATTTGATGAACAGTATCAGTTACAAAATTCGTCGCATCAGGACAGGCGACCGGCATTAGGAGGCAGTATTACTCACTTTCAGAAGGGAGGCTTTTTAGTTGACTTAGTATTGGCTCCTGAATCAGTGATAAATACTGATAGTGTTTTAGTGGGAAACGGTATCAAAACAGTAATTAAAGGTGTTGAGTGAAGGGTGAAACTTAGCCTCTGGATATCACAACAACCTAGCTTTTCACTAAACGTTCCCGAATAAGTACGACAGTCTAACTAATATTTAAACAGGTTTACACGCAGTTGGTAATTATTAAAGAATTCAATTCAAGTTCTTTGCGAGACTGTTGTTAGACGCAATGAAAGCCATTCAAGGCTGTATCAACGTCACGAAGTTTCGCAGGTGTGACTATCCACTCATAATAAAAAACGATATGCGTATACTACAATTGCAAGTGGAATAGAAGTGTGTGGGATTGTTATGTGCATCATAAACTCATCTTCAAACACAAACGTACCACTCCACTCAGCTAAATCTACAAGTACAGCTACGATATGTCTGTCACTTATCCGAAGGAAAGAGACAAGGGTGCGTTGCGAAAGAACAAGGTTTTCGACAGGAGGCTGAATACACGCCATGGCACATATCAGCTAAAAAGGTCATATTAAATCTACAGGGTGTTACAAAAAGGTATGGCCAAACTTTCAGGAAACATTCCTCACACACAAAGAAAGGAAATATATTGTGTGGGCATGTGTCCGGAAACGCTTACTCTACATGTTAGAGCTCATTTTATTACTTCTCGTCAAATCACATTAATCATGGAATGGAAACACACAGCAACAGAACGTACCAGGGTGACTTCAAATACTTTGTTACAGGAAATGTTCAAAATGTCCTCCGTTAGCGAGGATACATGCATCCACCCTCCGTCACATAGAATCCCTGCTGCGCTGATGCAGCCCTGGAGAATGCCGTATTGTATCACAGCTCTCCACAATACGAACACGAAGAGTCTCTACATTTGGTACCGGGGTCGCGTCGACAAGAGCTTTCAAATGAAACCATAATTGAAAGTCAAGAGGGTTGAGGTCAGGAGAGCGTGGAGGCCATGGAATTGGTCCGCCTCTACCAATCAATCGGTCACCGAATCTGTTGTTGAGAAGCGTACGAACACTTCGACTGAAATGTGCAGGAGCTAAATCGTGCATGAACCACATGTTGTGTCGTACTTGTTAAGGCAGATGTTCTAGCACCACAGATAGAGAATCCCGTATGAAATCATGATAACGTGCTCCATTGAGCGTAGGTGGGACAACATGCGGCCCAATCAAGACATCACCAACAATGCCTGCCCAAACGATCCCAGAAAATCTCTGTTGATGACGTGATTGCAGAATTGCGTGAAGATTCTCGTCAGCCCACACATGTTGATTGTAAAAATTTACAATTTGATCACGTTCAAATGAAGCCTCATCCGTAAACAGAACATTTGGACTGAAATGAGGATTTACACATTGTTGGATGAACCATTCGCAGAAGTGTACCCGTGGTGGCAAATCAGCTGCTGATAGTGCCTGCACACGCTGTACCTGGTACGGAAACAACTGGTTCTCCGGTAGCACTCTCCATACAGTGACGTGGTCAAAGTTACCTTGTACAGCATCAACTTCTCTGACGCTGACATTAGAGTTATCGTCAACTGCACGAAGAATTGCCTCGTCGATTGCAGGTGTCCTCGTCATTCTAGGTCTTCCCCAGTCGTAAGGTTTCAGGCAAATCCAACATCTTCCATGAAAACCCTGACATGATCAGCAAATCCAGTAGTATGTCACATAGCTCCGAATAAATCGTGACATTAAATTAACCAAAGTAATACTAGTAACGAGTGAGCAAATTGGATACCACAGACTAACACAAGAATGCCTAAAGGCATGTCATACCTACCCACCGTGAGACAGACGAAGTTCAGAGGGGAGAAACCAGAACAGAAGCCGAGAGCAGAACTGTGTTAATCTAGAAGTCCCTACGATAAGGGACAGACACACACGTCTCCAGCTAACAGCTAGGTCCATCCCCCAGCCCATGTTAAAAGATAGAGCCCTCCAGAAGAACAGTATAGATCTTACGATAACACTAAGAGGGCCACACCAGCTGCAAGATTTAGTATTAGACTTTTTCGCGTCTCTGTTACGTTACAAACTTTAAAAACATTGTCCCACCACGAAAAGTATAACGTTTCTCATTGGACTGACAGAATTTTTGTAGATGGAGCTTAAGGTTAACATTGAGAACCTGATTGGTCAGATGAAAACACAGCCAGATAGTTTCTTTTAAACCAACTTCGGTAAATGGTAGTAAGGAGAAGTTAAGAGAGAGTTGCTTCCGAGTCGGCAAGGTGCGTGGAGCTGTGCCGACCGACGCCCACTGACGCTGCATAACCAACGACAAGGTAATGAACGCACGCAATGCCGAATTTTTGAGCACATAAGGCTTCACTCAGAACTGCAGAGGTCTCATCTGTTACACCACCGTTTTGCGTGTCGATCGTCAATTAAAGTTCATGGCATTCACATTTGCTACGTAAGTTAAAATCAGAAACGCGAATATTTTTCTGTTACATAATTATTGAAAACCCACATCAGCCACTGTAATTTACGACAAGTTAGATAAGTAATTAAAGATAATTGAGGGTCACTGTAGACCATTTTGATAGTTTTCTCTTTTGTGAAACTTAATTTAAACCTAGATTATAGAAGTGATATGGCATAGGCCATCCTTCGAGCCATTGCAGAATTTGGAAACCCATTCAGGCAATATTCGTTCACATTTTTGTTGAAAGCAGTTGGTTTTTATCATCCTGTATTAAAACATTTCCTTGTATCAATAGTGCAGTTTATAAACAATGTTTTGTGAGTCGAATAAAATTTCCAATGGTAAACTTAACTGTTTTGTCGGCGTTATTTTACCAGCTAACTAAAAATAGGAAAGCCTTGAACCCCTTCCACTAAATTAAGTTAGTATTAAGATTTTTTTACAGGGAGTGCAGTGGAGCTGACGCTGAAATCATTAAGTATTTGGTTATATCATAGCTAGTCTCAGTGAACTCTTCTGAACTCTACATTTCATGTGTCGTCTGACGTCTCCTTACCAGCAACAGGTCCCAGGTTCAAACTAGTCACTTCCCTAAAAAAACGTGCTCAGAGTGTCGTTGCGTGAAAGTGGTAGGGAGACAGGACATAGAACAACAGACACCATGCAGAATGTTAGAAACCGGTGACCCTGCCAGGATGGTAAAATACCATGATTGAAGGTCGGCCACATGCCTAACTAGGTCAGAAAAATATCGTGCTGAAAAATTTTCGTTTTAAAATTTTTTTTCCTAAAGTTATAAACAGTCGAAAACAGTAGCTGCAGCGATAGATAGTGAGACATTCTAGCAGAGACAATATCGTAATTAAGTTCTGAATTTTAATATAGTTAGAATTAAGTTTTCTCTCCAATGCAAGTGCACAGGTGGCGGATACACGTTGATAAGTTGGTTCTGACCCAACAATTAAGTGAATGGATTGTCAAGTCGTGTGTGCAAAAAGTTTATGGAACGTGTGAGATCGTGTGAGCGCATGTTGACGCTAAGTAGGGCGCGTGAATTGCTTTTAAAATAGAAAATAAGGGATTCGGAAAGATTAGCAATGGCAGATCGAGACCTTGACCGAATTGACGTAGAGACCCAACATGAAGATGGGCAGAGAATAGAGGACAGTACAACAGACGATGCAGTATCGCGAGAAATAGGACAGATAACGCACCATAACGAGGATAATGTACGCCAAGGCACAGAAAACCTAGGTCAGCATACGACAGAAGAGCAGGAAAGTAGAGAGACAGCCGATGAAGATTCTAACTGGCGTCTTGAATGCGTAGAACCCATAGTACAAATAATCAGAGCTCCCTCACCACAGAGTACAAGGAATTCGATCAGAAACGTGTCACCGCACAGTTCAATGCAATCCCTTGGAAACCAACGCTTGGGCGAAAACACAGACCGTAGGACGTCGGAAGAAATCGCTATAGGACCCACAAATCTGTCAGAATTATTACAATTAATGACGGAAACCATGACAAGACAAAATAAAGAAATTGCGAACCAAATTAATATTCAGAATGCAGAAACGACGAACCAAATTGCAGAAACCACGAGACAAATGCGTGAGATTAAAGAACAAAACAAAAAAATTCAGTTACACCTAAGTCATATTGAAGACGAGGCAAAAGAAACTTGAGAAGTGATAGGAAACTTAATAACAGGTCACAGTCAATTGAGAACAGACATTGAAAACGTACAAGCGGACGTACAAACATTGCATAATGACACTCAGGACTAGATGAAAACATTACGTAAGAACACCCAGGGAGAAGTCAAGAAACTAGAGAAACAGATAAACGTAATTACTAGACAAGCAGCAGGTACAGCGCGTGAAATTGTTGAAAACAGTGTGTTACACAAACGTATCACAAAAGCAGCGCTGAAAAGATATGATAACCGCATAGTCAAAATAGAAGCGCAAACGAAGCGACTATTTCAGAAATTGCGAACAGAGTTGTTGCAAACCATTGAATGGCGTAGTGAACAGGATCTGCAACCACATCCGTTTCTGTAACAGTACCGGAGAAACAAACAATTAACAAAGATATCACTTCCGAGAAGGAAACTCATTACATCCACGAACTTTTATTGATGAAGTCCGAGTAGGATTACCAGAACACTGGACGCTAGCACACAAATTAGACTTTATATGTGCACACATGTCAGGAACAGTCGCAGAAACCATGCAAAATGTTGCAGCGACATGCCGATCGTACGAAGATTTCAGAAAGAAGTTTCTCTCACGATATTGGTCCAGCGAAGCACAGAACAGAGTGAAGTACGAATTATTACATAACCCATGTTTTGAAAATTCAGAAGAGAAGAGTCCCGTGAAATTTTTCGAATTAATGGCAAAGAAAAATCAATGCTTAGATGTACCATACAGTGACGGAGAGTTGATTAGATTATGCGTGATGAAGTTACCATTGAAATACCAGCAATCATTAGTAGGTCGCGGAGGCAATGACGTCGAAGCATTTAAAGGTATTCTAAGAGAACTAGAGTTCATATTTTCGGAAGATGATGCAAGAAAAAGACGAAGCGAACGTGAAAACGAAAGCAAAAATCAGTGGAATCCACAAGACACAGTACGAAGAAACAATAATTGCGAACCATGTGATAACTTGGCACCAAGAAAAGACATTAGATTTCAACAAAGAACCGGTTATGGATTTAGAAGAGAATATGGCAATAACTATAATTCACGCAGGAACGGCAACAACTATTACAGAGGGAATAACGACAACCGGAACGCATATTGGAGCGCCAATAGTCCGACAAATTATCAACAAATAAACCAATATCAACAAGCGGAGCAAGAAAAGAGAATAACGATAGAAGAGGTGGAGGTAATACCACCAAACCCCGAGAAACGTTCGAATCGACAGCCAAGCACCCATGCCAAAGGGAATGACGCACCGACCCAGGAGAACTGCACCACTTTGAACAGAGAAGTAAATACCTTATCACTAGAAGAGAAAAAGGAAGAAACAAATCCGCAGGGACCAGATGAAAACGAAGACAGGAAAATAACAATATCGTGTTGGGACGAAATTAATTGGGAGAATACTTACGAGGAAGATGAATTACCAGAGGCATGCACAACGAATGTAAGAGGAAAGGACGAACTAATGAGTATTGCAGAGCTATTTGAGATGGAAACCAGAGAAAGCGAATTCAATGAGGATAATGCGCAGTCAACAGAAGTTGAAAATAGAGTTACTAGTGGGCACACAACCCAACGTATATAATGAGGGAAGTTATGAAGCGATAATTAGAGCATTTAGATGCGATTATGTGGAAGTAGCGACGAAGAAGGAGAAGATAGACGAGGATGAGGAAAAAGTAGAGGATGTTGAAGAAAGCGTAAATGAAGGAAGAAATAGAGAAGAGCAAATAAAAGAGAGAGAAGTAGCAGTCGAATCTTATCCTACAGAAAGTTCGAATTCACAAGGGAGATCCCTGAAAAGACTTATGTATGATTCAGTGGAGGATTCGTTGATGCAAGAAGAAGAAGAACAGAAGCAACCCTTTCAAATTCAACCAATTGTGAAGGCCATGGTAAAGCATATCCCAGGCAATATTGTAATTGATAGTGGAAGTGAACTGACTGCGATCTCAGAAAATTTATTCACGCAGTGTAATGCCAATGCGGAATTGACAGTTCTGAAAACACGTAAGATTAAAGTAAGAGGTCCTATTAGAAACAATGCTGCGGAAGTTACGAGACAAACAAGGTTAACTCTTTCGTGTGAAGGTCAAAGGATCGAAGCCAACTTTGTGATTATACCTATACTAACTGTTGATTTGATTATAGGTGCAGATTTTTGAAATGAGAGACGAGCGATAATAGATATGGGGAAAGGTAGCGTAACATTCGGGAATGTCACATTTCTCTTTGAGCAAAAGCTAAAATTAGAAGAAATACCAGTTATAAACAAACAATTAAGAATGACGCGAGATAAAGAGGGTGATGAATTAGAATGGTATGCATAAAAGGGGGAATCGCCTCAACTCATGTTAGACGTCCATAAGGAAATCGACGAAAAATTGCAAGAATCTCAAGGTATTTCGGAACACAGTAAAAGCGAATTAGAGGGTATTCACGAGATAAAGCAGAGGTATTTCTACCTAATACTGTCAGTATTAAACACTTTCAGTACAAGTTTGAAGGAAAACAGCACAAACCATTTAGAGTGCCACCCTATACAATCCCATTAAGCTACAGGAATAAAGTATTCCAGGAGATATCTAAAATGTTAGATGATGATATTATTGAACCAGCTACCTCCACTTATAACAGCCCGCTCCATATTGTACAAAAACAAGATGGGAGCATCAGGTTAGTGCTTGATTCCAGACAGATCAACACAATCATGCCCGACCCAGAAAAACTAACGGCAATCAAAGAATTCTGTACTCCATATAATAAGAAAACTCTTAGGGGATTTCTAGGTCTCATCAGATTCCATAAAAAAATTATTTGGATCGACTCTCTCGCAACACCACGCCTATGTGCATCGACTGGAAAAAACACATCATGGGTATGGGATAAACAAGCCAATGAAGAAGTTAAGACTAAAAATATCTTAGAATTGTAAGATGGAAAGGGTGCCGAAATTTGTAAAGCTTTTTAAGAAGGCGCAAAACAATGTAGGTTCTAGACATATGTTAGATGATTATAAGTACAACTTTTTGTAAGAACCATTGTAAAAACTCCAGCAAAGAAAAGATGCAATGACCCACAAGTTGCAACGTGAGAAGTATCAAGGAAGAAAAGGACGTAATTAGCAAGACATGATTCCTACAAGGCAGAAGCGTCGAGAGAAGGGAAAGGACAGAAAGACCAACAGAGGACTCTTGTAGCCTAAGTGGGCAGTAAATCTGCCCGCTAAGCAGAACCCTGCTGGGACAGAATACGGAACCACAGAGTGGCGGAACCCTGCTGGGGCAGAACACAGAAGGCCAAGAGGGTCTTGGAATGCCCCGACTCAGGGGAGCGAGCAAAACATAGCCGAAGAGAAGACAGCAGGGCAAGGCACCATTGGAAAAAAAAAGTGTGAAAGTCACGCTACTGCTAATAAACAGCACGCTTAAGCACGAAACTGAAGAAAACTTCCACAAAGTAAAAATGACATGCCCAAACAATTTATCAAACTGTTGCTAAGAAGAGAACTTCAAAGCGACTAGTTATCAATAAATATTTCCATATCCTGCCCAGAGAAGAACGAAGAAGCAAGTAAGAAGCAGACAAAAAGCAGGAAGAACAGAAGTTGAAGATTCGCAAGATTCAGACCAAGAAAGAAGATGGGTGAAGAATAGACGACATACTTTCCCAAATTCCTATCCTATTGTAAACTAGTCGTCTGCGGAGTATTACTATGTAAAAGACCGCTTTCAGCGACACATAACGATTACTTTCATGCATACAAAGCCAGTAAACCACGAGATTCTGAACTCACAGCACCATTCCATTATGGGACCTCCACAACAACAACATACACTTGCAGTGCCAACAAGGAACGATGAAGGAAGCTGTACCTTATGTACATGCCCACATCCATCTCGCTCAAGTCCATCACCTTCGTGCAAAAACATTCGCCAACGTCATGATTAAACATTCATAGGATTGTGTGAGTGTGTGAAACCAAATTACGCGATGTAGGAATTGTGCAAAATAATCGTGTGAAAAGCTAAATAAGTTAAGTACACCAGACAGCTAATAAACTACAAAATAACAGTCATTGACTATGGACGTAAGTAAAAACTAGACTATCGATAAAAATAAATCATTAGTTCTGAAATATAAAGAACAAAAGTAAGGCATAATAAACACTAAAACTATATGCCACTTATTTTCTCCTCATAAAAATTAAAGAATAACTATATTTTACTTATTTTCTCTTTATAAAAACAAAGAATCAAAAATCACTTTGTTGAATGTTTTCCCTTTTTTTAACATTTGTACCATTTGTTAGGATAATATCTGAATACTTGTGTATGTATATTTCTTTTTCATAGCAATTCTTGGAAATAATTCTGATTTGTTAGTGTAACAATGCTGAAATGAGTGTCTAGAAACAAAAACATTTTACTTGTACATGATATTTATAAAATGTGTTGGGAATAGATTATACTTAATTACTACATTAATAAAAACAAATATTTCTAAGAAAATCGATGTGAAAGACTCCTCACTTTCGATAACAAACTTCTTAAAAAACAAACTTCACACATAAATAAATAAAGAAAATAATTAAAAATTAATAATGGCAATAATGGCATAAAATATTCCTCTCTGTCAATATAAACATATTTTGAGAATAATGTGGAAGAATATAAAAATATCAATTAGTAATACAAACAGCATAGAACCAGAATAACATTGCTGAACAGTAGGCAACAAAATTTAGATAAAGGAATAATTTTTGACTGACTTAGACAACGATTCAATCATTGCCTAACTTCAGTGCAAAAATTAAGTTCGAAAGGTGGTAATATGTAAGATGTCAGGCAAATCCAACACCTTCCATGAAAACCCTGACATGATCAGCAAATCCAGTAGTACGTCACATAGCTTCAAATAAATCATGACATTAAATTAACCAAAGTAATACTAGTAACGAGTGAGCAAATTGAATACCACAGACTAACACAAGAATACCTAATGCATGTCATACCTACCCACTGTAAGACAGACGAAGTTCAGAGGGGAGAAACCAGAACAGAAGCCGAGAGCAGAACTGTGTTAAGCTAGAAGTCCCTACGATAAGGGACAGACACACACGTCTCCAGCTAACAGCTAGGTCCACCCCCAGCCTATGTTAAAAGATAGAGCCCTCCAGAAGAACAGTATAGATCTTACGATAACACTAAGAGGGCCACACCAGCTGCAAGATTTAGTATGAGACTTTTTCGCGTCTCTGTTACGTTGCAAACTTTAAAAACATTGTCCCACCACGAAAAGTATAACGTTTCTCATTGGACTGACAGAATTTTTGTAGATGGAGCTTAAGGTTAACATTGAGAACCTGATTGGTCAGATGAAAACACAGCCAGATAGTTTCTTTTAAACCAACTTCGGTAAATGGTAGTAAGGAGAAGTTAAGAGAGAGTTGCTTCCGAGTCGGCAAGGTGCAGGGAGAAGTGCCGACCGACACCCCCTGACGCTGCACAAACAACGACAAGGTAATGAACGCACGCGATGTCGAATTTTTGATCACATAAGGCTTCACTCAGAACTGCAGAAGTCTCATCTGTTACACCACCGTTTTGCGTGTCGATCGTCAATTAAAGGTCATGGTATTCACATTTGCTACGTAATTTAAAATCAGTACCCGATGATTTTTCTGTTATATAATTACTGAAAACCCACATCAGCCACTGTAATTTACGACAAGTTAGATAAGTAATTAAAGATAATTGAGGGTCACTGTAGACCATTTTGATAGGTTTCTCTTTCGTTCAATTTAATTTAAACCTAGATTATAGATGTGATATGTCATAGGTCGTCTTTCGATCCATTGTAGAACTTGGAAACCCATTCAGGGAATATTCGTTCACATTGTTGTTGAATGCAGTTGGATTTTATCATCCTGTATTAAAACATTTCCTTCTCTCAATAGTGCAATTTATAAACAATGTTTTGTGAGTAGAATACAATTTCCAATGGTAAACTTAACTGCTTTTTCAACGTTATTTTACCAGCTAACTAAAAATAGGAAAGCCTTGAACCTCTTCCACTAAATTAAGTTAGTATTAAGATTTTTTTACAGGGAATGCAGTGGAGCTGACGCTGAAATCATTAAGTATTTGTTTATATCATCGCTAGTCTCACTGAACTCTAATGAATTCTACGTTTCATGTGTGGTCTGGCGTCTCCTTACCAGCAACAGGTCCCAGGTTCAAACTAGTCAATTCCCTAAAAAACACGCTCAGAGCGTCATTGCGCTAAAGTGGTAGGGAGACACGACATAGAACAACAGACACCACGCAGAATGTTAGAAACTGCACGAAGAATTGCCTCGTCCATTGCAGGTGTCCTCGTCGTTCTAGGTCTTCCCCAGTCGCGAGTCATAGGCTGGAATGTTCCGTGCTCCCTAAGACACCGATCAATTGCTTCGAACGTCTTCCTGTCGGAACACCTTCGTTCTCGAAATCTGTCTCGATACAAACGTACCGCGCCACGACTATTGCCCCGTCCTAATCCATACATCAAATGGGCATCTGCCAACTCCGCATTTGTAAACATTGCACTGACTACAAAACCACGTTCGTGATGAATACTAACCTGTTGATGCTACGTACTGATGTGCTTGATGCTAGTGCTGTAGAGCAATGAGTCACATTTCAACACAAGCACCGAAGTCAACATTACCTTCCTTCAATTGGGCCAGCTGGCGGTGAATCGAGGAAGTACAGTACATACTGATGAAACTAAAATGAGCTGTAACATGGAAATTAAGCTTTTCCGGACACATGTCCACACAACATCTTTTCTTTATTTATGTGTGAGGAATGTTTCATGGAAGTTTGGCCGCACCTTTTTGTAACACCCTGTATATTTTTGCATGGACGTGGTACTTGTCTTCATATATCCACACACGCGCACTTCTATATACAATGCAAACGATCTACGCCACCATATACGGCGAAACGTTGTTTGTATACCGTTGGGGAAATCCCCCTGTGGTGACCCAACCTCGAAATGTTCGGAAGCAGAACGAAGGTCGTTAAGCCTCGATTCCACCTCCAATATCTGCAATTTTATTGCTATTTCCATTTCGAGAAATATGTGTCGTTGAGCGTAGTGTATTGCTTGAATTTTCTTGGAATGTGCTTTCTAGGAACTTGAACAGTAAACTTTTCCGTGATTCACAACTCTCTTGCAGCGTCTGCCACTGTAGTTATTGATCAACTCATACTGTGCGAAAACGCGATGAAAAGTGCTGCTCTCCTTCGGGTATCTCTTATCGCCACCATCTATCCCAAGTGGCAAGGTACTTCGAACAGCACAGTGGACGCAATATCTCACTGAGGATAGACACGAAGCCCACAATAGTAAAATTGTATATGGCAACCACCTACGCAAATGATGAAGAGATTTAAAAATGTGTGATGAGATGAAAGTAATTATTCAGATCGTTACATGAGAGGAAAATTTAATTGTGAGGGGACTGGATTTAGGTAGCAGGGCCGGCTGGTGTGGAAGAGAAGTTCTAGGCGCTCCAGTCTGGAACCGCGTGACCGTTACGGTCGCAGGTTCGAATCCTGCCTCGGGCATGGATGTGTGTGATGTCCTTAGGTTAGTTAGTTTTAAGTAATTCTAGGTTTCAGGGGACTGATGACCACAGAAGTTAAGTCCCATAGTGCTCAGAACCATTTGAACCATTTTTTTTTTTAGGCAGCAGGAAAAGGAAGAGAAGCAATAGTAGGAGGTGAGTATGGACTTGAGGGAAAGGAATGAGAGGATCTTCGTCGGAATTTTGGAAAGAGTATAGCATTTGGTTTCAGAATCACGAAAGAAGGATGTAAACATCAAAGAGGACATGAGATTCATGAGGTTAGGGGATTGTTTATATAATGGTAAGGCGGATTTTGGATCTAGATACAATTGGAGAAGCGGACTGCAGATTAATCGTGGAGAAACAGGAAGAAGGTAGGAAGTTAAGGAGATAGAACCTGGATAATTTCAAGAAACCGTAGGTTGTTGAGTGTTTCAAAGGGAGAATTAGATAATAGTAGAAGCAAACAGAGGGAAGTAATATAAAAGGTAGCTTTGCGAGATGAAAAATTGAAGGCCACTAGATAAAATCCGAGGTCAAACTGAAAAGTAATGCCTCTGAATTTTTTATGTGAAAATTCTTCAGGTTTTTTAAATAAAACAAAAGTTATTGTATTAAGTTCCTATGGGACCAAACTGCTAAGGTCATCGGTCCCTAGGCTTACGCACTACTGAACCTAAGTTAAACTAACTTACGCTAAGGACAACACACACAACCACGTCCGAGGGAGGGCTCGAACCTCCGACGGTGGGGCCGCGCGAACCGTGACGAGGCGCCCAAGACCGCTCGGCTACCCCGCGCAGCACAAACGTTATTCTTCATGTCTTCATGTTTGCATTTCTCTGACGCTAGAGGACTCGGACTTGTAACGTGTGGCATGGCGGTGTGTAACATAACTATGTCGGTGTGTGAGAAACAGTGTGTTGTAATCGAGTTTCGAATTCGAAGAGTTCGTCCATACTTGGAGCAGTCTCTCCTTCAGCATGACAATACCATACCACACACGAGCGCTGCATTTGTAACAATTCGACGCCTAGAATACATTGTCATCATTCATCCTCCAAATAGTCCTGACTTGGCCCCATCGAAAACTACAAGAACACCTTAGAGGACATCACTTTGGTCGGGATGATGCTGTGCAAGCAAATGTGAGGCTGTGGCTACGCCAAAAACGCCAGAAATTCTACAGTGACGATGTCGACAAACGTTTCTCTCGTTGGGAGAAACGAGTTCGTCACCAGGCTGACTATGTTCCAAAACAACTATGAAAACATGAAGAATAAACACACAGAATTTTAATGACATTTGTTTTATGGAAAAATCTTTAACAGATCTCATACAAAAAATTTTTAAGCACTACTGTCAGCATGCCTTTGTAGATAAAATACAACACCTAGTAGAAATCGTTGGATTTTATAAGCGATATTGAATTTAATGGATGAAAGGCGAAAATATAAAAATTCTGCAAATGACTCAAGACAAGGGAATACGAAGTTCCAAAAAATGAGACTGACATGAGGTGAAAAAAGCTAAAGAGGAATGGCTAGATTTAAAGTGTGAGAATGTAGAAGTACACATAACTACAGGAAAGATAAATGCCACTTTTATTTTTTTTATTTCATTTTATTTCATTTTTGAACACCAGTCTTCTCATTGGCTTGATGAAGCCCCCCACCAATTCCTCTCCTGTACGAAACTTTTTCTCTCAGTGTAGAATTTGCAAACCCATGTCCTCAATTACTTGCAGGATATGTCCCAATCTATGACTCCCCTAGAGTTATTAATATAATATTTAATTCCTTTTTTTGTTTATGCACAAGTCCATATCTAATTTGACTCGGGGAAATTACCAATATGTAATACACTAGGAAGTACCTATACTTTGTTGCAATGTAACAATTTGTTTAGTCCTCTTTCGAATATCACAAGCAATTTAGCATAAAGTAGGAACCTAAATTCCGTAACAATGACATGTAGTATGTTCACTTATCTCCATTAACGTAGTATTTTATCAATGAAGTTTATAGCTGTTGAAGTTAATCCACTGCAAAAATTGAAATGTTACAAAGGCAGAAAGGTATTACAGCAGGACAGTGTCAGTAACAACACATGTAGATTTTTCTTAACGAAAAATAAAAAAATGGCCGCGTTCGTTAAACGTGACTAATCAGTTATGTGTCTCGTCGTCTATTGTTCGTGCCGGTTTTTCGATGTATTATACATACATATTGTTAAAGACTATTCCTTCCTCTTTCCCGTACAAACTGAAGAATAAAAATGTCGTAGTCGTGTCTAAAATCCTTCAGACCAATGTGCAGAACCCAGAGTAACGCATCACTTCACAGAATCTATCTAGAAATGTGGAAATAGATTGAAGAGCGCCAGATAACTTTAAAAATATCCAGCGTATAATATATATATAATGGATATTTCATTTAATTTCTGCCACAACATCACTGAAAGTTTTTGCTTGTCTCTAAAACTGACATTTGTCGACTTTGATACCACCGGTCCAACAAAAATATAGTAGGTGATTATAAAACAGAGCATTTGGTACACTCAATGAAGATCGTGTACCTCACATACTTGTTAGACGACTAAGACAACATCGTCAACAGTCTGATTACTGCAGTGGGTGAACCCTCAGCTCTAGGCAGATATATCTCATAGAAGTTTTTTCCCACAGCTTTGCCCACACTTGTGTCCGGCACGTATTCGACCACAACTATTCCTTCACCGCCTCTCTGTGTCCACCACTTCCTCCTTCTGTCCACCTCATTCTATCTCTCCCTCCCCACTCCGTCTCTTCATCTCCTCCTTGCCTCGGCACATTCCGTCACCCCTTCTCTCAATGACTGTTTCACTGCACACACTTCCTACACGTCCTCTCGTTATCCTGTCTCGTAACGAAGTCCCGTCACATTCCGATTTTCAAAATTTTCTTCGCTCGCCATAAACATTTCGCTCGTGCAGGTGAAACAAGCCATGTCGCGATATATATATATATATATATATACTCCTGGAAATGGTAAAATGAACACATTTACACCGGTGTGTCAGACCCACCATACTTGCTCCGGACACTGCGAGAGGGCTGTACAAGCAATGATCACACGCACGGCACAGCGGACACACCAGGAATCGCGGTGTTGGCCGTCGAATGGCGCTAGTTGCGCAGCATTTGTGCACCTCCGCCGTCAGTGTCAGCCAGTGTGCCGTGGCATACGGAGCTCCATCGCAGTCTTTAACACTGGTAGCACGCCGCGACAGCGTGGACGAGAATCGTATGTGCAGTTGACGGACTTTGAGCGACGGCGTATAGTGGGCATGCGGGAGGCCTTGTGGACGTACCGCCGAATTGCTCAACACGTCGGGCGTGAGGTCTCCACAGTACATAGATGTTGTCGCCAGTGGTCGGCGGAAGGTGCACGTGCCCGTCGACCTGGGACCGGACCGCAGCGACGCACGGATGCACGCCAAGACCGTAGGATCCTACGCAATGCCGTAGGGGACCGCACCGCCACTTCCCAGCAAATTAGTGACACTGTTGCTCCTGGGGTATCGGCGAGGACCATTCGCAACCGTCTCCATGAAACTGGGCTACGGTCCCGCACACCGTTAGGCCGTCTTCCGCTCACGCCCCAACATCGTGCAGCCCGCCTCCAGTGGTGTCGCGACAGGCGTGAATGGAGGGACGAATGGAGACGTGTCGTCTTCAGCGATGAGAGTCGCTTCTGCCTTGGTGCCTATGATGGTCGTATGCATGTTTGGCGCCGTGCAGGTGAGCGCCACAATCAGGACTGCATACGACCGCGGCACACAGGGCCAACACCCGGCATCATGGTGTGGGGAACGATTTCCTACACTGGCCGTACACCTCTGGTGATCGTCGAGGGGACACTGAATAGTGCACGGTACATCCAAACCGTCATCGAACCCATCGTTCCACCATTCCTAGACCGGCAAGGGAACTTGCTATTCCAACAGGACAATGCACATCCGCATGTATCCCGTGCCACCCAACGTGCTCTAGAAGGTGTAAGTCAACTACCCTGGCCAGCAAGATCTCCGGATCTGTCCCCCATTGAGCATGTTTGGGACTGGATGAAGCGTCGTCTCACGCGGTCTGCACGTCCAGCACGAACGCTGGTCCAACTGAGGCGCCAGGTGGAAATGGCATGGCAAGCCGTTCCACAGGACTACATCCAGCATCTCTACGATCGTCTCCATGGGAGAATAGCAGCCTGCATTGCTGCGAAAGGTGGATATACACTGTACTAGTGCCGACATTGTGCATGCTCTGTTCCCTGTGTCTATGTGCCTGTGGTTCTGTCAGTGTGATCATATGATGTATCTGACCCCAGGAATGTGTCAATAAAGTTTCCCCTTCCTGCGACAATGAATTCACGGTGTTCTTATTTCAATTTCCAGGAGTGTATATTCACTTTAAAACTTACTTTTACTTTACTCTCACGTGTACTTTAACTGTGATTTGTTAGGGCAATGATCGATGCTTCCTCTTTAGCTAGCCGTAGATCGCGGAGTGTGTATCGGTGGGGCAGGCACGGCATTGTAGAAGATGTTCCATGTCCTGTCGATCGCCGCAGTTGCGTTTGTCATTATTTTCGTCCAACATACTCCGTTTGATCAGATTAGATTTCTCAGAAGCCACCCCAGTTCTGATGCGGTTAAGCAATTTCCAGGTTTTCTTATCACCAGAAACACCACTTGGTTGGTCCTCTCTTACTGGTAAAAGTATAATAAACTGTCGAACTCCCCCTCCATCTCCACATCACATGCAAAATCCTACCTTGTCATCAGTTGTGGGTTGTCTACCCAATCCTGCTTTCTCGCATCGTTAAGCAAAATTTGAAGCAAATCGAAGTAATGAGCTTAATTACAAAGTGAGCGATATTTAACATTGTGTTACACAGATGTCTCGCAAGCAAAGGGCAAGAAACAATATAAGCAAGGTTCCTCAGAAAAAACAATCCTAATATAAGCAAAGTAATAGAGTTGACACTTCTATTCAGATCACTACTCTTGAAGCTTCTCTTCGACTGTACCGCGACCATTCGGGCTCGGGGCTTAATGTCCTCCTCGCATACAGGCAGCTGCTGCCGCGTTGTCCTCGTAGAGCGAAGTCGGTCAATGTGCAGTTGTCTGACGTCACAGCTCTCTCTGCCCTATCGTTCCCGACTGGCGTGCCAGGGCTTCACTTGACGTCGTAACATCCCATCCTGTCCCCAGTCATGCTCATCAACACATGTAGTCCCTGGGATACAGTTAAATAAACCAAGCCGTTGCTACTCCCACATAATCTTTGTTATGCAGGGCAGCATAAATGCCAGGGTCTGCTAAACCTTTCCCTGCTGCTGAAATTTAGGCTGCCGTGTAAGAAAAGTTGATTTGCCAGGTCAATACTGTTACCACACAACATACCTGTCATGCAATGCAACTTGTATGGCAGAGGCGGAAGAAAACACGTTTTTGGCTTATCTCCACTCCTGTTGGAGCTACGGGGTTATACAAGGGGGGTAAGAAAAATGAATTTTTTATTTAGAAAACTTTTTATGTTTACGAAACAACAGTACTGTCCCCTACAAAGCAGTTTCCTTCGGCAGCTGTACACCGACAGAGTCGTTGTTCCCAGTCTTGAAAGCCTTTAACTGGTTCGACCTTTAACTTGTCAAATACATTCTTTTTGATGTACTCCAGAGCTCCATAATGACGTACCTTTAAGACATTTTTCAATTTTGGGACAGAAAAAATTTACAAGGACTCAGATCAGGTGAATGGGGGACTGTGTAACAACGGGAATACCTTGTGAAAAACACTGTGATGGAAATGGCCATGTGACGGTTATTGTCACGATGCCTGCAGCCTCGGGTCTCCCTCGATTCATCCTTTTCCTGAATGTAAACTATTGGTTGACGGTTCTCGTGTATCAGCAAATGGTTCAAATGGCTCTGAGCACTATGGGACTTAACAGCGGAGGTCATCAGTCCCCTAGTACTTAGAACTACTTAAACCTAACTAACCTAAGGACGTCACACACATCCATGCCCGAGGCACGATTCAAGCCTGCGACCGTAGCGATCGCTCGGTTTCAGACTGAAACGCCTAGAACCGCTCGGCAGCAAAAAATCCTACTGCCACAAAAGCTAATCAACATTGCTTTGATCTTTGATTTGCTCGTATGAGCTCCTTTTTTCTGTCAAGGACGTGTCTCAGTGTTCCACTCCTCATTTGGCGCATTGTTTCTGGATCGTACTACGAAATCCTGGGTTCATCACCTGTGATCGCACGACTGAACCTTTCGTGGTCATTGGCAATCCTCTTGATCACAAATATCCCCCCCACAGGCCTGTTTCAACTTTTCGTATGCTACACTCACGGATTCCACAAGCTTAACACAAAATTTGACGTTATAACCTTGTTCTAAATTCTGCTGTTCCGTTTTAATCACACTCAACAAAAGCACAACTTCACTAATTGCACTCTCAACAGTCACGCGCTAGCTGTAAGGAACTGAAGTTCGGACTGAGCGTATGGAAGTCTACACAAGTAGAACAACACAGTGTTTCCTGATCATTCGTAATGTTGCCAGTATCACTACTTTTCTCACCTCGTAAACCTCACTGAGCTGATATTCATGACGCCTCTTATTTCTGTGCCAAAATCAGTCGGGATCGGCCATGGGTTTGGGAGTAGGTCCTGAAACATAACACATACACATTTGCACTCCGCTTTATGCTGCTTACGTGGCGCCGTAAAAGAGCTGGAAGACATGAGAAACTTACAGTAATGTAAATGTATTAAATATTGAAGAAAGGCAAAATTACTGATGCGGGATGACGAAACGTGGTCTGGAAATGACTGGGTATAAGGTTGCAAAGAAAATTTGTCGTTCGATATCTCTGAAAATGGATGAAGGGAGGATTTTGAATGTTGTGTGAACGATGTAGTGCTCTGATTTATTATGTACATAGCTCGAAACAATGTGAGATAAGAAACCCCAGTTAACATGTAGGTGTCCCTAGTGAGGGATGGAGAAAGAACATAAAGTACTGCAGATGGCGTGATATACACGCTGCTGTGCAGTCGTGTTGGGCCGCAGGCTATATGGAAAAACTGAATTGAATCAACAGACTTATTTTTGTTGCACGAACGAGCAACATGACACTGTAAGGAAGCTGACTTGTTCTACAGGTAGGATTGCCAAGGTAGAAGACATGTACATCTACCATATTTCCAAGATTTTTACGATGATTAAGGGAATCAGGCCAAGTGGTGCCATTGTGCAGTGTCCAAGAAGATTAGCTGCAGGGACTTCCTAAGCTTGGATGAAGCACTGCTTCTTCGAGTAGATGAACTACTTTCTGTCAGCACCTGATCAGTTGCAATCACTACACTGTGTTAGCAATAACATAGGAATTGAAAATACAGTTTGCAGAAAGTGCAAGCTTATGTCCTACTGAATATGTACATCTACATCTACACACACACTCCTCAAACTGTCAGTCGGTGAACGACGATGGTATCTTGTACCTCTGCTAATCATTCCCTTTCCTATTCCATTCGCAAACGAAGTCAGGGAAAAACGTCTGTCTTAGGTGGCAGTATAGTCGTTCTGCAGTCGGTTTGCAAATGCCGATACTCTAAACTCTGTCAGTATAATTTCGCGAAAATAACTCTTTTCATTTGAGATCAAGGAACATTTCCGTGATATGCTTTGATCGAACCTACTGGTAGCAGTTCTAATACAATACCTCTCATTTGGTTCGATTATGTTCCTCGTTGAGAGTAAGGACAGAAATGCCGGTCCTATTCAATGAACTTCAATTACAATTCTACCGGTCTGGTGAATATTCTGAAGAGGTTTCTGTTTTGCGTATAGACATTTACGTGCAAATATCATCAAGAAAATGATGAAACTGGCATCAAAGTGGACAATAAATAATAAAAGATGAAAATATTGAATTCTACACCACAGGCTGTTTCACTGTGTAACGTCGTAATATGGTTTCTCTTTTCAGTAGCCTCGTGACGAAATGACAGATACTGAACTAAGTTGTATGAATGTAGATCATTATTTAAAATTACTCAAATAATTTTGAGACTACAGATTATGGAATTCATATAGGGTGATACGCGTATTATACAAAGGAACGTATTCCCCTTGTAGCGGATGTTTTACCTTAGATCGTTGGTACAATGAATCATTCCAGGTTGTCGGAAAAAGGCCCACGTCATTCACGTTTTCAAGAATGGTTGTCGGTTGTCTATTACTCGTGTGCTGCACTGACGATGCCACTCTGATGTAAACTTTTGGAATGCGTTTTAGGGACCTAAAAGTCCTGTGTGGGAGTCGAAACGAATTTCCGAAACAGAATCTTGTAATCCGTTGCTCGTTCTGTTCGCAATCACTTAAGGCAAAACGGCGACATGAAAATTGTGACGAAATCGAAGAAGTAATGATTGTCGAAAGAACTGCGCAGCATATAGAAAAGTCAAAACAACCTTCGGTGAAATTAAAAGCATGGATGGTAAGGTTAAGAGTACAATGGGAATTTCTCAGTTAAATGCAGAGAAGAGAGTGACTAGGTTGACAGAATACATTGAGAGCCTCTATGAGGGGGACGAGTTGTCTGAAGACATGATAGGAGAAGAACTAGGAGCCGACGGTGAAGAGACACAGGGTCCAGTATTAGAATAAGAATTTAATAGAAGTTCAGTTGATAGCATACAGAAGTTCTAAAAGTTAAAAGTCCTGGAACGCGTTCGATGAAGTTCACACTGTGACACATTGAACAGAATACCATCTTAAGGAAAATGGCATCAGCTTTGTAACTGGTTTTGGCACCTAGAAATTAGTGAGATATCGTCAAATGTAAATGTTGCCCCGTGCTTACTGTTTCAGAGCCGTTATTTCTCACGCTCACGTTGTAACATAGTGAACAAAATACCTACTTACAGGAAATTGGTCCATCTTTGTAATTGGCGTGGGTGGACTGAAATTAGTACGTTGTTCTGAAAGCAGAGATACCGTCAAATGTAAAGGTTGCTCCGCTCTTACCGTTTCAGAACCTTTGTTTCGCTCTTTAGATGTATGTTACTTGATGAATGAGAGGGAAGCTCCGTAGACAGTTCGCAGTCAACACTTTCGTGTATTGGGGTGTCAGACAATCATAAAATTGTAGCCTAATTCAGAATGACCTTGCAGAAAACCAACGTTTGGTAGTAAACTAATGTTAACGGATTGCACACAATAAAGCAGCAAGACACAGTTCTGATCGCTCCAACGATTGACAATTTGACACTGGAAACAACAGCAAACGTGAAAGGTCTTGGCGTCAAGAGTATCTTGAAGTGGAATGACCAAGTAAAACTACTTGTCGGAAAGGAATATTTGAAGCTCATGTATATCGGAATAATCTTAAGGTAACAAAACAACAACTGCCCATGAACAGATTTTCAGTAACGTCTTTCGACGAATTACTGATCATTACTCGTTATTTTAGGACGCCTCCAGTTGCTGTTGTATTCTTCCGTCCGAAGACTTGTTCGGTGCAGTTCTCCAAGCTGCTTTTTCCTATAGTAATCTCTAAATCATTAAATAAGTACTGAAGCCTACATCCTTTTGAACCCGCTTACTTTATTCACCTCTTTATCTCCCTTTACAAATTCCCCGTCCTCCCTACTAACTTTTCTCCAATATTAAATTGGTATGTCTTGATGTTTCCAAGCGCAACCTATCAACCGATCACTTCTTTTCGTCAAGTTATGCCACAGACTCCTTTTTTCCCTGATTCTATTCGATACCTCCTTATTTGTTACCTCATCGACCCATTTAATTTTCAGTATTCTTCTGTAACAGCACTTTTCAAGGTCTTCTATTTTCTTCTTGTCGGCACCTTATCATCAAGTTTTACTTTCATGTAAGATTACACTCCAGGAAAATAACATCAGAAAAGACTTTCTAACAATTAAATACATATTTCCAATAATCAGAAACGCTTTTATTTTCATTTACAATCTACATTTTATGTCCTCTCTACTTCTGCCGTCATCAGTTATTTAACTGCACAAATCGCAAAACTCGTCTACTACTTTCGGTGTACCGTTTCCTAATCTAATTCATCGGCATCATCTGTTTTAATTCGACTTCATTGCATTACACTTGATTGGCTTTTGTTGATGTTCATCTTATATCATTCTTTCAAGGCACTGTCTATTCCGTTCATCGGCTCTTCCACGTCCGTTTGCTGGTTCTGATAAAATTACAATGTCATCACAAACCTTTGAAGTTTTTATTTCTTCTCTCTGACTTTAATTCCTTCAGGATATTTTATTTTTTTGTTTGTTTCGTGCACCGTTTGCTAGGTGTAAAGGTGGAATAACATCGGGGAGAGGCTAGAACCCTATCTCTCTTCTTTTTCAGCCACTGCTTCCCTTTCATGCAGCGCGACAGTTATAATGGCTGTCTTGTTTTTGTACCAATTGTAAATAGCCTTTCGCTAAAAGTATTTTATCCTTGATATCATCAGAAATTGGAACACTGTATTCCAATCATCACTGTCAAAAATTTTCTCTAAGTCTACAAATGCTATATATGTAGGTTTGCCTTTCCTTATCCTGCATTCGAATAAAAGTCGTAGGGTTTGCATTGCCTCTCGTGCTCCTACATCTCTTCTGAATTACTGGTCTTCCCCAAGGTCGACGTCTAGCAGTGTTTCAATGCTTGTGTAAATAATTCGTGTTGTATTTTCCAACCAAAGCTTATTAAACTGATGTTTGAGTCTGCTTTCTTTGGAACTGAAACTACTGCACTCTTACTATCATACACCTTGCACGCTAGATGCAATAGTTTTGTCTTAGCTGGCTCTACCAGGCGTATCAGTCTCTGTGACGAAATATCGTCTACTCCTAATTCCTTCTTTCGTCTTATGTCTTTCATTTCTCTGTCAAATTCTTCTCGCAGTATCATATCTCCTATCTTATTTTCATCTACGTTCTTTTCCCTTAATATATTACTGCCTTCAAAATGACTTCCCTGGAATAGTCCCACTACATTCTCATTCTGCCTTTCAGCCTTCCCTTCTTTACTTAATATTGGTTTTCCGTCTGATTCTTGTTAGTCATACAGTTGCGTCTCTACATCCAAAGGCATCTTTAATTTTCCTACAAACTGTAACTCAACACTGCTCAAATATTGAATAAAATTCTTCAGCAATGGCAGCCGAAAAGTTCTGGCATAAGATGTCACACTCGTTCTGCCATCGGCATTGTCAAAAAGGGAGGAAGAGCGGTCAGACGTTTAGCGCGCTCTCTTGCTCTTGTGTTGGAAAACTGCCCCTAAAATGCGGAAGAATCATCAATGATCAACGGTATAAGGATACAGAAGGCAATGGAAACCACTGCATTAGTGACAATGAACGTGTATCCAGAGGACATGTGGCCTATAAATAAATAAAAGTGTCATGCTCATCTCTCCATTAGCAAAAATCTCCTTATTAGTTACCCATTCGGAACACCGCGAGGAGATTACCAAGGGGGAGTCGACCATGAGGTAAAGACTAATTAACCAATGAAAGAGTAGTTTCTACGAGTCGGGGAGTGGAATGTCAGAACCGAGCTAAGTCGGAAACTAGAAAATCTGAAAAGAGAAATACGGATCATCAATCTAGATACATTCTGGGTCAGTGTAGTGAAACCGAAAGAAGGCAAGGATCCCTCGTCAGAAGAGTATAGGGTAATATCAAGAGGAGCAGAAAATGGCGTGACGAGAGTAGGATTCGTTATGAATAGCTTGACAAGGCAGAGAGTGAGCTACTGTGAACAGTTCAGTGATACAGTTTTTCTCATCAGATTCGACAGAAAACCAACATCGACAACAATATTTCAGGTATACATACCGATGTTGCAAGCAGAGGATGAAAAGACAGAGAAAGTATATTAGGATACTGAACGGGTAATTCAGTACGTAAAGTTAGATGAAAATATAAGAGTTACGGGAGATTGGAATGTGGTTGTAGGGGAAGGAGTAAAAGAAGGATTTACGGGAGAATGTGGACATGACAGTTGGAAAGAGAGATGAGAAAGTCTAATTGTGTTCTGCAGTACATTTCGGCTAATAATAGCGAACACTCTTTTCAAGAATCACAAGAGGAAGAGGTATACTTGTAAAAAGAACTGGAGATACACGAAGACACCAGATAGAATACAAAATGGTAAGACAGAGATTTCGATATGAAGTATTGAGTTGTAAGGCGTAACCAAGAGCAGATATAGACTCAGATCAAAATTTAGTAATGATGAGTAGTTGGCTGAAGTTTAAGCTACTACGCACGAAAAATCTGTGCGCAAAGAAGTGGGATATAGAAGAAGTAAGTATTCAAGACATATGCTTGAAGTTCTCTGAGGCTATAAATGTTGCGGTTATGAACAGCTCAGTAGACATTTTAGTTGAAAAGGAATGGACATCGCTAAAAACGGAAATCATAGTAGTTGGAAGGAAAATCGTAGGTTGGAGGAATTTAAGTATGAAACAAAAACTATGTATAACAGAAGAAATAGAAGAAACGAAATACAAAAATCTGCAGGAATCTTCAGGAATACAAAAATAAAGGTCACTCAGGAACAGAAATAAATAGAATGTGTAGGGAAGTTAGGGCGAAATGACTGTACAAAAGTGTGAAAAAATCGAAGAAGAAATGATTGTCGAAAGGAGTGACACAGCATGTAGCGGAACTTTAAGACTTGATGTCATGAAGTGTTCGGATTAAGTGGGGTATGAAACATGGATGTAGTCTGTCGCCCCAATGCTCGATCTACACATCGAAAAAGCAATGACGGAGATGATAGAAAGTCTCAAGAATGGGCGTAAATTAAAGGATATCAATGATAAGATTCACTAATAATATTGCCATCATGAATGAAAATGAAAACGAATCATGAGATCTGTTGAACTGAATGAACGGTCTAATAAGTACAGAACATGGACTGAGATAAGTCGAAGAAAGACGAAGGTAATGAGGAGTAGGAGAAATGGGAACAGCCAGAAATTTAACATCAGAATTGGTGAACAAAAATTTTACGAAGTTAATGAATTCTGCACCTAAGCAGCAAAATAGCCCATGATGGACGGAGCGAGGAGGATTTAGACACTGGCAGAAAAGGCACTCCTGGCAAAGAGAAGTCTACTAGTATCAAACAGAGACCGAAATTTGAGGCATGATAGTGAAATACAGTCCGTGGAAAAGTTGAAACAGAGGGAAAACGAAGCATTTGATATTCCGTGCTACAGATGAATATTGAAAATTAGATGGACTGATAAGATAAGGAATGAGGAGATTCTCCGCAGAATTGGTGAAGACAGGAATGTAAGGAAAACACTGACAAGTAGAGGGAAAAAGGTGACAGGAGAGCTGTAAAGGCAGCAGGGAATAACTTCCGTAGTAGGGGTGCGGGCAGTAGACGGTATACAGCAGCGGGCGTCGGACGACAAGCTGTTCGACGTATATTGTACACAGACCCACATTTCGAAATAGAAGCACGATGGCAGGCGTAAATCGTCAGCTTTGTGCCTGAAATCCAGTAGGTCATCAATACTTGCCGCAGGTGATGGATGTCCTGTCACCAGGTGTTATGCAATGGTTTGTCGATGTGTAGCGCATCTCGGCCAGAGAGGCTTACCTGTTGGCGGCCAGCAAACATTCTTCGATACACCAACTTCGAATATTCTACAGAACGCAAGAGGCTTACAGAAACAATGTACTCATCACAATATGATATCGCAAATTATTGAAATCGTTAGCGGTGAAATCCTCACATCTGTGGTCTGCAATTTAGACGGTAAGAAACGGATGAATTGATTGTTTATACAGTTACTAATAGACAAAAGTTTTATCGACTGTGTAAGCAGTATACATTCATAAAAAGAATGACGGATGCTTAGTAAATCAGAAAAACCTCTGGTTGCGTGTTGACGTTTGGCGTCTCATGCCAAAATGCAACAACTTATATCATTCGCAGCACTCGTAATACTGAAAGAGAAATAAATGAATTAGCTTAACCTAGTTTCATTTCCCACTATCTAATCAATTGTGTAACAAGAAGCGGAAGAATTCTGTCAGGGAGACATATAAACACACGCAGAAAAATAGTTTTGCATCAGCTCGGTTCCGAGAGATCCGGAACCTGTACAGAAAATTGCAATAGATATCAACATAAATATCACTTCCACCCTTTTTATTGCTCATGAAAACAACATATTGCATGTTGCACCACCTTCACGGTGGAGCCGTGAGGTTCTAGGTGCTTCAGTCTGGAACCGAGCTGCTGTTACGGTAGCAGGTTCGAATTCTGCCATGGGCGTGGAGGGGTGTGATATCCTTATATTAGTAAGGTTAAAGTGGTTCTAAGTCTAGTGGACTAAAGACCTCAGATGTTAAGTCCCATAGTGCTTGTAGCATTTTTTTTTTTTCAGGGGTGGTGGTCCAGTCTTCTGTACACACCGGTACCTCTATTACACAGTAGTACGTCCTCTTGCATTGATGCATGCCTGTGTTCGTCGTAGCATAGTATCCACAAGTTCAGCAAGGTGCGCTACGGTCGCAGGTTCGGATCCTGCCTCGGTCATGGATGTGTGTGATGTCCTTAGGTTAGTTAGGTTTAAGTAGTTCTAACTTCTAGGGGACTGATGACCTCAGATGTTAAGTCCCATAGTGCTCAGAGCCATTTGAACCATTTTCTTGAGCGAGGCACTGTATGATCCACATTGTCCCACTCCTCAACCTCCTCAACGGCGATTCGGCGTAGATCCCTCAGAGTGGTTCATGGGTCACGTCGTCCATAAACAGCCGTTTTAGATTAATCCCAGGCATGTTCGATAGAGTTCATGCCTGGAGAACATTCTGGCCACTTCAGTCGAGCGATGTCCTTATCTTTTTTTTCTTTGTCGTCAGTCTACTGACTGGTTTGATGCGGCCCTCCACGAATTCCTTTCCTGTGCTAACCTCTTCATCTCAGAGTAGCACTTGCAACCTACGTCCTCAATTATTTGCTTGGCGTATTCCAATCTCTGTCTTCCTCTACAGTTTTTGCCCTCTACAGCTCCCTCTAGTACCATGGAAGTCATTCCCTCATGTCTTAGCAGATGTCCTATCATCCTGTCCCTTCTCCTTATCAGTGTTTTCCACATATTCCTTTCCTCTCCGATTCTGCGTAGAACCTCCTCATTCCTTACCTTATCAGTCCACCTAATTTTCAACATTCGTCTATAGCACCACATCTCAAATGCTTCAATTCTCTTCTGTTCCGGTTTTCCCACAGTCCATTTTTCACTACCATACAATGCTGTACTCCAGACGTACATCCTCAGAAATTTCTTCCTCAACTTAAGACCGGTATTTGATATTAGTAGACTTCTCTTGGCCAGAAATGCCTCGCTAATACGCTGCCGGTATGGCTGAAATATCGGTTGGAGGATGGCATTCACGTATGTACAGCCGTTACGGCGCCTTCGATGACCACCAGCGGCGTACGTCGGCCCCCTACTTATGCCACTCCAAAACAGTAGGAAACCTCCACCTTGCTGCACTCGCTGGACAGTGTGTCTAAGGCATTCAGCTTTACCGGTTGCCTCCAAATATGTCTCCTGCCATTATCTTGTTGAAGGCATATGCGACACTCATCGGTGAAGAGAACGTGATTCCAATCCTGACCGGTCCATTCGGCATGTCGTTGGGCCCATTACAAGGTCACCTTCCAGCACCGATGGTGGTAAAACTCTACCTAAGTAGGAAGATTACTGTCGCTTCGTCGTGTCCTATCGCTCCTGCAAGCTACCGTCTGTAGTAAATGGTTTCCTACATTCGTTGGTCCACGAAATTACTGGCCCCTGCGAGTTATTGCCGGGTATTAATAATTTCTAGCGGTAGGGTTTAACCAACCGGCAAAAATTTGAACTCAACGGATAAGGCAATTTATTTTATTTTATTTTATTTATTTATTTATTTTTTTGATGCACTACAGAAGGCACCTATACAGGGCTTAATAGGCAGTATATAGCATTCATCTGCTTTTATAACCCTGAATTCCACTGTGCTAATGATTTTCACCCATTCTTTATGGTGGAGGGAGCAAATAATCAGCCGAGGGTAGAGATTAATTGATATTTATTCAGTACCGACAGTATTTCAGCAACTAGTCGTGTTTCTCTTGCAATATACATAATCAAAACGGGTCCCACTAGTTAACATGATTAAATTTCGCCACGTAATTACGGAATGGCACAGGGGAGCGCAAACCTGGCTTCAATGTAATTTTATACAAACACACATTTATACCTAAACCCATGCTTATTACATTCAGTTGCTATAGGTGACTCATTGAAAGGGAAGAAGATGTAGATGAAGATGAAATGGGAGATATGATACTGCGTGAAGAGTTTGACAGAGCACTGAAAGACCTGAGTCGAAACAAGGCCTCCGGAGTAGACAACATTCCATTGGAACTACTGACGGCCTTGGGAGAGCCAGTCATGACAAAACTGTACCAGCTGGTGAGCAAGATGTATGAGACAGGCGAAATACACTCAGACTTCAAGAAGAATATAATAATTCCAACCCCAAAGAAATCAGGTGCTGACAGATGTGATAATTACCGAACTATCAGTTTAATAAGTCACAGCTGCAAAATACTAATGCGAATTCTTTACAGACGAATGGAAAAACTGGTAGATGCAGACCTCGGGGACGATCAGTTTGGATTCCGTAGAAATGTTGGAACACGTGAGGCAATACTGACCTTACGACTTGTCTTAGAAGAAAGATTGAGAAAAGGCAAACCTACGTTTCTAGCATTTATAGACTTGGAGAAAGCTTTTGACCATGTTGACTGGAATACTCTCTTTCAAATTCTGAAGATGGCAGGAGTAAAATACAGGGAGCGAAAGGCTATTTACTATTTGTACAGAAACCAGATGCCAGTCATAAGAGTCGAGGGGCATGAAAGGGAAGCAGTGGTTGGGAAAGGAGTGAGACAGGGTTGTAGCCTCTGCCTGATGTTACTCAATCTGTATATTGAGCAAGCAGTAAAGGGAACAAAAGAAAAATTCGGAGTAGTTATTAAAATTCATGGAGAAGAAGTAAAAATTTTGAGGTTCGCCGATGACATTGTAATTCTGTCAGAGACAGCAAAGACCTAGAAGAGCAATAGAACGGAGGATATAAGATGAACATCAACAAAAGCAAAACGAGGATAATGGAATGTAGTCAAATTAAATCGGGTGATGCTGAGGGAATTAGATAAGGAAATGAGGCACTTAAAGTAATAAAGGAGTTTTGCTATTTAGGAAGTAAAATAACTGATGATGGTTGAAGTAGAGAGGATATAAAATGTAGACTGGCAATGGCAAGGAAAGCGTTTCTGAAGAAAAGAAATTTGTTAACATCGAGTACAGATTTATGTATAAGGAAGTCGTTTCTTCAAGCACTAATAGAAAGCACAGAAGCTGATATCGTTATAGGTACAGAAAGCTGGCTAAAGCCTGAAATAAGTTCTGCAGAAATTTTTACGAAGTCTCAGACGGTGTTCAGGAAAGATAGATTAGGCAGAATTGGTGGTGGAGTGTTTGTGTCTGTCAGTAGTGGTTTATCTTGTAGTGAAGTCGAAGTAGATACTCCGTGCGAATTGGTATGGGTGGAGGTTATACTTAACAGCCGAATTAAGTTAATAATTGGCTCCTTCTACCGACCCCCAGACTCCGATGATACAGTTGCGGAACAATTCAGAGAAAGTTTGAGTCTCGTAACAAATAAATATCCGACTCACACGGTTATAGTTGGTGGGGACTTCAACCTACCCTCGGTATGTTGGCAAAAATACTTGTTCAAAACCGGTGGTAGGCTGAAAACGTCTTCCTTGATTGTCCTAAATGCTTTCTCCGAAAATTATTTCGAGCAGTTAGTCCACGAACCCACGCGAATTGTAAATGGTTGCGAAACCACACTTGACCTCTTAGCCACAAACAATCCAGAGCTGATAGAGAGCATCATGACTGACACAGGGATTAGTGATCACAAGGTCATTGTAGCTAGGCTCAATACCATTTCTTCCAAATCCATCAGAAACAAACGCAAAATAATTTTATTTAAAAAAGCGGATAAAGTGCCACGAGAAGCCTTCCTAAAAGACAACTTCCATTCCTTCCGAACTGACTATGCGAATGTAGACGAGATGTGGCTCAAATTCAAAGATATAGTAGCAACAGCAATTGAGATATTCATACCTCATAAATTGGTAAGAGATGGAACGGATCCCCCGTGGTACACAAAAAAGGTCCGAACGCTGTTGCAGAGGCAACGGAAAAAGCATGCGAAGTTCAGAAGAACGCGAAATCCCGAAGATGGGCTAAAATTTACAGACGCGCGAAATTTGGCACGTACTTCGATGCGATATGCCTTTAATAGGTTCCACAACGAAACATTGTCTCGAAATTTGGTAGAAAATCCGAAGAAATTCTGGTCGTATGTAAAGTACACAAGCGGCAAGACGCAGTCAATACCTTCGCTGCGCAGTGCCGATGGTACTGTTATCGACGACTGTGCCGCTAAAGCGGAGTTATTGAACCCAGTTTTCCGAAAGTCCTTCACCAGGGAAGACGAATGGAATATTCCAGAATTTGAAACACGAACGTCTGCTAGCATGAGTTTCTTAGAAGTAGATACCTTACGGGTTGCGAAGCAACTCAAATCGCTTGATACGGGCAAGTCTTCAGGTCCAGATTGTATACCGATTAGGTTCCTTTCAGATGATGCTGATACTATAGCTCCCTACTTAGCACTCATATACAACCGCTCGCTCACCGATAGATCTGTACCTACAGATTGGAAAATTGCGCAGGTCGCACCAGTGTTCAAGAAGGGTAGTAGGAGTAATCCATTTAACTACAGACCTATATCATTGACGTCGGTTTGCAGTAGGGTTTTGGAGAATATACTGTATTCAAACATTATGAATCACCTCGAAGGGAACGATCTATTGACACGTAATCAGCATGGCTTCAGAAAACATCGCTCTTGTTCAACGCAGCTAGCTCTTTATTCGCACGAAGTAATGGCCGCTATCGACAGGGGATCTCAAGTTGATTCCGTATTTCTAGATTTCCGGAAAGCTTTTGACATCGTTCCTCACAAGCGACTTCTAATCAAGCTGCGGAGCTATGGGGTATCGTCTCAGTTGTGCGACTGGATTCGTGATTTCCTGTCAGGAAGGTCGCAGTTCGTAGTAATAGACGGCAAATCATCGAGTAAAACTGAAGTGATATCAGATGTTCCCCAGGGAAGCGTCCTGGGACCTCTACTGTTCCTGTTCTATATAAATGACCTGGGTGACAATCTGAGCAGTTCTCTTAGACTGTTCGCAGATGATGCTGTAATTTACCGTCTAGTAAGGTCATCCGAAGACCAGTATCAGATGCAAAGCGATTTAGAAAAGATTGCTGTATGGTGTGTCAGGTGGCAGTTGACGCTAAATAACGAAAAGTGTGAGATGATACACATGAGTTCCAAAAGAAATCCGTTGGAATTCGATTACTCTATAAATAGTACAATTCTCAAGGCTGTCAATTCAACTAAGTACCTGGGTGTTAAAATTACGAACAACTTCAGTTGGAAGGACCACATAGATAATATTGTCGGGAAGGCGAGCCAAAGGTTGCGTTTCATTGGCAGGACACTTAGAAGATGCAACAAGTCCACTAAAGAGACAGCTTACACTACACTCGTTTGTCCTCTGTTAGAATATTGCTGCGCCGTGTGGGATCCTTACCAGGTGGGATTGACGGAGGACATCGAAAGGGTGCAAAAAGGGCAGCTCGTTTTGTATTATCACGTTATAGGGGAGAGAGTGTGGCAGATATGATACACGAGTTGGGATGGAAGTCATTACAGCATAGACGTTTTTCGTCGCGGCGAGACCTTTTTACGAAATTTCAGTCACCAACTTTCTCTTCCGAATGCGAAAATATTTTGTTGAGCCCAACCTACATAGGTAGGAATGATCATCAAAATAAAATAAGAGAAATCAGAACTCGAACAGAAAGGTTTAGGTGTTCGTTTTTCCCGCTCGCTGTTCGGAAGTGGAATAGTAGAGAGATAGTATGATTGTGGTTCGATGAACCCTCTGCCAAGCACTTAAATGTGAATTGCAGAGTAGTCATGTAGATGTAGATGTATTTGTATGGAGTGTAGCCATGTATGGAAGTGAAACATGGACGATAAATAGTTTGGACAAGAAGAGAATAGAGGCTTTCGAAATGTGGTGTTACAGAAGAATGCTGAAGATAAAGTGGATAGATCACGTAACTAATGAGGAGGCATTGAATAGGATTGGGGAGAAGAGAAGTTTCTGGCACAACATGACTAGAAGAAGGGATCGGTTGGTAGGGCATGTTTTGAGGCATCAAGGGATCACAAAGTTAGCATTGCAGGGCAGCGTGGAGGGTAAAAATCGTAGAGGGAGACCAAGAGATGAATACACTAAGCAGATTCAGAAGGATGTAGGTTGCAGTAGGCACTGGGAGATGAAGAAGCTTGAACAGGACAGAGTAGCATGGAGAGCTGCATCAAACCAGTCTCATGACTGAAGACCACAACAACAACAGACGACTCAAAACAAGTTCAGCAAAGACACTACAAGCAAAACTAGGTCAGGGGCGAAGAGCATTTCCCAAGTCTTCATCAAATCAATGGGCATTGCAGTCTGATAACTGCCCTAGTGGCACGAGTTCAAACCATGTATTTTACTTAATGCACAACATGGCCAACGAATCAAATAGTTATCGGGGAGCACAAAAAACATCATCACTTGAATGCTATTCAACACACGTGGCCAACTTTCGGTAGCCAACAGAAATTCAAACAAATACTGACACACAAGATTATTCCTTCCCTATTTTACACTTGCCCACTGTCGTATGATTATTCATCGTGTACAATACATTTTCAGACCGAAACGACAGTTTATCATTGAGGCGGTTGCTCCAAGCGACCACGTGGCGCGAAAGCAAGTTCACAAAGAAAACATATGGGAAATAAATAAAAATCCCCCAAAATATTACTGTAAATGAAAATCAGATTGAAATACATTGAATGAGTGAATTTCCGTTAAGCACAGAGCAATAATATGACAGTGAGCCTAAGGTCCATGGTGCATGTCCTGACCAAGACACAAACGCCAAGTTCTACTGAAATTCGAATAAATTATGAAAATAAATTCCCTTATGGGGATTAGTGGTAATTTCGCACCTGATTTCAACATCTGGCCTTAATTAATGAGTAGATTTTAGACAGTCTAATATCTTTGTCAACATTACCAAAACGAGAGCTGTCTCTCCACGTCTGTCCAGCGCAGCGACCCAGCAACAAGTGTTTGACCGGACACCTCACCGAACCGTTCTTCGTTCAAGAGGTGGTGGATGGGATGGTTCGCCATCTTAACAGAGCCAATCCTCGGGCCTTCGCGATCTTTCTAACCTGACTTGCCCATCATCTTTTCTAAACTTGTTCACGTTTAGGGGGTTGGTACTATCCTACAACAGAACGACTCTACACATGCAATGCTACCACCTATGACCAGAGCTTTCTGCTACATCACATACTGTCTCACTCATATAGTCCAAGGTTGCATACGGAAAGGGTACAAGGAAGCGTGGTCCACATGCAATAAAATGAATAAATAAACACCACTCGGTCCATTCTCTTGTGTTTGTTATACACGGCATTCACTTCTGCAGAGTCAAAGTACTCTGGCTATAGTTCTCCTGTACCGAAATTTATTGGAAAAATATGGAACGGGACAACAAGTTCCGTTTCACCATCTGTAAAGCGCTGCATGGTGTCCTGATTGCAAAGATGGACCTCGCTGTGGACGTCGGGAGTAAAGTTGGGCGTCATGCAGCCTACTGCACACAGTTTGAGTCGTAACACGACGTCCTGTGGCTCCACGAAAATTATATTCAACATGGTGGCGTTGGTGACAGGGTTCCTCCGAGCCATAATCCGTAGGTAGCGGTCATTCACTGCAGTAGTAGCCCTTGGGCGGGCTGAGCGAGGCATGTCATCGGCAGTTCCTGTCCCTCTGTACCGCTTTCATATCCGAACAGCGTCGCTTCGGTTCACTCCCAGACACCTGGACATTTCCCTTGTTGAGAGTCCTCTCTGGCACAAAGTAACAATGCGGACGCGATCGAACCGCAGTTGGACCCTTTCCGTCTAATAGGCGCTGCTGATGTCTGGTTTTTCACATCTTTGGGCGGGTTTAGTAACATCTTTGAACAGTGAAAGGGACTATGTCTCTGATACATTACCAACAGTCAAAATCTACCTTCAGGAGTTTTGGGAGCCAGGGAAGTGCAAAACTTTATGGTGTGTTTAATTATAAACATTAACGACAAACATTTCGGTATTGCCGATAATCTACAGGGACTGACATCAACGTTGGTACATTTTGCGATGTTTCTTCCACAATTACAATAATTTGAATTTTTTAAGCTATTAATCAAATAATTTTTTCAGAATGAGATTTTCACACTGCAGCGGAGTGGGCGCTGATATGAATCTTCCTGGCAGATTAAAACTGTGTGCCCGACCGAGACTCGAACTCGGGATATTTGCCTTACGAGATCAAGTGCTTTTCCAACTGAGCTACCCAAGCACGACTCACGCCCCGTCCTCAAGGCTTTATTTCTGCCAGTATCTCGTCTCCTACCTTCCAAACATTACAGAAGCTCTCCTGCGAACCATGAAGACAAGCACCCCTGAAAGAAAGGATATTGCGGAGAAATTTCTTAGCCACAGCCTGGGGGATGTTTCCAGAATGAGATTTTCACTCTGCAGCGGAGTGTGCGCTGATATGAAACGTCCTGAAATATTAGAACTGTGTGCCGGACCGACACTCGAAATCGGGATCTTTGCCTTTCGCGGGAAAGTGCTCCTCCAACTGAGCTACCAAGCACGACTCACGCCCCGTCCTCACAGCTTTACTTCTGCCAGTATCTCGTCTCCTATCTTCCAAACTTTACAGAAGCTCTCCTGCGAATCTTGCAGAACTAGCACTCCTGAAAGTAGGGATATTGTGGAGACATGGCTTAACCACAGTCTGGTGGAAGTTTTCAGAATAAGATTATAACCCTGCAGCGGTGTGTGCGCTGATATGAAACTAACTGGCAGGTTAAAAATGTTTGCCGGACCAAGACTTGAACTCGGGATCTTTACCTTTCGCGGGCAAGTGTCTTCCAACTGAGCAACCCAAGCATGACTCACGCTCCGTCCATACAGCTTTATTTCTGCCAGTATCTCGTCTCCTATCTCTTAAACTTTACAGAGGCTGTCCTGCGATCCTTGCAGAACTAGCTAGCAGTCCTGAAAGAAAGGATATTGCGGTGACATGGTTTAGCCATAGCCTTGGGTATGTTTCCAGAATGAGATTTTCACTCTGCAGAGGAGTGTGCTGAACTGAAACTTCCTGTCAGATTAAAACTGTGTGCCGGCCCGAAATTCTAAATCAGGGTCTTTGCCTTTCGCAGGAACGTGTTCTTCCAGCTGAGCTACACAAGCATGACTCATGACCCGTCCTCACAGCATTACTTCTGCCAGTATCTCGTCTCCTACCTTCCAAACTTTACAGAAGTTCTCCTGCGAACCATGCAGAACTAGCACTCATGAAAGAAAGGATATTGCGGAGACATGGCTTAGCCACAGCCTGGGGGATGTTTCCAGAATGAGATTTTCACTCTGCAGCGGAATGTACGCTGATATGAAACTTCCTGGCAGATTAAAACTGTGTGCCCGACCGAGACTCGAACTCGGGATCGTTGCCTTTCGCGAGCAAGTGTTCTTCCAATTGAGCTACCGAAGCACGACTGACGCCCAGTCCTCACAGCTGTACTTCTGGCAGTATCTCGTCTCCTACCTTCCAAACTATACAGAAGCTCTCCTGCTAGCCTTGCAGGCTATGGCTAAGCTATGTCTCCGCAATATCCTTTCTTTCAGGAGTACTAATTCTGCAAGCTTTGCAGGAGAGCTTCTGTAAAGTTTGGAAGGTCGGAGACGATATACTTTCAGAAGTAAAACTGTGAGGACCGTGCATGAGTCGTGCTGCGGGAGCTCTGTTTTAAGAGTACTTGCTCACGAAAGGCAAATATCCCGAGTTCGAGTCTCGGTCCGGCACACAGTTTTAATCTGCCAGGAAGTTTCAAATAATTTTTTATTTAGTTGTTCGTGCCTTCTTTCGACCTTCTTCCTAGGAACTATAGTATGTTGTGTTACCTGCGATATCACATTTTTAATTGGTTCTAGACGTTTCCTACTGTCAATAAGATGAAGACATTACCCAGGTGTGTTATGTTAACATTTTGGTGCAGTACAATTGTCGTTTGTTATGATAAATTTAGTTCTACTGTACTGACGCATTAACATAACTAAATAATTACGAAACAAGCACAAGTAAATGTAGTATTCTCTGTTACACGTATTTGTTATTTTGTTATAGCAATGTAATATTAATTGTCTGGTGTGATCATTTAAACTACTTTTTTATGCTAATATGCCCTCCACAGACGAATTTATGAAATGATAAAAGATATTTGAAACTTTGTCATACAGTTTCAAGTTCTCTAACGGTTGGAGCCTTTTTGTATAGTTGTACTACTACACTCAGCCGAGAGACGGCTAGATGGGGATGTGTATACCTGGCAAAAAAAAGAGGCATTTCTAACCACCCTACCTCTGGTCACATCGCTTCACAGCATTACAATTTCGCTATACTGGATCTCCCTTACGATCATGGTCTTAGGCTTCGGTGAGAGAATACGGGAAAGTGTATTACGGCAGACCATTACTACAATTGCGTGTCAGTTCCTGAGATGAACCAAAAAGATCACAACTAAATCTAGATCATGTGCGTCTCGTTGCGCGAGACCCGCATCGTCGCTGAGACATTGCGCTTAGCGGCGTATTATGTTGCACATCCTGCTGTGATGACAGCTTGTAGTTATTTCAGCATGTGGTATCTACAAGATACCACAAAGCATTATATGATTCTCTGCAACGCATCATTTCGTAAGTTTACACAAATCAGCCAGGACACATGACCACTGACCTATTATCGATAAAAATCCACAGCCAGCGAGACATTCCTGTGGCAATGTTAACACCACGACTTCGGTAACTAGGGCTGAAATGGGCACGTGGCCATCGGCACTGGACGTTGGCGCAGTATCAAAGCACTGCACGGTCTGATGAATCCCGATACCTTCTTAATCATACCTATGGGAGAACGCTAATCCGTCGCCTCCCAGATTTTCTGTGGAGACAAGCTGACAGGGGTTCCATTAAGCTCCGCGGAAGATTCACGTTGGAATCCATGTGTCCAGTGTGGCTCGTGCAAGGCGCCATGACGGACAGGGAATATCGTACACTGGTTACAGACCACGTACACGTCTTCATGACAGTCACGTTATCCCACGGCTGTAGCAACAAGATAATGCGCCATGTCACAAGTCCAGAAGCATGTCGGAGTGGTTCGAGGAATATAGTGGCGAGTTCCATTTGACGTGCTGGCTCCCTAGCTCTCCAGATCTGAACTTGATCGGACAAATCTTAGATGTGATTGAACGTGGCGTCAGAACTCGTCGCTCCCCTCCCCCGGGAATTAAGTGACTTCTCTATGCAGATGTAGTGCCAACTCCCTCCAGTCAACTACCAAGGCGTCATTGCTTCGATGTCACGACGCATCGCAGCTGTTATCAGTGCCAAGGGTGGACATACTGGCTGTTAGGTAGGTGGCAGTAATGTTCTGGCTGATCAGTGTAGACACAGCGAGATGGTACAGTTGTTAGGGCAGTGGACTCGTATTTGTGAGGGGGACGATTCAGATCGCTTTCCAGCTATCGAAATTTAGGTTTTCCGTGATTTCTCTAAATCGCTCCGTAAAAATGACTAGATAGTTCCTTTCAAAGAAGCAAGATAATTTATCCCCACCTCCCTCCCTTATGACCTCGCTGTCTCCGGGACGTTAAACTCTAATATTTCTTCCTTCTTTGGTAAGTGTACAATGCTCAGAAAACACGTCCGAAGCTCACGGAATATGTTCCGACATTCAAGAGCGACGAGTCTCGGTCTTCCAGTGCCGCCACAATACAGATGTCTTCTTAAGACCCCAAGCTATATAGAAATAGGGAGAAGAACGCGCACCCAGTATTGAACAGTTTAGAAATATTGTAGTAAGTATCCTATTTCGCTCTTTAACATTTGAATGATATAACCGTCTGTTCATGTACTTTTCCATAAAAATTACTGCCCACTTTCTACCCATCTTGTCAGTATTGTATCTCAACTATCCAACATCTCTCTTGCTATTGCCTGCACATTTTCTACATTTTTTACTCGCAGTTAATGTAAGGCTCATTTCCTTCGCATCTGCTGATATGTGAGATATACTCCCTTGGTTATTAACAGAGACTCTTTCCATATCGTTCCTTAAGAACATGTCAATCCCAAAAGCATTCTCCCGTCTATTGCGGCTTTATGTTATATTAGTCGGGTCTCCCTGCCTCACTGTATATGTCCAGAGGCTCGCTCTAAAAAATCAGCCGTTATGATTGCCTGATGGTAATGTTTCATTTTGGGGTGTTGTCTCTTATAATGAACTGATACCATTCTGGCAACTTTATGTATTATTTTTTTTAGCTCGTTCAGGCACTCTCATAGAGCTGAAGATTCTGTCTTATGACTGACTCTTCCGTTAGAACTTATGGACAGATTCTGTGTTTAAGACAATTTCCAGTAATGGGTAGAGGCATGTTTTTTTCTATGTACTTATAACACAGAAACGCTCAACAGAATGACGTGTGAGAGCTTACGGAACGGTAGATGTATTCGTTACCTGTTCGTTATATAGCAGATAGCACGATAAAGATGTAAATACGCAGAACATCGGCAAATGAGTAAAAGATTCCTTTCATTCTCCATTGTACTCAAAACTTATTTATACTCCTCTTTACATAGACATGTTTCTGCAAACTTGTACCCTTGTCTGAGAGTCTATTTCCTGCACTCTAGAATCACAGAGAATGCAATGAACCTAGTCTTTCTGTCATTATTTTGGATTTTGTGTCTGGAAAGCTTCCTATCCTTTACCCATGCAATCCACTTTGGTATATTCTGGCATATACACTAGAGGTGTTGTTACTTTTAAGCTAGTTTCACGTCGAGGTGTGAGATGCTTGTACAAAATGCCGGAGTTATCACTGTGTTACTGATTATAAGAATCTACAAAACCTTGTATATAAGTATATATCGTTACTTTCAAAGATAAGTATTACTAAAAACTACTAATGGAAAACGATACGAAAACATATTTAAGGAAAACGTAAATATTAGGGCGATTTGATATTTTCATGTACTGATTTAGACCAGTTCTTTTTTGTCTCAGCAAACTTTTGTCACTGAAAACTTTGCCAACTTTTGTGTTAGTATGCTTCTCTTTAAAAGTTCTCAAATGTCTTAAGATAAAGTACATGTCTCATAATAGAGAGACCATTGAGGTACCACTATAATACATACGTACCCACTGACATAGTAACATTTCTTGTAACTTGTGACGATATCTGACAGCACTTCCAAAAGTATTAAGTAAGTTTGCCAATGTCCATAAGACACATTGCATACACTTGATCGCATTTACTGACATTCCATAATTTTTCGAACGTGCATATGGAACTTCAACACTCCCTCTTGCAATATTTTGGGTGTGTATCTTAGAGCCATCCTGAAGTCGAGTTGAAGTTCTAAGCGTCGAAGCTGATGCGCCATAACTATGTGATTCAGATCTATACTATGCAGTAAAATCCGCATCCGTCACCGGTGGTGCTGTCGGCACAACGGCGCAGGCCACAGGTAAGGCATATGAGTCGGAGGCGGAAATCTTTCAGGCCAGCGTCTAAACATAGAGCAGATGCCGATCCACAGTAATATTATCAATTAGGAGGTTATTCATTAAAATTTGTGCCAGGTGTTGGGTAAAGAAAGTCATTCCCATAACTTGTCGAGATACACACGATTATCTCTGTCCCGCGTATTATCCACCAGTTATATTACCACTACTTCCTTGACCAAAGAATGGAAATATCCCCTATCTTATTTTTCTCGTAAACCATGGAATGACCACTGTAAATACAATGTGCACTCACTGCACACGGCGAGAGGGTTGTTGCAGTTCTATGCACCAGTCTTGTATTATGCGAGTGGTTTGTCTGACAAAACGGTCATCACAACAACAAGAAGTTTTAGAAATTTCCTTCTTAAAACTAGGTATTTCTTCAAAGAGATGCTATATTGATCGGTGGCGGAGAACCACAGTCACTTTTCGCTTCTTCTTCAAATGGTTCAAATGGCTCTGAGCACTACGGGACTTAACATCTATGGTCATCAGTGCCCTAGAACTTACAACTACTTAAACCTAACTAACCTAAGGACACCACACAACACCCAGCTATCACGAGGCAGAGAAAATCCCTGACCCCTCCGGGAATCGAACCCGCGAACCCGGGCGTGGGAAGCGAGAACGCTACCGCATGACCACGAGATGCGTCTTCTTCTTGATTCTGCCAGTTTCCGAAGGAACATTACCCACATCAGGAAAAGAGGCCGTAGACTTTATGTTTCATTTCCTTTCCTCCGGTTCGTTTAACGTTTTGGTCGGCAGAAATCTCCCAATATAGTGCTGTGTACATCCATTTATCAGTTTTCAGTTAATGTAGCCTCCATAAGTTCCATTCGCGTTATAGGCTGTCTGCACGTGAAACTACTAGCAGAAAGTGAAGTAAAATTTTAACAACGCTTAAATTTTTCAGGGGAACCAGGCAGTTGGACACTGGCAGAAATGGGATTGAAATCAGCTTACGGCACTGTGAGCCGGGAGTCCCCCATTCGGGGTTCAGCCGCCGAGGGTAAGTACTTATTGCATTCGACGCCACATTGGGCAACTTGCGCGTCGGAAACGGGGGTATGGAACCAGGGCGCCTTTGCGTGGCATTCTGCAGCGATGACCACACAGGTAACTGGGGTGGACGGACACTGGCATGTGAAGGCCGATACGCGCGGGCTTACGCTTACCGTGGTGAAACAATTCTCTACACAAGCTGCGCAAGAATCAGGTACTGTCGGTTTCGACTTCTATTGGCAAAATAATAATCCCGGATGGGATTTTATTGCATGGCTTCTGCAATTATTCTCGTGGTACACGTACAAAAGCTCAGGCTGACCATCATGACACTTTTCCTCCCCCCCCCCCCCCCCCCCCCCCCGGCCTATGCTTATCCAACCAAACTACAAACTTCACGGTCGTCACGCGATCGTAAACGTTGTAATGAACCTCACTTAGAAACAGCTGCTGACACTTAGCCTGCTTCCTACACAAAGCACGACGTTATCGAGTCTCGCGGAGGGAACACAAATAGCAAGTGTATGCAGAATAAACACCACCTGTGCTAATAGCGATCGGCAGACGACCTGTCTAAGGGACAAACCGTGGTTTCAAGGTATTGCCACGGAACCAATTTCACAGACTGGATGTTTGTTTCGGTCTGAAGAAGGGCGTAGTTTTATTGAAATTGCGGGCCTCCGTCGTCCTTTTGTTATGCAGCACATGTCCCACGTCACGAAGAACCAACCGGTTCCGCAATAAATTTAAGTTTTACTGTTGTCATGATAATTACGTCGGTATAACAGACATGTTTGCGTCTCCTAGCGGATGACCTTGCAGTGCATTTCCAACACTAGGTGCAAAATACGACACGAGGAAAAGCGAAGTTCCTGCTCCACGCCAAGAAATTTAAGTAGATGGCTCTAGGAGTTTGTTTGTTTTTCTTTTTTCCTTTACATTCAGGTACTTCATATAGCATTTATAATAACTGATAACTATGGGAGTAAGTGGTACTCTGGATGAATATTTTTTTTAGAAATGCTTCATAAATATTATTTCTAATCTATCAAGATTAGAATTATAGTTAATTTCTGCTCCGTATTCTTTATACCTATCACATAATCTCCAATCAACAACTATGATTTCCAATGTAAACTAGCTTCTGTTGGTGCTTCTCATCTGTCACTATATCCGTAAACTAGAAACTGCTTATTCACCTAATTACTTACCTGCTGCATTTTTATATTTAATTATGTATGCTTCTGCCTGCTGACGAGCTTACAAATACACATACACACACACACACACACACACAAAGCGTAGACATGGTGCTTCATGCACTGTCCAGTATACCAATTCTTCGTAATTTTTTGAAGATACTGTAAAGAGATTTTTCGCAAATGATAACACTTAAAGAAGTAAGCATTTTGCTGCTCAGATACTGTAACAAGTGAACTTGTTTTTCGTTGTTGTATTCAGCCAACGTCTCCTTACTTTGAAAACGTAATGAATTCAGAATAAGGTACTTTTTATGTCATTCATGAGCACCTCATTAATTCAGTACAATAATGGAAACCTGACAAGTATCTAGAGTAAAACCGTTAATAAATAGCAATGGGAGCTCTGACGAATAAGAGACAAGACACGCATTCAGTACAGGCTCACCAAAATGAAAGTGAAATATGTTCATCCTTGGAGTTGCCGTAGTAATAAAATGTAATCTAGTTGGTATAAGAAATAAAACATTCTAACCACATGGCAGATTCAGCGATCCCGCTATATCCATAAACACATATCTGTGACAGTTTCTATTGATGGTGTTTAGGACTTCAGTATCTTGCAAGATCTCATAAGATTTCGGTAAGTTGTTAATCATCCATTTTCAGTTGCAAAACTGCCAGAGAATGCGGCGCATTCCAGTAATTCGGAACCGGCTGTCAGGAGTGCGCTGCTCGGTAGAGAATTTGAGAAGCGAGGTTCCAGTCGCCAGGACTTGCTGCTATCGCTCAGCTTCAACCGCTATACGGGAAAGCGTCATTTCCAGTTAAATTGAGAAAGTCTCATTTGAGAGTTAGTCGGCAACAGACGAGCAGCTTCAGAAATTTCATTCGGTTAGGAGCTTAATTTTCCGTTCAGCTGTGTTGAGATCGATTTTAAATAAGGTAAACAACTAACTTAAACGGGAGGAAAGTGTCGCGTGACAAGCCTTTGTTTTCCATAACACAATAAGAAATATTAGTTCAGGTGGGAAGACATACTGAGTCATTTTTCCGTTGCTCCCTATGCAAAAGAAGTAAGTTAGATAAGGTCATTTACGATATCTAAGTTTCCTTATTCAATGTACAGTTTTGGAGCGTGCTATTAATGTAGCTACATACACTAACGGAAATAGATCGCCCAAAGAACAATTAATCTAGAGTAATGAAATTGTGGTAACATATTTAAGTGATTAACATTGCAAGATCACAGCTTAATCTAAGCGCGAGATAAGCCACTGTAAATGTGAAATGCTGGTACACCAATAACTGTGTAACAGCCAGACTGTTGAATGCAAGAGCATGCAAATCTGCAAGTATTGGTTTCAAAGGCGCCCAGCGTCAGTTTGTGGAAAGGAATTCCATGCCTGTTGCACTTGCTCGGTCAACCCAGGGTCGGTTAATACTGCTTGTGAATGACGCTGGATGATATCCCACATATGTTCGATTGGTAACAGATCTAGTGATCGCCGGCCGGGGTGGCAGAGCGGTTCTAGGCGCAACAGTCTGGAACCGCGTGACCGGTATGGTCGCAGGTTAGAATCCTGCCTCGGACATGGATGTGTGTGATGTCCGTAGGTTACTTAGGTTCAAGCAGTTCTAAGTTGTAGGGGACTGATGACCTCAGCAGTTACGTCCCATAGTGCTCAGAGCCATTTGAACCCATTTGATCTAGTGATCGATCAATTCAAGGCAACGTGTCTACATTCTGTAGAGTGTTTTCCAGTTGGAAAACACCCTCTAGAATGCTGTTCATGAATGGCAACACGACAGGTTGAATCACCAGAGTGACGTACAATTTCACTGTCAGAGAGCGTGGGTTATCCACGAGAGTGCTCGTGCTGTCATGAGAAATCGCATCCCAGATCGTAACTCCAGGTGTAGGTGTAGGGACTGCGATGCTGCCCGTACTACCATCACTAATTTCATCTTGTCTGAATAAAGTAGTGTGACATATGGTCACTCCAGCAGTTTATTCTTTCGATAGAGCGATTCCTTTTCTTCTCTTCACAGTACTGGAAACGCTTATTGACAGATCACGCTAACAGTTTGGCGCTTCATCTAAGTAACTTGACATGCAGTAACCTACTATGAGAGTTTAGCTTAAGACTTGGTTGTTCGTTAATTTAAACGTGTAGGGCTCGGGAACTATCAATGGGCGGAATTTATATTACGGCCACAGCAATGTACAGGGTCCCTACGAACTTCTTTAAAAAGTTTTAAGTACATTCTCGAACAAAAATTCTCAGTCAGTACTTACAATATCGAAGTCCATACTATCTCAAGTCACAAAGAGAAATATAATGTCTGAACAAGGTTGCCATGCAAAATTTCTAGGCGACAGATAAATCTCTATAAACAATAAAAACGACATTACACTTAAATACATAGTCTGACAAAAAAGTAAAGCACCCAGAAGGGAACTAAAATTAAACAGCCCGAACAGGCCATGAAGGCCCAACGGTAACCAAAAGGGAAAGGCGATACAAAATGAAACTTTATGGGTGGAGAGAATGTGTGGCGTTGTTTAAGTGATTAGAAAATAGGGTCAAATTTACAAAAAAAAAATTGGCACAGTGGGACTACCTATGAGAATGAGACTGCAGCCTCTCTGGCCTGGATGCAAGCGCTGGTGCTGTGTCACAAAGCCCTTATATCCTCGCCTATCAGCTGACCCAGTACTGTTATAACTAGTCATTGACATCCTTGGATTGATGGCACTACGACAGAGATTGTATCACACACGTTCTATCGGATCTGGGACAGATCTGAGGATGTTTCTGTCCATTGGAGTACCTCACCAACACGTGGACAATTCATTTTCTATATCTACATTACATGACTGCTCTGCAGTTTACAATTAAAGGCGTGGCAGAGGGTTCTTCGAAGCACCTTCAAACTTTTTTCAGCCTAAATGGCTAATGTTCGTATACCGTGACTGTGTGGGAAAATTATTTATTTCAAGTTTCTGCTACCAGTCACTTTTTATTTTATATTTAATCTAACATAACGCAACGCGTTTCGAACATATTTTGTTCATTTTCAAGCGTTTGTACATACATATATACATCGAGAAATGTTACTTAAAATAAACAATTTCAAATTAGATTAATCTAGAACACTTTGTTTTTTACTGTAGCTCCTGGTGTGGCATTTGGGAGGAAGTAGGGGGGCAGTGTATATATAGAGATCGAAGTCAGTGATGTCTTCTGCTGGTTTTCTTCTCTGTTGTTGGTTATGTATCTCACAGCAGTTACATCCTCTTGCTGCTTCACTTGTATCACACCTTCAAACTATTTCCCTATCGCTCCACTCTTTAACAGCGCATGGGAAAATGAGCAACTAACTCTTTCCGTACGAGCTATGATATCTCTTTCTATATAACGATGATCATTCCTCCCTGTTTAGGTTCAGTAAAATATTTTCTCATTCAGAGGAGAGAGTTGCTGATTGAAATTTTGTGAAAAGATCTCGCCGCAGTGAAAAACACATTTGTTTAATGATTGACACCTCAACTCGTTTATCATATCCGTGACATTCTTTCCTCTATTTCGCTAAAATACAAAATGAACTGCCCTTCTGTGGACTTGTTCGTTGTCCTCCGTGAATCCTAACTGGTGAGGATCCCATACCGCACGACAGTACTCTCTTTTTAGCAGACTTGTTGCATCTTCTAATTACTCTGCCAGTTAAACGCAGTCTAAGATTTGCCTTCCCCACAACATTATCTGTGTTATCGTTCCTATCTACGTTGTTTGCAATTGTACTTACTAGGGTTTTGGTTGAATTGACAGCTTTACAACTGTGGCAGTTATGGTGTAACCGAAATTTAACGGATGTCGTTTAGCGTTCATGCGGATAACCTTATACATTTCCTGATTGAATAACTCACCAGTTTTCTCACCACACAGATATCGTACTTAAGTTATTGTGCAGTTGGTTATGATCTTCTGAAGGTAAATAACAGAAACATTTGCAAACAGCCTAAGAGAGCTGCTCGGTTCGTCTACTAAATCATTTTCTCTTAAATCGTTTACATAGAGGGCCCATATCACTTCCTTGAGAACGCCAGGCACCTCTTTTGTTTTATTCGATGGTTCCCCGTCAGTTATTACAATGTTTGACCTTTCTGGCAGGAAACTAATTCATTCTGATGCTAGTCACAGAGAAACACGACTTGAATCATTGATACACCCGAAGGTGGTGTATACTTCTAAGAAGTTACATTAACATCCGCTCAGCTTACTGCTCCCCTCCTTTATCAGGCAGCGTATAGTTTTCTACGCATATCGTGCAGAGGCGAAATACTTCTTGAAGTTGTTTCAAAATGTAGATACTTCGGTCACGAATACCACTATAGGCAGTTCACTTGAAGCGGAATGGTTAGCTTTAACGAGGAGCCGGCCGCGGTGGCCAAGCGATTCTAGGCGCTTCAGTCCGGAACCACGTGACTGCTACGGTCGCAGGTTCGAATCCTGCCTCGGGATAGGATGTGTGTGATGTCATTAGGTTAGTTAGGTTTAAGTAGTTCCAAGTTCTAGGGGACTGATGACCTCATATGTTAAGTCCCATAGTGCTCAGATCCATTTGAACCATTTATTCTAACGAGGACAATCACGAAAGTTGGGTATGTAAATGCAAAGGGGCATTGGTTCCAGAAGAAATAATTCTGTTGTTCGGCGAAAGAACTAAGTTTAAAAATGTACAGGAGCAGCCAGGAAGATAACAGTGTAGGTCTTTTAAGAATGAAACCAGTGGGAAGTACAGGGAATCGAAAACGAAATGGCTATAGGAAAAATGCTAATAAATAAAAAAAATTCGTCGGCAGGACAGATCCAGCTTATAGAACAAACAAGAAAACTTTCATTGAAATTAAAGGTAGAGGTGTTAATATTAGGGGTGCGAAAACAACTGATTGCCGAGGAGAGAAGTGAATAGGTGGAAAGAGAGCGTTGAGAAACTGTACAAGGGGAAAAATTGTCTGAAGATTTAGTAGAAGAACAACTGTGAGTCGTTTTGGAAAATGTAGGCATTCCATTGTTTGAACCGTAATTGAAAGAACTCTAAATAAGCAAGAAGAAACACAAAACATTCCTTTGACCTTTCTATAATAATATTGTGTGGTAGAGGGCGAGATGTACACTCGACAGCAAAAAAAGTGGGTCACCCCTGAATTCCAACGTGTAGGCTGCATCTGAATGTATGCAACCAACATTGCACATCTGTGTTGCACGTCGTCGCAACCCTCCACTGCACAGTCGTTGTAAGATACACAATGGGTACCGCTAGAGACTACTAGAGAACAACGGTCTTTATGACAGTCCGTCCAGATGTAAAGTAACACCACGATAGAACAGAAGAAATCAGACAGTCCTTAACGTTTGTAAACTAAACTTAATTAGAGTAAGTGACATTTCAAATGTTATGGGACAACTAGTTCTGTCACATAAATCGTTCAGTAATCCTTGGGCACAATTAAATATTTGAGACAGTGTATGGATTTATAAAGTTCTATGGTAATTGGAAACAAGTTCTTTGCTGTCTAAAAGGTTTACCCAACACATGCTGAACGTCGTTCAACGTTCAACGGAGAGTGGATTCGCATCAAATTTATGTAATATTAAGCAGTTAAAAGAAAACGTGATTAACGGCGGCAACCACTCTGCGGAAATCCCAACATTAACAGCGAATCACAAGCAATATCATTGTTCACATTACTCATCAACAGTTACTTGTACACAAAGTTGTACTTTAAATGACATGGCCAACGTCTAGATCCGGATGCAAACCCAGAATGTAAAGCCATTGTTAACCAAGCAAAGCTTTGTGCCTTATCGAGACTCGATCACTAGGCAGAAAGAGACGTCAAATATTGGCGTTTGCACCAGTATCAGTTATCAATTCTCAACTTGAATGTAAATAACGATAGTGTTTGTATGAAAGCAGGAACCCTAACATGACAATTACCTTCTTGGTAATTAACCTCGAAAGACGTTGTATAGTGTTGCATTGTCAAGGAATAACGGATGCACATGTTTAAAATTGAAATGCCATCATGTAATACTGGGGACAAGGATTCGAACCCAGCACCTAATCGGATTGTTGAATAAGTACGTAAAATCAGAATGTAGATATCACAGTTTGTCACCAGTAGTGGGGTTGGAACCTTAAATGACGACTGAAGTTGTATTGCCTGACCGGGATTCGAACCCGGAGCCTACAGCCGTCGTTATCTAACCAGGAACAGACGAGAAATGTCCAATGTTGGCCCACCAACAGCGAGATGTGCACACGTTTAACTAGAAATAAGGTGACGAAAAAGTCTATGCTGACTAAGAGTCGAACGCCGCACACGTGGTTATGAAGACACGTTAATAATCAACTTTATATTCAGTAGTAGCTAGGAGTAGCATGTTTAGTTGCAAACCTTAAGGCCTTACTCATTCCTAGTAACGTGTTGCCTAATATCTACGATATCATGATGTTAATTTACAAGTGGATTGACTGCCGTAAAGAGCAATGTTCTCTACTAGTCGTGCATCATTGAGATGTAAGTGGAGTGCGTCAGCAGCAAGTAATTTCCGTAGTGCAGCACGTATTGTTTCAGAGACACTGAGCACATGTTATAAGTGCACAAAACGTGTATTATGTACTAACAAGGGAACCTCTCCATCGCACCCCCCTCAGATTTAGTTATACGTTGACACAGTGAATAGGCCTTGAAAAACTGAACATAGATCAATCGAGAAAACAGGAAGAAGTTGTGTGGAACTACGAAAAAATAAGCAAAATATACAAACTGAGTAGTCCATGCTCAAGATACGCAACATCAAGGACATTTCGAACGCAGGAGCGCCGTGGTCCCGTGGATAGCGTGAGCAGATACGGAACGAGAGGCCCTTGGTTCAGGTCTTCCTTCGAGTGAAAAGTTTATTTACTTTATTTTCGCAAAGTTATGATCTGTCCGTTCGTTCATTGACGTCTCTGTTCACTGTAATAACTTTAGTGTCTGTGTTTTGCGACCGCGCCGCAAAGCCGTGCGATTAGTAGACGAAAGGACGTGCCTCTCCAATGGGAACCGAAAACATATGATCGCAAGGTCATAGGTCAACCGATTCCTCCACAGGAAAACACGTCTATACGACACTGGTGACGGCATGTGCGTCACATGACAGGAATATGTTGTCGACCCACCTAACTTGTACAGTTGGCGAACGGGTAAAAAGATTCTTCTACCTTGTCCGATGTGGATGTGATAATCACTCCCAAAAAAGTGATGAAAACATAAGAGTTTGTCACATAATCTGCAACAAATAAATGCAACAGTTTCACAGTCGCACGGTTTTTCCTGTGCTGTGGCAAAACATATGTTTTTAACGTTTTCTAAATGTTGCATGTATAGACCGTCAAATCCTGCATATGTCCAAGCAAATCTGAACATGTACTGGAATTTTGGAGAGCGAAGTTGATTATATAAAAATTAAAGTTTTCACACAAGGGAGGACTTTAACCAAGGATCTCTCATTCCGGAGTCGCTCACGCTAACGACGGAACCACGGCGCTCCTGAGCTCGCACCTTCATTGATGTTGCACATCTTGCCAATGGACTACTCAGTTTGTATATTTAGCTTATATTTTTCATAGTTCCACACAACTTCTTCCTGTTTTCTCGATAGATCTGTGTTCAGTTTCTCAAGGCCTATCCACTGTGCCAACTTATAACTAAATCTGAGGGGGGTGCGATGGAGAGGTTCCCTTGTAAGTATATACTATTATTTGGAGGAGCTGCCGCCAAACCTGTTTACTTTTACATTCCGCAGAGTGATCCTGGTTGAATACAGGTTTTCTTAAGGCTACATCTAATGCACAGCGGTTACAAGAAAGTATAGTTTCCTGCGTGATTCTGTTGCTAGCTAGGTGAAATATTTTGAGGTAGCTATGTTTAAAATAAATCTATTTTTGAAAGTATTATTCGTCAAATATTTGAATAAATCGTCAACTGTAGATGTGCCTGCACATGTTATAGCATAATGGCTGTAGCTGCGTTAGTTTGTACTACAGACTTCGTAGGTTAGGTGTAGCTTTTGATCCTTCAAGGGGTGGTCGTGGCCTTGCGGCCCGGGTCTGTACTAGTTCGCGAGCTACGGGTCAGCCAGCCAAGACGAGGCGAGACGCAAGTGAGCGAGCTGGCTGTGGCGTTAATGGGCCAACAGCGCGGGAGGAGACAGCACGGCTGCGCCGCATGCCTCTGCTTCTGCCGCTCTGTTTGATGTAAATACAGGGTGTTTAAAAAAGGACCGGTATATTTGAAACGGCAATAAAAACTAAACGAGCAGCGATAGAAATACACCGTTTGTTGCAGTATGCTTGGGACAACAGTACATTTTCAGGCGGACAAACTTTCGAAATTATAGTAGTTACAATTTTCAACAACAGATGGCGCTGCAAGTGATGTGAAAAATATAGAAGACAACGCAGTCTGCGGGTGCGCCATTCTGTACGTCGTCTTTCTGCTGTAAGCGTGTGCTCTTCACAACGTGCAAGTGTGCTGTGGACAGCATGGTTTATTCCTTAGAACAGAGGATTTTTCTGGTGTTGGAATTCCACTGCCTAGAACACAGTGTTGTTGCAACAAGACGAAGTTTTCAACGGAGGTATAATGTAACCAAAGGACCGAAAAGCGATGCAATAAAGGATCTGTTTGAAAAATTTCAACGGACTGGGAACGTGACGAATGAACGTGCTGGAAAGGTAGGGCGACAGCGTACGGCAACCACAGAGGGCAATGCGCAGCTAGTGCAGCAGGTGATCCAACAGCGGCCTCGGGTTTCCGTTCGCCGTGTTGCAGCTGCGGTTCAAATGACTCCAACGTCCACGTATCGCCAGAGTTTACACCTCTATCCATACAAAAGTCAAACGCGGCAACCCCTCAGCGCCGCTACCATTGCTGCACGAGAGACATTCGCTAACGATACAGTGCACAGGATTGATGACGGCGATATGCATGTGGGCAGCATTTGGTTTACTGACGAAGATTATTTTTACATGGACGGCTTCGTCAATAAACAGAACTGGCGCATATGGGGAACCGAAAAGCCCCATGTTGCAGTCCCATCGTCCCAGCATCCTCAAAAAGTACTGGTCTGGGCTGCCATTTCTTCCAAAGGAATCATTGGCCCATTTTTCAGATCCGGAACGATTACTGCATCACGCTATCTGGACATTCTTCGTGAATTTGTGGCGGTACAAACTGACTTAGACGACACTGCGAACACCTCGTGGTTTATGCAAGATGGTGTCGGCCACATCGCACGGCCGACGTCTTTAATTTCCTGAATGAATATTTCGATGATCGTGTGATTGCTTTGGGCTATCCGAAACATACAGGAGGCGGCGTGGATTGGCCTCCCTATTCGCCAGACATGAACACCTGTGACTTATTTCTGTGGGGATACTTGAAAGACCAGGTGTACTGCCAGAATCCAGAAACAATTGAACAGCTGAAGCAGTACATCTCATCTGCATGTGAAGCCATTCCGCCAGACACGTTATCAAAGGTTTCGGGTAATTTCATTCAGAGACTACGCCATATTATTGCTACACATGGTGGATATGTGGAAAATATCGTACTATAGAGTTTCCCAGACCGCAGCGCCATCTGTTGTTGACAATTGTAAGAACTGTAATTTCGAAAGTTTGTCTGCCTGAAAATGTACTGTTGTTCCAAGCATAATGCAACAAACGGTGTATTTCTATCGCTGCTCGTTTAGTTTGTATTGCCGTTTCAAATATACCGGTCATTTTTGTATGTTTACCTTCGCTCCAGGAATCAGTATAAGAGCGGCAAGCAGAAATACACATCAGGCTGTCTGCCGTAATGGCTCACTGGGAGAGGTCTATTCGACGTAGAGTCAAAAAATGGTTCAAATGGCTCTGAGCACTATGGGATTTAACATCTGATGTCATCAGTCCCCCAGAATTTAGAACTACTTAAACCTAACTAACCTAGAACATCACACACATCCATGACCGAGGCAGGATTCGAGGCAGGAACCAAAATAGTCGCATTTGGAAAAAAGGCTAACTTCTGCGTCATTTTGTTCTTTTCAGGTTTAGTAGACGGCCAGGCAGCAGATGCGTCTCGAAGCTTTTGCATCATGTATGGGGACAGCCCATCATGCTAAAATAGTCAGAAAAGACTTTTCTGCGTTACCTGTCGGCTGATAGTGGCATTTTATTCTTCTTCAAACCTTGTTTGACAGCTTTAACTCAGAACAAGTTTTCTACATGCATGTATCAATAAGCTGCATGTGCATTATCAGAGTGTTGTAGATAACATCAGAGAATTCGAGTATATCGGTGATGATTAATTTCTCATGTATAGTCTTGTTTTAACAGCACTAAAAGAAACCTTACTAAAACTGTGCACTGTATTGTAAGAAATGAAATAAATCTACCCACGATAACCTTACGACGAAAGTCTGTTTTAACAAAATTGAGTATCTGTACACAAGCGTGCCTCTATCTGCACGAATTAGTAAAATACTACTCACTTAGATTTCGATTGGGTCTGTGTTTAAATGTTATGCTGTGTCATACTCAACAGGTACGCAAATGTGGAATTTCATAAATAAATTTAAGTATTCCTAGAAACCCAAAATTTGCTTGTCAGCAGCGAAAAGAGGCATTACCTGTTGTGCAGCATTGTAAGTTTTTCACAATTGCACTTTGAGCTGAAAGTATTTTCTTGCGATTTGCTAATCAATTTGTTTCCTTCATACTTACCACCCTGGCATGGGAGTCTTAAGAACATTACTGAATTTCGTATCGTTGACGGACAAATTTCTTCAGAGACACTTGTATTGTATGGCAGCTTGGCAGTCATAAAGCCGAGATCTACGACCATTAACACAACTTACTGAGTCGAGCTGTCAAGAGGATTTGATGTGTAAAGGTTTTCTTCTGATTTTGTTACAGAATTGTTTCTGGGAATTCGCAGCTCCATGAAGTAATACACAAAGAAGCTCGCACGCGCTGCCCCTACCGCGGTTAGAACTGACGATTTTCTTAACTGTTGGAACACGAGACACGGGCCGTACCACGGGGCTACGGACACGCTGCTGCCAGCACGCCACTCTCGTCATCGTATTGATCACTCAGCCTCATAACGCATCGTGAAAGATATTAAAAGTTGTCACTTATGTGAAAATATCATTTCTTTAGCCAAGAAATTGAAATTTCTGTCTCTGTGTCTTAGTTCATGTGAGGATTATATACTATGAGTCATTCAAATTGAAAGGGAATATCAAGTGAATTTAGCGAGGCAGTTCAGTACCAAGCGCGGAAGTGATTGCACTGTCATAGTGTTTCCAAATGTTTGTGACGATGTTGGCAATTCTCAGCTGTGCTAGGAACAGCTCTGTAGCATTATAGGAGGAGAACCTGTGCTCGTATCATAGGAGGATACGGCGAGGAGGCGCGGGGTTTGGTTAATATGCAGCGTTTTCTCCTACCAGCTGTATCAAACATTCTGGTGTGTAATCTTGCGTCACGATTACAGTTTCCCACAAAATATATATGAATGAAACACTTACCTTGTTACTTTGTTACAAAAGTATTTTCAGTACAATAAAAAGTCTTTGGAAATCAACTTTGCCAACATTTCTCGAAAAGTAAGATAACAAACACTTTGCACCTCGAAATCGATTGCATCTATGTGCAGTCTTGTGATCATACAAGTAGAATTTCATCAATTGCACGAGAATGTAGAAACATATTGGTGCGAATGGAATCTGTAAGAAACACAGTTACGTAATTATTCTGTACCACGTAATAATCAATTCATTTGATAATTCGGAAGAGATGAAACTACAAATTATGCCCATTAAGACAGAAACTGAGGTGCAGATGCGGGCACTGTGCAGGTCTGCGCTTTTTCATCTTCGGATCTATACAAATAATGTATACTAACCAGCGTATTCATTGCTTTCGTAATGTTTCCCTCTTGTTTAGTCTTCTTATGATGAACTGGGTCCACACCCATGAGTCAGATTTTTTTCTTTTTACCCTTCCATCTACTATCTTTGTGTGTTATTGTTCGATGTTCAAAAAGCAAAATACTATGCCTGCTCCCACGAGATTAAAATGAGGTCGCAAAAAGGCTAACGAATTATAATCAAAATACAGTGAGACGCCAATTTGTCTGTCGTCATGGTGTTAAGTGGACAGAAATAGTTGGGTGTTATTGTCGTCTTTTCTTATTGAGATTTTCATATTACCCTGGCACAAGGCGCCGAGATAAATGTGTATATTCTCCGTGACGAAACATCCCACATTCCATTCATCCTGATCCATTCGTTAGCTGCATCGGCGGAAATGAGTGATAGGAAAGCTGTTGTGGGGTGACGAATAACAGTAACAATGGTAGTAATTACAAATCAATAATCAAGGATGTTTACTGCATTACAAAAAATGGTTCAAATGGCTCTGAGCACTATGGGACTCAACTGCTGTGGTCATTAGTCCCCTATAACTTAGAACTACTTAAACCTAACTAACCTAAGGACATCACACACATCCATGCCCGAGGCAGGATTCGAACCTGCGGCCGTAGCAGTCGCACGGTTCCGGACTGTGCGCCTAGAACCGCGAGATCACCGCGGCCGGCTTACTGCATTACAGACGATTAACAAAATAACCAAGAATGGCTGAGTGTTTAATTGGCGCACTGAGTAGGTGTTCTTACCACTTTGTTGCTGAATTCTGTTCTAGTTGTTTGCAGAGAGAACACAAAGAACTCCGTAGCCATACATATCGCTAATACAACGAGATATTACCTATCAATTATCCTTGATTTACATCACGAGACGAACATGGCGTCTCTGAGCTGATATTTGAAATACATTTCGTTTTCTCTCTCTCTTTCTCTTTATTTTTATTTTAGTTGTTTGAGGAAAGCATCGAGAAGCTCGATAATAGGCAAGTAGGCATATAACCTGTTTACAGTTATTTTCATCAGGATACATAATGCAAAAATACAACTTTTAAGTGTGTTATTGCGTAATTCCAGTTATTGACAGTCTATTCGTGAGCTTGCTCGCATTCAGTGGGGTGAAACCTATCACCGAAGCAAGCAAAACACAAATATTTCTTGCACCATGCGCAACACATAAACAAAATCTCGCTGCACTGACGTGTTATCCGATATATTGCACGGAAAACATATCTCATTCATGTTGCTAAATACAGCTCTCAATTTGGAAGCGTACCAAGTGTTTAAAAGTATATCTTGAAATACTCAGAAAGGCACATAGAGGTATTCGACTGAAACATAGTCATGATCAAAATTGTAACTGGGGTCGACAGCATCGTCGTCTACCACCTCGACAACTCGAACGGTGACAGTGCTCGGCCGGTTACTGATGTTTACTGGTATCAAAGCTACAGCATGAAAACAGAAAAATGTTAAGAACCCGAAGATCATTAGTTTTGTAACCCATAGAAAGTAAAGCAGTCATCAGTAGCAAGAGTGGTTTGAACACCACAGTGTTTCAATAGGCACGGTCTTGTTGGAGGTGGTATGCTGTTGCTTTCATCCGACATTTGAGTTGACTTACCTAGCCAGTTAATAGGGGAACCTACAGTTTACGTGGCTTTCGGACCACAGTGCAACTCGGCATTTTTCACAACAACAAACACTGCCCCAGGGGAAATATGTGTAAAACGGCACATAAAAATCGTAGGACAGGTGAGGGATCGAACGTGAGACCTTCGTATCGATAGTCTCCCTCTGTATCACCTTGCCACCATGCAGCCAACACTGTGGTTTCTGCTTGCCATTAAAATTAAGTATCTCTCGTTTGTGCCTGCGTTGGCAGTTGCGTGTCCCTTGGGAGACCTTAACTTTGGGATTACTCTCGTATACTTGTATGTAAACCCTTCCAATGCCCACTCAAGGAAGAAAAGGATACCTAGTCTAGCTTCAATATTACAAATACGCCTCAGTTTGTAGATGAACGCAGTCTTGGGTTGATAATCATTTTGAATATTTATCAATACTGTACCCATTGGTGTGAAACTCGTTTTCTACCAATGATTCCCACAGCTACAGGAACACTACTTTAATACCTCTTACACAAAATGCTTACGCAGTGCTATCAGACGAAACGATCAACCTGACACAAACTGTGGGAAGTTTGTTTTACAACCTTCTTACGTGGATAAAGAGCTTATCCTATTTGAGATATCTGTGAACGTTGCTGCATCAGAAGATTTAAGAAGAAACTAAATTCCTTCAGCTACGCCAATGTTTAAAGAAATCGTGTTAACGGCACTAAATCGTGGTTTATAAATCGTTTACGAGCTGTACTCTGCCGCATTTCGCTGGTTCGAAGGCAAAAAACGTACTGACAAACTTCACAGAGGGAAAATGGGGACGAAATGTCACCCGCTGGAAGATCATGTTATTTTATTTAAATGATTACAAAACCAGGTAAAACGAACAGTGAGATTGTCAGTAAAAGCACATTACTGTTGTCAGTATGATGTTGCACTGGCCAGGGCCTGTAATGATAAAGGTCCCGCTTAAATCAGGCATAATGTATGTAGAAGTGGTAGAGAGAGCACCACGATATTCAACAATCCGTATGAATTGCACACAGAAATTATTGTCACAGTGTACTTATGGAGCCCAATGGGTACATATCGTATATTCCGGTGAGAAAGAGCACTGGCGAGCAGTATGAGCTACATTAGGTTACTTAAACTGGTGTCACTCTGAGCTAGAATTTATGGTCAGCGTAATGTCAATGGGTCGGATGCGGGTTTTGCAACTGTGAAATACTTTTCCACTTTACAGAAGCGAATATTAAATGTGAACTAATACTGCGAAAATTTTGGACTTGGGTAGTTAGAATGAAAATCTTTCTATTTATTGCAAACGAAAACACTTTATTTTCTAAGACATTCTATGTCATATACAACTTGAAGCAGGTCACGTCGACCAAATCATATGGAAGAAACGACAGCGACGTATATTGGAAGGCAGTAAGATCCATTGGCTTTTGGTTTGGCAGTATTCGACAGCCATTTCTAGGCGCAGGTAAATGAAGAAAGTACGTCTTTGTTATCAAGTGACACCTTCATCAATTACTTTAGTTGTAATGTAATCTACGAGAAATTGCTGATGTTTGATATTAACATAAAAAGAATTCCGTAGACATGGAAAGAACCTGTTCTTGGACAACTACTTCTATAATGACCAATAGGACTTAAATGATCTTCAAGCACGTGTGTTCCAGCAGCGGTATGAAGAAAATGATAGTAATAATGACGGTGATAATCGAATCATCCGGTAATGTCACACTTCACAGTGGATTTTCTCGAACTAAGAACTTTCCTGAATTAGTGAAAATTTCAAAATGGCTTGAAATCGAGGCTATGACGCCTAGAAGAGTCTTTACATCCTGCAGACATGAGAATAGCATACTCTCCACGTCAGAAGCTTGCTTCTACTTAATCATTTAATAGACTCGCTTTTTTTCCCACCGTGACTAGTTTAGTAAGCTAAGCTCATCATCCATTACAGCGCACTCCTGGGGCTGGGAAATGTGGCCACAATGGTCTGGTGGAACGAACTATCACAAGTGCAATGCGTGGGTTCAGGTATTTACTTTTAAGAGACATAAACAGATTTACTTTACCTCTGCTAACCTCAAGAGAAAGCTGTTATAATCCAGAATCCGCATTAAACACCACGTTCCTTCATTCCAAACTGGGCAGAGCCGGTTTACGTTGGAAAATGACTTAGGTGGAGGTCATGGTAAAGAGATATACTGTCCCCAGTAAACTTACTTACATTAGAAAATTTTATTTGATGAACTGATAGCCATCTAAAGGAACAGGACTCTTATTTTACTTGTACTTGATTGAACTAGAGACGTTGAAAAATTTGGTGCTGGACTGAGATTCGAATTCGTATCTCCTCTTTCGAGGATCTGAATCTCTCGGAACAGTATAGTTCAATCATTTCATTTCTTTTCCCAAGACTGCAGTCTCTTCTAGGTCTCCTCCAAAGGTAAATATGTGGGTCCGAATCCTGATTCAGTACAATAATATTGATAATTTCATTTTAAGTCCTATCACGTGCGCACCGGCCTGCTAGTGAAAATTAGCGTGAATTTTTAATGTCTGTTCATGTTGCCAACAATTTCTGGTCAAACACCCACACATCTTACTGTTGGTGAGTAAGCAATTGATACTTAATCAATATTCGTGGACAATAAAGAAGAACGATAGGAGTACGGTTCGGTTGTCGCTCAGGTACAAAAATTTGTGTCCTTATTTTAGATTCAAACACCTAGCAGCCGGCAAGAAAAACCAATACGTAACATTAGATTTTACTTAGTTAACAATCCGATTACGTCTTGGGTTCGTATCTCCGTTGCAGAACTTCACATCATGCGCTTCATCTTTAAATGTATACACACTTCGTTACTTCTGAATTGAGGTATATCAGACATCTTTCATGGTTAGTTAAGTGAGATGAAAGGGTCTTGATAGGAGTCCCGGTTTATTACAAAACTGTCGTCTTTTATTTTCAAATTTAGATTTGGTTACTGATATAGGCGAAAATTTCGGTACTTCATGACTCTTCATAGATAGTCAGCAATATATGATTAGATTAGATTAGATTAATACTTGTTCCATAGATCATGAATACAACATTTCGGAATGATGTGGAACGAGTCATTTTAATGAAAGATTTCTTTACATACCAGTATTCAATTTCTTTACAACAATTTTTTACCCTCTCTCTCTCTCTCTCTCTCTCTCTCTCTCTCTCTCTCTCTCTTCCTCTCTCGCTCTAGTCTCTCTCTCTCTCTCTCACACACACACACACACGCACACACACACACACACACACACACACACACACACACACACACACACACACACACACACACACGCCTACATTCTCTTTTTTATTTTTATTTGTTTGTTGTGCTCGACTATCAGCGAGGCACAAAAACGTCCATGAATGAGTTTCTTAGTTTTTAGTACAGTTACGAAAGAAATATAAAAACAACTATGAGGGTTACTGATTTATGATGCTTAGTAGCAGCCAGTTCTGAGTATTAGAAGTAACTAAGCTCCAGTCCGTAAACCTAGTTACAGAAACGTGAATCAGACGCATTACGTATTCCAGGCCGTAGTAGCCGCGTCTTCGAGGCGCCAGCTATGGTCACTTCCCAGCATGCTGTAGGATCACATCGGTTCGTCTTCTTCCTGCTGGTAATGTAACTGAGATTTGGCAACAACGCAAGGTATGTTTGGCAACTCTATGATCAACGAATTACTTCCTGGTGTGCACGGAATTAAGCCTCAAAGTTCACTTGATTTCTCGTGTCATTTCCATTGAATAACCTGAGTTGTTATCGATTGACGTGTAACAAAAGATTGTAAATTTACGGTTTTCAGCCCAGAAAAATCATTGAACGTGACAAACCGCAACTATTCTCGTTCTTTAAATAGCGATTTACGAATTCTAGCCACTATTGACCTCGTAAGAGGAAAGCGCAAGTCATAGCTATCTGCAAGCTATGTGTTGACGTGCTGACCTGTAAAAACACGACTGTTATGATTCGCGGTTCCAGTCTCGCAGAGTGTAACGTTTTTATCCGTCTGTGTAAGAGCTGCAACCAGTCAGATCAAACATCGATAAGCAAATCGTACGAAAATACTTACAGCTCATAGTGAAATTGTGAAAAACTTACAATGCCGCCCAAAAGGGTAATGCCTCTTTCTGCTGCTGACAAGCAAATTTTGGGTTTCTAGGAATACGTAACTTTATTTATGAAATGCCACCCTTGTATGACACAGCATACCATTTAAACACAGACCCAATCGAAATCTAAGTGAGAAGTATTTTACTAATTCGTGCAGATAGAGGCACGCTTGTGCCCGCATCTCGTGGTCGTGCGGTAGCGTTCTCGCTTCCCGGGTTCCCGGATTCGATTCCCGGCGGGGTCAGGGATTTTCTCTGCCTCGTGATGGCTGGGTGTTGTGTGATGTCCTTAGGTTAGTTAGGTTTAAGTAGTTCTAAGTTCTAGGGGATTGCTGACCTAAGATGTTAAGTCCCATAGTGCTCAGAGTCATTTTGAAGAGGCACGCTTGTCTACAGATACCCAGTTTTGTTAAAACAGACTTTCGTCGTAAGGTTATCGTGGGTAATTTTATTTCGTTTCTTATAATACAATGCACAGTTTTAGTAAGGTTTCTTTTAGTGGTGTTAAAACAATGCTAAACATGAGAGAGAAATTAATCATCACCGATATATGCTCATTCTCTGATGTTATGTATATCAGTCTGACAATGCACATGCAGTTTGCTGATTACATGCATGTAGAAAACCTTTTCTGAGATTGAAGCTGTCAAACAAGGTTTGAAGAAGAATAAAATGCCACATGCAGACGACAGCTAATGCAGAAAATACTTTTCTATTTTAGCACGATGGGCTGTCCCCATACATAAAACAAAAGCTTCAAGATGCATCTGCTGCCTGGCCGCCTATTAAACCTGACAAAAAACAAAATGACACAAAAGTTAGCCTTTTTTCCACATGCGACTATTTTGGGTTGAGAAGTGAAGAGAATTATGTTCAAAGTTCCATTAAATTGAAAACTTGAGCAGACAGCAGAATTGCGTTTAAAAAATGTAGTAGAGAATGTAATAAAACACGCGACATCTTATCAACAGTGCGCGATGCTCACCATTACGCTACTAGCTGTCACGAAACTACAGCACCTCAGGAAGTGAACAACAGTTCCTCCAGAACTTCGGCATTCCACAGTGCTGTGAGATAATGGATATGGCCGGATGTAGACTTCTGAGAGACAGACAGTTACAGCATTTCTTTTGCACTGCACGATGGTTTCAACAAACAGATAGCGCAATCGAGGAACTCAAATCGAAAGGAACACTTCCTATTTAAATTTCTGCATCCTACACTGTTGGCAGTTCTGTGTAGGTGGCAGTTACGTTATTTTATTTCAGTGATTACAAAATAGAGTTGAATGTATGCACTCTGTAGCCAAGGCAGCTAGTTCATGGTGATTCGGTCAAGCAAGTAAATGGATGTACTGAACATCCTGCCTGTGTGTCAGAATTCTCATCTTGTGTGCTGCAACGGTGTTCTGGTAGAGAAGTGAGTCGTAGTGACGGGGGTTTGGTGATTTGGTGGTTTGGTGGTCTGTTGGAATTATGATAATTTCATATGATGTTGGTCTCGGTTCGATTCCAACTTCTGCCATTTTTTTTATTTTTTATTTTTTTGGTTGGGAGAGGCAGATTCTATTCTCTTCTTGCTACGTCAAGTGATGAAGGTATAATGGCATTGTGGTCTGAAAACCACATTAAACATGATATTCCTTCTCTACCAAATAGACGTTAGGTAGAACCACAATAAACTAAAGAGTGGCCATATGTAGAAACTCCATCACCAGTTACCTTTCTTATACTAGTTATTTATTTCTAGTGACGAAACAAACCCTGTGTATGGTCGCAGGACTCTTATTCCGTCTTTTATTTGAGCTTCTGTATGTCGATAGAATTGATTCTGAACTGGGAATGCAACTCAGACCGCCCTTAACGCGGAATTTGATTCCTTCGTGACAATACAGCTCGTCTACAACTTGTTGTTTGTTCTAAACTGCAGATTCCTCAACATCTCCACATATTGCGCTGGAATGGGTTGGAATCCTGGACAAGCACTAAACTTTTCACTATGTATTATCAAGCTCTAGCATGAGAACACCTATCTGCTGGTGGATAATAATTTTTATTTTTAATGCATGTAAATTGGTTGTCAACACTAACGGTGTCAGACTTTTTTGTCTACCAGTGAGACGCCGAACTATTTGCAAAATCACTGTAAGTTCAAGGATGTTATTCCGATCTGCAGTTGGAGAAAAATTCGGTAGCTGACGTCTCTTTGTGTGTAGTCAACAACGATATGTGTGGGGTTCGATTCCTAGTCAGCACTGAACTCTTTGTCATATTACATCTAGTTCAAACATGCTCACATGTCGCTGCTGGTGTAACAAACCCATACTTAACATTTCTTTACTCTAGAGTATAACAGCGATATGTGCCGGGCTGGAGTCCTGGGAAGGAAAAAATCAATGTTTCGTCTCGTCATTTCAGTTAATACATCTAGCTACTGCCGAGAAAATCCGATATGTCAAAGTTGATTGTGCTTCGATAACAATCCGATTAGGTTCTGGGTTCGAATCCGTGTCCAACACAAAGCTTTACCTCACTGCATTTTAAGTAAGTTACTTGTGAAGAAGCAATATTTAACATCTCTCGTAGTTCGTTAACAGGGACAATAGATGCTGGGTAGTAATTCGCGTCCGTAAAAAATGTTTACGTTATGTAATTTAAAGTTGATATTTGTTAACTGATACTGTCTAAAATCGAGGTTTATCACTCTCTTTATGCCTAGTCTGGAATGACTGTTAACTTCCGTCAGTCATGAAATCTTAGTTTGCATGACTTGAGTTTGAATCCATATGCAGAACGAGTCGATTCGTCGCGTCATTTGATGTTCATACATATTCTCAACTAGCTGCTCGTGAAGAACGTAAATTTTTAATGACATTTCGTGATAAATAACAAGTATGGTATGTTACTTTGAAGAGGAAATCATGAATACGACGAACTTACTACGTGCATTAGCTATCTGACGTAATAATGAGAGTGCTAACATTTCAGGTATGTCCGTTATTGCAATAAATGCGAGCTTACAAGCCTTAAGGACAGTTTTATCTGTGATGAGGTGTTCCCTGATATTAGTAGTATCGTGGTATTACTTTACATCTTGAGTTATTGCGATACAGAGCAGTGTTTTCTAGTGGTGAACCATTTTCAATAGTCAAACGACTGTATCAAGGAGCGATTAGAGGACCTGCTAGACGGCTGCGTTATGTGGGTTGCATGCAAATCAGCCGAAATGCAATCCAGGTTGTTCGGATTCTTTTGAGCATGAGTATACTTCGTTAACAATCCAATGAGGTGCTGGGTTCGCATCCCTGTCACAAGCTTTATATGAAAGCATTTCAATTTTAAACATGAGTGTACCTTGTCCCTCGTGAATGACACCATATTAAACGTCGTTGGGGGTAGTTTCTTGGACGGTAACTGTTATGACAGGATTCCCAGTTCAGTACAAACATGTTCGTCATTTATTTTCAGGATCTGAATTGATAACTGATACTGATGCAAACGTCCATACTTCACGTCTCTTTATGCCTAGTGATCGGGTCTCAATAAGGCACAAACAAAGCTTAGCTTAGTTAGCAATGGCTACAGGTGCTGGGTTTGAATCCAGGACCAGAACGACTACGTTGGTCATGTCATTTGAAGTTCGAATTTGTGTACACGTAGCTGTTGATGTGTTACGAGAACAATGATATTTCTGGTAATTCGCTGTTAATGTTGAGATTTCCTTAGAGTGCTTGTTGCCGTTAATCGCGTTTTTCTACTGGTTCGTCCACTATCCAGTTTCCAGAGCCACTCGCCGTTGAGCGACCTTCAGCATGTGCATGGAAAACCTTTTAGAGAGCGAAAAACTTTTTCCAGTTGTCATACAGCTTTGTAACTCCATATATGGTCTCAAGTATTTAATTTTGACTAAGGATTACTGTACGATATATGTAAAATAATCCGTTTTCTCAGAACTTTTGGAATGTCACTTGTAATTAAGAATAGATTATGAGTGTTGTGGGGTGTCTCATCGCTAAGAACGTGTTTTCTAATATGTTTTGTATGACGATATTAGTTGACACTTAGACTGACTGCCATAAAGACATTTGGTCTCTTAGTAGTCTCTTGCGGTACCCATTGTGTGTAGTCAAACGACTGTACCCCACAGGGGTTTTGGTGTTTAGAGGACCTGCAACACAGCTACGTTATGTTGGTTGTATTCGGCAGTGACCCACTTTTTTTGCTGTCAAGTGTACCAAACATTTGGAGACATGTCACAGGTCTCTCGGAAGACAAGAACTAACACAGTCAAAATGATGGGTGACCGCGGAGCTCATGTGCCTATAAGCGGCTGCTACTTTGATCTTCATCAACTGAACCCTACTGAGATGCAGATACGAAAATTAACGGTCCTGACAAGTAAGACCAGCGTGTGGTCCTTCGAATATTAATGAGGAGGTATGGTTTTCATCTAGCTATTGAAGTGAAAGATCACAACATTCGTTCCAAATAGTCAGAGATAAAAGAAAATTAAAATATAAAATCTTTAAATAAACTCGACATTGGGCACCTGTTGTACAGTAAAGGTAACAAGATTTGGGATAAAGAAAAGGATCAGTTCATTAACACACGTTCCATCAAAAAGAAATTCATGATTCCGATGAGGTCATGACGATCGTTTCGATCTGCCATCGGGTAATGGATGTCCTACACAAAATCATAAAATGCTTGTATCATTAGCGAGCCACCAATTACTGAAGACAATTTTGGAACAAGATTGTTACGTTATAGAAACAAGCCTACATATTTCTAACCACTCCCATCTCCCCTTTGCCTTGGCAACAAGGTCTTACAACATTTTCTCTGCCGCTGAACGTGGACTGCATATGTGTTCTTGTCACTCATGGCTCTGTGTCACCTGACATATTTGAGCCTCTGCTGAGGATTACAATCTTCTAAATATAGTCCATTAACCAACAGAGTACCGCCGAGTCTTTAGCCGAAGTCCCAAAAAATCCTCTCTGCTCCGAGGTCTTCACAGAACACCCACAAAAAACATTCCTTTTCCAATCAAAAATTTTGTCACTCGTTCTGGCAATGAGATGCCTAGGAATAAAACTTGACCTCTCTCTCCTACCAAAAAGTTCTCTTAAAAACTAGTCAATCTGTCATATTTCCGAGTTGGCAAAATATTAACAATTCAGCAACAATCGTTCAGAATTGAGGAAAGTTCCTGAGTTTGCTTTTTTCAGGAAAACCGTGGCAATTTCCCACTCAAGCTACCTTTTATAAGCACTAACCAATCATCACATTCCACGTTACTTTATGCAGTGCTCAGGGTAACAAACTCTCTGGCCTAGCGGCTAGAAGACCGGCACAACCGATTTTTAGAGACAGAGATCAAACACCCGTTTTGTCTGCTCACTAAAAAGATGTCCGCCCCAGGTAACTGAGTGGTCAGCGCGACACACGGTCAATCCAAAGGGCCCGAGTTCGATTCCCGGCTGGGTAGGAGATTTTCTCCACTCAGGGACTGGGTGTTGTGTTGTCATAATCTTCATCATTTCATCCAAATCGACGCGCAAGTCGCCGAAGTGGCGTCAAATCAAAATACTTGCACCAGGCGAACGGTCTACCCGACGGGAGGCCCTCGTCACACGACATTTCATTTTTACTAGAAAGAAACTCTTATTAACCTTTTCGGCCAGCGTGCGGACGTGCGGCCAGCAAGCACCGCGTGAGACCACTTCAGACGAAATGGGAACCTCATAAAGAAATGCTCAGTCCCGGCATTTTCTTTAGTACTCTTTACCAAGGTCCATGCGATGATACACGTCCAGCACGTGTCTTGTCAGGTTCTCCAAAAAGTCAGCAGACCTCGCTACCGCTGAGCCGTGTACCAACAGTACTGGTCTGTCTACCGCCAGCCTCTTCCTGACCCACATCTTCAGATCCCAGGTTAAGTTGTCCCCTGGGGTCATCTCCCTGGCCTGTGCCTAGCATGTTGCAACCATTCGGTTGGATCCTAAGGCTCGGCCAAATTCTTCAGCCCAGTACTACATGCACACTGACTACTCAAATCATATTTACTTTAAAGAGGGATAGCTCAATCTTTGTAATATATGTACCATCCATTTTGACATCAAAATTTCAGTAAGTCGAGAAAAAGAAGGAAAATCTGTCACATGACTGATGAGAGATTAACGATAATCAGAATGAAATGACTGTTTGGCTTCAGCCTGATGCGTTTCAACAAATACTACAAGAACACATTATGTGAAAAATATCGCACAAGCATCTGAACAACTACATCTTAAGGTTGTTAACAAGAATAATATACACTGATGAGACCAAACATTATGATAACCAGCTTAATAGCTTGTTTTTCTGTCTTTGGAACGAAATACAACACTGATTCTGTGTATCAGAGATCCGACTGACTGTTGGAAGGTTGCTGGAGGTATGAGACATTAGATGTCTAAGCGCAAGTCATGTAATTTGCATAAATAACGGCCCTCACACTTGCGAATACATCAGGCAAATTTGATCTCCGAGACATTACCCTGAGTTTAATGCTCCTCAGACGACTGGTGCACGGTTCTGTATCCGAAACACGTGCATAATACTATTGGAAGATGACATCGCCGTCGAGGAAGAGGTCGTCTGCAGCTGTCAGCGTGTACTACCACAGGTCCCACGCAAGCGCAGTAGAATGTCTCCCATGGCACGGCACTGCTCCCACCAGCCTGCGACCGTGGCGCTCTGCATATTTCAGCCGCTGTTCACCCCAAAGACGGAGTTTAAGGAGATGAGCTTCGCCCGAGTGTAGTAAAAATGTGACTCACCCATTGAGTCGACACGTTTCCATCGATTGACGGTCGGATCCCGATGGTTCTGTGCCTACTGTAATCGTAATTGACGGATGTCCACTTTCAACAATGTACAATGAACGGTGTGCTCCGAAACACTTCCACGTGCACCAGCGTTGTGCTCTTTCGCCAGAGATGAAACAGATTAGCATCTATCCTACTTCACTTCCAAACCCCATGTTCTGTTAAGAATCGTGAGCATTAACTATTTACCACCTAGTGGTAGTTTCACTGATCTTCTACCCTCTACCACAAATAGTGCGAATAGGTTCCAGTGTGCTTAAAACTACTCGGGCTGGAGTTCCATGTGCCCCATTCTACCTTCCCCAACACCCTTAAAAATGTTCGCAAATATTTTGGTAAGCGATATATATTCACTCTCTTTTCAAAACGCAATCCACATCTATCGCCCACAAACTTCTCTAATTGTATCTAACTCACATCGATTAGTCTATCGCTGTAAGTCGCTCATACCTATCCACCCATTTCATTGCCTCTCTGTCACTGTCTCCTATATCACAGCCTAGTCTCCATTGTTCGGTCCCCTAATACAGTCACCTCTAACCTCTCTGTCTTCCTCTTGCTCTCTCCTGTCTTACAAAGTTTTCAGTCCGAGAACTTCGTTCTCAGTTTTCCAGTCTTATTGCTTCCTCTTGGTTCTTGTACATATTGCATATTACGTCTTTTCCCACAGCTTATCCCTATTTTTCTAATAATTTTGAACATCCTGCTCCGTTTTCCAATGAACGCTTTTCCCAGGTCTACAGATTCTATGAACATCTTTTTATTTTTGTTCACTCTTGCTTCAACTATCAAGTTCAACTTCAGAATTACCTCTCTGGCGCCTTTGCTTATCCGAAAGCCAAATTATTCGTCATGTATCGAATCGAAAATAAAATTATTTTCGATTCTTCTCTATGTTATCCCTGTCAGCACCTCGGGTGCATTGGCAATGAACCAGGTTGTGCAATAATTCTCACGTTTGTCGGCTTTCGGCATCTCTTTAGTTGTATAGATTAAGTTTTTCTGTAGATCTCATGATGTTCTACACATTACAGTAAATAGTTGTTTCCTTGCCAAATCTCCGAATGATTTCAGAACTTCCGATGGAATGTTATCTGTCCCTTCTGCCGTATTTGATCTAAAGTCATTCAAAGCTCTTTAACTTTTGATTCTAACACAAGATCCGCTATCTCTTCTATATCGACTGGTGTTTCTTCTCCTATTATGTCATCAGACAAGTGCTCCCACTCATACAGGCATTCAGTGTACTCTTTCTACCTACCCGCCATCTCCTCTGCATTAAACAGTGGAATTCCCGTTGCGCTCATATTGTTATCGGCCTTCATCGAAAGTTGTTTTGACTTTTCTGAATGCTGAATCAGTCCTTCCAATAATTATTTCTCTCTAGATTTCTTCACACTTTTCATGTAGTCAATTCGCTTTAGCTTCCTTGCACTTTCTATTTATTTCTTTGCTAAGTAACTTGTAAGTCTGAATTTCAATGAACATTGTTGAACTTCCGTCTTTCGTCGATTAACTGCAGTATATCCAGCGTCACTAACAATTTCTTCGACGTTACCTTGCTGGTATCTATGTTTTTCTTTCCTACTTCGTAATTGCCCTTTTTAGATATGTCCATTCTTCCTCAACTGAACAGCGTTCTGAGGTATTCATTATGGCAGCATCTACAGCCTCAGAGAACTTAAAGAGTGTCTTCATATCCTAGCGCTTTCGTATCCCACTTCTTTGCCCACTAATTGTTCCTGACTGGTCTCAGAAACATCAAGCTACTCTCCATCATTTACATATTTTGATCAGAGTTATATCTGCTCCTGGATATTCCTTAAAATCCAGTATCTGATTTCCGAGTCTCTGCCTGATCGTAATGTAAACTCACTCTAATTTTCTTATATCTTCCAGCCTTCTACAAGTATACCTCCTCTCTTCTCTTAATCGTTCTACCATGCCCTTAGTCATCCGTAACACTTTCTTCTACTCCTTCTCCTAAAACTGCATTCCAACCCCCAATGACTGTTAGACTTTCATCCCCCATACGTAATGAATTACCCGTTCAGTATGCTCATATACCTTCCCTGTCTTCAACTTCTGATTGCGACGTACACAGGTATACGTGAATGAATGTCATTGGTATTCGTTTGCTACCGATTCTGACGAGAACAACCCCATCACTGCACTGTGCTCTGTGTCCTATCTCCTACTCATAACGTTTTCCATTTTCTGTTGCTTTTGATATTGGTCTACACTCGTCCTACCAGAAATCCTTATTCTCTTTCCATTTGACTTCACTGACCTCCACTACATCTGTATTGACCCTTAGCATTTCCTTTTTCAGATTTCATGGTTTTCCTACACATTTAAACTCTTGACATTCCACGTCCCAAAGTGTTGAACACTACCCTGTCGTTGGTTATTCGAACTTTTTCTGATGGTCACCTCATCCTTGGCAGTTCCTCATGAGGATGTGTACAGGGAATAGGTCGGAATTACTGGCAAGGGCAAGATCATCATGACACTTTTTCAACTACAGGCAACGTGTCCTTTGAAGACACATTGTGTTTCTCTAACCCAGTGGTTTCCATTGCCTTCCTTATTCTCAGGCCGTTGACCATAGCTGATTCTTCCACCTTTTAGGGGCTATTTCTTTCTTCAAGAGCAAGAGATTTATCTCTTCGTTTCTCTTTGACGAGGCCGTTGGCAGAACGATTTTTATTCAAACGTCAGACCTCCGCCAAATCACTCTGAACTATCGTGCCGGTACCCCTAGATTCCTACTGTGTATTCATTACTTCCTGCAGCTGCTGTTTCCTCTTACAGTCACTGTCTCTCTCTCTCTTCCTCGTTGTCATTGCCTTAGACTGTCTCTTCTGTCTCTGTCACTGGCTCTCACCCACTTCCACTTTCTCGCCTGCTTTTTGCTCTACCACTGGCACTGTCTCTTTCACTCATTTGCTCGCATTGTTCTGTCACTATGTCCCACTGCCACTGTGTTCCTCTCTTCCTCTCACACTGTCATTGCCTTCACAGCTTTTTCTACATCACAACCACTGTCTACTGTCTTCCAGTATTTATTAGTATTCTCTTTCCCACTGCTACTCTCCCCGTGTCCGTCAGTATATAAAAGCGCGAAACTGCTCGCACGAGAAACTTTTTTGGATAATTGTTAAAGTTTTCAAGGAAGGTAGGATGAGCCAGCTGGTAGCCTATTCTTCAGTTAGTGTATTTTATATAAACGGAACGTACAACCATTTCTTGTGCTCCGACAGGTGCATTTTCTGCTGCTTCCCTTCTTTTTGCTGCTGCAGCAGGGCTTGTCACATACATGGAGAGAAATATACTAGTCAGTTAATTTTGATAATTTACTTATGCGAAATTAAAATAACAAGAAACTAATTTTGCACCTCAGATCGGATTTATTTGCGCCAAATTTGCATGCACTTCAGTACTACAACATGGGGTTCGCAGAACTCTTCTCGTGCTATGTCACTTTATAAACTACGTTTTCGCCTCACATCGCCATTTATGTGCGTATTTTAGTGTACAAGTAGGGTAAATTTCAACCTCCGTATCTCGGAAAAGAATAAAGACGTCAAAGAAATTTGTCAGGGGTGTTTCCGTATAATAACGGTTTGGTGGCTAACTTTGAACCTCTTTATCCCAGAAACGGATGATCCATTTGGTGTCCATAGCTGCCTTGTAATCCGCGGCTCTGTTTCTGTAGCCAAAAACCGTGGTTTTGGGAAGTTTCTCTACAACCTACAAAGATTTTTCAAATGGAAAGATGGAATTCCTAGACACATTCCTATAGAATACACCGTTAAAATTACATCAATTTTCTGCAGCTATTTATTATTTTGATTTTGCCTCAGGCTTGTTTTTATGTGCGTATTTTGCTTGTAGAAGTAGGGTAACTTTCAAACTCTGTAGCTGGGAAATGAGTATAGATATTTAGTAAATTTTTAAGGTTGTTCCAGATCGGAAGGAAAACATCGTAAGAAATTGAGCCATTTACTGTGTTTAGCAGTCTTGGAATCCGCGGCTCGGTTTTAGTACGGAAAAATGGCAAAAATGTTTTTTTTTCAGGCTTTGTAAGGAGCCGCCCATGAACTATTGGTGCTCCATAAACTCCATAAGGTCCATCGAATAACAAATCAAATGCGAAGATGACCAGCTGTTTCCCTTCATTTGCCTAGACTATAGGAATTGCATACTTTGATACTGAACTGTAGGATGATGACATTAAGGCAAAACTTGTGTTAAGTATACAAATTATGCCTGTACCAAGTGATATCCGTAACAACCCTACCATTCTGTCAACAACATTACAACGTGCCCCGAAAAAATCCCGTTCCTATGCGGGGCGTTTTGGAATATATTACACACAACGATTTTCAGAAGAATAAACAGCAAATAACGTCAATAGGCGTACATCTCCATGTCATAAGCAGAAGATGAAGAGATAAAGAGGGTATACGAAGACACTGAATGGGAGATTCCTCATATAAAGAGAAATTAAAATCCAATAATCACGGGGAAGTAGGATGCAGTATTAGTGGAATGGATGGATGGCATATTTACGATAAAATACGGACTCGATAGCAAGAATGAGAAAGGGAAAACACAGCATAATAAATTACAGTCCGTAATAGCAAATGAACAAAGCACTTTGCTTTGAGGTAATAATATTCAATATCTACATCTCAATAGAAAAGGTGATGAGAAATTTAATCAAATGGGAAACAATACATTCTGGCGACCATGACGAAGAACATTTAACCTGCAAGAAACTGATAGATTCAAACTGCGCTACGGTATTTGCAAGTGCTAAGATACAGCGCATTGCAACAGCACATTATATTCCGGTTCTCTAATGAAAAGAAGCAGAACAGTTGCTTCTGTAAGTGAACTGAATTGATAAATAAAAATAGTAATAACCAGAAATCGAAATTATCAAAGTACATTTGTGGATTATAACTATAGATGATGTCATTGACAACCAAGTCAACAGGAGAATGTAATGACAAGGTGCGCAAATAATTAAAGGCACTGAAGCTAAGGAAATTTTAGAAGAAATAGGTTGTCGACGAATACTGATCAAATTAATCGTCAGTATATAGCCTATGTTACATACGTCCATGAGTCGGATGATCGTCAGTCGAGGTTTTAAAGGGCTGTAACTCTTTCATAGCGTCCGAAAGTACGCGAAATCAGCGAGCAGCTGCAAGTTCAGCTGGGCACACGCGATCGGTGATCTACTCGTAGTTTCGTCATGTTGCAGTGACACACGCAGTTGAAATTCATCACCAATGGCGTACTGCTTAACTAAGTTTGGTAAATTGCGTTGAAGCAAATTAACGTTTTTGTATTGTTCTGTTTTGAGTTGTGTGTGTGTATGTGTGTGCGGAGTGCGGGGTGGGGGGAGAGAGGAGGAGGGGGGAGAGGAGAGGAGTAGTTAAACTGAATTTGTTTTCAAAACAGAGCTACCAGTCATACGGACAATAGTTGATTATCAAAGGAAGTAACCACTAGAAAGCATACAAATAATATACGGTAGATATTTTGCGCCGTAAGAACCTGTGAGTCTTGATGGTGTAAAACTATAAAAAAGCGAATTGTGTAATTTACAGACTTAAAACATATAATTAAAACAAAATACACTGACTTTATGCAGGATATAGATATTAAAAAGACATAAATAATTATGTGACACGCAATCTAGTACCTTAATACCTTACCTTTTATTTTAATTTATGTTTCGTTTAATAATTCCTCCCGTTTAGTAGATTTTAACAGCTAACATCCAAATGACGTCTGTGTATTTTGTTATATTTATTTATTTGCAGTGTGTACATTACGTAAATCGTGTTTTGATAGCTTTAGAACTGCATGGTTCCTCTAAAGAGTTCATAGTTATAAACGACGTATTCTGTGTGTGCACTGTAGCAGTTACGTTCTTTGATAGCCAACTATTGTCTGTATGCTTGCCAAGTCCTACGTTTACGGCAACTGTTCTCCTTAGCACTAAGTTTCTCGATATATGATCACGTATGAGAGCTGCATTTCCAGTACATTATAAACGCGCACTCTGTTGTGGGTTCTTTTTGCACTTTATTATAAGTATTCATGGAAACTGCTGTCTACAGTGCACATATTTACCTGAGACGTCTTTTCTTACATTATAATTCTTTGTTATTACCAGAGACATGTATCATGATGTATCGAAACACATTAATGCATTAATATCCGACCAAGGCCTTTCACAATTAATTGTGTGTCAAGTCTAAATCGTTTTTTGCCTCGTTGATGGAAGCATTTCTGTATCAAGTGAAAATAATGAACCGTTCCCTTACAAAAGGTCCATCTTTCAAGAAGTACACTTGCTACTTAGGACTGAAAAAGGTGCATTAGGTAAGCTATGTGGTATTTCTGGAAAATGTTCAAATGTGCGTGGGTTGTTAAGGGACCAAACTGGTGACGTCGTCGGTCCCTAGACCTACACACTACTTAAACTTAACATCGACTAAGTCATGCTAAGATCAACACACACACACACACACACACACACACACACACACACACACACATACACACCATGCCGATGGAGGACTGGAACCGCCGAAGAGAGGGGCCACGCAATCTATGACATGGCTCCTCTAACCGTGCGGCCACTCCGCGGGGCTATTGCTTGCAGAGGAAGAAGTAAACGAACTATATAGAATAATTATTGAAGGAAGAAACACTGGGTGCATATGTAAAAATTGTGAGGAATGACTGATACATGTTTTGTAATAAAAGAAAAGAAGTATGTGGAGGCAGCAGATAAAACGAAAAGCAAAATTGTTACATTATAAACGGAAAATATTATAATTTATCATTAGATTGAGGTTTTAAAATAAGCTGTAGACCGAACTGATGCAAGTGATTAATTTTGTGCAGGGTATTGTATGTAAAGAAAGAAAAAGGTATCACAATGTCGTGATATAGTTTATCTCCGCTGGGGAATATGAGAGGGACGATGTGTGTCTTCGAAAAGGGGCGACAATCGCACTAACTGCGTAACGGAAAGTACCTGCAAGCACATTGATTTGTGTACGCTCCATCAATTGCCGCCCTAGATCGAGCAAACAAATAGGCCCTGGAGAAAGAGTTACAGGTGACAATAGAGAAAGCCACTGAAGTTAGCAAAGGAATCTGAAATTCGAAAGCATACCGCTGTTGTATTTCGATCTCCCAGCTTGGTTTTTACAAACTGTTTATTATTTCAAAAGTAATCGTCTTAATTGTTAATATATTTATCCCACTGTGACATAAGATGCTCAATGCCTTTATGGAGAAATGTTTCCTTGCGTGGTGCCTAGGTTGTTCGACTGCGATTGCAGAAGTTTCGGGGGGAGGCCGTCACACATCCCCCATACATTTCCGATCTCTCCCAAGTTCCATGTTTTTGGAAACCTGAACAATGATTTCCCCCGGACGAAGATATGCACTTCTGGGCGCAATCATGGTTCCGTTTGCAACTGCAAACTTTATCTCCATTAAGGCGTTGACCAACTTGTCTCATAATGGGCAGTTACTTTTTAAATAATAAAGAGTTTACTTACTTTTTTCCATTTCTCTACTTTTCATATGACTAACCCTTATTGAAGGAACTAGTTCCATAAAAATGTTGAAACGTCTTTGCAGAGTCACTTCGTAAGACTTGAGGTGCCATTTTATTCTGTTTACTTCGTTTACTGCACCGTTTGACTGCAGCATAGTTCTATTAACTCTCTCAGTTAAGTTTGTGGTGTTACTGAGGTTCATGAAGTTTTTATTTCTCTAGGGAATATCTCCAAGGAACATTCAAAAGCAGATGTCCCTACAGTAGTGGAGATGTGTCATTCTAACAACGCTGTCAAACCCGAGTATCTCGTTCCAAGACTGCGTATTTCACCGAAGATATACTCAGTGGGCATCCCAAAACATGAACATGCCAGGAAACAAACGATGCTGTTAAGAAATTGATTGTTGAGGACCGACGAATATTCATGAATAAGATAGCCGAGTTACCGTGCATCTCCCTGAAGCGCGTTGATTCCATTACTAACAATACCTTAGACATGTCGAAGTTTCTAGTAAAATGGCTGGCGTAACGTTTGAAAACCGAACAAAGGAGGTCATGAGTTCAGATATTGAGAGCTCTTTTGGTATATTTAGAAATTACAAAAGATATTTTAGCAAAAAAATTACTGAAGATTAAACGTGAGTCAGAAACCAGGGAACGGTAAAGAGTTTGTGCCAATGTACTTCAGCTTGACTGAAGAAATTCCACACTCAGATATCGTCCAAGAAAGACACGAGACAAAGACGGTACTCTGTTGGTGGACCATATCCCTATCCTCCTAAACTGACTGTACTACTTTCATTTTCTAAGCTGAAGAAACACTTTCTGAATCGACATTCTGACGACACTGAAGATATTGAACACGTTAGTGATAGCTGGTTTGTTCGTTAATTTTATTTTTATGAATGGATCAGAAAATCTGTACCAACAGTCTGGTGGAGGGTGTGGGGTTTGTTGAGGAAATGAACACTGTAAAAACTCTACCTATTCATTCTTGGTAAGGAGATTTTCATCTGCCCTCGTAAATACACTGTTGGCCATTAAAATTGCAAAACCATGGAAGCGGCCACAAAAAATAGGTTGAATTACCGCTGTTTATATTCTCCAGATATAAAAAGAGTGCTCATCTGTATACTTCCTCTATATCTACGTATAAACTCCGCAAGCCATCATATGGTGCGTGGCGGGCATTACTCTCCACCACTGCTACACCTCGTTCATCATGAGAATAAACCTGACATACATGTGCATAAGCGCGGTGATTAGTCAGCTGCCGAAGCGTACGCTGGTGTTGTTACGCTCTTGGAAGTAGGCTCTACTTACGTATTATTATAATGTTATTGTAAATGGAACTAGTATATTCTAATGTATTCAGAGCCACAAAATAAAATTTTCCTTAATGGTACTTTAGCTGTGTAGCTTCTATTTTAGAAACAATGTAGAGCGCAGTGTCTGTAACCAAAAATTCTTCTCTGTTTGTCACACTGTTGATACGTGGTATGAAAATGGATAACGCTCTTTGCTGCTTCGTAATGAAACACATGCGTGAAGCACCGTCGACGAATGGTGAGATGCAGAGTGTTTTTGAAACATTTTACACAAGTTTACAGACACAATCGGCTTTAAAGTTTCCGAGGTACTTTAGTAATTTAAGTCTTTTCTGTTAATGTAATGTGTACTGAAGAGGTAGCATTGGAGAATCGTAATCGTGTGTTCTATGAACCACTGGTTTGAATCTCATTTTCGTCTTTTTTGGATTTTTTGTTCTGTTCCTTTCGAATCCTACGTCATGTAAACATTGAAGTCTTTAAATACGCCATGATAAGCTAATATCTAAACATTTTTATGAAAAAAATTGCTCCTTCTCGTTTCTAATTAAGCATCGTATGATAAATTCCAGTTTACATTGCAAATATAAATCATTTACTATCGTTGTTTCATAAAATATTGTGAACAGTGATTGTTTAAATCAAGAAAATAATGTAAACTAATCTTTTGCAAGAAAAATTAAAAACCAAATAGTCTTTATTTGCACTGTTTCCATTGTTTTATAACACATATATCGCACGAGCCATAATGATAAGCGTCGTAGAAAAATGGACGAAATTTTTACGTCGTCGAGCACATCGTACAACTCTGCAATTTTGCAACTGGCACCATATCACGGAAATCTGAACCAAACAAAACTGATCTGGAGCCAATTTAAGAGATTTGTCACGAGAAAGGACAAAACATGTAAGCTGCCAGAAGTACTGTAACAAATGCACCAATCTTTGTCACGGGTCACTGTCTAACGCTGGAAACAGAACATCATAAAAAAGACGAGAAAATTTGGCGCTTGGATGGCTTCGTGGATTCTGTTGTCAACAAAGCAGACGATAGTTCCAGTACTGAAATGTATTTCTCGGGTTCGGGTACGGAAAGAATTCAGAGATTACCAGACGACTGATTGGAACACCTTCAGTGGGTTACGTACTTAAACTACATGGTGAAATCACTGAAATACGCTTTTACACAAAGCTCACGCAGAAAAATTAGTGTGTGGGCAGTGTTTATGTTAGAATGTTAATTATTTTTGTTTCTGATTACGATACTCTATTAGTTAAGACCGACAGATTATGTTTGCGTCTGGTTCCGTAAGAAGCGTATCCGCATCGCCGGAGTTTCAGCGCATATAATTTCATTCCGTTTAAAAATTAAATGACATTCGAATCCACGTTGTTTCTCCTCTCGTCTCCTTTTAAGTTTGAACTGCAACTCTTCACTGCTGGTTAACTGGACCAGCTGGCTGTCTTGTGCTGTCCATGTTAAATGCGCCGATAAAGCTGTGGTCTCATATTTTCGCTGAGTCGACGTGCACGTAATGCATAGGATAAAACGTTTCCTTATTATCGTAATTGATTGCACTGAAGACAGCTTGCCTATCGCTTCATGTGAAAACGAAATCCATTGAGCTTATAGCAAGTGGGGAAGAATCAATAGTGAAATGTGTATATCAGGTTTCTTCTTATGATGAAAGCAGTATGGTCATTTCCTTTTCTATTTCTCTCGGTAGTGTTCCTCAAAAAGAAAGTCGCCTTCCCTCCAGGGACTCCCATTTGAGTTTCCGAGGCACCTACGTATTATTCGAAACTATCGGTAACAAATCTGACAGCCCGCCTCCGAATAGCTTCGATGTCTTCCTTTGATCCTATCTGTCGCGGATCCCAAACGTTCCAGAAGTACTCAAGAATGTGTCGAACTGGTGTTCTATACGTGGTCTCCTTTATAGATGACTCACACCTTTTGTAAAATTCTCCCAATAAACCGAAGCTGCCCATTCACGTTCTGTATTACAATCTTCACATGCTCGTTCCATTTCATATTGCTTTGCAACCTTACGCCTAGATTTAATCGACGTGAGTGTGTCAAACAGCACACTAATAGTGCTGTATTTGAACATTATAGGATCCTTTTTCCTACTCATAGGCGTTAACTTACATTTTTATTCATTTCGATCTAGCTGTCATTCATCACATCAACTAGAAATTTTGTCTAAGTGATGCTGTAAACTCTTACAGTTACTCAACCACGACACGCCACAGCGTTATTAGCAAACAGCCGTAAGTTGCTGCTTACCCTGTCCGTCAGATCGCTTGTATGTGTATACAGAAAAATAGCGGTCCTGTCACACTTCCCTGGGTCGCTTGTGACCAAACCCGTGTCAATGGAGAACACTCGCCGACGAGGTCAGCGAACTGGGTCCTTTCATTTAATGAAGTATTCGGGGAACTCACATATCTGGGAACCTATTACGTATGTTCGTGCCCTTGTTAGCAATCTAGATTGTTGTTTAGAATAGCTTCCAAATGAACGTGTAATGACTTGTTCAAGAAGGATAAACGTCTGCTAGCACATGTCTAAATTCTTCAGGTATGTGATCGTGGCCTACCGAGACAGTGGTTTATCGTTCCGCGTTATTGCTGCTTACGTTGGTTAATACAACACGACTTTCATGCGAATACGGAATCTAGCGGCTTACGAGGCTAGGGCTGAGAAGGGTAGGATCTTGTCAGCCCCACGAGACTATCCCCCGAGAGAACAGCCACGTTCTTCACATCGCACTGCTAGGTAGTACAGATCGATGCTTTTTACTTCTGACCCTTACAGTCGCTTACAACGTATGGTGGTCTTACGTCAGACGCATTGAAAGGTAGTTTCAGTGCGACCATCCTTCTGTGCTCCCTCTGATGAGCCATTTATGGCACATGAAGCGCCTTTTAACATAGCCTGCATATGTATACAAGTTGGTCCATTGATGTTGACAGGGTCAAATATCTCACGAAATAAGCGTCAAACGAAACAACTACATAGAACGAAACTTGGCTAGCTTGAAGGGGGAAACCAGATGGTGCTATCGCTGACCCGCTAGATGACGCTGCCATACGTCAAACGGATATCAACTGCGTTTCTCTAAATAGGAACCCCCATTTTTATTACATATTCGTGTAGTACGTAAAGAAATATGAAAGTTTTAGTTGCACCACTTTTTTCGCTTTGTGATAGATGGCGCTTTAATAGTCACATACACATAGCCCACAATTTTTTATGAACAGTTGGTAACAGGAAGGTTTTTTAAATTAAAACACAGAACGTAGGTACGTTTCAACATTTTATTTCGGTTGTTCCACTGTGATACATGTACCTTTGTGAACTTATTATTTCTATGAACGCAGGCTGTTATAGCCTGATTACCTGTAAATACCACATTAATGCAATGAATGCTCAAAATGATGTCCGTCAACCTCAATGCGTTTCGCAATACGTGTAACGACATTCCTCTCAATAGCGATTAGTTCACCTTCCTTAATGATCGCACACGCATTGACAATGCGCTGACGCATGTTGTCAGGCGTTGTCGGTGGATCACGATAGGAAATATCCTCCAACTTTCCCCACAGAAAGAAATCCGGGGACGTCAGATCCGGTGAACGTGAGTGTCGTGGTATGATGTTTCGACGACCAATCCACCTGTCGTGAAATATGCTATTCAATAGCGCTTCAACCGCACGAGTGCCGTACATTCATTATGTTGGAAGTACGTCGCCATTCTGTCATGCAGTGAAACGTCTTGTAGTAACTTCGGTAGAACATTACGAAGGAAATCAGCATACATTGCACCATTTAGATTGCCATCGATAAAATGGGGGCCAATTATCCTTCCTGCCATAATGCCGCACCATACATTAACCCGCCAAGTTAGCTGATGTTCTTGTCGCAGCCATCGTAGATTTTCCGTTGCCTAGTAGCGCATATAATGCCGGTTTACGTTACCGCTGTTGGTGAATGACGCTTCGTTGCTAAATAGAACGCGTGCAAAAAATTTGTCATTGTTCCGTAATTTCTCTTGTGCCCAGTGGCAGACCAGAACACGACGTTCAAATTCGTCGCCATGCAATTCCTGGTGCATAGATATATGGCACGGGTGCAATCGACGTTGTTGTAGCATTCTCAACCCCGACGTTTTTGAGATTCCCGATTCTCGCGCAGTTTGTCTGCTACTGATGTGCGGGTTAGCCGCGACAGCAGCTAAAACACCTACTTGGGCATAATCATTTGTTGCAGGTAGTGGTTGGCGTTTTACATGTGGCTGAACACTTCCTGTTTCCTTAAATAGCGTAACTAACCGGTGAACGGTCCGGACACTTTGAATGACGTCCAGGATACCGAGCAGCTTACGTAGCACACGCTCATTGGGCATTTTGATCACAATAGCCATACAAAACACGATATCGACCTTTTTCGCAATTGGTAAATGGACCATTTTAACACGGGCAAAAAACGTCAGCATTGGCGGAATGTTATGTGATACCACGTACTTATACGTTTGTGACTATTACAGCGCCATCTTTCACAAAGCGAAAAAAGTGGTCAAATTAAACATTCATATTTCTTTACGTACTCTACGAATATTTAATAAAAATGAGGGTTCCTATTTTAAAAAAACGCAATTGACATCCGTTTCACCTATGGCCTCACCACCTAGCGGGCCAACCATAGTGCCATCTGCTTTCCGCCTTCAAAGACAAGTTTCGCTTTTTACAGTTTCTTCGTTTGACGCTTATTTCGTGAGATATTTGGCCCGGTCGCTATCAATGGACCACCCTGTATTTTTGGACTGCGTTTTGTGGCACCTCTAGATGGGGCTCAGGCCCTGAAGCCAGGTTATGCAAAAAAACTTCTGTAATGAATATTAACACAACCGAAGCAATATTTTCAATCATAAACCTCTCATCTATCATCCAAGCTCAGTTCTACTTCATCCGTTGCTTCCCCCAGAAATGGGAGACATGTATATTAAATTTTCCACTATGTATAGCCTCACATCGACTACAGATTTAATTATGTATTCTGCCTACCAGCCGGCCGCGGTGGTCTCGCGGCTCTAGGCGCGCAGTCCGGAACCGTGCGGCTGCTACGGTCGCAGGTTCGAATCCTGCCTCGGGCATGGATGTGTGTGATGTCCTTAGGTTAGTTAGGGTTAAGTAGTTCTAAGTTGTAGGGGACTGATGACCACAGCAGTTGAGTCCCATAGTGCTCAGAGCCATTTGAACCATCTGAACCTGCCTACCACCTTTTTTGTTATGCACAATAAATAAAATTTTACTATTTTATACCCTACTTTGTGTTGCAGTTTTAATCAGTAGCAGTTTATATATTTTAGCACAAAATCTTGCAGCCACGTCAGTCGCGCACCCGACTGAGACGGTGCCTTCCTCGTATGCTCCGTTGACCTTTACGTGACAACGTCAAAGCGGCGTGTGTTGCTGTAGGAGTTGACGTTGAGGCCCCAGGCGTGGAGCGGAACCAGCAGGGCGCCGCATCTGTGCCAACAAGCGCCGCGGCCGCAGCTGCGCAAACAGGTGCTTCCCTCCGCTGTTCTCTGCGCTGCTCGGGTATAAAAGCGATGCGGACGGGCGCCCACTCTGCAATCGACATGGCGCCCAAAACGGTCTTCGCTCTTCTGGTCGTAGTCTGTCTCGCGGAGGTGAGTTAATTCAAGAAACAAGATGAGTGCAAACTGTAGTCTCTCACTACTGTAAGTGAGGGGCTTCTGAATCGAGAAAATTTCATCCATTTCTTGCTTAACAGTACAGCTTTTACATGCGTTATCTTCCCACTTGGTGGTAGTAAGGTGGGACACACTCTTTTTCCAGGCCGCTTAGCCCTCGCAAAATCTACGGAGAACCACAAACAAACATATTTACCCTGCATTCGCTCCAGAAAACTCCATACGTATGCCTACAGCAGTAACAATAATTAGTCATTTGTGTATTGTCTGCTCAGAAACTTTTACTGTCGCTTACCGAAACAGGCTCGTTAACGGTGCTCTCACTGATTCATTTGAAATGAGGATCTTTCAACAAATTATCCTTCACAATTTTTTTTCTCACTTAATCTCAGAATTTTGTGAGAATATCAGCCAACATTTCTTTCACATATACAATTTTCGTACATATTCCCATCTCTGTCTAGGCCTTACGCTAGCATTGAATAAAAGCGTGTATTTCCTGTTCGTAGAAGCTCTTCTCTTACACCCTCAACCACACCTTCACCTCACGAATTACGCTCTCATGCCGGCCGCCATGGCCGAGTTCTTCTAGGCGCTACAGTCTGGAACCGAGTGACCGCTACGGCCGTAGGTTGGAATCCAGCCTCGGGCATGCATGTGTGTGATGTCCTTAGGTTAGTTACGTTTAAGTAATTCTAAGTTCTAGGTGACTGATGACCACAGCAGTTAAGTCCCGTACTGCTCAGAGCCGTTTCAACCATTACGCTCTCATGTACTTCCACCTAGAGAATCCTTGAGTGGCCCGAATGGATGCAGGTCCAATTGCGCTATGTCAAGGTAGCTGGGTAGGTGAGGCAATGATATCCAACTCAATTCGGCAGTGTGTTCCCAGGATTTCAGACTTGCGTTCAAATGGTTCAAATGGCTCTGAGCACTATAGGGCTTAACATCTGTGGTCATCAGTCCCCTAGAACTTAGAACTACTGAAACCTAAGTAACCTAAGGACAACACACAACACCCAGCCATCACGAGGCAGGGAAAATCCCTGACCCCGCCGGGAATCGAACCTGGGAACCCGGGCGCGGGAAGCGAGAACGCTAGCGTACGACCACGAGATGCGGTCTCAGACTTGCTTGTCTGAGTTGTTTGTCGTGTTGGACAAATATTTCTTTTGGATTGATGTCCGAACACCTTCAACGCTTCTTCAGTTTGTTTAGAGTCTTCTCCTCTGAATTAATAGTTGACCCTTTTGGCAACATATCCCAAAGTCTGTTATCCAGACTTTGCCAGCAAAGTGATTGTGGGTGGTGACAGCATTTGTCAACTGTAACGACCTGTGAGAGAAAGGCCTCTTGATTGGTCCCAACCTACCGCTGTATCCCAGATGAAACGCTGTTTGCAGTAAGATCTCCGCAGGCAGCTCTATTTTCATGCTCACAGGAAAACACCTCTCTGATCGGGGTATCAACAGCAGTGGTGGTAAATTTTGTAGCAAGAACTCCGCAACCCAGTTTTCTTAAGGCACTATCGGTTTCGTAGATAACAGCCACGTCATCATCTACATATAGCATTAAAACATGGTAAAATGCTGCGCGAAGAATACAGAAGGCTCATCCTTTTCCGATAAAATTATACTGTCTGATGGGCAAATAACCAATAAATAGAAATTTGGTGAGTGGAAAGATCTGCATATGAGTACTGGGACATGGTAAAGAACATGGTGGAGAGTATTGAACACCACACCTTCATAGCTAAAAGGATGATATCTGTGGCTTGGATAGTCAATGTATAAAAATTTGGGCTATGGAAAACATTCGACGCCACCGCCTGTACTACACGATGTGTAGCTGTCTCTGTGTTGTGCTGACTTTGTGCTGCTATGTTGCATCTTTGTTACACTGCACTAGACTTTTCCGCCACCCAACTTTTTATACATTTGGTATCCACCCTACGAACATTGTGGTTTTAGCTATAAAGATTGGGGCATTCTATATACTTCGCCATGTTGTTTACCATGTTTTAATGTCTCTATGTACTTGATGACGTGGCTATAAGCCACGAAACCGGTAGTTTCTTAATAAAACTGGTTTGCGGTGTTCTTGCTACAAAATTTACTACCACTACTGCTGATACCCCGACCAGAGAGGCCTTTTCTTGTGTGCATTCGAGAACCCGTATTAAGTACACCTTCGAATAGCCAAAAGTCTCAGTCACGGCACACGCGCGTCCAACGCCCACCGATACCTGTAGAGCCAACTGTACGGCATTGGCATCCGCGCAATTCACCACGTCCGTAGCAGTGTCCGTGTTCTGACATTCTGATTGCATCCGTTCAGGGAGCTCCGTTTCTGCACTTCCTGGCGCTTTATCTCTCTTTACCCCTCGTCCAACAGTTCTTATGTCAACTGTATCATTAACATCAATTGCATGTAAAGATTTATAGATGCTCCCCACGGTTTCTTTCTGCGAAGCGTTTCTTGTAAAGAGTGCCTTGCATGGAATCCATTTTGATATTTCGCTATGGCTCTGCCATCTGTATGGATTGTTCGAAACTTAAGGGCCTCAAATTTGAAGCACCCTGAAGGACATCTTTGGATATATATTAATAATACTGAGCGGCTCTCGTATCTTGAATCTCTGTTCTATACTGCTTCCTCTGCTACTGTCGAGCAGCAGTTTGCAAAACTGAGAGAGTCTTACATTTTACAAACTATGCAAAGCCCTTGCAAAGATGCCGTAGTGGTATAGCAACTGACTTACAGAGTTCTGTGAAGAGTTGTTCATAGAGAGTAAATTCCCTAAAATTGGCATTTTTTTCCTTGAACGATTAAGTTATCGGAAAGCGCCGTTCAGCAAATGACAATGATGAAATTAGAGTACTCTTAACTCTGTATGAAATGAGATGTTGAAACAAGTATGATTTTTAATGGAGTTTTTTAAGCTCTTGAAAACAAAAATACGCTAATATAAGGCTCAGTAACGTTAGCATTGGACCTTTTCGCAAAAGAGACTGAGAAATGTGGTTAAGTTGAAAGACAAGACGTCCATTCAGCTATTGTGGGTAACGTCCCACAAGAGGGCGTCAATTTCCAGACTACGACGCTATATGTAGTAAGACGACAGGCCTTCGCCATTAAGATAGTCGAAAGGATTAATAAAACGACGGATCGTGGCATCAGAAGGACAAGGCAAGTTTACAACGCAGTGCCCAATTATGCTCGCTTTCCTTAACTTTTGCACATTTATCTGATTTTTTTGGGAAAATTTTGGACGTATCATTAATGATCGTTATCACACCGTTTCAAGATCTTACAAACGATTCGTCAGCGTATAGAGTCACTTTTTCTGCCGAATGAGTGGCCTAGTGGCAGTCGTCAATACCCATGACTTGGACGTCCTGTAGCGTCGTGGGATGACGTTTACGGACGCCGGTTCCTGCCACTGTCATCGAATTGTTCCTCAAGACATGCTCCACAGCACCTCGAAGACTGTCGCAAGATTTCTGGGACGCCCTGTACATTTGCTAATATCGGTAACAAGTCAGCTTTTCTTTTTCCATTCGCCATTAGCCCTTGTCAACACGCAGGGCGATTATAACGAAACTTTCGCTACTTGAGTCAGTGTAGACAGAAAATTAGCAAAGATTACAGAAATTAGGTTCAGATAGTGTGCTCCAGGATTTGCGAAGTTGGTAGTGTTACTAACATGACTTGCCGTTAGGCGCCGTTGACGGTAAGAAGACGTAGGGCTGAAACACAAGAATCAGTGTGCATCAAAATTACTGACAATCAGCATGGGTCGCGATAAGGTGAGTGGCGCCTTACTTCTAAAGCTGTTTTATCAAATCGACAGCAGTAATGCTGCTGCTCTTCGCGAGTGTCGACTCATTAAAGAAATGCGGAGAGGCACTCTTTCCGAACGGTGATTGAACAACATCATCCGAATTAACTGGCGATTTGGGAAATGTTTCTCGGAAGGCCGATGACCAATTTCGCCACGAATTGTTGAAGAAGTTACCGTTGCCATTGCCAAGAATGTAGAACGCAGTGTGAGATCTGCGAACAGTGCACGAGCTGTGTTTTATACTGTCTTTATTTTACATTAAGGATTTCCGGTTGTACAAATACTCGAACTCTTTTTAGTGTTCTATTGTGGAAATGGCAATTATGTTAAAATGGTTCAGATGGCTCTGAGCACTATGAGACTTAACTTCTGAAGTCATCAGTCCCCTAGAACTTAGAACTACTTACACCTAACTAACCTAAGGACAGCGCACACATCCCTGCCCGAGGCAGGATTCGCACCTGTGACCGTAGAGGTCACGCGGTTCCAGACTGTAGCGCAATTATGTTAACGTGGCACTTCTTTTATAAGTACTTCTGGCTGTATGGTCCTTTACATTCTGAGTTCGTCATGTACTTTCTCTGTCTCTTCGTCCTCGTGACGTCGGAATGTATACCAGAACTGTTGTTGTCCCTACCAGTTTTGCTGTCGATTCTGATGAACCGTCCAAAGTGGCACACTCTTTGTCCTACCTTCTCATTAATAACGACTCATTCTCGGCGTGGTCAGGGATGTTCTCTCCCTCGTGATGACTGGGTGTTGTGTGACGTCCTTAGGTTAGTTAGGTTTAAGTAGTTCTAAGTTCTAGGGGACTGATGACCATAGATGTTAAGTCCCATAGTGCTCAGAGCCATTTGAACCATTTGAGCCAATAACGAGTCCTACTCCCACTATGCCACTTTCTGCAGCCGTCGGTATTACCCTATACTCGCCTGCCCGAAAATCCTTGTGTTTTTTTTCCCTTTCAGTTACTGAGCTCCACTACATCTAGATTGAGCCTTAGCATTTCCGTTTTCAAATTTTCTGCCTTCCCTACCACATTCATTTTCCTTCCCTACCACATTCATTTTCCTAACGTACCCCGGCTGTTAGAACGTTACTCTTTCGATGGTTATTCGATCTTTTTGTAACGGTTCCCTCCTGTAGACATTAGAGGGCGACTAGTCCGGAAACTTTCTCCAGTGGAGAGATCATCATGACACTATTTGAAAGACAGTCAACATACCCGGTGGATACACATTATGTGCCTTTAATGCAGTAGTTTACGTTGCCTTCTGCATCCTCATGCCTTTTATTGTTGCTCTTATTCTTCCGCTTTTTAGGGGAAATTTACCACCCCTCTGTAATCCCCTCCATCCTGTTTTACAAGGCAGCTGGCAGAGCGATGGTGACTTCTTATGCTAGAAGTCTCCAGCAGCCATTGATGACGATTTTTATTCAAAATTTAAGCAGTGGCGTAGTTCAAACCCGGAAGTGAGGACGTTTTGATCAGTAGTGAAAAACTCTACCTCTATCATCAAGATGAAATACATAAATAGACGCTTCTTGCCTACTACAAGTCTTCATCTAATAATACAAGCACTCTCACACAACCACAGAATTTCCCAAAAGATTATAGAGCTCTCTGAGCTAAATAGTTTTAACGTATACTACAAAAATTATCTTACGTGAAGGTAAAAAGACAATCATTTTACATCACTGCCAACTATTTTAAGATAATTTTTATTTGCACACTATGTTGGAAGGGGATTTGCAATCAAAGTTTGTAACGCATTGGTTTACTGAAATCACGAAGAGGGTCAAACATGGTGATTGCAGAAGTTGCGACCGCGCTAGAGCCTCGACGTAGCTATTTATCGAGTGAACAGATCCAATTCCCTTTTCATGATTTACTAGTTGCTTAACAGTTATGATAAATTTGTAGTGACAGAGCACAGGAGAAACATGTTGTATGTAGGATCACAGAAATTCTAGTATCGATGCTAACTGAACGTGTCTTTTATCTCCGTTTGGGTGAAATTACGCTGGAATTACCGACAATGATGTTATTCACTACCTAACCAATAATATTCCTGCTGTAGGCTCATACTATTAAATAAATTTCCTGGCGCATATTACATAAATTTTCTATGTAGACTGGCACCGAGAATGGAAGCTGACCACAAGATAAGACGGCAAGAGCTATGCAGTCGTTCTGGACAGTTCTTCACTACATTACACACCATTTATAATCTTTACGAGCCATGCTTCATTGACAAATTCGCAGAGACTCACGGGCATTTTCGAAGACATCTGCAAAGACTACAAATCACTGTGCGTATTTTCTGTTTGTTGTCTAAGAGAAGATGACGCAAATAATCTTTCCTTTAGTAAAACAAGACGACACAAAATTACGATAGCCCTCTTACACGAGCTTGTGAAGGCTGGTCATCCGTTGTCTGCCACACCACCTATCACACGCCCTTCCGACTGCCACACCCACGTCTAATGCCAAAAATATTATGTTCTAACGAGCAAAAAGTATCTCATTGCAGCAATGTTTTGCAAACGAAATGTGAGAGTTGTTCCATTTCATTAGTAATAACATGGCTCCATGGTGTGAGCTAAAAGCTAGTGAAAAACGTAAAAATGCCTTTGGTGCTCTGTGTGACCTTCAATGAATGACCTTTTTGAACCGTGTCCAGGAATATATATTTGTGATTTGTGAGCAACGTTTTAGTGAGATATGCAGCTCACTGTACTGGGTGCAAACTGAGCTTCTTAGCTACCATTCATACTCGTATTCATGTTACAGCTGACGTGGGCTTCTCCAGCTCCATTCCACAGCAGGCGGTCAACGAACGCCACAACAGCTACTGCTACAAACGCCACAGCTAACAGTTCTTCCAACGACGCCGCCAGCGATGACGACAGCTCGAGTAGCAATATATTCAGCGAGATCAAGGAACACGTAGACAACGTTTTCGGTAACATATTTGGCAAACGCTCTGTTGACTCCAGCAATTCCTCTGACGTCAGCTCTTCCTCCAACACCACCACCACCAGCAATGACACTTCCTCCAATAACGTTTTCGACGAAATTAAAGACAATGTGGAAGGGTTCTTCGGTCACCTGTTCGGGAAGCGCGCCGTGAAGTTCCCGACACCTGACATGCTCACCAAACTCTACGAGGAGTGGGCAAACCAGAGAGCCAACCGCTCCGTCACCGTTAGAGCCACCAACAGCAGCTTCACAATGGGCGACTTGTTTACTGAGGTTGTCAAGGGATGGCTCAATGGAGACAACAGCAAGCGGTCTGTTACCGTGAGGGAGACCGACAACAGCTTCACAATGGGCGACTTGTTTGTCGAACACTTCAAGGAATGGCTCAAAGGAAACATGGACAAACGTTCCGTTACCGTGAGGGAGACCGACAACAGCTTCACAATGGGCGACTTGTTTGCCGAGCTTTCCAAGGAATGGCTCAAAGGAAACTTGGACAAGCGTTCCGTTACCGTGAGGGAGACCGACAACAGCTTCACAATGGGTGACTTGTTCACCGAGCTTGTCAAGGAATGGCTCAAAGGAAACTTGGACAAGCGTTCCGTTACCGTGAGGGACACCGATAACAGCTTCACAATGGGCGACTTGTTCACCGAGCTTGTCAAGGGATGGCTCAATGGAGAGAACAACAAGCGTTCTGTTACCGTGAGAGACACCGACAACAGCTTCACAATGGGCGACTTGTTTGTTGAGCTTTTTAAGGAATGGCTCAAAGGAAACTTGGACAAGCGTTCCGTTACCGTGTAAACATATAGATAATGGTCGATTTTGTCATGTACTTTGTGCACCATTTACAAGAGCAATTAAGTGACTACAGATCCAGCACGCTACTTGATCTGATTATTGGTAATTTATTCCTGAATTATTCATTTGTACATTGCAGCTATCTTCACAATAAACAGATATAGCTATCCTTTATTCAATTTTTTATGTTTTATGTAGCCTACCATTAACATCTTCAGTGACCTGTGTTTTCTAGATTTCTCACCAGCGTTGGGGCTTATGTAACATACAGTGCAATACCTGCTGATATCAACACTCAACTCCCGCTCACTCTTTCCACAGCAGTCAGAAAACAATTGTAAGCCAGAAAGAAGACCTTACAGTTGACTGAGTAATGGAGTTTGTATCACCAAATTCCGCACTGTATATCAAAGTCACTCTTAGTTGGCCGTGTAAGTGAGTTAACTAGTCAGATGATACTAGTTGAAACTGTCTCCGGTAGTACCAAGCTTATAGAAGCAATATATGTGACTACCTTGTGATTGAAGAGTCTAGTACTTAGAACTTAAGAAACAGAAGAGTAATACTAGCATTGGGAAACTAATCTGAAATAAAAGTTCAATTTATGAGTTTAGAGGCTATATAAATTTCGTAAAATCGCATTAATGTACGTTTTAATGCAGCAATCCACACGTATGTGTCAGTTGAATATTTCTGTATTTCCATGTATTTTAGGTATGTTTCCACTCTAATGTCAGGTGCCATGTAGATACTGAAAGGAAGATATTTACTCAAAAATACGTTACTCAATCAAAGTAGAATTAACTGTTTGCTAGAAATGTTCGGACTCAAGGGATTTTTTCGTGGCTACGGTCGCAGGTTTGAATCCTGTCTCGCGCATGGATGTGCGTGATGCCCTTAGGTTAGTTAGGTTTAAGTAGTCCTAAGTTCTAGAGGACTGATGACCACAGCAGTTAAGTCCCACACTGCTCAGATCCATTTGAGCCATTACATCTTACCTTCGAACGCGCCTGCACTAAAGTTACATACATCATTTTTATATCATATCCTGGCGGATCTGTTCTAAAAACTCAGTTTAAATTTCGAAAACTATGCACACTTTCGTCCTCACCTCCCACAAATGGTTCAAATGGCTCTGAGCACTATGCGACTTAACTTCTGAGGTCATCGGTCCCCTTGAACTTAGAACTAATTAAACCTAACTAACCTAAGGGCATCACGCACATCCATGCCCGAGGGCGGATTCGAACCTGCGACCGTAGCGGTCGCTCGGTTCCAGACTGTAGCGCCTATAACCGCACGGCCACTCCAGCCGGCTCACCTCCCACAATTCAACGAACTTGTCTCGTTGAATACACGAGTAGCCGTTAGTTTTCCGAAGTTAATCAACTCGGGCGTGGCCAGTTCTTCAGTAGAGAACCGCCGGGGTAAAACATGAGCTCTTTGCGTTTCCTGAAAAGGGACAGAAGTGTAATGGCGGAAACTTCCTGATCACGAGACTTTGCAGCAACGTCCTGTATTAAATCCCAAGCCTCTTTGTAGTGTTTCACGGAGTGAAGACATGCGACACTATTGGTAGTGATCCGTCCGTCTGATGGGGACAGTAAGCTCTGCAGCTCCCATGATGCTACTCGTGAGGAGTAGGCTACGCGCCGGCACCTGGTACCATCTCCTCCCTTATGTCATCAACATGTAGCGCAAACATGACACAACAATACACGCCCATCAATTTCAGTCAGCTACACAGGTCAGATGTATTTTATACACAAATCTCAGACTTCGAGAAGTGCATGTGACAGTGTGCCCGAACGATAGGAGATAACTTTCCAATTAAAGTGACTGACTGGGGGTCTCCCAGTCCATCATGATACACAACTTTACTTTTTTACTTTTTCTCTCTCACAAGAGAGGAAATTAAACACCTCATATACTCACAAATGAGCAACAAGATATGAGGGGAAATCTTGATAACTACCGAAGTTTGAAGCAACATAGAGGGTTGATTCACTAATAGAGATATCTGTAACATCTGAGAAACTGATGTACTTCCGTGTGGCTGTTGCTTCGCGTTGATAGAGTTGCTTCATAAGAGGTGATAAGACGGACGAAAAGAACTATTGTCGTATTCACCAAGTCCGATGCCGAGCATCCAAGATTGCAGGAGGGGACTTCACCTCTACAGAATACTCATTGCTGGACAAGGTAACTAGTATCGGCGCTAGCAACTCACAGGGCATTATATCTAAGATACAATTAGATTGGGCAACATAAATAAACAAGTGGTAAACATTTATGAGCTCAGTGTGCGGTGAAATACTCAGCTCTGAGTGACAAATGATGCGTAACCCTCTATTCAGAGTCCTACATGGTAATCTAACATAATGTATTGAAAGAGAACTGTTTAGTCTGGACCGCTGTACTCAACAGTTTTGAGGTCTGGCTCTGAATATTTAATGTCACAAGACACTGCGTGTTCACCGTCTGCAGTCACTCGTTTACAGTGGCTAGCTGTGACAGCAGCAATTGAAGCTCTTCATCGGGTGGAACTGTATATAAGCGTGCATAGTGGAACTGGAATTGCGTGAACGGCACGAACTGGCAGAGTGACTTGTGCATCCCCATTAATCCGCAAAAGATGGAATAATCTAGAATCTGCGATCTCACTGGCGGAAACAGAAGGTAGTTCCAGGTATCAAGCCCATTTGTGGCGGTTAATATTGCTATAGGCGAATGGCTCGAAATTATTATCTTGTTGTGGAAACATTAATACGTAGTTCCTTTTCATGAACACCATTCAGATGGCATCAGAACTGGATAGCGCATGGCGTGGAGGGTGCCTTGATGATGGCGTCCTCTGATGATACCACTCTGCAGTATGTGACTGTGTACCCAGCATCCCTCCCCTGATGATGGGAGAAGGGTTGGAACTGATGAAGCTTCATGTTTCCTTGTCCTGCCAACGTAGCATCAAGGAATACTTATCAGTGGCCTCTGTGAGGAGGCCATGTGTCAAGCATAGGTAATGCCAGTATCCATAGGCTCGTCTGTGAGGTGACATGCGACGTCCGTCTCCATCTGAGCCGGCTGGAGTGGCCGAGCGGTTCGGCGCTGGAACGATCGCAGGTTCGAATCCTGCCTCGGGCATGGATGAGTGTGATGTCCTTAGGTTAGTTAGGTTTAAGTAGTTTGTTCTACGTTCTAGGGGACTGATGACCTCAGAAGTTAAGTCCCATAGTGCTCAGAGCCATTTGAACCATTTCTCCATCTGAACGTCACCAGTTGGCTCATGTGGACCACACTGCGAGTCGAAGAGTTGCGGACAACTGCAAACTACTATGCGCTTTATGCAACTTACAACGCCTTCAGATGCAATGTGCAACATTTTCGTATTCTCCCACTCGAAATTTTCAAATGTGTGTGAATTCCCAAGGGACCAAACTGCCGAGGTCATCGATCCCTAGACTTACAGACTACTTAAACTAATTTAAACCAACTTATGCTAAGAACAGCACACATACCCATGCCCGAGGGAGGACAAGAACCTCCGGCGGGAGGGACTTCGCAATCCGTGACATGGCGCCTCAAACCGCGCGGCCACTTCACGCAGCTCTCACATTCGTTATGTGCTAACCATTGTCCTACAGAAAAAATGAACAGGCGTTTTTTGTAGTAAATTTAATTTAGTTAGATCTTGTACTGGAATACTTTTTGCTAGACACCACAGTTTTCCAATTATTCAAGGAAAACGTACAAAAGTGACCTTAAAAAAAAAGTTCAAATGTGTGGGACTTAACTGCTAAGGTCATCAATCCCTAAGCTTACACACAACTTAAACTAAATCGTCCTAAGGACAAACACACACACCCATGCCCGAGGGAGGTCTCGAACCTCCGCCGGGATCAGCCGCATAGTCCATGACTGCAGCGCCCTGGACCGCTCCTCTAATCCCGCGCGGCTTGACCTTCAAATGTGTTTTTCTTGAGTAACTCTAAAACTATGACCTCTGCAAAAACTTATCACAGTAGAAAATTCAACTACATTACATTTCCTACAAAAAGGTCCTGTTCATTTTTTGTGTACGATAATATTGTGTGTACAGCGAGCGAAAGAATATGAAAATCTTGTGCATAATTTTTTAAGGTGTTGTAGGTTGCATAAAGCCCACATGTAAGGGCAATTGAATCACCCTCTATGCGTATGTGAGCAATGCGGTTTCGTTATTAGGTGATACACATGACATTGGCAAGCTCTTGCATCTGTGTGCCTACAACCAAGTATTTCTTTCCTTATTTACACACTGGAACAAGTAACATATAATTATCTTCAAAAAGTTCTGTACCATAATTTGTCCAAGTTGTAGCTGAGAAGGCACAATTAATCTTAAATCTGACATTACGTACTTACTTTACGTGTCTGGGGTCATCAAGTATAGTGCATATTTCCCCTAATCAGCCAAAAGGATGGATTTATCGTTTGCTATGGTAATGAATGCCACTGTGCACATTTTTCACCACACTCACAGAAGTCGTTCTCTTTATATCCCTATTTTCTCTGTATGATACAGCACCATGTGATGTCAGTTCTTAAGCGGTTAAGCGACCTACATGTTGGAAGCAGTAGTGATTCCCAGGGGCGAGTTGTTCTTTAGGATTTACAGCTGTCTAGCTCATATAGTACTGATCTTATCATCGTATCTCAGGTGACATGTTTTAAGAATCGGTCACTCGCATAAAACTTTGGCGCAGTTTCGGTCGGCTGTGCTGTATCTTGTGGCTGTATAACGGGTGCCTGTGATCATCAGACTCTTTCCTTCTTTCGAGTCCAGCTGTAACTTGCCTTTTGATTGCGGGTGGATCTATGCCGACAAGGTTGTAAATGGGCTGAACTGTCAGCCAGACCCTATGAGCTCCGTCTCATTAATTGCTACGTCGACATGTCAGGCGTGAGCAAAGTTGTACCATACAGTTGCTGAATACTCTGGTGTAGAGAAACGAAGCGTGAAAAGCGTTCTTCTCAGAACACTTTGCCCTTAACGTTCTAACAGTGTTCCGAAACGATACCCAGTCCTGTCAAGTCGGATACCGAAATACTTCGGGAGTCATCATGGTTGAATTCCTGGCGTTGTCACATCTCTTTCAATTGCTAGGTCGCTCTTTATTTCTAAGGTGGAAGTCTTACAGGGATTTGGCTCGAGGAAGTTTTCTCTGTTGTAGACAGACAAGTCTTCGAGAGTCCGTATTAGTTTTCCTTCCACTTCACCATACCAGTTTCCTTGTGCGGCCACGGAAGTATCATCGTCGTATATAAACCGTCTCGCCTCATAGTTTATAGGTTACTCATTTGTATAGATGTTATATGAAACTGGTGACAGGACTAAATGGCTCTGAGCACTATGGGACTTAACATCTGAGGTCATCAGTCCCCTAGAACTTAGAACTACTTAAACCTAACTAACCTAAGGACATCACACACATCCATACCCGAGACAGGATTCGGATCTGCGACCGTATCGGTCGCGCTGTTCCACACTGAAGGGTCTAGAACCGCTCGGCCACCACTGCCGGCGGTGAGAGGACATTGCTCTAGGGTAGGGCATTCCCTTAGCTTCTCCAGTGGCTGTTCCTCCACCGTAGCGTCGCACAGAAACGTCTATTTTGAAGGAGATATTCCACCAATTTTGTCATTTGAAAGTCCTTATTCATCTAGATGGTTGACAGTATCATACGCAGCCGAGAGATCTATAAAAGCAATCCAGTTATCTGCTTCCTTTCGAAGCTCTCCTCTATATGTTGGGTGAGATTAAGTATTTCGCCACAACATTATTTGAAAAGCATACATCCTGCTTCTTACGGTGTGATTTTGGTCTCTATTGAGCTAAAAATTCTGTCAAGAACCATTCCTTCAGGTATCTGATAGAGATGACAAAGATGATTCACAGGCCTGAAGTTTTGTGCATCTGTAGGTTCTTTCCTTGGTTTTAGGAGGGCTATCATCTTAGCTTTCTTCCAGGGTTCTTGAATGTGGATGGTATTGATACAACTACTCATTAACTGTACAAACTATTTTAGAGCTGCAGGCCCAAAATGACCAGTGCGGATATCGTCCAAGCCAACAAACCAACAGCTTTGTGTTCCTTCATTTGGTAAACCCTTCTTCTTAACTGTTCAGTACTTAATGATGTGGAGAGTGTGTTCACTACATTACTCACATGACGTTGGATATCCGCCTTCGTACTGCAGCGGTAGCGTTTTCGCATACCAAGCAGGGGGCCTGGGTTCGATTCTTGGCAGTGGACTGCGTGTTGTGTGTCCTTCATCATAATTTTCATCATCGCTGACCAGCAAGTTGCCGAAGTGGCGTCAGCTAAAAAGTACTTGCAACACTTCGGCCCAACTCCCGCGCATGGGGCCTCCTGGCCAATAACGCCATACGATCATTTCCATTTTCCATCACTCTTTTTCTCACTTTAAATGATGTTTTGACATTTCATAGAAGGACGTAAGCTATCCTGTCACGAGGTACTCCAATTGGATCACTGGAGATGCAGGATCGTTGCAAAGACTTGTTACTAACTTCCACGGTCGCCTGTTGTTTTGATTTGTGTTGGGATTCATTACCAGTGTCAACCATCTTCCCGTTCACCTCTTCACCTGGCTGAATTGTGTCTTCTGAGAAAGCATCTTAGTCGTACATCGAACGTAGTTCTGTAGATCCTTCTTCAAGTCTCGCAATATATTCAGTGCTACAACCCTGCGGCAATTACTTTATGGATATTTTCCTTAATCAGCAGAACAAAGTTAAGAACTGGTTCATAGTTCCAAAGGCATGATTTCTCAATTCAATTCTTCCATAAAACCCTGCCATTTGGATATTTTAAAATTAAAGTTTCTTTTAAAGAGAGCTACGCGACGTGTGACTATGAAAGTTATTGGTCTGTAATACGTCCGTGATGTCAGGTTTCCCAAAACTTTTTATGTCTGGCAATTGATTCTGTCACTAACAAAGGTATTTTTTGGGTTGCATCCTCTGTGCCTTCTTTCACTGCTGAAGGATGTTAGATGTTTCGCAACATTTATTACTTTTTAATTCACGTGTTCTGCCCATTGTTCTCTCAATATTTACAAAAGTTTCAGAGCATTTCAAGTCGTGCTATGGCAACCAAGATCACCGCAAACAAATCCTATGGCCTCACACTGGAAAATTTTGGCTTCGCAATGTCTACAGAAAGAAGTTACTGTGCACAGCTTGACCTTGACAGTGAGAATCTCAAAATCATTTTAACAAGTTCTAGCTGATGAAATTACTTTACTGCTCGCCTTAGGAAGTACTACATGTCCATGTCGTTCGTTTGGTCTCTCTAGTATTAGCTTCATCCACTGAATCCAAAGTCTTCAGCTTTTTGGTCCTCGCTGTGTTTCATGTAGCAGGAGGACAAGACAGTTTGTTTCCTAGCACAGATTGCATATTAAAAATGTGGTGTCACGGCCAGACACCACACTTGCTATGTGGTAGCCTTTAAATCGGCCGCGGTCCTGTAGTATACGTCGGACCCGCGTGTCGCCACTATCAGTGATTGCAGACCGAGCGCCGCCACTCGGCAGGTCTAGAGATACTTCCTAGCACTCGCCCAGTTGTACAGCCGACTTTGCTAGCGATGGTTCACTGACTTCTACGCTCTCATTTGCCGAGACAATAGTTAGCATAGCCTTCAGCTACGTTATTTGCTACGACCTACCAAGGCGTCATTATCCGTTACTATTGATATTGTGAGAATCATGTATCGTCAAGAGCGACGTTCACCATTAATGGATTAAAGTTAAGCATTCCACCAGCTACGTCCATTTTTCTCAATTCTAATTCCCTTGTCATGTTCCAGACCTTACGCCAGCCTGCGTGAGCTGAGACGCGTGCAATTCGACCTCCTTTAGCAATACTGTTGGCTCTCCTGCCAACCACAACAGAAAATTCCTTGACTCCACAAATGCCTCCCATATTTGTCGCAGTTGTCACTAAAGCTAGCTCTGGGAAAAGACTTTTTAATGAAAAAAGCTCAGGTTTTTTTATGCAATTGGTTCGCTGATGTTACAAAGATTAGTTGACATTATCGTTACCGTGGGGCACCCGACTGTTTTGAAACAATCTGAAATACAATCTGTGAAGAAACTACTTCTTTGTCTCCAAAGATCGACATTAAAGTGTGACGTTGTCTCCAATATGGAGATGCCCCATGCTGAGGTAGAAAATAATAAAGCATTAACTGTAGCGTATTGTTCCTTCTCCATATCTCAGTGGTCAGCCTGTCTGACTGGTATGCAGATTCTGTAGGTTCGATTCCCAGTAATGCCAGGAATTTTACTTTGGTTTGAGGACTGTAACAGCGTGCATTCAACGGCGTGATGCCCATTGAGGAGTTACTTGATTGAGAAGTAGCGGCTCCGAGGTCATGAAAGCTGACGACAACCGAGAGATCAGTGTATTGATCCCACAACCTCTATACCGAATCCAAATGACGCCAGTGGCGGGGGATGACACTGCAGTCGGTCGGCCCCAATTTTCCCGCCTGGGCCGTAACTCGGGGCTTTGCTTATTGTACTACAGAAAGAGCTTTGTAATGTGCGAGTCGATAGTCTGTACAAATATTTCTGCATACCCGTTGGCTTCATGGTAAAGGGTATCAACTGTAAGTGTGAAATGCGATTTCTTTGATTAGAATATCTGAACTACGGAGGTGAAAACTAAGTGCCGTTTTCCGTGACTTTGTTTTTGGCAGTGCGCCAATGGAGAATATCAGCGATAAGGCCTTAAATTTTCTGTAGGAGCAGTAGATCACATTCGAATCACAAGTGGAACTTTCGAAAATGGATCGATAACGATGAGCCACAAACTTCCTGGAAATGGTCCTCCAAAATCGACGTGTAAAGATCGCATGGGTTCTGGGGCCACTGCTCACGAACAATATTGTTGAGAAAGAGCTGTTTGTCATTTTTGACATAAGCGGCATTTAGCCAGCATTATTACCACTTCTGTATCTATGTTACCTATATTTTATGTCAGCACCAAATGTGCAAAAAGCTGTGACCCTCAGTCCTTGATTAAAAACCAAATATAAAAGGAACTAGCTGATGTAAAAGTGACCACTTATCCATATTGCTTTTAAGTAATAATACTGACGTGGTTTTAATCCAGGAAACCCAAGCATCAAACGAAGAAGATTTTCGTAAGGCATTTTCCCCAAGATGGGTAAAGCTGTTGGTGACGTGACACATTACTATAGAAATTAAAATAAAGTACTTATCCTTTCCTTATCTCCCCTGACATTTTTTTTAAAAAACAAACAAGGCTACTCATTGATCTCGCCAAAAGCAAGATGAACAGCTATGAGCTTTTTGGTGCAACTTACCATAACGTTTATGACGTTGCTACTCATGTTAGAGCTAAGGCAGATCATCCATACCTAATCTCAGCACACACAGCTGATGACATTAATAATGCTTCAACAAAGCTTGAAGTGCTCTCCATCCATAACATCTAGAAAGCACCTAATCTAGAGTGGCCACCAAATGTGCTACCAATTACTGTTCATCCATCAATACAGGTTGGTGACTTTTAACAGCCAGTACGAGCAATGAATGTATGGACGGAACAACGACTGCGGTAATGCACTTGTTATTTGGCTGAAAATAATAACCTTTGCCTAGTATATGACTTCAAGGATTTGGATACATTTAGATCAGCTTCATGGGAGAGAGGCTATAACCAAGATCTCTGTTTTGTCTCCCATGATCGCAGAAATCAAAAAGTTTATACATCAAGAAAAGTCAGACTACCCATATATCCAATACAGACCTGCTATATTCAATATGACTTATTCATCACACTGCTTAACTCAGTGTCACAACCTAGATGGAATTTTAGGTAGGCAAACTGTCACGGTTTCTTGGATCACCTGAAAAAGTATATTTCTTTCATTCCATCAAAACCTCTCACGTACAGCCGTTTTGTTGAAGCTGTTCTTACATTTGAGAAGAAATAAATTTGTAGTCGGTATAGGAGAGACTATATATTCCTGAGGTCGGATGAGTGATGTTAACGCCTATGGGAACAGTGTAACAGAAGTAAAAACAGTCTCATTGCACATTAACTTCTTCATAGTCTTGATAATGCAAGAATGTGTGCTAGTCTGAGACGGCAGAAAACTTGCATTTCAAACTGTCACGTAGGAAGGCTTGGTCTATATAACCATAAATTGTTTGGCTCCTTTAATAAATCTCATCAGAAGCTTCGTATTTCAGCCAGCCACATTGCTAACCATATAGTGAAAACATCCAGATCGTCCAGGTATGGCCAGCATACCTCAGAGACAAAAAAGAACTAACAAATCTAAGATATTTCTCGAATCGATTCAAAATTCTCTTCCCCACTCATACCAGATGAAACAGAGATAGCTTTAGCAGAGGTTAAAAGTGGTATGGCTCCGGGGTTCTGATAAAATACATTCAGAAATTTTACACCATCTTGCATAAAATATCAAACACTGGTTGACGCTCTTCTTCTGTGTTGTTTGGAAGATAGGAACACTTCCCAAATAACTGAAAAATACAGACATTATGGTTATCGGGGAACCTAACAAATCACCAGATCTCCCCCAGAACATTCTGCCAAGTGCTTACTTGCACGTTTAAGTTGTTAAAGAGATGTATTTTTGATAAAATAAGTGAGTGTATTTTAAACACATTCCAATAGAGTAAGGGGTATTTATGCTTCATCGATCACGCGCTAGTTCTGACAAGTATAATAAAGGCCTGCTTTCAGGAGCAGTTAAAAACATCTGTGGCCTATGTCAACTTTACCGCAGCATATGACACCGGCTTAACGGAAAGGAATGTTTTAAAAATTGTTGAAAGTAATTAAATTCCGAGCAACAGCATCACTTATTAATAACATGATAAGTAATCGATACTTGCAGGTTTGCTTGGGTGAAAATAGAAGCTCAGTAAGGAAACTACACAATGGCGTACCACAGGACTCAGTTCACTCATCTCTCCCGTCCATCCTTCATATTTCTGACATTCCAAAAACATCTTCAACGAAATTCTGTTCTGTCTTATCTATCATAAGAGTTTGGTCAGTCAGAGAAACACTAACAAACAACTTAGCGGCCCTTAATTCATAGGCTGAGCCCCAGTACCAATACGTGCAAGGCTTGGGCGCTTCAGTTTTACAACAAATAAGCTAACACTGAACTGAAGGCACAATTTGTTGGAAATATTTTCCGTCACAATAAGTACCGCAAGTATCGGACTGTATCCTACAAAAAAACTTCTGGACAACACATCAGCCAAGATAAAAACTTGCAACAACGTCACTGTGAGGCTGTGTGGTACAATCTGGGTGGCTACAATGGACACTTTGCATACATCGGCAGTTACACTGGATTTTTCAGCCGCAGAGTATTGTGTTTCATTGTGGCATAATAGCTGTCATATCAGCCTCATCGATGCGCAGCTCAGCCACGCGATGCAGACGAACTCTTATGTACTGGCTTCCCCTGTTAAGCATTATCTACCCACCACAGATTCGCAGAACTGAGACCCTGCTTAGAGATTACCACAATATTCAAGAGAATGAGGAACAACCCATTCATCACGACGTACACCATTACGAAGTAATAGGCTTCGTTAGAGACACACAGCAGTACTATACGCTGAACAGCTAGCTACAAATTACAGTAAAGTAAGACATTTCTGGAACAAGAGCTGCCAGTCCATCGGATATCTCCAGGAATTGGAGTGGTTCCAGAGATGTATCTGGGGAACCGTGGTTATCGAACTTGACAGAAAACTGTTGGTTAACTTAAACGGAATTAGCACTGAACGTGGTCAGTGTCCTGATTCACTCCATAAATGAGTTATAGTGGAGTCTCCGAGTTGTGACTGTGGTGCAGTGAAATAGTCAATCAGACATGCAAGACAGGAGTGCGTCCTACGATGCTATTAGGGCATCTGGAGTGATTTTATGAGTGTCAGTGCCACGGCAGTGGAATAAATCAGAAACCTAAAATTAATATTCAGTTAATTTTTTAATGCAGTGATATTCATTACGTATTATAAATATACCGCATGTATGTGCCATACGAATAGAGCTATAGTTTTCTAGTAGCAATGCTACTTAGCAATATGTTTGTTACGTACTGAGTCCCAATGGCACTGACGTGGCATTTTAATCACTTCGGGAATAACAACTCGCGTCTTTCTTGATCGAGAGTGTACCATAATGACACCTTTCGGAACTGTGAGAGTTTAATTTCCAGTTGCATAATCAATTTCCTGCCTGAAGACCACTCTGTCAGAAAGCTTTGCTTCATCTTATGAGAAACTAGAAACTACGGGATAAGCGTTGCAGGTAAATCAGAACTCAGTGGGTAATAATGCAGTGTCTTTACGAATTAAGTCTAAAGAAAAACATACAGATATATCTGATGAAGACTCAGAATTTTTGTCCTGCCCTACTGGGAGTCGTGGAAGCATATCTATAGTCACGTGTTGAGCAGTGGTTCAGAAAATTATTTCATCCTTATAATTTTAACAAAAAGAGCGCCAAACACTGCAACTGTTGAGTTGTCCTGGAAATAACAGTATTTGTTCGTCCAGAGATAGCTGTTAAAGGCGTGTGGTCCATGAGGAGAATGAATCTGCGGCCTTACACACCTTCATGAAAATTTTGACCTCGAAAAGAATCGCAAGCAGCTTCTTCTCAAACTGACAATTTTCTCTGAGCAAGTGTCGAGTTCTTGATGAGAACACTCAGGGGTGGTCAGTATCATGTTATCTATGTGACAAAATAGCGCCGATTCCGTATTATGAACCGTCTGCTGCAATGTCTACATTTTATTTCCATCATACACTAATGAGCGAAAACGTTATGATCATCTTCTTAAAAGCGTGTTGGTTCTCTTCTGGAACGCAAGTCAGCAGTGATTATGCGTGACATGGATTCAACAAATACTTGAGGTTTCCAGATATTTGTGACACCAGATACCTACGCGCAGACGCTCGGGGTAACCACGTGGTGTAGGGCGCTTTGCAGCGGTTCGGGTGCCTCGCCCCCCCCCCACCCCCCACCCCCTTCCCGTCGGAGTTTCGAGTCCACCCTCGGGCATTGCTCTGTGTGTTGTCCTTAGAGTAAGTTAAAGTTAGATTAAGTAATGTGTAAGCCTAGGGACTGATGACCTCAGTAGTTCGGTCCCACAGGAACTTATCACAAATTTCCTATTTTACCTATGCACAGGTCACACAATTTTCGTAATTTACTGACGGTTGGTTTGTGTGCACGAAACAGGCGGTCGATAGCGTCACAGATGGGTATCATCGGATTGAGGTAAGCCGAATTTGATGGCCAAGACATCAACGTAAGTTCACTATCATGCTCCTTAGACCATTGCAGTACGGTTCTGGCCTTGTCTCAAGGAATATGCCATCGCTGTTGGGGAAGGCACCAAGCATAAACGGTTAGAGGTGATCCCTAAAGGTTCACGTTGTCCACAGCTGTCATAGTGTCTTCGATTACCACCGCAGGTCAGATGGAAGTCCAGGTGAAGATATGCCACAACATAATACTGCTCCCACCGGCCTGCGTCCATGGTGCGCTACGTGTTTCGAGTGGCTGTTCGCCTGTATGATGATGTTTCAGGACACGATCATCTAGTTGGTTTAACAATAAACGGGATTCATCCGACAAGGTGACACGATTGAACTGCTCTGCGGTTAAATCTCGATGGTCCCGTTCTCACTGTAACCATAATTAACGATGTTGTTGGGTGAAAATGGAAACACCTAAAAATCTACTGCTGCAGAACACGATGTTCAACACTTTGCGCTGAACAGTGTGCTTCAAAACACTTGTGCCTGCGCCAGCATTATGTACTGTCGTCAGATCGGCCGTAGATTGTCGCCATTCCTGCTTTACAGAGCGGGCAAGCCTCTGAAGTTATATGATGAGGTATGGACGTCCAACTTCTTGTTGCCTACTCGTGATTTGAGCATTCTTCAAACACTTTTCAAATATGCTCACGACAGCAGCATACTAACAGCCTATCAGCTTCGTCGTTTCAGAGATGCTCGCTCCCAGACACTGGGCTACAACAGTGTGGCTCTTTTCAAAGTCCCTTAAGTCGGCGGATTTCCGCATCTGTGCCACTTCTCGTGGCCAGAATGATCCTCCATTTCCTCTGCTCCCCTCATGCACTTCTCTTACCGTGTCAAATAGCGACAGCACCACAAGGTAGCAGACAACCTCGAGGTGGGTGGTGGTCATAATGTTTTGGCTGAGCACTGTATGTCATAAAACATTTGGATTCTAACAAAATTTGTTGTGCGTTGCGATTCGCTGTTCCAGTTCCAATTTGTGGCTTTGCCTAAAAAATTGTGAATTGGTTAGCATATGAACGCAGCATGTGGTAGTAACTTTATGTAATAATTGATATGTCTTATTGCAACACATAATTGATTGATGTGTTTGGGGACTCGGAAGGTCGGTATTAAGTTTCTCGCTGTTCTCATTTTTGCTACAACTCATTACCTTGGTATTTTGCCAGATCGTAAGAACATTATCCAGGATAAAACAATTTTATTGAAGAAAAAAGTGTACTTAGACGGTATGGAATTAATGGACAAGAATGTAGATGAGCCGTGCACCAAGTTCTATAGCTCGCGGCGGGATAATTGAGCGCTTTCTTTGACTGTTAGAGGACCTTTGGTTTTCTCTCGTGGAAGAGAGGAAGTGGGATCAGCTTGAAGGCAGGTGGAAGTCGGGACTGGGCGGCTATGATGGATGGTGTGTCCGGTGGAACGTAGGGGCTTCCTGGAAGGCAATTGATCAGCTCTGCTGGCGCACCGTTTTTCTGGTGTGAGCGGTCGTCGTTTTCCGTGCACGGCGGTGCAGCTGTTGATGTGTCGTGCTGGGCCACCCTAATCCTGCTCTGGCTGTACTTGTCTGCGCAGTACTCTGATACCTCCCAGAGAATTAGGCGTTAATCGGCGAAACCCATCGATCGAGCCCCTCCTGCATCAGACTGTCGGAATGCCTTCAGCAAATAATTTTGCCGGCCTCCGAGGCAAAGTCTTCTTCGATTTCCTTGGTCGAGGAAATACCTCTGTTCCGCTTCATTATGTTTACGGTGAGCGTCATTTGCATTTTCTCCACAGACTTGTCTCCACTGCGTGCTTTTGGTTGCATTTGAATCAGCTTAGTTCTGGCCTTTCACTTTATTTTTTCAGTTTCTTTTTTAGCTGCGTTGTGCTGCCCAATTTCCCATTGAATGTAATTTTGAAAGTATTTCTTGGACGTGTTGAATTCTCTCCTGTGGGAAAATCGGCTTATAGCTAGAGTAAATGTTTCTAAAAAGTTTTGAACATCTAATATTAAGTGCAGACTGTTGTTTTGGTGATTTAATTTTATAAAGCCTCGAGGCCTTTGCCCATTCCTAATTCACATTTTATCACTATGCTGGTCTTAAGAAAAGAGATCCGTTCATTGGCACTGATTTGTTTCTTGCAGCCAGTCAGTTTCTCCCGTTAGATACAACAACATGGAGAAGTAAGTGGTACATTTTATTGTACTTTTCAGGTTATGGTGTGTCTCGCTATGACTTTCGATGTGAATATTAATACCTAACATTTTGGTGGGCTGTAATTTCTATTAAAAATAATGTTAAAGAATATCTAAAGTATTCTGCTTCTGGTATTTCACGTTAGTGCTTTTTCTTAAGGATGAAAGATCATGTCTAATCTTTAATGCCTTTTTGAGCCTTGCAGCTGTCGAGGAAAAGAAATTATTGTTCGTTAATATCAAATGGTTTAATTGTCTCTAAGCACTATAGGACTTAACATCTGAGGTCATCAGTCCCCTAGACTTAGAACTACTTAAACCTAACTAACCTAAGGACATCACACACAACCATGCCCGAGGCAGGATTAGAACCTGCGACCGTAGCAGCAGCGCGGTTCCGGACTGAAGCACATAGTCCCGGTCGGCTACAACGGCCGGCTGTTGGTTAATACATTGTTTTAACGAGTACTGGGTAACAAATAATTTTAAACAAGTTTCCCGGAGCTCTTCCTCCAGGAAATGTTGCCTGGTGTCCTCCCAAGATAAAAGCGCTTGTTGCCTGTACCAAGAGTAACAACAGTAACACAATAGGTAACAAATAAATGTGGACCACAATGTGGTCTGTCAAAAACTAAGCATCGAGAAAACACTGGCAAAACTTTCGGAGTTAAACACTGCCCTCTGAATAGTTGGGAATGAACATTTGCTAGACGCTAATTTGGGCAATATTTACTGGCTGGATACTAAGTTCATCGGCTGTAAGCTTGAGTCCAGTCCGAGGTTGACAACTGTTCTGGTCAGGTTCAGTAAGATTTAGAGAGTGGGGTCTAAGGATTGAATGTCCAACCGAGAATAACGTCACTAATGTTGAACACGCTGTGCTGCTGCAGGAGCTGAAGTTCCTGGGTATCAGCCAGCGTGAGAGTCCGGAAGAAGAAATGACGATGTCTTCTCACAGCGCAGTTTGTCCCTAACAATGGACTTCGAGGAATATTTTTTCATGCGGTGAGTACCACCTGTCTCTGCACCCGGAGCCTGACTGACTCCTGCTGTCCTGTTCCCGTCTTATATGAAGTTCTGTTAGAACTATTTCCATGTCGAGTCGTGTGCTGACTTGAGTAGGATCCTCCGTGTTGGCGGCGCCCTCTGCAGGTGCCGGCTTCGCCTCCTGGAAGCCGGTCTTGACAGCGTATTGCCACTCCTGCGATGCTGAAACATGCAGGGGCAATTCGGCTGCCCGCGTAACAGTGCCGCCCGAAGTGTTGCCGGTGTATTAGGCTGGAGTACCCGACTTGGCCACTCGCAATCCATATTTCGTACTTATTAGACCGTTCATTTCATCCAACAGATCCTCTAATTCCCCTTCAGCCTCACTGACGATAGCAACCATCAGCGGCTCTTATCATGGATATTCTTTCACCCTGAATTTTAGTTCCATCTTTGACCTTTCTTTTATTTCCGTCATTGCTTCTTCGATGCGTCGATTAAACAGTAGGAATACAAGTCTGCATCCCTGTCTTACTCCCTTTTTAATCCAAGTACTTCGTTCTTACTCTTCCGGTCTTATTCTTCTTGTACATATTGAACATTACCTGCCTTTCCCTATAGCTTACACCTGGATCAAATATCTCTGCTATACATTTATGCATAGTAAGCAACAAAACTGTGTGGTGACCAAGAAACGTCTATGAATGTGAAACATGTTTGTTTTGTGATAGACACTTTGAAAAAATCACGCACATCCAAAAATTCGGAATTTGTTACACGTGCTGTACGTAGCAATAATGTCTGATTTGCGGACTACTCCTCAGCTTACACATTACACTTGTCCCAAATGTAAATACAATGAAATAAATTAAATGACTATACTAATTTGATTTTAAAATTTTGTGTGTCGTTTCTTATTTACAATCTCCTTATGAAATTTTTCTTCGTACAAGCACACCAAACTTTTTCATTCTCGTTTTTCTCAAAAACGGTTGACGGTTGAGTCATCCTGTTTACATGTATTGATGTCCTAGTCGTGCCCTACACCGATTGTCAATATGAAACCAATCAGTGAGAAGAAGTTAGTCAGGCCCCTTTGTGAAACGGGTGCTGATTCATCGTGAAGAGTTCAAGGTCTCCGCATGGTATCGCTTCAGCTGCAGAGTCCTTTAAATGCTGACGAGTTAAACTAAACAAGTCCCTCCTTGTAATTTACTGATAAGTGCATGCCAAGCACAACAAGAATAAGAGATACTTCATAAGACTTTACATAGTTGTCATTTTCGCTCCGAAATTTACAGTCGTTATTTTAGCCCAGAAACTCTGCTAGGTACTCTTTCCGACCTTTATTTGGTTTCTTAAAATATCAAAAAAATTTTGTTTGGCTGCAGAAACATAATTTGCGACTCTAATTTATCCTTGATTTCGGAATGTGAAAGAGTAACTGGATCAGTTTCAGGCCACAATTTCTGCATAAGTTTGAAAACATTTGGCTCTACATTCGTAATGTGAAAACTTTGCACTTAACGTATAATTCAGTCAGTATTATACATGCCTGGTCAAATGCCGAAAAGGCGGTGCTCGATTTTAAATTTTCCTCGACCATTTTTTTGTCTTCTTCAAGTTTAGTGAGGCGTGCCACCACTATATCTTGAAAGACAGCGTTGAGTCATCATCGGTTGAAGCAATTCAGAATGAGCGATGTATGGTACTTACAGCTCAGAACCAATTATTCCGGGCTCTTATAAGCCTCCTGTTTCCCCACCAAAATTCACAACGAACATAAAATGCAGAAAATAGACCATCCTTTAAGATATATATACAAGCTACCATTACATTAGAAATTTGTAAAACGAAATGTCATTTTCTCACAGTCCCATTGACACCATATACCGTACCCTATGTCTAATAATTTATGCAAGTTAAAATAAAACATCAGGTTTGTGCATACGCCCTGAAGGTAAATGGCCGAGAAATTTTTGTTAAGACATGGTAAGACATAAAGGTGGCCATTCAACAGAAGCGTTGCTTTGCCCTCTATTCGATGTTAGCATTAAATATTACGTTTAGTTACTAGAGTATTTAATAAGGTTCAACTCTAATTCTTAATAAAATAAACTAAAAGTCACATAATAAGGTATAGGCCTACGAATGACATATGAGCACCTATTAGAAGGTACCAAGAAAGTCATACCACGTTCGTATTTTGTGCAAGTGTAGATAATGTAATATTCTGACAAATTTACGTAATTACAAAGGTATGAAGAACGTAATGATTCAATAAATAAAATAAATTTCGCTGTCGATCGCTAGTGTCCTCCGCTATCATTTAATACCTTGTTTGTCAAGATTCCTTGAAGCGTTGAACTGTTTTTATAAAGAAAGTCCTGAATATCTGCAATGTAGTAATTAGCCTTTATTTCACCACAGCTCTGTTTCGGCTTCAAGTGTCTTTTTCACGTAAGCTACGAATACATTATTGGTCAGATTTTTAAAAAATAAAATTCTACTTTCACATTTGATTCATTACTTACTGGGAGTTACGTCTAAGTGAACTTGGCGTCGTTATTACATCGATAGTAAACTGTCACTTAAGCAACGGTGCCCTGTTGTAGGTGAAACTGCGTATCCTTTTTTTTCGATAACTTGCATATATTTTTACATTACCTCGACAACTCTCCTACTAGGATGTTATACGTTTACAAATTATTTATAAACTGACACTGATGTGGTTATTTCCCGCTGGGTACATTTCGTCGCAGGCTATCTTTGTTTGTAGTGCTTATTTATCTTTATTTTTATCCCTTTTTATTTTCCAATACTTCAATAGATTGTAGAAGTGTAGAATTTGTATTTAAAATTTATTTGTTATTTGAATATTTCTTGTGGGTATTTTTATATATTTATGGGAAAGTATTCACAAGAAATAGTAAACGAACTAAAAAATTTATTTAAATGCTTTAACACGAAAAGTGATAAAATTAAGGACAACTAACACACAACAACCAAAGACAACCTACGTTGAAATCCAACGAATGGGAAATACCATGATCGCTGTCTACTTGCAAATAGTTTCGAAACCTATAACGCCATAGTAAGACAGCTATGAAGTTACTGCCGAAACATATTCAAGGTGTAAAAAATTATGGCAGTTACGTAATTTTGCCCACAACTGAGCACTGATAGTTACGTGACAGATTACCGTCGATGTAACATGGCCGTCATGTTCATCTAAACCAACATGTAATCAGTCACATTAGCGACTCGAATTATGTGTGTAAAAGATAGGACCAACAACGTATTCACAGATTACTTCAAAATGGCCATGAAATCCGAAACAGATCTGTCGTGAAATAAAAACTAATTATTACATTGCACCAATTTCGGACCTTCTTTACAGTAATATTGTTATCGGACGTTTACTATGTTATAGGCCCAAATGAACACAAAATTTTAAAGATGTTCAACTGTTAATATTTTTTGATGATTTTGCAACAGTATACATCAACTGCTTAGACAAATACTGAGATGTCGAAAGTCATAGGAAAGCAGTATGCGCATGTACAGATCACAGCTGGAGACAAGGTTTCCGACTTGATTATGGTTGCATGACGGAAAATAACAGATTTAGAACACGAAATGGTAGTTGAAGCTGGACGCATGGTACGCGCCATTTTGGAAATCGAAAGGAAATTCAATATTCCGAGCTCCAGAGTGTCAAGAGTGTGCCTAGAACACCGGATTTCAGGCATTAACTCCCACCACGGACAAAGCTGCAACCTGCAGCCGTCACTTGACGATCAAGAGCAGCGGGGTTTGGACCGAGTTGTCAGTGCTAACAGAGAAGCTAAACTGCATTAATTAATCGCAGAAATCAATGTGGGACGCACGAAAAACTTATCCTTATGAACAATGGAGCGAAATGTGGCATTAATGGGCAATGGCAGCAGACGAACGACAAGGGTGCTCTTGCTAACAGCGCTAGATCACTTGCAGCGCCTCTGCTTAGCTTGTGACCACATTGGTTGATCCCTAGAGAACTGGCAAACCATAGCCTGGTAAGACAAGTTCCGATATCTATTGCAGACCCTCTGAAGCAATGGACTCAGTTTGTCAACAAGGCACCCTTCAAGCTGGTGGGGGCTCCATAATTGTATGGGCTGCATTTATATGGGATCTAGTCCAACTGAACCCTAAATGATTGGAAATAATAATGTTCGACTACTTGGAGTCAATTTGCAGCCATTCATGGAATCTATGTTCCAAATCAAAAATGGAATTTTTATGGATTACAATGGGCCATGTCTCCAGGCCCCAGTTGTTTGCAATTGCTCTGAAGAACATTCTGGACGGTTTGAGTGAATGATTAGGCCACATAGATCACCCCCCCCCCCCCCCACCTCCATAAACCATGGACCTTGCCGTTGGTGGGGGGCTTGCGTGCTTCAACGATACAGATAGCAGTACCGTAGGTGCAACCACAACGGAGGGGTATCTGTTGAGAGGCCAGACAAACGTGTGGTTCCTGAAGAGGAGCAGCAGCCTTTTCAGTAGTTGCAGGGGCAACAGTCTGGATGATTGACTGATCTGGCCCTGTAACACTAACCAAAACGGCCTCGCTGTTGTGGTACTGCGAACGGCCGAAAGCAAGGGGAAACTACAGACGTAATTTTTCCCGCGTGTATGCAGTTTTTCTGTATGATTAAATGATGACGGCGTCCTCTTGGGTAAAATATTCCGGAGGTAAAATAGTCCCCCATTCGGATATCCGGGCAGGGACTACTCAAGAGGACGTCGTTAGCACGAGAAAGAAAACTGACGTTCTAGGGATCGGAGCCTGGAATGTCAGATCATTTAATCGGGCAGGTAGGTTAGAAAATTTAAAAATGGAAATGCATAGGTTACAGTTAGATATAGTGGGAATTAGTGAAGTCTGGTTGCAGGAGGAACAAGACTTTTGATCAGGTGAATACAGGGTTACAACTACAAAATCAAATAGGGGTAATGCAGGAGTAGGTTTAATAATAAATAGGAGTGCGGGTAAGCTACTACAAACAGCATAGTGAACGCATTACTGTGGCCAAGATAGACACGAAGCCCAAGCCGACTACAGTATTACAAGTTTATATGCCAACTAGCTCTGCAGATGATGAAGAAATTGATGAAATGTATGATGAGATAAAAGAAATTATTCAAGTAGTGAATGGAGACGATAATTTAATAGTCATCGGTGACTGGAATGCGAAAGTAGGAAAAGGAAGAGAAGGAAACGTAGTAGGTGAATATGGTTTGGGGCTAAGAAACGAAAGAGGAAACCACCTGGTAGAATTTTGCACAGAGCATAACTTAATCATAGCTAACACTTGGTGCAAGAATCATGAAAGAAGGTTGTATACATGGAAAAACCCTGAAGATACTAGAAGGTTTCAGATAGATTACAGAATGGTAAGACAGAGATTTAGGAACGAGATTTTAAATTGTAAGACATTTCCAGGGGCAGGTGTGGACTCTGACCACAATCTATTGATTATGAACTGTAGATTAAAAATGAAGAAACTGCAGAAAGGTGGGAATTTAAGGAGATGGGACCTGGATAAACTGAAAGAACCAGAGGCTCTACAGAGTTTCAGGGAGAGCATCAGGGAACAATTGACAGGAATGGGGGAAAGAAATGCAGTTGAAGAAGAATGGGTAGCTTTGAGGAATGAAATAGTGAAGGCAGCAGAGGATCATGTAGGTAAAAAGACGAGGGCTAGTAGAAATCCTTGGGTAACAGAAGAGATAGTAAATTTAATTGATGAAAGGAGAAATTACAAAAATGCAGTACATGAAGCAGCAAAAAGGAATACAAACGTCTCAAAAATGAGATCAGCAGGAAGTGCAAAATGGCTAAGCAGGGATGGCTAGAGGACAAATGTAAGGATGTAGAGGCTTATCTCACTAGAGGTAAGATAGATACTGCCTACAGGAAAATTAAAGAGACCTTTGGAGAAAAGAGAACCACTTGCATGAATATCAAGACCTCAGATGGAAACCCAGTACTAAGCAAAGAAGGTAAAGCAGAATGGTGGAAGGAGCATATAGAGAGTCTATAGAGGGGCGATGTTCTTGAGGACAATATTATGGAAATGGAAGAGGAGGTAGATGAAGATGAAATGGGAGATATGATACTGCATGAAGAGTTTGACAGAGCACTGAAAGAGCACCCAAGGCCCCAAGAGTAGACAACATTCCATTAGAACTACTAACATCCTTGGAAGAGCCAGTCCTGAAAAAATTCTACCATTTGATGAGCAGATATATGAGACAGGCGAAATTATCTAAGATTCGAGAAGAATATAATAATTCCAATCCCAAAGAAAGCTGGTGTTGACCAATGTGAAAATTACCGAACTATCAGTTTAATAAGTCACAGCTGGAAAATACTAGCGCGAATTATTTACAGACGAATGGAAAGACTGGTAGAAGCGGACCTCGGAGAAGATCAGTTTGGATTCCGTTGAAAAATCGGAACACGTGAGGCAATACTGACCCTACGACTTATCTTAGAAGAAAGATTAAGGAAAGGCAAACCTACGATTCTAGCATTTGTAGACTTAGAGAAAGCCTTCGAAAATGTTGACTGGAATACTCTCTTTCAAATTCTGAAGGTGGCAGGGGTAAAATACAGGGAGCGAAAGGCTGTTTACAATACGTACAGAAAGCAGATGGCAGTTATAAGAGTCGAGGGACATGAAATGGAAGCAGTGGTTGGGAAAGGAGTGAGACAGGGTTGTAGTCTCTCCTCGATGCTTTTCAATCTGTATATTGAGCAAACAGTAAAGGGAACAAAAGAAAAGTTCGGAGTAGGTATTCAAATCCATGGAGAAGCAATAAAAACTTTGAGGTTTCGCCGATGACATTGTAATTTTGTTAGAGACAACAAAGGACTTGGAAGAGCAGTTGAACGGAGTGGACAGTGTCTTGAAAGAAGGATATAAGATAAACATCAACAAAAGTAAAACGGAGATAATGGAATGTAGTCGATTAGGAAATGAGACAAGGTAGGAAAGGAGTTTTGCTCTTTGGGGAGCAAAATAATTGATTATGGTTGAAGTAGAGAGGTTATAAAATGTAGATTGGCAATGGCAAGGAAAGCGTTTCTGAAGAAGAGAAATTCGTTATCATCGAGTATAGTTTTAAGTGTCAGGAAGTCGTTTCTGAAAGTATTTGTATGGAGTGTAGCCATGTATGGAAGTGAAACATGGACGATAAATAGTTTAGACAAGAAGAGAATAGAAGCTTTCGAAATGTGGTGCTACAGAAGAATGCTGAACATTAGATTGGTAGATCACATAACTGATATGGAAGTATTGAATAGAATTGGGTAGAAGAGGAGTTTGTGGCACAACCTGACTAGAAGAAAGGATCGATTGGTTGGACATGTTCTGAGGCATCAAGGGATCACCAATTTAGTACTGGAGGGCAGAGTGGAGGGTAAAAATCGTAGAGGGGGACCACGAGATGAATACACTAAGCAGATTCAGAAGGATGTAGGCTGCAGCAGGTACTGGGAGATGAAGAAGCTTGCACAGGATCGAATAGCATGGTGAGCTGCATCAAACCAGCCTCAGAACTGAAGACCACAACAACAACAACAGATGATCAGACATTAATTTCACCGACCATTTATGGAACAGAATCGAGATGTCGGTTCGTGCAAAAAATCCTGCACCCGCAATACTTCCACAATTATGAGGCAGTATGGCTCAATATTTTTGCAGCTTTACTCGTGGCAAAATGAGGTGTGACACGGTACTAAGAAGTAGCCAATGACTTTGGTCATCTTAGCATTTCTCCTGTACTTTATGTGACCAACATTATATCAGTATCTCAAAAATGGCACACCAGTTTCGCGATTATTCTGGTTTGATCGATTTTTAAAATAAATGTCACTTATTCTCGAGTCTCAGTTCTACGTTCTTAGATACATGACATAATTCGATTTGTCTAATCATCTTCAGACCTGAAACAAAGGTAACTAAATATGTACTGTCTGTTATTTTACCTGCACTCCTCCCTACTCACCCTGCTTTGTTCCCCTCTGTCAATTCTCCTCCATTGTGTAGGTTTACTGTTTTATGCCTTTTTGCATGGTACCCGAATTTGTTGATAGTTGTACTTTTTATCTTCTTTTGCTTGAGCTTTTATCCCTCGGTTTTGCAGTGTCAGCGTGGTTAGGGGCAGATTTGGCAAGGTTAATGTTTTAATGTTTGGGGGAAGCCAGATGTCCATCCAGTCGCCACCCCTCCCACCCCCCCCCCCAAACCCCCACTAAATGGAATGCGCGCAACCCAGCTGTCTGCATCTAGTGTAATCAATAGAATAGTGTGAACGTGTTCCGATGTCTGCGAGTCGGGTAACTGCGGCGAGATGTAGGGACCAACCCAGTATTCACCTAGTGGGATGTGTAAAACCGCCTAATAACCACATCCAGGCTGGCTGACACACCATCCCTCGTTGTTAATCCGTGAGGTGGATTCAATGTGGGGCTGGCGTGCCTAGCCTAAGTCCAGGAAGCAACGCATTAGCGCTCTCGGCTAACCTGGGGTACGTAGAAATGGTTTTTATAATATTAGCGTAAAATCAACTCCTTGTAAACCTGTAACATCCCGACCAATCTCCTCCCTGCTTCATTTTTACTGTACTCCTCATCACTGTCCTTTCATTGTGCACCTTCTCCTCTACCCCCTTTCATGCCCTAGTAGTAGATCAGCACCTGTACTGTAACAGGTGGATGCATTGTTCGAGAAGATAAGCCCCTCCCCTTCGCTCCTTCTACCCGAGTATGAGGTGATATTACCAAACCACAGGGCTCTTATTGGAATCAAGTGCTGTTCTTCTCATATATCGAGGCCACCACTGATAAGAGAAGCCACCCTGCTTCCTTTCTTGTGATACATGTTGAAGACTTCGGACCACATTGCTGTTTCCATGACATAGGGCTACTGTTCTCATATGCCAATGTCACTGAACCGACAGCAAGTATGGTGTAATATTCTCTTTTAAATACCCAGCTGTGTCATTTCTATCAGTCATTTGTGGTTTGTACTTTGTAGTGGAAAGGTCACCATGAAATGAAACCTGAGATCGAACAATAAGAAGATTTGTAAGTAATTGTCCATCACTTATTACTATTACAAAATTTATCATTATTAATGTCGTTTGTATCAACCTTACGTTTCTTCTTTGTTCCAACAACATAACAGACCCCTGCTGCTACACCAGCGGAAATGATGTGCAGTCACATGTAGTGTTCAACTTTTTACCATCTTCCCCACCAAAGCAACTCACAGACAGTCTTCCAGATTTATTGAAGTGTTCTGCAACATCACAACCATCAGAACAAGCTCAGTTAAGCCATTCCAGAATTGCCAGTACAGACAGTTCTACTGCTGGCAGATCTAAATGTGTGATCAAACACCTGCCTCCTGATACCGAGTTTGACATATTAACTGAAGTGGAGAAAAGTGGAGAATGTCCACTGGCTCATACTTGAGTACAGTATACATGATTTGAGTGGGACTACCTATACAATATGGCAGAATATATCAACAGAAAGTTGAAGAGCAAGTATGACACATTCCGTACTACTATTAATATCCCAATGTTTGTAAGAAAGGTCTCTATAGTCAATGTTTATGGAGAAACAATACTTTATATGCATATGCATTAAACACCCAAGAGCCTATATATGAGGCAAACAGAACAATGTATAAGTCCTTCTAATCCTCCAGCGCAAATGTGTATAACAGTTGACCTAGTAAACAGAGACTCTGTAGAAGTAGAATTTACAGATGAATCACCTTTGTATGTCATCTCTCTCTCTCTCACACACACACACACAATATATATATATATATATATATATATATATATATATATATATATATATAAGTGATCTTGTTGTAGCCAGTCTGAGCAGTGGTGTGGCTCCCCCCATTGCTGCTGCTGCCACTGTGAACAAGCACAGTGGCTGGAGTGCCACCAGTCCTGTCCTCTTCTATGGCCCAATTCGTTCAAGTCCTGCAACATGGATCTTTGCCTTGTGTAATGATACCAAAACTATGCTGTTCACTGATGAACAGATACACCTTTCCAAGGTTCTACTACAAGCTACAGCTTTGTGTCATGTACATGCCTCCTCTCCATTTCTGGTACTGAGTGATCATATGATATCTGCAGTGAATTTTCCACAAACAGTTAGGCTTTGTAATGAGATAGATAGATAGAGAGAGAGAAAGAGAGAGAGAGAGAGAGAGAGAGAGAGAGAGAGAGAGAGAGAGAGAGAGAGAGAGAGAGAGAGAGATAGCATACATCCACACAAATATACTTTTAAAACTGTAATGTACACCAGTTACAAAATGCATCATGCTCTCTTTCGTCTACTAAGCTGGAATCCAAATGTCCACCGATTTTGTGAGAGCATATAGGGCAATCTGTTAGATACAGCAATTAAAACCCCTCATCCAATTGAAGAAATCATTACTCAGCTATACGACTCACAGTTTGCATGAATGCAGGCTAATATGTGTGGAGCAACTATTCCAATTCTAGGTAAAGAACTACACTCATATTTAAGTATGTTAGTATAACAACATCTATTGAAGCTTTATAAATAAATACTCTATAAAATGCCTCATAAGCTAATATAACCATATGGTCATCACCATGGGTGAGCAGGCGAAACACTCTGACAAAAGAAGTCTAATAGTAACTCATCGTTCCTCAAATGATACTCCAAACAAGAACAAGAATGGATCTGTACGTCTCAGTGACATACATACTATAATTATTAGACCATCTGACTCTGGAAAGACATACTCTATCACTGACAGCACATGGTGAGGAGGTCCGACTGAAACATTATTTCCACCCAAATACCAGCTCGTGAGAAAGGGAACCCTAATAGTGCCTTCATACTAAGTGGCATTGCATCAGAATGCCAGTATCAGAGAAGTATGTCTGTTTCAAGTTGTCCTATGGAAGTAAATATGTTCTATGTTCTCCAGACATATTCTATGACTCCAAATCAGTTTGTATGGGATAATGTGAACATATCACCTTCACACAGGACAATGTGAATTTCTAGAATATTTACCAAGCACCTGTAGGAACGGACATGATATTAAATGAATTTACTTTTCTGTATGGGGAGCGATGGAATCATTTGCTGTATGGCTTTACAACCATTGACGAAGCGAGAAACTTTAATGACGGCTGATGTAAAAGAAGTTCTGAGAAGATTGTGCTTGAAAGGTAGTGTAACTATCTGTAGACTATGGACGAATTTGCAAGGATGCAATACATTCGTTCTGAGGGTATGGAGCACAGGCTGAACATACATCAATACGTTGATAGAAAAACTGAAGCAGTCAGCAGAACATTAATAGGATTGGACAGCAGCGACTATGAAAAGCAAAATCCATGAATGAAAACTGGAACCGCTGAATAACAAGTCTTAGTGCACATTAACTGAGCTGGACAGGTTCATCAAGGGAACAATAGTCAAAGTCGAGTTCTATGGATGCCTGGTGGATTCATAGTATACATTGATATGAATCTGAGAGAGAAGTGTTAAAGAGGAGAACAATGTATCATCACAGCTAGTCCTAGAGTATACAAGTGTTATACCATCTCTCAACTTGTTTAGTTTGCAGTACGAAGGTGGCAAGACACAAACTCATCGAGCAACAGAAGGCAATTCACCAGAAATTACGACTGCTAAAATTAGGACCATTGCAGTGAGATCATTCTCTCTCCGAAACGTTTGAGCCAGCAACAGAAAGACTTAAGCACCTCCCACATACAACAGATGGAGATAAAAGACGGAAAGAGGAAGAAGAAAATGACAAGGAAGAAGAAGGATACACCAACAAAATAGATATATGCAGTGAGCAAAGCTCTCAACCTTATGTGTTAGGATAGCACCCTATACACATAATCAATATGTAATACGTGTTAGGATAGGTAATTTGAGCGAACATTTGGTCTAGTATAACTAGAATTCTTAAAAACCTCGAAACACATCAAGTATTTTTCAAAAGAGATGAAAGTGTACGCCAAAATACTGCGGATGAATGATGTACACAAGCAAAACAACACCCCAAATAGACGAATAAAACCTCCATATAGTAGTAAATACAATAATACATTAGATCTACCTTAACTGCTCCATAAACGAAGGCCAAGGTATTGACATTCAGCATAAAAGTCTTAGTAGTGTGCCAAGTAGTCTTCTGACCGTTAGGCCTTGAGGCTCTTACTGCACTGCAGCTGAAATTTTGGCAGTCGCATCATGATGACAAATGGCTAATCTGTGCGCTAGTATTTATACTCTCCCATACATTATTCACTTGGACAGTAGTAAGAATTGACTGTTTGTCAGAGTGTGTTTATGTATGTTTATAAAAATTTAGTGCTACATACATGTTTGTGTGATAGTGGTTCTTTCTTCACCTGCTTCTAGCTTGACCAGTTAGTCTCCTTCTTTTCATGTGCTGTATGGAAGTATGTAAATAATAAATGTAAACAATAGTAACATCTCTGTGATATATATCTATTTGTACATAAGGTTTCTATTAAAGTATAGGACGGTTTTAAAGTAAAATACTTATGGTTCGATGATGCCGCCATGTGTTGGAGGTTGGGAGGGTAGGGGACTGATCTTACCAATGACCTTGCTTTAGAACAACGTAACAACAACATAACAGTAGGAGCACTGTACTTCGGTGACCTTGTCTAGTGCCCAGTTGGGCGGTGGAGGGAGGAGGAATGCCTTTCCTTATCAGTGGCTTTTCTGTACTGGAAAAAGGGTCCTCTTTGTTCCAGTAATGGTACCGATACCAGTTGCTTCTTCTATGTGCTGTTCACCTTCCACAACTCCAAAGGCCTGGGAAAGCTGTCACTGGCTGCCAGCTTACTGGCAGTCAGGTGACTTCCAAAGCTCTGCCCAGACAACTGCCCTCGCTTTTGTCCCTCAGCCAGGTCAAAACCATTAGAAGATTCACAGAACATTAGCTGGCTGAATAGCTATCCAGAATATTTGTTATGCTACAACGCCAGCAGTTGTTGTGTTCACAGGACATTATATTTAAAACACAAGTAATATGTCAAACGCGAAAGAAACAACCAATAAGCAGTTATTAACCTAATATCTTGGAAAAACTCAGTTCTGAATGATGAGTGATGTGTAGTTCTGCATTCGAAGTCCTACTTGCTAATTTAACCTAAACGATGAAAGGGAACAATCTAATCCATAGGATTTGAGCCTGGAGGGCTGCACCTATGCGTTTTGGGGTCTCGTTCTGGTTACTTAACATCACTACACACTCATTGTTTACTGTAAAGCAATCACCCCGTTTACAGTAGCCAGCTGTCGCAGCAGCAGCTGACGACCGACATTGACTGGAATTATTAAAAAGTGTGTGGTCCGGAACTGGTACCGTGTACTGAGCGAATTGGCTGAGTGTAGCAGCACATTCGATGTTACCCGATCAGGGCAGAATAATCTTGCATCTGTGATTCCGTCTCCGTAGAAAGAAAGTAGTTACACGTATCAGCGCCCTCAGTGGCGGCTGACATTGCTATAGGCATATGGCGTGCACTTTTTGAAATACCTATGGTAGCAACTTAAATAGTTTCTGTTTATGAGTCCCATCTCGGTGGTGGCAGATCGGAACTGGATGGCGCCTGGTGTGGAGAACGACTGGATGGAGGAGCCCTCTGGGAATATCGCTGTGTACATAACACGTACCTTTTCTCTTCAGTTAATAACTTGTAAGATTTATTTGAAAGCGCCTCAGGCTTACCTTCAGACTAGAAGTAATAAATCCATAGTTACATTCCTACATTTCAAAAAGGATTACGATTCATAAAAACTGAGCCACTATTTTCTGAATCCTAAGAGAATGTGGCTTATGTAACAAAACATAAGCTAGTATCGGATGGTCTCATACCGAACCCACCCCCAAGGTGCAGTTTAAGTGAGAGATATGGGGCGATTTTGAAATCAGAAAAGGAGTCAGCCAAGCATATGGACTCGCGCCTGTACCTTTCAACTGTGTGCGCGATAAAGCGATTCGCGACTGGCGAAAAGGAATGAGTGATAAAGATGCTTGTGGTCAGATTTGCTAGTACCAACATCAGTTTTAAAGCAATCTGAATAGTCTCTGCAAATGAACCGCTCAGTTTTTCTCTGATTCGTCACACACACATCCATGCAGTATAAATCAGTGACCACCATCTCTAAAAGTGGAACTCCGGATCTCTTTCTAGGAAATGGATATTGTTGCAGACATCATTTCAAACTCAGAGTGCCAGAAGTAGAAAAAGAGAAACTCAAACGGACGTAGAAATTTTAATTCCAGCGAGCATGAATAACATCAATAGCCTTCCAGGAACGAGCCTTTCCATCGAGGACCATGAAAATGGAAACAGCATATCAAGTATCCAAAATAATCTACAAGGAGAGATAACAAACAGGTAACGCCAAGATACCAATTTACTGCACTGAAATACGCCCAGAAGATTTGCCTGTAGTCTACAGGTAGCCTCTTTGACAATAATCAAAAGAACCTTGCTGCTGCTTAAATGTTGACTACAGTTCATCAGCATGAGCAGGCGAAGAGATTCGGCACAAGAAGCCATCCTCGTTCTGTCAACACCCTTGTCAAAAACGACGGAGGAGCAGGCAGATTTTAGTTCACTCTCTTGCCCTTGAAGTTGGAAACAGCCCATAAAACGCTAAAGAACCAAAAATGATGAATGGGATGAGTAAGCAGAAAGCAACAGACCAGTACATTAAAGAGATATGACGTTTATCCATAGGATATGCGGCTTATGACTGTGTCATGTTGATCTCTGCATTGGCAAAAGATTCTGGTTTAGTGCTCATTCGGATTTCTAGAGGGGGGCGGAGGGGAGTGGGGGAGAATGAAAAGGGTTAGCTGAACATGACAAAAAGAGTTAACAAGCAGCGACGAAAGGGTATCGTTTTACGAATCGGGGCGTTAAATGTCAGAACTTTTAATGTGGTAAGGAAGCTAGAAAGTCTCACAAGGGAAATGGTAAGGTGCAGACTAGATATAGTGAGGGCGATGAAGAGAAATGCAAATAAAATAAGCATATCTCTTGTGATGAGTGTGGAGGATAAAAAATATATAAAATTTCATTCACGAATAATACGTGATCAAACTTTTTAATTTGACATAAAAATTCAATTGGCTCATATGAAACAACAGTAATTCTTTCGGTTGTGTTGTTACTGATGCTTTTTTACCATACAAGCTGCGGAGGAGGGTAGATATTATAATGAAACGACTCCTAACGTGAACCATTACAGTACAGATATATTATTGCTCCATCGACATCTATGAGTTCTAAACCTAATGCATGACCCATTCCATGAACCAAAACTTTAGATAGATTTGTTTTATCTTTTGGTGTATTTGTATCAGTCTCCAAGTATCACAACTCTTCATCATCCATATGTATTTCTAAAGGATTATTAATCATAGCTCGAAAAAACGCGGGGCCTACCACATTGCCTTTTCCACCAATATCCATTGGACGACAGTGACTATATATTTCATAATTATGTCCATTCATTTATTTGTAATTAAAATATCAGGATTATTGTCATATTGATAAAACTGACTGTCGATATACTTTTGCTATAAATAAAATGCTACACATCTAACTTGTAATACCTTTTTGGTTACACATTTATAGCGCCATTTTAAAATTTTCTTATTTCATTTATTTATTAGAAGGAATGGGCTTCCAGAAAGGAAATCTTACTCAAGACATCCTGAGAAAAATCGATTTACAGTGTGTCTCTGCAGCTGAAAAGTCAGTTGAAGACCAGGTAAAGGAAATAAGACAGACAACAAGAAACCAAAAGAGAATCCTTGAAAGGAAATATGGTCCAGAGTACAAATGTGGTGTCTCCTGAAGAAGTGACATAAGGAAAAAGTTAGGTCGAACTTTACATTGCGTTTCCTGAAAAGTTTGTGTTTTAAAGTTTATGTATCTTTCACTCAGATTTTATGAATACTAGAATTATGAAATTTTCCTCACATATTTCTATAAATCTAATAAACGTTGTCTCAGGGGATTCTGATTGCAAGATGAGACCAGAGGGCGAAGTGACTGGACTTTGCATGAATTTAAAATTCTACATGTGTAACTAAAATTTTAAAAAATTATGAATTTCTACTATTTGACCTATTCCAAAAAAATCATGAGAGAAGTTTACAACATATAAAGAGATGAAACAGAAATTTTTGTGGGACTCTCTTGACTACTTTATGAGAAAAAGGAACATTATTTTTTGAAAATAAAAATTTCAAATTTCATTCAAAAAAGTTGAATATTTTTAATCAAAGGATTTTATATGTAAATGTGTTACATTCATGTATAGTATGGTACAAACTTTCATTGCCATATCTCCAAAACTGTGGATTTGGTTAATTTTTGAAATAGTGTGTGTTTTCATCAACATCCCTCCTTAAGTATGATTAAAATATTATGAAACTAAAAAATATTTTAAAATATGAACCCATTAAAACACTGGGAAAATCATTAGTAATTATCAGTGAATCTAAAGAATTATTAATACACACATCAAAAAAAGTTTTGCAACACTCCAATTCTCAGAAGATAGATAGACGTTGACTGGGTATATTGTATCAGAGGCACAGTCCCTTTGACTGTTCAGAGATGTCACTTAAACCACACAAAGATGTAAACAACCATGCATTAGCAGCACCTATTAGACGGAGGGGGTCTGACAGCTGATTAGTTCCAGTCATTCTTCCAGGAAGGAGGTACATGGCCCGTGTTGTCTGTAGTTCAACCATTCTTAGACGGACAATACCGCGGTTCGATCGCGTCAGCTTTGTTACTTTGTGCTAGGAAGGGCTCTCAACATGGTAAATGTCGAGGCATCTCGTAGTGAACCAAAGCGATGTTGTTCTGACATGGAGGAGATACAGAGAGCCAGGAACTGTCGATGACATGCTTCGCTCAGGCAACCCAAGGGCTACTACTGCAGTGGATGACTGCTAACTACGGATTATGGCTCGGAGGAACCATGACAGCAACGCCATGAAGTTGGAATAATGCTTTTTGTGCAGCCACAGGACGTTGTGTTACGAATCTGACCGTGCGCAATAGGGCGCATAATGTGCAACCTCATTTCCGACGTTCGTGGCGAGGTCCGTCTTTGAAACCAAGACACCATTCAGTGCGTTACAGATGGACCACGCCGAATGAGTGTCGCCAATGCCTTCAACCATACAATCGTAGGAGATGTGTTTGGAGGTAACCCAGTCAGGCTGAACGCCTTAGACATTCCTCCCATGAGTACAGTAAGGTGGAGTTTCCCTGCTGTTTTGTGGTGCCATTATGTAGGACTGACGTACGTCGCTGTTGGTAATGAAAGGCGCCGTAATGGCTGTACGATGCGTGAATGCCACAACCGACCGAGAGTGCAACCATATCGGCAGCATATTGGCGAGCTAACGACTTGACAATTCTAGCCCCCCCCCCCCCCTAATCGTGCACATCTTGTGAATGACTTTCTTGACGATAACGACATCTCTCGGCTAGAGTGGTCAGCATGTTCTCCAGACATGAATCCTATATGGAATGAAAAGGGCGATGTGACTCATCAACCACTCTGAGGAATCTATACCGAATCCCCATCGAGGAGTGGGACAATCTGGATCAACAATGCCTTGATGAGCTTATGGATAGTATGCCACGACGAATACAGGCATGCATCAATGCAAGAGACATGCTACTGGGTATCAGAGGTACCGGTGTGTACAGCAATATGGAGTACTACCTCTGAAGGTCTTGCTGTATGGTTGTACAATATGTAATGTGTGGTATTCATGAGTAACGAAAAGGGTGGAAATGATGCTTAAGTTGATCTCTATTCCAGTTTTCTGTACAGGTTCCGGAACTCTCGGAATTGAGGTGATGAAAAACTGTGTATGCTGTGTGTATATTTAAAAAACGAAAAATCTGAATGAGGTTTTCAATTATATGGAGTCGATCATAGACGTCATCAACAACACACTCGATGACAATAATAAGCAAATATTTATGATGAGTTATGAAAAGTAGTGCTTTGTTTTAGACATATCAAGTTGCTGATTTTTTAGAATATGAGCATCTTAATAAAACAATTACTGATCCTGTTTAACAAAAATATTATAAAAGATTTTTAAATTTTAGAGGTCATGAAGTGATGCTATCTGAATATAGTCATCCTCACACATAGCTTATAAATTAAGGAGGTCTATACTCTTGAGGCTTTTGTAAAAGATTTGCAAGATTGTGTTTATGAAGAAGTTTTACAATCAACTTGAAAAATGGTGTACATAAAACTTGGAAAATTTAAATGAAATCTTAAGTGAAATAGTACTGGAAAGAAATAGAGGAATAGATAGATTAATACCTCTTGTTGTTCCTCAGACTGCTGACCAGATTTTAAGCTCAACATTTGTTCATTTAAAATTATTTGATAATGAATTTGAATATAATTATTAAGTTATTAGAGCACAACAACAAAATCTAGAAAAACATTTGTATAGGACTGGAGATAGAACCTCTTATTGTGAAGAAATACTTAGTGTTAGCAATAACGTTAACTCAAAAAATTTGTACCAAAGAATAAAACGTACATACATGAATTGGTTGCTGGCATAATTATTTTCATATTTTGTATGACTATAAACAAGAACAAGTGATTAATGATATCATAAATCTTTATCTAAACTGAGATTATATATTTAATAATGAACAAGGATCTTGATAATGATTATAAATTGATTATATCTATCGATGGTGAAATTTGATATAAGATTATTATTCAATTAAATCTGAAAGGGAGAAAAATCAATTGAATTTGAAATTTAAAAAAATTAATTGTAAATGCTGAAAGATAAATCCTTCCCTTTAGATGAATATATTTACTAAGACTATTTTACTATTTAATTAATCAATGAATATTAAATAAATTAAAATAAAATATTCAATTAATCTGACATGAAGTAGAAAATATGATATTTATTAACAAAGCAGAAATATTGAAACAATTTTGAACCTGGTTAAAAATGAAGAATATTAATTAAAATACTTCTGATTCTGATTACTTAATATTACTACACATTCATTGTTTACTGCCTAAAGGTCACTCCATTTAAAGGGGACAGCTGTCACAGCAGCAATTGACAAACAACATTGGCCAGTATTATAAAAAACTGAAACAATTTTACACGCAGTTAAAAATGTAGAGTATTTGTTAACATAGGCACAAATATAAATTAATCAACTAAATTTACTCTTCTTTGAAACACACATAAGATTGTTCTAAGGGACTCAGTTCATCTTCAGTGAACGATCGCTCAAGCTAGCATTTGTTAACTTAGAATGTAAATAAATTAATCAAGTTCAGACTAAACTGATCAACATACAAACAAAGACAGAATTAATCAATTGATAAATTTATTCACAGTGATATTGAATTTTCATTGTATACTTGAACTTATTAACATACAATGTGGATAAAATTAATCAACTTCAAATGAAGGTGAGTTGTTCAATTTTAAACCTGTTTAGTTAGTCAATTTAAAAATGAAGATTCATAGATTATATGTGAAATGAAGACTATCTGGCTAAATTAGAAATAAATTAAAAAAAACCACTTTAAATGTGCACCATAGGTAATACAAAACTTGGACCCAGTCTAATTTGAAAATGAAGAATAATTAATTGTAACAAAGGAAAACAATACTTCATCATGACCATTAAATTAATTATATACATGAGATTGTAATCTTCTAATAACTTTTCTACACATTGGACAAGAAACTTTTTCTTTTAATCATGTATTCACACACTGATTATGAAAAATATGATTATAGCTAGTTTTCACAAAACTGATGATCCTGATTACTTAAGCATATAGAACATTCAACACATTTGGAAGGATCTATTATTCCATAAGGTTTTATTGCTTCCTCTATGAATGATTCTGAAAGATTTTAATATTTCAAAATTTTTACCTGCAAATTTCGTCTATAAATTCTCTAATAAAATCTCTCGATAATATTTGTTATGTGATATATCTAACCAGTTTAATATGTCTTGAAATCTTCTTACGAAATCATATGCTAATTTTTGTTCACAAGCTATAGTATCCCAATATACACACATCAAAAAGAAGTTTTGGGTCACTCCTGAAGACAGACATTGAATGTGGATATTGTATGAAAGGCACAGTCCCTTTGACTGTTGAGAGATGTCACTAAACCTGCCCAAAGATGTAAACAAAGGTGCATGAGCAGCACCTACCAGACAGAGGAGGTCTGACAGCCAATCAGTTCCAGTCATTCCCTCAGGAAGAAGGTACATGGTTCGTGTTGTCTGTAGTTCAGCCATGCCTAGACGGTCAATACCGTGGTTGGATCACGTCCACTTTGTTACTTTGTGCCAGGAAGGGCTCTCAACAAGAGGGTTGGCCCGACGTCACAGAGTGAACCAAAGCAGTGTTGTTCAGACATGGAGGAGATACAGAGAGATGGGAATTGTCGATGACATGTCTCCCTCAGGACGCCCAACAGCTACCACTGCAGTGGATGACCGCCATGGAGGAACCCTGACAGCAACGCCACCATGTTGAATAATGCTTTTTATGCAGCCACAGGAAGACGTTTTACAACTCAAACTGTGCACAACAGGCCACATGATGCACAACTTCACTCCTGATGTCCATTGGAAGGCCAATCTTTGCGACCATGATACCATGCACCATGGTAAAGATGGGCCTAACAATATGCCAAATGGACCATTAGTATTAGCACCACATTCTCTTCATCAATGAGTGTCGCAAATGCCTTCAACCAGATAATCAAGGTAGATGTCATTTAAGGTAACCCAGTCAGGCTGAACGCTTTAGACACATGGTAAGTTAGTGCAGCAATTTGGAGGGTCCCTCCTGCTTTGCATTGGCATTATGTACGGCCAACATACGCTGTTGGTGGGCATGGTGGGTGCTGTAACGGCTGAACAATACATGAATTCCATCGTATGATCGATATTGCAAACACATAGGCAGTGCACTGGCGGGCACTCGTCTTCATGGATGGCAATTCGCGCTCCCGTCGTGTACATCTTGTGAATGACATCCTTCAGGATAACAACATCACTCGACTAATGTGGCCAGCAAGTTCTCCAGACATGAACCCTATCCAACATGTATGGGATAGACTGACAAGGGCTGTTTATGGACGTCGTGACCCACCAACCACGATGAGGAATCTATGCGAATCTGGACTAACGGTGACTTGATGAACTTGTGGACAGTATACTGCAATGAATAGAGGCATGCACCAATGCAAGAGGAAGTGCTACTGGGTATTAGAGTTACTGGGGTGTAAGGCAATCTGCATCACCACCTCTGTAGGTCTCACTGTATGGTGGTACAACATGCATGCAATGTGTGGTCTTCATGGACAATAAAAAAGGCGGAAATTAAATTTATGTTGATCTCTACTCCAGTTTTACGTAAACGTTCCGCAACTCTCGGATCCAAGGTGATGAAAAAAATTTTTTGGTGTGTAATTTACCTTGAAATTCTCTAATAAAATCTTCAGCTAACTTTTGGTACAAACATATCTATTTCTAGCTTATTTTACCTTGAAACACTCTGTTGAAGTTTTCAGATACTTCATGATGACTTATTTTATATACCCAATCTACTTTTGCTCGGAATTCTCTCCCAAATTTTCCAGGTAATTTATAAAATCTTGAAATTACTTATTTTCAGTCTATTTCAGTAAATAGATTTTCCTTTTCAATATAATCAACAACTATTTCTCTGTTAGTTTCGTTTGTTAAATAAAACATGTGTAACTGTGTAAAATTTAATGTTTTTCATATTAGATGAGTCATCTGATAAGCTGGTATTCGCTAGATTTTATCAGTTCATTGTAAATAACGTTATTACTGTTGGTATTATTACTATTGTTATTATTACTATAACTATTATTGTTACTATTATTTTAATAAGATCATTGTTCAAAATTTTTAATTCTTTTTTATGTAAGTACCCTCTGACATTTTACCATTATTTTTCTTATTTGTCTAAGTCCGAAAACTGTCCATTGATTGAAGATATCATTGCACTTGTGATTAATATATAATACCTTTAACATAAATCTACACAACTGGTCAAAAAGTACATCATTAAAATTTTCATTATACTACACCTCATTTGAACCAAGATATTTAACCAGTTGTTTAGGAATATTTCCTCCAAATGAATCAAACATAAATCTTTTATCTTTTATTCTTATAATAACAAATCCATTGTTCTGTAGAATTGTTAGATGAATCTAAATTTACTATTCCAATTTCATATTCTCCAGGATCATCAGATAATTCAGCAATCATAAATACACCATGAAAGTGTTTAATTTTTAATTGATCAGCACCCTTTTCAGTATCGAAATTAGTTAATGGATTAGGATACATTATGACTTTTTTTACTCCAGAGCCAGCTGAAGCATGCTTAGGACTCTGTCCCTACCTTTCTTCTCCATTCCCAAATTATGTCTTTTTTGTTCTTGTAATTCTTTGTTAGTACTTTTCTTGTTTTTTACTCCATTTGCAAGAGATGAAAATAGTTGGTATATATTGTAATGCAGCCAATAATAACTGAAGAAATCCACCTTCATGTTTTGTTAGTCCAGAACCATCTTTCTTTTCTGTTAGATATTGAATAAATCGTTTTACAACAGGAATAGCTACCATTATAAACGTATTCCCTACAAGTTTGTAATCCCTCTTTCTTTTATGGGCAACAGTTAAGAAACTATCAGTGCTATGTAAATGTTCGTTATTTAGTTTAATTAGAATTGATTTCAGTTTTGTCTTTCCACTAGGTGGCAAAGCCTAACCAATGCTGAAGTTATCATTTACATAGATTAAAAAAATTGGAGAAACGAATACTTTTTAGATAGCACTGAAATGATGCTACTGAATGTTTTATAAACCCCATCCATTTTCATTGACATCTAAAACCCATATCTAATTTTCTCTTTCTATACATTATTCCTCTAACTGCTGCTCCTAATTTCTCTCCTAATGATGCAACTTTAGAATACAATAATTTTTACATCTAACTCTAGTTATTTATCCACTCCACTTCTTTTGTATAAATATTATCTCTACAGGAAATATAATGTGGTTGGCAAGCTTTTTCTAATGGATTTATTCCTTGATCTCCTCTAGCTAATCTTTCACTTACTTTGGTTCTGGAAAACAAAATCTATAGCCTGGTAAATGTGTTTCAAAAGGAACTTTGTTGCTTAAAGTATTTACTATACCTTTTCCCAATTTCTCCTCTTCCCAAAATGTATATGGTAAGTTATTTAGAAAACTGAAACAAGTATACAATTCCTTTTGATTTGTTGATTATGAAATCACTAAATTTATTTGTTAACATCTGTGTTACACGTGCTTCTCTTCATTGTAATAATATTTATTTCCAAATAATTCTTCCCCTTGAATTACTGCTAATCTATCGATTAAATCTCTATTGTCACTGAAACAAATATATTCAGCTGATTTCTCCATAATTTTTTAAATTAAACCATTGTGTAACTGTGGGCTTGGACTTGATTTAATTGGCGCTGTTTCATCTGGCGATGTATAATCTGCAGAATGTGGACTTGATGTTATATGATATAGTTTGGAAATAGACATCAGCAACATCTTTTAGCAGTTATTATATTATTTACCTTTAATTGATTTCATTTATTTTTTGATTAATTTTAGAATATAATGCCCCGAATAATACAATATATCTACATAACTTGATAAAGCAACATCAGTACATTCGTTATACATATTGTCCATACTGACAGTTTTTAATTTATGTGCTTGAATTCAACCAGTAAACAATAAGCAAATTAAAATGTCCAATGAGTTTTAATCAAAAAGTTTGATCTTCACTATTGTTGATATACATTTACATTCTTCCACTTACATGTATTACATTAACAACACTCCATGTTTTATCACCCTAATAGGTTAACTTTGTCTACTTAGCTTTCTTTTAGTTTTAGTCTCTTCTTCAAATTCCTTCAAAACATTCTGTATTTCTGCTTCACTTAATGTATATTCACACTCTGGAATTTAACTGATATAAATGGAAATTCTTCTGGAGTTTCAGTTTCTTCTGGATGAAAAATGCCAATGTGAAATCATCTATTCTTCAACTTCTTTATTTTCCTCAGTAGTTCTCAGAACATTAACACCCAAACCTTCAATTCCTTGCTTTACGTGCAAAGTTAACTGGTTGATCTTCTTTATTATATTTTGCATATTTCGTTCTGTTCCCAAAATATGAAATGTTTTTTTTTTTTAATTTATGAACTTTTTCTATTCTGTTTAACTTTTTCAACATCTGGGTCATTTTTTGAAAACTTTTGATATGGATGAAGAAAGCTAACAAATCATATTTTAATGTTTGTGTTTGAAGAACAATATGTTCACCTCATGTTTTTAGGCATTTTTTATTTTATCTTAGAACTTACATTTATTAGTCATGTCCATCATAAAAAATCCAAACTGAACATTCCAGAATTTACTATACATTTCTTTAACATCATCATACTTTAAATATCCACCAACCAACTCATAGTAAATGTGATTGAAACTTGTGTCACATTGTATGAAAATATTTAAGAAATTGAGATAATCTCTAATTTTTTTGGTATTTTTGAATATGTTTGAGCTAAATAAAAAGTCTGTCAGTTTTTGTCTACCTCTAGTAAAACATGATCTCACTACATACTGATTTTCAAGAATGAAATCATGGCATACTTTACATGAATTACCTTGCCATTGATCCAGCAGTATAATTTCATCATTATTTCTAATAAAACTAGCAGTCTTCTCACTATGCTTTTCTTAAATATTTTTGCACATTTTTTATAAGTTCCCGATATTTTCATTGATTCAAACATTTAGAGTAAATATACAAATGACTAATTTTACTCCAGTTTAACCAACAAGAGGCTGAAATACAATTATCGATGATTAATGTCGTTCTTCCACTTCTGCTTGGTCATATTATTGCACATCTAGTGGAATTTGGTAAAGGGTTACCATATTTAAATTTTATTTCTTCTCTGGAATTCTTACTTTTGGTTCCCAGTCAGGTTTCATTTATTAAAATAATTGTTATTAATATAAATGAGTACTTTATATATAAATGAGTCATCTATCATAAAAATAGAATATCTGTACTTATATGAGACATCTGTACAACTGTAGCACAATTGGGTTTGATACTATATTTCTAACCCCAAATTTTCAAAAAATTAATAAACTTTACTGTCAAGGGGAAACAATCGAAATTCCTGTTGGTCAGCAAAATTTAAAAAACTTAGAAAAATTTGTTCATACAAAGAAATTCATACAAAACTAGATGAAATTTTTATTAGAATTATTATTATGAGCAACAATAAATTATGTATGGATATAAAAGATAGTACTGGAAGTGGGTTTACATTTACTAATCAAATTTCTGAAGCTAATAAAAAATAAAATTTTCCCATTCGAATTAATTAATATGAATTATATTTTAGCTGATGGAAAATTTGTAAAGGATACTCATCGTTTTGATCGAAAAGCTAATATTATTGCTTTGTTAAAGCCAAATGCCGAATTTGGTGGACCAATAAAATAAAGAGTAAGAAAAATGAAGTACCTTATCCACTGAATATTCTTGATGGCTTCTTAAAGACCATAAAGACATTTTATGTGAAAATAATCTTACTGTAATTTTTATTTGGCTCCAGTTTTGGAGATACTCTTCTCAGATGGCTTGATTACAACCAAGCTGTAGTTGCCATAAAAGATACACTTGTGAAAGAAGGAAAATGTGTAGTAGAATCTACAGAAACTCGTGTACCTGTTGTTAAATGTGAGCCAAATAACAAGTTAGAAATATGAGGACATATAGCGAAAACTCCTAAAATTTCGATACAATTTTATGAACAGCATACTGTAGAAGCTGCAGGATTGACTGTTAAGAAAAATTTTGAGTTAGATATTACGAATTTCTGTAACTCTGTGGAGTTTGATATGCAATATTTCATATTTGTTGCATTTGAGTCAAATTGTAAAAATAATCAGTTACTTGACTCTTCATTATTCGATCACATTCAGCTACAGAGTACATACCTGAAAGTTGGGAGAAACTAAATTTTCCCTAGAGAAATGTGGTGTATTAATCCACCTAATAAATTTCTCATATCATATAACGATTTCCTAACTTCAAAGGATTTACACCTCTTAAAGGAGACACTGACGTAAGTCCATATAATTTCATAATGATTTATCCCATGTATGTGATTCACATGACTCATAGAAAATATATTGTAATAACACAGAAGACAACAATTAAATTAGTTACAACTTTTAACAAAAAAATTCTTGCAGATACTTTTTCATATGAAGTTGTGTATGATAAGGAGAACCTCACTTACAATGCACAACAAAAAATTGTGACTGTGAATTTTTGAACCAAAAAATTCCTATCTCATTTGAATAGCCCTTTTAGTGCAAATTATGGAAGCATTTTGAATTTTTAAAATTTGTTGGACAGTTGTTTCTTGGATTAGCAGTTTCCTCAGTGTGAGCAGTAACAGAAGATCAAAGCCAGCTCACGACTCGAGGTGAAAGGCTGAGCGAGGTAAGATAGCAGCTCGTATTGAGGCTTATGTAGGGACTGATGACCTTAGCAGTTAAGTCCCACAAGATTTAACACACATTTGAACATTTTTTTGAGGCTTATGACTTACTCAGCTCGGCGCGACTTCTGTATGGGACGCTCTATCAAACCACAGTTTCCTGCTTCCAGTATCTGATAACAGATGTCTCATTATTGTTCTCGTATCAACTTTGTTCTGCAAATATATATAACATTCGATTTGTGAATGTTATTTCCTTGCCCTGTGGGGCACAGCTCAAATACTATAGGATTGATTCGGTTGGCCAATACTATTGTAATTTGCTGTCGTTGTTCACAGCTCAAGCTCATCACAAAGAACATGAAGACAACCGACTGAAGCAGCGCAGCCAATGCACAACAATGTTCACTTGAAAAGACACAGCAGAAGACAGGTGGATGACGGTTAGCACCAAAGTTGCAGTCCAGCAGCGACGTTCTGCAAGAAAAAGCCCTCTGGGCATAGTGAAATAAAGAGAATACCATGGTAAGAAATCCCTAGAAGGCTTCTCTTCAAAAGATGCTGAACGTTTTGCTGAAATTTTGTACAATTTTGTGTCTATTTTTAATTTTTTAACTTAATTTCACTGCATTCAACTACGATTTTATTTAGGAAGATTTAAGGTAAATAAAATTTATACATAAGAGGATTCGTTTCCTTCATTTCCTGAAATTCGAATTTTTTGTTCTTACGTTCACTTTTTTTAGAAAATTCAAGCTTTTTCCTTAGGTTCACCTCTTCAGAAAAAAAACGAATTTTTGTAAGAAGAATGGTGAGCCTGATGTGAAAAAAGTGGTAAAGTAGGTCGAGACTCCTGCTAAACATGCAGGGCAGAACAGGTGATTAGGATTGTGGAAAGGGCCAAAAAAGCTGTCGTCAGGCTCCCTCAAAATTGTAATTTATTGTAATTTAATAACAACTATAAACCAAAACGTCACATAGCCAAACCCTTAGAACTACGAGTTTCAAAAAGGTAATTATTTCACGGCTGAGGGCCTCCAAACCGGAAATATTAAATGTCAACAAAATAAAAATGCAGTTAAAAATAGCAAATAAAATAATAAAAATATATATGGCATCATAGCTAAGCTGGACAGTCTCAAGGCAAAAGTGGATAGAAGAAACATATCAAACGTGCAGTACAGGCGACTGAGGGCCACAACTAAATTTGAAACTTTGAAAATATATTACCATAATCTTTTTAGGCAGAAGGTCACAATGTTTTTGCTTAAAGGGTAATTTCAAGAATAAAGTTTTAAGCGGCTTAAGGCCTACAATTGATTTTCCGAAATTCAAAAATTCATGAAGTCCAGTAACAACATGAATTTTTAAATCATTGGCTATGATAGATTATAAACAGACAATTAAACACTAGTGAGAAGGACAATAACGAAACGGCATTCGTAAGCCTCCAGGGAGGTCGGCCTGCCCTCGTTACGTGAGACAGGTGGTGAGCCCAACTCCCTTGATCCGGCGGAACCCAACCAGGGGACAGCCACGGACTGACTTGCTTGCCACCAATCAGTACATGACAATTATCCACAATCAAATATGTATATCTATTAAGCTGTCAAAACTACACACCGTGTTGAACAGTGAAAACAGGTGAGGAAAGTACACTGCCTGAAATTATGTTAGTGGCCAGGGCAGGTAACCGGAACACTAATGGCCATAAGGCAGAAAATTCCACTGATGCACTTGAATTGTAGTCAACCAATATAGTTAATTCCACGGCATGACGACTAAACTTCAGCACTACCAACACTCGGTGTTGCTCACAGGAAATCCTCCCCAGCAGCGAACCACCGAGACGAACCACACAACATGCACGGACGTGGCTTGGGTACTTGAAACCACTAGTCAACTTTCACGTGCTATGTCGGTGAACCACGAAGCTCGTAGCGATCGGACAGCTCCACACACGCTCCGACAGTGCGCAAGGACCGGCAGCGGTCCCAGCCGGAGATAACTTCCTGGTCCGCAGCAACCGACAGATTGCTTCAGAATGCTGACAACCTCTAAAATAGTAGACAGTGGAACGAACGCCAACTACGCACACAACCTGACAAACACTTACACGCAGACCAGAACGATACCCAACAGTAAGTAAGCACGCACGAAGGCGGTGGATGCACACTCACACAGCCGACTCATGAGCGCTAGGAGAGCCAAAACGCGTCGTGCGGTAGCACGACCGACCGACGATCTACAAAGACCGTGGCCCGGCTCAAGTGATGCGTGGCGGCAATGGTAGGGCGAGCCATGTCGACGTAGACTTCACTGCTGCTCCACTGCTTACGACAGACAACGACCGGGAAGTAATAGCAGTCGAGCAAAGATACTACGAGACTGGATATATCGATACGCGCTGCTAACGCCCCTCACGGTCAGCCAAGCAGCAACTGGGTGACAGTAGTAATTTAAATTAACATAGTGAAGTGGAAGCACTTTTAAAAACAGGATGTAGGAAACATGTTGGTGGGCGGGGGGAGAGGGGGGGGGGGGAGCACGAGCCATGCACGGCTCATAGATATTTTCAGTACGTTCTGTGTATGCTTCTTACAAGAAACCACTCAACGAGTAAACGAGCGAACGAGTTTTCTTATGAAAAAGTGAGCCAGAACCTACAGATAATACCTGTTGTTGAAATTGCTTCCTATACATAAAAAACCGATCTACAACAAACAGAAATTTCGATGCCCTAAACTGATAATTCAATGTAAATATATGGTTTGGGAAGCGTGGTAGCTAAGCTGTTGTTTTACACGTGGTAGCTACAGAGTTCATGATGCAGTGGACGGAACCGTGTTGTTGATGAACATACATAAGTCCTCATATCACTTCACAAAATGATAACTTTGGAACGGTTTGATGCAAGACGTTCAGTAGCTCTCAAAGTTGTTTCCTGATGTGCCTCAATTACAATGTGTACCCGTCTTGTCATTCGTGGAGCATGAAGGGGATATTCGAGTCCAGTCCACAGGTCATATGTGGGGCAGCATTTCAGCGTAAACAGTTCTGACTGTTTTTTTGAATCGTGCACGAAGGGTAGCAGAGTCAATGACTGGTGCTGTGGACACGCGATCCTTGACACGATTTGTTAAAGAGAATTGCAGTGGTGTGACTACGGAAGAGTGCTGGAGTCATGAGATGAGACTATCACGCGCCATCCATCTCTCAGTAAATGTGTCGCTCAGAACTTTCAAATGCTGGAAAGATGATGCACGACTGCAGCTGTTCGATCTGTGGTCGGAAGCTCTGTTCTAGATTGTCCAGATAAACATTTCCCGTTGTTGAAGCTTCTTCTGGTAATAAAATGGATCTGAAGCTTCCTGGGAGATTAAAACTGTGTGCTGGACCGAGACTCGAACTCGGGACCTTTTACTTTCGCGGGAAAGTGCTCTATCATCTGAGCTACCCAAACAAGACTGACGACCTGTCCTCGCAGCTTCAATTCTGCCTGTAACTCGTCCCCTACATTCCAGACTTCACAGAGGCTCTTGTGCGTACCTGCAAGGTCGGCAGAATTGAAGCTGTGAGTAGTGGTCGTGAGTCGTGCTGGGCAGCTCAGATAGTGGGGCATTTGCCTGCGACAGGCAAAGGTCCCTAGTTTGAGTCTCGGTCCGGCACACAGTTTTAATCTGCCAGGAAGTTTCATATAAGCGAACACTCTTCTTCAGAGTGAAAATCTCACCCTGGAAAATGGATCTGTTTCCATATCGTGCATTAAACACCAAACTAACTTCGGGCTATCACGGACATTTGTATTGTGTGTCTTCACGGAGTTCCAATTCCTAATAGTATCGCGGTTCACATGTTGCGAAGTGTTGCTTTACCCGAGGACAGGCACTTTTTCAGGTATAGTCATTGTAAGCAGCTGTGCAGACCAAAATAGAACACGCGGATGCATAGCGCAATTTTGTAAACAAAAACGCGTGTTCGCTTGAGAGTTCATCTTGCTTCCTGCAGTTCGCGTGATGTTTCTGGGGGGCTGCACTAACATGCACATTGCACTTTGTGAGTACCATCTTGAGACACTGTGGGATGTGCACTTCGATGGAGATCTTTGACATTGCCTGCCTCTTTAAATTTGGACCATCTTATTACTCTCGTTTTTGCCGATGGTGCCCATCCATACCGGTGTCGATAACTGCGCAGTACCGTTGTCACACATGTGGATTACGCATCCTAATTAACACATTGTACTTTATCCTGGTCTGTCACCAGTATCATGCACCTGAATCAAATCTTCAGCAATGAACAAAGTAAAAAGTAAAAAACTACATGTAATAGTTTTCTCGCGTTGTAATTGCGGGACTTCATGCACACCAGCTGAAGATATATGAAAACCCGAAACGCGTCTTTGCACATTTAAAGTTGTATAAATTGTGGTTATTTTCTGTGTTTCTTCAGTCAAAGCCAGCTCGTTCTTGTGGGAGAATAATAGTCATGTAGTTCCAAGCGCTTTAAAGGAAAGCTCTTATTTCATCTCCTCGGTGTCTATCTACAGGAGTTTCTCTGAAGAAATTAGCTCATTCCTATCAGAAGAGAGAATATTAGTGACAGTGGCGAGGCACTGAGCCGCTGTGTGCTTGAGGACCTGACGCATCCGTCTATCCCCTGCGCCCTTGCCACTGACAGAGGGCGTCAATTCCATCCTTGACAGTTAAAACGCGATGGGGGAGATCTGCTGGGTTTTTACGGCGTCGCGATAAATACCGCTCCCGTCAGCTGTAGCCTCTATAAAAAGAGATCAGCTGCCCCCATAACGATATATGTGATAGCACGTGGAACAGCCTAACCAAGTGCGAGGCAGTGGAGCTGGTCCACCGTTGGTGTCAAATTGATCCCAATAATCGCGCAGGTTGCTATCAGCACATTCAGTTTGACTAATTATTCATGACTGTGTCGTCAGAAATGTAAACCCTTTACGCGAGGAACCGCAAACTAGAACCGGAAGCAGAACTGGCACTGGACCAATCCTTGGTAGCTATCTTCTTTAGAATGAGATTATGCTAGTGAATGTTTGTGGTCTGTCTCCCGGTGATTGTATTTTGCGCCATCCATTGTTCAAATGGCCCTGAGCGCGAGGGGGCTTAACAGCTGAGGTCATCAGTCCCCTAGAACTTAAAACTAATTAAACCTAATCAACCTAAAGATACCACACACATTCATGCCCGAGGCAGGAACCGAACATGCGACCGAAGTGGTCGCGCGGTAAGAGACTGAAGTGCCTAGAACCGCTTCGCCACTACGGCCGGTATCCACTGTTCTCTCGGATGCTTAGTTATGGTGACATGTTGTAAAGTTACGTAAAACGTTTTATATTCCGTTTTTGGTGAATGAAACTCTCTTCTATAGAAAACATTGATTCTATAAGCAGAGGCTGTGTAAAACACAACACACTTTCTTTATCAATGAAATACAGAGCGCCTCAAACGAAGGCGCCTAAGCTGATGCCGTGTCCCTTCACTTCTTGAAAGCGCATGACGCGCTTCCGCACTGCCATTTCGACAACAAAATATAAAAGAACCGTTTATCAGAACAGATTGGTGACTGGACTGAGAACTTCCTGGTACAAAAGAGTTAACTCGTTATTTGTGACGGGAAGAATTCGACACCCTCCCAAGGAGATTGCATAGCTGTGCTACTATATGCAGTTCATCTAAATGATATAGTGAATAACTTAGCCATATTCTTGAGAATCTTCAAGAAAGGCAGCAACGCCAGAGAAATTCAGCGAAATGTAGGAAGACCTGTCGGTGGTCAATGTATGGTGCCAAGACTGCAGGATGCCTGTGAACGTAAATAAATGTGACACAATGCGCGTTAGTAGAAGAAGACACCCAGTTCTGCTCGACTATCCTGTTATTGGAAAATCACTGTAATGACAATATACTTGGCAGAAATAAAAGATTGAAATGAGATTTGCAGTAAAGTATTTTTTTTTAGATATAATGTACATTTTGCCAAGTTAACTATCCGAAATTTAGAACAGTTCATACAATTCACTTGCTAAATAATCCCGTGTAAAAGTTTTTCTTTGTCTGTTGTCTGAGAAAAAATTCGGCTTTACTACACTCCTGGAAATTGAAATAAGAACACCGTGAATTCATTGTCCCAGGAAGGGGAAACTTTATTGACACATTCCTAGGGTCAGATACATCACATGATCACACTGACAGAACCACAGGCACATAGACACAGGCAACAGAGCATGCACAATGTCGGCACTAGTACAGTGTATATCCACCTTTCGCAGCAATGCAGGCTGCTGTTCTTCCATGGAGACGATCGTAGAGATGCTGGATGTAGTCCTGTGGAACGGCTTGCCATGCCATTTCCACCTGGCGCCTCAGTTGGACCAGCGTTCGTGCTAGACGTGCAGACCGCGTGAGACGACGCTTCATCCAGTCCCAAACATGCTCAATGGGGGACAGATCCGGAGATCTTGCTGGCCAGGGTAGTTGACTTACACCTGGCACGGGATACATGCGGACGTGCATTGTCCTGTTAGAACAGCAAGTTCCCTTGCCGGTCTAGAAATGGTGTAACGATGGGTTCGATGACGGTTTGGATGTACCGTGCACTATTCAGTGTCCCCTCGACGATCACCAGAGGTGTACGGCCAGTGTAGGAGATCGCTACCCACACCATGATGCCGGGTGTTGGCTCTGTGTGCCTCGGTCGTATGCAGTCCTGACTGTGGCGCTCACCTGCACGGCGCCAAACACGCTACGACCATCATTGGCACCAAGGCAGAAGCGACTCTCATCGCTGAAGACGACACGTCTCCATTCGTCCCTCCATTCACGCCTGTCGTGACACCACTGGAGGCGGGCTGCACGATGTTGGGGCGTGAGCGGAAGACGGCCTAACGGTGTGCGGGACCGTAACCCAGCTTCATGGAGACGGTTGCGAATGGTCCTCGCCGATACCCCAGGAGCAACAGTGTCCCTAATTTGCTGGGAAGTGGCGGTGCGGTTCCCTACGGCACTGCGTAGGATCCTACGGTCTTGGCGTGCATCCGTGCTTCGCTGCAGTCCGGTCCCAGGTCGACCGGCACGTGCACCTTCCGCAGACCACAGGCGACAACATCGAGACCTCACGCCCTACGTGTTGAGCAATTCGGCGGTACGTCCACCCGGCCTCCCGCATGCCCACTATACGCCCTCGCTCAAAGTCCGTCAACTTCACATACGGTTCACGTCCACGCTGTCGCGGCATGCTACCAGTGATAAAGACTGCGATGGAGCTCCGTATGCCACGGCAAACTGGCTGACACTGACGGCGGCGGAGCACAAATGCTGCGGAGCTAGCGCCATTCGACGGCCAACACCGCGGTTCCTGGTGTGTCCGCTGTGCCGTGCGTGTGATCATTGCTTGTACAGCCCTCTCGCAGTGTCCGGAGCAAGAATGGTGGGTCTGACACACCGGTGTCAATGTGTTCTTTTTTCCATTTCCAGGAGAGTATATCATAAAAACAGAGCAGTTGCGTTTAAAACAAAACTGAAAAATTAAATTGAAATTAACTATGAGTTTATACAGCAAGTTTTACCATCTTTTTATACAGATGTAACCTGCAAAATCTCAGCTCTAATGATTTATTATTTTATCACAAAAGGCACATTAATTTTACACAGGTACATGTTCGCAGATCCGAATCAGTGACTAGTCCGGAATCTTTTGCAAATGGGGAGATCATCATCACACTTTCTCAATTACAGGCTGCATTTCCTGGGGATATACATTAACTGACGTTAGCGTACTCGTTTCCATTGCCCTCGGCATCCTCAAGCCGTTGATAAATCGTGATACTTCCATCTTTTAGGAGCAATTTCCAAATTCCCACTCCCAGGGCAAGAGAGTGTTTTGAAACTCTGTCCGTTCCTCCGCCTCATTGACAAGGCCATTGGCAGAAAAAGGATGACTACGTATGCAAGGTGTCGTCGGTGGATGTTGTTAATGATTTTTACTTTAAATTTGAGTAGTGGCGTGGTTCGGAACAGGGAGCTAGTACGTTTTGATTAGTAGTTAAAGACACTAGCCCTAAACCACGATTGCAAACCTTTGAAGTCATTATCATTGACATTACCGTCTCTCAAACTGAAACACGTCACCTGCAATTCGTTTAAACCGCCAATTGATTGACTGATTAAGGACAGGTGGCAATGAAAGCAATAGACATGAAACAGAAAGTCATGACACACGCCAATGATATATTCCAAATCGATTTCCTGATATTTGACACATTATGACAAACTTTAGCATTCTGTTTGTTAGATACAACATGTACCATAGATAGACCTTTCCTTACATCCATAATATATGCCAAAGCTAAACATGATGCAGAAATCATTTGCTAAATCAAATTACGCATCTAATACCTACAGCCTATCGACTGGCACCGTAAGTGCGTCACACACAATAGAAGACACTGTGTTATCTCTTGATGTCACGGTCCTGAAGACAAACTACGAATGAATTGAACAATGTACCTGTACTGGCATATATTATTACTTTCTTTTACAGTGTTCGCTAAGGAATACTCATCAGTGAATAATTAGCGTGAAATGAAAACATTTTCTGTTCACTTCAGTAAAATCGTTTTACTGAATTCAGTCTATCTGGTAACTGACAGTGCTTGAAAGACTCATTGCACGGATTAGTGAGTACCATACTAATAAAGGGTGCACTTGTATTCAAAAGCTGTCTTTATACTTCATCACAACCGTATGAGTCTCTTATCATCAGTGATACATTTAAGTCATTTTCCTTCTTTCTTGCATCCTGTAGCCGCAATGAGAAAGCAGACTCAAAATACGAGTTTTCACACAATGTGCACACTTGGACGTACGAATAACATTCTATTAATACGTACCGACTATTTACAGGAGGCGAATGTGCAATATTGTGAATCTTAGAGGATGAGAGTACTTTCATTAGGTACATAAGACGTCTAATATGATGAATATTGGTCTTCCACATTCACAACTGACTGGATACTTTTAATTCTGGTTCGACTAAAACATTTTGTAGTTGTGGACTACTCGGTTTTATTGTATTTATATTTTTTTCCTTTCTCACAATGTCCTGATCAGATTAATTACTTTAAACGGTTGCTCTGTAGCATCGTTTCTCTTCTTGTATTTTTATATTGAAAATAAATGAAGAAAACTAAATATGTGTGTGTGAAAACATTACATCTGACAGACGTTTTGATTTGGTGGCTACTTCGGAAGTGAACCTTTTTAAGGGTTTAAATGCTAGTAAGAAAAGTGGACCAGTATCTTACAATTTTTCGTTTATTGCCTTTAGATATTTATCTGCATTAACTCACTGTAGTGTTAATATTTTCCATGACGATGTGGAAAGGCAATAGTATTCTCTAGAGAAAACAACGAAAATATTGTCTGTTGCTGTAGTGCTGTTTTTTTATTTATTTTTTTATTCCAGGTGCTGTATCAGGATGTAGGATTCTACTGATCCACGAACGGTCTTTCCTTTCAACCATGTCAAAAAGGTAATAATAAAATTTCCACGGAGAGATAAGACTACATCCATGTATTACAACAGTTTTAATTCGAGCACTTCGTTCTTTGTCTCCCATTCTTATTGTTCCCTCTTGGCTCTTGTACATGTTATACAGGGTGAGTCACGAGGAAACGCACATGCTTTGAGGGGTGATAGTTCTAGTGATTCTGAACAAGAAACTTCATATGGACGTATGCCCTATTCCGAATGGTTTCCCAGATAGAACACATTTAACATCATTTTTGCATGTTTCCCTTGAATAACTCGTATAAAGGTAGTATAAAATTAAACTATATTAAATTTCCTCCAAAAAAGGTCCTATTCATTTTTTTCTCTAGAACTAATGGTTTGTGAGAAGAGAGCGCGAGTATGTTGAAAAACTCGCTCGACGCGCATGCGCTGTAGCTTACGTAGCTTTTGTAGACCAATTTGAGGCAGCATATTGGGGTAGCAAGTTGAGACGTACAGTTTGATATGGGACAGTTGTGGTCTATCAAGTCGGAAATCGCATTCGGGAGGACGACGGTTCAGTCCCGCGTCCGGCCATCCTGATTTAGGTTTTCCGTGATTTCCCTAAATCGCTCCAGGCAAATGCCGGGATGGTTCCTTTCAAAGGGCACGGCCGACTTCTTTCCCCGTCCTTCCCTAACCCGGTGAGACCGATGACCTCGCTGTCTGGTCTCCTTCCCGAAAACCAACCAAGTCAGAAAACTATCTCAAATTGGCCTACAAAAACTACATAAGCTACAGCGCATGCGCGTCGAGCGAGATTTTCAACACTCTTGCCCTCTCTTCGCACAAACCATTAGTTCTACAGAAAAAACTGAATAAGGTGTTTTTGTAGGAATTTAATACAATTTGATTTTGTACTGCGACACGTTTTCGCTGGAGGGTGCGGTTTTCGAGTTATTCGTTATGCGTTCTATCGCGGAAACCATTCAGAATAGGGCATACGTCCATATGAAGTGCTTTGTTCAGTATCACTAATACAATCACACCTCAGAGCAAGTACCTATCCTCCTGATGCACCCTGTATATTATCCGTCTTTTCCTATAGCTTACCCCTATTTTTCGCAGAAATGCAAACACCTCGCACAATTTGACATTGTCGTACCATTTGACATTTTCGAACGTTTTTTCCATGTCGTTAGATCATTTGAACATGTCATGAGTTTTCTTCAGAGCTGCCTCTCTGGTGCCTTTACCTTTACTAAAGGCAAACTGATCGTCATGTAACACACTATTCTGTTGATTATTGTTGTCAGCAACAGAAGTTAAACTAATTGTGCCATAATTCTTTCACTTGTCAGCTCTTGTAATGTCCGGAATTGTGTGGTTGGTGGTTTCCGAAAGTCAGATGGTACATCGCCAAACATTCTACACTCCAACGTGAATAGACATTTTGTTTCCACTTCTCCCAACGATTTTAGAAATTCTGATGGAATGTTTTCTACCCCGTTTGACTTATTTCGCGTTTAGTCCTCCAAACCTTTTCTAATTTCTGATTCTAGTACTGGATCTCCTGTTCCTTCTATTTCGACTCCTGTCCTCTTTTTATCACATTATCAGACAAGTCCTGTCCCTCATAAATGTCTTCAATGTACTTTACCACCTATCCACTCCCTCCACTCCATTTTACAATGGAATTCCCCGTTTACCCTTATTGTTACCACCCATGCTTTTAATTTCACTGAAGGTTGTTTTGAATTTTCTAAATACCGAGTCAGTCCTTCCGACAGTCATATCTTTTTCGATTTTTTCACACTTCTCATGCAACCATTTCGCCTTAGCTTCCCTGGGCTTCTGATTTATGTGTTTTCTAAGTGAGTTCATCTACAGCTACATGGATACTCTGCAAATCACAATTAAGCTTCTGGCAGAGGGTTCGTCGAACCACCTTCACAATTCTCCATTATTCCAATCTCGTATAGCGCGCGGAAGGAATGAACACCTACATGTTTCCGTACGAGATCTGATTACCCTTATTTTATCTTGGTGATCGTTCCTCCCTATGTAGGTCGGTGTCAACAAAACATTTTCCCATTCGAAGGAAAAAGTTGGTGATTGGAATTTCGTGAGAAGCTTCCGTCGCAGCGAAAAACGCCTTTCTTTTTAAGATGTCCAGTCCAAATCCTATATCATTTCTGTGATACTCTCTCCCATATTTCGCGATAATACAAAATGTGCTGCCTTTCTTTTAACTTTTTCGATGTAATCCGTCAGTCATATCTGGTAAGGATCCCACATCGCGCAGCAGTATTCTTAAAGAGGACGGACAAGCGTAGTGTAGGTCTGTTAAATTTTCTAAGTGTCCTGCCAATAAAACGCAGTCTTTGGTTAGCCTTCCCCACAACATTTTCTATGTGTTCCTTCCAATTTAAATTGTTCATAATTGTAACACCTACGTATTTAGTTGAATTTACGGCTTTTAGATTAGACTGAATTATCGTGTAACCGAAGTTTAACGAGTTCCTTTTAGCACTCATGTGGATGACCTCACACGTTTCGTTATTTAGGGTAAACTGTCACTTTTCGCACCATTCAGATATCTTTTCTAAATCGTTTTGCAGTTTGTTTTAGTCTTCTGATGACTTTATTAGTCCATATACGACAGCGTCATCTGCAAACAACCGGAGACGGCTGCTCAGATTGGCTAGCAAATCGTTAATATAGATAAGGAACAGCAAAGGGCCTATAACACTACCTTGGGGAACGCCAGAAATCACTTCTGTTTCACTCAATGACTTTCCGTCAATTACTACGAACGGTGACCTCTTTGACAGGAAATCACAAATCCAGTCACATAATTCAGACAATATTTCACAAGCACGCAATTTCATTACAAGCCGCTTGTGTGGTAGAGTGTCAGAAGCCTCCCGGAAATCCAGAAATAGCACTCAACACTTCATGTGAACAAAGAGATAGTTGTGTTTCACAGGAACGATGTTTTCCAAAGCCATGTTGACTGTGTGTCAATAGACAGCTTTCTTAGAGGTAATTCACAATGTTCGAACACAATATATGTTCTAAAATCCTGCTGCATATTGACGTTAACGATATGGGCCTATAATTTAGTGGATTACTCTTACTACATTTCTTGAATATTGGTGTGACTTGTCCAACTTTCCAGTCTTTGGATACGGATCTTTCGTCGAGGGAACGGTTGTATGTGATTGTTAAGTATGGAGCTAATGCATCATCATACTCCGAAAGGAACCTAATTGGTATATAGTCTGGACCAGAAGACTTGCTTTTATTAAGGGATTTAAGTTGCTTCACTACTCCGAGGATATTTACTTCTACGTTACTCATTTTGACAGCCATTCTCGATTCGAATTCTGGAATATTTACTTCGTCTTCTTTTGTGAAGGCATTTCGGAAGGCTGTGTTTAGTATCTCCGCTTTGGCAGCACTGCCTTCGATAATATCTCTATCGCTATCGTCAGAGATGGCATTGATTGTTTCTTGCCGCTAACATGCTTCACAAATGGTTCAAATGGCTCTGAGCACTATGGGACTCAACTGCTGTGGTCATTAGTCCCCTAGAACTTAGAACTAATTAAACCTAACTAACCTAAGGACATCACACACATCCATGCCCGAGGCAGGATTCGAACCTGGGACCGCAGCAGTCTCACGGTTCCGGACTGCGCGCCTAGAACCGCGAGACCACCGCGGCCGGCATGCTTCACATACGACCAAATCTCTTTGGGTTTTCTGCCAGGTTTCGAGATAATGTTTCGTTCGCATTGAAGTCCGCATTAAATTTCGAGCTTCTGTAAAAGATCGCCAATCGTGGGGATTTTGCGTCTGTTTAAATTTGGTATGTTTCTTTCGTTGTTTCTGCAACAGTGTTCTAACCCGTTTTGTGTACCAAGGAGGATTAGCTCCGTCGTTTGTTAAATTATTTGGTATAAATCTCTCAATTGCTGCCGATACTATTTCTTTGCATTTAAGCTACATCTGGTCTACACGTACATTCTGTATTCCTGAAATTTTGTGCTTCCTTCTTCTATCAATTAATGAAGTATTTATTCTGTTATCCATGGTTTCTTTGCAGCTACCTTCTTTCTACCTACGCTTTTCTTTCCAACTTCTGTGATTGCCCATGCCTCCCAACTGAACTGCCTACCGAGCTATTTATCATCGTAGTATCTATAGCCTCAGAAAACTTCATGCATATCTTTTTATTCCTTAGCACTTCCGTACCCCAGTCCTCTAAGCGCTTATTCTTCCTGACTGGTCTCTTAAACTTCAGTCTACTCTTCACAACTTCTAAATTGGGATCTGATTCTATATTTGCTCCCTGGTACGCCTTTCAATCCAATATCTGAATTCAGAATCTGCCTAACCGTGCGCTGTAACGAAATCTTCCCGTATATCCCGGCCTCTTCCAACTACCTCGTCCTCTTGTGATTCTTGAACATATTATTCACCATTACTAGCTGATGTTTATTGTGAAAGTCAGACTTTCTCCTCATATTCCTAGTGCTTAGCCCATATTGCTCCGTAAACTTTTTTTTCATTTCTTCTCCTACAACTAATCTGCCATGAGTATTAGATTTTCATTTCTATTTATGTACTGAATACCCGTTCAATATCCTCATACACTCCCCTATATCTTTATTTTGTCATTGCGACGTCGGCATGTATACGAGCACAAGCACTGTCGGTGGTAGTTCCCTATCGATTGATGATATCCTTCTGAATTATGGTAATATGTCTCCAAACTCATAGATTCTACTGGCTAACATAACTACCAGTTGTGTTGATGATTTTAGAAAATCTTAAGGACAGTTTACTTCGTTTCTGAAGGACTGCTTACCCTACCTACTGCTTGTTTGTTGGTAATTTTTCCAAAGCTCGTCAGACCCTGAAAGTAATATTCAGTCCTACGCCTGTCAAATCTACATACATTTTTTTCCTGTCACGTCCAGAGGTGGTTGTTCCGACTCGTGGAAACTCTCAATGCACTCTTTTTCATCTGTTAGTTCCCTCTTCCGCAATTGGTACTGGAATTCCCGTTGTGCTCTTAAGGTTGTCTCTTTATTTTTAATTTCATTGAAAGTTATTTTGACTGCTCTACACGCTGACTGCGGCCTTGACACGAGCATTAACTTTGCTATTTGTTAACATTTTCCCTGCCTCCAGTTCGTTTTAGCATTCATGCACCTTCTGCATGTTTGATTCCTGAGTGACTCAAGCTCATGTATTTCTTTCTTTTCCGGGACATTTTTGTATTTTACTCTTCCGCCCATCGACGAAACTGTTTATTTTGTTACCCAAGTTTTCTTCGCAGCTTCTTCAAACGCTGCTAATTATTCCCCAACACTTTATTACACACAGATTCTGGCCCGAGATCGTCTTAAACGTCAGCCTACTCTTAATCAACAAATTGTTATTTGAATCTATGGGAGAATGTGCCGAATAAGATGAAGTACGTTTATTACAGAAGTCAACAACTCGCCCCAACGTCGAACCCAAAATTTTTAATAATTTATGAAGTACTAAATGGTAGGTACTGAGCGTAGCTGTCACAGGCCCGCAGAAGCCTTGTTGGACAAAGTAAAAGAGAGAGAGAGAGAGGCGAGGATGAAGAGGAGAATGAGTCAGATCGCCTAAATGGCTTTCAAGGGAAACTTCGGCACTCAGGGAGCCGTAACTAGTTCTCAGCAGAACTTCTTATCGACGTAGGGATAAGGTAGAGGCTGCACAGCTTTTAGGCAGTCGGCTGTGCCATTATGCTTACTACACGATCATTTTCCTGGATGGAGCCTGGGAACCATGACAAATGACAAGCTCTTTACCTTAAACCACTGCACATTTAAAAGTTTGAATGCCATACTTGTGTAACTGGTTAATGAAAGTTATCAACTTACGCAAGTAACATTAGAAGCGTTTCTACCAACTGAAATGTCGATTCGGTAGTAGTACTATTTGTAAGACGTTCTGAAACATTTTTCTCTTTCTTATCTATCCTTTGTGAATGAGTGCACATAGAATCTAGTGCCATATTTGTTTTAATACGGATAACTATGAAAATGAGCGGAAGAGATAAAACATCGTCACAGCACACAGTATGCTCCTGCTGAACACCACGCCAGAGGGGGCGGTGCACATAGCATTTCCATCAGGCGATCAGGAATCCATCAGTAGTATCAAATGCAGTCGCCCCTTTACAATGTGTGAGATGCTTTGTATGTAATTTCAAACGCTGGCACGCAGTTTTGTGACACCATCGTTCAGTCCTTTGAAGCCAAATACTTACGGTTATAAATTTTCTGTCACCTGAACTCGAACTGACTTCAAACCCTATACCTGCAGTGCGCGTTAGTAAGCGTGAATGGAGAGACGTGCACACAGGAAACTCTACCTCAGAGATCCTGTATCATTGTGAAGAAACACTGACGGACGTCAACAAAAGCACACACAGGCCATAAGATAAGCCTTGTCTGAATCTAAGTATAAGGCCAAACGGGCAAAAGATGCCTGCACAAGCTTTACAGAGTGTGTCAACAATGACACCACAATTGTCATAGTTAGCTTATAAATTGACACACTAGTCTTCTGTTGTCACCAAAAAAAGTCTGCTCCATGAGTAACGACCATATAATACAGCTGCTGAGAGCAACTAAACAGCTAATTTTTAATAAATCATAACTGCTGGACAGGTGTTTTATTTATCTCAATTAGACTCAAAACTTTTGTTTTTGACTAAAACGGTCGATACACTACACACACGAACACACAAACATAAGCGTGTGTGTGTGTGTGTGTGTAGTGTATCGACCATTTCAGTCACAAACAAAATGTATAAGTGTATTGTATCGAACGCTTTGGTCAGAAAAAATGCCAGAGCAGAAGTGGGTTGCAACAGAACCAGGCAGCCAAAAGTGTTATGCATTGCGATTCAAAACATGGCCAACGTGTGTTGCAATGGAGATAAAGCCGAGCGCGGCATAGCAACAGCCTACACTGCAATATCCTAGGGTAAAAATGGAAACCTTACTTCACTTGATACCACAGAAGTGTTTCGAGCCTTAAGCTCCAAACGAATATAGTCTGGATCGTATAAGTGCTCAGCCATTCATGTACTAAAATATTCTCGTCTCAGTATTACATGCTACACCACGAAACAGTGACATCTGGAGCGACATCGTGGAATGCAGTTCACGATCCGCTGTTCGACCGTGGCGTGGGGCAGTCTGATCTGAGTCACGAGAACAACCACCTCCAGAGCAGAGAGTCATTCGCCCACTGGAGGGAGGTCACGGCCGCCTCTGCAGTATCGTCAGCTGCGATGCTGTGCTGTCATTAAGGACGGAGTCAGGAACATCGCTGATGGCTGCATTCGACTGACGCCATGCTCGGCCCTGCTCTTCGTGCTGTCAGCAATGCCAGATATCTGTCGTTTCGCATGAGAGGCAACTGGATGTCTCCACCCATCTGTTCCTGATGTACTATGGCCGAGGGCTAGAATATGTTAATTAAACAAATCTATAGTTGTCCTGACGGCTCATTCTACCCTACATTGGCTACAATTCACAGGTCATCTAACACTTGTGTCAGAATGCCGGTTCTGGACGCTCAGTCCGGAACCGTGCGACTGCTTACGGTCGCAGGTTCGAATCCTGCCTCGGGCATGGATGTGTATGATGTCCTTAGGTTAGGTTTAAGTAGTTCTAAGTCCTATAGGACTGATGACCACGGATGTTAAGTCCCATAGTGCTCAGAGCCATTTGCACCATTTTTTGTAAGACCGCTGATGTTGCCTTCTTAGAGCAACGTCTGAACGTATAACCTACGGTATAATGAGAGGAAAATTTTTTTATTGTACTTTGGCCATCGAGAAAAGGTTTGATGGTCACGCATTGTGTACAGTAGACATTATAGTGAATAGAGAACCAGTGGATTTGTATAGTTTCAGAGGAAATGGAAGTCATGATTGGTTAGTGGCTGTTGGATGTGCACAGTGTAATCTTGAGGACCCCTCAGCGCCATGCAGGGAATCAGTTCCAGTAAAATGGTATACATGTAATCGTTAGGAGAATGTGGCTGTGCAATGATAGGAGTCAAGATGGTTCATGATCAGACGTAAGAATTTATGTATTTTGTTTTCTTGTCTTGTGAACGTTAGTTGTAAATATGAGCGTCGCTAGGACAAATCTTCGATAGAATCAGAGACACAAGGTGTGCCAGAGCCGGAAGCAGTAATATTGTCAGTACAGATAGCACAATTAACGGTGGGTTATAAGAACTGCGTCAGTTAGTAGAATCACAATAGTCACGACAAGATGTTTGTTTGCTAGTAGCAAGTTTAACTGCTCCCTTTTTTTGGCAAGACAACCGAGGATGAGCAGGCCTCTGTGGGAGACCGTGGCTGAGATGGAAAGTTGGTCTTATAAAGAATTATTGAAAGTTGCAAAACTGAGACAAGCAGGCGACCTAAAACCGATTTAGGGTGTACGGAAGGTCTTAAGAGAGCCATAAGATTCGAAGAATTTAAAGAATTGTTAATTCAGTAATAACAAAATAGTGACAGACACTATAGGGAACAACTTGAGGTAATACTTAAGACAAATACGGACACTGTGGTACAATTTGCAGACAGGATAAGGAAAATTAATGGAGACACCTATGAACTAGGACTGGATGCTGCAGTCAATGAACTTATTTTCCAAGAAGCTGAGCAGAGGGCGATTGACGCATTTTTAAAATGGCTGCACGCCGAGATATCAAGACGTGTACATACAGGGGGTACGAAGTATTTTCACACAGCAGTAAGTTTAGCTACAGAGTGCGAGCAGATCGATTTGTCGACAGGATTTTAGGGTAAATGGACAGTGTTTGCAGCTAATATAAAATGTTTCAGGAGGGAATGAACGGGACATGTAAGGAGGCAGTGTCTCCAACCTCAGAGTGATGTGTATAAAGTAAGAGGAATTAACGTTTTGGGAGCACAGGACAAGGGAAGAATAAGGTGTTAAACTTTAACAGGAACCCCAGGTCCACCTGCGGTCATTTCTGGTAAGATAGGATACTACGAAACAGTATGTGGAGGTAAATAGTGCGGTAAGAGGAATAGTAGGAAAAAAGGATGTTATTGGACACAGGAGCGCAGGTGTAGGTCGCCAGTAGTGATCTGATGAAACGTACGCAGGGTACCGGCGTGCTGATTCCGTGGAGAAAGGAGCATCACGATCTGTGGATATGACCTTTGCCTGGATACAGTACAATATAAACAATATGTAAAGATTGCGTCACACGTGAGTGAGGGCTATAACATAATTGTAGGATTAGATTGCTTATATCAGCATCGTGACGTTATCGCGGTAGCATAGGATGCAACTTGACGGAAAAATGTTTTAGTTAAGTGAAGCCATTGTCCGTGTAGCGATGTCGACAGGGGAGTCTGTCAAGAAACACGAATTGACTAAATCGCAAACAATCACACTAAGACTTGATTCGCATGATTGTGTATCGAGTGGTACTGGAAAACCACTTTGGGTCAGTGTTTAGTCTAGCTTGCCAGCAGGAATTTTATGTGGCAAAACCGTTAGAAGAAAATGAAGTATTAGATTAGGCTGATTGCTTAGTTAAAAGAGGTATTTTACACACACAAGGAACAAATGGTGAAAGAAATGTTCCTATTCTTATAGATAATTTTAGCTCTGAGGACATAGAATTAACAAAGGGGCTATTAATCATTAATATGGGTAACCTGGAGGAAGAAGAATGGGATACGAGAGATGTCAGCCACGGACAGTGCCAGAACGCCATTGAGACTGCATTACGAGAAAAAATGAAGCACCTCGAGGGAAGCGGTAGGGAATGGATGGAAAAATCACTTTTGGAATTTAAGGATTAATTATTTTCCAAAGAGATCATAACTAGCTATGCATATTACACAACACCGAGTTACAACAGGAAAGGAATCACCAGGCTGCTGGTAACTATACAGCATGCCCAGGTAATTTCAGCCAATTTTGGAGGAATTAAATGAGCAACAGCTGAAAGATGGAGTAAGTGAAGAACGAAATAGTGCATGGAGGGTAGGGGTAGTCGTCGTCTCCAATAACTCAATGAATGGAACATGAAAACACAGGTTTTGTTTTGATAGCACAGATCTAAATGTGTAAGCCGTAACGGACGCCTATCCTTTGGTGATTATCACCAGACATAGACTGCACCACTGGATCGACACAAAACAGCGTTTCCGCCACCATGGGAACACTACTATTTCAGAAGAATACCATTCGGATTAAAAAATGTTCCTGCATCGTTTCAGAGATCGTTGGACACAATGCTCACAGGTTTCAAACCATGGCAGTCGTTTAGTGTTTCTCGATGGCATCGTCGCCTTTGGGACTGATATGGAGCAGTATATACAGCGATTAAAAGGAGTATTCCTAAGGTTAAAAGCAGTGATGTAATTTTGTGATGGAAGAGGGGGTTAAGACAAACCGAATATTAATTACAGACGTAAGTGCATTTCCTGTACCAGAATCTGTAAAGCACTTACTGTCCTTCGTAGGAGTCTCGGAGTATTACCACCTGCTCGTAAAAGGATTTGCAGATATTACCACCACTTCTTGGGTTTCTACCAAAATGAATTGTAATACAATCATTAATAGAAAACAACGTAAGTCCATTGACACAGTTGTTAAATACGAGAAAATTTGTGTGGTCAGAAGACTGCCTGTATGCTTTTAAGGAGCTAAAAGGTGTTTTGACATCGAGTCGAGTCCGATATTGGTATTTCCGGATTTTAATAGAGAATTTGTTTTATGGGGTGACGCATTAAATCATGCACTTAGCTGTGTGTTGTCACAAGAGGTAAGAGGCCAAGAACATCCAGTAGCTTATTCATCAGGGCAACTAAGTTCTGCAGAAAGAAGTTAATCGACAATGGAGAAACAAGTTATCTGTACGGTAAAAAATTTAGAGTAATAACAGATCATGTGTCGTTAAAATGGTTGTTGGATTAAAGGATCCTTCCAGTAGGGTGATGTGATGGGCAGTATGACTAAGTGAATTTGATTCCGAGGTAACGTATTATGCTGGAGAAAAGCTCGGATATGCGTGTGGCTTAAGTAGAAAAATAGCTGTATCATATATTTGGGGTGATGACCATGAGGAATGGCAAACTTCAAAGAGAGCGGATGACTAATGTAAGCAGGATTTTGAGCAGTCACAGTTTTATATACAGGAGGGATTGTTATGCACCCAAACCAAGTTGGGACCGATGGCAGTGGTACTAGCGAAGCTAGAAGAATCTCATGATCATATATAGCGGGTCATGGAGATTGCAGATGTACTAACAAAAGAGTAGCAGAAAGGTATCGATGGAAGAATAAGTAGCTGGGCGTAAACCAATATGTGTGGAATTTCGTACAGTGTACACAAGAAGCGGATTTCAGTCGAATAGGAACACCATTGCAGGGGTTACCTGAAGTATTAGCACTATTCCAATTTCTGAGGATTGATGTTTTACGTTCATTCAACAAAACACCTGCAATAAGTAATTACATACAATCATAGATCATTTTTCAAGATATGTAAAAATTGTTGTGATGACAAACTAGATGCAGCAGCAGTGGCACAAGCACCTATGAATAATAGGATAATGAAGCTTAGACTGCCTAAAACAATAGAAACGGACCGGGAACCGAACTTTATGTCAGATCAATTCGGACAATTGTATAAGTTATGGAATGTGGGGAAGTTACGGACGAGTCCTCCACAAGTCAATGGAAGAATTGAAGGATTGCATAATTCACTCGGGAAGACGCTTGGATACTTAGTTGAATTACATCACATGAAATGTCATGTATATTAGAAGTATGTCGTCTCCGCTTACAACTCAACACAGCACACGAATACAGGACTATTTCCATATGAAGTCATATATGGTCGTAAAATGCCATCACCCTTCGACGTACTGTAAATGAAGAAAGGGGTTACTGGAGAGTCTGTCACGGAATTTACCAGAGTGATTAGGGAAATTTGAAGTAGAGTACGGAGGGAAAGTACACGAGCACTGGAGAAACGGAAGGAGCGCTGGGCCATACGGCAAGAATGCCACAGTACAAGATTGGGCAGAGGGTGGTGCTATAAACTTCATACATGCGGAAGGGAAAGAGAAAGAAGTTTTTTTTGCGAAGTGTCATAGGCCATACCAAGTGGTGTAGACAGATTCAACTGTCGACTAGAACGAGAGTAGTGCGCATAGGGCGATTGGAACCTTTCGAAGGGGGTCCACAAGTTATTACAGGGATAGGAGATGCAGACCGGAAAGGGAGAGTGAGGAGAAAGATAATGGAAGATAAACAAGAGGCTGTGAATGAAACGGAAATGAGGAATCAATATAGATTAAGGCCTAGGAGACAATCTTTAATATTTTTCTTAGGTTAGGTATAGATATAGTGTACGTAGTATAAGCAGCTGCGGAGCAGAAATGAATATACGGGGATGGACAGTGATAACTATTGTTGCCCGTAGGTGAGGTGCAGAGAAGGGGAGATGATGCGGTTCGTAGCGGGACTACTTGTTTTCGTCTGAGTGGAAGAGTTTCGGAACCAGTTCCAGTAAGAGGGAGTGCTGTTCGCCAAGCAGTAAGACGTAGCGCTCACCAGTCACCGCTTCGTGATACAGGAGGTGTTCAACCCATTAGAGATGTGTAACGAAGTGAGAAGATTGGAAGAAGCATTCGAAAGATTCCGTCAGAGAACGGAAAAGTATGGGATACTCAAAGGAAGTGGCGAGGTATGTGTGGGAGTACACGGAGTGTACGAGAAACTAAGGAGTAGGATGACCCAGATAATAGGGGTCGTTCCATATATGTGAAAGAAGAAGGGATCGACGCTGAAAGCAATATTTATGCACTGCTGATGAGAAACGCACTCGATGGGTCAATGTGAGTTTAGAAGATGTTAAGCAATGGACACAAGGGAACAAAACCGTGAATGACAGGCACACTATGCAGAATGCAAGTTTAGAGAAGGACGTATCGAGTAACACATGACTGCAATGCCAACTGACTGAAGAAGTACTAAGGTATGCCAGAGAACTAATCAGAATATGAGGTACCTATAGGCGGAAGTAGAAGTTTTAGATAAGGAACTAGTGATGCCAGAATGGTTGCAGTCCGTAGAAGACAATGTTTGGGAAGCACATCAAAAAGTAATAGAACTAGAGGACGCTACGAAGCAGGCGGCAAGAGTTCACCTAGAGTAAACTTTTCATTGGTATAAAGCTTGTTCATTTTGGATAGTACTTGAATAAATACGATGTTTTGAAAACGGCTCCATCATTTAGAATAACCCCGTATCTACAAGAGGCGAAGGCTCTCACAGTGACGCTAAAAGAATTTGGCTGAACACTGGAAGACATAGAACGAAATAAAGCACCTTTAGCAGATGATAGCCCCTCATAGGTACTACAATCAGAATAATCTGTAGAAAATTTCACTCGCTATGGGAGGCAATTGACGCAGGTGAAATACCCTCAGATTTAGAAAACAATACCTTCTCTTCCAAATAGTTCAAGAGATGATAGATGAGTGATTAGTTTAAGAAGTCATTTTTCAAAAATAGTAACATCAATTATTTACCGAAGAACTGAAAGGATTGTGTAAATCAATTTAGGGAAAGATCAACTTGGTTTATGGAGAAATATACGAATAAGGATGAAATGCTGATCTGACAGTCTATCTTAGAAGACAAGCAGAAGATAGGTAAACTACGCATATACAAACATAGACTTTGAGAAATTTTTTGACAATGTTGAGTGAAATAAATTTTTGAAATTCTGAAGGTAGAAGGTATTTGTTACTGGAACCCACAAGTACCAGTGCTACAGGAACCAGAAAGCAATTGTAAGTTCTGATCGATAAGAAAAGGAAGCAGTAGTTGAGAAGTGAGTGAGATCCGTTGTCAACATTATCACAGATATGACAAAATCTCTACAGTGGGCAGTTAGTAAAGAAGAAATTTGGCTAAAGCATTAAATTTCATGGGGCAAAATGAAAACTATGAAGTGTTCGGATGACATTGTAATTCTATTAGGGATAGCAAAGGACTTGGAAGATCGTTTCAAAGGAATGGATAGAGCCTCGAAAAGAGGCCATAAAGCGATTATCGCCAAAAGTAAAGCACCATTTATTAAAAGTAAGCAAATTAAATCAGCATTATGAGGGAATTAGAGTAAGGAATAAAATATTAAAAGTAGTGGGTAAGTGTTGCTATCTGTCTAACGAGGAGTGGCCGAAGAAGTGTGCATTTAAAATGCATACTAATAAGCTAGGAAGGAGATTCCGAAAAAGATAATTTTGTAAACATCAAACATAAATTTCAGTATTACGAAATTATTTGACGAAACTGTATCTTACTAATGAATTGAAACGTCGACGATCAACAGTTCATACAAGAAGCGACGTATGGTGCTACCAACGAATGCTGGAGATTTTATGGGTAGATGGGGTAACTAGTGAGGTTGTAACTTATAGTTAGGAGGAAAGAAATTTATGGCACAACTTCTTTAAATAAAGGGAGCGGTTGATGTGTTACGTCCTCACCCAAATAGGGATAATAAATGTAATATTGGAGGGAAGTACTGGTGTGAGGAGGATCTAAGTTATTGAGACAGACCAAGGTTTCACTATAGTAAGTAGAGTGAAACGCATGTTGGACGCAGTAGTTATTCAGAAATCAAGACGCTTATAGAGGACATAGCGTGTAGAGCTGCAGCAAACCTATCTTCGATTTTAAGACCACAACAAAAACACCTACGGACGTGTCCCATGTTACAAAAGAAACGTGATGTCGTTGTAGAATTACGATTCGTGTGCGAGTACAAACTGTGGGAACAACAACGAGGTCGATACGGTGCTGCAACGTAGCAGATATTGGAGCACTGCGATACACGCTACGCTGTGGATAAACTGAGTTACGCAACTTTATTCCTTCCGCTATCTGCGGTCCGTGCGGGCCATTTGTTTCTCCTGAGCAGATATTCCTTCTCTCTTTGGGACCGAAACTGTGTTTCCAATAATATTCATATCTCCTACGGAGTGCTCCAGTTCTGTCAATGTTCTTCATCTCCCTGGCGAGCTACCACTAGTATCTCTCTTAGCAGTGTTTCTGTTAAAGCTAAGAATTTATGGTATTCTTAAGCAGAAGTTTGCAGTTGCCCTGTAGTATTAGACGGTATATGCCCTTTTGTGTTGGTCGCACCAAAGTGTGAATTGCTGAACATAAGACATTGCTTCCATTGCAAAACTCCCTGATACATCGATATTAACGCAGCAACAGGTTGAAAGAGGCTCTATTTTAGTTTCTTTATAATCAGTTTTGGTATGGAAGTTTTATCACTTTATTCTTTGCTAGTAATTCGGAGATACTTTTCACACTACACTATCACACTACTTTAATAATCTTGTACCAGTCTGAGAGCACTATAAGTGAGATTTATGGTATTATGTCACATGTGCTGGTTGACGTGCAGTGAATGTTCTTAATTCTCTGTTTAGATCATCTCTAATGTATGAAATTCTGAATAAAGTCTCTTTATTTAGAAGTGACGTTCTTCTCTATGGGACACATTATGTATGCACCACGCAGCGGAACTGTGCAATACCGGTGTGCGTGAGAGAGCAATATGACAGGTTCTTGTGATTTCTGAAACGAAATATGGCGTTTATTTCTTTAAGTATACGTTTTACAATGGGGTTGTACGCTGGCCATATGAGAAATACTTTTATAAACGTGGTGGCTCACATAAAAATAAGAAAATAAAAATAACAAAATAACTTTTTACTACGATGTTTCGTTCTTAAGTTATGGATTGTGCTGAGTACGCTTCGAGATGAACACTTACTAAGGCTGGCAACTACGAGGGCGTTCTGTAAAATAAAGTCTCCGAATCTTTTATTCTGTTCTCAATAGCCATTGAGGTGTTAGACATCACGCATATGGCCGGCCAGGGTGACCGTGCGGTTCTAGGCGCCACAGTCTGGAACCGCGTAACCACTGCGCTCGCAGGTTCGAATCCTGCCTCGGGCATGGATGCGTGTGGTGTCCTTAGGTTAGTTAGGTTTAAGTAGTCCTAAGTTCTAGGGGACTGATGACCTCAGAAGTTAAGTCCCATAGTGCTCAGAGCCATCACACACATGACTTGCTCGACTTTCCCGACTTGCTCACGCAAGCTACAAGCCTCTGCCACTATAGGGCTCAGAATTGTAGCGTCTAAAATGCCGGTTTGCAACGTAACTATGTCGGAGCGTGAGAAACAGCCCGCTGTAATGGAGTTTCTAGAAGCACGACGCTAGTCTCCGATTAAAATCCATACAGGAATGAAAGATGCGTTTGTTGACGATTGTATTGATAACAGCATTGTGCGACGCTGGAGTGTTCGTGCTTATAATAAAGGAAAAGGTGGCCCTGTCCTGAATGTGTGTGACAGAATGGACGACGAGATTCACCAGAATCGGCTGATGAAATTAGAGGGAGTCGTCGGACAGTACAGACACAGTTCTCAGGTAAGTGTGGTGTTTGACGAGAGCGGGATCAGGCCACCATTCCAGAACCGAGGTACAGGAAATTATGTACACAGTGAGTGCCTCGAATACATCTGACGTGAAACAGACGGGATTGGACATGTGTCAACAATTTTTATTGCGTTTCGAGCTTGAAGGTGATGGATTTCTTAATATCATTGTGACACGTGGTAAACGGTGGGGACACAATTTTGAGCCAGAAAACAACAAATCATCAACGGAGTTCCGCTCCGAAGGATCACCAACACATTAAAAGTTCTAGATCATGTATATTATCGATTCTAGCATTAGTTAAAATTATCTCAGATGTTTCAATAAAAGTATTCAAATGATTTTGTATACGATGTATTATATATTAGGCTAAAATGTATACAACAGAAATTATTGTTTTACAATCGGTATTTACCAACAGTTTAAATTATTCTTCTTTTAAGAATAATTGAAATTAGGAAATTTCTCGCATACTTAAAATTCATATTATTACTGCGCAATCAAACGCTAATTATTAAATTTGCTTCTGGATTTATTTATGAAATTATGATATAATTTATTTATGTAATTATGATATAATTTGATAAAGATTCGTCTTCTGTCGAGAAACTTAGTAAACTCTTTTGCTTTGTAATCTCTTTGGAAATTGTGAGTACCGCAGAATGTAAATAGTAGTGGGCATGCAGATAGGTAGGTGTTTTTGAATGTGGAAATTATAAAGTCGGTGTGATTTAGAAGAATGGGATGAAATAAAAAGATACTCATAGCAACAGGCAACTCTTCATCAGTTATTTCGTCTTCAAGAACCCGAAAGCTTAAATAAAATTTTTCTGCAGCAAGCTTGTACTCCTAGACATAACAGGATTTTGAGCCAGCAACAACAACAACGAGATAATCAAGATAAGTAAAAAAGTTCTTCTTTTGTAATCTTACTTCTCTCGAAGATTTCAAAATTTGTGCAAAGAATGAGAACGTTAATGGTGATGTGTGGGAGGGTAAGATTACAAAGGTATCGCAAGACCCTCAGGAAACTGAAAGCGTGAAGCGGACGAGATCGTCCACACATTGAGCACCTCCTCCTTCAGCATGCCAGACCACATACGAGCACTGCGACTTCTGCAAAAATGGGACACCTTGATGTCACTCCCATCGATCATCCTTCATACAGTCCGGAGTTGGCCCCATTTGATTTTCATCTGTTTCCAAAACATCGTCGAGGACTTCAATCTGATACTGACGAAGCCATGCGTAGAGAGGTGAGGTTTTGACATTATCTGATATCTCACTGGGAAGAGAGTGATCGTTGTCAGAGTGATTGTCTACGTCTACATCTACATGGATACTCTGTATGGCCGAGTGTTCATCGAACCATCACCGCAAAGATACTCTATTATTCCACTCTCGAACAGCGCGCGAAAAACACGAACACCTATATCATTCCATGAGAGCTCCTATTTCCCTTATTTTATTATGATGATCGATTTTCCTATGTACGTCGATGTCAAAAAATTATTTGCGCATTCGGAGGAGAAAGATGGTGACTGAAATTTCGTGAGAAGATCCTGCCGCAACGAGAAGCGTCTTTATTTTAATAATATCCACCTGAAATCTTGTATCATTTCATTGACACCCTCTACCGTATTCCTCGCCAATACAAAACGTGCTGCCTTTCTTCGAACTTTCTCAATGATCTCCACTATACGTATAAATAGTGTCTTTAGTACATCTGCAGCAACTTCTAAGTGTTTTGCCAAAAAAATACAGTCGTTGATTCGCCTTCTCTACTACATTTTCTGTGTGTTCTTTCCAATTTAAGTTGTACGTAACTGTAATTCCTAGATAGCGAGTTGAATTTAGGGCCTTGAGATTTGATTATCGTGTAACCGAAGATTAACTGATTCCTTTCAGTACTCATGTGCATGACCTCATATTTTTCAATACCTACGGTCAAATGTCAGTTTTCAAACCACACAGATATTTTTATAAATCGTTTTTAAATTTTTTTTCATCTTCTGATGAGTTTAATAGGCGATAAATGGCAGCATCCTCTGCAAACAACTTAAGAAGGCTGCTCAGAATGTCTCCTTAATCGGTTATAGATAAGGCACAGCAGAGGCAACGCCTACCTCTGGGAACGCCAGAAATCATTTTTGTTTTATTCGATGAGTTTCTGTGAATTACTACGAACTGTGATCTCTCTGACAGGAAATCACGAATCCGATCGCTCAACAGACGATATTCCATAAGTATGCAATTTGATCATAAGCCGCTTGTGATGTATGGTGTCAAAGGCTTCTGTAAATCAAGAATTATGGAATAAGTTTGAAATTGCTTGTCGATAGCACTCAACACTTCGTGTTTTAACAGAACGGTGACTTATGAATCCCTGTTGACCATGTATCAATAGATCATTCTCTTCGAAGTAATTCATAATTTTCGAACGCAATATATGTTCAAAATTCTTGCTGCACATCGACATTATTGAGGATTTAGTGGATTACTCTTACTGCTTTTCTTCAAATTTTGTGCAGGGAGAGGTTGTATATGACTGTAAAGCACGGAGATATTGCTTAGCATATTCTGAAAGGGACTTCATTGGTATCCAGTTGGACCGAAAGACTTCCTTTTGTTAAGTGATTTAAGTTGCTTCACTAATCCCGAGGATATCTTCTTCTAAGCTGCAAATGTTAGCCGGCCGCGGTGGTCGTGCGGTTATGGGCGCTCCAGTCCGGAGCCGCGCTGCTGCTACGGTCGCAGGTTCGAATCCTGCCTCGGGCATGGGTGTGTGTGATGTACTTATGTTAGTTAGGTTTAAGTAGTTCTAAGTTCTAGGGGACTGATAACCACAGCAGTTGAGTCCCACAGTGCTCAGAGCCATTTGAACCATTTTTTTGCAGATGTTGTCAGCTGTTCTTGATTCTAATTCTGGAATATTTACTTTGTCTTCTTTGGTCACGAAGTTTCGGAAGGCTGTGTTTAGCAACGCTGCTTCAACAGCACTGTCATCGATGGAATTCCCATTGCCACCGGGTGGAGAAGGCGCCGATTGTGTCGTGGCGCTAGCATACTTTACAAACGAGCTGAATCTCTTTGGATTTTCATGCAGGTTTCGAGATAAAGTTTCGTTGTGGAAACTGATATATGCATCTCGCACTGAAGTCTGTGCCAAATTTCGAACTTCTGTACAAGGTTGGCAATCGTTGTAATTAGTAATGAGATATCTTACACACAAGTTAGACTAAAAAGTTTGTTGGTATTTGGAGTGTCTGTGTTACACGACGTATTAAGTAATGTCCTACAGACACACATCGCGATACATCGTATAACACAGGTACTGCAAACTCTATTTCATGCCTAGACGAGGCCACAGGAGTCTCCTCCTGTGCGGGAATCACAGCAATTGAGCAAGTGCACTACGAAGACGCTGAGTGGTATATGGAAGTTTGGATCAGCCTTGGAGGCGTGGTCTGGTAGCCCAAGTTCTTCAGGCGACCGCTAGCGATAAGCGGGAAATCCGAGTTCTAGTCACGGTACGGCTCAACTTTTCACTGTCGCTAATACATTGTGTAGTTGAAGTCTAATCGTAGTCACAATTGCGAATACATTTACTTCCTACCAAGTTTGTTGTTTCAAATCTGACAACCTTTTTAAATCAAAGTAATTGCTTTTGACAAGGAAGTCGAGCATATCGAGAATTTGCCTCCACTATATAGTTAGTATCCATATAACAGACGATTTATCATAAAATTCATATACTATTGTTTTTTTTTTAAAAAAAAAAAAGAAAAAGAAACACATTGCAATTTCTTATCTTAGGACCCAGTCTTCAATCCACGATTTCATGGTAACACAAATTAAAATAATTACTTATTACATAATTTTAAATTTCTGTGAATGAACATATCTGAAATATTAGTGACTGGAGGTCATACTAGTTTACCAGTTGCGGTTATTCGAGTGCATCACTCGTTAATGGATAAGAAAAGGGTTGCAGGGGAATGATGCTTGTGCTCAAAGCAGCCTTCAATAGTAAGATGGCTTACCGAGTTAAGATATTGATTTAGATGCAGGTATTATGAATCTGAGGTTGTTATGCATCTGACATTCTCAAAGGACGAGAAAATTTTAACATACGGTAGACACATTATTGAAGGTCGTCAGTTCCTTCCACCGAATTGCCTAGGGTGAACAGCGAAAATTAATTTTCTTATTGGAAACTGTAACAAAGTATACGCCACAGGTGAAGCCTTTACGGAAAAGGAGAAAAAAGATGCCTTTTGTTTTTATATTCTATGAGAAGCGAAGGGTAAACACAGGGCGAAATTACAGGCGCCCAGTCTTTCAACATTTTAATAACCGCACGCGGGCACAAAGGGATAGACGATATAAAAGGCCGATGCCTGCAGAACACCTGCTCGATATGTGTCCTCCTAAACAAAATGTATTCCACGTCGGAGGACGCTATAACCATTTTTTCTCGTTTGTGGATTATGCTACGTGCGAGCTTTATGATGAAAAGTGACACCCTCAAGCGCTGGGCGCCCTGCTCTAGTTACGGGCCGCTGTCTGTTGTGCTGCGTTGGTTTCCATGAAGCCTCCCTGATGGTGGTACGTCACTCGTATAATCTCTGTTATTACTGCTTGTAAACGAGAAACTGGCCTTAAATGACACAGGTGATAAAACAATGTAGTTGTTTAAACGTGTCAGGTGACAGGATGTTATTTACATCACCTAAAATGCATGATACATTGGTCGAAATAAATGTTGCATATTTATTTTTTGTCAGTACTAGGCATAACAGGAAAAATACTGATTTTGTTCTGTCACGTGCAGTCATAAGAAAACAAAAAAGAAGATAAACTTGCTAAACACAAATAAACAATTTGATTAACAAAAATACAAAAGATTCCACTGGAAACAGTAAAGTTACTTCTTCCTGGGATCTTGTGACGGTACGTCACGTAAATGGACATTTGGAGAGAGGGAAAGGAAGTTTCTGTTATGAGACGTGAGAATTATAAATTATTTCAAGACTGTGTACGTGTGCGCGATGTATAACAAATAGTAAAGAACGTAAGTTATTATTATCAAAACACAAATATCGATAAAATTAACAAAATACAGTTTTTTTTGGCGTAACCTCCGTGTAACATAGGCAACGAAGATCAGAGACAATGCTTTGATTGAACTACCTCTCCTGTTTTGTTTCGTCTAGCGGTAGGCCGCCATAGTAGTGCTGTCTGTTAATTAACGTAAGTTTTATCTGTATTTTGAAAAATATAATAGAAATTGTCATTAGAAAGTGTGTGTTATTGACTTAGTTGTCACCTCTCATGGTTGCAACATTTAATTATGATTAACAAAGTTTTTACAAAACTTCGCAGTATAGGGAGCTCATCACCCCTAGCAGGATTTTGTCGGCCATTACGCTGACTGTATTATTTAATTAAAATATCATGTCATAATAATAAATGTAAATGCGACAGACTTCTCAATTTTGATCTTTCATTAATTTCAGAGTTAAAAAGAGTGAAAATAGATTTCGTTCATTAATACTTAGAATACTGAGTAAGTTCAGAACGTTTCAATTTCGCCGCCTAACGGCAGACGAGATTCTCTCCAATTTTGCCTTGCAAATAAATGAACAAAGTACAGTATTGAAAAGCATTACATTCCGCAATATCTCAGTCAATCTTTGTGTAATATGGTACATGAATAACCAGTAGCCCCTGAGATCCATATTAATAATTACAGTTTGCGCAATAATACGCATATTTTCTTTTCTGAATAGCAGCGCTCACGCAAACTGTTTATTAGAAGGCGATGAGTCACGCGCTGTGTTAAAAAATATTATATCGTACATACTTTGGGGCAGCCGATGTCCGTGCGAGTGTTATCGCGGTATAAGTTAATTAAAAGTCTCATGTTAGCCCACAATATTTAAAGCCACCCCAACCAAAATCATAAAATATATAATATATAAAAAAAATATACACTTATACCGTGATAAGTGGCGCCCAACGTGGGGCACGAAATTTTATGTACCAATATTAAGTACACAGAAAATGACTGAGATATGGTTGTCCGACAAGAAAACTATATTTAAAAGAAAAATTTTTATTTATGTAATTATATGTATAGGAAATTAATGCCATATATGTAATCTATTTCCATGTACCACGAAATACAAAACTTGTACGAGATGCAACCAGTGAAGACATATGGACATGAAGCTAACTAGATTCATACCATTGTCTCGACTGAGATAAAGACAACACCAAGCAACAATATCTAATAAAGATAAAGGTGTATATGCATGCGCTTCTTGGCTGGAAAATAAAGGAAGAAAGGATCCGGGGGCCATGCACTGTGTTTATCTTCTTGAGTTAAAATTTGTCAGAAGTGTTTATTCAATTTGTTTTAACGTCAGCGGATAGTGAAAATTTGGTCAGATTCATTTACTATAACTTAGTACTTGTGAGTAAATCTGTGATAGAATTCTGAGACAGTGATTAGTGGTCTGGTTTTGAGGCCACACAATCAGCTGTGTGAATCAAATAAATGATAGTGCAGTTGATTGGCAAAGTAATGTTTTAGCAGAAGTAAAATTTTTCACAGTGCAACGGAAATATTACGAGTGCGAAAGTGTAACTGTTAGTAGTAGGTAGCTTCTTTGCCTTACTTGATTTCAGTGTTTTGTATGTGCTTCGTGTAGTGTCATTTTGGGGGGGGGGGGGGGGGGGGAATAGATACTGTGTGTAATCTTGTGTTACCAGTCAGGATTAATATTACTCGAAATGGTGAAGACACGCAAGGACAAACGGTTAGAGGGGGAAGATCTGTCAGGCTATGACAGACGAAAATATACAAGAGTTTCCAGTGAAGAACCCAACCACAATGACAGGTTCTCAACTTCCAAACCCGGAAGCTGAGCAACCTGAAACGGACAAAATATTAGGCACTGATCAGGATCAAGCTCAACTGAGCAAAGAAATCCACTCGATTACTGACACAGGGAAGGAGGATGCCACTGCAAAGACAGCGAATGTTGTACAAGTAGCTGTGCCAATGACCGAACTTCTAACGGTGCTGATGGCACAATTAGACACAAGAGACAAGCAACGGGAACAGGAATTGATTAACCAAGTTAATGACATTTTAGGGGAAGAACGTCTCGAAGGTGAGGAAAAGGAAAGACAGGAACGCCTTGAACGCGAACGCAGGCAACAGGAGCGTGATGCTCAGTTCCTGGCAAAAATGAATGAAATGTTTGAACAACGTGACAAGGCGCTAATGTCATATTTGTCACAGGAGATCGCTGTAGTAAAACAGCAAGTGGCTGTGTAGGTAGACCAGAACAAAGACATTACACAAAATGTCACGCAATTGGACGAGCTCAGTACGTGTTACAAAAACACGTGAAAGATATTGACAAAACCGTTGAGAAAATTTCCGACTCCCTCGAGAAGCGTGTCGAGGAAAGCAGGCAATAGCTCTATTATAGAGGGCAGAGCAGTCATGGACCCCCGCGTAACATGGTATTAATGCAGAAGACGGAAATGTGCCGAGAAATGAAAGCCGAATGGAAAAAGATGACTGCGAGAAAGTGCAACCATACTCGCCAGTCAATTGTTCAGGCGTGGTCGCCGCGAACGCGCGAGCGGAGAGGTAGCGCTACCAACTGTAGCGCAAGTAAAGCACGAGGAATCACTATTAAAACACAGGCAGTTCCGGACGTTTAATGATGGGAAAAAGAATGTCCATCCGGTAATATTTATAAAAAGTTTCCGGAATGTACTCCAGGAATCATGGACTGAGCACCAAAAAGTTCAGTTTGTGGTCTCATTTATCACAGGCGACGCGGCACTCTGGGCGATGGAAATCGCGGAGCAGTGTCGTTGTCTGAATTCTAAAGTAAATTTCTTGCCAGATACTGGTCCAGGTCTGTTCAGGAGCGTCTCTGGAAACAAGTGTATAACCCGGAACCATTCAATCCCCGTTCAGGTAACCTGAGAAAATATTTTGAAAGATACCTGAACAAAACAAGATACTGGGATGAACCCATAGCTGCCAGGGACGTTCTAAGAATTTTGAAGGGTAAACTGGCTATAACGATAAGAGAGAAACTCGTACACGTCCCTGACACGGACTTGGAGTTGTTTATGGCAACCATAGACTCCCTAGATTTAATAAAAGATGCCAGGCAGGGAGATCGGGGGAGTGCAAACAACGGACAATCGAACGGTAAAGGAAAACACCAATCCAATAATAGCCCTCGTAAGAACGGGCATTCAAAGAGTGACGCATATTTGCAATGGGAAAACTTAACTAAGAAAGGAAACACTATGAATAGTGTGCCAATTGTGGATGGTGACTGGCACAACACTGGATGCAATACGTACCAGCATGGCCAGTCAAACTCGTCTTCACCAAAAAGAGGTGGAGAAAACTACAATCGAAAGAGACGAGGCGAAGGGGGAGGAAAATCCAACTTCGGCAATAAAAATATGAGAACTAAAAATGAGCAGTGGCAACGGGCAGGGCCAGCAAACTGGCAGGCACATCAAAACGTGCCGTCAGGCCATCCCGAAGCCACCGATTCCACCACAGCCTCCAAATAGTCACTCGTGTACGCACCGCAATGCACGCCACCAATTGTGACTGATAATGTTCGAATAACCGATGTGTCTGATCACGTGTCGGCAGGGTGCGACGAGCCGTCCAACTCTGGCCGACCTCTGTAGGCACTTCCCAGACGGTCGCAAGATGAAAAGAGGGGGGGGGGGGGGGGGGGCAGACAGAATGTGAGGGGGATTATGCTCCGCTACAATGACGGATGCGAGCTGAAAGATGAACTGACAGTTGATACGCGACCTGCGGACCAACAAGAAACAGAACATGCGCAGGCTGCCTTTGTGGCAAAGATAAATGGAGTCGAAGTAATAATAATATTGGATGCAGGGGCGAGTGCTTCTTGTATTGATGAGCAGTTATTCAAGTGCGTGGATCGTGTGAAAAAGTTACCGAGCCTGCCAGTAGCAAATAGTAGGAGCCCTACGCGGCAGGGTGCAGCTAATAAAGAATCAGGTGCAGGCAGAGATTGCCCTGGAAAACGAAGCCATACTGTGCTCATTCCCAGTTGTCAAAAATCTCACAGTACCTTGCATCCTGGGCCTTGACGCGCTTAGGGAATTGAAGGCAAAATTAACCTCTCCCGAGCCAGATGCACCTTAACCTATCTAAACCGACAAATTGATCTGGCATTAATGAGGACTCCGGACGCGTATGTGAACTACTGACGGAACGTCCGGGTAACTTCACAGAATCCTGACACGTTGAATCACAACAGATGTGTTGTAAATCAAAACAGCAGCGAACCGGAATCTGTTTGGGAACGGGAAAGTGCTATTATTAAGCAACATATTGCACCAAAAGTAACCGAATCTTCGTACCTGAGCCTGTCACAGCAATCTGACTTGAGTCAAGTGCTGAACCAATTTGTACAAGTGTTTTCAGAAAAAGCGGGGATAATAAAAGAGTTCGACATGCAAGTAAAACCTCACCAAACTTTCTGCCGTTCCTCCTATTCAATGCCGTGGTCGAAAAGACAAACCGTGGGGAGAGAAATATAGAGAATGCTGCGGTGGCAAACAATAAAACCGTTTATATCCAGGGATACTTAAGGGTTTAAGTCTAAAATGTGTAGTGTGTAAAGGTAGATGTAAGTTGTATGCCTGGTTAGTAAGATTTAATTAATGTTTATTTGATTGTTACTTGTGCTTGTTAGATATAGAGTAGTTGCTAAGTGTATGTATGAGTGAGTTGTGACAGAAGAAGAATTCTGCACTTAAACAAGTGCCGTGACAGAAAAGAGTGTAACAAATGAATCTGCGTAAGAACGCTCTGCACATGATAAACCTTGAAAAGGGAAGAAGCATTGTGCATGGTCATCAGACGCGCAAATTTACAGCGAATCGCTGTACAAACGCGAGAATTCCCGTAATAAAAAATTTCAAACAGAATAAGCTCTTAATTTCCACACTGATTCCAGCCTGAAGGCGCTTGCAGGTACACCCGCGCGTAAGCAAGGCAGCTGCAAACACAACAATGACGAAAGTTTCTGAATCAGTGTTGAATGAATATAAAGAACATATGTAAAAACCTACTGAGCTCACGAGTCCAGAAAGACCAATTGGTCGACACTTTAAATAATAGGTGCCAACTAGACCAATCTCTTAGTGCAGAGTGATAAGACATATCTAGCAGGAACTCTGATTTGTGTCACGTATGAAATACGATTGTGTAAGGTGAGATACATATTTCTTATGCAGCTCAAGTAATAGGTGTTAAAATATGTTCCAATTTACAAGTGAGACTATCCGGACGCTAAGTTAGTGCAATATCGATAAACCGAATGACTAATTGGAATGTGACGGAAAACGTGAACAGTAAACTGTGTGATAACACACTGAGTGTTGACTGTATTTAGCACTGAAAAACTGTTGTTTGAGTACAGTGCACTAAGATAAATAAAATTAACAGTATACATGGTGGTGCCTTCCGCAAGAAACAATTTAATATGCGAAATAATACTCACATCAATACTGTGGAAAAATATTCCTGTGAACGGAATACTCCCAGTGGACTGTGAATGGATGCGACGGGTAGCGCACAGCGAACTACGGATTCCGGGAGCGACAAATGCACGCTAGAAGTAACGCAGGCCAAATATAGTGAAGTGAAAAGTGTCACAGCAAGGTAATCGCATGAACACTCACCACAGCGACAGTGTGTAGTGCTGAGTAGTGATCACATAGAAAAAAAAAGAAAAAAAAAACAATGATTAAATCCGAGTAGAGAAATGTGTGAGTTCGAGCCAGAGACTTATTTACAGAACTAGACCTCGTACGTTCGTACATTATATCAGTGCATTCAAAAACAGGAAACACGAATGACTGTGGAGTGATTGAAAGCTAATACGATTTCTTTCAGCACTAGCGATATGTGTATTTGTCTTCTTTTGCTGATGCACTGATACGCAGTCGAATGTTTTCATGTTACGCGAGGAGAGCGGTCGGCAGATGTTCCTGACTGCACAGCTGATGCGCCGCGCCTGTCGACTAATCGTCAGCTGTTTGCGCGGACGTCACAGTGGGGGTCAACGAACTGTCGCTAACAGTGACAGGGTGCCGCACATGCTTCTGTCGTTTGCAACATCGATCCGCCGACAGCTCAACAATAAACCAGCGTCGACAACTCTTACTTCGATGACATTTCGAAATGTATTTATGGTTGACAACGTATTAATAAACACCGACTAGAATGTAAATTTGTAACACACATAATGTGCGAAGGACACAGGAATTAATTACAGTGACTATATGTTTATTATTATAATGTATATGTGTACGTGAAAGCACAGACAGACATTTTGCTCAAAGATGGCTTAATAGTTCAAGACAAATGTACTGTGTACGTAATTTCAATTTAACATCTATTTATTGTTATATATATATATATATATATATATATATATATATATATATATATATATATATATATGTACTTTTCTTTGTTGATTAATTCAATGGACATATTATCTTCATAAATAATATAAAGAGAGACTGAATGTCAACATTTCGAAGGCTCCGGGCGAGGTTTTTTGACCCGTTTTTTCCTTACGCCTGTGACTCAAATTGGGGAGCGTAAGCAAATTTGTACCGGGTCTGTAGGATTCCGGAGTGTTCACATTCCTGATGAAAAATAGAGTTGGAACTAGTAGATGAATTCACCTGCAACAATGAGATCGAAACATATGTGAAACATATTACGATAGAGTACGAATATAACCATTCATTTAATTGTGGCTTGAACACAAATGTACCTACCTTCATCACGAAAAAAAAATGAACACTTAAGTAATGATGTAACACGGTAGTGAGTCTGTACATAAAGTAGTAAAACACATTAAGCACACCCTGACTAGGGGGCCCATGTGACGGTACGTCACATAAATGGACATTTGGAGGGAGGGAAAGGAAGTTTTTGTTATGAGACGTGTGAATTATAAATTATTTCAAGACTGTGTACGTTTGCGCGATGTATAACAAATAGTAAAGAACGTAAGTTATTATTATCAAAACACAAATATCGATGTAATTAACAAAACACAGTTTTTTTGGTATAACCTCTGTGTAACTTAGGCAAGAAGATCAGAGACAATGCTTTTATTGAACTAGCTCTCCTGTTTTGTTTCGTCTAGCGGTAGGTCGCAATTATGGTGCTGTCTGATACTTAACGTAAGTTTTATCTGTATTTTGAGAAATATAATAGAAATTGTCATTAGAAAGTGTGTATTATTGACTCAGTTGTCACCTCTCATGATTACAAACATTAATTATAGTTAAGGTTTTTACAAAACTTCGCAGTACATGGAGCTCATCTCCCCTAGCAGGATTTAGTCGGCAATTACGCTGACTGCATTATTTAATTAAAATATCATGTCATAATATAAAATGTAAATGTAAATGTAAATGCGAGAGACTTCTCAATTTTGATCTTTCATTAATTTCAGAGTTAAAAAGAGTGAAAATAGATTTCGTTCATTAATATTTAGAATACTGAGTGAGTTCAGTATGTTTCATTTTGGCCGGGAGTGAAAAAAAAATGGTTCCTCTAGAGACTTGTGGCACACGGCTGTCAGAAGGGGGGCAAGTTCTTTCGCCTACGCTGTGTAGTATCGAATTGGTATCCCGTAAGGTCCCGTGGACTTTCCTCTGTTGAGTGATTTCAGTTGCTTTTCTATTCCTTGGACACTTATTTCACTGTCAGCCGTTTTTTCGTTCGTGCGAGTAATTAGAGATGGAACTGCTTTGCGGCCTTCCTCTGTGAAACAGCTTTGGAAAGCTTTACGCGTGTCATCCTCTGTTTCAATGCCATAATCATCCCGGAGTGTCTGGATATGCTGTTTCGAGCCACTTACAGATTTAACGTAAGACCAGAACTTCCTAGGATTTTCTGTCACGTCGGTACATAGAATTTTACTTTCGAATTCACTGAACGCTTCACTGACATAGCCCTCCTTTTGCTAACTTTGACATCGTTTAGGTTCTGTTTGTCTGAGAGGTTTTGGCTGCGTTTAAACTTGGAGTGAAGCTCTCTTTGCTTTCGCAGTAGTTTCCTAACTTTGTTGTTGTACCACGGTGGGTTTTTCCCGTCCCTCACAGTTTGACTCGGCATGTCCCTGTCTAAAACGCATTTTACAATTGCCTTAAACTTTTTCCATAGACACTCAACATTGTCAGTGTCGGAACAGAAATTTTCGTTTTGATCTGTTACATAGTCTGAAATCTGCCTTCTATTACTCTTGCTAAAGAGATAAACCTTCCTCCCTTTTCCTATATTCCTATTAAATTCCATATTCAGGGATGCTGCAACGGCCTTATGATAACTGATTCCCTGTTGTGCACTTACAGAGTCGAAAAGTTCGGGTCTGTTTATTATCAGTAGGTCCAAGATGTTATCTCCACGAGTCGGTTCTCTGTTTAATTGCTCGAGGTAATTTTCGGATAGTGCACTCAGTATAATGTCACTCGATGCTCTGTTCCTACCACCCATGCTAAACATCTGAGTGTCCCAGTCTATATCTGGTAAATTGAAATCTCCACCTAAGGCTATAATATGCTGAGAAAATTTATGTGAAATGTATTCCAAATTTTCTGTCAGTTGTTCTGCCACTAATGCTGCTGAGTGGGGAGGTCGGTAAAAGGAGCCAATTATTAACCTAGCTCGGTTGTTGAGTCTAACCTCCACCCATAACATTTCACAGGAACTATGCACTTCTACTTCACTACAGGATAAACTACTACTAACTTCGACAAACACGCCACCACCGGTTGCATGCAATGTATCCTTTCTAAACACCGTCTCTGCCTTTGTAAAAATTTCGGCAGAATTTATCTCTGGCTTCAGGCAGCTTTCCGTACCTATAACGATTTCAACTTCGGTGCTTTCTATCAGCGCTTGAAGTTCCGGTGCTTTACCAATTCGGCTTCGACAGTTTACAATTACAATACCGATTGCTGCTGGGTCCCCGCATGTCCTGACTTTGCCCCACACCCTTTGAGGCTGTTGCCCTTTATGTACTTGCCTGAGGTCATCTAACCTAAAAAACCGCCCAGCACACGTCACACAACCCCTGCTACCCGTGTAGCCGCTTCCTGCGTGTAGTGGACTCCTCACCTATCCAGTGGAACCCGAAATCCCACCACCCTATGGCGCAAGTCGAGGAATCTGCAGCCCACACCGTCGCAGAACCGTCTCATCCTCTGATTCAGACCCTCCACTCGGCTGTGTACCAAAGGTCCGCAGTCAGTCCTGTCGACGACGCTGCAGATGGTGAGCTCTGCTTTCATCCCGCTAGCGAGACTGGCAGTCTTCACCAAATCAGATAGCCGCCGGAAGCCAGAGAGTATTTACCCCGATCCATAGCGACACACATTATTGGTGCCGACATGAACGACCACCTGCAAATGGGTGCACCCTGTACCCTTCATGGCATCCGGAAGGACCCTTTCCACATCTGGAATGACTCCCCCCGGTATTCACACGGAGTGCACATTGGTTTTCTTCCACCCTATTGATGCCATATCTCTAAGGGGCCCCATTACGCGCCTGACGTTGGAGCTCCCAACTACCAGTAAGCCCACCCTCTGCGACTGCCCGGATCTTGCAGACTGAGGGGCAACCTCTGGAACAGGACAAGCAGACATCTCCGGCCGAATATATCAGCCGGAGACAGAGCCTGAAACCGGTTCGTCAGACAAACTGGAGAGGCCTTCCGTTCAGCCCTCCGGCATGTCTTTCGCCCCCTGCCACACCTCGAGACGACCTCCCACTCTACCACAGGTGAGGGATCAGCCTCAATGTGGACAGTCTCACGGGCAGCCACAGTCGTAGTCCGATCGGGGATGCGTGGGACGAGCTGGCCGTCCCCGACAAACCCCTGTCTGGACCCCCACACTGATGCCCATTGCCAAGAGCCTCAAGCTGTGTGACCGAAACCAACACTGCCTGAAGCTGGGAGCGAAGGCATGCCAACTCAGCCTGCATCCGAACACAGCAGTTGCAGTCCCTATCCATGCTAAAAACTGTAGTGCAAAGAACGTCTGAATTAATCTACAGAGAGCACAAACAAATAGAAACTAAATTTAAACGGTTATTAAAATACAAGGTTGCCTAGTAAATGCAGTAATGCTGCTACTTGCCCACTGCTGACACACTGCTTGGCGGCGGAAGGAGACTACGAGATTTCAGGTACTAAAACGCGATGCTACAACTCTCAAATACTATAATACGCCCAAAATTTATGAATTACACAATGCAAGTACCAAAAACACGCAAAGAAATTAAGAATTAAACTATGTAAGAAATGAGTGAGTTAGGAGTATACGACTTTCTGCTGGCAGCTGCTTATCCAACGGTGGCAGGGAGCACACTGGCTGTGACCAACCGACACTGGCCATTCAAAACAATTTCCCAAACTGGCAACTGTAAGCTGTCAAAAATAGCAGGAGGAAAGAACAATGTTGGACGCCATAAACAAAATTGTATGAACATAAGTCCGCAGAGAGGGGCAAGCTGCTCACAAGGTGGACCTCATACACCTTCGTTAAACAGGACAAACGGGGCAAGGAACAATTTAGCACAAATTACCACGGTGTGGAGTCAGTGGCAGACTTTTATATGACTGATTGCATCAAAGGGAAGTTGTGTAAATTCTTATTAGTTATTGGATCTGAAATATCTGAGGCAGGTAAAAGTGTACTTGGTACAGAAGAATTGAATCCACAATGTAGAAGGGGATGATATTGATTCACTCAGTTTGGCAGTGTTGGGATTACAGGCGCGGGCGGGGATGGGGGAATGCTGGTGCAGTAACTTCCAGGTTACTTGAAAGTTTCTCTCTGTTTCTATCGCGTCATACTCAGGTTACGTTTCCTAGTTGCACAACATGGTCAAGTTAACTTGGAACAGCAATTAGCAGAACTGGATAGAACACCGTTTCGTCTTGCTTTTGCATATTTAAAATCGTTACTGTGTGAAGCATCAGACCTAGGCCAGGATAAGGCGCCTAAACCGCCTACGAGGCCCCTTAAAGTCGACTCCTGGGATATGTTACTAAAGGATATTGGGAATATTAATCTGGGTTTATGTTAGAGCCTATCTGCCAGTTAGTTCTTTGTATATAGTTGATCATCTGCATGAGAATGAAGAGTCAGATAGTGTATAATGCTTTACACTGTCTATTATGTCAAAGGGAGCACTTATAACTTTAGTTCTGAAGAGGTGAAGCTATTAGAAGGTATTTCAATAGCCAGCTTAGAGGTCTCGATGAACATGAATTTTATAGGGGTTTCATGCGTATCTGTGTAATGCCCGAACAGTCTAACAGAGTAATTACAATGAGAAGTATCACATAAAAAGGGATATGATAACAGGATACTCTGAGTTATTCAATTCTCCCAGAGCATTGCCTGCACTCCGCTATCCACTAACTGAACATCATATTCCCACTGGTTATGAATAACCTGTCTGTAAGGAACTGATAAAGTTCCGCAGCATCTGTAAACAGGCACGGAAGAATTTATAGATCTACAACATTAGGATTGGAAATGTAGAAGGGAGTAATAGTCCCTAGTCGGCACCTGTTGGCATTGTACCAAATAAATCATCACATGGCAATAAGGAATACAGTTTTTGTGGTGACTGCCGATATTTAAATCAGAAAACAGTTTCAGATGCATTCTCTACGCCTAATAAAACAGAAATTTTAGCTAACCTACACAAGTGCCATTATTTTAAAATTATGGATCTACGAAGTGGGTACCATTAAACCAGCCAGCGTAGCCGAGAGCGCTAATGTACTGCTTCCTGGACTCGAGTAACGTCGACCCCGGATCGAATCCGCCTGACGGATTAACGACGACGCTCGGTGTGGCGGCCAGCCTGGATGTGGTTTTTAGGTGGTTTTACACATCCTACTAAGTGAATACCGGGCTGGTCCCCATGTCCCGCCTCAGTTACACGACTCGCAGACATTTGAAACACTCTTTCACGGTTTACACTAGATGCAGACAGCTGGGGCACACTAATTCCGTCCCAGGTGGTATGGGGTGGCGGCAGGAAGTGTATCCGGCCACCCTTAAAATTCACCATGCCAAATCCGTACTTAACCCTGCCGACCCTGTGAACAATGCACAATAAAGGCAGTAGCAAAAGAAACAAAATCAAAAAGTGAGAAGCGGGTACCATCAATTAGAAGTAGCTTCTGAAGATCGTCTGGAAACGGTAAACTCAACCTGTCTGATAAATATTAATATCGTCGACACCTTTTAGACGGAAAAGCACGCTAGCAACTCTCCAGCGTTTGTTCGGTGGGGTTTTGCAAGGATTCAGACTAGGACAATGCATGGTGTATTTAAATAATATTATTGTGTTCTCCAAGGATATTTAGTTGAGTTAACACGAAGTCTTTCACCATATATGTGCAGCATGGCTAACACTCGGCTTGGGAAGATGTCATTTCGTTCTGCAAGCAGCCCATTGCTTGAGCCATTTTATCGCCTGGAATGCCGTATGTACCAACCTGCGACTTGTTCATGCAATCAAAAATTTTCTGACACCGACCACAATAAAGGAATTCAGTGACATCCATGCCTAGGTAATTTTTATAGGAAATTCATTCCAAAATTCACTGAAATCGCGGGACCCTTCATCCAGCTACTGAATAAGCAAGGAGTAAAGTTTCTGTGGTCTGCAGATCACAAAACAACATTTGTAAAAGTAAGGGTTTATTGACATATAGTCCGTAACTCGATTTTCCAGATTTCTAAACACACTTTATACTGTCGTGTGACGCTAGCAGTTTTGCAGTTTTGCCTCGAGGTGACGCTTAAGCCAAGAAGCAGGCAGTCAAGAACATGCATTAGCATAAGTGTCAAGACACCATAGTAAGGCAGTAAAATATTATTCGACTACTAAGAAAGATATGTTAGTGGTCGTATAAGAAATAGCTCGTTTCTGCTGTTATTTATATAGTCGATGCTTCAAATTAATAACTGATCATGTGACAGTGAAATGACTACTAGGACACAGAGGTCCAACTAGTGCTTTAACTACACTCCTGGAAATTGAAATAAGAACACCGTGAATTCATTGTCCCAGGAAGGGAAAACTTTATTGACACATTCCTGGGATCAGATACATCACATTATCACACTGACAGAACCACAGGCACATAGACACAGGCAACAGAGCATGCACAATGTCGGCACTAGTAAGTGTATATCCACCTTTCTCAGCAATGCAGGCTGCTATTCTCCCATGGAGACGATCGTAGAGATGCTGGATGTAGTCCTGTGGAACGACTTGCCATGCCATTTCCACCTGGCGCCTCAGTGAGACGACGCTTCATCCAGTCCCAAACATGCTCAATGGGGGATAGATCCGGAGATCTTGCTGGCCAGGGTAGTTGACTTACACCTTCTAGAGCACGTTGGGTGGCACGGGATACATGCGGACGTGCATTGTCCTGTTGGAACAGCAAGTTCCCTTTCCAGTCTAGGAATGGTAGAACGAGGGGTTCGATGACGGTTTGGATATACCGTGCACTATTCAGTGTCCCCTCGACGATCACCAGAGGTGTACGGCCAGTGTAGGAGATCGCTCCCCACACCATGATACCGGGTGTTGGCCCTGTGTGCCTCGGTCGTATGCAGTCCTGATTGTGGCGCTCACCTGCACGGCGCCAAACACGCATACGACCATCATTGGCACCAAGGCAGAAGCGACTCTCATCGCTGAAGACGACACGTCTCCATTCGTCCCTCCATTCACGCCTGTCGCGACACTACTGGAGGCGGGCTGCACGATGTTGGGGCGTGAGCGGAAGAAGGCCTAACGGTGTGCGGGACCGTAGCCCAGCTTCATGGAGACGATTGCGAATGGTCCTCGCCGATACCCCAGGAGCAACAGTGTCCCTAATTTGCTGGGAAGTGGCGGTGCGGTCCCCTACGGCACTGCGTAGGATCCTACGGTCTTGGCGTGCATCCGTGCGTCGCTGCGGTCCGGACCCAGGTCGACGGGCACGTGCACCTTCCGTCGACCACTGGCGGCAACATCGATGTACTGTGGAGACCTCACGCCCCACGTGTTGAGCAATTCGGTGGTACGTCCACCCGGCCTCCCGCATGCCCACTATATGCCCTCGCTCAAAGTCCGTCAACTGCACATACGGTTCACGTCCACGCTGTCGCGGCATGCTACCAGTGTTAAAGACTGCGATGGAGCTCCGTATGCCACGGCAAACTGGCTGACACTGATGGCGGCGGTGCACAAATGCTGCGCAGCTAGCGGCATTCGACGGCCAACACCGCGGTTCCTGGTGTGTCCGCTGTGCCGTGCGTGTGATCATTGCTTGTACAGCCCTCTCGCAGTGTCCGGAGCAAGCATGGTGGGTCTGACACACCGGTGTCAATGTGTTCTTTTTTCCATTTCCAGGAGTGTATATTACCAGGACTGGGAGGCGGTACTGATTATGGTGAAGTACTAATACTGAGCTTCTTTAGCTAAATTATATGGCAAGTTAAGTTTGTCTCTTCAAAAACATCTGAAAATTGAAATTACATTACTTACAAATGATTCATAAACAATGAGATTTAAACAGCAAGTATTATCAAGCTCACTAACCAACATAAATGCAAATCATCAAATTAAATATAGCTCTGTTAACAAATCTTAAAAGCATTACAAAAGTGAAATATCTAACTAGCATTTTTTATCAAATTAGTTTACGTTACCCAAAAACTACAAATTATCACCCAACCCGTCTATACTAACACGCTAGCAAAAAAAATCATAATTATTTAACATCTTAACCTTGCTTGCCTGGAGACTCCTACTTCTATGTTCGACGATATTGACATACCTACATTTGTCTCAGACTTGGTGGCTTCACACAGCACACCACAAAAAACAGCCTACTCCGTCGTCTTTCGCTCACCGACAGCTATCTACAACTATGCTCCCAGCGCTTACTCCAACACTATAATACTCTCAGACCAGAAGCATTATCTCTAGGTCTGCCGTCTTACACAGTTGGCGATATAAAGCCTATCAAAGACATACATCGATTGTAAAATCATGTTCGGCTGCCACATACAAATGTGCCCCAATAGACTGATTTCAAAATAACAATACTCCGTGAAGAAGAAATGTAGTTTTTCATTAAGCCACGATGTTTCGCTAGACCTTCTGAGCAGACGCGCCGAGCCGCCGACGTGTGTCCTCATTGATTAATGGTGCTGCAGCTCCGGTGTCCAGCTGAACCTTCACTTATTGGACGGAAATTGGAGAGCCAGCATTCACTTCTGCGATGCATTACATGTCTGTCTAGCTGACGTGATGCATTGGAAAGATACACCTTCACATGAAGCCGGAGGGTGGTTTGTTAACTCACAACTGGCTTTGCCCGCGTTTCTGCAAGCTCACATCGCTGCACTGCAGGTTTGTTTTTTGTGAAATGTCCGTGCTCTAGACGTGACAAAGGCTTCGCTAAGGTTCGGGGCACACGCTTTAACGTTAAGATGGAAAGAGCGTTTTTGTGTTTTGTTAAAAGTATTTTCTTGCCATTGAAGGCATTTTATTAATTGATGGACGTACTTAAGCTTCTAGTGTGATGTCAGCGATCTGGACGATCGTGAATGATGAAATGTAGGGTTTTAAGTAAAAGATAATTAGTCTGACTCACATCTGACTGCTACTCGCGACTGTGACTAAATACCTTTCATGCCTGAATTTCGTATGTGAAGGTATCCTGAGCAAACGGTAGCCAACTCGAAACATTTAGCAATTCTAGAACTTCACTATGGCAAGGAAGCCTCTGCCGGGGCTAGGCGCAAAATTACACCACGAAACAACCATTTCATATAAGAAACTTTACAATTATGACACGTGGTGTCAGTTCCAGGTTGCATACAGCTGTGTATGAGACTGAAGAAACTTTAGACTGACATCTACAAGGCGCGTATGATGACATATGTATCCGGTTATCAGCGTATCCGGTTATCAGAGAACGTAAGACACTGAAATATAAACCATTGGTGTTTCCGAGTGTTCGGAATTTCTGTACCATTTCGTATAATCGACTGCTAGAAGAGAGGAGTAAAGCCATATAACTGCGTAGACTACCGCGGCCAGATTCATTTGACATGTAAGTCTTCTGGATATGATACCACGTCACAATGTGGAAAAGCGTGTGGAGCTAACGTTTCGGCCACGTGCGCAGTGGTCTTTTTCTAGGTCTACAGGTCATGTCAAGAGTAAAGTACTTCCCCCTGTGTGGAATGCTATAAACAAGACAACGTAGTTAAAATCGTCGGAGTTATAACATCCAGCTCCTTGAAGCCTAGTCAAAGCTTGTGAATGGTGTTTTGGGCGTAGCCGTAGGTACAGACTGATGTTTGTTGCTGCTGACACTATGGCTGCTGCATAGCGCCATGCTGTTGCTCTTGTTACAGTACGAGTAGTTGCTGTTACTTTTGTGCTGTTGTTCCCGCTGTAGTTCAGGTTGTTTTAGGCGCTACTGATCTTGCTTCTGAAGCTCCTGTTGCAATTTTAGTAGTTCCGGGGCAATTTATATTAGTGCTGCAGCAGTGGCATGTGGTGCTGCAGAAGTACAACAGGCTTCAGATGAACAGTATCACCACCAAAGAGGAAGATACGAACAGAGCAAGAAGCATCTTTTGCTATGCAGTGAACGTAAGGTAATAGCGAGGGCTAAAAAGCAGGATTGTTTTAAACGAAGCAATTTGGCAATGGACTGAACACCCGATACAGCATGGAGTTACTACCCATTCTATCCGTGGGACGCCTTATGCCCGCGACGTGGTGCTGCCCATGTGACTGACTTGTCCCGTTGCGGTTGGGGGGCCAGGCTGGTGACTTTCCTACCGGAAACTGAGCATCTCTGCTTCGTCGCTGCTATCGATACACGCTGTATGCGGTGATACGAAACATAGCATACTAATTTTCACCAAAAAAATATTTTCTCTTGAATTACGATTCATTTTACAAAATGACAATTTTTTGTTCCCTCGGTTCTTACTCCTTCCTCTACAACGAAATACAATATCTTCCTGCATTTAACACTACCACTTGTTTTATTTGTCCCAAAATTCTGTTAAAACATCGTAGTCGTTCTCTTTTCTTTTATCACAAGTTTTCTTTGGTTCTTTCTTCCCATAGCTTATGATAGTTCTTTGGTCTATTCTCGTCTACACTGACGTGACAAAAGTCAAGGGATAGCGGTGTGCGCATATAGAAGTGGCGGTAGTACCGGGTATACAAGGCATAAAAAGGCAGTGCGCTGGCGGAGCTGCCATATGTACTCTGGTGATTCATGTGAAAAGGTTACCGACCTGATTATAGCCACAGACTTTGAGCGCGAATTGGAAGTTGAAGCCAGAGGCATGGGATATTCCATTTTGGAAAAGGTTATAGAATTAAATATTCTGAGATCCGCAGTGTGAAATGTGTGCAAAGAATACCAAATTTCAGGCATCACCTCGCAGTGGCCTTCATTTAACGACCGAGAGCAGCGGCGTTTGGGTAGAGTTGTCAGTGCTAACAGGCAGGCAACACAGTGAAATAACAATAAAAATCAATGTGGGACGTACGACAAACGAATTGTTTACGGCAGTAAACGACCGTCGCCAGTGCCTTTGTTAACACCACGACATCGCCTGCAGGGGCCTCTTCTGGGCTCATGACGGTATCGTAGGACCCTCGACTACTGGAGGATCGTGGCGTGCTCAGATGAGTCCCAATTTCAGTTGGCAAGAGCAGATGGTAGGGTTGGAGTGTGAGGCATAACCTCCAAACACTAGTGGTTAACACGGCACCGTGGAAGCTGATGATGAGTCTATAATGGTGTTTATATGAAACTGACCGGTTTCTCAAGTCCAGCTGAACCCATTATTGATTGGAGGTGGCTACGTTCCGCTAATTGGAGACGATGTACAGCCATTAGTTGACTTCATGCTCCGAATGTTCCGAAATAGCACTGGAATTTTTATGGATGTCAGTCTGCCAAGTCACCGGGCTACAATTGTTCCCGACTGATTTAAAGAACATTGTGGACAGTTCGAGCAAATCGTGTGGCCACCCAGGCAATCCGACATGAATCTCACCGATCATTTATGGGATATAACCGAGAGGTCAGTTCGTGCACAAAACCCTGCGTTAGCAACACTTTCGCAGTTATGTATGGTTATAGAGGCATCAAGGACCAATATTTCTGCAGGGGACTTCCAACGACTTTTTGAGTCCATGCCACGTTGAGTTGCTGTACGACGCAAGGCAAAGGGAGGTTTGGCATGATATTTGGATGTAAAGGACGACTTTTGTCACCTCAGTATATATTGTCCCAGATATTTAAGATTGTAATTTCTTAGATTTCAATCAGTGGCCAAATGATAGTGGATTTTACGAAATGTGAGGATCCTGCTCAGAATAACGTGGTGCTCTGGATAAGACATTGGGCTTGTATTTGACAGCAGCGTCATTGAAATCTGTGCCCAATTAGCTAGATATAGGAACGCTTCTCTATAAAACTTGTAATGCTTTCCAGTTGTTACTACTGTAACTTTGACATTGGTAGGTTCTTGTATTCTAAATTCCTTCCCATTAATGATCTTAGATTTGTTTTTCTTCAAGTTTACAGAAGAAAACACTCATTTTAAGAGTTACACAGAGTTTGGTTTGACATCGACTTGACTTCATCACTTTAAAGAGTTGTAATTTCGTTGACGTTAGCATTGAAGGCCTATTCTGTTCAATACCGATCACATCTATTAGTAAAACACTACACAAGGCTGGTAATTGTGGTTGCTGCCTCAGACCTTCTACATGAAGTAAAACTTTCTGAGGATGATTACGTTTTGTGGTATAGAAAAATTTCGACTCAGCATCTGTTCATCATATTTACAAAACGATTTAGATTGTTCTTGTAGAATCCTAAGGATGCATCGACTGCGATTGTGATCAACGAAGTGTGCAGTTGATAGTAAAAATATCGTTGCTGTTCATCCTCATGACTTTTTTATTTCGGCACTCTGTATACAGTGACTCGTAATAGTGCCCTACTTTCAGCAAAATGCGAAACTGTTGCCTGAAAAATGAGGAGCAGACACTAATTCGAAATAGAGCGACGTTTCTGTGACGCTATTTGACTCGTGTCCATAATCCTGGTCAACATTTTACATACGAATGTAGGGGGAAATCGTTCAGTATTCTTACATTTGACCTCACCCCCTGGTGTACGTCCGCAGGTCCATTGGGATTCTGTGAGTGCCCACTGGTGATTACGGCCCGCAGTAGGGTGCGGGACGCTGAGCTTCCATTACAGGGCGTCGCGACCCTAACAGACGCCTGGCGCCGCGCGGACAGGTTTACTGTCTGCCTCACACCGCGTCCGATAAATACTTGATTCCGCATGCGCCAGAGGCCGGCATGAAATATTTACGAGCCTCGACGACGACGACGCTGTGCGGTCCAGGAAACAGGCAGCCTGCGGACATGGCGACGAGGGGAACGGTCCATCGTGACCGGGGAAAGCAACGCAGAGCGGAGAGGAGCTTAGGGACAGCCGGAAACAGGGAAGGGTGCTTCTCTGCAGCACACAGCGGCGCCAGCGAGCGGTCCCGAGGCGCTGTGGTGAAATTTTCACTAACCCTTTCGGTCATTCCGTCCTCATATAAGGACATACCAAATAAATGCTTAGTATATTAAATTGTACCTTCGAGATTGTTATCCTCATATTGTCACAAGTAGAGAGTTTATTTGAGAACAGTGTCGACATCTCCTGTCAATCTGTGGAACCACAAAACAAAACAGTCACATGGACGTTGCCCAGCAGTAATCTTTGTACCTTCCATCAGCCGGTTAATATCTTCTGAGTTTACGTAAAAAAATTTATTTATGCTTGGAAAGGAACATTCTTGAAGGTGAAAACTAAAGTTGTCTTTCAGAACAAAAGGTTAGAGACGTATTTATAACCTTATACAGCCGCCCGCGGTGGTCTCGCGGTTCTAGGCGCGCAGTCCGGAACCGTGCGGCTGCTCCGGTCGCAGGTTCGAATCCTGCCTTGGGCATGGATGTGTGTGATGTCCTTAGGTTAGTTAGGTTTAAGTAGTTCTACGTTCTAGGGGACTGATGAACACAGCAGTTGAGTCCCATAGTGCTCAGAGCCATTTGAACCATAACTTTATAAATGTCTCCAAAAGAGGACATTGTGATTGGAAGGTTGTAATATCATAGAAATTTAGGACATTATTTCGCTGTCTTTTTAGTGATCTTACTGTGATTTCACAATGTCCTGAGTCCAAGAAGACGAAGAAGGTCACTTACAGAAAAAGAAGTTATAGATCTCCTTAATTCATCTGAAATTGACGATCTATCCGATGAGTCTGGCGATAATTTTGAACAAGAGGATAATGAAGGAAGTAATGTTAGACGTTTTATACGATACGGTATACAGTAAATTGAGTAGTCTGGACGCAAAGACCGCTAACTGCATGATCAGTGATACTGAGATAATCACGAAACACTCTTCTCATGCAAACGGCAATGCGTTGGCAGCGAGGATGTTACTGTTGCGGAAGAATTTGTTACAGCGCACCCAGCGTAAAGCTCAATAAGAAAAACATCCATTCTAATCGTAACAGGCTGAAAGGTAGCTTTGAATGTCCAGATTGGAAAATCTGATGTCTGTTCACGTGCTTTGCGTCCGGACATCGCTGGGCGATAGCCACGCGTATTGGGCCTTTATCGGGCTTTGCACGCAAAGACAGCTGTTAGCTGCTTTTGAAACCAAACACGATTTTCGACAGCCATGTTTTTCACGCAATTGACATTGCATGTGTAAGTGCATGGACTAAGTACAAGAAAACACATCAGAATTAGTTGTTCCTAAAAATAAGACACTTCATTTCCTGCACTTCAGGGCAACTGTGGTCAAAGTATAGACAAAAATGGATAATCCAGCTGCCAGGAAAAGGGGGCGTACCACAAGTGAGAGTGCAATGCCATCTCCAAGTACTTCAAAACGAGTCAATGCGGAAATTCGTCCAGAAGCTGGTATTCGTTTCGACAACGTTGGGCATCTTCCAGTGGTCAGTGACAAAAATTCATTTGACAGGTACAAGAAACCGGTTTCCAAAGGCAAAACCAAATTTTATTGCGTGAAATGAAGCACTCACTTACGTCTGGATAGAAAAAAAATGTTTCTTTGATTATCATTCTTCCTAAGTGTAAAACCATTGTTTACGGATATAATAATTAAGTAAGCTTTGCGTGATTTATGTATTTTGACGAAATAAAATAAAATACTTTGAGTTTTCGACTTATACTGCACCCACGTGAAGACAGTGTCTTCGGGGACGCGTTGTATCGACACTTGGTGGCACCTCGGAATATTTTATACACCTGAAAAATCATAATTTAATTCGATGAACTGAATCCCAAAGCCATGACCTTTTTTTCGGGACAAAGAAATTCGTGACTGAAAGGGTTAAACGACATCAAATGATACGTGTTTCTTTGGTCTCCTCGCTCTGTCTCTCTCCGCTCTCGCCTTTTTTGACGTGATACGCACATGGCTTTCACATCTGGTGCCATAGACAGAAATTTATTTGTAGACAGTTCCATTTTCTATGTGGATTCTGTTATAATCAAGGTGCGTTTCTGGATGACGTATCGAATATATTGCTTCCCCCTACTTACACCTGCCGAGGAGATCACGAATGTAAAATTAGAGAGATTAGAGCGCGCACGGAGGCTTTCAGATAGTCTTTCTTCCCGCGAACCATACGCTACTGGAACAGGAAAGGGACGTAATGACAGCGGCACGTAAAGCGCCCTCCGCCACACTCCGTTGGGTGGCTTGCGGATTATAAATGTAGATGTAGATGTAGATGTACTTCACACGAACATCTGTCTTCGACGAAGTGGCATTTTCAGGTGCTTACAGTCTCAAATGAATCTGCAGAGACCAATGCTCTATGGATTAATGCTCTATGGATTAATGCTCTATGGATTAATTATTATTGTATGCAACACTAGTGGCTTTGTTTTTTAAATCATTTATGAGGATAGAAAGTTGTTCTTGTTCGAGTCTACTACGACAGTAATTATATACTTATATGACAGACGTACACTATATGATCGAAAGTATCCGAGACAGTTTCAATGAGGTGTCTGAGTGTTTGTCGATAAATGGCAGCCGTTTCTTCCGAAAGATCCGAAATTAGAGGAGTCGCTGATGTTGGACGCTGGGTTCAATAATTGCGGCTCACAGATATTACATTGGGTTCAGAACTGAGGACCAGCCAGTTCGTTTCAAGGACGTTATTGACCACGGAAACCGCTTGGGGTGCAGTGTTATAGTGTAACAATCATCTACTGCGATCTGTTCCTCTACTGTATGCAGTGAAAACTACCGTAGAATGTATTCTGTCCCGTGGAGTCACCCATTACACCACCTCATGCGTCACTGTGCTACCTGGACTGCTGGCAGCACGGTGGAGCTCGAGAATGATTCGTTCTTACAACCGGTCCCCGAAATGGCCGACGGTCTCTGCCCCTCGTTACATGAGGTCTGTATGATCTTAGTTAAGCTGTACCTTCGCGTATCCACGATCGCTATAGTCGCCTGGGCAGTTTTAGAACCGTTGAGATTCTCTAATATGTATTTATTAGTTGAGATCCAAAGACTATGAGCTCTCTTGACCCACCCAATCTGCTGTTACTGCTTTCTACTGACAACACTATGTTACCTCCCTCCTTTTATTAGGTTGGTGCATACGTTCGTAGTGCTTTATTTAAAGATTGTCATTTTTTATTTATAGTTCTTGTTGTTTATTCGTATGTTGATCTTCAAATTGATCATATGTACCAACGTTGATCGTCAAATTGATCATATTTAACAACGTTGATCGTCAAATTGATCATATTTAACAACGTTGATCGTCAAAATGTCGTGTTTACCAACGTTGATCGCATGTTGATCGTCAAATTGATCATATTTACCAACGTTGATTGTTCTAGCTATCTTAGAAATTCTTTAAAAAAATCTATTTTCCTTTTTCTTAAGGAAAGTCATTATGGAACGCTAGACACTCAAAGTTTAATTCCTGGAGATATTAAACAAAACAACAAGTAAAATTAACAACAAACAAAAATTAAAACCTTCTTCTATAAACTCGTCGACCATTGTGCTCTTTTGCTCTTTTACAGCTCGTTCTTGTGGAAACGGGTATGAGTCTTTATAATAATTATCAGTATCTGCTTCGCTAGAATACGAATCGTTTTCTTCCATATAACATTTGTTAATTGCCTTAACAATCTTTTTTATATGTTTCTTTATACTACAGGTTTTTCTGTCTTTTAGTCATAAATGTTTTTTATTCTTTATCGTAATCAGTCATTTTTACACAGCCATTTTTAGTAAAATTAAATTCAACTTGGAATTCTCTGTCTAAGAATGTATTTGATTTTTCTCTTGTATCTTGGTAATGCATTTTATTCTTAAGAAATAGTTCTAAAATTTTGCCATTTTTACCTTCTTTCATTTATAACTAAAATCTTTTAATACAATAATTTTAAATGTTTTCAAAAACCTGTTGAAACTAGGTAGTTGAATGCGTAGGGATGTGATTTTTTTACCTGTATTAACTTAGCAAATTTTAACAATTTCAAAATTTTGATTTTTAAAAATTAAAATGTTTGCCTTTCTCTTCTCTTTTCTCTTCTCTATACGTTTAATTTTGGAAAACTTAATTTTTTTTCTATATAAAGGAAACCAAAAAAGAACAAAATTCATAGCATTGAAAATCTTTCAAGTAAACTTAACAGATACAGTAATGGTTCTGCAGAAGTGTTCAGTAAATTATCAGAGTTAAAAAATCTTATAATATTTAAAAAGCTGAAATTTTGACTAGATATGGTCAAAAAGTTTTATTACTTTTAGAAGATAAATATAAAACTGCTATTCCGGATCGTAATGTTAAAATCTCCTTAGAAAGTGACGAAAAATAAGAGAAAATTATTAGATTCAATTTTATATATTGGGGTAAAAATCAAAGTAAAGATCATTCGATTCACATTAGCGAATCTGAATAAATTTTAGAACTTTTGAAATTTAATTTTTGATTATTAAATTTTAATTGAGTAATTAATTCTTCTAATTAAAAGAAAATGTTGTTTTGTGGGTATAGATAATTTTTTGTGGGGGGATACAGTGAAAACAGAATCTTGGTTTACATCCTGGAATTTTTTATCCAATATGCTCTTTGGAGCACGAAATGTTTAGAGTTCTCGGTGATATGTTGATAAACTGTGCAATAAAAATTTATTTAATTATTTATTGTTAAGAATTCCATTCTGCGACGTTCCAAGAACTGAAGGAGAAAAAAATAGTTCCAAGCACTACGTGGTTCTCATAATTAATTTTTCGCTCGCCAGAGTGGTGTGCATTGTGTTGATTCGTCCTGGCGTACTAAAACTACGAGACGGACCAGATATCGGACGGACATCTCACCTTTTTCGCGCAATACGGTTACCGATTGGGCTGTTTAGATAAGTGTGGGTACTTTACTAACAGCGAAACTCGCGGCACTCAAGTACTGGTTTCGAGTCCTTTCCACCGCGGAGTTTTAATCTGCCAGAACCTTTTACTGCAAGGCCCTTTCGGAACATGAAGTTGGCACGAATATCAAACTCGACAATTTTCAGTAAGTGATGTCAATATCACATTTCTCGTTCAGTTATTGCTCGCAATGGCCACTCTCAACAGCGCTGTCTGTCGGTCAGTGATCCCTGCGGGAAACGCACTGTACGCGGGCGTTTGGTATTGTTCAGGCACTCGATAAAATGGAGGACCCACGCTATACAGTTACCTGTGACTGATCCGTTTGTTTGCATGGTCTTTTTGTTAAAAAATGACAAGAATCGATCGCATTCCCACTGTGTTGCAGTAAATCAAATACAGCTTCAACAAAGTCCGCCGGTCACTGTGGAATAATAGAGTTCTGTTTCCGGTAGTAACTGCATTTCATTTGAGTCGTTTATCGACATCATCCAGCTATGAAAAAAAACATAACTTTAATTTCGTTAATTCATTTTCTTTGCATCGGAAATAGGATACACATGGACGGTGAAAGTTGTCAGAATGATGGTGGTGGTAGTAGCAGTAGTAGTAGTAATAGTAGAAGTTTGACGAGCCAAATAGGAGGATCCAAATCGTCATTTACGCAAAATCATTTGAGGAAATCATGGAGGATCTAAATAAGGATTTTCGGATAGGTATTAAGTCTGATACAAGACCTGTCTTTTTAAAACCTAATTCGGTTTATTCGTGGATACAACACTCTTTTGTTTATATACACTTTTAATATAAGAATGTAGTACTCCACAGTTCGTTTTCTTAGCACCAGTTACTGTACATATTACATAGATACTGTCAGCTGCAGTTATGACCTATCATGACCAGAACATTTGTTTTCCCTATTGTGTATCGCAAATTTTCATGTACTAGCTTGAAATGCTGAGATAGCAATCTTCCGTAATGAGCAACATGCAGTACTCAGGAAGAGTATAAGATGTTAGTACATACTACCCACCGCAGAGCATAGGTGTAAATTTTTCTAGAAAATACATCTTTCAATAGTTTTTTGCTTGTATGGCTCCACAGTCGCTGCAAATTTCTTCAAGGAACCCATTGTTCTGCGTAAGCTGTTATTATTTTTGAAATAAATACTTCATTTCAAGATTTCCCGCTATTAGCTAATATGGCCGCCTTTAGGCATTTTCAAGCTACCTAGTGATGAAAATGGTAAGCTGCTGTAACTTCTGTCACTTGTTTCACTATCAAGCAGCTTGAAAATGACCAAAAGAGTGAAGTTAACTAATAATGAAAGTTCATGAAATCAGGTTTTTACTTCAGAAGTGAAAGAAAGCTTACGCAGGAGAATAACTTCTCTCAATAAAAAGATCATTGTTTTGCAAAACTTTGTTTTTCAAGTGTAACAAATATTGTATTAAAATTTTTTGAGAATATTTCTCGTAGAGAACAGCGGTCTATCTAAATGTACTTTAAAAATGGACACAAAAACTTTCGATCGCAGGAACATTTATTTTGATGGTAAGCAGTATCGCGCAGTTTTTGACCAACTTTAACTTGCAGTTAACGTCCCTGGAGTTACAACACTCGCTCTATTCACGACCATCGCCTACCATCTTAGTATAAGGGTCTGAAGATGCTCAGAAACTGTTTGTGTCCATTTACAAAACACTTTCTTCTTTTTTTTACGACACTGCCACTTTTTGCTGTGTAAGTAGTCATTCACTGTACGGAACGGATTGCTCAGCATGTCGTTTAGACGGTTTTCTAATTAATTTTGTTTTGGTAATCTCTTTATGATCCTCAGAATATTTACTGCAACATTTCATTTAACAGTGGGGAATGGGGTTTTGAAATAGTTGTTTATTCTTTCTCTGCCAACGTAAGCTCATTCTAGATCTTGTTCCGTCGTCATGGACATAGATGTTTGTGAAGTAATTATCAAGGTGCATGTATGATTAATAAATGTAAACCGAACGAGGTGGTGCAGTGGTTAGCACACTGGACTCGCATTCAGGAGGAAAAGGTTCAATCTCGAGTCCGGCCATCCTGACTTAGGTTTTTCGTGATTTCCCTAAATCGCTTTAGGCAAATGCCGGGATGGTTCCTATGAAAGGGCACGGCCGACTTCTTTCCCCATCCTTCTCTAATCCGACAAGACCGATGACTTCGCAGCTTGGTCTCCTCCGCCAAATCAACCCAATCCTAAATGTAACCACAAGGTGTTTTTCAAAATATCACGTCAATGACACCATTCCTATTTTTGGTTAACCTTTCTATTGACATTTTTTTGTAGTTCGAAAACTGTTTTGATATTTTGTATACTTGTTCCCCAGAACAGTACCGACGACGTTCTGTTTGCAAATTCCTTTGTGTTTTCACGCCATTCGACCAGACAAACTAACATTACTAGATATTTCGTGTTTGTTTTGCAGCCTATAACGATACAACTACATCTACATTAACATTGTCTTTTCTTGAAGTATATATTTAAGTGATTAACATAGCAAGATCATGGGTTAATGTAAGCGTGAGATATACCAATGCAATGGTACAACAATAATGTGTGTAACCACCAGAATGTTGAATGCAAAATAGCATGCATTGTGTTGTACACATGTCGGATTTCAGTTTTTCAGATGAAGTTCCATGCCTGTTGCCCTTCGTCAGTCGATACAGGGACGGTTAATGCTGATTGTCGTTGACGCTGGACTTGTCTTCCTGTGATGTCCCAAATGTGTTCGATTGGAGACAGATCTGCTGATCGAGCAGACCAAAGGCAACATTTCGGCAATGTAGAGCATGTCGGGTTACAACGTCGGTATGTGAGCGAATACACACCCTGGAATGCCGTTCATGAATGGCACTTCAATAGGTCGAATCACCATACCGATGCAGAGATCTGTAATTAGTGTTCGTGGGATAACCACGAGAGTGCTCCTGCTGTCAAACGAAATCGCAACTAATACCATGTAGGTCTGTGTGTCAAACACGCAGACAGGTCGGTTGCAGGCCGTCAACTTACATCGTCCTAACCAACATGGCGGCTGTCACTAGCCCCGAGAGAGAACCAGCTTTCATCAGAAAACGCAACAGACCTCCACCTTGCCCTCCGCTGACTTCCCGCTTGACAACACTGAAGTCGCAAATGGTCGTTATTTGGGGTATGTGGGACGCACTCTACAGTTGTAACAGTTCGTTGTGTCACTGCGCTGCGAACTGGTGCTCAAATTGCTGCTGCATATACAGTACGATGTGTCAGAGCCACAGGCTGAACACGATAATCTTCCCTCTCGTTAGTGCAATATCGCCACCTGGAACCTGGTATTCATGTGAGCCTGCATTCCCTTGATCAGCAGTCATGTACAGTGGCTACATTCCTGCCAAGTCTTTATCAAGTATCTCAGATGGAACATCCAGCTTCTCGCAGCCCTGGGAAAGTGTTCAAACTTAGGAAGGTGTTGATAATGGCGTCTTTTGTCGTCTTAAATGCATTCTTGACGGACAACAACTCACCGCGTCCAGTCTCAAAGGTAACTAACGTTCACGTCCATTAGAGCGTTAATTTAAGCAAACCTCATTTGCATTCTCATAGTGGAGCTACTAAAGCCACTCTTATGCGACTGGTGCGAAATATGAATAGACAGCATCTCTCAGATGTAGAAACCAACTTTCGCTTGGACAGCTCCTTCTTGGTGCTGCAGTTTCTCTTCCCGTCAGTGTATTATACGACCTGCTTTAGACACAGAAGGAACGGCTTTCAGAACACAAGAAATAAATAAGTAGTCTGGACCACGACTTGGAAACAGCCTAAGGAGGTCATAAATACTGGCTGATCCTGGCTGATAAACTGACAAAATTTTTCATGACTGGGTATATTATGTGAAATGAACGATTGCTCTAGAAGATAAAATACGTGCAAAAACAGAGATGTTTGAGTTCACACTCGATCAGATGGCGAAATGCCATAAGTAGACGATGATTATAAAACTCGCTGTTTATTTCTGCACATCCACCTCCTCATTAAAAGTACCCGGATTCCTCTATGTGTCGAGGCGTTGACCCCTAGACCTCACGAGAGGCCAAAGTGCGTTATAAAGGGAGGCGGGAATTGCTGTGTTGTCAGTAGAGAAGCAGTGACATTAGGATAATTTCATCAGTAGAGCTCAGGTAGTTCGAACGTGGACTGGTCACTAGCTGTCATCTGAGTAAAAGATCCATCAGGAACATTTCATTCAGTTCATATCTGGCCGAGTCAAGTGTTATTGATGTGACTGTGAAGGGGAATCGCGAAGGAACGAACACAGAAATAAATCACGACCAGGCAAACCTTGGTCAAATTCAAATGTATGTGAATTCCTAAGGGACCAAACTGCTTAGGTCATCGATCCCTAGACATACACACTAACTGAAACTAACTTACTCTAAGAAAAACACGCAAACCAAGGCCCGAGGGAGGACTCGAACCTCCGGCCGGAGGGGCCTCGCAGTCTGTGACATGACGCCTTAAACCGTGCGTCCACTCCGTGCGGCGGCAAACCCAGTGTACTGACTGACAGCGAGCTAGAAAGTCGAGTTCACTGCGGACCCCAGCTTCCTCTATCGCTATAGAGTAAAAGAATATGCTACCATCACTCCACAGACATTCTGATATCCCAATGAAAGTCTCCCCAGCAGGGTTCAAGCTGACATAAAAGCGAAGGCTGGACATGCGCTATATTACTGTCCAGTCTTAGAGGTCTGGATACATATTATCAAGCAGTGTATATTTTAATAATGATGCAGTGAAGGAAGGAGGATGATTCCAGCGTAGCGTCCCAGCGTCCTATAGGGAATTACAGACGAAGCGAAATTCTGATTTGTAGAATTATGGGCAGGTACTAGCTCGCGTCTTTACAGATGAACCAACGGCGCATTCGATTTAGGAAAACCACGGAAAATTCATATCTGAGTGGCTGGAAAGGAACTCGAAACCCTGTCCTTCCGATTGCTAGTCCAGTCTCTTAATTCAGTTTATTGATAGGTAATAGACGTACATGTTATCGATAAATAAATAACTTTTCCTGGAATCCAGTTCAGACGTAAAAAAGTCCCACTTGCCGCTTCCGTGAAAGAGGTAGGATTTCGCCATATACGCACCGAACAGCCAGGTTCCGGGCAGTACAATGGCCCGGAAGCTCTGCGCCCTCTCCATCGTGACAATTTCTTCCATCAGCAGACAGAACTGTGTGGAGTGAGGGGGACGTGGAGCTCCGGAAACGTCATCTCTTTCGCTCTCTTTGTCGCCCTGGCCTCGCCGCCGGACGAAGCTACTGTGCAAACACAGCTCGACAGCGGGCGGCAGGCGGCAGGAGAAAGGGAAGAATGGAGTGAAAGGAGACGCGGAAACAGCACGGGTGGCGCGACCCAGGGTGGTTGGCGGCAAGGGCGAGGGGGGAGGGGGCTGCGAATGGTGAGGGGTGAGGCGCGCGGGCGATGCTCCGAGGGTGTGGCCGCTCAGGGCTGGCAGCGGGATCCACAGCCGGACTGTTTGCCAATTAGCTCACTGCCCCAGCTATGGAGAGTGTCGCTTATTTCCCGTTCGCCACCGGCTTAAACCTCTTGCAGATTAACAAGGGTAGCTTGGGTTTCTACAGTGCTGCTCCAGATAATGATTTCATCAACACATTTTCCTAAATTTTGCAAGCATTACACTAGGTACATTATCAACGCAAGACTCTGTTATGTTTCTTCATAACTCATTATAAGTCTGTAGGCGAATTACGACAAATCCAACAAACATATTTTTTTTAGGTGCCAGTAACGTCGCAATTCAATGCCAAGGGCTACTAATAAATACATTTTTAATTTTTTATTTACGAATTTGACTAACGTGATTTGACCAGCCTGATTTATAACATCATGTTCTTTGCCTTTTTTCAGATTCCCAAATTTTTTTTAATTTTATTCTCTGTTATTCACTTATTTCTTCTGTCCATATTCCTCCTCTGTTATTTATTCCGTCTGGAAACCCTTTATTTTTTTATACCTTTTCCTTGAACTTATGTAGTTTTTTGCATGTTTGTCCGTTATTTCCAGTTCCTGTAGAATTTTCTTAACGTCTACGAACTATAAAATTTGGGTTTTTGGATTGTTGTCGAAGAACTTGAATATTTTTTTGGTCAGCCTCTTGACAGCCAATCTTTTTTAAGTGGGATAAAACGTAATCGTTCGTTTTCTCTTTGTATCTGTTATATTTCAAGTTTTTCCACACACCTCTTTGTCGATCTGAATTTACGAATCCGTGTTTCATACTTTCGACATTTTTTTTTTAATATGCTTCTTTCTTGCTTTTCCAAGTAATTCAACTGTGTGGCTGCGTTTAAGATGAGGCATTCTGAGGAATAAAGACACCCTGTTTTAAGTATCGCATTTTGCTGCCTCAATCTTGTATTAATATATAAAGGATATTTTAGTATGCACGTACTTTATTATATGGAATGCTAGTTCCACTTTTTCTGGCTCCATTTACGTTAGCTGCTTTGTCCGGGGCATTTGGTTGTACTAGTTTTCCCCAGTACTTAGATTATCAATATATAAAATACACAGCCAACAGACTGCGTAAGTTTAACGTAGAAACCTTAACCAGATTTTAATATCAGTAATTATATCTTCTTTAGAAGGAAGTCACCCATAATTTTTTAACATATTATAATATAAACTTCTAAAATACTTAATACTTGACCCGACTGAAAAGGAAAATTAGTACTTACATAACTTACATGACGTTAAAATCGTAAACATACACGATGAGCTAAGGAAAATATGAAACACTAAAACTGTTACAACATATGTAGCTTGTTAAAGGAGCAGACATTAGACTGAACGTTTGACAACTTGTTACGACGCCAGGTAAACATGATATAGAGTGTGTAACTTAGTGGGCGCCGGAATCATGACAAACATTCAATTGTATGAAATACGTAACGGTTACAATAAGTAATACATCAGTATGATACATATTTAGATGTTGTAAACAACGAAACTGTATGTGACATAACAACAGGGCTATAAAAAATACGACAGGAATGAAATATTTTTCATAAAAATGACTACGGTAGTAAGTAGCCAAATGAGTAAAATGATGACTTACAACTACGTAGTCAGAATAAAGAACGTAGTGTAATAGGATTTTTTATCACGTTGATACAAAAAGCGAAAATGGGGAAAAACATTCCTTACATGAACCTTTCAGAGCAGAATGTAGTACACCATTCCTTCTGGCGTACCAATAGTAAACAAGTACAGAGCCCATGAATGAAAGGGAGGAGCAACGGTTCTGAAACGGCTTTGAATGGGAACAAGAACCAAAGCATCATAAAGCTACAAGCAGTAGCTTCGAGGCGTAACAGAAGCTTCTGTTTCACAACTGCAGATGTTCGTTTAAGATAAAGTCATCGTTACTGACCATGTGTCTAGGGATCTCAAGTTCTTTTAAAACATCAAGTTTCCACACTTTCGTCTCACACTGTAGAATCGTTATTTCGTCTACTCTGTTTCTCTTGTGTCCCGATATTAATAAAGGCTCTGAGAAAGAAGAATTATGAACGCTAGCACCTTTCTTCCCTAGCAAGTGATTCTTATATCTTAAGCTAAAAGCCTTCCTGGTTTGTTTTATATAAAACACCAGTCGTATTCCAAGTGATTTTCTAAACTCCTGAGCTACATAAAGTGTCACTGGACGCTTATAAACTACCGATTTTTTTGTGAAGAAAACAATCTTGCAGTCATATTTTTGACTAACAGACGAAATACATTTTACTTTATCAGTGTCTTCGTTCAGAACATTACCTTGAGTAGTGTTCTTTTATTGCTTTTCACTTTGAAAATTGTTTTCACTAATGAGGGTCCATAGCAGCTATTAAAGGCCACTGTTTTAATCAAATAATTTTTTTCTCAGTTTAACGGGTAATAGTGATGTGACAATATCGCGATGAATAGCTGAATGAAAGAAAGCTGTCTTATGGGACTGAGGATGTGTGGAATCCGAAGGCACAATTTCATCAGTATTCATTGCCTTACGGAAGATATCAAAAGTTATTTTATCATCTAATATGGTCAAATTTAAATCATAATAATTTAGCTCTGGTTTTTCATTTTCTAAACTGCAAGTGAAACGATTTTTCTGATGAATATTATTACATTATTCAAAGATCTGGTTAACTCCTTCATTAGTTCCATTGTACTTGATCAAAATACCATCTATGTACCTAAGGTAGAATTGAATGCCTAATTTTGTAGCAGCATAACTCCTGATATTTACAAAATTTCCTTATTTTCCCATATCCCTATACCACATATTTGGTACACCTTTAACGTTGGTCAAGTTTATTGTTTTTTAAACGAAATTAATGACCCAGCTGTTTCTCTTCCCACTTGGAGACTGTTGATTTGTTTCTTTGCATCCTGTAGATTATCTGTTAAGATTTCTAAATATCACCGAAAGCGAAGCAGTCCATATTTCAAGGTTCTAAGTTAATATTGATTATTGCCATTTTCAGTCCACAGACCATCAGGTAGACGTTTGCCATAAAACCTGTGGTGTCGAAAAATATAAAATTCATTATAAGTGACTGCTGTCAAGCACTAAAATATATTTCATAACGATTCTCTCCATACTGTATGTACAGAAGGGAGATTAAAAATTTTGTCCACTTAATGTTGAGCTAGTTGTACATTTTCCTACTTGACAGTAATGACTTATGATGGATCTCATATTATTTGACGCCATACGTTTTATATCGTCATTTAAAATGTTTTAAAATGTCTTCAGATGCCTGATGATTGCCTTTGGGCAGAAAATGATTGATAAATAAGTATTCATTAGCAGCTCTTGGTAATGAGCTGTGACGCTTTTTGGATATTTACTAGTTGTGGGGCACTGTCTTCACATAATCTAAGTATTGTTAATGGTTCAGTTAGCAAACTTTTGTCACCATACATATGGTACATAAAAATCGGTATGTACTTCAGCAAATATAGATATCTGAGACACTTGTAAACGAGAATACATCATTAATGCATTGCATGTGAACCAGACTAAGGATCGAATGTGTGTAGTGAATTAAAGATGGTTGGTCTGGTACATTGGCCACCTAGAGGGTGATTTCTGGGCGGAGTTCCACGCTCTTATCGGCAAACGTTAAACTCGACCCACATCTTCGCTTCAGAGGAACAGGATACACGGACATTTACAATAACAAACAGAAAATGTTTACACGATTCACAGTCAGATGATGTTAACGACTTCCCTTTCGACTGTGGCGTCAGCTAGGGTAACTAGCTACGAAGTTAAAACAAATCCGCCAAATTATGAAAGCGGCGGACTCGTATGCCGAGACAAACAATAGAAAATAGAGAGAATACCACCATCAGAAAAATGATGCTGTCGGTAGACTAGAATGGTGAATGGGTCCCCTATAAAAGACAGACAGCAAAGTGAAGAAAGAGCTCCTCAGGCCTCATTCCGCCTCCTCACCAAAAGATTCGACCTTCGAACGTATTTGCACTCTTTCTACACATAGCATTCTAACTCCTTTCACCCATTCTCTCTTTGTACTCGAGCTGCCAATGCCTATATATATCTCTTTCCTACTGTCTCCATTGTCTCCTGTCGATCTCTCCTGCTGTCCCTGTTTCCTTCCCTCTCTCTCACTCTTCCTTACCACTTTCTCCTTCTCTGCCACTTTCATTGTCTCTCTGCTCCATTTCCATTTTCTTTGTCCCATCCTTTTTCTCCCCCACTACCTCTGTCTCCCTTTTTTGACGCTTACTATCTGCTGACTTTGTCTTTAACCACCTTCGTCTCTTCTGCACACACGTCATTAGGGTTTGGTCGGAGTTTTGATCCTAGACACGAAATTTCATGACTTGGGGACAGAGGATATCAAGCGAATATTTTAACATATAGGTGTAGGACGATGGGAGGAAACAGACAGAAGTCGAAACACCTCCAAACTCTTTCGCTGCTACTGAATGCATTTGTTTCTCTCTCTCACACTTATGCTATCTCCCCTCTCGCTTAACATTGGTTTTATCAGCCTTTCTCTCCCGTGCCACTGTTTCCTATTTCTCATTTACAGTGCACCATACTGCCACTGCCCCCTATCTCACGTACACACTGTCTTTCTTTCTGACTGACTCTGTCTCCACCATACCTTGGCAGCTCTATTTTGTCTTATAGTGCTTAAAATTTTGGACCAAACTGTGGGAGTCCAGATCCCCCACACCTGAAAATCTATCTCCTCATTTTCACTGTCTCCTCTCTCTTCTGCATGCACTACTACTATTTTTATTCACCTCACTTTCTTTTCTAATGTCACTGTCTCCGAAACGTCCCTTTATAAAAATTATAGATAGACTGTGCTTAAACTGACACACAATGTTGTTTTAGCGCAACGGGATCTGACTTTCAGTAATCCCTAGAAGAGAATGGCCCTGACTAACATTAACCTATACGTTTCACAAATTGCTTACCTCACAAAAATCTTGGTTACTCGAACTACTGCAGTACAGTGAGAGCCACTACTGCCAGCTACATAAAAGATTCAAACTACAGAAGGCACTAACTTCTAATAGGGATAGTTAGCAAATGAAAGATTTTAATAGAGAACAAACAATGTATTTACCTTAATATCATCAAAATCCATAATATATATAGCAGTTCATGACATCCAGTCTTACAAATTTCAAAACTCCGCCATTTCTCTCCCCACATCCACCACTGCTGGCGGCTCACCTCCAACTGCGCAACGCTATGCGCCGCTAACAGCCAACTGCCCAACGCTACAATGGCGAGTATTACAACAATTCTAACCAGCCACAGACTGCTCACAGCACAGCGAGTGATTTTCATTCAGAGGTGGTGTTACAAATAAGAAAAACCTAAACAGTCTACATACATAGCCCCCACGCTCCCCCAAAAAAATTTACAAATTGTTTTGGGCACTGGCCAATAGAGATTTGAAAAAAAATTTCATAATTATAATTACAATAACAAAGAAATAAAATGCACACAGTTATTGATACATTGTTGGTCAAAAGCTAAAATTTTCTCACGGTCCATAAAGACAGTCCTGATCATTCATCACAGTAAAATAGCAGTGTTTTTCTCAAAGTCTGAGCAGTGAAAGAAAATGCACACGGAAATAGTGGATTTTCATGCAGTCTTGAAGTAGTGTTGTCCTTCTAACGGAAAGACAGTGCTGACTCTTGACATGCAGACAGGTAATGAGCCACAACAGAGCAAACCCACAGCAGAGTCAGTCGAAGTTTTGAAGAATATTGGTAGGTTGATCATAACAAAGCAGACCCACTGTAGTCCTGGTAGAGATTATTGGTGGGCCACCAGAGATGCAGACCCACTGCAGCCCTTGTAGAAATAATGGTATTGGTGGGTCATCAAAGTTGCAGACCCACTGTAGTCCTTGTAGAGACGGCCAGCAGCCATCTGTTGCAACTGTGCAGGTGCACAATCACCATCGTAGAGTCTTGCAGAGAATATAGCAAGTCCATAAACCACCACTTGTCCACTCACCAAGAATTTGTTTGAAATGTGCTCAGAACCAGCAATGCTGTTATCCAGTCCCTTGTTGAATTATTAACACACGTGCAAACACTATCAGTCCCTACTTCTCACATATTGTCCATATACTATGACCAACAGAAATGTGTGTAGTGAAATGAAACTCAATTTGAAGAACTGGTGTCTGTACAGTTATAAATTTACAACATAAGAATACAATTACAAAGGTACAAAATATATCATTATAGAACATAATAGTACAGACAACATTTGCAGTAATACAGGCTTTACAAAAGAACAGAAATAAACATATACATCAGTGTTACAGGAATTATGACATAAGTAAATACATAAAATAATGAGAATAGTTTTCAAAAGATTAATTTCACATATGAGCATTGAAACAGAACAGGATTAATAATGTCTAAACATCTTTACTACGAAAAGAACATAGTATTTGAAAAATTCTACAACATAAATCTTATTAGCTAAACACATAAAGACAGGAAGAAGACAAATACACAAGGGTACATAAACACATAGCGGAATACACAACAGGAAAAGGCAGGGTTCGTTTTCAATGTAACATTTGGTACTGCAGTCCAACCCAAAACTTCATTCCATAGATCTTTCCTCTTATTTGAACATTTGTTTGCACCAAAAAAATCCTATCCAAGCATGCTTTCTGTATTTATATGTTCACATATTTCTTACCTCATTATTTATTTTCCATTATCTTACCTCATCATTTATTTCCAAGAAAATCCTACCTAAACTTGTTGTCTCTAAACCCTACTTTTTTGTTCATATCCTTTTTCAAAATATTTTTTTGGCCAAACCATTTTCTTATACCTTCTCAATGCATTTCTACCAATTCATCACAACTCGTTCTCTTATGTAGCCTACCTCATCTTAAGCTAACTTAAATCTACTGAGCTCAGATGCTAAACTAAGGAACGAGGCAATGCAGCAGCACAAAACAATTAACACAAACGGAAATGACAAAAAAAAATGGAAATTGGCAAAGCAATTGCAATATTACAACTAATATAAGGCACTGTGCAGCAAACAAGAAAATAAATCCGTAGTAAAACTGGCTTATCGGAGTAATACAAAGTCAAATTCAGTAACACTATGCCTGGCAAACAGCAGCAGCAAATGCAATAACTTATATCTAAACATGACAAAGCTCAAGCAGAAAAAATATTACACTAAAGACAACAATGCAGATAAGGGAAATATATATTCACATCTTAATGTCTATGTAATTAAAGTGGTGCACCACAACTTATGCTACAAAAGAAATTACCAAATACTTGAAAAGTAAATTCTGTATGCAATTCTTGTAAAGAGAAATGTCTTTTTGTGTTCCCTCGTTTTTTGAAGTAGATTATAAAGTTATTATGTACTGGATCTGTAGGCATAAAATATTTATATTAGTACATCTATAAAATTTTATTTTAACCAATGCTGCAGTGCAGCTAGAAACTAGATATTAAACAAAATGAGCAATCTCTCAACTGCAAAGACAACAGATGTAAAATTTTTCTCATCATTTCATTAGGCATTTTAGTAAATATCATACATTAAGAGCTCCACAGTGTAATCATATGTTTTCAAGTTTGAGCGTGTCGTATTTGCGTTGCTTTCCAAAAAGAAATGTCAATAGCGAGGATAATGGCCTCCCTTTTTGTTTTCACCTAATGGCTTTCTTTTGTCAGACGACTATCTCTCAGGTGGGCGCCCAAAACACATTATGTCAAGGTCACTTACCTTTCTTACTGAAATATTTACGACAGCAGTTTCCACTATAGTGACAGTCGCATATAAAAATATTTCACAGGTCAACAATTAGCGTTACAAATCTGTAGAAACAAAATCTTATTGATATAACAGTGTCCAAAAAATTTTCGCCAGCATAGTGATACATTCACGCATTTACACACATTTCATAACTCTTTAAAGTACGATTCATGGTTTCCAACATCCTTTTTTATAAACCAGAGTCCCTAACTTCTATTCATTATTCATATACATATAAACATCTAATCACATTCCTCATATATGGTAGCATCATCTTATTGATCATAAACATACCTCAACAGAATAATACACATCGTCATCGTAATAATAACATCATAAAACCTCATCCAAATCTCAACAACATCGTAGCTTTCTGCTATGATTTCAAACCCCTAAAAATATTCTCTGCTCATTTCAATAGTGTCATATACCTCAAATGTACTATAAAAATCATGATCTCATACCAAATACAACATTAAAAGTTCTCATAGTATCACAATGGTTCCGAAAAAATGTGAACATTTCACAAAGTACAGACAAAATACAATTTCATAACTGTGAAGTTATCCAACTGTGTAATTACGTAAACATCTGTCACTGACGTAGTAAAATAAATGTTTGTCTGTCTCAGTTAAATAATCAGATACCTGTGTAATTCTGTGTTAGAGAAACGTGGTACCGATGTGTTAAGTTGTATAAGCAAATACCATATTAGGTAGGGCTCCTTGTGCTTGCCAAACACATGATACACAAAGTAAGCGTGTACCCCCCTGAGGATTAATGTGATTATACCTTCAGGTGTTACAGATTACAGCAATGGAATGAAATGTATCATGGAAAACCTTTGTATCATTGTACTTCAAATAACTTTAAAAATAAATGTTTTAAGTACAAAATTAATCACTCAAATACGTTTACTGTAGCGCTAAACTGTGCGTCTTGTTGTAAGATAATCTCTGAGGAAGTGTCGTAGTTATCGTCCTCCGAAAGCTAAGTTCTTCAGAAGTCAATGTACTTACCTCATGATAAACAAAAGTGAAATGCTTTGCGTATAGATATCTTAGTTATTACGCTTATTGCCTTGATGCAGAAAGTACTGTGCTGTAACGTATTGTTCTGCTATGGAAAAGGCTGTCTCATTGTAGCTATACCACAAAAGTTACTACTAAAATATGTTTTACTTTCCAGAATAATTCAGAAAAACTGTGCAGATATAAAACAGATACACCGCAAAAGCAACATTGTAAATTGTCACTCATTAGTAGCGTCGTGATAAAATCGTGTATTTGTCACATAAACTACCCACTGTGTCATCTCACAGAAAGTACCTTAAAACCAGAATGCATTTTCAAGTAAACCAAAATGTTGCATTAAAATCTCATTAGCAGTACCAGTAAATGTCCTAAGTATGTAAGCCTGATGTTCGTTACGTAATCGTGCAACTAACAAGCAACAATGTACACTATAACAATGCATTCGTAGTTTCTGTTTAAAAATGTTCCCTAGATTCTTGACTGGATATTTAACTTCAAACATTGTTGCATCTTAACAGATTCTTAGTCTGACAAAGCATACTAGTAATGTAAAGTAAAAAAAATTTATAGCAAAGACTAAGTTAAAACCCAAATTATCTCTCAATAAACGGTTTTACAGGTGAAATGCGGTGCAATCTTTTACTCTTTGTAGTGCGCAGATTTCAGTTTCAACGCAATTACCACGAAGTATACATCGGTAAGGAATGCTAAAATTTTTCTCAAGGTGAGCGTCTATGTTATTTTTCGCTGGGCCAGCCAGTGCACGTGACTGCCTGCGGTGCGAGTCATTGTCTGTCTCTTTGTTGGCGCGCGTCGTTATTGGAATTAGGAGACCTAATTTCTACAAATTCACCTTGACGATAAGGCCCTGCTCTGTTTGAAGCTCGCCAGTTCTGATGGAATTCAGGTCTGTCGTTTTGTCCGTAGTTTATATAATTTCTTGTTTGTCGGTCATGTGGTCGAGAATTTATCTCTGAATCGTAACTGCGTGGTGGACCGTTGTGTCTAAAGTTATTCTGTGTCCCTTGATAATAATTGTTTTGGTTCCCATATTGTCTGTTTATATTGTTATCTCTGTCATGTTCATTACTACGGAAATGCGATCTTCCTCTGTAACTATTACTGTGCCAGTGGTTATCATACGGGTGGTGTCTGTTTTGGTTGCAATTTGCATTGTAAGAAAAGCCTTGTCGTGTCCACTTATTATTTCTCTCATCGCGGAAATGTGACGGATGTGACCCGTAACTGTTGTATTCCTATTTTCGGGTTCCGCGATTGTCAGTGTCAATTTCTAATTCTTGTAAGAGTCCCTGGAAAGCTTCAATGTCATGTTTGCAACGTCCTGCTAAAATAATATATTGTAAATGTTCAGGCAATTTGATTAAGCAAATGCGGATGAGTTCTGAGGGGCTGTATGGGTTTGAAAGATACTGATTCTTATGCAACATGTCTTCAAAATATTTGACCAGACTGGAAAATTCAGATTGTTCCAAACGTTTCATCATTATGATGCCATGTTTTACTCGGTCTTGTGTGGCTTGAGACCAATATGCTGAGAGGAAGGCATGGTAAAATTCTCCTTCACTGTGGCAATCGTGAATGACCGATCGCATTCTTACAGCTGGTTCATTCTCTAAGTAGCCACACATAAATTCTAACCTGTGCTCTAATGTCCAGTTGGGAGGAAACCAATGAGAGAATTGATGAAGCCACGCTTGTGGATGAATGTCGCTGCCAGAATTCTTAAATGCTTTGAATTTGCGTGTAGTAATGAACAGCTTATAGTCAAAATCATCATGTCGGTGAGTCGCATGTCGGTCATTGTTACGTCGTTTCGGCGGTTCCATTTCAAAATTCGGTGCACCTGGCCAATTTCTTTCATGATTTCCGAAATGCCCTGTGTTATTATTTTGTGGCAGTTCAGTATTTTTATGTCCCTCTTCCCGTATTGGAGCGCGAATGTCCTCTGAAATACGTAATTCTTGTATTACCTGTGTCAGCTGATCTTGTACTTCCCGGATTTCTCTTTGGTGTTGCGTATTAATTTGATTGTGATTTTGTTTGAATTTCCTAGTTTGTTCGGACTCTTCTGTGTCATTAAAGACTACCGGTTTTGTGTCATTCAGATTATCATCTACCTTCGTAGATAAATTATTTAGCTGATCCGAAAGTTCAACTACTTTCTTTGATAATGAACTAATTTTCTCCATGTGCCTTTCTGAACCAATTTTCAGAGTATCTACTGTATCCTTTAAGTGTTCTTGAGTTTGTGCAAGTTGCGTAACCCAATCGGTAGATGCAACTGAGTCAATTTTAGCTTGCAAGGTCTCATGATTTTCATGAACAATAGTTTGCAGTTCTTTTATGGCTGTTCCGTGATTCTGCAATGCATGTTCATGCCGAGAAAAAATAGGTTGAAAATACTCACAAATTTGTGTTTTTACTTCCTTACAGACTTTTTGTTATTTCGATTCAGTGTTATGTAATTCAGTAGTTAAATCTTCACGTGTTTGTTTCAGTGTGATGTCTAACTGTTGAAGCTTTTGCTGTGTTTGTCTCTGATTTTGTTCCATTGTGTCTAACTGCTGCTGTGTTTGTCTCTGCTTTTGTTCCATTGAGTCTAACGTTAGAAGCTTTTGCTGTATTTGTCTATGATTTTGTTCCATTGTGTCTAACTTTTGAAGACTTTGTTCCACTGTGTCTAACTTTTGAAGCTTTGTTGCATTAATTGTAATAACAATTCACTGGTGTCTGAAACATGTTTCCTCAGTGCTATTCGGCAATGCATTTGAACCGGCAATATTCGCAGTTTGGAAAGCAGAAAATGTGTCTTGACTTATTTGAGAAAACGGTGAGGACGCAAAACCTGAATCTACAGTATTTGCAAGATTGTGTCCTGTCATTTCGGATACCTGAAGCAAGCTGTTGCCAACCGATCGATCGACAATGCTTCCCTGTTCACTAATTGTTTCACTTTCTACACCATTGTTTGCAGCCCGCTCCATTTCCCTATGCACAATTACCAAATTACTACTTTGAACATTAGTTAATTTGTTACTTGGTGGCGCTAGCACACTGCTTTCGTCTTCACTGTCATTTCTCAGTTTACTTTGGAGCCTAGTATTACATTTTTCACACGCCATTATTGTCACAATATTTCACACGATAACACAGAAAAGAACAATTTAAAGAGCAAAAATAAGAGAACACATTAACGTAGCACTGAAAATAATATCTCGTTAATTGCAAGCGCAGCTGCGAAATGCTTGCTGCAAATCTACATGAATGCCACAACTGTTTTACTGTACAACAATGAAAAACTACAACTACAAAGGAAATTCTCTCTATAATTACGCACTAGCAATAAACAAAAGCTACACTAATTACACAAACTACAAGAAAAAATCAGAAAATTCCAGTGAGGTATCCTCAGATAAGGGTCGACATATGAAATTATACATAGATTGTGCTTAAACTGACACACAATATTTTTTTTAGCGCAACGGAATCTGACTTTCAGTAATCGAACAAGAGAATGGCCCTGACTATAAGTTTCACAAATCGCTTACCTCACAAAAATCTTGGTTACTCGAACTACTGCAATACTGCGAGAGCCACTACTGCCAGCTAAATAAAAGATTCAAACTACGGAAGGCACTAATTACTGATAGGGATAGTTAGCAAATGAAAGATTTTAATAGAGAACAAACAATGTATTTACCTTAATATCATCAAAAGTCATAATATATATAGCAGTTCATGACATCCAGTCTTACAAATTTCAAAACTCCGCCATTTCTCTCCCCACATCCACCACTGCTGGCGGCTCACCTCCAACTGCGCAACGCTACGCGCCGCTAACAGCCAACTGCCCAACGCTGCAATGGCGAGTATTACAACAATGCCAACCAGCCACAGACTGCACACAGCACAGCCAGTGATTTTTATACAGAGGTGGCGTTACAAATAAAAAAAACCTACTTACATCTCTCACAGAGTGTCACTATCTCCACCATCTTTGGCTCCAAGTGTGACTGTCTTCATCTATCTCTCTTTCTATTTCACTGTCAGTTTCTTTCACCCACCATCACTGGGTCCTCGGTCGTTCCTTTCCAGTGGCACTGTCTTCTCTTTCTTCCAGAGTCACCGCCACCTTGTACAAAAAGTGTGAATATGTTCAAATGCCAAAATTTTTAGACAGGAAGTTGGAATGACTAAGGCACCTGGTTCAACACTTCTCTATCAAGCTCTTTTAAAGTGGAACATATCTGCTTTTTGTGCTCTGACACTACCATTTTTCCGCTAGTTCCATTCTTTTCCCTGCAACAGCAGGAAGTGCGGCTTATATAAATTGAATTATACAGGTCAGTAAAGTTATGGCACATTTTATATTTTGACACCTGTAAACAACACATAAGTATGCGTAATATGAGGTTAACTCAGAATCATTCGCTCTACATTTCTCTTCATACAAATGTTATTAGAAATATTGCATTGAAATTGCAGTCTTTACAGGTTTATATTATTTGTGGTAATCATTTTTAGTTCTTTTCATGCATGTTACATTCTTTTCAGGCATGTTTGTTTTTAGCCCATTCTTTGTCACTGCAGTACTACATTATGCATATTTAAATACTGGCTAGAAAATTGCCGCCAAAACATTAACATGTGATTAAAATTTCACGCAACGGTCGGCTTATCTGCATCCATTGTTGCAGTGCAGATACTATTAACATATTTTATCTGAATAAATACGATGACCTTTGGAGCTTGGTGCCCCTCTTATTTTCGGTACCCAAAAAATAATCGTTTGTCTGTGTATCTTGATATCGGATAAAGGTTTTCGAAAACGAGAAAATAGTGTTTCTAGGAAAATATCTAATGAATATACCGTCAAAATCAGAACGATACCCTATTGTTAGTTATGTAGATAATTGAGGCCCACGATGCAAAAAATACTAAAAACCAGTCTTTATGGATATCTCAAGCACCATCAGTGAAAAAACGATATTATTATAATTCGTCCAAGGCTTACCATAGACCACACCTAATGCAAAAAACCAACAACCGATTTGCTCAATTTGCCAGGCTGGAAGAAGTGTTTAATGTATCAATTTTGTCCCTGTACCATAGGATAGCTACTGTATGCCCATTAATCCTGTGGGTATACAAACGTTTTCTAGGCCAAGGACTACACAAATCATTTGACCGGTTATCTCTTTGTTTAATAGAATCCAAGCAATGGCCGACTGAAAAATCTTATTTTTGCTCGTAACTTTTGTAACATATTGATACAGTCCACTGTTGTGCACTGACCGAATAATAAAATTCTCCATGTTTCAACCTTAGGTTCTCTACTGTTAGTAGTTAACGCAAACAATACTGTATTCCTAGTCTGGTAGGCATTTCCAACTATCATTACATATTCATCGTGTTATAGGAGAAATCAATACAAAATCTTTGTATTGAGATCATTTCGTATCTTTGATTTCATCCTCATAGATACACTCATCTAATTTTAGGGCATTGTACTAAGTTCATAGTAAATAATTTGGTTGGTATAATTATAGACTGGTTTTCAAACAAATGTCCAACGCTTAGGTGTGTGGCTTGACACTACGACTACATCAGTTACTCTTTGTAAACAGAATCGTGAACAGTCCAACTACCTAAGGTGCGAGCAACAACGAGGAAAGTCGCATCTGGTTTGCTAGTATGGACTGATAGTTATAGATCAACTACGCAGCAGAACAAAACTGCTAGGTAGTGCCATATCCATCATCCTCATGTGGATCCAGCTTTTGGCATGATGGTATGGGATTTACTAGATACACTATACGATCACCTCTAATTCCCACATCCGTTAATTTTGAGAGCATTCGTTAGAATTATGGCGTTTTAAGTACGGTGGCTGTGCCATGATATGGTATGAAATTTCATACTAGTTCAGTTCCAGTTTGTGTCCACCCAGATTGGAGTCACTGTTGCGGTCAGAGGTGCTATGTCTGTCTTCGACATGATATACATTGACTTATCACCTACTTATTTAATAACGTATTTCTTTATGTCCTTTCGTTTCTGACGTCAAAATTTTATTGTCTAGTAGTGTATTTAAGAGAATTAAGCTCCAAATAACAACGGTGAAGTCACTGATGACATTGCCACCAAAGCAGAGTTATTAAACACGGTTTTCCGAAACTTCACCAAAGAAGACGAAGTAAATATTCCCGAATTCCAGTCAAGAACAGCTGTGAAGATGAGAAACACAGAAGCAGAAATCCCCGGTGCAGCAAAGCAGCTTAAATCAGTTAATAAAGGGAAGGCTTCCGGTCCAGATGGTAGACCAGATAGGTTCCTTTGAGAGTATACAGAGGCAATAGCTCCATGTTTAGCACTTATATACAACAGCTCGCTCACAGGAATTTCCGCCGCGCGGGATTAGCCGAGCGGTCTTAGGCGCTGCAGTCATGGACTGTGCGGCTCGTCCCGGCGGAGGTTCGAGTCCTCCCTCGGGCATGGGTGTGTGTGTTTGTCCTTAGGCTAATTTAGGTTAGGTAGTGTGTAAACTTAGGGACTGATGACCTTAGTAGTTAAGTCCCATAAGATTTCGCACACACCTGAACATTTGTATAGAATGTTCCGTATCTAAAGACTGGAAGTAACTCAAGTCACACAAATACCCAAAAAGGGAAATAGGAGTAATCCGCTGAATTACAGGCCCATGGCACTAATTCGATTTGCAGTAGGGTTTTGGAACATATACTGTATTCGAACATTATGAAGCACCTCGAAGAAAACGATTTATTGATACACAGCCAGCATGGATTCAGAAAATATCGTTCTTACGGAACACAACTAGCTCATTATACTCATGAAGTAATGAGTGCTATCGACAGAGGATGTCAAATTCACGCCAAATTATTAGATTTTTAGAAGGCTTTCGATACCGTTCGTCACAAGCTTCTTCTAACCAAACTGTGTGCCTATGGAATATCGCCTCAGTTGTGCGACCGGATTCATTATTTCCTGTCAGAAAGGTCACAGTTTGTAGTAATAGACGGGAAGTCATCGAGTAAAACAGAAGTAATATCCGGCGTTACCCAAGGAAGTGTTATAGCTCCTCTATTGTTCCTGATATAAATTAACGACATAGGAGATAATCTGAGTAGCTCTCTTAGATTATTTGCAGATGATTCTGTCACTTTTCCGTCTTGTAAAGTCATCAGGTGACCAAAATGAATGCAAAATGATTTAGATAAGATATTTGTGTCGTGCGAAAAGTGGAAATTGACCCTGAACAAAGAAAAGTGTGAAGTTATTCGCATGAGTACTAAAAGAAATCCGCTAAATTTCGATCAAGCGATAAGTCACACAAATTCCCATTACTTGTGCTGTGAAACCTTACTACTTTCCAAATTTCATGATTGTAGGTCAACCGGAAGTATCATATAAGCTTTGATGAGTGATTTTGCGAGCATCAAAGAAGGATTTATCTTCTTATTGCGTCGACTTATAAGCTTAGATTGTTTACACAACTAGCGGACCGTAGAGTTTAGCATGTGATAAATTGACAAATTTCAACTTGAGCTCTCTACCAGTTCCTGAAGAAAAAAGGGGGGGGGGGGGGGGAAGAAGAAAAAGCAGCCTTAACAATCTGACACACAGACAAACAGACAGGAGGACAACAAATTTATAAAATTATTCTCTAAGAATTCTGTCCCTGGCAATTGAGAGGCGAACCATAAAAAGCCAACTGAGTAAAAATACCATGAGTCAACAGGGAAAGAACTCTCCTCATACGACAGAGAAAGAATTCTCGTCATACATAGAATTTAGAGACGTAAGAGGCAGAAACACGGGCTTGGTACGGATTATTGAAATGGCTGCAACGACATCAATGCCATACATCATGACGACAGACGAAGCGCGGGAAACGTAGCCCCATGGAGGGACAAGGAATAGTAAGCTGCGATTTCAGTAGGGAAAGGAACACTACAAGCAGACAACACTTACTACAGAGGATACACAGGAAGACTTCTTTCGGCTTAAAACGTGTAAGGACAAGAATTAAAAGAAGACTTAAGGAACAGAGAAGATACAAATGGGCAAATATTGTAATAAGTTAAACCATGAAATTCCAGTAACGAAATCTGGAAACAAATATACGGTTCCGCAATGCTATGGATGCGTCGCCCTCGGGACGCATAAGCACACCGCCAAACCGCCTAGTGATGGAGGAAATATTGTTCGCAATAACCACTCCAGCAGTAGAGAAAGTGACCATGTCCAAAACGATGACCAATAACATAGGCCACGTTTCATATTTACTGAGCTAAAAACAGCCGTCAAATCATCGAAAGCCTATTAATATCTACTATCCCATGACCAATTTCTTCCCTTGACGCGACAGATATTATTACACATCAAAGTCTCTGTGGAAGGATCGCATTAAGATCGCAGGTATGAAACCTATATCTATCGCGCCTTTTTTTTTTTTTTAAAGGGAAAACGACTCAAGGCTAGCCGAACCATACAGAACGACATCGTTGTTATCCCGTGAGCATAACATTTTTAAACGTTTGGTTGAAAGGCGATTGGAATGGAACGTAGTGCATTTTTAACCAGTACCCAATTTTCAACTAAGTTTCTGGGTGGAAGGGGCACATCAGATATTTTGTCGCAACTGACAGCGAACATCCAGTTGCGTTATTTCGTGAGAAATAATTATTGACATTTTATACGAAATTAACTCATACGTACAACGAAGACTCGTTATCTATAGTTGCTCAAAAAGCGAGAAATTTGCAGAAGTAATAATGCTTTGAGTACTATTGGATCGATATGACCAGCGTGGGTTTTACACAAGGATCAGTTCCGTCCCTCTTGTTGTTGAACATTTATGGCAGTGACCACCGACGTATATTGTCAGGCAGAATTAGGATACTCCAATGTGCCGACAGACTGTGTACTTACGACACAGATGCTTCGTTGGAGGCCGTAAATAATATAAATGGCAGTCAAATAAAAACGAGACAGACGGAAAAATTTGAAAACCTGATTATTATTTCAAACGTAATCGCCATAACTGTTATTAGCTTTATTCCACTGAGAGACAAGACGGTCAATGGCTTCATGCGAAAATGTTTGCGGTTGCCTACGGCACCATGATTGTATCCAGGCGTACACCTCTTCGTCCGAAGCAAATCGACGACCACGGAGGTCTTTCTTCAAGGCTCCAAAAAATCAAGTCGAATGAGGATGGATCGAGACTGTGTGGATGAGGTGTGGGGGCTTCCCAGAGAAATTTCTGTCGCGCAGTCCAAACAAACTTGCAACTTCCGGTCAAGTGGAAAATTTAACGCTAATTTCTAGTCTTTACATCACAATGAAATATTATCAGAATCTATTTGTGTAACTTCTTTCAGGTTGTACTTCGTTATAGATAAATGCATTATCTGCTTTCTTCCAACTGCTGGGTATGGTGTTTTGGTCTGAGGAACCTACCACAGATTGCAGTTAATAGAGGGCTACCTCGGCCCCGAATTGACTATAGAATCTGATAGGGATTCCATCAGACCCTGCACCTCGTTCATTTTTAACGATTCCAGCTGCTCTTCAACGCCACTGATGATGCAATCTACTCCACTTGTCTTTTCAGTAGTACGAAAATTATATTGGTGCAACGCTTCTGATTTTTCCTTTGTAAAGGAATATCCCAAAACAGAGTGAAGTATTATGCTTTTGCTTTGTTATCAGTTCCACTCTCGTTTGATAACACATCTACCAAAAGTTCTTCGGGCTTTGTGATCTAGATTAGATTAGATTAGATTTACTTTCATTCCAATTGATCCGTAGTGAGGAGGTCCTCCAGGATGGAGAACATGTCAGAAAAACAATAATATATGACAAATATTTACAACGCAAACAAATAAGCTAATGTACCATTGCACAGTTCCCAAGTGGAGTGATCGTCATTTTTCTTAACAAACACTATATGAAAGAATCATTTTACAAACACTATTGCACTGAATTTAAATAAAAAAGTATTTTCTGTTTATAAGATAATAAACATGTAATAGAACTACTATAACATTTATTTACAATGAACACATTACTGCACTGAAATGGTGCAGAAGTTATCTTGTACTCACACACACACACACACAAATCAGTTGGTTTTACTGAGTAATTCATCAATGGAGTAGAAGGAGTTGGCTACCAATAAATCCTTTAGACTTCTCTTAAACTGAATTTCATTGGTTGTCAAGTTTTTATGGCTTCTGGCAAGTTATTGAAAATGTGTGTTCCTGAATTATGCGCACCTTTTTCTACAAGAGTAAGCGACTTTAATTCCTTGTGAAGATTATTATTCTATCTTTCTACAATATTCTGCTACGATAGTCTCTTAGGCTTTCACGTGTTGCTCCTGTCCTGAGGTAAGAGTTTCATGTTCTTTACTGAGAAATGACCCTGTTGCTTCTTCTTCTAGTTTCCTAAACATATAAACCTTTCCACTTGTTTTAGTTAGTCTTCGTACTGTGGTATTCGTCGTTGCTATAACTGCCCCATGGTCACTGATACCAGTTTTGATGCGAATTTCATCAAAGGGGTCACGCGTGGTTGTTTCCATTATAGCTAAGACATTTGTATCATGAATGGGGTTCCGAACTATCTGTTATAGGTAATTTTCATTTATAATATTCCACAGAAGGTCTTGTCACGCCCATGACTAACAAAACTGTAATTACCCTAATTTACTGTTGAACGACTGGAGTCTCATCCGATGATGACAGTATGATTATGGACTTACACGCAAACTGTCAGTTGAAGGATCCAGTTATAATTTTGTGCCTACTTTTCATGCTGTGTCTTAACCAATCTGCAGCATCATTTTATGTCATGCTTTATTTGAGTGTCTTGTCTACTGCGAGAAGTACACCACCTCCATTTCCCAATAGCCTATCCTTCCAGTGTATGCTTAAATACTCTCCGAAAATTTCACTGCAGTCAACTTTAGTTTTTAATCAGCTTTCTCTACGTCGTATTGTATCTGTTTCAGTGTTTTTAGGGGCGCTCCCAACTCTGGCACTTTGATGCGAATACTTCGCAAGTTAATGAGTAGGATTTTGATACTATCACTTGTTAGGGGCGTTTCTTCGGATCTTACTGTGATACTCGACTCAGAACCAGGGAACCAGCCGTCCACGGCCTGTTCTGAGGATAACGCTGCAGATTTTGAACTTCGTTGAAATTCCGTGAGCAAGTGTTGTGCACCAGAGTCTAATATAAATTGAAATTTTATGTGCAATTCGGCATCCAAATGAATGCAGTCTCCATGGTTTCCATTAATGTCTCCTCCTTGTGTCAAGATCTGACTCAATCTTATTGAAAACGAGAACATCTGCATTCGTAATTTAGAATTTCCTTACTCATCCTAACGCACTCAAATCTTCACTTTTGTCGCGCTTTATCTCGCGCCGCAGTGGTGGGAATTATCTTTTTTTCTGAACAGTGTGCATCAGCTGTAGTTTCATATCTGCCAGCAGGGCTCATATCCCAATTCGTCACTCAATCCACGGTAATTCATTCCATACATACTAAGTTCGTGCCACGTATGGACCGGTGTGTATAGTTACAGGTCTTCCCGTTGGCATCGCGCCAAAAATCCTCAGAGGAGGGTTCCGTTGTTTATACTCATATTTCTGAAGTTGTTTTTATATAAGTATGAATGTGCTCGCTGCATGGCTTGAAAAAAATAGATCTGCTCTGTCATGCTTTCAAAAATTTCCCTTACCAAAGACGCAACAGTTTAAAAACGCCTGTGGAGAACAAATGTGCATTTTTAAGTACCAGACGATAGGCGTGGTGGAACCATGCTTATTAGCTTTAACAGATTCTTAGCTTTAACAGATTCTTTTGAAGTTTGGAAAATAAAGTGTTTAACAAAGTTCTTATAGCGAGAGGAAGTAACATAAATTATGATAATAAATACAACAGTGAGCATGTCACTGGACAGAAACGAAAGGAGGTTACAAATTAACTAAGTAAAGACGTCGACTGTAACTGGCCATAATTGGACAAGGAAACTGATGATAGCTTACTTTGATGAATGTTCGACGTAGATCACCTCAAGTGTTGGTCCAGCTGTTGTACTGTGAGAGACCGGTTTTACAGGTCGTGGTGGGTTGGCAAGTGGACGAGGAGCTCTGGTAGGCATGTGGCTGAGCGCCGGACTGCGAGGCTCTTCCTGAACCAGGAGCGTACACACTTGAGAGAAGGGTGGAGACTATTCGGTGCTGGCTCTTGTGAATGAAATGAAAGATGAGTGTTATAAGTTTCAAGACATCTGCTTTACATATGACAAACATGATATAGGAAAAAAGTACACCAGAAAAATCTCAGCGATGAGACGAGATCATTGCCACTTCAAGCACGATTCTAGGGTATATATTAAAATGTTCCAATTGTGTTAATTGCAATAGATTATAAAAATAATAAAATTAGTAACAGCTGAAAGAATGGAGCTATCTGATAGCAGTAAATGTAAAACCAAAGCTGACTAATTAAACGGCCCTACAAAATGCGTTTCAAATCTACATCAACATCAGTGTTTATAAAGAATAACAGATTAGTTTAATAAAAATTCATAAGCAAGTGTGTCAATAGTATTAATCATCAACAGTTGCTCGTTGTCTGAAGGCAGCACAATATTTCCTAACTCCTTACCTAATCTTCTTAGTGGATGAGTAACCGTAAGTTACTGCCTGATATGCTTTCATTAGTTAGTTGCGTAAATGGTCATTAATAAAAATTGTATAGAGCCATCATGCCATCATGGATGCGTTATTTGTAATGACTAAACCACGAAAATAAAGTACACTCCAACTGAAGAGCAGAGGAATACTCTTAAAACTGGCTATATGTACGACGACGGAAAATAAATCACAGCACCACAAATAATGTAGAATACCGCTATTTTAGGAATACATTTTTCCATGTAACATATTTCGGTAATTAATATTGCAAGATCACATTGGAAATATGAAATACTGGTCCATTAATAACCGCTTTAACCGCCACAATATTGAAGACAGGCATGAAAACAGGTGCCGAATGTTGGTTTGTGGGTTGGGGGCCAATGACAGGCAATACAGGAACTGGTAAAGCTGTTTGTGAGTGATGCTAAAGTTGTCGCTCGATGATGTCAAGTAAGTCCTCGACCGGAGACAGATCTGGTGATCGAGCAGACCAAGGCAACATGTCGACACTCTGGAGAGCATGTTGGGTTAGAACAGTGGTATGTGGGCGACCATTGTGTTGTTGAAAAACACTTCTAGAATGCTGTTCATTAATGACAGCACAATAGGTCGAATCACCAGACTAACGTGCAAATTTGCATCCAGGGTGCATGGGATATCCAGGAGGGTGCTGCTCCTGCTGTCAAACAAAATTGCACCACAGACCATTACTTCAGGTGTAGGTCCAGTGTGTCAAGCCCGCAGCCATGTTGGTTGCAGCCGTGAATTGGACTTCTGATTAAAACAAGGCCATCACAGGCTGCTAGGCAGAACCAGCTTACACAAGAAAACTCAACAGACCTGCACCCTGCCCTTAAAAGAGCTTCGCAAATGGTGGTGGTGTGGGGTCAGTGGAATGCACGCTATAGTACTTCTGCTTCGGAGCTGTCCCTGAAGTAACAGTTCACAATCACTGTGCAGCCAACTGCTGCAGATACAATACGACGCGCCAGAGTGATACGCTTAACACGATGGCCTTCCCTCTCGGTAATGCCACTTAGTCGCCTGGAGTACGGTCTTCTTGCGACCGTATTTTGTCGTGACCACCGCTGCCAGCAGTTATGCACAGTGGCTACATTCCTGCCAAGTCTTTCTGCAATACCACAGAAGGAACATCCAGCCCTTAGTGGCTCATGTATGCAATCTCGTTCAAACTCAGAGAGATGTTGATAATGGCATCATTAACGCCTAAAAGTCGTTCTTGACTAAAATCAACTCACCATATCCAATCTCAAAGATAACTACCTCTCAAGACCTTTACAGCGTGTATTTAAAGCAAAACTGATTTTCATCCTCATAGAGGCACTACTGCTGCCACTGTTCTGCGACAGACGAGAAATCTGTATGGACATCATCTTTCGGATGTAGGAAACACGCTTACCAACTTTCGTTTGTGTCGCACAACCCCTTCTTGGTGATAGCAATTTTTTTCATCCGAGTGCACTGTCAGTGATCATTCCAATGCGGTGGAGAAGAATGTCAAACCAAGCCTCTGTGTGAGTTATGTATTTTAACCTTTCTTTGGACTTGGAAAATTTCTGTTAGTGCGAGTTACATGCTTAACTTTGCGTTCTGCAAGTGTAAATTACTTTAACTTTATTTGTCTGTATATGGTGACTGATTTCGTGCAAATTTATGAATTTTAACGTTGTTTATGGGATATTAAGCTGCTGTTGACTGTAATTAATTGCCGCGGTCAATATTTATACTTACGTGTCAAAGACCTTATTACATGTTTTCGCAGTATTTAGTCAGGTTAACAAACTTTAGTTCACATTGCGACTCATAGTGGGAATCTATACTACCGCACGTTGAGTCTTTTACTGTTGTTTTTCGTGAGTTAATCTGCAGTTAAATAAACTCTGCTAACTCTACACCATTTAGAATTTTTTATTTGCTTTCCATCTGAATGCGCAATTTATCTGAGGTCAACATTCACACGAGTGTGAACATCAGTCAGTAAAAATTTATTTGGTTTACATTATAGCACTCCGGTTTCATCCGTATCATTAACCCCTTCGGATTAATCCACAGATTTCATTTATTTAAATAATATTCACTAAATTATCCGCTAACTCAAAAACATTTGACGACCAGTTATGTAATGTATGTACGGGCTTGTTTACAGCGATGTATGACTGACACCTACGATATCATGAGTCAAGCCAACAAATAAGAACGTCGGTCGCTCGTACAGTGTCCATCACTGCGTCATTTCGCTCGGCAGAAGAGAAATTTACGGTGAAACATCAAATAAATTAAAATACACCAGAGATGTAGGCATTTGTGAAGTGTAAATCTGAACCAGTCGAAAATCGAAAACGAAACTATAGAACCGAGTAAAACATATTTATTTATCACTTTCTCTTGTATTATAGAGCGTGACAAAGTTTTTGACAGTTCCAACAAAATCTGCGCTAACGGCCATTGAGAAGCAAGGTGTTGGCTCGAAATGATTTAGCATACTAAAATTTCTACATATATATACTACAGCTTTTTTTAAACTTCAGTCGAATAGTTTAAAACGTAAAAACGAAATAGAAGCAAAGAAATTCCATATCACGAAGTCTTCAGGCCCTTAAAGTGGGTAAAAGAAAAAATAGGAGTCAATGAAACACACCTTAGTTTTGATTATTAAAGTGTACTAGCGGGTTCTACAACATTAATAAATAATGAAGATAACCTAATTGAGGATGTTTATAAGGAGGTCTTAAATGATAACTAGTATGTAATTATCTAACCGAAATGATAATTGTATTAATTTATAGGAAAGTAATAGAATTGGATGATGGTTTCAGGATTTAGGAGAGTTGAAAACAACGACTGGATGGACAAAAAAGTAGTAAAACCCAGAGACGTGTTTTTGGTAAACTGAACAGCTGTCTTAATATGAATCTCGCAGCGGATGTGAAACAATAACGTTGCATTTAGTATATATTACTAGTCTTTCTAAGGGTAATCAAACTGGCTAGTTAATTTGAAAACTGTGAACAAAGTGACAGCTGCTCTGTTATTTATGGAGAGACACATGATATAGACTACTAGGAGAAACACAAAACAAACAAATAGATGTGAGAACAGACGGTAGTGAAGTATGGTTATGAAACTGTAGAATCTCAAATGATTCTCCCAACAGACAAAATTTTCAGGATTCTATATTTGTATGATAAAATACGTTTCGTTAAATTTTCTAACGACGAATGTTGCTAGCATTTGTTATAAAGGATATATTAATGAACCTCAAAGGAAATCTTGTTGGTTATGTAACCAAGGGATTGGAAATAGAAAGATAGGGGAATTAGTTTGTCGGATGTCCAATAAAACTACAACATGATCTAATATAAGGGTACCTGTAAGAGTAACGAAGAAGTATGTAATCGATGGTTGTAATAAATGAAGAAGTTCGGAGGAAATCTTTAGCCAGCATAGGAATTGGTAAGGATGATAATATTAATGATGTTTGTATTCGTATGCGTCTTCATCAAATAACAATAATAATAATGAATCAAGGAAATTGTAGTGGATACGGAATTTAACCACAGTACAAAGGTAAGATAAGGCACTTTGATTTTTTTTTTTTTTTTTACTACCGTTCGTTTTATTACACCTTACACGATTGTCTTCTTCGACCTTACAGGCCGTTTTCAAGCGCGGTAGGTGTCAATGTGCTACGCAGTTATCGTTTTATAATCGGATAATTGCATAATACACTCCTGGAAATTGAAATAAAAACACCGTGAATTCATTGTCCCACGAAGGGGCAACTTTATTGACACATTCCTGGGGTCAGATACATCACATGATCACACTGACAGAACCACAGGCACATAGACACAGGCAACAGAGCATGTACAATGTCGGCACTAGTACAGTGTATATCCACCTTTCGCAGCAATGCAGGCTGCTATTCTCCCATGGAGACGATCGTAGAGATGCTGGATGTAGTCCTGTGGAACGGCTTGCCATGCCATTTCCACCTGGCGCCTCAGTTGGACCAGCGTTCGCGCTGGACGTGCAGACCGCGTGAGACGACGCTTCATCCAGTCCCAAACATGCTCAATGGGGGACAGATCCGGAGATCTTGCTGGCCAGGGTAGTTGACTTACACCTTCTAGAGCACGTTGGGTGGCACGGGATACATGCGGACGTGCATTGTCCTGTTGGAACAGCAAGTTCCCTTGCCGGTCTAGGAATGGTAGAACGATGGGTTCGATGACGGTTTGGATGAACCGTGCACTATTCAGTGTCCCCTCGACGATCACCAGAGGTGTACGGCCAGTGTAGGAGATCGCTCCCCACACCATGATGCCGGGTGTTGGCCCTGTGTGCCTCGGTCGTATGCAGTCCTGATTGTGGCGCTCACCTGCACGGCGCCAAACACGCATACGACCATCAATGGCACCAAGGCAGAAGCGACTCTCATCGCTGAAGACGACACGTCACCATTCGTCCCTCCATTCACGCCTTTCGCGACACCACTGGAGGCGGGCTGCACGATGTTGGGGCGTGAGCGGAAGACGGCCTAACGGTGTGCGGGACCGTAGCCCAGCTTCATGGAGACGGTTGCGAATGGTCCTCGCCGATACCCCAGGAGCAACAGTGTCCCTAATTTGCTGGGAAGTGGCGGTGCGGTCCCCTACGGCACTGCGTAGGATCCTACGGTCTTGGCGTGCATCCGTGCGTCGCTTCGGCCCGGTCCCAGGTCGACGGGCACATGCACCCTCCGCCCACCACTGGCGACAACATCGATGTACTGTAGAGACCTCACGCCCCACGTGTTGAGCAATTCGGCGGTACGTTCACCCGGCCTCCCGCATGCCCACTATACGCCCTCGCTCAAAGTCCGTCAACTGCACATACGGTTCACGTCCACGCTGTCGCGGCATGCTACCAGTGTTAAAGACTGCGATGGAGCTCCGTATGCCACGGCAAACTGGCTGACACTGACGGCGGCGGTGCACAAATGCTGCGCAGCTAGCGCCATTCGACGGCCAACACCGCGGTTCCTGGTGTGTCCGCTGTGCCGTGCGTGTGATCATTGCTTGTACAGCCCTCTCGCAGTGTCCGGAGCAAGTATGGTGGGTCTGACACACCGGTGTCAATGTGTTCTTTTTTCCATTTCCAGGAGTGTATATTGAGACCCACTGCGCATAAAAAGAGTCCGTAAGACCTAAATCGGGCCAAGGTGCACGTAACAGTCAAAGTGGAGAACTTCAAAATGCCTTAGCAAATAAGCGGCTGTGGTACGCCACATGAAGAAACTGACATGAGTAATCTCTTCAGTCTCCTCCCTAGAACCATAGACCGAGCCATTGGTGGGGAGCTTCGCGCCTCAGCGCCACAGGTAGCCGAACGTAGGTGCAACCACAACGAAGGAGTATCTGTTGAGAGGCCAGAAAAACGTATGGCTCCTGAAGATGGGCAGCAATCTTTTCAGTAGTTGCAGGACATCAGTCTGGATGCTTGACTGATCTGACCTTGTAACATTTATCAAAACAGCATCGCTGTACTGGTACTGCGAACGGCTGAAAGCAAGGGATAATTGCAGTCGTAATTTTTGCTGCAGGTATGCAGTTTTACTGTATGGTTAAATTATGATGGCGTCCTCTTGGATAAAATATTCCGGAGCTAAAATAGTCCCCCATTCGGATGTCCGTGCGTGAACTACTCAGGACGACGCCATTATCAGGAGAAACAAAACTGGCGTTCTACGGATCGGAGCGTGGAATGTCAGATCTCTTAATCGACAGGTAGGTTACAAAATTTAAAAATGGAAATGGATAGGTTAAAGTCATATGTAGTGAGAATTAATGGAAGTTTGGTCGCAGGAGGAACAGGACTTCTGGTCAGGTGAGTACAGGGTAATGAATACGGATTCAAATCGGGGTAATTCTGGAGTAGATTTAATAATGAATAAAAGAAATAGAAACGCGGATAAGCTACTATGGACAGCGTAGTGAGAGCATTATTGTAGACAAGGTAGACGCGAATCCCACGCTTAACACAGCAGTCCAAGCTTATAGGCCAAATATCGCTGCAGATGATGAAGAGATTGAAGAAATGTGTGATGAAGTAAAAGAAATTATTCACTTAGTTAGGGGAGACGAACATTTAATAGTGACGAGTAGTAGGAAAAGTAAGAGAAGGTAAAGTGGTAGGTGAATGTGGACTGGGGATAAGGAATGAAAGAGGAAACTGCGTGGTAGAATTTTGCACAGAGCACAACTTCATCATCGCTAACACTTGGTTTAAGAATCATGAGAGAAGGCTGTATACGTGGAAGAGGCCTGAAGACACCGGAAGGTTTCAGACTGATTATATAGTGGTAAGACAGGGATTTAGCAACCAGGTTTAAGACTGTAAGACATTTACAGGTGCTGATGTGTACTCTGAGCACAAGTTGTTGATTATGGGGTTGGGGTTGGGTTGCTTGGGGGAAGCGACCATAAAGAGAGGTCATCGGTCTCATCGGATTAGGGACGGACGGGGAAGTCGGCCGTGCCCTTTCAAAGGAACCATCATGGCATTTGCCTGGAGCGATTTAGGGAAATCACGGAAAACCTAAATCAGGATGGCCGGACGCGGGATTGAACCGTCGTCCACCCGAATGTGAGTCCAGTGTGCTAACCACTGCGCCACCTCGCTCGGTTTGTTGGTTATGAACTGTAGATTAAAACTGAAGAAAGTGCAAAATGTCAGGAATTTAAGAATATGGGACCCGGATAAACTGAAAGAACCAGATAGGAATATATATTAATACCTTCAGCTGCTGACGGGCGTTGATACACATCAACGGGGAGAAGATAGCGCGACTGCAGGGACTATCTCACGTACGTCTCCCGCGATACCCACATTCTCACCTTGTATGCCCACACACTACATTCGTAGTGTCCCACCACAACACACTCATTACTCGTGGAAGACATTCTTACCAAGACCCGTAAGACTTCGGGAAATGTGTGTGCATCCACACAGAAGAAGTACTTAGAAGGGTATATGACTAGGGGTAAGATAGATCCTCTCGCAGGAAAAAGAGACGTTTGGAGAAGAGGTAACAACCTGTATGAATATCAAGAGCTCAGATGGAAATCCAGTTCTAAGCAAAGAAGGGAAAGTAAAAATGTGGAGGGATGTATAAAGAGTTAAACAAAATAGATTTACTTAAGGGCTATATTATGGAAATTGAAGAGGCCGTAGTTGAAGATGAAACGGGTGATACCATACTGCGTCAAGAATTTGACAGTGCACTGGAAGACCTAAGTCGAAACAAGGCCCCAGGAATAGACAACATCCCATTAGAGCTACTGATAGCCTTGGGAGTGCCAGCCCTCGCCAAACCCTAGCATCTGGTGAGCAAGATATATGAGACAGGAGACATACCCTCAGACTTCGAGAAGAATATAATAATTCCAATCCCAAAGAAAGTGAATGTTGACAAGTGTGAAAATTACCGAACTATCAGCTTTAAAAGTCATGGCTACAAAATATTGGGACAGATTCCATAAAGACGAATAGAAAAACTGGTAGAAGGCGATCTTCAGGAGGATCATTTTGGATTCTGTAGAAATGTTGGAACACGTGAGGCAATACTGACCCCACGACTTATCGTAGAAGATAGGTTAAGGAAGGGCAAACCTACGTTTCTAGCATTTATAGACTTAGAGAAAGATTTTGACAATATTGACTGGAACACTCTCTTTCAAATTCTGAAGGTGGCAGGGGTCAAACACAGGGAGCGAAAGGCTACTTACAATTTATACAGAAACCAGATTTCAGTTATAAGAGTTGAGGGACATGAAAGAGAAGCAGTGGTTGGGAAGGGAGTGAGGCAGGGTTGTAGTAGCGTATCCCTCATGTTAGTCAAAACGCCTCTGAGCACTATGGGACTTAACTGCTGTCATCAGTCGCCTAGAACTTAGAACTAATTAAACCTAACTAACCTAAGGACATCACACACATCCATGCCCGAGGCAGGATTCCAACCTGCGACCGTAGCGGTAGCGCTGTTCCAGCCTGTGGCGCCTAGAACTATGTCATTCAATCTTCTGTACGTTGAGCAAGCAGTAAAGGAAACAAAAGAAAAAATTGGAGTAGGAATTAAAATCCAAGGAGAAGATATAAAAACCATAAAAACTTTGGGGTATGCCGATGACATTGTAATTCTGTCAGAGACAGCAACGGAACTGGAAGAGCAGTTGAACGGTATCGATAGTGTCTTGAAAAGAGGATATAAGATGAATATCAAAAAAATCAAAACGAAGATAATGGAATGTAATCTAATTAAATCAGGCGATGCCGAGGGAGTTGTATTTGGAAATGAGACACTTAAAGTAGATAAGTTTTGCTATTTGGGAAGGAAAATAACTGATCATGGTCGACGTAGAGAGGATACAAATTGTAGACTGGCAATGGCAAGAAAAACGTTTATGAAGAAGAGAAATTTGTAAACATCGTGTATAGTTTTAAATGTTAGGAAATATTCTCTGAAAGTATATGTATGGAGTGTAGCCATGTAGGGATGTGAAACATGGACGATAAATAGTTTAGGCAAGAAGAGAATAGAAGCTTTCGAAATGTGTTCTAAAGAAGAATACTGAAGATTAGATGGATAGATGACATAAATAATGAGGAGGTGCTGAGAAGAATTGGAAAGAAGAGGAATTGGTGACACAACTCGACTATAAAAAGGGATCGATTCGTAGGACACCTTCTGAGGCATCGAGGGATCACCAATTTGGTATTGGAGGGCAGTGTGGAGGGTAAAAATCGTAGAGGGAGTCCAAGATATGAGTACACTAAGCAGATTCAGAACGATGTAGGTTACAGTCGTTACTTGGGGATGAAGAAGCTTGCAGAGGATAGAGCAGCATGGAGAGCTACATCAAACCACTCTCTAGACTGAAGACCACAACAACAACAATTATTTCAATAGTCAAAGCTAGGCATACTTTTAATGCCTATCCACGGCTGGTTACGTTAAACGTGATTTTTGTGTGAAGTTTACTGGGTGAAGTTTGATTATTGGATAAAATGTGCTGAGAGGACCACAACATCATTAATTTGTTAGATAATTAGCAGCTCTGAGATATAATAGCTGACATAGTACTGTAAGGAATAATTTTTTTAGTAATGGATTCTAAAGGTTTCACGTTTTTGGTCCCATATCTTCAGAACACAAAATCTTAAGCAGACAAATTTTAATCAGTTTCGGCCAAATGATCATTTATAAGATTGTGGAGTACGAGAGGTATTGGGACAAAATACTTTTAATTACTATTTTAGGAGGACATATAAGTTGCACACACAATAAAGAGTTTCAGTATTCCTGATTCTCCTGTAACTTAGGAGTGCATTCATTCTCTTTTTCTATAACACCATGACAGTTTAATTAACCTTATCAATTTACATAAAACCTTGCAATGAATCAAAACATCAAAAGCTGTCGTAGCTTTAAGACTCCATAACCGAAGCTTTACAATTAATATAAGGAAACACCAAAAAATAAAAAAACTTAAAAGAATGAAATCACATGAAAGATGAACAACGCAATCTGAAAACTAAGCCGAAACTTTAACAGTAAATGGTATTTAGGTGCCTCGTATCCAAAATGAAGCCATTTATGTGGCAGCAATAATACTAGTTTGAGGCCCCTGCTCACAGCACTTATACATGCCGCCTCTACGGCTGCTGTTTGAGTCTGTCATCAATTTCATAGTACAAATTCCGGCACACAGCAATAGCTCGTGCAATTCAAAAGCTTTTAAACACATTTGGTAACAAGGAAATATGAATGAGCATACAATCTTTTAATACTTAAACCACCAGGGATTGGCACAATTAACTAATGGTTACGTCATTTAAATTCAAGCAAATATTTTAAGTTACTAAACGTGTTTATTAATTAATAAGAAAAGGAGCCCAGAATTAAGTATAATTATCATTAGTATCGCCAGAAATAGCTTGTATGTTGCTAGTGCTTTGATCAACAGTTGTGACGAATAGCTATAGCAATTCAAAGTCACATGTCATCAGTAACCAATGGTTGACACCACAGTTTGCTACCCACAATAAATCAGGTTAAATCATAAAGCTGAACACCAGTAAGCACTAGCCTATATATATATATATATATATATATATATATATATATATATATATATATATATAGTTAAATAGGACGTAAACCACTTGGCGCTCTGCCCTCTTTAAAATTAATGAATGGTCTTTCCGCCGTGTCACTATGAGAACACTGAAACCACTGCTTCACTGAAAAAAATCAGTGCCTGGTAACCAGGATGGCCACCCTCACACAGGTTTACTACAACACATGTACAGACTCATTTAGCTGTCGTCAACATTGGGCTTTATTCAGGCCCCAACGCCCTCAAATACCATGCTACAAGATTTTCGTAATCTCTGGCTGCGCACCAGCTATGAGCCCCACGGAATAAATGAACCGGACCCTTTTCTAGGATATTAAATCTAGTTACATTTGTACTGGGATACGTTTTCGCTACCAGGGATTGGCGTAATCAGTTTACCCTTACTTCGTTTAATTTCAAACAAGTAATGTAAGCCAGCAAGAATGTTTACTGATCAATAGGAAAACAGCCCAATTGTCAAGTTACTCAAGAAAAGCGCGTCTGAAGATCACTTTCGTACTTTTTTCTTAAATACTACAGCCACTGTAAAAACGCAGCCAAGTTCACAGTCAGTGTAGTAATTCTATTCCCACCCAACTCTGGCCGTATTTCACCCACCATCGGCAATACCTAGTTCCACAAGCTTCTCCTTGAGCGGTAATTCAGTACGGAACAAAAAGCAATTACATTTGGCGAGACCTAAGATCCACTCTTCGAGTTAAGACGAGACAACACGCACCGAATGCACACGCGGGAACGCTGTGTACCTCGCTCCGCCTGGCAGGGCCCAGAACCTGGACATAAAACCGCGAGTCCACGCACGACAACACATGTCTCCGGCGTACGGCTAGTCGCTCGATTCCTCCACCTCTACACTCAGCAAGGAAGAGCGTTCATTCTCTAGTCGCACCACGCGCACCCAATCCCTGCACTTAGTTTATCACTCCAGTGCGCTGGTCTCCCGTAGTGAGATCGTGCTCTGCTATTTAACTAACCGCACCAGAAATCCTCCATTGATCAGAACCTCTCGGTCGATAAGTGGATCAAAGACGACTATGGATACTGAACCGAGGTCAAGCGGGCCATGGTTCAGTTTACATTTCTGCTAACGTAATGTGGGCTTCAATATTTTTTTCCAAAATTTTCTCACTTCATTTATTGCATTGCAAATGCTCGTAATTCGTGCTTCCGGCTTCATTACAAAGTTGTCGTCGAAGAAATGAGTGGCGCACGCACTAGGAAATTTCTGGGCAAACTCCACTGCTAAACATACACAAGGGATTTTTCAATAATGAATGGTTATAATGTAGTTTTGGATACAATTTCACGCGAGAGTGTTTATCTTACGATATTCTTTTGGCCTAATGTCTAACAACCACCCCGTAACAGTTTTATTGTTGGCACTCCCGATTCCAGCCTGTTGGGGATGGGCAAGCTGAGGTATTTTCAGTATTGTCCACCACTGCAACTGAGTTGATGAGCGCTTAATAACACCTGGCTCTGAAATCCTGACTTTGACTCAACGAATCTTCTTCCGAAGTCTGTCTATTGTTACAGGAGGCCTTTGCAGTTCTGTTCTTCCGTACAGAGCAGCTCTAATGTGGTTCACATTGTTCAGAAAGGACAGACAATTTCAATGGATGCAGAACACAGCAATCTACATACAGCTTTTGTAACACTGATGCTGTCATTCTGAGAAAGAATCGACTAATGATTTTAAAAACACTTTTTGTAACACTGAAATTTTTGTTGCCATGGAGAGCAACAAAACGGGGCGTAGAACATCGTCGACCTACCGGGGTAATATACAATATGCGCAACAGCGAAGAGGGAATAATAATAGTGGACGACCAAGAACGAAGCGCTCGGATTAAAAACAGTGTAAGACAGTGATGTAGTCTTTCGCCCCCACTGTTCACTCTGTTCATCGAAGAAGCAATGACGGAAATAAAAGTAAGGTTCAGCAGTGGAATTAAAATTCACGGTAAAAGAATATCACTGATATGATTGGCTGATGACATTGCTATCCTGAGTGAAAGTGAAGAGGAATTACAAGATCTGCTGAATGGAATGAATAATCTAATGAGTACAGAATATGGAATGAGAGTAAATTAAAGAAAGACGAAAGTAATGAGAAGTAGCAGAAATGAGAACAGCGATAAACTGAACATCAGGGCTTATGGTCACAAAGCAGATGAAGTTAAGGAATTCTACTACCTAGGCACCAAAATAACCAATGATGGATGGAGCAACGAGGACATTAAAAGCAGACTACCAATGACAGAAAGGGTATTCCTGTCCAAGAGAAGTCTACTGGTATCAAACGTAGGCCTTAATTTGACAAAGAAATTTGTGAGGATGTACGTCTGGAGTGCAGCATTGTATGGTAGTGAAACATTGACCGTGGGAAAACTGGAAGAGAAGAGAATCAAAGCACTTGAGATGTGGTGCTACAGACGTATGTTGAAAAGTAGGTGGACTGATTAGGTAAGAAATAAGGAGGTTCTATGCAGAATCGGAGAGGAAAGGAATATGTGGAACAAACTGAAAAGGAGAAGGGACAGGATGATAGGACATCTACTAGAAATCAGGGAGTCACTTCCATGGTACTAGAGGGAGCTGTAGAGGGCAAAAACTGTAGAGATTGGAATACATTCATCAAATAATTGGGGACGTAGGTTGCAAGTGCTGCTCTGATATGGAGAGGTTGGCACTGGAGAGGAATTCGTGACGGGCCGCATGAAACCAGACAGAAGACCACGGCCCCCACTTCCCCCCCCCCCCCTTCCCTTTCCCATCTCCCCTCCAAAACAAAATGGTGTGTTGCAAGGTGTCGTGGATGAATATCAAAGGGGTTCTGTTATGAAACGAAATGGCACACCAGACCATCACTCCTGGTTGTCGGGCTATATGGGCGAACTATGCCCTTAGATGTGCTAAACAGGCTACGTCACTTAAGGAATTAATACGGGGTGCGGAGAACAAGGTCATAGCAAGGTTAGAGAAGCGATAAACGAGTCAAGAAAAAGGGCATCTCCTGGCCCATATTATTGTGTGGAATAGAACTGCCTCCAGTGACGAGCCCCTCTTCGAACTGTGCCTGCATGATCAGCAAAGATGTGCCTGTGCATGTACATCACTTCTATCGATTTCCATAAGCGTTTTTTTTTCTTTTTTTGGCATTGTATGTAGTGTCTGTTCTTTCAGATACCTTGTTTGATCCAACGGCCTCATAAATATTATTAATATTTCAGTAACATTAACATCATTGGCCACTAAACGGAATCTACGAACACAGGTGAAATTTTGTGCTGGATTGGGGCTGGAGCCCATATCTCCCGCTTAAAGCGGACAGTGATCTGTTGGCCGAGGCAGTTAAGGTGACTGCTCGTGTTAAGCGGGAAAAGTAGATGGGTGTTCGGAAATTCCTACTACAAAATTCTATGACTTATAGAGGGGAATGATGACACAATATTGTGAATGGGAACCCATGTCCGGAACCGTACCGTTTCTGTTCTGTGACGGTTTCAGTTCAGATGAGTAACACCTGCTAAGGGAAAAGTCTCAGAGTAGCTGCCCATGGTATGCAATAGGGTAGTCAGGGTGACGTGGTCTGCTAATTGTGGGGACATGCAAAATTCAACTTAACGGGAGTCCAGAGGAAGATATGGTGGCACTTGTTCTGGCAGCTGCACTAGAAACTGAAGAGACACCAGGTGGAATCGAGTGTGTGTAATAGGACATGATTCGGAGGTAAAATGCCTGTAACAACGGTGGCGATCGCCACATCTAGCCGCTGTCGTAATACATCAGTGCTATTCTCTACTTACAGTATGCTGGGCTCTTTTTTGTTTCGGTGTCATGTAAACATGTAATGTTTCAGTGTTAATACAGACAAATGGGCTTAAGTGATAAATGAGTGTTTCGTTGTGGTTCCTTTCGAATTCCTACCTGATAACTTTACTGCGTCACGCCTAAGTCAATTCCTCAAGCTAAAGTGTATAAGTTAAACATATAAACTGAAACCGCCATAGATCGGAAATGGTACGTTTCCGCACATAGGTTCCTACTCAAAATATAGTATCTCGCTGCACTCGACCGGTCATTCAAGTTTGTAGCGGGAATTCCCTAACACCCTGTATAGTCCAGATTTAGCTCTGACTGATTTTCTTATATTCCCTAACCTGAAGAAACACATTACGGGCAGGAATTTTCCACCATCAGAAGCAGCAGTCAAGGCTGCGGAGGCGATTCTAAAGCACCTTCCCAAAAATGATTTGCAGCATGTTTTCGCAGACTGTCAGAAAAGGTGTGGTAAGTGCGTCGCATCCAAAGGCGTCTATTTTTGAAAGGGCCATCAAAATTATGAGGATGAGTAAAGGTATATTGTCAAAAAAAATATCATCATTCTGTACCAAAAAGCCCTCGTACAAGAAGTTTCACTTATCGGACTAGCCTGTACCATCGTCGGTTTTTGGCTGTAGCACCATAGCGGTACGTTTCCGACATATGATTAGTTGTAAAAGTTTGCTCTAGTCGATTATCGCTTCTCTATTCTAACCTATATATGAGTATTAGGATAATTCCTTAAGTGATGTAGCCCGCGTAGCTGATGTTCAAATGTGTGTGACATCTTATGGGACTTAACTGCTAAGATCATGTCCCTAAGCTTACGCACTACCTAAGTTAAATTATCCTAAGGACAAACACACACACCCATGCCTGAGGGAGGACTGGAACCTGCGCCGGGACAAGCCGCATAGTCCATGACTGCAGCGCCTAAGACCGCTCGGCTAATCACGCGCGGCGCCTAACTGATCATGCTACAACACGTCTAACAGCATAAGGGAAGCACCTGCTGCACGTAACTACTGCAAACGTCGAAACATGTCGAGGACGAACCGAATAGCCCACCAGACTGTACACCTCCCAGATATAGCTTCTGTTCGCCCTAAAACAAACATACACCGAGAGGGTGAGACGTGAAGAAAATGAAGAGAACGACAGTGGTGAGGGTCCGTCAGAGTGAAAACCAGTAACGGCTAGCAGTGCTTTGAGTTGCAACGTAAAACCCTCTGAAAATAAAGCTTTGCGCGGTTTGAAATTTTCTGCCTCATAAACAGAAATGCGTCACAGCGCATCACAACGCACGTTTCCGATATGTCCGACAGTTTTCCAATGCTCCGCGTATCTCGTTAATCCATTCGCCCGGAAACATCCGCGGCAAACAAAATTGCGTATTCAGTGTCCGCAACGACATGATCGGCCGCTACAAATGATTCGTACCACACTCAACCCCAGTTCCGACATTTTATGTTTTCGTCTCATCTCTCGCCTTCCACGTCAGTAACGTACTGGACGTGTTCATTACCTTCGGCGCAGGAATAGAAAGAAATGAAAGCATATTTGTTATTTTTAAAAAAGCATGCATTACAGAGAATAACTGCAAGTATGTAACACGCTGGAACAATAACTACGAATTCTGAAAGCCGGTCGGTTTGTGGAGCACCATATCCTAAAGAATTAGGGCTTCTGACTATTGACCACAGTTACTTTTCCTCACTTCATTGTTACTGCTGTCTTCCACAATTCCTTCTGATTTCCTCCATGCCATTGTGATCGTGGATAAGTCTCCAATTCAACTCATCGTCTTATTCTCTTTCTTCCTCCTTCTTTTACTTTCAGAGCATCCATTCTGTCGTTTTCCTCCATCTGCTACTTTCAACACATCATCTGCCCATTCCAATTTTATTGTTTTTTATTGGGTCAAAAGCTTTTACATTTTTTAATTTCGTATTTCTTAATTAAAATTCTGCCTTTTTGTTTTTACAGTCAACATCCTTATTCTCATCATATTCTCTGTCACTTTGGTTTTGCTTTGCTGTTTGTATGTTACAGCCGAAGCCTCTTTGCCACATTTGATCCTGGGAGTAATACAAGAATTAAGATTTACCTCTCCAAAACTGGAGGGAAGCTAACCTCCATGTAAGATTTCAAGCATCATTACTTTTTCCAGATGCTTAGATGCTTTTTGTTTGGGCTTTGAATTCCAGTTGTTGTCAGTTATTCGAAGATAATAATGATAAAGCACAAACAATGCAGATAGTTTCCAAGTTCCACATTTGTTAATATTGTGTCTGCACATTTTTGTTCACTTGCCATAGATATTCAACAATAAATGTCGAATGGAAGGAACTCAAAAAACGAAGTTTATCATTTATAGTAGCGTGTCTACCAACTCTTCATCCACTTTGTTTACATTGGCAACTCTGGAGCACCGAGGTCATTGGCCTAGTGGCGTCATAATCCATATGAGTGACGTAATTGAGCTGTGTGAGGGCCCTTATCGATAGCTGCCATTCTAGCAGAATGTCTTCCGCTTGTTGCCTGGTAACTGTGCCTTGGGCGTCCTCTGAGAGGGTAACAGTGTAACGCTGCGCGGTGATAAAGGTGTGGACATGATGGCGGGAGGATGGTTGAGCGTCCACCGTAGTACTGCCGCATGTGTGTGACATTTTTCTGACAGCTCCGTCTAACGGCCGAGGCACAAGCTTCAGCAGTTGGACGCTCTTGGAGTATGAAAAATGACGTGTTCAACATTAACATGGTGGAAATGGCTGTTTCCTTACTGCTTGGGCAGCAGCCAGACTCGGGCTGCTGTCAGAGTCCGTGAACACGCTGTCGTGCCTGGTGAACAGGGGACTTGTGGCGGAACGACACGGAAACTACGGCCAGCATTTGATTCACAGCCGTCATTTACCGTGGAGCTTCTACCATCCTGATTATTGAGATATTGCGTTATGGTATTATGTGGCCCTGACCAGCGTGAGTGCTTTGGTTATGTTCTCTTCTTCCACAAGCGTCCCTTGTTAAATTTTTATAAAGATCTGCCTCACACCTAGCGGTGGGCTACCTTGTCAGTATACACGCATTATGCTGAAGAGCGGACATTGTCCATATGTAATTATTTTATTTGTGAATATATTGTGTACAGAATTGGGTGAGTCCAATGGCATTGACAGTAGTACTCCTCATAATTATTATTACTTGGCTTCTGTGACACTTCAGCAATAACTGGTATTTATGTTTTAGTTCTTGCACCCTATTATGCTTATGAGCGATCGGTGATCACTCTTTGGTGTCGTCTTTATTTTCTGTTTCACTGTCTCGAAACTAAATATTTCATCCGATTTTTCATTTTTAGCGTTTATTCTGTGAGATTATCGAAGTAATATCTAAAAGCTTAAACACTTGTGTTATGTTTCAACCCGGACTCTGACTCTTTATGAGCCCTGAAATTGTGAAGAATTTAAAATCTTGAAAGATAACTCGGTGGGGAGCCTTGATTCCTAAATGTTTCTCTTCAAGAGATGTTTTCTAAGCTTTGGTAACTCATTTGAAACATAGTGGCTATATTTGGCGGATAGTTAAATTCTGATGGTCTTTGTTTTGGTAAATAAATCTGCATGTTGTCATGGCTAGTTGCCAAATGCTATTTTTTAAGTATTATCTAGGTTGCAGACTAAGGCGAGCTAGTAACTGCAAATATTTTAAAAGTCTATTGTATATTGGTCGCTGTGAATGTGCTTTGTTACATGGTAACAATTACTGACCTATATGAAAGAAACGTAAATTAGTTACAAAACACCGGCCGCGGTGGTCTCGCGGTTCTAGGCGCGCAGTCCGGAGCCGTGCGACTACTACGGTCGCAGGTTCGAATCCTGCCTCGGGCATGGATGTGTGTGATGTCTTTAGGTTAGTTAGGTTTAAGTAGTTCTAAGTTCTAGGGGACTAATGACCACAGCAGTTGAGTCCCATAGTGCGCAGAGCCATTTGAACCATTGAAGTTACAAAACTACGGCGTACACACACTTTATTCAACATGTGAAAGTCACTACAGAAATTAGAATTTAGGTTATGACATGTTCTATATGCCCGACAACAATGGCGATGATGATGCGCAGACGATTAGCAAAATTCTTCAGTGTCGGGACATCGACGCTGTCGACGATCTCCTAGATGGCTGTTTTCAGCTCAGGGATTGTTTTCTGGTTATTGCTCTATACTTCCCTTTAATATGGCTCCACGAAAAGGAGTCACATTTGTTCAGATCCGGAGAATATGGCGGCCAAACTAAGCTAATGCCAGTTGCCTCTGGGTACCCCAGAGCCAGAATGCGGTGTTCAAATTGCTGCTCCAGGACATCAAACATTCTCCTGCTTCGATGAGGTTGAGATCCGTCTTTCATGAACCTCATCTTGTCGAAATCAAGTTCACTTTGGATAATGGCGATGAATTCATCTTCCAAAACCCTCACGTACCCTTTGGTGGTGCCATCAAGGAATATCACACCGATTATTCCGTGCCTGGAGACAAAACACCAGTCACCCGTTGAGGTTGAAGAGACTTTTAGATAGCGAAATTTGGATGCTCAGTCCTCCAAATGCGGCAATTTTGCGTATTCGTACCGTCTATCGTCATACTTGTATCGATGATTCCATCGAAATGAAAGTGTGCTTTGTCGCTAAAACCAAACCAAGCACGCTCATATTAATTCCCAACATGCCCCGAGGCCAACGTGTAGTTTGAACGTCCTAAAGCAAACCGTTCAGAAGCTACGACGATTTTATTTCATTTAGTTCAGTAATTGTCACCCTGCAACATCAGTGTCTCTTTATTTTGTTGCCTTTTGAGGCATTTAATCGTTTATTATTCGTCGTTATGCATGCTTCTGAGTGTTTACCAGAGTGGAAAATGTAATAGGGTGTAAATTGTTCTCCTAAAGTGTTTTTATTTACACAGGATGGCTGAAGGACCTTAGGTGTTCAGTATAGAATGTCAAATCAAAAACATCTTCAGCCCTCCATATTTCCAATTTTATTTTATTAAAAAGTTGGTTTCGATTTGTCATTTTAAAACTGTTGTCGCTTTTATGACTGATGTTATTGCTGAGTAAATCTATGGAAACTGTATCAAATTACTTGATTCTGTACCTTACCACCCACCGGATCTCTACCATTTCATTGGTAGTAGAGAGTAAAATCGTTAGAGCGGCACGGTTTATACCACAGAGAAGAACTGTTTCGCCTAGGTGTAATGCTTGCGTTTTTTTTGTTTCAGTTAATTTTAAAGTTGGAACTGGCCATAGACTGGTAAAGCGTGATGCGGATTTCATACATAACCAATGACTAGGTTAACCATCAGCTTGTATATGGAGCCTACCAGCGGAAGGCAGCAAAGCGGAATAAAGTCAATACTTGTGTGATGCACTGGACTGCTGCCTCATTATCACAAGATGGACCATCAGTGAGGTGTGTGTGTCGTAGTTTCCTGTCCTGGATGCAGGAAAGTTCACAGATCTTACAGAATAGTCCCCCTAGATGAGCACATGTCTTTAGAATGCCCATTTAGATAACCATACCAAGATTTGAGCACAGTGAATGCTGATCTCAATCAGACACCTGTATTGAAAACTGGAGAGGGAGGGGGAAGGGGGAATATTATTCAGTGCTATCTTGACGCCAGCTTGCTGAGTTAGTAAGATAGTGCAAGTTGGTATGAGTTTTCGTTTCCTAGGTAAGGTATTCACGAGGAATGCGCTGAGGGCTCAGTCAGGAACTATGAAGGAATGAGGAAATTATTTAATAAGCTGAGTAAGCTGCTCTGGTCAACAGTTCAGGACACTGGTAAATTATCTAGTGAGATGAGTCATCGGGTTGTAGACTTAATATAGCTGAGAGTTCGTTTGCAGAATCAGGTCAAGTCTTCGCTACCCCTTAAGTCAATGGAATAAAGCAGAATTATTCTGGAAGTTCTTGACAAAGGGAAGTAATCGATCAGGTTCTGAAAAAGTTTGCTGGGGGCAATATTGTCGACTGGAATTCAAAATAAATTGACATACCGATAGTTTTACTGAGTCCCAGGCCACATGGAGCCACTTGTGTGGTACACTGAAGACGTTTGGGCAGTTGTGTTGGTCCTTTGCCTTGGTATGTAAAAAGAAGAGGCAAGCAGAAATGTCTTGGGAGGTATGCATCCGAAGAACTGATCATGTGTACTTTTCCTAATAAATCTCAAACTTTCACTGAAATCGACAACCCGATGACTACCTTTGGAAACATCAATTTTAGTAATGAGAATCGCAGTGATACGTCAGTATAGGTTATAGTTGCTTGTAAGTGGGATCGCGCCACAGCATAGTGCACTGAAGCTGTGAAAACCTCATAACAGGACATGTTTTTCATGGAATGAGTCAGCTCACTTGGCGGAAACTGTGTGGTGCCACGGGACAGGGTTCATCAAAGCTGACCCCATAAAGTGGCAGCCCGAAGTACGAGCATACGGGAGTATGTTGGGGGGGGGGGGAGAGTGGTTAAGGCATCCGGTAAAGTAAAATCAGTGTGTAGAGGTGGTTTGCGTTTCGTCTGTGCTATTTTTAATGGAAAGTTCTTTTGCGCCTTGCTGAACTCTTTTAATAATATATCTCTGAATGATGATTGTATGACATTTAATGGTTGGGATATCCCCTTCAGGGTCCAGCTGCCGTATTGCAAGTCTTTTTATTTGGCGTCACTTAGGCAACTTATGTGTCAGTGATGATGAAAATGATGATGAAGGAGAGACAACACCCATTGCCCTGCCGGGAATCTAATCCGTGCCCCATTGCGTGGTACACGGTAACGCTACCGCTGCGCTACGGAGGAGGATATTACCGGTTTCATAATAGACTCCTTCGCATTTTTAGGCCATCTCTTCTGCAAAAGGTACACACGTAATGTCAGACTATTAGTGAGGAGTTGTTACCTGTTAGTGGGAAAAAGGGATTTTTCAACTGAGGCACTGCTTGGATGCAATTTTATGGAAAAAAGGGGTGTCTTGTGCATTATTAAGTTTCAGGCTGATAAGAAGTGTGTCTTATGGAGTCATAACTATCTTCAGAGAGTGAAATGTTTAAGAACGGGATTTCCCCTCTGATATGGCTCATTTCAGCAAAGAAAAGGCCGGAATTGCTGAAAGTATTGGGATAGTATCTTGATGTGCTTATCGATAAGTTATGGATCACGAAAATGATTGCATATAAAATCCAGCATACTCATCAGCTCGCTGTCGATAAAAAGTCTACTAATCGGTCGTCGCCCTCTAAGATGAGGGAGTTGCGAAAGATTTTTGGCAGATGGTGTGATGAGGCACTTAGTCTTCCCATATGCCTCGCCCAAATGTTTGGTAACTAAGACCAGTGGCGAAGGATGTCGGCCAGTTATGGTTTGCTGCTGCCTTAACCAAAAGGTTGTGTTATAATTAGTGCTGTCGAGAATGATAGAAAGTAGAGTTAAAAATCAATTAAGATGTAGGCTTCGAAATTCTTGCTACCAGCGAGGCGGATGTGACCGGACGTAGCTTATGTGTAATGTTGACTCTGCTAACAAGAGCGGGCTGTGTCGCATCAAGAGGCTCGACAGTCGTCGCATGACGCAACCCTTGGACAGCGGCATACGGAATGTTCGTCACGTAGGTCTCACATGCTACCGCGTGACACACACGCAATGCTCAAGAGTACAGGAAACTTCCAGAACAAGTGGTGTCGGGTGCACTACCGCTATAAAAGGGCTAGCCGCCATATTGTTGGGGGAATGATGAGAGTGATGGGAATGATGGAGCAGCAGGTCAGTCAGTCAGATACGGTTTAGCTGGAGTTCTGATGCTATGAGGTCGCAGTGCAGTGGTGCGTAACAATGAGGGCACTTAGGCTTATTTCCATGTAGTCAACACTTAGTCCGGCGTGCCCGCCTGTGCTCTATTGGAATGTAACCTCAGGGAACTATGAGAAGTTACACTACTAAGAAGGCCTTTAGTAGACTTTGTATATAGAACTGTTTATAAAACGGATGTGCCAGGGGTGCTTCCAGATATATATCCTCATGCACTGATTTCTGATCGCATCCAGTGTACCCTGAGATCCCAGCGGAGTTCCTTATTATCTCACCCTAGAGCTCTCTTTTCAGTGGAGCAGGTGCACAGAAGGCAGCCCGCGACCACGAGACCTCCTGTCAAGTAAGTTCCTTGGCGTGCATTCTTGCAGTCCTTCTACTCCCTTTCAGGACTCGTCAGTGGAACACGACAGTGCCCTTACCAGAACTGCATAATTATTTATTATGCCTTTCAGGAGCTCAGTATTTCACCATATTAGACTTTCAAAAAGCATACATTCAAGTGCCACCAGCCAAGTAATCCCAGCCTCACCCAGCGTCTGCACTGATTGGAAACTGTGTGAGTACTGTCGTTTCCCATTTGGCGTTGCATCAAGAATGGCAATGTTGCTGCAGTTGTTTGGAGGCTGTGTTAGGTGACATGAAGTCTAGATGTGTGTACAATTAGTTGGATGACGTTCTCATATATAGTGACACCTTGATGAAAGTCTGGATCATATACAGCAAGTCTTGCACGGAGTTGTGACGTGGACTGACAGTAAAATCATTGAAGGCTAATCGGATCCACTAGAAAATTTCGGTTTTGAGGCACTTAATGTCTTCCAGTGGAGTTAAAGTTATGCGATATGAAGTTTTCCGGCCGTATTTCAAATTTGAACAGTTCTCGCGTATCCGACTGGGTAGCGTCGTAATTTCTCCACAATATTTCGGCAGACGTACACCCTGCCATCTTCAGGTGGATCTTGACGAATGCTGTGCTGTTCCTCTCGGCGCCCTATATATACTAGCCGTTACGCCCTCCACCGTATCGCTCCTGGTGTGTTCCTTGCGGCCGGCGCGGCTGCTGCTGGAGGTGGTGTGGGAAGCGGCGCCTGGGTCTGAACTGGGGTCTGCAGTCTCCCTGCTGCCACCGTCGGGGGCGGTCGTTGATCTCTGGGACCTCGTCTTTCTCTCCAGGCTGTGTGCAGGGTTACAAGCCTGACTAAGTTGAAGACCGCTGTCTTTATTAATTAGATCGTCCTGTAGTCGGATTTCGATGGCCTCCTTAGTAACGCAGTCCCAGAAGTAGTTTCTCGAGCTGTTGATGTTGAAAGGGTGTTCTTGGAGTAAGACGGTTGAAGAATAAGGAGAACAGATCGGCACATCAACCGAGAAGGGACTCTCTAGTTTTCTGCTGTCGGAGAATGAGCCACTGAGGTGTGATCGAAGTTATGTAGAGACGCTGCGTATCGCTTTTGGTTGTAAATTATGGGCATCTAACAATTCAGGTGAAGAAATATGCTACTGGATACAGGTCCTGGCTCGGTATGGGTGGGGGTTCCGTTACCTTTCGTGTCACAATAGATAATTCAAGGTCTGTGATATATTTCAGTAACTAACTTTATTTACGTGTAAAACTAGTTGTAGGGCCACCATTCAGTAGGAGTTTGAACCTTAATGAATAAGCCGCCCGTTCTTAAATGTTCATTTACGTTCATTAATTTGTAATTAGCATAGCCTCTCTACCCTCAATTGTTACACTGCAGGTTCATTCTTCGGTAGCTTATTTGATAATGTTGCAATAGGGCGTTCAGCAACGTACTTCTCCTCCCAAGCACTTTTAGGAGCCAATCTTGATAGCTGTACATTTGTCCCACATTAAAAGCACAGCACTAGCGTCGCATGCTAGTAACCCTTTCTTAGCTCCAGCCAGTCAGAGCGCAGTACTGAAACCCAGGTTGATGGTAACAGACCAACCGTGTGCTTGATGACCCCCCCTCCCCCCCTGTCTCTCCTATCAATCAGAGCATAGTATTAAAATTCTGTTCCAGATATCCAGGAGAAAATTATGTAACCCCAACTTCACATCCCAACGTAATCGTTATTTCCTCCAGGGTCGAAGATATTCAGCCGGCCGCGGTGGTCTCGCGGTTAAGGCGCTCAGTCCGGAACCGCGTGACTGCTACGGTCGCAGGTTCGAATCCTGCCTCGGGCATGGATGTGTGTGATGTTCTTAGGTTAGTTAGATTTAAGTAGGTCTAAGTTCTAGGGGACTTATGACCACAGCAGTTGAGTCCCATAGTGCTCAGAGCCATTTTTGAAGATATTCATTGTTTCATGCAAAAAACATGCCATGTTATATTATTTACATACACATACGCATACATCTGAGGTAATATAACGATGTGAATTGCACTGTTATGCATTATTTGCCTACACGTACATACCTCTGGCTTAATATATACAGGGAGAATCACCTAAAACTGGCACAGCAGATACCGCGGAAATAGAAATTGTTATTGATGTGCTGTTTTCATAGAATGTGTTATCGTCAGGTGCTTTTACAGGGGCTCGTATTGTTAGCCAGTCCACAGACTGTAATAATACTTATAAAATGTATTTTTGTGCAAATATATACTTTTTTTTTAATGTAACGATGCCTACTGACAGTAACAAATTAAAACTGGGATACATTAGAATGTCAGTGGTGCTTCTTGCAGGATTCAAGTGCGAGTCGCTTACGAGATATCACATACGGAGAAGTTCCACACTGACACTTGTACGACTCCTGTGGCAGTACACACTAAAGAACAACACAAGTGCGTACACTGGTCATGTGACCTCGAACCAGTAACGAGAAAAATGACCATCACAGATTGTGTTCAAAATGATCACCGTCAGCGGCAATACACTCTTTGTCCAGAAACACGTGCCTGCTACGGTCGCAGGTTCGAATCATGCCTTGGGCCTGGATGTGTGTGATGTCCTTAGGTTAGTTAGGTTTAAGTAGTTTCTAGCTCTAGGGGACTGATGACCTCAGAGGTTAAGGCTTAGAGCCATTTGAATACACGCTTTCATTTTCGAGTGGAACGACTGCTGCGTGCTAGCATTTCAGCAGAGATGTCCGAGAATGTTACGGTAATACGTCGTATTATATCACCGGGTATAGTTCGTATGTCTTTGTGAACAGCGTCTTTCACCTTGCCCCACAGAAAAAAGGCTACAGGCAGTCGAACCTGGGGAATGGGCTGGCCAATGTACAGGTCCTCTGTGTCCAACCAAACTATTTGCAAACTGTTCGTGAGGACTTGCTGTAGTGGTTTGTCCACCATAATCTCCAAAGGAAAGTCTTCTAGCATCCGTGGAAGATGGTCTGTTAGGAGGCTGCGATAGTTGTGCGCGTTCAGTGTTCTGTCTCTGAGAAACGGGCCTATGAGCTGATGACTCACTATCCCACACCAAACGTTTATGCTCCATGGATGCTGACGTTTGCGGGCTTTCAAATATAACTACGCACCCTCCGACTCAGCGTTGCAATATTAAAACTTCTGGCTGGTTTCGTTGTCTAAGGGTTGGGATACGTAGTTGATGCATTACAGGCCAAATACTGCTGAGTCTACCGTATACGATAAGAATACACACATGAATCGAATGGTCGAAGGTTTCTATCACTCGGCAATTGCGAATTATGAATGTAACATATAAATTTATAAATGAAAGATTGCAATTAAATAAAATGTACAGGTACTACCTTAACGACTTTAAATGATGAGCACGATAGTAGGAGTACTTCTGAGAATGCGGTATATTTCTTCAAAACACTTATTGGTGTGCATGGTCCAGCAATAAAATAAAATATAAGTTGAATAACGGGGAAACAATAGATTCCTAAGCCGGCCGCGGTGGTCTAGCGGTTAAGGCGCTCAGTCCGGAACCGCGCGACTGCTACGGTCGCAGGTTCGAATCCTGCCTCGGGCATGGATGTGTGTGATGTCCTTAGGTTAGTTAGGTTTAAGTAGTTCTAAGTTCTAGGGGACTGATGACCACAGATGTTAAGTCCCATAGTGCTCAGAGCCATTTGAACAATAGATTCCTACCGCATGTAATTACTTATGGACAACAACATAGCTCGCGAGATATTCACTTCTAAACGCACACTACGTCTTCACTGCAGAAGCCACGGAAATCACACAAGGACACAGATCGGCACTCCGAAACATTTGTATCCTCCGCGACCAGGTGCAAACAGCTCCACTGTCCAAGTCTTTCCGCCAACTGTGCGTCCGTCGCCCCGATACGTCCAGCACTCCCGTGTCCTGTGCCGTACTCCCCAGAACTACCGCACTGCCAGAACTACCTCGTGTCCTCTCCAGCAACGATGCTCCTCCCCAACTGCCGTACGTCTCACTTAGTAACGAGCGCTGTGATTGGCTAGAGCGCTCCCTCCATATCTCCAATCCGACGCACACTCCCCAGAACTACCGCACTACGGTGTGGTTGTGGGTGTTAAGTGTTTGAAACCGCATTACACACGCAACAGCACCAAACCAAGGGGTACTGCAGTGCTGTGCGTAAATTGCGGTGGCTCGCACGCCGCAAAAGCGCCCAGCTGCAGCTATCTGAAGACGTGGAAGCAGCGGAAGTTGCCCACCACACACGATGAGGTGCCCCAACAGGAAGAAAAGACGGACACCCCGCCCTCCTACCTTAGTAGGGGAAACGGGCTGCGCCACCAAGACGACGTGGACGCTTTCCGCCAAGCACTGCGGGAAGCAAACGTGGACGCAATCACCGCACTCAAATCCGCCAGGGCGGAGGAGAGAGCGGCCCTGAGAGCGGAACTAGAAGAGACGCGTCGGGAGGTGACTCAGCTAAGGGTCGCCTAGTACCTCGCGTCCCGCACGACGCCGGACATGGCACCGACCCCCACCAGTACGGCAACACAAACGACCACCTCCCTGGCCGACGCCGCGACGCAGGTTGCTAGGGAGGTTGTCACATAGTCGGGGAAAACCTCCGACGACAAGGAGGCACCCTCGGAAGCAGTCGTCACTCCTGTCTCTGCAGAAACGCAGACGACACAGGAAGTGCCGATGGAGACCGAGGGAGAAGAAGAAGACGAGCCGTTCGAGTGCCTCTCCCTCCCCAACAAAAACTGTGTGAGGGAGGTGCTCACCAAGATCGCCGATTCCCTGCGCGACGGTAGCTACCCCCATCATGATCATCGTTACCTTTTTAAGATAGATAACATCCCACCCCTTCCTCACAAACCCTATCCTTTCCACTGGGGGTGCGAACCCTTGAACCGGAAGCTGCACGGGAAGGAACTCATCAGGCGTCCAGATCTGGAGCTCATAAACAAGCACCCTATCTTCACGGACGAGGATTGGAAATACATGACTGAGCAAGCAGTCAAGTACATCCAGACACACACGCCGCCAGTGGACTACTCCCGCCTGAAGAAAATCGAATTCGGGCAGCCAGGAAGCAGTAAGAAGAAGAACAAGAAGCCTCCGGAATCAGCTGGCAGGTAAGTTCCTGCATCCACAGAAACCAGAGGCCAGACCAACACGCGAAGAAAAACATTCCCAACGGAGAGGGCTTCAGGAGGAACAGCTCAAACACCTTAAAATCCGCTACCTCGGGCCAAGGTAGGCCCGTCAATATAGTGAGTGAGTGAGTGTGAGGCTCCACGCGCTTGCTAACGAGCCGCGCCTTGCCGAACGGCCCGAGCGGTGGCAGCCAACTCTGAACTTAGAATATTTGCAGGGTGCCACAGCTCACCAGTTACCTCACACGTTCCATTTGATAAAGCCAATGGGGATCGTCAACTGAGCAATAGTGCATGTTTCGGCGACTTACCTACCGATGATTGATAATGTCCCTTCGCCACTAAGTAAAATACACTCCTGGAAATTGAAATAAGAACACCGTGAATTCAATGTCCCAGGAAGGGGAAACTTTATTGACACATTCCTGGGGTCAGATACATCACATGATCACACTGACAGAACCACAGGCACATACACACAGGCAACAGAGCATGCACAATGTCGGCACTAGCACAGTGTATATCCACCTTTCGCAGCAATGCAGGCTGCTATTCTCCCATGGAGACGATCGTAGAGATGCTGGATGTAGTCCTGTGGAACGGCTTGCCATGCCATTTCCACCTGGCGCCTCAGTTGGACCAGCGTTCGTGCTGGACGTGCAGACCGCGTGAGACTACGCTTCATCCAGTCCCAAACATGCTCAATGGGGGACAGATCCGGAGATCTTGCTGGCCAAGGTAGTTGACTTACACCTGGCACGGGATACATGCGGACGTGCATTGTCCTGTTGGAACAGCAAGTTCCCTTGCCGGTCTAGGAATGGTGTAACGATAGGTTCGATGACGGTTTGGATGTACCGTGCACTATTCAGTGTCCCCTCGACGATCACCAGAGGTGTACGGCCAGTGTAGGAGATCGCTCCCCACACCATGATGCCGGGTGTTGGCCCTGTGTGCCTCGATCGTATGCAGTCCTGATTGTGGCGCTCACCTGCACGGCGCCAAACACGCATACGACCATCATTGGCACCAAGACAGAAGCGACTCTCATCGCTGAAGACGACACGTCTCCATTCGTCCCTCCATTCACACCACTGGAGGCGGGCTGCACGATGTTGGGGCGTGAGCGGAAGACGGCCTAACGGTGTGCGGGGCCGTAGCCCAGCTTCATGGAGACGGTTGCGAATGGTCCTCGCCGATACCCCAGGAGCAACAGCGTCCCTAATTTGCTGGGAAGTGGCGATGCGGTCCCCTACGGCACTGCGTAGGATCCTACGGTCTTGGCGTGCATCCGTGCGTCGCTGCGGTCCGGTCCCAGGTCGACCGGCACGTGCACCTTCCGCCGACCACTGGCGACAACATCGATGTACTGTGGAGACCTCACGCCCCACGTGTTGAGCAATTCGGCGGAACGTCCACCCGGCCTCCCGCATGCCCACTATACGCCCTCGCTCAAAGTCCGTCAACTGCACATAAGGTTCACGTCCACGCTGTCGCGGCGTGCTACCAGTGTTAAAGACTGCGATGGAGCTCCGTATGCCACGGCAAACTGGCTGACACTGACGGCGGCGGTGCAGAAATGCTGCGCAGCTATTGCCATTCGACGGCCAACACCGCGGTTCCTGGTGTGTCCGCTGTGCCGTGCGTGTGATCATTGCTTGTACAGCCCTCTCGCAGTGTCCGGAGCAAGTATGGTGGGTCTGACACACCGGTGTCAATGTGTTCTTTTTTCCATTTCCAGGAATGTACATCATACAACTATAGTATCCCGTCTTAATGTCCACGTGCCCAAGTTAAAACGATTCTGATAATTGTTTCCATGGAGCTATTGATGGAGAGAGCTGTGACTGGGATGGTGCCTATGTCGATGGAGAAGCGTAGGGTACTTGCCCGACCTACGCTACTTCCTCCTATGACTGTGCAGGAGCTAATGTGCGCATCAACTGCAACAGCAACAGGGACATTAATTTCCCCCTCCTCTGTCGTCACTTGTTTCCTTCTGTTGTGTTGTCTAGGTGTCACACTACATGCAACGGGTTGAATGGGTTGAAAAATAATTGTCAAGATGGTTGACATCTACTGTACACCGTACAAAAACGAACTGCTTTCTTTCTGTACTCTCCATACAGCACTAGGATGTCGACATTTTCTGCACTGCTAAATCCCATCGTCCACTCACGGCCTACTGCTTAGACTGTCATACAGTAACTGACTAACAAGCCGCAATGAACTCAAGAAACACACAAGTACACTGTAAGCGAACATAATAACATCATACCTAGCAACTACACAGGTTGAATGGCACAAACAAGTGTCGGTGTGGAAACTTGTTAAAATATATCATCTTTCGACTATCACTAGAATCCTGCAACAAATGCTACTGACATTCTAATTTATCTTACTTTTAATTTGTTAATATCAGCAGGCATTTTTCATTTCTAAAGCCAAGGAAAATATAGAACTTTCTCGTATTTGCGTGTCTGGGCGCTTCATAAAATCGGTAAAATGGCCTCCAATATTTTTTCTCACTTCTAGGTCTCTGATTTAACATATCAATTTGTTATATATCTTTATTCTACAATTTGGGCTCATCCACCGTAAGCAGTCTATTCCGATAATCATATTGATGTTTCCTTGGTTGTCGCCTTGCCCACAAAAGTCATGGCTTGACGTTAAGCAAACATACATCTCCATTTTGTAATAAATCCCCGCAAATTCATTTATTGTATGCAAGTCGATAAGGTAATCATCATCTAGTGTGAGTTGCAGCAGTATTCTAGGTAGCTCTTCCATTAGTGCAGCCATTTTAGAGTCAGTCAAATTCGTTTTATATGATATAGTCAAGGATTTTTGTATTTGCTGTAAATGGCTTCCAGTGCTTGCTTGCCAATTTTTCCCGATAATCGTCTTGCTGTCACTTTGTCATTTCTGTTCAGCACAAATGGTAGTTTCGTACTGACGCCATTTCTCGTAGAGATGAACTTGCAAAATTTACTATGCAGGTAATTGTTAACTGCACCACACATTTCATTTTCCAACACTACAGATCGCCCGGCTTATAATGATCCTTGGCGGTCCATATGATGACAGACTTGGTGAACTGTATTATTATCACAAAACCGTTCCGCAACATGTGTAAGCGCATTTAAATACTTCTTATAAAGGAGTATACCGCTCTGAGATAATGTGTTACTGAAGTCAGTAATAAGATTGTCCAGTTCCTCCAGTAATAACTGCACACCAAAGCGTTCAATGGTCTGTCTGGTCTTTCTCGCTATCAGCTGTTGGATGTTAAACACTTTGGAGGAACACATGTTGCCACTTTCCACACGAAAACTGATTAGTTGAGGCTCTCAAGTCTCCTTTTGTACTCTAAGGATCTAAGATGACACCTTCTACATAGACTTACGCTTGTAGTCAAATCTCTTCGAGCCGACTTTTATAAGGCTGTATAAATTTAGAAGGCACTGTTTGTATCTACATGCATACATTAATAAAGTTTTTGAGCAAGAGTATTTGTTTTCTTATTCGCTACCCTGCCAGTAACCCTTAGTCTGCTATTTTTGTGTGTTCTCTGGATGATCTAAAAAAGCAGCCAAAAGTAACTGTAACCAGGTAGCTGAATACATGGAAAACCCCATTTTGTACCTATACGAGCATTGAGAGTCTTGAGAACTTTATCATTATTTCGAATATCTTATGCCGTGTAACTCTTGTCAGGTTGTTCAATTAATCTCAAAACGTTTTGTTACTGTATCTATCCTCAGTGACACAAATACGTGCAGAAGCTCGCTTGTCACGATGGTAACGAGATTCAAGCTGATAAAAATTTTAACTGGATTTTTTTAACTCATTGTTATTAGTGAGATATATGGCTGTCTGCTGGCAGCCTACCACCAGTTGAAAAGAACATGTTCTTACCTCATGAAGAACAAGTTTCTCCGACGTGTGGAGAAGAATTAGTCAGTATCATCATAGCGAGAACAGATTATCAGAAGATCTTGTAGCGTAGCGTACCATTTAAAATCTATCCTGCAAGTAAAGAAAGAACATTGGGTTCACATTTCCTTTTATGTGTCATTGATAGAAAATGAGAGAAGTGTTTTTCTTGTAATCACAGAAAACATTTTATTCACTTGAAGTCTGTTAAATTCCTATGTTATACCGCAGGTAAAAAATGAAGAGAATGATCTTCAGTTATCATACAATTACATTTGTGTCTTTCGTCTCGGTGAGCTCTTATAGACTGGACGTAAGTTTTGTTCCTCTAGTTTGCTCACTAATAATGAAGCGGTTTATTATACAGAGTCGTGTTAATTATTTAAAAGCTTAATCACCTTCCTTGTCTCCTTGTCATAAAAGTAATTTTTATTTCTCGATGATGAAACTACCGAACACTATTCGTGTTCTCTCGTCAACCTTTCGTTGAAAGAAGAGAGAATCCTTCTGAGATTAATTTGACAGTCATTTTCATTACCTTACGTAATTTCCTGCGTAAGAATTGTTCTATGTTGATCGGCCACATATCATCGAATAATGACATCAGCTAACACACTCACTGGCTTAATACAGCCCCCTTAAATTATATTGATGGTGGCCGACCAAAGGTAACTAAATATTTAAACCTCAGATTGATCAACTACATTGCGCTTCTGTGTGTCTCTAAAAAGAGAAATAGACGCCATCGTCATTGGGACGTGCATTCTCGCCATGATTATAGAATTTATATAAATTCTTTACAACGTTTTGTGATTTTATTTATGGAGAAACTTTTCTTGAAGTAATTCAGTACACGAGAAACTCCGGAATACTTACGAATTCTTTGGCTGCATTACATGCACAAGATGACGAACCGGCGACGAAATAAAAATTAAATTAAGAGCTCTTTTGAAGCAGTTGAATGATCGATGAGTTTAAATGAGGAATAATGACATCGTAATTAAAGAGCAGTAAAATTTTAGGAAAAGCAAAAGGCTTTCCTCCTCAGTCGAAATCTTTAGCATAACTACAGAGATTCTCCTTCACGAGACGATACCTTTCTCGAATCACTTGTTAAGCATACGCAAACAAAAACAGTGGAACAATATACAACTTTTGTCTCGCACACCAGACATTTTTGTTTTGTCAAAGCAAACTCAGACTTCTATGAACTGCATAGCTGCATCGTAGAAATTGTTTGCACTTTAGATTATACATTTACTCCGTGAAGATGTAATGTGTGGAGCACATGATAGCAAACACGACGTAGGCGTTTTACCATTTTGGTAAAATCGTTAACTCCCCCCGTGGGAGGTTCGAGTCCTCCATCGGGCGTGGGTGTGTGTGTGTTATCCTTTGTGTAAGTTAGTTTAAGTTAGGTTAATTAGTGCGTAAGCTTAGAAACCGGTGGTCTCAGCAGTGTGGTCCCATAAGACCTTACCACAAATTTCCAAAATCGTTAACAAATCTGAAACTCGGAACTACGTCTGTCATCCAGTATTACAGCTACCCAAGCAGCACCTACATTCGGTATACAAACACTGGCAGTAATTTGTATTGTGAAAGTTTCCCGTATATTTCTAAAACATAAACCTCCAAATAAAGTTTGGTAGTCCACTTCGTTGTGATTACTACATGAGAGACGATAAAAGTATTTTAGAGCTGTTTATTTACAATATTTTCGGTTTCTATATCTTAATGCAGGACACCTCAGACAAACTGTAACGCAATATGACTCATGATTATCACTTCAGCAAACACCACAATACGCTAAATTTCAAATATTGCACGTATATCAAGAAACAGAGTCGATTTTATGAAATACAGATAAGTAAAAGTGCCACAGCCATGAGTCCCTTCACGACCGAGCGAGGTGGCGCAGTGGTTAGCACACTGGACTCGCATTCGGAAGGACGACGGTTCAATCCGGTCTCCGGCTATCCTGATTTAGGTTTTCCGTGATTTCCCTAAATCGTTTCAGGAAAATGCCGGGATGGTTCCTTTGAAAGGGCACGGCCGATTTCCTTCCACATCCTTCCGTAAACCGAGCTTGCGCTCCGCCTCTAATGACCTCGTTGTCGACGGGACGTTAAACACTAATCTTCTCCTCCTCCTCCAACTACACGTAGCATAAACGCTGCAAGACTTGCTTATCTGTTCAGCTAATCATCACAGATAATAATTGCATATGTAACTGGCTGTTAACAAACAATACATCATATCTTTAAGGGGACATGTTCGTGAAAATGAACAAAAATTTTAAAACATTTTCTGGGCCTATAGAAAAGAACATACCATGCTGATTTCAAAAATGTATAGTTTATGGGCATTATCATTTTCCGTCCGTTCTAAAATTGAGCTTGAACGTAATGTTGCACAGGGGCCAGGCCTATCTGTCAGTTTGAAGTGTGTCAGAATATGTGATGCTTTTTTTTTCTTCCGTTTTTTTACATCTACATCTACATCCATACTCCGCAATCCACCTGACGTGTGTGGCGAAGGGTACCCTGAGTACCTCTATCGGTTCTCCCTTCTATTCCAGTCTCGTACTGTTCGTGGAAAGAAGGATTGTCGGTATGCTTCTGTGTGGGCTGTAATCTCTCTGATTTTATCCTCATGATCTCTTATCGAGATATACGTAAGAGGGAGCAATATACGGCTTGACTCTTCAATGAAGGTATGTTCTGGAAACTTCAACAAAAGCCCGTACCGAGCTACTGAGCGTCTCTCCTGCAGAGTCTTCCACCGGAGTTTATCTATCATCTCCGTAACGCTTTCACGATTACTAAATGATCCTGTAACGAAGCGTGCTGCTCTCCGTTGGATCTTCTCTATCTCTTCTATCAACCCTATCTGGTACGGATCTCACACTGATGAGCAGTATTCAAGCACTGGGCGAACAAGCGTACTGTAACCTACTTCCTTTGTTTTCGGATTGCATTTCCTTAGGATTCTTCCAGTGAATCTCAGTCTGGCATCTGCTTTACCGACGATCAACTTTATATGATCATTCCATTTTAAATCACGCCTAATGCGTACTCCCAGATAATTTATGGAATTAACTGCTTCTAGTTGCTGACCTGCTATTTTGTAGCTAAATGATAAGGGATCTATCTATCTATGCATTCGCAGCACATTACACTTGTCTACATTGAGATTCAATTGCCATTCCCTGCACCATGCGTCAATTCACTACAGATCCTCCTGCATTTCAGTACAATTTTCCATTGTTGCAACCTCTCGATACACCACAGCATCATCTACAAAAAGTCTCAGTAAACTTCCGTCGTTAGTTGCGGATCGTTAACACAAGTGTATTCTAAAAGGCACTGTCTCCTGGAACCAAAGTACAGACATGTCTAGAAGGCTGTTCATGTTGATCTCTGTTCCAATTTTCTGTAAAGGTTACGGAAGCTTCGGAATCGAGGTGATGCAAAATGTTTTTTGATGTATGAAATATATATACCAACTTTCCTTCCTAAGAGTGGTTTGGCGCATTTTCTTATTCATCAGATATTTGCAGTTTCGTTTTTTCAATGTGTAGCTGCTCATCACGTCTTTCGTGCGACGCCCAGTGTAGCCGGAAAGCGTTGGTTTGTTTCCCGTTATAGAGAAAATTCTTTTTACTGCGCGTTTTTACGTGCGCGTTCGGCAGGGCGGACCCATAATATTCCAGTGCGATATTCGTTCTATGGGAATGTATTAACAGGGAAATTTAAATACGAAGGATAATCAGTGATCAATACAGGCATGCATTAATGCAAGAGGACATGCTAGTTGAGTATTAGTGGTACCGGTGTGTACAGCAGTCTGGACCACCACCTCTGAAGGTCTCGCTGTATGGTAGCACAACATTCAATGTGTGGTTTTGATGAGAAATAAAAAGAATGGAAATGATGTTCATGTTGATCTCTGTTACAGTTTTCTGTAAAGGTTACGGAAGCTTCGGAATCTAGGTGATCCAAAATGTTTTTTGATGTATGAAATATATATACCAACTTTCCTTCCTAAGAGTAGTTGGGTGCATTTTCTTATTCATCAGATATTTGCAGTTTCGTTTTTTCAATGTGTAGCTGCTCATCACGTCTTTCATGCGACGCCCAGTGTAGCCGGAAAGCGTTGGTTTGTTTCCCGTTATAGAAAAAATTCTTTTTAATGCGCGTTTTTACGTGCGCGTTCGACAGAGCGGACCCATAATATTCCAGTGCGATATTCGTTCAATGGGAATGTATTAACAGGGACATTTAAATACGAAGGATAATCAGTGACCAATACAGGCATGCATTAATGCAAGAGGACATGCTAGTTGGGTATTAGGGGTACCGGTGTGTACAGCAGTCTGGACCACCACCTCTGAAGGTCTCGCTGTATGGTGGTACAACATTCAATGTGTAGTTTTGATGAGAAATAAAAAGAATGGAAATGATGTTCATGTTGATCTCTGTTCCAATTTTCTGTAAAGGCTGCGGAAGCTTCGGAATCGAGGTGATGCAAAACGTTTTTTGATGTGTGAAATATATATACCAACTTTCCTACCTAAGAGTGGGCTGTTTATTGACGACGTGACCCACTAACCACTCTGAGGGATCTACGCCGAATCGCCTTTGAGGAGTGGGACAATATGTACCAACTGTGGATAGATCACATAACTAATGAGGAGGTATTGAATGGGATTGGGGAGAAGAGAAGTTTGTGGCACAACTTAACCAGAAGAAGGGATCGGTTGGTAGGACATGTTCTGAGGCATCAAGGGATCACCAGTTTAGTATTGGAGGGCAGCGTGGAGGGCAAAAATCGTACAGGGAGACGAAGAGATGACTACACTAAGCACTAAGCAGATTCAGAAGGATGTAGGTTGCAGTAGGTACTGGGAGATGAAGAAGCTTGCACAGGATAGAGTAGCATGGAGAGCTGCATCAAACCAGTCTCAGGAATGAAGACCACAACAACAACAATCAGTGCTACACCTGCAACGGACCGCGGTGGCCTACGCTGACAGCTACATCCATGCAGCAGTGCTGCTTAGTAGCTGCTAGAGTATTGATTATTCTTCGTGTTTTACTGTCCCTGCTAATACATATCCATAAAACGAGTATCGCACTAGACTAATTTGAGTCCGCTCTATCGAATGTGTTCGTAAAATACCGATTAAAAAAGTCATCTTTCGAGGAGAAACAAACCGACGCTTTCTGTGGACACTAAGACGTCGTATGAAAGATATTTCAAGCAGTATTTATTTGGATTAACTCCAATTACACGTCTTAAAACTAAACTGAAATATCTTCAAACACACGAGAAAATATGCGCCTGACTTCTCCTAGGAGGGCACTCTGTTTACGTGCTAATAATGGTCTTACTTTTGTATGCTAATCATTGTTTCAACAACGTGGATTCAGTGGTGTATCTTCACGGAAAATATTTAAGAGCAAGCAGAAGTGTGCACGCAGACTTGAGTCTATTCTGGATAGCCCGTCTACTATGATTTCGCCTTTTGCTAATGCTGTGGTATCGGCAGATGTGCTAGTCGGCATTCGAGACAGTCTGGGTGGCGAAGCAACCACGTTAGTTGACTTTTTGTTGTAATTTGAATAGTTTTCGGTGGGGGAGGTTTAAACTATAACTTTACACCGAAGTCTGTTGGTGGTTATCGGTGACTGACTTTGAGGGTCAGTACCAGCTTTTGTCTTTATTTGTGGGATTTTAGCCAGCTGAGAATTATAACTATTTTGTTGCAGTTGATATTGAGACTAGCATATAATGGACATGTTTGCTGATATGCAGTGTTTATTTAGAACAACGAATTTCAATTTTATGACACGACGAAGAGTGAGGAATTGTGCTGCTGGACTGTGAGTGTTTCCTTACGAATTTCGTTATTAATGGGATGCTAGACGAACTTCGTACGCACCTATACATCTTCATCTATTCTCTGTCAACTACCGTGAAGTGCATGTTGACGGCTCACATCCCACTTTATCAGAAATAATGGCTTTTTGCCATTCCATCCACGAAAGAAGTGCGAGATCAATGATCGTTTAAAGCCCTCTGTGAGCGCTGTAATTAGTTTAATCTTGGCCTCACTGTTCCCAGGGAGGCGATATGTATGAGGTTGTATTCTAGATCTAGGGTCATCATTTAAAGCCGTTTCTTGAAATATTATAAGTAGATTTCTTGGCATAGTTTCTGTCTGTTTTCAAGAGTGTCTGCCAGTACACCTCTTTCAACATCCATGCAACCCCCTCTCACCGTCAAACAAATGTGAGACAATTCATGCTGCCCTTCTCTCTATCCTTTAATGACCACTTTCAGTCCTATTTTGTGGGCGTTCCACACCCGAGCAATATTTTAGGATGGGAGGCACGAGTGATTGGTAAGTAGTCTCCTTTCATTTGCTTTCCCCAATTATTCTACCAATAAACCGAAATCTATTACCCGCTTTGTCTACAACTGAGCCTCTGTGATAGTTTCATTTCATGTCTCTACGAAGCGTCATACCCAGGTGCTCGATATTTCTATGAGATTCCAGTTGTAATTCTTTGATACTATAGTCGTAGGGTACTACGTTCCTTTTGTTTTCTGGAGTACACAGTTTTACATTTCTGAACATTTAAACCATGTTACCAATCCGTGCATGATTTTGAAGTCTTATTAAGATCTAACTGAATATTTGTACAGGTTCTTTCAGATTGTACTTTATTCTAGGTAACTCCATCATCTGCTAAAAGTCTCAGGTTGCTGTTAACGTTTCGTAAAGCCAATAAATACACCTGAACAGAGTTTACACTTTTATCTTCAGGTGGAACGTTGATTTGTTACATATGTGCTAGCGGATGCAGCCACTTGTTCGTTGTAGTTTCATTTTGCACTTATAGCAGATACTTGTGAGAGTAATATGGCACTAAGATCATAAATTTTGAACGGTGATAGAATTACTTACAGTCTGTCCCAGTACAAAGAGCCCCGGAGTTCTTCACAAATGCGTATATTAACTTAATTTTTCTCATAGAACACGAACCAATAACATAAACAAACTAAAGGTCATAACTATGTAAAGATACAGTGTGTTTCCTCAGAGATCATTCATTACTAACTTACACTGTTGATCGTACACATATAAGACCATTTTAAAATTGTTTCTTTCTTTGCAACAATATCTTAATAGTATTACTGTTCAAATACGTTACACCAAAGAGACAAAATTAAACAAACAAAAAATGTAAAGTATAATAACATAAAAAACCTGCATAGTGTCAAAATAATCTAACTCTTGCTGTTTCTGTACGGTGCTTTGGAAATTATCATTCATTAATGTAACTGAGCGAGTATAAAGTGGAAAAAGCTACAGTGCATCATGCCATTGTACATGACAGTCACTGCTGAACAGTTGCTCTTCCAAACAGCAGTCCATAAGAGCAAACCAGTTACTCATATTGTAGTTGCTTGGGCTCCGCACGGCTCTGTTTTAAAAACGGTAGCTCGAGGTAATCATAGGGTCGAGCCTCGAGCGTTGCTTTCATGCACTGCAGCTATTTCGCTGTGACCCTGCAGTCAAATAGTTTGTGCATTGGCTACACTGTCGAATTATTAATTTACACAGAAATGCAAAACAAAAGATGAGAGAATAATGTAATAATATTGGTTCTATTTTTACGTCTTTAATTTATGAAGACAGAATTATATTGAATAATGTTTATTTAAGGAAGGACATCTCAGATGAATGGGAAGTAGTCCTACGATATTCAGTCAAAATACAGCAAAATATCTTTATCTAATGCAGTAAAATTATGTTAACGACCTTATGAGAATGGTTGCAAAATCCCCGAACTAAATAGTCATGAAAGTCTGTCGAAGCCTAAGTCCGTTTCGTAATCACAATACACGAAAGATTCACCAGCTCAAACCAGTTCAGAGTTCATAATAATGGTTCACAAATTAATACCACGATAAAAGGAATAGTAACTTGTACTCTGTCTATCCTCAGTTCCGTAAATCAAGGCGCAGTAGCTAGAGTCCTACGCCGGAGCTCATTCAAACTGTTCGAAACGTACTCTCCTTCAGAAGTTAAAGTATGGTAGCAGCCATTCAACGCCTGGGAACGAACTGAATCACGTACGTCACTACAGATTTCCAGAACTAACAACGAAGTGTCCAGAATCACTCCCTTGAGTGCTTCACTCGGAAAGTCCTGGTCTCCACTTCACTCCAGCCGTGTTCCGCCACTGTCTGACTCTCACTGGCTGAAGGCCATCCCGACCAAGAGTACATTGTTCTCAAGCTCCACAGACATGATGACTCTCTTGACCACTTTTTCCGCACTAAACTAACATATTAAACCAATATTTAAGTAAATAAAATATCAGAAACATTCGGTTACATTCAGACCATTTACAATAAATAAAAGCAGTAGTTTGTTCATAAAAAAAATAAGCCAGCATACTTGTGCAGGTGGGCTCACTTCAAATGGCAACAAATCGTCGTTAAATACACTTTAAACAATTATCAGGCCTGCTTGTCAAAAGTGTCTTTTAACATTCTTTACGAAGGTGGTGTCCGCTAACACATGTGACTGACTATTTTTATATTAGCACAATTTTTAATAGCACTTGCAATCAACATTGAAATAAAGTTCCTGCAAACTAGTAAATCTTTAATTAAATAAAAACACAAGTATAACAAAATACGAGGTTTTTATTCTACATTCATTTGCTGTGTAAATGTGAAGAATACGATGTTCTGACAAACATTTTCATAATCAAGAAGCTGTAAAAAACGTCGTTGCTCAATAAATAAAACAGATACAGATACGTAGCTTTCAGGGCCAACGATGCCATTCGCTCATTTCATTCGTGCTTACCTGCTTTCATCTGAGAACCTGTTGCTTAAAATCGTAGGGAGCGATTAAAAGTTGTTAAATCAGAGGTTCATTGTGTAAATGTTTATTCACTGTGAAATATTAACTTCTGAAGTTTTAAAAATATTGAGGTAATTTTGTGTCTTTGGATGTTCCTTATTTTTCGGAGATTTCAGATATATTCAGATTCGTGCTAATATATACCTATGAGTTGTTAGAGAATCTCAAATAGCCATCTTTAACGATTTTCTGCCATAAGACCTTTTTCTGGATTTCTCCAGCACAGTCCGCCTTCTTTGCTGGTGGTAACGTGCTCGTCTCCCATGCAACGAGCCTGAGTTCGATTCCTGGCCGGGTTGGAGATTTTCTCCGCTCGGCGACTGGATGTTGTGTTGTCCTCATCATCATTTCATTCCTCATTCCGGCGCGGATGTCGCCCAATGTGGCGTCGAATGAAATAAGACTTGCATTTGGCGGCCGACCGTCCCCGAATAGGGGCCTGCCGGCCAAAGATGCCTTCCGCTCATTTCAGTTTCCCTGCACAGAAGACATGCAAGTAACGGCCGTCCAAATTCCCAGCTTCGGGATGTTCCCCACATCCCTTTCATTTGCTAACACCCGGCCGCATCGTTCGATAGGCCCTGCGGCCATACGGCTTCGCAAACAAATTCACCTTACTGCATACTAATTCTAGGCGGCCGATCAGATCTCCTACATACGAGTAACATGACAATCAAATAGTATATCTTGGAGCTTCTGAAATAAGTTCACTGCCACTGTCTCCTTCATTTTCCATTTTTCCTGTGGTGAATGAAAATTTCGCGTTCCTATTAAAGTTTGAGTATGTGGACTTTGTTTATTTTGTGAAGTATTATTAGATTGTCCCCTGTGTTATCAAAGGAAAGTCATACACCTTGAATTTGTGTAGTTATGGCAGATTTATTGGGTATGTTGTATCTGAATGCATTGTTTTCTTTGAATCTAGTTCGAAATCTTTGGAAATGGAAATGTGTGGCAACGACTTACGAGACCAAACTGCTGAGGTCATCAGTCACTAAGCTAACACACTATTTAATCTCGGGCGACACACCCATGCTTGAGGGAGGACTCGAACCTCCGACGGATGCACGGATCGTGACGAAACGTTTCAGACCACGCAGCTACCACGCGCGGCTGAAATCTTTGTCTAGTCAGACCAACATACTACTTAAAATTTGTCCTTCGTGGTTATTGTATTGTATGGCAGTCTATTACATAATTTATCGTTGGTGGCGAAAGAAAGTCTTACATTATATGTTCTCAATTCAGTAGCAATATCTTTTTGTAAACTGGTACAAAAGCAGGGAAGACGTACTGTTCTGGTGTCTGCTTGCTTGTTGTTCTTATTGATGTTTCTGTCTGTACCTATTCTATTCAACTATTTCAGCCGCTGATAGTGTATCGTCTTTTATGAGACTGTGTTTGATAGCATCCACTGTTTCGGCTAAGGGGATGCCTGTGTATAAATTGGTGACATCTAGTGATAACATCCGACAGTTGTCAGGAACAGGAGTGTTTAGTAGCTCATATATAGCTGTTTCCAATATAGTGTTGTACTTCAAAAGTGTAGTTGTTCATCAAAATCTCAAACTAAAGAGGAAATTTACAGCCTGGGCAATTTGTAGAGTTAACGAAAGACCTCACAGGACAGTCTTCCTTATGAATCTTTAATTGTGATCTCAACCGTGTGCTTATTTGTTCATGGATGAGCATCTGCATTACATTTTCTTAGTAAGTCAGTTTTCCTTAAGGTTTCTGTGACCTCAGTTCGACATTTCTCTGTTGAGTCTTTCTTTATTTGTTCAACAACAGTTTTAGTGTTTTCCCAACATACGTTTTTCCATGTACAATCAGAATTGTACTGCCCTTGTGCGCTTTTATTGCTACTGCTCTCTGTTCTGTTAGTTGCTGTTTATGGTTTTGTGAGTTTCACTATTATTGTTGCATTTAAAAGTGCTGTATTTGGTCCCATTGAGTTCTTTTTCTAACAAACCTTGTGTGCTATTGCAGTTTTTGTGTTATTGTCAACCTTGGTAGCATCTACTGCATGTTTTGTAACCATTACTATATCCTTGATTTATGTGTTGTTAAGTGACTTTCCTCAGTTGTTTTTATTACTCTGAAATAAACCTTGTGTCCATATTCTTTTTTATCTGTCTGGGTCTATTACTTTATAGATCTTGGATATGCGTCTTTTATTGGTCTCTGTGTGCTCTCTGGAAATATAATTAGTTATACTATAACATATAGTGTTAGAGACGAACTTGGGTCACGTAGTTGCTACAAAGAGATGCATATCATAGAACTGCATGTTATACAGATCTTTCTTCTTGTATAAAAACTGGATCTCTGCAGGTAATCACATTTTTACTTACGTAAAAATTTAACTTTGTATGTAACAACATTTTCTCAGCTTTTTTTCGAATTAAGAAAGCAGTTTCAGAATTTCCACAAGTAGAAAGTTCTACATATTTCGGTAGCGTTTCACACTGCAAAGCCTTTTTATTAAATTTAATCAAGAATCCTGAAAAAGTTTCAATTTAGTTCTTTTTGCAACTTAAATCATGTTCTCACTATTTGTAGTAAACACACAACTAAAGATGTAAATATCTATGCTGTTTCATGCCACCTGTACACTCACAAATTAACGGCTTACACAAAATGAAATTAAGCAATGGAATGCTCCAAAATGAAATTGAGGTCACAAAAAAGATAGCAACTGCATATAGGTTTCTGCCTACACACAAAGAAAAAATGTCTACGAAAGATTAAGAAACGATCGGACCATTTGATTGCCTTATCCACCAACAATAAATTAGATAATAGACTACCACACAATATAAAAGCCAGCAAATATAAATTTTCAGTCCAGTAGGTCTGTCAGACCGGATCAAAGTTTGGAACTAGATTCAAAGAAAACATAATGCATTCAGGTACAACACACCCAATAAACATGCCATAGCTACACACATTCAGGACATTGGACATTCCTTTGATGACACAGAGGACAATCTAATAGTACTTCACAACATAAGCAAAGGCCACAAACTCAACCTTTATGAAGAACTGTAAATTTTCATTCATAACAGGACATACGGACAGAACAACCTCAAAAAAGAAGCAGAGACAGTGACAATGAGCTAGTTTCAGGGATTCACAGATATTCTAGATGATGCACTGTGACTCTTTCCATTTTTTACTTCTTGAGAAACCTTAATAAAATTAAGTCTCAAAGCACTGTACACAAAACAGTAAGAATTAAATTATGTCGATACTAGGTCTGCAAGTTTTTTTATATATTTATACTTTAGATTAGATTTAATTTTGCTCTTATGTAATTTTATTTGTCTATTTAGTGTAATGTATTTGCAATAGCAATACTTTTGAGAAATTGTTGTTCATTATGAAACAATTTTATAATGGTTATACGTATCTATGTCGTACAGCGTATCTTAATAATGAATAATCTCTAAGATTATCTTTACATCATAATGATTTTTAATTTATTTGTGCTATTGGTTCGTGTTTTGTGGAAAAAATTAAGTTAATAAACACATTTATGACGAACCGCAGGATTCTGTACACTGGAACAGAATGCGAGTAACTTAACATTTCTAATCTTATGTCTTATTACTCTGACAAATGCTGTTGCAAGTTTGTGTAACAACGTGAAATCTCAATAACTAACTGGCTGCAGCCAGCTAACATACATGTACCAGAATATCAGTGCTTCACCTGAAGATGAGAGGGTTCAATCTTGAAACGCGTCTTGGGATGAAATAGAAAGTGTGACTGACGCAAATAATTCTTTTATTTGAAATATTATTGTCATAAATTGTCGCAGTTCCTTGCAACACTCTACCATTGACGACATAAGGTCAGGAAGGTTTGTTTTATTGAATGTGTGCTTCACTTCTTTTATTTATAAAATATCTTCAGTGGTCTATAATACATGTTTGTTTTATATGTATATAACAAATGCATTATGTAGTAATGGGATGCACTTTAACAACTTTTTCTTATGTCCTGACCACACTTATTATTTTTTCTAGAAAGCACCTTATGCGTTCCGACGACATTTTCAACTCTATAAAATACAACACGGAACTGATATCAGAGAATACGAAAATAGGTTATGTTTCACCACTGATCAGAGACATAGTATAACGAATATAATATGGCTTTCTAACTTACCAATGCTATGTCTGTCATATCAAATTGTTCATTAACATTGTATAAGTGCAAACAGCTACCAAGGAAGAAAGTGCAAGCCAAGTGGACTAAAACGCTAGGCGACGCTGGAAATGCGATGCACGCAACATTTGTTTGTTTACAAATGCGTTTTCGAAGTTACTTCTATAAAACGATTTCATCAATATACAATTCATAGGAAACGCGCTATAATACTTTACAGAGGTGCTCCTTTATAAAATAATGGTGACAGATCTTTTGAGCGGCCGAATATAATACGTTGGAGGATCATCCTGAGTGCAGCTGTAGTACATAAGGCCAACTGTCTGTTGTAAACAAAAAACTTACACCGCATAAAAAACTAGAAGCAGTAAAAGTTCATAATCACCAGTTTATAAAAACTTAGAAAGCTTACAAGTACCAGATTAAACATGTAACATCCACTTACGAGGAACGGGTGGCACCCATGCATTTTTATTTCCGTCAATATTAGCAAATGCATGCATACAGAAAATTGAGGGGGCACACTCTTGAACCCGATACATCAGTTCCATCAACGGTACAGGGCAATCATCGTAGATACTCTTACAGAAGTAGGTGCAGTTACATAACATACCATAAGCTGTAATTGTAGTTGAAAATTAATAAAAATTAAACATTATACAGGTTAGTTGAGGGTGAAAAAGCAATAGGTTTAGAAATGGTACAGTTAAAATAAAGTACATAAGATCTTCTGTGATTCTATGATCATAAAACTTTTTCTGTGAATAACAAGCATTAGAAAACTGCACGGATAAATTAAAGAAGTGTGGCTGTAGGGGTAAACAAGATTAATCTTAAAGTACTGAAAAATCCTCAAAAACTGTTTGGAATCATGTAACTAAAAATGTTTTACAAAATGACAGCTTCACATAAAATAACATGGAAGTTTTTTGGAACTGCTTAAGTAGAACTGTTGTGAAGAGTTTTCAATTCGAGAGATACAACGACAAACACAGAGTAACAACTTATGAATACCCAGTCGGTCTGTAATCATTGCGAGGGAATGACGCTATATTTGTAGTGAATAATTAAACTTTTACTGATGTTATGTAAAAAAAAGGAGAAAACCACAAAAAGGTGCACAGTTTGGTGATGGTGGAGGGGGGGAGGGAGGAGAGGGGAGGGTCGAAATACAAGACGTTACGGCACCTACCACAGCAAGAAAACTGTGCAGCGGTGAACTCTAGAGCGTCACCGTCTACCAAGGCCTCAGGTTGGCGGCAAGACTGTAAGTGCTTCGTAAATAGACTGAAAAACCAGTTCTTGGTGAAATCTATTTCTTCGTTTCGTGTTTACTCTGAAATATCTCCAATTCCTCAAGCGAATTTAATAGCAGCACCTTAGCGTCTTTGAGCAAAATTTTAAGATTAGTTTGAATTTCGCCTAATGTCTGATTGTTTCTTGAAAGATGTCTTTTTGTGCAGCCTTCGTTGCTATCAAACGTTTGTTCTCTAAAACGTGTTTTGAAAGACCTACCAGTCTGTCCTATATAAATATCTCGCAACAACTACATTTAATCCTGTAAACTCACGTGCACTCCTACTTAACAAGTACGACCTCAGTCGAGTGTCATTATTTTTTCCCTATATTGCTTTTAGTTCCACAAACTGATATTATACCTCCTTAATGTTTTTTCCTAGACGTTCAGTGACTGTTGCTTTATATTTTACATTCATCCTCATTTTTGTTGCTTTCTTTGACTGTTGAGTGTTTCTGTTATAAATAAGTTTGCTGTACAGAGACCTAACTTCTATACTATTACAACCATTTCATATTGTTACCTGTTCTAAAATATTTAATTCTTTCTCGATGTCATTCTCGTTTAACTGCCGAAAATAGGCCCATTTGCACATTTTTGGGTGGATGGGTCTAGTGTAATAATGATGTCTATAAACGTTGGCTTCCTAAAAATGCCAAATGTCACTTTGTTAGTGGACCTATTAATAGTTAAAACCAGAAAATTTATAGTTTGTCCAGCTTCGTGCTCAACTGAAAATCCTACGCTGGGGTGCATAGTGTTAAATTTCACAGCCATCTCTCTGATTGTTTCCTCATTTCCTTTAACTAATATGGTGTTATCCACATATCTGCAATGAGTGAGAATTTTATTCCATATGTTATGAGTATTTAGTAATGAAGCTGTTTTCTAGTGATGAATGAAAATCTCGGATGTTGTGCCATATAAACAGTTTTATGTCACAGAAGCAGACAATTTATTATTTATGTTATTTTTAGGTTGCATTTCCAAATCTATTACCTTCCCACCCTCTAATAATCTATATCATTTTTAATTTGTACTAATTTGTCAATTGCCATACTTAATATTACAGCTCATGGTTTTTTTATATAATTACACCCACTTCTTTAAATCCTGGAGAGAAGAACTGTGACGTATAAAATTAGTAAAAGAGAACAAGTCGGGTAAGTTAGCAAAATTTCCAAAGTACCAACAGCAGTAATGTTGCACTGGTTTCTGCATGATTGTATTTTGAATGGTGCTTTAGTTAAAGTGATGTCTGGGGGTTAAGGAATGTCGGTAAGGCTGTCTGAGATGGTTGCCATACACTACAGATGGACCTAACGTACGGGGTTCCAATATTACGCCTTCTCAAATTGTTGGACTTTTCTGTCTACATGTATTTGCTCCCATTCTCGGAAATAGCAACCCATGGGGCGACCTGTTTCTCGTAAGTGAACGCTACATGCTTTCAGCTGGTATTGATATACTTCGTAAACTCTTATAAAATGATATCTATGGACTTGCTCGTAGTTTATGCCCTGTAAGTTGTCAACCGAAATTGTTTTTTAACTGGCAGCTGGCCTCATGTTCCCCAGTGCCACTCAGCATGTTCCTCCAATATGTTATTTTCGACCACTCCAAAGATCTGTTACACATTATTTTGTAAACTAATACCTTTTGTGAAACATTGTAAAGTATTTTCCATTAATTGTTTACTAATGAAATTGTTTTATCTGATGTAACGATGAAAACGCAGCTGTAAATACAAGGGCAGCGTCCTTTATCGGTTTAATCCACGTTTATTTCTATTTGTTCCTTTGTAGCAGGTTACACATGTCTCGTGATTCACAACGTTGTCGAGGTACAATGTGCATAATGAATATTTTTATATGATTGACAGAGCGCTGGTAAGCTAGAAAGAAATATTCTACTCGTTATACTATGTCTCTAATCAGTGGTCAAATGAAACTTTTCGTGTTGTATTTTATAGGCTTTTAAAATGACGGAATCGAGAAACACGTAAGGTGATATTGCAAATAATAAAAACTGTTGTGAAGACATCAGAAACGTTATTAAATCGCATTATTTAGTAATTAAAAGTATGTTCGTTTTATGATGTCTCTCTCTTGTTTTTATGGTTAGAAAAATCTACTGTAGCTCAAGTTTCGTGAAGTTAAATTATCATTTGGTGTCAGTACGTGTGTTTCACGCTGGAAATACCGCCGAAAACCAGTCACCTGGAGTATGCATACCGAGTGAACACATCTTCAGGATACCACATACCAACTAACATTGGGAATCACATGTATCATCAAATGATAATTTAACCTCACAAAACTTGTGGTAAAAGGTGTTTATAACCTTAAAAACTAGAGATTGACATGAGAGAACAAAACCGGAACATACCTCCATGGATAGGACTCGTACTGAGACATCTATGAATAACTTCCATGGTACTAAATAGAGCTGTACAGGGCATAACTATATGAGGTTGAGCGCCTCAGGTCCTCTACACAACATGAAGCAATCGACGTTACAAATGAGAGTCTATAGCTGTAACACTGAGGGTCTGTTAGGTGTCAATCAGTTGGGTTTTAGGAAAGGTGAAGGTACCAGAGAGGCGGTTCTTATCTCACACCTGATAATGGAAAGAAGACGTAAGAATAATACAGACGCGTTCATAGGATTTGCTGTCAATGTAACGTGGTGCAAGGTGTTAGAAGTTCTTTAAAATATGTGTAAGCTATAGAGAAAGACGGATAAAATACAGTATGTACATGAACCGCCGGAGAAAAGAATGGAAGACTAAGAATGAAGTGCTCGGGTTAACAAGTGCGTCACACAGAGATGCAATCTCACGAAAATGAAATAATCAATCACGTAAATGCGAGAAAGCTGGCGGTGAAGAGATGTCAGTGATAAGATTCGCTTGCGACATTTCCATCCGTAGAGAAAATGAGGATGAACGACGGTACCTGTTGAATGGTGTCGTTTAAAATGCTCGTACGCTTTTGAAGAGTAGCTGAAATAAGATTAGCGATAAACTTAACATTAAAATTAGGGACTATAAGCAGACAAAGTGAAGGATTTTACCTAACTTAAAAGCAAATAACACATGACGGTCGGAGCAAGGAGAACATGTAAAGTAGGCTGGGACAAGCAGAGAGGACATGCCTAGTCAAAAGAAGTGCAGTAAAAATAAACAATAACCTTAATATGAGGAAGAAGTTTCTGAGAAAGTACGTTTGGAGGAGAGCATCGTAGGGAATTGAATAATAGATTATGGAGACAGCGGTGCTATTCAGGGGCGCCCATACAATAGTAAGATAATTTGTAGGGCAGGACCGGGAGGGAGTGGGGGGGGGCGACTAGGCTGGAGGTATGGAGTATATTTAATATTTTCGAACGCAAATGGCGTCTTATATGTAGCCATAACAATGTTCCAGTTACAACCAAGTTACAAACCCCCGTAGTACGACTTTTAAATCATTTTCTTGAGAAAAGAAACTGACTACGCTATATTTTTTTCCTTTGCCTGAGAGGTGGTGGAGGTTGCGCCCAACTTCCCTGTCTGCCCCTGGACAAGCGCACCCTACGTGCAATGAAAGAATGTTGAAAATTAAGTGGACTGGTAAGAAATGAGAGAACACAATCACTCTGAGAAATATTATAATGTACATAACTTTCTATAAGTCCTCGTCGAAATCCTTATACACGTCCTCGGGTAATGCTGTGAAGAAAACACCTCAGCAGTTCACAGTTTACTTCTGGCTTATTATCTGCAGAATGAAACACATATTTTGTTACATTACACTCGTAGCGAAAGTTGCGTCCGCGGCTACGTCGATACTCGACGGCTGCTGGAGCTACTCAACTTGCCAGAGTTGTCGGGAGGACTCTTAAGCAAGGGAAACGTTCCTCCACAGCTCACAGGGCGTGGGACTGGAACATACCAATGAATAATTGAAGACATAGGTTGCTAGTGCTACTCCGAGACGAAGCGAACTACAAGAGGAAAAGAAGAAGCAAAGCAGTAAATAGTACGCATTACGTTCCAACAAACTCCTCTTGTTGCAGGAGCGTTGATTTCGTTGGTAACTCACCTCAAATCATCCATCACAATTTCTCTGAATGAACCCCTTGTACCTACAAGCTGACGAGAGTATCAGAGAAAAGATCCAAGTCCGTTGAATGGAATCGCTTGAAAGCTTTGGCACACCAGTGAGGGCTGCAGCAAGCCCTTCATTTCTTAGGAGCTCCGCTTTAAAAGAGCGAGTCATTATATCGCCCGCCGGCTACAGTAGAGAAAACCTGCCTGGGGCAGACGCCGCTAGGGGTGGAAAATTGTGCTGCTGAGGCGGGGTCTGAATGCAAACAAAGGCGGCAGGAAGGCGCTTGCAGACAAACGCGCCAAATTAACTTTAACGTGGCCGGCCAGCTTCCTAATGGAAGGCAGAGGCCCCTATCGAGATGGCCAAGCCCTTTATTTCGCCGCGAGAGAGAGCCCTGAGAGCGTGGTAAGGGCTCCTCGGAATCGAGCAGCAGCAGCAGCAGCGGCAGGCAACCTCTTCTTTGATTGTGCCTTCACACTGTGAGAGCATCATTAACCTTTCCCTTTCCTCTCTACTGAGAAATACGAGCAGTAAATTTGGTAAACAGGACTCTGATTTCCAATGCTATTGCTCGTTATGTTTAAACTAATGAACCATAAAATAATGAGGACCTACATTATAATGTGTTGGTCCACTTTTGGAATTCAGTATAGCAGTGATACTGCGTAGCATGGATTCCAGAAGTCGTTCGTAGGTTCTGAAAGGAATGTGACATCAGATATCAGCGCGCAGGTGAGGTACACGTTTCTCTTGTAGCACCGTAATATCTTAAAAATCGCGCACTCACTGCAATCGTAACTGTAGATGTCACTGGGTCAACTTGGGGTATGGATGGTCTGCCGCAGAGCCCCATTTTCAACAATGTGTGATGAAAAGTATGTTCTGAAGCACATGTTTCTACTAGAATTGTGCTTCATCGTCAAAACTGTCTTCCTTATGGATAGGGCAAACTCCTGTGCCTCACATTCTACCACTGCACGCTGAACAGGAATGCCTCTGAAGTTTGTATGTGAAAATTCTCAAAGATTTTAAAATAAAGAAAATGTTGTGATTCTTGTAGTTTTCTCGGCGTATTGAATGTTCGATGAGGTTTCGGGATTGCAGCTGAGTCATGTTGACTTCTTGCCACGATATTTCGGCTGGCAGTCGCCCAGCCATCTTCAGGTGAGTGTCCATTACTGGAGACTGCAAGTTTTTTCTCTTTCTTTATTGTATTTCAATTCCCCATCTGGGGGGGGGGGGGGGGGGGCTGGCCGCAGCGTATGCGCTGCTCTTCAGCCGAAAGACATAAAACATACAATAGAAGACATTAAAAAATAGCATAAAGGAGAAAACATGGTGCACATAGATATATAAAGGGGGGAACATTATGTAAGACCATACTCAAAAACACTGGGACGGTTAAAAGAACACAAGGCGACGTGTGACCAGAGCACAAAAGTGTCGATGGACGGCATATAACATAAGAATCACTGACAGTAGCACTATGTACAAGTCCAGCGCACAAGAAAATCACTCCTCTCGATGCACAGGAGAACAGCACGAAACACAACACTGATGTAAAACACTGATGACGATGAGCAAAACACAGGATCTGCCAGGGGCATGGAGATGAGGGAGAAGGGAGGGACGAGGGGGAGGAGAGAGGGGGGGGGGGAGATGGGCACGGGCGTGTCAGATATGGCCGGGGAGCGAAGGACATGGGAGGAACACAGTTGAGGAGGGTGTGCAGAGATACCAGGGGGGGGGGGGAGGAGGAGAACCTGCTCTGGGAGAAGGAGAGGAGAGGAAAAGGGGGGTCCTGGGGAGGGGAGGGAGCAAGTTCAGGCTACAGTTGGAAGGAAGGGTATACATCACAGTGAAGTTCAACATCCGAACACCCGGGAGGGGGCGGTGCTGGAAATTGCCCTGATGAAGGAGATGGAGGGTGTAGAGGTGGATAGAGGGAGGGATACAGCGATAGAGGCGCAGCAATGGGCGGGGGTGGAGAGAAAGGAGGAAAGCAGGGTTGGGAGGATCAAGCCTGTGGACAGTGTAGGGAAAGCAAGGCAGAGGGCATGCGTTCGAGGATTTGGAGGGTCTTGTAAAAGTGCGTGGAAGGATGAAATCCCCATGTCTGGCCAGACAGGAGTTTCAGGAGGTGGAGGCGGGAATGGTCTTTCTGCTGGATGGTCAGGAAGTGAGGGGTCCAGGTGAGGTGACGGTCGAGGGTGAGGCCAGGGTGTCTCAGGATGGGGAGACTGCAAGTTCCCAGTGCCGACCTTACAGCAGAAATTGGAGCAGAAAAGCATGCTCATTAGCTGTTGTCACAGGAGAGTCCTATAGTGAAATCCGAGCACCTCTGGAAATACTGTTATATCTATGGTGCGCAGGTGCATGCATAAAGGTGAAAACTAGATGTCCCTCCTCTCTCGGAATGCGCTCTCCCTAAAAACCAGACGTCTGATGTCAGTAGACGTGTCACTATGGATAAAATGTCTTCTCTGAGAAGAAATCTTATAAATCGTGACGGTGGGTTTCAAAAGGACAAATATTGGGACCTGGTGATCTCTTTAATTTCTGCCACTCTGCAACTAGAGGGCTAAAAATTGTAGCGTGCAACGTGGTGGTGTGTAACGTAAGTATATCAGCACGTTAGAAACAGCATCCTGTAATCGAGCTTCGGATTCGAAGAGCTCGTCCACACAAGGAGCTCTCTGTCCTTCGCCATGACAATTCCAGACCATACACGAGCTCTGCAACAGTTGCAACAATCCGAAGCCTTGAGTTCACTGTCGGCGATCGTTCTCCCCACAGTCCCGACTTGGTCCCATCCGACATTCATCTGTTTCCAAAACTTAAAAAACACCTTCGAGGGCTTCAATTTGATAGTGGCTCCGTCAACCTAGTTAAACGTTCTAGATTGACTGTAAGAACAAACTAGTCTCTCATTGGGAGAAAGACGTTCGTCACTTGGATGATTACGTTCAGAAATAAATATAAAGACATAAAGAATGAAGTTGCTCAAACTTAATGTCTGTTTTATTTAAAAACGTTTAAAAGTTTTCACATTAATTCGGAGGTATTACTTTTCACAAGGTCCTCTTAGCTCAACGCCTACTCGGGATTTCATTGTCATCTTTCCCATGGATGCTTATGACAGTAGCACTCGCAGAGCCAACCATCTACGTTGTTTCTAGTGTTTGTTCCCAGTCGCCGGTCCATTGCAATATGTCCTCTGTCAAAGTACCTTATGACAGTACATTTAATTGTTTGTAGTTGTTAGAATCATTCCCGATTCATCTGTTCCGCCCATATGCTGCGTGGCTATAATTAGAGTGCACTTCTCGCGAATGTTCATTCTGGGCTGTGATTATCGTATGGCAGTGAAACTTGTTAGATGTGCTAATGCATTTATACGCAAACGATCTGCGCTGGAGAGAAAAATAGCTCCAGTTTTCGTCACCATGTGCAAATCTGGCGCTGTACAGTATTTGTACGACGGTAAGACATCCACCCTGTCATTCGACAAGCCACAATATGTGTGAACAGTATGCCTAACGAGAAGAGAGACCTTGCTTGAGAGAGTATCGCCGACTGAAAAGTCTTAGGGGAGGCGCGATGTCATTAAAAGTTTTAAAGACGATGGTAATGAAATTCGAAAACACGTGTAGGCTTTGTGTCTTACATGGAAGAGGAATGTGTCGTGTCGTAGTGGAAGTTACTGACGAGTTTGCTGTTGCTGTACCTGACAACGCTGCACGAGCTCCGAGTAATACAAGTGCTTGCGCAGTTTCACGAGAATTGTCTGTCGCATGGTCAAAGTGTGAGACCTCCTTAAAAAAAGCTTTTGTTTTATGTTACAATTTTAAGCGTTTTTCAAATGAATGTCGCCGCTCAGACCGGCCGCGCTGTTTGAGGGGTTATGTCATGCATTGCGCGGCCTCTTGCGCCGGAGGATCGAGTCCTCCCTCCACGCATGGGTGTGAGTGTTGTTCTTAGCATAGGTTACTTTAAGTTAGTTTAAATAGTGTGTAAGTCTAGGAACAGATGACCTCAGCAGTTTGGTCCCTTAGGAATTCACAAAAACGTTTTCAAATGAATGTCAAAGATTTAATTTGTATCTTAGTAAATAAATTCTTAGTAAATAGAAGACAGCTCAGCCTTCGCAAGGTCTGGGAGACAGCAAGAAGAAAGAAAGGAAGACTGGGTTTAACGTCCTGTCGAGGTGATTAGAGACGGAGCACAAGCTCGTATAGTGTGAAGCATGGCAAAGGGAGGAACTCCGCCGTGCCTTTCAAACGATCCATCCAGGCATTTTCCTGAAGCTATTTAGGAAAATCGCGGAAAACTAGATGGCCGGACGCGGATTTGAACCGTGGTTCTCCCGAATAGGAGTCCAGTGTCCTAACCACTGTGCCAAAGTCCTTTGTGGAGGGAGACAGCCAAGTGCTTGCTGTCCTCTTTCCTATTCTGCATCTGATCAGCAGTCTATAAGGTTTCTTGTACTGCTGTGACTTTGTGATTAATAATGATATTTGAGGACAGTTTTTACTGTACTCATTAAGTTAACTATCCAGCCATTCTCTCCTAAATTTTGATGAATTAATTTACCATTTTCAGATTATTTTTTAGATCGATTGAGGCGAACACGCAAAGGACACTTGTGGCTTCCGATCTGCCATTGGCGAGATTTGTTAACGTGTTTAAAATTATATTTTCATTGTACAGCTGAACTTGCATCTTTAGTGAAGAAGTTCGAACATATATCACGATTATTATAGCAATGAATAGAAGTCATGTCGGAATTTTTTATTTAGATTAACCGCATTCTACACTGCGATAGACCACATAAAGAGCTGGCGTGTTTCTGAACAGCTGCCTGAAACAAACACTAGCGATCAGAAAAGAAAAATTATTCCATTTTACTGAAAGGTAATGTACATTGACAGTAGCGCCCATACAATTATTATAAAATTTGTATTCTATAAACTCAGGATTGTGTGACTTTGTTGAGTGATCCATCGACTCCATGGAATTAGCACCACAAATATGGAGGACATAATGATACTAACTTGAAATTATGAAGGAAAGGATCAATGAAATAACAAGAAAAATTCATAAAACAAAATTTTTAATTCACGCACACTGAAGATAACGTAAACTAAGAGAAATTTACTGATTGCGTCTTTCTTCTTGAGGGTAATACATACTAGCCTGCTTTCCTACGCTTATTTATTTATTTAGATGAGCAATACATAACTTTTCTGTCATAGTTACATATTTTCCTTACAATACAGAACAATTACTTAATATCTAATCCAACAACTCGCAATTTAGCTTATCTACGATGGCCGATCTTTCTGCTTTCAGTGCACAATCGCGCGTCGTAATTATTAATATCGAGGATCCCAGAGTTGTAAATAGCGAACGACAGCGTTAACGTCTACCGTTGTTGCTTACCACGATTTTTCAAATTATTAAGGGGGCTAGGACGTCAAACAGGCCAACTTGGAGCAGAAGAGGCATCACGGGACATTTTCATTTCCAGTGTCTATACCTTTACAAATAAATTCATAAAACTTTGTCAGCATCACCAGGAAGGATTCAGGATTCACATTCATAGCAATGGAAGTTCGAAAACACAACAAAATAACTTTTTTTTACGTGTGAAATTTCATCATTTTTTCACTTACTAATGGCTGCATTTGTTGCTATAGGCAAACTTTTCTGCATAAGTTAGAGAGATTCTTAGATGAATTTTGCGCAGCATACATACCATATTTACAAGTCTATGTAACTCTAGAATTTATTTAATTTATGAAAAAACGAATGCTCTGTAGTATTTTAAACTTCATGTTTAGAAAAAACACAAATTTTTTAGTTAATTACCTCAATTTTTACCACAGTTTTTAATAGATTCGGAAAATTTTGGAGTTTCATACACCTTTAAGTATAGGTCGTATGCTGTGCAAAATTCATCTAAGAATCTCTCTAACTTATGCAGAAAAGTTTGTCTATATCAACTAATGCTGCCATTAGTAAGTGAAAAAAGTGATGAAATTTCACATGTAAAAAAAAATTACTGCGAACTACCACTGCTATGAGTGTGAATTCTGAATCCTTCTTGATCATGCTAACAAAGTTTTAAGAATTTATTGTAAAAGTGTAGACACTGGAAATTAGAATGTCCTGTGGTGCCTCTCCTGCTCCAAGTCGGCCCGTTTAATATCCTACCCCCCTTAACTCATAATGTTAAGGTAAAAATTAATAAAAAGGCAAATATGGCTAGCGCAAATCAGAAAAATATAGTTCCGACTGGATAAAATGATGAGCACTTAACAGATACCGTGAGAGAAACATTACAACATCTGAAAACATTGTAGTTTCGTTTGATATTCACATTGAACCAAAACCAAATACTAGTAGCCATTAAATAGCGAGTGCAAGTGGGTGACACTCAGTCGTCCGATGAGTTTAGCATATAAAATATGATTAAAAGGCTTTTAGACGAAACGGACCGGGAACTGCTTTTAAAAATGAAATGTCGACTAAACTTAATGACAGAAGCACTAAGGTAACACTAGAACTCTCTGACTTAACAGCTTCTCTACCTTACCTGCGTACTGTACCATGGTATTTCGAAAGATGTAAATCAGTTAACACAGGAAAATGACAATCTAAAGAAACAGCAGCAAGCACGATTAGTAATGTGTACAATTTGTCTGATGTTTGCGAGGGTACGTCAAGTAACGTCGATAAGCTTACTACAGAAAATTCCAGACCTGCCGCTTGCAGTTCAGCGGCGGGTGAATGAGTGTCTCAGTAGTAATGAAATCGTGATGTCAGAAGAGTCAAGTGAACTGAAACAACTTATTGAAACTGTAGATAAAGTATTGCTGGAATGGCAACGGAATGTATCGACGTAACTGTCTTATCTGCAAAATGAATTAAAGCAAGTAATAAAGACCACAGTATATTAATCACCTACGGCTACACCGACGCCGGAAAATAATAATCATACACAGACTGCATAAGATTACTTTACCTAGAACCTGAACCGATAGATAGGTGAAGCTTTCGTCTGGGCACCTGAGACAACAGAGAGTTGTATTGTTTATAAGCAATTTGAATGTGCATTTTTAAACAAGTTTCGTCTGGAATGGTCTAAGAGAGACTAGGGAATCAAGTTTTTGACTCAGAATTCCTTAACCCTCGTAAAGTAAGGCTGCGGCGTTGTTTTAAGATATACCGAAGCATGAGAAAGTTTCGAAGCGAGACGTTTTGCGCATCTCAAATGCGAAGTTGCCATACGAGATACGCGAAAAGCTGAGGTGGACATTGATTACCTCATGTCTCTTCCGATTCGTTAGATTTGACCCAGGAAGGCACGTGCGGTTCGCGGAAGAATAATCATCCAAACATCCAATGCAATGCCGCCACACCAGTATGACCAACACAACTCGCACCGCGAGAATTCTGTTAATTACGTGGCGCTGGTGAATTGGCTGTCGCAAGCCAATTTTCAACGCCAAATTACGTTCCGAATTCACCTAACCACAAAAGAAATAGATATCATCCTGCTTACAATGGAAGTAATAACAGACCAAATAGTGGGCACGAAAGCGGTCCTGATATTAGAAATCGCAATTACGGTAATCGACGGACTGAAGGACCAAATAGAAATAACAGCCAACGAAACGAGAAATGGCGATGGTATCCACCGAATAATGATTCAGCTAATACGGGGAAGCCGCCTACATTTAATAACAACAGTGGGAATCAAAACAACATACAGAACCATACAGGGAGACTGGCAAAGACAATACCCACAAGAAAATATATTTGAAGTGGCAAACGAAACACAGTTATCGAACAATGGCCCGTCAAACTAAATACGGTCACATCTCACCTTCCAGGTGTTGACTGGGGATTTTATGGTGGACGACAAAACAGTAACAACAACAATGGTAACAACCTGTCGTATAACACTGATCCAAAAACACTGTACAAGCAAAGTAGCAAACGAACACAACCAGTATTGCTATTAAGATGCAATAAAGGCACAAGCTTGAGCGACGGAATAACAAATGAAGGTACTCGGTTTCGTGAACCGCAAACGGAAGTAACACAGGCCACGACCCAAGAAGTTGCTGATGGCGTGCCCACTACAAATGTATCTACCATACTCATGTGAATATGAACACTTAACTAATGCTGTGATATGGTAGTGAGACTACGTAAAAAGGTAAACAGTGTTAAGTACACCCTCACTGGGGGGCCCATGTGACGGAAAGTCACGTAAATTTACATTTCGAGAAAAATTAAAACTGTTTTTTGTGTATTATAAAATAGTGACATGTGAACTATAAATTATTGAAAGACTGGGTCCGTGTGCCCAATGAATATCAAATATTAAAAAGTGTAGTTTATTATCTGCAAAGCTCCCAAACAGCGATGCATATAACAAATAGCCTTTTGCATATGGTCTCTGTGTAATGTAGATAAAGAATAACAGAGGTATCTTTTTGGGTTAGACTTTTTTTTCCTAGATTGTTTCGTCTAGCGGAAGACCGTCATTGTATCACAGTCTGATATTTAATGTAAGTCTGTCTGTAAGTTATCAGAATATATCTCCAATTGTGATTAGAAAGTGTTGGTTATTGAAGTAGCGAGCACCTCCCATAATAGCAACGCTTAATTGTAATTAATAACTCTATTTCAGAACTTCGTGTTGCGGGGAGCTCTCTTTCCCTACCAGCATTTGGTCGGCCATTATGCTGACGACATTTTTTAGTTAGAAATTCAGTCAGTAATGTTAAATGTACATGCGGGAGACTTCTCTGTTTTGAGTTTTCAATAGTTTCAAAGCTAGTAAAGACCTGTTACTACAAGATTCGCAAATTTTTACATGATAACCCAGTATAGTTAAGACTTATAAGTGTAACATGGAGGCTCGTCCCCACGCTGTTTCTCGTCACAAAACGTATACAATCCTCAGGTCTAAAAGAAAATGCAGTGAGTGATAAGATTAAACATATGTCTGTTTGGAAAGTAATTGAACCATCAGTGTCACCATACTGCAGTCCACTTCTTGCTGTGAATAACTGTGCTAGAAGCATGTGCAATAAGCAAAACCGTTATACCTATATGTACTATGCTAGAGAACTTGGAAAATAAAGTAGCAGAAATTTCTAGATGTCAAGTACCTCACCAGTATCGATTTAAAGAGTTGTTATTGGCAAGTAATATTAACATCCGAATCCAGGAAATACATCGCTTTTATCTTTGCAGGTAGAAGCTACCATTTTTTTTATTTTTTCATTGGGATTAAACGTTAGTTTATTACCGCCCTCAACAGTCTGTTGGGCCCAGAGCTACTTGAGAACGTAACATTGTCTGTTAATGAAAATGTGATAGCTACATGTAACTGGGAAGGACATTTGATCTACACTCCTGGAAATGGAAAAAAGAACACATTGACACCGGTGTGTCAGACCCACCATACTTGCTCCGGACACTGCGAGAGGGCTGTACAAGCAATGATCACACGCACGGCACAGCGCACACACCAGGAACCGCGGTGTTGGCCGTCGAATGGCGCTAGCTGCGCAGCATTTGTGCACTGCCGCCGTCAGTGTCAGCCAGTTTGCCGTGGCATACGGAGCTCCATCGCAGTCTTTAACACTGGTAGCATGCCGCGACAGCGTGGACGTGAACCGTATGTGCAGTTGACGGACTTTGAGCGAGGGCGTATAGTGTGCATGCGGGAGGCCGGGTGGACGTACCGCCGAATTGCTCAACACGTGGGGCGTGAGGTCTCCACAGTACATCGATGTTGTCGCCAGTGGTCGGCGGAAGGTGCACGTGCCCGTCGACCTGGAACCGGACCACAGCGATGCACGGATGCACGCCAAGATCGTAGGATCCTACGCAGTGCCATAGGGGACCGCACCGCCACTTCCCAGCAAATTAGGGACACTGTTGCTCCTGGGGTATTGGCGAGGACCATTCGCAACCGTCTCCATGAAGCTGGGCTACGGTCCCGCACACCGTTAGGCCGTCTTCCGCTCACGCCCCAACATCGTGCAGCCCGCCTCCAGTGGTGTCGCGACAGGCGTGAATGGAGGGACGAATGGAGATGTGTCGTCTTCAGCGATGAGAGTCGCTTCTGCCTTGGTGCCAATGATGGTCGTATGTGTGTTTGGCGCCGTGCAGGTGAGCGCCACAATCAGGACTGCATACGACCGAGGCACACAGGGCCAACACCCGGCATCATGGTGTGGGGAGCGTTCTCCTACACTGGCCATACATCTCTGGTGATCGTCGAGGGGACACTGAATAGTGCACGGTACATCCAAACCGTCATCGAACCCATTGTTCTACCATTCCTAGACCGGCAAGGGAACTTGCTGTTCCAACAGGACAATGCACGTCCGCATGTATCCCGTGCCACCTAACGTGCTCTAGAAGTTGTAAGTCAACTACCCTGGCCAGCAAGATCTCTGGATCTGTCCCCCATTGAGCATGTTTGGGACTGGATGAAGCGTCATCTCACGTGGTCTGCACGTCCAGCACGAACGCTGGTCCAACTGAGGTGCCAGGTGGAAATGACATGGCAAGCCGTTCCACAGGACTACATCCAGCATCTCTACGATCGTCTCCATGGGAGAATAGCAACCTGCATTGCTGCGAAATGTGGATATACACTGTACTAGTGCCGACATTGTGCATGCTCTGTTGCCTGTGTCTATGTGACTGTGGTTCTGTCAGTGTGATCATGTGATGTATCTGACCCCAGGAATGTGTCAATAAAGTTTCCCCTTCCTGGAGCAATGAATTCACGGTGTTCTTATTTCAATTTCCAGGAGTGTATTTGGGGAGGACTTTAGAAAAATTTGCAGACACAGGAGCTATGGCAAACTTGCAAAAATATAAATTTTCTAGAGAAGAAAACAAGTTCTTGCGACATATTACCACCTCATAAAATGTCTTGGTTTTCTTGCGTTGCGTAGTCAGTCGGCAATCCTCAGATCAAGCGGAAAATTTGCTTTGATAGAGTTTAATTATCCGATGAAATAATGGAGCTCTTAGATCTAATAATTGCAGGTTCGTTTCCAATCCATCGGAAGTTGCCTTCTGATTACCAACGAAATGACAACACCGTCCAAATTTCCGATTAGAGAATACATATATAATGAAATTCCTTACACACCTCTGATGTGAATGCCCAGTATATATTTTCTTGAGTAGCATAAAACATATTTTCAATCTCTTTCTTCCAGTAATCTCGATAACAAAACTACAATTATTCAATGTGGCTATTTGGCACGGAGAAGATCCTAGACGTCCCCTCAACAGACCAGAGAGAATATTACAAAGAGTAACTATGCTCTCATGGAATAGTAATAGTACTGTACTACTTTGCGCATGGGTTCTGTGAGTATATAAATGGTCACCTCCCCCCATGAACCATGGACCTTGCCGTTCGTGGGGAGGCTTGCGTGCCTCAGCGATACATATAGCCGTACCGTAGGTGCAACCACAACGGAGGGGTATCTGTTGAGAGACCAGACAAACATGCGGTTCCTAAAGATGGGCAGCAGCCTTTTCAGTCGTTGCAGTGGCACAGGCTGGATGATTGACTGATCTGGCCCCGTAACAATAATCAAAGCGGTCTTGCTGTGCTGGTACAGCGAACGGCTGAAAGCAAGGGGAAACTACGGCCGTAATTTTTCCTGAGGGCATGCAGCTTTACTGTATGATTAAATGATGATGGCGTCCTCTTGGGTAAAATATTCCGGAGGTAAAATAGTCCCCCATTCGGATCTCCGGGCGAAGACTACTCAAGAGGATATCGTTATCAGGAGAAAGAAAACTGGCGTTCTACGGATCGGAGCGTGGAATGTCAGATCCCTTAATCGGGAGGGTAGGTTAGAAAATTTAAAAAGGGAAATGGACAGGTTAAAGTTAGATATAGTGGGAATTAGTGAAGTTCGGTGGCAGGAGGAACAGGACTTTCGGTCAGGTGAATACAGGGTTATAAACACAAAATCAAATAGGGGTAATGCAGGAGTAAGTTTAATAATGAATTGGAAAATAGGAGTGCGGGTAATCTACTACAAACAGCATAGTGAACGCATTATTGTGACCAAGATAGACACAAAGACCATGCCTACTACAGTAGTACAAGTTTATATGCCAACTAGCTCTGCAGATGACGAAGAAATTGAAGAAATGTATGATCAAATAAAATAAATTATTCAGATAGTGAAGGGTGACGAAAATTTAATAGTCATGGGTTACTGAAATTCGGTAGTAGGGAAAGGGAGAGAAGGAAACGTAGTAGGTAAATATGGACTGGGGCAAAGAAATGAACGAGGAGGCCGCCTGGTAGAATTTTGAACAGAACACAACTTAATCATAGCTAACACTTGGTTCAAGAATCATAAAAGAAGGCTGTATACATGGAAGAAACCTGGAGATACTGACAGGTTTCAGATAGATTATATAATGGTAAGACAGAGATTTAGGAACCAGGTTTTAAATTGTTAGACATTTCCAGGGGCAGATGTGGACTCTGACCACAATCTATTGGTTATGACCTGTATGTTAAAACTGAAGAGACTGCAAAAAGGTGGGAATTTTAGAAAATGGAACCTGGATAAAATGAAAGAACCAGAGGTTGTACAGAGTTTCAGGGAGAGCATAAGGGAGCAATTGGCAGGAATGGGGGAATTAAATACAGTAGAAAAGAATGGGTAGCTTTGAGGGATGAAGGAGGCAGAGGATCAAGTAGGTATAAAGACGAAGGCTAGTAGAAATCCTTGGGTAACAGAAGAAATATTGAATTTAATTGGTGAAAGGAGAAAATATAAAAACGCAGTAAATGAAGCAGGCAAAAAGGAATACAGACGTCTCAAAAATGAGGTCGACAGAAAGTGCAAAATGGCTAAGCAGGGATGGCTAGAAGACAAATGTAAGGATGTAGAGGCTTATCTCACTAGGGGTAAGATTGATACTGCCTACAGGAAAATTAAAGAGACCTTTGGAGATAAGAGAACCACTTGTATGAACATCAAGAGCTCTGATGGAAACCCAGTTCTAAGCAAAGAAGGGAAAGCAGAAAAGTGGAAGGAGTATATAGGTGGTGTATACAAGGGCGATATACTTGAGGACAATATTATGGAAATGGAAGAGGATGTAAATGAAGATGAAATGGGAGATACGATACTGCGTGAAGAGTTTGACAGAGCACTGAAAGACCTGATTCGAAACAAGGCCCCCGGAGTAGACAACATTCTATTGGAACTACTGACGGGCTTGGGAGATCCAGTCCTGACAAAACTCTACCATCTGTTGAGCAAGATGTATGAGACAGCCCAAACACACTCAGACTTGAAGAAGAATATCATACTTCCAGTCCCAAAGAAAGCAGGTGTTGACAGATGTGAAAATTACCGAACTATCAGTTTAATAAATTACAGCTGCAAAATACTACCGCGAATTCTTTACAGACTTATGGAAAAACTAGTGGAAGCCGACCTCGGGAAACATCAGTTTCGATTCCGTAGAAATGTTGGAACATGTGAGGCAATACTGACCCTACGACGTATCTTAGAAGCTACAATAAGAAAGGGCAAACCTACGTTTATAGCATTTGTAGACTTAGAGAAAGCTTTTGACAATGACTGGAATACTCTCTTTCAAATTCTGAAGGTGGAAGGGGTAAAATACAGGGAGCGAAAGGCTATTTAAAATTTGTACAGAAACCAGATGGCAGTTATTAGAGTTGAGGGACATGAAAGGGAGGCAGTGGTTGGGAAGGGAGTGAGACAGTGTTGTAGTCTCTCCCCGATGTTATTCAATCTGTATATTGAGCAAGCAGTGAAGGAAACATAAGAAAAATTCGGAGTAGGTATTAAAATCAATGGAGAAGAAATAAAAACTTTGAGGTTGGCCGATGACATTGTAATTCTGTCAGAGACAGCAAAGGACTTGGAAGAGCAGTTGAACGGAATGGATAGTGTCTTGAAAGGAGGATATAAGATGAACATCAGGAAAAGCAAAACGAGGTTAATGGAATGTAGTCGAATGAAGTTGGGTGATGCTGAGATAATTAGTTTATGAAATGAGACACTTAAAGTAGTAAAGGAGTTTTTCTATTTGGGGAGCAAAATAACTGATGGTGGTCGAAGTAGACAGGATATAAAATGTACAATGGCAATGGCAAGGAAAGCGTTTCTGAAGAATAGAAATTTGTTAACATCGAGTATAGACTTATGTGTCAGGAAGTCATTTCTGAAAGTATTTGTATGGAGTGTAGCCATGTATGGAAGTGAATCATGGACGATAAACAGTTTGGACAAGAAGAGAATAGGAGTTTTCGAAATATGGTGCTACAGAAGAATGCTGAAGATTAGATGGGTAGATCATATAACTAATGAGGAGGTATTGAGTAGAATGGGGGAGAAGAGAAATTTGTAGCACTTGACTAGAAGAAGGGATCGCTTGGTAGGACATGTTCTAAGGCATCAAGGATCACCAATTTAGTATTGGAGGGCAGCGTGGCGGGTAAAAATCGTAGAGGGAGACCAAGAGATGACTACACTAAGCAGATTCAGAAGGATGTATGTTGCAGTAGGTACTGGGAGATCAAGAAGCTTTCACAGGATAGAGTAGCATGGAGAGCTGCATGAGACCAGTCTCAGGACTGAAGACCACAAAAACAACAACAACATAGATGGTCAAGTAGGAAACATAATTCACTCACAGAATTCTGCAGGGTAATTAGTAGAATATAAAGAGATGTTACAATCAGGAATCTCGTTTAGGAAATGTAATTATTTCTTATTTGGTAAGAACATAAAGGTCTAGGTTTCTTAGTGTCATTACAACTTTTACACCAACGTTTAGCACGTTGGGCGTCATTTTTACAAGAATACTTTTTTGAAATAATCCATATTTCAGATAAACAGTATATTATATCTGACGTACTGCCCCGATTACCTTAAGGAATAACTGAACACTGAAGCTACGATATGATAAAAATCTGAAAAAATGTGCGGAAGTAAGCTATAGGAAATGGCGTTCTGGTTAAAATTCAACCTAAATCATCACAGCTTAAGCGATGAAACACCAAATGGGCATTACTATACGAAGGACCATGTGCTATTACTTTCATACCTCAACCAGATTGCTACTTATTGTCAAACACTAGAAATAAAAAAATTCAAGGCTTGTATATACGTAGGGATCTGAAGAATTTTTTCCGTATAAGAATTAGAGAACAGCAGAGTCTAAAGGTAAGCACAGCTACAGAAATATGCTTCAGGGCAATCTTCGAACACCACAGACGCAATGAATACTCTGACAAGGGGAATTCCCCATCGAATCCCGCCTCAGATTTATTCGCAACATGGCCCAGCGGATAGCCCGTCAAAAATTGAACATAGATCAAGCTTGAAACCTAAGAAGATGGGTATTGAACTGTGAATAAGGACTCAAAATAGAAACAGTGAAGGTCTAAATTCAAGATGTTCGGCATCGAGAATACTTGAGTAGCAACGGAGTCGTGGTACTGTGATTACGGTGTTAGTCCGCGAAGGGAGAGTTTCATGTCGAAACCTCAATCGTGCCCCAAATTTTTTTCTTCAAAACATTTGGAACTGTCCATCCGGTTACTGACCTGCCTGTTCGCTTTATTGATCTGTCTGTTCGCTTTATTCATAGTTCAACTCGTTCATTTCTGTAAAACATCGATGCGGCATCTCGCCCGCTCTCACTGTTAATCGCATTTACTTGCGACGGCAACATTCTTACCACATGACATATTCTATAACGAATGTACAGTAAGACAGTTGCCAAGACTACAGAAGAAGGAGAACACGTCCACGAACTTTTCAAAGAAGGCACCAACACAAAATATCTCAAGGAGGAACATCATATGAAAGATTTACTTCATTTCCAATCGACACACGCCAGCCAAGTTGTTGGTGCGGCAAGAACAAACATAGCATCCTCGGTGCCAGTGAAGCGACGGAAATTATTATTTAAATGACTGCGCTAACATGCGATTTTGGAGGATAAGTTATGAGTCTAGGTCAGTTATGTAGCTTACTGACCTTTAATTATTCTTGATAGAGAAAGAACTATCACATCCCAGTAGCGAGAATTCCAAGTTTTCAAAATTAACTGCATAAGATAAAAAAAACATTTTTATTGTAAATAACATAAACAACTTGAAACTCGTAGTGACAGTAATGGTAAATAAAAGTATATGATTTACATATATGTACGTATATAACTAACTTTATGTATCTCAATCTATTTTGTGCAATGAATCGTGCAGCCCCCTCAAAGACACATGCAGTGGTACAATTGTTTCACGTACTCCTGGAATATGGAACCACTACACTTGAGCTCATGAACAGCACGCACATAAATACACGAGACGACACTTCCCGTCTGATTTAGGTTTTCCGTGATTTCCCTAAATTGCTCCAGGCAAATGCCGAGATGGTGCCTTTCAAATGGCACGGCCGAATGCCTTCCCCAGTCTTTACTAATCCGATGAGACCGATGACCTCTCTGTTATGTTTCCTCCCCCAAGCAACCCAACCTAACTCAACCGTTATTAACACTTACCGTGCAAACGCGGAATCAGCAACGAGGCATGCGCACTGGACGGCTGGCCGTCGTCTGGCAGATGATACGAGACTGACACTACACCTCCCCATGCTTTGCACTGCGCTGTGTCACGCGACAAAAGCTGACAAGTGTTTAGTCTCCAATACGAACCAGAACTAATGTGTCACTCATAACAAAAACCGTACGTTAAAAACAGAGTCTTGAGCTAAAGTACGACATTCAAACTCTGATCTAAAAGGTGAAATCAGTACGTTTAGTAGTTCCTCATCATTGTACGGACTTCTTCATAACCGTTCAAGGGGGCATTGTGAGACCTCCTTTAAAAAATGTCAAAGATTTAATTTCTATCTCAATAAATAAAAGAAGGCTCGGCTTTCACTTTTTTTGCGGGGTAGAAAGACAAGTGCTTGCTGTCCTTCTTGTGCATTTGATCAGTCGTGTGGAAGCAGATCTTTCTCGCATTCCTGCGACTTCGTGATTAGTAATAATATTAGAAGGTAGTTTTTACTGTACTCATTACGTTAACGATTCAGTCATTCTCTCCTTAATTTTGATGTAGTTTCAGTTTAAGAATATTTTTCAGATCGTTTGTGGAGAATACGCAAAAGAACTGATGTGGCTTCCGATCCACCATTAGCGAGATCTGTTAACTTTTGTTTAAAATTCTATTTTATTGTGCAGCTGAACCTCCATCTTTTGTGACGAAGTTAGAATACTTCTCACAATTATTATGGCAATGAACAATTATCATGTCAGAATTTGTTATTTGCAGTAACTGCGTTTTAATTACTACGGACCACATCAGGAAATAACGTGTTTTCGAACAGCTACCAGGTACAACCACTGGTGGAAAGTTCAGACTTTCATATGCAGCTCTATCAGAAAACGATAATTATTTATTTTATTGAACGGTAACGTACAAATGGTACGGAATGTTTTGTGTCGTATTTTACGCTATTACCCGTACATGGTCCAGACTGAAACCTCATGATCCACCGCAACTTTCCGAATTTGCCCTTCGGTTTCTGGAACAGATCGAAGTAGTTGATGATACGCAGTCGGCTATTATTTTGTGGAGTTACAAGACACATTTTACACGACAGGATGCGGTGAATATACAGAGCTGCAGAATTGGGGTACCATTAAGCCACATGTTGTGCATCAATGGCCTTTTGCACCCGCCGTATATAATTGCGTTGTATGAAGAGAATACAGCGAGATGCCCCATCAAATGGACTGTGACATCTGCAGTTTATCAAGATGTCCTTGGACTACTTATGATTGTTGCTTTGGAAGAGCGCAACTGTGTGGAAACTGTTGTTTTCCTGCAACGTAGGACAACTCCCTATGACACTCGCCCTGTGAGAGATCTGTTTAATGCAACCTTCCATGAAAGTGTTATCCCCAGAGGTTTTCCAGATGCATGGCCTGCAATGTAACCTAATCGGAATACGTGTGAAATTTGGCTCTGGCAATATCTTAAGGAAAGCATCTGAGATGCAGTATACAGAAACACTATGCTCAGACTCCACGGAAACTGCCACCAGTAACTGTTGATCATATCGTTTTATGGCTGCAGGTTCTCGTGGACGTCTCACTTGTTTGACCTTTCCTACCAATGTCCCGTTCCTAGTCCACTTCATATGAAAACATTTCTGTATGACTTTCTTGCATTCACAACACCATATTTGCACCTGGTGGCCGAAAATTGGAACTAATTTCCTTCCAGCGTTAATCGGTTCCTCATTAACGGACTAGAATATCTATCAAAAGTTTCGCTGCCATATGATGATTACAGTCCACACTGGATCTCCGTCAGCCGCTGCACTTTAATTATAACAATCTAGTACTATCATTACTGCATCACGTGCCAGCAACGTCATCATTCGGCACTCTCTTAGTGGTAATTAGTTTTGCTTTATCAGCTGTAATTTAAACAACGCTGCTAGTTACCTTCACCGTTGATAAGTGATGGAATGAAAGAAAAAGAAGATTGAAACGTCCCCTTAGAAAAATTATACAAGACTGTGCTTAAACTGACACACAATAGTTTTTAGTGCAACACAATCTGACTTTCAATAATCCCTACAAGAGAAAGGCCATGATTAACATTAACCTATACGTTTCACAAATCACTTACCTCACAAAAATCTTCGTTACTCGAACTACTGCAATACAGTGAGCGCCACTACTGCCAGCTAACTAAAAGATTCAAACTACAGAAGTCACTAACTACTGATAGGCACAGTTAGCAAATGAAAGATTTTAATAGAGAACAAACAATGTATTTACCTTTATAGTCATTATATATATATATATATATATATATATATATATATATATATATCAGTTCATGACACCAATTCTTACAAATTTCAAAACTCCGCCATCTCTCTCCCCACGTCCACCACTGCTGGCGGCTCACCTCCAACTGCGCAACGCTACGCGCCGCTAACAGCCAACTGCCCAACGCTATAATGACGAGTATTACAACAATGCCAACCAGCCACTGACTGCACACAGCACAGCCAGTGTTTTTTTTTTTATACAGAGCGCTATGTGGCGTTACCAATAAGAAAACCTAAACAGCCTACTTACATAGCCCCCATGCTCCCCACAAAAAATTTTACAAATTGTTTTGGGCAGTGGCCAATAATAATTTGATAAAATTTTTCATAATTACAATAACAAAGATATCAAATGCACACACTTATTGATACAAAGTTGGTCAAAAGCTAAAATTTTCTCACAGTCCATAAAGACAGTCCTGATCGTTCATCACGGTAAAATTCCAGTGTTTTTCTCAAAGTCTGAGCAAGAAAAGAAATTGCACTTGGAAGTAGTGGATTTCTAAGCAGTCTTGAAGACGTAGTGTTGTCCTTCCAACGGACAGACAGTGCTGACTCTTGACATGCGGACAGGTAATAGGCCACAGCAGAGTCAGTCAACGTTGAAGACTATCAGTAGGTAGGTCATCAAAAAGCAGACCCACTGTAGTCCTGGCAGAGATTACTATTGGTGGGCCACCAGAGGTGCAGACCCACTGTAGTCCTTGTAGAGATGGCCAGCAGCCATCTGTTTGACTGTGAAGGCGCAAAATCACCATTGAAGAGTCTTGCAGATAATATAGCAATTCCATAACCACCACTTGTGCACTCACAAAAATTGTTTTTTAAATGTCCTTAGAACCAGCAATGCTGTTATCCAGTCCCTTACTGAATTATTACTCGTAACACACGTGCAAACACTATCAGTCCCTACTTCTGACATATTGTCCATATACTATGACCAACAGAAACGTGTGCAGTGAAATGTAATTTACAAGTTACTTAATTTGATGAACTGGTGTCAATTACAATTTTATAACACAAGAATACAATAACAAAGGTACAAAATACGTCATTAAAGAATGTAACAATACAGATAACATTTGTTGTAATACAGGATTTACAAAAGATTCGAAATAACAGAGACATCAGTGTTACAAAAATTTCAACATAAGTACATACATAAAAGATCAGAATAAGTTTTGAAACATCAACTTGACACATGATCATTAGAACAAAACAGAATAAATAATGTGTAAACATCTTTACAAAGTAAATAACATGTTATTAATGCAAATTATATTTGAGGATAACAGTATTCCTCATCATAGTGAATGTAGCTTAGTGTTAGAAGAGAAAAGATTCTATGAAACAGTTCACAGAGACAGGAAGAAAACACATACACAAGGGTACACAAACACATAGTGGGATAACACAAAAGGAAAGGACAGGGTTTGTTTTCAGGGTAACATTTGGTACTGCAGTCCAACCCAAAACTTTATTCCATAGATCGTCCCTCTTATTTCAACATTTGCTCCAGCCAAAAAAAAATCCTATCCAAGCATGCTTTCTGTATTTATATATTCACATATTTCTTACCTTATTACTTATTTTCCATCATCTTACCTCATTATTTATTTCCAAGAAAATCCTACCTAAACCTGTTGTCGCTAAACCCTACTTTTTTTGTTCCTATCCTCTTTCAATATACTTTTTTGGCCAAACCATTTTCTTGTAGCTTCTCAGTGCATTCCTTCCAATTCATCGCAATTCATTCTCTTATATAGTCTACCCCCTCTTAAGGTAACTGAAATCTACTGAGCTCAGATGCTAAACTAAGGGACGAGGCAATGCAGCAGCACAAAGCAATTAATACAAACAGCAATGACAAAAAATGCAAGTAAGCAAAGCAAGCAGCAACAAATTTAATAACTTATGCCTAAACATGACAAGCCCACAAGCAGAAAAAATAGTACACTAAAAACAACAATGCAGATAAGGGAAATGTATATTCACATCTTAATGTCTATATAATTTAAGTGGTGCACCATAAAAACTATGAAATAAATTACCAAGTACTTGAAAAGAAAATGATGTATGCAGTTCCTATGAAGGGAACTGTCTTTTTGTGCTCCCTCATTTTTTGGAAGTATATCACATTGTTTTTATATACTGGATCTGTAGACAGAAAATACTTATATTAGTACATCTATAAAATTTTATTTTAACCAATGCTGCAGTGCAGCTAGAAACCAGATATTAAACAAAATAGGCGAAGCAAGACGTGAAACGTCATTCGCTAGCCATAAGTCATTTCATAATGCAGTAAACAATCTTCCAACTAGCAAGACAATAGACATGGAATGTTTCTCATCATTTCATTTCAGTAAATATCATAAATTAAGAACTCCAAAGTGTAATCATATGTTTTCAAGTTTGTGCGTGTCGTATTTGCAACGCTTTCTACAAAGAAATGTCAATAGCGAGGATATTTTTCTTTTTTTACCTGTGCCTCTGAAAGGCACACACTAATGGCTTTTCTCCCAGACGACTGTCGCACAGCTGGGTGCCCACAACGCATTATGTGCAGGTGGCCACTTACCTTTCTTACTGAAAAATTTACGACAGCAGTTTCCGCTACAGTCACAGTCTCATATAAAAGAAATTCACAGGTCAAAAATTTGCGTTACAAATAAGTAGAAACAAAATCCTTTAAATAGAATAGTGTCAAAAAAATTTTCGCCAGCATAGTGATACATTCACGCATATACACACATTTCATAACTCTTAAAGTACGATTCTCGGTTTCCAACATCCTTTTTCACAAACCAGAGTCCCTAACCACTACCCATTATTCCTTACCTTATTCGTCGACACTTCTTCAATATTTCATCATAACAGATACGTAGCATAACCAAATAACTCATATAGCATCAGCTTAAACATACCTCAGCAGCATAATTCACATCGTCGTCGTAATAATAACATCATAACACCTCAGTGAAATCTCAAAAACGTCATAGCTTTCTGCAATAATTTCAAAACCTAAAAAAATTATCTGCTCATGTCAAAAGTGTCATCTGCCTCAAACGTACTTTAACAATCACGATCCCATACCAAACACATCATTCAAAGATTTCATAATATCACAATGGTTCTGAAAAAATATGAACAGTTCACAAAATACAGACAAAAAACCATTTCATAGGTGTGAAGTTATCCAACGGTGTAATTACGTAAACATCTGTCACTGATGTAGTAAAATAAATGTTTGTCTCTCTCAGTTAAATGATCAGATAGCTGTGTAATTTATGTGTTAGAGAAATATGGTACCGATGTGTAAAGTTGTATAAGCAAATACCATATTAGCTAGGGCTCCTTGTGCTTGCCACACACATGGTACACAAAGTAGGCGTGTACCCCCCTGAGGATAAATGTACTTATATCCTCAGGTGTTACAGATTACAGCAATGGAATAAAATGTATCATGGAAAACCTTTGTATCATTGTACTTCAAATATCTTTAATAATAAATGTTTAAGTACAAAATGAATCACTCAAATACGTGTACTGTAGCGCTAAACTGTGCACCTTGTTGTAAGATAATCTCTGTGGAAGTGTCGTAGTTACCGTCCTACGAAAGCTAAGTTCTACAGAAGTCAATGTACTTACCTCATGGTAAACAAAAGTGAAATGCTTTGCGTATAGATATCGTAGTTACTACGCTTATTGCCGTGATGAAGTAAGTACTGTACTGTAACGTATTGTTGTGCTACAGAAAAGGCTGTATCATTGTAGCTATACCACAAAGTTAGTAGTAAAACATGTTTTACTTTCCAGAATAATACAGAAAAACTGTACAGATATAAAACAGATACAGTGCAAAAGCAACATTGTAAATTGTCACTCATTAGTAGCGTCGTGATGAGATCGTGTAGCTGTCACATAAACTAACCACTGAGTCATATGGTATCTCACAGAAAGTACTTCAAATCCTGAATTTATTTTCTAGTAAACCAAAATGTTGCATTAAAATCTCATCAGCAGTACTGGTAACTGTTCTAAGTATGTCAGCCTTATAGTCGTTACATAATCGTGAAACTAACAAACAAGAATGTACACGCACAATAACACTGTGACGTCTGTTCACTATAACAATGCATTCGTAATTTCTGTTTAAATAAGTTCTCTTGGTTCTTGACTGGATATTTAACTTCAAACATGGTTGCATGTTAACAGATCCTAAGTCTGACAAATTGCACTAGTAGCGTGAAGTGAAAAATTTTATGGCAAAGACAAAGTTAAAAAGCAGATTATCTTTCAATAAACGGTTTTACATGTGAAATGTGGTGTAAACCTTTACTCTTCCTAGTACGCAGAGTTTCAACTTCAACGCAATTATAATGTGGTATACGTCGGTAAAGAATACCGGAATTTTTTTCAAGGTTAGCGTCTATGTTATTTTTCTCTGAGCCAGCCGGCGCACGCGGCTGCCTGCGGTGCGAGTCATTGTCGGCCTCTTTGTTGGCGCGCGCCGTTATTGGGATTAGGAGACCTAACTTCTACAAATTCACCTTGACGAGAAGGCCCTGCCCTGTTTGAAGCTCGCCAGTACTGATGGAATTCCGGTCTGTCGTTATGATTATATCGTCTGTCGTCATGTCGGTATTTCCTGTAGTTTCTTTCTTGTCAGTTAAGTGGTGGAGAACTTCTCCCTGAATTATCTCTGCGCGGTGGACCCTTGCGTCTGCAATTATTCTGTCTCCCGTGATAATAATAGTTCTGGTTGCCATATTGTCTGTTTCTATGATTGTCTGTGTAATATTCACTACTACGGAAATGCGATCTTTCTCTGTAACTATTACTCTGCCAGTGGTTGTCATATGGGTGGCGTCTGTTTTGTGAGAATAGCCATGTCGTGTCCAGTTATTGTTTCTTTCATCGCGGAATTGCGACGGATTTGTGACCTGTAATTGTTGTGTTCCTGTTTTCGCGCTCCGCGATTGTCAGTGTCAATTTCTAATTCTTGTAAGAGTCCCTGAGAAGCTTCAATGTCGTCTTTGCAACGCCCTGCCAAAATAATATTCCTTAAATGTTCAGGCAATTTCATTAAGCAAATGCGGATGAGTTCTGACGGGCTGTATGGGTTTGAAAGATACTGGTTCTTATGCAACATGTCTTCAAAATATTTGACAAGACTGGAAAATTCAGATTGTTCAAAGTGTTTCATCATCATGATGCTAAGTTTTACTCGGTCTTGTGTAGCTTGAGACCAATATGCTGAGAGGAAGGCATGATAAAATTCTCCCTCACTGTGACAATCGTGAATGACCGATCGCATTCTTACAGCTGGTTCATTCTCTAAGTAGCCACACATAAATTCTAATCTGTGTTCTAATGACCAGTTGGGAGGAAAACAATGAGAGAATTGATGGAGCCACGCTTGTGGATGAATGTCGTTGCCAGAATTCATAAATGTTTTGAATTTACGTGCAGTAATGAACAGCTTATAGTCAAAATTATCGTGTCGGCGAGTAGCATATCGGTCATTGTTACGTCGTGTCGGCAGTTCCATCTCAAAATTCGGTGCACCTTGCCAATTTCTTTCATGATTTCCGAAATGCCCTGTGTTATTATTTAGTGGCTTTTCTGTATTTCTAAGTTCCTCTTCCTGTGTTGGAGCGCGAGTGTCCTCTGAAATATGTAATTTTTGTATTATCTGCGTCAAGTGATCTTGTACTTCCCGGATTTATCTTTTGTATTGCGTATTAATTTCATTCTGATTTTGTTTGAATTTCTTAATTTGTTCATACTCTTCTGTGTCAGCGATGGCTACAGGTCTTGTGTCATTCAGATCATCATCTACCTTTGCAGATAAATTAGTGAACTGATCCGAAAGTTCGGCTACTTTCTCCGATATTGAACACATTTCCTCAGTGTGTTTTTCTGAACCAAGTTTCAGAGTGTCCATTTGTGTTGAAATCGAATCTACTGTGTCCTTTAAGTTTTCCTAAGTTCTTGCAAGTTGCGTAGCCGAATCGGTGGATGCAACTGAGTCCGTTTTAGCTTGCAAGGTGTAATGATTTTCACGAACAATACTTCGCAATTCTTTTATGGCTGCTTCGTGATTCTGTAATGGGTTTTCATGCCGCGAAAAAATAGGTTGAAAATGCTCACAAATTTGTGTTTTTACGTCATTACAGATTTTTTGACATTTCGATTCAATGTTATGTAAGTCAGTAGTTAAATCTTCACGTGTTTGTTCAAGTGTGTTGTCTACCTTCCGAAGATTTTGTTCCATTGTGTCTAACTTTTGAAGCTTTTGCTGTGTTTGTCTCTGATTTTCTTCCATTGTGTGTAACTTTTGAAGCTTTTGTCCCATTTGTTGCATTAATTGTAATAACAGTGCACTGGTGTCTGAAACATGTTCCTTAGTACTATTCGCCAATGCATTTGAACCGGCAATATTCGCAGTTTGAAAAACAGAAAATGTGTCTTGACTTATTTGAGAAAACGGTGAGGACGCAAAACCTGAATCTACAGTTTTTTTCAAGAATGTGTCCTGTCATTTCGGAATCCAGAGGCGAGCTGTTGCCGACCGATCGATCGATAATGCTTCCCTGTTCACTAATTGTTTCACTGTCTACACCATTGTTTGCAGCCCGCTCCATTTCCCTATGTACTATTACCAAATTACTACTTTGAACATTAGTTAGTTCATTACATGGTGGTGCTAACACACTGGTTTCGTGTTCACTGTCATTTCTCGGTTTACTTTGGAGCCTAGTATTACGTTTTTCACACGCCATTATAGTGACAATATTTCACACGACAACACAGAAAAGCACAATTTGAAGAGCAAAATAATAAAACACATAAACATAGCACTGAAAATAGTAACTAGTTAATTGCAAGCGCAGCTGCGAAATACTTGGTGCAAATTTACATGCGTGCCACAACTGTTTTACTGTACAACAATGAAAGACTGCAACTTCAAAGGAGATTCTCTCTACAATTACGCGCTAGCAATAAACAAAATCTACACTAATTACACAAACTACAAGAAAAAATCAGAAGATTCCAGTGAGGTATCCTCGGCTAAGGGTCGCCATATGAAACGTCCCCTTAGAAAAATTATACAAGACTGTGCTTAAACTGACACACAATAGTTTTTAGTGCAACGCAATCTGACTTTCAATAATCCCTACAAGAGAATGGCCCTGACTAACATTAACCTATACGTTTCACAAATCACTTACCTCACAAAAATCTTCGTTACTCGAACTACTGCAATACAGTGAGCGCCACTACTGCCAGCTAACTAAAAGATTCAAACTATGGAAGTCACTAACTACTGATAGGCACCGTTAGCAAATGAAAGATTTTAATAGAGAACAAACAATGTATTTACCTTTATAGTCATTATATATATATATATATATATATATATATATATATATATATATATATATATATATCAGTTCATGACACCAATTCTTACAAATTTCAAAACTCCGCCATCTCTCTCCCCACGTCCACCACTGCTGGCGGCTCACCTCCAACTGCGCAACGCTATGCGCCGCTAACCGCCAACTTCCCAACGCTATAATGGCAAGTATTACAACAATGCCAAGCAGCCACTGACTGCACACAGCACAGCCAGTGTTTTTTTTTTTTATACAGAGCGCTATGTGGCGTTACCAATAAGAAAACCTAAACAGCCTACTTACAAGATGCATATTAAAATTACGCTGTCCTTTCGGCTTAGTCATTCTACACAGATGTATGCAAAATAGTTTGCTGATGTCCTATGGATAAAAAAAACTTGTGCCGTATTATGTAAACACCACCATGTCACCAAAATCTGATAGTATACGTATTACTCCCGTAGAGTCCGCTCCCGGAAGCTGAGTAGTTCAGAGAGGCGCTAGCTTTCTGTAATAAAAAAATAATAATAATAAAAATAAAAAAATTCTGAATAAAGGAAAGAACGATCAACTTGAACGTATGTCCTGTTTCGTCCGCCCAGACCAAACGCAACGAACGATACCAAACAAAATGAAAAAAAGTGGTCAGCGCGACAGAATGTCAATCCTAAGGGCACGGGTTCGTTTTTCGATTCCCGGCTGGGTCGGAGATTTTCTCCGTTCAGCGAGTGGGTGTTGTGTTGTCCGAATCATCATCTTTTCATGCGCATCAATGGTCAAATCGCAGAAGTTGCGTCAAATAGAAAGACTTGCACCAGGCGAGCGGTCTACCCGGCTGGAGGTCCTAGTCAAACGACATTTATTTTTACCCCATATAACTATTCACTTCTAAAGTTTGTTAAAATCTGAAAACGGAACATCTAACTCTAAACTCTAAAATACTTCAAGGGAATACCGTAATAAGATGCTGTCCACCAAATTAGAGCTATGAAGATTGTGTCTACTTCAGCTCATTTATGATTACACATCGAGGAATTTTAGTTTTCATATACGTTTGCAGATAGGCTTGTGTCGTCGTCACTTCGAAAATGTTTACAGTGCGTAAAACTCGTTGAGTTGAATAGATCACATTGCGGTTCCTATTTAAGTCTAAAAGCGTACAGTCAATCCGAGCAGCCGTTCGCCTGGGTAATGATGTGTACATACTCAGCTTTGACCTCTTTGAATAACAATCGAGTATCTTAAGACAAAGTGAAATGTTAGCATTGATCCATTGTCCAGTCTCCACGATTTAGTGCCCACTAATGGCGTAATGGACAATGTCACGTACTCTCCTGGCCACCAAACTCACTAGATTCCATGGATGCTCAGCCGAGAAACCTAGCGCAGCTGGCTACAGCACTGAAGTCGAGATGGCTCCATATGTCTATCAGTACCTTTCACAACCTCAATGACTCTCTTCGTGCACGACGTGCTGTCGTCCATGTTAGAAAAAGTGGTTGTTCGGTTTGCCAGGGTGTGACATAAATGTGGCTGGACAGTCTAGAACGACACTCTGAGAAGCAGTTGAGTTTTCTGCAACGTAATGTAATATTAATGCTAACGACCTTGCCGCAATTGTAACACCGGTAGCCGTCATATCACCAAATTGAAGTGCTGTCGACCTGGGCTAGCACTTGGATGGGTGACCATGTTGCTGTTGGCAAGTGGGGTGCACTCAGCCCTTCTAAGACAAAATCCGCATCAAGTGATGCCTCTGTTGCGGGCGACACGGCGGCCGGTAGGTACCGTTAGGCCTGTTCGGGAGGAGTTTAATTTAATATAATATTAATAGAGTAGACAGATACAGTCTTCCGGTTCCTTGTCTGCTCACATCAAGGAACTAAGTAGATTGGATCTATGTGCAAAAAGAAGACGAACAATGACCAGGAAGCTACCTTTGCCGCACAACCATGATATTTTGTTAAATATCCCTCCCCCACCCTCTTGCTCTGCATCATCAATTACCCATAGAGTGACGGTGTACCACCGGCAGCAGCCAGACAAATTTCACCAAATAATCCCACGTCTTCGACACACGGTCGGGGAAACTCCCTTTTGTATGTGAACGCGACACTGATACTAACAGTTTTCAGCTAACAGGGAACACCAGAAGATGCTTAAGAAGGTCCCAGCATAAAGGTCGAAATGTGGATCGCGTCGGATGGAACTGAAGACGGACATGACTCACTCTAACAACCTAAAAGATATATTCAGTATCACTCTAGAAGAAAGGCAAATCAGGTAGTGGATGCAGTGTAGCAGCGAATGTACGAAGAAATGTATGTAGTGATATCGCAAAGCAATTTTGCACCAAACCTTGAAACTGAGATGCACTGAAAATTAGGTAATAAAGTGCACATGTCGACGGAATGCGCTGTGTGTCTTGCCTGGAAACAAGCTTGTTCCGTACACTCACGATGTTCACTGTTGACAGTAGTAATGCCCACAGCCAAGCTTGCACTCACTAAGGCTTGCGTTAATTTTTCCGGTAGTGTTAACTATAAATCAACAGTGATACACAGCAGTATGGATAGATTAACTGATGAAGAATTGGCCAGTATTGTGTTGGTTTACTGGCTGCAACGGAAGAGTGGTACAAAAAGACTATGCTTAGCCTTTACGCAGTGATGGCAACTAATCTACAGTACTTTTGCATTTGTACGTAGGCGCCAACAAGAAACGAAAACGTTTTGGTGGTTACATAAACTAGCTTCTTCACTATTGGGAATGTATTCCCACAGAAACAAATATAATCGACCTAAAAAAACAAAATAAATCACAATTACACTATTACTGTGTAACGAGATACTTCATCCACTGTTGGGTGTACACAAGTTGCTTACTCAGAACTGTGTGGTATGTCTTCCCTACTACATACATTATGATGGAGTATTATTTGATCAATATTCACTACGAATCAGTTACCATTTATGACACCTTTCAACAAACTTATGGACCCCTGTAATGAACACCATGTAATTGTTCTGTTTGGTGACATGAAAGTTAGGACATAAAACACTGTAGTATCATATGTTGTTAGAATATAGAGAGAAACAACTTGTAATCACAATGGGCAGTTACTACACGAAGAGATTTTTCCACATTTAATTATTTAAAAACGACTGATTCTTTTTTAGAAAATAGACATTCAAAAATATAATTGTACCAGTAGACGATCATTGATCAGTTATAGATGCCGTGCAAGGGAACAGAGGAATACAAGGTCATCAAAAGACAGAAAAGTATTCATGCACATCTTGTATTATGTCAAGTTCACTTTTTTAGTAAATGAAATCAGACGAAACCTTTTACAACACAGAAGCTAAAACTGGTCTATGTAGTATATTTACTCCAGGATAAAAGTGTTAGGGACCTTTATAAGAATAGATTAAGAAAAGATAGAACATTGGTTTTCCAGGATACTACTGAAGAGGAAAGAACAAATATTAAAAAGGAATTTAAAGAAGTGGAAAATTAGGCATTAAGAAAGAAAAAGAAATATCGCTGAAGGCGTGGTCATGGTGGTACAAGCTTTTGATACTTGATGTAACCTTTAAAGTGTACCCTTTGTGTACCATTATTAATAACTATTCTATAACCACATTATCTACCTTTTTTCAAGCTCTATACAAACAATATACACCTTTTTGTTAAAATCTCTTTGTTTTTCAATAAGTATTTGTAAAATAAGTACTGCATCAGTCGTCAATCGTCACTTTCTAAATCTGACCAATCTTCCACAGTAAACATCCTTCTACCGGTTCTGGTCATGTGCTTAAAATTCTTGCATTAAGCTCATTTGCCGTATTATATAATCTTATCACTCTGTAGTTTTCTAATACATCTTTCCTCTTTTTTTTATACATCAATATTACTTTCACTTCCTTCCGATTTCGTGGTACAGCGTTTTCCTTGCAGCACATGTTAAACAAATGTAACAATTTAAGGTGTAGTGATATTCTTCCATACTATTTAGGTGCTATCCACTGATAGCCATGATTATGATGTTCTGTATTACTGACAGGTGACCTAGGTTTGCTTGTGGGTTTACTCCTTTTCTGCAATTCCTTTCATCTTTACAGATTTGTTTCATTTCCTGGAAGAGGCTTTGAAAAATATTTCTATAGGCTGTTTGTTTTTCTTTTATTGCTTCCATAATTGAACACATTTCTAATCAATGCCCATACGGCTGTTTTGTGTTTTATGGCACAGTCTGCATTGTTATCAGATATGCCCCTATCCCTCTTTCCTCTCTCATGCCTTTATACTACTTGTCGCACTTCTGGGAAATTCAAGGCCAGTTGTCTCTTTGGTTGAGGATACTGGCACTGCATTGTTGCCAGATGTTTTTCAAGATGGCGAACCAAGGTGGTGGAAACGGCCCCCAGAGCCAGGAGACACATAACCAGATGTGTGAGCATTGGATGTCACTCCTGTCCATGCAGGTGAGACCACAGGATGCACTTGACGGGATTGGAACGCTACCTATGATGTCACAATCCAAGATGGTGGACCTGGAGATACAAAGAAAGTTGTATAGGTCTGCTAATACAAGAAGCCTGCTACTGTGGCGTCACAATCCAAAATGGTGGCACTAGCCCTCAAGGTCAAGGGGACCGCGGACTCCCAGGATTGCCAATAATCTGGTACACCCCATCTCTTCCCTTAACTACTTTTTATTTAGAAATATCGTATGTATATAATCCTTCTTCATTTTACAATGTTACTCTTTGCAACTGCATATAATGTAATTAGTAGTGGGTCGAAAGGCCTAAACTTTGAGGCTATAGTGGAAGTTGATAATGCTGAGTGAGGTGTTAGGGTGGCGTTACCTGATGAGGAGTGTGAATAATTGTACAGCAATTTGAACATATGGAGGATCCGAACAATGACAGTGCATCACTTGAAAACATCAAAAATAGGACCAATACCGCATCCATGGTTGCATCCATGGTCAGTGTGTAAGTAGAGTGATGATGCCACACTAGAGTTACCATCCAAAGACTCAGTACAGATCGATATTTAAAACATGCAACTGTTCCACAGAATCATGATGTTGATGAACAAGTGAGACAATGTGAAATTTGAGCGATGGACGAGTTGCACATGTGTACAAGCACATACCAACTAGCAGACTCTCGCTCCAAAGGTCCAACACCGGTGGATGGTGGAAGACTTCAAACCATTGACACTACTGTACTGTAACGACTGGAAGAAGGTCCATAATTTGATGCAGAATTTCAGCATTTATCACCTATCTGGGTGATCCTGCATGAACACTAACCACATCATGAATAGCGTGACCAAACCCCTCAACCACAAGATTAGCTAGCCAAAATATGTAGGAATCACTTTTGCAAAAATGTGGTGAACATCCACATTTCACGAGAAAGACACTGTTTAACTACGACGCTAGTTTCACGCGAGAAGGTTTTGTCAATTTTCATAACCAACTTGTGCGAATTGGTACAAATTGACAAGCGGTTGAAGAAGCAAGGCATCAGGGCCAATTTTCAATTAATGTATGTGCAGAAATCATTTTTGGTATACTAATAAAACCTTACATACTACGAAACAAGTTGACTGGTACAAGATATTTTAATTTCATATCAAAACGGATTCGCTTTCATACTAGAACACTGATTGAATATGTGGATCACACATGATTCAGCACAAGCTCGTATTCGCCGAAATGTCCAGAAACACAACACAAAGTCATTTAATGGCTCCCCGCCCCATCAGAGTCGCCTCAGAAGTTGGCAGCTCAGCTGGCAGCAACAGCATTCTTCCAGCCGGACTCATGGTTCCATAGACGATTGAAGAGAGCTAGGCGCACTGAGCGTCTGCTCCACAGCCTCTCCTCTCACTGGAAAGCTGCAACAGTTACAAGGACTGAAACTACACACTGGGCAGTCAGAAATCAGCAATCAGACATTAGTTATGAAGGATGGGGTATTTAAGTTGGCGCTTTCTGTGCACTCTGTGGTTCTGGGGTTGGCTATGACGTCATTTGTCTCGTGATTTTTCTCTCGTTGTCAGTAATCCTAGTGACTTCAGATTTTAGCAATCACATATTTCAGAGGCTCACCACCTGAATACTTAGTGTTACAATGCACCTAGTCTTTCATACAGAACTCTCCTTTGTCACTAGTATGGCGTTATTCTCACCATCCATTATTTCATTTTGCTTCGGTTGCAGAGCTGTCTGCTACGTTGTTCCCCCATACTGCGATAGCTCTCATGTTTGCTACAACTCGCTCAGAATTTCCCTTGTTGGCAGGCTACTGCTCATTAACATAGCGTTTCGGCTTCCGAGATCTGCTAAGGTGCAACATGGACGAATTTTTAGTGTCCACCAAGAATGTTATTCTGGGGCATGACATTTCCTCCGGCCTTCAGAAAATTCGATTCAAATTTTTCTTTTTGGGAATACCTGTAATAGCCTCATCCTGTATATTTTGCACCAATAGTTACACATTTAAAAACCATAGTCGTTCTTCCGTTGTCATACAGCTGATCTTCAGTAGTTGATACAGCTAAGCAATAATGTTAGGCTTTGCAAAAGTCATTTCTTACGTACTAACACAATTATTCTTATATATGTAGGTGTATCTATTAATTTAAATGTAACTCCCTTACTCTGCCTGAGTTTATTTGCAAACCACTCAACGAGTATTGATGTATGGGTAAATCTGAATGGTGCACAGATCGAAACCTGTCATGCTTGTAGTCGTGATACTATGATGTTGTTTATCACGGTATTCATGTATGTTTCTAGTAAGTGTAGCATGTCTGGATTCAGGGTATTGTTTATGAACGTTACATTTTGGCTAGGCAGCACTTCTAGCGGCCTCTTCGGTCAGTACAACATAGGTTTTTCCCACGTAAGTTCGGTCGTGCCATAACTGGTAAACGAAATTTCGTGCCTCCTAAGTCACAAGTTGTACTGTTTATTATTATTCTGCTACCCATCATTCCCCTCTATTCATACCTGCTGGTTTTCCATGTTAATAACAGTTTACAGTGACTACCTCTGGTGAAAACGTTGAGTAGACCCAGTGGGTGCCTACTCTTTGGAAATGGTGGATACAGCATTAACACTTAGCTTTGACAGTCACTTGTTCCGTTTTTTCCTAGAAATAACTGGACCTTGGATGCCTGGAAGCCCAGTCTGTATCATCCTTCTTGTGCATACCGTAACACTTTCCCTCTGGCATCACTGTAGGTGTTTGAATGACAGCGCGTAGCCATTTCTTTGCTCTGAAATTATTAATACATCTTTGGTCCACGTCTGTACCCATTGGTATGCGACTTAAGAGAAAGGGCACTTTCATGTTATCTCCCCCTCCCCTAAGGAGGCGAGCTGAGCTGGATAAAACTATACAACCTCCATACACAAAACAACATTGTATCGATCCCTTGATAACTAACAATAAACAGCACTTTAAAACATACTACAAATAGAACAAAATAAAACTAGATGACTTTCTGATAATCTACACAACAATAAAGGTAGTGCAACATAGGCAAACAACAATCTCAAATATGATGTAGTGATGCGGCCTACGGTCATAAGACGTAAGACATAAGACATACTCTTGTCATCAGCTGTCTGTTTCTTCTTTGTTCCCCTGGGCTTCATGCTCTGTACTGCAGATGCTGCTGCTACCTGTAGCAGTCCATCGACATCTCTATTAAAAGGCTTAATGTGCCCCCACGTGAATAATAGAAATATTCCTTGGTATCTGTATTTTAACACTGATAGATGCTGCCAGTTCCTCTTTTTGGTATCGTTTGTTGTATCGGGTCAATAATTTATTCGTTTTGCTTTTGGTGTGGATGCATTCATCACTAATATCCATTGGCCAAACCTATATTGTGGTAACTTCCATTACCTGTTGTCTTACCTGCTCTGGTCGTATTAAGACACGTTTTACTTGTTGCCAGATGCCTCATAATTCGTTAGCAAACTTTTTTCTTGATTTGCTGTGAGATCCAAGCTTCAGCTTAATCACTTAGATAGGTGAAGTCATTTTTCTCCCATATATTACCGAATTTGGCGAAAGACCAGTAACCGTATGGAGTTTGGGGTTGTACATGACACTTACTAAATTTAAATACACGTCCCAATTTTCACGATTACTGCTGATATAATAGCTCAACATCTTCAAAATCATGTGATGAGCTCTCTCTGTTCTCCCATTGGCTAGAGGGTGGAAGGGGCTTGCTCTCTGCTCGCAAATTCGGACCAATCAACGCAATTTGCTTCATAAGATCAGATAAGAAATTAGTACCCTCATCTGTAATTCACGTGTCCTGAATGGCACATGTGAATAGCTAGTTACTGATGCTTGAGCAACAGTACTTGGTTTTTAGTCCAGAATTGTACCATAACTGTATAATGGTAGGAATGGCCAATTATTGTCAATATGTAATTATTTCCTGCTGGCATTTTGTTAAATGGTGCTAAAATGTCCATTCCAGGCATTTCAAATGATTTAGATGCTTCCGGTAGATGTAGTGCAATAAATTGGTGACTAAGATCGGGATCAGCTCATTGCACACAAGGTAAGCAATTACTGACATATTGGTCGACATCCTGTTTTCCTTACCTCCACCAAAACTTTTCGCACACTCATCTATTGGTGGCTGCCTACCATGGCCTGAAAACGTATGGTCAGGTTCTGGTGCCAAGAATTCGTTCTGGAAAGCTGCAGTTACTACCACTCATGATTTTTTTGTTGTGCACAGTAAGCTATCATGCACCACAAACTGAGTTGTGACTTGAATTGTTGACTGTCAGCATCAGCAGAATGAGTCTTTAGCCATTCAGCAATGCTCCTGCCCAATGTAAACATCGGACATGAGATACTGCAGAGCAGTTTCTGACATACTGCGTTTACGATCAACAGTCGCATTCGGTTGAGAATGAACTCGCAAACTGATCTTATGGTTCTACATCAGCTGTAAAATGTTTCAGAACAAACAAAAATTTGTGCCATACCGTGCCAGCGACAAGTGGGAAATTCGGTTTCGAGTCCCCAAATTTTCGTTTGTTATGATGTATTCCATAGCTGATGCACAACCATAATCGAAATTTGCGGGTTCATTCCTAACTAGAGGAGAAAACCTGTATTATACAGACGTATACAGCTGAAGACTGAATCTACTGAACCACCATAGAAAGGGTATTTAAGCAGTATCAGATGTCAGTTTTGCCTGAGGGTAACTATAAAATAAAAATAACTTCATTATTAGCCAGTGTTCTGGGTACAAAGATCATAGATAACAAATATATTTTAACGAATCTATTAGTATTTAACTAATGATTATAATACGTTTAGAAGGAAAAAAATTCAATAGTTTTCTCTGTGAGTACGTAATTGTAACATTATTACTAACCACCACCGTTCCTGTGTTATGTTATCGGCTTTCAGATGCAGTTTCATCTATAAGGCGGGACACTTGTGGAGCGCGTTGTCGGAGCGACAGTTATGTAGAGTGTCGGCCCTCACTCGAAGGCTATTGATGACGTCATTTCTAGGCGGGGCAGCTCCGCGATACCATTCCGGCCGTTATGTGTACTTAACGACGGAGTACTATAGCTAGATAGTCTATCATGGGGCTAAAGAAAGGCTAAAAGTGCGGATTACTGCAGTAGTGGGCCGAGAGTGCGAATAAACTATGTGCTTGTTGCTGACCCCATAAACTGCACTAAAAGCGAAGTGCTGAACATTAAGACTGTGGTTCAAGAGGCGACAAGCATCAATAAAATAGACTGCCATTTTCCCTATAGTCTCGCCTCTACTGTACGTTATTTTTGAAGCGATGTCGCTTTTTATCAGATAAATGCTTTAATGGGAAACAATAACCTTACAATGTTGAATATAACGGTTCTCGTCACATCGCAGAAGCAGCATCGCGCGTGGACAGTGCTTGGATTGGTAACCGCCTGGGTACGCCGTGTGCTGTTAGTAACTTTCCCTTTGCTCTCACGGCAAAAGAGAGGAGTCGTGTTGCAAACTTACTGATCACAAGCCTTAGAGGTAACGTCTTGGATTAGGTACCAAACCTCTCTTCAGTGACTCATAAAGTGACGGCCTTTGATGGGACGTTAAGGTCTACAGCCCCCATGGTGCTGTTTGAGAGAAGTAGGCTATGTGTTTCACCCACTCATTTCTCGCATTAACATACTACACAAACATGTCACCACACTAAACTTACGTTCATTACAGTCATCGATATTAGAAGATCCTCTTCGATACACAAATCTCACACTTCGCGAAGGGAAAGTGACAGTGTGAGCCAAGGAAAGGAAAAAATCTTTCCTATTAGGCTGCTGAACCTGCTCTTAGGTCACTCCCGGCCAACTATGCCATAAGGCTTCACTTTTTTTTAATGCCTTCATGTGCCCAAATTGGGCAGTCCAGAGATGTTTTACAAATATCACCCTCAGTGTATGTTTTGAAGAAAATATATACCAGCATTGTAATTTTACTTAATAAATTTATTCAGCTACCAGTTCTGTACCTCATTGGCACCATCTTCAGGCCACTATACATGAAAATAGATAAGTCATCTAGCAGAGTTCTTCACGGTAGGTGTGAAGGGTCCACATTTACTAAGAAGAAGTCTTCGAAAATAAGTTGGATATAGCGGTCCCTACAATAACACAAATCACTATGTGACTTACCTAGTTTCGTGTACACGGGCCTGAAGATGGTGCCAATGAGGCATCGAAACTTGTAGCTAAGTAAAATTTTTACATAAAATTAAAGCTGTCTTGAAGTAATCCCATTCCATCAGACAAGATAGAATTACAGAATCAGTAGGGTGTACATGAGGTAAACTTCAGTCTTTGATCCTATTGTATTACTAGTGAAATAAATAAACGATCTACGTCTGTATTAAAGTCTGAGTTAAATAATATTTATTTTGGGTCTCAGACACTCTTTGTTTTCTATCTTCCTGGAGCACAAAGATTTCTCCACTTACAATTTATTACTGGACAATGAGGGCCACATATCAAGGTTTGAATCTCAGTGAGGGCCGGGTAACACATTTTCTCAGACATTAAAAAAGAATATTATATCGTAATATAATGCAGACATAACAATGTAGGCTTCGGCAGTCGGTGTTAGTACACTGAGTAAGAGGTATGACATTTGGGACTTAAACTTAGTCTGTTTAAAAATATCCCATAAATGTCAGCGTAATTACGTATTTATATTTTCCAAATTTCAGCCAAGACGTGTTTGGTTTTACCTGTAGGTAGTGCCAAATACAGATAAAAAACTTCGTGCAAAGTTTCTTGGCGCAGTTTTCCTCTAGTAGACACTTGTAAAACTGAAGAACGCTTCTTTAAACTTGCACTGCATGGGTTCATCAGCTCTCACCTTATTTCCATTTGCAGTGATGCTTCAACGTCTTTCTCTTCATGAAAGGGGTCGTCAGTATGTGGATCTACTTGGAATGGGCATCTAAACATGAGAACCTGGAAGGGAAGTATTCCTAAAGGTCACGAAGAAATTCCATTGCAAACACAAGTGCAAAATGAGAACCATGTTCACACTTCAACGACTGGCAATTGTCGAACTGTGAGGAAATTTTCCTTCTGACATTGTATTCAAAGAGACGTATCAGTTTCATTCTGAAATCTTTATCATGTGTAAAAAATGCCACAAGCAATACTGTTCTTCTCTTGAAGGACTTTCTCTTGGGAGTCATCAGTCTTCTGACTGGTTTGATGCGGCCCACCACGAATTCCTCGCCTGTACCAACCTCTTCATTTCAGAGTAGCACTTTCAGCCTACGTCCTCAACTATATGCTGGATGTATTCCAATCTCAGTCTTCCTTTACAGCTTTCCCTCTCATACTGAGCATAACATAAATATCCACTTTCCCTGTATCCGTTCTCTCCTCTGTGTTTAGCAGTGTCATCGCGCTTAATGTTATCACCCACTCTTTTAATTTCACCGATGTTTGTTTTACCTTTCCTATAAGCTGTGTCAGTCTTTCCGGAGATCATTTCTTTTTCGATTTATTTATATTTTTCCTGCACTCATCACTTATTTCGCCTTTACTGTCTTGCACTTCCTATTTTTTTCATTCTTACTTAATTTATATTTATGTTTTCCTGTCTTTGTCAAAAAGTTTTTGTTTCTACTTTTTTTGTCGATCAATTGAAGTATTCCATCTGATACCCAAGATTTCGTCGCGGTTTCTTCCTTGTTCCTGTGTTTGACTGTTCAACATCTGTGACTACCCTTTTTAGAGACCTGAACTTCTCTTAAACTGAGCTCTCTACTTTGATATTTCTGATCGCAGTATCCATATCTTCAGTGAATTTCAAACACGTCTCATCAGTGCTTAGTACTTCAATATTGCTTCCCGCACTGATCCTTCCAGACGGCTACACGTCAGTGTACTCTTCATCTTTATTACATTGTATTCTGATTCTGTATCAGCCCCTGGGTACGTCTTACAATCAAGTTTCTGATTTTGGAATCTATGTCCGACCATGATCGTCCCGTGCCTCCTATCTCTTCCTAGTATATCTCCTCTTGTGATTCTTGAAGAAAGTATACGCCATTTACACCTCAGCTATTACAGAAAATATTCGTCTTTCTCTTCTCGCGTTCCTATGGCCGAGTACATATTCCCTCGCACCCCTTTCTTCCATTCCTTATCCTACAAGCGCATTCCAATCTACCTTCATCGGGAAGTCCTTGTCCGCCACTATTGATGACGTTTTTTCAAAATGTAAGCAGTGTCTGGGTTTGAACACTTGTCCCAGAATCTCTGATTAACTAATTAAGACGCCATCCCTAAACCACTGATCCAAGGAACGAAGCAATCGCAAAAGCGTGTAATATCGTACAAGTGCTTGAAAGTTTTGGGTAGATTCGTATTATGGGTACTAATTGTTTCATTATATTATACGTTCGTCTAATGTTGAACGTGGTAAGTTATAATTTATTTGTATTTGAACAATGTACGTTTCATAGCGCTTGTCGTTGATTAAACGAACATAAGACAGAAGTTCATCATCAACAGCGTATCCTCTGACATTAACTGAAACAATTTGATGATGTTCAAGCAGTTCGGATTCCACTACACTATAAAGTTACTTATTCGGAGATAAAGTAGCCAGTCCAAATTTGAAGTGCATTTTCTTCCATCAACATATTTTTTGATGTTTGTTTAAGAAGGAGCGAAAAAGGTAAGTACCTGAGGGCAGAAGAATAAGTGTGGTAGGTATCGCTTTCCACCCAAGCTCATAAATAGGTTCCTTAGTGAAATCAGCACACTGCAGATGGGCGTTCTCGTACAGTTGCGAACCTTGAGGTCGTTTCCTTTGCCCCTTTTTTCTTATTTTGCTTCCAGAGTGCGTCTCAGTTGTTCAGTTATCTGGAACAGATGTCACATGGACACACTCCTGGGCTTCAGATATTTGCACAAAAGCCCTTCTTTGTGACATCAGGTGCATAACATTAAGTATTGTGTCTCACTCTGGTCTTTGTTTCTGATACCTTTTTCTAGGTTCATCACATTTGCCAATAATATGATGGACAAAGGCGATAAACTTTAAAACACCATTCACCAAAGGCCATTGGCCCTCTTAATGGAGCAAATAATTCACGCCGAAACTACCCTACTTGAAACGAGAAACCTCTTTCCTTCGATGCCCCTAACTTGTAAATGCCACAAATGTTTCCAGTTCCCTCTGCCGCCTGCAACATTAAATAAAATCCAAAGAGGACTAAATATCACAATTTTTGGGCTTTACTCTTTTAACGGTCCGTTTTATAACGCTTAAACAATAAGCCTCCTAACCTTCAAATGTACAACATTGAGTAGCTCACTCCAAGTGCAATTCTAGAACCTCAAATAAAAAATATGCCTATAACAACTTGTGTGACAACATGTAAAACTACATTTGCACGAACATAAACATCAACCTACCCTATAAATTTTGTCCTGGTAGATTACAAACTTTCTATACATCACACGCTGAATGAGAAAAGGTCACAGCGCCCTTGCCTACTCACCTTTATGAGAGAAAATGTAGTTTATACAAATAAAGAGAAGAGTGTGCTCGATATTTAACTTTGTTTTCACTGTGCGTCAATTTTACCACTACATGGCAGTTAGAGTGTAAAGCTGCTCTTCCTGCAGAAATTTCCGCAACCTACCCTGTTGCCAGTTCGTGTAGTGGCCGCTTGCGTAATGTTATTTTAGTGATTAGAAATCCAACCGAATGTACTTAATGGCCAGATGAGGCAGCTGTTGAATGGCGTTGTTGATGTAAAAGGAAATTAATGGTTTGGACAAGCTGTTCAAAAAATGGTTCAAATGGCTCTTAGCACTATGCGACTTAACTTTTGAGGTCATCAGTCGCCTAAAACTTAAAACTAATTAAACCTAACCAACCAAAGGAAATTACACACATCCATGCCCGAGGCAGGATTCGCGCCTGCAACCGTAGCGGTCGCTCGGTTCCAGACTGTAACTCCTAGAACCGCACGGCCACTCCGGCCGGCGGACAAGCTGTAATCTACCTCCAAAGAGTCTGAATTCTCATCATGTGCGGGACATCTACCGCTACGACAAAACCATGAGCCAGTCATATGTGCAGTTTTGTAGGCTTTTGGAATGATGTTAGCCTTGTTTGCTTAAGATCTGAGTTCGTTGCACATTTCATGCAACCATTCTTAAGCACGAATAGACCCCTCTTCATCTCTCGTAATGACAGCTGGACAACCTAGGTGATTCTCCCACTTGCAAGCTTTCTTACACCAGAACTTTTACTTTATTAATGAACCAATCGTCATGTTAGCTCAAAGGGCACTTATTTCTATCGTATTTGAACTTGAGATGCTGGACTGGAATTCGAATTCATATCTCCCCCTTGCACGGGATTTGGATCCTTACGGACGGTACAGATCCATCGTTTCATTGTTCCTACCGACACCAAACACCTCAGGGTCTATACGAAGTCCCTCAATATTTATACGAAAAGCATGTAAACTTAAAATCCTAGGCGGGCACAAGACTTTTTATCATGTCAGTCCAAGCTGTAGCATGTGGACACCAATAGACAGGTGAAAGATAATTATTATTTTAACGTCTCTCCGTGCACTATAGAAATAACGATTGGTTCTGGTTTCGGCTTCCAGCTAGAATCAGGACATGTCGTCATATCATTTGAGGTTATAGAATGGTGGATACGAATACCTTTAGTTATCTCCTTTCGTGTGCAGTCAACAACAAAATATGTGCGGGTTTGACTCCCAGTGACCAGAGAACTTTTCATCACGTTATTTCCAGCTGAAACGCACATCTCGCTGATGAGGAAATCCATAAATGTTATAAAAATAGATGTATATATGTGCTTGTGCGCGCGCGCGCGCGCGCGCGTTTGTGTGTGTGTGTGTGTGTGTGTGTGTGTGTCTTCCACATCTCCTCCTACACCACCGGAATGATTTCAAACAAACTTGGTATGCATATACCTACTGTCAGATGACGATCAAGGGGAAGGCGTGTGGGTGAAAAACAAGCATATCCCTCATGTCACGCTAAGCATGAAATACCAGCTTTTATTCACCCAGTACTTGAGAATGGGAGTACTTAGCGACATGCAAAATAGCCTTACACATAATTTTAAACCTTTACAAAAAAAATTTCTCTCTCAGAACCCTGACAAAACGGCGAAAGGAAAAATGTTTACCACTTACTAATTTTCCACTGATCATGCTGTAAAAGTAGCACATGAGGCATGACGCTATACAACTTATTACTTTTTTACTACTAATATTCGCGACACATTTTACGTAGAGTATACACATATGCTACTGAATGAAAGTGCAAAATTATACCATTTTACGAGGCATAGTTCAGGAGATATGACGTCATAAAAAATGAGATGTGTGAAAACTGTCACATCATACTCGACGTTCAAATTTATTACTTCTTTGCAACTAACTCCATTCGTTAAGCACTTTACAGAAAGTATCTGAATATGCCGCTCAATTTACCTACAAAATTATATCATTATACGAGACACTGTTTAGGAGATATGACTTTATAAACATTAAGCACCAGGCAAGAAGCAGCAGTGGTTTGGGCGTGAACGGAGATCTATAAGTAAACAGCTGGAAACGCCTGTTTTCTCCGCTAGTAAACTTTGAAGGTCAGTAAAATTTTTAAACACGTAACTATTTTGTGAGAGCTGTAAATAAACAGTTGCCACTATTTAAGTTCCAACACTCGTATTATGCTCATAAGTATCCGAATGATCTGAATTACTATCAGCCTTATTTGTATGCAACCCACATAACGAAATTTTCTTGCAAGTTCTCAATCTCTCTTCAGTACAGTCGGTTGACTATACAAAATGCTTCCCACAGGAGATCACTAGAGATCACTACTCTGTACGGCTATCAGTCCACGTGCAAATTACTCGTAGTACCACGGTAATGGAAATATGAGAAAATATTATTGCCGGTGACACAGCCTTTAACACAGTTAATCTCAAATTTATTACAACAAATGGCTTTTCAGAAGGAAAGTCTCAATTTGAATTTACGTGACGAAAATTTTAACACTGGACTGGGACCTAGGACCCTGTCCAACAACTATCATCCGTGGTAACTAACCACACAGATTTCAAATATGGTTTCACACACATAACAGTGTGTGTCCGCCGAAACTTAAAATGACATGGCGTAATGTTTTGTGTGGGGCGGGGTTTCGAACATAGCAGTTAATCGATTGTTTGCCGCCGGCCGGAGTGGCCGAGCGCTTCTAGGCGCTACAGTCTGGAACCACGCGACCGCTGCGGTCGCAGGTTCGAATCCTGCCTCGGGCATGGCTGTGTGTGATGTCCTTAGGTTGGTTAGGTTTAAGTAGTTCCAAGTTCTAGGGGACTGATGACTTCAGATGTTGAGTCCCATAGTGGTCAGAGCCATCTGAACCATTTTTGATTGTTAACCAAGCACAATACAATATCAGCCATAGAAATAATTCGCCTGTATCGAGACGACTGAAGCTGAAATGTTTTGCCTTATCAGGATCCGAATGCGTCACCCACCTACGTTGTTTTCTGTTGATGGTAAAGCACTTACCAGTCCCATCAGTCAAACAAATCAGTAACAGCTTGCACTGTACTTGGTTGGGTATTGTCCTGCAAAATGATAGTCATGTCCTGCAGAAAGAGTCATCAGTTCTTTTTTTTTGTCTCTATGCTGTTCATTTTTGGAACTCAACCTACGACCAGCTTAGAGACAGAGGTGATGACACTTTCTGCAGGACCTGACAACACTTCACTGCATTCGCTTCAGAACTGCTACAAATTCGTCGGGCAATAAACCGCACCGCTCCAACTGTCAACACGACTCGCACTGCTAAGAGTATCCGAGGAATTCCACATCGCTGCAACGGGTTTACACAATTCTGGTGTCTACTTTGAAGGTCAGTAAAACTTTGAAACATGTATATATTTTTTACGAGCTGTAAATAAGTAGTTGCCAATATTGAAGTTCCAACCCTCGTAGTTAGTTAATATACACTGTCTGATAAAGTGAAACACCCAGACGTCATGGTCGGATGTCGGCGTAACACTGGCGTACACTGGCCATACGGTGGCTGCCGTAATGGAATACAGACGTAATCGTTCGGACTGCTGCCGTGACCGGAAAGCATGGACTGCTGCTGAGTGGGGCCGCATTGTTTTCAGCGATGGATGACGATTCTGCATTACTCTGTATGACATTCGTCGGTGAATGCAACGGCCACCTGAGGAAAGGTATCATCCAATGTTCTGGAGAGGCACAGTGCCGTTACTCCTGAAGAAGTGGTGTACGGAGCCATTGGGTATGATTCCAGGTCAGGGGTAGAACTGACTGAGAGAACTCTATCCTTATTGGAATCCGAATTGTAGCGTGTAACATTGCTATGTCGGTGCGTGAGAAACCGTGTGCTGTAATCAAGTTTCGATATCGAAGGACTCGTCCTCACATGAAGCACCATCTCATTCAGCTTGACAATGGCAGATTACACAGGAGCACTGCGACATCTGCAACACCCCGAGTCCTTGGGTTCACTGTCGTCGAATATCCTATGTGCAATCCCAAGTGGATCTCATTCGATTTTCTTCGGCTTTGAAAAATTAAAGAACGCCTTTGAGGACTTTGATAATGATGAAGAGGTGCAATCACAGTTGAGGTCGTGGCTTCGTAAATAGTGAAAAACATTCTATTATAACTGTATCTACAAACTAGTCCCTCTTTGGGAGAAATATGTTGATCTCCAGGATGGCTATGTTGAGAAATAGATATATAGACCAGAAGAACAAAAATGTATAATGCTGATAATTTTCGTTTTATTTTTAAAAAAATTACGAGTTTTCACATAAAATATACTGAGGTGTAAAAGTCAAGGGTTAACAGTATGCACGTATACAGATGGCCGTAGTATCTCGTACACAAGGCACAAAAGGGTACTCCATTGGCGGTCATGTCATTTGTAGTCAGGTTATTCATGGCCAAAGGTTTGCGACACGATTAAGGCCGTACGACGGAAATTAACAGTTTTTATCTCGGAATGGTAGTGGCACCTAGTCCCATGGGACATTACATTTTGGAAATCGTGAGGGAATTTGATATTGCGAAATCCACAGTATCAAGAGTGCGACGAGAACGCCAAATTTCAGGCATTACCTTTCACCATGGACAACGCAACGACAGCCTTCACTTAACGACCGAGAACAGCGGCGTTTGCTTAGAGCTGCCAGTGGGAACAGACAAGGAATACTGCGTGAAATGAACCATAGAAATCAAATTATGACGTACGACAAACTTGTCCGTTAGGACAGTAGGCGTTAATGGGCCGTGGCAACAGACAACCGACGCTTGTGCCCTTCCTAACAGCACGACATCGCCTGCAGCACTTCTTCTAGGCTTGAGACCATATCGGTTGGACTCTAGACGACTTGGTCAGATGAGTCCCTATTTCAAAGAGCTGATGGTAGAGTTCGAGTGTGGTGGAGTCCCCACGAAGCCGTGGACTCAGGTTGTAGACAAGTCATAATGGAAACTAGTGGTGGGTCCGTAATGTTGTGGGCTGCGTTTACAAGGAATCGACTGCGACTTCTGGTTCAACTGAACCGATCATTGGCTCGAAATGGTCATGTCTGGCTACTTGGACACCATTTGCAGCCATTAAAAGATGAAAATTTTGTGAATGATAATGCACCTTTTCACCGGGCCGCAGTTATTCGTGGTTGGTTCGATAAACTTTCTGGACAATTCGAGCGAATTATATGGCCAGCCAGACTATGGACGACTATGGCGGCAGAATGGTTTAATAGTTTTGCAGGGGACTTACAACGACTTGTTGGGCCCATGACATTTGGAGTTGCTGCACTACACCGTGCTAAAGCAAGTTCGATAGGACGTTATGACTTCTGTAATCTCAGTGTACTCTGAGACACTTCTTTTCAGCTTCCCCTTGTATATCTACAATAATACTTTGTACGATCGCATATTGCTCACTAGTTGACGACGTGGCACAGTGTCAGATGCCTTACGGCAGTCTAGAAAGAATCTATCAAGCTGTCCACAGGCATCTAATGGTTGTAACAAGACACCGTCTACGAATGGAGGAAACATATTTTCACACAAATGGTTTCTTCTGGACCCACGATAATTCATTGAGAAAATATTGTTTTCTTCAAGGGACGTCATAATTATAACAGTGAGCAGTTCTCTAAATCAAGATTTTAATACACTCCTGGAAATTGAAATAAGAACACCGTGAATTCATTGTCCCAGGAAGGGGAAACTTTATTGACACATTCCTGGGGTCAGATACATCACATGATCACACTGACAGAACCACAGGCACATAGACACAGGCAACAGAGCATGCACAATGTCGGCACTAGTACAGTGTACATCCACCTTTCGCAGTAATGCAGGCTGCTATTCTCCCATGGAGACGATCGTAGAGATGCTGGATGTAGTCCTGTGGAACGGCTTGCCATGCCATTTCCACCTGGCGCCTCAGTTGGACCAGCGTTCGTGCTGGACGTGCAGACCGCGTGAGACGACGCTTCATCCAGTCCCAAACATGCTCAATGGGGGACAGATCCGGAGATCTTGCTGGCCAGGGTAGTTGACTTACACCTGCTAGAGCACGTTGGGTGGCACGGGATACATGCGGACGTGCATTGTCCTGTTGGAACAGCAAGTTCCCTTGCCGGTCTAGGAATGGTAGAACGATGGGTTCGATGATGGTTTGGATGAACCGTGCACTATTCAGTGTCCCCTCGACAATCACCAGAGGTGTACAGCCAGTGTAGGAGATAGGTCCCCACACCATGATGCCGGGTGTTGGCCCTGTGTACCTCGGTCGTATGCAGTCCTGATTGTGGCGCTCACCTGCACGGCGCCAAACACGCATACGACCATCATTGGCACCAAGGCAGAAGCGACTCTCATCGCTGAAGAGGACACGTCTCCATTCGTCCCTCCATTCACGCCTGTCGCGACACCACTGGAGGCGGGCTGCACGATGTTGGGGCGTGAGCGGAAGACGGCCTAACGGTGTGCGGGACCGTAGCCCAGCTTCATGGAGACGGTTGCGAATGGTCCTCGCCGATACCCCAGGAGCAACAGTGTCCCTAATTTGCTGGGAAGTGGCGGTGCGGTCCCCTACGGCACTGTGTAGGATCCTACGGCCTTGGCATGCATCCGTGGGTCGCTGCGGTCCGGTCCCCCGACCACTGGCGACAACATCGATGTACTGTAGAGACCTCACGCCCCACGTGTTGAGCAATTCGGCGGTATGTCCACCCGGCCTCCCGCATGCCCACTATACGCCCTCGCTCAAAGTCCGTCATCTGCACATACGGTTCACGTCCACGCTGTCGCGGCATGTTATCAGTGTTAAAGACTGCGATGGAGCTCCGTATGCCACGGCAAACTGGCTGACACTGACGGCGGCGGTGCACAAATGCTGCGCAGCTAGCGCCATTCGACGGCCAACACCACGGTTCCTGGTGTGTCCGCTGTGCCGTGCGTGTGATCATTGCTTGTACAGCCCTCTCTCAGTGTCCGGAGCAAGTATGGTGGGTCTGACACCGGTGTCAATGTGTTCTTTTTTCCATTTCCAGGAGTGTATGTTCGTCATAGGGAGAAGTCGTAAAATGAAATAAAATCATCCTGGACTTCATGTTCTGTTGCTGTGCATGTTCAAAACACCGCTAAGTGTTGTGGCGATACCTGTAAGACACCGCTAGCCCACGCCTCTCGCGGTGTGCGTTTAACCCCATTTAAATGACGCGCCAAGCGCGCGCCCAGCGGCTGTATGATTAATTAAATAATCGGCGTGCTAATCACAGTTGAAATCTCTGGTCCAGAGGGACGTGAAGAGGCTGTGGTCCAGAGAGAGAGTAGAATCAGTCGAGTCTTGTTCAGTCTTAAGAGTCAGTCGAGCTAGAAAGTGTCTTGTGAAACGATCATTCTGTGGATAATATTAGTGTGATGATTTCTTTTATATGTGTTGTGTTGTCTTCTTCGATGAGTAAAAAAAAAATGTAGGTAAAATAAATTTTTGTGATGTCCATCAATAAGTTCATTCCAGTAAAAATAGAACCACTTCCCTTCACCTTTATTCACCCTTTTTTCTTTCTTTCCTTTCAACAAGCCAAAAAAAAAAACAAAAATTTACTACCCTCCCTTTTTTTTTAAATTCCGGACATCACAGTTTATCCCACCAATAACGCAATTTGATGTATTTATTAACGCACACATGTTTCACTTCAGTTATTGCATCATCATGTTTATTTCTATTAAAAGCAATGGTAGAAATTATGTAAATAAGGACTCTGTGAACGCTAGATTGCCATTTATTTTTTACAGTTTATTCTGTCTGTTGTATCTTACCATTCTCTCTTGTCATAGTTATATGTTCGTATACTGCTTTATTTGACGTGTTCCTTTACGTGATTCGTTGTAGAAGTGACTGTAACAATGTATTTGTCTAGTGTGTGATATTTATTTCGAACTGTTTGCCTGTTTTTGAATGTTAGTGTCTCCCAGACTAACGTATCGTAGTTTCATGGCGACATAAATGTTACCGGTGACTTACTCCCTTTGAATAGCTAACGCGGCAAATAGTTGTGTTTCAGGCGTTGGCTAGCTAGCATTGGCCTGCGACACCACTTCAGTCGTTCTGTATTCTTCAGTACAGAAGTGAAAAGCACATCTCTGTTCCAGTCAGCTGCTACCATAATTGTGGTCATAGTTATTTGCCACAGCAGACAGCTGTGTTTCCTTTGAATACTGTCAAGTCAGAATTACGTAGTTGTCAAATATGCCTACGGATTATACTTGGTAAGTACGAATGTGGGGAAAGCTCTACTCATAATTTACTTGAAAGTCAGATAAACAGTCATCAGCAATAATACAATGCTCAGGGTTCCTTTGTTTTGTTACACCATTGGCAGAGAACACTAAGTCAGTTGGTTTTACGTTTTCAATTTCACAAGACATTACGCTACGCGCTATTCATGTTTCGTTAATTAACACAGTGACACTACATAAATGTTAAGTATGGTCACAGTGTTATTTACCCTAACATGAACAGCAAGTTGCATAATGTCTTGTGAAATTAAATTGTTCTTTGGACGTTTATTTCGCTGTGTGAACCGGATGTTATTGCGGCCAGAATGCATTTGTTACTTAGGTTTCATTGTAAAACTGGAACTGAAAATATCTAAGTTGTAATATAAATAAAATATGTGCGCTGATGGGAAACTTACTGGCAGATTAAAACTGTACCGGACCGAAACTCGATGTCAGGGCCTTTGCTTTTCGCGGGCAGGTGCCCTACTGACTGAGCTACTGAAGTACGACTCACGACCTGTCCTCAGAGCTTTTAATTCTGTCAGTATCCTGTCTACTACCTTCCAAACAAGACAAGTTACTGGCAGAATTAAAGGCTGTGAGGGCGGTCCTTGGGTCGTGCTTGGGTAGCTCTGTCGGTATAGCACTTGCCTGCGAAAGAGATAGGTCTCGAGTTCGAGTTTCTGACCAGCACACGGTTTTAATGTGCCTGGAGCTTCTAAGTCGCAGTGTTCTCCACGACTAAGAGGGAAACGACCTAATGAATTTAGTTACACAGACTACAGACCCCAAAATGACGTCTTCGGCATGGTGCACAAGATAGGTACCACAAAACGTTTGTCTGTCTTTCCTGGAACAGTTTTCGCCTATGTACGACCATTATAGCGAAGGAATCTTGCCACACATTCAGAGACATAGTGCGTGATTCCTTTCATCTGTGCAATAAAAATTTTCTACATTGTGCAGTAGCTTCATTAACGAACACTATTTGTCAGATAAAAAGATAAAATAGAAAGCTCGAGGTTGGAATTTTTACATAATTTCTTATCAAACGTTTTCAAAAATAAAGGTTAACAGTCATTAATTCTACGTCACTCATGGGGTTTCTTTCATTTTGTGATTCGTCAGTCTTCTGACTGATTTGACGTAGCCCGCTACGAATTCCTCTCGTCCGCCAGCTTCTTCGTCCCACAGCTATACTTTCACCCTTCGTCCTCAGTTATTTGCTGTTGTTTTCCTGTCTGTGTTTTCGTCTACAATTTCTACCCTGTACAGTTAAATCTAGTGCCATGGAGGTTATTCAGTGGTGCCTTATTACACGGCCTATATCCCGTCTTTTCTTCTTATTGCGTGAGAACTTCTTCATTCCTCATCTTATCAGTTCACCTAATTTTCAGACTTCTTATGTCATAACACATCTCAAATGCTACGATTCTCTTCTGTTGCGGTTTTCCCACTGTCCATGATTCACTAAAATACGATGCTATGCTCCAAACGGACATTCTAAGAAATTTCTTCCACAAATTGAGGCCTACGTTTAATACCTATATACATTTTTTCGCCAGGTATGCCCGCTTTTCCTGCTCTAGTCTACTTCTTAGGACCAAGTTGCTTTGCCCGCCATGGGCTACTTTACTTGCAAGGTAGCAGAATTCCTTAACTTTATCTAATTCGTGTTCACTAATTTCGATGTTAAGTTTCTCGCTGTTTTCGTTTCTGCTACTTCTCATTAGTTTTATCTTTTCCCAGTTTACTGTCCTCATTGCACTGTCCATTCAATTCAACAGGTCCTTTCTTCTCCATCTTCATCGAGGATTGCAACGAATCATTTCAGCCTGAAATTTAATCCCATCCCTGAACGTTTCTTTTATTTCTTTCATTGCATCTTCTATGAATACATTGAACAGCTTTCCTGTCCCACACTATTTTTAATCGAAGCACTTCTTTCTTGGAATCTTATTGTTCCCTCTTGATTCTTGTATATATTCTATATCATCCGTGTTCCCTCTAGCTTACTCCGATTTTTCTCGGAACTGTTAGCGTGTAGCAGCATTTCACACTGTCAAAGCACTCTTTCTATTCGAAAAATTCTATGAGCATATCTTGAGTATTCTTGAACTTTGCTTTCATTATCAAGTGCAACATGAGTACTCTCTTCGGTGTCTTTCCCTTTCCTAAGGCCACACCTATTGTCATCTCCTAAATTCTCGATCATCTTTTTTGTTTTTCTTTATATTATTCTTGTCAGCAGCTTGGATGATGCATGTGCTGCCAAGTAGTTTTGGCGCTTTGGGAATCATTTCCTTCAACCAGTAAATTAAGCTTGGCTTAGATATGACTCGGTACGACATGTATTCACATAAAACGCGGTGAGAATTTTCACGTAAAACGTTTTAAAAGTCAGAGAGCGGCTTGGCCCTTTGTGCAGCAGCCACCTCTGGCCGTTCCGCTGGCCGCCCGCTAGTAGAGAGTCAGCGGCGCGGGCCCCGCAGGGCAGTGCTGATCGCCCGCCTGCGCAGACGTCTGCTTAATCCGCCGCTGGATCCGACCGCCGTAACGGCCAAGTGCCGGAGCTGTTTCAAAGGCGGGGCGACAAGCAATTTCCAGACAAGGCGGGCGGCTAATCCGCAACAGGGACGCCCAATAAAACTGGCTAATTACGCCGCCTCGCCCAGGGGACGGCGCTGCGGGAACTTGTTGCAACCGCCGGAGAGAGTCTTCTCGAACCTGCATTGTCTCTTTCTTCTCGTGTCTCGGCTGTAAGATGGCTGCTGTTGCCTAATTAGATATCCGACTCTTGCAAGAACCATCGCCAGGAGAAAAACTAGTAAAGATAGTACAGGTGATTTTCCAAGACGGTTTGTAAACGATGCTACCCTCAACAGAGAGCTACAGTTCGCGAGAATTAGTGCGACAGTGAGTGAAGTACGTAGGAACTGAATTCTTTCTACACGCCACACCTGTCTCAAATTCTCCAATCCGTTTCATTTCTGTGTTTGTGACAAGTCAAATGGTTCAAATGGCTCTGAGCACTATGGGACTTAACTTCTGAGGTCATCAGTCGCCTAGAACTTAAAACTAATTAAACCTAACTAGCCTAAGAACATCACACACATCCATGTCCGAGGCAGGATTCGAACCTGCGACCGTAGCGGTAGCTCGGCTCCAGACTGTAGCGCCTAGAACCGCACGGCCACTCCGGCGGCTGCGACAAGTCAATACGGAAAATAGTATCTCCAAAAGACGTTGGTGTTGTGGTGCAAAGTGGGGTTATAACTTCCCTATCGCTCCTTTTATAGTACTCAAACACAGTATTCCCTTGACGTCTGTTTTTACGAGAGTCTGGTCGTGTCTATGAAGCAACGTGACTTTTCTACGACTTTTCCTGTGTTCCGTTGCGTCAGAATTCGGACTCACTAGTCCAAGCTACAAAATTAACTCTGCGCTCTATGTTAGATTATAACGTACTATTTGACTAAGCTTGATCGCTTATTTATCTGCCTGAATTTCCGTTCTTCATAAATGTTTAGCAACAAAGTATTCTTTGCGTTTCACTGCTTACCTTGTATTATTGTTTTGATGATTTATGTTTTCCAATGAACATTCCCTGGAACAGGAACCGTAACTGAACTTGAGCAATTCCTCATGAAACTTAATTTTACTGCTCCTTATTTACGGTAGAAATGTACTGATCGAAAGATCTTTGAAAGTAAAATCTGCTCATTAAATTAAGAACAGTTACTTAATTTATGTTTTAATAACTTGCGAGAATGAAATTGAAGAGGTAATTTCTTCCATTCCTTTAAGCATTTTAAAGAAACGTTTAACGTTAATGTTCCTCGTTTGAATAAAGTTATGATACTCTTAAAACTTCAAGAACATAATTTTATGCAAAAAATTTTACTAAGTTTCTGTAAGAAAGCCAGCTATCGAAGATGTGTAAAGCTTTCCCTCTCTCTCTCTCTCTCTCTCTCTCTCTCTCTCTCTCTCTCAGTGAACTGACTGTGAGATAAAAATGATTGTGGAACTATTACATCTAGCAACGGTAAATTTTTAAGAGAAATGAAATGGATACTTGGTAGCAAACAGTCACACGTTTTAGAAATAAATGTCTCTGTTTAGATCAAAAACACACATGTACACAGCACATGACAAAGGAAGTTTAACTCATCTTTTTCAAGTACAACAAATAAATATTTGCGTTTTGGCTAGCTGTGAGGAATGCAATTGACGACATGGCACCAAATACACTTCTGCATGATCTTATCGTTACTGAGTACTGCTCTTATCAAGTCTGCTTGAAGCCAAGTTGTGTAAGCATTGCAACACCAGAAATTCTCTTGTAAGTCTTGCATGGCTAATAATTACCAGAGGCGACTTCTCAATGCAGTAACCACAGTGTTCCGATAATATATGCCTATATTAGCGCAAAACAGTAACACGATATCTCATTATCACTGCTGTCTGGCAGTTCTACACTGTAACAGGTGTTCCCAAAAATGTAATGCGACAAGGTCACGTGCTACCTCTGTCTCAGCACTGTCTGCTGGATCACCCTTCTTCGCCTTTTCCCTTGCAGGAAACGTGTTCATTAAAGGAAATTGATATTAGACTTTTCGTAATAATTAGTAATACCAAGACAATGAGGTGCTCCGACAATACATAAGTGATTTGTCTCATATTCTTTATTCTGGAATAATAATTTAATCCTAAATTTACCTTTATAATTAAACATATGCAAAAAATGTTAAATCAGTAAGTCATATCTCGACAGCACACTGCGTGCATGGACATTAACCCTGTTCCGTCATAGGTTGGCTACCCAGATTGCGAGAATGGCAAAGATAATATGGTGTCATTACGGGATAGCGTAGATTCTCTATGAAATGTTCTGCGATTATCATATCGCAGATGAGGTCCTGACACACTCGGCATGTGATGCTAAAGCTGCAGGAATTTTCCCGCTGCAGGTGAGCAGGCACAAGGAGCACAGAAGGAGTCTGCTGCAACGTCACCTGTGTCCACAAGCTGGTGACTGGGACAATCGTGTACTGTCTGCCAAGGAGCTGAACAACCAGCCAGTTAAGCTATTTTATAGATGTACTTTTATCTCATGTTATCATTTAAACATTATTACGTTGAGTCATGCTATGTATTCTGCACTTGTTACGATATCATTGATGTGGATGAATTTTATAATTGGGGTGAGTTACAGTATTTCATTAATGTCACTATGGATAGCAAAGACATTCTGATTACATTGGTGTAACACTGTTTTATAACGAGGTTCTTCTAGAAGTTACTTGTGAGTCTCAAGTGTGCCACACACCATTTCAAGACGAGGGCACCTTCAAGTTGTTATCAACACAAAATGCCCTGCTCCCTCTTTCCCACACTTCACAATTTGTCTCAGCGTTATATATTTCTTCTACAATTTCTATGGTGGCTGAGGGCTTATCTTTAGGTGAGGCACAATCTTTCAGTGAAGGTGTGAAGGGTGATCAAAAAGTCAGTATAAATTTGAAAACTGAATAAATCACGGAATAATGTAGATAGAGAGGTTCAAATTTACACACATGCTTGGGATGACATGGGGTTTTATTAGAACCAAAGAAAAAGTTCAAAAATGTCTGACAGATGGCACTTCATCTGATCAGAATAGCAATAATTAACATAACAAAGTAAGACAAAGCAAAGAGGATGTTCTTTACAGGAAATGCTCAATATATCCATCATCATTCCTCAACAATAGCTGTAGTCGAGGAAAAATGTTGTGAACAGCACTGTAAAGCATGTCCGGAGTTATGGTGAGGCATTGGCATTCAGTTTCCTTGTCTTTCAGCATCCCTAGAGATGTCGGTCGATCACGATACACTTACAGCTTCAGGTAACCCCAAAACCAATAATCGAACGGATTGAGATCTGGGGACCTGGGAGGCCAAGCATGACAAAAGTGGCGGCTGAGCACATGATCATCACCAAACGATGTGCGCAAGAAATCTTTCACACGTCTAGCAATATGGGATGGAGAGCCATCCTGCATAAACATCCTACGTTGCAGCAGGTGTTTATCAGCCACACTGGGGATGATGCGATTCTGTAACATATCGGCGTACCTCTCACCTGTCACGGCAGCAGTTACTGACGTTTTGGTTCAAATGGCTCTGAGCACTATGGGACTTAACTACTTAAACCTAACTAACCTTAGGACAGCACACACATCCATGCCCGAGGCAGGATTCGAACCTGCGACCGTAGCGGTCGCGCGGTTCCAGACTGTAGTGCCCAGAACCGCTCGGCCACTACGGCCGGCTAATGACGTTTTGCTGTCCAGCGCCATCTGTTCGATATTTTGTGAACTTCGTTTTTTTTTTGTTCTAATAAAACCCCATGTCATTCCAAGCATGTGCGTCAATTTTTAGCGCTCTATCTACATTATCCCGTGGTTTATTAAGTTTTCAAATTTATACTGACTTTTTGATCACCCGGTATAATGGTTTTTCACCACGATGATTGTTATACAACACAATATTGTATGTGTTTCCATAAGCATTGCAATTCATTTAAGAGATCCGAGAGGTATCCCATTAGTTATCATAATAAATTCATCTGCTTCTTTTTCCCCATATTCCGCAACTGCTTGTTTTTGTCATTCACTGTCATGCACCGTGGGACTCGATATTGTCAAAACATTATTTGTATTACTCCAAAAAAATCTGGCTTGTTAGCTAAGTTATACAGAATTGCGTTGCACATTCCCAGAATACGGTTTTGTTGAAAATATAAATGTATGATAGGTTTGATACAACAAGTGGTATCGGCTGCTGGATTGTGTACGGCAATGATCCTTCGTAATTCCAATAAATTTTCTCGTTCCGCTACAACCACCTTCTAAGTCTGTTAATTTTTTTGTTCGTTGTACCATATAACAGATTTTTTAAAATATATTAGGCGTTAAATTTTTTGTACAGAGTACCTATGATAGCCGCTTCCTACATTCAAATCTGAACAGCTTTGAAATGTAACAACTATGTACTAGTAAATGTCATGCAGTCTCCGTTACTACGTATTTTCAAATAACTGAAAGTTAAATAATACATGCACATTCTCAGAAATTTTTCCTCAAATTCAGGCCTTTGTTTGACTTCTTTCGGCAGAGAATGCCCTTTTTCTGCCACTGCTATTCTGCTTCTTATTTCCTCTTTGCTCCGTCTGTCATGGGTTATTCTGCTTCCCAGGTACCAGAATTCCTCAACTTCGTATACTTCGTGATCACCAGCTCTGATGTTGAGTTTCTCACTGTTCAGATTGCTACTACTTCGCATTACTTTCATCTTTCTTCGATGTACTCTCAACCCATGTTCTGTACTCATCAGACCTTTCATTCCATTCAGCAGATCCCCTAGTTCTTCTTCACTTCCACTGATGATAGCAATGTGATCAACGGATCTTATCATTGATATCCTTTCACCTTGAATTTTAATTCCACTCTTGAACTTTCGTTTTGTTTCCGTCATTTATTCGTCGATGTACAAACTGAAGAGTAGGGGCCGATAGACTACATCACTGTCTGACACCCTTTTCAATCCGAACACCACGTTCTTCGTCTTCATTCTTATTGTTCCCCTCTTGGCTCTTGTCCATATTGTAGATTACCCATCTTTCATCTTTGCCTATAGCTTATCTCCATTTCTTCCAAAATCTCGAACTTCTTGCGCCACTTCACATTGTCGAAAGCTTTTTCCAGGTCCTGTGAACGTGTCTTGATATCTCTCTAGTCTTGATTCCACCGCCAACCGCAACGACACAGTTGCCTTTCTGGTGCCCTTACCTTTTCTAAAGCCAAACTGATCATCACGTAAAACCATCTCCTGTTTACTTCCATTCTCCTGTTTATTATTCTTGTCAGAAACTTGGATACATGATCTGTTAAGATGTTTGTGAGATAATTTTAGCGTTTTTCGGCTCACGCAAACTTTGGATTTATATGGACGAAGTTCTCCCGAAAATCCGATGCTATATCGCCAGACTCATACATTCTACACACCAACATGAAGGGTCGTTTTGTTGCCATTTCCCCCAACGATTTTCGAAATTCCGATGTCGTGTTATCTACCGCTTCTGCCTTATTTGGCCTTAAGTCCTCCAAAAATCTCCTCGAAACCTCTTTTAAATTCCAGTTCTAATACTGGATTCCCTGTCTCTTCTAAATCGACAACTGTTTCTTCTTCTATCACATCGCACTAATCTTCCCCCTCGTAGAGAACTTCAGTGTACTCTTTCCACCTATCCACTCCATCCTCTGCATTCAACTGTGGAATTCCCGTTGTACATTTACTGTTACCACTCTTACTTTTAATTTCACCGACTGTTGTTTTGAGTTTCCTATATACTGAGCCTGTTCTTCCAACGATCATTTCTTTTCCGATTTCTTCACATTTTTCCTGCAGACATCTCGTCTTAGCTTCCCTGCACTTCCTATTTAATTAATTCCTGAGAGACTTGTGTTTCTGTATACATGAATTTCGCTGAGCTTTTTTGTACTTACTTCTTCCATTTATTAACTGAAGTATTTCTTCTGTTACTCTTGATTTCTTCCAAGTTATCTTCTTTGTACCTATGTTTTTCTTTCCAGTTTCTGTGATTGCTCTTTCTAGAGATGTCCATACCCCTTCAACCATACAGTCTGCTCAGCTATTCTTTATTGCTGTATCTATAGTCTTACATGACTTCAAGTGTAGCTCGTCATTCCTTAGTACTTTCACATCCCACTTCTTTCCGTATTGATTCTTTCTGACTAATCTCTTAAACTGCAGCGTACTCTTGATCACTACTACATTGTGATCTGAGTCTGCATTTTCTTCTGGGTACGCCTTACAATCCAGTATCTGATTTCGGACTCTCTGTCTGACCATGATGTAATCTAATTGGAATCTTCCCGTATCACTCGGCCTTTTCCAAGAATACCTCCTCCTCTTGTGATTATTGAACAAAGCATTCGCTATTACTGATTGAAATGTATTACAGAATTCAATTATCTTTACTCCTCTCTCATTGCTTGTCCAGAGCCCATATTCTCAAGTAACCATTTCTTCTGCTCCTTCCATACAACTGCATTCCAGTCCCCCATGACTATGAAATTTCCATCTTTCTTTCAGTCCTTTAGTACCCTTTCAATATCTTCATATACTTTCTCCATCTCTTCATATTCAGCTTGCGACATATGCATGTACACCTAAACTATCGTTGTCAGTGACGGTTTGCTGTCCATTCTGATAAGAACAACCCTATCACTGATCTGTCCTCAGTAGCGCGCTCTTTGCCCTACCTTCTTATTCAAAATTCATCCTACACCAGTTATACCTTCTTCTGCTGCTGTTGATATTAGCCTATACTCATCTGACCAGATATCCTTGTCTTCTTCCCATTACACTTCACTGACCCCTACTATATCAAGATTAAGCCTTTGCATTTCCCTTTTCAGATTTTTTAGCTTCCCTACCATATTCAAGCCTCTGATATTCCATGCCTCGACTCGTAGAACGTTATCCTTTCGTTGGTTATTCAGTCCTTCCCTTTCGGTCACCTACCTGTTGTCAGCCCCCTTCCGGAGATCCGAATGGGAAACTATTTCGGATATTTGGCTCATGGAAAGACAATACAGACACTTTTCCAATTACAGGCCATATTTCCTGCATATATGCAGCATGTTTCCTTAATGCAGGAGTTTCCATTCCCTTCTGTATTCTCATGCTGTTCATCATTGCTGATTCTTCCTCCTTTAGGGACAGTTTCCTACCCCAAGGGCAAGAGGGCTCCCTAAATCTCTGTTCGGTCCTCCACCCTCTTTGACAATGCCATTGTCTGAGTGAGGGTAACTTCTTACCGCGGAAGTCTCCGGCCGCGACTGTCCATTATTCATTTCAGACTTGCCGGGGATCGAACTCTGGACTGAGGACGTTCCGATTTCTAATCAAAGACGCTACTTCTAGACCACGGGTGAACCTAACTAGTGACAAAAAATGTTTATCACATGTTGTTCAGCCTGAGATAGTTGGGCACCGATGTGATAATGGATTTGTGGAAGTTAAAATAAACTATATATCGGTATTTAAAGTACGTTACACAGGTTCATTGCATTCTTGTTGTGGTGTCACCGCCAGACACCACACTTGCTAGGTGTAGCCTTTAAATCGGCCGCGGTCCGGTAGTATACGTCGGACCCGCGTGTCGCCACTATCAGTGATTGCAGACCGAGCGCCGCCACACGGCAGGTCTAGAGAAACTTTCAAGCACTCGCCCCAGTTGTACAGCTGACTTTGCTATCGATGGTTCACTGACGAAATACGCTCTCAATTGCCGAGACGATAGTTAGCATAGCCTTCAGCTACGTTATTTGCAACGACTTAGCAAGGCGCCTTTATCAGTTATTATTGATATTGAATCATGTACCGTCAAGACCGACGTTAATCATTAATGGATTGAAGTTAAGTTTTCTACCAGCTACGTCCGTTTCTCTGAAGTCTAATTTCCTTGTCCTGTTCTAGACCTCACGCCAGCCTGCATGAGCTAAAACGCGTGCCTTTCGGCCTCCTCTAGTAACACGCTGTTGGCTCTCCTGTCAACCGCAACACTTGTACTGTACAATCCTCACTTTTTTCTTACATTGGGTTCTTACGATAAAATATGATGATAGGGGCAACCCGAAATGCGTCAACAAAAGTTAATTAATATAAAAAAATTGGTGATCCGGAGGAGATTGTAACTGTTAGTAAGAATTAGAATTATATATCTGAGTATTTGTGTGTTGTGTATGTGGACTCCCCATTTGTCCCTGCTCCACTTACATACTTCCTCTGTAGCACCACGTGCCCGTATTGCCAACTGGTGGTACTGTATCTCGCAGTGGGAGGTAGTGAATGTTTTGGTTCAGCGGTGTAGTGTCTGAGATATTGCTTTGTGCTAGAAAAACGTCAGGCAATGGTAATTAGTGAAGTGTCAAATTTATATAGTTACTATTGGTCTATTGATCGGCTGCCGATGATAAAAATGTAACAAGAAATATTTTTGTAATAATTTTATCTACTAACACAACTTCTAAAGTGCAACATTCACAATTGTTAACTGTTCTTCAATTCCCAGCCCTCCATCCGGCCCTCCACCGCTGTAGAACATTCTATCGTCCTAGGTTAGTAAACCCTACCGTCGTTCGAAAAATGTCACAAACAGCGATGATTCTTGACGAACGGTCCTTCTCTCTTTGGATAGACTTTTGGCATAACCTCAAATGAAACAAAATTGAGTCAGATGAAGTGAACGAGCTGCCGACAAAACAGCATCAGCACTTCAAATCCACCTTTTAGTAAACTACTGAAGCAAACGTTCACGAGCTTGATCTGCAACGTAAGCTCCATCATTTTGTAACTACGTATCCACATCAAGATCAAGTGGCATGCATTCTAAAACATCACCCTTCTACATTCACCAATGATGTACACTTCCGTCTGGGTGAGGTTTTCCTGCTCCACAATGTCAGTAACGTACAGTCTTCTACATCCTTTAAATAAGGACCCATGTACTATTGTACTAGACTAGAAAAGTTTCACGCTAATGGCTTCTTTCGTGGGATGTTAATACAGTAACCTCTGAACGAGGGTCTCCTACCTGAAACCGATACATCTTTCCGTTTCCATTATTCCTGTAAGCTCCTATCATCACTAATGAAATGTACTGTATCATAGACTCCACGTTAGAGAATAAAATAAAAAAGGACACATCACAGTAGCATTCCTGGCAGCTTGGATGTTTGTGAATTACAGATCCCTCTCTCAAATTGGGGGAAGGTGATAGGGGAGGAGAGAGGGGGGAGGGGAGGGGTAGAGAGAGCTTGGGAATACACAGGCAACCCAAATGAAGTTGGCGGATACGGTAAAATGCTGCATCATACGAGATGGAAGAGTAAACATAATACTAGAGTTACACTCGTACAAAGATAAAATCCAGCTATATGGTCGAAAAACAGAGACCGTTAGTTGCGAATGGTGAAAAGGCGTGCAGTTGGAACGATAGTTAAACCTAGAACTTTGTAGGTGTTTTTAATGGTCTGCTAAATAGTTCTGTTCGTCTGTGCTGCATGGTACCCTCAGAAGCTTATACTAAGCAGCTGACTGTTGGTATTCGGACTGGTGAAAAACTGTTGCGTTCCTGTGTCTCTGCAATGACATGAACAATAAAGTTCTAGTTTTCATGTTCCCAGCCTATGAGGATATGCATATGAACTGGGTATATACATCAGGAGGGATTATTTCATTCCTAGCATACGATCTACGGTAAGTAGACTGCTTATAACGAAAATATGTAGCTGTTAAAACTTTTAACTGAAATGCAAGTTTCAGCAGCAAAAGTACAACATATTTGTCTTCATGTTTAACATGTCAGCACTTCAGTTTTCTTGTTACCACATGTGTGGCATGCATAGTATAGTTCAATTAATTATTGACTGTAAATGTTAGTTTTAGAGACAATCCTGTTACTGAGGTACTGTGTAGGCACTTATGGATGACATGCGACCTGAAATTCATGCTAGGAAAGGAAAAACAGAAATTTTTAACTCCTTTTTCAAGTGTTCCTTTGTGAAGTGTGTTCCAGGGGGCCAGACGCATTTTCTGACACTGCTGTAAAGCCCAGTGATGTGGATTTTAGTGCTAGTGACGTTAACAAACATCTTAGGTCGCTAATATTGAACAAAGCCTTTGGGATTGATGACACCCACACCCAGCGTTACGGAAAATTTGAGTCTAAATAATACATTCTTTAATTATATGCAGTCCAGTCACATGAAAGTGAACAACGCCTACGTGCGACGTCAATGTGCAATAACCAGTGACAGAAGACAAGTGGCGGCAGTAACAGTGGAAGGTGTAGAAAACATGTCTGGGGGAGAGAGAGAGGCGCACGCAAACGACAGTGCAGTTGTTATGCGGAAGAGGAGCGATCCAAATGCGCATGATCATTGGCTTTCGGGCCAAGGGTGGAAGCATTTCCGACTGGCTAAATCTGTGAACTGTTTGAGTGCCGCCGTGGGTAAAGTATAACGCGTATGGCAAAAATGTAGCCACCCAAACCCGTGCTACCGAGCGAGGTGGCGCAGTGGTTAGCACACTGGACTCGCATTCGGGAGGTCGACGGTTCAATCTCGCGTCCGACCATCCTGATTTACGTTTTCAGTGGTTTTCCTAAATCACTCCAGGCAGATGCCGGGATGGTTCCTTTAAAAGTGCACGGCCGATTTCCTTCCCCATCCTTCCCCAATTCGATGAGACCGATGACCTCGCTGTTCGGTCTCCTCCCCAAACAACCCAACCCAACCCCAAACCCGTGCCGAAGCAACTCTGGTGCACCGTGGACCATAGATGACAGCGGTGAGCGACAGGGCAAATAGATGTGCAGCTGTTGAGCAACTGACGGTCCAGACGAAGCAGCGGGCTACCGATAGTTTCTCCTCACTGTCTGTTTAGCGAATGCTGGTGTGTATGGGCCTTTGCAGCAGACGCATGGTTCATGCTCCCATGCTGGATATCGACGAAGAAGGCTGGACTATGTACGCCAACGCCGCAACTGGGCGTCCATTGAATGGTGAAAGGCGGCCTTTTCATGTGAATCATGTTTTATGCTCCATCGGGCAGTTACATCCTGCTGCAACCGAGGGAGCGTTATGGTCTGGAAAAATTTTTTCGTGGCTTTTCCTTGGTGATCTCGTCATTCTGGAACGCGCAAAGGATCAACACAGATATGCATCTATCCTTTGGGACCGTGTGCGCCCCTAAACACAGTTTGTTTTTCCTCAATAAGACGGCATCTACCAGCACAACGCTGCAACGTGGCACAGAGCTTCCAGACCACGTGTGGCTGGAAGAGCACCTGGATTAGTTTATCGTTCTTCCCTGGCCACCAAATTCCGCGGATTTAAACCCAATCGAGAATCTGTGGAAATACATGATCTTGTTGTTACTGTCTTGGATCCTCAACCGAGAAACCCAGCGCAACTGGCCATGTCCTGGTGGGTACCTTCCAGAACCTCACTGACTCTTTTCCTGCAAGTCTGACAGCTGACGGTTGTTATTCAGGGTTTGACAGGCGGTCACATTAATGTGACTGGACAGTGCATTATACCGTTGATCTCTATAACGGCACGCAGTTACTGTACTTCATGCTTCTACTCATGTCACTTACCTGATATGCAATATATGTAATTTGTTTCAAATAAGATTCTTCTTGTGCTATTGCTGTTTATGTCTAGTAGTTTTCCAGAAGAGTGACACGTCTGCATTTATCAGCTCTGATGCTTGAGGAGTGATGTATTAGCTTCCAAATTCCCGTTAATGCCAAGCGGGCATTATCGTACTTCCATATACTTGCGTGTTCATACGTTTCATGATCATTTCACGCCTTACAATTCAGACAGCTTAATTGATAGATACGTGATGATAGCGTTTTGGTGAACGCTGTTGTTCCCAACTGGTAGGTGTGTAAGCTACTTCATATAATCATTGAGGGCCCCAGGGGTAGACAATATACCGCTAGAGCTACTGATAGCGTTAGAATAGCCGGCCACGACAAAACTCTTCTGTCTGGAGAGAGCGAGATGTATAGGATAGGCAAAATACCCTCAGACTTCATAAAAAATTTAATAATTGTAATTTCAAAGGAAGCAGGTGCTGATAGGTGGAAAAATTGTCGAACTATCAGTTTTTAATACTAACACGAACCCTTTACAGAAGAATGGCAAAACCGCCGGCAGCCAGCCTCAGAGAAGACAGTTTTAAATCCAGAGAAATGTTGGAACATGCGAGGCAATTCTGACATTACAACTTCTCATAGAAGAGAAGTTAAGGAAAGGCAAACCTACGTTTATAGCATTTATAGACTTAAAGAAAGGTTTTTACAATGTTGACTGGAATACTCTCTTTAAAATGCTGAAGGTGGCAGGGGTGAAATACGGGGAGCGAAAGGCTATTTATAATTTGTACAGAAACCAGATTTCATTTATGAGAGTAGAGGGACATGAAAGTGAAGCAGTGGTTGGGAAGGTGTTGGGGGGAGGGTTGTAGCATATCCCCGATGTTATTCAATCTGTATACTGAGCAAGCAGTAAAGGAAATAAAAGAAAAACTTGGAGTGGGAATTAAAATCCAAGGAGAAGAAATAAAAACTTTGACGTTTTCCCATGGCAATGTAATTCTGTAAGACAGCAAAGGACCTGAAAGAGCAGTTGAACGGAATGGGCAGTGTCCTGAAAAGAGGACAGAAGATGAACATCAACGAAAGCAAAACGATGGTAATGGAATGTAGTAGAATTAAACCAGGTGATTCTGAAGGAATTAGAATAGTAAACGGGATACTTAAAGTAGTGGATGAGTTTTGCTACTTGTGAAGAAAACTAACTGATGATGGTCGAAACAGAGAGGATTTAAAACGTAGACTGGCAATGGCAAAAATAGCATTTCTGAAGAAGGAAATTTTGTTAACATCGAGTATAGATTTAAGTCGCAGGAAGTCCTTTCTGAAACAATTTGTATGGTGTGTAGCCATGTATGGAACTGAAACATGAATGGCAAGCAGATTCGAAATGTGGTACCACAGAAGAATGCTGAAGATTAGATGGATAGATCACGTAACTGATGAGGGTGTACCGAACAGAACTGGGGAGAATATAAATTTCTGGTACAACGTAACTAGAAGAAGAGATCGGTTGGTAAGACACATTCTGGTGGGAAGCGTTGGGGGTTGGGGGGCGGGGGGCTAAGCAAATTCAGAAGAGTGTAGGTTGCAGTAACTGCTCAGAGATGAAAAGGATTGCACAGGATAGAGTAGAATGGAGAGCTAAATCAAACCAGTCTTTGGACTGAAGACCACACCAGCAACGATATCGTAACGTGTTTTAGTGTGTTTTGTTTCTGGTTCCATGCATTCTGTAATGTTCTGTCAGTGTATATGTATAGTTGCTTTTCTTGTTAACTTTTGAAGGTGACGTATTGACACTCCTGCTACTCTTTCTTCTCCAAAATTCTGGGGCACTTGAAGGCGGCCTTGTCCTTCTCCGTGATGTTCATGTTAAATTAATACAAATCGTTTCTTTATCACCTTCAGTATCTGTTATTAGTGACAGTTAGTTATGTATCCTCAAGTTGTCTTTCAACATACATTTGTAAATATTGTAAGCACCATAATACAATAAGTATTAGTAGTATTGCTAGGTGCGGGGTGGCTCTTTGTCGTGCCACTTGAAAGTTGTTGAGTGAGAAATATGCATTTGTAAATAATTAAACAGGTGTTGTGTGGTACCTTTTGGTTGATAGGAATATCCTCTGTATACTTTTCTAAATAGTTTGTAATTGCTGTATTTTCTGTTGAATGTGCTTTTGGATTTAAGAAGTCTTGATTTCAGGTTAGTTTTTTTCTAGCAATAAAAATCACGTTCCCTCTGTATTTTGGACTTAGCAGAGATGGAGACTGGAGATGTGACAGAAAGCAGCACGGGAAGCATGCGACCACGTTGTACAACTGGAACAGTACTGCACAGATGATGAGTAAGTCGCTCAGTAAAACGGCCACTCCATGCGGTAGCTGTATGTAAGTAAGACTATATGCCGATACTGTAATCTTTACGCAGTTTTTTTCCAAAAGCATAAAACTGAAAAAGCGCTTCAGTTGTGTCCTTTATAGCAGTCAAACTGTTCAAAATGTTCAAATGTGTGTGAAATCTTATGGGACTTAACTGCTAAGGTCATCAGTCCCTAAGCTTACACACTACTTAACCTAAATTATCCTAAGGACAAACACACACACACCCATGCCAGAGGGACGACTGGAACCTCCGCCGGGACCACAGTCCATGACTGCGGCGCCCCAGACCGCTCGGCAAATCCCGCGCGGCAGCAGTCAAACTGAAGATGTCACTTACCTGACTTGCAATATATGAAAGGTAAGTTGTTCTTGCGCTATTGCTGTTTATGTGTAGCAGTTTTCCAGATGGTGCAGATGTAGATGCCTGTGCATCGTTTGGTCGTTTTCATAGTTTTAACAGCAGTGGGTTGTTGGTATATGGTCCACGATGATCAAGAAGTAACATGCACGGCATTCTTCATAATTTGGTAAATCCTTTATTTCCGCGGTCTTGTACTAACTTACCTGAACTTTCATAATTAATTACAAGGTCCAAATATTTCATTTTCATTACTAAAACTTGTTATGTATAATGTTCTAATGATAATCCAAATCAACGAAATAATGTTTTGACTCTAATTGACTCACTATTTTACGTTTGCTGTAACATATTCGAAGAGAAAATCACTTGAAAAAAATTTTAACAGTGATGAAATGCAGTTTTCAGTAACTTTATTCATATTAGATAACGAAGTTTAGTACCTGTAATTTATCACTTGCGGGAGCATTTTTACTGGAAAGATTTTGCTGGAAGCTGTGTTACCGCTAGCGGCGTAACGTGAAGCACATACGTTATATTCAGGTTGTAAGGCCCTGCTCCCTAGGTGACGTTGGCACGTCCAAAGTGTCACTTACTTGTAATGGATGAGCAGCTTCGTCGCAGGTGGCTTTACAAGTAGAACTGTTTCACGCTTGTTGCAGCCAGAGTGCTTCAAACATTATACTGCATTCAGAAAGTAACAATAAAATTTGCGAAGATTTATACAGTAATTTCTATACATGAATAGAACACTTCTCTGCAAAACTTCAGAACCTGGTAGATGATGTAACATAATATCTCAAATACTCAGTGGAAATGAACGAAAATGCAGGAGTATGTTACCAGTGGTCTCCCAGTCGTAACGTCAGCGTGAGTAGAGCGCTGAATAGGGTTGGTCCCGCGACACGAAACACAGTGTGTCAATCGGCGAGCGGCTACAGTACACTGTGATCTTCTTCTTCACAACATAGCCCGTAGGCAAGATCTGGATGGCTTCTCACAGGGAATAATATTTGAGAAAGTGGAAGGTGGTCGAAATGTGTGGAATATGTCGAGTGTACACCGAGTGTTTGGTATTGCTTACGTGCGTGGGAAGCGTTCCGAATCACAGTCACTACTGCCCGAACAATACTAGATGGTCGACCACAGTCAACTACAGCGAACGTAATTGCAACCATATTTACCGGGACTGCAAGACACACAATCTCACGCTCCACAGTGACATAGGACTTGCATGGGGGCGATCCATTTGCCCGATGACCAGGGAGTCGTCTTCCGTTGACACGAGCGGGTCGGCGACACCATTTGCGATGCTGCCAGGAACATAGGGACTGGGTCACGCGCTCTACTCAGAAGAGAGTAGAGTCAGTCCGAGTAGTGATTCTGGGCGTTCCCTCACGTGGCGGGAGGTGGGAACACGTAAGGCACTCAGTAACGTGTCGAACATGGTCGTTTTGGTGGTCCAGGTGTTATGGAGTAGGGAGGCGTAATGTTGTACGGGAGTACTGATCTACACATCTTTTAACGCAGTCAGTGTCATTGCGACATTATACTCCTCACCGTGTACATTACGCCCTGAGTTCATTTTTATGGACGACAGCGCGCCACAGCATCGAACAGCAGGTGAAAGAGCTCTTGGAACGATAGGATATTGCGCCTGCCCATTCCCCCGACTTAAAACCCTTGTGCACGGCTGGGATGCTATGGGTAGACGTACTGCAGTGCGTCCACTTTCACGAGCTACCTCCCACAAGTTTATTGTCAATTGCGCCGGTGGAGGAATGGAATGCCCTACCATAGGAATTCCTTGCCAAGCGCGTGTTCAGCATATGAGCACTTTGGAGAGCATGCATCGCTGTCATAGTGACCCTATAATCACTTTTACAACCATCATACACTACTTGCCGTTAAAATTGCTACACCACGAAGATGATGTGCTACAGACGCGAAATTTTACCGACAGGAAGAAGATGCTGTGATATGCAAATGATTAGCTTTTCAGAGCATTCGCACAATGTTGGTGCCGGAGGCGACACCTACAATGTGCTGACATGAGGAAAGTTTCCAACCGATTTCTCATACACAAACAGCAGTTGACCGGCGTTGCCTGGTGAAACGTTGTTGTGATGCCTCGTGTAAGGAGTAGAAATGCGTACCATCACGTTTCCGACTTTGATAAAGGTCGGATTGCAGCCTATCGCGATTGCGGTTTATCACATCGCGACATTGCTGCTCGCGTTGGTCGAGATCCTATTATTGTTAACAGAATATGAAATCGGTGGGTTCAGGAGGGTAATACGGAACGCCGTGCTGGACCCCAAAGGCTTCGTATCACTAGCAGTCGAGATGACAGGCATCTGATCCGCATGGCTGTAGCGGATCGTGCAGCCACATCTCGATCTTTGAATCAACAGATAGGGACGTTTGCAAGACAAAAACAATATGCAGAAACAGTTCGACGACGTTTGCAGCAGCATAGACTATCAGCTCGGAGACCATGGCTGCGGTTACCCTTGACGCTGCATCACAGTCAGGAGCGCCTGCGATGGTGTACTCAACGGCGAATCTGGGTGCACGAATGGCAAAACGTCATTTTTTCGCATGAATCCAGGTTCTGTTTACAGCATCACGATGGTCGTATTCGTGTTTGGCGACATCGCGGTGAACGCACATTGGAAGCGTGTATTCGTCATCACCATACCGGTGTATCACCAGGAGTGATGGTATGGGGTGCCATTGGTTACACGTATCGGTCACCTGTTGTTCGCATTGACGGCACTTTGAACAGTGAACGTTACATTTCAGATGCGTTACGACCCGTGACTCTCCCCTTCATTCGATCCCTGCGAAACCCTACATTTCAGCCGCATGTTGCAGGTCCTGTACGGGCCTTTCTGGGTACAGAAAATGTTCGACTGCTGCCCTGGCCAGCACATTCTCCAAATCTCTCACCAGCTGGAAACGTCTGATCAATGGTGGCCGAGCAACTGGTTCGTCACAATACGCCAGTCACTACTCTTGATGAACAGCGGTATTGTGTTGAAGCTGCATGGGCAGCTGTACCTGTCCAAGCTCCGTTTGACTCAATTCCCAGGCGTATCAAGGCCGTTATTACGGCCAGAGGTGGTTGTTCTGGGTACTGATCTATGCACCCAGATTGCGTGAAAATGTAATCACATAACAGTTCTAGTATAATATATTTGTCCAATGATTACCAGTTTATTAACCGCATTTCTTCTTGGTGTAGCAATTTTAATGGCCACTAGTGTAAATCGCATTGACTCCTGTGTAATTCAATACACAAAGGGATTACGACATGTGGCTGCTGGCGGGCATTGATTTCCGTCTATGGGGACAGTTGAAATTTTGTGCCGCACTGTGATTCGAACCTGGTTCTCTTGCTTACTAGGCAGATGCTCTTACCACTGAACCATCCGGCCACAGTGGTCATTGCAGCTGCACGGCCTACCCTAGCACGCCTCCCGACAGAACCAAATTCTCAACTTATCCGCACACTATTGACGTAGTGCAATTTCCAATTACCCTCATTACTCGCGCGAAAAAACGGACACTACATATGTAATTAAGATGTGACTGGCCAATGATCCCATGAGTGCAGATGCACACCACGTTCGAGCTCTTGCGGGACTCGGCGAAACGCCGCTAATTATGAAGATAATTGGCAGGAGAACTACGTAAGTAGTGTGAGAGTAAGTTGGGAATTTGTGTCTGACGGGAGGCGTGCTAGGTTAGTCCGTGACCATTGAGTCCGGATGGCTCAATGGTGGCCCGCACGATAGCTGAGCGTCTTCGGTCAGAGGGTTAGCTACCCCCTGTAATAAAAAAAACTGAACGGATCAAAGAAGAACCTTAACGGGTGTCATCGGATGTTCGCCCGAACTAATTCAACGAACAATATAGAACAAAATGACTTCAACAAAAAAAGTGGTCAGAGCTTCTGCCTAATAAACAGGAGACCAGGGTTGGAATCGCAGTCTGGCACAAATTTCCAGTTTTCTCCACTAATGTAAATCAATGCCCACTAAGCAACTACATGTCTTCATTCCTTTGTGTCTTGATTTATAATGGCTTCAGGTACTGTGTAATTATTGTCTGTCTAGTTTAGTCTCATTGCGAATTTCTCTCAGTTACATTATGTACTGTACTGCAGTACTTCTTGGTACGTGTCGTTCAAGCTTCTTCGAGCCATGTTCTAATAGCTCACTCCCTCATCTATTTTTGCACATTTGTGCGTTATTTGTTCATGGTGTCCCATTCATCTTGACAACACCAAAAAACTTCCTGTGCAAAAGAAAAATTAAACAAAGTATGTGAACCAAGTGTCATTTGGCTGCGAGTGGGACATTAACCAGTGAGATTTCCTTCGTACAACTTTTTATGTTTCAAAGATACTAACCGAAGTGGATCCTTGTTAAATAGCACCCTACATTTTTTATTCGGCTATCAACTTCTTCTCTTCAAGACCTGTTCTAAAACCTATCATAATTCAATGCAAATTCTTATTTGTGGGGCATCCACAACTGTTCTGCAAAATGTTCATGGTAAAAAAATCAGCCACATTTGTAAAGTACTTTATTGAAGGAAATCTTGCGCGATAGCAGTCGCTGTACACAACCACGGTTTCGGGGTATTAGTTCCATCATCAGGTGTATCTGAAAGATGTCCGTGATCTAACAACAAATAGGCCAACAGCTACCGTAAGTGGGCCGTCAAATAAGATCCCTAATTGTAGCTACAAAGAGCTCCAAATTTTAATCCCGGTCTGGGAAAATTTCTCTTGTCCCAAAACTGCCACCCCGAATGCATGTAGCCAGGCCCTGACACATATACATGACGTTATTAAAAATGTAACAAACTTGTCTTTGACTGTCCTAACACACAGCGCATGCATCCCGGATAAAGTAACTCGTCCACTTGCTACAGCTGACAGTTGACAAATGACACTCAAGGGCAGTTCACACTAGTTCCTCAGTAAAACGTCTTCAGCTGAATGTCTATATAATTTGCACCAACACAAAGATGGTAGAATCGCTGCCCATGAACAGACGGCAGCTAAAATATTTATACATAGCTGATTGACAATCCACTCAGTACTACAAGTGTGTAAATACAAGTGTCAAAACTATTAAAATATAAAACTAAATGAAGCCTCCAACAGTCTTCTGCAGCTGTATTTATTTAAATTTAATGTAAATTTTTATTTGTGGGACCTCGATAACTGTTCTTCAACATGTTCATCGTAAAGAAATCCGCCCCAGTTGTAAAGCACTTTATTGAAGGAAATCTTGCTCGACGCAGGTCACTGTAGACTACGACGGTTTCGAGATCTGAGCTCCATCATCAGATGTATCTGAAAATAGCACCCTACAGTTTTTATTGAGTTATCCACTTCTTCTCTCCGAGATAGGCGGAGTTCTTAGCCCTAGCCACGCCAGCTGTTACTTTGCGGCATTCTGTAACTACTCCCTATACCATACGGTTTAGCATTTATACACACTAGAAGATGCAACTTAAAAGTTGAGAAACCTGCTGTGTGGGTCTCTAATTGACTTAAATAAACGCAGCTACAGCGACCTAATGGACTTTTCGTTTAGTTTTATATTTTAATAGTTTTAACACCTATATTTAGACACCTACATGAACTGCCAATCAATCATGTATAGAGAATACAAGCCAGCAGAACAATACTGAACGGCTTGTATTATTCTTTTTGTCCCCATTTATCTGCTGTCGTCTTCAGCTAGAGGATACCTCTATTGTGTGCTAACAAAGGAGGCTCAGTCAGCTGCGTGTTACGTTTTAATAACGCCATATTCACGGGAATGGTACCCTGTCATAATGTCTGAACAGGTCCTGAGAAGAGGAAGTGGATTACCGAATAAAAAATTTAGGGTGCTATTTGAAAGAGCCATGTTGCTGTTCGCAACAAACAGAGTTACAAGAAAGGCAATAATGCACGTTAATGTTCACCTGGTAGCTAAACAACATGTGATTGACACACTTTTTATTTTGATTCTTCCTGTAAAGTTATTTGCGATAGTCAAGATTAATGGGACATTCCACAAATTTTTCATATCACGCCTCTTGTCCATGCGCGCTAATCGCTGTAGTAAATGGGATAATGGGGTGTAAAGTTTTGAGTGTGTTGCAGATATTGCAGATACAGCTGTTGCCATTCCGTCTTTACCTTTTTTTTCAATCCCAACTGATTTACAACAGATTATGGGTAGAAACTGATATTCATTCCATTGGCTGCCCCGTATGTGCATAGTTGAAACACTCGTCACACGTCTGTGTCAAAAAATGGTTTTCACTGCCGTAAACGTAACATTGCAGCATTAAAGCTGAAGGAAAGTTGTTGTTAAAGGGGCAGATAGAGTTGACTGTGGGACTGTGGAAAAAAAGAAGAGAACAGAATCTAATCGTTTGAGATATGGTGCTGTAGAAAATTAGGTAGGCTACTAAGAAATGAGGAGATTCTCCACGGAATCAGAGGAAACGAACACACGGGGAACACTGGAACACTGACAACAAGTGACAGGATGAGAAGACATTAGTCCAGACAACAGTGAACATTTTCCACGGTACCAGAGGGAGCTGTATAGAAGAAAACTGTAGGGATAGACAAGGGTTGGAATACATCCAGCAAATGACCGAGGGCACACGCTACTAAGTAGGAGAGGTTGACTCAGGAGAGGAATCGCTGCGTGACGCATAAAACTAGGCAGGAAACTGATGACCTAAAAAAAGAGGGCAACTGCGACAGAGGGTGTCAGCTACGTAACTCGTCGGTTCACGAACAATAGTGGACGCTGCTCGCTGGATTCACCAGCGTAGTACGACTACCCACAAAGTCGCCACGCCAGAATCATTTGCTGCAAGTAGGATCCCATGTGTAAAAAATGATACTTGAAGTGTTTTCATTTTAAGGCTTACCCATTGTAGCTAACCTACGAACTCAATTTAGTGAAATACTAATCACGTGAAACTTGAAGGATCGGCCGGTGAACTGAGATTATTATGAATATTTAGCCACTGATCACATGCAAGCATGTACGAACAGGTATGTTTCTCCACCAAGGCAGAAAGGAAGACTCAAAACTACAAAGATTGATTAGGGAGTAAGGAGAAAGTCATGTAACTCATGTGTTCTTCATTATTTTATTAGCGGTATTGTATGTTTCAACATTGATAAGGAGTAAATTTAAGTCATGGAAGCAGACATATACTATTAATAGACACATACATTTATTAATATTGTAAGCACCATAATACATATACAGAGGCATTGATTTTTTCTCGACAAGACATGTGCACGTACAGTACGAAAAAGTTTCTTCGTTTTTTTAAAGGAGCACTTGCCGTTTTTTTATTATTTACGACTTTGGCAATTTCAGTGTTGCTAATAACTGTACCAAGACTTTTCTTGCACGTTATTACACAAAAATATTATATTTCTTTGAGGCCATACATATGAGTTTATCGTAACAAGCAACTGGAATGAACGATATGAATATTACAATGGGATACAGAGTGAGGGTAGAAGTATAATACAAATTAGAATCTTATTACAGTTGTAGATTACGATTAATGAGCCCTTCATAAGTCAAACCGACTAACAATCAAATTTCAAATGTTGCAGTTTTAGGTGTATGGGTAATGTTTCGATGCCGAGAATGGCGAACTCTTGACCTTATTATCGAAGAACTTGTTGCTCTTTCTACTGAACATAAAGTTTTGTACTAAATTTTTCAAAAGACAAGGAAACGTTCTAAATTGCTTACAGATTGTTTTTTTTTTTTTAATGTGATGGGGGTAGGTCTTATGAGTGATCAAGTGAGTTTAAAAATACTTTTACATTAGCCATGGGACCTACTTTAACAGTTCGGAAGAGAAAAATCACACCAGTAACTAAATTCTTAGTAAATGCAATTCTAGAACCAGAAGGAAAAAATGTAACTACGCTACCAGAAGTAAATTTTTGCTTCAGCATCCACAAGTTGTCTTCTCATTCTGGAGGTGGAGAGCACAATATGATGTATCCACAGAGGTATAGTCCACGACTAAGAGAACCGGTCATTTATAGTAAGCGAATGCTTATGCGTTCAACACAAAAGTATCGATTACCTTACTGACCAAGCTTAGTATGGGTTATATTGGATTAAACATTTCATCGAATAAACTGACATAACTTATTTTCAGCATCCAACAGTCCCCTTACATCAGACTGTTCACAATTGATTCTTATAGTACTCTCAGTAATGTTCATATGTCTGAATTTTTCGTAAGCTGTAAGAATGATTTTAATGTTGTTACCTTCATTTAACGACGGATTAGTCGATTTGAGATATGGAAAAGTCAGATCATACTTTAAGTTGTTGACTTTGTACATACCATGCGTCACGAAACAAAACATTTGTTAAAATGTGACTTCCACTAGCAGGCTACAGGTACCAAACTTATTACAGTCCCTCAACTCAATGAACAGAATGACGACAAAGCTGTCTACCCTTAAGACAGAACTTCCTGAAGGCTGAGGCTAATATATACAGCGACTGCAAATACAACGTTTACAACTCTTACGCTTGATGTTTGATCGACGTGGTACATGTATAATCACATTTCTAGCCATGTCACCTTGACATGAATAATTCTAAACATAAAATATTTATGTTATTATTGGGAAGACGGAATTTTCTGCCAATTACCACTGTCCCTGTAGACTTACATTGGTAACGATTCACACTCCTCTGAAGATGCACAAGAAAGACAGGACATCAAGCAGTGTTCGTGACGAGACACTAACAGCTTAAATGTGGGGCTCATACCTGCTATTCTTGTGCATTTCAGAACTGATAAAAGTTGCAAAAACCTTTTTTTACGTTTAAAATGACCCGTATTTAAAATTAAATACAATTGCAGAATAATTTGGAAAGACACACTCTGAGTATTTATGAACGTAGCAAACACGTATTTTACTTTTCCGCCGTGACAGAGATAAGCGTGAGCCATTGATAAAGCGCCCGTCAGCGGTCGAGTTCAAATACTGAGAGCCTGATTGAAATAACAGTTGGCTGAATTTCAGCACTCTATAGCGCGGAATTCCTTGAATTATTTTAAAATACGTCTTTTCTCCGAAACTAACAGTAATGGGCCATTAAATTTTCAAGTAGTGTCACTTAAATCAACTGTCGCAACGTACGCCAGGATTAAGTACAAGTCGGTCACGCCTTAAAACAAACTGCTGTTTGGAGATATATGAAAGTTGCTCATTTCCTTGTGTTCCTTCTCCAGGTATTTCAATGGGTGTATATAGCGTTCCATTTATATTTTTGCCTGATTACTTTCATATGATTGTCTCTGAAACGTAACTCAGCAACATATTACATTTAGTGTGAGCCAGGGTCTTAACTTGATCAAGATACATACATGTTAAAACCAACTTACCATTTCAGTTGGGTGCAATTCTTCATGGAAATATTAAAGCAGCAATAACTAACGTATTATTGTTCTAAACGTACACATTCATATATGACACATCTGTAAGTAATCAGCGCTTTTTCTTACTAGCAGCGCACCATTTCCAATAAAAAGCATATTAAGTACTGGAGAGAAAGTCTTTGACATAGTAGGCAGGAAGGTACACTTGATATCAGGAACATAACACAGCCTTCACCGTTATTCAGTTGCTAATGCCAGCATTTTAGCCTACAGCTCATACACTAATTTCAAAAAGTCGATACCACTACACCTAATACAGCATATAGTCATTTTAGATACACAGAGAAAACTCTGTACAAGAGTTGGAACGACCTGAGATTTACAACATGAACACTGTCAGACCAAGTGTGTGTCACATGAATTTAGCACGAAAGCAAAGGATAATCATATAACTATTTGAAACACTCGATCACGAAGGTGAGAAACGAGTAGTAGAGTCGACATGGGGAAAATGGAATACTACTCTCGACAGATTTAACGATCACTCCATTGCTGGCTAACTAGTATGACACAGGATGTAGCTGTAGTGTGACGGCAAAGTTAGCTAAATTTTAGTGTTGCTTGATTCATCACTAACAGTTGTTCCACTTTGTCACAACACACTAAACCCTTTGGCCAATAAGGGCTTGCTTAATTGACCTAGTTGCTGTGTGACTGAACACTGTGTGACAAAACACATTTACTACACACATTCCACCGTAAACAGCAACTCTATAAGTCAGCTAGTAATAGTCACGTGTAGCTCAGGACCCGAAAGCCACAGTACAGGGCTAAACCACAAACACACAGTGCCATAATTTAGTACAGTTTGCTTAACTAGAGCAACACCGTGCTCAAATTTATCGCTGGTGACAATGATGATGAGTGCGGCTGCAGCTAGGTTTGCAACTGTTCACTGCATGGCAGAGTCATTTTCATTGCTGCACTTGTGTGGCGCAACTGCAACTGCACTCGCTGTCGCTGCACTGACAGCCGCCAAACGTACCGCTGCCACCTGCTGCCATGTTCTGATGCCGTGGGTGGAATATGTGATGTCGTGCAGGTTCAAGTAGCTCTGAAAAGGAAGAAGAATATTTTGTTAGAAAAGTATGTGTTTGTAACCATATATAACGTCCCATAGATTTTATCGTTGAAGAGTAAGGACAAAGACAGGAAACAGGTAATTCCCAATACATCCAAAACGAGCACATATATCGAGGTGTGGTTTTTCTGAAGTTCTAACGAGTGTGAGTGGCTGGCATTAAGTAATTAATATTCAGCCGCCATTCCTGGTGCTGGGTATGAATCATGCCCACAATCTCATTAGAAGCAACCCTACGTAATGTGGAACGAACTTCTAGATGAAAGGAGGCGGGGTGTTATAACCGTGAGCGGAATGGTCGCGGGGTTGCCAACAACGAAGCGACGCAGGACCAAACGGGAGCGGCCAGCGAACAAACATAAAATGGGAAAGGACGGGCACGGACAACAACGGACGACCGAGGTAGATTTTACGAACAACAACACACAAGACGCAACAATGTCACAAGCGACAACCTCACGTCCACTCGTACATGGAAACAAAAAAAAAAGCAAATACGTTGTCTGCGCGCGAGATGTCATAGACTTACGCGAACTTGCTGAGCTTTTTTATTTTTCTTTATTTTCTTCTTACATAAGGTGGGCTGGCAGCGGCAACAGTACGCCGCTCTTCAACCACAGTTAGTACAAGAGAAAGCAATGGAGACACATAATGAACATAACGGCAGAGAAAACAACAGTAGACACAGTAACGAAATAAACATGAAGTCTTTAACACACGAAGAAAATCAAAGAAACCATTAGCACTGAACACGAACACTGATGATGGAGATGACACATGAGCGATGGAGCGTGGGCAGCGAAAACACTGAATCACAACACGATGGTACACACACTATGATCGCCGGCGTGCAAATGTCCACTTAACGTGTATGAGTCTGGGGACCTGCCCAGAGGGGAAAAACGTGGGGGGGGGGGGGGAGGCAGACGGGAGAGCGGAGATGCCAGTGGCAGAGGAGATGGGGGGAGGAATGAAGGTATGGGGGGTAGGGGAAGCCCGGGGAGAGGAGGGTGGAGAAAGGGAGGAGGGAGAGAAGGGAGAAAGAAGGAAGAGAGGGTGGACTGAGGAAAAAACGCAGGGAGTGGGAGAGGGGGATCAACGTTGATAGGAGGGCTAGATGGAGAGGAGGAGGGCATCATCAGGGAGGGGAGCTGGTGGAAGCCACCTTGGGAGAGGGTAAGGAGAGAGGAGAGATGGAGAGCAGGTGGGACGTGGGAATACAGGTGCAGCAGCAGACGGAGGTGGGAGAGGATGGGAGAGACAAGCGGGATCTAGCTTACGGGAGATGTATAGGATCTGTATCTGTTCGAGGAAAAGGAGGAGGTATGCGAACGGAATAAGGTCGTACAGGATCCGCGTGGGGGAGGGGAGACGGATGCTATAGGCGAGGCGGAGAGCATGGCGTTCGAGGATTTGAAGGGACTTGCTGAGCGAGAGGCAGGAGCTTAAATACAGGATGGGGTACGTCGCTATTGGCTGCTGGGACCACGTGCTCCACTGTGGCGCCCTCACTTTATATGCGGGCCAGTAACGCGCGGCCACGGCTGCACAGACCTCTAGTGGTAATTGAGGTGGATGCCGGCTGGTGCCGATTCAAAACCCGCGTCGCTCGATACCAGATGAGGAGTTTTGTGTTGTCAGTAGAGAAGCAGTAACGGCTGAATGGGTCGAATGTGGTCTACACACTGCATGTTGCCTGACTAACAAATCCTTGATGTACATTTCACAACCGTTATGTAGCTACCCACGTCGAATGTCGCAGGGTCAATCATGGCTAAAGACTTCATGTACTGACTGACAGGGACGGTCGAGTACTGCCCGTGGTTGCCGTCAAAAAATGGAATGAGATCAGCGGAACAAATCGCTCGTGAGTTACGAAGTACTACCAGCGATCTAGCTAGTACAAAGATTCTACATAGACAGTTAAAATGATGGGTACAACGGTTGCGACGATTCTCATAAGTCACATGCTTCTGTAGTCAATATTAAGTGATGGTTAAAGCGGTTTTAAAGAACGCCGCCACTGGATAGTGGATGACTCGAAACTACTAACTTGCAGTGACGAATCACAGTATATTCTGAGAGAATTCGATGGATGGGTTTGGGTTTGGTGAATGCCTGGAGAACATTACCTGCAACCATGTGTAGTGTCAATAGTGAGGTATAGTGGAGGCAGTGTTACGCTGTGAGCATGTTTGTCTTGGTTAAGATGTAGTCTCCTTATTTCGTTTAAGAAAACGTTAATTGTAGAAGGACATGAATACATTTGACAGCATTGTGTACTGCGTTTAATAGCTGAACAGTTCGTAAACGATGATTGTCTTTATCATCATGACAACGCGCCCACTCATAAAGCAGTATCTGTGATGCAATGGTATGCATACAATAACATTCCTGAAGTGTATTTGCCTAAACATAGTTACAAACTGAACCTAGTGGATGGGATGACTTGAAACGTCGACTTCATTCCTGATTTCAGCGTGCAACACCTCTACTTTCATTGACTTCGGTCTTGAGGAAAATTGGGCTGCCGATCCTCCACAGACAGACACCTAACTGAAATTGTTCCCAGCAGTCATAACAGACGCGAATGGTGGACAAACCTCCACTAACAGGTGTCCAGGTACTTATGAGGAGATAGAGAACGTACTTGCAGTGACAACTTCTGAGAGTCTTTCCCTTCCCATTGTTTCATTTAACGGTCGTTTTCTGCAGCACAGAAATTCAGGATCCGTTTAGGCTGCCTTTGTTCTTGTTAAAACTACTGTCAAGCACATAAATTTCCGTGGCTGCCCTGAACAGACGGGACTGATAGCTCGTCTCTACAGAGAGAATTTGCACGCAGGTGATCTTTATTCTCTGGTCAGTCTTACAGCACGTGCTCCGCCACAACTGAAGCCTTCACCTGTAAACACCGCGTACGCTCTACTCGGTATTTTAGCAAGAGAGTGCAAAAGTGTAACAGGACATAGAGAATCCTCCAATGTACAATTTGAGGTACGGAACCTGCGCTCTGAGAAGCAATCTTAAGGATATATGGAAGTAAACTTGTCTACCGCTTTGTCTAGCACCACGGTTCAAATGGCGCTGAGCACTATGCGACTTAATTTCTGGGGTCATCAGTCGCCTAGAACTAATTAAACCTAACTAACCTAACGCCATCACACACATCCATGCCCGAGGCAGGATTCGAACCTGCGACCGTAGCGGTCGCTCTGTTCCAGACCGTAGCGCCTAGAACCGCACGGCCACTCCGGCCGGCCTAGCACTACGGTATTCCAGCTGTTGTACAACTAACATTGGTAAAGATTTCCACGTACTGTTCTGCTTACTTACGTGAACGTTCTTTATTTCCTGCAAGGACACAAGTAGGACGAGTCTGATTACCAGGAAGTCATGATGCAGGTTTTCTTTACTTTACTTGTCCATAAGGTGGATCTGTTGTATCGTGTTTATATTGCCCCATGACAGAATGTGCTATGAATCAACAACAGGCCCATTTATTACTCAGTGCTACTCAGAGACGTAAAATGTAATACGATGGAGCAGTACCGGGACGGTTTCGCAGAGCTCACTGACATGCACCTTGTGTTTGGGAAAGTACGATGCTGAAAGGCTATACAGGGCACGATTTCCTAACAGGCATCATCCGTCACGACGAGTGTTTATTTCTCTCGATCGACGAATGCGAGAGACTGGTTCATTGGAAGGAAGGAACGAGGGACCTTCACGAATAACAATTACACCCATATCTCCCACGAAGAGTCCGTGCAATAATTGTGATGGACTTTGAACCTAAGGTAGCGTTGTGTCAGTGATCCCTCCAACAATAGACTGGTCGACCAGAGTTTCTCCAAATCGTGCTGTTCTCTGACAAGGCCTCATTTGATCATGGTGGTATCTCGAACAGCAGGAACAGCCATGTGTGGGATGAGGAACAGCCTCACGCTGTAGTAGAATCACACCATGAAGTTCGTTTTACTGTGAATATCTGGGACGGTATTGTTCTCGCAGTAGTGAAAAGCTGCCACACCCGTTTGTTCGGGGAAGACATTGAAATACATTAGCATAGCAATAGTTTCAATTGAAAGATAAATACTGTACATTGTACATTGCTTAATACTTGGGTACGCTAAACAACTGTTAGCACAGTTACCAGTAAATAGAAGTAATGGTGTAGGATCTGACTGATTTGCTTATTACTAAACAATTGTTACGAGGGAACAATTCACTGAGTATTGCACGTCAGTTCTGTTTGCTGATGATGGTCTTATTAGTGTTGAGTTAAACTAAGTACTGTCGTTTTTTGCATTTCTTCAACGATTATCTGCAAATATGTTTGTTTGTTTCAGCAAGCAAATTACTAACAGGAAAAGTGACAAGACAGACAAATAGAAAAAATTGCGTTTCAGATCTTTTAAATCGATCACATATAACAAACTTTTCCACTAAAAACGGTTGACATATTACCTAGAAGTGAGTAACTCAAGATAGTTGGAATACTTCAATTCATTATGGGCCATTGCCGGTAAACTGTTACCTACGTGAAAGGTATCCATTACACACAGTAAAGTAATCAGATATATATTTGGCACTAATATACCTACACTACCGAGCTCTTTTTTTAAATCATGTTTAGTATCAACTTTACATTAGTTTTATTCTGCGATGAAATACATTTGTATCATTTCCTTAGAGTCTGAATGGACACTCGTAAACAGAGCAAGGGATGGATTATAAGCTTCACTCTCATCTATGGAATCCACTTTTTATTTTAAATGCTGTGTAATATACAAACAATAACTTCAACTTTTTTGAGTTTTTTCAAATGCTTCCTCTTGTTGTATTGCTCTAATTTCATGATTTAAATGTAGCAAGTCGGTCATTTGCTGTTTTAGCATGGTATATATCACAAAATCTTAGTTACCACTTGGTAAATTGATTTTATGTAGATGTCTCCAGTGACTTCCTTAGCAGGCACTGGAATTTACTGGCGATATTACAGCCATATTTACAATTGTTATTAAACTATTACAATAAAGAGAAAGAGGTTATAAGAATGTCCTCAAGAACATGACAAAACTAAAGCAAACACGCAAAAATCAAAAAAGAGATGTAAAACACGTTTAAAAAGCTCGGTTCGTTTGTTTTTTAAGAACGTTAAGCTGTAAGAACGATTAGATAAATGGAATACAATAAAAATCATTCCTAAGGCCCCCTTGTCTTAAATATTTATTTAATTCATGTCCAATCTTATGAGCTTAGATTCCCACAGTCAAATGGAAGTAGAAAACATATGGGCTTCTCATATTTTGAAATCGGTCTGGCGTTGAACAAAAGTTAAAAGCCAAGTTTCTGTTGAAAAGGTATTTTTGTGAATTTCTATAACTACCAAGAAAACTTGGTGTGTGTTTGAAGACTATAAATGGAAATAACGCGTTCATCAATTAAATCACAATAAGGAAATAAGACATGAAGTGCGGAAAATAATATTTTGTAAGTAATACAAAAATTTCGAAGAAACACTCTAATTTAATCATGTAAAGAACATGCTGGTAATGGAAGTGGGCATAAAGATAAGAATATTTTAACGTGATTTTATAAAGATGTACTTTATGAAATGATTTTTATTTATCGTCTAGGCAAAGGTTTTTATTTCGTTTCAGGCTAAGTGTATGTGTGTCACTGAGATGTAGTTTACTTACATTTTCGTGAATGGGTACGCATTTTCAGTTTTGGCTCCTAGTTGTGTAACGCATTATTGTTTCGAAAGAGAAACACCGTTGACCACACTTCAGAAACAATGAACTGGATATACATTTATATGTAAACTAGGGTACTTCCAGAACTGTTAAAACCTATCACGTTCGCGTGAACTAACATTTTAATTGGAAGAAACTGTACGTTGGAGAGTAGAGTTTGAATTTAAAAATGGTTCAAATGGCTCTAAGCACTATGGGACTCAACATCTGAGGTCATTAGTCCCTTAACTAACTAATGATAGGACATCACACACAGCCTTCCTCGAGGCAGGATTGGAACCTGCGACCGTAGCAGCAGTGCGGTTCCGGACTGAAGCGCCTAGAGCCTCTCGGCCACAGCAGCCGGCTAGTTCGAATTTAGTACTGATTTGTTGGACTATTAAAAGCAGGCTACCTAGTAGCAACTCAGGTATCATAGGTGCTATGAGACTATTTCAAAGATTTGACAATTTCTTATCTTTAAATTGAAATATTTGGTGGAGCAAATAATAGTGTCCTGGATTATTTGGCAGCGTTAACGGAAGAGGAAGGGGCCTACAGTTACTCCCAACAGGATGGAGCAACTGCTCATACAGTCTGCTGAACCCTGGAGAAATTTACAGAATCTTCACACCTGACAAGAGTTGATAGAAGGGGTCAGTCTAATCGCGGCCGTAGTTGGCCATCCAGGTCACCTGATCTATCAATGTGCGATTACTTTGTGTGGGGAGCCCCAAGCCTAAGGTGCATCACAACAATCCTCATAGTCTTGAAGAACTGCAACAGAGCATTTCTGATGAGACTGCAGTAATTACAGTAGTCCAGCTTTAGTCCGCCTCACAACTTGCTGACTAGGGCCCTAAATTGCCAAGAGATGACTGCTGGTCACTTTCACCATTGCTATAGTCAGTGCTGAATTTCCTATCCTATGCTGTGTTTGTTTGTAACCTGGAACTCTGTTCTCCGGGCACTTTTATTTGCCCCACCCTGTATGTTGCTGTAACATTTGAGATACTTCTTCATTAATGAAAGAGAAAACCGGTACCATTCAGAGATTTATCTTTTTTTCTCTTTTTCGGCTTAGAAAAAACTGTTTTGTAGCTGATATTCTAAATCAGATGATTTTAAAGTTACACAGCTGCGTTTGAAGATACACCTGCTACAATTTACACGAACGTAGTGTATCTGATTTTCGACGGAAAATAAATATTATATTGACCGTGACTTTTAGAAAAATGTAAACGTTCCTTAAGCTATATAGAAACACAATGATTAATACAGAATTCCACTGTTTTGTTACACAAAATATCTACTGGCTCCCTAGAAATTTTTGGCACTTTTATTAACCATCTTTCACAGAATGATAATGCAAGTCACATCTAGAATAAGTGGACTCATACAAATAGCTGGGTATTACAGTTTCTAAAGAAATGGAATCATCACATGGGTTCATTTGTTGGTTAGATAAGTGGGTGTCTTCGGTTCAGTTGCGGGATACTGGGAAAATACAGTGTACAAAGGAGGTTGGTTACTAATACTTGTCTCACATTGTAGAATACGACAACCGATGGACATTTCTGCCATACGTGAGATCGCCATCCCAAAATATTGCAAGGAACCTTGAGAAGTGTGAAATTTAAAATAGTCTTCCGATCACCGCATGAGTTTAAAGTTCTAGTACGTTTAGCTCAGGATCCAGTGGGACTGTGTTCAGCAGCGATGGCCGGAGAACGGCAAGTACGATCGCTGGCGTAGAATCAGTGGATTATGGGACAGAGTAATAAAGGAGGCTATCGAAACTGGCACAAATGATGACCATGCAGACAGAGATGCTAAGCCCCAACTAAGTACTTCTTGGGAACCATTACTGATCACAATACGCCGTGACCGCTCTCAGAGAAATCACTACGGCACTCGAGGTAGAGCCTGAACGAACTCGCAAGATATGACAGCTGCGCTGCAGAGGAAAAATAAGTTCCAGAATGAGATTTTCACTCTGCAGCGGAGTGTGAGCTGATATGAAACTTCCTGGCAGATTAAAACTGTGTGCCCGACCGAGACTGGAACTCGGGACCTTTGCCTTTCGCGGGCAAGCGCTCTACCATCTGAGCTACAGAAGCACGACTCACGCCCCGTACTCACAGCTTTACTTCTGCCAGTATCCGTCTCCAACCTTCCAAACTTTACAGAAGCTCTCCTGCGAAACTTGCAGAACTAGCACTCCTGAAAGATGGTAGAGCGCTTGCCCGCGAAAGGCAAAGGTCCCGAGTTCGAGTCTCGGTCGGGCACACAGTTTTAATCTGCCAGGGAGTTTCATATCAGCGCACACTCCGCTGCAGAGTGAAAATCTCATTCTGGAAACATCCCCCAGGCTGTGGCTAAGCCATGTCTCCGCAATATCCTTTCTTTCAGGAGTGCTAGTTCTGCAAGTTTCGCAGTAGAGCTTCTGTAAAGTTTGGAAGGTAGGAGACGGATACTGGCAGAAGTAAAGCTGTGAGTACCAGGCGTGAGTCGTGCTTCGGTAGCTCAGATGGTAGAGCGCTTGCCCGCGAAAGGCAAAGGTTCCGAGTTCGAGTCTCGGTCGGGCACAAAGTTTTAATCTGCCAGGAAGTTTCATATCAGCGCACACTCCGCTGCAGAGTGAAAATGTCATTCTGGAAACATCCCCCAGGCTGTGGCTAAGCCATGTCTCCGCAATATCCTTTCTTTCAGGAGTGCTAGTTCTGCAAGTTTCGCAGTAGAGCTTCTGTAAAGTTTGGAAGGTAGGAGACGGATACTGGCAGAAGTAAAGCTGTGAGTACCGGGCCTGAGTCGTGCTTCGGTAGCTCAGATGGTAGAGCCCTTGCCCGCGAAAGGCAAAGGTCCCGAGTTCGAGTCTCGGTCGGGCACACAGTTTTAATGTGCCAGGAAGTTTCATATCAGCGCACACTCCGCTGCAGAGTGAAAATCTCATTCTGGAAACATCCCCCAGGCTGTGGCTAAGCCATGTCTCCGCAATATCCTTTCTTTCAGGAGTGCTAGTTCTGCAAGTTTCGCAGGAGAGCTTCTGTAAAGTTTGGAAGGTAGGAGACAGATACTGGCAGAAGTAAAGCTGTGAGTACCGGGCGTGAGTCGTGCTTCGGTAGCTCAGATGGTAGAGCGCTTGCCCGCGAAAGGCAAAGGTCCCGAGTTCGAGTCTCGGTCGGGCACACAGTTTTAATCTGCCAGGAAGTTTCGAAAAATAAGTTGTCGGCTCTACACTTTGCTGTAAGTTCGTGGAAATGACTCTCATTGGAACGTTGTGTCGCTTTGACGAACTCACTCGGCTGCAAGCCCGTGTGATTTACACCAGTTCAACTCCTCGAGAAAGACAGCGAAAGTTTGCTTGAAACACAGAAGAGAATCGAGAGAAATGTCGAAAAAGCTGAATTGAAAGGGACTCGAGTGTTGGTGCTAATTATCTCACTAAAACGTACTTAAAAAGTTCCAAGAACCAGAATTAAGTGAAAAACCTAGATATATAGTTCTGAGCCCTACACATTACCAAAGCAGATTTAATTTTAACACACACAGAGATGCGTAAACAGCTATTCTTCCCGTACTCTGCATACCACTGGAAAGGGGCGAAATCTTAACTTGTGAGACCATTCTAAGTATAACCTACCATGTTCTCAAAGTGGTTTGCAGATGTAGACTACAAGGAGAGAGAGAGCTGATATGCGTCAAGCAGCACCAATTAGTGCCAGTATTCTACGAATGAGAAGCGGTGGTGGCAAAGACGTACACCGCGTGACAGCGGGTGACTCGTTAATCAAGCAGACACATCAAACGACCGCTCTATGGCCATCGATCTGGAAGAGCATCTGCGGAACGGGCGAAATAAACGAGGGCATTGGCTGCTGAGCCCCGCCGGTGCACTTGGCTCTTCGGCAAATTAGTACGTCACTAATTGGTACACTTCGTTACCCAAGCACACAAAGAGCTTATGCGGGTTATTCAAGGGTCGAAGACTCCGCGCTCTAATTAGATAGCGTTATCTTGTAGTGCCTTTTCGTAGCTACAATTTTGGAGTAATACAGGGCTCGACAAAGATTTGAGAGTACCAAAAATATAACAGCGTACCATGCCCAATAAGCTGCAGCAAACACGTTGGCATTCGAAACAACTTCCGGTCGTGCCGTCCTTCAAAATAACTGCAGTTCAGTTAACGATAATGGAGGTGGATGGTGGTCAAGCACTCTCCTTTCCAAATTAGACCACAAAAGATCAATAATGTTTAGATCTGGTGATTGTGTTCACTAGGAGAGAAGCGATAATTCATCATCGTGCTCCCAAGACATGCCCTGAAAGACACAAGCTATGTAAACAGCCTTGTCTTTTTGGAACAATCACCACTGGGGAACAAATTTCTCAGCGTGGGGTAAACCAGATTAGCCGAAATGGTCACATAATCTTTTACAGTAATGCGACCTTACAGAGTGACCACCAGCTCCATGGACTACCACGAAATCGCTACCCAATCATCACCGAACCTCATCATGTTTCTCTGTTGTGACGTTAACTGGGCTAGAAGCTGGGAACACTGTGAAACAAGGTTCATCGGACCAAGCTCTATAGTCAGTGTTTTATGGTTTTGGCACCACCCTTGCATCACTGATGACTGGTTTTGGACTTCCAGCTTTCGCTACAAATGCCTGCTAATGGAGTTCCCTTTGTGTTGTTTTCGTCCTGACAGGGTTCGCGAGTGCGACATTCAGTAACGGCTTGTTCTCCACTGAAGAAGGCCGCTAATAAATATGAAATAATTTTCATGACGTTACATTGATTTTATTTAAAAACGAAACTGATTCGGTTGGTAATTAATTTATAACAACACGTAAGTCTACCCCAGTTCGATTATACAAAGAAGCGTTATTTTATGTAACACTAGCTAACTATCCGGGGTTGCCCGGACATGAGTTTGTTACAATTTCCTATTAGTCCATTTCGTTATTCCCCCTCTCTCTATCCATCTCCTTCTTTCCCTCTCTCTGTCCATCTCCTCTCCCCTTTCTCTAACCACCTCACCACACCATTTCCTCCAGTCTCTCTCTCCTCCGATGTGCTCCTCTTCCCTGTCCATCTGCTTCCCCCCCCCCCCCTCCCCCACGTGTCCATCTACCCATTTCCTGTCCATTTCCATTTGCTGCTTCCCTCTATCTCATCCTCGCCTACTAGGTCAATTTTCTCCTGCCCCTCTACCTCCTTCTCACCCTCCCTATCTCCTCCACCTCTCTATCTCCTCTTGCTCCCTCTCCATTTTCTCCATTCATTTCCACTTTCTATGCCCATTGTAGTTAACGATGAACTTTTTTTCTTTTCTTTGTCGGGTGGTGGGAGGGGGGGGGGGGGCTGAGCGTGAAAATTATGTGTTAAGTTTTTGGCAGGTCACTAAGTGCTCTTATTTTCAAATATTGGATGAATATAGTCTGCCTATTTGTGTGTTATGAGCTACGCTTCTCTTTCTCTCCAACACCCAGCCCCTTGAAAGGTAGCTTGTTCTTACCCGTGTAGTGTTTATTTGTATATGACAAGTGATAAGTGCACCAGCGTTTGTTGGAATCGACCTAGTGGTGTAGGAGGAGCCGTGGAATTACATGTATGCATAAATACATATTTATAGCATGTATGAATAAACTGAGTGACTCTTTTAACGTGAATTAATTTTTCAAAGTTCTTCCTATCATCCATAAGAAACACAATGAACCGATACATAAAATGTTAAATATGTTGTTTATGTATTGTCTTGCTGTCAATTAATGGAGATGTAAATGAGATATATAATTCTCAATATATGTGAAGAATCTGGTTGGGCCTAATGCTGGGTGTGACATATCTCGTAAGGTCCTGTCAAGTGAACAAGAACCGGCGCTTGAAAATTGTATCGAAGGTATCTCAGACCTAGGTTATGGACGATTTGACATACGAGGGTCAGTCAAAAAGTAATGCCTCCTATTTTTTTTTCTACGTTTAATTGTCAGGAAATTTAAATGCAATTACATAGGTTGAAAACCACAACATTGAGGATCATTTTGTCATTTTTCAATGTAATCTCCGCCCATCTCATTAATAAACGGTCACAACGCCCATATAGTACTAGGAACAGAAAGTTGGCTGAAACCAGACGTAAACAGTAATGAAATCCTAAACTCTGATTGGAATGTATACCGCAGAGATAGGCTGGACAGTGAAGGGGGAGGCGTGTTTATAGCGATAAGAAGTGCAATAGTATCGAAGGAAATTGACGGAGATTCGAATTGTGAAATGATTTGGGTGAAGGTCACGGTTAAAGCAGGCTCAGACATGGTAATTGGATGTCTCTATAGGCCCCCGGGCTCAGCAGCTGTTGTGGCTCAGCACCTGAAGAATAATTTGGAAAATATTTCGAGTAGATTTCCCCACCATGTTATAGTTCTGGGTGGAGATTTTAATTTGCCGGATATAGACTGGGAGACTCAAACGTTCATAACGGGTGGCAGGGACAAAGAATCCAGTGAAATATTTTTAAGTGCTTTATCTGAAAACTACCTTGAGCAGTTAAACAGAAAACCGACTCGTGGCGATAATATATTAGACCTTCTGGTGACAAACAGTCCCGAACTATTTGAATCAGTTAATGCAGAACAGGGAATCAGCGATCATAAAGCGGTTACTGCGTCGATGATTTCAGCCGTAAATAGAAATATTAAAAAAGGTAGGAAGATTTTTCTGTTTAGCAAAAGTGACAAAAAGCAGATTACAGACGGCTCAACACAAAAGTTTTGTCTCAAGTGCAGATAGTGTTGAGGATCAGTGGACAAAGTTCAAAACCATGGTACAATATGCGTTAGATGAGTATGTGCCAAGCAAGATCGTAAGAGATGGAAAAGAGCCACCGTGGTACAACAACCGAGTTAGAAAACTGCTGCGGAAGCAAAGGGAACTTCACAGCAAACATAAATATAGCCAAAGCCTTGCAGACAAACAAAAATTACGCGAAGCGAAATGTAGTGTGAGGAGGGCTATGCGAGAGGCTTTCAATGAATTCGAAAGTAACGTTCTATGTACTGACTTGGCAGAAAATCCTAAGAAATTTTGGTCCTATGTCAAAGCGGTAGGTGGATCAAAACAAAATGTCCAGACACTCTGTGACCAAAATGGTACTGAAACAGAGGATGACAGACTAAAGGCCGAATTACTAAATGTCTTCTTCCAAAGCTGTTTCACAGAGGAAGACTGCACTGTGCTTCCTTCTCTAGATTGTCGCACAGTTGACAAAATGGTAGATATCGAAGTAGACGACAGAGGGATAGAGAAACAATTAAAATCGCTCAAAAGAGGAAAGGCCGCTGGTCCTGATGGGATACCAGTTCGATTTTACACAGAGTACGCGAAGGAACTTGCCCCCCTTCTTGCAGCGGTGTACCGTAGGTCTCTAGAAGAGCGAAGCGTTCCAAAGGACTGGAAAAGGGCACAGGTCATCCCCGTTCTCAAGAAGGGACGTCGAACAGATGTGCAGAACTATAGACCTATATCTCTAACGTCGATCAGTTGTAGAATTTTGGAACACGTATTATGTTCGAGTATAATGTCTTTTCTGGAGACTAGAAATCTACTCTGTAGGAATCAGCATGGGTTTCGAAAAAGACGATCGTGTGAAACCCAGCTCGCGCTATTCGTCCACGAGACTCAGAGGGCCTTAGACACGGGTTCACAGGTAGATGCCGTGTTTCTTGACTTCCGCAAGGCGTTTGACACAGTTCCCCATAGTCGTTTAATGAACAAAGTAAGAGCATACGGACTATCAGATCAATTGTGTGATTGGATTGAGGAGTTCCTAGATAACAGAACGCAGCACGTCATTCTCAATGGAGAGAAGTCTTCCGAAGTAAGAGTGATTTCAGGTGTGCCGCAGGGGAGTGTCATAGGACCGTTGCTATTCACAATATACATAAATGACCTGGTGGATGACATCGGAAGTTCACTGAGGCTTTTTGCAGATGATGCTGTGGTGTATCGAGAGGTTGCAACAATGGAAAATTGTACTGAAATGCAGGAGGATCTGCAGCGAATTGACGCATGGTGCACGGAATGGCAATTGAATCTCAATGTAGCGAAGTGTAATGTGATGCGAATACATAGAAAGATAGGTCCCTTATCATTTAGCTACAAAATAGCAGGTCAGCAACTGGAAGCAGTTAATTCCATAAATTATCTGGGAGTACGCATTAGGAGTGATTTAAAATGGAATGATCATATAAAGTTGATCGTCGGTAAAGCAGATGCCAGACTGAGATTCATTGGAAGAATCCTAAGGAAATGCAATCCGACAACAAAGGAAGTAGGTTACAGTACGCTTGTTCGCCCAATGCTTGAATACTGCTCAGCAGTGTGGGATCCGCACCAGGTAGGGTTGATAGAAGAGATAGAGAAGATCCAACGGAGAGCAGCGCGCTTCGTTACAGGATCATTTAGTAATTGCGAAAGCGTTACAGAGATGATAGATAAACTCCAGTGGAAGACTCTGCAGGAGAGACGCTCAGTAGCTCGGTACGGGCTTTTGTTGAAGTTTCGAGAACATACCTTCACCGAAGAGTCAAGCAGTATATTGCTCCCTCCTACGTATATCTCGCGAAGAGACCATGAGGATAAAATCAGAGAGATTAGAGCCCACACAGAAGCATACCGACAATCCTTCTTTCCACGTACAATACGAGACTGGAATAGAAGGGAGAACCGATAGAGGTACTCAGGGTACCCTCCGCCACACACCGTCAGGTGGCTTGCGGAGTACGGATGTAGATGTAGATGTAGATGTAGATCTCTACAGTTTTGGTCCATCTTTGAACAAGGGCATGTATCCCAGCACGGTAAAAATCACAGCTCTGCTTCCTAAGCCATTGACGCACGGATGTTTTGACGGCCTCCTCATCTTCAAAATGAATCCCACGATGAGCTTCTTTTAGTGGCCCGAACAGATGGAAGTCTGATGGTGCCAGGTCAGGGCTGTATGGGGGATGAGGCAAAACTTCCCATCCAATTTTGACAATCTCGTCAGAGGTGTGACGACTGGTGTGTGGTCTTGCATTGTCATGCAAAAGAAGAACATCTGCCATTGATTTTGTTGGGCGAACTCGCTGAAGACGTGCTTTAAGTTTTTTGAGGGTTGTGACGTATTGAACAGAATTTATTGTGCATCCCTGCTCCAAAAAATCAACCAGAATCACACCCTCTGTATCCCAGAAAACTGTTGCCATAACTTTCCCTGCCGATCGCACAGTTTTGAATTTTTTCTTCCTCTGCGCGCTTGTGTGACGCCACTCCATTGACTGCCTCTTTGATTCGGGTTCAAAAAAATGCACCCATGTTTCGTCCCCGGTCACAATTTTTTTCAGAAACTCATCTCCCTCCAAACGGAAGCGCTGCAAGTGTTGGGAGGCTATTGTTTTCCTTACCTCTTTATTCTGATCGGTTAACATTCTTGGAACCCACCGTGCACAAACTTTTGAGTACCCCAATTGTTTAATAATCGTGATCACACTGCCTTTACTAAGAGAAATAATGCGACACACTTCATCTGCAGTCACCAGACGGTCACCACGAATGATGTCATCAACTTGCTGAATGTTGTGTGGAGTCACTGCACTCACCGGCCTGCTGCTCCGCTTTTCGTCAGTCAACGGTGTTTGCCCTTCAGCTTTCTTACAACGACGAACCCATCGTCTAACAGTGCTGACATCCACGGTCACAACACCATACACCTTCTTCAGTCTTTCATGAATGCGTATGGGCGTTTCACCTTCTGCATTCAAGAATTCAATCACACAACGCTGTCTCAAACGAACATCGATGTCGGCCATCTTACAAACTTCTGCTGTGCTGCCACCTGTTGACACAGAAAGTTACTACTGCAGTGGATTGCAGAAGAAGGTTTGAGGAATGGCGCCAAATTCAAATTTTTCACTTAACTTAATTTTTTTAAGTAGAAAAAAAATGGGAGGCATTACTTTTTGACCGACCCTCGTATGTAAGGAAATTAGCCAATCAGTATGCCACCAGTCATCAAATAAAAATTCCATATGGTTAGAATGAAAATTAAATGCATCAAATGACTGACTATCAGGGTTTATGAAGAGCTGAAAATCATCGCCTATGTGCCCCATATGTAACACACATCATGCACATAAAATTGAATAACCTTTCTGGTGTTTATGATAATTCTAACATCAAGACGTCTATATGGGTAGATGACAATGTTGTGACAACATGATAAAAAAAAGATTATTGCAACAAAAGGCACTAAACTGGTTGGAGCTGCCATTCCTGGAGAGAAAGGCACCTCAGTGACATTGGGTCTTACTACTTGTGCAAAGTACCCTCTACAGCTTCAGTTTTACACTATGCCCAACGGATTTATTTGCAGGACCTTTGCACAAATGCCCTAACTTGAAAGCTATGTCAATTCTGCTTGGCCAAATGATTGACATTCATACACTTAGTAAAATAATTAAATAAAATTTATTCCTTTTACTGATAATAAAACAAAATAATGAAAGGTTTGTCTAGTCTTATAGAAAGAATGTTCCGACTCAAATTTGAATTTTTTTTAGAACAAATTGGTTTATTCATTAAGCATTTAAGATTATTATAAGAACAAAAATACTCACTTCTTGAAACAAATATTAAGGCGGCTGGTCTTTACACAGTATGAAATTTGCATCAGATTCCACGACGTAATTTACACTGATCTGACTTTCCTATTAACAATGTAAATTTTAACGCATCTGATTTTGTATCTTCATTTATCGTTAACACATCTGACTTTTTACTAAAACTAAGGTCTCCTACGGACTGCTATCTCCTATTACCACAAGTGTCCACTTTTGGATCGGAAGAAAAGGATAGTCCACGACTGTATCCATTAATCAATATGCACCCACAATTAAAGCACCAACATATGCACAGGAGAAACGTAAGGATCGAGTCGTTAGCAGTTCCGATATTCCCCATACAGTAACTCTACTCAAAATTATTCTATCGAAAACCAAAATTATTACATATAACTTCCGCGTATACTTGATCATTCACCTTAATAGCAACTACTGTACTGATGCCTGCTCCCGACACAAATTCACCCATTAAAATACGAAAACCCTTCCAAAATTAGTCATACAAAACACACACACTCAATACGAACTACTTACTTTGTTGCAGCCAAAATTCATGTCTACGTTATCAGTTTAATAATCTCTTTCCCCGCTTTGCTATTTTAATTATTCAAAACATCTCCGCACGTGGCCCTACATTCCAATAAACATGAATAAGCAACCACTATCTTCACTTGGTTTGCTAAAATTCGACACACGCTTTTACACGAGATACCACGCGTCCTTAACAAAGGATCCACGTTACTAAATATTTCAAGGTTGCAGATATAACAGAAAATTGAAAATGTATAACATTAATTGATTTCACACGTTACATTACTTAATTTCGTGTAATAGCACACTTCTTACTTACATGCTATAGGTCGCTAGCACTCGTGTCCACTAGTTATAATATTCTTGATCAGCCCCACGTGGTGGGCGAAAGGTGTAAAGTTAAATAAAGTGCCACAAGCACTTAAATATTTCATTTTTCCTAATGAACTTGCTGGCTCAAACAAATTAGATTAAATTATTCACCTTGAAATTGTTATAAAACCCCAAAGTTGCAAATTACTATCACAAAGGAAAGTAACAATTTTACATCACCTATACTGCACATTACCTACCTTAATAAATTTAGTTCCCCCAAAATATTAATATTACTTTACGTGTAGGTGCAAAAAAAGGTTGTTCACATAATGTGAAACCTTTCATCATAAATACTGCACATTTCCCACTCGTAAATCGAGCATGGCCTGACCTATCTCAGAAAAGCGTCCTCTCACGTCCAAGTCTTCAGCAGCAGTACACGACTCGGACCCACGCTACCGTTCTGCTCGCGTGAACGCTCGGGGTGGGGGGGGGGGGGGGGCTCCCAACCACTAATCAGCTCAGAATTTCCCCAGTTTAAAGTTGCCGGTCAAACCTCCCCTCTACCCAACGGGTAGGATCCTCCCAAAGACTGAAACGTAAGTTTTGCAGGCTATCCAACTTTCCTAAAGCGGGCATTCTTAACTTATTCAATCAATAACGACATTTCGATTCCACTGGTCATTCTTTTGTAACTTGGTGTTGGTTTGCAGACACTGACAGTAAGTCTGCTAAGTAAATTAAATGAAATTATTACGATCCAAAAATGATATTATTTCGATCAAACTCGTGTTCTCAGGAGAACATGACGATCAATCGCATTAAGTATTGTTACATTGTAAGAAATATAAATGAGAGTTGCCATTGCCAAAGACAATGGACACCTCTCAGTTGTGCAAGTGGTAATTCGCTTCCACGATATTAGTTTTTCCTTGGAATAACTTTAAAGAGCGCTTCCTAGATGAGTAATTAGAAAGCAGCGTTTCTCATAATAAATTAAGTTCGATGATATGACTACATTTTTAGTGCATCATGAGGCATTTTATAAACCACTGGAGTGTCAAAAATAGACCTATCTTGCTCCTTCTGGAGAATAAGACGTATCATTTGGACTTAGTAGCACTGGACAAGACGAAAGATAATGACCATTTTTAGTTTCCACCAAACACGTCATAGTGAATAATTGAGCGCGTTTGTGGGACCCAACGGTGAAGCCATCAATCTCGCGATTCACAGAAGAAAGATACTCCGCTAAAAGTGGACGGATCCAGTCAGCGGAGTCAAATTGTAATGAAGTTAAAATATACATAGCAAACCGTGTAAAAGGTGAGGTCAAATCTAAAAAGTGGAAAAAAGTGGCTTTCAGTGGCGAAGTGGTCATGGCGCCGCAGTCCGAGAATGCATGAAGCGAGGTTCCAACCACAACCACCGTGGCCCTGTTCTAGGAGTAATGCAAAACCTTATATCTGTAAATAAAAACCACTTTCACTGAGGAAACCGAGGACCACTTCAACCACTTGTGAATCGTCTTCTAATATTAAAATTAAGGAATATGGATGACTGTACTTAGCACCAGGGGCAAAAAGAAGGGACCTTTCACCAGTAAGTGGGATACCGCCAGTCTGGTTCCACAACTACATTGTGGGGGTGATTCGTTACGCTGGAGGAAACACTGGGTGAGCCTTGTATGACCAAAGCATAGGCAGCATAAAACAGTGGAATCCTTCTGAGAGGACCGACAGGAAGAGCGCCAAACTGCAGATTGTGCGGCGTTATTACTGAGGGCAATAGTACACCAGATGTCATTCCACTCTGGGGCAAAGGCAGATTTGACGTAGATCGGCATATCCGCAGCTGGAATCATGAGAGGAATGGGGAGTAAGTATCTGCTCCTCTAGCCAAAGAGTCAGCCGTTTCATGTCCTGGGATACCCACGTGACTTGGGACCCAGAAAAAGACAACTGAGCAAGCGGCGTGCCCATGACAGAAAGAAGGTCAAGGATAGCAGAGACCAAACAGTGACGAGTGTAACATCGATCGATAGCCTGCAGGCTCCTCATTGAGTCGGTACAAATTAAAACACTGGGAAAGGAGGCCTGTTAAAAAATGACGTGCTCTGTGGGTGACTAGACGCTCTGCTGTGTACATGATCAGAGCAATAAATGGTGTTCTAAGCCAACAGGAGACGTGAAAGCGTATGCTGTCTTATTGTCTTAGAACCGCAAGTGCAGAAGATGGTGGCACCTTGGAACTCTGCAAGGATGGCATGTACAAGATGCTGGAAACTGTGGGGGTGACAGAAATCTTAGAGCCCTGGAATGTGTCGCTTCTCATCTGTGGTCTTCCCTGGGGGAAGAGTGTGGGAGGAAAAATATGGGGTGCATTCCAGTGAGTGTAGACAGAGATCCTGAGACAGGAAAGTGAGATGCATTCCAGCCAGCAATTCCGCCCATGTGTGGTTGTCTTCTGCAAAAAGGACAGGCACACAGGATGGTCAGGAAATTAGAGAATGGCGATTGTATAAGAAACTAGGAGTTATTTCCGTCATACTTGTAGAGGGGTATTCCCCTTTTCTGAGAGGAGACGGTCAACAAGACTAGTGTGGAAGGCAATAGCCAGATGCACCTGACAAAGGTGAACAATGCCATGTAGTTGCAGAGTGGAAGGAGCTGCTGAGCTATAAACCTGCCTAGCATATTATAGTCTGCACAAGACCAGGGCATGGTAAAGTTGGAGATGTATGGGCCAGGAAGCAGAGTGAATTAAGCTTCCGTATGCATATAGTCTCTAGGTTTTGAATATGGGACAGCCATGTCAGCTTTTTATCAAAAATAAGACATAAGAAACGGGACTGTGCTACAACATCGAGTAGCTGGCTCGGAATGTATTGTGGGTGAACTGTCGAGAAGAGTTAGGTCCTGCCCACGCTTCAGGACGGGGATAGCTACAGTGTCCCGCCATTGCGACAGGAAAGCACGTGCGAGCCAAATGCGGTTGAAGACCGTGAAGAAATGTTGCCTCTGGGGAACGTCCAAGTGTTGGATCATCTGGTTGTGGATGGATTCCGGGTCTGAGGCCATGTCACATGAAGACGCTGGTGGCTCAAAAGGCTATGGAACTTGGACTAAATCTGCAATGAAGAGGCATACGTCTCCATGGAGGAAACATAGCGCTCCCAGCATTGCCTTTTACTCTGCTCAATAAAGTAACGAGCCTTAGCATGGAGACGTTTAAAGAGAGGAGGCTGGTCTTTGAAGGGTTTCGTTTAAAACGCTGCAGCGTCTGGCCACGGTACTGGGCAAAGACTGCTACATCCTTGGTCCTCCACGGTAATGGTCGACGACGAAGGGGAGTTATGGGTAAGAGGACAGCAGTATGAAGAGTAGTGGAAGGGACACCTTGTATGGCTGTGTCAATGCAATTTGTGTTTGAGGTGTCGAAGTGCAGACAGTTAACACAGGGTTCTGTGTCATCAATGGAGGTTTAACTTCTGTTGGGCCTGTGGTTATCCCAGCGTTGTACATCGACGATTTTTGCATCTGGTGCAGCTCCCACTCGGTAGCATACAAAGGCCAGTTGGCTCTGTGGATTGCCCAACATAGGGGCCTGTGTGCCTCGCGGCAGGAGGGGAACGATAGTCATCGAAAAGCGCTCATTTTCGCAAAGATCATCATGGGACGACCAAATGGGAGGAAATCGTGAGACCGATAGCAGTAAAGGTGCCATAAGCAGCACTGAAGTGGGCAGTGGAACCATCATTGAGGAGGCACAAATCTAAGTGTGTAATAAGTTGGTCAATTAGGAGTTCCCTACCGTTGAAGTGTCCTACTTGGAGGGAGGTAGACATTGCAAAGGGTGATTGCTGCAGTCGTTTGCACTCTAACCACTGTTACTTCCAGGTTAGTGCGAAGAGGGCCCAGTGAATAATGGCATCAGAGTGAACCAATGTGCAGACCCTGCCAGATGCTAATCCTGGGCCAGTACGGTTCCGACAGAATGCCCAGCAACTATAAAATGTTGGAGAGTGGTCATTAGAGAAGTGCATTTCTTGAATAGCAATACAGAATGCAGAATAGGAGGACACTAGATGTTGTATTTCCAGTAGATGAGAACAGTATCCATTGCAATTCCACTGGCTAATCGTGTGGCGAGGGTCCATTTTAGACATAAAAAAGCCGAGAGGTCATGTCACTCGGTCTGTGGCCGCCCATAAATAATAATTCATATTCAGCTAGTGTGTGAAGACATGGCCCCTCCTGGGGCGCCAGGGGGCCTTGTCTTGAGACTTAAGTTTCTTCTTCTTCTCTTTCAGAGATGGAGGAGGGCACAGCGCAGAGGATGAACAGGCAGGCATCTGGAAGATTCAGAATCGAAAGAGAGCGGCCAACCTTAGAGCACACAGATGGGGCATCTCATGGGGTCCTGTGGTGAAGGCTGGTGTCAAAGAAAGGGCACTTCTTTAGGGAGGGGAAGCAGCTCTCACAGGAGAGGTCGTGGGAACTGCAATGGAGGGGGAGGGGGGAGAGAGCTGGGAATGAGGTAGGAGAGGGAAATGATGTAACAGAGGCAAAAGTAGAAGAAAGTGACACCAGATGGAGTCTCTCATATTTATGGCGAGCCTCAGCGTAGGACAGGCGATGCAGGTACTTGTTCTCTTGGATCTTCTTTTCTCTCTTGTAAGCTGGGCAATCTGGCGAGCGAGGGGAGTGGCAGTGATGAAGATTGACACACACAAGTGGCAGAACACAGCGGCTTCCCTCATGGAGTGGATGTTCACAGTCACCACACAGAGAGTCCACCATACAGTGGCACATAACCTGGAGTTATCCCCCTCGAAAGTCAGAATGAAGGCACCAGTATCAGTGCTCTTGTCTCTGAAACCCTTTTGCGAACGTCAAACAAAATGAATGCCCCGTAGCTATAGGTTAGCCTAGAGTTTCTCTAAGTTTTCAGGATGAGGTGCTTATGAAAAATCAGTCCCAAGACTATATACAGAGATTGGTGAGTGTTAATAGACTCTGGGACATTGCCAAGACGATCAAAAGAACGAAGAGCTGCAGATTGGTTGTGACCCGACCGCATCTTACTGAGACACTCCACTTCACCAAACTTGTCCTCGATATTCCCCATAAAAAATGGCTTTGCGGGAATGAATGTGTACCCATCTGTTAATGGGCTCTCTACATGGGCGCCATGCAACCACAGCAAGGACTGCTCCAGGAAAGCAAGCAACCACTCCTTGGCATACATGTGGAGCGAACAGTACAGGTATCAGTAGTGTGACCCCTGTGTTGTCAAGGGGCTCAGTTGGGTGGGTACATAACAACTCCACCACATGGACTAGGTACTTGTCCTGGTGTCCTAGCAGGGTGGAGGGGGCTGCAGCAGGGAAGGAAAAGGGTAAGAAAGGGGGTAATGGGGCGGAGGAATCCACACCGTAGATTCTGAGAAGGGAGCCCTTCCCCAAATGGCTCAGACTAAAAGTAGAGGTCAAATCTCAAGTGGGGAAGTAAATGCCAAAAGGATGAAACAACAGGGAGAACGAACAAAACTGCGAGCAATACAGGGAACCATGTGGACAGCCATGTCGATATAAATAGGGAAAGAGTGAGGATATGGAGGGAGGGCAGGGTGAAGGAAATTCAACCAAGAAAGGAAGAATGGGCTGCAATAGTTTGGAGCCCCATGTACGCCATGCACAAACTGACAAAAGAACCTTGAGTCCCTTGCGGGCACACACGTGATAAATAATAGTCTTTGGTCAGGGCTGTCTTTCGATCTTTCAAGTTGTTTATCAACAGTGCATGCGATGTACATTAGAAATAACTTTGGGAGAACTGTATTTATCACACTCCTCCTGTAGTGCAGCAGACACTGAGAAACGCAGTGACATCCAAGGACATCACGGTATGATTCATGGCGACCCTTATGTTGTCACTCAATGAAGACAGTCTTTCTGATGAAAATTTCTTACCGTTGGCCGTGACTGATCGTCCATAATTTATAGGCCTACTTGTAGCACTCAGTCTCATTTCCATCATCAGATCTTCCCACATCGACGCCAGGTATTCATTTTAACACTTAAGATATACCAAATGCCGAAGTTGGCGAACGTAAGGCGATCTGTAAGCGAAAGCAAGTGCTGAGTCCTGTATTAAATACGTGAGTAAATTATTCTTTACACTCTGAAAAGGAAAAAGGTGGAACTGTTGAATCCCAGTTGCCTATCAGTGGTATTGTGCGAGTTTTGATAAACATTATATTTGGAAGAACTGTAATTCTGATAATGAAATTTAAATGACTGAACTGAAATCATCGGAATAAAGATTTCTGAAGATGCGAGATTATCAATAATTAGTAGGAAGGAAACAAAATCTTTTGTAATATTGACAACAAATTATTAGTAAGAGAATAACAACTATACAGAACTATACATTTTTGATTAATGCTTAATAGCCTACTCCATGTATGGCAATAAACTGATAACCTTCAGAAAAAAAACGTGGGTGATTTATGAGTCAAGTGATACAGTGTACATGAAAGGAAATAACATCATGTTACGAATATTTTTCATAAGTGGAAATAAGGAAATAATATATGTTGAATCTACATTGAAGATGTCACATATTAAAATTTGTGGCATTAAAATAGTAATAAAATATTCTTGCGCCACTGTTACTGAAAAGAATTGTAACAAGTAACCCCTGTCTCCTCCTGCCTCCTCATTAGATGTTCGATGTACCCAACTAACCTCCAGATTTCCTCTTTGCCATCACAGTTTTAAATATTCCATTTAGTTCTAACACAAACTGTTTATCGTACATATTTCATTTCCGTATAAAGCAATACTCCAGACAAATTTTTATTTCTTCTCCCTGAACTTTAATTTTCCTTCGACGTTTATCCCTGGTTCCCTTTACTGCTTGGCCGTCGTTTGAATTTAAAAACACCGTTACATATGTCAGATTAATGAAATCGGACCTTATGATGACAAACTCAGAACTACAAATCTCATACTTTTCGATTCTATTTTTTTGCAAAATAATCCTTCGTAGTTTATCGACAAAACACTACACGACTTAGGTGAAGTTTCTAAACACGATTTCAGCAGATATCTAGCTCAAAAAATAGACTGAAATTGCTTATCATTTCATTTTCAGCATCATCAGATACTCCACCTCTAGAAATGCTATTAGAAGTAATTTGTGAAATTCTACTATACCGAAGTAGAGACATCATAATGAGTTGAACTTGCAGCTGTGGCGTACAAGGAGAAAAACCTACCAAGTGACACAGAGAAGAGTCCGCGAAAGTATTTATCCTTGGATCAGATTCACACTAGAACAGCAGTTGTTTTATCAATATTTCTTTGCAGCTGTACATACTAACTATTTTGATTTTTATCAGTAGTACCCCGATATGCGCTTTAAATTGCTAGTGACTGATGACTGTTTCGCGAACGAGGTACGATAGGCACCTTGAAATATACGGCAATAAGGTCTTAAGGTATTATAATTTTTTAACATGAGATATCTAGGGTGATACACGAAAATATTTTTATATGTTATTCTACAAGTAAAACTAAAGAAAAAAGTTCATATAAACATAGGCCCGTAAATGTTTAGTAACGGAGTTACGACTAATAAAAGATTTTGCCTGAAATTTAGCAACTTCGCTAATATGAAGCCATCGCAAAACTTTACGAGGTTAAAGTACGATTTCCATTTATTTTGTTGTTATTGGTCTGGTCAATAAAATAAAACATGTCCCAGATGAGTATCTGCAGTACTCCGTGGCCGTCTGCGGGCACTGATGGTGAGATATCGGTCTTTTTGTGGTGTTGTACACTGTGGACGTCCCGTACTGTAGCGCCTGGACACATTCCTGCCTACTGGAATCGTTGCCACAATCTTGAGATCACAGTTGTGGCACACGGAAGGCCCGTGCTACGACCTGTTGTGTTTGACCAGCCTCCAGTCGCCCTAGTATTCTAACCCTCATAACATCTTCAATATGTGTTCTTTGAGCCATTCTCAACACACAGTCACCTTTAGCACGCCTTAAAACGTTTCCACACTTAACTCGCTGCACCGTACTCTGACATGTACGAACACACCTTTGCGTATGTGGACTGCTGCACTTATCGAAGCACATGTTCTGACAATTTCCTCTCACATATATCGAGCAAATAGTAAATATTCGCCGAATACGGCGTATCCATCTAACGTGCCATTGAGATGTAACCACCATTCGACGGTTTAGCAATACAGCACTAACAGCAATGGGAAGACTCGTATCGTCGAACCAAGCGAATGTGAATGATGTATTCCTTCGAAAAAGAATTCAATATACTTCTCATTTACGGAGAATACCAACGAAATTCGGTAAGAGCTGGAGGCTTACGCACTGAAAGATACCGTCAACGTACTCACCCTACACGTCGTACATTTAAATATGTGTATGATATATTGAGGACAACTGGATCCTTAACGCATCGGAAACATATCCGGCAAAGGAAAATTACTAATGAGGAAACGGAAATTGGTACTCTTGCTATTTTGGTTCGAGATCCTTGTGTTAGTTCGCGTCCAATGGCAAGGGAATCTGACATGAGCCAGAGTAGTGTTGTCGTGCTCTGCATCGCCATAAATATCATCCTTACCATAGCAGTCTCCACCAAGAATTAACTGGTTAAGATTGTATGAGTCTCCTTGAATTCTGCCGATGGGCTCACCTTCAGATTCAGACGGATGACGCATTTATTGATTTTATTTTATTTCAAGACGAGGCTACTTTCACGAACCATGGAAATGTTAATTTGCATAACACGCATTTTTGGGCAACTGAAAATCCATGTTGACTGTTGCAAATTGCACACCAAAATCCGTGGTCGATGAATGTAGGTGCGGGATTCTGGGGTCAGAATCATAGGCCCCTATTTAATCGAAGGAATCTTAATGGTAAGAAGTACACCACATTCCTGCAAGAAACATTAGGTCTGTTATTGAGAGAAATACCTTTAGGAACATGGAATAGAATGTGGTATCAACACGATGGGTGTCCGGCTGATGGCTAGAAATGAGTTAGAGAGACAATTCCCAAATCGTTGGATTGGAAGCGGAGCAAATGTGTCGTGGCCGGCTCGTTCACCAGATTTGATGCCTCTTGATTTATTCTTGTGAGGATTGGTAACTTATATTGTTTATAGCCAGCCGGTGTGGCCGAGCGGTTGTAGGCGCTTCAGTCTAGAACCGCACGACCGCTACGGTTGCAGGTTCGAATCCTGCCTCGGACATGGTTGTGTCTGATGTCTTTAGGTTAGTTAGGTTTAAGTAGTTGTACGTTCTAGGGGACTGATGACGTCAGATGTTAAGTCACATAGTGCTCAGAGCCATTTGAACCATATTGTTTATAAACACTTTCCAACTACACCTGAAGATATGCGAGAGGGCACTGTCCGAGCATGTGCTTCGATAAGTGCTGTTGTCATAAGGAATACTACTCAATCCATGATAAGAATATTGCAGCACTGCATTGATACCAGTGGTCATCACTTCGGACACTTCTGTAAATGGAAGAATTCTGACCTTCGTTAACCTTCGAAGACATTATTGTTGCTCATCATTGAATTCATCTCAATAGACTCTATCAGAAAATAAGCATCCTCTTAACAAAATAAAAAAGAAAAATGTTGACGTTCATGCCTCTGACGCGATCACACCTACCAACAAAAAACCAACGTCGTATTATGGCCCCCGTTTTCTAATGCAACTTTTTTCACACAAACCTTTCAGCTCTTATCATACTTTCGGAGCTATTCTTCGTGGCAGCAGTCAGTGACTCACCCTATATATAAGTTGTGTCACAACATTTCAACCCTATATAGCTGATGCTAGTAGGAACAAAAATTATTAATGTTGTGTATGTTTGACAACGTACCATTTTTAAACTACGGAAACTTGGCGCCACGCGCTCCAATTGCCGT